>NC_137460.1:186761923-191561923 GCF_964235325.1 Thermobia domestica | reverse complement strand
GATCGTTTTCGATCATTTTTACAAACCAACTCACTACCGATTCTCCATATCTAGAAAGTGCCCCCTCCCCCCACATAAAGGAGAATTTTAAAAACTGCTAGGACACATTCTGTTAATTTTCAATAAAGAGTAAATACACTGAATTTCAACTCCGTAAGTTTAACGGCTTGCGAGATACTCTTTTTTTCTTTTTTCTTTTTTTTCTTTCTTTTTTGCAAAAATTCGGATCCTCACTACCCTCCTTAGGATATTATGCATTATAATAAAAGCAATATAACATCCCAATTTGGATTAAGACCTAAATATATACCAAAAGTAATTTCATTTGACTTTGCAATTTGACCGTGATGATCAGGCGCACACAGTTACATTCCATTTTTTATATAATAATTTATATATTACAGTGATTCAAAAATGTATTTTTTCCAGTAGTTAGCACTAAAAACTCTCAGGTCTCGAAAGCCAAGTTGTAGTATAAGTCCTATTGCTATTATTACTACAAAGAATATCAATATCCAAAAGTGCCTGAAGTTCTTTTTTTCACTTGGTTAGACATACTTACCTCAGGTAAGCAAACGTAAACAAGTGGAAAAATAAGGGAAATGAAGGTCTTGAAGTAAAACGGAGACAAATGTACTAGTCTTCAGAAGATACTGTCTACAATGCAGTGAGCAGTAGACAGTATATCATACTGAGTCGGTGGGTCGCAGTGGGTCACGGTGGGTGGTGGGTCGCAGTGGGTCATGGTAGGTGGTGGGTTGCAGTGGGTCACAGTAGTACTCCCCCCCGTATGCGCGAATGACTCATCCTCACTCTCTTTTATGACCAGGATTTTTGAACTTCGTTCCCTTTTACGGCTAAGATGAGTGCTTTGGTACCTCGATTCTGATTGGCTGAGAGAAGTCACGTGACGTTAGGCCCCGCCCACGCGGGAAATTCAAACTTTCAGGTCACGTGGTATGACGTCATGAGTCACCCCGACCTCACCCTGGATTTTTGAAATTTGTTCCCTTTTACGGGTAAGATGTGTGATTCTGATTGGTTGATAGCTGTCACGTGATTTTAGACCCTGCGATATTTGAAAATTCGTTCCCTTTTACGGGTAAGATGAATCCTTTGGTACCCCAATGCTAGAGGTCACGTGATCTTAAGCCCTGGGATTTTTAAAATTCGTTCCCTTTTTATGGGTAAGATGAGTCCTTTGGTACCTCGATGCTGATTGGCCGACAGAGGTCACGTGATCTTAGACCCGCCACACACCCCATGAGTGAAATATAGAGCAATATGTCGGTGATCACCATAGACCTGGATTTTTTTTTATGGTTATCCTTAAAGTTCCCATGGAGGGTTCAACCTCCTCCTTAAATAACCCTTTTTTGGTATCATGATATTGTACTGAAGTTTACCTTAAATATTATCGTTCTCTTTGACAGATAAGATGATTCTTACCTTGATGGAGATCCTGTCCTTGAATTAGTAGCCTATGTCTCTGGAAGTAACAATGGTGAAAGAGGGGTGTCGCTTGTAGATTTCTTATAACACATTGTTGTGAGTTTAAGCGATTTTTTAATCGCTCAGTAAGCGCTTCAATTATGGAAACAGTGTTGCCAGATTTTTCTTACCTAAACTGCTCCGATTCTTTTCGAAACGGTTCCGCAGAGTGCAAGAAATTTTAAACTAAAAATTTTTTCGAACTAAAAAAATTTCAAAACTAAAAAAAATTTTCAAACAAAAAATTTTCGAACTAAAAATTTTGAAACAAAAAAAAGTTTCAAACAAAAAATTTTCGAACCCAAAAAAATTTCGAACTAAAAAAATTGAAACAAAATTTTGTCGAACTAAAACATTTTTAAAAACAAAAGTTTCGAACTAAAGATGTAAATCACATTTGAAAATTTTCAAATCCAATTTTTTTTCGAACTAAATTAAAAACCAAATTTTGGACACTAAAAAAATTCTTTAATTATTTTTCGAACAAAATCATGTAAACCAAATCTTGAATATATTTTTCACCTTAAATTTTCAAGATTACCATGATTTGAAAACAAGTGTTCAGGGTTTCAAGAAATAATAAAACACATTTTTTTTTTTCAACTTGTTGTATTTTAACGAAAAGTATGTGGTCTTCCTATACATGTTTATTAACATAATAAATACAGGATCTAGTTAATGAATATGTTGGACGTATCATCATCTTCGAATGTTGTAGACGTATCCTGTAAAGAAAAAGAAGAAACGACGGATTACTTTATGAATTTCTTTTTTTTTTCTGAAACAATAAAAATGAGTCAATATTGATAAGAGAGAAATAAAACTTAGTCGTAAATGATGGATGTGCTTAGGCTCATCTTCTTCCTCGGGTACAGGATCACTGCATTTTTTTTTCACTGATGGATGTTTATGAACTCTTCTAGGTACTGCATTTTTTCTAGGTGTTGCTGCTTTATGGTCAAGGTTCCTCCTTCGGTACGGGATTCTGCATTTCTTCCACTGATGGTGTTGGTGGTGATTTATGAACTCTTGTGGGTACTTCAGTTTCTTCTTGGTGTTGCTGCTTTGTGGTTAAGGAGGGAAAGAAGAAAAGGAAAAGGAAAAAAGAAATGGCGGCCTTATTGGGTATTTACAGTTTTTTCTTCTTCATCTTCTTCTTCCAGTTCCATCTTCTGTTTTTTAACGTACCCGTACGGAACCGTATCATAGGAATTGAATTCTTTAAATCGACGTTTTGTGTACTGGATACTGTACATTTTTTCTTCTTTGCGTGTGACGATGGTATGGTCTTTGGTCCTGCATATCTTATGGGGGATAGTGATGGTGACTTGTCCACGGCATTGATTTGTAATCATTTCTTTTAGCGTATTGAAATTTAATTGCTGTCCTGCATTGTAATTTAATGTATATCCTCTAATTTTGCATATGTAACTGGTGACGTTGGTATCCGGATTGTATATTTCTAGGCTATAATTTTTCGGTCCTCCACTGACAAATGTCTTGATGTATGCTCGTGGTCCGTAAGACTCCATCTCATTCGATAAGCATCCCAAGTACGTAGAAGGTTCAATGGTTGGCTCCCCGGGCTTCTCTGTAAATATTACAGAATCCGTGTCGAAATATAAAACACGTTCCTGCAACATTTCCAGGTACTTGTACAGTTCCAGACGTGCCTGACATGTTGTAAATGCACCTAACACGACATTGGTGTTTCGGTTTTGAACAGGCACATGTTCATTGTACTCCCAGAACGCATACAACATCGTATCATTGATGGGTACAATTTGATGGAGTTTAATGTCGGGGGAAGTGAGTTTTTCATAAAATTCTTCCGGCCGATCAATAATTGTGGTCTGGCTAAAGTTTGATCTTTGGCAAAGCTTTCCCCATAATGAGTTAACACAAAGCTTAGATAAACTTCTTCGTGCAGGATTATTTTCAATTTTGGACGGATCCAATGCAATACCTTCACGCTCCAGGACGGTTTGTATGAATTTTGATTTGTCTTCTTCGGTCACACAGGAACTAGGCCAGCCAGACGCTTCCATTTTTGATTTTAAAAATGTATTGATATATTCCGTGAACAAGCCACCTGTTTTCGTGATGGGATCATATTGTTCAATGTCATAGTCCCAAATTTCAAAAATTTCCACTGGTTGATATCCCAATTCTACTGCTTTCTGGATTTCATATGATACCCATGTTCCAGTGAGGCACCGCTCCTGGTCGTTGTGCGTACACGTTGCTGTAGGGTCTGGGTTCATTTCTTCGGCACACGCAGCACACAGTGGAAAGAGTAGTTTCTTGTTACATCGGTAAGGCAGGAGACCATGATAAAGATGGCGATTTGGTAATATCGTCATTTTGATTAGACCATTGACTTTATTTATTGGTGGTATATTTTCATCACCCTGTAGATAAATTCGTGGATGCCCTACAGGGTATTTAGCACACTTATTTACATAAGGATAAAGTGAGACAATATCGTAATATTTTATTACTTCCCCCGCTTTTTCGTCGACTTGGTGGTACAATTTTACGCAATTGGTCCTTCCTCCAAAAAAGCTATCTCTTGGATTTAATGGTCTGCGGTTCATGTACGGGTGATTCTTCAGATACGTCGCCATTGCAGGATTTTGTTTTAAGAACTGATTAAATTCGCACTCCCACATTTCATGTACAATGTACCCCAATTCACGCAGTCTTGCATTTTTGCGTTGCGTTCGTTCATAACGGAATTCCATGGTGTCTTCTGGATTGCTGTAGATGGGCTGATTACGGCCTGTAGTAAAACATACTTTACACCCGTGGTAAAAACAGCCGGCATGCTCGTAGACGTGCTCCTCTAACGTCTCAGGATCTTGGTAGTAACCATCAACATGGAATCCCGCAATAAACACTTCTTTTTGTCGGGCCGCATGTAAGATTTGTTTTTCTTCGGTTTTTTCAATGTAGGCCAGCCATTGCATTGCAGCGATCGATTGGGTACTTCTCCATCGATAGCCATGTGCCGGTAGAATTCCAATGGTGTTGGGTTTAAGGAAATTCCGGCGGAATACTAAATTGGAAGCACTGGCAATCGTGATCGTCTCCAAGAAGGGATTCACTTTGGTTTCTGTTTCAAATGACGTCATAAACGAAACGCATGCTTGTCGCAGTACATTGACATCTTGAATACAATACTTGAGAATTTCTTTCTGAAAATCAAACGTGTCATTACGATGATCGTTGTACCACTGCATGAACTTGTTTCTGTCTTCGACGGCCATTTCATCTGCACCATAATACTTTGTTTCTGGAAGTGGTCCAATATACGATTGATTCTCCTTGGTGTTGAAGAAATGCGGGAAGTAGCCTTTGGTTGCGGGTAAATTGAACGCTTTTGACAATTTACTTAATGCCATAGGTAGGAAGTTCAACGAGTCAATGAACGTCAGATTATTCAACGTTAAACTCAGTATCTTGGTTCCATTTAATATGACGTCAGGTCTCCATTGGCATTGTTCGACCATAGCCTTTAAAATAAAATGTCCATCGTATCCCTTAGCGTTGTGCGCGACACAGAAAATCCTATTTATATTGGGACGCCGTTCCCGCAAGTACTGGAGAAAATCATAAACTGGATCCTCTCCTTGGAAAATATGCTGGCGCTGACCACACGTACTGCAAGACTGCTGGATATTATTGTTTTCAACACATGCATAACATACTTGTTCTGCAACCAATAAATTTGGAATGTGTACATACGTATTATCGCCAATATTCGTGTCCTGCATAGATTCTATATCATAGAATATCAACAAGGCTTTCTTTGCGTGCATGAGTGAAGGAACACCAGGTTTCAAGCATTGGCGATCAGGAAGCATAAAACATTGATGCGATCCTGGAACAATCTTCTTACAAACATTGCAAAAGATCTCATTGCAATCATGAAGGCGTTGTCCAGTATGCACAAAAGAATATACTCTGTAACATCTAGTACATTGCTGCACCATTTTGCATACAGGTTCCCCACGATGATATACAATATTACGATGATTGTTAAAACATTCTTCGCCGTAAAATTGACGATTGCAGTCGTTGCACAGCACTAGCGTTTGGTTCTTGTCGCATAGAGGTCTCTGTAGACATTTGGAGCATGTTACAGGACAATTTTTTACATGTCTGTTACGCTGATCATACTTTTTATGGCACGCCTCACAGTAGAAATTGGTTGCAAAACAAGCAGTTAAAGATTGGATGATGTCAAAATGGCCAGCCAAACAAATCAAATTTATGGGAGTGCGATTTTCATCGTTCGGTCCCTCGTACATGATGTCACGGCCTGTGAAACTAGTATACACTGTAATTTTATATTCTTTGAGGTATGCCTGGAATTGTCGAATTTCATTTACACTGGCACCATGATCCAAATTCACTCCTGCATTTGCACATAACGCATTCACTTCATCGTCCACAACACATTTCGATTGATCTTGATATTGCCAATAACGTTGCATATCTACATTCTTGTATGCCTTCAGGCCAATAGCAATAACAAGGGCGTACGCCAAGCACCTTGAATCTTGATTTTGTACACGTACAATCCCTTTTTTGCAACGTAACAATTCTTCATTTTGAAGTATTCCTTGCCGCAAACCGCCATAGCCACGTGGAATATCCACACGATGGAAATGAACCGTGAATGGCTCGTGCAGGAGAAATGCATTGTTACTTTGTAACACTCTTTCGAACGAGGCCCACATCGTTTCCAGTGTTAAGTTTCGTGCTTGGCGAAAACTCACCCAAAACGGTTTATTCGTGTTGCGTGGTGATATTACTGATAAACCAACCATCGCCTCATCGTCGACATTGGCTAACAAATGGTCTAGCATTGCTTGGAAACTATTATGTACATACTGTATGATATCGGTTCCTACGGGCGGTGCGTTGAATTGAATTTCGAGCATTCTGCCCTCAATGTTAAATCGTCTATAATGACGAGTGATTTCATTGCGAACAATAAAACCCGATTCGGCCATATTAATAAAAGGAGAAAACAAACAAACAGGTACGGTAAAACAAATATGTAATGTGGGGAAAAAAAGGAATTATGCAGCGTGAATTTACTACAAAAGAAAAGAAGAAAGAAAAATCTTAATCACCTGATAACATTCATGATAAATTCTTAACTAAGCAATTCATGTAAAGGTCCTGAGTTTGATTCCCTAGCGGTGACGTTCAGAATCTCATTATGAAAGCACGTGTACTAGAAATCAAAGTTTTTTTTTTTAAATAATTATGTTACTGAAATGAGTGTTTTATTGTCGTCAAACTCGAGAGCATTACATCAGCATATAACTGACCTACCATTCTATAGTGATAAAAAGAATGCATGAATGAATGTTTCATCAGTGCTGAGATGTGACAAAGTACGCGTCAGCATTTTTTCTACCCACAACGACCTTTAAATGATGCATTTGCAAGTTGAAGAGATTCATCAAGCATTAACGATACACATACGTAATTGTCGAAACAAAATCTGTATAGCGTATTTTTTTTATTATTATTGTGACTAAGCGGTTAGCGTACATGGTTCGGACGTGGAAGGTCCTGGTTCAAGCCTCGGTGGGTTGCTTTCCACGTCGGGGCATGTCAAGCCTATTCTGTAATTTAATATTCTCACGCGTTATCATACATTCTTTTCAAAACTAAGCTAAATGGTTGACGTGCACACCTCATAATACATAAACGTACATAAATCGTCTATAATGACGAGTGATTTCATTGCGAACAGTAAAACCGATTGGACCATGATTAAAAAATGAAAACAACAAACAGGTACGGTAAAACAAATATGTAATGGGAAAAAAAGGAATTGAGCAGTGTGAATTTGAGTTGATTTTTTGATTTTTTAATTTAGCGTCCCTTTCAGCAGCGAGGCTATATGAGACGTGGACCTACTGATTAACGTGGAATCCGAACCACATGAGCTCCCCGCCGGGAATCGAACCCTGGTCTCCCACGCCAAAGGCGCGTATGCTAACCGCTTAGTCCAGGAAATCATAACATTCATGATAAATTCTTAACTAAGCAATTCATGTAAAGGTCCTGAGTTTGATTCCTGGCGGTGACGTTCAGAATCTCATTATGAAAGCACATGTACTAGAAATCAAAGTTTTTTTAAATAATTATGTTACTGAAATGAGTATTTTATTACTGTCAAACTCGATCCCCGCCGGGAATCGAACCCTGGTCTCCCACGCCAAAGGCGCGTATGCTAACCGCTTAGCCCAGGAAATCATAACATTCATGATAAATTCTTAACTAAGCAATTCATGTAAAGGTCCTGAGTTTGATTCCTGGCGGTGACGTTCAGAATCTCATTATGAAAGCACATGTACTAGAAATCAAAGTTTTTTTAAATAATTATGTTACTGAAATGAGTATTTTATTACTGTCAAACTCGAGAGCACTACATCAGCATGTAACTGACCTACCATTCTATAGTGATAAAAAGAATGCATGAAATGAATGAATGTTTCAACAGTACTGAGATGTTAGAAAGTACGCGTAAGCATTTTTTTTCCCCACTCACAACGACCTTTAAATGATGCGTTTGCAAGTTGAAGAGATTCATCAACCATTAACGTTACACATACGTAATTGTCAAAACAAAATCTGTATAGCGTATTTTTTTATTATTGTGACTAAGCGGCTAGCGTACATGCTTTTAACGTGGAAGGCCCTGGTTCAATCCTCGGTGGGGTTTGCTTTCACACATCGGATCGCTGTCAAGCCTTTTCTGAAATTTAATATTCACATGCGTTATCATACATTCTTTTCAAAACTAAGCTAAATGATTGACGTACACGCCTCTGGCCCAGGTTCAATCTCGGGCGGTTGCTCGAATATCACGTTAAGCTGAAGGGGCCGCTAATGCTTTTAAAGGGAATCGAACCATATTATTCTCAGACATAGTTTCTGAAATTTTGTAATGCATTCTTTTCAAAACTAAGCGCACACATTTTTCTGGCCATGGTTCAATTCCCGACGGGTGCTCGCTGAAGGGACGCTAAACCATATCATTTATCGTGCTTACTTCTAATGTGTGGGGGTTCCTGATTCGTACTCCCACTTTCCCATTCCACTAATTTCTTCATAGTCTAAATATTTCGTACTAAAAGTAAAACAGTGTATGAGTGATCCACCCCACAAATATAAAATAAAAATGATTTTCGAATCTTGTGTGAAAAATAAAATCTCACTGAACTTACCTCAAATTCAATGAACAAAAAGTCGGTGTAGTAAAGCTTCTTAAATGAAGACACTTTTCAAGAACAGATCTTCTTCACTTCACAGTTGAGAGCGATGTAGGATTTGAAAAATGAAATTTAGATTTTTATTTAGGTCGTTGTGAAAACGACGTCACCGTCAGCCAATCAGAAACGAGGAAATTTATAAAATGACATCACAACGAACCAATCAAAACGCTCGCTGCTTTTCGTCATGAATCACGAACCAAAACGATGTGTAACAATCGATCGTGACGTCATTCAAGTTTCTCAATAGTTACAACATCTAGTATCACAGTTCTGATCCCAAATGCTTTCTGTCAGGATCATGTCACTACTTGTCGTAACTGTGACGACATTTCATTTTCCTCATATTCCATACGAGAATGTCAATGTTTGCTTTTTTCATGAATCATGCTGACACGTTCGTAGTAAAACTAAAGTAATGCGATCCGCTGACGTTTGCATTTTTTCAATCATATGTGCTTCTATGTCTACACACAAAGAAGTCTATCAGCATTTTATTTTAATCCACGTTACACTGTCAGATTTATTTTCTTAAAGTATATGTGTATCCTTTTCAAGAACCATGGTTCGAAACCCACCAAGCATAATTAAATCCGAATTCATTCATAGCTAAGCGGTTAGGATACACATCTTTGGTTTGAAAGACCTGAGTTCGATTCCTGGAGAAACATTTCTTAGGATTTTTCTAAACTTGGTTTCAATTTCTAGTTCGAAAATTTTAAAAGTTAGTTCGATAAAAAGTTTGATTTGAGAAGCGTTACACTGTCAGATTTATTTTCTTAAAGTATATGTGTATCCTTTTCAAGAACCATGGTTCGAAACCCACCAAGCACGATTAAAACCGAATTCATTCATAGCTAAGCGGTTAGCATACACATCTTTGGTTTGAAAGACCTGAGTTCGATTCCTGAAAAAAACATTTCTTAGGATTTTTTCTTAAACTTGGTTTAAATTTCTAGTTCGAAAATTTTAAAAGTTTAGTTCAATAAAAAGTTTGATTTGAAAATTTTTAAATGTGATTTACATCTTTAGTTCGAAACTTTTGTTTTTAAAAAATGTTTTAGTTCGACAAAATTTTGTTTCATTTTTTTTAGTTCGAATTTTTTTTTTGGGTTCGAAAATTTTTTGTTTGAAACTTTTTTTGTTTCAAAATTTTTTAGTTCGAAAATTTTTGTTTAAAATTTTTTTAGTTTTGAAATTTTTTTAGTTCGAAAAAATTTTTAGTTTAAAATTTCTTGTACTCTGCGGAACCGTTTCGAAAAGAACCGGAGCAGATTCGGTAAGAAAAAATCTGGCAACACTGTTTCCATTAATGAAGCGCTTACTGAGCAATAAATCGCTTAAACTCACAACAATGTGTTATAAGAAATCTACAAGCGACACCCCTCTTTCACCATTGTTACTTCCAGAGACATAGGCTACTAATTCAAGGACAGGATCTCCATCAAGGTAAGAAAGCTGGTAATCATCTTATCTGTCAAAGAGAACGATAATATTTAAGGTAAACTTCAGTACAATATCATGATACCAAAAAAGGGTTATTTAAGGAGGAGGTTGAACCCTCCATGGGAACTTTAAGGATAACCATAAAAAAAAATCCAGGTCTATGGTGATCACCGACATATTGCTCTATATTTCACTCATGGGGTGTGTGGCGGGTCTAAGATCACGTGACCTCTGTCGGCCAATCAGCATCGAGGTACCAAAGGACTCATCTTACCCATAAAAAGGGAACGAATTTTAAAAATCCCAGGGCTTAAGATCACGTGACCTCTAGCATTGGGGTACCAAAGGATTCATCTTACCCGTAAAAGGGAACGAATTTCAAATATCGCAGGGTCTAAAATCACGTGACAGCTATCAACCAATCAGAATCACACATCTTACCCGTAAAAGGGAACAAATTTCAAAAATCCAGGGTGAGGTCGGGGTGACTCATGACGTCATACCACGTGACCTGGAAATTTGAATTTCCCGCGTGGGCGGGGCCTAACGTCACGTGACTTCTCTCAGCCAATCAGAATCGAGGTACCAAAGCACTCATCTTAGCCGTAAAAGGGAACGAAGTTCAAAAATCCTGGTCATAAAAGAGAGTGAGGATGAGTCATTCGCGCATACGGGGGGGAGTACTACTGTCACGGTTGGTGGTGGGTCACAGTGGGTCATGGCGGGTGGTGGTTCGCAGTGGGTCACGTGGGTGGTGGGTCACAGTGGATCACATGCTGTTGACCCACGACCCACTGAACCACTCAGAAAACTTGACCCGCTGACCCACTCCATCTCTGGTCGACAAGTATCAGAACGAAAACGGTAAGAGATAACGAGAAAGCAATGTACTTTTTGCTCGTCGTGGTGATTGTCCCTTCGTACATTTCGTTACTTTCCACTGAAGATAAAATGTTATTGTGGCTTTTGCCCAAAAAGAGCTAGTCTTGCTCAATGAGCACAAAATTAATTACAGAGGAATGAGTAGTTATACTTTCTAATACATAATACGTGGTCTGAACTACAAAATTAGAAAAGATTTGGGTAAGTTATGTTTTCTTTTTCTACGTAATCCCCCCTCGACCGAGATGCATTTACGCCACCTCTCCGGTAACGCTTCTATACCACTTTTAAAAAAATGATCCCTTGAGCCTTTTTCAGGTTTCTAAACAAGTGGAAGCCCGAGGGGGAAGATCAGCCGACTAGGGCGGGTGCGGAAACAGTTCGAACCCACAGGAACGAATTTCTGCTATGGATGCAAGGCACGTGTAAACGCGCGCATTGATATGATAAAACAACACCATTCTTCGCAACTTTCTGGCCTTTTAATTCTGATTTCCTCACGCAAACGTAGCAGAAGGGTGCATTAATATTCAGAATTGACAGTCTTTCCCTTTCCCCAGAAATTAATCAGGATAATGCCCCTAGCATCTTCCCTCCTGCCCCCCCCCAAATTGATAGCCTTGTTTGTCGACAAAATTTGTTTGGCTTTCTTAGGGACAAAAGATCCAGGTTGTTTCCATTGCTTCGATTGTTTTGATTCCGGTGTATGACGGTGCACCCATGTCTCGTCTATAGTCACAAATCTACCAATGAACTCCTCCGAATCACTTTCAAACAGTTCCAAACAATCATGGGAAAGGATGAGTCAATTGTGTTTATGTTCAACTGAAAGCAACTTGGTACCCATCTCAAGGACACCTTAAAAAACCCTGATTTGTTAACGATAATGTTTTGTGCGCGCTCATAAGAAATACCTATAGTCTCAGTCAGCTATCTCTTGGATTTTTATTCTGCGGTAATTCAAAATTTTATTGACATTTTCTCTAGTGGTCGACGTTGAAGGCCTGCCTTGCGGAGGGTCATTTTCAATGCTGTTTCTGCCACGTTTAAATTCAGCTACTCAATTTTTCAACCATAGAATACAAGGGCACGTAGGCTTCTAGTGTCTCTACCATGTTCATATGAATTTCCTGCTGTGTTAAGCCTTTTTATGCAGGTACTTAATGATAGATCGATGCTCGACTTTCTCCATGTGAAAATTTTTTAACTTAAGCCTTATAAACTTCTCACCTGAAACAATAGATAAATGAAATTTTACTCAGTGACTACCAACGAATATAGCTAAGCATTAATGTATACAAACATAAAATAATTGCTTCTTTCCTAGTAAGGCCACGAACTTCCCAATCCATCCTAGTCTTAAAGAAGCAGTTCGAGTTAAAAACAAGTTTGGTGCAATAGAAAGAGAAACAAAAAATAAGAGACTCGTATTTTTTTATATCTTGATAGGCCGTCTCGTTCAGCTTCTACAGGCATTTATTTTTGATGAATCGTAAATGGTGACGTCATGGGTGGGATACGCGAGAAACTCAATGTGAGTCAGCAACCATTCCCTTGTACGCAGCTGATAGACCTTTAATAGTGCATTGGATTTAATAGATTGTGTTTTGGATTTGTTAGGACTCTTGCTCTGTGCTGAATTCTTGAGGGAAGTTTTTGTTAGTTGCTTTTCCTATAGCATTAGTATAAAAAAGAGTAGAGAGAGAGCAGTAATTACGTTTGTTGTGCGAAACTGTGTTTCTTCCAGACATGTTTTTAGGGTGGCACTGTCTCCCGGAGCTCTGAGAGATTCCCCAGGAGGAGACCAAAATAATACGTCTATAATGTAATAAATATAATAGTACTGTGTAAAAATAATGTGCCTCTCCGAATACTAAGTGTCCCCCCCCCCCGGATTCTTTTTCTGAAAGAAACACTAGTGTGAAGTAGAAAACACGTGTTAGTACAGCGCGTGCTGTGTCTGTGAAGTAAAGTAGAAATGCCTAACACCTCTGTGTTTTCGGTTGTAATTCTTGTGCAATTGAAGCTGAGGACGTAAAGTATCTTTTCTTACGTTTCTAAGTCGTGAGAAATCACCAGATCGATATAAATTATGGCCCAAGAAAATCAATGGGGAAAAAATGTACCAAATAAAATCACTCGTGTTCCAAACATCTTGAAGAGCCTGCCTTCGAGAAATCAAGTTTACTGAAAGAAAAGTTAATGCCAGTGGCGGATCTAGGCTGGGGCCGGGGGCTAGGCCCCCCAGTTTTTGAGTGACAAAATTGATTTAAGCTATTATTTAGATATTTTTGAAAGTTTTTAGTAAACATGATATACATATCATAGTCTGGGTTCTGACTCCCCCCCCCGATTTTTTACCGTCTAGATCCACTTCTGGCTAATACCAGGAGAATTATTTAAAGGCAAACTGAGAAAGAATGCTGTCCCAAGTATATTATTGAAAGGTTTAAAATCCGAGCCATTGAACAAGCACAGATCTATGTCCAGTTACCAACGTACAAATATCGTACAAGACGCAATTGATAGTTGTAGTCAAGACGAGGCATTAGAGGGTAATAGAGACGATGTCACTCATGATTCTGAAGATACTGCTTTAGAAATAAGCTATACAATGTGAATTAGGGAGTGAAATATATCGGCTTGTAGAAGGAATGAGTGACGATGACTGTTCCTCAAGACATTGATTCATCGTTTAATTTCTCTGTATCATGTGACAATGATGATGAAACGGGTGATGAGAGTTGTTCCGCGGACAGCTATGAGAATAAAAGAAATGTAACCGTTGTGTTTTTCGTATTCTGGCAAACATTACAGATGTTATTTCATTTTTGCCTCATATGTTACGCTCCTGTATTATCTGTCAGGAAAGTAAATGTACACCTAGTTTTCGAGTCTGACATTCCTGCTCTCCATCCGTGGAGACTATGAGAATTAAATCAATCAAATGTTTACTGAGAGGCAAAAAGAAAAGTTTAATCTGAATAAAACATTGCAGAGGGACACAAGCTGTGAATACGAATAGTGCATAGTGTAAATAAAGGACGACACCAAAAGAGAAAGCCAGAAACAGCTGTTAAACTTAGAAAAAAGAATAAAAATTGTTGAAGTGGGAACATAAAACACAAATACAACAAATACGCCGACAACTAAACGATCACCATGCCATGATCTTGGTGTAGTGGTTAAGGTGCTGGCTTACAAATGCAAAGGTCGCCAGTTCGAATCATCAATGAGGACTTTTTAAAAATTTTTTGTTAATAATACATGCAGCTCATGAGAGATGGTAAAAGAGGTCGTATTTAGTCTTTCGTAGCAATTATTATTGGTAATGTTTAGTACTTTTTGTCTTTGCGTATTGCTTTTATTCTTTTCTTCATTTCAAAAGAGAAGAATATCCGAACAAATGCCACCAAAATTCCTCATATTTTGAATGTAAACGCCATTTGCAATTAGTAAAGAATAAAAATTGAACGTTCCGATGTAGCTGCAAAAAGTATTAAAAAGAAAAACATGGAAGTAGACCATACTCATGGTAATTAAAAATACAATTTCTACATGCCTTACACCTCCCGACCACGTTTCTACGTTAGCAAGTAGGAGGTTTGTGTTTAGGTTAGGCTGGTCAATACGTTTTGCAAAGGGGCCCGGTTTAGCTCTGACGCACCACAGGTGCGAGAAGAGAGCAAAACACTTTCTCTCTCCCTCTGTGTCTCTATTTATCTATCTATCTGTATATATATAACGCTATTTGTGAATGCCATAACCACCCTAATTTTCAGCGGATTGAGACGAAACTTGGCTCAAACATTAATTGTTGAAATATCTTGAGGAGTTCGTTAACCAGAATAATCAGATGAAAATGTTCAAAATGGCGGCCCTTCAAACTCTCCAAAATTTCCAAGGGAACCAAATTTCGACCATAAATAGGTATTTAGAAAGTTTCAATAACTTTTCCTCTTTTACTGAAATATTTGTGTGCAGAGACTTATTGAAATATTGGACCCGATTAATCGCATAAAGAAGGTTCACGCCCTTTCGCTACGGTCAGGCTTTTTTTTTTGCAGGAGGGGGTTATTTTCGTATCGGAACAAGATGATTGTTAGTGATGATATGAAATTACACATTGAAAGTGAAGTAATTTGTGAAACGTGTTATTTGAAAGAATAATATAATTATTGTGCTTTCCCCTAACACAGAGAACTGTAAATCATGTATTTCGAGTTCGGGGGCGTAAATGGCGAGGAATGTTATTTGATTTGCTTCTTAGTAACGCATTGCATTCCAAATAAAGGTAGACAACATTAGTGGTAAGTAAAATAATAATAATAATAATAATAATAATAATAATAATAATAATAATAATAATAATAATAATAATAATAATAATAGGTGTTGTTTGTGGCAAGGCAATATCTTCCTCAATTCTTCTTCAAACGTAATAATTGTAACGCCATATCTCCCTTACAAACAAAATATTAGCAATTTATATCGAGAGAACGGGAAATTGTAGTGATGGGAGGAACGTTGGACAGTATGCACTCATAGTAATCAGAAAAATAAGCGATTTCAATGCAAAATGAACGAAGAGTCATTGTCATGGGTAGTCATGGAGCCACGGCAGAGCCCTCTTTAGGCAAAATGTCGATAACTTATATCGAGAGAACAGGAGGTGATAGTGAGATGGGACCAACGTTGGACACCGTGGACCCATAAGGCGCATCGAAAAAATTAGGGGGGGGGCGCCAGCCAGCCTTACTTATTTCCACATAATAATATAAAATTATATTGTCGAAATACACACACGAGTTACCTAGTAATATTTCATAATATTATTATTATTATTATTATTATTATTATTATTATTATTATTATTCGTTTACATTCCGGAATTCGGAACAATCCGATTTTTTTCGAAATCCGGAGTTTTTCTCAATTCCGGAATTTTCTAAATTCCGAAATGTTTCCGAGTTTCGAAATTATTCTAAATTCCGGAGTTTAACTGAATTTCATAATTTTCCGAAGTCCGGAAAGTGAAAGTTCCGCTTCCGAAAAATGAATTTATTTTGGTTAATATGAATCGTGGCAGAAATAAGTCTTTGACCAGGTAATGGCGACTTCTTTGAAGGAAATGGGGTGTATGAGAATTCAATCTGTCATATTTGTAGTTTCGTGTGGAGAAAAAACAAACTTATGAACCAGCGGTTTAAGAACAACTCAAGTTATTAATGTAAACTTTTCCAACTTCATAAAAGAAATGTGAAAGGCATTTTGAATCGAAGAAATATAACATACAAGTTTGCAAGCGGAGACAAAGAAACCTAACGTAACCAGACTAAAAGCGAATCTTTTACCGCGTAGCGATCGCGGTTCAGTGGTCAAGGTGCTTTTGCGAATGCACATTGTAATTTTTTTTTACTTTAGGATTTTTGATGGCGATTGATCAGCGATAACATATGTTTTATTATATTCAGATATTTGAATACTCGGATATTTCAATATTTGAACAATTAAATCTTCAGGAATAATAATAATAATAATAATAATAATAAACTTATAATAATTATTATTATCTCGTAGAAGATTAAAAGCTAGGAGCTAATTATCGCTCAGGTCATACCATTACAAGCAGAAACGTGACATTTGGAAAGAATATTTCGGTTTGGTTTAATGTTGCTCACGAGAAGAGGAGTTTCTCATCTCGTTTCTAAAACAAATAAAATAACATGAGAATTAAGATTTTACATTCGAGACGGGTCAAGGCTAACTCAAAATTTTCGTCTCTCTTTGGAGATGAGAATCGAGACGAGACGAAAAGTATGGTAAACATTTCCCGTCTTGCCTCGATTCTCGAAATAGTGTATATCCATTCTTTAAGTAACAACTGCTCTGTAGACTGAATCTCATACGCTATTTCGTTACATTATATTTGAGAGCTCATTGAATTATGCTCTGTGTAGGTATTTTGTATCAAAGCCTTTATATTTACATCTGCATATCCTAAAAATTAGTTTATTATATGCCTTACTGTTGCGTGATGTTCAGTTATATTTATTACAGTTATTTTCCTTAAAACATACAGTACAATACTTTCTACATGAAACTTCAATGGAACGTTGTAGTTTAAAATGTTGGTAGTTGCAGAGGTGTGTCATTATGCAGTAGCGTAGCCAGGATGTGTGTTTGGGGGGGGCAAGTGCTGTTATAGGCACATATAGAAAAATTACAAACAAAAAATATATAAACATAAAAATATATAAAAAATTACAAACATCAAAGTACCAAAGTACATTGTCGGTCTTCTTTGGGGGGGGGGGCGGCCCCTCCGGGCCCCCCCTTCCCTAGCCACTGTCTTGAAGGTACGGAACGCTTTCCCCGAAATCTCTACTTTTAAGTAAGTTTTGCCAAATTTCAACGGCAAGCTTAAAACTTTTATTATTCTTATTCTTCTTCTTCTTCTTATTATTATTATTATTATTATTATATCAACACCGTGTATAATCTTTAAAAGATATACGGTTTGTATTTGAATAGTAAAAGCTAATTGACTGTCAATCTCGGTCGTCGAGAAGTCTTCAGGAGGGAAGGACATCGGTCACGTTCTGCGTTTGAGTTCCGAATGGGCAAATTTTCGGGCTCGAGCCAAAAATTATTAAAAGTTATAGGCTTCAGCCAAACATGTTCAAAACAGCTGGGACCGGGTTTAGGCTTATCAACGGGCTCGAGCGGCTCGGCTTACAGCTCATTCACTATCGAACCGAACCAAGAAGTAAGCCGAGCCAACAGCTCAACCAACCGAGCCGATTTGAGCCATCGGCTTAGTTGAGCTGAATCGAAACGTGCGCCGAGTAGGGGACATGAGCCGAGTAGGGGACCCATCCCAACCAAGAAAGCTCGAGCCATTGGCTCAATTGAGCCGGCTCGGTTCATCGACTCATCCCAACCGAGCCGACTCGAGCTGTTCGCTCAGTTGGTACGAGCCGAGCCGGTTGATATCGCTACCCGAGTTGGTCTTCTGCTTGGGCTCAAAAATTCGACAGTGAGGGTCTCAACCTTGAATTTAAGAACAACAGTATATACTTATATTGGTGATTACGACATTTGAGGCTGTCTCGTAATAATAAAAAAAACTTGTCTTTTCGTTACCTAGACGAGACAAGATACACAAAAATTGCCCCACGAGATGCACTAAAATTACGAGACGAGACGCACCCCTGTCGTGAGCAACACTAAAAAGTATTCCAAATTAGTGCTTATATTTCTCATGGCTTTCGCTTTCCAGTCTAATCAGGCCATTATTTAAAAAAAAGAGTTAAAACGAGCTGAACGAGCGAGCGAGCCATTATCAAACTCGACTCAACTCGAAACTCGCTCTGGAAAACAGCTTGACCTTGATCGCTACGCGGTAAACGATTCGTCTTTAGTCTGGTTACGTTAGGTTTCTTTGTCTCCGCTTGCAAACTTGTATGTTATATTTCTTCGATTCAAAATGTCTTTCGTATTTCTTTTATGATGTCGGAAAAGTTTACATTAATAACTTGAGTTGTTCTTAAACCGTTGGTTCACAAGTTTGTTTTTTCTCCACACGAAACTACAAATATGACAGATTGAATTCTAATACTCTCTATTTCTTTCAAAGCAGTGGCCATTACCTGGTCAAAGACTTATTTCCACCACGATTCATATTAACCAAAATAAATTCATTTTTTGGAAGCGGAACTTTCACTTTCCGGATTTCGGAAAATTATGGAAATCAGTTAAACTCCATAATTCAGAAGAATTCCGGAACTCGGGAAGAATCCGGAATATAAAAAATTCCGGAATTGTGAAAAACTCCGGATTATGAAAAAATCCGGATTGTTCCGAATTCCGGAATGTAAACGAAATCAGAAATTTCTAAATTCCGAATTTTTCCGAATTCCGGAATTATTCCAAAATCGGATTTTCCCGAATTCCGGAATATGTCCGGTTTTACTTTCGGGAGTCCGAAAAGTAATAATTCCGGAATTGGCTATCTCTAGTTTATACACAACCTTTCACAACACTAAGCTAGTAGCTGTCTACAAACAAACAAGTAATGCAAAGCATTTTGTATCCCGCAATACGTCTGTATTAAAATCCGACAGCAGTTTCAGTATCTATCCAGAAATTGCATGTATCTAGTTACTGGAAGCTGAGGTATGAAGAATTGTATTGTGTCTTAACTTTTTGTGTCTTATACAACCCTGCAAACCACTGAATATCTAAACGGCTTTCGTTAAATCCAAGTTGTAGTACTCACAGTTACATCCATTTGTGTCTGTATGATCGTGTTACTAAAGCTTACTATATGACAGCGTTAGTAAGTCTTTCTCTGCTCTCCCGTAAAGTTGTGATACGATCTACTACAGAATAAAGAACCAATTATCAATTTAACCAAGTTGTTGTATTACTACACATCTGCTTCCGCCTCTGTCAACTCTTTCCGATCTCGTTGACGCGACATATTTGCTTTTTTATACCCCTTTCTTCGTTTACTGAACTAAACAGTAACTATTCTGAAATATACTACTGCGCATGCCTCGTAGATAAATATTTCTGATGCCAATAGTTTCCGTTTTGTGCAAGGAATGTTCTTTTTCTTATTCCCAGCATGGCCCTTTTATTACATTATATGAAGAGCATGTAGGTCTAAATACCTCATGTATTACATAGAATGTAGGTTTAACTCTTCCAGCAAAGAAGAAACATGTGATCATAGTATACAACCCACAGAAGTGATAGCTGGCAATACAGTGGTCGTAATCCCTAACGACACAGAAAGTGAGCAGTGCCCTCCCCGCTGGTCTAGTGACTAGCAAGTGTGCCTTTGGTGTATGGTGTCCCGGGTTCGATTCCCGGCGGGAGAGCATCTATGATTTTTAACTGTCCTCGATGTTTCTGTGTTCGTGTCCCTGGCGTTATAAGTTATTAGAAAAAGCAAGTTAAACGAGTGAAGCAAGTAAAATTAGCAATAAGTAAGTTACTGAAACACGTTCGGTGAGTCAGTTAAAGAAAAAAGTGGACAAAGCACTGACTTTTCGCGCCGTCCATGCGAGTTCTAATCTATCTCGGCTTGATTTTTTATCCATTTGAGAGAAAGTATTGTTTCTTTTCGCTACAGGCAGAGACGGATCCAGGACCGACTTCTGGGGGGGGGAGGTGGGTTGTCATACTGTTACTTTTAAGGGCTCCAAACTTTGAGATGGGTTTTATTTATATATATATAAAATGAAAAAGTTCCCTCTTCTGGGGGGCGATCGCCCCCCCCCCCTGGATCGGCCCCTGGCTACAGGTAATCACTCTTTTCGTATTTTTCGCTGTCGTTCACAGTTAAAGTAACTGACTACTCTTATTCTTTCTGCGAATGATGGATCTTCTCTTTGGCTTCATGTCAAACATGCACACGTAATGAAAAGACGCTGTCGAAAATAATAATAATAATAATAATAATAATAATAATAATAATAATAATAATAATAATAATAATAATAATAATAAATATAATAATAATAATAATAATAATAATAATAATAATAATAATAATAATATGAAATATTACTAGGTAACTCGTGTGTGTATTTCGACAATATTATTTTATATTATTATGTGGAAATAAGTAAGGCTGGCTGGCGCCCCCCCCTAATTTTCTTCGATGCGCCTTATGGGTCCACGGTGTCCAACGTTGGTCCCATCTCACTATCACCTCCTGTTCTCTCGATATAAGTTATCGACATTTTGCCTAAAGAGGGCTCTGCCGTGGCTCCATGACTACCCATGACAATGATTCTTCGTTCATTTTGCATTGAAATCGCTTATTTTTCTGATTACTATGAGTGCATACTGTCCAACGTTCCTCCCATCACTCTACAATTTCCCGTTCTCTCGATATAAATTGCTAATATTTTGTTTGTAAGGGAGATATGGCGTTACAATTATTACGTTTGAAGAAGAATTGAGGAAGATATTGCCTTGCCACAAACAACACCTATTATTATTATTATTATTATTATTATTATTATTATTATTATTATTATTATTATTATTATTATTATTATTATTATTTTACTTACCACTAATGTTGTCTACCTTTGTTTGCAATGCAATGTGTTACTAAAAAGCAAATCAAATAACATTCCTCGCCATTTACGCCCCCGAACTCGAAATACATGATTTACAGTTCTCTGTGTTAGGGGAAAGCACATTTATTATATTATTCTTTCAAATAACACGTTTCACAAGTTACTTCACTTTCAATGTGTAATTTCATATCATCACTAACAATCATCTTGTTCCGATACAAAAATAACCCCCTCCTGCAAAAAAAAAAAAAAAAAAAAAAAAAAAGCCTGACCGTAGCGAAAGGGCGTGAACCTTCTTTATGCGATTAATCGGGTCCAATATTTCAATAAGTCTCTGCACACAAATATTTCAGTAAAAGAGGAAAAGTTATTGAAACTTTCTAAATACCTATTTATGGTCGAAATTTGGTTCCCTTGGAAATTTTGGAGAGTTTGAAGGGCCGCCATTTTGAACATTTTCATCTGATTATTCTGGTTAACGAACTCCTCAAGATATTTCAACAATTAATGTTTGAGCCAAGTTTCGTCTCAATCCGCTGAAAATTAGGGTGGTTATGGCATTCACAAATAGCGTTATATATATACAGATAGATAGATAAATAGAGACACAGAGGGAGAGAGAAAGTGTTTTGCTCTCTTCTCGCACCTGTGGTGCGTCAGAGCTAAACCGGGCCCCTTTGCAAAACGTATTGACCAGCCTAACCTAAACACAAACCTCCTACTTGCTAACGTAGAAACGTGGTCGGGAGGTGTAAGGCATGTAGAAATTGTATTTTTAATTACCATGAGTATGGTCTACTTCCATGTTTTTCTTTTTAATACTTTTTGCAGCTACATCGGAACGTTCGATTTTTATTCTTTACTAATTGCAAATGGCGTTTACATTCAAAATATGAGGAATTTTGGTGGCATTTGTTCGGATATTCTTCTCTTTTGAAATGAAGAAAAGAATAAAAGCAATACGCAAAGACAAAAAGTACTAAACATTACCAATAATAATTGCTACGAAAGACTAAATACGACCTCTTTTACCATCTCTCATGAGCTGCATGTATTATTAACAAAACTTTTTAAAAAAGTCCTCACCTAAGATTCGAACTGGCGACCTTTGCATTTGTAAGCCAGCACCTTAACCAATACACCAAGATCATGGCATGGTGATCGTTTAGTTGTCGACGTATTTGTTGTATTTGTGTTTTATGTTCCCACTTCGACAATTTTTAATCTTTTTTTGTTTAGCAGCTGTTTCTGGCTTTCTCTTTTGATGTCGTCCTTTATTTACACTATGCACTATTCGTATTCACAGCTTGTGTCCCTCTACAATGACTTATGCAGGTTAGACTTTTCTTTTTGGCCCTCAGTAAACATTTGATTGATTTAATTCTCATAGTCTCCACGGATGGAGAGCAGGAATGCCAGACTCGAAAAATAGGTGTACATTTACTTTCCTGACAGATAATACATGGGAATGTGCATAGTATGTGCTTTATGTGCCTACGAGAGAGAGATCACATGGTTGGCAAGTGTTAGTCACAGTCTATGCCCGCACCTAGGGACATGCCTGACATGTACCTGGCGAACTTACCTAATATGTTCTTCCCATACCGTAAGCGAAAATTACTCCCCCAAAATATTTTAAATCGCTTTTATGCGTAATTTGTTTACATTAAGTTGTTTGCATTATGAGTCTAAAACACTTTTAAAAAGTAAAAAGAGAAGCACCCAGGGCTGGGCGCAAACCACCGACCATTTGATAACCGGGCGCGTGCTCTTCCGACTTGGCTATGGGGGCAATGAAGAAAACGTCGCTTGTATTGGGATAAATCCTAGGGGACTTTTTAATTTGGCTAATCAGAGTGCTCTTGTAGCCCTGTATATTCGACGATAATTGTTTGGGATCAGATAAAATCCGCTCGCCATGTAATTTTATAACAAAATGACGTGCGTCTCTTAATTTCATGGTTCTTTCATATTCACTTTCAAACGATCGGCGACAGTAGCATCTAAAAAATACAATTCTTTATCCCTAACTTTGTAAATAATTAACATATGTAAGAAAGATTCATCTTAATTTTTATTCATCAGTTATGTTATTTCTTTCTTCTAAATTCATCTCCCAAATGTGATGCATTTGTTGCTCCCTTTTTCCAAGCGATTGTGTACTACTACAGAAAGTGGAGCAGAAAACGCCAGGAAGTGTTGCATGTTACTGCGTATGAGCAAATGCAGACAGCTGTGATTCGTGCAGATATCAATTATGTGTCGTAAGTATCTTAAAACGTATCTACCTAAAGTTAGTACCTGTAACATGAAAGATATGTCCCAAGTGACGACATAAAAACAAATGATTATCACAGTACGAAACTGACCGAGGTATATAAATGCTACATTTGTGGTATATACATAGTCGCAAATATCAATTAGGTGTAACAAGCACCTAAAACTTTAAGTAGCTGAAGTACATACTTAGCACATGAATACCATATGTACCAAGTGCCGGGCACCTAAAAAGTAGCTGGAACACCTAAATGGCATATGCCTAGCAGATCTTGTGCTGTTAGTGGGGAGAAGAGAGAGAGAGTATGTGAGAGAGATAAAAACAATATATGCTTGTATTTTTACTTACAACGTAAAAAGTTATTGTAATTTATAATCTGGATTTTTATACAGCGATTTGAACGCTTGAAGCAACTTAATGTTCATAAAGCTTCTTTATCTTGAAGCTTTTATAATTAGTGTCGCAAATAGTCCGATGCTTTGTAATATGTGCGAAAGAAATAAATACGTTTTTAGCAGGATAGTATTGTCTACCCTTTGCTTCTATTGATGGTATTAAAATAACGTTAAGGTGATGCTGAGTTTAAAGTCCCTTTGAGCAGAGAGGCTATATGAGACGTTTACCTACTGATTAGCGTGGAATCCGAACCACATGAGCTCACACCGGAAATCGAAACGGATCTCTTACGTCAAAGGTGCGTACGCTAACCGCTTAGCCACGAAGGAACTCGGTATAAAAATAGAATATCACACATTACCCCAAATTGCTTCACTGGCAGATTGCTGTTTTATGATCAGTTAAAGTAGTATTTCTGGGGACCGTAGCGGAAAATGTAGACTATTTCCTTTTTCTTGCGCTGTACGAAAAATATAAAGAATAAACACAATAAAAACGAAACAAGGAAAAAAATTCAATGTAAAATGCTTTGCCTCTCTCGAATAATTCACTAAATGTATTACAAGTGCATATCTCGAGCATTTCCAGTACAACTATTAAAACCCACTGGCCTTACAACTTGCCTGTATGGTTTAGTGGTTAGCACGTGCGTCTGTGGTGTACGGGATCCGGGCTTCGATTCCCGGTGGGAGAAGTTTTGGAATTTTAAATGTTCTCGATATATGTGTTCGCGTTCCTGTCGTTCAGTTACTGGAAATAACTGGAAAACTTGCATAACCGAGTAAGAACACAAGTTGCTGACAAGGGGAAAGCAGACTTTCTTAAATGACCTTCGGGGGTACCTTTCGCTAGGTAAGAGTGCACATTTAAAGTGTCAACATTACAAACTGCAATAGCCAGAAAACCCGTCTTAAAGTTTCTGACTCTCCGCATATATGATGAAACGTGTTACCAAGTGGCAGAGTGAGAAGTAGCTACAACTTACGCACAAAAGGTCACACTCGAGTAATTTTTCTTGTTGTAACCAATGAAGTAGACATTTGTAACTACAAGTAAGATATTAGTTCACTATATGTTTATAATGCATACAACAATAAAAATGTTCAATTCAGTTGTATCCGTAAATATATTGACAGTGGCGAATTTACGCGGTGGCTATCTGGTTCAACCGTCCCCCGAAATAAATTTCGAGCATGCAAAATTTCATTAAAATTTGTCGGCACCCAAAAGGATAAATGTAGGTACTTATTCACGTGTTATGCATGGTCCCTCCCCGAAACAAAATCCTACATACGACACTGTATATTGATATCACTATATATATTATGGTTACCACAGTTGAGATGCAAAAAATGTTCTTGAAGCTTCATATCCATATGTGGATAGTGTGAATTACAAGGGATATGACGGGTAAATCCCCTTTGGTAATATTAAATATATGCCACAACCAGAGGCACCATTTGAGACTTCGCTTGAGGGGGCAAGAGCACCACCAACATAAGACTTGCACGTTTTGTAGTAGTATATTAATAGACAATTGATTAAATTATATGTATTCCTCATGGGGGTAATTGTCCCCTTTTGCTCCACTAAATGACACCCTTGGCTACAACTGTTATAGTTTCCCATGCCAAGATGTCGTCTGAAATGACGCCCTGGTTATAGCATATATCCAGCATTACCAAAGGAGATTTCCTTTTATCCCCCTTGTAATTCGCACACTGTCCACTGATAAAGTCACGGAGCGCCAAGAACATTTTTACAAAACGACTGTGGTAATCATAATATATCTAGTGATATCAATATACAGTGGCGTATTTAGGATTTTGTTTTGAGGAGGGGCTATGCACAATACGTGCATAAGCACTTACATAAGCAAAGGTGGGGAACCAAAACGTTATGAAAATGTGAGGTGGCAGGCCCAATGCTGTGTGGTCATCGGTTAGCCCATTGGCCTGCGGAAAAAGAGATCCCAATTTCAGTTCCCGCGCAAAGTAACAATTTTATGTGTACTTTTTTGTACTCAAATAATACGTTCATACATTTTAACTTCGATAAAAATAACGTATTTATCCGTAATTTATTAATTTGCAAGAAGATACAAATTCCAGCAAAAATGGCTTGTTTTGTAAATAACTTTATGACCTCTAATCATAATAACTCTATTACTAAGTACCACTTCATAGCAGTGTTGGGTAAGTTACGTGTAAAAATATAACGCGTTACAAGTTATTTTACTTTCTCTTAAAATGTAACGCGTTACTTGCCCCAAAAAAGTAACTGTTACTTTACTTCGAAAGTAACGCGTTAGTAATATTATTATTATTATTATTATTATTATTATTATTATTATTATTATTATTATTATTATTATTATTATTATTATTATTATTTCACGTTCTGAATCGCTTTATGTAAATGCAAGGACAAATTTTTACTTGATATATGAACATTTTCATATAATGTAACATTGATAAAATGCCATACTGCGTTACTCCTGGGTATGGACACGAGAGAGTTCGAGCGAGTTTTCTTTGAAACTCGATTCGACTAGAAACATATATCTTTGAGTTCGACCCGAAAACTCGACTCGAAAAATTTCCTCCAACTCGACTGGAATTGGGGTCGAGTTTCGAGTACATTCTTCTAGTATATTACATAGACAGTATACTTATTATCAATGACACTAGTACTACTACAACTTATATTAATAATAATAATAATAATAATAATAATAATAATTATTATTATTATTATTATTATTATTATTATTATTATTATTATTATTATTATTATTATTATTATTATTATTATTATTATTATTATTATAACATTGTATATAAAAATGAAAGATAAGCGGTTTGTATTTGAATACTAAAAAACTAGTTGATTCCCAACCTCGGTAGTCGTGAAGTCTAGGAGTCAAGGACATTGTTCATGAGCTCCTGGATTTGGGTTGAGGGTCTAGGTTGAGTATTCGGGCTCGAGCCAAACACTGTTAAAATTTATAGGGCACTGACAAATATCTTCAAAACTGTTCGGCCCGGGTTTAGAACTGTCAACGACTCGAGCAGCTCGGCTCACAGCTCATTCATTATCGACCCGAAGTGAGCCGAGCCAACAGCTCACCCAACCGACTCGACTAGAGCCCTCGGCTTAGTTGAGCCGAACCGAGCAAATGGCTCATCCCTACCAAGCCAGTTCGAGGCGATGGTTCACCCCAAGTGAGCCGTCTCGAGCCATCTTCTCAGTTGAGCTGAGCCAAGCTGAGCTTGTTATAAAAAAAATATCTTGTGGTCTCGCTATCGGGACGAGACGAGATGCGAGCAGTGTCCCCTCTCGTGACCAACATTAAAAGTATTCCATATAACTGTTTAGCTTACATTTCTCATGGCTTTCGTTTTCCAGTGTAATCAGGCCATGATTTCAAGACGAGTTAAAACGAACGAGCTATTTATCAAACTTGACTGGACTCGAAACTCGACGCGAAAAACTGAATCGGCTCGGAACTCGACTTGAATTTGAGTTGAGCCGAGTTTTGGCTTAACTCGTGCTCATCCCTATGTGTTAGAAAAATGGTTGCTTATTATTATTCTACTAAATAATTATATAATAATAACAATGTTGTTATGTAAAATTAAAAATACAGAATATAGAGAAACATTACACTACAACTAATAAAATGAGAACACATGAACTGGGAGTGAATCAAAACTTGGGATTAACTCTAAAATCGATGCATGCTTTTTAAAGCTAGTTTCAAACTCTATAATCAATGGGACTCTAGGATAAGCAAACTGATCTGAAATAACTCCAATATTAGATATCATCAGCAAACTATTTTCTAGTAATCAAGTAGGCCTGCTCATCAGAATACAGTTTATTCATATTAACCCCTTACTGTAAATCGTTAATTATGGCATCCTAGCTGTTGATAAATATTTTCCGCCGGGGCACTTCAGACACTTTACCTTTAAATTCTGTGCACCATCATCCTCAACTCTTAAGAAAAATGTATTCTTTCAAATGTTCGAATGGTAACATATTTTCGTTCTCCATCTTTATAAAAACAACACCAATCAAAGTAAAATAGACTACCGGTATCATTGCACTCCTAGTTCACTCACTGAATGTATTGATTTGGAGCTGTCAAAATCTACGACAAAATCTTCCAGGTGCTTGCAATCAGTACACGTGATTTCCCTAAGGCTGTTCTCATCTTCAAAAAACAGCAAGTGGCACTACGAACTTATCTGTTTCTCTGCGTGTCTGTGGCTGTTGGTCACTGACATACGTAGTTCATGCTCGATTGTTTCATTCTGAGAAATTCACTTACAGAAAAGAAACATTTGTTTCCGAAAAAAAAAATGTATCGTCATCCGCAAAAAAAGTTCACATATACTGTAACTTCCACATTTTCATTAATAACTCAGTTTTCTTAATATATTATCGCTTCTTTGTGCTTTCCTTAACAAAGCAGTGTAGTAATGAATAATTATTTATGATTTTTGTGAAAAAATAAAGCAAAATAAGAAAATTATAAGCAAAAAACTGTGATTGTTATGAAACTTTAGTCTGTCAGATAATTACGCGAAGAATATCCCGAGGGAAATTCACTCCATACAGTGCACAGGTATTAGGAGCACTCACAAATACGCAGTGGCGGCTCGTGAGTATATGATATGGTAGTGCCAAAACGTACACAATAAATAAGCGCATATCCGTAAAAAAGAGTACATGTAAAGGCACGAGTAACATTTTATTACACTCACACACACACACACACATTATATATATATATATATATATATATATATATATATATATATATATATAGAGAGAGAGAGAGAGAGAGAGAGAGAGAGTTATTTAGAATGAAGTTGTTTGTGCCTACAGTTAACTTATTATAAACATAAAGCAGATTTTGTCCAGCTTGCGAACCCCCCTCCCCCCAAACAACACAAGGAAAACAAAATAAAGGATTGGCTACATCACAACCACAAATTCGAACTGTTTTTCAAATATATGTTCATGTTAAATTGATGCAATCTTTCCTTATTACGGATCACTTGCTTAACACACAATTTTAAATTAGGATTTGCTTTCCGAAATTTCCTGCTTCTAGTTAGTTTGTCGTCATATGATAGGGATGAAAATGGATATTTCACTAAATTACTTGCCGCATTCATCGTAATGTATTGTTCTAGTTTCACGGAAAATAGTTACAAATATAGAGAAAGAAGAAAACAGCACTACAGTTAAATACTCAGCATCAAAACTTCTCAATATATTATAGGTCTACTCACACCACATTCAACACCACAAACACTCAGGAGCACAATGTGTTTATGTTTCAATCAGGGGGGATCATACCTGGGTTGACAACACAATAACGAAATAAATTCCAAATCGATTTTTTGGAGGGTCAAATCTAGATGGTACACTCATGCCCAAAATGATTGTCGCATATCTATAACTATCTTCTTGTAACAATATAGCCTAGTTTGATAATGATTTTACAGTGTACTTTTAATAGTGATACTATATGTATAATCGGAAAATACATACTTGTGGCAAATTTCATAGGAAAAGAATTATAAATACGAAAACTAGGATGAGTAAAACAAAATGTTGCTAAATGGACAAGAAAGTTTTATTTTCGTTTTATTGTTCTTATTTACTGCTCTTTTGACATGAAATTTGCCACATACATGTCTTTGCCGATTATACAAAAACTAACATTATAAGAAATACGGAGTGAATTCGTTATCAAATTATATTCCTACAAAAACTTATTTATAGACATGCGAAAATAATTTTGGACATGAGTGTACATATTGGTATGTAGAGCTCCTCCGTGGCTAAGCGGTTATCGTGCGCGCCTTTGGCGTGGGAGCCCCGGGTTCTATTCCCGGTGGGAGCTCATGTGGTTCGGATTCCACGTTAATCAGTAGGTCCACGTATCATATAGCCTCGCTGCTGAACGGAACGTTAAACTCAAAATCAACTCAATATTGGTAGGTAACAAGTAACTAGTTTGGAAACACTGCAATAGGAACAAGTGAATCAGAAGTCACGTGTTAGAATTCCAGGCGACTTAACTCTAAACCAAAGCTCCCTTTCTTAGAACATCAAAACATAAGACGAAACAAATCTACCGCTTCGAGCCACCTTTGATCGTGGCACAAACTAACTAACTAACTAACTCTATGGCCTATGGAAGCCGGAGGTTCAGTGCCGCGTAGTAGTAGGCCCCGACGTTGGCGCGAATGACTCAGCAAAAATTTTTATGACGTCATAGGTCAAAGGTCAATGACCTTGGCCCGGGGTCAATGACCTAGGGGTACCTAGGACCACCCCCTCTAAATTTTGGCAGAGGTACCATGGCCCACCCCCTAAATTTTGGCAGGGGTACATATGACCACCCCCTTAAATTTTGGAAATTGCCAAATCTAAAAATTTGGTATGGTAGCCTAGGACCATAGTATGTACCTCTGTCAGTATTGGGTGTCTATGTCGTTCCCTTTTATGGGTAAAAAATTGCCAAAAATTTAAATTTCGGGGGTTTTGGACCTAATTTATCCCCTTTGATGATGTATTATTACCTTATATAGTTATATGGCCGTATACAGGGGTCCATTCCCTTTCATAACATATGTGTATATTAATGCACCCCTTGAAAAATTTGGGAGGGGTACCTTGGCCCACCCCTTAAATTTTGGAAATTGACCAATTTAAACATTGGGTATTATAGTACAGAACCCTAATATGTATTATGATAAATTTGGGCGGTCCACCTTGTTTCCTTCTAGGGGTACAAAATTGCCAAAAATATAAACGTAAGCAATACGTTGTACCACGTGTTTGGTTTTCGACCTAATTTATCTCCTTGGATGGGGTCCTATTACCTTATATAGTTATATGGTCATGTATAGTGGTCCATTATCTATCATAAGACATGGGTACATTGGTGCACCCCTTGAAAAATTTGGGAAGGGTACCTTGGCCCACCCCTTAAATTTTGGAAATTGCCAAATCTAAAAATTTGGTGTGGTAGCCTAGGACCATAGTATGTACCACTATCAGTATTGGGTGTCTATGTCGTTCCCTTTCATGGGTAAAAAATTGCCAAAAATTCAAATTTCGGGGGTTTTTGACCTAATTTATCCCCTTTGATGATGTATTATTACCCTATATAGTTATATGGGCGTATACAGGGGTTCATTACCTTTCATAAGACATGGGTATATTTGTGCACTCCTTGAAAAATTTGGGAGGGGTACTTTGGCCCACCCCTTAAATTTTGGAAATTGACCAATTTAAACATTGGGTATTATAGTACCGGACCCTAATATGTATTATGATAAATTTGGGCGGTCCACCTTGTTTCCTTCTAGGGGTACAAAATTGCCAAATTTTAGTACAACCACGTGTTTGGTTTTCGACCTAATTTATCTCCTTGGATGAGGTCCTATTACCTTATATAGTTATATGGTCATGTATAGTGGTCCATTATCTATCATAAGACATGGGTACATTGGTGCACCCCTTGAAAAATTTGGGAAGGGTACCTTGGCCCACTCCTTAAATTGTGGAAATTGCCCAATTTAAACATTGGGTATTATAGTACAGGACCCTAATATGTATTATGATAAATTTGGGTGGTCCACCTCGTTCCCTTTTAGGGGTACAAAATTGTCAAAATATAAACGTAAGCAATACGTAGTACCACGTGTTTGGTTTTTGGTCGATTTTATCCCCTTTGATGAGGTGTTATTATCCTATATAGTTATATGGTCATGTATAGGGGTCCATTACCTTTCATAAGATATGGGTATATTTGTGCACTCCTTTAAAAATTTGGGAGGGGTACTTTGGCCCACCCCTTAAATTTTGGAAATTGCCCAATTTAAACATTTGGTATTATAGTACCGGACCCTAATATGTATTATGATAAATTTGGGCGGTCCACCTTGTTTCCTTCTAGGGGTACAAAATTGCCAAATTTTAGTACAACCACGTGTTTGGTTTTCGACCTAATTTATCTCCTTGGATGAGGTCCTATTACCTTATATAGTTATATGGTCATGTATAGTGGTCCATTATCTATCATAAGACATGGGTACATTGGTGCACCCCTTGAAAAATTTGGGAAGGGTACCTTGGCCCACCCCTTAAATTTTGGAAATTGCCCAATTTAAACATTGGGTATTATAGTACAGGACCCTAATATGTATTATGATAAATTTGGGTGGTCCACCTCGTTCCCTTTTAGGGGTACAAAATTGTCAAAATATAAACGTAAGCAATACGTAGTACCACGTGTTTGGTTTTTGGTCGATTTTATCCCCTTTGATGAGGTGTTATTATCCTATATAGTTATATGGTCATGTATAGGGGTCCATTACCTTTCATAAGATATGGGTATATTTGTGCACTCCTTTAAAAATTTGGGAGGGGTACTTTGGCCCACCCCTTAAATTTTGGAAATTGCCCAATTTAAACATTTGGTATTATAGTACCGGACCCTAACATGTATTATGATAAATTTGGGTAGTTCACCTCGTTCCTTTTAGGGGTACGAAATTGCCAAATTTTAGTACAACCACGTGTTTGTTTTGGCTCAATTTATTCCCCTTGGATGAGGTCCTATTACCTTATATGATTATATGGTTATGTATATTGGTCCATTCCCTATTATAAGACATGGGTATATTGATGCACCCTTTAAAAATTTGGGAGGGGTACCTTGGCCCACCTCTTTATTTTGGAAATTGCCCAATTTAAACATTTGGTATAATAGTATAAGACCCTAATATATATTACTATAAATTTGGGTGGTCCATCTCGTTCCCTTTCATGGGTACGAAATTGCCAAATTTTAGTACAACCACGTGTTTCGTTTTTGACCTAATTTATTCAATTGGATGATGTCCTATTGCCTAATATGATTATATGGTCTTGTATAGGGTCCATTTTCTATCATAAGAGATAGGTACATTGATGCACCCCGGGAGGTGTACCATAGCCAATCCCTTAAATTTTGGAAATTTTTCAATTTAAGCATTCGCTATCATAGTACATGACCTCAATATGTATCATGATAAATTTGGGTGGTCCACCTTGTTCCCTTACATGACTAAAAAAAAATGTCAAAATATAAACATAAGCAATATGTTGTATCACGTGTTTGGTTTTTGGCCCAATTTATCCCGTTTGATGCGGTCTTATTAACGTATATGTTTATATGGTCATATATATAGGTTCATTTCATATCATAAGACATGAGTACATTGATGCACCCTTTAAAATTTGGGAGGGGTATTTTGACTCATCCACTCAGTTTTAGAAATTGTTTAATATAAGCATTTGGTATCTTCGTACAGGTCTTCAATATGTACCACTACAAATTTGGATGGTCCACATCGTTCCCTTTCATGGGTAAAGAACTACCAAAAATCAAATTTCGGAGGTTATTGACTCCTATTTAGCACGTTATATGGTTTATTACCTCTATATGTTTATGTTCTCTTTTAAATTTGGGAATTATAAAATAACATAATTTGGTAAACGTTTTCTAGGACCCATTGGTGTTTCTCTTATGGCCAAATATTCAAAATTTAAAGGTTATTAACCGGCTTTATTATTAAATGAGTACAGGATTTATTACTTTTTCATAAGACACAGGTGTATTTGTGTACCAATCTTAAATTTTGGGAGGGGTACATTTCTTATTGTCATATCAATAATTGGTAATTGTTCTTTGGGTAAATCATTGTGAAATATTAGTATGATCACGTGATCAGTTATTGACTTATGATGGGATTAGGAGTCCAGGACATTGGTACATTTAAACTTTGTAGGATAATTTGAGAATGCGTCATTGGTATTGATTATTACAGCCAAATATAAACGTAAGCAATACGATGTACCACGTGATTGACCTTGATGAGGTAGTGTACAGGGATACATAGCTAACCTTATTGAATCTTATGACTCATAGTCTTAAGGGAATACATGCTACAACACTGGCAAAGTTATTGTTGATGTAATTTGATTGGTTGATCACTATCTTTCGTGCAATCTGATTGGCTGATCACTATCTTTCGTGCAATCTGATTGGCTGATCACTATTTTTCGTGCAATCTGATTGGTTGCTGATTTTCAAATCTTTGCTGCATTCAGTTTTAAGTTTTGTTTAACATTTAAAAATCTTGGTTTCGTTCAACATTTTGGACTCACTGATAAATATGATCAAAACCGTTTATTTGTTAATCGAATAGTTAAAAACGGGATAAAGTTTGACGGTTAACCGTGAAACGTAAAATTTTTTTAGTTTGAAAATTTTTTGTTTGAAAATTTTTTTGTTTGAATTTTTTTGTTTAAAATTTTTTGTTCGAAATTTTTGTTTTGAAATTTTTCGTTTCCAAATTTTTTTGTTTAAAATTTTTTTGTTTCGAATTTTTTTCGTTTCAAAATTTTGTTTGAATTTTTCGTTTCCAAATTTTTTCGTTTCACAAATTTTGTTTCAAAGTTTGGTTTGACATTTTTAAAAGTTTGTGCACTCATTAGTAAAGAACTGGAACTATTTAGAACAAAAACCTCTGGCAACATTGTGGTGCAATAGTACACGTCAGAACCTGGGGTTGTACTTGAAATGAAAAAACACAATTCATTGAAATGGATCATTTTATTACACTCCACATACATCCATACCAGATAGTGGTTCTGGATATTGTCGATACAATGTATTTTGAACTTCTTGCACTAGTTTGTCTTTAGCATATAATTTTAATTCCAATTGAAGTCTTTTAAGGTCTATTGCAATATCAATTGGTGGAAACTCAATGTCCATTTGATCACAAATAAACTGTTTATCAATACAGGTATGCACCCACGAACGATGTTGACAACCATCACAATATCTAGATACATGTTGTACAATATGCATAACACATTTTTCAAAATAGTACTTTTTCAGGAATATACTTGTTTTGTTGCACACTTCCACTGCATGTTTAACACACTGAAATACGCTGATAAATTTGTTCCATTCCGTTTGTGTTAGATACACCATGTTGCGAGGGACATGGAATGTACTCTTTTTACGTAACAGCACCATCTTCTCTTCGAGGACTGTACGCAGCAACACTTCATGATTTGAGCCTAATGATTTGACTATGGTCACATTTAGCTCATCATGAAAATAATCGTTCATTTGGTCGATTCGTGAACATAATATTTGCCATTCTTCACAGGTCAGTTGTACACCAAATTGTTCTGCTTTGCCCAATCGAATCACTGGTTCAAATGTTCTAGCACTGATACCAATCATCACATGTTTTGTTTGAAATATATTTATTGGATAATAGCTTGCGAAGATGAACTCTTTATCGTTAGAAGTACACATCTTTCCTCCTGAAAAGCACTTGCTCAAATGATTTCGTGGGATAACAGTGTATTGGTTGATTCATAGTTATTGCTGACGTCATAGGAAAGGAATGTGCTGACATTTGAATTCATGATTTCATCACAGTTACTGACGTCATGCTGACCAACCAAATTCATACAACTACGTCTGACGTGCTGACGTTTGAATTCATGATTTCATCACAATTGCTAACGAATCTGGCTGTGTACTAAATTCAAATTGATGACTTCGACCCAAGAATCCTTTGTAACATAAAGATACAGATCCAGTATTTAAGAAACGTAACAGTTCTTCTTGTTTTGATGCTTCCATGGGTAAATATCTTGCTGGTAAAATTATATTCTTATCATTTTCAAGCTTCACTACGATTCTTAATCCAAACTTTGTAGGGATTTTTTGGCTAGCTAAGATTCTATAAGGTACATTCTGTTGTAAATCAGTAATCTTGGTAAATGATTTCATCACATCAATTGTGTTTAGAAACTGCAGACAAGTAGCCATGATGACGTTATCATGAATACTAACTCGAACGATGATGCAAAACTGATGACGTTGCATTATCATGTTCTGACGTGAACTATTGCACCATAATGTTGCCAGAGGTTTTTGTTCTAAACAGTTCCAGTTCTTTACTAATGAGTGCACAAACTTTTAAAAATGTCAAACCAAACTGAAAAAAATTTCTGAAACGAAAAAATTTGGAAACGAAAAATTCAAACAAAATTTTGAAACGAAAAAAATTTTCAAACAATAAATTTTCAAACAAAAAAATTTGAAACAAAATTTTCCAAACAAAACTGTTCAAACAAAAATTTTTAAACAGAAAAAATTCTGGAAACGAAAATATTTTAAACAAAAAAATTGAAACAAAAATTTACAAACAACAATTTCGAACAAAAAATTTTAAACACAAATTTTTCAAACAAAAATTTCGAACGAAAAGTTTCAAACAAAATTTTCAAACAAAAATTTCGAAACAAAAATTTTTAAACTAAAAATATCAAACGAAAAAATGTCAAACCAAAGTTTCAAACAAAAAAATTCAAAAACTTTTTAAATGTTAAAACAAAACTGAATGCAGCAAAGATTTGAAACTCATCAACCAATCAGATTGCACGAAAGATAGTGATCAGCCAATCAGATTGCACGAAAGATAGTGATCAACCAATCAAATTGCATCAACAATAACTTTGCCAGTGTTGTAGCATGTATTCCCTTAAGACTATGAGTCATAAGTTTCAATAAGGTTAGCTATGTATCCCTGTACACTACCTCATCAAGGTCAATCACGTGGTACATCGTATTGCTTACGTTTATATTTGGTCCATAGGCTGTAATAGTCGAAACCAATGACGCATTCTCAAATTATCCTACAAAGTTTCAATGTACCAATGTCCTGGACTCCTACTCCCATCATAGGTCAATAACTGATCACGTGATCATCCTCATATTTGACAATGATTTACCCAATGAATGAGATACTATCCAATTTTAAGAACAATTACCAATTATTGATATGACAATAAGAAATGTACCCCTCCCAAAATTAAAGATTGGTACACAAATACACCTGTGTCTTATGAAAAAGTAATAAATCCTGTAGTTATTCAATAATAAAGCCGGTCAATAACCTTTAAATTTTGAATATTTGGCCATAAGAGGAACACCAATGGGTCCTAAAAAACGTTTACCGAATTTTGTTATCTGATAATTCCCAAATTTAAAAGGGCACATAAACATATAAAGGTAATAAACCGTATAACGTGTTAAATAGGGATCAATAACCTCCGAAATTTGACTTTTGGTAGTTCTTTACCCATGAAAGGGAACGATGTGGACCATCCAAATTTATAGTGGTACATATTTGAAGACCTGTACGAAGATACCAAATGCTTATATTAAACAATTTCTAAAACTGAGTGGATGAGCCAAGATACCCCTCCCAAATTTTAAAGGGTGCATCAATGTACCCATGTCTTATGATAGGAAATGAACCTATATACATGACCATATAACCATATACGGTAATAAGATCACATCAAACGGAATAAATTGGGCCAAAAACCAAACACGTGATACAACATATTGATTATGTTTATATTTTGGCAATTTTTTTAGTCATGTAAGGGAACAAGGTGGACCACCCAAATTTATCATGATACATATTGAGGTCATGTACTATGATAGCGAATGCTTAAATTGAAAAATTTCCAAAATTTAAGGGGGTTGGCATTGGTACCCCTCCCGGGGGCATCAATGTACCTATGTCTTATGATAAGAAATAGACCCCTATACATGACCATATAACCATATAAGGTAATAGAACCTCATCCAAGGGAAAAAATTAGGTCAAAAACGAAACACGTGGTTGTACTAAAATTTGGCAATTTCGTACCCGTGAAAGGGAACGAGATGGACCACCCAAATTTATAGTAATACATGTTAGGGTCCAGTACTATAATACCAAATATATAAAATGAGCAATTTCTAAAATTTAAGGGGTGGCCAAGGTACCCCTCCCAGAATGCACAAATGTACCTATGTCTTATGATAGGGAATAAACCCCTATACATAACTATATAACCATATAACCATATAAGGTAATAAGACATCAAACGGGATAAATTGGGCCAAAATACCAAACACGTGGTATAACGTATTGCTTACGTTTATATTTTGGCAATTTTGTACCCCTAAAAGGGAACGAGGTGGACCACCCAAATTTATCATAATACATGTTAGGGTCCAGTACTATAATACCAAATGTTTAAATTGGGCAATTTCCCAAATTTAAGGGGTGAGCCAAGGTACCCCTCCCAGAGTGCACAAATGTACCTATGTCTTATGATAGGGAATAAACCCCTATACATAACCATATAACCATATAAGGTAATAGGACCTCATCCAAGGAGATAAATTAGGTCAAAAACCAAACACGTGGTATAACGTATTGCTTACGTTTATATTTTGGAAATTGTGTACCCCTAAAAGGGAATGAGGTGGACCACCCAAATTTATCATAATACATGTTAGGGTCCAGTACTATAATACCAAATGTTGAAATTGGGCAATTTCCAAAATTTAAGGGGTGGGCCAAGGTACCTCTCCCAAATTTTTCAAGGGGTGCATTAATATACCCATATGTTATAAAAGCTAATGGACCCCTGTATAAGCCCATATAACCATATAGGGTAATAACACCTCATCAAAGGGGATAAATTAGGTCAAAAATCCCCGAAATTTGAATTTTTGGCAATTTTTTACACATGAAAGGGAACGATATAGACCCCCCCCCAATACTGATAGAGGTACATACTATGGTCCTAGGCTACCACACCCAATTTTTATATTTGGCAATTTCCAAAATTTAAGGGGGTGGGGCAAGGTACCCCTCCCGGGGGTGCATTAATATACCTATGTCTTATGAAAGGGAATGGACCCCTGTATACGCCCATATAACTATATAAGGTAATAGGACCTCATCCAAGGAGATAAATTAGGCCGAAAACCAAACACGTGGTATAACGTATTGCTTACGTTTATATTTTTGGCAATTTTGTACCCCTAAAAGGGGACGAGGTGGACCGCCCAAATTTATCATGATACATATCATTAGGTCCTGTACTATAATACCCAATGTTTAAATTGGGCAATTTCCAAAATTTAGGTAGTGGGCCAAGGTACCCCCTCCCAAATTTTAAAGGGGTGCACCAACATACCCATATCTTATGAAAGGGAATGGACCCCTGTATACGCCCATATAACCATATAAGGTAATAGGACCTCATCCAAGGGGATAACCTAGGTCGAAACCAAACACTTGGTACAACGTATTACTTACGTTTATATTTTGGCAATTTTGTACCCCTAGAAGGGAACGAGGTGGACCACCCAAATTTATCATAATACATATTAGGGTCCTGTACTATAATACCCAATGTTTAAATTGGTCAATTTCCAAAATTTAAGGGGTGGGCCAAGGTACCCCTCCCAAATTTTTCAAGGGGTGCATTAATGTACACATATGTTATGAAAGGGAATGGACCCCTGTATACGGCCATATAACTATATAAGGTAATAACACCTCATCAAAGGGGATAAATTAGGTCCAAAACCCCCGAAATTTGAATTTTTGGCAATTTTTTACCCATAAAAGGGAACGACATAGACACCCAATACTAATAGAAGTACATACTATGGTCCTAGGCTACCATACCAAATTTTTAGATTTGGCAATATCCAAAATTTAAGGGGGGTGGTCCTATGTACCCCTGCCAAAATTTAGGAGGTGGGCCATGGTACCCCTGCCAAAATTTAGAGGGGGTGGTCCTATGTACCCCTAGGTCATTGACCCCGGGCCAAGGTCATTGACCTTTGACCTATGACGTAAAAGAGAGTGAGGATGAGTCATTCGGGCCAACGCGGACCACTACTACTCGCGTTCACAAAAGCTCTCCACTGACTTCTATCCTTAGCTAATTGCATCCAGTTTCTACTTTGTATTCCTATCTCTGCGAGATCCATCTTAATATTGTCCTCCCATCTGCGCCTAGGTCTTCCTAATGGTCGTTTTCCTATGGGTCTACCAGTCAAGACTTTGAAAGCGTTTCTACTTTCTTCCATTCTAGCTACATGACCTGCCCACCTAAGCCTCCTAGACTTGACGACCCTAACAATGTTGGGTAAACCGTATAAACTATGTAGTTCCTCGTTATGAAGCTTCCGCCATTCCCCATTCTCGTTCCTCTTGGGTCCGAATATTCTTCTCAGGATCCTGTTCTCAAATACTTTCAGTCTATGTTCTTCCCTCAGAGTAAGCGACCATGTTTCACAACCATACAGAACAACAGGCATGATTATCGTTTTATATATTTTAAGCTTCAAATTCCTCGACAGAATTCGCGACGACAAGAGATTTTGAACCGAATAGTAACACGAATTCCCTGCTTTTAGTCGACATTTAATTTCTTCGTGAATATGATTTTCGTCTGTTAATATTGATCCTAAATATTTGAAAGTATCCACTTTATCAAAAGTATTATTTAATATTTTAACGCCTCCACAATTTGCCGTATTACGGTCCCGACGCACTTCCATGTATTTAGTTTTCTCTGCATTTACTTCTAAACCCATGTCCCTGCAAGCGTTTAATAAGATCTCTGCATTTATTTCTACTGTTCTCCTATCATCCCCTATTAAATTTACATCATCAGCATATGCCATAACCTGGTGAATGCCGTTCAACTCTAGGCCCTGGTTGCTATCTTTGATTTTCCTTATGGCGAATTCCAGCACAAAGTTAAGTAATAATGGCGACAACGCATCTCCTTGTTTCAGGCCATTTTCGACGTGGAAGCTCGTGGACAAAAATTTTCCTACCCGGACTTTACTTTGGGATTCACTTAAACATTTCTTAATTAATCTAATTAGCTTTCTCGGTATTCCAAGTTCTGTAAGAACGTTGTATAATGTTTCTCTCCTAACCGAGTCGTAAGCCTTTCTAAAATCAATAAATAGTTGATGTACCGGGGTATTGTATTCCCACTTCTTTTCGAGTATTTGGCGAATGGTAAATATTTGGTCGATAGTTGATCGATTTCGTCTAAATCCGCACTGATAATCTCCAATAATTTCATCTGCGTATGGGGTCAATCTTACTAACAGAATATTTGAAAGGATTTTATAGGATGTTGACAGAAGAGAAATGCCTCGATAATTATTACAGTCAGTTTTGTCGCCTTTCTTTGAATTGGAACAATGATTGATTCTTTCCACTCTTGTGGCAATTCTTCCTTGTTCCAGATAAGGAGAATGAGTTTGTGTATCTTGTTCCACAATTTTTCGCCTCCAGCTAAAATTAACTCAGCCGGAATTTCATCTACACCCGGAGATTTGTGTTTCTTCAATTTCTTTATAGCGGCTTCCACTTCTATTCGATTGGGTTCTGGAATATACGGTTCTGCGGTGTGTATCTCCTTTTCTACACGCACATTAGTTTTTGGCTGTGTGTTCAGCAAATCGTCAAAGAAATCTTTCCATCTATTTAAGAGGCTATCCGTATCGGTGAGAACTGTTCCGTCAGATTCCTTTAATATATAAGCACGAGGTTGATAGCCTTTCTTAAATTCGCTGATCCCCTTATAAATGTCCCGAATATTTTTATTTTTACTATTATCTTCAAGTTCCTTAATTTTAGCTTTCAAAAAAACCCGTTTCTTTGTTCTAAAAGTTTTGGAAGTTTCCCGCCTGATATCTGCGAAATTTTGTGTAGTTGTTTCATTCGGATTTTGTAGCCACCGTAATTTTGCCTGTTTTCTCTTTTCTGCTAGTTTAATGCATTCTTGGTCGAACCATGGTTTGTTCCTACGTATTTCCGCGTGTCCCAATTTTTCTATTGCTGAACTTTTAATGCTATCTCTAATTTCAATCCAAGTATCCTCAACACTAGTGCACTCCGAGTCTTCTAAAACCGCGAATCTATTCGAAACTTCAATCTGGTATTCCTCTCTTTCCTGGCTCTCTTCTAATTTCTTTAAATTAAATCTCTCCGTTTTCGGACATTGAATATTACATTTATTCAACGATAATCTCTCCCGTATTATCGCTACTACCAGGTAGTGATCAGTGTCACAATCAGCCCCTCTAAACGACCGGAAGTCAATTATGCTAGATTGTCTTCTTCTATCTACTAAAACGTGATCAATTTGATTATGTGTTTTTCCGTCTGGTGATGTCCAAGTGTATTTATGAACGTCGCGATGTGGGAATTTTGTACTCTTCACGATTAGGTTTTTGGATGTTGCAAAGTTCACGAGTCTAACACCGTTGTCATTACTTTCCTTATGCAAACTTTCGTTCCCTATAATCGGTTTGAAAATATCTTCTCGTCCTACCTTCGCATTGAAATCCCCTAATAGAATCTTCATATGGTATCGCGGGAGTTGGTCAAATATCCGTTCCACTTCTTCGTAAAAACTATCTTTTATATCGTCACCCTTATCTTCAGTTGGAGCATGTACATTTAAAACAATAATATCACACCACCGTCCCTTAAGAGTAATAAAAGAAAGTCTGTCAGTAACAAATTCAACCCGTTTAATTGCTGGTAATATTCGTTTGTGAACGAAAAACCCTGTTCCTAACTGGTGTTTTTTATTTCCTTCCCCGTAAAAGAACGTAAAATTTCCGGAATTCTCAGATCCATTTCCTTCCCACCTAACTTCCTGAACTCCTACTAAGTCCATCCTGTATTTCTCTAACTCACTCGTTACAGATTTTAACGCGCCTGCCCTATAAAGACTCCTAATATTCCATGTTCCAAATCTCATGTCCATTTTCTTTTGCTGATGTCGTGCCAAGTTATCAGTCCTTGTCCGAGGCTTTTGTGAATGTTTCTGAACAAGTACCTTTTTTTACAGGATGAGGGTGTTAGCCTTACCCAAACCCCCAAGCTGGAGGACCACTCCTAGTCGTCTGTCCGCGACTGCTTATTCAGTATATTCGCAGCTAACCTCTCTATCTAGAGGCCTTCTCCTCGATCCGCAACCTGAGGACGTGCCATGCCGTGGTGACAGGAACCCACGTTACACGGATCGTGGTACAAAACGCTAGTTATTTCTTCGTGCTTTCCTCCTGCTCGCCAACTAACGAGCATGCGCACAAATCATTTTTAGAACAGTCGGGAGAGCACGGGAGAACTTGGCACAGCACAGAGTAGAGATCGGCCTATGTACTGCTAGGGTGCGAGTAATTCTGAGCGCATTCAATCACTGAGCGCGACTCAAACCAGCTTCTCGTGAGCAATGATGACGTTGCAAGTAAAGTATTGTGCATAAAATTAAAAAAGTTTGTTATTTAGTAAGATGCAAATATTATTTATATTATTTTTTGTATTATTTGTGGTAGGGCAACGGCACATTGGCTCCCCTTCAGCCGCCGCCGCTGCAAATACGTAAAATTGAAGGAACAGAAAATAATGTATTTTTGAGATGAACATACAATTCACACTTCACGTGAAGTTCCAATATGGGAAATCAATCAATATCTTCAGTTGAAATTACTGAAAAAAACAGAAAATGGCTATTTAAAACTCCAAGTGTAAACCTGCGCTTGGAGCGAGTCTATTTCTAATATCAGAACGCGTTATTTCGTAACATGCCTGCGTGGCCAAGCGGGTTTAGCAATGCTGTTGAAATTCTAGAACCGAAGGGTGGCAGTTCGAGCCTGAGTGCGGAACGCTTTTTTTTTTTTTTCAATATAGTGAAATATTTTTTTAAATATAAATGTCTAGTTTGAAGTGCTTAAAAACACAAGACCAGATGAACAATCACTTTTCAAAGCTCAGTCACATTTATTCACTATGTTCATCAATTAGGCTATATACGAAGACACTAAAATGTGGAACGTTAACGATCCTTATTAACGTTAATACCACATCCGTTATAATGAGAACAGATTTGTGATCTGAATACCAACCTTAAACCATACGTCCAAAATGAAAATTATTCATGTTCTTGATACCTATTGCAACACTCAGTTGTAATATAGAGAGTGAGAGTGCGAAAGAGAGATAAAAAACTGTATACAGGGTACGGAAAAATTCCCGGAACGGTCCAATATCTCGCGAAGTATAAATATCACCAAAACAAAAATAACACATGTTAAATAGTTTTAAAGAAGCTATCCAATGATAGAAAACACAATCACCTATCCCTACCTCCTTGGGGACTACGGGGGATAACTTTAAAATTTTAAATGGGAACCCCTATTTCTTATTTCATATGTGGATTCTCCAGAAAAAGTGATAGTGATTTGATCAAAAATTGAAAACAGTGTGTGCGAAGATGAAGTTACATGGAATACAATATCGATAATTGTTTTGCAAAGTAGCTTTATGAAGTAGTTCTTAGTAGTAGGGTTATTTACAACAAAAATAAGCCTTTTTTGTCACCATTTGTATTTTCTTGCAAATTAATAAATATGGACAAATGCATTATTTTATGGAAGTTAAAATGTATGAATTCGTTATGTGGGTAAAAAAATCACATGAAAATTTTACTCTGCGTGGAAATCGAACTCATGACCTTTCATGCCGCAGTCCCGTACGCTAAGCGCATGGCCCAGAGCTCGACACTGAGAGGCCACATTTTCATAAAGATTTGCCGCCTCCATTTTTTATGTGTCGATTCAAGTGCTATCCGTGAAGGCACTGTTTTCAATTTTGGGTCAAATCACTGTCACTTATTCTGAAGAATCCAAATGTGCAACAAAATATGGGGATTTCCATTTAAAATTTTGAAGTTACCCCCCGTGTGGGAATGGAGGGTTGCGTTTGGTATCATTGGATAGATTTTTCAAAACTGTTTAACACGTGTTATTTTTGTTTTGCTGTTCTGTATATTTCGCGAGATATTGGACCGTTCCGGGACTTTCCCCGCACCCTATATAAGCTTGTATTTTTAATTAAAACAGTTAGTGTAAATCATAATCTGGATTCTTATAAAGTAAATGAAACAATCATATAGAAAATGTATACAGTTTAAAATTGAATTAAATTGCAATTCCAGAATCTGTAACAACATTCGATGTAAATAAATAAGAAATATATAACTTATTGTATAAAATGAAATCTTTGAGTTTAACGTCCCACGGTTATGCCGGTTAGGCTAAAGGAGACGGTGATAATGAGAAATGAGTGAAATGGTGGAATTAAGAAAGTGGGAGGAAACGGGAGAACCCCGAGAAAACCCACGAACACGGTGTTTGTCCACCACAAACTCCACACGGCGCGAGCTGGGATCGAACCAGGGACCCCAAGCACCGGAGGTGAACGCTCTACCACTGAGCCACCGCGCCCCCAAACTTATTGTATAGTTTATAGCATGAGTATCAGCTGATATGTAACACAAAATTATCTATAAATTGAATTTAAAATTCAACAACTGATCTAGTAGTGAAACATATTTAATAAGATTACCGCACATTACGGTAGATTCCGAGATCGCTCCCAGCTTTGCGAGCACTTGATAATATCTTATTATTATTTCAGATAAAATATTATGTGGAAGAGCTAAATTAAATTAGAAAATGAAATGAAATATTTAACATCCCACTATTACGCCCTTTAGGCGGGAAGGTTCTAGATTGCTGGTCCTCACATAGAGGAGAATTTCGATTAGTAACCAGTTTGGTTCTTTTCTTTATCAAATCTCAATACACAATTCATATAGTAATGTCGAGCAAGCGATAGCGAGTGAAGGCAGGTTAACCAGGTTGATTGCTTTCTTCATCACCACTCAATTGGTATACGGACCAGTGTTCTAGAATCCTGCTATTTTAGGCTAAGGGAGAAGATAATTAAAGTAAGAAAAATGATATAAGAATTGGTGGAATGAGAAAGTGGAAGGAAAAGGAAATGCTTTGAGAAAAGTCACGGACATAATGTTGTCCACCACAAGCTTACTTGAACGGAATAAAACAAGAGACCGCATGCCCCAAAGGTAAGCGCTCGACCAGTGAACTATCGCGCCCCATAAATTAAATTAGAAAGATAAGTAGTAGGCATTTTATAATTGAATATTGTATGTAAGAAACTTATTGTCCATAAAGATTCTTTCTCTTCAAGCTTTTGTAATTGATGTTGCAAATTGTCCGATGCTTTGCAATGAGGGTCAAAGGAATAAATGCATTTTTTCGGGCAGGGGTGCCCATCCCCCCCAAAGCCGATGGCGCACTCCCCCCCAAAACTAATAACCTCTTCCCTCCTCAAAACTCAAGTCCTCTAAAAACAATTGCCCAGTGTAGCAGTAGTTTTTATAGTACTGGCAGTGGCGTATTTAGGGGGGTGGCTTCCGGGCTTAAGCCCCCCACGAAATCTTACTTAGTATAGTAAAGTAAATGAAATATCTTGCAGAATTTTCACATTTCCAGGCAAAGCCCCACCTGAAAGTTAGCAAAGCCCCTCCCGAAACAAAATCGCAAATACGCCACTGAGTACTGGTAATTGTTATTTTTGTTGTTGTTTTTATTTCCTGTAGTAGTATTATAGAATGCTTGTAGTAGTAGTAGGGGCAGTAGGCCTAGTAATTATAAAAATGGCATTACTTTTATTAGTAGTCTTGGTAGTGTACAATACTAAATATGTTCTATAAGGATATTGAAGGGTATAAAAACTTCTACACACTGTGTATGGCACAGGTATTCTTTTTTTACAATTAGTAGTATTATTTTTTTTTCTTTACAAAATATTGATATAATTCCCTTGTACATGAAAAGTAAGACGCAAGTTACAAGTTATTAAGTTTGATATCAAAAGAAAATGTTATCCTCAAAATTAGCCTACAAAAAGAAGTGATATCCAACAAAAAACATTCCTGTAAAAGAGCCAAGTACGAGTAGCCTTAAAAAGAATTGAAATCACAAAAATAGGCGCCAAGTTCTGGTGGACAACAGTTACAAACACTCACTGGCTCACTTCAAATTTAGATTTGAAACTTGGCTGTTGTCTGTATGGTTACCAGTAGCTCACAATTATGTCAAACTACTTTAATTTTCAACAGACAACATAGGCAAGTTTCAAATCTAAATTTGAAAGTGATTCCTTGAGTGTTTGTAACTGTTGTTCACCAGAACTTGGCGCCATCCTTTCATATAGCAACTTGCGCGGTACTTCATTCATGGAGTTTCTAAGCAGGGGTAGGGGGATTCATTCTCGAGATTTTAAAAAAAATCGCATCGTGTTCCAATGTTATTCTGACGACAGCAAAATTACTTATTCGACATTAGAGTAAAATTCTTCCCCAATTTTTTTATTCCCCCAATTTTTTTCTCGATGGCACAACTTGCGCCATTCATCCCTCCTGTGGGTGGCCCTTCTCTCTTAAAACGAACCAACCTTTCCTTTTATACGGCTACTTGCGCGGTACTTCATTCATCGAGTATCGAAGCAGGGGGTACGGGGGTTCACCCCGGAAAATTTTTGAAAATTAGCTTCTCGAAATCGTATTTTAATGCTATTCCGACAGTAAAATTGCTAGTTCGAAAGTAGAGTAAAATCCCCCCCAAAATTTTTCTCAATGGCGCAGCTTGCGCCATACATCCCCCCTGTGGGCGGCCCTGTTTTCGGGATAGTATCGTCTGCCCCTTGCTGCTATTGGTGGTATAAAAGTAGTGTTGAGTTGATTTTTAGTTTCTTGTTCCTTTTGTTATGTGAATATAGACTAGACCAAAATTTTTTACTGGTGTTCATTTCAGGATCACTCGGTAGCATGTTTTTAGTGGAGGAATGTTACGTGAATATATTTGGTCTAGGAATTAATTCGTGCGGGTGGACAAGAGATGGCGCAACGAACGGAGCGTCCCACAGTTCCGTGTATCCACACATGTGTTGCAAACCCCTGTCATCGCGTATCGTTCGTAGTATAGGGCAGTGGATTAAAGCGTCAACAACACCAGTTTGTAGTTAAGTGAACATGGCGCAATTTGTGCCTGATAAAGTGTTTTTGCGGGGTGTCCTGCTGCATTACTTTAACATGCAGAAAAGTGCGACTGAAAGTCATCGTATTTTGGTGGAAGTGTATGGTGACCATGCTCTAACTGAGCGAACGTGTCAGAAGTGGTTTGCACGGTTTAGAAGTGGTGATTTCGGCTTGGCAGACCAAGAGCGAGCTGGACAGCCAAAAAATTTCAAGACGAAGAATTGACAGCATTGCTCGAGCAGGATTCGTGTCAAACGCAGGAACAACTTGCAGCAGCATTAGGCGTTGATCAAACAACAGTCTCCAAACGCTTGAAAGCCATGGGAATGATTCAAAAGATGTCACATTGGGTTCCACATGAATTGAAAGACAGAGACGTTGAAAGACGAAAAACCATTTGCGAATTGCTGCCTCAACGACAGAGCAGAAAGGGGTTTCTGCATCGAATTATTATGGGTGATGAGAAGTGGATCCATTACGAGAACCCTAAACGAAAAAAGGCCTGGGTGAAACCAGGTGAACCAGGTCCATCACAACCAAAACGAGATATTCACTGTGCAAAGGTTATGCTGCGCATATGGTGGGATATGAAAGGTGTGGTGTACTATGAGCTGCTGCAACCGGGTGAAACTATGAATGGAGAACGTTATCGACGACAATTGATGCGTTTGAAGCAAGCTCTGGCCAGAACACGACCAGAATGGGAGAACAGACATGATAAACTTATTGTTCAACATGATAACGCTCGCCCACATGTCGCAAAACCGGTCAAAACTATTTAGAAAATGTCGGATGGGAAGTTTTACCCCACCCGCCGTATTCACCAGACGTTGCTCCTTCGGACTACTACTTGTTCGATTGCATGAACAACGATTTGATTGGACAGCAGTTAAACTTTTTCAGAAGATATCGAAACATGGGTCTCTGACTGGATCGCTTCCAAGGATGAGGACTTCTTTCGCCACGGAATCCGTACATTGCCTGACAGATGGGCGAAAGTGGTGGCTAGCGATGGACAATATTTTTCTTAAGGTATTTATGTATTTTGTGTTTGTACTACAGCTTCAATGTGTGCGTACCAACCGCACGAATTAATTCCTAGACCAAATAGATTACACCAAGTCACAAATATTTTGGCAAAGATATACATTTTTATTACACAAATAGTTTCTGCTTTTCCTTTTACTGCAAATGTTTGTTTCTAATAGTGATTTTTATTCTTATTGTATCCGTGAATACACATTCAAGACTTTTTTTTTAAAAAAAAAGTTGTTTAATAAGGCACTGAAAAGTGTTGGATTTTGTAACACTCTAACACTTAAAAACATAATACTGAGTGATCCTGAAATGGACACCAATAATTAATTTTGGTCTAGTCTATATTCACGTAACACTTTCAAAAGCGAGGCTATATGAAACGTGGGCTTACTAATTAACGTGGAATAAAAATAAAAAAGTCTAGTGGCTAGCGCGAGTGTTTTTGGTTCTTGTAGTCTCGGGTTCGATTCCCGGTAAGGGTCGATTCAGGTTAAATTTTCAGGGGAGTTTATGGGAAAAACGTTAAAAAATATAATTGCAAAAGTCTGATGCCAGTGTTTTGTAAGCTATTGACAAAATAATAGAAAGACAGGAAAGAAATTCTCTTGAGAACTGAAAGTGAACAATGTTTTCGCATTTATGCTTAATTTGCTACTAGCGTGACACATTAAATTGAATATAATATAAATATTAGACACAAAATTCGCTATTTCACGGTTGATAACATGGTAAATGCTAGGTATTGTTAAACATTAAACGTAACACCTCAATTTTATATCAATAAATAACTTAAATAAATAAATAACAAGACAGAACAATACTATTAACCTATATTTGCATAGTATATAAATTAAAAACACGTTGTTTATCATAACGAAAAATGGTTGAACCGTTTGAAATGAATTTTATTAACATAGTTAACACCTACCTCGGACTGGGTTGTTGTCACGCCATTTTTATTGAAATGCGTATCCAAACAGAAGAGAGGGGGTTAAAATGTATGCCAAAAATAGAATCTCTCACGTTTGTGAGATGAAATATGATACATAAATTTCTTATTTAAAACGAGTGTGCACGTGTCCGAAATGTCTACCGTGTTTAGAAATTTCGGTACTAAATGGAGAAGAGGGGCAATTTGTATCGTTTTTGCTCAATATTTAAGAATGATGACATCGAGATTGTGTCTTGTCTTCACAGCAAAACGGATGAAGCACTTGAAATTATCTTTTAAATATACGGTATTTAGCATTTGGTCCAGTCGGATTCATTAACACATATGTCGTAAGAGGAACAGATGGATATAAACACCTTATTTTAAAATATGTGAGCCCATCTTCCGTTGTTTTTAAAAATCCACTTTTGAGGGGGAAATGGGGCAAGTTCCAAATAAGGCGGTCAATATGTAAAAGTGACGTCGTGTTTGTCTGTCCGATCATCACGGGAAATCAAATCAGCCGTTTGAAATAAATATTTGAATACATTTAGTACTTTGAAGAAAATGGTTAGCTGACGTTCACTAGAAACTTGACAAAACTTCGATACAAATAAGAGGATAGTCAGCTATGCCTAAATCTAATATTGTAGGTGGAAGTGAAAACGACGAATGAAGTAACAGCGGATTAAAATTTAGCATTAGAAGTCATTGAAAAACAGAATGTGATGCGCGAAAACGAGAAAAAAAGAAAAGGAAAAACGTAACGTTGCCGACGACAACTCACTGGATGGTGCTTATTGAAAGACCCATAAACGCTATTCATTAGCTCATTCTTTACGGTTTGGATTGCAAGAAATAAAACTATTTCTTCGTGCTAATACGCCTCTCAAAACGAAATGTTATATTTCTGCAAAATTTGTTTTTCTCACATGACTGGATAATATTTTAAAAAATTATATTGTGCTGAAGAAAACAAAACCATATGACAAGCTGTATTTGATCTGAAGACCCCATGATCTTTACTACTTGTTGTTATTCATTACATCAGCGAGACGTTGTTTGCAATGACACTGATACATTGAGTGGTTTGTTCGAGAAAGTTGCTTGTCTCGATTTTGTTTACTCTTTAGGTTTTTCGTAGAATACATGAAAAAGAAATACATTTTTCGCTTAGATATCCAGGAATCCTGTTTTAACTGATCAGAAAACAGCAATCTACTGGTGAAATGATATGGGGTAATGTGTAGCATTTTGTTTTCACGCCATCGATAGCAGCAAGGGGCACATGAATTACATAAAAAGGGAGTGTGTTGTTATGAACTACTAATATCTTTTTCAAAAAATCTACGTGTTACTTCGTAGCGCAGGGGATAAGTGAGAGATTACAATACACAAGTTCGCACGATCGAGTCTTGTCCACTGCTATTATGTTTTTTTTCATTTTCATTGTTTAACGGTGAAAGTGACGTAGATACATTTTCATTGGCATTCAAAAAAAAACAGAATGGAAGGGAATACGCAGTCCTGAAAAGGGCTGTTTATATATAGGTGTCTAATAGGAGGTCCAATCACCTTCTACATCGATGACTGCCTGGAGCCTTCTGGGCATGCTTTCGGTAAGTCTGCGGAGAAAGCGTTCACTACGGGAGACTTCCTCCCAGCTGTTTTCAACGATTTCCCATAGTTGATTTTTTGTGGATGGAGGCGGGTTAGGCCAGTTCTCCTTCATCACCCTTTTGACCTCTGCCCATACTGTCTCAATTATATTCATATCGGCTCCACGCGGTAGCCAATCTAGGACCTCTAAATCAGCCTTCTGCGAGAGCCAATTCTGAACTAATTGACACATATGAACCGGAGACCTGTCGTGCTGAAACTGGATTACTCCATCGGGGTAGATAAAACGCACAGATGGCAACATAACATCCCGAAGGATATGTAAATATTGCTCACCTGTAAGACGCCCCTCTACCCTATGGAGTACTCCAAGACACTGTGATGTCATGAAACTCCAAGCAGATACAGATACGCGTCCACAGTGACGTTTGTGGAAAACGTATCTGGGATCATGCCTGGAGCCTCTCGGACGATACACGACTACTGGGCCATTATTTGAGGAAGAAAATGTGCATTCGTCTGTGAAGACAACATGTCTCCAATCACGGTTCACATTTTCTTCCGCAAACTGGAGCCGTCGTCTTATATGCTCTTCCGAGAGGAATTCTCTCACCGCAGCACGACGGGCGTGAAGATTAGCTTCCCTAAGACGCCGTACAGCAGTATCTCGAGAGCCTGGAAAAGCTGATGTGTGCCGAAGTTGTCTGACGGTCATGTTGGGATTAAGTCGCGCAGTAGAAAAAAAGCTGCGCATCCTGCTCAGGTGTTGTCACACGACGCCTACCACTACCTCGGCGCCGCATAGTTTCTCCAGTCTCTCGAAAACGCTTTATCCACTTCTGTGCTGTTCTTGGTAAAACTCCACACCTTTCAGCGGCTTGTGCAGCGCAATAGCCTTCTTGCACTAAAGCAAGAACACGCTCTTTTCTATTCTCAGCCATTTCTGACTTCTACCCTTTTCACGAGTTGCACGTTGAATGAGCACCCCTTTTAGTTGAAGCTATTAAACGACATGCGCAGTTGGTTACTCCAAGAGCTAGTAAGATCGTAGTTTTTATTTGCTAAGAGGCAGAAAACACGTTATTTCGATATATGTTGTTTGACTACAAGGGAGCACTTCACAACTGATTACTGAGTGATAAGATCTGTGGTATTCTGTTCAACTTTCCTTTAGGCAATTTTAAACGTAATAGACAATATTTGTCTGACCTTGTCAGTGCCTGAGGCAGAAGACAAAATCAATGAAAATGTTTTCAACATAACATTTTCGATTTATGTTTATCTTCTATCCGTTTTTGTTACGATTGCCTCCTTTAGAAATATCAGCTCTCTCTCTCTTTTTTTTTTTTTTTTTTTGGCCCCTATAAGGAAATGCTATTGCGGTTTTCCAACGTTCAATATTTTTGGCAAAATTAACACTTTCAAATAAAGCTAAACAAGCATATGTTTCACAGACAAAACAATATGTAAAGTTCTACTTTCCAGTTAGGCAACATTGCTTCAAAAAATTGCAACTATAGTTTGCATCTCAAGTAATAGGGTAAATGTGCCAGTAGTCGACCATTTAAGGAGATTTTCAACTTTGTTAAAGTACATAAAAATCATTTTTACTAATAACTTTTACTGCATATGTCATTAGAAAGAACAGTGTTTAAATTTTACGTTTGTGTAGCTCGCATAGGAAATCTTTTATACATAATTACACAGGAAAAAGAAAATACCAGAAACCCTGAAAAAAACAGTAGTCGGCCTATGAAAACCAAAGGTCAGCCATTACTTTAACCAATACTCAGCCACATTATAGAATTGACTTTTTTAATGGAATTTTAGAGATCAATTCCTCAGTAGCAAATTAAGGGACAAATATATTGCACTCAGAATTCCTACAAAGAAAAACTACGTGGAAACCAGGCCCGCAACTAGAGGGAGCTAGGGGGCCTGGCCCTCCTAAACTTTTCGTGGCCCCTCCAGACCTCAACACAAAAAACACAATTTAGATATGTGTAAGAGATTTTTAATGACTTGCCCCCCCAAACCTCTGTGGCTAGAAGCAGGCCTGGTGGAAAATATATTTTGATACGGAAAAAAGACTTCTTGTATGATATTTACCATAAACTAAGAAAAATGTGCCTCGGCCTAGACTAGCCTATTTAAAACTAATATATAGGCCTATTTATATTTACATTGATATTTATATTTAGCTATGACATTAACCCTTTAATATGAAGTTCATTAAGCACAGGTTCCTCGTACGATAATACACTGAGGCACGTGCATTTTAAGTGGTACCAGTGATCACAAAAGTGACACCCAATATATTTAAGTGTATCGTTCTCAATATCACTTATGAATTCTTCTTCAGGCCTTAGACGGCATTTCAACAACTTCTTGCGTCTCGTCTTTTTAACTACTAGTGCTACTTGGCTTGACAGTCCTTTTCTTTTTGTTTGACTTAAAATTTTTCCTTTCTTTTGTATTCTCTCCCTTTTTCATTTTAGACATTCCTCTTCTAGTTTTCTTTTCTTTTCATTCTTTACCATCTCATAATTTCTCCATGCTTGGGAGGATACTGCACTTTGAACTTTTTCTCTGGGCACATGTTTGGTAGTTTTGTTTTTGATTGGAGCTAGCCAGAAAAGATGCTAATCAAAGCCAGATGATATGGAAGTATTTTATGAAGGTTTTCTTTGAATTTCTTCTGAGATCATATGGAGTTATTTCTGGCTCTACTGACTGTAGAAACAGAAGCAGACCTTTCACCTTGCGTCGCTTCAGTACAAGATGCCATAACGGATATGTTGTTTTCCTGGTTTGAGTCAGACGTAACGTCTATTTCTGATATCGAAGATACTGTATATTTGTAGGCTCTAGACGGCCAATTGCTAAAATTTGGTATGTTCCAGGACTAAGATATCGAGCATTTCACTAGCAAGTATCTACTGATAGCAGATCGATCCTCTTCCGACAGAACAATAGCCTTATATGTGTTCATTAGTGTAGAATAAGAAGACTCTTTGGATAGAGTATCCTCAACGCACCTGATTGCAAAAACATCTGACACTGAGTCTATTCCAGTAGATGTCTTTGGACTGGTTGAAAGAAACGCTAAATCACGCGTTCTTAAACTGTTAGACATATTTTCCTCACGCTCATAGTGAGTTAGAATGTAAATATTTATGATTATTCTGTATTGTTTCGGCAATCAGGCAACTCTAGGAACAGAGCAGATAAGAACAGATAATAATAATAATAATAATAATAATAATAATAATAATAATAATAATAATAATAATAATAATAATAATAATAATAATAATAGTTGAAGAGCAATTGCAGCCTTGGAATTAAAAACGTGCAGAAACGCGACATTGTGCGGAGTAATTTAAAAAAATAAGTCAATTAGATATGGATAACCCTTACTTCCTCATAGCTACCTTAGATTAACAGACTAAGCTATGATCAGGGTCAAGGGCGTCGATCCTGCTAGGGCCGGGGGGCCCGGGCCCCCAAAGCTTATGTAGGGCGTATGCTTAGGGTAAAATAAATACTCATTACCTGTCCTTTTTAAATTTTAGAGAAATAATTCAGACCAGCCATAAATCCTTAACCTTTTTTCCCTCAGTTCTAGAAAAATACAAGAATTGAAATGGTTACAATACCAGACTGATATTAAAGTACGGGACAAAAATAAACGACCAACATTGTCATAAGTTTTAATGGCATTTTCGATCGTTTAATTTTGTCCCGTACTTTATAACTGTATTATAGTTGTATGATGCAATTAGTGACATCATAACAGTTACTTTTTCATTAAATCGTTAGAAAAGTTTCTATGTATTAGTTAAGTGTCTTAGTTGTATGTCATGTGTCATTTAAATTGAATGAATGATAAGTGGATGACTACTGGAGTATATGTATCCAGTAGTCGTCCGTTGTAAGTAATGGGGGGCTGACCATTGGAAATTGAAGTGAAGAGTCATTTCCAGTAGTCAGCCCCTAATGGCTGACTACCGGAAAACGTTATCAAAAATGCAACTTGTAGTCAGCCCCCCTTATTTCTACGCAATATCTTGTTTTGTATCATAAACCACGAATTTTTGATAAGCTACGATACATTCATGCATAGAAGAGAGCAATAACTCGTACTATTTTACAATAATATAATTTTAGCTTAACTTTGAAGTAAAGCTTCTTCCTTATTTTTTTTATTAACAAAATGCGCACTTTGCTCACTTGCATCAGCAGACCTCAAATGATAATTTTTCTTTTCTGCCACGAGGAGTCACACCAGGCCAGAACAAATGAGGTTGAATACTGGAGCTCTGATTTAAGTTGTAGTTGATTATTTGTTTGATAACAAGCTACTGTATGTTTATTTAATATGCTTTTTACTGAAAAATGGCTGACTACTGGAGACGGCTGACTTTAGGCACACTTACCCTCCTATCTAACTAATTCTATGGCCTATGGAACCCGGAGGTTCAATGCCGCATTCACAAAAGCTCTCCACTGACTTCTATCCTTAGCTAACTGGATCCAGTTTCTACTTTGTATTCCTATTTCAGCGAGATCCATCTTAATATTGTCCTCCCATCTGCGCCTAGGTCTTCCTAATTATAAGCTCAAGTAATATGTAACATAATAATAATAATAATAATAATAATAATATCTTAGTATCAAACTTTAAGCGATTTTTATATGATGCATATATTCATGAAAATAGTCACTACTTGTTATGTATGATCTGTCAGGAAAGTAAATGTACACCTATTTTTCGAGTCTGGCATTCCTGCGCTCCATCCGTGGAGAGTATAAGAATTAAATCAATCAAATGTTTACTGAGGGGCAAAAAGAAAAGCTTAATCTGAATAAGACATTGCAGAGGGGCACAAGCTGTGAATACGAATAGTGCATTGTGTAAATAAAGGACGACACCGAAAGAGAAAGCCAGAAACAGCTGTTAAACTTACAAAAAAAGAGTAAAAATTGTCGAAGTGGGAACATAAAACATAAATACAACAAATACGCCGACAACTAAACGGTCACCATGCCATGATCTTAGTGTAGTGGTTAAGGTGCTGGCTTACAAATGCAAAGGACGCAAGTTCGAATCCTCGGCAAGGACATTTTTAAAAATTTTTGTTAATAATACATACAAATCATGAGAGATGGTAAGAGAGGTCGTATTTAGTTTTTCGTAGCAATTATTATTGGTAATATTTAGTACTGATAATACTTTTTGTCTTTGCGTATTGCTTTTGTTCTTGTCTTCATTTCGAAAGAGAAGAATATCCGAACAAATGCCACCAAAATTCCTCATATTTTGAATGTAAACGCCATTTGCAATTAGTGAAGAATAAAAATTGAACGTTCCGATGTAGCTGCAAAAAGTAAAAAGAAAAACATGGAAGTCGACCATACTCATGGTTACTAAAAGTACAATTTCTACATGCCTTACACCTCCCGACCACGTTTCTACGTTAGCAAGTAAGAGGCTTGTGTTTAGGTTAGGCTCGTCAATACGTTTTGCAAAGGGGCCCGGTTTAGCTCTGACGCACCACAGGTGCGAGAAGGGAGAAAAACACTTTTTCTCTCTCCCTCTGTGTGTCTATTTATCTATCTATTTGTATATATATAACGCTATTTGTGAATGCCATAACCACCCTAATTTTCAGCGGATTGAGACGAAACTTGGCACAAACATTAATTGTTGAAATATCTTGATGAGTTCGTTAACCAGAATAATCAGATGAAAATGTTCAAAATGGTGGCCCTTCAAACTCTTAAAAAGTTCCAAGGGAACCAAATTTCGTCCATAAATAGGTATTCAGAAAGTTTGAATAAATTTTCCTCTTTTACTGAAATATTTGTGTGCAGAAACTTATTGAAATATTGGACCCGATTAATCGCCTAAAGCAGTGTTGGGTAAGTTACTTGTAAAAATGTAACGCGTTACAAGTTTCTTTACTTTCTCTTAAAATGTAACGCGTTAGTAACGCGTTACTTGCCCCCAAAAAGTAACTGTTACTTTACTTCGAAAGTAACGCGTTACTAACGCGTTACTTTTAGGTTCGAAACTTTAAAAATGTGAAAAAAATATGACTTAAATTTTCCGTACTACTATTACTACCGCTATTATTATTATTATTATTATTATTATTATTATTATTATTATTATTATTATTATTATTATTATTATTATTATTGCACGTTCTGAATCGCTTAATGTAAATGCAAGGACAAATTTTTACTTGATATATGAACATTTTCGTATAATGTAACATTGATAAAATGCCATACTGCGTTACTCGTAGGGATGGACACGAGCGAGTTTTCTTTGACACTCGATTCGACTAGAAACAGACATCTTTGAACTCAACCCGAGAACTCGACTCGAGCCAAATCCGGTGTGTAGTGAGTAAGTACATTCTTCAAGTACCGGTATATTACATAGACAGTATAATTATTATCAATGACACTACTACTACTACAACTTATATTATTATTATTATTATTATTATTATTATTATTATTATTATTATTATTATTATTATTATTATTATTATTATTATTATTTTAACAACAGTGTATATAAAACGAAAGATAGGAGGTTTTATATTTGAATACTAAAAAACTAGTTGATTGCCAACCTCGGTAGTCGTGAAGTCTAGGAGTCAAAGCAGTGGCGTAGCACACTTTTGCGGCCCCCTCCCCTTCGCAAAGTATAGAGAAGGGGCCCTAGTTGTAAAACCGACAGAAGTAAGGTTGAAGTTCTACTTCTTTAAATCTTTATTCATCGCAAGACTTCGGGGCCCTCTATACCTCGGCCCCCCCGCACTGCGGGGGTAACGGGGGCAGCTGCTAAGCCACCGAGTCAAAGACATTGTTCACGAGCTTCTGAATTTGGGTTGAGGGTCTAGGTTGAGTATTCGAGCTCGAGCCAAACACTGTTAAAAGTTAGCGAGCACTGGCCAAATATCTTCAAAACTGCTCGGCCCGGGTTTAGAATTGTCAACGACTCGAGCAGCTCGGCTCACAGCTCATTCACTATCGACCCGAATCGAGAAGTAAGCCGAGCCAACAGCTCACCCAACCAACTCGGCTCAGTTGAGCCGAACCGAGCAAATGGCTCATCCCTACCAAGCCAGCTCGAGCCGATGGTTCACCCCAAGTGAGCCGGCTCGAGCCATCCTCTCAGTTGAGCCGAATCGAGCTGAGCTTGTTATAAAAAAACCTCTTGTGATCTCGCTATCGAGATGAGACGAGATGCAAGCCGTGTCCCTTCTCGTGTGCAACACTAAAAGTATTCCATATTACTGTTTAGCTTACATTTCTCATGGCTTTCGTTTTCCAGTGTAATCAGGCCATGATTTCAAGACGACTTAAAACGAACGAGTCACTTATAAACTCGACTGGACTCGAAACTCGACGCGAAAAACTGAATCGGCTCGGAACTCGACTCGAGGATATTACCCTTGACTTGACTCGAAACTCGACTTGAATTCGAGTCGAGTTTTAGCTTGACTCGTGCTCATCCCTATACGTTAGAAAAAACTGTTTCTTATTGTTATTCTGTTAAACTAATTACATAATAATAACAATGTTGTTATGTAAAATTAAAAATAAAGAATATAGAGAAACATTACACTACTCTATAATCAACGGGACTCTAGGATAAGCAAACTGATCTGAAAGAACTCCAATATTACATACCATCAGCAAACTATTTTCTAGTAATAAAGCAGGCCTGCTCATCAGAACACAGTTTATTCATATTAACACCTTACTGTAAATCGTTAATTATGGCACCCTAGTTGTTGGCACCCACTTCAGATACTTTACTTTTAAATTCTGTCCACCATCATCCTCAGCTCTTAAGAGAAAAGTATTCTTTCAAATGTTCGAACGGTAAAATATTTTCGTTCTCCATCTTTATAAAAACAACACCAATCAAAGTAAAATAGATTACCGGTATCATTGCACTCCTAGTTCACTCACTGAATGTATTGATTTGGAGCTGTCAAAATCTACGACAAAATCTTCCAGGTGCTTGCAATCAGTACACGTGATTTCCCTAAGGCTGTCCTCATCTTCAAAAAACAGCAAGTGGCACTATGAACTTATCTGTTTCTCTCTGTGTCTGTGATTGTCGGTCACTGACATACGTAGTTCATGCTCGATTGTTTCATTCTGAGAAATTCACTTACAGGAAAGAAACATTTGTTTCCGAAAAAAATATACATATATTGTAATTACTCATCCAAAATGTAACGCGAAAAAAGTAACGCAAACTAGGTACGTTACTTAAAAATTTGTAACGCGTTACCGTTACAGTTACTTTGGGAAAAATGTAACGCGTTACTAGGAAACGTTACTTAAAATGTAACGCGTTACAAGTAACGCGTTACTTGCGTTACGTTACTTCCCAACACTGGCCTAAAGAAGGTTCACGCCCTTTCGCTACGGTCAGGTTTTTTTTTTTTTTTTTTGCAGGAGGGGGTTATCTTCCTATTGGAACAAGATGATTGTTACTGATGATATGAAATTACACATTGAAAGTGAAGTAACTTGTGTAACGTGTTATTTGAAAGAATAATATAATAAATGTGCATTCCTCTAACACAGAGAACTCATGTATTTCGAGTTCGGGAGCCTGAATGGCGAGGAGTGTTATTTGATTTGCTTTTTAGTAACACATTGCATTGCAAATAAAGTTAGGCAACATTAGTGGTAAGTAAAACAATAATAATAATAATAATAATAATAATAATAATAATAATAATAATAATAATAATAATAATAATAATAATAATAATAGGTGTTGTTTGTGGCAAGGCAATATCTTCCTCAGTTCTTCTTCAAACGTAATGATTGTAACGCCATATCTCCCTTACAAACAAAATATTAGCAATTTATATCGAGAGAACTGGAAACTGTAGAGCGATGGGACCAACGTAGGACAGTATGCACTCATAGTACTCAGAAAAGTAAGCGATTTCAATGCAAAATGAACGAAGAGTCATTGTCATGGGTACTCATGGGGCCACGGCAGAGCCCTCTTTAGGCAAAATGTCGATAGCTTATATCGAGAAAACAGGAGGTGATACTGGGATGGGACCAACGTTGGACACCGTGGACCCATAAGGCGCATCGAAAAAATTAGGGAGGCGGGCGCCAGCCAGCCTTACTTATTTCCACATAATAATATAAAATTATATTGTCGAAATACACACACGAGTTAGCTACTAATATTTCATATTATTATTATTATTATTATTATTATTATTATTATTATTATTATTATTATTATTATTATTATTATTATCATCTACAGCGTCTTTTCATTACGTGAGCATGTTTGACATGAAACCAAAGAGAAAATCCATCCTGTAGCGAAAAGAAACAATACTTTCTTTCAAATGGATAAAATATCAAGCCGAGATTGATTCGAACTCGCATGGACGGCGCGAAAAGCCAGTGCTTTGTCCACTATTTTTTTAACTGACTCACCGAACGCGTTTCAGTAACTTACTTATTGCTAATTTTACTTGCTTCACTCTTTTAACTTGCTTTTTCTAATAACTTATAACGACAGGGACACGAACACAGAAACATCGAGAACAGTTAAAAATCATAGATGCTCTCCCGCCGAGAATCGAACCCGAGACTCCATACACCCAAGGCTCACGTGCTAGCCTCTAGACCACCGGCGATAGCAACGCTCACTTCCTGTGTCGTTAGGGATTACGACCACTGTATTGCCAGCTATCACTTCTGTGGGTTGTATACTATGATCACATGTTTCTTCTTTGCTGGAAGAGTAAAACCTACATTATATGTAATACATGAGGTATTTAGACCTACATGCTCTTCATATAATGTAATAAAAGGGTCATGGTGTCGGATTTTAAAACATGACGTATTGCAGTATACAACATGCTTTGCATTACTTGTTTGTTTGTAGACAGCTACTAGCTTAGTGTTCTGAAAGGTTGTGTATAAACTAGGGATAGCCCGTTCCGGAATTATTAGTTTTCGGACTCCCGAAAGTAAAGCCGGACAAATTCCGGAATTCGGAAAATTCCAATTTTGTAATAATTTCGGAATTCGGAAAAATCCGGAATTTAGAAATTTCTGATTTCGTTAACATTCCGGAATTCGGAAAATCCGGATTTTTTCGAAAGTCGGAGTTTTTCTCAATTCCGGAATTTTCTAAATTCCGGATTCTTTCCGAGTTCCGAAATTCTTCTGAATTCCGGAGTATAACTGAATTCCATAATTTTGCGAAATCCGGAAAGTGAAAGTTCCGCTTCCGAAAAATGAATTTATTTTGGTTAATATGAATCGTGGCGGAAATAAGTCTTTGACCAGGTAATGGCGACTGCTTTGAAAGAAATGGGGAGTATGAGAATTCAATCTGTCATATTTGTAGTTTCGTGTGGAGAAAGAACGAACTTGTGAACCAGTGGTTTAAGAAAAACTCAAGTTATTAATATAAACTTTGCTGACTTCATAAAAGAAATACGAAAGACATTTTGAATCGAAAAATATAACATACAAGTTTGCAAGCGGAGACAAAGAAACCTAACGTAACCAGACTAAAGACGGATCGTTTACCGCGTAGCGATCGCGGTTCAGTGGTCAAGGTGCTTCTGCGAATGCACGTTGCAATTTTGTTTTCTTACTTTAGAATTTTTGATGGCGATTGATCAGCGATAACATACGTTTTATTATATTCAGATATTTGAATACTCGGATGTTTCAATACTTGAACTATCAAATCTTCAGGAATAATAATAGTAATAATAATAATTATTATTATTATCTCGTAGAAGATTAAAAGCTAGAAGCTAAATTATTGCTCAGGTCATACCATTACAAGGAGAAACGTGACATTTGGAAAGAATATTTCGGTTTGGTTTAATGTTGCTCACGAGAGGAGGAGTTTCTCATCTCGTTTCTAAAACAAATAAAATAACATGAGAATTAACATTTTACATTCGAGACGGGTCAGGGCTAAATCAAAATTTTCGTCTGTCTTTGGAGATGAGAATCGAGACGAGACGAAAAGTATCGTAAACATTTCCCGTAATGTCTCGATTCTCGAAATAGTGTATGTCCATTCTTTAAGTAACAATTCTTCTGTAGACTGAATCTCATAGGCTATTTCGTTACATTGTATTTCAGAGCTCATTGAATTATGCTCTGTGTAGGTATTTTTGTAGCAAAGCTTTTATATTTACCTCTGCATATTCTAAAAATTAGTTTATTATATGCCTTACTGTCGCGTGATATTCAGTTATATTTATTACAGTTATTTTCCTCAAAACATACTTTCTACATGAAACTTCAATAAAAGGTTCTAGTTTAAAATGTTGGTAGTTGCAGAGGTGTGTCTTGAAGGTACGGAACCCTTTCCCCGAAATCTCTACTTTTAAGTAAGTTTTGCCAAATTTCAGGGCAAGTTTAAAACTATTATTATTATTATTATTATTATTATTATTATTATTATTATTATTATTATTATTATTATTATTATTATTATTATTATTATATCAACTCCATGTATAATCTTTAAAAGATATACGGTTTGTATCTGAATAGTAAAAGCTAATTGACTGTCGATCTCGGTCGTCTGGAAGTCTTCAGGAGGCAAGGACATCGGTCACGTTCTGGGTTTGAGTTCCGAAGGGGCAAGTATTCGGGCTCGAGCAAAAAATTGTTAAAAGTTATAGGCTTCATCCAAACATATTCAAAACAGCTGGGACCGGGTTTGGGCTTCTCAACGGCTCGAGCGGCTCGGCTTACAGCTCATTCAATATCGAACCGAATCGAGAAGTGAGCCGAGCCAACAGCTCACCACACCGAGCCGATTTGAGCCATCGGCTTAGTTGAGCTGAGTCGAAACGTGCTGATGAACTAGTTTCAACTTAGCTGGCTCGAACCGGTTCACATGAGCCGAGTAGGTGACCCATCCCAACCGAGAAAGCTCGAGCCATCGGCTCAATTGAGCTGAGTCGATGGCTTGTTCCAACTAAGCCGGCTCGGGTCATCGGCTCATCCCAACCGAGCCGACTCGAGCTGTTCGCTCATTTGATACGAGCCGAGCCGGTTGATATCACTACCCGAGTTGGTCTTCTGCTTGGGCTCAAGAATTCGACCGTGCAGGTCTCAGCCTTAATTTTAAGAACTACAGTATAATTTTAAGTACTACAAGAAAAATACCTTTGACTCGACTCGGATTGAACTCGAGTCGAGTCGAATTTTGGCTCGACTCCTGCTCATCCCTATTCGTATTTGTATTTTGTTTCCACTTCAACAATTTCTATTCTTTTTTTTCTTCGTTTACCTATTGTTTCTGGATTTCTCTGTCGGTGTCGTCCTTTATTAACACCATGCACTATTCTTATTCCCAGCTTGTGACCCGCTTCAATGTCTTATTCAGTTTAGGTTTTTCTCCTTATATTGACTTGACATGTGATTGATTTCATTCTCACTTTCCGCGCACGACCGATGAAAATGTTTTATTATTATTATTATTATTATTATTATTATTATTATTATTATTATTATTAATATTATTATTATTATTATTATTATTATTATTATTATTATTATTATTATTATACTATTGAACTTGCACGGCGAAATTACTGTATAATACGATATCATTTCTGTAATTTTACTCCATTGTATGTTATTTAGTTTATTAATGGGCACTAAATTGTCTCCAGATCAACGAATAAATTAACTACAGCATGCACTTTGGTGGAAATATCATTGCAATAAGATTATTGGTTCGTTCCAAACATGTTCATGTAATGATATTTCCACCAAAGTGCATGCCGTAGTTAATTTATTCGTTGATCTGGAGACAATTTAGTGCCCATTAATAAATTAAATAACATACAATGGAATAAAATTACTGAAATGATATCGTATTATACAGTAATTTCGCCGTGCAAGTTCAATAGTATAATAATAATAATAATAATAATAATAATAATAATAATAATAATAATAATAATAATAATAATAATAATAATAATAATAATAATAAAACATTTTCATCGGTCGTGCGCGGAAAGTGAGAATTAAATCAATCACATGTCAAGTCAATATAAGGAGAAAAGCCTAAACTGAATAAGACATTGAAGCGGGTCACAAGCTGGGAATAAGAATAGTGCATGGTGTTAATAAAGGACGACACCGACAGAGAAATCCAGAAACAATAGGTAAACGAAGAAAAAAAAGAGTAGAAATTGTTGAAGTGGAAACAAAATACAAATACGAATAGGGATGAGCAGGAGTCGAGCCAAAATTCGACTCGACTCGAGTTCAATCCGAGTCGAGTCAAAGGTATTTTTCTTGTAGTACTTAAAATTATACTGTAGTTCTTAAAATTAAGGCTGAGACCTGCACGGTCGAATTCTTGAGCCCAAGCAGAAGACCAACTCGGGTAGTGATATCAACCGGCTCGGCTCGTATCAACTGAGCGAAGTTGTTGTATTACTATACATCTGCTTCCGCCCCTGTCAAATCTGGTCGATCTCGTTGACGCGACATATTTGCTTTTTTATACCCCTTTCTTCGTTTACTGAACAAAACAGTAACTATTCTGAAATATACTACTGCGCATGCCTCGTAGATAAATATTTCTGATGCCAATAGTCCAAGGAATGTTCTTTTTCTTATTCCCAGCATGACCCTTTTATTACATTATATGAAGAGTATGTAGGTCTAAATACCTCATGTATTACATATAATGTAGGTTTTACTCTTGCAGCAGAGAAGAAACATGTGATCATAGTATACAACCCACAGAAGTGATAGCTGGCAAGACAGTGGTCGTAATCCCTAACGACACAGGGAGAGAGTGGTGCCCTTCCCGCTGGTCTAGTCGCTAGCACGTGCGCCTTTGGTGTATGGACTTCCGGGTTCGATTCCCGGCGGGAGAGCATATATGATTTTTAACTGTTCTCGATGTTTCTGTGTTCGTGTCTCTGTCGTTATAAGTTATTAGAAAAAGCAAGTTAAACGAGGGAAGCAAGTAAAATTAGCAATAGGTAAGTTACTGAAACACGTTCAGTGAGTCAGTTAAAAAGAAAGTGGACAAAGCACTGGCTTTTCGCGCCGTCCATGCGAGTTCGAATTAATCTCGGCTTGATTTTTTATCCATTTGAGAGAAAATATTGCTTCTTTACGTTACAGGTAGTCCACTCTTTTCGTATTTTTCGCTGTCGTTCACAGTTAAAGTAACTGACTATTATTCTTTCTACGAATGATGGATCTTCTCTTTGGCTTCATGTCAAACACGCACACGTAATGAAAAGACGCTGTCGATAATAATAATAATAATAATATGAAATATTAGTAGCTAACTCGTGTGTGTATTTCGACAACATAATTTTATATTATTATGTGGAAATAAGTAAGGCTGGCTGGCGCCCCCTCCCCCCTATTTTTTTCGATGCGCTTTATGGGTCCAGGTGTCCAAAGTTGGTCCCATCCCAGTATCACCTCTCGATATAAGTTATTGACACTTTGCCTAAAGAGGGCTCTGCCGTGGCCCCATGAGTACCCATGACAATGACTCTTCGTTCCTTTTGCATTGAAATCGCTTACTTTTCTGAGTACTATGAGTGCATACTGTCCAACGTTGCTCCCATCGCTCAACAGTTTCCCGTTCTCTCGATATAAATTGCTAATATTTTGTTTGTAAGGGAGATATGGCGTTACAATCATTACGTTTGAAGAAGAACTGAGGAAGATATTGCCTTGCCACAAACAACACCTATTATTATTATTATTATTATTATTATTATTATTATTATTATTATTATTATTATTATTGTTTTACTTACCACTAATGTTGCCTAACTTTATTTGCAATGCAATGTGTTACTAAAAAGCAAATCAAATAACACTCCTCGCCATTCAGGCTCCCGAACTCGAAATACATGAGTTCTCTGTGTTAGAGGAATGCACATTTATTATATTATTCTTTCAAATAACACGTTACACAAGTTACTTCACTTTCAATGTGTAATTTCATATCATCAGTAACAATCATCTTGTTCCAATAGGAAGATAACCCCCTCCTGCAAAAAAAAAAAAAAAAAAAAAACCTGACCGTAGCGAAAGGGCGTGAACCTTCTTTAGGCGATTAATCGGGTCCAATATTTCAATAAGTTTCTGCACACAAATATTTCAGTAAAAGAGGAAAATTTATTCAAACTTTCTGAATACCTATTTATGGGCGAAATTTGGTTCCCTTGGAACTTTTTAAGAGTTTGAAGGGCCACCATTTTGAACATTTTCATCTGATTATTCTGGTTAACGAACTCATCAAGATATTTCAACAATTAATGTTTGTGCCAAGTTTCGTCTCCATCCGCTGAAAATTAGGGTGGTTATGGCATTCACAAATAGCGTTATATATATACAAATAGATAGATAAGTAGACACACAGAGGGAGAGAGAAAAAGTGTTTTTCTCCCTTCTCGCACCTGTGGTGCGTCAGAGCTAATCCGGGCCCTTTTGCAAAACGTATTGACCAACCTAACCTAAACACAAACCTCTTACTTGCTAACGTAGAAACGTGGTCGGGAGGTGTAAGGCATGTAGAAATTGTATTTTTAATAACCATGAGTATGGTCCACTTCCATGTTTTTCTTTTTACTTTTTGCAGCTACATCGGAACATTCAATTTTTATTCTTCACTAATTGCAAATGGCGTTTCAAAATATGAGGAATTTTGGTGGCATTTGTTCGGATATTCTTATCTTTGGAAATGAAGAAAAGATTAAAAGCAATACGCAAAGACAAAAAGTATTATCAGTACTAAACATTACCAATAATAATTGCTACGAAAAACTAAATACGACCTCTTTTACCATCTCTCATGATTTGTATGTATTATTAACAAAAATTTTTAAAAATGTCCTTGCCGAGGATTCGAACTTGCGTCCTTTGTATTTGTAAGCCAGCAGCTTAACTACTACACTAAGATCATGGCATGGTGACCGTTTAGTTGTCGGCGTATTTGTTGTATTTATGTTCCCACTTCGACAATTTTTACTCTTTTTTTGTAAGTTTAACAGCTGCTTCTGGCTTTCTCTTTCGGTGTCGTCCTTTATTTACAGAATGCACTATTCGTATTCACAGCTTGTGCCCCTCTGCAATGTCTTATTCAGATTAAGCTTTTCTTTTTGCCCCTCAGTAAACATTTGATTGATTTAATTCTCATACTCTCCACGGATGGAGCGCAGGAATGCCAGACTCGAAAAATAGGTGTACATTTACTTTCCTGACAGATCATACTCATTTGGTGTTCCCATAGGGTTACTAGGAATTGAAATCAGGATCTCTGATTGTGCAGTCCAGTATGCTAACTGTATGACCACAGAGCACGGATCTGACAAAAAACATTTTCATAACGTTTTGCTACCCCTCCTTTTCCCGTATCGATTAAAGTGCCATCCGTGAAGGAATTGTTTTCAATTCTGGGTGAAATCAGTCACTTTTTTCTGGAGAATCGAAATGTCCAATAAGAAATGGGGGTCCCACTTTAAAATTTTAAAGTTACCCCTACCGCCAAAGGGAATGGGGATAGCGGATTTTGTTTGGTATAATTGAACTATACATATAAAGCAGAAACATATATTCTCATTTTGGGCGTGTGTTTTCAATTTGATATTAACTTAGAAATCTATTTGAAGTTTGGTAGTGCTAGCATTTCCATAGCGCCATCTTCGTATACAAACAGATGATGAATAAAAGTGACATAGGTTTGAAAGCTGACAGTTTATCTGATTTTGTTTTTATAACCAATTCAAATGTTAAAAATGTAACGTTGTATTTAGAAAAAATAAAATATCCTTATATTGAAAGAAAACCGGACCGGGAACCGAACCGTCAATCATTACTGAAATTTCAAGCGCCTCGCTAAACCCACTTATTTTCTTCTTAATTTACGTCGCGAAAGGCGGCCCCGAAGTTCACTTACCAAAGTCTACTTTCCCCTTATCAGTACTTTCTGTATATTTCCTACTCGGTTATACACGTTTTACAGTAACCTTGAATAATAGGGACACAAACACAGACACGTCGAGAACATTTAAAATTCCAAACGTTCTCCCACCGGGAATCAAACCCGGTACCCTGTATACCACAGACACACATGCTAGCCACTAGACCACACAGCCAAGTTATAAAGCTAGTGCGTTTTAATAATTCTACTGGAAATGCACGAGATATGCACTTGTAATACATTGAGTGATTTATTCGAGAGAGGCAAAGCACTTAACTTTGAATTCATTTCTTGGTTTCGTTTCTACTGTGTTTATTCTTTGTATTTTTCGTACACTACTTGAAAAAGCAAATACATTTTTCGCTACGGTGTCCAGAAATACTATTTTTTAATTGATCATAAAACAGAAATATTTCGGTGAAATAATATGGAGTAATGTGTGCTATTCTAGTTTCATACCGAGTTCCTTCGTAGCTAAGCGGTTAGCATACGCACCTTTGACGTAAGAGACCCGGTTCGATTCCCGGTGTGAGCTCATGTGGTTCGGATTTCACGCTAATCAGTAGGTAAACGTCTCATATAGCCTCGATGCTGAAAGGGATGTTAAAATCAACTCAACATTATTTTATACCATCAATTGAAGCAAAAGGTAGACGATACTATCCTGTTAAAAACATGCATTTATTTCTTTGGCACATATTACAAAGCATCAGACTATTTGCGACACTTCAAGAAAAAGATGCTTTATGAATATTAAGTCGTTTCAAGCGTTCAAATCGCTTTGTAAAAATCCAGATTATGAATTGCAATAACTTTTTACGTTGTAATTAAAATTACAGCATATATTGTTTTTTATCCCTCTCACATACTTTCTCTCTCTCTCTTTCTTTCTCTATATATACTCACCTGTATATTACAATAGGTATCAGAACATGAATAATTTTCATTTTGGACGTGTGATTTAAGGTTGGTATTCAAATCGGAAAGTTGTTCCCATTATAACAATGTTAACGTTCCTCATTTTAGCGTCTTCGTATATAAATGATGACAGGGTGAACAAATGTAACAGGCTTTGAAACGTGATAGTTCATCTAATTTTTTTTTCAAGCACTTCAAAGCAGAACTTTATATTTAAAGAAATGTTTCCATATGTTGAAAAAAATCAAAACTGCCGGGAGGCAGATTCGAACTGCCGCCCTCCGATGCTAGACTTTCAAGAACACTACTAAACACGCTTGACCACCGAGACAATTCATGAAAGAATACGCTGTAATAATGCTCATATATCGCTCCAAGCGCACGTTCACGCCTGAAGTTTTAAATAGTCATTTTCTCCCTATATCAGTAATTTCAACTGAAGATATTGACTGATTTTGCATATTGGAACTGTGCATGAAGTGTGAATTGCATATTAAACGCAGAAATACGTAGTTGACTTCAGTTCATGTTTCTGTTCAATAGCTTCACATGTTAGTGAGTGTTTCCTAATACCTGTGTCATTTTCCCTCTTTTTTCCCACGGGATATTCTTCGTGTAATTATTTGACACACTAAGGTTTCATAAGATTAAAGGTTTTTTGCTTATAATTTTCTTATTTTGCTTTATTTTTTCTCTAAAATAATAAATAATTATGCATTATTACACTGCTTTGTTAAGGAAAGCACAAAGAAGCGATAACATAGTCAGGAAAGCGAGTTATTAATGAAAATGTGGAAGTTACAGTATATGCGAACTTTTTTTGCGGATGAGGATACATATATTGTAGTTACTCATCCGAAATGTAACGCGAAAAAAGTAACGCAAACTAGGTACGTTACTTAAAAATTTGTAACGTGTTACCGTTACAGTTACTTTGGAAAAAACGTAACGCGTTACTAGGAAACGTTACTTAAAAAGTAACGCGTTACTAGGAAACGTTACTTGCGTTACGTTACTTCCCAAGACTGCTTCATAGTGCTAGTTTGCAAAACAATTATCGAAATTTGTATTGTAACTTGAATAAAGTACTAATTGAAGCTAAAATGTATAAAATTATTATTTGCGAAAATATAGAGGTTACTTTGCGCAGGAAACGAACTCACGACCTCTGAGGCCGGACCCCAGTACGCTAACCATCTCTCCACAGACTACGCGAGTGATAACCGATATTTTCATAACATATTCTTGTTCGCTTTTTTGTGTGTCGATTTAAGCGTCATCCGTGAGGGGTCTGTCTTCAATTCTGGGTCAAATCATTTATCATTTTTTTTCTGGAAAATCAAAATGTGCAATAAGAAATGTGGGTTCGCATTTAAAATTTTAAAGTTATCCCCGTACCCCAGAAGGAAGTAGGGATAGGGGTTGCGTTTTGTATCATTGAATAGCCTTTTCAAAACCATTTAACAAGTGTTGTTTTAGTTTGCCTGATATGTATATTTAGCGAGATAATTGATCGTTCCGGGACTATGAAGACACACACACGCATATATAATGCTTGTGTTTTCCATAAAAAGTTGCAAGTGTAATTCATAATTTTGTCAATTTACGAAATGTTTTCAAATACAAAATTCCTACTTCCCAATATGGATTTAAATCGCAATACTAACAATTAGTGACAGTCAGATTTTCTAATTTTTTCACTTCTTATGAATAGTCTCGCTGCTGAAAGGGGCGCTTAGAAATGACAGCTCTTGTTTTGAACATATAAAGAAATTAATTCTTTCCATTACTGCTTTTTTTCAACGTTCAGTGTTCTTGAAAAAAAAAAAAACATTTTTCAGTATTCATGAAAATAGTCACTACTTGTTATGTACTCAGTTGTCTTCCATTCCCGGCGGAAGCTTGTGTGGTTCGGATTCCACGTTAATTTGTAGGTTGTCTCATATAGCCTCGCTGCTGAAAGGATCGTAAAACTCTACAATGAAATTAAATAAAGTTTTACGGCCCATGGTTATGTCGGCTACGCTAAACGAGACGGTGATAATGAGAAATGAATGAAAGGGTGGAATGAAGAAACTGGGAGAACCCCGAGAAAACCCACGCACACGGTGTTTGTCAACCACAAAGTTCACTTGGCGCGAGCTGAGATCGAATGCACCAGAGGTGAACGCTCTACCACTAAGCCACTGGGCCTGGTTTAAACTCTACCAGTCTAACACGTAACACTTCCCAAGTGTAACACTCCGATAAAATTCAGCAGGTAGATACTACACATAAACGGATACATGTTTTTTTTACTTTCTGCGAAAAAACGGTTTTAGGGGGGATAAAACCCCTGCCCAAAATTTTGAAAGTTGATGTCCGAAAAGCAAGAAGTGGACCGAAGTGAATTAAATTCTGCACAGATATTGTAAACGTAAGATGAGAGAATACGTGATTCGAATTTTCTTCAAAATAATAATAATAATAATAATAATAATAATAATAATAATAATAATAATAATAATAATAATAATAATAATAATAATAATAATAATAATAATAGACTACTTTCCGTCTACTTTTGTTTATAAAATATTCATTCTATCTTATTAAAGAACAGCAAAAAAAAAAAAAAAACTACTATGTATACATGCACATAAATTTAACTGTAAACAGTGTTAGAAATACAGCTAGAAAGTTCTTTAAAATAACTGGATTTGGTAGTTTCTTTTGTTTAACTCAATAAGGAAAATAGTATTTTGACCATAATTTTAAACATTTTATGATACATTAAATGTTATTTCTGTTATTAGTTTACCGGGCCTATTCTACTTGTGGGATTACGCTTCGCCACTGTACGTTTTAAGGAAAATAACTGAATATCAGTGAACAGTAAGGCATATAATAAACTAACTTTGAGGATATGCAGAAGTAATTATAAAAGCTTTGCTACAAAAGTACCGACACATATCATAATAAATTTACCGAGCTCCAAAATACAAAGTAACAAAATAGCGTATAAGATTCAGTCTACAAAGCAATTGTTACTGAAAGGAGGGACGTACACTATTTCAAGAATACAGATAAGACGAGAAATGTTTACGTTACTTTTTGTTTCGTCTTGATTCTCATCTTCAAAGCCAGACGATAATTTGGGTTAGCTTTTGTCCTGTCTCGAATGTAAAATATTAATTCTCGTCTCGATTTTGTTTGTTTTGTTTTAGAAACGAGATTAGAAATTCCTCTTCTCGTGAGCCTTTGGCGTGATAGATGGCATATTGAAGACAATAGTCCGAGAAATAGTAAGGATACAGCAAATGGATTTTTAGACTCTTCTTAATGTAACAAATTACGCATATAGGCGATGTAATATACTTTGGGGGAGTAATTTAATTGTTCATTGGCGTTTCGTCGCGTCTCTTCCGCTGGTGGTATAATTTTCAAAACGGTTGTGGGGCCACCGCGGATCGTCACTGTGGGGCCGTCAACTTTTGGCGAGATATCTCTAGTTGCCCATCGGTGGTCTTCCGACGCCTACGGTATGGGATAATTCTACTTGACTGTATTATTCCTGTAATATTGAATATTTCCAATTACTTTCCCATAGTGAGCCATTGTAGGAACTCCACATATGAGCACCCTGTATCTCGGAAACGAAACGCCATCAGACTCATGTTTATAGGAACATTTTCACTTATTTGGATGTCTTCAATCACCTCTTCACTTTTGGCCATGCATTTACGTTAAACCCTGTATATACTTTCATCACTGTATCTTAATCCCAAAACTGCTACTCCTAGAGAAATTCTGAAGTTTATCACAGAGCAATACTATAATCTCCTGGTTACTAAGCATAAGGTATGATACCGAGATGACACAACTTGGTCGCAGCAGTAATGCTATTTTGTTTAAAAGTAGTAGTTACTTCCGTGACCATGTTGTATCATCCCGTTTTCTGACGTTTAGTAATCAGAAAGATATAAGGAGTTTGTGAGACTGGTACATTTAAAAGTTACAAATATTCCAGATATTCCATTCAGTAAGTTCAGTCAGTGAATACCCACTTTTATCACAGATTTATATTTGTTCTTTGTCAAAATATGCATTTCTGAGAAAACTATGCATAGCAGTAAATCAATGATGACATGAATTTTCGACAGGATATACTAATTAAAATACAGGTTCCTTCAAATCTAATCCCAAAACTAACAATATTAATTTAGTATATCCTAATTACAGGATAGTAACGTTAAGGTACTTCAACTACATTTGAATTTATTTTAAGGCTTTAAAACATCCGAGGCTCAGGGGATAGAAATTAGGAACATGAGTCAATAGGGCCATAAAAATTTTCATCGTGACACCGAGGAAGAATGTTGGCAGACTTCTCAGTCGAAATATTTACCCACGAGCGATCAATCACGCCATCTTCCTGATCTTAAGCTGGTGTTCTACCGCTGAGCTTTGGCCATTCGGTGTGGGTATGAAGTGTTTGTGTATTTGAATTCACGTCAAGTTAAAAAAAAAAAAAAAAAAGAAAGAAAAGAAAAGAAAAGAAAAAAGAAAGAAAAAAACCTAGTGAAGGTAAACAAACGAAAGAAAGAAAGAAAAAGACCACTCTTTTGCTGTAAGGAGTTCCCATTGAAATGTCTGTTCTGATATTGTTTGATATTAGGGAAAGAAAAACATTTCCTCTTTTTGCTTCGAAGAATATTCACTTCATAATTTTAATGAAGAAAACGCAAATTCATTACTCAGTTTTAGAGATCAAGGGTAAAAGTAACCAAAAGTAATTGAACTATGGCCAGATCAAAACAAAAGATCGCAACCGGGCAGTTGCCCCGTGCGCCATCAAACTAATCTGTGTGTTTATTGGTGTAGATGTATATGAAAGGGGTGCTAATCGGAAAATTTGCCCTGGGCGGCAAATGTCTAGTTTCGTCACTGATTATGCTATCATATTTTCAGAGTGTGAAATCGGGACATTTTTCTGAAAGATTAAGAATACATTATAATTATTGGCAATTTATTTTAAAGTGAAACTTAAGCTTCAAGAGCGAGGCTTAAAATTTAAAGTGGGCTGGGATGGCAAATCAGTGTCCTATTGGACTTCAGTTCCTGTGTCTATGCGACGTTTGTCTCTTAAGAATTTATCCTTTTCCATCACTTTTTTACTTTATTATTACTAATAATACGGTTTATATACCAAACAACTATTTATATTATTATGTGGTATTAAACCAAATTTGGAACTGTGATATTTATTTACTTCCATCATTCCATCTGTTAAATTTATGTAATCTGTACAAAAGCGAACGTTTTCGGGCTGGTAAAATTTGAGATGACTGCTGCCATGCTATAACTTTTGAGCTTCGCCTTATCTTAAGTAGATACAGATATGTCGGAAGGTTTGATTCTTGTAGATTCACTAGTTCAAACGCTGTCGAAGATGAGTTCTGGAGAATATGACTCTCAACGAACAACATTCGAACAAGAATGGTTGGAGGTACGCAAAGAAAATGGTCTTAAAATTCCAGAGCCGAAAACAGATAGCCAATAAGGGTTCCTCGTGAAAACGAACTAGACACTCGCCATCAAAATATTACAAATTAATCTCTTCATTTTTGATCAATCTCTTCCTTCATTGGAGGCAGAAAACGAATTTTCTAAAGATAATAAAAAAAGAGACATTTTTCTGCCTACTATTGATAATGCAATCACTGAGATGGGAAACTGCTTTGGATCATGTAGCAATTACCGCTCTACATCCAAAAAGTGAAAACTTTCTAAATAACAATATCGTGGATCCTATGGCCCAGCATTATAGAAGTGATTTGGAAATATTCAAATGTGAACTCAAAATCCTTCCAAACACAATTAGGTTGTATAAAGACGAAAGAAAACCAAAGTTGATTTCTTCATGAATTTCATTTATCTTCTCTGTGTTTACAAAACGCATTCTTAGAAACGTACAAGCTAGGTATCATTTCTGTGACCATACCAATTTCTAGTGCTACATGGGAAAGGTTATTCTCATGTTTGAAAAGATTAAAGACATATGCGCAATTCAATGACTGATGATAGGTTAAAGAACTTAGGATTACTTTATATTGAGAAGAAAATTAGTAAATCGTTAGACCTTGAAGAAGTTGTTAAGTTTGCTGCTGCCCACAAGAATAGAAAGATTCTCTTAAGTAGAGGCATGAATCTATAAGTTATTTTCTTTACCTGCAAAAGTGTATTTCTCTGCTTCCACAGAGATGAAAACATTCACCTTGAACACACACTTTCACACATTATATAATACGAATGAAATTTTTCATTCATTGGAGATGGTCCCCTCAAAATTTTCTTGGACCCTTCATTGCCCATCCCTCCCCCGGAAAAAACTCTAGCTACGCTAATGTTTCTGACCCAATCAGATACGTTTGTGTGTCTTCTCCCCCTTCCAAAGTTCCAATTACATCAACAATGGAACGGCTAGAATATCACATGTTTCATCAATTGAAATATATATATTCACCAACACTTTTACAGATATCATCAATAGTTCTGTTGTACGCATTATGAACAAAGCCTTTCTCGAATACGATTTACTTGAAACTTTTTTGTTTTGTGCATTTCTCGAAAAAGTTTCTGAACGAAACATTTTTAACTTCCATAAAGAAATGTCTGTGTTGATTAGAGTTTTACACAGATCATTCGCAACACTGTTAGTCTTGCGAAGCGGGATTCGTGAATATTCCAAGATGATTCTGAAAATTTTCACCAGCTGATCTGCGTGTCCTTGCAGATTTGTGTTTTACAGTGCTTATATGGTGTGACAAAATAATGATTCTCAGCGAAAACCACAGTTTTATATAATTCGCGGAACACAACACAACCATACTTGCAGAACAGGACAGAACATCTATTGAAAACACACTACACCTAAACTCACTAACAATTTTTCCCATCTTCTCTCTTCTAGGAAATCCTATTTAGGTATCTTAAAACACTCAAATGCACACTAACGCACAAGCTAGTGACTCATAATTACTACTCATACCTAGCTATTCCTTAAAACAAACAAACAAAAAAAATATTTGCTTGTATTTATTTAAAATTTCAAGAAGTAAAGTCACTAGCAACCCCCTTCCACTTCCCATATTCAAACGGCAATGGACTGCAGTTCTTATCAAACACTGTGATCGCTTGGCCAGGTAAGAGCGCGCTAAATCTTTTGTGTGCTGTCGTTCATACGTGGATAAAGAACAGCGGAAGAAAAAAATTGAAAATGACTGTAACAAATTGCTTCGAAATTGTGAAATTGCACTTTTCTGAAAATATCATGAATATTCCAATTAATGGCATTTTGCAATTACTTTTGGGCTTTATTGCAGGCAATAGAAGGTATTCAAATTTATATTAATTTGACAATTAATATTTATTTGCATTTTGTAACCATTATTATTATTATTATTATTATTATTATTATACGATAGATTTTGTATAGCCGTGTAATCTTAAATTTTGATCAATCAAGAATCAAAAGGTTCGAAAATTTTAGGTATAGACTTCGAGCCAAACATTCTCATAACTGCCACCAAAGCAGTTTATATACAGCACAATATTAACATTTTAACAGGTAAGCCACAACAAATTTATAAATTTCATCTACAATATATATCTTTAGTAGCCGAATTCACATTTTCTTTAGCCTGCAGTAAATACATTGTCGTGATAATGGAACATGAACAATAAAAATATTCACAACTCCTACAAACAGTGAACAGTCAAATACTAGGACAATTTTTAAAAACACCCATTTCTACATATAGGCAAAGTACTTGGACATAGCAACTGCACGTCCTGTGGCACTATGCGCATAAGATCAAGAAGTGGACAGAGGAGGCTATGTTGCACTTCACTCGTCTGATAGACGGACACATTTATGCCTCACTACTGTGTGAGCAAGGAAAGATGGCTTCTGACAGTTGGGTAGAGCACGTATTGGAGGCGCTGTTGCCAGAGGCTCCGCAACAGAAACAGCAGTTCTGGCAACAAACTTAAGACGTTTAACAAGTCGTCTCAACTACCGGCAAGAGCGCGGTCAGTGACCTTCGTTGGCTAGCAACAGCGTGAAAGAATACTGCTGTGATTGGCGAACAATCCTCCCTCTCGTTTTACTACAGGAGATGATTGACAAAATAGTTGACACTGGAAAACTGTATGGAATGAAAATTAACATCGACAAGTCGAAAGTCATGAGAATATCCCGTGGGAACACGCCCTTACGGATCAGAGTAGAACAAAGAAAACTTGAAGAGGTCGATAATTTCAAGTATCTGGGAAGTATTTTGACGAGAGACGCTTACTGCACCAAAGAGATCAGGTCAAGAATTGCCATAGCTAAAGAAGCATTCAACAAGAAAAGATCACTCTTAACTAGCAGGCTCAATATTGGACTTAAGAAGAAGTTGGTCAAGTGCTATATAGCGGCGCTGTCCAAATGGCGGCCTTCAAACCATTTTCTGCGGCCCACAAAGCTTTCACGATACATTATTTTTATTACTGATAGTATTTTAATTTATATTTATTAATTCGTTTAATGTTTCCACTCTTCTTTCGAAATAACGCATCCATTTAGCGATTCTGTACAACAAAAAGGCGCGGATATCTACGGCAGCACCTTTCCCTAAAAACTCTGAGTTTGGTCGGAAAAGAGTGTCAATATTTGATAGTACTTATTTGTGTGAAAGTGCATTTACCACCATGAAAATTGTGAAGAGTTGCTTCAGAAATTGCCTTGGAAATTCTTTTCTTTTACATCTCCTGTGGCTCACAACAACAGAAATGGATGTATATATCCCAGCCCTTTAAACGCTGCTAGTCACCCTCATTTGTCACAGATTGAATAAGTAATATTTCAAATACCTTTTTTATATTTTTCTTTTGTAGTTTAATAATAATAATAATAATAATAATAATAATAATAATAATAATAATAATAATAATAATAATGATAATAATAATAATAATAATAATAATAATAATAATAATAATATTTTATTATTATTATTTAGCTGCGGCCGTCCACTTTACTAGTAAAGACGGTTATAGCCCTCAGGCTCATTATAATTGGACACCACTGCTATATATGGAGCATTGGACTGTATGGTTCAGAGACTTGGACATTACGGAAGTTAGAGAGGAAATATCTGGAGAGCTTCGAAATGTGGTGTTGGAGGAAGATGGAGAAGATCAAATGGACAGAGAGAGCAACAAACGAAGATGTTTTAAACCGGCTAGAAGAAAACAGGACACTTCTAGTCACCATCCTTCGTAGAAAGGCCAATTGGATTGGACACATTTTGCGAAGAAATTGTCTTCTTCACACCGCCATAGAAGGAAAGATGGAAGGGAAGCGAGGGATAGGAAAAAGAAGAACACAGCTAATCGATGATTTGAAAGGTAGGAGAAAATAATGGGAGTTAAAAGAGGAAGCTGAAGATCGACAGAAGTGGAAGAAACATTTCCAGGCCAAAATCTAAAACTGAAAAAAAAATAAAAAAATCCTCATTAGTCCCAGGACCTGCCAAAAGGCAGAATACTTAATAATAATAATAATAATAGTAATAATAATAATAATAATAATAATAATGTGCAACTATCTGTTAGAAGTCACCCGTCATAACTCGACAATAATAGAGGGCTCATCTTGGTTCGATCCCGGGCCATGTAAATTCGTGTTGTACAACATCGTGTTCGTGGGTTTTCTCGGGGTTCTCCCATATTCTCATTCTCCCTTACTAAAAATTTCATTTTATTTATTTTCATCCACTAGAACATTCAAAATTAACGTTGAGATAGAAAATCCCGCAAATATGAAGTGTGTGATACGGTACGCTCTCTTCGGGATAAACAACTTTCGACGGTTGATATTTATCGCTAACTGTATAGTTAATGAATGTATAATAGATCTATAAAATGCATTGTACAAGCCTACGCTCGCAATCTCGCAAATGCAATCAGAATACTAAATAGTTTCTGTGCACTTGTACGGTTTGGTCTGAACATCTAAATCTGTATTTGCAGCCTTAATGAATGATGCAAAAATTAAAACAAACATATTTAAATAAAAATTTTCAGACATTAATTAGTATATATGTTCATAATATTAAAATATTATTGATATACAATTTTAATCAAAAGAAAAACTATTGTCCAGGAACTATTATATTTAAACGTTCATTTATTATTTGTTATTATTAAAAAAATACATTAAAACGTTCATATTTGCATTAAAATATTTCTAAAAGTATTGTTATACTTCCTGTACTTATAACGCTACTTAACAAAATACTGTCTTGTCATCTTGTTATCTTCATATGTTATTACTTCCTCCTTGAATATTTGAAAAATAATGCCTGTAACTCTTATTCGTTCACCGATTTGCAAAATTATTTTTGTATCTCATAGCTACGTTTGTCCTCTATGTAATACATTTTTTCTTTGTTTCCCGGTGTTGTTGGTGTGCTGATAACTGAAGAAGATTGCGACCAACATGAAGATGAGGTTGGAGCTGCAAGCCGTGATAACAGAGGGTTACGAGTCTATCCAAATTCATCTCCGAATGACAGTTGTTGTCAGTTGCTATCGTTGATGTCAGTACAGAGGTTGTTCAGTCTACATTTGGCCAATTTCGACTTACCTAAATTTAGAAGAATCCATGGCGCCAGGTCCGTAAGTGCTCGATGTGTTTTCCTTGGTTCCTAGCAATAGCCCGACAGCGTAATTTCCACTGTAATAGGCTTCTCTGAAGAACTGGGAGGGGAATCTTGCCCCATCCCTTTGCACAGCTTTCCAAAGTTCTTCCACAGTTGTCACACGCCGTTTTCCCAAAGCCCGCTTCAACAATCCAAATCCACAATAGCCCATAGGACTTGCATCTGAAGATTTAACAGGTACCTCATTGAAAGGTATCACCTGTATACCACTTGCTTCCTCCATCTCCTTGTAGAATGCGAGGGACGATCGTGAGGTATGTGATGAGGCCTTGTCAATGTGAACGCGCACCAGATTGGCGTCATTTCCGTACATTGTTGGAATTTCACGCTCGTAGATCGGCCGCATGATCTGCTCCTGCAAATACAGCGAATTTATTTTGCAGTTCTTCGCCACCCTACGAATCTTCAGTTTACCTCGGTAACAGTAGCCAGTAACGACCATGAACCCTTTTGGGAAGGATTCTTTACAGACACGGACCCACCTTCTGAAGTTCTTGGCGCCTTTCTCTCGGTGCATGATGGCTCTCGGTTTGCCGCAGTTGGAAAGGTAAATCCATGCTTCATCGATCATCCACCTTTGTTTTGCCAGATGCCATTCGTACAGCTTCCGGGCGTTACACTTTCGTTCCTTTTGGTGGGCATCCGTGAGGAAATGGCCGCGGCACTTTTTCCAGCTTGAGTTGAAGGTGTAACGTCCGGCTCAGTCCCCAAAGACACGTCAAGACGTTTAGCCATACACCTTTGTGTTGGCGGATTTTCTTGCATTGCCATTTTGCGAAGTTTCCTCTGCATTGTGGAGGTAGTCTTGGTGCATTCCCGCATCCTAGGCAACTTCGTTGGTGGTCCAAATGGTGGAGCTTCGTTGCCCTTGTACTTTTTAATAACATTTTTTATTCCACTTAAACTGATGTTGCAACCATTCTTCTTGCACTGTTTTCTAATGACAGAAACACTAAAGTGGGCATCATAAAGACCCGCAACATAGCCTTCCCAAAATCGGCTTAGTTTTGGTCACAGAGCGGAAACCCACACCCTTGGAAACAAATTTAACACAACACTAATAACAATGGTCCTGTTTTGTGCGTTATTGTCGTTAGCGCGGAGAAACAATTCCGTTCCCAGGAAGCCATTGCACAACACTGCAGGACGCCACGAGCCAGGTTGGGTGAATCCATTCTGCCCGGGAGGGGAAGGAACGAAATCGGCCAAACGTAGGCTGAACAACCCCTGTACAGGCACGCAGTTGAAAAAAAAATCGGTTAACTCTAGTGTGCTTGATCAACCTATAGAGGACGATCCCTCACCGCATCGGATGATCAGCATGTAAATCGTTATCGACGAAATGATACGCTGTAACCGTCGAATCAAACAGCGAAGGTCGCCTCGGAACTCAAACTTCCCCAAGAAATAGTGCACTTTATCGTAACGGAGGTGCTGAGGTATCACAAAGTAAACGCTCGTTGTATCCCGTGAACACTGATGTAAGAGCACAAAGCAGATAAAGCAAGTTTGTCAGTTCTGTTGGCGAGGTACAAACATGGGGTTGAGGCTTTTCTTCAGTGCATTCTCACAAGGAATGGATAATGGGCTTATCATTTTGACCACGAGAACAAGAGACAACCGCTGGAGTACCGCCATAGCATACCTCCACATTCTAAGAAATTCAAGGTGCTCCAATCTGCAAGGAAAGTTATGGTGACCATTTTTAAGACTCCCAAGGTGTACTCACTGACTTCTTGGAACAGAGAACCACGATAAACTCAACGCTACGTGGAAACGCTGCAGAAGCTCCGCGCAGGGTTGCGCTCTGTCCGGAAAGATTTGGAACCTATTCTAGAGCATTGCCACACCCGCCTACACCCAAGTCACCAAACAAAAGAGAGGATGCAGCGCCTGCAGTTCAAGGAGCTTCTACCACACGCGCCGTTACAACCTTGACCATGCAACTTACGACTTTCGTCTGTTCCTAAAGATGAAACAGTACCTTAAAGGATATCTCTTTCTTTGTGACGAGTTGAAAGCTGTCACTCAATCGTGCTGTCGACAAATACTGGAATACTTCTCTAACAGGTTTGCCTGACTAGTCACGCGTTTTTGCAATTGCAAGGAACGGGGTGGGGATAATGTCGAAAAGTAAATAATGCATTACATAGAGAACAAATATGCTTATCAGGTACAAAAAAATATTTCAAAATCGGCTAAAAATAAAGAAGGTAGAGCCACAGAGGCATTACTTTTCAACCAACCTTCCTAATATATATATAATGTCACAACAGTACAATCGTACATCATTTCATATCTATATGGGTTACCATGTGAGTTTTCAATTTACGTTTTAGATTAAAAGCCATACCACATTCCTCACAGGAATATGCTTTTATATCAATGTGAGTTAATAAATGTTTGTTCAAGTATCCTTTCAGATTAAACAACTTACCACATATTTTACAGGAATATTTTTGAATTCCAGAATGACTTAATATGTGTCTTTTCAATTTTGGTAGAACATTAAATGACTCACCACACTCCTTACACGAATATGGTTTCATTCCTGTGTGCATTGATAAATGACTCGCCAAGTTCCATTTGTCAGTAAACGACATGTAACACTGATCACAAGAGTATGGCTTTACACCAGTGTGCAATGATAAATGTCTGATCAGATTACGCTTGTCAGTGTACGACATTCCACACTCTTCACAAGAATATGGTTTTAAATTTGTGTGAGTCAATGTATGTCTATCCAAATGGGATTTCCGACTAAAGGAACTTCCACATTTCTCACACGAATATGGTTTTACATCTTCATGTAGTAACAAATGTCTTTTCAGATTTCTTTTATCAGTAAATAATCGACCACACTCCTCACAAGAATATGACTCCGTTCGTTTGTGAACTGATAAATGTTTCTCGAGTCTACGTTTTTCATTGAATGATTTGTCACATACCTCACAGGTAAATGTTGTTATATTTGCATGAGTTGTCAAATGTCTTTTCAAAAAATTAATTCGAGAAAACGACTTATTGCAACTTCCACACTGATAAACTTTGGCAGCTGAAGCTCTAGATTCTTCACTTTCATTATTATACCTAATGAATAAGAAAAATACAATATCAGTGCAATGATGACATGCTTTAATTAACTATAAAACATTTAAAAATTGCAAACACAGAAGGCTGTTTCACGTACGTTTAACCAAACGTGACTCTTGCACCCTGCGCGTCCGACCTCAGTGGGACGGATCTGTCAGTCAGTATAGTGTGTAAGCTGTAAGAGTGTGCTTGTTTTTCGGTACAAAAACTTTGTGTAACTTTTCCAAATGTTTGTGTTTTTTCACAAGGGCGAAAATGACGCCAAAATTGAATCCCTTTTGGGAGAGTTATGTTGTAGCCCTTTACGACGAGAAGTTAGTGTTTTTATGATCAGCAACAAGTCTCAGAGCAAGGCTTGTGACATTATCAAGAATGAGATCGGAAAACATACGACTCCATGGCCCCAGAGTTCGGTTCTCCAACAAATGGGATGAGAACATGCTACCAATAGCGTACAGGAAAAACTTCGCAGAATGACCATACAATAGAATCCCCTGACACAAAAAGAGATGGTGAATCGTCTAGGCCTACATGTATTTTTGGGAACTGTCAACTGCATTCTGCCCTGACGACTTATCCTGAAAAAGTATTTAGGATGTTCAAGTGTATGCTCGGAAGGTGTATAAGCGGCACCTGACAAACCGAAAATAGTGGTACGTCGTTAAAATAGATAAGGCGTGTGTGTATCTTTACGCCTTCGGCAAACCAAAAGCCATCATGTTCAGAGAAAAAGGCGTGAAGCTCTTCACAAAGTGAGTCGGAGTAACAACTGAAGATGCTTTCCCGGGTGGGTTTATAGTGATTGCCCGGCTACTGGCACTGATATTAACTGAAGGTCCGAGGGGCGAGGAAGAATCACACAATTAACTTGCAGTACCACCGGGAGGAGTTCCTGAAGCCGATCTACGAGCAGGAGGTGCTAGAAGTATACGGAAACGAGACCAACATGGTCCACACCCATCAAAACAAAGTTTGAATCACACACCTCAAGATCATCTCTCGTATTCCACTAAGATATGAAGAAGGCTTCTAGAATATAGGCCTTACCTTTCAATGAGATACCTATGATATCTCTAGATGGAAGTACAATGAACTTTCTGGATTTGGGATGTTTGAAAGGGGTTTGGCAAGGTGTGTGTGACAACTGTGAATACATTCAGGAAAGCTGTGACAGAGGAGTGAAATAAGAACCCCCTCGTAGCTCTCCAACGGAAGTTCTGCAATTTAAACGACGCTGCTAGACTATCGTTCGCAACCAGAGAAACACACCGAGCACTGCTGCACTTGGTGCTATGGATTTCCCCAACTATTTGTTAAGTACAGTTTGCTTACCTATATGCGAAACAGCCTCTGTGTTTATGCCTAACTTAACAAAAATATGTATACTTAATAAATTATAAGATCTTTTAAAAAGTATTGAGCCTTTTGCGCACGAGATGGCATAGTATCCCAAATGCCAGCGTATACGACTTACAGCAGATCAGGTAAACGTAATTTGAACGCTGATAATTCGGTGGATGTCCGAAAGATGTTGGATTTCTTATAACCAGACGCAAGGTATTCCGTGTAACGTGGGTTCCTGTCACCACGGCATGGCGCGTCCTCAGGTTGCGGATCGAGGAGAAGGCCTCTAGATAGAGAGGTTAGCTGCGAATATACTGAATAAGCAGTCGCGGACAGACGACTAGGAGTGGTCCTCCAGCTTGGGGGTTTGGGTAAGGCTAACACCCTCATCCTGTAAAAAAAGGTACTTGTTCAGAAACATTCACAAAAGCCTCGGACAAGGACTGATAACTTGGCACGACATCAGCAAAAGAAAATGGACATGAGATTTGGAACATGGAATATTAGAAGTCTTTATAGGGCAGGCGCGTTAAAATCTGTAACGAGTGAGTTAGAGAAATACAGGATGGACTTAGTAGGAGTTCAGGAAGTTAGGTGGGAAGGAAATGGATCTGAGAATTCCGGAAATTTTACGTTCTTTTACGGGGAAGGAAATAAAAATCACCAGTTAGGAACAGGGTTTTTCGTTCACAAACGAATATTACCAGCAATTAAACGGGTTGAATTTGTTACTGACAGACTTTCTTTTATTACTCTTAAGGGACGGTGGTGTGATATTATTGTTTTAAATGTACATGCTCCAACTGAAGATAAGGGTGACGATATAAAAGATAGTTTTTACGAAGAAGTGGAACGGATATTTGACCAACTCCCGCGATACCATATGAAGATTCTATTAGGGGATTTCAATGCGAAGGTAGGACGAGAGGATATTTTCAAACCGATTATAGGGAACGAAAGTCTGCATAAGGAAAGTAATGACAACGGTGTTAGACTCGTGAGCTTTGCAACATCCAAAAACCTAATCGTGAAGAGTACAAAATTCCCACATCGCGACGTTCATAAATACACTTGGACATCACCAGACGGAAAAACACATAATCAAATTGATCACGTTTTAGTAGATAGAAGAAGACAATCTAGCATAATTGACGCCCGGTCGTTTAGAGGGGCTGATTGTGACACTGATCACTACCTGGTAGTAGCGATAATACGGGAGAGATTATCGTTGAATAAAGGTAATACTCAATGTCCGAAAACGGAGAGATTTAATTTAAAGAAATTAGAAGAGAGCCAGGTAAGAGAGGAATACCAGATTGAAGTTTCGAATAGATTCTCGGTCTTAGAAGACTCGGAGTGCACTAGTGTTGAGGATACTTGGATTGAAATTAGAGATAGCATTAAAAGTTGAGCAATAGAAAAACTGGGACACGCGGAAATACATAGGAACAAACCATGGTTCGACCAAGAATGCATTAAACTAGTAGAGAAGAGAAAACAGGCAAAATTACGGTGGCTACAAAATCCGAATGAAATAACTACACAAAATTTCGCAGATATCAGGCGGGAAACTTCCAAAACTTTTAGAACAAAGAAACGGGATTTTTTGAAAGCTAAAATTAAGGAACTTGAAGATAATAGTAAAAATTAAAATATTCGGGACATGTATAAGGGGATCAGCGAATTTAAGAAAGGCTATCAACCTCGTGCTTATATATTAAAGAAATCTGACGGAACAGTTCTCACTGATACGGATAGCCTCTTAAATAGATGGAAAGATTTCTTTGACGATTTGCTGAACACGCAGCCAAAAACTAATGTGCGTGGAGAAAAGGAGATACACACCGCAGAACCGCATATTCCAGAACCCAATCGAATAGAAGTGGAAGCCGCTATAAAGAAATTAAAGAAACACAAATCTCCGGGTGTAGATGAAATTCCGGCTGAGTTAATTTTAGCTGGAGGCGAAAAATTGTGGAACAAGATACAAAAACTCATTCTCCTTATCTGGAACAAGGAAGAATTGCCACAAGAGTGGAAAGAGTCAATCATTGTTCTAATTCACAAGAAAGGCGACAAAACTGACTGTAATAATTATCGAGGCATTTCTCTTCTGTCAACATCCTATAAAATCCTTTCAAATATTCTGTTAGCAAGATTGACCCCATACGCAGATGAAATTATTGGAGATTATCAGTGCGGATTTAGACGAAATCGATCAACTATCGACCAAATATTTACCATTCGCCAAATACTCGAAAAGAAGTGGGAATACAATACCCCGGTACATCAACTATTTATTGATTTTAGAAAGGCTTACGACTCGGTTAGGAGAGAAACATTATACAACGTTCTTACAGAGCTTGGAATACCGAGAAAGCTAATTAGATTAATTAAGATATGTTTAAGTGAATCCCAAAGTAAAGTCCGGGTAGGAAAATTTTTGTCCACGAGCTTCCACGTCGAAAATGGCCTGAAACAAGGAGATGCGTTGTCGCCATTATTATTTAACTTTGTGCTGGAATACGCCATAAGGAAAATCAAAGATAGCAAGCAGGGCCTAGAGTTGAACGGCATTCACCAGGTTATGGAATATGCTGATGATGTAAATTTAATAGGGGATGATAGGAGAACAGTAGAAATAAATGCAGAGAAAACTAAATACATGGAAGTGCGTCGGGACCGTAATACGGCAAATTGTGGAGGCGTTAAAATATTAAATAATACTTTTGATAAAGTGGATACTTTCAAATATTTAGGATCAATATTAACAGACGAAAATCATATTCACGAAGAAATTAAATGTCGACTAAAAGCAGGGAATTCGTGTTACTATTCGGTTCAAAATCTCTTGTCGTCGCGAATTCTGTCGAGGAATTTGAAGCTTAAAATATATAAAACGATAATCATGCCTGTTATTCTGTATGGTTGCGAAACATGGTCGCTTACTCTGAGGGAAGAACATAGACTGAAAGTATTTGAGAACAGGATCCTGAGAAGAATATTCGGACCCAAGAGGAACGAGAATGGGGAATGGCGGAAGCTTCATAACGAGGAACTACATAGTTTATACGGTTTACCCAACATTGTTAGGGTCGTCAAGTCTAGGAGGCTTAGATGGGCAGGTCATGTAGCTAGAATGGAAGAAAGTAGAAACGCTTTCAAAGTCTTGACTGGTAGACCCATAGGAAAACGACCATTAGGAAGACTTAGGCGCAGATGGGAGGATAATATTAAGATGGATCTCGCAGAGATAGGAATACAAAGTAGAAACTGGATCCAATTAGCTAAGGATAGAAGTCAGTGGAGAGCTTTTGTGAACGCGGCACTGAACCTCCGGGTTCCATAGGCCATAGAGTTAGTTAGTTAGACGCAAGGTATTGCGCCGTAAAGATGAGTGAACTTCCCACAAAATGGTGCTACATTTAATAATTTTTATTTCGATAAAGAGACAAATACTGCACAGGCATGTGAACAAATTTATGCTGTTTGTAGGCAAAATATGTTATCAAAAGCAACAGCCAAAAAATGGTTCAGTCACCTTCTATCTACAAATTTCGATGTCAAAGATGCTCCTCGTAGCGAATAAACCACGCACAGCAAAAGTGAACGATATTCTGGCTGAAGTCGAGTTAAGACCGGCATGTAAGCAATCATGCCATCGCCAACGACGTACACATCCAACTCCAAACAGTGTTAAACAAATTGAAGAAAGCTGGCAACAAAAAGAAGCTCGACGTTTGTGTGCCACATAACCAGACTCAAATCAATGTTTGATTTGTGAGGGGGAAGGGGGGCTGGGATTTCCCCACTTCTGGAAAAATCATCCCGGCTTCTGGATTAGTTAATAGCGTCCTAACCAGGGATAGTGGTTTTCCTCTCGCTGTACATAGTTCCTTTATTATGGAAAATATTTTAAATAACACTCTTAGAGTATTGTTTTCTAAGTTTGGATGACGCTTCTTCTGTCTCACTTCCCTTTTCTTCTTTCCCGTACATGAGACTGTATTTGTTTGTGCTAGCTACTCGCATAAAAATACCGTTTTTGGGAGTTTTAAACGAATCTTGCAAGAAAACAAAACCAAAGATGCGTGTTGTTTCAAGGTCTGCAGTATATTTGCAAGGTCCCCTTCCTCTTTGTCAGCAAAGATGAAGGGAAGGATTTGATGTTTAAGCTTACCATTGAAACTCGAAGCATCGGACATCAATAATATTTCAATAATGTTTCTTCTTCCGTTGACAAGAAAAGAAACAATTGAGGTACTAGCAAAAGCACAAGTGGACCAGAGTTTTCCCTCTTTCCTCGTGCATCACATTACAGAAGGAAGAAATGTTTATTGCTTTCGCGGTCAACATGTGTTTGAAATTTTGGATCCTACAGCCTCCCCAACCAAAGGCAAGAATGAATACAAGTCTGTGCTGTCATCTACAGTAGTTTTTTTTTTTTTTTTTTTTTTTTTTTTTTTTATGGCTAATACAGGAATAGAAATGGAAAATTTGATCTCAGGAGAACAGTGTAAACCTACACTATCACTAGAATTGAATGTTTGTTGAGAAGGAATAAAGGCAATGGGGAACATTACAAGTATAGAGGAAATACAAGTTACTATACATTCGCGCTTGCGGGGTCAATGCCATATTTGTTTTTCGTCTGCGGCTGTCGCCGTGACAGATCCGTTTGGGACACCAAGTTTTATTGCTCGTTGGGCGTAGGAAAACAGATGCTTTTCTCTATTGGTCGTAGCCACATAGGGGCCGGCGTTAAATTGACAACAATACACCACTTCGGTTAATTTGGATTTTTAAACAATCGAAGAGTTATATAGGTTCCATTTGGCTTTCAAGAAAAAGAAAAGAAATAGGCAGGGCCAGGACTTCAGAGTTGTTCGCAGCAAGTTAGATGTAAATGAGCCCTCTAGTGTTCTCTCGTGTTGACTTGATGGTAGCTATGCGTTCGTTCTTGCGCGGAGTGCATTTTACACCGGTGTAAATCGAATACTTCTTATATCGATCAATATTTTGGTAGTTTCTTATTATCATTATTTTTATGGAATCATAAACCTATGCGTGTGTATTATTTTTGAGCATTTGTGTTCGTGTAACTAATCTTAAACATTAAAGTGCGTGTCTGTAGCAGAGCCCTGCACGGGCCGGGCGCGCCCGGTTCGGCCCGGCCCGACCCGTTTCAAGTAATATCAAACTGGACCGGGTCCTAACCGGGCCGGGCATATTTCGGGCCGAATCGGGCCGGCCCGGATACTCTGAAAGACGGTTCGGAAACTAATGTTGTCAGCCTATTTGTTTCTTTAATGTCCTCCACTACCTCTATTTTTGCCGTGTTTGTACGGTCTTACTGTCAGCCTATGTTAATCGTAATGTGTTTGGGAAACTGATTCTTTATTCAAGACTGCGATGTACTGGTAATACTATTACTATTACTACTTCTACTAATACTATTACTACTTCTACTATTACTACTACGACCACTGCTAATACTACTACAAGTGCTATGACTTCGCGTCATAGTTGACATGTCTGGTGGTACCGAATTTATCTTCTAAGTACAGAATAAAATTGAGAAATGCTAGTTTTTATGGCCGGTCTGCGTAGAATGTGAACCGATGCTTGATCTACGAGGGAGAATAGTGGCTCAATAGAAAAAACAGTCACATCTGGTGCTAGAGGTCGTCGGATCAATCCCTGCTCATGCTATGTGAGCTTTGTTGTGGACAAACATCGTGTGCATGGGAGTTTCTGGGGTGGTTCCGCTTCCTCACACTGTTTTCTTTCCACCAATTCATCCCATCATCATCCATTCAGCCTGAGCCGTAGTTACCTAAAGAACGTATGATAAAGTCAAGTACTTGACCTAGTAAGTGGAATTTGGTACGCTACCATTGGACCACGGAGGGCAAAACCATAAACTGGCGTGCTCATAAGATCAGTGCAATTTGTAGTAATGTTCAATTAGCAAGGCAAATATCGAATGGTGTTACATGTTCATGTATTGTTTATAGTATGATGCTACAAATATAACAAAATATAATGATCAAATAAATCACCAAATCGCCAGGGTCGATTAGGTGTTCCTGGAACTGTGGCTCAGTGGTTGAGCGTTCACCTCTGGTGTATGGGGTCCCTGGTTTGATCCGAGCTCTCGCCAAGTGAACTTTGTGGTGGAACAACACCGTGTGGGGGTTCGCGGCGTTCTCCTTTTCCTTCCACTTTATTTACTCCACTAATTTATTTCTCACCATCGTCTCCTTTAGGCTAGTTGGCATAACTTGGAACCACCTACCAAGAAGAATAAACTAATGGATTGGGAAGACAGACATTCTGTCTCTGGTGAATTTGATGATGAAGTAGACATCTACCTCAACATGTCATCATGTGTAAGAGAACTAGATATACTGCAGTGGTGGAAGCAACAAGAACAAACATTACCAAAATTGTGTAAATTAACGCGTCAGTATCTCGTTATCCCTGCTTCTAGTGCGTCTACTGAAAAAGATTTTAGTACTCAGGAACGGAGAAATGCTCTAAAGCCTGAAACTGTTGACTCTGTTTCCGTGCTATTCGATGCGTACAAGGACATACAGTAAAGCGATGTTCATTTTGCACTATTGGTTTCTTAGGAAACCTTATATTTTCATTTTCTTAATATCAACTATCCCTTCTATTATATGTGATGTTAAGAGGCATTTTTGATAGCTGATATCTATACATTTTTCATTCAGGGGATTTTTGAGGTATTTTTTGATCAACAATGATATGTGTGGATTTTGTTTTGATTTACTGCCTCGCATTCCGTCATATAGCTCTGTTATTTACTTGTTACGCACCGTTCCAGGAACACTTCATCGATCCTGGGGTCTGGGTGATTTATTTGATCATTGTTTTTTGTTATTATTATTGTAGCATCGAATTATAAAGAATACAGGAACTTGTAATATGATTTGGAATCTGCCATGCTAATTGAACATTACTACAAATTGCACTGATCTTATGAGCACGCCAGTTTATGGTTTTGCCCTCCGTGGTCCAATGGTAGCGTACCAAATTCCACTTACTAGGTCAAGGACTTGACTTTCTCATATGTTCTTTAGGCAATTACGGCTCAAGACGTATGGATGATGATGGATGAATTGGTGGAATGAAGACAGTGGACGAAAACGGGCTAATCCAAAAACTCCCACGCTCACAATGTTTGACCACCACAAAGCTCACATAACACGAGGAGGGATCGATCCGACGACCTCTAGCATTAGATGTGAATGCATTCTACTGGCCAGACTACGCAGACTGGCCATAATATCTAGTATTTCTTCGATTTTTTCTGTACTTAGATTGTAAGGTATGTACCACCAGACATGTCAACTCTGACGCTCGTAGCAGTTGTAGTAGTAGAAGTAGTAGTAGTAGTAGTAGTAATAATAATAATAATAATAATAATAATAATAATAATAATAATAATAATAATAATAATAATAATAATAGCAGTAGTAGTAGTAATAGAGTAGTAGAAGTACAGTACTTTACAGTCTTAAATAAAGAGTTAATTTCCCAAACACCAGTGGCGGCGGTTGGACGTTAAAAGTGAGGGGGCAAGACATGATCTGAATATTTGTATATAAATGTTGGTTTTCCTGGTTGTTTCTAACATTTTGTTTGACGAAAGGTTGTATAACTAATAGGATACTATATTTTCAGTTAAAATACCGTATATCGTATATAATAGTTTATTAAGTAAATTGAGAAGAACAAAGCAAGTAGATACTAGCCCTTTGTACTCTTAAACAACGAAAGTGTAAGAAGAGATTTTATTCCTTGCTCATGAACATCTTAAAATTCTGTCTGGAAAATTGTGTGATCAGATTATTTAATAAATTTGCAAAACAAATAAATAGAAAGGATAATATTAATCATAGTAATGAATAATGATGCTTGTTTTGCTAAAGTTATATTGAAACTGAGGATTAATGAAAAACTTAATATTTAATTCCACACATGCTATTAAATGTATGTTATTACTCTTAGAAAATGAAAGGCAGTAAATACTACAAGCATATGATACGACATTTAAAGAAATATTTGCTTTTACAACTTCTTGAAATATGTTCGTTGCCATTAGGTGCAGTTTTCACTTTCTTGGAACACATCAAAACACAACAATACTTAGAATCAATCCACACTTCAGTTATACAAAATAAACTTAAAACCTAGAATTATGTTCAATTTACTAAATTTTATTGTATATACACTCGTACATCCTTAAACACAGCACTTCACTCGTATATTACACTACAAAACAATGGAAAAAGGTAGAAGTTGTTTCTTATCACGCTCTTTTTAATCGATATTCCTTACTTTTGAAAGAAGAAAAGACATTTTAGGAACTGTCAATTTTTGTGCAATTAAAGAATAACTTGTGAAATAGGCCCTACTTTTTTGCATAATGTTCTTTCGATTAGCTTCAAAGCGGCTCACTAACATATCGAGCCCTTGTAAGAAGGAATGAAAGTATGCTGAAATTGTGCTGCAATAGGTTATTTTTTGGGGTTATTTTCTGTGGCGATTAAAACGCAATTACTGTAGCTTTCTTTACTCCACGGGAAGACAACCAATACGTATTCACGCAACAGCAAATATTATATGGCAGCATTTTTTCCTATTAATCAGTAACACATACAAAATCGTTACATTTCCAAATGAAACTATATACATTAATTGGTTACTTCAAAAAAGTGCGGGGGCAACTGCCCCCCTTTGCCCCCCCCCCCTAATCGCCGCCCATGCCAAACACATTACGATTAACACAGGCTGCCAACATTAGTTTCCGATCCGTCTTTCACAGTGTTCGGGCCGAGTCGGGCCGGCCCAGCTCGGCCCGGTTAGAACCCGGCTCGAGATTCGGGCCGGGCCGGGTCGAGCCGGGCACAGAATTCAGATCCATTCGGGTCGGGCCGGGCCTGGGTTTGCAGGGATCTGGTCTGTAGTACCATTTACGTACAGCCGTCATAATGGAAAAACAACGAACTATATTGTCATTTTATGCTCCCAGTACGAAACAACAGGAACAGAGACCGCCAAATACAACAGCAAATGAAGGCACTTCATCGGGTAAGGTAAAACTTTCTGATAAAGTGAATACCGATATAGAAGTCCCACCAGCAGAAGAACGTGCTAAATATGATGCTAACAGTATCGTTCTCACAGAGTCGGGAAACGAGAGTAGTGCAAATGTCGGTGGTTGTGTTGAATTATCTCGTTTTAATAACTGGAAGAAGAGGAGACTGTGGTTGGTAATAAACAAAATGAAATTAGTTATTTGTTCCATGTGCAGTGAAATTCGATCTCTTAACGTAGATAGTATGGAACACGTACGTATCGACAATGCGTTTATAGACGGTGTTTCTGCAACTAATCCCAAGAAACTTAATGACAAAATTGGTGATCATGGAAGATGCAAGTCTCACCTCAAGTGCATGGAAATAATGGATAATCGGAAGAAAGAGCACATTGGGGAATCCATATAAGAAAAGCACGAATCTATGGTAACTCCAAAATGAAGAAAAAATTAGAACAGCAGCAGCACTCATGCGTACTGCATATAAGATTGCAAAAGAAAATCTGTCTTTCTTGGCACATTTTTCTTTGGTTGAACTTCACAGATTAAATGGGGTTTCCGTGGGAAATATGTTATACTCCGATCATGCGTGCAGAAACATGATAATGTTTATTGCCGAGGAGATGAAGAAAAGTCTTGCTAAGTTTATTGTGAAGTCAGGAGAAAATTTTAGTATTTTAATAGATGAGAACACGACACCATCTAATAAATCTTGTATGATAATTTATTTTCGTATAGTTTTTGACCGCGTTGCGTGTAACAATTTTTTTTTTTTTTTTTTTTTTTTTTTTAATTGTCGAACTTGACAACACTACAGCAGAAGCTATATTAGGAAGCTTGTTAGACTTTATCTAACCATGGCATAACGGGAAACGTTCTGAAGAATCACCTTCTTGGCTTAGCAACAGATGGCGCGGTAGTTATGCAGGGTTGTTACAATGGAGTTGCAACAAGATTACGTGAACTGTTGAACAACGACTTAATTGTGGCTCACTGTATGAATCATAAACTTGAGCTTACAGTTCACGATGTGATTAAATTTGTCTCTGATGTGCATCATATGCAAGCATTTATGTATGCTTTATATTCAGTGTTTTCTCATAGTCCAAGAAACCAGACTACTTAAACAATAATGAGACGAGCTGTCAACAAATATTCTTACGGCTTCTGTTCTGCAATTGAGTGGTCAATCGCGTGAGAGAACATCCGAATTTCATTCACTTCATTTTATGGACTGATGAAGCGACATTCTGCAGTGATGGCAACGTGAAACTTCACAATGCACATTACTGGGCAGCGGAGAACCCTCACTGGATGGGAGAAGTCAATCGGCAACACCGATGGCGCATTAATGTGTGGGGTGGCATTGTAGAAACTTAGGTCATTGGGTCATGGTTTTTTGCTGGTCATTTAACAGGTGCAATGTTTCGTGATTTCTTGCGACACCATCTACAGCCGCTATTGGAAAACGTACCGCTCCATATACGTCAGACGCTTTGGTTTCAATTAGATGGCTGTCCAGCCCATAATGCTGTCATGTGTAGGGAAGAGCCGAATGTTCTATTTCCGCAACGCTGGATCGGAAGAGGTTCCAATCCGCGGTCGCCCGACCTTACTTGTATGGACTATTTTTTCTGGGGTCGAATTAAGGATTTTGTGTATGTCAACCGACCAACTACAATTCGCAACATGCAAGACCGCATTCCGGATCATCAACGTAGCCGAGTTGGAAGCTGTTGCTCACAATTACGTACAGCGAATAAATCGCTGTATTGCTGTTCGGGGACATTACTTTGAACATTTGTAAAAGCCAGGGGGCGTCGATTACACTCCGCAGAAGGTAAGCTGATTCTTTAGCTCTTTACTCATCTTTCTCCAATGGCTTGACTGCAACGCCTCAGCTTTCTGTCTGCATGTTTTGTTCCATGCTTTGGCAACAGCACATTCAGTTCGTCTTTCTTCGTTGCAACCAATAGTTTCTTCTTCCGTTTTGTTATAGCATCGTACATTGTCCCTCATCATAGTTCTCCCCATCCACTGCGCTTCTGTTGCAGCCATACGGAAACCACTCTCTTCAACTATTGCGTATGTCATTGGTTCCCTATTTAGAGCTTCATTCAACATCAGCAAATGTACCTCTGCTTACTGTTACAGTATGTACCCTTCCCCTGTCGTGGTCTCTTGCTGACGCCATTGTTGTCGCCACTTACACGGTGTGATTCCGCGTATGTGCAATTGTACGTCCCGTTCGTTTCAGACCAGTATTTACTCTTCCCTTTGGTTCTGCATGCAGAAACCCTCGCATCATCTGACTTTGACTTCGTAATGCGATCGTGTTGCTGCCACAGAGGAAGAAATATGCCAACGTATTTCCTCTCGACGTTTCTCTCATTGTAAAATGTTTCAATGTAGGCAACCAACCCCTGTTTCCATGTCAAATTTTGCAGATGACCCCCGTTGGAGATATTCCCGATACTCCACTGGTGTCGCTACTATTTTTATTGCATTCTACACATACGATTCGGTAGTTCAATCGTTTGTTTGACGGTTCTATGTGCATTATTAGCTGAGATAAAGGCCTGCTACGGATAGTCAGATACAAGTCTCCAACAACGCCTCTAGCGGCTAAATGGGAAAGGATATGACAAAGTTTGTCCTCTAAAACTTGCATGACATTTAATGTCCTTTCGAACGACTTCAACAGTTATACCACTTTCCAATTCAAATTTTGAGGTTGCCCCCCGTTGGAGGCATTCACGAGATGCCACTGGTCTCGCTACTATTTTTATTGCATTCTACACATACGATTTGGTAGTAAGACTATTCATGGCTTTGGATTAATTGTTTTAACAAAAGAGACACTGACCAAAGCTTAAAACTTTACTTTATTTTAAATTATAATTTGTAACTGTTTCGAATATCTAGCATATCCTTCTTCAGACACGATCGAAATTAATGAAAATACAGATATATATATAAATGTTGTTATAACAGAGTTTAAATTCTTTAACCGTCATCAGATGACGGTTGCCGAAAACATGAAAAAAAAAATAAATATATAACTTTAAAAGGTTCATAGCTCCAAAGCTTCAAAGCTATGGGACCTATCGTAGTTAGGTCAGACTTTACTTAGGAACTTATATGTGCGCTATCCAAAAATACATGTCTCAGAATCCTAAGGTACTTACGTAACAATTTAGGGAGTTTGGCTACGAGCATATAAGTTGAAGTACACACGAACTACCTCTATAAAAACTGTTGCGGAAGTACCACAGGATTCTGAAACATGGATATTTACCTGGGGCACGTACTAGTTCCTACATAAAATCTTGACCCGACTACGGTAAGTCCCACAGTGTTAGAGCTATGGACTTTTAAAATTCATTGTTTCATGTTTTTGGCAACTTATAACTCCGAAACGAAGGGTTTGTGCACCCAGATTGGTCAATAATTTTTGTTTTATCTTGGTGTCAAGAATCACCTCTCAAACGTTGTCGGTGTTATTTTGAAGAACCATGCTTTACGGAATTTTATGTAAACATATACATGGTATTAACACTATCATTTGCTGAGAAGTTTCATGGTCTAATTCTGAAGACTACAATCAGATTCTAATGAAATACATACGGAAGCACCGTGAAAGTATTCTCTTTCAAACAAATACACAATCAACAAAATTCATGCAACCATGCTGAAGTTATGCGTGATCATACATGGAATTATGGTATGAACACTGTCAGCCATTGACGAATTTTATGGTCTAGTTTTGAAGACACTCATTACATCCTAATGAAATTTACACGAGACCACCGGAAATGTATGCTCTTTGAAATAAATAAATAAATAAATAATAAAAATCGTTGGGTGTGAACAGACACATTATATATATATATATATATGTATGTATATATATACACAAAAGGGTCGAATTGAGAACCACCTCCTTGTTTGAAGTCTGTTAAAAATGGAGGCTTTCTCGAAAATGACTTACAGTATTGTACAAACTTTATAACTAAATATTTGATTTTAAAACATTATGGCAGAGTAAGATTGTTTAGGAAAAATTGTAAAAGGATAATTTAGTGCCGAATTACTTTTTCATATGAGTTTCTCGCAAAAACTGTAACGATATTCTTCGTATTTCATAAATATTTCACTAACAACCCTACACTAGGGTAATTATTTCTCTGAGGAAAACTCAGGAAAAAATAGTTTGATGACGGGATGAGTTTTCCTCAAACGAGGATAAGAGCTAACGAATTTATTTACAGTACATGAATACAAGCAGGGCGAAGGGTGATAGTGTAGTGAAATCAAACCCGGGATCCCACGCACTAGATGTGACCTCTCTATCAATGAGCTATCGCAGCCCGAAAAAGCAGAAGATAATTGTAAGTGAGATGATTTGCACGTAAGCTGAGCAGATTTGCTAAGGAAGGTGTCAAAGAACACTGAAAGAGTATAATTAATAACGCATTAGATACTAGACACAGTAAATAAGAGTGAAAGAGTATAATTAATAGCGCATTAGATACTAGACACAGTAAATAAGAGTATGTTGAAAAAAGCATTCTAAAATTTATTACTTTTTCCATTAAATCGTTCCTAGAGGCGCTCGTATCTTTCTGAATCACGTGCTGTACATTTTTAGCTCCCGGCTTAACATACGGGAACTTATAGTTTTATCCCAGGTTGGTACAAAGAGAGGTATATACAGTGCTGGAAATTGGTATAAAGGCAGAGGGATATTTGAAAATAGGAGGAGGCAAGAATGCCGAGGATGGATGTAAGTGATATATTTACAAAGTAATGTTGTATACTGTACAAAATCAAAGGCATATCGTTTGCTAATACGTCATTGGCACACGTAATTTAAACAAAAAGAGAAATGGGACGATTGTCGGGTGGAAATTGGTATAAAGGCACCCATGGTTACTTGTCGATTGGTGCCCTCTACACGTTCAGCACTACCCCTGATACGCCTTTGAGAATCAGCTGACACAGTGTGATAAGAAAAGCGCGGGTGTGAACGTCTGAGAGCTGTTGTGTGGGTCATGCCCCGTGGAAAATTGTTGTCTAGTGGGGAACAAGCATGTGTCTGTGCGTACAAGGACATGGGCCTGTCAAATCGGCAAATTGCAAAACGGTTAAATCGTTCAAGTTGTGTAGTTGATAATTACGTTCGGTTGGGTGCACAATATGGAAAGAACAGGAATATGGTAGAACGAGAAAACTCGCAGAGTCCACGAAACGATTAATTGTGCGCAAGGCAAAGGCTGGAAGTATGTCATCTTCCCAAATTGTGGCTGCTTGCAAGTTACCTGTCACATCCAGAAGAGTGCGTCAAATTTTGAATCAAGATCCACATCTTACACTTAAGAAACGAAAGTGTAAACCACCCTTAAATGCGACGCACAAGCAGGCGCGACTCCAGTTTGCGCAAACACATATGTCGTGGACATTCGAATGGAATCACGTTGTGTTTAGTGATGAGAAGAAGTTCAATTTAGATGGTCTGGATGGTTTTGAATACTATTGGCATGACCTTAGGGAAAAAGAGCAAGTGCAAATGAGCAGAAATTTTGGTGGAGGAAGTGTTATGATTTGGGCAGCGTTTTGTGTTAAAGGTACAACCAACATTGCATGGCTCAACACCAAGATGAATTCATCGACATACACAGAGATGTTAGAAATAGAATTGCTGCAGATGTATGAGGAGTTGGACGTACAAAACCTGATTTTCCAGCAGGACAACGCTGCTATCCACAGGGCATCAGCAACTCTACAGTGGTTTCAAGACAAAGGCATTAATTAAGGTCATGGAGTGGCCAGCGAGAAGCCCTGATCTTAACCCGGTAGAAAACCTATGGGGCATCCTTGCGCGCAATGTTTATCGCAAGGGACGGCAATTTGGGACCATTGCTGAGTTGAAAAACGCGATATGAGAAGAGTGGTGAGCGATTCCACGGCAACAACTAACATATCTCATAAAAACAATGCCGAAGCGCATATTCCAACTCATTCAGAAGAAGGGAGGGACAATCAAGTACTGAACACTCATTTTTCATTCTGCACTTTAAATTATACTTTCATTTTTGTCAAAGACACTGGGTGCCTTTATACTAATTTCCACCCGAAAATCGTCTAATTTATCATTTTGTGTATACTACACGTGCCAGTGACGTATTAGCAAACGATATGCCTTTGATTTTGTACAGTATACAATGTTACTTTGTAAATAGATCACCTTTATCCATCCTCAGCATTCTTGCCTTCTTCTATTTTCAAATGTCTCTCTGCCTTTATACCAATTTCCAGCACTGTGTATATATATATATATATATATATATATTAGACAGATAGATATAGATACATATGCGTGGGTCAGTCAGAAATTTAATTGCACTCCTTCGTAAATTTCGGTCGAAAGCTATTTTGATGAAACTGTGTGGCAACAATGCAGACATGTAGCTGTATCGTGTGACGTAGCGGCTTCCACGAGGCAAGTGGAGGTGTTCTGATAATCAGTCGTGAACATGTCTCGACAGCTGCAAGTGGCGTCCAAATTGGAAATGCGGCAGTGATTCGTTTTTTGTGGGCGAATAGGTGTAACTGCACTGAAATTACAGTTGCATGCAATCTCACGTCAAGCTATCGCGAAGTGGTGCAAGATGCTTGACAACGGACGTACAGATATTGACGATGCTGAGCGCGAGGGAAGACCATCAACTGCGACAAATCCGGAAATTGCTGCTCGCGTGAATTCATTCACTCTTGCAAACAGACGCATAATAGATGAAATCTAAAGTGAACTGGGTATTTCTCATGGAAGTGTGCATGGTTATTGGGCATTGGGCGGGATTTCTTTGCAGAAGGCATAGAAAAACTTGTACTACGCCTCGACAAATGCTTAAATAACGGAGGTAATTATGTTGAAAAGTAGACTGTGAATGGAACTTTACGACACAAATAAATTTATTGTAAAATTTCTATCCTGTTTTATTTTCTTAAGCAGTGCAACTAACTTTCTGACTAACCCTCGTAGTACTTTATTTCTCGGTAACTACACGTCGAGAGCCTCTAACTTGGTTCACCTTGGCTTATTTACACACAGATCTGTGGTTTTCATTTTAAAGAAAATAAATATTAATTTGAAATCTTGATAAATCAAAGCTCTTCCTTGGGATTTGATTTATCGAAGTTTTCTTGCATTAAATAGGATGAAAGCAAGTATTACCTTCGAATATTTGATACGTCTTCATCCTGTAATCTGTCCTGGATAATGATTCCTGAGGTTTCAGATTCAGAACATTCTTCTGTATCGAGTTCCTTGTGGATTGTGAAGTATGTATGGCTTTCAGTTTCTGTTCCCAGTCCGCAAATTTCTGATTTGAGAGCTGACAATATTTCGGCTTCATACGTTGTTAGATTTTCGCCCTTGATTACTGGTAATACTAATTCTTTGTTTTCTGAGAAACATTGTAAAACGGATTTTTTCTCTTCTGTAGACTCTTCTTTAACACACAAGAATACTGGTTGCTTCCATTCCACTTCAGATTCCAAAATACATGGCTCATATTTTACTTTCTGCTCGTCCTCCATTACAGAATTCAATTCATTTAACTAGTAGCCAGCATGCAATATATGTTTATATGACTCGCTTAACGTTTGTAATTCACATTTAAAATACACATTTATAATGTATCTGTAGCATTTACTTTGCTTCTTTGGCGTTAAATAATTTTCTCAACATGATACCTAGAGAAGAAAAGAGATTTCTTCATCAAAAAAGATACTTACTGTATGAAAAATGAAAGCACTAAATCTACAACAATCGATGCAAATCTTGGAAAATTAAAACTAAATGTTTACTATATACAAATTTAAGGATAGCACCAAATATAACATTGTCTTATTCGGTACATATAAAACGAATCTCGCACAATTGATTGTAGAAATAGACGTGGAGTTTATAACACTTATATTAGAAAACAAGCATTATTAGAATTTTGAAATATTATTGCGTATTTGCTGATGGACGCTATAGGATACATATCTATAGTTAAACAAGTAATCACCTTATACACAACAATGATTAGCTCTTCCTTATATAACTTCTTCTCTGAATCCTTCCTAAGTAACGTTACCTCTACTATCCATTTCATAAAGATAGGCCCCTGACTTCGCGGTGCTCCCGTGACGTCCAGTCAAAACTTATACTGCATTGTCGTACCTCGTTGGAATTGTTCGAATGTTGTCTTTTCAGTACTTAAGACATACAAATTTTTTTTGTACTGTGTAGTGAGAAAAAAATATAAATTAATTAAAAAGTGCGAATTTTTTCGTACTATTTTGGTAAATCAATGTTTACAGGACTTTATCTCGGAAAGGAGATAACACGAAATAATTCCCTGTGCACGATATATAGATGCATATATTACCTATAAGTTCTGAAAATTTAATTACTCAATACGTAGTAATTTTCTTGTTATTCAGTAAAAAATAAGACATTATCTCTGAATTGCTGCGGTGTATTAACAATCTGAAAAAAACTTTTAGAAAGATCTTAAAGGGCACATGCAAACTGTTTTGACTTGTTTTAAAAGATAAACAATCACAATTATGACATTATGATTTTCTCTGCTTTGTGCTCTTAGCTATCGCAGTTTATACGGAGTGCTACGTTGCCACATTTTCCTGGCGTTATACACTCTCAGTCGGACGGGTATTTAAACTTGTCACGCACACTGTCCGGCACTTTTTAGAGATATTTTTAAAATGTAATGTCCCTATAGATTTTAAACTAATTTCTTAGAAATTAAAGGATATACAGTAAATGTGCCAAATGTTCAAAATTAGAAAATCGAACTCTTATTTTGTTTGGATTTGCATGTGATGGTCCTCGAAAATTTGTTGCTTTTTGTCAGTTTTTCACTTATTGCACGCAGTACAAAATACACTTGCCCAGAAACAAATACACGCACAAAGTTTATTATATGATACAACCTTAGTTGATATGTAATATTGAGTTCACACTTCACAGGAAATCTGTTTTCAGATCTAAGAATCCCAGTACTTCTCTTTAGTGTTGTACATTTGGAAGCACTTTCCCACGCAAAGTCCAACTTTATATATCAGAAAATAAACCAGGAATGCAAATAAGCAACAAGAGTTTACTCGCCCAAGAAAAAATGTTTCTAGCCCACGTCACATAATAAAAATAATTTACTTAACTTCCGTATGATATTAAATACTCGCCCGCACCGATGAACCACACGCCTCGGGCGAGTGGTTATTTGCATCCCTGCAATAAACGCTAATATTTATTAAAAACTTCCTTTCACCGTGCGGATGCTACGCACTTTGCATCTACTTTGTCCTTCTCTCTTAGAATTTGCACATATTGGGGAGAAACTCTCTAATGGCCCCTTGCTACCAGAATTCTACCGGGTGAAGATCCCTGTACTTCAGTGCCTGCTGTGTGCAGCAGTTTATCTGCTACATTCGCATAAAAAGTTCGAAGTGCGATATGTTTTCCTGCTTTGTTCCTGTACAGTATGTGAGTATTGACATGTGTGATAAGTCAAACAGAAAAAACAAAGAAACAAACAAACAAACAAACAAACAAAAAAAACAGCTTCTTCCACCACTTGACAGGCATACTAATAGCTCTTGCGTAGTTGATTTGTAAAAATCGTGTAAAGTTGACTTCCGTACAAGGCATATGTGAATAATTAGTGTAAAAAGTTCCTTGTTTTCAAGTAACACGCTTTCATTTAGAAAACAAAGATTTTTGTTTTAGTAATTTTTCTTTTTCTCAATCTGCTGTTTTGCGTATTGATTCATTTCTTTTACTACTATTCCTGGCGGGAGCTCATGTAGTTTGGATTCCACGTTAATCAGTAGGTCCACGTCTCATATAGCCTCGCTGCTGCACATGACGTTGAACACAAAATCAACTCAACTTTTCTTCTTACTATAAAACTTCATCGGTAAAAACAGCTGAAACACTTTATATGCGGAATACTTTGTAGATAGCCCAGCATTTTGATCAATTCCCGGGACACCACTAAACAGGGATTTTGTATTTACTTGACTTTTATCGCTCCAAGCTACATCAGAATCTGTCTATGAATAGGAATGACGCGTTTTTCTCTCTCTCTTTCCCGGCGCAGCCTCAGGTTTACTTGAAACAGAGTTACTATCTTGTTCACTCCCGGATACGCCACTGAGCACAGAATAATCAATGTCATTACTATTAATTACTAACTCATAACCGTATGAGTCGCAGTCATTCATCAGTTCTGCAATTTCATTATCGCTAAACATTTTGCCTCTTCTTTTTGTAATACCGCCACTCGTGAAGGAACATCTATATTTTTTTTTCAATCAAAAAGCACAAGATATACTCAGGAAAATATAAATGCCCATTCGTCCATCTCATTGCAATGAACACATATGATGTCCTTGCGTGTGCGACGTGATTAGACGCAAATACAGCCCTCGTCACCTACTCATTGCATTGTTTATTTTCGTTGAAAGAAAACAAAGGACCCATTCTGTGTTACATTCGGCAGGGGAATTGATCGCAGAACTTGGGTGAACACATGATTGCCAAGGCTATAGTATATTTCTTTTTAACCTTTAACATGTTCGTAAGCTGGAAAGTGTGTATACTGATAAATGGAGCATTGTTAATAAGTATTCAGGAAGATAACAGGAGCAGCGATGAGTCAACAAAGCCATGACGAAAGTGAATGAGGTAAATAGATTAAGAGATGAGTTTTTGGATGTGTTACTTCAACGTTTTATTTCGATTACGTTGAGATGTGTACACTCATGTCCAAAATTATTGTCGCATATCTATAACTGTCTTCTTGTAAGAATATAATTTGATAATGATTTTGCAAGGTACTTTTAATACAGATACTATATGTGGAGTCGGGAAATGTATATTTCTGGTAAATTTTATAGGAAAAGAATTATAAATATGAAAATTAGCACGAGTAAAACAAAATGTTGCTAAATGGATAAGAAAATTTTATTTTCGTTTTATTGTTCTTATTTACTGCTCTTTTGACAAGAAATTAGCCACACAGCCTACATGTCTTTGCCGATTATACACATACTAACATTAAAAGAAATACCAGGCGAATTCGTTATCAAATTATATTCCTACAATAACATATTTATAGACATGCAACAAAAATTTTGGACATGAGTGTAAATGCATTATTATTTTTATGATGTGAAAGGTTATAATAAATACTTTTTCCTATTACATTCTTATGAAGTAGGCTTCGCGCTACAAGCTTCCTGAACGCGACAACACTACACGACAGCGTTGCCGCACTTCCAGTTACTGTATGCTGTTTCTTCATACAAGCGCAGGAAATTTAAAGATTGGGCTGCAACATGGCTCACCGCTTAACGCAGAGAATATGTTGAAGTAAACTTTTTTTTAAAAAAAAACAAATAAATAAATAAATACTCCACCAACTAAACCCTTTTTTGTTAATAGTTCCAAATATTTGGAACACTAGACTTCCAAATTTTCGAACAGTGTTCTGTACGTTTTTCTACCTACCATGGTAAAGGAGATCATAGCGTCGTACATTTGCTTTAGTTACACAAAAAATATCAAGTGATGAAAATTGAACTTTTCACAACTTACAATTAATGGATGCATCTACATATTGTACACAGGAAATTATTTCACGTGATCTCTTTTCTGAAATATAGTCCTATAAACATTGATCTACCAAAAAAGTACGAAAAAATAAGCACTTTTTCATTAATTTTTATTTTTTTCTCACTACATAGTATAAAGAAAATTTTTATGTTTTAAGTATTGAAAAGACAATATTCCAGCAATTCCAACGAGGTACGACAATGCAATGTAAGTTTTGACTGGACGTAACGGCAGCACCGCGAAGTCAGGGGCCTATCTTTATGAAATGGATAGTAGTTTTTGTTCTTCCCTTATATATTCTTACTCGAAGAGGATTTTCCTGAAATATTTCAAGAATATACGATCATTCGAAAACCCTTTAAGTTCGCAGTATCATTTGTAGATCTTCGGACTTCTACATTATGAAAAGTAGAATTAATCATTTTTGGATATAAGCTGAATGTTTGTTATTCTAGTGTCATTTCGTTGTTACCAGAAATTTTGTTAAAATTTTTAGCTCTTCTTTTCAGATTTTCCTTGTATTCACACATTAGTGGCAAAGGAAGGCAAATGACATATATGATGATCACCATTGATGACCCTAGGAGAGGATATTTGCAATTTTAAACCAGATATCAGGAAAAATGGAACCTTCCCGAAACTCAGTAAAGAGGTAATGAACGACTACATACTGTACAATGCAGATGAAGTTTTTGAATACAAAGGTTTATCAGCTTGCAACTCTTAAAGTGACTCAGAAAACAAAATCAAGGATATCATGATACTACTGAAGTCTACATGACATTTGATGAAGAACGAAAAAGTACAAGCGGTTCCCAGAACGATCTTTACGACGGAAAGCTCACAGGAAGCCAATTTGACGAATAATATGCTGAAAAGCTTCGATCAATGGATGCCATTTTGAGTCGAACGTCAAATTAAAGTCCAGCAAATAAAGGATGAATTTTGGGAAGCCTCAGAGGCAGAGTTCCAGCAAATGCAAGACATCAAACATGCAACACAATATTACAATTTGACACAGTAGAATCAATATTATTATTTACAATTTTGTAAAGAAAAAAAGAAGTAAATTCAGGGTGTCTACTATTTCAGACAAATAAAATTCCCTGACTTTTCCACTTTTCCAGACCGAAACAGAAAATTTTCCTGAGTATATTTTAGTGCAGTTAAGTAACCGCTATTCTCTAAACACTTGTAGTTCTATAATATGTATTCTCTTAGTTGTGACAGCTGTTATAAAAATACGAACAACGCTTAAATAAGTACCTATTTATTCCTGCCAAGAACAATACTGTTAAATACAATGTATTTTTTGATGGGCTTCCATCTCCCCTTCACAAAGTTTCAAGACTGGTCTGAGAATACAAAATGAATTAAACATTTTTGTACAGGGAACTAAAATTCTTCGAAATATGACCCTTTGGCATAAACACACCGCTGCCAGCATTTTTTCCATTGTTCGTAGGCTCCCTGGAAGTCTCCGCGCGCAAGCTGTGAAGGGACATCGTCGAAGTCGCCTGGTCCGCTGGAATTGTTTCCAGACATGAGGATCGTCTTGGAAACGTTCAAGCATTTCTTCGCGAACAGCCAGGCCTTTCGTTCATCCGTCAGAACTTTGGGAACAAGTTTGGTACACACTTTTCTCATCTTCAAATCTTCTGTCACTAACTTGAACACTATAGTCGGAACCAATCCCAGCTCATCGGCAATTAATGTAACACTAAGACGATGAACAGTGTTTGAGAATGCATGCACTTTCATCAGATTTTCCTCAGTTCGGCTTATTTCAGGTCTCCCAGAGCGGTCCTCGTGGCCCTCTTTGAACCTCTTGTGCCAATAAAAACCACTGCAGGTGACATGGCGTCTTCTTTGTAGGCATCTTGAATCATATGAAAAGTCTGTAACTATTTTGTTCAGTTTCGTACAGAACTTCACGGCATAACGCTGCTCCAAATCCCGCTGCATTTTCCACTCATTCAGGTTTTGACGGGGGTTACCGACACGCACGCACGCCACTAGCTATCTGCTCACTCCCGCGCTTCGGAGGCAACTGACGCTCGTGTGGACGGTTAGCTGGCATCCTCAACTACCGCACCCTGTCAGTGGAACGGGTCTGTGCGCGCGCCCCTACTCAGGTAACACTCAGTCTTGAAACTTTGTGAACGCACCCTGTATTATAATGTAAACATAGAGGTAAACACTGAAATTAAGGATAAACTTTGCAATGCCCATTCCAGTTGGTAACCTTGCACAAACACGAGAAATTACATTCGATTGATTTTAGCAAAATGGGTCCAAATTTCCTAATCCTCATCTAACCCATCGCTACTTTACTATAGGGTACTACCCAATTTTTAAGTTGCACAGTTGGGGGTCACGGTGCCTCAACGGTGGAGCACTTACCACCTTTCGTGTGTGAACTCCTTCGTTCGATCCCTTGCACAGTTTGTGGTAGACGACAGCGTGTGCGTTGGCTTTTCTCTGGTATTGCTATTTCCCCCACATACTCATTCCAACAATTCCTCCATCATCATTCACTTACCTTATTCATCCGTCTCTCTCAGGTTGAACAGTATAATTGTGAGACGTTAAACTGAATATTTTCATTTCGAAAAAAAGGTGCTGGTGAAGTTTTGGCACACCATATTTTGTAAAATTTACATCCAAAATAAACACTCTGCATGGAAAGACATATTTGCGAGTAACAAATTTCTGTAGGCGACAGAATTAAATACAAAGTAATACAGATGTTGGTTTAGAAGTATAGGGTTTGTAGTATAAAACTATTACAAGTGCTTTACGACGGATAAAATGACTGAGTGCTCATGAAGGACCACCGTATTATATAAAGCGATCATCCACTATCCTCGAGTATGCATATTCCACCGCCGCTGACGCGCCTACTCCGTACGGACGCACTCCTTGGATAGCGGTCGGGCTCCCCTGCCACGCTCGTGCCCTGACTCAGTTAGATAGCATTCGGGCTTTCTAGTGGCCACCAAGCACAAGATGGTTCATATTTTAGGGTTAAGTGTTGTATCGCCGGATTAATTTTAGGAAATTTAACGGGTCAACTGGAGAACTTATTGAAGTTTGAGAGGAAGAATGAGTGAAAGTCAGGTAAGGAGAATAGTAAAAGTTACGAAAATGGTTGTTTTTTATGTAAGAGGCAATGTATGTGCAGAATTCCAAGGATAGATACAGTTCTTATGATATACTGGCGCGAAAGGCAGTCTGGAAATGGCGCGTGTATGTCAAGGGCGAGACATATCACGTGAGAGTTACATAGAACGATTTAAAAATATCGAGCGACAGCTAAAAACTATTGTACACGATTTTGTTGAAATTGCAAAAGTATAGTTTTGAAGGGAAGTGACTTCTAACTCAACGACAATGTATTTCTGCACAGTGTACAGAAGCTGTATTTTATGTTTACAAGTGAAGCGTTACTAGTATGAAACCATGACAAGTGCTAGTGAAATTTGTATGATTTGGATGTTTCCACTACCATCGCTTAAACGTATACTCACTGGCGCTGACGCGCCTGCTCCCTTTGGACGCATCCTCCAAGCTACCGCGCTGACCCACCAGCTGAGCCATGCTCTAACTCGACTAGATAGTATTCGTACTATGTAGACCATCTAGCATAGGTTGGTTTGTGTTTCTGCACTTTATTTTATATGCCCCTAACCTAATGGAACGTAATCTAAGGTAATAGTATACATGAGAACCCCCTGATCTGCGTTTCTTCTGTGTTCTATTACCACTTCTACATGAAATACAATAAATTTTCTACGTAGTGCAATAGTAAGAATATCCATGTGCACAAGACATGCGATATGCGCTAACCCCCCCCCCCCCCACAGTCATAGATGAAGTGTGGGGGGCACAAGGGCACTACACATGCAGATATAAAGTACAAGTACATTCTTTTTTATTTTCGTATCAGTCGATAAGTAACTAAAAGTCGCCTTGTTACCCCCTTTGTCAGTTCGTACATACTCGATGAGCGTCCTGCTCCTTCGGGAACTGATGCAGCTTCATGTATACTATATCCATACCTTATTCTACTCTACCCTACCCTACTCTACTATACTCTTTAAAAGGGCCCTACTTATCGATGCGCAGCTGGAGCGTGTCTTGTAAAGTTTTTCTTTCTTTTCTCGATTTTCCTGTAGTCCGCTTACAAAGTAGTAATGCTCTTTGAAGTGTATTGCTTATGCCATACATACGGACGCCATATTCATGTGCAAACCGTAAAAGAAATTGTAATCGTGCAGTTTTACTATACGGATCCATGGTATTAGTAGTAGTAGTAGTAGGGATAGGGGTAAGAGTAGCAGTAGGAGTAGAAACGGGTTAAAAGCCCCGCAGGGGTTTGCTGGGTTCTGTTCTCGACATAAAATGCGCAAATTAACCCTGCAGTACGCGCGCGGATTTTTGTGACGTGGATAGTCGCGCGGGCTACCACTGTAGCCCATTTATTTTTATTTTATTATGTTGCCTAGGTTTGTTAATATTTCTGTCTTTCTTGAAGAGAATTGTTTTTACAAAAGTGTTTTAAAGGTTTTATATACAATTTGAGAAATATGTTTATTTTGAAAGCATTATATACAGTGAAACCTGTCTATGTTGGCCACCATCGGTTCCATCGAAAACTGGCCAACTTAGACAGGTGGCCAACTTACAGAAAACAAGTGTGATTGGTGTATTTTTAGAATAGGATTTCTAGTATTACTTGATTGTAAAATTTTCATAAGCTACTTATAAATAATGCATATAGAGTAATCATAAAAATTATACAGTACTAGAAAAATTACTATAGTATGTTTAATATATGTGCATACCTTTCTCTTCCTGAAAACTAGTCTGGTACATTGGATTATTCGGATTGAAAAGATAATAACAGAAATAACCATGAAATAGAAGCGTATGTACGCAGTTTATTGAAATTGATGCACGCTGAGTTATTTAGATTGAAAATAAGAAAAGCTAAGTTATAAATTGAGAAATTCATATGCAATTTATATGACTTCTTTTCAGTTACTGAATGGTGGTTCATTCTAAACGTATTATTTTATTCTTCTTGGCAGATATGCACATTCTAATATTGTAGTTACTACCTCTTGTTAAGGAGCTAGAATTGTTTCCCTCGGAGCAAAAGATGTTTTGAGAAAATCTTGAGGGAATTCATATCTCAAAAACTCCGCTATCTCTTGACAAGCCGACAGGTGCCAATAGTTGACAATTGAGATGGTTAGTTTTACCCTTGAGAATTTTCCGGCATTACAAAAACTCCCCACTGATGAGAGGAGCTGAATAGCTAATGGTTTTACCAAAACAGACAGGGTAAACAAATACGTACAACCATTTCCTGAATTCCTGTACGTGCTTTTTCTTATTCACATCTTCCTTCACCACCCCTTTATCAGGGTAGTCTTCTGGCCATTGACCTCCAAGAGCAAATCGCGCGAATCCTTGCTTCTTTTCTCCAGTCACAAATACAGAACATCTGCCTCTCATATGGGAATACGAAGAAGTTAAGAAAAATAACAAAACGGTATTTTGCGTGGCCAAGATACGCAGGTAAATTCATCATTATCATCATAGGATAAACACAGCTTCAGTGTGGCCAACTTCCAAGATAGACAGGTGGCCAACTTATAGAGTAGTAAGTAACGAATGTCTTATGGGAAAATGCAGGTTCAAGACGAACTAGGCCAAGATAAGCAGGTGGCCAACTTAGAGAGGTGGCCAAGTTCACAGGTTTCACTGTATATAGAAAGAAGACCAACACCATTCATTTTTTCAAAAGTAATACAGGAAGACTGTAAACGTTATTTGTATTTATCAATAAATGGACCAATCTGGCGCATTTTAAACTTTCCTTCATCTTAAACATGTGTGTTAGAATTCTTTACAAATTAAGTATAATTTTTCAAAAATTTTACAAATATTACAAATAAACGTATTATCCATAAAGCATATAACTTTTCAGCATAACGAGATTCTGGTATCAAAGTTTGATTACGATTTTGCATAATTTTACATATGCTACTTACACTCATATATTTTTCTTTTTATGTTTCCATATTCATGTCCTTCTAAGCATTTACTGCACATAAGTGGTAAGTAGTCAATGCACACTTTCCTTCAAGCATTGACCACTCATCAAAAGCATCAAAATGTCAATAAGGGCACGTACAATCTCGTCTGTAAGTTTTGCATCACGGTTAAGTACAAATCTCAATCTAATACTGTCAATGTAAATATTGGTAAAATCAAGGTTAAGTCTCAAAATGTTTGCATCCAAAAGCACTTCTAGATATTCAAGCTCCGACAACGCAGACCTACCCCCACCTTTAGGTCCTGGAAAACGAAGCACAATATTATGAACACGAGCGCAAATATTACGAGTAGGAGTGACTTTTTTCCATTTGAGATTGTCTTTTACTACATAAGAATTTACTTCACAACTGTCTCTACTAATATTATCAACAGGTATCAGTGATTCCTGCCGCCCGGAATTCTCAGTCACATCTTCTGAATTTTCACTATTTCTGTGTCCGAAAAATGCATTTTTGTGCTCTCAAAATGTTAACTATCGCCATCTAGAAAACATTCCTCATCAGAATTGGCATTTTGCAAACTCATTGACCATCTAATCAACACTCAAACTATAATGAAAAAGCTTTGACATTTTGGAACATTCGTGGCAGCAATAGTCGCGCGGGCTACAGATGTAGCCCATGAAACTTTCAAGCAGAATAACACTGACCTCCTTCCGATTTTACGTTTGACCACACACTAAACACGCAGAATGATAGTTGATAGAAAGGTACACAGACACCCTTTGAGTTATCATCTCGAATTAGTTTGTGGCAAAAAAAATAAAAACGCTGGGCTACAATAGTAGCCCGCGCACGTATTGGAAGGTTAAAGACTTCCCCAAAATTTTTAAGTACATTTGAGAATCTGTGGGCCCTTACAATAAAGCTGCACCAATGAAATTTTTAAGCAATTATTTTTGATGGTACCATTGAATTTTATCTATGTTATATGGGGCAACAACATCTCGCTCAGCGCAAATCTCTTGGAAAACAAAAAAATTAGTGACAGAATTTTAACTTTTCGAGTGGTGTTCGAAAACCACCGAATCCCTGCACGATTCTAGCACATAAAATCCAGTCGTAACATTGGATATCTCGATTTTCGTGTTTCCTCCTAACTTTATTTCATCACTATAAATCCCAATAGTACTTTTTCTTTTTTCTTAACCTGAAGGAATAAAGTAAGACAATATAAACAAGAAAATTAAATTTGAACCTGTAATTAGTCGCTTGTTTTACCTTCGTCTTCTTCTTGTCATGTCTTGTCGTAGACCATTATCGGTCAAATATGTTGGTGCACCGGCTCAATAGTCATATGTGCTACTGTTGCAAAAATGGTCAAATGTATACCTCAAACGGAGGATTTATGATTCAAAAGCAAAATATAATAAAATACAGGACACAATCGGGAAAAAGACACAAGTCGGGAAAAAAGGCAAAGTCAGGAAAGGAGTTCAGACAGGGAAATAGGGCGAAAAGCCAAGGTGAACAGGGCAAAGAAGTAGAGGAAAGTAGGAAATATAAAATGGAAAGATAAAGGAGAAATAGACGGTGCAGGAAAAGAAGGGAATGTATGTACATGTAAATGTAACAGAAAGTGTAAGTGTAGTGTAGGTGTATCACTGGGCCCACTTAATCTCCTTCCTCTTGGAGCATCACCAGCCACGAGAAACTCACTAGCACAGCCGCTGTCGAACCAAAAAAATAACAAGACATCAACAATAACATATTTTTTTCTGTGCAACTACTCAATTCAAACCGGCTAAGAGTGCACTGTGCAAGGATCTGCGCATCTGCCGTCACTAACAATTGAATGTTGTTTTCCGTACGTCCCTTTTTTATCCAGATAATATATGTCCGTGGACGTTTCATTCGTGGATTAAATATTGACATCCAATGGACCATCCACTGAAGTCCAGAAAATGGATATTCACTTCTGAACGTAATATGGACATCCAATGGACCGTCCACACAAGTTCAGAATGTGGATATCCATTGCCGAACGTAATATGGACAACGAATGGATGTTACGCATAAGTCAAGTACTAAACTGGACGTTCTGGATGTAATATGTACGTCCACTGGCTGTGAGGTGCTCTGTAGGCTTGGTTCATTCAACATACTTTCTCTCCCTCCTCCCTCCATTTTCTGCTTCATAACTCCCAACGTTTATATCTTCTCCGAAAACGCGCTACTCAACTTTGTAATTGTGGTTTCGTTACTGGCTTCATCAATCATCTCATTTTCTCTTGTTCTCTATATCAACAATATCGTCAGCCATTTCCCTCTATTCTTCATACATTTCACGGTTCTTGTCAATTTAATGTAGATTCGTTAGTTTTCACCTTTTCCCCATCTGTTCTAACTGCCTATTATCTTTATTTACAAAGATCTACGTTATTTCGCATCTTATAAGCATCTCTAAAGATTCAGGGACGCAGACAAGGTTGGACGACGACAAGCCTGGACACTTAATTTTGGTCGCTCCAGACAAGGTTGGACGACGACAAGCTTGGACACTTCTCAATTTATCCTCTTGCGCCAGACTCGAACGAATTCCTGAGGTGTCCAAGCTTGTCGTGGTCGATCCCGACCAGCCTGGAAAGATCTCATTTTGGGTCGTTGACGACAAGGTTGGACGACGACAAGCCTGGACACATTCCTGGGGTGTCCAAGCTTGTCGTGGTCGATCCCGACAAGCCTGGACACATCTCATTTTGGGTCGTTGACGACAAGGTTGGACGACGACAAGCCTGGACACATTCCAATGGGCCGATTTGGTGCATTCAAAGCACGTAGCAATACGTTTGTTTAGCGCTGAAAGAGCAGCATTGCGTGAATTTCCACCAGAAAAGTTTCGTTCCGTTTCCAGGTTCGGGAGATGATAAATACCCCGGAAAGTAGCACCGCAGGCTCCATAAAGTTGCTTTGTTCTTTTTTACCAAAAATATTTCAATCCAAATATAAATTTTGTGAAAATGAATATATTTGTGGGTGTGCATGAAAAGGTACAAGTTCGCGGGTATTGAGTTATTGGTGTTTTCTTAATGTTTGTTAGAAGTAATAACCAGATAAAATGCGGTTTGAATACAATTTCAGCATTAAAAATTACTTTCATAAAGTTAAAAAAGGTATACACTTTTTATGTGTAGGATTTTTATGTACATTTAATTTGACAAATCAAAATATCTTTGGAACGAAGAACAATTTTCAAATTCGGTTTACGCAAGAAGATAGGTAGTGTAGGGGGGCACCGTGAGACGCTATAGAGTAGAATCTGTGGATCTAGTCTTCTTCTTCTTCCCGAGTATTATCGATATGCAAAATACTGATTCCCCATTTCATCCACGGTAGTTCGCAGTGGAACAACATAAACAGTCTCTTTAATGTATCCTACTCCACACAAAGTGAGAACAGGTGATAATCCACTATTAGAGATCCTCATGCCAGAAATTCTAGAAAATTTCTATGCAGATTTTTCGAATATCACTTCTGATACGAACATCACCCTTATTGGAAATATTATACTGATATTTCCAATAAGTATATTATAATGTATACACGGTGTCCGGTGAGGAAATGCAAAGAATTTGGGATATGATGAGGAGGGGGGATCGAGAAGGTCATGCTAAGCACAAATGATTATGTAAACATAGGGTCTATTCTCCTTCGTTTCGGAGAAAGGGGTGAGGGTAACGTTTTTCGTGGTGCACTTGCCAATTTTCGTTTGAAACATTATAGCCCACCCTGTAGTTGGTCTTACGTTACATGCAGTTTATCCCAGTATTTTCCTATTTTTTAAAGGTGAATAGCCTTAACGCCCGACTTCGTACGGGGAGATCTGGTTTCTTAAAAATATATTGGAATAGGGCCTACTACTACCTATTTCTACTACATTATACTATTACTACTACTACTGCTACTACCTACTACTACAATTACTTACTACTACTATTACTACCACTACCTACTGCTACTACTACTGCTACCACTACTACCTACTACTACTAATACCAATACTACCACTACTACTACTGAAACTACCTACTGCTACTAACACTACAACTACCTAGTACTACTACAACTACCTACTACTACTACTACTACTACTACTACTACTACTATTACTACATCTATTACTACTACTTACTACTCCAACAACAACAACAGCAGCAACTACTACTACTACCTGTTTGGAGTGTTAACATTGATCTAAGTGACCTCAAAACCTATATAAACGACGTTAATATTGGTCATTTTCGACAAATTTTACATTTCAGCCCCTCCACCTCTGCCTTTGGACGCGTGAGGGGTGTTCCACTCCAACATTATTATCCGCCAGACTATACGGTATATGTGTGCCAAGTTTCGTTCAAATCGGTTTAGTCGTTCTTAAGTAGAGATGCAAAAAAGCCGGCTTTTTTGAATCGATGGTTTTTTTTTACATAAAAAGCCGGCTTTTTTGGGAAAAAACCGAGAATTTTGGAAATTTTGGCTTTTTTCAACTTCATGATTTTTCTATCTAAATAGCTTTCTTATAGTATATTCTATAGTTAGATAAGAATTCCATGACCTGAATGTGATATTTCGCTCTGAAATTCACCATCAAGATGGATGGAGCACATGTTTTACGAATTAAAGCTAACATGAAGAATGTAGTATTTGAGGGTAATTTTAGAGGCTATTTAACTTTATTTTAACTTTTGAGTTATCGACATCTTTTCTCTTCTCTAGTTTGTCATCCGTGTTTCATTTCTAAGAGCTTTTAGTACTCTAGCTTCTAGCGCAAAAGTTAAACTTGCCCGTTTTTCTATTTATCCGTCAAAGCGTACGTTTTTCAATATATCCGTCAAACCGTACTTCCACATTTCTGTTATACTGTAGCTGTGAAGTGATTTAGCAATAATTTTCCGGACACAACCTTGAATACCAATTTATACAAATAATCAGTAGCGGATTTAGAAAAGTACTTTAGGAGGGTTTTTTCTGATTGTTTCGTTTCCTAAAAAGTCCTAATTTTATTTGGGAAGTGCTTGAAGTTTATGAGTACAGGCATAACTAATATTTCGTTTCGTTTATATGTTTAGCAATAATCTTCCGGATACAACTTTAAAAATCATTTTATACTGAGAATCAGTGGCGGACTTAGAAAAGTATTTTGGGAAGGGTTTCTTACTAATGTTTAGTTTTTTTAAACATTCGTAATTTTTATTTGACGGGAGCTTAAAGTTTATGAGTAAAGGCATAAATAATAGATATTTCGTTTGTTGCAGACATTCCGTTACTTTGGGGAACGGGCTTCAGTCCGAAAGACCGCCCCCCTAACCTTCGCAAAACCGTCACTGCTGGTAATTAGTAATAATAACGATTTAAAAACAATAAAAAAGGAAGTCGCTCAACTTACAGTACACGCACTATTTCTACATTCACAGATGGAATGAAGAAAAGCTTTGTCAGAATGGTCGAATGCTGGTTGAATCCCGGACTTCCCGATAGAAGCGCAAAAGCTAATCACTCAGTCATGTTTGTTGTGCAGTTGTATTTAGCTTAACTTAAATATATTCCGTAGTCTTTTTTTTTTGGGGGGGGGAGTTCCGTAATGATATGTTGAATCCCTCTTGTTAAAAATTCAGAAAACTTGAGGATTGGGTAAACTGTGATGGTGGTTCCATAAAACTTAACTGTAGAATTTCAAGAATATACACAACCAAAAGCCCTAGATGTGCAGCCTTTAAGTGTATCATATAAATCTAAGTATTTCTCTTATGTTTTATTTTAATTTTATTTTGTTTCAAAAAGAGGGTATGGAATATTTTGAAGTAAAAATACTACATACTATTTTGCTAGTTATTTGTGTATTCTTTAAAAAGAAGTGTTTACTTTTAGGGTTGGCTGATTTACACCAATTTTTTTTTTTTAATTACTGGTTTAAACCACAAAAATAAAAAGAATGAAAAATGCGAATCGTGTGAACTTCATGGTAACGTTTCCAGATATCAAACCACCTGCAATAGTTTATTTCCCTTTCACCTTTTAATCAAGGTGTCCCATGTTCAATTCTCGGTCGAACCACAATCCTTCTTTCATGCGTAACCCAAGTAGCGGTTCGGATGTCAGTTTAAGCGAAAGTCTTCTCCTTGATAACCTCGGTATTTCGTAAGGATGTTAAGCCTAAATATACGAAACAAACCAAATTGTATATTTCTACATGCCTAAATGAGTGTTGTTTTATAAAGAAGCCAATATTGCTTAAATATATTGATAGAAATTGGCAAAATTTATCGATTGCCTGCGCAGCTTCCAACATTAGCTTGGATTGGACTTTCAGAGATATGTACGTACTAAATTTGTAATTTAATACCTCAGTTTTAACGTACTGATTATGGTACGTTGACCTTTAAATTTTACATGCAAAGCAATAACAGGATTTTCCCGTTATTGTCTTACATTTCAAGTAATGACGGGATTTTCCCAATGGCTAGGGCGGGAGATTCTCAACTTAAGAATTTACTGACCGCACTTCTTTAAGCTTATGGGAGTTCTTTCGGCATAACCCCGCTGTTGCATAATAACATCAAGGCGAAACAAACTTAGGCTATTTCTGTGAATATGTAATATAAATACATAAAGCAAAAAATCTAAGTCAAAAAAGCCTGGTTTAGACCAAAAAAGCCTGGTTTAAACATCCCCAAAAAAAACGGGTTTTTGGCATTTTCAAAAATAACCACGGTTCTTGCCAACTCTGCTTACTTTTGTATATAGGAGGTTAAAAAATTCTTATTATATACATTGGTTAATCCTGTGGAATTCATAATGTAAATATGTTGAAGAAAAATTGTTTGAAATATTTTTTCGAAATTCATGGTTTATTTTCGATGTTTTATATTATTATCAGCATCAACCACTAATTAAATGATTTTTTGTGTTATAGAGAAGCGATACAAAGTCTGTTTTATCAATTTAAAGCAGTATTTTGAAAAAAGCCCAAAATTTCCGAAGCAAAAAAGCAAAGCAGAAAAAACCGAGTTTTTTTTCCAAAAAAGCCGGTTTTTTTCCGAGCCCTTGCATCTCTACTCTTAAGATATTTCATTAACAGCATTTATGCCATTATTTATATTTCAACCCCTCCACCTCTGCCCTTGGACGCGCGAGGGATGTTCTACTCCAACATTATTTTTCGCCAGACTATAAGCTATACGTGTGCCAAGTTTCGTTTAAATCGGTGTAGTCGTTCTTAAGGTATTTCATTAAAACCATTTATACCATTATTTATATTTCACTCCCTCCACCTCCGCCCCTGGACGCGCTAGGGGTGTTCTACTCCAACATTATTATTTGCCAGACTATAAGCTATATGTGGGCCAAGTTTCGTTTAAATGGGTAGAACCGTTCTTTAGATAATTCATTAAAACCATTTATGCCATTATATCACCATTTAAAAAGCATTGGGTAGTGTTCCACCCCCTCCCCCTCTGCATTGGGATGAGTATGGGGTGGCTAACCCCGACAGTGTTGGTTGTCTACTAGCAAGAAATATTTGTGCCAAGTTTGGTCAAAATCGGTTCAACCGCCTAGGAGGAGATGTGGAACACATACATGCATACATACATACAATCATTTTTATATATAAGAATAACCGATACTTGGTTAATAAGCCGTTTTTTTACAAAACTGGAAATACAATACTATTCCCAAACATACGAAAGCTCTACATTTCCACGTAGGAACACAAGTTACAATAAAAATTGTGACAATAATAACAGTAACAATTAAAATAAGAGAAGAAATTATAATAATAATTATTATTAAAGCAAAATTGTTTGTTTTTTTTCCAGTGGGAGTCATTATTTAACAAATAAACCGATTAGTAAGAAGTGTTTGTGGCGTCTAAAGAAGATAACAACTTGACACTTGTGTACAGTTTTCCCCAAATCAGAAACAGTTTCTCTACTGACAGAGTTTCTACTCAAGAACAGTGAAAAATTGTGTTACAAAAGAGAATTTTTTAAAAAATCCCACCGTTACTTCCCTATTGTATGCAGTATTGAGACAAATTGCAGACCTCCTAAAAGCCTGTTTCATTTGCTTTAAAACAAACTTTAATATGTAATGTAAGACCAACTACAGGGTGTGTTATAATGTTTAACACAAGAATGGGCAAGTGCAAGATGCAAAAAGTTATCTCCACCTCTATCTCCGAAACCCTATATGTTCACATAAACATTTTTGCTTAGAATGACCTACCCTATCATCTCCCAAAGTCTTGGATCCAATATGGTGACCGAAAGCATTTGTCATAAAAATACAGAGCCTAGACACACCAAATGTGGTATAAATAATTACCAGCACGAGAAGGTTAGAAACAGAAAATAAATTTGGGAGAGTCTCCATCCTGAATCCAATATGACTCCTAAAATATAAGCACAGTATATGCACAGCCCGAACAACTGAACCTAAAAATACGAAATTTGGTATAAAACCCTTTCATCAAACGTGCGTTAAAATAATAATAAAAATGTTCAAGAAGTCGCCATCTTGAATCCAATATGGCGGACGAGAATATATTTCACAGTCGCTGGGGATAGAAACACCAAATGAGATACAAATATTGATTATCAATATGTGATCACGCAATGAAGTATGAAAAAATCGTCATCTTGAGTCCTAAAATAAAAATCAAAGCTATATGTACAGTCAAAGTGCTGAAGTTATATGTACCAAATTTGGTAGAAATATTTTTGAGAATGAGCAAGTCAAGGAAACAACGCCAAATTTTGAAAAAGTTACAATTGTGGATCTTATTTGGCAGCCTAAATATAACGAGTGTATACACAAAGCAAATGGCAGAAGCTATACAAACACAGTTTGGTATAAATGTGCATTATGATAAATTGGTAAATCCATTAGGTAAATTGGATAATACCAAGAGTGTAATGGAGGGAATACGAGGGTATTCGGCGTATACTCACCTTACCTGCCCATTCTCATGAACATTTCTACCAAATTTAGTACCTTCGATTTTTATTTTAGGAGGCCATTTTGGATTCAAGACAACGACTTTTTCACACTTTATTTATCATTTCGTGATCACATCTTGATCATCAATATGTGTATTTCATTTGGTATTTCTATCCCCAGCGATTGTGAAATACATTCTCATCAACCCTATTGGATTCAAGATGGTGACTTCATGAACTTTTTAAAGAAGTTATTTTCGTAATACACGTTTGGTGAAAGGTTTTTATATCAAATTTCGTATTTCTAATTCTCATTCTCATTCCCATTCGTCATAATCATAATCTTTGATGTTTCTATCTTTAGCCACTTCACCTAGAAATATAGATGAAGGTTCTGAGGTCCAGGGACTTTACCGTCCTTTAAAAATAGGACAAATTGCAAGAAAGGGTATTTTTGCGGTGATATAGAAGATTCGGTGTAGGGAAGTTCGGTACAGGCCCTGAACATAAGATGAACGCTTCCAGACCCCGGACCTGTTGTATCAGCAATCCATCATTCCTAGCAATTCTTGTGCAGTTTAGCATATTTTACAATGATATAATGCATTGAGGAAAAATAGTTTTTAAATATATATGCGGTGTCGATCCACTGCTGGATGAAGGTCTCTCCAACTCTTCTCCATAACCATCTATCTTCTGCTTTTCTTTTCCATGCTATTCCACAGTGCTTTTTCATTTCATCACTCGATCTTGTATTAGGACGCTTTCTTGGGCGTTTCCTATCTCTAGGTATCAAGTCGAGAACTGCCTTTGTTCATCTGTCATAAGTTCTTCTTATGATATGTCCCGCACACTGCCACTTCAGTCCCTTTATTTTCGCAATAATATACGTCACTCCTGTCATCTTCCTGATCCACATATTTCTTTTCCTATCTCTTCGAGTTATTCCGAGCATACATCTCTCCATGCTCCTTTGTGTAGTCTGCAGCATGTAAATGTCTGAATTTGTTAGTGTCCATGTCATAGCTCCGTATGTCAAAACAGGAAGAATACATTCATTGAAAACTTTCCGTTTCAGACACATCGGCAGATCACTGGCGTGACAGACCTTGCGGCCCTGAGCCTGCCCCAATAGCATGTGCAATTATTCCCACCTGAGTGATGGCCGTGGGGTCAGAACTGCGCAAATTTGAACCAAATTATTTTAGAACTAGTTGGCCAATGAAAATAAAGTTTTGGTCTAAAATGACAGTCTTTATTGAGGCAATGAAACTGTTGCAAATATTAAATTAAAATACTCTTCCTTAGTTATATATTTTTATTTTTTAAAATGTTGTTTTTTTTCTATTCAACTAACAGGTGGGGTGAATAGGAACAAGCATTATTTTTTTGTGTTACTTTCCTATTGCATTGAAACTGACATGAATTATCATTATTCCCTTACAGTAAGGCTTTGGCTGAAAGAGTTTCCTTTTTACATGCCCAAAATGGAAATCGAACACACCTGGAACGTCGGGATAGCCACACACGAAATCGATATCTAAGGTTTTTCGGAATGACGTTGAAGAAAACTTACGAGCAAATTATTTTTGAACTTTGGAAATGTTTTCCCTTATTTTTTAAAATATCTTTTGATCATCAGTGTTATGGCATACTCTTGTAGGGAATAACCCTACTCTGCACACTCCACAATTTTATCAATAATCATTTCTTCTTCTTCTTTTTTTTTTAACAGTATGCGATCTTCAGACTTTACGTTATATGCTTATATGTCTCTGTAAAACTGTTGTGGGTATGTCATATTATTTACTAACACATCTTTTACGTTAGTTTGTTAACGATAATGTCCTCTTAGCTTTTTCAGTTAGGTCATTTGGGTATTTGCGATATTTTTTGGCACGTGGTTATGGTTTATAAACTCAAGACATTATGTACCTGTTCACCTGCCACTCTCAAAAATGCTGTTGTTAATTTATAAAAATGTCTTAAAATCAAATTATTAAATTTCAAAACTACGTTTGCACATGAAACATCGAATTGCAGTCAAAACAAATGCTTTGAAGCCCCACACGTCAAATTGCATGGAGCGCCACCTTTGGAGTGAACAAAGTTAAACTAAGTTAATTAGTATTAAGATTCTTCGAACAGTAGACCTCGCGATAAATTTCTGAAAGTTTTACTTAGGTTCGTCAGTTTTCATTTTTGGATAATTCATTTTCATTTTCTGGCTACATCCTTATCTGATTTCACCCCTCTCTACCTTTCTCCGAAACAACAATAATTCTCGAAATATATTTGTTCATTTCCTGTCAAAGTATCGTTTCGATTCATCAGTTTCCATTTTTGATCACCCCTGTTTCATTTTCTGGCTACACCCTTAGCTATTTTACCCCCACCCCCTCCGAAAAAATATGCCGTAATCCGCGAAGTACGTATGCTCGTTTTCTGTGAACCCACACAGCACATAATGTATAATATACGTATATTAAACGTCTAATACACGTTAGAATGTTTATTATACGTTTAATATACGTATTGTGTGTTGCGTGGAAAGTTTTGTTTCGATTCGTCAGTTTTCATTTTTTGATCACCCCCTTTTCATTTTCTGGCTACACCGTATCCGATTTCATGCATCTCCGGAAACAAAGGTCGTAATCCCCGATACATGTTTGTTCATTTGCTGTGACAGTTTCGTTTGATTCGTCAGTTTTCAATTTTAGATCACCCCCGTTTTTGTATTCTTGCGATTTTATTCCTTATCCGATTTTACCCCACTCCCTAAGAAACAATAGGCCGTAATCCCCAAATATGTTTGCTCATTTCCTGTGAAAGGTTTGTTTTGATTCGTCAGTTTTAATTTTTTTAGATCCCCCTTTTCCATTTTTTGGCTACACCCTTATCCGACCCCCCCACATATACACACCTGCGAAGTAACAGGTTGTAATGTCCGAAATATGTTTGGTCATTTCCTGTGGAAATTTCGTTTTAATTCGTCCGTTTTTATTTTTAAATAACCCTCTATTCTACTTTCTAGCTACACCCTTATCCGATTTTACCCCCTCATCTTCCTCCGAACCAATAGCTCATAATTGCTTATTTATTAAGCTCTTGTAACAGAGAGGAGTTCATCAAATTCGTTTTTAATTATGGTTTTCTTCGTTTTTCTATATTTTTGTACTATTAAGAGAGAATTTCACCCCCCTTCCCCTGGTCCGATTTTGCTTCCTAACGAACCCGACCTGTCATTTGAATAAATAAACACTCTGTGAAACGAACAGTAGACCTCGTGATAAACCTGCGAAAGTTTCATTCGTATTCGTTAACCGCTTTTAGGTAACCCCCTTTTGTAATTTTCTAGCTACACCCTTGTCCGATTTACCCCAAGACATGGGTGTGAAATAATAATAATAATAATAATAAAATTAGAAATTATTTTGAGGCTGTCCACTGTCTTTACATAGTGCACATCACTAACTCTTTGCAATAGCTAAGTGTGGCTTCAATGTGGGCTACAACGATTGAAGAGCACTGGCAGAACCCATAGAATTATAAGATTATCAATGCTCTGAATTTAACTGCTAATTCTGTTGTAATCCCGACAACAGAGCACACGAAACTGCAAACTTTAAAGATTAATGACTAGGCTGCAACTATTCAACCTCTCTCAACAGTGTTTGAATAAGCAAAACAGACAGCGGTTGAAACTCAAGCATAAACCCTGAGCTTTAGCTCAGTAAAAATGTGTATTTTTTCCAGTATATTCAAACTTCCACACTAGTAAACACCCCAAAGTGTATTTTGTTAGAAACGTCTACATAAGCAGTGGCGTAACTAAGATCGCATGGGCCCTTCCGCAATATTCGAAAATGGGCCCTTTCTTTGAATCTTCTGTTACTTTTGTGGGCCCTCCCGCACTGCGGGGTCTGTGATTGTACACAACTGTACACAAGGCTACATTTCAGAGCGTTTGCTTCCAAGCAAGTAATGTAAAAAAAAAAAAAAAAAAGATCATATTAAATTAATGTAATAATAAAAACAACTAAAATTACGGAAACAAAACTTGGCAAAGGTAATATTCACTAAGGGCCGGTCCTACAATCGGCTGAAATCTCTGTGGTACCACTTTCCTCCGGATGTCTTCGTGATAAGTGTCCTACAATCCTTTGATAACCTTCAGGTAGCTGCTAAACCCTTGAAAAGGGATTGGTAACTTTACAGGTGGTTTTAGCAACTGATAAACGGTTAACAGTAGGTTGTTTGAAGGGTTGCAAGTATCGTAATTTTGTCGCCGAGTCTTGCGACTGCATTAGAGATTTTAGAAACAACATTTGTTTCGTTTATCATTATTAAAAAAGGTATTTAGTTATTTTTACCTGTTACTCAGCGACTAAACTAGCAATATTTCTATTAATATTAATTCTCTTTAGCTACTCTTCGAAGTAGGTTTAGTGACATTATTATTGAAGTCGGTGGCAACGTTAATTTTAGCGAACGGTAAACAAAGCAGATTAACTTCTTATTACAATATTTCACAAGTAAACACTACTATTTCTACTGTGCTTTTTAGGTAAGTACAAGTATGATGATTCCATTAAAAATAAAAATTGAAAGATTTATTTGAATAAAATAGAAATATATGTATTTAAAACCGGCAACCGAACGTCATCATAGCTTAACAGCATGCCAAAAGTACCAACATGTGTGTCGAATTGATCATTATGAAAACGAAGTAGTACAACTACGAATTAGATACCATAAATCAATAATGTAATTCTTTCTTCATATTACAATCCTACTACTCAATATATCAATACAAAATACATAATTAATGTTCCAGTCGTTATCAGTTGTTGCAGCTAGAGCATTTACCATCCAATCAAATGATTCGTTACAATTTGCCTTCGAAATAACTATCTGCAACAGCACTTATCTATCAGAATGCATTGTAGGACGACCTTCTGATAAAAGTAGCTGAAAACATCCCGAAACCTTTTTCTGGCGGTCAGTAAGTTTATCAGATGATTGTAGGACTGGCCCTAAAGGTAGTATCAAAATGTGTGTAGAGTGCTATCTACCAATCACCATTGCCAACTCAACATAGGTATATAAAAAATAAATAAAATGGCAGTATACCCTCAAATCCAATCTTTGAGTAGGGGGGCTATATGTTTTGTAAGCAGTTTTAAAATATGTAATAATAGGTAGTGATGGGCGAAGAAAAAAAACCGAGGGAGGGAAAATATTTTTTGGTTTAAACCCGGTTTTATTTTAAATCATATTTTCCCACCCGAAAAATGGATTTTTATTTTTAAAATGTGAAAATATTAGTCTCAGTTCACGTTTGTCGATTACAAACTCAAAATCTCGATCGGTGATTAGTGAACTAACTTAATTTTTTTAAAAAATATAATAATAATAATTACTATTTTACCATAATACATGTTAAAAGTTATTGGAGAAAGACGCTAGTCAGAATTAGAGATGGGCACTCGATTAAAACCCAATCGTCATTATCCCTCGTCATTTTTGAGTTTTAACCCGGGTTTTTCTTTTTCAGTATAGATTTTGCATGTATTTCAATAATTTTATAGTAAATGTCTGAGCTGGTTCTTACAACAGTTTACATGATATAATGAAACATTAATGTGGTATAAATAAAACTAACACTACACTATATATTACGAGTAGCGTTGCCCTTGTACATTGGTAACTCCACCTACCCTTTGTACATTTGATAAAAACCCACCTCTGGGTTTAAACCCGGGTAAAACCCAAAAGGTAAAAACCCGAATTTTTCCCCATCACTAGTCACAACCAGTGGTGGAAAAAACATTTAATTTTTTGGCTTCAAATCCAAAGTTTTAAACCGGGTTTAAACTCAGACGTGGGATTTTATTAAATGTACACTCGTCAAATAAATAAATGGATATATAGTTGTGTTCGTCATATCCTTCAATATTGGACAACTAACCATCACTTGTGGTTACTTGGTGGGTGAATACGAAAGGTCTCGAAGAACCTTGGTATTAATCCACTAAGCAACCAGATGTTCGTTTTCTAAATTAAATGATCTGACAAATACAACTGTTTATTCACTTGTACGGGTGTACAACGGCAGCTAGTGTTATCAATGTACTAGAGCAACTATTCTCTCTGATTATACTGCAGTGTTATTTTTATACCACCGTGATATTCATAAAAATCGTAAGAAATACCACAGACATGATTATTCAATTACAATATCATATATCAATACTGAAAAATAAAAACCCGGTTTAAAATTAAAAAAAAAAACAAGGATTAAAACCAAAAAATGCATAGGGTTCAAACATATTCAAGCCATCAGGATTTGGGATGCTACGTTTCGACGACACCGTTTCGGCACCAGCTCAGTTCGGCGAAAATTTTATGTAGAAGGGCACACATCCCATTTGATTAACATAAGCGCCGAGCTGAAACGGTGGCGCCGATCTGAGCGGGTCCGTCAGGCTTTAACGCAGCACCTAGTCACAATTAACCACACATGCATTTAATACAAAAGAGGGTAATAGTATACATGAGAACCCCCTGTCTTCCGTGCGCGAGGATACTTCATATTATATATTTATACGTTACCAAATTAAACCACTGCGTTGTCTTCATTATATGTGCTTAACATTCTATTTTTACTTTCTAGAATAAATTTTGTTGATTTCGATTCGAAAAATGTTAAATATTTTTAAATTTATATCATGATGCAGACCAAAATCCTTGTTGCATATAATGTAGTGCGCTATAGCATATAAAGTACAAGGGCAAATAGGTACGTTCTTTCTTATTTTCGTATCAGTGGATAAGTAAATGAAAGTGGGTTTGTTACCCCCTTTCTAAGTTCGTAGATACTCAATGAATAATCCCTAAAAGTATGAGCGTCCAGCTTCTTCTGGAACTCAGACGGTCTTACGTATACTATATCCCAAAAGAGAACGTAAGACTGTGGCTATTCGCCGTGAAAAGCAATCGCAGAAACTTTAAACGTGTTCACCTCTAGTGTTTGTGATTGTATTACGTGGTGAACTTTTTGGACTTCCAATTCAAAATAGAATCAATTTCCAACTAACGTATTCATTGATTTTTCGCGTCTGAAATGTAGAATGGCGACGGTTTTCTACATGCTTTCAATTTATGCTTCAAATCATGTTCACTTTCACACGCTATCACCTAAGAAAATGCAATGTTACGCATTTGATTTGCAAGATATCTTGATCAAAAGTTGTTAGAACATTCTCCTATCCTTCGACAATAAGGACATAAAACTAAACTATGATCACTCTGGCGGTTTCTTATACAATTTTTGTCCGTGCACATCTCAGAACCATGATGGAAAGACTACAAGGTGGATGCAATGCAGTGCTACATTCTTGTCGCTCTGGCGCATGACGTCATCTTGGTCGCAGACGTGGCCGGCGAGTCAGATGAACTTTTAACAAGCGCTTGCTCGCTGGTATCTTACACGCAAACTTCTCTTCTATTTATAGTGATCTTCAACGAAGTAAAAATTTTAGTACAAACAATAATTATATAAACGTAATGTAATCAATGCTTAAGCTAAGTGAATTCAAAGGAAGATATTTACAATAGCAAAAGAAAAAGCAATATCAGTTCATATTAAACAACTTTGAAGCTTGAACAAGCCAATATTACTCACTACATTTTCTGCTTTTTCTTTCTTTCTTTTCTTTTTTAGACATCTGAAGTAATTCATTCGAGTATGCCTGAATAATCTATAACACAGTGTGTCGTTAATGCATTTCATTATTATATATTTATGTATGCTCAAGTATATTTTCGTAACACATTGATCGGTTTTGATTTGACTATTATTATTATTTTTCTTGAAAGAGAATTCTTTACTGATGACCCCATATAAATTTTGAGAATATCTCAAGGCAGAATTCATGGTTTTCTTAAACATAAATGCACGTACGTATATTTTCGATATGCTTGGACAGTTTTTTTTTTTTTAAGAGGTTGCTCCCATGTAATTTTTGTCAGAATCTCAGGGAGGTTAAAAACTTTATTGAGCAGGGACGCACGTATTTAATATTTTAAACATCGTTTTTATTTTTGATTTATATAAAAAAAAATCATCTTATTTGAAATCGCTGATCGCTTATTTACAGAATTTGTATTTAAACAAAAGGTTTGGTGAAACTGACAGTTCTCTGAATATTAGTGTCAAATTTACGCCATAATAAACTGTATTAGTAAACATTTGTACGAAATAAAACGTTACATATACTATTGTGTTCTAAAAATATATAGAAATAAATATGTATATACAAAGTATCTCAAACAGAGAAATTGCAACTTGACTATTTCAAGCAAGAAACAAAGCATTGGGCATAGATGAAGACGATGTAGGGGTGTTACAGCTAGACTAGAAAACATATATACCATAAAATTACATAATTTTCTTAATTCTCTTGATAAGTTTTCTCTTTTCTGTCCCGTGAACTAAAGAAGACAAAAGGTAAATGCAAGTAAATGATTATGTGGAATTTGATGGAATGAGAATGCGGGAGTATCCCGAGAAACTCACGGACACGATGTTGTGCACCACAAACTCACTTGACCGAGAAGCGGATCGGTATCCCTTGTACCAGAGGTGAGCCTTCTGCCACTGAGCCAGCGTGCTTCCGTGATTAGTTGAGAATCTACAATATTTTTAAATTTACTGGAGTCATTTTTAATTTTGTAATTCTGGAGGGGGCCCCTAAATATGTATATGTAATTATCCAAAGTTATGATTAAAATGAACAAAAATTTCAAAATCTGAGTGTAAAAATGCCCCGACAACGTCGCCCTGACATGGTAGGTGGATACTTTATTCTCTCGACCTAACACATTGTTATATATCTTTGTAACCGTTAATAGTTATTACGAACCTTCCATTCGTTAGTGAATTTGAAGTGCAACGTCCCGTTTTAGCACCGAGGCTACAGGGAATGCAGACCTCCAGAATGAAATGGGACCTGAACTACTTTAACACGTTCAATGCCCTCCATTTGCGTAACTCGAGGGAGGTAAGAGTCCTAGATCATCGTGCCTCCCTTCTCGAGTTACATGCCTGCCTCTGTGGGGAAAATTTTATCTCAATATCTTATGTAGAAGGAAATGATGATAGAAATGATCACCTCTGTCTGTTCCCCTCCCTCATGATTTCGAATCCGGGTCTTGCCTCAAACTTCGTCGTTTTAAATCGTGCTATTGGATTTTTGTATGCAGAATCAACACAAGCTACTGTAGCCCAATGTACTATTATTACATACTATTAATACTAAAAAGAAACTACAAAATGAAATCGCTTTTTTATAATTTCATTTAACATTGCGTTTATTTATTACTTTTATGCAAAATTTACCATATTTTAGGTTTATTTTGTCCTGTCACCTGCAAACTAAAATCCATTTCTGGAGACGAGCTCCTCCATGGCTAAGCGGTTAGCGTACGCGCCTTTGGCGCGGGAGACCCGGGTTCGATTCCCGGCGGGAGCTCATGTTGTTCGGATTCCACGTTAATTAGTAAGTCCACGTCTCATATAGCCTCGCTGCTGAACGGGACGTAAAACTCAAAATCAATCAATCAATCAACCATTTCTGGAGACATTCCCCCTCTTTTTGAAGAAATCTAAAGTATTTTATATTAGCTCCTTTAGTTTTTCTGTAATAATTACTACAGCCGTACACTGCACAGTTAGGCATTCTCGATATTATTTAAAAGAACAAAGTAACAAAGAATTTCCACTTGTCACTTAAAGCCGCGCCTTTTCCCGTTCTCTTTTGCAAACCAGATGACGTCACAGCAACGACAGTGCTCCAGGCGACATGCGCATACAACCACCTTGTAGTCTTTCCACCATGCTCAGAACGTTTAGTTCCTAGACCCGGACTTAGTAGGCCTATTTTGAAATCTGGGCCTGCAGGAACAGATAATGAAATCTAATTGGAAACTTTCAAAATGTGGGCATAGAGAGAAAGGTAAATTATCAGACAAAATATATAATGAAGGAGAGGAAAAGAAATTAAGTGCTGTAACAGCAATATTAAAAAGATGGAATTAAAGAGAAGTAGAATGGGTGAGACTACGCACTAACTGAAGAATGCGATAGGCCAGGGGGAGCGAGAAAGAAGCTTAGTATTAATGTAGACTCTTCAGATCAAATCTGTAACACTTGTACGAAAAGCAAGTATCAGCATTTAGCTGCCCGTCTCTCTCATTTTCCTTGGATTAGAGTCATAAAACTATCCACTCTTTCATACACTGATGTCAAGCAAGAGAGTTCCACACATAATTTTCTCTACCATTCAAGACTACACTTGTATAACTCAAACGATTGATTCAATTCTAACATTGCAGTTTGGAAACCCACACTTTCTTGTAACATTGTTCTCCATCGAAATGGCGTCCGTAGAAAAACACACTGTGCGATATTGGAATATTCTTGGTTTATATTTCAAAATTGCTCATGTTCTCATAGTCCGAAAATAACATCAAGATTAGCACAAATACTTGTTGTCCCAGCCTAACGCTGCTATGACATTGTTAGTTTCCTTTATTGTAGTTACTGGTTTAAATAAAATACAGTGATGCACCTATGAAAATATCCTAAATATGGTCTATACCCTCCTCAAAATATTCTAGATATGGCCTATACCCTCCTCAAACAAATCCTGGGTACGGCCCTCTTTAAGACGAACCCCATTCTCAGCTTTTGAACATCCTACTAAGAGGCACGCAAACAAAAATTATCTACATGGTCATAGATCATTTTTTTTTTTTAGATATTCCTTGTTCTATCAGGTAGTCTTCCAGAAACCAGATATACTTAATTTGCTTACGATTACTCACCAGATGATCTCCCAAAATAACTCACTTACATAATTGTTCATCAAAAAATGCCAAATATTTTGCGAAGTGTAGCCTACTCACGCTAATACTTGATTCACCTCCCGTAACGAAATAAGCGTTTTCACGAAAAGAATTTCATAACACTAGGCATTTAACCTGATCAAAGAAAGCATTTAACCTGATCGATGTTTAAGAATGCGCCCCTAGAGTCAGCGGTGCATGAAAACGTGGCTTTCACGGCAGAGTCGCACGGTCCGTACTTACAATGATTTTTTGGCGGAAATTTTGCAACGATTGCTAAATACTGCTTGTAATTTTTTAAGTAAAACGAAAATTTTGTAAATAATAATAATCTATTTTAATAAATTAATTCGAAAATCCTGTAGTAGAGGGCAGTAGCTGACTGGCGAGAATCAGCCAATAGTGATATAAATGCGAGCCATGCAACTCTATATTGAAGGGTATGTATGTATGAACTGGAAACGCCTTAACTGGTAGAGTTTGTTGGAACAGACATTTCATATTGGATCATGGACGACAAGCCTGGACACATTCCTCAAGTGTCCAGGTTTGTCGCGGTCGATCCCGACAAGCCTGGACACATTCCTGGGGTGTCCAAGCTTGTCGTGGTCGATCCCGACAAGCCTGGGCACATCTCATTTTGGGACGTTGACGACAAGGTTGGACGACGACAAGCCTGGACACATTCCTGAAGGTGTCCAGGCTTGTCGGGGTCGACCCCGATATGCTTTGACATATCTCATTTTGGGTCGCTGACGACAAGGTTGGCCAACGACAAGCTTGGACATAAAAAGTGTATAGGCTTGTCGTCGTCCAACCTTGGCGCGGTCCCAAGATTCATCTCATTTCATCATCTATATCTTTTGAAAACACCGTCTATAATTGTCGGGAGGGCTATTATCGCTACGGCAAGTAGCAATAGCACAAGAAGAAGAAGAAGAAGAAGTAATCATGGCGAACCTCATGCGGTCGTGGAAATTTATGAGATTCTTCACCGGATGGGCGCGTAACTTAGCTTTCAATTCAGTAAGGATTCCAGGGGATAATATTTTAGTGCAGCATACCTTGAGACCGGATAGTTCGTTTGTCAGGTTAGTCCATCATCGAAATGCGAGATTTAAGACTATAGTTTTCAAGTGCAAGGGTTATATGTTAACGCACTTGATCATTTATTTATTGTTTAAAATTTCAAGTTAATAATTAAGATAAATTAAAATAATTTTCACCTAATCATGCACAGATAACAGCCCCAGATTATACTTATTTAAACGTTTTTCAAGCATTATTTAGTTATTACGTTAATACATCTTACCTAGAATTACTCATTCGTTTCCGTCTTTCACTCTTTACTCTTAATCACAAATATTTCTTTGGCAAATTTTTACTTTGACTCCAACTGTGACTTCTGTTAAGAATTATACTATAAGTACAAGGGCCACAATGTTACTATACGATGTTAAGAATTATACTATAAGTACAAAGGCCACAATGTTACTATACGAAGTTAAGAATTATACTATAAGTACAAGGGCCACAATGTTACTAAACCTATAAGAACCGATTAAAGTCACAGTTGGAGTCAAAGTAAAGACTTGCCATTTCTTTTTTTTTTATGCTTTCTTTGCTCCTCACCAGACATATTTTCCTGTATTACTGCGCAAAATTAATATTTCCAAATGTTGAGTTTTGAGACAGGTTCTAGAACACACGCTCCCCCCATATAGGTTAATAGCTAGGTTGGTTCTTTTATGTACCAAAAATTTAATTCACATAGTATAGCCGAGCGAGTGTAGGCGGGTTAGAGACCCGCACGGCACGTTGTTTTCAGTCTTTATTATAACTAAGTTAAAAGGGGAACCTGTGTTCTTGCCTGAGAGGTACACACTATTCAGAAATAACGCAAGTAGTAAATCCTTACCTACTTAGGTTTCCAACCGGCATTACTGCTGTTGGCTGGACCAGTTGAAAATCGAGAAAAAAGAAAATATTATTTAGTTCCTTTCCCAAAATGCTAGATAATGACTGGCACACTTGTAGTGATTATTATTCGAAGTACAGTGCGGACATATGGCATAGAAACTTGTATAGAACACGAACGAACTTATGCTAGGTGACCACTAAAAAGCAGGAATAGTATCTAACCAAGTCAGGGCAGGAGCGCAGAATGGGGAACCGAGCTGTAGCGAGGAGTTGCGTCCGAAGGGAGAAGGCACATCAGCGGCGGTGGGTATACGCATAAACGAGGATACTGGAAAACACTCCATATATCATTAAATGCATGGCTTATATGTTGTACAGCTGTGGGGGTGATACTAAATGCCATCTAAAATGGTAGCGAAAGGTACTGAATTAGGTTAGATTAGATTAGATATTCTTTTCTGCAGTTTCGATTCGTTACTACACTTACGACAACTTCTTCACTTGTTTAGAAAATCATGCCTTACAGGGTTGGCTGGTTTAAACCAAAAAGCAAAAGAAAGAAAAAAAAAATGTTCGTAAAAGTGTAAGTTTTTGTAAAATCTTGATGAACACACATTTGTGGGTTATCACGTTTCACTCCCGTATATTATTCGTATTATATTTAGACCTAAATTCCTCATTCATTACTCAAAAAGATTATACTACAAAAGCAACTTTTTTTTATATAAGTTTATAAATGTTTATTTTGTGATTTTTTGTAGTTGTTATTATTGTTATGTAATTGCAATCGAAGAAAAATTTTAAATATTGTTTCGTTTCAATGTTTACTATTGATAAAATACATAGAAAATGGCGTACTTTTTGTGTGTGTGTGGGGGGGGGGGTCATACAGACCCCAGGAGAGGCATTTAGTGAAATAAGTATCTTTGGTATCTATTTATGTATAAGTGAGTCTGAGCCAAAGTGGACTCAAATAATTCGTATCTTTATTCACTTTTCTTATTGATATGCAGATTAAGTCGGTGTATTTCTTTAATTTGGACCAATAAAGGTCGTTGTTAACTAACTTGAACTAAATTAGTTCTTCTTTACTCCGTAGTACTTTGAAATTGTTCATATGTAATTCTGTGTAATGGTTTCACTTGTGCAACTGTTTATCTTTTTGTCCTTCCGAAATGACTCTTGACAGTTATATTAAGAAGCATGTAAAGATCAGTACAACGTTTTTTTTTTTTTTTTTTTTTTTTTTTTTTTTTTTTTTTTTTTTTAAATCAGGATTCCTTCGTGAGTCAGTCGGCAGACGTATCGCATTTGCGGCCAATTAGTCCTGGTTCCGAGTTCAAATGGAGGACAATTTCTCTCGGATGTAACTCGAGAAGCGGTTTTTATTCCGCTTTAAGCTTATGAGACCCCTTCCAGCATAACCCGGTTGTTGCATAATAACATCAAGGCGAAACAAACTTATTTCTGTCCATATATGATATGAATATATAGAGCAAATTATTTAAACCATAAAAACCTGGTTTAAACCAAAAAAACCTGGTTTAAACAAAAAAACCGGTTTTTTTGGTTTTTTAAATAAAAACCATGGTTTTTGCCAACCCTGCTTTCACGCAATTTCAACAACTGACACTCCTTATTTTTGTATACCGATAAAACTCTCACGATATGTAGCAATCTTATTATTTACGCACCATTTTCGCAATGCCTTTCCCATAAATCGTAACAAGTGTGCCTCCCGCCAAATAGCCCCTTTCGCATTTACATATAATGCCAGTTTCAGCATTAAAAGCAAGTATTTTCTTAACTTCAGCTATTACCCTCACCCGACTTTCACTCACTGTACCTCATAAACCGAAATAAATTTTCCAATTCATCTGATAAATTTTTTAAAATTGGACCGATGATACAGCAGTTAACTCTTCAAATCTGCACTATAAGAACACCCGACTATAGTATTATGTGAATAAATATTTAGAGGAGATTGGTTTCGGAATCCCTGCGAAATACATGTCACTGGAACATCAAAACTTAGAAAAAACGCGGAGGCTAAAAAATCTTTAAGTTTTACATCCAATGGTTATGCCGGCTAGGCTAAAGGATTTGGTGATGATTCGAAATGAATGAAATGGTAAAATGAAGAAAGTGGGAGGAAACGGGAGAACCCCGAGGAAACCCACCCATACTGTGTTTGTCCAGCACAAAACGTAGGCTACGAAAAAAAGTTCTTTCCTTAGCTGGACTACCACACAAGGCCGTTTTTACATTCATGAAGTATAAACTTCTCTTAGCAGAAAACGCACTCTTACTACCTTCTAGTCTTTCTTAGAAAATGAATTGTAATAATAGATGCAGATCGATTTTAGAACGGTTGATTGTAACCATAGCGTGCGTATATACAGCATAATAACTAGTGTGTGTAAAGCACTAATTTACTTGAAAACACAAAGCAACTTGTGCTAGGTTGCCACTAAAAAGCACAAGTGCTGTCAAACTGAGTCAGGACAGGAGCGCAGCAAGGTTGTCTGAGTTGTAACTACGGAGTTAGATAAGCGCAATGTATGATAAAAAGTAGAAGTACCTGTGGGTAAATGAGAGGTTATATATTGGAATTACGTTTTAGTATCGAATCAGATCCCATTCCTTTTTCTTATGTTCTTTTTTCTGTCTTTTTTTTCTTCTTCTTTCTTTAGCATTCCTTTTGCAGCAGTAGGATATCTGTAAGTTTTTCGCATTCATGAGGACTGAAACAACATAATGAAAATATAACTTCTATTAAGTTCTTCCTTTAATCTACGTGTCGGCTTAGTAGAGTACTATCAGTATCAGCTCTTCTATGGTTGATGCTCCCACTCCTTAGTTCCACAGCAGACAAACAAAGAAAGCTAGTGATGCTTACATACAGATTCGACACTTCATACAGGATAGTTTGCAATGTTAATATCATGAATAAAATAGAAATGGTTGTTGCTATCAAACCAGCCTATGGCAAATTTTCAGCATGAAAAAAATATATTTTCTTTGTGAGCGCACAATAAGCAAGGAGTGTGAACATACTCACAAGTTCATTTACGTAGAGAAGGATGGTTGTTTTCTAAGAAATAAATTCTACTGGATTGGGTGCGTGAAATAAAAGAATAGCGTACGAATAAACGAAAACCATACTATTCTAAAACAGTTATATTTTTCGTTATCCATGCTTTGGTTTTTATAAAATTAAATTTGATTTAAACTACTCGCTGAGCAAAACAATACACTTATTGGAAATATTATTAATGTATAAAAGTTCCGCCAACTATTCACTTTGGCTTCATTAGACCCTATAAATATCAATGATGTTATAAAATAGACGAGCTGCCCATACCACAAAATCGTGAAGTCATACGTCACAGTTTCGATACACCCACTCTGCCCGCTCCGCGCCACTAACATCGCAATGTTTCGAGCCAACAATCATGGCGGAAACGAGAGTAGCAATCTGACCTGCCGGTTCAGACGATACTCGGTTGTGTTTTGGCTTCATTGAGTTCATAGAATGAAGATACGTATGAGCAGATCCTCTCAATCAGTAGAACTGCAGTGCAAAGGGTAGAAACCGTGACAAGAAATAATCCTCGCCCCGTGCAGAAGGAAATAATATGTGGAACAAGTTTTGTGTAGGGAAAGCTCGCTTCAAATTTGGACAGATGGCACAAAAACCCGCTGCGAAAACTGACGAAAAGAAACAAAAAATAATCGAGAAAGTTTATATTGGGCAACAAAGTGGTGTAAATGTTAGCTAAGCTTACCAGAAGTTTCGCCGGACAGAGCAGAAACATGTAGTAGCTGGCAGCTTCTGGGGTCTTACGTGTGTGCATACTGTAAGGAAGTTCTTTTTGTATTCTTCATATATTCAACAAAGGATAACACGTTTTTAGATTCACACAGACGAAATCGTGTAGAAATGTCTAGAAATAAAAACAATAAATTTGATCAATATACTTCTACAATACAAAATGCATTACGTAAATAAGTATACGAAGATAAAGTGCAGCACATTTTTCCTAAGATTAACATCTTAAAGTCCGTGTAACGTGGGTTCCTATCACCACGGCATGGCGCGTCCTCAGGTTGCGGATCGAGGAGAAGGCCTCTAGATATAGAGGTTAGCTGCGAATATACTGAATAAGCAGTCGCGGACAGCCGACTAGGAGTGGTCCTCCAGCTTGGGGGTTTGGGTAGGGCTAACAACCTCATCCTGTAAAAAAAAGCACTTGTTCAGAAATATTCACAAAAGCCTCGGACAAGGACTGATAACTTGGCACGACCTCAGCAAAAGAAAATGGACATGAGATTTGGAACATGGAATATTAGGAGTCTTTATAGGGTAGGCGCGTTAAAATCCGTAACGAGGGAGTTAGAGAAACACAGGATGGACGTAGTAGGAATTCAGGAAGTTAGGTGGGAAGGAAATGGATCTGAGAATTCCGGAAATTTTACGTTCTTTTACGGGGAAGGAAATAAAAATCACCAGTTAGGAACAGGGTTTTTCGTTCATAAACGTATATTACCAGCAATTAAACGGGTTGAATTTGTTACTGACAGACTTTCTTTTATTACTCTTAAGGGACGGTGGTGTGATATTATTGTTTTAAATGTACATGCCCCAACAGAAGATAAGGATGACGATATAAAAGACAGTTTTTACGAAGAAGTGGAACGGATATTTGACCAACTCCCGCGATACCATATGAAAATTCTATTAGGGGATTTCAATGCGAAGGTAGGACGAGAGGATATTTTCAAACCGATTATAGGGAACGAAAGTCTGCATAAGGAAAGTAATGACAACGGTGTTAGACTCGTGAACTTTGCAACATCCAAAAACCTAATCGTGAAGAGTACAAAATTCCCACATCGCGACGTTCATAAATACACTTGGACATCACCAGACGGGAAAACACATAATCAAATTGATCACGTTTTAGTAGATAGAAGAAGGCAATCTAGCATAATTGATGTCCGGTCATTTAGAGGGGCTGATTGTGACACTGACCACTACCTGGTAGCGGCGATAATACGAGAGAGGTTATCGTTGAATAAAGGTAATATTCATTGTCCGAAAACGGAGAGATTCAATTTAAAGAAATTAGAAGAGAGCCAGGTAAGAGAGGAATATCAGATTGAAGTTTCGAATAGATTTTCGGCTTTAGAAGATTCGAAGTGCACTAGTGTTGAGGATAACTGGATTGAAATTAGAGATAGCATTAAAATTTCAGCAAAAGAAAAATTGGGACACGCGGAAATACGTAGGAACAAACCATGGTTCGACCAGGAATGCATAAAACTAGCAGAGAAGAGAAAACAGGCAAAATTACGCTGGCTACAAAATCCGAATGAAATGACTACACAAAATTTCGCAGATATCAGGCGGGAAACTTCCAAAACTTTTAGAACAAAGAAACGCGATTTTCTGAAAGCTAAAATTAAGGAACTTGAAGATAATAGTAAAAATAAAAACATACGGGACATGTATAAGGGAATCAACGAATTTAAGAAAGGCTATCAACCTCGTGCTTATATATTAAAGAAATCTGACGGTACAGTTCTCACTGACACGGATAGCATCTTAAATAGATGGAAAGATTTCTTTGACGATTTGCTTAACACGCAACCAAAAACTAGTGTTCGTGGAGAAAAGGAGATACACACCGCAGAACCGTATATTCCAGAACCCAACCGAATAGAAGTAGAAACCGCTATAAAGAAATTAAAGAAACACAAATCTCCGGGTGTAGATGAAATTCCGGCTGAGTTAATTTTAGCTGGAGGCGAAAAATTGTGGAACAAGATACACAAACTCATTCTCCTTATCTGGAACAAGGAAGAATTGCCACAAGAGTGGAAAGAATCAATCATTGTTCCAATCCACAAGAAAGGCGACAAAACTGACTGTAATAATTATCGAGGCATTTCTCTTCTGTCAACATCCTATAAAATCCTTTCAAATATTCTGTTAGCAAGACTGACCCCATATGCAGATGAAATTATTGGAGATTATCAGTGCGGATTTAGACGAAATCGATCAACTATCGACCAAATATTTACCATTCGCCAAATACTCGAAAAAAAGTGGGAATACAATACCCCGGTACATCAACTATTTATTGATTTTAGAAAGGCGTACGACTCGGTTAGGAGAGAAACATTATACAACGTTCTTGCAGAACTTGGAATACCGAGAAAGCTAATTAGATTAATTAAGATATGTTTAAATGAATCCCAAAGTAAAGTCCGGGTAGGAAATTTTTTGTCCACGAGCTTTCACGTCGAAAATGGCCTGAAACAAGGAGATGCGTTGTCGCCATTATTATTTAACTTCGTTTTGGAATTCCCTATAAGGAAAATCAAAGATAACAACCAGGGCTTACAGTTGAACGGTATTCACCAGGTTATGGCATATGCTGATGATGTAAATTTAATAGGAGATGATAGGAGAACAATAGAAAGAAATGCAGAGATCTTATTAAACGCTTGCAGGGACATGGGTTTAGAAGTAAATGCAGAGAAAACTAAATACATGGAAGTGCGTCGGGACCGGAATACAGCAAATTATGGATGCGTTAAAATACTAAATAATACTTTTGATAAAGTGGATACTTTCAAATATCTAGGATCAATATTAACAGAGGAAAATCATATTCACGGAGAAATTAAATGTCGACTAAAAGCAGGGAATTCGTGTTACTATTCGGTTCAAAATCTCTTGTCGTCGCGAATTCTGTCGAGGAATTTGAAACTTAAAATATACAAAACGATAATCATGCCTGTTGTTCTGTATGGCTGCGAAACATGGTCACTTACTCTGAGGGAAGAACATAGACTGAAAGTATTTGAGAACAAGATCCTGAGACGAATATTCGGACCCAAGAGGAACGGGAATGGGGAATGGCGGAAACTTCATAACGAGGAACTACATAATTTATATGGTTTACCCAACATTGTTAGGGTCGTCAAGTCTAGGAGGCTTAGATGGGCGGGTCATGTAGCTAGAATGGAAGAAAGTAGAGACGCTTTCAAAGTTTTGATTGGAAAACCAATCGGAAAACGACCATTAGGAAGACCTAGGCGCAGATGGGAGGACAATATTAAGATGGATCTCGCAGAGATTGGAATACAGAGTAGAAACTGGATGCAGTTAGCTAAGGATAGAAGTCAGTGGAGAGCTTTTGTGAACGCGGCATTGAACCTCCGGGTTCCATAGGCCATAGAGTTAGTTAGTTAGTTAGTTAGTTAACATCTTAAAGTAATGATTCGATTAGTAATCATCATTGTCTAATCTAATCTAATATAAATAAAATAAAGAGTTTATTTGTCTGTCTGTGTGCGGCCTGGGGACCAGACGAGTGAACCGAAAGTTGCCAAATTTGGGTCACGGGTACCTTGATCCAGGCCCCAGACCAAGACAAAGCGTTTTTTTCTTTCAAAATTCAAACCAGGGGGCGTTTACCGGGGCAAGTAAAATAATAGAAAATGTAATCAGTGTCCAATTCATAGTTTTCGCGTCGCCGATCACATTAACTTCCAAATTCATCCCATTCGGCTGCGGGCCGGGAGTCACTAAGGGAAGGGGGATACCGAGACATGTAAAAATAATCCGAAATGAGCGGTATTAGTGTCAAATCCATAGTTTTTGCGCTGACTGAGATGAATAGTGATAATCCCACAGGCGTTAACTTCCAAATACAGCCCCCATGCGAAGAATGGGTATTTTCAGCTAGTATATAATATTTTAAAAACAAGTTAGTGGTTATTAGTACAAAAATCATGTCTTGCAGTACAACCAATATGGTCTAAAGTGTCAACACCAACCTGAAGAGTAAGAATGTACCGATATATCAGTATCGGTGATATCGGCCACTTCTGGGAGCATCGGTATCGGCAAATGGACACCGATATTTACCGATACATTTTCCGAACTATTTTCAATTTGTTTAATATTAACAGTGACACTTATATTTCGTCGATTTCTTCTCGGCTTAAAGTTGATCTAAATTATTATCAATTGTATAATCGATTTGATTATGCATGTGTATGCCTTTGATTTACACTATTCGTACTCAACTGATATTTTTAGTCCCTCGATGCTAAAATAGTGGTAAAGAAAAGTCAAAGGTCCTAAATCAGGATTATGGGCTCCCGAAGAAAACTTTCTAGGGAAGGGGACACTCCATGGTTGCTATATTACGTATACATTTTCGTGAGCCAGCGGGGTCCCGACCCTGCCCTCCCCCTTCGGGCGCCCGTGATCAGTATAGCAGACCCGTAATTTAAATCCCAAACGAGACATGTTTCGACTCAGAAGAAAATGCTATGGAAGAAACCCACTTTGCCATTATTTTCTCCTACTTACATGTTAAAAACAGTTAGTTCCAAAGTTAATAAATAATTTTATCGTTTTCTGCTTCGCTTATATAACCCTCTTATCTTTTTATGGTGTATACAGCAACACCTGGTTCAGCGCGCATAATTTTCTAAACAAAAATTTGTAACGGTAGTATCCGTTTGCATTATGTATGTAATAGAGACTAGTAAATACAATGCAACTATCAAAGTACATTATCACTCTAAATATCAATCACAGACTCTTAGAATTAAGTTTACACTATATAAGTATATGCTGCTTTTTAGTTCGTTTTATATGAACTGGATTAGATTTAGAGGAAATATATTTTTTTGCGTGGAACCTAATATGAAATTCTGCTTTTTGTCTTTGTATGTCAAATTTTGACCTTATATCTAATATACCCTGTTACAATGTTGATCATTTCATTATTCTGAAAATTCCTGACAATATATAAGAAATGTGTCCAAAAGTATCGGTATCGGTGAAAAAGTGGTATCGGTACATCCCTACTGAAGAATAAAGAATATGCGCTCCTTTAGATAGCATGGTGGTCAGCATAGACAGTAAGATGGAGACATATTCGATTCGTGATCCAGTTGAATATTTGAATTTTTTTTTTTCTTTAAATTGTATGTGATCCTCTTGCTACCGGTTCTCGTTTTGTTTTGTAAATAAATATCTGTGAATATGTAAAGGAGCGCAGCAAGTCAGCTGGGAAGGTATCATGCAGAAGTTCTTGATCATCGTTAGAATTAAAGAATAGTGCAAAGGGGTAAACTATGCAACACATGCTATACAAAACCACAGATAAACAGTATTACAGACAGTTTGATCAAACATGAGAAACGAAGTCATTAAACTAGTAGATAAAACTTGTACAACCGTAACATTTCATTTTCAGTATATTGAAATATTTCTTTCCTTTATAAGAACAGTATTGAAATAAATGACCAATATCAGGTTGGTAAATATGTGTCTTTATGACACTGATCAAAGTAGTAGAGTAATTTTTGAACTCTTAACTACGTTCCCAAAACAGTGAGTTCTATTCAGGCATAGCAATAATTAGTTTTCACACAATGCCATGACTGTTCGAGAGAATTATTCTTCTTGGAATTCAGTGTAATGCAACAGTCGGCAAATGAGAGATCTAGTATCAGTTCTTTGCCAAATGAACGAAAAAATGTTCTGTTTTTCATTTCTTTGTTCCTTCCAATGACCTATTAGGTTACAGTCGTTCGCTCTTACTAAACAGTTACAGCAGCATTTCCCAACCTTTTTCAATTTGCGGCACACTACGGGTGTAACTTGAATTTTCGCGGCACACTCATAGATATTATTAGTAGTAGTAGTAAATAGAAAATACCGTAGTAATTTTTTTCTGTGATTACTGACCTCAGTGATTAACAATTCGACGTTAGACATAAAGAGAAATTAGTACACTATTTAATAATAATAATAATACACAGTCAAAAGAAAATATAATCTGAAAAGGACCAAGTGTGCTGATGAAACCAAAGTGTTAGTTGGCCAAACTGTACCACGTATGTAGTTTTGTAATGTGAATATATTGTTGTGCTCAGCAAATAGTTTGCGTTTAAGGATATACAAAGCAAAGCTTCTACTTATGTAAAATAATACTTTATTATGTTCGTTTATCATATTCAACTTACCTGTCTGTGTATTGAATTAGATAACACACGGAACCGTCCGCTATTTGTTCGCAAAATAATACCCCCATTCTTTCTTTCTTGTTTGAGTTTTACTTCTAGAGCGATAAGAAAAAGCAAGAAAGCCGAAATAGGTATGACCTGAGAAAAGTATTGTTATCAGTACTAGTTAATTCTTGTCAAAGCTTTTGACTTACTAAATTTTTTCAGCGTATAGAGTGGCAGTTAAGTTAAGCTAAACAAACATTAACATAATCTTTATCATTGTCTGCGAAGATCTTAGAGTACGAAGCAGAGAGATGACTTCTATCGAAATGAGAATTTCTTAAAGGGTTAGTGTCAGTCTCCTAAAATTAATTTATACACAGGAGAATGGTTGTCAGCTCCCGAAAAATATTCTTAAGAAGAACTAAAGAGGTGGGTTATTCTGAAGTTGTAGTTTATACGAAACGAAAATAATTGTGTTCTTTAGCTTAACCTATTCTTAATAAGTTTTTATTTTTTTATTTATTTTTCAGAAATTTCGCAACCCAACAGGTTTCCGACAGAGCTCAAAACAACGCTCTCGAACAGACACTCCATCGCTTAGATGAAGATGCCCGCCGGTCGGGGCGTATTTCTCTTAGTGAACTTGAGGACGTGTTGGAAGAAATTCGATTGACTAGTAAGTTATTTTATTATCTATTTATTACGTTATACAGAAACATGAATTAGAAATCGGATGAAATTCAAGCATGAGCATGGAGTGCGATACCGAAGGCTCTTCGCAACATGTGTCCAATCTAATTGTCCTTCCTACGAAGGATGCTGGCTGAAGGTGTCCTCATTCTTTCCATTTTAAAACATCTTTGTTTGTTTCTCACTCTGTCCATTTTCTCTTCTCCGTTTTCCGTCAACACCACATTTCGAAACTTTCTAAATATTTCTTTTCTAACTTCCCGTAATGTCCAAGTCTCTGAACCATACAGTCCAATGCTCCATATATAGCACTTGACCAACTTCTTCTCAAGTCTAATATTGAGCCTGTTAGTTAAGAGTAATCTTTTCTTGTTGAAGGCTTCTTTAGCAATGGCACTCCTTGACCTGATCTCTTTGGTGCAGTAAGCGTCTCGTGAAAATGCTTCCCAGATACTTGAAATTCTCTTTGTTCTACTCTGACTTATAAGGGCGCGTTTATGACGTAATTTATTCCTAAAGCTTCTGCTTTTCCCTACATGTTTCGTAAAGACAGCAGGAATTGTCAGAGAGTGGTATGTGAATACTATAAGAGTAACTTAGAAAGGTGTTACAGTGCGAATCAGTTTTGCGCCCCTTTCAGCAGCGAGGCTATATGAAACGGGGACTTAGAACTTAACGTGGGATCCAAACCACGTAAGTTTCGGCGGAAATTGAACTCGGGTCTCCCACGCCAAAGGCGCGTACGCTAACCGCTTAGGCATTTATATGAGAAATACGAAGCAATGGAATAAAATCTTCAATAACTCACGGTTATGCCGCGTAGGCTAAAGGAGACGGATGATTAATTATTATGAAAGAATCGATCTCTGGAAGCTATCGTGGAGATAAATCTGATGTTACTTAGTCTTGTGTGTGTGTTTTAATATTTTTCTTTTCCCCTTATTTCCATTTCCTATTTAATCTGATTAAGCATAAGCTAGAATAAATTTTCTTTCATTTACCTTCATGTGAACTTTTTAACTGGTAAGTAATTAATATAATCAGAGTATTTAAACAAATTAACAAAAAATATGTGTACAGATGTCAACATTTGACTGTTCTTGTAGTATCTTTTTGTATTTACTCGTGAATGTCTTTCTATTCATCTAATGGAAACAACTTTTGCAATATTGCATTTATGTTCAGTAATTTATAGCTTCTGATTTAAAATCGCTATTATTTACTTAAATAATAATAATATACATTCCAGTGCCGCGAACTACTTCTAAACACTAAGTACAGTATACTGTATAGTATCAAAGTATAACATTAAGAAGAGTAAAATAAATATGATATTAAAAAGATAAAAGATGGAAATAATATATAACATAATGTAAATAAAATTGAATGAAGCAGGATAATTTCCTTGTCACGCTGCTAAAATATGCAGTAATAATAATAATAATAATAATAATAATAATAATAATAATAATAATAATAATAATAATAATAATATGAAATTGATTTATATTTATTGTATGTTTGTCATATTTTGCAATTTTCTGTAGAAAATGAAGATAATCAACTGTTCCTGGTAAGTGTTTTCGAATGTGCAAGTGTTTCAGTAACTTTTTTTCACTTTCTTTTTAATTTATGGGCATTAAGGTCCTTTTTCTCGTTGAAATTCGTTAGACTTCCAGTCAGTTCTGGGAGTCAGTCAAAAGTCAAAATGAAACGATGTGTCAGACAGTAGCGATGAATATTGGTACATGCTCCCAATTCTAGACTGTCGTGTATATTAGTTGTTACATATGAAATAATATGAATTCTAATAGCAGTTTACTGTATTCTAGGGTCAGCGACTACTTCACAATCACTACTTGTTATACGATGTTGTGGAAACTTAGTTCCAGAAGAGACACCGGAGGTGAGAACAGGATTGGTTCAACAAATATGGAACACATTGGAAAATTTAGGTAAAGACGTTTTCTGTTCTACTAGTTACAGGACAGGGCACTCCTTTATTTTTCCTACTTTCGTGAATTTATTTTCATGATAGTGTTTGAAGATGCGAAAACAGATAGGTTAATGGTTACATATTCTTGATCATCGCTTAATATCCTCTTTAAAATAGCACAGTCACTTAAGGTATTTGACGGTATCCACACGAAAGAAAGGCATAACTGGCAAAGAGCTTTACCTAGGTATATTTGTAATGATGAGCTGTCAATTATTAAAGCTTTCTTGGGACACGATTACTAAATTAATTGCACTTTGTTGAAGAACTTTGTTTTATGACCGCTCTTTCCATCGCTGTAAGGAACACAAGAGCTATCGGAAATTATGAGCTAGCTACGTATAGAGAAACTGTTCGGTTCATAATCAGAGAATCTTACTCCATTGTAAGATTATTTTAATCGAAAGATTGTTTAAACCTTATTTTCTTTACATCGAATATTCAACGCACTCTGATATAATTAAGTCATTATTGTAGTTTAGTCTTCATCTTCCGTATGGGTTGGTGGAAAGTCTTTAGAACACACTTGCTTTCGAAATTACAGACGAAGTGATAGAAATATATAGAAATAAATTCGTTCACATACTATACTTCTGTCCATTGATCGACCTAGTGTCTCCTTCGTCAACAGCTACTAATGTTGTGAATATTGCAAATAACTTGAAGACACTTTCTTTTCTCTTCAGTTGTTTGATTACGGTCAAAACCGAACAGAGACCAACTTTAATCTCTCAACAATACAGCACATGGGAACATAAATTTCTGTTTGTTGTCCCTACTCGTAACTGTGCCGAATAAAGTCAAGTAAATCCAGATCTCCTGCTTGTCGGATACTAATGTATTGACCAGCATTGTCTTCATACTGAATTTAAAACAAAATCTTCAAATGGTAACGGTGGAGTCGCACTTAAGAACACTTACTAGGATTTTACGAGTCCGACACAAAGTTGATACAGAAGACCAAGGTAATTTCAGATGATAGTTTACGCTCATTGAACGCCCTGAACGTGTTATATAGTGTTCAAAAAGTAAAAAATAAACGTTACTCATTAAGCATAAGGTACACACCTGAATATCACATGTAACCATCCGAGCGGCCACGCAAACAGCTGTTCGAGCTGGTGCTTTGTCATATACATGGTGAATGTCTGACTGAGATATGGTGTACATCACTCAATGTAGATCTTGGTGTAATCAGCCGATAGTCGTTGCCGGACCCCTACTTGTCATCATCTGCCGTCCCCTCACCATCCATACGTGCTTGATAAAACTCGGGTTTGGAGACTAATAGCCCAAAGTAGAAGATATATGTATACCGACTAGAGAATTCTGGATTGCTCTGATACTGTGGGGATACGCTTTATCTTGCTGGAGGATAGAGTCCCGCAAAATGTTCAGATATTCAGGGAAGAAGATAGACGATATAACGAATGTACGACGCACTCCTCACACTTCCCTTAGTGAAGACTAGAAGCCAGCTGAATATTATGAACGTTCCCCACTCCTAATAATAGAATGTTAGGTGTGGGTCCTGGAAGACAATTACGAATACATGTTAGGTTTTCCCGCTCATCTGCACGTCTACGGGTATGCTCGGTTTGACTCCGAGCCAGAAGGCAACGCGAGCAGACACCTGTTTTTCTTTGCTGTTTCGTCTGAGGAAGGAGCCATTTCTTGACAGGATGTTGACATGTGATGAGAAGTGGGTCCTGTGCGAAACCCCACGGCGCCGTCATCATTGATTAGCATCCCATGAACCGGTTCTAAAGCAGCGAAACCACCACTGCACCAGAAGTTTCTCCTGTGTGTTTGGTGGACTGCTCGCGGCATCATGTATCGGGAACTGCTACCAGCTAGTCAGAGTATCAATGCAACTGTGTACTGTCAGCAGTTTAGCCGTGTTCAAGAAAAACTCAAAACTCTGGAGCCAGCACTTATGAATCGCAACGGGTTGAGTTGAGTTGATTTTGAGTTTAACGTCCCGTTCAGCAGCGAGGCTATATGAGATGGACCTACTGATTAACGTGGAATCCGAACCACATGAGCTCCCGCCGGGAATCGAACCCGGTCTCCCACGTCAAAGGCGCGTACGCTAACCGCTTAGCCACGGAGCTCCTGAATCGCAACGGGGTCCTCCTGTTACAGGACAACACTTAGTCCCACGTGGCTAGGATGACCTGGGACACCATTCTGCGACTTGGATGGGAAACACTATTGCATCCTCCATTCTCCCCGGACTTTGTACCGTCCGGTTATCAGCTGTTCCATTCCTTGAACAGTCACCTTAGAGGACGCCAGTTCAAATCCCTAGTAGAGGTGCAAAATGTACTTGATACTTTCTTTGCTTAACGGCCCACCAAGTTCAACCGCGATGGAATCAATGGCCTTGCAGAATGTTGGCAGAAGGTCGTCGCTGCTGATGGGAACTATTTTTGGTCTTCAGGTACGTCCTAGGTGACATATAGATGTTCGAGTGTGGTGGGTGAAAAAGCGACTGAACTTTCTTGGTTCCTTTGTGGTCCTACCTTCAACAATCGGTTGTTCAGGACCCTTTTATGCATTGCAACTTTTGCCGCAGTATGTCGCAACTAAAGTTTCAGCGTTTTCAAACTCAATGAGAGCTCGTAGTTGCTTTTTTCTTGTAGTTCTGCAGATTTGCAGGTGTGGTTTGAAAACCTGCTGCAGTGTTCTGAAAATCGCTCGCCGAAAAAAAAAAAATGGATAGAGAGAAGTTTGAGGCAGTAATATAGGGAAATCAGATTCACTTAGTAACTCTGTTCATTTAGCAACTCATGAACGTATACACTGTAATGGAGAGAGAAAGTCAAGAATTAGACTTAAGATCAAGAATTTCTCAACAAATTTTTTTGGAATATAGTAATTGAACTTGGTAATTCGTAATGAGGATTGTGGGGGGGGGGGGAATAACAAAGTTTTCCAATAAATACGTGTTTGGTTAAAAACATGTTAGAGGATTTTATAAGTGCATCAAGAAAAAGTAAATCATCTTGTAATAGGTATTTCAAGTATCATGGGTATGTTAAAGGCATCTAGAAATGTCGTCAAAACGAATAAAAGCGAGCAAAAAACTAAGGAACCGATTATAGAAAATAACGTGTGACGTAAAGAACTTAAAGGCGAAGAAAGGTATACTAATTGAATGGGAAGGGGACGGGGTGAAACGAAGCTCTTACTTAGAAATTATTGCGTTAAAAAAAAAAATGATGTTAAGTACTTCTTACATTTCAGATTTTTCTAGATCAAGAATTTTGTGCTTAAGTATACGATTAATAATTACTTTAATTTTGTATCGGGAGCATAACACTCTTTAAACATTCTCGGATACAAATGCGAATCCTTATTTCTCCAAATAAAGTTATACCTAATGGTCTGAGTATCCCAAATACTACAATATACTATGACTTGACTCCATCTTGTGACTTAGATACTGTATATTCATCATGTTGGAATTTTTACAGATCTATAACAATTTTTACAAGATACGTACAATTTTATTTCATTTATACTCAAGAAAGTGTGTAAAAATTAAAATTACGAGCCTATTATTCTTATAGTTGTTAACATATTGCAACCATTATGACCATCGGAATAGTACTCATTTTTCATGTCTAACTCGTGTAAATTTTTGGAACAGTGGTAACAAAGTTATTCTATATGCTATTTTATTTTTCAGGTGTTCCAATGGATATTAGCCATTACAATGCCTTGCTGCGTGTATATCTGGAAAATGAGCACAAATTTTCTCCAACGGAGTTTTTAGCAGAGTTAGAAAAGAAAGGAATTGAGCCGAACCGAGTAACATACCAGCGGCTGATCGCTCGGTATTGCCAAGAAGGTGACATCAACGGTGCCACCCAAATTCTAGAGGTGATGAAAGAGAAACAAATGCCAATTAATGAAAATGTATTCAACGCCTTGGTGATGGGCCATTCGAGAGCAAAGTAAGAGGTGTAGCTATTTTATGTTTCTCCTTCACTTGATTTCTCTAAAAAGAATCAATCATAACGGTAGTACAGGGTTCCTACTGGTCAGGGAAATCAGGGAAAACTCCGGGAAAATGGTGCAGGTCAGGGAAACTCAGGTAAAAAGACTGGAAATCAGGGAAAGTCAGGGAAATTTTATAAAATATATTTTTTCTAACATTAATTGTACACCAATATCAGCTTAGCCAACGATTAATGATCACAATATGGAGCGTTGCTCAGATTTTCATGGGTAAGTGGAATGTACATATGAGCAATTGATTATTGTTTGTCTCTATAGAATAAATGTTCTCATATATAAATATTCACCGTTATTTATTCCTTATTTATATGTCAACGTCATTCCGACTCCTGTCATCAAAGTCAGAGAATTTCCTGCCAAAGGTCAGAGAAATATATTTCTCCAGATCAGTAGGAACCCTGTAGTATATATCGTATGCCATCGTTGAAGCTCATTCGATGTTAACCCCATGGAATACACTTTGAAGAACTTAGTATGCATATATAGATGAAATATGGTGTGCCGAACTTGGTTTCCCAGTAGATAATCATCAAACTTAGACTTTTTTTTTGATTGAGTCTAAGCCCCAACTTTCGTGGCCAATAACAGGAATCTAAGATCTGTGTACCTATTTCATCTGCATGTGCACACTAACTCGTCATGGTGTACTTGATGGTATACGAAAACTTACTAGTTAAGATATTTCAATAATAAATTATTATTATTATTATTATTATTATTATTATTATTATTATTATTATTATTATTATTATTATTATAAACAGTTGTAAAGAGTTGATCCAGGTTACTGTGAATCTCATATCAATTTTCTGTGGATTCTCTCTCTCATCTTATTTTCATACTGGTACAAACAATACTGAACTTGGTCAAAGATTGCAAAAACCAGCAATTTCTTTATTGAAATAATGTTATTTTTTCTAATTAAAGCAAAACTTGTTTCAGCATACAAATAAGGCACACGCGTTTCAGAATATTGAAAAATTCCGCACCTTAGAAGGGAAAAGATGGTCATTCATTACTATAGATCCAAATTTCTCTTTCTTTCTTTCTTGAAAAAGTACTTATTGTAAGGATTTGCTGAAGTTGGTGGTGTCACAATCGGTATACAAACTCTAAAATAAAAATAATTAGATACGTATTTCAGCGTTTGCGAAAATTCCTCTTTTGAAAAGGATAAGGGTGACAGTTTCTTTTAAGGTTAAGATTTCTTATTATTTATAGAGAAAATGTTCAGTGTGAGAATTCGCTTAAGTTGGAGGTTGAAACTCGTTATATAAACTCATAATTAAAAATAGGACAAACACGTATTTCAGCGTGTTCGAAAATTCCACTTGAGGATATGTACAATTATATGGAAGGATAAAAGCCATTCACGGAAAACTCAGTCCATGCAATATAAGTAGAGACGTGAAACTTGAACAGAAAACTCCTTTTGTTACGTAACCGGCATAACCGTGGGACGTAAAACTCAAAGATTTTATTTCATTTCCTTTTGTTACGACAGGAATGAATAAGAAAGGGATTCTTTTGAAATACTTGTGCCAAGGGAAGTAAAGGTGAAATAACGATTCAAATGTTTTGCCAAGAATAGAACACCTCATAAATATCTGAAGTTAGGGAGATGAAATTCGGCTTAAAAACTCCTCATTACAAATGAGCGGACTCGTTTCCTACGGTTTTTTAAAATTTCCACTTTAAGAAGTAAGAAACATTTTCTATTATTTCTTTTTCTCCACATTGAAAGCGATATTGTCTGTTCCCGTCACAGAGAAATTGCTGAAAACATTGAAATGAATTTTGGAACATACTTAGTATCTACCTTGAGCTATGGTTCAATTACTACTTTGATTAAAGGGCGTACCCTAAAGGGGTATGGAGTTCAAAACTAATGCGATAAATAGAGTATTTAATCAACCCATCAAGATAGAAAGATGAAAATCTGTATTTAAATTCATCACAAATAAACAGATAGATCACCGAGCATTTCCCAAAATTTCAATTTCAAGGAATGGAACATTTTTTTTGTCACACTTGAATAGACGTTGTGTTATTTGTGATCGCATCACGAGAAACGACATACTAAAGTGAAATGAATCTTGGAGCATAGCTCCTACTTCAAGGTTTTTATCATGTCACATTGACTAAGGGGCGTATCCCAGTGGGGCAGAAGAATTCAAAATATATGCCAAAGATAGAGTATGTTATGAGTATTTTAATTACGTTCTCAATGAAATGCATATCCTGAGGGAAAGGGATTCAAATATTTTCCATAAATCTACTTTCTGTGCGAAGAAAGGGCATTTCAGCTAATTTCCTTATAAAGCTTTAGACACACAATCCACTACTTTTTAATCTTCAGACTGATCCCATACATGTCAATGAGCAGTTGATAGCTATATAGGTTATCTCGACCGAGTTCGTTAATGGAATCAATCTATTAATATATTAACGGATAACAACTTTAACAGTAGCTATGTACAGTCCATATCCCATGCATGTAAGCGAACTTCTTGCAGTAGATACCTCGAGGAATTATCTCAGCCGAGTTTGTTAATGCAGTTAATCAGTTAGTATCTTAACTGGTAACCGTGACCCTTAAAGGTAACCATCCATGCCTCATAGATGGAAATATTTCGCGTGATCCTCTTTACTGTGTTTACTAGAATGTATTTATTTATTTCTGTAATTATTATTAATTTCATAACCGATAATTCATGTAGGTGACGTGCCAGTGATTAAGATACTGTCTACTTAGATTTCAAGCAAAATGACTCGACGAAGATAATCTCTGAGTTATCGGAAGCGTTCTATATGTAATTATTGTATTAAATTTCCGTAACTTTTTACACATAAGACTAACAATATTTTTCATATCAAGTTATTTTATCCCTTATGTAATTCTTTAATATATCTGAAGACGAGTTCCGAAAGAACTTGAATCGTTGTATGGCAGATTTTGAACAGATGGATTTTATATATATATAACTAAAATCTGACCAAAGCAAATCAAGTTTTAATAAACATCAGTGTTATGGTTTCGGCAGTGTTTCATAGACACATTATCTAATCTAATGAGCCACTTTACTTTAAAAAAAAAAATGTGTTAATATAAACAACTATCTATGTGTAATAATTAGAATATAAATTTTTAGTAATTTGGCTTACAGAATTGGTGTGTATAATGTATATGGCAGCGTAATGTATGTGAATAAATAAAACTTACCAACTAACTAAGCTTATGGCCTATGGAACCCGGAGATTTAGTACCCCGTTCACAAAAGCTCCCCATTGACTTCTGTCCTGACCAACTGGATTCAGTTTCTACTTCTTATTCCTATTTCTGAGAGATCCATCTTAATATTGTCCTCTCATCTGCGCCTAAGTCTTCCTAATGGTCGTTTTCTGATTGGATTTCCAGTTAAAACTTTCAAAGCGTTCCTACTTTCTTCCATTCTGGCTACATGACCTACCCACGTGAGCCTCCTAGATGTGATGATCCTAACAATGTTTGGTAAACGGTATAAATTATGCAGTTCCTCGTTATGAAGTTTCCACCATTCCCCATTCCTGTTTCTCTTGGATGCGAATATCCGTCCCAGAATTTTATTCTCAAATACTTCCAATCTGCGCGTCTTCCCTCAGAGTAACCATACAACACAACAGGCATGATTATTGTTGTATATACGAGTATTTTAAGCTTCAAATTCCTTAGAATTCATGACGTCAGAATATTTTGAACTGAGTAATAACCTGAATTTCCTGCTTTCAGTCGACACTTAATTTCTGCGTGAATATGATTTTTGTGTGAATATGATTCTGTTAATATTGATCGTAGATATTTTAAAGTATTCACTTTGTCGAAAGTATTATTTGATATTTTGATGCATCCATAATTTGCAGTATTACGATACTGGCGAACTTCCATTTTTCCCTTCATTTACTTCTAAACTCATGTCCCTGCAAGCGTTTAATAAAACCTCTGTATTTCTTTCTGTTGGTCTCCTATCATCCCCTATTAAATTTACATCAGCATACGCTATAAACTACTGAATACCATTCAACTCTAGGCCCTAGTTACTATCTTTAATTTTCTTTATAGCGTATTTTAGAACAAAGTTGAATAATAATGGCGACAACGAATCTCCTTGCTTCAGGACATTCTTCAGGAACTCATTTAAACACAGTTAATCAAATTAGCTTTTTCAGTATTCTAAATTCTGTAAGAATGTTAACTATGTTTTCCTTCTAACCGAGTCGGAGGCCTTCCTAAAAATAATAAATAATTGATGTACCGGGATATTGTATTCCCATTTCTTTTGGAGTATTTGTCGAATGGTAAATATCTGGTCGATAGTTAATCAATTTCGCCGAAATCCACATTTATAATACCCAATAATTTCATCTGCATTTGGAGTCACTCTTACTAATAGAATGTCTGAGAGGATTTTATAGGATGTTGATAGAAGAGAGGTGCCTCTATAATTATTACAATCCTTTTTGTCGCTTTTCTTCTGAATTGGAACAATGATTAATTCTTTCCACTCTTGTTCCAAATAAGGAGAATGAGTTTGTGTGTCTTGTTCCACAATTTTTCCCCCTCCTGCTAAGATTAAACTCAGCTGGAATTTCTTGTTAACCGGTAGATTTGTGTTCCTTTAATTTTTTATAGTGATTTCTATTTCTGTTCGGGGAATATAGAGTTCTGCTTTGTGCATTATCCTTTCTCCATGAACATTAATTTTTGGCTGCGTGTTAAGTAAATCGTCAAAGAAATTTTCCCATCTATTCAAGACGCTATCTGTATCAGTGAGAATTGTTCCATTGGCTTTCTTTAACACTCGCCCAGCAAAGATACTGAAAAAAAACGCTTCCTACGAAGATAGGGTCATTTTTGACCCATCAATATTTTAATTATTTTTTTAAAGGTAAACAAAGTATTATTACTAGATTTCTAATTAATTTAAAGCTTGATATTAGTGATGAGCATATTGGTCTTCAGTGGCGGATCTAGAAGGTAAAAAGTGGGGGACAGCCAGAATCCAGACTATGATAATTTACTATAAACTTTAAAAAATGTATAAATAATATCTTAAATTATTTTTTATTACTCAAAAAAACTGGGAGCCTTGGTTCCCCGGCCCAGGCTAAGCCCGCCACTGTTGGTCTTGGTATATTTATCAAAATATACATTCGTCCCCCCAGTTTGATATTTACTCTGACAGGCAGTGTTACCAGTTCGTGATTGGAAATTTCCCGTCCCTAGACATAAAATTTTCCAATATGATTCAATGTTTCCCGCAAATAAATAATGCATACAAACACATCCAGATATGCATAGATAGATAGATAGATATTCAAAAGTTGTATCATGGTACATATTTTAAAGAAAACTGTCTTGTGTCCTACATATTTGGAAGGGAATATCCCGCATTTCTGTCACTGATACGAATTTCCTGTTTTGTGGGATTGTTTTGCCACTTGGCAAGACTGCTGACATGTTGGAGCATGCTAAGGGAATGAGTAGAGTAGAAATGATTGTGCAGAGTGGGAAAAATGACAACAAATCGTACAGTGGGAGGTAGACAAGACAAATAAATTATTCTTCACGTAAACAATGAAGACCGGGCCATTCAAGACCCAGACAAAGAATTGTTTGTTTGTGGTTGACAGATAAAGAATGTTAGGGTAATGGAAATGCTGCTGCATGGTACGTAGCTTAATAGAAGCATACCTAGGCCGATGACCGGAAAAAAGAAGAAGAAACAGGAAAAAAGTTAAAATAAAACATTTATTGGTGAAAAATGACCCGATCTCCGTTGGGCGAGTGTTAATATGTAAATTCGAGGTTGATAGCCTTTCTTAAATTCGTTGATGCCCTTGTACATATCCCGAATGTTTTTGTTTTTACTATACGGGATGTAATAATACGAGGATCATATGGAAAGTAAGAATCAAATGTTGAGGGAAACTATTTATTGTTCCACAGCTGCATTTAAACGTTTGCTATATCTACGAACTTGACAATCTCTGTATTACATTCGGCTGCTGTCAATCCATTAAATTATATGTTCACTGCGTCTTTCAACTCGTGATATTTCCGAAACGTTGTCCGCCTAGAAACCCTTTAAGCTTAGCGAACAGGTGCAAGTCGATAGGGACAAGATCCGGATTATAGGGTGAATGAGCAAACATTTCCCATCCAAACTGATCTGGCAGGTCGCGGGTTGCAGCAGCTGTGGACAGGCGGACGCTGTCACGAGTCAGACATATCGCAGGACAGTGTTCCACACCACCGATTTTTGGTGGCTTGACATAGTTTTCACAGTGTCTAACAATACTTATCTGCATTTATTGTAGTACCTTGTGGCATGAAATACATTAGGAGAACACCTGGCTATTTGAAAACACCATCACAATGAGATTTCGCAGTGACTGTATGAATTTGCGCTTTTATATGATAAGGGATTATACAGGGAGTATACAAAAATTCTAAAAACACTTCATACAGGACACGTAAGTTTGGCCATCCACTGTACAACACGTGTTGCGGATGCCGATCGTTTATTGTTTTCAATGTGTCATGTGGATCTTCCTCTTCTGTTAGCAGTAACCAGTTCACCTGTGAGTGTCGTGGTGTCACAGTGGTGCGGTAAAATGGGCGACTGGGCGACCTGACAGACTTCCAAAGAGGTATGATCGTTTGTGCCCGTCTGGTTCGAGCTTTAGTGGCAACAGTGGCGAACATTGTGGGGGTATCGAAAAGGACTGTGTCCAATGTCACGAGGGCATACACAATTCATGGGCAAACGAAATCTGCAAAGCACAACAGTGGTCGAAAGACAATCCTGTCAGATAGGGACCGGAGGGCATTAAAGTGGATTGTAGCAGCTAAAATGAAAACCACTGCAATAAAAATTACGTCTGAACTCAATTCCGGCGTACAGAATCCGGTTTTATCGAAAACAGTGCGACGGAAACTTCATAAAATGAAAATTCATGGCAAAGCCGCTATCACCAAACCCCTGGGGCACAGCAGTAAATGCGAAGAGGCGTATCCAGTGGTGCAAGGACCACAAGGCGTGGACTCATGGGTAGTGGAAACACGTAATGTGGTCCGATGAATCGACCTTCACCTTGTTTCCAACAACCGGTTGTGTTTACGTATGGAGAACACCGTCGCAGACCTATGATACAGACTGTCTGCTCCTAACTGTAAAGCATGGGGGTGGTTCTATTATAGTATGGACAGTGATATCGTGGTTTTCTGCAGGTCCCATATAGCCCTGCATGGAATGATGAATGCTAAGGCGTATGAGGCCATCTTGGGGGACCAGGTTCTACCCATGGCGCAAATATTGTTCCCTGATGGTGATGGCATCTACCAAGATGATTTGGCACCCTGCCACTCTGCAAAAACGGTGAAATCATGGTTTGAGGAGCATAACCAGGAGCTATCAGACATCCACTGGGTTCCACAATCACCAGATCTTGAACATCATTGAGCCATTGTGGTCTGAGTTAGAAAGGCGTGTTCGGTCTCATTACTCTCCACCAGCATCCCTTAAGGAACTAGAGCATGTTTTGAAGTAACAGTGGAACAACATTCCACACACCACGATTTAGGAGCTGTATACGTCCATTTCACGTCGGATCCAAGCTGTTTTGGACACAAAAGGAGGCCCCACACCATACTAGGTATGATTTTCACACTTTTGCAAACGTTTTTGAATTTTTTTTTTTTTTGTCCAACCCCTGTACATTCGAATGATAGTCGCTTTGATTTGTGGGTAATACAGGACACCCCGCTCTCGTAATTAGTAACGATACTTTAGAGAAGAATAACTGTCTACGTGATACTGCATTGGTAGCCCAGAATTTTGGAGATAGTCTCACGAAACAAGAAACGCGAGATTTCGGGAAAGCAAGATGTAATAATCTCATGTATACTTCTGTGATTCACTTTCTTCTTCAAGTCATGTGTGGTAAGTGTCCAGGTCGCGGTTCATCATTCCCATCTGTTCATCCAACACACATTATTTTCTAAAAATTTCTTTTGTACATTACTATATCATCATATACGTTCATCACTTGACGGTATATTTCTGATGGTTTTACCTGATCATTCAAGAATCGAAGCAAAGTATATACTATATTAGAGCGCTCACTTCTCTAACACGCACCAAATGCACAATAGAAAGTGATGCAGCCACAACTCACAGAATACCAAGGTTGGCAAAAACCATCGTTTTTATGGAGAGAAAAAAAAAAACTTTTTTTTTTTTTTTTTTTAAACCAGGTTTCTTTGGTTTCAATAATTTGCTCTATATATTTATATTACATATGAACAGAAATATGTTTGTTTCGCCGTGGTGTTATTATGCAACAACGGGTTTATGCTGAAAAGGGTCACATAAGCTTAAACGGAATTCAAACCGCTTCTCGGCTTACATCCGAGAGAAATTGTTCTCCATTTGGACTTCAAACCGGGCTAATTAGCCACAAATGCTATGAGTCTGCCGACTCACTCCTGATAAAAATACGTTGTATTGATCTCTACATAGTACTTGTTAATGTAATTGTCAAGAATCATTTCAGAAGGACTAAAAGATAAACAGTTGCACAATTGAAACCATTATACAGAATTAGGCCTATATATAAATCGGGAAATTTCCGCCTTAGCCATTGGAAAAATCCTGTTTTTACTTTAAATGTAAGGCAATGGTTCACATGTAAAATTTTATGGTCAAGGTATCATAATCAGTACGCTAAAACTGAGGTATTAAATTACAAATTTAGTATGTAAATACCATTCAATGAAATTAAAACAAAGTCCAATCCAAGCTAATGTTGGAAATTATATAGGCAATCGATAAATTTTGGCAATTTCTATCAATATATTTAAGTAAGCTTGGCTTCTTTATAAAACAACAGGCATTCAGACATACAATTTGATTTCGTTTCGTGTGTTTAGGCGTAACATCCTTATATAATATCGAGGTAAGAAGACCTTCGCTTAAAGTGACATCCGAACCGCTACTTGATTTACAGTTGAGAGAACAGTTGTGGTTTGACCGAGAGTTGAACATGGGACGCCTTGATTAAAAGGTGAAAACGAGATAAAACTAATGCAGATGGTTTGATATATGGAAACGTCACCATTAAGTTCATACGATTTAAGGTGGATCACTACCCGGAAGTCAGTATAAGCATTAGTTTATTGCCTTAACCAACGCGTAAAGAAATGTCACATATTATAAGTATTACACTATAAAATAGAGTTATGCGTCAGCTACAACTTGAGATACTATTTTCTGTGCGTATGTATTCTGTTAGCTAAAAAAGTAAAATATAAGAGGAAAACTTGATCAGTTTTAAGATGAGTACGCAAGATGGCGCTTGCTGTTAGATTTTGCTACTCCTGTGCTCAGTTTTACGAAATTTTTACTTACAAGCATAAATTATTTTACAAGTAGTTGTCTCATTACGGAACATGAATATTATATTACCGTTTTTCGTGTTATGTTTTACATTTTATCCAAATATTATTTTGTGTTTACGGAAATAGTTTTAGCGGCTGAATCTCATGTTTACGCAGGACGCCATAATGCTTCGTTGCCAAACTTACATGTGTACTGTTGCAGCCACAGTAGTAGGGCAATTCTTTCTTAGCGTTTGAAGTCCAGATTCGGAACCTGTGAACTGTGACAAAACTATTACAAATAATAAAAGTGGAAAATGGGGAAACGCAAGGAATCAATACACAAAAAAGAAGAATCCAACTCAAAGTAAAAGATCGAAAAGCCAAGGGAAGCGAAGAGAAAGGCAGAATAATTCGAAGAAACAGCTAAGCGCTTTTCAATTTTTAACTGTTTGTTTCCACGTAAATATTATACACACGTGTAATACGAAGATAGTTTATTTTGACGATCATTTTGAACGTTAAATATGTAATATGTTTTCTTTCATTTTCTTCTTTTATTTTATTTTCTTTCTTTCTTTCTTTTTTCTGAAACTCATTTTGCTTAGGTAAAATATTACATCATCTTGAAAATAATTTATATATGTTTTTGAGCTTTCATACATACCCGTTAGTGTCTGAACCCGTTAGTGGAAAATAGTAATTAATTCCACTTACTAGGGAAGTCGTGGGGTGTTACTCTGACTTCATTTTGATACTATGCTCAGTCGACTCCTTTTACATATGAAACAATTAGGCAACCGGAGAAATCCTCGATCGCAAGCTTGTTCGAATTATGGACCTTAAAATTTCAAAATTGAACAGATTTTGAAAAAAGTTTGAAGAAACCATTTTTTGAGATACACGCTTCATTTTTGGTACTGAAGTGTTTTCTTGGATACTCGACGGAATGGTGAAGTCAAAACGTACGCATTTTGGAAGATAAGGGAACTTATTGGGGAAGGGATGAAGGGTAATGGCGTCGTACAACTTGCAAATTGCATCCTATTTGGCACACCGGATAAATAGGCTAATAAAATTATTGTCATTCAAATGTCACTTTCTGTGTGGCCATCTAAACATTAAACAATGACATGTGTCTCCGAAACACTTTGCCGCGGAACTAACTTCAACGCGACACACAACCAGCCAGCCTTTGTGCATTGTGGAAAAAATAAAATATTTCAGTTTAACATCCGATGATTATACCCTTTAGGCTAAGGAAGACGATGATTAAGGTAAGTGAATGATGATGGAAGAATTGATGGAATGAGAAGAAGGGAGGAAACAGGAGTATCCCGAGAAAACCCATGGACATGATGGTATCCATTGTGGAAGACGGTGTTTCAATATTTCATCGCTAGCCATTTTTTTAAATTTTCAACGGATTTCAATGGCGATTGTTTGAAAATAGTGGCCAAACTTCAGACAATATTTTACGTATTTCGCGAGAAATGTGACCAAAAAACAAACAATCGGCTAGAGGTGATGTATTGAAACAGCGGTTTTCTCGAGAATAAAAGTCACCTAGTTCACAACTTTGAGCGCATATTCCCGTTAACCATGTTTTTCTTCTTTAAATTTTTTGGTCTATTTTCTCATTGAATATCTTAAAATATTTCCTGGAGTTTGACCAATATTTCCCAATAATACTGACATTCTAATTGCTGAAAACTAAGCACATGGCTAGCGATGATGTATTAGAACACCGTATTCTGCGATGCATAAGCATAGGCCGACAGGATTCGGAGTACCGCGGCAGGACGAGCCTGTTTGGCGCTGCTCGAGCTGTTTGAACCTAGCTACATAAGGGAAAGAACCAGGCCAGTAGTCAGTCTAAAAATGCGGGGGAGCGGTAGAAGTTAGGGGGGCAGATCCAACCATAGATCCAGGTTCATCATCATATTATTGTTCATTTGCAAGCTTATTGTGAAAATTTTAGGAGAGCAGTAAAAATTTAGGGGGAGCCCGGCCCCGTAGATCCCCAGGAATACGGGCCTGGGAAGAACCACAATATAGATAATCACAAGTTTAATTATGAATATCTTCATTGAATTTTGCACGCCTGGCAAACCGTTCCCAAGACAAATGTGATTGTTCAATTTGAAGGTGGCCACACAGGATAGTGATATTTGAATAACAATATAGTCGAATAGGAGTATCAAATACATTTTATTAGCATATTGGCCCCAGGGGTAAAAGTGAAGGAGAATGCGCGGACGCCGTACCCCACCTCGAAAAAAAGTTAAGGCGTCCCCCAGTTCTGAAACAAACTATAATGGGTATAGATAGGCAGGGCAACGGCGTGGCGTCATGCCGCTACTTACCGTCCTCCCATCCTTTCAGATCCACTTTTACCACTGGTTGGTCCAGTATGTCAAATGGGAGGCAATTTGCATGGTGTAAGACGCCATTACCCTTCACACCATTCCAAATAATTGCCCTTATCTTGCAAAATGCATACGTTTTGAACTTACTACTATGTTGGGTATGCAGGAGAACTCCCTGATATCAAAACTGAAGCGTCTATCTCAAGAAATGGTTCTTCAAACTTTCTGCAAAATCTGTTCAATTTTGAACTTTTAACGGTCATAATTCGAATACACTTGCGACCGAGGATTTCTCCGGTTGCCTAACTGTTTCATATGTAAAAAAGCGTCGACTGAGCATAATATCGAAACGAAGTCAGAGAAATATCCCGCGACCTTCTCTAGTTAGTACTTAAAAATTCGTAAAACCGTAAAGCTTGATTTTTTTCTATAATGAAAAGAAAGTATTCAGATCCTATAGCTTCACTTAAAAAACGCAACCAGTCATGTAGAAATCCTTTTTCTACTCCGGAGCTGCAGTGACCCCGTGGTAGAGCATTGACATCTTGTATGTGGGGTCACTGGCTCGATCCCAGCTTAGCCAGGTGAGCTTTTTGGTGGACACACACCATGTGTGTGTGTGTGGATTTTCTCAGAGTTTCTCTTTGTGCTCCTACTTTCTCATTCTACCATTTAATTCATTCTTATCATCACCGTCTCGTTTAACCTATATGGCATAACCGAGAGACATGAATGTTTTTTTTCTGTAACGTCCTATCATTGTGCTTCGAAGGAAAGATAGAAGGTGATGATGACAACGAATGAAATGGTTGAATGAAAGAAAGGGAGGGACCCGGAAGAAACTCCACTCATGGTTTCTTCACCACAAAGTTCACTTGGCGCGAGCTGGGATCCAGCCAAAAACCTGACCCACCAGAAGTGAGTGATCTATGTCTAGCTCTTATTGATTCAATATTCTGACGAATATTGTCCGTGAATTCCGATTTGTAAGTGATACATTTACCGCTTGCGGTTTCAACATAAGAATAAGGAGCGGAGATGGAACCCATACTTGGGACGCTGAATCTATATCAACAAATAATGTCTTGTTATCGCTTACCGTTTTGCTGTATGTAAATTGAAAGTGTGATAAGGGGCAATGCAGAATGACTGGATGAAGTAGGCTACAATCATTGGCATAAGTCACTGTTCAATCTGTAATATTATCCACGCTGTACTCAGATTTCGGAATGTGTGTGCCAGGATGGTATTACGCCAGTCGATAGACGAACTGAAGCAGCAATGTGTTGATGTGTCACGAGATTTTGCTACACCGTAAACGAGAAGGTAGTGACTTTCAGAAGAGATTCGTTACTGGGTATGAAACATGGGTGCACTACTACGTTCCGGAAGTAAGAAAGCGAGCATGCAATGGCAGTATCCATTGGGGGGCGCGGTGGCTCAGTGGTAGAGCGTTCACCTCTGGTGCTTGGGGTCCCGGGTTCGATCCCAGCCCCTGCCAAGTGAACTTTGTGGTGGACAAACACCGTGCTCGTGGGTTTTCTCGGGGTTCTCCCGTTTCCTCCCACTTTCTTCATTCCACCATTTCACTCATCTCTCATTATCACCGTCTCCTTTAGCCTAAGCGGCATAACCGTGGGACGTAAAACTCAAAGATTTCATTTCATTTTTCATGGCAGTATCCATTATCGGACACAACCATCTACAGGGAAGTTAGTACTTTCTTCTGGGACCAAAAGGGTGACATTTTGGAGCGTTACAGCATAGGGAACCCATAGTCAGTAATATCTTGTATTCCGTTCGCCAAAAAGGTCCTAAACTTATTATACGACGTAATACGGACTTCTGAAAACAAATTTCCTGTATAACATAACAATACTCGGCCTCATACTACTGCCTGTACAATGGCTGCGATCATTGAAAATCTTCATTTCATCCTCCTTTCGTACTGAATCTCGCCTCAGTGGTGAAAGCCACTAAAGATAAAGAAGTTGCAATCTCATGAAGAGATGCAACGAATGGTGTATGACTGATTGCATATCCAATCAAAAAAAAAAAAAAAAAAAAAAAGATCTTTAGAGGCATTGGAACACTTTGGAAGTAATGGGGAAACTTATATTGACCGTAGAGTGGATTATGTAGAAAAATGAAATTCATTTGTTCCATGCTCTCTCAATATTTTCCTTTTTTAAGTTTTAAAGGTTTTTTGACACCTCGTAACACTAGAAAATTGTTGTTTCCGTAAGTACCGGATATGGAAGTGGAGATACGATTTTAACAACCGGTTCCAAGAACCTGAGAAATTTTAATAACCTGTTCGGACGAACTAGGTGAATGACACCTTTGAGTAAAACAATAGACCCGTATGCTCTGTCAACGATCAGACTATGAGCGTACGCAGTGGAGACAAGGGGACAATCGCTTTACCCTGCATTTTCGAAAGGTGTTTGGTTGTTTCAAAACTCTTTTACCCAGAAACACACATGAAGGAACATTATATTTGGTTACACACAGTGGAATATTTAGCATAGACCTATTTAATGTAGTCCACAAAGATGTATCGTCATCCGCAAAAAAAAGTTCGCATATACTGTAACTTCCACATTTTCATTAATAACTCAGTTTTCTTAATATATTATCGCTTCTTTGTGCTTTCCTTAACAAAGCAGTGTAGTAATGAATAATTATTTATGATTTTTGTGAAAAAATAAAGCAAAATAAGAAAATTATAAGCAAAAAACTGTGATTGTTATGAAACTTTAGTCTGTCAGATAATTACGCGAAGAATATCCCGAGGGAAATTCACTCCATACAGTGCACAGGTATTAGGAGCACTCACAAATACGTAAAATTGAAGGAACAGAAAATAATGTATTTTTGAGATGAACATACAATTCACACTTCACGTGAAATTCCAATATGGGAAATCAATCAATATCTTCAGTTGAAATTACTGAAAAAAAAAAAAAACAGAAAATGGCTATTTAAAACTCCAAGTGTAAACCTGCGCTTGGAGCGAGTCTAGTTCTAATATCAGAACGCGTTATTTCGTAATATGCCTTCGTGGCCAAGCGGGTTTAGCAATGCTGTTGAAATTCTAGAACCGAAGGGTGGCAGTTCGAGCCTGAGTGCGGAACGCTTTTTTTTTTTTTTTTTTTCAATATAGTGAAATATTTTTTAAAATGTCTAGTTTGAATAGCTTAAAAACACAAGACCAGATGAACAATCACTTTTCAAAGCTCAGTCACATTTATTCACTATGTTCATCAATTAGGCTATATACGAAGACACTAAAATGTGGAACGTTAACGATCCTTATTAGCGTTAATACCACATTCGTTATAATGAGAACAGATTTGTGATCTGAATACCAACCTTAAACCATACGTCCAAAATGAAAATTATTCATGTTCTTGATACCTATTGCAACACTCAGTATTGCAATATAGAGTGTGTAATATAGAGAGTGAGAGTGCGAAAGAGAGATAAAATACTGTATACAGGGTGCGGAAAAATTCCCGGAACGGTCCAATATCTCGCGAAGTATAAATATCACCAAAACAAAAATAACACATGTTAAATAGTTTTAAAGAAGCTATCCAAAGATAGAAAACACAATCACCTATCCCTACCTCCTTGGGGACTACGGGGGATAACTTTAAAATTTTAAATGGGAACCCCTATTTCTTATTTCATATGTGGATTCTCCAGAAAAAGTGATAGTGATTTGATCAAAAATTGAAAACAGTGTGTGCGAAGATGAAGTTACATGGAATACAATATCGATAATTGTTTTGCAAAGTAGCTTTATGAAGTAGTTCTTAGTAGTAGGGTTATTTACAACAAAAATAAGCCATTTTTGTCACCATTTGTATTTTCTTCCAAATTAATAAATATGGACAAATGCATTATTTTATGGAAATTAAAATGTGTGAATTCGTTATGTGGGTAAAAAAAATCACATGAAAATTTTACTCTGCGTGGAAATCGAACTCATGACCTTTCATGCCGCAGTCCCGTACGCTAACCGCATGGCCCAGAGCTCGACACTGAGAGGCCACATTTTCATAAAGATTTGCCGCCTCCATTTTTTATGTGTCGATTCAAGTGCTATCCGTGAAGGCACTGTTTTCAATTTTGGGTCAAATCACTGTTACTTATTCTGAAGAATCCAAATGTGCAACAAAATATGGGGATTTCCATTTAAAATTTTAAAGTTAACCCCCGTGTGGGAATGGAGGGTTGCATTTGGTATCATTGGATAGATTTTTTAAAACTGTTTAACATGTGTTATTTTTGTTTTGCTGATCTGTATATTTCGCGAGATATTGGACCGTTCCGGGACTTTCCCCGCACCCTGTATAAGCTTGTATTTTTAATTAAAACAGTTAGTGTAAATCATAATCTGGATTTTTATAAAGTAAATGAAACAATCATATAGAAAATGTATACAGTTTAAAATTGAATTAAATTGCAATTCCAGAATCTGTAACATTATACATTTCTTATTTATTTACATCGAATGTTAACTTATTGTATAGTTTATTGCATGAGTATCAGCTGATATGTAACACAAAATTATCTATAAATTTAATTTAAATAGGAAATGATATAGTTGCTATAAGAACAAGTTTATGAAAATGAACTGTATAATAATGGTTGTATTTGAAACAGAGTTTGCGTAATGGAGTAAATATTTACACCGGCAGCTTTGCAATACTGTGCGGTTTAAATTGTCAATCTCATCAATTTTACTTATTTCGCTTGAATGTTTAGGAATTTAGTATAGCATTATGAAACATTCAACAACTGATCTAATAGTGAAACATATTTAATAAGATTACCGCACATTACGGTAGATTCCGAGATCGCTCCCAGCTTTGCGAGCACTTGATAATATCTTATTATTATTTCAGATAAAATATTATGTGGAAGAGCTAAATTAAATTAGAAAATGAAATGAAATATTTAACATCCCACTATTACGCCCTTTAGGCGGGAAGGTTCTAGATTGCTGGTCCTCACATAGAGGAGAATTTCGATTAGTAACCAGTTTGGTTCTTTTCTTTATCAAATCTCAATACACAATTCATATAGTAATGTCGAGCAAGCGATAGCGAGTGAAGGCAGGTTAACCAGGTTGATTGCTTTCTTCATCACCACTCAATTGGTATACGGACCAGTGTTCTAGAATCCTGCTATTTTAGGCTAAGGGAGAAGATAATTAAAGTAAGAAAAATGATATAAGAATTGGTGGAATGAGAAAGTGGAAGGAAAAGGAAATGCTTTGAGAAAAGTCACGGACATAATGTTGTCCACCACAAGCTTACTTGAACGGAATAAAACAAGAGACCGCATGCCCCAAAGGTAAGCGCTCGACCAGTGAACTATCGCGCCCCATAAATTAAATTAGAAAGATAAGTAGTAGGCATTTTATAATTGAATATTGTATGTAAGAAACTTATTGTCCATAAAGATTCTTTCTCTTCAAGCTTTTGTAATTAATGTTGCAAATTGTCCGATGCTTTGCAATGCGGTCAAAGGAATAAATGCATTTTGTCGGGATAGTATCGTCTGCCCCTTGCTGCTATTGGTGGTATAAAAGTAGTGTTGAGTTGATTTTTAGTTTCTTGTTCCTTTTGTTATGTGAATATAGACTAGACCAAAATTTTTTACTGGTGTTCATTTCAGGATCACTCGGTAGCATGTTTTTAGTGGAGGAATGTTACGTGAATATAGATTACACCAAGTCACAAATATTTTGACAAAGATATACATTTTTATTACACAAATAGTTTCTGCTTTTCCTTTTACTGCAAATGTTTGTTTCTAATAGTGATTTTTATTCTTATTGTATCCGTGAATACACATTCAAGACTTTTTTTTTTTTTTTTAAAAATAAGTTGTTTAATAAGGCACTGAAAAGTGTTGGATTTTGTAACACTCTAACACTTAAAAACATAATACTGAGTGATCCTGAAATGGACACCAACAATTAATTTTGATCTAGTCTATATTCACGTAACACTTTCAACAGCGAGGCTATATGAAACGTGGGCTTACTAATTAACGTGGAAAAAAATAAAAAAAGTCTAGTAGCTAGCGCGAGTGTTTTTAGTTCTTGTAGTCTCGGGTTCGATTCCCGGTAAGGGTGGATTCAGGTTAAATTTTCAGGGGAGTTTATGGGAAAAACGTTAAAAAATATAATTGCAAAAGTCTGATGCCAGTGTTTTGTAAGCTATTGACAAAATAATAGAAAGACAGGAAAGAAATTCTCTTGAGAACTGAAAGTGAACAATGTTTTCGCATTTATGCTTAATTTGCTACTAGCGTGACACATTAAATTGAATATAATATAAATATTAGACACAAAATTCGCTACTTCACGGTTGATAACATGTTAATGCTAGGTATTGTTAAACATTAAACGTAACACCTCAATTTTATATCAATAAATAACTTAAATAAATAAATAACAAGACAGAACAATACTATTAACCTATATTTGCATAGTATATAAATTAAAAACACGTTGTTTATCATAACGAAAAATGGCTGAACCGTTTGAAATGAATTTTATTAACATAGTTAACACCTACCTCGGACTGGGTTGTTGTCACGCCATTTTTATTGAAATGCGTATCCAAACAGAAAAGAGGGGGTTAAAATGTATGCCAAAAATAGAATCTCTCACGTTTGTGAGATAAAATATGATACATAAATTCCTTATTTAAAACGAGTGTGCACGTGTCCGACCGTGTTTAGAAATTTCGGTACTAAATGGAGAAGAGGGGCAATTTGTATCGTTTTTGCTCAATATTTAAGAATGGTGACATCGAGATTGTGTCTTGTCTTCACAGCAAAACGGATGAAGCACTTGAAATTATCTTTTAAATATACGGTATTTAGCATTTGGTCCAGTCGGATTCATTAACACATATGTCGTAAAAGGAACAGATGGATATAAACACCTTATTTTAAAATATGTGAGCCCATCTTCCGTTGTCCTTAAAAATCCACTTTTGAGGGGGAAATGGGGCAAGTTCCAAATAAGGCGGTCAATATGTAAAAGTGACGTCGTGTTTGTCTGTCCGATCATCACGGAAAATCAAATCAGCCGTTTGAAATAAATATTTGAATACATTTAGTACTTGGAAGAAAATGGTTAGCTGACGTTCACTAGAAACTTGACAAAACTTCGATACAAATTAGAGGATAGTCAGCTATGCCTAAATCTAATATTGTAGGTGGAAGTGAAAACGACGAACGAATTAACAGCGGATTAAAATTTAGCATTATAAGTCATTGAAAAACAGAATGTGATGCGCGAAAACGAGAAAAAAAGAAAAGGAAAAACGTAACGTTGCCGACGACAACACACTGGATGGTGCTTATTGAAAGACCCATAAACGCTATTCATTAGCTCATTCTTCACGGTTTGGATTGCAAGAAATAAAACTATTTCTTCGTGCTAATACGCCTCTCAAAACGAAATGTTATATTTCTGCAAAATTTGTTTTTCTCACATGACTGGAAAATTTTTTTTTAAAAAATTATATTGTGCTGAAGAAAACAAAACCATATGACAAGCTGTATTTGATCTGAAGACCCCATGATCTTTACTACATGTTGTTATTCATTACATCAGCGAGATGTTGTTTGCAATGACACTGATACATTGAGTGGTTTGTTCGAGAAAGTTGCTTGTCTCGATTTTGTTTACTCTCTAGGTTTTTCGTAGAATACATGAAAAAGAAATACATTTTTCGCTTAGATATCCAGGAATCCTGTTTTAACTAATCAGAAAACAGCAATCTAAGGGTGAAATGATATGGGGTAATGAGTAGCATTTTGTTTTCACGCCATCGATAGCAGCAAGGGGCACATGAATTACATAAAAAGGGAGTGTGTTGTTATGAACTACTAATATCTTTTTCAAAAAATCTACGTGTTACTTCGTAGCTCAGGGGATAAGTGAGAGATTACAATACGCAAGTTCGCACGATCGAGTCTTGTCCACTGCTATTGTTTTTTTTTTTTTCATTTTCATTGTTTAACGGTGAAAGTGACGTAGATACATTTTCATTGGCATTCAAAAAAAAAAGAAGAAGAAGAATGGAAGGGAATACGTAGCCCTGAAAAGGGCTGTTTATATATAAGTGTCTAATAGGAGGTCCAATGACCTTCTACATCGATGACTGCCTGGAGCCTTCTGGGCATGCTTTCGGTAAGTCTGCGGAGAAAGCGTTCACTACGGGAGACTTCCTCCCAGCTGTTTTCAACGATTTCCCATAGTTGATTTTTTGTGGATGGAGGCGGGTTAGGCCAGTTCTCCTTCATCACCTTTTTGACCTCTGCCCATACTGTCTCAATTATATTCATATCGGCTCCACGCGGTGGCCAATCTAGGACCTCTAAATCAGCCTGCTGCGAGAGCCAATTCTGAACTAATTGACACATATGAACCGGAGACCTGTCGTGCTGAAACTGGATTACTCCATCGGGGTAGATAAAACGCACAGATGGCAACATAACATCCCGAAGGATATGTAAATATTGCTCACCTGTAAGACGCCCCTCTACCCTATGGAGTACTCCAAGACACTGTGATGTCATGAAACCCCAAGCAGATACAGATACGCGTCCACAGTGACGTTTGTGGAAAACGTATCTGGGATCATGCCTGGAGCCTCTCGGACGATACACGACTACTGGGCCATTATTTGAGGAAGAAAATGTGCATTCGTCTGTGAAGACAACATGTCTCCAATCACGGTTCACATTTTCTTCCGCAAACTGAAGCCGTCGTCTTATATGCTCTTCCGAGAGGAATTCTTTCATCGCAGCACGACGGGCGTGAAGATTAGCTTCCCTAAGACGCCGTACAGCAGTATCTCGAGAGCCTGGAAAAGCTGATGCGTGCCGAAGTTGTCTGGCGGTCATGTTGGGATTAAGTCGCGCAGCAGCGACAAGCTGGGCATCCTGCTCAGGTGTTGTCACACGACGCCTACCACTACCTCGGCGCCGCATAGTTTCTCCAGTCTCTCGAAAACGCTTTATCCACTTCTGTGCTGTTCTTGGTAAAACTCCACACCTTTCAGCGGCTTGTGCAGCACAATAGCCTTCTTGCACTAAAGCAAGAACACGCTCTTTTCTATTCTCAGCCATTTCTGACTTCTACCCTTTTCACGAGTTGCACGTTGAATGAGCACCCCTTTTAGTTGAAGCTATTAAACGACATGCGCAGTTGGTTACTCCAAGAGCTAGTAAGATCGTAGTTTTTATTTGCTAAGAGGCAGAAAGCACGTTATTTCGATATATGTTGTTTGACTACAAGGGAGCACTTCACAACTGATTACTGAGTGATAAGATCTGTGGTATTCTGTTCAACTTTCCTTTAGGCAATTTTAAACGTAATAGACAATATTTGTCTGACCTTGTCAGTGCCTGAGGCAGAAGACAAAATCAATGAAAATGTTTTCAACATAACATTTTCGATTTATGTTTATCTCCTATCCGTTTTTGTTACGATTGCCTCCTTTAGAAATATCAGCTCTCTCTCTCTTTTTTTTTTTTTTTTTTTTTTTGGCCCCTATAAGGAAATGCTATTGCGGTTTTCCAACGTTCAATATTTTTGGCAAAATTAACACTTTCAAATAAAGCTAAATAAGCATATGTTTCACAGACAAAACAATATGTAAAGTTCTACTTTCCAGTTAGGCAACATTGCTTCAAAAAATTGCAACTATAGTTTGCATCTCAAGTAATAGGGTAAATGTGCCAGTAGTCGACCATTTAAGGAGATTTTCAACTAAAAGTATAAAATAATCATTTTTACTAATAACTTTTACTGCATATGTCATTAGAAAGAACAGTGTTTAAATTTTACGTTTGTGTAGCTCGCATAGGAAATCTTTTATACATAATTACACAGGAAAAAGAAAACAACAGAAACCCTGAAAAAAACAGTAGTCGGCCTATGAAAACCAAATGTCAGCCATTACTTTAACCAGTACTCAGCCACACTATAGAATTGACTTTTTTAATGGAATTTTAGAGATCAATTCCTCAGTAGCAAATTAAGGGACAAATATATTGCACTCAGAGTTCCTACAAAGAAAAACTACGTGGAAAACAGGCCCGCAACTAGAGGGAGCTAGGGGGCCTGGCCCTCCTAAACTTTTCGTGGCCCCTCCAGACCTCAACACAAAAAACACAATTTAGATATGTGTAAGAGATTTTTAATGACTTGCCCCCCCTAACATATCTATGCACCCCCAAACCTCTGTGGCTAGAAGCAGGCCTGGTGGAAAATATATTGCGATACAGGAAAAAAGACTTCTTGTATGATATTTACCATAAACTAAGAAAAATGTGCCTCGGCCTAGACTAGCCTATTTAAAACGAATATATAGGCCTATTTATATTTACATTTATATTTACATTGATATTTATATTTAGCTATGACATTAACCCTTTAATATGAAGTTCATTAAGCACATTCAGGACACATAAGCACTTGTTTAGCAGGTTCCTCGTACGATAATACACTGAGGCACGTGCATTTTAAGTGGTACCAGTGATCACAAAAGTGACACCCAATATATTTAAGTGTATCGTTCTCAATATCACTTATGAATTCTTCTTCAGGCCTTAGACGACATTTCAACAAATTCTTGCGTCTCGTCTTTTTAACTACTAGTGCTACTTGGCTTGACAGTCCTTTTCTTTTTGTTTGACTTAAAATTTTTCCTTTCTTTTGTATTCTCTCCCTTTTTCATTTTAGACGTTCCTCTTCTAGTTTTCTTTTCTTTTCATTCTTTACCATCTGATAATTTCTCCATGCTTGGGAGGATACTGCACTTTGAACTTTTTCTCTGGGCACATGTTTGGTAGTTTTGTTTTTGATTGGAGCTAGCCTGAAAAGATGCTAATCAAAGCCAGATGATATGGAAGTATTTTACGAAGGTTTTCTTTGAATTTCTTCTGAGATCATATGGAGTTATTTCTGGCTCTACTGACTGTAGAAACAGAAGCAGACCTTTCACCTTGCGTCGCTTCAGTACAAGATGCCATAACGGATATGTTGTTTTCCTGGTTTGAGTCAGACGTAACGTCTATTTCTGATATCGAAGATACTGTATATTTGTAGGCTCTAGACGGCCAATTGCTAAAATTTGGTATGTTCCAGGACTAAGATATCGAGCATTTCACTAGCAAGTATCTACTGATAGCAGATCGATCCTCTTCCGACAGAACAATAGCCTTATATGTGTTCATTAGTGTAGAATAAGAAGACTCTTTGGATAGAGTATCCTCAACGCACCTGATTGCAAAAACATCTGACACTGAGTCTATTCCAGTAGATGTCTTTGGACTGGTTGAAAGAAACGCTAAATCACGCGTTCTTAAACTGTTAGACATATTTTCCTCACGCTCATAGTGAGTTAGAATGTAAATATTTATGATTATTCTGTATTGTTTCGGCAATCAAGCAACTCTAGGAACAGAGCAGATAAGAACAGATAATAATAATAATAATAATAATAATAATAATAATAATAATAGTTGAAGAGCAATTGCAGCCTTGGAATTAAAAACGTGCAGAAACGCGACATTGTGCGGAGTAATTTAAAAAAATAAATCAATTAGATATGGATAACCCTTACTTCCTCATAGCTACCTTAGATTAAAAGACTAAGCTATGATCAGGGTCAAGGGCGTCGATCCTGCTAGGGCCGGGGGGCCCGGGCCCCCAAAGCTTATGTAGGGCGTATGCTTAGGGTAAAATAAATACTCATTACCTGTCCTTTTTAAATTTTAGAGAAATAATTCAGACCAGCCATAAATCCTTAACCTATTTTCCATCAGTTCTAGAAAAATACAAGAATTGAAATGGTTACAATACCAGACTGATATTAAAGTACGGGACAAAAATAAACGACCAACATCGCATTGACCAAAATAAACGACCAAGTTTTAATGGCATTTTCGATCGTTTAATTTTGTCCCGTACTTTATAACTGTATTATACTTGTATGATGCAATTAGTGACATCATAACAGTTACTTTTTCATTAAATCGTTAGAAAAGTTTTCTACGTATTAGTTAAGTGTCTTAGTTGTATGTCATGTGTCATTTAAATTGAATGAATGATAAGTGGATGACTACTGGAGTATATGTATCCAGTAGTCGTCCGTTGAAAGTAATGGGGGGCTGACCATTGGAAATTGAAGTGAAGAGTCATTTCCAGTAGTCAGCCCCTAATGGCTGACTACCGGAAAACGTTATCAAAAATGCAACTTGTAGTCAGCCCCCCTTATTTCTACGCAATATCTTGTTTTGTATCATAAACCACGAATTTTTGATAAGCTACGATACATTCATGCATAGAAGAAAGCAATAACTCGTACTATTTTACAATAATATAATTTTAACTTAACTTTGAAGTAAAGCTTCTTCCTTATTTTTTTATTAACAAAATGCGCACTTTGCTCACTTGTATCAGCAGACCTCAAATGATAATCTTTCTTTTCTGCCACGAGGAGTCACACCAGGCCAGAACAAATGAGGTTGAATACTGGAGCTCTGATTTAAGTTGTAGTTGATTATTTGTTTGATAACAAGCTACTGTATGTTTATTTAATATGCTTTTTACTGAAAAATGGCTGACTACTGGAGACGGCTGACTTTAGGCACATTTACCCTCCTAACTAACTAATTAATTCTATGGACTATGGAACCCGGAGGTTCAATGCCGCATTCACAAAAGCTCTCCACTGACTTCTATCCTTAGCTAACTGGATCCAGTTTCTACTTTGTATTCCTATTTCAGCGAGATCCATCTTAATATTGTCCTCCCATCTGCGCCTAGGTCTTCCTAATTATAAGCTCAAGTAATATGTAACATAATAATAATAATAATAATAATAATATCTTAGTATCAAACTTTAAGCGATTTTTATATGATGCATATATTCATGAAAATAGTCACTACTTGTTATGTACTCATTTGGTGTTCCCCTAGGAATTGAAATCAGGATCTCTGACTGTGCAGTCCAGTATGCTAACTGTATGACCACAGAGCACGGATCTGACAAAAAACATTTTCATAACGTTTTGCTACCCCTCCTTTTCCCGTATCGATTAAAGTGCCATCCGTGAAGGAATTGTTTTCAATTCTGGGTGAAATCAATCACTTTTTTCTGGAGAATCGAAATGTCCAATAAGAAATGGGGGTCCCACTTTAAAATTTTAAAGTTACCCCTACCGCCAAAGGGAATGGGGATAGCGGATTTTGTTTGGTATAATTGAACTATACATATAAAGCAGAAACATATATTCTCAATTTTGGGCGTGTGTTTTCAATTTGATATTAACTTAGAAATCTATTTGAACTTTGGTAGTGCTAGCATTTCCATAGCGCCATCTTCGTGTACAAACAGATGATGAATAAAAGTGACAGAGGTTTGAAAGCTGACAGTTTATCTGATTTTGTTTTTATAACCAATTCAAATGTTAAAAATGTAACGTTGTATTTAGAAAAAATAAAATATCCTTATATTGAAAGAAAACCGGACTGGGAACCGAACCGTCAATCATTACTGTAATTTCAAGCGCCTCGCTAAACCAACTTATTTTCTTCTTAATTTACGTCGCGAAAGGCGGCCCCGAAGTTCACTTACCAAAGTCTACTTTCCCCTTATCAGTACTTTCTGTATATTTCCTACTCGGTTATACACGTTTTACAGTAACCTTGAATGATAGGGACACAAACACAGACACGTCGAGAACATTTAAAATTCCAAAAGTTCTCCCACCGGGAATCAAACCCGGTACCCTTTACACCACAGACACACATGCTAGCCACTAGACCACACAGCCAAGTTATAAAGCCAGCGCGTTTTAATAATTCTACTGGAAATGCACGAGATATGCACTTGTAATACATTGAGTGATTTATTCGAGAGAGCAAAGCACTTTACTTTGAATTCATTTCTTGGTTTCGTTTCTACTATGTTTATTCTTTGTATTTTTCGTACACTACTTGAAAAAGCAAATACATTTTTCGCTACGGTGTCCAGAAATACTATTTTAACTTATCATAAAACAGAAATCTTTCGGTGAAATAATATGGGGTAATGTGTGCTATTCTAGTTTCATACCGAGTTCCTTCGTAGCTAAGCGGTTAGCATATGCACCTTTGACGTAAGAGACCCGGTTCGATTCCCGGTGTGAGCTCATGTGGTTCGGATTTCACGCTAATCAGTAGGTAAACGTCTCATATAGCCTCGATGCTGAAAGGGATGTTAAAATCAACTCAACATTATTTTATACCATCAATTGAAGCAAAAGGTAGACGATACTATCCTGTTAAAAACATGCATTTATTTCTTTGGCACATATTACAAAGCATCGGACAATTTGTGACACTTCAAGAAAAAGATGCTTTATGAATATTAAGTCGCTTCAAGCGTTCAAATCGCTTTGTAAAAATCCAGATTATGAATTGCAATAACTTTTTACGTTGTAATTAAAATTACAGCGTATATTGTTTTCTCTCTCTCTCTCACATACTTTCTCTCTCTCTCTTTCTTTCTCTATATATACACACCTGTATATTACAATAGGTATCAGAACATGAATAATTTTCATTTTGGACGTGTGATTTAAGGTTGGTATTCAAATCAGAAAGTTGTTCCCATTATAACAATGTTAACGTTCCTCATTTTAGCGTCTTCGTATATAAATGATGACAGGGTGAACAAATGTAACAGGCTTTGAAACGTGATAGTTCATCTGATTTTTTTTTTTCAAGCACTTCAAAGCAGAACTTTATATTTAAAGAAATGTTTCCATATGTTGAAAAAAATCAAAACTGCCAGGAGGCAGATTCGAACTGCCGCCCTCCGATGCTAGACTTTCCAGAACACTACTAAACACGCTTGACCACCGAGACAATTCATAAAAGAATATGCTGTAATAATGCTCATATATCGCTCCAAGCGCACGTTCACACCTGAAGTTTTAAATAGTCATTTTCTCCCTATATCAGTAATTTCAACTGAAGATATTGACTGATTTTGCATATTGGAACTGTGCATGAAGTGTGAATTGCATATTAAACGCAGAAATACGTAGTTGACTCTTCAGTTCATGTTTCTGTTCAATAGCTTCACATGTTAGTGAGTGTTTCCTAATACCTGTGTCATTTTCCCTCTTTTTTTCCCACGGGATATTCTTCGTGTAATTATTTGACACACTAAGGTTTCATAAGATTAAAGGTTTTTTGCTTATAATTTTCTTATTTTGCTTTATTTTTCTCTAAAATAATAAATAATTATGCATTATTACACTGCTTTGTTAAGGAAAGCACAAAGAAGCGATAATATAGTCAGAAAAGCGAGTTATTAATGAAAATGTGGAAGTTACAGTATATGCGAACTTTTTTTTGCGGATGAGGATACAATATGCCTGAATAATAACTTTTGCATCATGCGTTATGCGCATCAATGTATGTCGGGCTTTTGCCCCTTCCACGGCCTTGGGAAAATCCTGCGGGTGTTTCTGGATAAAAGTGTTCTTATTCAGAACTGTTATTATCTTCAGGTGTGCATAGTATCAAGTATGAACCAGTACTAAAATATAGCGTGAAATTGTTTATAGCCACTATAAACAAGAATCACAGAATTCATACTTGAGCTTATTATTGTTGAAGATCGTGTTATATATGAAGTACATCAATCAAGGTTCAAAAGCACATACTTGCAAAACACATGAAGAAATGAAGTAGGTAAATATACTAGTAGATTTTAATAAAATTAGCTGTAAATAGCTTGGTAGGTAGAACGCCTCTGGCGCACGAGATCGCTGGTTCGATCCCACTTTTCGCCAGGAAGACTTTCTGTAGGACCCATAGTGTGCGTGGATTTTCTCGGATTTTTTCCCACTTCAGTCCACCATTTCGATAATCATCATCACTGCTTCTTTTAGATTCAGACTATAATCGTCGAATATTAAACTAGAAAATTTCAAATAGTGCCTTCGGCACCCTAACACCCGTGCTAATCGCGTAGTTTTACTCGCTGCGAGAATTTATGCAGAGTCATTCTGACGCGTGATTACTAAAGAGTTCGACCAATATATGTTTCCTGCAGTAGTCAGGCCTTTAGTATGACGCTAATCATACGTCAAAACGACTCTGCATAAAGCTCTATCTCAGTTTCCTTATTCCACCTGGATTGTGAAACAAATCAGTATGTAAGTAAGGAACCTAGTAAAAGTGCGTGATAGTTTTCATTTAACGTAGCCATGTTTGGTCCAGAAAACGCTGGAATTTTAGCCATAATGAATATCATCCCGGTAGCCACTCCAAAATTGTAGGGGGACTCGGCTGAAGTTAGAGGGGGCTCGATCGAACAATATTATAGTTCATTTGCAAACGTACAGTGAAAATTTTAGGGGGGCCCGGCCCGCCTAGACCTCCCTGGATACGGGCCTGATGATTATGCCATCTAAAGTAAAGTTACACTAAGACATTGAACTTACAAAATATATGCACTGGGGAACACAACTTACAAAATACCTGCACGGGAATACAACTGACAAAATACCACGCTTGAAAGAACTGAGTCTGTTTTGTTGAAATGATCGGATTTGTTTAATGGTTTTGTATTTGGATACTTATTCTTAATTTGTACCTTTGAGACATCTAGTTATAGATAAACATATACCTTTGTAATTTGCAAAGAAAATTTTACCATGCAAGTAGTTTTCGTTACCCCTAAATGCAGTTTGAGTCGAAGTTTGCCCAAAAAACGCTGGAATGTTAGCCATGATATTTAAGCCCCTAAAGTAAAGCTGCTCCAAGGATTGCAACTTCGCCTATAAAATAACATTTTTGAACCTACTAAGAATATGTTTTGTCCTATCTACCTAGGTAATGAATTTGTATTTGTACACGTATCCTCAATCTGCACCGTAGAGGCATCTAATTATAAATAAATGTATAACGTTTAACTGCCGTTTTCTAAGAAACTATTACCATAGAAATGATATTTCCCCCTAAATACAAATTGAGTTGCTCTTTGACCAAAAAACAAGGGGATTTTAGCCATGATATATTAAATCTCTAAAGTAGAGATAAATTTTACACCAAGGATTACAATTAGGCGTATAAAACACCATTTTTGAGCGTACTGAGAGTCTGTTTTGTCCAAAAGATGAAATTTATATAATGATTTTGTATTAGTATAGGCATTCTTAATCTGCACTGTAAAGACATCTAGTTTGAGAGATCCACATAACGTTTCATAAGTTAAAAATCACTTTTGATCAAAGAATATAATTAATTCATATTTTAAAGCAGGCAGTATTGACTAAAATGGAAATAAAAGCTCTCATTTCTCTTTGTTGTAAATCATATATAAAATGCGGCCGTGTCTAAACACTTTTCTATCCGTAACTCATGTGGCAACATCGCATGTATCGCAATGAGCTCTGTCATCTAGTGAGAAAGTTTTACCCTAAAGGTGACTAGCGATCCAGCTTAAATCATTTTTCGTTTTTATTTTTACTTTTTTTTATTTTTATTTTTAAATTTTTTTTTGGTTTAAACCAGTTCTTTTTTTTTTTTTTTTTTTTTTCATCAGCTGGTTTAAACCAGCCAACCCTGCAGAATACTAAGCAAAGTTGTTGGTGAAACCAGTCGAATATGACTAACGTAGAGGACGTGACCTTCGTGTCAACGGTCACTACTTTGTGGGTGGTCCTTTTAATATTTTTTCTTGTTTCTCTTTGAGTTAATGATCTTTTTTAACAATTGTACTTCGTTTAGTATTTTTCATACAGTAACTACTTTAAACAGCTTTTACTGATATTATTAAGACTTTTTTTTAATAGAAAAAATCTCGCAGTTATATGATATTGTTCCTGAATCTTGAATTTCTTATTTAATATTTCTCGATTTTCTTTAATTTATAACGAATATCATTGTTAAAATAGCAGTACATAATGATTTCAGTTATATCTGATACATGTATAAAAGGTAATATAACACAAATAACTTGATTTGTACCAAAACTGAAGCTCTCCATTACTTTACAAGAACGAGATGTTTACTGTTGGAATTTATCTCATGGATCGACTTCATATTGCTATGTTAAAGTAAAGAAATCATTCATTGAATTATTTGTTAGAAGATTTGTATCCGTAACTTTATATCAGTTCTCTGTGTGTTATTTGAATGTTTACTTCTTTCCTTAGCGATATGGAAAGTGCTCATGGAATCCTGAGCTTGATGCAACAAGCAGGTCTTGAACCCAGTGCCGAGACTTACACTGTGCTTCTCTGTGGTTATGCTGCGAAGGGAGATTTCGATTCTATCTCGAAGGTATTAGAAGAATGTGACAAGAAAGATATATATTTTCTGGATAAAGACTATATGGATATAATTTATTCACTGGCTGCTAGTAATAATACAAACTATGTGGATGAGGTAAGCTAATCACGTATTAATATTCCTAATATGCAATAAGAGTAACTATTGCGTACCTACGAGGAGAAAGCTTTTGGCTTTGCCAAGAAAAACAAGTGTCATAGATCCGAGATTACATATTTATTCAACGCATTCCCAATTGAATTCAGTGCACTTTGACAGCGTTGTTGAAGCTTTGATAACCCATGAAAAAAAAAAAAAAAAAAAAATCCCCCAAATCAGTTCTCAGCAGCTTGTGTGACGTCAGAAATGTCCTCAAACGGTGATCTTTCAGGTGGTTTTTCAGGTTGGGAAATAGAAAATAGTCCGAAGGGGCCAAGTGTGGGCAGAAAGGTGGGTGCTGAACCAATTGGAATTCCAGGATTTGCCAATTTGGCAGCAACAGTCTTGAACTAGTGTACGGATGCATTATCGTGCAATATCATAATCTCTTTTGTGACCTTTCCACGACGTGTTCTCTTAATTGGCTCCTTCGGCTGGTCTAGAAAATAAGCTTAATATTCTCCGCTGATAGAGGCGCCATTCGGTGGGTAGTCCACTATTTTAATGTCATCTTTGTCCCAGAAAACGGACGCCAAGACTTTTTTGGCCGATTTCTGGGTTCGGAACTTTTTGGGGCGGGGGAATCATTATGGCGCCATTCCTTTGACTGTTCCTTGGTTTCGGGATCATAAGTGTGGAGCTAATTTCATCCTTTGTCACTAGTGCAACCTGAAAGTAATTTGTCGTTTCAAAATGGCTCATGGTGACTGGATGCTTCGGCAAGTTCCTTCTTTTGATCCGTACTCAAAAGTTTCGGCACCCATTTCGCTAAAACCTTGCGCATGTTTAGGACTGTGGTAGTAATATAACCAACTCTCTCCCTGGAGATTTCCAATATCTGGGCAACCTTTCTGACGGATATTCGAAGGTCGTCAAGAATCAGAGCATGGACAGTATCACATGTTTGCTAGTCTGTTGAGGTTGACGGACGTCCGCTGCGGGGCTTATCTTCCACTGAAATGGCCAGCCTTAAAACGTAGTTTTTACACAGCTGTATAAAGGACATTTCTTCTCCAGTGTTTGTTTGGCATATCTTATGAATTTCCTTTTCAGACTTCCCCAGAGCCATAAGAACTTCATAATAGTCCTTGGCTCCAATGACGTGAAACTTCCTCGTCTCTCTTCCATCTCTGCAATGACAGATGTACAATTAGGATTCGATTGATTTTAACACAATTACATATTAAGATATGTGTCTTTCATATGTCAACAATTTTATTTGTCTACTTCAATTTAAAGATAACAAAGTCAGGAACTTTTCAGCTCCCTCCTTGTATTACGGAAAATCAAAAAGATCAGAAAGGCACATTCAAGTTAAACTAGCCGTGTTTCGCTTTGCAAAACAGGTTCATGTTTTCAAGATGGTCAAATAATATAACCATCTCGCTATCCTCCTCTATTGCGAGAGGAAGAACACAACTCAAAAAGTAAAAATGGTTTCTTTGTTTGAGTGTAAACATATCTTTTTTGTACCATGACACTATAAAAATGTATATCTACATCTTACTGTGGGATCCGAATCACATCTACTTATATTGGGGATCGAATCCGGATATTACACTTAAAAGTGGAAGATAATTACCATTTAGCCATGGAAAGATCTAAAAATTCAGAGGTCATTAATACATAATTACATTTATTTTTAAAATCTAGAAAGATACATGGATTCAAATTACTAGTTAATAATTCCAAATTAATAAGGTACAACTCATAAAGATGACAAGAATTCAAAAAGTACATATAAAACAATTAATATGTATTTTCTGGTATTGCTTGTAAATGATGTATGATATTAATTTTTAATATACTGCAAATTAAAATAATAAATAAATAAAATCGCTCTCTTGTGTGTTCGAACGGAATACTAACAGATTACTATCAACCGGAAATCGACATCGAAACAGCTGCAACAAATACATAGAAAATATGATTTGAAAATGAGCAGATACGTTTTGCAAACCTTTTCATAGCTATTGTAATATTTCTACATAGCAGAGCATTGTACTCATAGCATTGTAATATTTCTATTTTTCGTCTAGAAATGAAATCTGTAGAAGTGTGTTTCTCTTGTTCTTCCGTTGCTCTTCAGAAACACACAATTTTCTGAAGTTCTTGTGATCGTAAATCCGAATCTAATTTAATTTTATTCTTACAATTTAACTATGTAAATCTGTGTTGAAACAGAAATTTCGTAGAAATATTTGACGTGCTCTTTTATTGTGAAACTTTCAAAACAGGTTACATATGCAAAGAAAAATTGTTATTTCGACGAGCTAAAATATTTCCAGTACATGTGGGAAGGTTATTGATCATAGACCTACAAAAATGGTTAATACGCTGATTTTTCTACATATATTCAACTTTTCGCGGATGACTGAAAGCTGTATAAACGCATTTAATATAATAATTATTTCATTGCTTTACTAAGTGGCATTTATCTTCTCAAGTGATGTGCACATATCATTTAAACCTGATCCGCAGAATATTTGCTAAGAATTTCTCCGAAGAAAGATATAAACTCATATGCTGTTGGAGATATTTTCAGACTCTCATTTTACAAAAATCTGGGGCAGTTATGCTAAGTCACTGTTGTGTATGGTAATTGTATAACACGTGCTGCAGCAAGAAGAATTCGTTGTACTGTATCCCTTCACAGAAATTGAGCTTATTTTAGAGTGTAAGCATTCAACCTTATATTTTTGTCGGATATATATCAGGTGTACTAAAAATGACTGCAGACCATTATTCCACAAGTCAAAGCAAAAAGTATATATATTTGTATACCTTTCAGTCCTCGTCTGGAGATACAAATTGCACTATGTGGAATCGTCGCAAATAAAAAACTATAGTTAGAGCTATCAGTCTATCAAATAGTTATATCGATTCTTTCCAGATGTCAGCTAAAGTCGATATTGATTGACACTAGCATCATTTATTAGTGTGGCAGTCGATTCAACTGCTTGTTGTATTCGTGGAGCAATGCTAATGGCTTCAAGTTAATCTGCGACATGTCGCATTGTGAAATTTTGATTCCCCATAGTGGCTGAAGGAGACCCCGGAGGGCATATCATCATATAACATTTTCCCTTTATTTTGACCTATAAGTGCTCTGTGGTCCGTGGGCACCGTTTTTAGAGCACCCGATATATATTGTATATCCTGTATATATTGTAGTCGTTATACGTAAAGTATTCTGTTGTAATTCTGGTATGTTACATACTCTAAATACTAAAGCTTTGCTAATTAGAAACAAAATTGCAAATCTTTTATAAAATATGTGTTATTGGAAATAAAATTAATTTATTTTAAACGTAAAATAGTAAATGATCGAACATCTGACATACTGTTAAAAAGGTAAATGAAAACGTCGTTTGTGTCTATAAGAGTTTCTCGGAAGTGTTTTGTTCCCTTGTCTGTGGCCTGCGAGAATTCTAGAACTGAAATTAGTCCCTTTGATAAGCTGGTTGTTTATGTAGAAAATTACATATACGAGGACTGACAATAAAGTAATGAGAATTGTTGGAAACAACAACTTTATTTACATTTTTAACCAACCACAATGTGAACACCTTCAAACTACTTCTCTTGTGCCTGCACACACTTACTACATCTGCGTTTCCATTGTAGGTAGCATCTCTGGAAGTCATCTTTTGGGATGTTTGCCAGTGTTACAGTTGTTTGAATGTCTGTTTCTGCTTCAAAATTGTGTCCTTTAAGAACTGCTTTCACCTTTGGGAACAGAAAAAATCTCACGGGGCGATATCCAGTGAATAAGGAGGGTATGGTAATACTGTAATGGATTTTGATGCCAAATACTGCTGAACAGACAATGCAGCCGCCACAGTCCTCCGGTCATTTTTTTGTTGCTGTGTGAGATTTTTCAGAACCAGTTTGGTACACACTTTTCGCATTACCAAATTTTCAGTTAGTATCAGACGAACTGTTTCTCGATTCATGTTCAGTTCATTCGCAATCATTTTCACGGTTAATCGTCTATCCACTCGCACAAGTTCCTTCACCCTGTTACTCTGTGCTCTCTTCCGTTCGTGTTGTTGTGGGCTGCTCACAGCGGTGTTCATCTTCGACTTTTGTTCTGCCTTCCGCAAACATTTTGTGCCAATGATACACCTGTGCCATTGATAACACTTCATTACGAAAGGCCTGCAGAAGTTTCCGGTACGTTACCGCGGCAGTCTCACCAAGTTTCACACAGAAGGAGATTGCGTAGCGCTGCTCAATATTACGTGCTTCCATTGTTGTGACGGGGGTTCAACACACGACCGCACTCTCCAACCTCTAACTCTACAACGAATAATATTTCGTGAGTGCCACGTGCTGTGCTAGTGAAGCAGGCCCAAGGTCACATGCTGGCGGCGATTTCAGTCTGTAGGGTTGTCAGCATCAGCTGAAAAAAAAAATCTCTTTACTTTATTGTCGGACGTCTTATGTGTATGTATGTCATCCATTTTGTTTGGAACTGTACGATTCTGTTAATAATGGAGGAGCCGAAGTTACTTTCTTATCCATTAATATTTTATTCGTTTCATTAGGTATACAAAGTTCAAGTACTTCCTTGAATACTTCAAAATCAAGTAGTGTTCTATAATTGTATTGAGTCCATTTTTATTAGATTCTGTTAGAGATAATTCTTTTTCCTTTTATTTCAGATCATAGGACGCTTGCGTCAGAGGGCTGGCTATAACCAAGATGCAGTGAATCTCATTTTACGCTTGGTTAATATTGGACAAGAGGATATTGGATTTAAACTATTGATGACAATGCCAAGACCGATGCGAGCAGATGGACAGCTGGCGCCCGTAGGAAATTTCTTCATTAAGCAGCTGTTAAAAGCTAGAAGGGTAAGTCATCGTGCGTTCACAGTCAGTTTTAATGGAGGTCCGTTACTCTTTTTTTGGGTTAAGTTTATGTTTTAAAAATAGTTACACTTTTCTTCAAACAAACTTAACGTTGTTAATCCAACTTGCAGGTATTGTTGAAATTATAGTGGATCAGGAATTTAGAACGAAGTTTAGTAGAATAGAGAGGAAAGAAGCTCTAACCAAGTTGTCTTGTCATTTCGGTGTGCCGGAGACGGGATTCGATTTTATCCCAACCTAATCGGGTTCTAAATTTTATTAAAGTATTGTGCACATAATACATCAACGGGGCGAAAGATCAAGGGCCCCGAGAAAGATCAGTGTTTGGGCAAGGCTCTTCAAACATATTAGACACATAACAACACATTAAGTGAAATAACAATTTTAAATTAAACTAAAAGTTACATTGAAATGAAAGTTTCTGAGACTACCGGAATTTGTAAGTTGAATGTGGATTCAGGTACATTTGATATTAGATGTTTTCCATTGGTGGAACATTATATCCAAACTGTCCAATCTGAAAAAGAACTTGATAAACATTTAACTATGACTTGATGGGTCTTTCGCAGTTCCTTGTTTTCACAGCAGTTTGTACTGTTCGTAAAACCATCAGAGTCCCTCTATTAGAATCAATATTCCAACACACTCTTTAATACGGTTCGTATTAATCCGGTTGTTTCACCGTGCACATGATCTCAGATAGGGATCGAAAATTGGTAAAAGAAAATAAAATATCGAGAGGTGAAACGGTAAATTTCATTCATGTATTTTAGTTTACGGAAGAGTGGAATTCAATTCGTTCATTCATTTCGACGTAGGGAACTGTTTTTTTTTTTTTTTTTTTTTTTTTTTTTTTATACTAACTGTAGAATATTATTAGATGGAATTGTTAACAATTGTCTTTGAAACCGATTATGTATTTGGGCAGAGAGTTTCACCTTAAATCAGAATAAGAAAACAATAGTTCCTGTGTCTTTGCTGCACAAATGATTGAAAGAAGTGTTGAGGTGCATAGAACTGAAAGTCGAGAACAACGGTTGCCTGAATATTTTTTTTATGGTAAACGAAGTTTTTAAAATGATATTTTTTGTTCGCTGTCCCATGCTAAGACGACAACCTTTCATTTACTAGTGACAACGTTCCGCATCGGACTACCGAGTATGTTTACGTTTGATTTGATAAATGGCTGATAATGAAGGGTTCGAATGAAAAACTGAGAGAAAGTCTACAACCAAAATTGATTTTATGTGGAACTAAAAAATCTGTCATCAGGTTGCTTCTACCCTAATATAGAAAGAGTGGTTCTAGATGTGCTTTTATATATGTATATATATTTAACATATTCTCCACTGGGGATTCTATCTAGGGAATAAGAAGTGGGGCAATAGTTCAAACGATGCATGTGCGATAGCGGCTTTCGGAATGCGTAAGATTGGACAATTGTATTGCCGTGGGTCAACATCCTACTCCTCGTTTTCTTGATGGCATTACGTAATTTTCTTGATTAGGTCACTGTAATAGGTGCCAGTGGTGATGTGACCCTTTTGGAAATAGTCTACCCTTGCAGTCCCAGAAAATTGACATCTTGGCTGACGAGTGCACCTTGGACTTCTTGTTGGTAAAGATGGTTTGCAATCTGTGCTTTGTGTTTTAGTCTCTGGCTCAAAGTAATGCACCCAAGTTTCATCCACAGCGCTAAACCAGGGAAAGAAATTATCTGTGTCAGCACGAAACTTGTTAAGGAATTCGCAACTGTTGAGCACTGGAGTGCACTTCTGGTCGGGAAACCCATTTTGCATATATATATATATATATTTTAAAGACCTGGATAATTATAATTGAACAGTGCCCTATGAGAGGCCACACATCTTAGCTCATAACGGATAATGACTCGACGATCCTGCAGCACAATTCGTGGACTTTGTTGTTTTCGGTTGTCGTGACAGTTTTTAGAGCTCCACCTGCGTGTTCTTCCCCACACGACTCCCACGCATGCTTGAAGTCACAAAACAATATCTTCACCATGCTATATAATGTAGGAGGAGTCCCGCAGTGTCTGTACCAAGTTCTCATTAACTTTGAATACCAGCTACTCCATCACGAAATATTTGATGACCGCTTTCACCCCAGTCTTCTCATTTTGGCACGTTGTTTCAACTTCATTCAGTTAAACTTGTGTAAAAATGAAACGGGACATTATTCATACTTCAAATTTATAATGCAAGGATACAAAGAGTCACTAAACAATAACAATGTAAAATACTTCCTTCCAGTTAGGAATGAAGTTCCTCGTGTAAATGAAAGCAATAATAATAACTTGTATAATACGTCGCTATAAGACACTATTGAAAAGTAAAATTGCATAAAATGAAGAGGATTAGCTGTAATACGTAGTGCTTCATATTTCTGTAAAAGCAGAATTACGACGTTATTTCTGTATTTATGTGTAACCGTACACTTTCGTGTTTGTTTTCCATGAATATATGTGATAATTTTCAGACGCCACACTGATGATATTTGTACTCAGGTTCCAGACAGATTTTGGTCATATCGGTGGTATTTTAGTTAATACAAAGTAAAATATACGTTAAGGGCTTCATACATTCAAAATCATTTTGAAGTTTTTTGTGAGCTTATTGTTCGTAAAATAATTCTAGGACATAATAACTAATAATATGACACAGGTTAAATATAAAGAGTGTAATGTAATTGACTGCAGACTTACGAATTAATTAGTAATTATTAGAGTATTTTTTTTTAAATTCATATTTCTGTGTTGCAGCCAACGGAAAAAATTCTCGAAATCTGTAGAACTCTCCAGAAGGATGAAATGAACTCCCGCGCCCTTCTTGTTGCTGTGGAAAACAGTCTTATTCAAGGATCAACTGAACAATCTCTCGCATTAATTTCTGCACTCCAAGAGGAAGGATATGCATTGAGACAACATTACTTCTGGCCGCTGTTAGCGTCCTATGGGAAGCTGAAAGATGATACAGGTATTCTTAATGTATTAATCTATTGTACTTAAAGCTAGTTTATACTTTTAACCATCTCGGTGCAATACACGTCATGGATTCCGCTTTAAAGTATAGATCTACGTCTCAACTGCAATGGTGAAACGGGACGTTAAAATCCAATCCAAACAGATAGTTAATGTTTCAAGTAGAACCTTGATATTGAAAAAATCAATCAAGAGATTATAATGCTTAGTGCAGGAAAAGGTCCACAATATTAAAGTAACAATGTTAGTTTTCACGTCAAAATTAGTTTACATAGTGTTAAAATGTTGTCTTTTACTGCTTTAACTGTACTGCCGAGACTATTGAATAAAGTTTTCGACGATGTAGAGATAGTTTGCATCAAGTCGAGTCTGCTAACAACAGTAAAAATGGTGAAGCCCAGTCATTTCTAACTTGTAGGTCCATGACAGAGAAGGGGGCTTTTGGGGTCATAGCCAATAGAGAGATCAGATTAAGCAAAGAAGGGGAGGAATGGAATAAACGAGGTGTTGGCAGTGTTGGATTGGTAATGAATCTTACAATTAATGTATCTGCAAACGCCTTTGCCCCTCAGCACTCTCTTCTATTCACGATAGGTTTGCTGCCTTCTTTTTGCTCTGTGTGAGGACTTAACTGAGTATCCGAGCAGCAGATTGTGACGTCAGGCAGCATTCAGTTGGAAATGGCTGGTAAAGACTGTATTATCTGTCGTGCAATAATGTGCATTTCATACTATTATGGAAAGCACGGTGGCTCAGTGGTAGAGTGCTTACCTCTCGTGTGTGTGGTCCCTGGTTTGATCCCCAGCTAAGTAAGCTCATGGTGGACAACGTCGTGTCCGTGTACTTTCTCGGAGTACACCCACTTCCTTCCACATTCTCATTCCATCAATTATTCCATCATCGTTCACTTGCCTTAATAATTCGTCTCCGCAGTGTTGCAATCTTCCACCTGATTTTCTTCAAGGTGAAAGTTCCCTTACGTTCTGAAGTGACTTTTTTTTTTTTTTTTTTTTAAACAGAGTAATATGCTCTAAACACTGTTAAGCTTAAGAAAAGTAAATTAAATGAATTAAATTTGAAAAACTGGATACAAATATCCGAAAATGTAAGATACAACCATGAAGTTATTTACTACTATGTTGTCGCCATCTTTCTTTCTTGATCCAATCACCAATCTTGCCATACAATAATTTTCTGTTATTAAGAAAGGAAGTTATTTTCGTTTTTATTTCTTTCATTAAAGTGTAAGCACAATGCGATCTTAACGTGTTTTTATATAGTTCATACAATTGCGTTAGTTTTTGCATTGCTATGTGAAGTCTCGATAGAACATTATCAATGTAATGCTTATTAGAATCGGCACTAAGTTACTCAATATTTATTGTTTAACGTAAGCTGTGTACGTAATACTATTATCAAAATAATGTCATCGTCTAAATTTATGAAGACAGTGTGCTTTAATCTATCTAATGTAGAAAGACATGAAATTGTTAAATGTGTTGTGGATGATGTTAAAACCTTCATAGATGAAAGATGGGTACAAAATTTGTGATTCCTGTCTCAAGAAACCAGCAGCAAGTGATTTAAGCGAGACTCCTGTAGTGACAGAAATGTAACAAATAGTAATACCGATGTAAGTGAAAGTGGTATTGAGCAGTGCTCTAAACTCGAAGAATCATCAGTTAAAAAGAAAAAGATTAATGAAAATACCTATCCCGGAAAGAAAATGATAAAAATAGAATCATCTACCAGAAAAAGCTGGTAGATGATTCTACCAGATTTGAGGTGCTACCCACTACCATAATATCTCTCTTTGTCTGGCTCCTACCCCTAAAGACTTGTCAGGCATGGGAAGTCCTCTGATAGCGAAGCTATCTCCGGCAAAGCTCTTAGGATCATTAGAGCACGCAATTCCCCCCCCCCCTCCCCCGCACACACACCGCGGCAAGGTGAAGATATTATCGAGAAGGACGTTCGAAAATGATTTATTAAGACCCTGGTATGGAGCGTGGCGCTTTATGGATCAGACATGGACATTGAGAAAAGCTGAAATATCCAAGCTGGAAGCATTTGAAATGTGGTGGTGGCGCAGAATGCTGCACATATCATGGACCGAAAGGAAAAGAAATGAAGGCGTACTAAGCGAAGCTAATGAAGGACGACAGGCCATGAAAATATTAGGAAAAAGAAGGAACAGCATGCTTCGCCATCTTATTTGCATTCCGATTGGATCACCATGTAGATAGAGGAAAAGGCAGAAGGAAAACTAGGAAGACCAAAGATAGAATATCTAGACGCAGTTACGAAGAAGAGACCTTATCAAAGTATAAAATAGCTCTCCCAAGGGAGAGAAAAGTTTTAAAATTTTCATGTTACCCACCAACCTATTTTTGAGGAGAAAAAGAAGGCGGCCAGAAAAAATATCCATTTCTGAAGAGCATGGTCAGAGGTATGCAGCAGAAAGAAGGTCATAATACATCAGAGCAAAAATTTCAATCAATAGATGACATATGTGTGAGAGTAACAATATTAGCTGTACATTCAAAGAGCTGGAGTATGAAAATAATGGAAAAAGAATTCTAGTTTACTTGCTAAATGTAAAACAAAAGAATTAGTGAAGGCAAATCAAATTTTAACAATACTCCACTTAAAATCTAGAAGGACCCACCCTAACCTGAGTGGACCTAATAAAAAAAATGTCTATAATACTGATTTTGTTAGCCGTCTATGTGATATCAGAAAAGTAAACTTTTATGTCTTATATCAGTGAAAGTGGAAGCAAAATGCATGTAAAAAGAAAGAAAGAAAAAACGATGGGTACAAAACAATAATGAAAAAACGTTTAAATGCAGCGTACTTTTTAAAGTCGCGGTACAGGTCAACAAGTCTTCTTCTTTTCCTCGATCGTTTCGAGATTCCTACTATAAATTTACATCATACGTTATGATAGATCAATATCATCCTACACTGTTTACTAATATTATTCGGATGAATAGTGGAATTCAGCTACTTAGTTCAAGAATTATTCGATGTGTAAAAATGTCGTTTCATACAAACCTTCTAATTGTTCTCTCACAACAGCACTTTCAGGTGTTTTTTTTTTTTTTTTTTTTTTTTTTTTTTTTTTTTTTTTTTTTAACACTACAGGTAAAAGATTTGTATGAATGGGCACTTTTACATGTTGAATTTCGTCTGAGCAGTGAAATTCCAAACTATAGTCTTCAAAAGGTTAGACTCGATAACGTTAAACAGACATTCTTTGAAATCTAGTTATATATCGTTGCAAAGCTTATTGTATTACATTTCAAACAATACTGAAATCAACTCTCTACGCAATTAGGTCAGGAGTAAAGCTTATAGTATGCGCCCAAATTCAACTTTTTTTTCCCCTCTAATTTTCGAGCTCCCAGATTACCATACACGAAGCTAAGTTAAAACTATTCGTATATCTCGACCAAATCTTCGAAATGTTACATTTTCGTGAAAATCTTAAGATGGTCATATCAGAAATCTAAGTTTTATTTGTTGATTTCGCATGGCATGTCCCAAAGAATTTTTAAAGAAGTTTCCTGATGTAAATGCATAGAAATATTTGATGTGAATATAATGCGTTGTACTTTCGGGAAATACTGATCTAAAATGGCATCCATGTGTGTACTTTCTTAAAGCTTATCGTATTTCGTCAGAGGACTAAATTTCTCACCGCGTATCTTTACTGTAGCAGCAGACACATCTGTGTGGGGAGCTGACTGAGTAAACGCCGAGTTAGTCGAGATTTGTGGGCAGCTGATACGAAATAATTCTCTAAAGTTTGAAGGTGTTCAATTATCTTCTCTAAATTGATTCAAAAATGTTGTAGTTTGGTGCTTTAGTCTGGAATTCTTTTCACGTATTGTAAAAGTAGTTTCTAACATCTAAGCATAGAACCATAGCATCATCCGGTAAATGCAAAATTTTACTTATGATCAGGGTGCGAATTACCGGGGAAGGGGGGGGAAGAGGGAAATTTTCCCCCTCAATCACATTTTGTTCCTCCCTAAAGAAGTCAGCTGCAGTATCCCCACCGGGGATGCTCACTTCCCCCCCCCCAAACTATGCTTAGTATAACCCCAAATTTCACTGATTTTTGTCGTTTCTTGGTAAGTTTAAATCTAGCTGTATTTCGAAATGAGCGACGTAAACTATTCACTTTTGGTCATTTCTAATTTCCCCACTATTTTCATCGTTGTTTAGTAGAACTATAGTATTATGATTACGGTTGTTACTTGCAACCGTATCCTCATACTCTTCAGTTCGTCGTCGTTCGTGAATTTGAATATACAGTAGGAAGTCAAAAATCCGAACTAATTGGGACCATAGGTAGTTCGGATTTTTGAAAATGACGAAGAAAATGCCATTTATGCTTAATACTGCACGGTCTGCTTTTTTATCGATACAGTGGTTATACAGTACATACAGTAATTACAATATCGTACGTAAGGCTACTTACATTTAATGTTTCTGAAGAACCTGCTTATACACTAAATTACACTGTTCTTGTAACTCACACTTAGAACTTAACTTGTATAGGCCTAAGGGAAAATAAAAATATGTATGACGAACAATTACATATGAATGAGTTTTTGTAAAAACACTGACTTCACAGAACGCCGACGGACAACCCTATTGTTTGTTTATCGCTAGCACTAAGACAAAATGTAAGAAGCTTCTAGGGACCGCGTTCGGATTTTTGACGTTCGGATTATCGACGTCCTACTATACTAATCGCACATAATAAAGTCACTTATGGACTTATAAATGCTCTTAGCGGTTGGCCAAGAAGAAGTAAACAAATAACTTCTTTCACCATACTTGGAGAAGGTCGGACATGTGTCATATTCATCCTGTTTATTTGTATCGATTATCATCCCGTTTTTATTTTTGTTGTATTTCATTTTCCAGTATATTCTTTATTAGCGCATGGTCCTCATTGCCTAGTAGTTTGCGTGTATGCATCTCAAAAGTTGCGTTTAATTTGTGGTAATTAGCATAGTAGTCACTGCCTTTTGCAGTTTACGGAAATGAACTTTTGAAACTGTACTCAAAATCTGCGATATATTCTTTAGTGGCTATATGTTAACGTACACGCTGGGGATGCGCCCCTAGTGAGCAGACATGTTAGTGAAGATGATGAAGATTTGCTTCAGCATTTGCTAATACGACAGGTTCTCCATATCATTGTCTCTCTGTGTCTGTATAAGCATTTCAACTGGAGCGAGCTTTATTTTTCCATCTTTCTTTTTGCTGCACAGTTTGCTGTCCACGCCAATAATATTGTCTGGATAATTTGAATATAATGTTTATACTTTGTTTGAATAACGTAGCACCATAGTGAATCAACTCATCTGTAACCTAACAGTAAAGTAATTGTAAGTGTTGAGTTCCTGAGCTCCGTCACGGAATCAATATTTGAAAGAAAGAAAAAAAAAAAAAAACATAAAGATCGCAGCTTTAGCGGGAGCAGAAACGCAAGCTCGAAATTTGAATTGAGATTGTTTTAAATATTTGGCCTTCGATTTGACCTTGATCCCAGAAATCGGGACCAGCAACAATCCATTTCTCGTATGATAGGCTAATACCTAGATTTTTTAAAAGTCAGTCCGGTTTAATTGTACTGATAATTTTAGTGGTATTCATAATGCTGAAGAAGATTTTCTTTTGCAAGCTGTGTGTAATAACGCGAAGTGGAAGATTTCAATATGAGTGGAAAAATTAACATATGCTTCTGATCATGGCTATCGCTCGGGCCGAATTATTAAGCAAATAAACCTTAGAGAGCTACTGGCGCAGGAGTAAGTACAACATTTAAACACGTTCAGAAAGGTTAGGTGTGGTGTGGCGTGTGCTTGTCAGACAATATATACGTGCATAGTTATTGTCTACATTGAATTAATAAATCTCTTATTTATTACAGATGTCATATTTATGTGTGTGTGTGTGGGGGGGGGGGGTAAGACATTATTGTCTCTTTTTGAATTATTGCATCTTCAGACTTTACATCCTGTTGGCCTAATTTTATCCCCCCAATATAGATTATCTAATTCGCACACTGCTTATGATTGTAACATATATTACATCTGGATGTTAATTACTTACACAAGACCCTTCGAACTTTGCTTTAACGAATATCGGCAATTTATTTTGTTGTGATGATGCAAAATCTTGCAACATTCTACCTCTATGTTTTATTAAAACTGCTCTTTCCATGGATTCCACGTAAAAATTGACCCATGTGTCATATAGCCTCATTGCTCAAGTGCTTAAAAAAGATGTTAAAGTTGAATAATCATGTAACTATTTAAATGTTACTTTCAAGATAAAAATCCCACTATATTTCCTCTTGAAAACTATCCCCTTTAGTCCAAAATTAATTCCCCTATGGGATTTGTTAGTGTATACACCGCGATTCTCAAACATGTTTATTTAAAATAGTGCTTGAATGAATTGTAAATATAAATTCTTGTACCTTAAAACACTCAAAAGGTATAGAATCTATGTACAGTTTCGAGGCTTTCCTTACTTCTTTCTCGGCGCATCTAAAGAAATTTTGCTGCTACATTAAAGACATGTTGTATGAAAGTTTTTGTTGTAACCTGTAAATTAAAAGGTGATGGAATTGGTTTAAAATTTGATAGTAAGATTTGCTTTCTATTTTGTGTGTAGTGAAAACTCGTTGGTATGTATTTATAGTGGTATGGAAGATGGCAAATAGTAGACACTCAGTGGACGATTATGAATGCGAGTCTTTTAGTACACTGATGATATGAACATTTCATAAGCGATAAGTGAACACTCAGCATGCTGTCAAGGAACGTAGTTTATTTCATGACCTCTTTGTGGGTGGCGCTATATAAGCTTAGGTACCCCGGAAGCTTAGATACACACTAGTTGTAAGCCAATTAAACAAAAATTTGTAACACATGCTAAAATAATATAAGCTGTCCATAACTGTATTTGTTTATCACAAGTTTCCTGTAGTCAACCAAATGCAATGGAATTTTTAGGTCATTTGTAAGTGGCTAGAGTCGACTCAATTCTTCCTAAATTATTTGACAGGACAACACTGCGTGAAAATGACAAAATCATCCAACATATTTTTCTTGTTCTGTAATTACTGATGCAGTTGTTATCGTCAGATGATCATAAAAGTAATAACTAGTCTTCTTTGGCTCAATTGGGAGTCCATTGCATACATGTTTCGATTTTTTTAAATAGTCTTTAAGCAAACACTTAATACGCATGTTTCAGTTCTGTTATAATAATGGTTACACTAGTTTTTGAAAATATTTTGTTCAAATATTTTTTTCTGACAATCAAGGATATAAAATACTATTACAGAGTTTAAAAATGTACTTGAATAACTGTTTGTTAGAAGTCCTTTCATTAGGAATATTAACGAAGTGGAAACATTAATCTCTGCCTGGAATTTTTGTTTGAAGGTGTCCTTCGTGTTGTGCAGCAGATGATAAATTGTGAACTTCATCCATCGAATGAAACTCTGAGAGATTATGTAGTTCCGAACTTAAGTGGAAACTATGGAGATATAATTACGAAGCTCAGATCTGTTGGTATAAGTCCAGGCGCATCATCGAATGCTTTAGTCTATCACCTTTTACTGGAGAATAAAATAAAAGATGCAGCGCAAGTCGGTAAGTATGAATGTATGAATAATCATTTTACTTTTCTTTATCAGATATAAATTAAATACAGCCTTCAGAGTATATCTATAAATCGTAGTCGTTCAACGTACGAGGCCGTTCAACGAGCACATTGCCCGGTAATGAGAGGTGCGTCCCATCTTTTACCGGCAACATATCTAGATGAAACTGGATGATGGAATCTAGAGATGCGAACAGAAACGAAGCACTTCGTTTAACTTTCAAGAATATATTGGCGAATTATTACGAAACATTATGCAAAAGTTGAAAAGGGGATATTCTGTAGAGGGGATGGGAGAGAGGGGGGGGGGGAAAGAAAAGATATTCAGCTACTCAGTTTTGAAGATTCTGTTGGGCTATCAGTCCTCTTTCGCTTCACAGGTCACTGAAGTCTCTTCATTTAGGAGTACAACCTGTTACTAATTACTTTGAAACAATCCATTCCATAAACTAGAGTCCTCAGAGAACTGGAATCCTCATTAAACTTGAATGGAACTTGAATCTTCCATTTGGCGTCAATCCAACTTCATGGCTTTTCCACAGCTACCTGCCGGACTTGTAACCAAGAAGACTCGTTCTTGCGCTGCACTTATGTAAGGGTTGGGCAACACGTTGATAGTAGTGTTACTAGATCCCTAGCAGAGAACGTGTGCTACCAGCTCCTACCACAAAACCTCTGATTTAAATATGCAGTTTGGTGGTGTACTGTTCGCGAAGAGGTATTGATATTTACATGTACTAAAATAATTATTGCATTGTATCGAAAAATGTTCATACTAAGGGCCTTTCATTCTTAGAATTTTTTGTAAGTATTTAAGTTGAGGGAGCCTGCTGACAGCTAAGACTGTAAGTTGAGTTATGTGGATTTCTGCTGAGACATGCTTTGTTATGTTTTCTGTTCTTACATACATCCGGGTTCGATCTCAGCACATGTACTTCAGACTTTATGTTAAATGATATATATATACCTAATCTCTCGTAGTTTTATTGTTGGAATAGAACCATTAAATTACAAAGAAACTGACAAAGGGAATAGAATTTTCATGTACCTAGGAGCTCACCAATTATTTAAAATTTCGGAAAATGGATCAGAGATAAATTGTCTACATTTCTCTCATTTTTTGATACATGTATTGTCAGCTAAACATTGGATAGACTGTAAGTTCGAAATCATGTAGTAACCTTGAATATATTTCATTATAATTAGGTCTTTTCTGCTCTATACCGTTAGATCTTCATTGTCGATCTTAGTAATAATAGTTTTAGGCGTCTTCCTTCTCTTCCTCTCTTAACAAACATAAATTACTCGCAAATACAATCGAGTGTCAGCAGAAGAAAGATGAGTAGACATGAATTGAATTATACTTATCAATATTTTTTTAAAAATCCGTTGATTAGGAATTGTTCTGTATATGTGAAAAAGGAGAAAAAAGTACGGATTTTTTTTTCACAATAATTCGATGCAAGGATTAATGTAATAATACTTACAGTTCTGTAGTTTGTTAATCTCCTGGAAAGTGATTTAAGTTAAAGAGAAAACATTGAATATGATGGGTGATCCAAAAGTAATGAAAACGAATATGTAGTATAAAGGTTATGGTTTACAATTATATTTACTTTTCTACATATTCTCTTAACGCGCCGATACATTTTGTCCATTTATATATATATATATATATATATATATATATATATATCGGGTGTTCTAAAAATGGCGCCCACCGACCACAGAGCACTATTCTACAGGCCAAAATAAAGCGAAAATGTTATTTGATGGTTTGCCCTCGGGCCTCCTTCAGCCTCTATGGGGAATCAAAATTTCACAACGTGGCAACATTGCAGATTAACTTGGAACTATTAGCATCACACTACAAATATATCAAACAGTTAAATCGATCACTACACTAATAACTGATGCTAGTATCAATTTATATCGACTTTAGCTGCCATCTGGAAAGAATCAATGCAACTATTTGATAGATTAATTGATCTATTCTATGGTTCTTTATTTGTGATGTTGCCACATAGTGCAATTCGTGTCTCCAGACAAGGACCCGAAAGGTGTATATATATTGCTTTATTATGACTTGTAGAATAGTACTTTGTGGTCCGTGGGTGCCATTTTTAGAACACCATATATATATATATATATATATATATATAAATCCTGAATACTCTTTTAAAAAATATTTGTCTTGATTCTCCCAAAATGATTCCACAGCGGCCATCACCTCACTGTCATCATAAAAAAATATTGACTCTGATCTTTTCCTTGAACCGGGGAAAGAGGTAAAAGCCACTGGAACCTAGATGTGGAGAATAGAGTGAATGTTAGAACAGTTCGAAATCTCGACAAAGATTTTTCAAGTAAAGGTACATGATGACAGCTCTTACTTCAATTTTCTCCATTTTCGAGTTAACACCTCAACTTCTTGTATTCAAATGAATGTAATCTCCCGGAAGTGATTACCTATCTATATATGCTCTTTTATAGAGAACTGAGGGAATAGAGAAGCGAAATTATTTAGATTTTTATGTATATTACAAATGTCTGATTATCATTACTTTGGATCATTCTTCGTAAGTAGTTATGCGATTAAATCATGTGCTGTGGTAATAAAAGTTGAATATATCTGAAAGTAAACTTTGTACTTTACATTTTCTTTTCCCTCTTTCACAGCATTGTCATACCGCGCACACTACACGCCTACTCTTTTGCGAAGACCTCTAGTACAAGCATTTTTGAAATCTCGCGACGTGGACTCTTTTCTTGTAATCTTAAGTCAAATTCAGGAAGGTTTGAATATCATTGAGACGGTAGAAGACGATTCGACTCCACACTTGGACCAAAGAGAGGTTGTTGGTCACTATGTGTTGGATTGCGTCTCAGCAGTACGCCAAGATAGAGCTGCTTTTGTGCAACCCATTCTTGAGGTATAAAGTCTGTATTTCTGTGCTTAACTATATTTAGATTCGACTCTCATAATGTAGTAACTAATATCTTGATGTGTAATTTAGTTAGTAGGAGATCAACTGTTGATCGAGTTCCACGTAGACTATCTTTCGGTTAGGATATATATATATATATATATATATATTTTTTTTTTTATCTTGTGTTAGAATTAATAAGTTTCTCCCTCATTGGCACACACTTAATTATAGAAATATGCTCCGATTTGTGAATCAATTCTCTCCAGTGCTACTAGCACGTTTGATACAAGAATAAACTAAAAAACTCAATTTTAGGTCCACAATGTATTAAAAATTTTCATTATTGACTGTATCACTCTTAATATAATATAATATAATTATATTATAAAACTTTATTTATATTTTCAGTGCGTTTTATTTTATTTATTCCATATATTTTAATCTCTAATACTCCTGAGGCCTTCGTCTGGGCTGATTGTTTCTAGGAAAATAATTCTAAGTTATTTTGTGAATGTTCTTAAACTCGGGTTTTATCCTGGATCTATAGAATTTAAGAGATAAACTGAAGAATTCTAAAATTTCTTTTTCCGGATCTGTAGGATTTCAGAGGCCTAAATCAGAGAGGCGATTAAAATTATGAATATGTAGAAGTCTTCGAAGACGTCCTCCATTTTGGTAGTCTTGAAAGTTGAGATCCGGGCTCATTCTGGATTCTTTCGGATACCAAAATGGAGGACATTTTTGAAGACTGTAAGTGGTGTTTTCAAATTTGCATATTTATCATTTTAGTCATTAAAAATCCTACAGACCTAGAAAAAAATTCGTATGACTCTAGTCTACCTTTTAAATTCTTCAAATCTAGGTTAAAACTGCAGTTTAAGAAAGCCATTGAGGTATGTGATTCAAAAAAAAGCAGTTGGAGTTTTCTTAATAGAAACAATGAGTCCAGATAGCGACCTCATACCATTAGCAATTAAAATATAGGATATAAAATAAACGAAACACGATGAAAAAGGCAATTTTATAGCTGCAATGTGTTCTTTATTATTATTATCGCTCTAAGAAAAGGAGCATCATATGTTTCAAGCAACATCTGGTATACAATTAACTTACATTGTTTTTCCTAAACACGGTCAACAACATTCTGCTTCTTTGTTTGTTTGCTAACAAAGTTTCAGACACAGCTACTGAAGTCATTTCACAGAAAAGTGTTAGCAGTGATGGGAAAGTATTTTTGAAAGTGATCCATGGCCCATACTTCCAGCTACCACTCAATTACTTTGAAAAGACCTCAGTCAGGGTTTGAACCCGGCACCTCCGAGTTACGGTGCTAAAACGTTAATCATTTTCCAGTGACTGCTGGGAAAATAATTGTACCATGTCGTATAGTGTTTAGGCACAGACATCTGAAAAGAGTTTCTCTCGAAGTATGCTATCTTAAACAAAATGAGAAGAAATAACGTTACTCTAGGGCTCAAAAATTGATTCACTTTATTTTGATTATTTACTTTCTTTAAATAGGATACAAGTACTGTCGAGGCCAGAAATGAAGCAAATTAAGTTTTGATATAGTTAAAATTTTCAGGAAGGCAATTATAAAAATTAAGCATAGAGTGTATTATTCTTCACAAGAAGAGACGGGACATGCAAAGAAATTTGGCAGGGTGGAACGTCTTTAATCTTATTGATCACTCCCAAGCAAACATAGATAAAATATATCATCATGAGGTTTTTTTTTTTTTTTTTTTTTTTTTTTTTTTTTTTTTTTTTTGTATGAATAGGAAAATGATACATGTAGTAACTTTGAGAGTTTGAGTACGTAGGGTGAGGACAAACTTGGAAAACCAGGAAAGGAAGATCGTGAGAAGCCAAGTAATTCTAATAAAAGTCAAGAGATCTCGATGTACTAAGAATTAGATTTTATAAACGTTTAGAGTGAAAATTCAGTATGATTTCAGATGTGGTTGAGTGCTTGTTATTTTAGTTGCCAATTTCAAACTTGCCTGTGTTTTCCACTAATGATTTGTACCAAACTTATACTCTGTAGTTCTGCGCGTTATCGTTTGTTTTCGCATGTGCAGTGAGATATCATATTGGTGAATCTTTCGCAAAATGCAGTTGGATCAATGATCTAATGATAAATTTATTCTCTATGCATGCATAATTCCAGTCTTCCATTTTCGTTCCACTGATTTCGATTTTATCGGTTTCCTGCCCTGCATTAAGTGGATGCAAATGAATGGATTTTAGAATGCGATTACTCGTATTTTAGCTTCTGTTTATTTATTTATTTATTTATTTATTGTAATGCACTTGAATTTGCAGAAAGATTTATTTCAGAAATGCTTATAAATTTACCTAAATTGCTGGTATATAAGTTGTACATCAGGTTACGTTGAGTCAACATTTAGTGGATAGCCGGACTAATTTCATTGATTTTTAAATATGAGATATGTCTATAGATACCAAAGTATACTTTCTATTTTCAGTTTATAATGCAATATTTATTAATTGTTATATATTTATAGGTACATGTTTAATCATTTAATTATCAACGACGAATATGGAACATATCTTCTGAATTATAAGTGGACAGATTTATAATAAATCAGATTTGCAGTTGCGAAGGAATAATAAATATTAATTTTATTTTAAGTATTTTTTTTTCATTTGTAGAAACATTTTCTAACAGCTGCTAAAATGGCGGCCCTATATTAAATATTCAGTTTACTTAATTTGTTACACGTTTATTAGTATTATTATCAAGACATGTGCATTTTAAGTCAGCATTAGATTACAAGGAGTTTTGTGCAGGAGTTTGTATTAAGTAAGTGTTCAGTGATTTCATAATAAATACGTTTTTTTTTTTTAATTATTTTTCTAGTTGATTAATATAAAAACATACCGTATTCCAAAAGTCTGGTAACACTTTTTTTATTTATTACAGAAAAACTACAAGTGATGTAGCTGTCGTGTGTATATCAATTTGTTTTAATGTATGAGTTTACATTGCCTCAATATGGGAGCCATGTGTAACACGTCATGTGTCTAGACGGTAATCAAATTCTTACCATAATCGTTAGCATATCGTGAGAGACAGTGGTAGCAACTTCCTCAATTCTGCGATTGAGTTTTACATTTTCTGGTAACGGTGACACATACTATCTTTTATATATCCCGATAAGAAGACGTCACAGTGAGTTAGATTCGGGGATCTTGGAGGACACGTGTCGAAATACATAATTTTTCCCTGCTCGCCCTATCCAGCGTTGGGGTAACTCATTGTTCAGTAATTCACGAACGTCGTGATGATGATGGGGTGGGGCATGAATAGACTTCCTGCTTGGTCCTTCTTTCTTGTATCTTATCCTAAACTTACCGTTGCACATCTGTAGCACTCTTATTTTTATCGAACTCCAACACACAGAAAGCACACTGTGCACCAGAAGTCGCCATGTTTACAACACACCAACGCCAACTGTGGTGAATGTAGAAACTGCGAGCATTGCTTTAAAAAAAATTGAGATACTCTTTCATATGAGATATACACGACATCTATATCACTTGTAGTTTTTGTGTAATAAATTGAGAAAAGTGTTACCGGACTTTTGGGACACGGTGTATATTACTTATGTATCATCGTTATAATATTTTCTTGCTCGTGATTTTCCACGAATATGGGAAAGTTTGTGGGACTAATATTGGGGAAGACTTAAAAAATGTTCTGGAAAACCGGAAACGTCAGGGAATTCTTTTCCGTAAGTTTTGTCACCTCCTTGAGTACGGGAAGATTCGTCAATTAGAAGAAGTAAAGCGATGAGCAAAAGGATAGAGGAGACTACAGTAGTTGAAGAGTTAAGAGAAGGAAAGTGCATAAATTAAATAATGAAAAAAAAAAAAGAAAGAAAGAAAAAAGTGAATATGCGAAAAATCGATTTCAACATGCTGAATACCTAAGTATAGTTGTTTATTTTATTTATTTATTTATTTTTTTATTTATTTTTCAGGGACTTGTGAGAGAAGGATTAGGACTAACCAATAGTTCAGCAGAATTATTGCAGGAGAAACTTGGCGAACAGCTGACTGATGAAATCTCGAATCTGTTGACGAAGCTTACTTCTGGTGATCTTACTCCTAGCACTCGTCAGAGAACTCGTCGGCCATTAGTTGAAGGGTTGACTACTTTGGTAAGCAGTTCGCCATTTCATTATATGCCTAGCTATAACCATCTTGAAAGGTGAATTTTCTTTAATAAATCTTGTTCTTCCAATATCTTCGCAATGAACGATGTAATTTAGTTTCCAGTAAACTAAAGAGAGAATAATCTAAACAAAACAGTTTTAGTTCATTTACAAATAATTGATAAACTTGATATTGTAATATGAAACGCACTTTTGAACACGAATTTACAAGCATATTAGATTGTATTATGCGTGAAGAAATTTAGTGATTAGAAGAAAATTGTATACGCTTATAGATATGAAAACCAATTGTAAATAAATAAATAAATAAATAAATAAATAAATAAAATAAAAAGATAAAGATAAGTAATAAGATGATTCTTACCTGTGTTGCTTTGCAATGACTAGTAGTCACAACCAGTCAATACGTTTCAAGAACATAGCTGTGTTTTTAATCAGAACAAAAGCAGAAAGATTAAAGTCACAAAAGTATTAGTACATAAAGGATCCCTTTTATTTCTCCTTTCATGAATGCCATTTACTCTGCTTTAGTCACTTGTTTCCTGTTATTATCTGTTTTTCATCGTCTTCGTTAACTTTAACCGCAGAATTATGGAAGATAACATTTAAGAATACAATGCAGTACAATACAAAGTAGTGAAAAGAGTTGTATTGCAGTTATGAAGATCGCTTTAGTATATCTGCTTTGTGTAGATCCAGAGATCCGTAACTGAAATTGAAGTGTCTAATTTCATTAGATTTATTGTATTGAATTACATCTGAAGCTTTAATTCCTCATTTATTTTAACCACAGAATATACAATATAATTTATGCGCAGAGAACTTGAGTGTTGAAAGCTTTCGGCAAATTGAAACCAAACCATAGGTAGATAAGAAAAGAAGAATGAAAAAGAAAACTTCAACAAAGAATAACACTTAATAAAAATTAGTGGTCAAGAAATGTAGCATTGTTAGGTAGTGCAAAAGTTTAAAATTATACTACAGTGGTACGCGGTAAAGAAGAAAATTCCGATTTAAATCAGTGCGTTTAAATTCTGAAGCGAAGTCATTGGTAGCACAAACTGCTAATAATAAGAGTAAAATTTTATTCGCGCTCCGATATTTCTTTTTTCAGCTTTAATTAATTTTTTATTTTATGATAGAAAAGCTGAAGTAGCCCCAATTTTTGCTTTCTTTTCTAATTCAATCTGAATACGTTGAAACTAGGAATAACTTTAACGTTTTATAGCTTGTTAAGTTGGCCTTTAATGACTTTATTGCTAATTCTGTAGTTAGCGTAGTCAACTTTCCTTTCTTTTTGAACTTTTCAGTTTCTGAATACAGTCTCTGAACCGTTAGAGATGGCTCAAGTTTGAAGGAAATTGTGATTGAGATATCTGATAAAGTATACAACTTGAAATTTTCTGATAAAGTATACAGCTTCAAATTTTTCTTAGTTTAATAAATAGACTCAAAGGTAGTCACTTTTGCCCCTCTAAATTCTTATAGGTAGTTCAATTTTGAATTCAGATAAGATATGCAACATATTATTTGCAGATATATGATAGATATTTAATTATAATTTAGTATTTATTGATCTAAGTATATTTTCCCTTGTGATACGTTGGAAAAGGATTTGTTTCCAGACAGAGTGGTTCATCTCTTGCAGATTCGTTTCTATTATAAACTTTTATTACAGGTTTATATTTTGACACTAAAACCTTCCCTATTTCACTGTTTAAAATCAAAGGAAAACTCGTGTAAATGTGTTTTGGTAATATTCGGGGCTCTTTTGATTTTGGTAATATTTTTACGATATTCCCTTTGCTTCCTTAAATCCAATGTACAGTGAGGAACGCCACCCCCATATAAACAGGGGAAAACACGCCCCAACAAAGAAGAAGCAGTGTACAATAAGAATGTGCATATGCTTTGTTAAATAAATAGGTAAAATAGAATAATAAGGGAAAGACAGCTTTCCCTGTATTCATATTGCGGCGTTTTTCGTATTAAATATGTAATTTGTTACTTAAGTATTTTGTAACTTTGTAGGAAGTTGAAGCGCTCGAAAATAAATTAAAAATCTTGGAGGCAGAAGGACAACCTACTACAGGCATTAAGAAACAATTGCTGGTACAATATTGCAGGAAAAAGGAGTTAGAGAAAGCCGAGAAGCTGGTTCAGGTAAATAAACTTGAAATGGTTATATAAACAATGTCTTTTGTAGGTATAAGAAGTGGGCTAGTGGAAATGAATAGCTAAATGGGTACTCAGTTTTAGTTGCTGGGTCAGAAAGATAACTGTCATTAGCGTAAATATTGTGATAAGAATAAATTAATATGTTAGGTGGTTAGTTTATTTTAGTATGTGTGAGAAATAAATAAGTGTATTGATGTGATTGCTTATAGGAATAAAATTGTAAAACAAAATTTCTGAATACATGAAGGTATCAGATATTTGTTTAAAATAAAGGATATCGCATTGAAGGAACTGCAACAATTTCCTCAATAGTGTATTTGGATAATTCCGGCTGTTGCTACAGTGTAAATGAATATTAGCGTTGAATGGCGATCTGTTGATTACGTTGATTTTATAAGCTTGATGTCGTGAGAATATCACGATCAAAATAAAGTTCTGCACTCATGTCGGGGACATTCCAAGTCAAATCAACAAGTCATCAGACTTGACAATCTCAGATTTTTGTAGAAATTGATGCACAGCTTTATTACAGTGGGATGTGAAAAAATACCAAATATTACCCATCTCCTCCAGAAAGTGTTCCCATACAGGGTGCTCAAAAATTTAAAAAAAGATTTTTTCCCGTTACAATGATTATCAAAAATAGTCATAAAATGGTTAATATGTGCACCAGAGACATGGAACAAACACCATAGGAAAGCTTAAAGATTGCTCTATAAGTTGTACTATATTGAAGAAACTTATACAATAAAAAATAATACTTCAAAAATTCAAGGTAAAATTTGATTTCTGAATTTCGCACACAAATGTCCCTGTGAATTTGGTCATAATTGTCCAGATTGTAGTCTCATATGTGTACTAAAACACCACAAAGTTGCATTTTGAGCACTCTGGGATCCGATTTAAAATTCAACATAAACCAATCATTGCAAGATATTGACCATGTGAATATCTGGGTTCAGATCGATAACAATTTGCGTGTAGCTATTTACGTGCAGTATCAAAGGAATTTATATTCAACTTCATTTGTTTTTTTATGTATTCATTTGAATTTACATAATTATCCACCTTTCAAGTTATTTAGAGAGATATTACGTTTCCGAAAGTACTCAATACATAACATTATTCTTGTTAACTCAGTATGGATATTTCTAAATTTATATTGGCAACATTGATACATGTTATATTCATTCCTTTGTGTCAGGATATCTGTTATAGATATGTGGAAGTGCATCATTGAAATAGGAAAAAGAATTTATTACGAAAGGGAGGGATGTTTCCCTCCCTTTCACGATATTCATATCAAATGTGTTATGAAACACTGTGGCACTGTTCACAATCGCTTCACACATTTTCAACACAAACAATTAGTCAATAAATTCTTTTTCCTACTTCAGTGATACACTTCCACATGTCTGTAACAGCAATCGTGATACAAATTAATGAATATAACATGTATCAACGTTGCCAATGTGAATTTAAAAATATCCATACTGAGTAACAAGAATAATGATCTGTATTGAATACTGTTCGGAAACGTAATACCTGTCTAAATAACTTGAAATGTGGATAATTGTGTAAATTCAAATGAATATATCAAAAAAGAAATGTAGTTGAATATAAATTCCTTTGATGCTGCAAGTAAATAGCTACAGGCAAATTATCGATCTGAACCCAGATATTCACATGGTCAATATCTTGCAATGTTTGGTTTATGCCGAATTTTGAATCAGATCCCATTGAGTGCCCAAAATGCAACTTTGTGGTGTTTTAGTACACATATGAGACTACAATCTGGACAATTTTAAACAAATTCATTGGGGCATTTGTGTGCGAAATTCAAAATTCAAATTTTACTTTTAATTTTTGAAGTATTATTTTTTATTGTACAAGTTTCTTCAATATAGTACAACTTGTAGAGCAATCTTTAAGCTTTCCTATAGTGTTTGTTCCATGTCTCTGGTGTACATATTAACCATTTTATGAAAATATTTGATAATCACTATAATGGAAAAAATTACCTTTTTTGAAATTTTTGAACACCCTGTTTGAGGACACTTTCAGGAGGAGAGGGATACATCAAAGAAGAGCATTTTGATATTTTTCATCTCCCATTGTAATAAAGCTGTGCACCAATTTTTACAAAAATCTAAGATGATCATGTCAGATTTTGTCATTTCATTGGTTGACTTCACATGGAATGTCCCGTTGATGAGTTAACACTTGAAATATGAACTTAAGTAAAAGTAAGTGGAGGTTCTTAGCATTTCCGAAAACTCCACTTCGAAAGAGGAAGGTAGAAAGAAGCAATTCCCTCTCGCTCCTGTATGATATGCATGTCAATCGAAGTGAAAAGATAAAATCCCAGGTCGATTCAAGTATTAACTGTGATCATAAATCAATGTTACACTGTTCAACTATATCCTCAGTTTGTCCATTTTGTAAATACAAAATGGGAAATTAAAGTATCACAGAAATTGTCTACTTCCTCGTTTACAAGCGGAATTTTTCGAAACCTCTGAGATACGTGTCAAGTTATTTTCAATAACGAGTTAATGTACCGAACTGCTCAACTTCAGAGGCTTGTGAGATACGCTATTTTCCTGTTACATTTTTAACCACACTCTTGCCTTAGAATATCCAGTTTAATAAAAGTGGTATAATAAAAGGTGTTGTGTTCGAAAATTAAACTGGTACAGGTGTTTCCCCGCGATGATGTTAGAAACAATCGTGGAATGGATGAACACATAAATACCGATTGACCAAACGACAGAACACTTGCTTCAATATGTACGCGTGTATGCATGATTTTTGAGTTTCCAGACAGCAAAATTTTTGTGAACAATAGTCAATGATGATATTTTTGCAGGAGTTAGAGAAGGAGGATTTTGTATTCCCAGCTGGAGTGTATGCCCAATTAATCGATCTGTACGCACATTACGAGAAATTAGATGAAGCCATGAAATATAGGCAGAAACTTTACGAGAGAGAACCTGACTTCTGTTTGGATGATTCAAAAGTCATTAAGCTTGTAACTTTGATGGTGAGGAATAACCAACTAAAAGGTAAGTGTAGTTCGTACTTCCATACAGCTTTGAAAAATACAAAAATTAAAATAAGAGTTTCGAATAAGAAGGTACGAGATATAAATTTTATCCTGTGCTTGTACTAATCTTGTCCATGTTTTGTGAATGATAAATGACTTCACAAAGAAGTATTGAATTACACTAGCAGAAAGTATATATTTGAAAAGAGAAGAAAGTGACCAAGATACACTAAAATTTTGAAGAAATTTCATGTGTGTTTGCGTAGGAAAGATTACAAAGAAAACTTACTGTATGGCAGGATATGTTGGTCCATATCCGAAAGGGAAGCATTATATTTTTGTCTGCTGGTAATACTTGTTGGTACCAACTCCTGTACCACTGTAGGTATCCAACTTAAAATACGTATTTTTCCTGTTTTGTGCAATATTACTCTTATAATTTTTTATTAAAAATAATGATTACTAGATACTAATCTTTCAGTGTAAATATAATATTATTTAACATATTCAAAATTATTTATGCCTTAGTTGCTGGTCTTATGGCTAGCGCCCATGACTTTGGTGCACGAAACTCTGGATTCGATACCTGGTGGGAGAGCATCGAGTGAAATGTTAAGGACTAATTTTTAGTATTCATCAAGTTATTAGGAAATTATTATGACGGTAACATTCAAGAAATTAAAAGCAAGTTTGCTACTAAGTGGTGAAACGATTATTGATCAGTAATCATCCAGGATAATGTTGGTTAATACTAATTTATTTATTTATTTATCAGGAAATAACAGACATAAGTCTACTAACAATTTCCTGCTTATTTAAAACACTATACTGAAACATAATAATAAAATAATAACAATAAAATAAAATAATAACAATAAAATAAAATAATAATAATATTAATAATAATAATATCATTATTTATGCAAATGCATGATCATCATTATTAGAGCTTATTAATATTCAGAGAAAGTAAATACTGTCGTAAGGCCAGGGTTGGACTGGCTTCATGAAAAGGGCGGTGGCACAGATGTCAGTTTCGGCCAACAGCTCTTATGTTACAGTCACATGTGAGTGGAGACATTCGAGATAGTACTCTGCTTTGTATGACACACGTTAGTTAAGATAGGAATTAGTAGAGATTTAAGTGAAAGTTTACACTCACACACACACACACACCATCAAGAAAAGAATAAATAAAAAATAAAAGCGTTAGCAATCTTAGCATAACCCTATTGATAAATTTTCAAAATAGCTCAGGATTGTTAGCTTCGCTTCTATTCTCTCTTCGCGTTCTCTTAGCATTAATTAGCAACATTTCTTTCTTACCGTCGTAACATTTGTATTTAAGTATCTTCGTATCAATTGTTCATATTGTTTTACATCTGTTCCTTTCATCCTTGAAGACAACACACACAGTTTGCTGCTGAAATTATCGGATGAAACTTACGTATTTACTACAGACTATTAAAAAAGTATCATTTGGTAAAATATTACATTTTCTTAGTTCCCCCCCCCCCCCTCCCCCCGCTCTTTTCTGTGCAGTTAACCTGTACTTGGACCTGAAAGACATTTGAGATATGAAAAGCAAAATACTGGTATATTCGTTAGCACTTTCGTAGGTAATTCAATGGTTCTTGTCTTTATATACCAGAATACTCTAAAAACGAAATAATTTGTAATGGCCTTACTCATTATCTTTTGGTTATAATTGAAAAAGGTGAGAGTAGTCTGCGAACTTCACGGTTTAGACAGTATAAATAGAGTGACTAATGGTATTTAAGAAGAAAGATGAAAAAGCATGACAGATTCTGAAAATTGATTTGTTTCTGAATTTAATTTCTTATATCGGGGGGAGCACATTAGAACATTTTTTTTTTCTGTTAATGATTTTATATTGCTGTTTACTCACTCTTTTCATATAAATTTATAGCAGGAATCACAAAAATGTAATTTCTTGTGACAGAAGGTAATTCTTGGACATAAAGTAGTAATAGTTAAAAAAATAAGTAAATAAAGCTATTTAAATGTGTCAGAATGGGAAACATTTGAACAGCCGCGATTTTGCTACAAAATCATATCAAAACGGAAAAATTTGACTCTTCATTATGTTCATTGTATTACTCTTTACTCTTTTTTAAGAATTAAATTTAAAATTAAAATACGAGTGTTAACCGCTATTGTTCAGACTGTTCCACATGTACTGTTAGGTTGCGGTAGTTTGAAAATCAAATCTGATTTTTCTGCTTCTTCCAAGTCTGCTTTCTCTAAAAACGCAATCTTCCACATCCTGCACTTGACGTATATCATGAGTGTCCGCTGAAGTATAACCGCTTTTTCTCACACGACTTACTCTTATATAAGCGGTAGATTTTGTCTTGAAACTAAATACACTAGAACAGTGTTTCTCAAAGTGTAGGTCGCGACCCATTGGTGGGTCGCGGACGTTTTTTTTTTAGTGGGTCGCGAGAAGTTTTTTTTCTTTTAATTGTGAAAATTTTATTTTGATGCAGAATTATATATTCTGAAGTAATATTCAGAAAACAATGAGGTGAAAACTAAGTGGTTACTCAGAGCCCTGCCCTATTGTACAGTCAGTAGCGATACTGGGTTAGGGCGGAAAGAGAGTGGCTAAGTCAAAATCTTTCACGGGATAGGGCATTGGTCGGGAGAGTGTTAGCTCTGTGTTACCTTTCTATGGGAACACTTTAATCCTTTTTGCGCATGTGTACAATTTCATATAATACTTAGAAATTTACATTACACTTGCTTGATCGTCACCGACTGATATTCTCGTACCGACAGGACCACTATATTCATAAATTTACATTACAATTAAGTTTGAAAGTGAGGTATTTACGACAGACTCAAAAGAAACGAACTAAATTTTGATTTATTAAAATTTAAGCAGAGCTCTACTTTGTAACGTTCGTCGTTCGGGATGTTCACATCATCTCCAGTAAATTCCATGTTAATCACTCGTACGAACTGTTATTGAACGAACTGGAATTAGATATCATTTACAAAATTTAATTGCTTTGAAACACATCACCATTACGTAAAATGTCAATGTGCATTTGAATAAAAGTAAGTGGGCCACAAAATTCTTTTTATTATTTAATGTGGGTCGCGATAACAACAAGTTTGAGAACCACTGCACTAGAACGTCATTTAGCCGAATCGCTAAAAAGAGCCTATACGCGGAACGACTTTTATTTAAAAACAATGAGTATAGTATTTATTTTGGTATATCAGTTATTTATCAAACAGCAAGTTCACTTTTACGATGCATTGGCTGTTCTCACTCACTCCCTCATCTCCGTCTATTTTTAACAGAGGTACTGTACTGTAAAGAGAGACATCTGCCAGTTGAGATTTGTATTCATTTCAGTGCGGTATATCAAGAAACCTTTATTCCAGATTAACTAATTTCCATTCAACCGAAGCATCATCGGTCTCATCAGTTTCGGGACTTGAGTGTAATACAAAATTGCCGACAATGCACACTACATTATCGCTTGCCTGTTCCTTACGTTGCATCATGTAGCACGTCATCATTGTCCCTCTTTCAACAGACACTACCTGTGTAATTTGCCATGTGCCGAGTTGAGTCTGGGGACTGTATAAATGTCGCATCCCTGGCGTCTCAACATTGTAAATTCTATCAGGAGTAAAATTTTTAGATTAAAGGATCTCTTCATAACTTCCAAAAATTTCTTGCACATTGGGTCTGTTAAATACGGTAGCGCTGCCCAGACTATTGCTCTTTAGTTTCCGAAATGTGAAATTTGTATCGATTGATGAAACCAATTTTCCAATCCCTTCCTGCAGTTTTGTTTACAGGCCATGATTCTGTATGTTTGCAATTCAGTTTCTGTGCATAGTCCTATGCAAATTTACATAACTGGAAACAAGTCAACCCATAATTTAATTTTGAGCATGTGGTTATTTAGCTGGCGTCGACTTGTTGACTGGTAAATCGTGAGTCGTTCTGAACTATTTCCTCGCCCTTTCAAGCTTTTGTAAATAGTACTGTAATTAGAGAGTACGCAGAATTTCAACAACGGGGTACTGTTCAAGAACTCAATCTCATATCGTTTCAGAACGCATGTCATTCTTGTACATATATGTTAATATAGCTAGTAAATGTTTATATTCTTCATATCTTGCTCAAGAATGTGGGGTTGATAAAACTCGAAATATTTAAACACAAACTATTTGCTAAGCAAAACAATATCTTCACATTCACTGTTTTGATAGTGTCTGATGAAGTCAAAGTGTTAGTTGGCGAAACCGTCACACGTACAGTATATAGTTTTCTTAATGTGAATATATTGTTTTGCTCAGCAAATTGTGTTTAGTTATATACCAAGCAAAGCTTCTGCTTATGGAAAATGTTACCGAAATATTTCCATTAGTACACTTCTGACTGTAATAAAGTATTGTGGGCTTAAAATTATACTTCGTCGATGCAGCTTGTATCGATAATTCGTCCTCATTGGCGACTTCTACTGCGTCTTCGATAACGTCATCCAGTATGGGTGGCTCGTTTTCCTTCATGTAAGTTCAAACGATTATTTCAACAGAAAACAGCAACATTGGAACGTTAATGCATTTTTTCCCTTTTGTTTTGAAATTGCAGACTCTGCGGTAGTATTCTTGCAGTTAAATATCATTTTAACGTGTTCAAATGTGCCTTATTTAGAGTTGTTCCGCTTTGAGAATTTTCGCATTTTTTGGTAGACAGAAACTCACAATCAGATTTCAGCATAAATGATAGATAGAGTGATGATTAGGTAATGATATTGTAACACATCCCTCAGTAAATTCGTAGGATGACATAAATGTCGCCACTATTCGCAAAATCCATATGATGTTTAGGAAGTTCTAACCTTCAAATGATACGTGTCACAATTTCACAACAATCTGACGGTTAGTTTACAAGTTACAGAGGATTTAGTGACTCAACTTTTGTAATTCAAGCAAAGCAGTAGCTTGACAAGTGTTATTCGGACTCCGCCCCATCGAGACAAATGATAGAGAAGTGATCCCTGAATTTAAATGCGGATGTACAAATACCGATGATAGTGAACACTCTGGTCGGCCAAATGCTGCAGTTGTTCCAGAAAACATAAAAAAGTCCACAAAATCGTTTTGGCCGATCGTAAAGGGAAGTTGCGTGAGATAGTTGACACCGTAAAGATATCAGAAGGCAGTGTGTTCACTATTTTGCATGAACATTTGTCCATGAGAAAGCTCTGTTTGAAGTGGGTACCGCGTTTGCTCACAGTCGTACAAAAACAGCAACGCGTCGACGATTCAGAGCACTGTTTGGAGCTGTTTCAGCGCAATAAAAAGGATTGTTTTAAGCGTTATGTGACAATGGTGAAACATGGATCTATCTCCAGAGTCAAATCGGCAGTCAGCTGAGTGGACAGCAACTAGCGAAGGCCATCCAAAGCGATCAAAAACGCAAATGTCAGCTGGTAAGATTTTGGCCTCCATATTTTGGGATGCGTACAGTATTTTATTCATTTACCTTGAGAAAAGAAGAACCATAAGTTGTGAATATTATATGACCTTATTGGCGCGTTTGAAGGAAGAAACGATCCGAAATGAAGGAAAAAAGTGCTCTTTCACCAAGACAATACATCGTGTCACAAGTATATCGCAACAATGGTAAAATTGCACTAGTTCCACTTTGAATTGCTTCCTCATCCACCGTACTTTCCGGATTTGACTTCCAGCGACTACTTGTTCGCAGACCTGAAAAGAATCCTCCAGGGAAAGAGATTTGGCTCCAATAAAGAAATGATTGCCGAAACTCAAGCCTATTTTGAGGCCAAAGGTAAATCGTTCTGTAAATAGGTATCGAAATGCTAGAGAAGCGTTGGAATGAATGTATCACTCTATGTAGATGAATAAAATCGAATATTGCCTAAAAGTTGTTTATTAGTCATCCTACGAACTTATTGAATGATGTATTATAAACAAACGTAGCTTCGACTGTTTAATGTAAATGTAATTCCCTTACAATTTCAGCACAAAAATGTTGGTACTCATAGCTGAAAACACAACCGGATTTATTCGATGCCGACGTGTGAGAGAGTAGGATGAAGCTTCGACAATGCTGTCGGCTACTGTCGCTGTCCGGAACTTCTAGTAATTTCCTTTCTATCGCGATTTTCAAATGTGCCCTGTTGTTCTTTACTTTCTTTCCCTAACATGTTAGAGTTGTGAGATTCTTTTTCTCAGTTACGTTCGCCGAAGTACAAGATAATTATGCCATAGACTTTCAGCTAACAGCTTTCGTTTCTTCCTTTAAACTAAAAATAAATTTATCTATGGATCCTTTTCCTTTAATTTTACAACTACACGAATAGTAACTCTAAAATGTATGATACAGTATTTTCAGTTTATTATGTATATTTTGTGTTTAATATACTAACAAGTTTTACGTGGAAAATAACAAATAAATCTAAGTTTCAAATATTATAATTCATCATTTGAGCACAATAAAGAATAAAAGGTACTTAAAGCGATGAAGACGGGATAGAAATAATTAAATTATGTTCTTTAATCTGATATGCAGAAACCATATGTTCATTATATATGTTAATTTATTTCCAGAGGCCATTGATTTCCTGTCGCAGCAGTCACGAGAGAGAAAGCTGGAAGAGAGGACATTTACCTACAACAATTTATGCTGGCGTTTACTCAGCAGTGTGGGAGAAACAGGGAATGTGGAAGGAACGAAACAATTATTTGATACTCTAGTCAATTGCCAATACATTGATGTAAACAATGTGTTATTAGGACCATTAATAAAAGTACATTTAGTAAGGTAAGAGGCCGTGTGTTTGTGGTAAAAAAGAAAAAAAATGTTTATACATTGAGAAAAAATCTTCAGTAATGTATTGTTTTTTCAGAGTCCAGTCACATTATTGCTGCTAAACATTAGTGTGTGTATATACGAGGTGTGTTAGAAAAGTAATGAGACGTAACACCCGACCGTGCACTAACCGACAACGCTGCTGCCGACAACCGACAGCCTCCACTTTCACATGTCAGTTAGTGAACCCATGCCGTTGATTCAATACAAGTTTGAACTTGCTGCAGTTGCTACACGATTGTTAAGAGCGTTTGAAGTGATATTGTTTGTGAAATGCATTACGAAAATGAACCGGCAAAACTGAGAGCAATGTTGTGTCATTAAATTTTGTATAAAGCGTGGCGAATCTGCTACTGTGACTTACGAAATGTTACAAAGGTTTTATGAAGGATATTTCCTATCCGGCACAAGAGTTCAGGTGGCATTAAGTCCTTTTTAGAAGGCCGAAAACAAGTGTAAAACGAACCTCGTGTAGAAAAACCCCCAAACCTCAGAAACGGATGACAATGTTGAACGAGTAAAGTCTCTTGTGAGGTCAAATCGTCAGTTGACGGTGAAAATGATTAGTAATGAGTTACAATTAAACGTGTTTACCGTCTGTCAAATTTTAACGCAGGATTTAGACATGAGAAAATTGGGAGATCAGGTAGTTCCAAAGAACCTCACGATTGAAGAGATGGCCAATCGGAGGGATAAGTGTTTATTAGCAGCAAAGAGTATGTCTCTACTTCCCCAGCTTCCTGTTCGTCGGATCTGTTCCTGTGATTTCTTTTCATTACCCTTTCTTAAAAAAATAAATAAATAAATAAAATTGAAAAAAAAAATTTGAAAGGACGGCCGCCATTTTGATACTTCTGTTAATATCCAGAAGAGTTTAACCGACCAGCTGAAAGGTATTTCAGCAGAAGCTTTCTCCTACTGCTACAAAGACTGGAAAGAATGCTTGGATCGCTGTGTAGCTGCCCAGGGGGCTATTTTGAAGGGAATAACCTTGATGTGAAAAAATGTTAAAATGAATTCATCATTAAAAGGAAATGTCTCATTACTTTTCTAACATATCTTATATACAGGGTATTAATGAACTAGACCGACAAACTGAAACAGGTGATTCCTCACATCAAAATAAGGGAAAAAGTTCATATGGACCTGTGGTCAAAGTGCATAGTTTCAGAGCTAGGACTGTCCAAACCCGTGGGAAAATGAACTTTGAGGGCGATATTCTCCAAAACTATTACCCATTGAGCTAAGGCCACATGTTTTTGTCTTAGACTTGTAATCTGCTCTATCCAAATATGCGTGATTCTGAATCGTTCAGTGGCGGCGAAAGGGATTCCCCCCAGAAAGTGGGGGGTCCCAGATATTCCGTTAGGACAGATGGGGTCCGATTCATGACGAATGGAACAACGTTTCACCAAGTAACAAAAAGTCGTTGACAGACCATCAGTATTTTGAACAAAATCAAGATGGCGAAGGATTTTTGGTGTGTTGTGCGTGGTTGCGTAACTACACTAGGGACTAAATGTAGTGGATAAATAAAAATTAAATAAAAATCATTACATGCATGACCCATAATCATGACCTCTGTGTTAAAGAAAACAAACATTAATAATACGTAACGATTTTGGAAGAATTGATCCAATGAGGCTTTGCAAGAAAATCTGAGTACCCCCGAAAAAAAAAAAAAAAAAACGAATCCAAGAACAATAGATACCATGTTCTTAATCACAAGCTCACTTGGTCGTAGATCTAAAGTGAGACCCCTTGCCATATAGGTGCACACTACCACTGAGTTACCACGTATCCCTTCCCTCCCTCCCCCCTCCCACGTAGCGAACAACAGATCGTTGACAACGTATGGGAGCTGATGACACATAAAAGCAAGAGTTGGTAACTTATCCTCACGAATTTGTTGTTGCCTCTTAGGCTAAAGGAGGCGGATAATTAAAGAAATATGAAAAGAGTTGAAGAAATGAAAATACGCAAGACAATGTAAGAACCGCGAGGAAACCCATGTTACACTTCTGGAAAGACACCTGCTCGTTGGGATACCAACATGAAAAGTTTCTTGGCCATGTGGGTCACATTGTAAGTAGTAATAGGAAAATAGAACACATGGTATTGCCAGGCAGTCACAATGGTGGAAGTGTCATTGAACGGATCAGAGGCACACGGACATGTTTGGAAACATTAGCACAATCTACGCTGAAAGTAATTCCTCTCCCTTCACCTTCATCTTCCCTCTTTGATGTATGATTATATGAGATTATCACAGCGACTGCGGAAACAAATTGCAAGTAAATTAAAAACTTGTTGTTTATTGTGCACTCACATTGGGCACATCAGATGAATATCATGCGCCACCTCAACTCTTTTTGTATTTTTTTAATCATCCACATATGTCTTTAGCCTAAGAGGTAACATTGTCATGTTAATTTGTTTCAAATCTGGGAGGGTAAGTTACCATCTCTTGCTTTTATGTGTCATCAGCTCCCATACGTTGTCAACAATGGGAAAAGGGATACGTAGTAACTCAGTGGTAGTATGCACCTGTATGGCAAGGGGTTTCACTTTAGATCTACGACCAAATGAGTTTGTAATTAAGAGCTTTTTTTTTTTTTTTTTTTGGAGGGGGGGGGGATACTCAGATTTTCTCGAAAAGCCTCATTGGATCAATTCTTCCAAAATCGTTGCGTATTATTATTGTCTTCTCCTTTAACACACAGGTCACGATTGTGGGTCATGCATGTAATGATTTTATTTAATTTCTATTTATCCACTACATTTAGCTCCTAGTGTAGTTACGCAACCACGCACAACACACCAAAAATCCTTCGCCATCTTGATTTTGTTCAAAGTATTGATGATCTGTCAACGACTTTTTGCTATTTGGTGAGACGTTGTTCCGTCCGTCATGAATCGAACCCATCTGTCCTAACGGAGTATCCGGGATCCCCCGCTTCCTGTTGGGGAATCCCTTGCGCCGCCACTGAACGATTCAGAATCATGCATTTTTGGATAGAGCAGATTACAATTCCAAGACAAAAACATGCCGCCTTAGCTCAATGGGTAATAGTTTTGGAGAATATCGCCCTCAAAGTTCATTTTCCCACGGGTTTGGACAGTCCTAGCTCTGAAACTATGCATGTTTGACCACGGGTCCATATGAACTTTATTTTTCTTATTTTGATGTGAGGAATCACCTTTTTCAGTTTGTCGGTCTAGTTCATTAACATCCTGTATATATAGATAAATAAAGGTGTATATAAAGAAGTAAGAAAGTAAGATAAATTGTCGATTTACTGAAAAGCGTACGAAGATAAATATCTGAAACACTCTCTTGTCACATGGTATCACTCTAACAAGTGTTGCTTCAGGTAAACGTAGCCTGTTGTGCCTCTTCAGATGTCCACGAAGGTGTTTCTTTAGGTGTCAGGTATTGTATTATTGCCATTAAAACATAGATTTGACGCTCTGCGAACCAACTACTTCGAAATATCTGCTGTCATTATGTTTGAGTGTATCGAATTTATGTGTATGTATTACGTATCGTATTTTTTGGTATGAAATTTATGTAATTTTTAAAAGTTTGGAGTTCAGGAAGTTTACTGTTTTTAGTCTGCTTTCTTTGATGTTAGGGTATATGAAGTTTAAAATATTGTATAGGGGTTATAACTGAACATCATCCCTATATAAATATTCATTCACGAATCGGCAATATCTTGTATATTGTGATTGTAGATATTTTAAAAGTTCGATTTTCAGAACGATTCAGCACTGCTTTTGCCAAAAAGTAGTTTCCAATAGCTGATTCGTCAGTTTGTAAAATTTATCCTAGTATTGGAATACGTTATTTCTCAGACAATACATGAAGAGGGTTAGTTTCGTCGACTTTAGTCATGGTGACTTTTCTTTTTGTTAACAGAAATCGGGTGCAGTCAATAGTTAGCGATAAGGGAGTCAGGGTATAATGTTCTTTACATCTATGATGCCAACTTCATGTTTGCGTTCATGATCGGTGTAACCTCATCTTTGTTTATCACGCTGTTGTGCATGCTTGAATGATTTAAAATATTCGACTTAAAAATTTTAGTAGAAGATAAGACGGACGATTCTTTTCCGATATGATGACCTGAGTGAAGCTTCTATCTTGTACACTTTAGTTAGTACCTTTATTATCGAAAGTAAATATGCCTTCATTTTTAATGTCTTTTTAGTTCTGATTGTGCTGGTTAATGGATTGTATCTAGATATGTTAGGTTAGTGGATTGTATCTAGATATGTTAAAACTTTGTATCCCCTACTTTGCTAACATTTTTGAGGACTAGATATTTTTCGTTTTGATTGCTTTAAATATTTTCGTTCTTCTTCTATATCAGCTATATACGAGTACTTTACAGACATAAGGTGGTCTGTAAGCCAAATACATATAAAATTGGTAAATTCTTTCTTATTTCTATCAGGATAAACTTCTTCTTTTTGTAGAATGTCTGTTTTCCCTGTACTATCCAAATTATATAAACGTCTTAACTTTCATTGCTTCAGGGTTTCCCAATTATTTCCTTGTATATATTTCATGCAGTTTATGAGTTTCGTAGATCCCTTGTTTACTTACATAATGTGGAAGAGCAATCTAATGTATGAATGCAGTACACAGCAAAAAAATGTGTTGAAACAACACAAAATGACTATCACTTTAGCGTGTTACTTATGTGTTAATTCAAAACCAAGCACATCGCCTTCCGAGCATATCAGAAATAACTCGTTACTGGCTGTGAGTATTTGTATTGATTTTTATTGTTTGCTATTAGCAAAGCTTTGCGCAATATATTTGATATTTATGTCAAGTAACGAATACCACCGTACATTCTTAAGGATTGTATAGACATTCTTAAACATCCTCTACATATGTCATTAAAAACAAGCGTGTTTCCGGACAAGTGGAAAGAAGCCATAGTTTGTCCTATCCCTAAATCTTGTGATGCGAAGAATGTACAGAATTTTAGGCCTATTTCTATTTTATCAGCATTTGCCAAGGTGTTTGGGCAAGTAATATTCAAGAGGATAATGTGTCATGTAAAACCCGTCATGTCAGTATAGCAGCATGGCTTCTTAAAGAATAGATCAACATCCACTAATTTAGCTATTACTACAGATTTTATTGCAAATGAATTGGATAGAGGGGGTCAAGTTTATGTGATCTATACTGACTTTTCAAAAGCCTTTGATTTGTTAGACCATGATGTATTGTTGCAAAAACTAACGACTTTTAATTTCTCTATGCAAGCAAAGTTTTTTCGCATCCTATTTGCAAAATCGTCCACGGGCCGTCATGTACAAAGGATATGTATCTAAAAAAATTCACAGCCTTATCTGGAGTCCCTCAAGGTTCAAATCTTTGTCCACTCTTATTTCTATTAGTGATAAATGACCTACCGTCTTATATTCATTATTCTAACACTCTTCTATTCGCCGACGACCTTAAAATATTCTCCAAAATTAATTCGCTTGAAGACTGTGCAAAATTACAAATAGACTTATGTAATATTAGGAACTGGTGTGACAATAACAAGTTTAAGTTGAACATAAATAAATGCAAAACTCTTTCCTTTACCCGCAAAGAAAACACATTAAATATGACTATTCTATTGAAGGAACTATTTTAGAGACACCTACTTTAATTCAAGATCTAGGAGTGCTATTTGATCCTAAATTAAGTTTTACTCATCATATTGAAACAATTGTTAATAATTCATACAGAAATCTTGGCTTTGCTATGAGAATAGGTAAGGAGTTTTAAAACGATGCTACGTTAATGAAACTCTACTTTTGTTTTGTGAGATCGCAATTAGAATATGCGACTCTGTCTTGGTCACCAAAAACACAAAAACACGTAGATATGATTGAAAGAATACAATTAAAATTCTTGAGATTACCTGCTTATAGAAAAACTGGCATGTATCCAAAATACGAGTCGTATTCAGAAATAGTACAAAACTTGAAACACGTTGAAACAACGGAGAGAACATACGGATCTTCTATTTTTACACAAATTACTACATGGTAAAATTGACTGTCCCAATCTTACTTCGAAGGTTCAATTGCATGCATTGTCCCATCATGTAAAACCCGCGTAGGAAATAGCAGTACATTTTACTGCAGAAAGACAAGAACAAATATTAATCCAATGTTCTCGGGATTGCTGCCAGAGTAGGTGTTGCTGTGCTGAGCTTTCGTTACCATACAGCGGCAACATCTTCAGAGCTATGTGTTGAAGTGTGCTGGTCGTACAGATTATATAGTGGTCTTTAAGAATCGCTGTGTTCCTATTGGTTGTTTATGTTGGCCAATGGCGTGCTCTGATTTTGCTGGTGGAAACTGCTCTCTGATTGGCTGGTGGTTCTTTTCGTACTGAGGAGCTGGAACCAGATGTCAGGTAGATGATAACCTTCGTCTCTGTTGATGGATGGCTTGTATGTACGGATGAATAAAGATTCATGTATTTTCCTGTCCCAGAACTGTTCACTTTTCTTTAGTACTTCAATTTGGTCCCACATGGCCGTATGATTGTATTGTATGCAGTGTTCGGCTATTGCAGATTTTTCGGGTTGTTTAAGTCTGGTGTGTCGCTGGTGTTCTTTGATTCTGTCTTCAATGTTCCTTCCTGTTTCACCTATGTAAGTGGCGTTACATTCACAGGTGATCCTATAGATGCCTGGTGTCTTTAATCCCAATGAGTCTTTTGCACTTGGTAGTAAACTCCTGATTTTCGGTAAAGGGCAGTGTAGTCTTGATGTTGAATTTCTTCAATAGTCTTGCTAGTTGGTTGGAGGTTTTTCCCATATATGGAATAAGTGCAATATTTTCCTTGTCTGCCGTTTTGTCCTTTTTTGTGGTGCAATCTCTGCTACTGTATTTTCTCATGGCTGTGTTGATCTGTTTCGACGAATATCCGTTAAATTTGAATACTGTTTCCAGGTGAGACAGTTCTGTGCTTATATTATCTGGATCTGCTATTTGGTATGCTCTATGTATTAGAGTATTTAACACCCCCATCTTCTGTGCAGGATGATGAAAATTGGTCGCATCGAGGTAGAGATCAGTGTATGTGGGTTTCCTGTAGATTGAATGGCCTAGACTTCCATCTGGTTTCTTGTATACGAGTACGTCCAAGAACGGGAGTCTTCCTTCTGTTTCTGTTTCCATTGTGAACTGGATGTTGCGGTGTATAGAATTCAGATGCTGCAGGAATTCGTCGAGTTTCTGTCTGCCATGGGGCCATATGACGAATGTGTCGTCTACATATCTGTAGAATACTGTAGGTTTGTATGTTGCTGTTTCTAGCGCTTTGTGTTCAAAATACTCCATATAGAAGTTCGCTATTACTGGAGAGAGAGGAGAGCCCATTGCCACACCATCACTTTGTTCAAAGAAATTGTCTTGGTAACTGAAGTAGGTAGACGTTAGGGTGTGTCTGAAGAGATGTACTATATCCTTGCTGAAGTGCAATTCCAGGAGTTTAATAGAATCTTCCAGTGGTACCCTCGTAAAGAGAGAAACCACATCAAAGCTGATGAGTATGTCATCTGCGTTTGTCTTGATGCTGTGTAGCAGTTGTACGAAATGGCTGGAGTTTCTGATATGGTGTGTACACACTCCTGTTAGTGGCTGTAGCAGTCCTGTTAATTTCTTGGCCAGGTTGTACGTGGGGCCTCCTATGGTGTTAACTATGGGTCGTAATGGAACTTCTTTCTTGTGTATCTTCGGAAAGCCATAAATCCTTGGTGGTATTGAACCGGAAGGTTTAAGCCTCTTCTTTTCTTCTTCATTCAGACTGGAACTTTGTATTAATCTGGAGGTTTTCTTTTCGATGGCCTTGGTTGGATCTCAATCAGAAACTCCAGCCATTTCGTACAACTGCTACACAGCATCAAGACAAACGCAGATGACATACTCGTCAGCTTTGATGTGGTTTCTCTCTTTACGAGGGTACCACTGGAAGATTCTATTAAACTCCTGGAATTGCACTTCAGCAAGGATATAGTACATCTCTTTAGACACACCCTAACGTCTACCTACTTCAGTTACCAAGACAATTTCTTTAAACAAAGTGATGGTGTGGCAATGGGCTCTCCTCTCTCTCCAGTAATAGCGAACTTCTATATGGAGTATTTTGAACACAAAGCACTAGAAACAGCAACATACAAACCTACAGTATTCTACAGATATGTAGACGACACATTCGTCATATGGCCCCATGGCAGACAGAAACTCGACGAATTCCTGCAGCATCTGAATTCTATACACCGCAACATCCAGTTCGCAATGGAAACAGAAACAGAAGGAAGATTCCCGTTCCTGGACGTACTCGTATACAAGAACCCAGATGGAAGTCTAGGCCATTCAATCTACAGGAAACCCACACACACTGATCTCTACCTCGATGCGACCAGTTTTCATCATCCTGCACAGAAGATGGGGGTGTTAAATACTCTAATACATAGAGCATACCAAATAGCAGATCCAGATAATATAAGCACAGAACTGTCTCACCTGGAAACAGTATTCAAATTTAACGGATATTCGTCGAAACAGATCAACACAGCCATGAGAAAATACAGTAGCAGAGATTGCACCACAAAAAAGGACAAAACGGCAGACAAGGAAAATATTGCACTTATTCCATATATGGGAAAAACCTCCAACCAACTAGCAAGACTATTGAAGAAATTCAACATCAAGACTGTACACTGCCCTCCACCGAAAATCAGGAGTTTACTACCAAGTGCAAAAGACTCATTGGGATTAAAGACACCAGGCATCTATAGGATCACCTGTGAATGTAACGCCACTTACATAGGTGAAACAGGAAGGAACATTGAAGACAGAATCAAAGAACACCAGCGACACACCAGACTTAAACAACCCGAAAAATCTGCAATAGCCGAACACTGCATACAATACAATCATACGGCCATGTGGAACCAAATTGAAGTACTAAAGAAAAGTGAACAGTTCTGGGACAGGAAAATACATGAATCTTTATTCATCCGTACATACAAGCCATCCATCAACAGAGACGAAGGTTATCATCTACCTGACATCTGGTTCCAGCTCCTCAGTACGAAAAGAACCATCAGCCAATCAGAGAGCAGTTTCCACCAGCAAAATCAGAGCACGCCATTGGCCAACATAAACAACCAATAGGAACACAGCGATTCTTAAAGACCACTATATAATCTGTACGACCAGCACACTTCAACACATAGCTCTGAAGATGTTGCCGCTGTATGGTAACGAAAGCTCAAGCACAGCAACACCTACTCTGGCAGCAATCCCGAGAACATTTGATTAATAGTAGACGCCAGCAAAGCTTCAAGATCATAAGAACAAATATCCTCGCTAAGTCTCCTATATGGAGAATGAGGCTTCCTACAATGCAATTGAAAGGATAACTTCTATAGATGTTTTTGGAATGTCGGAGACAGTATACAAGAATAGCCTTAAAAATATGTGATAATGAAAATATATAAATGTATAACCTTGTTTAAGTATATATATAACTAAGGGTAAATGTATTTGTAAGGAACAACACTGTAACTGGTCCTAGAGCCTGTTGTGTTGAATAAATAAATAAATAAATAAATAAATGTTTTCTGTAATCGGTCACGTAAACTTGTGAATCGTCTGACAACAGACTTGAATAGCAGTACTGTCATCTGTTTTCCTTATCTGTTATTCTTATGTCTAAGCACGTAAGAACAGAAGATGACAGAACTATTTACTCATGTAACTGTTGTCAGACAATTTACAAGTTTGTAAAACTATTATTGTAACCAATTACAGAAAACTGAACGTTATTCATTGTTTGGTATAAATGCCAAATATGCTGCGTAAATGATTGCTTATACCAAACAATAAAAACCAATGCAAATTCTCACAGCCAGTACCTAGTTACAATATTTATGATATGCTGGGAAGACGATATGATTGGTGTCCATTAACACGCTAAAGTGGTAATCATTTTGTGTTGTTTCAACACGTCATTTTTTGCTGTGTATTGGTGGATAGGAACAATGTGCAAATGATGAACTTATTATTTTTTTTTTCATTAATTACGTTCAAATTAAAATGGAGTATATTTCATGGAAAATGAATAATTGTTTTGTTAAACTATGATTTCAGAAACGACATTAAAGGTGCTCTGGCTCAGTTTCAAGAGTGTTGCGAACAGTATAGAATGACTCCTTGGAAAAATGAATTAACCTGTCGCCTAATCCAAGCAGAGGATGCAGATGCTTTGCAGCATTTGACAGACCTCAGCACTCAAGTTCACGGAGAAATCAATAGTCTCTATGATCTTGTCTTTGCTTTCGTTGAGTGTGGTCGTATTCGACAAGCGAGGAAAATTTTGGAGGTAAGAACAATTTATGTGTATTCTTAATTGTTGTGTTATGAATAACACATACTTTTCCCTATTCCGGTAGTTGTTATTCTTTGAGTCTTATTTACAAGCTTATATTTCATATGAGGAGCGTTTTTTTCAAAACTCGATAGAGCACTTTTTTTTTTTTTTCCACAAGAGTTGCATTTTTGTTCTTATTGTACATAACCTCTATCGAGTTCTGACAAAACATTCATGATTTACTTATTTCATGATTCTATATACATGGCACATTTCGAGATTTGTCAATTCTGATTTCACAGCTCGATTGGTAACATGAAAAACATACCAGAAAAAAGCATACTTCCGTTCCTCAAAACTTCGCTCTATCGAGTTTTGGAAAAACGGTCCTCATACGTATGTGAAAACTCGTAACTCCTCTTCCAATTCTGAGCAATATTCACGGATACCCCTGCAGTGCCTAAACTTCCCACCCACCTATTCCAGAGCCCTCAGCCCACTACAGCAGTACATTTGACCATACCTCCCACATAGAATATCAAGATCCTTCCCCAGTCTTTTATTTCCCTCCGACTTCAAACCATCCCTGGTATTAAACCGTCGTAATCATCTATAAAATACATAATATGTACCTCACTACACTCACTTCCGTTTTTCTCTGTTATTATTTGTAAATTCTTTTCAGTCGAAATTATCTCATTTTTTTATTTTAAAAATTATAATATTTTTTATCAATAATTATACTTCACATTTCTTTTCTGAAATTTTTTAAATGCAGTTATAGTGGAATAGTAAAAGAAAAAAATAAGTAAAATATTTACTGTAGATAAGAATAACGTGTTAATGAAACCTATTCTGCTAGTTTAAAATACATTAAAAGTCATCTGTAATGTTCTATCATTACACATACGCGTATATCAGCAAGATTATTTTAATTACACTAGAAACAGTAGGAGTCTAACTACTACATCAGTTTAGATTGAAAATAAATCACGCGCAGATTCAGAATATCCAGGCTACCATATAGCTACAAATATATCGTTTCTTTATTTTTCAGAACTTGGCTCCCAATGAAGTGATTGTTCTATTGACAACTATACATTTCTCCTACTGTTACTTGTACATATCGAAAATTTGTCTGCATACGTATTATAAATATAGTCAATCTCACTCTTTTGTGCTACGGCTACAAATATAGTACTATCTACACAAATTAGCTCTTGATGCTTTTTTTAAAAAAAAAAAAAAAAAAAACGATCGAATTCTACTACATTCTTTACATTTTTAAAAAAAAAATTACTGTACATATTAGCAAATGGTCACCATACACCATTGCTATAATAGTATCATAACGTTATAAGAACTCTTATTATTTAGCCACTCGGTCGAAAAAGTGTAAACAGCTTTTTCAGACCAGCCATCCTGAATGAGGTTGTCCTCATTCACACCAGGCAAATGCCAGGATGGTACCTAACATATAGGTCCCAGGCCGCTTCCTTCCTTCCCAAATCCTTTCTTCCTTCCCTTTCTTCTGATAGTGTGCTCGACGAGAGACGTCATCCCTCAAACGCGACGGGCTAACATGGCCATAGATGCCGAAAGTCCCGAAATTTAAATCTTAAACCTTATTATGTAACTTTTAAAAAAAAATAAAAATGGAAAAAAAAGAAACATTTTTTTTTAAAACCATGTTTGCACAAGGAAAATGCTTTCTCAACACTGGGGTTGTTTGAAGCTGAAGAAAGCTAGCGAATAGAGGCAGACTAGTAGCACACAGTGTTAGGTTGCCAAAAAAGCATTAAGAAGAGAGCAGTGCTCGCAAATATGTCTTCTGATTCAGGCACCAGTTCTCAAAACTAGGCACCACAATAATACAGTACAATTTTATACACAGGCCTACCTATTTCGGATTTAAATTATCTAGGCGCCAAATTTGTATTTTCAATCGCCATGGCTACGTAGACCCCGGGATTTTTCGAGTTTGAAGAAGAGGAATATTAGCAAAAATTAATTGTGTATTACATGTGTTATTGCTTTGAAATTTCAAGTTTTTTCTTTTCAACAAACGCACATGTTAATATTTTTTCTCTCGTCAGCTCTGGGTGTGAATAATATATTTCGGAAAGGACGCACACAGGGATATATTTCGGAAGGAGCCAAAACATTTCGGGGGCAGGAGAGTCAAAACTCAATATAAGAATAAGTTACATTAAAATTTGTAAAATTACTCCTAGAGTTAAGACTCAATTTGTAGAAAAATCGGGATTACGGAAAGTCCGGACCCCGAGGACCCCACCCCCACCCCCTGTGTACCAGGATGTAGCATACGTTACAGCTTTTAAAAGTACTGCAAAACTTGGATGAGTACGTATGTTTATAGGCACCAATGATGATGTGCTACTGTGACAAGAACACTTTAGTTACATATTTAAGTGGTTCAGTGAATTCAATTCATTGACTTTATTACTTAGCAATATATGTTAGATGCTGTGCTGTATAATCTTGCAAATTAGTACTCTATAACCTTATCCCTAGCTATTCTAATATATTCAAAAAAATTGATTATAAACAAATAGACAAATAGTTTTCTTTTCAGATAAATCTTCAATTCTTTTTTTTATTTTGTTTTATTTTATTTTATTAGCAACGTCGTAAGCAGTTGAAAAATATGCATCTTATCTTTCTCTGAATCGTTTTCCTACTGAGCGGCGCAATTTCCCCTGAACCGACAGATGACGAACAAATATGGCTGTCATTGTTTTAAGTGCTTGAGCAACAGACCGATTTCAATCGCAAATTTCGACTAGTTCGAATCAACACATGAGCAAAAGAAAGTGTTTTCCTTAATTAGTTAGTTCTGAAGTATTTTATAGTGTAAAAAAAAAAAAAAAAAAAAAAAAAAAAAAAAATCAGTAGAAATATCCATTTTATGTCCACCTCGTAAAACAGTAAAATAAATAATTCCAATTTCCATTGGTGCCGAAAGTGCTATAAAAATTTTCTTGAGGATATTTGAAATCCCGGAAAATTTACTTCTGTGTAAGTAAGGAAAGCTTGCTTTAGATTTTTTCCATATATCGATGTTACTTGAAGTATTTAGATTCAAAGTTCATTGTTTTTCATTGGAAAATCTTTGTGTAATTCGTTTTCTTGCACTTGAATCACAAAGATGCACTTTATTATTATTTAGTGCTTTTACACTATTTACATCCCAACATATATATTTCAGACTCCAGGTCTGGGTGTGCGAGCTCAGCGTTTATTGTCAGCTTGCCACCGTTACGAGGAAGAAGGAATGATTGAACCGTTAGAGGGCCTAATTGAAGCAACCAGAGACCTTACTCACATCGACCGTTCAGATATTTACTATCATCTTATGAAATCTTACTGTAAGTACAGATTTGCATTATTTGTTATTTCGTTTTGTTCATATATTAAAATTGTTTTCATTTCATTTTGTTCATATATTATTAAAACTATTTCCATTTTACAAGAGAGGCCGCACTTATTCCATATTCTTGCATTTATCCCAATAGATAGAAAATTCAAATTCAGTTATAAAGCATTCTGTTTTTCCCTCATTTTCCCCAGCCGATGATTTAGATTGCAGTAATTTTCATTCATTCATTCGTGATCAAGATCTTGATGCGTTCATGTACAGTAATAACATTTAGATATTAAGAGTGATAGTGAGGGAGGTGTACCTGTAATATATCGAAATCATCCTTCTTTAGAAAGAAAACATTTCAGAACCTATAATAAAAATTACAACGGAATTTTTACGGGAATTCGTCTTTTTGTATGACTTACTGGAGAAGGTATGACTGTACATGTTAAAACAAAAACCAATTAATGTGCTGAGTGTAGCTAGAGACTCAGCTTTTGAGGCTATGGAATTCAGAGAAAAATCGAGAAAAAAGGGAAAACAAAATTGGTCGTGTCATTGTCATCCATATGATGTCTGACAGTGACACAAACCAAACTTCTGTGTCTAGTATTCTGTTTTCTTTGCACCTTATTTATTTTTTCTCTATTCATAAGCCCTACTAGTTTTAAAAGTTAAGTGTATATTTTTAGTGCTTTCAGTGTTACAAATATTAAGCAGATATTTTTTGTTTGATTTTCCTATGCCAGTGTTGAAATTTCGTCATACTAACCACGTTGAATCGTGTAAAAATGAACAGCAACAGCAGAGAATTCTGTACGGCTGACAGTTTTTCAAACAATTGTGTAGATAGTTTGCACGAAAATATAATTATTAACTGATTACATACCATAAATTATGTAAGAACACAAGTAAGAGAAAGATATATTGTACGCATTTTTGCTGATTCATCAGAAACGACAGGACAAAACTAGAACTATTAAATGAAAGGTATTTAATTGTGGAACGTCAGGTCCAACGCGATATGTATAAATCAAAACGAATGGTATTCTCTAGTATTATATTTTCTGTTCTTATTTCGTTCTAACTATAATGTGTCTTAAAATTGTCTGGTAATACCCTATCAGCCTTCTGTTTAACAATCTGTACACTTCTAACATTTCAAGACCGTTTATGTTCCGTCTTCGGAGGAAAGTTTGACGAAATAAGATGAGTGTGGATGCTAAGATTTCCAATAATTAAAATGCACTACAACTTTTGTGAGAAACAGCGTTACTACATCACTCTCCGGACAAATATGAAAGGACATAATTGCGGGGTACAAGGTTAAAATTTGATCGACGTTGTTGAAAGACAATTTGAGCTTCCTTTCGAATTAAAGTGTTCTTTCGGAACATCCTTTTAGGAAACTGACTAAACTAGTAGTATTAGATACAATAGCTTTTTCTAATAAAATAATGAAATACTTTCAGAATTATCCGTCTTTCTTTACTTCTTGAATATCCCGTTACTAGTACTATTATTATTATTTTGTAATGATGTACCGCACGTTGTTATAGGTCCATAGTCCGAAAAAATGAATTTGAGACAACCATAAACGTTATTAATGCAGTATGTCGGTACTCGAAATGAACAGCAAGATGAAAACAGAAGATAAAAACGTGAAGTGATTCGTTGAGGTCAGTAGACAATCTGCTCAACGATATACCACTGTATAATGAAGGTAGTTTATTGATCATTATCATACATTGAAAAATGTCACTCAGAAAAATAATAATAATAATAATAATAATAATAATAATAATAATAATAATAATAATAATAATAATAATAATAATTATAATAATAATAATAATAATAATAAATTATTATTATTATTATTATTATTATTATTATTATTATTATTATTATTATTATTATTATTATTATTATTATTATTATTATTATTGATTTTAGAAAGGCGTGCGACTCGGTTAGGAGAGAAACATTATACAACGTTCTTGCAGAACTTGGAATACCGAGAAAGCTAATTAGATTAATTAAGATATGTTTAAATGAATCCCAAAGTAAAGTCCCAGTAGGAAAATTTTTGTCCACGAGCTTTCACCTCGAAAATGGCCTGAAACAAGGAGATGCGTTGTCGCCATTATTATTTAACTTCGTTTTGGAATACGCTATAAGGAAAATCAAAGATAGCAACCAGGGCTTACAGTTGAACGGTATTCACCAGGTTATGGCATATGCTGATGATGTAAATTTAATAGGAGATGATAGGAGAACAATAGAAAGAAATGCAGAGATCTTATTAAACGCTTGCAGGGACATGGGTTTAGAAGTAAATGCAGAGAAAACTAAATACATGGAAGTGCGTCGGGACCGGAATACAGCAAATTATGGATGCGTTAAAATATTAAATAATACTTTTGATAAAGTGGATAGTTTCAAATATCTAGGATCAATATTAACAGAGGAAAATCATATTCACGGAGAAATTAAATGTCGACTAAAAGCAGGGAATTCGTGTTACTATTCGGTTCAAAATCTCTTGTTGTCGCGAATTCTGTCGAGGAATTTGAAACTTAAAATATACAAAACGATAATCATGCCTGTAGTTCTGTATGGCTGCGAAACATGGTCACTTACTCTGAGGGAAGAACATAGACTGAAAGTATTTGAGAACAAGATCCTGAGACGAATATTCGGACCCAAGAGGAACGGGAATGGGGAATGGCGGAAACTTCATAACGAGGAACTACATAATTTATATGGTTTACCCAACATTGTTAGGGTCGTCAAGTCTAGGAGGCTTAGATGGGCGGGTCATGTAGCTAGAATGGAAGAAAGTAGAGACGCTTTCAAAGTCTTGACTGGAAGACCAATCGGAAAACGACCATTAGGAAGAGCTAGGCGCAGATGGGAGGACATTATTAAGATGGATCTCGCAGAGATAGGAATACAAAGTAGAACTGGATCCAATTGGCTAAGGATAGAAGTCAGTGGAGAGCTTTTGTGAACGCGGCATTGAACCTCCGGGTTCCATAGGCCATAGAGTTAGTTAGTTGGTTAGTTTTAATAATAATAATAATAATAATCTAGTTTGGGGATTTCGTGTTTTTGCTCTTGCTTAACGTGATAGCAGATCAATTTTTACGACGTCAAAATCTAATAAATCGTTTTCTCTTACTCGGAAACGTATTCTTACAAAAATTCACTAAATTCGTAAACATCTTGAAGATACAATGGAGGGATTTGCCAATATATATGTATATATATTGAAGATACCTCTAATTAGTTTTCGCGAAGTCAAAACATATGTACATTCATGTCCAAAATGATTGTCGCATATCTGTAACTGTCTTCCAGTAAGAATATAGTTTCGTAATGATTTTGCAGGGTAATTTTAATACTGATACTATGTGTATAATCGGGAAATGTGTATTGGTAGTAAATTTCGTAGGAAAAGAATTATAAATACCAAAATTAGAATGAGTAAAACAAAATGTTGCTAAATGGGAAAGAAAGTTTTATTTTCGTTTTATTGTTCTTATTTACTGCTCTATTGATATGAAATTTTCCACATCCATGTCTTTGCCGATTATACACATACTAACATTATAGGAAATACCGGCCGAATTCGTTATCAAATTATATTCCTACAACAACATATTTATAGACATGCGACAATAATTTTGGACATGAGTGTACATTGATTTCTCGTACTGAAGATTGTAATTCATTTACAAAAATCGCTAAAGCTTTTTGACGTTATAAGTTATGTCTGGTTTGGCAGATTAAAATCAACACACACAGGCAATTTTAATTTGTTTTAGAATTCTTGTTTTGTACTTTCTGTATCCATAAGTAACATGAGATTCTCTAAAAATAAACGTAACAAATACCTTGATTTTTTTTTTTTTTTTTTTTTTTTTTTTAATCCACAAGCGTCAGCAATTGGGTTTAGTCCTGTTGCCTTTGTTTCATCGTTTTCAGCAAATCTTGGGAAAATAATGCAACTGCAACCGCTGGACATCTGCAGGTTATTGAACAGCAGCAGCAAAATCCGCCGTTCCTCCGCCTGCTTCATCTATACTTTTTCGAATTTTGAGCTGACTGCTTCTGCTCCTCTATAACGTCACTACTATAACTATCACTTTATTTTCATTTTTAAAGAATGCATATTGCAAAGCTAGAAGTAAGCAGCATCACTCAGACTAAATACCTTGTGATTCTAGACTTGATTATGAAGAAGAACGTAAAGGGAAGCTGTCCCTGACGATTGATTCATGTATCATTTTTACCGGTAATTTAGTACTGTATTATTACATTTCTGTTACTACAGGCAAAGCTGGTGACAAGGAGAAGGCGTTAGGTTTATGGACCAAGATGCAGGAAGATGATGTACAACCCACAGATGAGTTCCTATATACGCTAGGTACATTCCTGAAGGACCAGGGATGCAAAGTTCCATTTGTGATACCTGAACAGCCATCGGCCACTGCGCCACCACCTGAAAGCAGGAGAGTAACTCCAGAAGTACCCCGTGGATCATCCACTCAGGAACTGAGGCAATGTTTAAGGCTAGGAGATATCAATGGAGCTTTGGAGATTAAGAAAAAGTAAGCACTACATAATCCACTTACATTAGGAATAATAAATCCAGAATGTTTTTCTGTCGGATTTAGGAAAGATTATTTCTTGTTAATTTGACATTTCTTTGTGGTCTCTTCTTCGTATTGTTTGATAAAAGATTCCATAGTTTATTGTCCTATCTATATAATGTATATAAAAGCATTTTGGTGGTGTGAGACCGACATGAAGAAAATATAACTGTCTGTATTTCTATTTACTTTCAAAATTTAAGAACTTCCATGAATAGATTTCAGTTGAACTGAAGTCAGAAGAAAATATGTATTAAAACTCTCTTAATTGGGCTTTTATACAGTACAATATAAATCGTAATTTTAAAATAACTCAAAATTGATTCGATATTTTCAGTTTTCGATTTTAGAGGGGTCTGCTAAAAAAGTAATCGTGCTGTGTAAAGTTTAATGACGTCAGAGAGTTTTGGGAGAGAGCTACATTTAATAGTACTTCCCAATACACACTTCAGTTGTTCCTTCATAGTTAATCCAGAACACGGATTCAATTTTGCAGTGCTTATCCTCCGCTCCCGGAATGTCTTTCGCGGACTAAACCAATCTGGAAAGAGCCCCAGTGTCGCTGATGTTACCGGTATTGCGCGGAATTCAGACAGTGATAGCATCATAGAATCTACCGATACAGCATGCTGTGTTCATCCGGTTCCGTTTGTACCAGCCATCTACCATGTCAGTCAAAAGAAATTACGTCTTAAGGGGAGTACTCATGCACTAAAAGCCATCCGTTTGTGCAACGGAAAACCAACTGTAGAAAGCTGTACAAGCGGCACCTGGCGGGAAACCGGTAAAAGTTGTAGTCATCGTACATGAGGCATAGATATATCTGGCAGATTGTGGGAAGGTTTGAGCAATTACACACAGTGTCGATGGAAAAGGACTAAGCAGTTTCTTTCATCAGTGCACCGAAAGTTATCCACGCAATTTCATAGTTATAGCTGCATTTTGTTACATAGGAATATTCAAACTACAACATGCTGCGATAGAGCGTTCACCTCTGGTGCTTGGTGTCCCGGGTTCGATCCCAGCCCCCGCCAAGTGAACTTTGTGGTGGACAAACACCGTGTGCGTGGGTTTTCTCGGGGTTCTCCCATTTTCTTCATTCCACCATTTCATTCATTACTCATCATCACCGTCTCCTTTAGCCTAACCGGCATAACCGTGGGACGTAAAATTCAAAGATTTCATTTCAACATGCTGCGAACAATCTGAAAATCAATGCTACTTAGCTGAGTGGTACAGTGATGGTAGCTGGGAGGGGATTCATGCTGTTTCCTTCGACATATCTGTGAAGCGACTACTATGCTTTTGGACGTCAGAAACACTACCTTCCTTGTAAGATGTGCATATTTTCGACCTCTGGAAAGAAGTTTTCTTAGAGGAACGTGGGCTGTTAGGCAATCGCCGAAAGAGCTCGTCGTCACACAGAACACAACTGGTAGTGGATGAGTGGACAGTCATAGGTAAGTGAACACTTCAAAGTTGTTTATATGGAATCCTATCAGTCGCTCTATTAATTGCAGCTAGTGTCGATAGAAAGAGTAAAATATTTGTATTGATTAGTCGAGTGACAGACGAGAATAACCTTTATGTGATGTAACGCAGTGCTTTAATCTTTTCAGAATGGAAAGCGAAGGAAAATCCCTGACAGTAGGAGAGTTATCTTCGCTGGTTGAAGGTCTGGTAAAGGAAGAGAGGCTCGGTGAAGCTTCTAAAGTTGTGGAGAAGATGTTGACTGAAGGAACATTCCCATCCATGAGAGTCTTTAGATTCTTGCTTAACAGACTGGCGCTCGTAGGGGATACGGAGACTATAAGTCGCTTTGGCTCTAGCTTATCTACGGTGAGTACACTGTTTGTTTCTAACTCCTATCATCTGCTTTATCCAGTGGCAACTTGTCACATAATAGGCCATCTTCTTTTGACTATCAATATACCGGCTATCAGACGGAACTTAATCTTTCTAGATTAACAATAATTTTATTTGCTCTAAGCCAGTGAAAGATGAACTCTGTTCAATCAAACTATTCAGGAGTTATTAATTAATAGAATCTATTCGCGGAAGCATCACTTACGGGAAGAATTACTTTCGCTGTTCAAAGATTACGCTAAGTAGCATATTCGATTGTTTTAAGGCGCTTAGCTAGCAAGTATAAGACACATCAATATCAGGTATCCTAAAAAACTGGTGCTTTCCACGTATAGCTTCCTGATACATTGAATTTGAGGATAAGATCTATTTTCAGGAGGATGGATTCGTTTTGTCCCCAGTTCCTTCTATATCTCTTGTTGATTCCTGTTAAATATATGTCGTAGGATTAAAGTAATAGGTGGCAATAATATTTTTATTTATTTATTTAATTATTAGATGAAATACATTGACACACGTTAATATGTAATACTTAGCAGTGACTTACCACTAAGTACTTCGTAATTTAAAGAGGTGTTTTTATTATTTAAAAAGAAGATAAAATTTTGATTCGATTTGATTTGATTTTGGCGCCCCTTTCAGCAACGAGGCTATATAAGACGTGAACCTACAGCTTAACTTGCAATATGAAGCACATGAGCTCCTGCTAGGAATCGAATCCGGATCTCCCACGCCAAAGGCGCGTATGCTAACCGTTAGCCTGGAGGGAGCTCAAGAAAAAAGGCGTAGAATTGCGATTACATTTAGATTTTGGACAGTTGAATGAAAGTTAGAACACAGTTGTGGTTATATTTGTTGAGCATAAATGCATATGTGTGTGAAATTACTAGAAATTCAGTGACTCACAATATGAGTATTATGATAGCCAATGGGAGATACATACTGGATGAAGTGATCCCTGTTTGTAAAGGGATCACTTCATGTCAGTGTGTCAAGTGATATGTAAATTTCCGGTCTTAGATTATCTTTTCCTTTGATTGGAATGTGTATAGACATAGTATAGACATGTTTTTGAAATTCAACCTTTAATTGTATTTCAGGAGCAGAAAAAGATGGTATCATTTGATAATCGTTTGTGCAATGCATTTATTGCTGCTGGAAAATCCAAAGAGTATTTGGATGCTTTAGAAAACGAAGTTACAGAAGCCAAAGAGGAGGAGTTAGATGCACTAGCGGAGAAGTTCCCTCGAGGAGGTGCCATAGGAATACTACGTAGTCACCCAGAACTCTTACCACGATGTAAGAGGGTGTTTTTTAAGATAATATTTAGAGATAAAGGGAAGGAATATTTGAAATAAAATAAAACTTATGAAATGAAAAAAATTGGTACATGATTTATTAGAACATTCACAGTGAATATACTAAATAGAGACATTTAACTTTCAAGATTTGAATGGCTCGTCAACGGTGGGTAAAGGGACGAAAATACAAGAAAATTAGGAAAACCGAAATGGATCAAAAGATTACGATCTTAACCAATAATTAGTTTTTAGTTTTTGGATTAGGGGCCACAAAATTTTTGAACGGCCCCTAAATCGAGTTTCCGTATTTTATTTTCTACGGAATGAGCACATAGTACTGAATTAAGTGATAGTTTGGGTTTGGCAACACTTTATGTAGTTCTCCAGGTAAAAGGCGCATAAGAAAATATTTGATTAAAATATATTGATCAAAAATGGTCTTTGTTTCTGAAAGTAATCTACGTTAAATATTATTAATATTGAAGACAGTTATACACGACCGAACTTCTCTGTACTACAATAGTGTTTTGTCTGTGTCTTTCCTATACATAGCCGATGGGTCGTTCTGAGATTGAAAGATAAATGTCTCTTTTTACTGCTTCAATGTGTTAAGGTTCTAATAAACCATGTAAGTACCGTTTATTTTTATTTTTTTTTATGCCCATGTTTGGTTCATACACAAGTAAATTGTAGATAAATTATTTGTATGTAAGTAAAAGTTTTAAAATTTTTTTGTACGAATTAAATATCAATAGATACAGAATATCCACCTATTGCAATTAACAGTGCCATGGAATAATACAGAAATACCAGGCTGTTGAACTACTGAGAACTCAAATCCTGATCTTCCTCTTGCTTGAAATTGCTCAGTCAATTAAGCCGCCACGAACACAATCAGTCTTTTTGAGTTTTTTGTACTTTTTTCCTTAAAATCTTTGATAATCACTCAGATAATATGGGAAGAAAGGTTTGAGCTACAGCCAGTACAGCAGTCAGGTATTTTGGTTATTCCATCGTTGCATGGGATGTTCAGCGGTGGAATAAATGCTGTTAAAGATAATACAAATGGGAATGAACACAAGCCTATCCTTAAGCAAGGGTACGCTTTAGTGTGGGTTGGACCAGAAGCGTGGGAACAGACTTCAAAGAAGATTAAGTGAACGACTTCAAATTTCATTTCGCAGGGAGGAAGCTTTAAAGTAAGTTTAAAATAGAGAAAATGAAAGAAATGAAAGAGCTAGTCAGTGAGATCTTCGTAAAACTTAAAATAAAATTCATATTTAGGATGTTATGTAGGAAAGCATAGTTCATTGCCATGTCATTCTCTATGGAACTTACAGGCCTTTGAATGTATTTTTTAAGTCTTCCTATTAAAAATCTTGAACAGCGGTGTACAGAAAGCAAGTCAGGGGGCGGATTTAGGGTGGTATGAACGATTTCATCCACAGGTTGCTAACAGGAGCAGTCAAATGATCATTTCTTTCCTTTTTTATATTTAACTTTCTCCTAGTAAAATTCAATTTTCCCTTGCGAAAAACGGAGTATAATTATTTGTTTTATTACGTTCCTTATCCTAGACACATTATTTTGTTTAAAGGGAAAGTGTTCGAGTTTTCTAGCCATGAGATCACTACTTCCTTTATCAGTCTACTATACTTCTGTATCCATACTTCGTCCGGGATAAACTGTACTGTAATATTTTAGTACAGTATGTATGGTCTGAATTGGCGGAAGACTTTATGATTGAAGATGGAGTAACTGGTTTGGGAAAGAACTATACCGTTTTGGTTAGCGCACTGGGATAGCAAAATAAAACTCTTTATCAATTTCTGTTCAATTGCATATTTTACTGTAAAATTTGTTGTATTTACACAAGATGTATACTTACCAAAAAATAAAATAAAAGAAAAGAAATAGAAGTATTGTTTGTTATGCATTATCTTATCTCATTTTTGTTACTGTACTTTATTCCTTTTGTTTCAGTTGAAGACGTAGCAAATTCGTATGCGAAACGAGGCCTGCTGGCACCACTGAACGTTTTGTGGACGTATTATTTTATCATTGGTGATGATGAAAAGGCGAATAATTTATGGACAAAACACTTCGCAAATACATCACGAGTAATGTTTCAAGTAGTATGCCAAGAAGCCAGAAATAATCAAAATGAGGAGCTTGCAAGGAAACTTATAAACGTATTGAAAGGAACGCCTATTTCTGATGGAGCCAAGGGCAATGCCTTCAGCTGCCTGATAGATGTGCTTGGTAAGTTCTTTTGGATTCTAGCTCTGTAACAAGCGACTACTGTAGTTAATATGTATATTCTGCCTTACTATATCTCGCAGACAAATTCCTTATGTTAATTAAATAATTAGTGATAGAAGTTTGTTGACAAATTAGGAGATATGCAGGTTGCTTCTAAAATGTAGGAACAAATTCGGAGGTCTTTCCTAACGTAGAATTAGTGAGTGGAGAAAAGCTTCATTTAAAAACCAGAGGGCTTTAAAATATTGGTGACACTCTGTAAAAAGTTTGAAACGAACAAATAGAAAGTGCATAAATGACTGATATATTTTGTGAAGGAAGGAATCAAGGCCGTAACTAGTAACTGTCCCCCCTTCCCCCCAGGGAAGTTCCGTGCCGTTCTAGGGGGGCCCACTGTAAGACAAAAAGTTTCTTACTCCATATACGATACGAACATGAAATTATAAATGAAGCATCAAACAGGTTCACTACATTACATAAACAAAACAACACACAAAAGGTAAATAAAACAAAAATGAGTCGTGGGCCCATTTCAGTAAAAAATATCTACTATTAGGGTCCCTAGAAATAATATTCGTATGGCTTTGAGATTTTTCAATATTGTCCCCTTAATTTGTCATGTATGGAACGGGCGCAGGGGCATAACGGCCCCGCAGACCTTGCCGTACGGGAGGGCCCCCATATTCCAGGGGGCCCATAAAGATTAAGATGGAAAGAGGCTACCCAAGAATTAGAAAAACAACATTTTCTAGGGGCCGAAATACCCATATTAATGCTTTCCCCCTTTCAGAAAAAAAAATCTTGAATTACGGCGCTGGAAGGAATGTTTGATTTTTTGTTATCTTTTGCAAATCGCTTACTTAGCTTCAATTCACCCAGTATTTTGGAATCGAAATCATTCTAAGGATAGGGGACACAGTTTCTCAATGGCAGAACATTCACTTCTGGTACGAGGGGTGCCACATGTTTGTGGTGGACAACATCATGTGCATGGGTTTTCTCGAGATTTTTCCCTTTTATTTCACAAGTTTTTTTTACTATCATTCATTTTCATTAATCATCCATTCCCTTTAGCCTAGAGGCATAACTGTCGGAAGTTCAATTGAAGATTTCATTTCATTCTATGGATATGATATTTGGCTAGTAAACCTTCGTTAGTACAGCCTTTCGTTTTCTAAAAATGTCATCAGCCATAGCCTTTGTATTCCGTTTAGTGTTATCAGTACTTTCGCGAACTTGTGTCTATCTTTTACAAACAGCCTGTAAAGCGAAAGTAAATTATATAAGAAATGGAAGCTTTATTATTATTATTATTATTATTATTATTATTATTATTATTATTATTATTAGTAGTAGTAGTAGTAGTAGTAGTAGTAGTAGTAGTAGTAGTAGTAGTAGTAGTAGTAGTAGTAGTAGTAGTAGTAGTAGTAGTAGTAGTAGTAGTAGTAGTAGTAGTAGTAGTAGTAGTAGTAGTAGTAGTAGTAGTAGTAGTAGTAGTAGTAGTAGTAGTAGTAGTAGTAGTAGTAGTAGTAGTAGTAGTAGTAGTAGTAGTAGTAGTAGTAGTAGTAGTAGTAGTAGTAGTAGTAGTAGTAGTAGTAGTAGTAGTAGTAGTAGTAGTAGTAGTAGTAGTAGTATAATATGTGGTCAGTATTATTATTATTATTATTATTATTATTATTACTTTCAGCGATTGATCAAGTGATATCTAGGTGGACATGTTCAATTCTATGCTTACAAAAGTGGACGACGACATTTTATTTTAAAATAATTTTTGCAATAAAGGAACCCAATCTATGCAGGAGAATCTGCTGAAACCGTGTAGAAAAATTAGAGCGGAACGCAGTAAGTGGTGAATTTAAGTAATTCCAAGTACATTAAAGTGATTTTGTTCGAGTTGAAATATATTTATCATCAAACATGTGTTTATGTTTGACATTTGTTTTATATTGTAGTTTCTAAGAAGAATGCTGACGAAGCCCTGAGAGTACTAGATTCAGCTGTTAAAGAAATTCCGTTGGAGAACTTCAATCGTACAGCGTTGCTTAGGCTACAAGCTGCCCTCCAAGAACAAGGAAAATCTTTCGCGTATCAGATTCCACCGAGAGTAAGATATTTACCTTAATCTCTCTCTCTCTCTCTCTCTCTCTCTCTCTCTCTATATATATATATATATATATATATATATATATATATATATATATATATATATATAGATATAGATATAGATATAGATATAGATATATAGATAGATAGATAGATAGATATAGATATAGATGTAAGTGTGTGTAATCAACTCTTGCAAAAATCACATTATTCTATATCACAATATTGTGAGCCGTGATTATATTCAATGAGAAAAAGCAAAAAGGCTATTACTCACCGCAAAAAATGTGTAGCAGAATTTTCTTCTACATGCAACAGGTAGCGCTTTCGGAAATTGTTCTATATATACATACAGATAATTATCAAAATAATGACATAATCCATGTAATACACACGTAATTTTTGTGAATTAGTGATACTGAATATCTGTGCTCTGCGATTATCGTATGTTGGTGATAGTGAGTTACAGCGAGGTGGTCTAATACTGATTCGTCACTTAATAGGCTGCATCAGAGAGGAGAGTAGTGGACGGAACACCAAGTCTAGGTGACAGGGATCATTGAATAGTGTGACAAAGAATCGTAGAGCTAATGCGGTATATGCGACTGCAGAATTCGGCGTTTCAAACTACTTGCTTCCACATAGTTCAACGAAAGCTGCATAACCTCAACATCCGCGGTCAGATTACGATTTTAACACTTCTGATTACCACTGCCAACGTGCTAGCACGAAAAAGAGGTACTGAGAACATGAAATGTGAACTGCTGATGATTGGAAGAGAATAATAGGGTCCGATGAGTCATCTTTCTCCATTTTTCCTATAATAGGCCAAGTTTATATACGGCGGCGAGCCTGTGCTAGTATGATCCACAATTTAATGGTATTGCGTTAGTTATATTATTACCCTTAGAAAACGAATTGCTGTCAATGCTTGTATGTACATTTTAGGCCACCAAGTGTACACTATGATCCAAATATTGAATCTGACAACGGCGCAGTCTTTTAAGATGACAGTGTAGCTATATAGCCAAACATAGTTTGAGAACCTTCCAAAATTTTCCCTGGCCCATTCATTACCTTTACTTAAGTATTATTGAACATCTATTGTCAGTTTTAGAACAGCTACTTTGGTGTGGACTTCCCTCTCCGTCATCATTAATGCAACTGAAGAAATTATATGCGACAGTTCCGCGACGAATACAAGCTGTACCTGTTAAAGGTGACCCAACTTCGTATTAAACAGTTAAGTTTTATTATGTTAATGTGTTATCATTATTTGATAACTATCTGTACGCACATATGCGCTGTTTTCCTTTCTCTCAGTAATATTTATTTTTGCATACTAGTAGTTCCTTGCAACGTTCACTAGAAAGTTTGAGTAGGGATTAAGATGGAAAGAAATTTTTTGATTCGACGTTCCGATTTTTCGATTAGTTAACGAAAATTATTGTGGGGTGTCTGTAGAATGTTACCAACGTGAAAGAAAAGAGTAGAATCAACTTACGACTTCGCAATAACTCGGGGTCTTGATATTGAGTCTCGTCGAAAGCAACGTGAAGGAATAAATATTCGATTATGATTTATTTATTTATTTATTTATTTATTGGATTATCCAGTGCTTGACTTATCTGTCCGTCCAATTGCATTTAAGAAACTCAGCCAGTGGCGAAATTTTGAAATCCTTCTCAAAAACATACAGGAGCGAAACCAGACGATCGCCCACTTCTTCCGTCTGTACTGTTATATGAAAGAATAATAGCAGGTGACTCGTTGAGAGAAAACTACTTTAGTCACGAGAGGAATAAAGAAGAAAAGAATTGTTTGAAATGTTTATGCTAAGGGAGGTAAAGAGGATTCAAATGTTTTGCCCAGAATAGAGTAACATAAAAATAAGCAAATACATGTCTCAGCGTTTTTAAAAATTCCTGTTTTAAGACGAAAGAGCCATTTTCTAGTATTTTTCCTCTGCATTGAAAGCAATGTTGTTTGTTACTTCTATTCGTATTACGGAAAAATGGCTTGAACTTTGAAATACATTTTGGAACACACATGAGCTAGGTTTCAATCACCACTTTGATGATAAAAATATAATCCATAGGAGTAGCAGGATAGTTCAAAGAAGTGTGGGGTTCAAAATTAATGCGGAAAATAGTGTGCCTCATGAGACCCTCAACTTTAGGAAGATGAATATATATATATATATATACTGGGTGTCTTAAAATTCCCCTGACATAGGGTAACTCGTTATTACCAGAGCTACAACAAAATGTAAGAGGGAAAACCGTCTTCAAATATTATGTTTTCAATCTAAATTGAAGAAATTCTTTAAATCGGCCTAGCCATTTGGGCTGTACACTCAATGCAACGTTGCCATTTACCTGGACCCACAACGTAAGTGAATGAAGTTACTGTGTTTTACTTAGAATACAGTGCAGTTTATAATGTACGTATACTCATGTTCAAAATGATTATGACGTATCTATAACTGTCTTGTTGTAAGAGTATAATTTCATTATGGTTTCGCAGGGTACTTTTAATACTGATACTATGTGTATAATCGGAAAATGTATATTCGTGGTAAATTTCATAGGAAAAGAATTATAAATACGAAAATTAGAATGAGTAAAACAAAATGTTGCTAAATGGGCAAGAAAGTTTTATTTTCGTTTTATTGTTGTTATTTAATGCTCTTTTGACGTAACATTTGCCGCACCCATGTCTTTGCCTATTATACACATACTAACATTGTAAGAAATACCGGGCGAATTCGTTATCAAATTATATTCCTACAACAACATATTTAAAGACATGCGACAATAATTTTAGCAGTTCATTTAATACTTAACACTTGAACAATAGCACACACCGTAAAAAACACATAAAAATCAGAAGAAAATATTTAACTGCAGTATATGGCTGTTTTTCAAAATTTCAACTTTTCGTGAAGAAATCAGTTACAAGGGTTTGTTTCCTCTTCTGTAACGTGTCATTCATCCACACATTTTCAACTAATTTTCTTACCAAATATAGCTTCAACTAGCCTTGGTTCACTGTTTGAAAAGGCGTAACATTCAAGTTCGTCTAAATATTCAACAACTTTCTGGTGCGTAACTTTTCCCCGAGAAGCTTCTTTTGCTTCATCTTCGTCTTCCTCACATCTGACAATATGATTTCTTTTTGCGATGTTCACAACACCTGTTTCATTACGTCATTTTCGGTGGAGTTTTCATCTTCGTGATGAACAAGAACATCGTCAATTATTAATGTTTTGAACTGCATTATCGCGTAGAAGGTTCTCTGGAATAGCCCGCAATTCATTTTCTATTTCATCCTCACTAGTCTCTTGAATGTCCTTCCCTACAAAGTCGATGGAAAAGCCAGCATGTTTGAACCTTTTCTGAATTGTTGTTTTCGAAGTGTCTTTCCAAGCTCTATAAATCCAGCGTATTGCATCCAGAACTGTTACACTTTATGTAAAATCACTCACGCTTTCAGTGTTTTCTGCTGATCTTATAAGAGCACGGAGTAATTTTTTCCTGTAACGAAGTTTCACGGTTTGAGTGATACCTTTGTCCAAAGGTTGCACTTCGCTAGTCAGGTTTGAGGGGAAGAATTGTAACTTGACATGTTAGAATCTACATGACATGTGGCATTATCAATAAATCAGAGAAGTTTACGATTTTCGCGTCTCATTTGCAAGTTTATGTCTTTTAAACACTTCGAAAATATGTTTGTCATCCAGGCTTTGGAATTAGAATGCCAATAAACCGGAAGATCACTTACGCCAACATTGTTTTTCTTAAAAGTACGAGGATTTTCTGCGTTTCCAAATAAAAAGTGGTTTTAATTTTTCACCATTTGCACTACAACACAATAAAACCGTAATTCTTTCCTCCTTTACAACGGTCTCCTTTCTCCACAAGAGATCGTATAGGCAATTGCCGGTAAAAGAAACCGCTTTCGTCCGCGTTGAAAATGTTCTCATTTCAGGGACGGATCCAGGACGGACTTTTGGGGGGGGGGTTGTAATACTGCTACTTATAGCTACTTTTAAGAGCTAAATCCAAACTCTGAGATGGAATTTGTTTATATATATATATATAAAATAAGAAAATTTTCTCTTCTGGGGGGGGGCGATTGTCCCCCCCCCCCTGGATCCGCTACTATCTCATTTTTATACCCGTCTGTAACAGTAGGCAGCATTTTCTTTCAGTTTTCTGCAGCTTGAAAATCTGCAGAGGCAGACTGTCCACAAAGAACATTGAAACTTATGTTCTGACGTTTACGAAACCTATCTAACCATCCATTGCTAGCTACGAAGTCACTAACATTTAAACTAACCTTAATTTCTTTTGCTTTCTCTAGAAGTATAATTCCATTTACAAGGATGTTCTTTGCGCCACAAAGAAGAAAAAAATTGATCACCTTATCATTCACTTCTTCGTGGGGTGCTTTACGTATCCGTTTCCTTTGAACGCTATAATTTTGTTCCCATGATCCTATAATAACGTTTTTGTTTCTGTTAATGTTCGATATTGTCGATTTGGAAACCCGAAATTGAATTGCTAGTTTCCTGCAGCTGTCACCGTTATTCAAGCGATCGATTACAGTAGAACTCCAATTATCCGAATCAATTGGGACCGGACCCCATTCGGATAATCAAAAATTCGGATAATTGGATTTTTTTCGAAAAAAATGGTCTATTTTAATTAACTACTGTATGCACTTTTGCTACATTACGTATATATATATTGAAAATGGAAGAAAAAAAATTTAAAAGAAAATTAATTAGATTTTAATTAATGAAGTGAAATGGCAACACTTTTACATGTTAAGCGTACTTACAAGTGCTGTACATTAGTACAGTGTATCGTACAGCGCATGTTCGCGCTGCGCCTGTACTAGCTTCGCGGAGGGAAGGACAATAGCGCATGTAGACAGGATCATTATTTTACGAATCGTAGTATGTTTCCGTCTTATTTATTTATTTTTATTTTTTTATTTATTTTTTTATTTTTTATTTTATTTTTTTTTGAAATTCTAAAAGCGATTCGGATAGTCGGAGTTCGGATAATTGGAGTTCAACTGTACCTTTTTCTTTTCTTCTAATCAGTTCGTGGAACTTTCGCTTACTAATTTTTCAACTTCAGACATCTTCTGAAGCCGATCACCACAGACAGAACTGTAATGTTTAGTTTGTACAGAATAAGGAATGTATTGCTGGCCACTCTACCTGTTTTTATTGTTTTCTCATGAAAATAGGCCACTTGTTCTTATGTCTCACCCACTATCTATTCTCGGAATTCCAGCAATCTTATCTCGCGAATCATCAGAGCATAACATTTTGTCAACGGTTCATTCATTCCCCTTCACTTGTGTGGTGTATCTTTTAGGTGTCCCAACTTAGTTTCAAATGTGTGTGTCCAAGATGCAAGATAGAGGGGTGTCTAGGTTACAGGGATTTCCAATACACAGAAATCAATATGAGCTTTACTGGTTCCGAAGAAAAATGTTGAGGGGTTTCAATATATATATATTGTGGTCGTTCAACGTACAAGGCCGTTCAACGAGCACATTGCCTTGTAACGAGAGGAGCACCCGCATCTTTTACCTGCAAAATATTTTGATGAAAGTAGATGATGAAATCTAGGGATGCAATTGGAAACGAAACACTTCGTTCGACTTTCGAGAATATATTTGCGAATTATACATTTACAAAAGTTAAGGAATGATATTCTAAAAAAGGAAAAGAAAGAAAAAAATATAATAGTCAGCTACTTAACTTTCGGAAACTGCTGGGTTAATAGTCCACTTCCACTTCGTTGGTTATATCATTTTTACACACAAGTTCAGCATTGTCCAGCTACTTAACTTTCGGAAACTGCTGGGTTAATAGTCCACTTCCACTTTGTTGGTTATAACATTTTCACACACAAGTTCAGCACTGTTACTTTGTAATAAAACATTCCAAACTAGGATCTTCTATGGGCCGCCTCCTCCGCTGTTGCCTGCCGGACTGGAACCAAGACGAAGAAGAAGGGCGAGTCATGCGTGGACTGCACTTTATAGATAGTGGACAGCACGTGGCTAGGAGTGTTGCCAGATCCCACGCCGAGAACGTGTGGTACCAGCTCCTACCACAATATATATATATATATATATATATATATATATATATATATATATACACAGGGTTATTCAAAAAAAAACAGATTTCAAACATTTATTTCTTCCAAACTACAAAAAATAGAAACTTGATTCGAACGTTACTTGATTAAGAAAAGTTTACAATTTATTGTTAGTAATTATGGTGTGCATTCAATATGAGCACCGTGTGTTACACGGCAAATGTCAAAACGGTGGCTCATTTCTTGCCACACACGAATCAGCTGGTCTCTAGTTATCCAATTCACAGCTTCAACAATTCGATGTCGTACACCTTCAAGAGTGTCAGGCATAGGAGGGATAAAAACGGTGTCACGTCAGAAGGGCCCGGACAAAAGGGCGAGGACAGAAAGGCCCGAGTCAAAACGGCCCCGCGTCAAAAGGGCCCCGGTCATAAGGGCCCGAGTCAAAAGGGCCCCGGTCATAAGGGCCCCGCGTCAAAACAGCCCGGGTCAAAAGGGCCCCGGTCATAAGGGCCCCACGTCAAAAGGGCCCGAATCAAAAGGGCCCCGGTCATAAGGGCCCGAGTTAAAAGGGCCCTGCTCCAAAGATGCCGGGTCAAAAGGGTCCCCGGCAAAAGGGCGCGAGTCAAAAAGGCCCTGAGCCAAAAGGGGCCCCGAGTCAAAAGGACCCCACGATCAAAGGGCCTCACGTCAAAAAAGCCTGAGATATAGCGTGAAAGGCATGAGAAATATAAAAATGCTTATTAAATTAAAAGTATTCAGTGGACGCCACCTGCTTTGTGTTGAAAGAACGTACATGTGGATCTGTATACAGTGTTAGTCAAAGTTATTACGACAGCCCAGTTACGATTCATGTGAACAGAGAAAAGTGTTGCAGGTAGGTATTGATCAGTGCCGTGTCATGGTGCGGGTGAGCGGGGCAAGGACCCTGGCTGCCGAAGTAAGGTGGCGCAAAATTCGAGAGTAAGAAATAAAAGGAAAGAAGGAAAGAAAGAGAAAGAGGAAAAATTACTTGGAATATTTTAGATCAATAGCAGATAGTGTTACTCATGTTAGGAAAATCTATGTACACTCAACAACAAAAGTCTCTCCACCCTAAGTGCTCTAATTCCATAACTTGCGGTCCAGGTAATTTACAGTTGTGAGAACGCCTGGACAGATGCAACCCAATTTACACGTAACTTTTCTCGGCACTGACAACAGTTGGTAGCACTGAATCCAGTCTTTATGCAAGTAAAATTGTGAGTAGATGACGCACGAAACATTTCTCCATTCTGAGATGAACCTCTCTGGTTTAGAGCGTGTTGTCCAATGAACATCATATGTTAATCTCAATATTGTTGTGTATGTAATGTATTATTTCACTATATACTGTATATTCAAAGAACTAAAAACACTGATCACACATAAATCAGAAAATGCTTGAAAGTAGACGAAAATATCAAATCTAGAACAACTGCTGGAAATAAGTTAGTAAATGATCGCCTTCATTGAGAGACCTTCTCCAATTCTCCTCATTCCAATATTTTTTATTTCTGGAGGAGAGAAAATCTTGGTTGCCACACTGAGTATGTATTGAAATTGAAATTGAAACATTTGAAAAAGTTAGAAAATGACCGGAATTTGAACGCGGGTCCCCCGAATATAAGTTCAATGCGCTAAAAACTTACCCACCTCGTCACTTCATCTTCCGCCTAAACTATTAGCTAGTTAAAAGCATTGCATGTAAGACTATACACAAAATACTCGTACTAATACTCGTATAAGGAGATGTTCCTTTTGAGTGTCACAATCACTTACTCGAGGTTTTCTTCTTTAACTCAAAAACAAGTGATATAGACCTTCGTCAATGAGGAAAATATCGCGAAGCGTTCTTCAAGATGAGGCTACCTCATTGTTTTTAACTGGTCCCGATTTCTATTACTGCAATTCTTCCTCACGTGACTTCTAATTTCTAAAGAAGAAAAGCCGGCAGACATTATTTTCGCATTCTTTGAATTGCATCAACACGTGTAGAAATAGTGTGTGCTATGTTTATGTAACATAGCTACTAGTTTATTTTCTTATCTTTGTATCAAGTGTGAAAGCAGAGAACTGCCATTTCAGTGACTCGGGTTCGAATCCCAGCGTGACAGTTATTTTTTCTTTATTCGAAGGTATTGTTTATGTAATTGATATTGTAATTCTGTTATTATTATTATTATTATTATTATTATTATTATTATTATTATTATTATTATTTTGCGTATAACTGTATGAATTTCGATGGCAACTGTCGCCGAATATTAAAAAGTGAATATGGCAGAACTATGAAATAAAGTAAAGAGATGCGCGTAATTTTATCATAAAATTATATGGCGCAACGAATTTTATCTTATCGTAAACGGTTATCGTCGAAGATACACGGTTAAAGGAGCACTCTGTTGATCAAATTAATAGAAGTTGCTAGACAAGTATTGACCACCGGCAGAAAAAAATACAGAGTAACTGCAAGTCGAGTACGTACTATTCTACAGGAGTATGCTCAAAGACCTTTAGAGAACTATCTTCGTGGCTTGGTTCACAATTTCAATTTGCAATCCACGCAAGCAGTTTGAGACAAATGTCAATCGTATTTGGCATTTGGAAAGTTAAGCAAAAATGATAATAAACTTATGTCCAATATAAGTTGGAAGAATTTCAAAACAGATTAAAGTAGCCAGAATTGTTCAATGTAAGTTCACATACTTTATATATCTGCGACTTGGGACTAAAAGGGCTAATGTCAACACGAAGTAGTTTGGAGTATATATACTATTCATATTAACATTTGCTTTTCTTGCAAAAGAAAATATCCATTTATAGGCGTTAAAATTTGACGAACATCTCATTTTTTGCCCAAAAGTGACACTGGCCCTTTTAGACCCAATTTAATCAACAAGATATGAAGATTTTTCTTTCTAAGGACTCATGTTAAGTAAGTACTTTTCAAATATAATAAATGTAATATGTTTATCTCAAAAATACTTTTTGTTAGTAATGTCTTTTTTCACTCTTTTTATCTTACTGTAAGGCTTTATGCAAGATTGGTACTTCTAAAATATAATGATCATAGTGTAATGTTAATCAAAGTCAAGTTGTTCAAAAATATACTGTAATGTAAAATAATTATATACGTATAAAATCTGATCAGATGCAACAGAAAATACAAACAAATGCTATTTGTTTGTAATGTTTGTCATTTGTCTTTCAGCTGTTTTTAAATCCTTATTATAAGGCTTCGTGTTAGGTTAGCACCGTTAATATATAATAAGAATAATGTAATGTTCACCGAAGTCAAGTTGTTAATATTATATATATCTATATATATAATTTGATGAGATTTAGTGGAGAAAATATATATAATAGTTTTTAGTAAGGATTTTTTGTTTCTAATATACTTCTTGTTTCATTATTTTTTATTTGATTCCATGTCAGTAAGGCCTAGACAAAGAACGACGTGTACAGAAGGGGTCGTCCTCAATGCAATATCGTATATCAGTGGCTCCCAATCATGTTTACCTGGCACCCTCAATGCAAGCCCTTAATACTTCACACATTTCTTACCGCTTGTTGGCTACATGTACTTTTTCTGATCTTTTAACTGATTTCAGATACACCATTGAATTTCCAATTCGATAATAATAATAATAATAATAATAATCTCAATATATTTATATTTCCTCTAGCAAGACTTCTGAATACCTTTCTAGTCCAATATTATTATTTACCAGCTGTATTCCTAATTAAACCACAGTTCGTATTCAAAAAATATTTTGTATTCCTACTTTTAATTTAACATCTCTCTTATATCATTCGTAATATTTCTAATTAAGAATGTAGTTTATTTCTGTCAGTAGCTTCTGCACTTCTGTTCTTCGAAATAACATCCCATCAATGTGGGTTTTCATCGCTCCAATAGTGATAATTTTTTCGGTTCACCAGACCATATAAGGTAAATATCACTTCATTAAAGAATACCGGAGGGAGGGGCACGGTGGTTCAGTGGTAGAACGCTTAGCTCTGGTGTGTAGGACTACTGGTTCGATTCCCGGCCAAGTAAGGTTGTGGTGGACAATATTGTATAGGTGAGTTTCCCCGGGGTACCCTCGTTTCCTTTTGATTTCACCCATTCTTTCATCATCATTCACTTGCTTTAATCATCGTCATCCTAAAGGGCATAATGTGGGACGTTAAACTGACAGTCTGAAAGTTACCAGAGAATACCATGTCATTTACGACAATATTCCTGTCATCGATATTTCATATCATTACTTCGCAAAACTCAATGCGGCGATCAAAGTCGTCTTCCGTTATTTCATGCACTAACGCATTCTCCTAGGGTTTCAACTTATACCGCCTTTTGCAGAATCGTTTTGACGTATGATTAGCGTCATACTAAAGGTTTGACTACTGCAATTAACATATGTTAATCGAACTCTTTAGTATGGTACTAATCATACTTCAGAATGACTTTACATAAAGAGCATAGTGTACAAAAATTCATTGCGCTGAACTCTGGGAAACACCTAGCTTGTTAGCAACTCTGGTTATCAATGAATGCGGAATTTCCACAAAAGATTGTAAATTAAAAGAAACTGCCAAATTGCTACATTGTTTCGGCCTTCCTGATCGCATGCGGTACCTTTCTGCAAAACATTCAATGGTCTCTTAGGCAGTTGACTTCGAAATTGGGTTATGGTCGGAAAATGTAGCATTAAATAACTGTTGTACCTCTCTATATGATCTTTTCCTATACTATAACCGGTGTCACGTCAGAAGTGCCCGAACGAAAGGGCGAGGACAGAAAGGCCTTAGTCAAAAGGGCTCCAGTCATAAGGGCCTGAGTCAAAAGGACCCTGGTCAGAAGGGCCCCGGTCAAAAGGGCCCCCTAACAAAAAGGCCCCATGTCGAGAAATCTGAGATATAGCCTGCAAAACTTCAGAAGTATAAAAATACTTATAAGATGAAAAATATTACGTGGACATACCTGTTTATTTGTGTTGAAAGAACATACATGTGGAAAAAATATAGGGTTAGTAAAAATGTTACGACAGACCAGTAATAACGATACGCGTGGACGGAGGTAAAGTAAATATTGCAGATGGTGGATTCTGCGATATTTGGTATCACACAATATCTTTTGAATGGAAAGAGTTGGGTTAGACACATCAATTTAGGCTAGAATGTTCCCACAGATGAGAAGAACTCATTCTTTAAAATCTATCTTCATTCGTTTGCGAGATAGGGTGCTACATTTGACATTTGTATCTAGTAGATCAAAGTATCTGGACTGGCAAAGAGACACGTAGACGTAGAAATGAATGCGGAATTTCCACAAAAGATTGTAAATTAAAAGAAACTGCCAAATTGCTACATTGTTTCGGCCTTCCTGATCGCATGCGGTACCTTTCTGCAAAACATTCAATGGTCTCTTAGGCAGTTGACTTCGAAATTGGGTTATGGTCGGAAAATGTAGCATTAAATAACTGTTGTACCTCTCTATATGATCTTTTCCTATACTATAACCGGTGTCACGTCAGAAGTGCCCGAACGAAAGGGCGAGGACAGAAAGGCCTTAGTCAAAAGGGCTCCAGTCATAAGGGCCTGAGTCAAAAGGACCCTGGTCAGAAGGGCCCCGGTCAAAAAGGCCCCATGTCGAGAAATCTGAGATATAGCCTGCAAAACTTCAGAAGTATAAAAATACTTATAAGATGAAAAATATTACGTGGACATACCTGTTTATTTGTGTTGAAAGAACATACATGTGGAAAAAAATATAGGGTTAGTAAAAATGTTACGACAGACCAGTAATAATGATACGCGTGGACGGATGTAAAGTAAATATTGCAGATGGTGGATTCTGCGATATTTGGTATCACACAATATCTTTTGAATGGAAAGAGTTGGGTTAGACACATCAATTTAGGCTAGAATGTTCCCACAGATGAGAAGAACTCATTCTTTAAAATCTATCTTCATTCGTTTGCGAGATAGGGTGCTACGTTTGACATTTGTATCTAGTAGATCAAAGTATCTGGACTGGCAAAGAGACACGTAGACGTAGAAAAGTAAAAGGTTGCAGGTTGATGCGAAAACTACACTGAGTGAGGGCGTGGACATAATGCCAGCCATCCTAGATTCGCCATATTGGATATCACATAATATTTTTAAATGGAAAGGAGTATGTTTAGCACATCAATTTAGGATTGAATTTTCCTACAAACGAGAATATGATTCATTCTTTACCAATCCTCATTCTTTTACGAGGAAAGTGTGCTATGTTTGACATTAGTGTGTAGTAGACAAAAGTATCAGGCAATAAAATAATAATGTGGCGGAGGAAAAGCAAATGTTGCAAGTGTGTGTTGTTGCAAAAACTACATTGAATGGGGATGTGGACACTGTTGATCACATAAATATTCAGATATTATTAAAAAACTACTATAAAATGTCCTCTAAAATTATTTTATTCCTCCAAGTTAATACAGTTAGTATTTAATAGCAAACACACAATGATTTAAAACTTTCTTTAAGCATTTCGGCATCGTTGTTACAATTTTCCTGGTGTAGTGTGGGGAAATATTGTTCCAATCTGTATGTAATGCTTTCTCAAATCTGCTTTCACCGTAACTCGTATATATTGACCTTACGTTGCAATTCGCTCCAAAGATTCTCAATGGGATTAAAGCCGGTACTGGGTGGGGTTTAGCGAACTTTTGGGCAGTTTTAAAGCAATCTTTTCTTTACAACATATACTTTGTTTGGGATCAATATCTTGATAAAATTAGAAGTCCTTCTAAGAACGTTAAGATATATTTCTTCTGTATTTTAAAGCAGGCTGGAAGTTCTTGACATTTATTTCTGTATTTACTTGTCGAAACACTATTATTCTACTACCATATTCATGCATGTTTAACTTAAATTCGTCGATAAAAACATTCCAACCAGTTTTTGGGTTTATTTTCAAAAGCTCTAGAAAATTTAAGTATCTTATATTTCTTAATTTGGGTAATACATGGTTTCTTTGTAGCAATTCTACCATTATATCCTTCCCGTATTAACTCTACATGGTACAATACACTGACCAGAAGAAACTTCGTACTACTATTTGAACGACGTTGTTGAGCTCTACCAAATATTCGAAACTGCACATTAAAAGCATTCTATTGCTTTATAGTCGTAAAGTAATAATTAATCACAAATATACTTACTATTAAAATATGTTATACATACGTGGTAACTTCTCAATATTTTACAAACGTAAGCAAACGAACAGAAACGTTAGGAATACAATGAAGTACTTTTTATTAGTTACCTGTCTAAATACTTTCTTCTACTAGAAACAAATGTCAAACTTAGCACACAGTATCGCGTAAATGAATAGAGATCGGTCAAAAGTCGACTCAGTAAGGGATGCGCACGAGACGAGTCAAGACAGAATTTTCCTGAGAATATCCGAGTCGAGACTGCTCTTCCAATAGAAAAATGCACATTTTTCGAGTCGAGACATCACATTTACAGTACATTTTTTAGACGAGACAGCCTCAAATCTTGTCTCGTGCGCATCTCTAATTGAGATTATCGTTTGTAGCAAGATTCTAGCGTAAATTATGTGACACAAGTACCTTTGTCTATTTGAAAATATTTTATAATATATAATATGCGGAATTCAAGTTGGGTGCTATGATCATTTAACGCAGTTTTAACACCAATACCAACCTGTAACATTTACTTTTAACTTGTCTATTTGTCTCTTTGTTACTGCCCTGTCATGATACTTTTTTTTCTATTAGATACATATGTCAAACACCCTGTCTCATAAACAAATGGTAATGTGTCAAAAATGAGTTCACCTTCACATTTGTGGAAATATAAAGCCTAAACTGAAGTGTAAGATCATAGCCTTTTCCATTAAAAAATGTACGATCCGCAATATAGTGTAATTCAAAATGGCTTCCACGGTGACCACACTCCAAGCCAATGCAGTTTTTGCAATAACACCAATTGCAACATTTGATTTTCCCCCGTCCACGCGTGTCGTTATTATTGTTCTGTCCCAATCTTTTGACTAACCCTGTATGGAGATCCACATGTATGTTCTTACACCAAAATTAAAGAAACGTTTTCAAGATAATATTATTCATATAATACGTATTTTTCTACTTTGATTCAAGGGCAGAAATTGAATTTTAGAACTAAGGGAACAGTCATTAATAGATAGTCTCATTGGACTAGGTCTCGAGAATACAAACTTAGAGATATGATATGATATGATTTTCACTTTAGGAGGCTGTATGAGATGTGGACCTACTGATTAACGTTGAATTCGAACCACATGAGATCCCGCCGGGAATCGAACCCGAGTCTTCCACGTCTACAAACTCAGAGAGACGCGGTTGAAAGCAAACTTTCATCGAGAACCGACTTAAGCAACAGGGATTGTTGCAGAACAAACAGCAACCAAACAAAATTAAGATCACCATTCAAGTTTCCTTTTTGCCTCTAATAACCACTGATATTCTTCCTTCTATTATACAATCACTTCTACTTACTAAGGTGGCACTATCCACTCGTGCATCTTTGATTTCCACTTCTGTTTTGATTTCAGGCTTTCTGGCCGTGGGACTATTTCTACCCGGGCTCTTTCCACTCAAACCCTTTTCTCGCGGGGCCGTTTTGAGGGGAGGCTCTTTTGTTGCGGTGCCCTTTTGACGCGGGGCCCTTTTGACCCAGGCCCTTTCACGTGGGGCCCTTTTGACCCGGGCCCCTTTGACGCGGGGCCGTTTTGACTCGGGCCTTTCTGTCCTCGCCCTTTTGTCCGGGCCCTTCTGACATGGAATCATAAAAACACGGTCTTTTACGTAACCCCATTGATAAAAATCACACGAAGTGAGATCTGGAGACCTGGGAGGCCACCGGCGATAAAGTTGATCTTCTTCCAATCCAACGTCCTGGAATGGTGTCATTCAAGTAACGTCGAACGTGGTTAGAGAAATGAGGCGGGGCACCATCTTGCATGAAGATGAAGTCATCTGAATCATCTTCAAGTTGGGGAAATACCTAGTTTTAAAGCATGTCTAGATAGGTTAATACTGTCACTGTTTTCTCCGTGAAGAAGAAAGGTCCATAAACTATGGTTACAGATATCGCACAGAAGACGTTATCTTTGGTGAATCTCTTTCATGTTAAATACCTGCCGCAGGATTTTCACTTGCCCAAATTCTAAAGTTATGGCGATTAACTTTACCAGACAGACGGAAAGTGGATTCATCGGAAAAAATTAATCGTTGAGTAAAATTGTCTTCTTCCATATCATCTAACATGCTAATGCAAAATTCGTACCTTTTGTTGTGGTCGTCAGGATGCAATGCTTGCAGTAACTGCAGTTTGTATGGCTTCATGTGCAGACGATGTTTTAGAACTCGCCATACCGTTGGTTGAGGAATGTTAAGTTCTTTGCTTGCTCGTGATGTGGATTTCTTTGGGCTCCTTTCGTAAAGTGTACGAATACGCTTGACATTCTCGTTCGATGTGCTTGGACGTCCCGTGCTTTTCTCTTTGCAGATGCAACCATCTTCTACGAATTTTCGATGCCACTCGTAAATTTGCTATGATGCAGCGGTTGTTTATTAAATTGACGGCGAAATGCTCGCTGAACTGCAACGATGGACTCAAGTTTTGCCAATTGTAGCACACAAAACGACTTCTCCTGTGGTGACGCCACCATTTCACTACAAACAACAGCGCCAATGCGGCCGTGATTGGAACTTCTATCCGAGCTGTTTAAATTGTAAACTTTTCTTAATCAAGTAACGTTCAAATCATGTTTCTATCTTTTGTAGTTTGGAAGAAATAAATGTTTGAAATCTGTTCTTTCTTTTTGAATAACTCTGTGTATATATATATATATATATATATATATATATATATATATATATATATATATATATATATATATTCTTCGCTACAAATATGTGGACACATGACCCAGCATTTTACAAAATTCCGGTTGTAAAGGGAAAGGAAGATGCAATTTCTATACTTTCTGCTACATTGGAATAGACGTTGTCTATTGTTCGTGATTGTATCAGGAAAACTGCTTTATGTTGTAATGCATCTTGGAACATATGCTTCCTGTCAAGTTACATTGATTATGGAGTGTATAAGGAGAAAAGGCAGTTCAAAATTTATGCCAAAAGTAGTATATTTTGTGGGTTTCTATAAGTACACTTTCATTGAAACCGGTATTGTAAGGAAGGTCGGAAGAGCATGATGTGACACAAACGTATCAGGACCTTGGAAGAGAATGGGCGAGCCCGAAAAACGATTTTTTCTTTCTCTCGCATCAGACAGGTCTAGACAACACATAGATACCGCGTTTTGCCCTGGTTCGCCCTTAGTTTTCTCACAGTTTCAAGATAAACAAAGACTCGCCCTTGCTATCTTAATATACTTGCAAAACTTGCAGCTTGATTTCCCAACACCCTGATTTCAGCATTCGCTCTTTCTCTTCCAAGGTCCTGATATGTTATTTATGAGTTGGAAAATATGCATATTTCCCCATATATTATTATGAAAATGAACAATAATTCTTGTTTACATTAATGCGTAGTTTGATTTATACTAGTGGTGGGCGCAAAAACAGGTTTTTCGGTTTTTAGAAAAACCGAAACCGGTTTTTAAAAATTTTCAAAAAACCTGTTTCGGTTTTCTCCAAAAATCGGTTCGGTTTTCACCGAAACCGATTTCAGTTTTCTTCAAAACCGGCTTGGTTTTCACCGAAACCGGTTATCGGTTTTCTCCCAAACCGTTCGGTTTTTCACCGGGTGCGGTTTCGGTTTTCTGCAAAACCGGTTTCGTTTTTTTTAATTTGTTCTATTTCTGACCAGAATAGTGTTTCGTTGTTCTCCGGAAACCGAATCCGTTTCCACAGAAATAGTTTTATGTGTTTTCCAATAGTTTTCACCGAAACCAGTTTCGGTGGAAACCGAACCGGTTTTGGAGAAAACCGAAACCGGTTTCGGTGGAAAAACCGAACCGGTTTTGGAGAAAACCGAAATGTCGGTTTTTCGGGTTTGTTTTTCTAGAAACTGGTTTCCGTTTTTATAAAAACCGGCTTTGTCCATCCCTATTATCCATTTACTGAAAGGTGGCTTCTGACAGATAGCTGCACATGTTGTAAACAAAACGAGAGGGAGGATTGTTCGCCAGTCGCAGCAGTATTCTTTCACGCCGTTGCTAGGCAACGAAGGTCATTGACCGCGCTGTTGCCGGTAGTTGAAACGACTTGTTAAACGTCTTAAGTTTGTCCCCAGAGCTGCTGTCTCTGTTGCGGAGCCTCTGGCAACAGCGCCTCCAATACTCCACGTGCTTTACCCAACTGTCAGAAGTCACCTTTCAGTAAATCAAGAATAATTTATACATAGCAATATTTCATCCTCACAATTGCTGCGGACATTACCACGTCAGTTCATCAAATTTCTTCAAAACTGCGCCTACGTACATCCTTGTAACTATGTTTCCTTGCACAAACGTATCAAACGTGGGGAGAAAAGCTTTGACACACTAAAAACACTGATGGCTAATTTATAAGGCACTGCACGCAGGACAAAGTAAAAATCATACTTGGGAGCCATTTTATCACCCTCCTCCCCTGAGGCGACGGTTAGCTAAATGTGCGGAAGTGATACATTTATTGAATCATTTTCTATTCTAGTTATACTTTCTTTTCTTCATGTGTTTAGGCCAATTAGGGTGTGAGAGCTAAGAACATTTGAAAGCAACTGTATGATATCTACATTTTTCTAATACCTCTTGGAGAAGGCCTTGATAGTGAGAAGATTTAAAAAAAGTATTTTCTCAGTTAAAAATCAAGTATTGATTCACGTCATTAGGATGGTCATTTACACATTTCCTCTTACCCATGGAGTTAAGAAAGGGACAAAGCATACATATACTTTTTCATTTTTATTCGCCGAGAAATGGTAGCCACAGTTAATTTCGCTATACAGTTAATTTCGCACTCACTAGAATAAAACTCTTGTAATTCTAAAACGTCAATTCTAAGTGAGTGTTTCTTGTCAGCGAGTGACGCCAGTTTACGCCGCGTCATTAAGGAAATACAAGGGTGATGTGTAAAAGCGCGAAAAATATTGACGCTAAGCTTTAGGCATTAATACTTTCCGCGCGAACTGTAAGTAGGTGTAGCTCAATTAAATTCTCAGGAATTGACCTGATGATTTCAGCAGGAATGGTGAGGACCAAGTATAAATTGAACTACGCATATATCCTTTAATTTATTTACAGTATTTATTGTTTTATGATAGTTCTCTATAAGGTAACATAGAAGAACCTACATAATAATAAGCTTCTTACATAAAATTATAAACTTAGTTGTCACATATCAGAGCATAATGTTTAGTTCATTTTGCTAATTTCTACTTTTACATTTTAGGGAACAAGAACAGCTGATTCCAGTACGGATAGTGATGATGATAATAGAAGATAATTGTTTCGTAGCTCGTTTAGTGTGCTAATGTCCAAGTAATTATTATATGTAAATGATCTCCGTGTTTTGTGTTTTCAACATGTCGTTAGCCTTGTTTAGTTGTATACATTATTGTACAAATGTTAGAATGTATTATAAAGTTGACCAAATAAACATTATCAGTTTTGTATGTACTTATAAAACAAATTTCTTTAACGCAAAACTATGTTTTGTTATCTTCTACGGTACGATTACCATGATTTTGCATTCCTGTTTTACATAAATACTTTTAAAAGAATAATAATGAAGTATTTTTTGCGAGCAGTGTCTTCTTTTTCTTTATATAAAAATTAATAATTCAGTCCATACGGCTTGAGTCAGCCAAATTGAATTTCCCTGTAGTCAGCGCTTGTTAAGTTCTCTTTCGTTTATATAGACATAAGGCTGAGTTTCGTATCTCCTTGAGCTCATGAGAAAGGATGAGGTCTTGTGAATAGTTGATACATTATTGTGATACACAGATAATTCTGCATATTATTGCATATTTAACTTTCTGATTAACCTAAAAGTACCCTCTTTTATCATGCACAAGATGTGATCAAAAAATACGATGAATGTATTTGCACAGTGTCATCTATTGATGCTTTATCCATTTCAACTAGTAAGCCCGGTAGCCTAAACCTTTGGTACAGTCAGTGTCAAGTTTGAACGAGTTGCGACATATTAAGTGGCTTCCAGAGGCAGAAGAGGGGGGACGGGTTAAGTGTGTCTGTCGCACACCAACATTAAGTTTTGTTCTAAGCTTTCTTTTTTAAAAAATTAAAAAAAAAAAAAAGCCAGATAAGTTAACGAAATATCAAAATCAGTGCACGGTGATGAAGTAGTGGCATTGAAGACTGTTTACAAATGGTATGAGCGATTCAAAAGCGTCAAGGAGTCGCACATTGGGCGAAATACACAATCTAGCTTTGCAAAAGTCCAAAATCAAGTTGCTTGGAATTGCAGCTATTGTACCCGTAATGAATCACAAAGAAATCAGAGATGACAGGAACAACAGTAGAAAAATATGATCTTCTGCAGGGAAATGGATTTGGACGTATAAAAGACGGGTTGTGATACAGCAGCAAGTATTAATGGTGGTCAGATTTAGAGGTACAAAGTTAACCCATCGTGCTCAACGTTTGCTCGACTGTTAGAAATCGAGAATTGCTGCAGGGATGTACTATGATTAAAGTACAAGTTGACTGAAAAATTAAATGCGTTTACCACAAGTAGCACCCATACAACATCAGAAATTGCTGTTCGTACAAAAAGGTATGTAATATTGCAATTTAAGGAAAAACAAAGATATTCACCTATATCCACCTCGAAATTTGTTTATGTGTAATAAATGAATGTTCTCGTGTGCAATAATAATATTAGCTGCAGAAACTGCAACCTGATGATGTGTTTAATCATTTCAGTTACGATATCTATATCCCGGAGAGAGCGGTTTGATATTTGGGCTGAGGAAAGAACCCTAACTGCCAAAAATGCTGCAGTACCAACATATGTCTGGAGCAGACTGGGACTGGAGAAGTCAAACACAGATGAAAATGATAATATTCAGCAGCAAGTAAACAATTTTCGAAAGTTCTACGTCCCACGGTTATGCCGGTTAGGCTAAAGGAGACAATTTTCGAAGAAATAAACATCTCGTGTGGGTCCGTGAAAAACATTTTAACCGCCGATTAAATGGATAAATGGCTTCCTTCACCTCGAAAACGGTGCAACAACTTTCTTCTGATCCGCGAATTTTATGCCGAAAAAATCTTCCTGTCTGTCCCATATTTGCTATGCTCTCCAGATATAGCACCATGCGACTTCTGGCTTTTCCCAAAAATTAAAACCGCGCTTAAAGGAAAAAGTTTTAACACCATTCCTGACATTCATAGCAGCTGAACGCCCTTCTAGAAATGTTTCCAGTCGTGGTTCCTAGCCAAGGACAGCCTACTTTGAAGGAAATTAAATCAAATTCCATGTAAGCTTATTACTCTCTTTCTAATAAAATTATTCGCCGTATTTTTTTTTTATCACACTTCGGAAAATAATAATAATAATAATAATAATAATAAACAACGGAAATGTAGATCGTGCTTTATCCGGAAATAAAAGATAACATTTAGTACCCTCATGGTATCGTTAATTAATCTTTACCTTCACTACTGTTTTGAAAATAAAAATGAAAGTTACTAACATTTGAACGAAAATTATTGAGAACATATTTTTCGCACATAATGAAGAAAGAACTAAAAACTAAATATAATCATATTTTTGTATTTTATAAGTAACTAAATAATAAAATAAGTATTGTTTGAAGATGAACCCCCATATATATATAAATTGCAGATAATTAACCGAGATTCACGGAGTTAGCAAAAAGTAATTGGTTGTCTTTCACGCTTACGTGTTCGTTTGTATCGTATGTCTACCCCATAAATTCACATGCAGCTTTAGAATGTAATGGATACACTACTTATTATTATTATTATTTATTTATTTATTTATTATTATTTTGAATTCTACGTTTTCGAAGAAATAAAATAATTTTATTTGCTTCCATACGATGAAAAAATACTTGTTTGCAATTTATGCATCAAGAACATGAATTCGCAACGAATACATTTTTTATTTAGGACGATTATGTATTTATTTTCTATGTTCTCATACAGATAAAATAAAGTTCAATGCTACGAAGAAGCAATCCACATGCTCGATTGAGCGTTTCGGATTTGAAAGGGGATAACAATGTACAAACACAAGAAATGAAGTGCGAATAGAGTTTGTTCGTTCATATAAGGGAAGTATAACGCCAGGTTTTACCAGTTACTTGTCTTACTGGAGAGTAGTTGTGCGGCTTTTATCCCGCACTTGTTCAGAAATTATTATAAAATGATCTCTAGTGATTGTTTCATTTTTTGAAGAATGTGAAGGGTTATGCCTAAATTCTTTTTGTTTGTCTCCCAGACAGTGTGCCAAGTTATAGGCGAATAAAATCAGGAAACTAACATTTTTGTCGAGAAAGGACCCGCTCAGAGCGTATGGAAATCCGGTTTCCGTTGGCTGATATTGCAGGATGTTGTGTATTTGTCTCCTGATAAAGTCTCAATAGGCACGAAGTCCGAAAACCCCACGTTTTTGAGATACCTGTTAATTATTATCGTCACATCACGACATATGCTCCCTCATAAACTGAAAACAATAATTAGGCCGACATTTTATCTATCAAGTACGAACGAGTCTTACTAGGATATATTGGGGTTTTTGGGATCATTGATTCCGAATCCAAGGTCGGTTAACCTCCATTACGTCAGGTTCAAGATCATTTGAAAGCCAAAACGAGAGGGGAAAATTGAAAAAAAAAAAAAAAAAAGTAGCTGGATCCGATTATGTCATTTTCTTGACCCGACAATATCATAGTAGTACTCCCCGGCGTATATTGCGCCGAGTCAGCAAAAATTTTAGTGACGTCATAGGTCAAAGGTCAATGACCTTGGCCCAGGGTCAATGACCGAGGGGTACCTAGGACCACCCCCTCTAAATTTTGGCAGGGGTACCATGGCCCACCCCCTAAATTTTGGCAGGGGTACCTAGGACCACCCCCCTTAAATTTTGGAAATTGCCAAATCTAAAAATTTGGTATGGTAGCCTAGGACCATAGTATGTACCTCTATTAGTATTGGGTGTCTATGTCGTTCCCTTTCATGGGTAAAAAATTGCCAAAAATTCAAATTTCGGGGGTTTTTGACCTAATTTATCCTCTTGGATGAGGTATTATTACCTTATATAGTTATATGGGCGTATACAGGGGTCCATTCCCTTTCATAAGACATGGGTATATTAATGCACCCCTTGAAAAATTTGGGAGGGGTACCTTGGCCCACCCCTTCAATTTTGGAAATTGACCAATTTCAACATTGGGTATTATAGTACAGGACCCTAATATGTATTATGATAAATTTGGGTGGTCCACCTCATTTCCTTCTAGGGGTACAAAATTGCCAAAATATAAACGTAAGCAATACGTTATACCACGTGTTTGGTTTTTGGTCGATTTTATCCCCTTTGATGAGGTGTTATTACCCTATATGGTTATATGGGCGTATACAGGAGTCCATTACCTTTCATAAGACATGGGAATATTAATGCACCCCTTGAAAAATTTGGGAGGGGTACCTTGGCCCACCCCTTCATTTTTAGAAATTGCCCAATTTAAACATTTGGTATTATAGTATAGGACGCTAATATGGATCACTATAAATTTGGGTGGTCCACCTCGTTCCCTTTTAGGGGTACAAAATTGCCAAAATATAAACGGAAGCAATACGTTATACCACGTGTTTTGTTTCGACCTAAGTTATCCTTTTGATGCGGTGTTATTACCCTATATGGTTATATGGGCGTATACAGGGGTCCATTACCTTTCATAAGACATGGGTATATTAATGCACCCCTTTAAAAATTTGGGAGGGGTACCTTGGCCCATCCCTTCATTTTTAGAAATTGCCCAATTTAAACATTTGGTATTATAGTATAGGACGCTAATATGGATCACTATAAATTTGGGTGGTCCACCTCGTTCCCTTTCATGGGTACGAAATTGCCAAATTTAGGTACAACCACGTGTTTGGTTTTTGATTTAATTTATTCCCTTGGATGAGGTCCTATTACCTTATATGGTTATATGGTCATGTATAGGGGTCCATTATCTATTATAAGACATGGGTACATTGGTGCACCCCGGGAGGGGTACCTTGACCCACCCCTTAAATTTTGGAAATTGCCCAATTTCAACATTTGGTATTATAGTACAGGACCTCAATATGTATCATGATAAATTTGGATGGTCCACATCGTTCCCTTTTAGGGGTACAAAAATTGCCAAAATATAAACGTTGTACCACGTGTTTGTTTTTTGGTCCATTTTATCCCCTTGGATGAGATTCTATGATTACAGGGGTTCATTTCTTATCATAAGACATGGGCACCCTTCTTAAATTTTGGCAATGGGGGGTCCACTGAAATTGTCCAATTGAAGCATAGTACAGGACCTCAATATGTTTCGATGGTCCTATTACCAAATTTGTTTAGTACAACCACGTGTTCGGTTACTGACTCAATTAAGGTTATAAGGTATGGATGGGTATCCCCTTTCAATTTGGTAGGACCCTTCGGGTGTAGTACAGTCACGTGATCGATGATTTGGTTTTAATGCGCGACGAGGTCCCTGGTCAATGTTCTCTAGGAATTAGGTGGAAACTTTGCACAGGGTTCTCGTCTTATATCGCACAGTTCTTTAGGAGAATCTGATAACGTTGTATATGGAATGGACAATAAAAACACATAAATAAGCATAAATTGTATTTTATTCATTTTTCTGGTTTCTTCTTTTTCTTTCTTATTGACAATGTTTGTATATTGAGCTGGGTTTCTTCATTAGACTGCCTCCTCTTCTTGATTGCGATGATTTGTTTCCATGTTTTGCAGCATAGCACCCGTTTGCAAAGCTTCGTATTGTGAATTCTGTAAAAAAGAACGAGGAAAAAGATGATTAGTATAGAAATAGACGATGATAAAACAAATACACTTACAATGATAAATATGATAAAATTACCTGGAAGGTATATTGCAACAGTCTACGATCATTAACCGTGGGTACTGTTGTGAACAAATATTGAATTTCACGCAGAGATTTTCCTTGGGCTTTACAGCACAAATAAAAATAAGCATAATACCCACATACGGATGAACCAAGACTTTGCATTTGGCTATTATTATATTTATAGTATATACAATGAAGTTTTAAGAATGCAACATGTTGTGGTACATAAGGAGGAAGGCCATAGCTGTCAAAATATTCTCCAACACCGCGATGATCAATATAAATTGCAATCCAATGACTTCCTAGTTTTGTAGATGGATCTGTATTTACAATGATTGCCAGAGGAAGAGAAATCCGTGAGGGCAACTCATCGCTTGCAAATACCCCGGTAAAATGATTTCTGAATAATGGACTACCGTGTAAAGCACTAGCTAATTGTAATGTATTCAACATCGTGAATGGAAATGATACATAACGTATACGTACCTTGTAATTTAAAAGTCCAGGATAATGTTGCGCTGGTGGTCGATCTCTAGGAGTGAGGAAAACTCTCCATACACAATACAGTTTGCAGGTGCTGCTAATTTCTCTTGGAAATGAACTTCTAATCGGATGGCGCCATGTCGTTGTAAATTCCAATAGTGACAATCTCCAGCAGAAGAATCGGGAGTTAGGTCAAATACAAACAGTGTATATCCATTCTTGTAGTCGGCTCTTGAAATTGTATTTCCAGTATTGGTAAAATGTATGCCAGAGCCTGAGAACAATGTGTGGTACGATGAAATGTAGAGATTTTCTTCAAAGTTGGGTTGCAACGGTTTTGAAGGTACAGCTTTTCCATCCACGTACAGTGTAAAGAAATTAATGTTTAGATGTTGAAATTCAAATGGATTGGTGGTAATAGTTCCACTGGATGCTTCATTCGATGTAAATCCTACAATAATACGATTTGGCAATGTTCCCATAAACAGGTTATCAATAGTTTTGGATTGTATATCCTTCGGGATGGTAAATGATTTCATTTGAACCCTTGTCAGAGGATACTTTGCCGGTGTAGATTGTAAAATTTTATTGTGTGCCAATTTGACACTAGGGCTGATGCTGACTTTTTTCACCTGCAACGATGCATCTAGAATGTTGATTTTTGCACTGACACCACTTTCACCGGCCATGAGACAAAAGTTTGGCTTTGCAGGAATAAGTTTCACACGTAATTCCACTCCATGAATTAAAAATTTATCTTGATTAAAAATGTCACAATGAAGATGTCCAATCATATCGAATTTCATACTTTGTTTTGTCAGTTCATAGCGTTGTTGAAATCCTTTGTTCTCACTTGTGGTTGCGTTCATATGACCAGCCGTATCTTGAAACCACATTGCTGTTTGTAAATGTGTATTTTTAGCTCCATCACTATAATTGAGTAGTTTTTCCAGGTACGAACGATATGGATGATTATGTGACGGAAATGAAATCAGTTTATTGTTCAAGTAGATTTGTACTTCACTAAACATAGCATTTAGAAAATCATTGACAGGTGCAATTGCTTTATCCGTATTGATGAAGGAGGAACCATCTGGTTTCACAATTTGTGCTTGGATGTATAATAAGGTTTGTGGTAAATCAATGTATTCATCACTGCTACCACTCACTACAAATTCTATTGGTGAATTTTCAGCTATTGAACTAATTGGTTTGTAGCCTATAATACGATTGTCCAGAACACTGGTTTGCGTGGGCAACGTTGAAAAAATGTCCAATTCACTTTTTACACATTCACAGGATTGATGATGTAAGAAAGCCATCGTTGAATTAATCAAAAATATCTGGTGACGATGCCAATGATCTCTTCTTCTTCTTATGTGATAATTTACGTCTCTTTGTAGGATTGATGGTGTTGTTGATCGTTGGAAGGTCAACCTCAAACTGAGAGCAGTCATCCCATTTTCGTTTATGATATCCACTTCCCAGCATAGTTTTCAACTTATTTTTAGCTTTTTCTTGTAAATTCGTTTTTGCCTCTTGCATCCGTTGATGAAACGATTCTTCCAGCGGTTGATTCGAGATCACCACATCATTAATCATATTGGCACCTGATTTTAATAATTCTTTTCCCACAGTTTTAGCGCCTTGCTTCACAAGTGGTAACACTGAACGAAATAAGCCACCAAGGAAACTTCCAATGCCATGTCCTGCTTGATAGGGACTTCCCACATAGACGTTGCCGATACCGGATAACGCTTGTTTTTGGTAGTATTGCAAATACGGATCAGTCATGACGACGACGACGGAAATGTAGTTTTGTAGACACCGTTCCAAAGGTGAATGGCATAGGATGACCTGTGCTATCCCTTATATCGATTTGTATTTGCTCAAAATTCATTTTTTCCACCGGAACATAATGTGCAGGATTAAAGATTTGTACTGCATGACTTCCAAAAGTATGATTCACAGGATCCATGTTGACAATTCGTAGCAAGGGTACCATTGTATCTCCAACAATGACAGATTCAATAATGTCACAATAGACGTACATTTGTGATGGTAAGCCTAATCGTACATCCGGTGTATATTGTCCCTTTTCCATATCTTTTAAATCACTTTTCGGGTCAAATCCAAGCATTAAACTAACACTTGGTGACAATTGTACAGAAGTATGGATTTCCTTTTTGGGATGTCTTATGAGGCATATATTATTAGTTGCGTCATGAGATATAAATAAATTGGTTTCTTTATGATGTATATTAATTGCATGAATAAGATCCCGTATATTGTTATAATAGCGTACAGGGATCGTTACAACCTTCCACGGTTCCTGATTATTACTACTTGATGATTTGTAATATATTTTATTGTTTTTACTGTTAATGTTCAGCAAAGAATGTGGATAATGAATCTCTACAATTGCCACATCCCATTTCTGGCGAAACTCTACACGTCGTTGTAATTTCGTAATATATGAAGTCAATGTATTTTCTGGAAAATAATCCATGGAACTATTACTGGGAAGTGTAACGTAAAAATCTTGATCAGGTTCCATTCTTCTTCTTCTTCTTCAATGAAGTTGCAGGGATCCACGAATTGAATGAGGAAGGATATCCTTTCCACTGGACGAGATACTCCTTTCTGCGACCTTTTGTTCTTGTACGTAATATTTTATCGATGAGGAACGTCGAAGGGAGCGGTACTGGTTGTAATTCTTCTCTGTAGAAAACACCATCGATGAGTTGATGATTTAAATCCTCTAGTCGATACACTGGTGGGTTTCTTGGTACAATGGCTTTTACTCTGAATATTTCCCAAGTCCAGTTCTCGAGGTAACCCTTGTCAAAGATACGTTTTGTTTTACTTATACGAACAGTATCACCAACAGACAAATCCGTATCTTGTTTTGAACGTTGTAGCTTTTTGTCGTATAAGTTATGCCACACCTCCAGTAAATTGTCCTGAGAAACGTTTGCAGGTGCCATTTTAATACTGGAATGCCGACTTTCATTGTATGCTTTTACAAGTAAAGGCAATACTTTGATGTAATTGTATGTTTGATATTTGGTAAAGTATTTCCACATACGATGTTTCAATGTCTGATTAAATCTTTCTGCGATGCTGGCTTTAATATCTGGATCCTTTGTTGTAACATGTTGCACGTTGTGTTTTCTGAGAAACTTTTGTACTGTCTTGTTGGTAAATTCAGTTCCTTGATCACTACGTAGTACAATTGGTTTCCTCTCCTGGAAAATCATTTCAAATGCATTCACTATATCCTCGGCACTTTTTGATTTTAGTGGTACAGCCCACCCGTACCGACTAAACACATCAATCACTGTAAGAATATAGCGGTAATTGTCATTATAGTTTTGAAGGGATTGTAAATCATTTAAATCACATTCCCATTGATCATCAATATTGTTGACAAGATAAAAATCTCTACGGAAACGACGACGTACAGGACGATGTAACGTGTAGGTAGGTTGTTTGTTTAACCAAAGTTTTATTTTGGCTAGAGGTATAGATTTTCCTGTGGCTTGCCATAATTTCTTTGCAGTAGAAAACGATGCAGGATGTGCTGGATTGTAATAAATGGATTTCAACTTTTTGTTCATGGTTTGTACGTTGACCATTGTGGAATGATACGTTTTCTTTTTGGTCGGACTTCTAAAACATCATCATCATCATCTTCTTCTTCTTCTTCTCCGGAAGAAAATAATTCAGGTGCCGGTTTTGGTGGTGCAGATCCTTCAGATGCTGTTGTACTATTATGCTTGACAATATAGTTTAATCTTCGTGGATTACCAATCAATTCTTGAGGTGTGTTTGACGATGCAAGGTAGTTGCAAAACAATTCCCAGCCTTGAGGATTAGAATGTTTCCTCGGTCGAGTCACATCGCACATTAAATCTACAATATTGGATCCATGTAGTTTATTGTCGTTGATGTACACTGTTCCTTTATGATCCCACGTAATTGCGTCATCTTGTTTTAAGCGACGGAATAGTAGTTCGGCTTTCTTACGATACATTTGTGGTATTGCGGCTAAAATTTCTTGTTTCGTGCTATCGTCAACATTCGGGACGTCACCATCAGGTTTCATTGATGTAATTGTAAGTGGTATTGGTTCTTCTTGTTTACGTATCACATAAAGATATTTCTGTAATATTCTATTGTACTGATTCCATTTTTCTTCATCACTTGGATACGATGTATTCAATATAGATTGCATTTCACGATCGAGATTAGATTCTCGATTTTCACTCACACGGGATGATGATGCATGCATTCGTTGAAGCATTTCTGGTGGTACTAAAACCATCTTCTTGCTATGTTCCATGAAGTTTATTGTTTAAACAAAATACTGGATAACACACTTCCTACAATAGGTGCAAGTAATGCAGGTAAGAATCCTCCTTGTTGTACGGCTAAATGTTTCTTCTTTTTATCCAATGATTTTGTATTGTCTACGAGATAGCGGAGCGTGTTCTTGTAACGCTTTAATCTTGACTTCTGCACACTTGTCAGTGGAACATTGCCTTTTAAGACATTATAACAACATTCACAAATACTATGAATTAATGAAGCGTCTGCATTGGCAATAATAGCTTTACGCAATCTTGGTTTAGCTTTGTGCAGAGCACGTAGCAGATCAGCGTGTTTCACTGTAGGAGACATCGTGACAGACTAAGTCATTCTTTTCACATGCACAATAATTTAAACATGTTTTGTTGGTACGTAAACATAATGATGCAAATCGTCGGGAAAAATATTTGTACGAAATCGCATTTCATCGGGTGTATCTTGTTTAAGATCCATCAGTAAATAGCCATGTGGATTTCTTGTTGCGTCTGCATAACTTTCTTGTAGAAACAGTGGATGCTCAGGCATGATTTGATAACTCATATGCTTGATTTGTGACTTGTCACGTGGATTTTTAAACAACACCAAATACGAACAATTTAAACTCATATTTCTATTTGCTTTACTTTGATGAAATACATTTTGTGTTATAAAAATCACACTAATATTTCGATGATGTGATCCTTTTGTGAACATATCAACAATATCACTATTCACTTCTCGCATATGGTCATCAATAATAATCAAATGTGGTCCATCTTGAGGCTGAAAATCTTTCATTCGTGGAAGTCCTTCGTGAAATTCTACTGGAACCGGCATTGTTGCATACACGTCTTGCCATTCTGCATAATACCAGTATATCTTACGAAATTTTGCATTGATCATGGTTGGGAGATGTGACAGTAATCGCTTCACAAAATACGTTTTTCCACACCCACTAGGCCCTGCGAGAATACAGGTAAATGGATGTTTCCACTGTGTATCCATGATGAACACTAACACCTTGTTTCAAAAATGATGCGTATTTAAAGCGAGTACAAAAATTCTTGCACTCACTGGTGTGAAAAGGTTAAAACCGTTCATCTGTTTATCGAGTAGTTGAAAACCGTTTATTTGTTAATCGAATAGTTGAAAACCGTTTATTTGTTAATCGAATAGTTAAAAAACGGATAAAGTTTAACGGTTAACCGTGAAAGCTGATCACTGTTTGATTTAAATTCTATTTGAAAAATTTTTCGTTTCAAATTTGTTTTGTAATTTTTGTTTCAAAAATTTTGTTTGAAAATTTTTTTCAAATTTTTCGTTTGAAATTTTTGTTTGTAAATTTATTCTTTCAAAATTTTTTGTTTGAAAATGTTTCGTTTCAATTTTTTTTGTTGAAAATTTTAGTTTCGAAATTTTTGTTTCAAATTTTTGTTTCAAAATTTTTGTTTGAAAATTTTTGTTTGAAAGTTTTTGTTTGTAAATTATTTTCAAAATTTTTACGTTTGAAATTTTGTTTAAATTTTTTTCGTTTCAAACTAAAAAACTTTGTTTGAAATTTAAGTTTAAAAAATGTTCGAATTTTTTTTGTTTAAAATTTTTTGTTTGAACATTTTTGTTTCGAAATTTTTTCGTTTCAATTTTTGTTTTCATTTTTTTTTAGTTTGAAAAGTTGAAAAAAAAAGTTTTAAATGCCAAGAATCTTGTTCAAAGTTTCCAGCTAATTCCTAGAGAACATTGACCAGGGACCTCGTCGCGCATCAAAACCAAATCATTGATCACGTGACTGTACTACACCCGAAGGGTTATACCAAATTGAAAGGGGATACCCATCCATACCTTATAACCTTAATTGAGTCAGTAACCGAACACGTGGTTGTACTAAACAAATTTGGTAATACGACCACCGAAACATATTGAGGTCCTGTACTATGCTTCAATTGGACAATTTCAGTGGACCCCCATTGCCAAAATTTAAGAAGGGTGCCCATGTCTTATGATAAGAAATGAACCCCTGTAATCATAGAATCTCATCAAAGGGGATAAAATGGACCAAAAAAATAAACACGTGGTACAACGTTTATATTTTGGCAATTTTTGTACCCCTAAAAGGGAACGATATGGGCCATCCAAATTTATCATGATACATATTGAGGTCCTGTACTATAATACCAAATATATAAAATGATCAATTTCCAAAATTTAAGGGGTGGGCCAAGGTACCCCTCCCGGGGTGCACCAATGTACCTATGTCTTATGATAGATAATGGACCCCTATACATGACCATATAACCATATAAGGTAATAGAACTTCATCCAAGGGTATAAAATGAGCCAAAATACCAAACACGTGGTTGTACTAAAATTTGGCAAATTTGTACCCCTAGAAGGGAACAAAGTGGTCCACCCAAATTTATCATAATACATGTTAGGGTCCAATACTATAATACCCAATGTTGAAATTGGGCAATTTCCAAAATTTAAGGGGTGGGCCAAGGTACCCCTCCCGGGGTGCACCAATGTACCTATGTCTTATGATAGATAATGGACCCCTATACATGACCATATAACCATATAAGGTAATAGAACTTCATCCAAGGGTATAAAATGAGCCAAAATACCAAACACGTGGTTGTACTAAAATTTGGCAAATTTGTACCCCTAGAAGGGAACAAAGTGGTCCACCCAAATTTATCATAATACATGTTAGGGTCCAATACTATAATACCAAATGTTGAAATTGGGCAATTTCCAAAATTAAAGGGGTGGGCCAAGGTACCCCTCCCAAATTTTTCAAGGGGTGCACCTATGTCTTATGATAGGTAATGGACCCCTATACATCACCATATAATCATATAAGGTAATAGGACCTCATCCAAGGAGATAAATTAGGTCGAAAACCAAACACGTGGTATAACGTATTGCTTACGTTTATATTTTGGCAATTTTGTACCCCTAGAAGGAAATGAGGTGGACCACCCAAATTTATTATAATACATATTAGGGTCCTGTACTATAATACCCAATGTTGAAATTGGTCAATTTCCAAAATTAAAGGGGTGGGCCATGGTACCCCTCCCAAATTTTTGAAGGGGTGCATTAATATACCCATGTCTTATGAAAGGGAATGGACCCCTGTATACGCCCATATAACCATATAGGGTAATAACACCTCATCAAAGGGGATAAATTAGGTCAAAAACCTCCGAAATTTGAATTTTTGGCAATTTTTTACCCATGAAAGGGAACGACATAGACCCCGAATACTGATAGAGGTACATACTGTTGTCCTAGGCTACCATACCCAATTTTTAGATTTGGCAATTTCCAAAATTTAAGGGGGGTGGTCCTAGGTACCCCTGCCAAAATTTAGGGGGTGGTCCAAGGTACCCCTGCCAAAATTTAGAGGGGGTGGTCCTAGGTACCCCTAGGTCATTGACCCTGGGCCAAGGTCATTGACCTTTGACCTATGACGTCACAAAAATTTTTGCTGACTCGGCGCAATATACGCCGGGGAGTACTACTATCATTTCAAGGTCAAACTTGAAAAACCGTCGGAAAAACAAAGTCGTTTATTGATGCTGGATAAGACTGTACAATTGGCACAGCGAAGTCGAGATCGTATCAATGATGTTAATATCATGCAAGCTAGAGTAGAAACGTTAAATTTGGCGAGACGAAATGCTATGTGGCAAGAAATCCCTCAAGCCAAAATCTCAGCATTCCTCAATTTGATTTTGCGTTTCTTAATAGAATTACGTTAGGTGTTTATCAGGTTTAACTAGCACCTTCATGTATATACAAGATTATATAGATCATGAAAGTACTGATATTATTCAATTTGATAGGAATAGGTTCGAGCCAAGATTGTTACGTTGTAGAATCATTTAAAAATTAGAAACTCTATTCGATATCAGCTTTGGATACGCTTTGCAGTGAATGATGACGAATTGCTGACCATGGAAGTAGAAGATGGTTCGATATTAGAGTATTATTGCACTTATAAATCCGATTTTTGTGTACATATAGCCAGTTTCCTATGGTTTTTAGGATGGGCTCGACATCAACAACAAATGAAATACCCTAGTCGAGCTCTACTGGAATACATACAAGATACTGGTAATCTTAATATGAGCAACGATGGAAATGAAAGTGAAATACTGGAGTTCGAAGTTCAAGAATGATGAGATGTGAGCTGCAGAACAAATCTTTATTGGAGAAGACGACAATGAAAATGACTGACTGGAAAACTAAATGGACAATATTAATGGTAAACTCGATTAACACCGACCTCGGATTCGGAATGAACCAACCTAAAAACCTATTTATTATTTTTTCTGATTTTTCGGACGGTTTTTCAAGTTTGACCTTGAAATGACCCTGCAATGACATTGAAATGACGTTGTCGGGTCAAGAAAATGACATAATAGGATCCAGCCTTTCAGAAAACTTAAATGTACTTTTTGTTCAGATTATTGCAACGTTCTCTCTCGATCTGACTTTCAAATGACCTTGAACCTGAGGTGCTGGAAGTTAACCGACCTCGGATTCGGAATCAGCGACCCCAAAAGCAGTATTATACCCTAGTAAGACTCATTCATACTTCGTAGAAAAAATGTCTACCTAATTACTATTTTCAGTTTACGAGGGAGTGTATGCCTTTAAGTGAAGATAACAATTAGCAGACATCTCAAAAATGTGGGATTTTTGGGCTTCGTGCCCATTGAGACTTTTCATCAGGGGACCAAGAAACACAACATACTGCAATATCAGCCAATTTAACGGAAACCGATTTCCATAAGCTCTGAGCGGGTTTCTTTTCGAAATTTCCATCTCTCATTTCTCCTTTCCGGGAATACTCAAGCTAAAGCCTATGTTTACTCGTTATGATATTCGTATTCATTTGAGAGTTACTTGTTGTGTTCATTATATACACCGTATACATAATAGCCTCGACAAACAAAGACTATAGAGAACGAATATATTTAGAAGAAATAGAATACTGAAGAATATAATAAATTATAAGAGCAGAATAGCACGGAGTTTAAATCTTACTAAGCTATTCGGAATAATTTATTATTTTATCAAACATAGAGGGCAAGTTTTAAGGAAGTTGAAGATAATAGTAAAAATAAAAACATTCGGGACATGAATAAGGGGATCAACGAATTTAAGAAAGGCTATCAACCTCGTGCCTATATATCAGGATGTCTATCGGTCATGAAAGTCATGCAAAAGTCACGAAATCAGAAAAGTCAAAAAAAAGTTACGAAATTTAGCTTTTGCTTCAGGATTTTTTTTTTTTTTTTTTTTTTTTTTTTATCTACAAATATAACTATAGTCTGGAAAATTTTGTTCCATAAAACGTCAAAATTCACCACCAAAAATTTATATGCTCGGCTTTCGACGCTACCAAATCGTAAACAAAGCACCCTTCTATTTCATCCATGAAAATTCTGCCCAATTCGCAACCAAATTCGCTCTTGAGAATGTTACTAAATTGTATGGTTAGGAAAAGAAAAGGTTACGAAATTTCATTTTGGAATTTTAGTAGACACCCTGTAATATTAAAGAGAGCTGACGGAACAGTTCTCACTGACACAGATAGCATCTTAAATGGAAAGATTTCTTCGACGAATTGCTTAATATGCAGCCAAAAACTAATGTGCGTCGAGAAAGGGAAATAAACACCGCAGAACCGTATATCCCAGAACCTAACCGAACAGAAGTACAAGTCGCTACAAAGAAATTAAAGAAACACAAATCTCCGGGTGTAGACGAAATACCGGCTGAGTTAACTTTTGCTGGAGGCGAAACATTGTGGAACCAGATACACAAACTCATCCTCCTTATCTGGAACAAGGAAGAATTGCCACAAGAGTGGAAAGACTCAATCATTGTTCCAATTCACAAGAAAGGCGACAAAACTGACTGTAATAATCATCGAAGCATTTCTCTTCTGTCAACGTCCTATAAAATTCTTTCAAACATTCTATTAGCAAGATTGACCCCATATGCAGATGAAATTATTAGATTATCAGTACGGATTTAGACGAAACAGATCAACTATCGACCAAATATTTGCCGTCCGACAAAAACGTTGACGAAACAAGTCAATAGTAAGTAAGATAAATGGTATATTGAAGAAAGAAGGAAATACAGTAGTAATAGTAATTGTGTATGAAATGTATTCACGATGTTGTAAATTGCTTGTTTCCCCGTCTGATACATAAACTGTGTTAGTTCTGCCTCTCAAAGCACTGGTGTATCCCATTCTAGCGATCTACGAATATTGATGAGCTGCGACCACAGTAATATTTCTGCATATACTTACCTGTTATTGTAACTACCAAACAGAACGCTACTCTTCGCAATCGTACGTAAATAATACAAGGAAATCTGTATTGCAGACCTTAAGAGTCTTCATCCCGGCGAAATTAAAATACCGCTAATTTTACAGTAATTATGTGATATCTTCAAATAGATAAAAGATAATTGAAATATGGAACAAGAGCGCCCTAGACAATATTATTTTGCGTGAGGTACCGTTATCACAAGTCACCTAGTGGCTTTATGTTATGAACTGTTTAGAAACGCGAAAATAAATGCCGATTTTCAAAATGGCTCGAAATCGAAAGCAGATAAGTGAGTCGTGATAACGGTTTCTCATGTAAAATGATATTGTCTAGGGCGCTCTTGTTCCACATTTCGATTATCTTTTATCTATTTGAAGATATCACATAATTAATGTAAAATAAGCGGTATTTTAATTTCGCCAGTCCTAATACATTCTACTTCTTAAATTTTAATTGTAGTTTAAGGATTCTGAATCACGTAAAAGTTGTCGGGCTACATTCTGGATTAAATAATTTCTGTAACTTATCTCTAGGTCTTAAGATGTGCATCCTAATATTGGTTCGCAACCTGGAGATGGTGTGAGACAAACGTCGTAAGGCTTCTTAGAAGAGCTTGTCTAAAATGAGTTTTGACAAAGTGGATAGTTAACCGTAGAATCCTGTCTTTTATTATTATTATTATTATTATTATTATGGAAATCGATAAACAATCAATGATTGGCCGACTAGCGTTCGAACCGTGGGCTTCCAATAGGTCGTTCATATTAATAGCACCCAAACAAAATTGATGAATGTCCCAGCGAGATTCGAAGACAATGGGCTTTCAATGGTAAATAACTAACCAATAGCAAATATGTCCGACAGAGGGGGGGGGGGAGTTCAAATCCTTTTAATTTTCCTTCCTTTCGATCTTTATTCCTGTATATAGTGTTCGAGCGGTTTAAAGCATTAGGTTGGCAATCATAGGACCTGTCTGTCATGGATTCAAACCCTGCTTATGACTCGGAAGTCTTGTATTGTTTTTACACCATTCATTTCATTATCATAATCTCCTTTAGGCTAAAGGTTACAAACGTAGGGAATAAAACTCAAAAAAAGAATGATATATACGATAAACATGATTTCGAATGTTGAGCTGTCTTGAATTTGTACCAAAGTTTTTTCACAATATTGACTTGTGGCATGTCTCGATTTTTGGCGAACTTGTACCATAAAAATATTCTCTTGCTTTTAGGTTTCTTAATTTTTCAGGTCGCTCCCATAAACTTAATATTTTCATGTCACTAATTGCTACAGCCTCTTATTTTCGGACGGTAATCGGCCTGGGGCATTTGATTTTTGAAATATATGTCTTTGCCCTAAAGTTCGATCATGGAGTCTGATTTTCGGTTTCAATAGCAGACAGGCACTTCGATTTCTTTTAGGTTCGATACGATCGTAGGGATTTGGACTTAGCAATGTGCACTTTGAAGGGTGATCTTGCTCTCATCGGTAAACACTTGGACCTTTGTGGATCTTTTGGCAGACATCTTAGTTACAAAAAAGAAATAAGTATTTCCATTGTCTTCTAGAAAGAGAGGAAGAAAATAATAATTATGTTTACATTTCATGCTCTTGTATTTTTAATTACGTTTGCACTTGTTGAAGATATGATTCTAAACTCAGTGTTGGCAAATCCATCAGTATACGGAAATGAAATGAAATCTTTGGGTTTTACTCGTACGTCCCACGGTTATGCCGATTAGGCTAAAGGAGATGATGATGATGAGTAATCAATGAAATGGTGGAATCAAGAAAGTGGAAGCGGGAGAACCCCGAGAAAACCCATGCACACAGTGTTTGTCCACCACAAAGTTCACTTGGCGGGGACTGAGATCGAACGCTCTACCACTGAGCCACCGCGGCCCCATATCAGTATACGGATATCTACGAATGTTGCTGCCTAGTGTTATTATTTTAGAGCTTCCCACGCTCAATCAACTTTCATTCTTCCCGCTTTTCATAACATATATGACGACGACTTTTTTCTATGAATAAACATAGGACATCGTTCTTATCTGTGAGGTTGCGGATTCAAATCATGCTGCCGGTGATTCGATAAATATCGGGGACATATAAGTTTGTATTTATACGCACAAGACATCGATTCTGCCTTTGTATATCAGTATATTACTTCGAGAGGTCCCCAGTACAATCCATTTCTTAAAATTACGTTATTTACTCAAGATATATAAACAAAACATTTTTAGCTATGTACTCATTACACAGAAAATATCTTTAAAAAAAACTAGGGTTAAAGCATGTATCTATATATATAAAAGAGAACGTACAAAATTTTGTCCGCTCATCACGCTAATACGGCTGAACCAATTTCTTTCATTTTTGGGGGGTTATTAGGATTTGGACCCTAGATGGTTTTTATCATATCACTTTAATTTTTAATTACCAGTGTCTTGAGATAATTGACCATTCAAGTGTCCATAACGTACAAATCCTTTGTTATTAGTTCATCATAGGTAAAAATAAACGTATTTATATGCAACCCGCATGACCGTGTCACTCGGCGGGTTAACATAAATGACAGGCGATATACAGCGGAAAATAGCTTGAATCTTCTGTTTAAATTTTTTTAATTGATTTGCTTATTTTTACAGACACTTTTACAATATGCCAGCACCGGGATGACCGCAGCGAAGCGGGGCGGGTTAACATAAATGACAGGCGATATAATGTTAAGATTTACTGCAATCTTCTATGGTTTTTATCATATCACTTGAAAGCGAAAAAGTAAAAATTATCTAAGTAACAAAGTTTATTGCGTTCCGGGGTGACCGCAGCGAAGCGGGGTGAACGCTGCTAGTATTCAATATACACAAACAGAAGATTTTTTAATTTCATGTAAGCAGATTTCATTCATGATTGGATTCATTCATTCATTTTTTCTTTTACAAAATAATTCACCAAAAACATCCATCCACACATAATGTTCATGATGAATTAATTATACGTTTTGTGGTGCTTGGAATGGTAACTTTTTTCAAATCATTATTTCTTCACCAATCAGTTTTCTTAACACGAGTTTATTATTTCATTCGAATAATTTAATGAACGTTATTTCTGTTTCTGATTATATATATATATATATAAATGAGATTTAACTAAATTTTGAATTAATTGCAAAAGTATTTTGTTTCATATACTTCGTTTTCCCATTCGTGTTGTTGGCTCAAATGAATTGCCATCCACTTCAACTAAAACAAGTTCTGTTTCATGCTATTAACGCACCCCAAGAGAAATTAGTTTCTTTAGTACATTTTTAAATGTTATTTCTTGTTGTATGATCAAGAGTGTCTATTAAGAGAGAAGAAAATAGATGTGAAATGCTATAAATGTGCTGTAGCCCTTTTAAAAAGGTCTTCCTTATTTACTGGTGTTACATCCCTCGTTTAACTTTTTTGAGTTCCTTTTCTAATTTATGTTCTAACTTAGCGAAGGAGGTATGAAGAATAAGATCAACTATTAACGTGGGATTCAACCGGTATATTGTTGGTTGTACAGACCATCACGCAAAAACCAATGCACACTATAAGTCATCCCCCAACACACTATTTCCAAAAGCTGCATTAAAGGACAATGCCAGTGATCTCGTCCTCCGCAATTAACCCTTCAATACATCGTCTAGCTCATTAGTTCTTGAATATAAATCTCACAATAGTTGTTTATTTTCGTAAGTGCATTTTGTCGCACCTTCTATATACTCCGTTTCGCTTTGTGTGTGTGTGTGTGAGTGTGTGTGTGTGTGAGAGAGAGAGAGAGAGAGAGAGAGAGAGAGAGTGTGTGTGTGTGTGTGTGTGAGTGAAGTGATAGTTACTTCTTACGTTTTAGTTATTTTATAGTGCAATATATACATGTCTAATATCTATGAATGTGTAAAAAGTTTTTAACATTTAATATTACTAAAACAAGCGCTAACCACAAAGTAGATATTGTGTTGAAGTGTAAATTGCATTATTAGCTAAATAGCTACAAACAATTAATAATAAATTATTAATCTAAATTTTGGTCCTAGGGTTTTAAATTTGCTTTTCTATAATTTACAACATTAAATTCTATTGACAGTATTAAAAAAAGTAAATCTCGGGTGGGTGTGCAAAACATGCTAAGTCCAAAATGGTCAAAAATGAGCTTTTCACGCTACCTGAATAAGCAAAATTTTCTCTACAATTGTGTATACTCGGCTAAGTCCTATCAGGTTTTTTAATGATGTTACAAACCCGTGCGTTTTCAGTCATGTTTGACATACTGATTCTATTTCGTGCAAAACAAGTTAAGTCCGTAGCAAGTGGACTTAACATGTTTTTCCCAACTTTGTGCATTCATATATGAGTGTGAAAAGAAAGGTAAGTCCTCTAAAATGTGACTTAACATGTTTTGCACTGCACTTAACCTCTGAATAATATGAAAAACCAATATAATTCGAATAGTGATTAAGAAAATATTTTACAAGCTCGTTTTTCCTTAACATATTTCACATAACTTTGTTGCTTGCATTTGTTTCATTCACACGATGGAAATGTTTTCAACAATTAAGTAGTATTAGTTTGAAACAAATACAATCCTTTTACTCTGTTTCTGTTTTCTATTTCTATTTAAATATTTTTATGAACAACACAAATGCGCAACAATAGAAATAGACCCGGATTTTGATGGGAATGATTCTGCATCCGAATCCACAGAATCCGAACCAGAAGAGAAGCTTAAAAGTCATAGGACGAGACGCAAGAAACAGACTGGTAAGAAAAAAGTGATGAAAGAAGATAGTAGTGAGAGAGAGGGGGGAAACATCTATTACCGTGCTCGGGCAGTGTGCAGATCTCGTACATTTCAGCTTCCCGGAGAGTGTAGAAAAAAATGTAAAATAACGTGTTCAGAAGAAGTGTTTAGAAATATATTTGACAATTACTGGGCTCTTGGTGATTATAATCGAAGAGTTATGTATATCTCTAGTTTGCTGAATATTGCTAATAAGCAGAGAACCAGAATCAGACAAAGATTGTGAAAAGCAGCACTATCACCAAGGGACAGTTTTGTATCACATCGAAGTGTCGGGTAAAATACATGAAGTGTGTAAAAGTTGCTTCTTGTTGTATTTTTGGTGAAAGCAAAAGCTTCATAGAGTCTGTAATTCAAAAGAAGCGTGTTTCTCTCTCTCTAGCGTTATAGACATTAGTGGCCGAGGAACCCACAAACCTTCCAACACCAAGTCCGAAAATGAACTGGAAGAGGTTCGCAAACACTTTCAATCAGTTCCCTCATATGAAAGTCATTATTCCCGACGAGATTCCAGTAAAAAGTATTTACTGCTATACGTGACACTTTCGGGACTATATGAGGAGTATAAGAGAATATGCAATGGGATTCTCGTAAGTAGACGTCTGTATGACCGTGAATTCCACAAAATAAACTTGAAAATAAAGAAACCGCACGTAGATACGTGTCAAGTCTGTGATAAGTTATTTCTTCAACTTAAAGTGTCCGGAGATCCTTCCATAAAAACACAGTTGGATAAATTTCATGAAGAGGCTGAAGTGGCATATAACTCTAAAGCTTCCGACAAAGAACTGTCTAGGAATGATATTACACGCAAGACCATCATATTTGACTTACAACAATGTCTTCCAACTCAATTTTTACAGAACTCAATATCATTTTACAAAAGACAGTTATGGACATTTAATCTTACAGTTCATGATTGTGACAATCAAGCTGTTTTTTGTTTTGTGTGGTATGAGGGAATCGGTGGAAGAGGAGCAAATGATATCGCCTCATGTGTTTATAATTTTCTATTAGAAAATATGAATCCAGAAGTGAAACAAGTAGTTATGTACTCCGATTCATGTGCTGGACAGAATCGCAATTCCCACTTTGCAGCAATGTGCTTCATAGTTTTACAGAAGTCTACTAACCTTGAAACTATTGACCACAAATTTCTAACACCAGGTCATACACATATGGAATGTGATACAGATCATAATCTTATAGAGAAAAAGAAGAAAACGTTTTATGGTAACGTCGAACATCCCCACGATTGGGCTCAATTAATTCGTCAAGCAGAGAAGAAAAACCAATTTGTAGTACGTGAAATGTTTGAAGAAGATTTCTACGATTTTTCCTCTGTGTTAACAGAATCCATTCAATTTCGCAAGAGTAACAGTGTTGGTGAACGTTTTCTGTGGAGACATATTAAGTGGTTACGCTATGAGAAACAAAAGCCAGGTGTATTATTTTACAAGACAACACACAATAGTTGTTAAAATTTCAAAACTGGATGTTTCAAGAAGGGAAAGCCAAGTGTTTTGATACCAAAACGTTTCTACAATGGACCGATAGCAATCAGCAATGAAAAGAAGAAGGATCTTTTGGACCAGCTTCCGTTTGTATCCCCTGTATTTCATGAGTTTTACAGGTCATTAAAAACTGCATTCTCTGTTCGAAATATATTTCCTGATGAAACAGAAAGCAGTCCAAATGAAGACGATTAGTAAACTGACATTAACCATATTATAGAATTAATCTGAGCAAAACACACAGAGATTAATTTTGGTAAAAATATATTACATTTCTGTTACAGTTTCGACAGATTAGCTCTGTCTTCTACAGTCAAACATTACATGCTTACTTGAGTATGTAGTGTTTGTCTATAGAAGACAGAGCTAATCTGTCGAAACTGTAACAGAAATGTAATATAGTTTTACCAAAATTAATCTGTGTGTGGTTTGCTAAGATTAAATCTATATTTGCTAAACTTACCAAGATGAGTTTGTGACATTAACCATAACTGCCAACATAATATCTTATATTATTTCTTTTATTTACTTCCTTTAATTATTAATTACAATCTGGTAATATTTTTCCATTAAAATAATGTTATAGCATTATGCACAGTATAACATAAGTATATACATTCAGTGCAAAAACAGGTAAGTCCACAAGTGCTGTAAGTTGTATTAAGTGCAAAGTCAGATAAGTCCACAAGTTCTGAAACATAGTCCTAAAAACAAATCTAGAACTTTTTTATTATAAGGTGTTAAGCACTAAAAACTGAAAAATGAAATGAAATCTTTGAGTTTTACGTCCCACGGTTATGCCGGTTAGGCTAAAGGAGACGGTGATGATGATTAATGAATGAAATGGTGGAATGAAGAAAGTGGGAGGAAATGGGAGAACCCCGAGAAAACCCACGCACACGGTGTTTGTCCACCACAAAGTTCACTTGGCGGGGGCTGGGATCGAACCCGGGACCCCTAGCACCAGAGGTGAACGCTCTACCACTGAGCCCCCGCACTAAAAACTGAGTATAATGTGCACGAAGGAATATTAATTGAAATAAAATATACAAAAAATCATATATTGTAGTTTCTGATTTTTGTCGAATTTTCAAACATTCAAATTGAGTTTTCTCAAAAGTAACATTTTGTGACTTAACATCTTTTGCACACCCACCCGAGAAATAAATATATCATGCATTTAAGGGTTAATAAGGGTTAACTGTTCGTGGTCTGTTCGTTACTTGGTATTCCTTGACGTCGCACTATCGCGAACACTGGAACTAGAGATGCAAAAAAGCCGGCTTTTTTGAATCGATGGTTTTTTTCACATAAAAAGCCGGCTTTTTGGGGAAAAAAACGAGAATTTTGGAAATTTTGGCTTTTTTCATTTTCATGATTTTTCTATCCAAATAGCTTTCTTATAGTATATTCTATAGTTAGATAAGAATTCCACGACCATATGCCATATTTAGCTGTGTAATTCACCGTCAAGATGGATGGAGCACATATTTTACGAATTAAAGCTAACATGAAGAATGTAGTATTTGAGGACAATTTTACAGGCTATTTAACTTTATTTTAACTTTTGAGTTATCGACATTTTTTTTTCTTCTCTAGATCATTTTAGTTTGTCATCCGTGTTTCATTTCTAAGAGCTTAGTATTCTAGCTTCTAGCACAAAAGTTAAACTTACGTTTTTCTATATATCCGTCAAAGTATACGTTTTTAAATATGTCCGTCAAACCGTACTTCCACATTTCTGTTATACTGTAGTTGTGCAATGATTTAGCATTAATTTTCCAGATACAACCTTGAATACCAATTTATACAAATAATCAGTAGCGGATTTAGAAAAGTACTTTGGGAGGGGTTTCTCTGATTGTTTCGTTTTCTAAAAAGTCCTAATTTTATTTGGGAGGAGCTTGAAGTTTATAAGTACAGGCATAACTAATATTTCGTTTCGTTTATATGTTTAGCAATAATCTTCCGGATACAACCTTGAAGATCATTTTATACTGAGAATCAGTGGCGAATTTTAAAAAGTGTTTTGGGAGGGGTTTTCTTACTATTAATGTTTAGTTTTTCTAAACATTCGTAATTTTTATTTGACGGGAGCTTAAAGTTTATGAGTAAAGGCATAACTAATAGATATTTCGTTCGTTTTAGACATTCCGAAACTTTGGGAAACAGGCTTCAGTCCAAAAGACCGATCCCCTAACCTTCGCACAACCGTCACTGCTGGTAATTAGTAATAATAACGATTTAAAAACAATAAGAAAGGAAGTCGGCCAACTCCTAGTCGGCCAGTACACGCACTATTTCTACATTCACAGATGGAATGAAGGAAGGCTTTGTCAGAATGGTCGACTGCTAGGTTGAATCCCGGACTTCCCGATAGAAGCGCAAAAGCCAACCACTCAGTCATGTTTGTTGTGAAGTTGTATTTAGCTTAACTTAAATATATTCCGTAGTCCTTTTTTTTGGGGGGGGGGGGGAGTTCCCTAATGATATGTTGAATCCCTCTTGTTAAAAAATCAGAAAACTTGAGGACTGGGTAAACCGTGATGTGGTCAAGGGCGCCCATGTTGTGGTTTCCAAGGAGGGGCAAGTATAAGCGACGTTTCAAAAATAGTTTCAAATTTTGCTGTAACTAATGTAAAAATTCTATTGGATTTTCAATATTCTGAAGTACATTTTCCTCTAGGGGGGCAAGCGCCCCCTTGCCCCCTTCCTGATGGGCGCCCTTGATGGTGGTTATAAAAAACTTGACTGTAGAATTTCAGGAATATACAGAACCAAAAGTTCCAGATGGGCAGCCTTTAATTGTATCATATAAATCTAAGTATTTCTCCTATGTTTTATTTTAATTTTATTTTGTTTCAAAAAGAGGGTATGGAATATTTTGCAGTAAAAATACTACATACAATTTTGCTAGTTATTTGTATATTTTTTTAAAAAGAAGTTTTTACTTTTAGGGTTGGCTCGTTTACACCAGTTTTTTTTTTTTTTTTTTTTTTTTTAATAACTGGTTTAAACTAAAAAAATAAAAAGAACAAAAATGCGAATCGTGTGAACTTCATGGTGACGTTTCCACATGTCAAACCATCTGCATTAGTCTTATTTCCTTTTCACCTTTTAATCAAGGTATCCCATGTTCAATTCTCGGTCGAACCACAACCCTTCTTCCATGTGTAAACCAAGTAGCGGTTCGGATGTCACTTTAAGCGAAAGTCTTCTCCTTGATAACCTCGGTATTACGTAAGGATGTTAAGCCTAAACATACGAAACGAAACCAAATTATATATTTCTGCATGCCTGTTGTTTTATAAAGAAGCCAAGGTTGCTTAAATGTATTGATTGAAATTGGTAAAATTTATCGATTGCCTATGTAGCTTCCAACATTAGCTTGGATTGGACTTTCAATGATATCTACATACTAAATTTGTAATTTCATGCCTCAGTTTTAGCGTACTGATTATAATACGTTGATCTTTAAATTTTACATGGAAAGCAATAACAGGATTTTCAGGTTATTGTTTTACATTTAAAAGAATGACGGGATTTTCCTGATGGCTAGGGCGGGAGTTTCTCAATTTAAGAAATTTACTGACCGGACTTCTTTAAGCTTATGGGACCTCTTCCAGCATAGCCCCGTTGTTGCATAATAACACCAAGGCGAAAAAAACTTATTTCTGTGAATATGTAATATAAATACATAAAGCAAAATATCTAAATAAAAAAAAACTTGGTTTAAACCCCAAAAAAGCCTGGTTTAAACTGCCCCCCAAAAACGGGTTTTTGGCATTTTCAGAAACAACCATGGTTCTTGCCAACTCTGCTTACTTTTGTATATAGGAGGTTTTTTATTTATTTATTTATTTATTATATACATTGGTTAATCCTTTGGAATTCATAATGTAAAAATGTTGAAGTAAAATTGTTTAAAATATCTTTTCGAAATTCATGGTTTATTTTTCGAGGTTTTATATTATTATCGGCATCAACCACTAATTAAATGACTTTTTGTGTTATAGAGAAGCGAAACAAAGTCTGCTTTATCAATTTAAAGCAGAATTTTGAATAAGCCCAAAATTTCCCAAGCAAAAAAGCGAAACAGAAAAAAACGAGTTTTTTTTCAAAAAAGCCGGGTTTTTTTCGAGCCCTTGCATCTCTAACTGGAACAGAGGTATATCGTAAATAATTGATAAATATTACTCTCTAGTAAAAACGATGGATATCACATTTGAACATGGCATATTCGAAGTAATCCTAAACAATATGGCCAAAGAAACAACCAGCACACGAAGAGTTTGGAAGATCCCTATTTATTTTGATGGTTTACAGTAGTTTCTGAATTTGAAATTATTTTCTTCACATTTTTTACCTTTATACCATCTGTTAACGTTTATAACAATAACGATTTATAGTGAAAACATTTTCTGCAAATTCATCTCTGATAATTAGACATTTAATAGAAACGTCAATTACACAAGTCACACACACACACATAAAAGAAGTTTTGTGCAGCGGACCCCAGGATTGGATTCGATGTAGTTCGTTACACAGAATCCAAATTTCAAAATCCCAGGACCGGGTCAATTTATGGGCAAAGAACTTTAGTGATTTTGGATAGAAAGGATATATGTAACACACCCATATAAAAATAAAATAAAAAAATAAATTCATCGGACTCCAGGATATGGATTCGATGTATTTTGTTACACAGGATCCAAATGTCGAAACCCCAGGACGACTCATCTTCTCAATTTTTATTTATTTATTTATTTATTTATTTTTAATGGGCGAAGAAAGTGTCCTTCCTATCCAAAATCGCTCAAATTTTTCGCCCATCGTTTAAGCACGAGGGAGCTTTACGGTAATTTTAAGTCGTCATGTGTTCAGATTTTGTAATAATTTTGAACCAGGAATCGAAACCGGAACCACTTGTACCAAAGGCCTACACACTAGCCAATGTTGCACCCTCTCCTGTACTTCTCGCTTCGACTGAAAGTGGGTTCTCCAAACAAGAATTCCAATGAAGATAGACTACGGCTCATGGTGGATGGGTTAAGTATTATTCGATGTATGGTGTCTAAATTATAATCGTCAAGGTTTGCGTTAGTAGACCACATGTCTTAGTCTTGATCTGTTGCTGCAGTTGATGTATCCATCTGCATTGATAGTCGCACTTCTCCCAAGAGCTCACTAGGTAGTACTCCAAGGCGATCGAAGTAATGCGACAGTTTACCATATTTTGCCGTTTTTTTACAGGCTCCTTGCCACCACCAGCCGAAAGAAGTGGAAAGTAGAAGTGTGACCTCACATTTCTGATAAGTGACAATTTGCTGATACAGATCTTCGCAAATTATTTTGATGAATTATTAAACACATCCCACTGCATAACCAATTATTTGTTTATTTTCCAAATAAACTTAACCATATAAGTAGCATTACTATATACAATAGTTGTCATTTTAAGTTCGTCCCGTTATCTTGTTAATAGAATCTAACACACTTCAGAATAAGTCATCCTTAAGTGTGTATACAAATGCAGTTCAGATTATTTTACAGTTTATTCAAAATAAATACATATGTAAAGGCACAATAAATAATTGGGGATCAAAGCGTCGTGGAGCTTAAAACATCTTGTGAAATAAATTACTAAGTTTGGACACAATAGTATCTGAGAAATGTGACAAACATGTTATGACGCGATAGTGTTGGAATAATGTATTTTTCAATCGTAAACTACATCTTAAAAAATGATACACCACCTATTGGTAGTAGTTTCTAAGCTTTACGATGTCGTGTTCTATAAATTTTAAATTTGTTATTTACATAAAAGCTATTCTGAAGAAAGTCAACTGGCATTCATTTCACTCGGACAGATTTTCAGCAGATCAGTTGCAACTCAATAGAAGGCGGATGAGAAGAGTTAAGAACTGATCTTTGGAAACAACACGAACTGGAAGACACTTTTCACACATTTTTAATATAGTGTTCATTTTATTAGTTCAGCAAGTACACTGAGTTTCTTAGCTTTCATTTCCATTTCCTCTTTGTACCTCTCTTCTCGGCGCCTTTTCCTTTCTTCTACTTTTGGATTCTTCTCTGCCACAAGTCGAGCCAAAATGTCTAATTTCCTCTCCTTAATAGCCAGCTTTTGTTTATATCGTTCTTCCCTCCGCTTCTCCTTTTGATCCTGTCTTCGCCTTCGAGCTGCTTCTTCAGCTTCTTCGCGCTTCTCCTTCACAAGAATATACTGATGAAGGAACGACAGAATGTCTCTGTCCTGCTTCGACAGCTGGTCATTACTTTTACTACTAGAATTTGTCTTAGGACTAGATAGATCATTTCCCTCATTTGTTGGATCGTCTTCTGAATTCACTGTTTTTAACCAGGGAAACACAGATAAAGGAATACGACTTGATGATGACTGCTTCGACGTGTCATCGGGCGATGGTAAAGAGGATTCTTCCACATAAGGAAACTGAGACTTAGGTTTGCCTTCCAAACAGTCACGAATGAGGTCAAAATATCGGAATTTATTGGGAGTTTTATTCGTTGTTTCCATCTTCTCCAAAACTGATTTGTAAGTTGACAGAAGTCTCGTCCATCGTTTGTAACATTGTGCCGCTCTTACCTGAAACGAAACAAGTCTAGTGAATTCCTAATACAGTACTTACAACTAGCTGCTAAAGCAATGATTACATTCTGTCCTTTTTAAATAATTAAGATGGTGCCTTCCATTTCAACTCAGGCAAAAAATAAATAAATAAATAAATAAATAAATAAAAATAAAAATAAAATAAAATAAAATAAAAATAAAATAAAATTGTACCATCACCATCTCAGATATTGTTGAAACTTTTTTTATAGCAACTAGACATGTTTTTAAGAGACCCATATTTTTTTGTTTTGTCGAAAAAAATTTTCCCGCGAAGTAATGGGCCATCAAAGACGGCGAGTACAATTTATGAATCGTAAAAGACATGGAAAATGGTCAACTTCGGAGCCCCACCATTCAGCTATGGAGACAGGTAGAGTTATAATTCTTGTTGTAGTATGTACATAGGGATATAAATAAACTATATTTTATTGTAGTTCGGTTTGCGCATGCATGTACATAAATTAACAAATGAACGTAAATTTATCTGAAAAGTCGAAGTTTGCGAATTTTTTCGAGCACTTCCGGTTCGAATTTTAAAATTCTGTTTTCACGGTTGGTAAGACCTAGTTACCCGCTTTCCGAATAAAAAATTGTATTGCTTCTGTGTCCAACCGTTTTGTCGCAAAAAATTCGAGAGATTGTAAAATTCTTAAAAATCGCCATTTTTGGGCGCCATTTTCTCGAAAACACCATCTTTTAAAATTCTGAAATTTTGTCAGATGGTTTAGCTTTACATGAATAATAAACACACCAAATACCATTCTCGACCAATGCTTCATGAATTAACTACAGCCTTTTGAAGTTAGCGAAGTTTCGTTAACTTTGATGTCAGTTAGCAGCACTGGAAACAATAAAAATGCAATGATTTGATGATGTTTGTGGTTCACATTAATTAAATGAAAAATAAAAGTTTTCCTGGCTGGTTTTTTATTATTTTGATTAAAAAAGCGCTCTAAAATAGTAATCTTCTTCGCTAATAGCAGTAGTACACTCACAACTCGTCCAGAGGTGGATCTAAGGAGTCGATTGCCCTCCCAGAAGAAACGTTCTTATTTTATATGTAAATAAAACCCATTCCAGTGTTTCGAGCTCTTAAAAGTAGCTCTAAGTAGCAGTATTACCCCCCCCCCCCCTTAGAAGTCCGTCCTGGATCTGCCCCTGCGTAGCACATTGTCGATAATCACAAAACACTTCTTTTCACTTCCCTTATGCTCTTCTGGAAACCTGTACCCTGCTCAAAGTCCATGTTGAAGCATAAACAGCACTTCAACTGTACATAATTCATGAGTTATTCATAATTCTGCTACGCACCACTGGTTATCATAAGTATATGCAAGGGCGTCGATCCTGGGGGGGACCGGACCTCCCAAAGCTGATGTGGGGCCCCCTATTGTATTTATGAATATACAGTATTTGGCATAATTTGAATGCAATTTGTCTTAAAATCCTCATATATATACCTTCTGCATCTGAATCCCCCCCTAATCTACAGAGAAATCGGCGCCTTTGCGCATATGTATGTAACAAAAGTTCTTTTTTGCTGACTTCTTAAATTGCAAAAGCTCGATTATGGGGGAAGCATGAAGTTAGTTTATGGTGACCCGTTACTGCCATAAAAACTTCACCATTTTCCGAAAGCCAAAGGTGACATCGTTGAATACCAGTTACCGGTCGCATACTTTCCTTTTTTTTTTTTTTTTTTTTTTTTTTAAAGTTGTCGAATTCAGTTCCAGGCAACAAAACGAGAGTAATACCCGCAGTTTGTACTTGCACTATACTCACGAATTCTTCTGCGGTTTTAATACTGTGTATCTGTTTTTGCCTAACGTTATGCCGCGTTGCCACATTATTTACACCCCCCCCCCCAATACTGTCGCAGAGACCCTAGCATGGCCGATTTCACTGCACAACCACTGCTTTATCTGACCTGTCTGCATCTCGAACATCTGAAAGCGATTTTTAAAGTGGGATGCAGCACCATCATAAATCACTGACAAGGTTTGGGAAATTGTAGACACTTATTTCCACGTATTCGAACCTTTTTCTATAAAATATATTTTCGCTTTCCTTCGAGTATTTTTAGAATCTTGTCTATGGCTATGAGTACATGAGCCGAATCGTGTGTTTTATCGTCGTTTATTACACCAAAAATGTCAGTTGTTTCATATTCCGGTGATAACTCTGAATTTCACTTTGCAGAATTACAGTCCAGTTTTCAACGAAGTCCACATGAAGTAAAATAGAATTTGCATCTTGAAATTTTATACGATGCTTTTCGGTAGCAATTAATTCTCTTTGGATTTTCTTGATATAGTCATGAATTACAATTCTTACAGTTAAACCAGCAATGTACGATACGAAAACGGAAAGTGGCACACTTTTTTTTTTTTTTTTTTTTTTTTTAACGAGATCATTTGTTTTCCCATACGGCGTACGTAACACTTTCATTTTCAGCAGGATCAAAGACTCCACACTTATTCCTTTCATTCCAGGACATTCACCACATTCTTGAAGAAGACAGCTGTCATTTTCAGCGGATCATACTACTAAAGGAAATAGGTCACTCATGACAGCTTCAATACAGGTTGCACCTTTGATTTGTTGCAACGCAGTAGCAGATAACTTAAAATTTGCACAATACACACACACTCACTTCCCTCGCAGGTTGCGTACTGACCCACTTTAGTCCAATACTATAAAATTCCGAGTGACCCATTCTTATGCTGAGATTGTTCTGTTTAAAAGAAAGTCCGTAAATTTCTTCGATGGAACGCGTAAGAAAATGTTTCGATTTTTTTTTTTTTTTTTTTTAACTTTTTGTCCTTTTTCGATCACTGTAATGACATCGCACTTAATTGAGACTTTGTCTGGATCATTCCAAGTCATCACTGAGGTAATAGTTCAGGCTTTTTATAGATCATCAGAATTTATTGGATGGCCATTTTAAGTAAACTTAAAATTTGTGTGTTTCGTAATCGTAATTTCCATTTCAGATTACTTCGGTTTAAGAAAACGGACGAGTAAGAGGGAGGCTCATTTTACTATTCCAGAGCTTTTTTGATCAAAATAATAAAAAACCAGTCAGGAAGACCTTTTATTCTTCATTTAATTAATGTGAACCACAAACATCATCAAATCATTGCACTTTTATTGTTTCCAGTGTTGCTAACTGTGACATCAAAGTTAACGAAACTTCGCTAACTTCAAAAGGCTGTAGTTAATTCATGAAGCATTGGTCGAGAATGGTATTTGGTGTGTTTATTATTCATGTAAAGCTAAACCATCTGACAAAATTTCAGAATTTTAAAAGATGGTGTTTTCGAGAAAATGGCGCCCAAAAATGGCGATTTTTGAGAATTTTACAATCTCTCGAATTTTTTGCGACAAAACGGTTGAACACAGAAGCAATACAATTTTTTATTCGGAAAGCGGGTAACTAGGTCTTACCAACCGTGAAAACAGAATTTTAAAATTCGAACCGGAAGTGCTCGAAAAAAATTCGCAAACTTCGACTTTTCAGATAAATTTACGTTCATTTGTTAATTTATGTACATGCATGCGCAAACCGAACTACAATAAAATATAGTTTATTTATATCCCTATGTACATACCACAACAAGAATTATAACTCTACCTGTCTCCATAGCCGAATGGTGAGGCTCCGAAGTTGACCATTTTTCATGTCTTCTACAGTTCATAAATTGTACTCCCCGTCTTTGATGGCCCATTACTTCGCGGGAAAATTTTTTTCGACAAAACAAAAAAATATGGGTCTCTTAAAAACATGTCTAGTTGCTATAAAAAAAAGTTTCAACAATATCTGAGATGGTGATGGTACATGCTCTGCCTGAATTGAGATGGAAGGCACCAGATCTAAAACTGGTTGGAATAATAATAATAATAATAATAATAATAATAATAATAATAATAATAATAATAATAATAATAATAATTCAGTGCTAAACAATAATTCGATGAAATATGAACTTTGGGTTTACGCACTGTTGCTCCTCTCTCCCTGATAGCCCACATTTATCCTTTCAAGGTACGGATTTACTACGTAATAAATAAGCGAACGACGCACTAAAAACATAACTAAAATTTTAAATCGAAAATTGACTTTTTAAATGTTCAAAATGAAACTAGCCTTTATGACCAATTCTTGTTTCTACTACATATAAAATTGTTATTCATATCTTTGACAACGAGTCAGCCTAATGAAAGAAGATATAAAAAAATAATGCACATTATTTTTTCTTTGGTGAAGAAGCATGATCAACGTCAAAAAACGACGTGTTTTAGAGTCATCTACGAAGAAGAAGCAACAAAATATAGTCAGATTGCATGTGGTTTAACAGAAACCTCCGACCGAAATTAACAAAAGAAATGGTGGGAGTAAATGGTGCTCAATACATCATGGACCCAAGCAGAATCTTTAAAAAAGTACAATGGTTCATTTGAAGTTCAGCATCCCGTTTATCACTAAGTCCCAGTGCTTAATGTCGCATCCGAACCACGCTAACTGTATAACCGAGGGGTTCTTGACGAAAGTCGTGAAAATCTATGGATTCATCCGTTCTGGTACAGAAGCACTGAGAGGGCAATTTTGAATGATTAACGAATACATTTGCAAATATTGGGACGAATTTTCAGCATTCCCTACGGTAGTTATTACATTATCATGCATGATAAATTGAACTTTAAAGAAACTAGTGCACCATGGGTATCAAAGAACTGTTAAGAGTAAGAGAACGATGTCGTATTTGGACTATTGGTGCGTTACATACACGACGGATATGGCTTCCCAGAAAATGTGTTAACAGAGAACGTGTTCAGAGTAACCCTCTACATTTCGAAATAAAATAGTCTAATATGGTACGGAAACATCTGCATTCCCTGACTCCCAAGAAACAATCATTCTTCCTGCTCCGTATTCCAAAGTTTCGCCTCCCGGGATTACTATGACTGCAACCACCAGGTTTAATATTTTAACAAGAGAGTTATATCATGCCTTTGAAAAAAAAAAAAAAAAAAAAAAAAAAAACGGATACTTTAAATACAAAACGTTTCACGACAACGCTAAACATGTTCGAACCGAAATAGCTTAATTTGGTTGGGAGGTTCTCCAGCACTCACTACATAGTTTGGCCCCAAGACTTTCGATTTGTAGAAGTTAAATTGATACAAATTCATTGTAACTGATTATTACTTGACGCTTCAATGTATTAGGATACAATACATGCATCTTAGAGGCGAGCCCTGATCAACGATACTCTGGTTTGTAAAGCAGTCCTTATAGTGCAGAGCACAGAGAAAGTTCTAGGCATGCTTGCAATAGCAGTGGGCAATGGCGAAAACCAATGTTCTTCAAGCTGAATTATCCCAAATGGCTACAGCAAACAACTCAAGAATCCAATATTGTAAAACCAGTCAGCTCCGCGAATTTGGAAGCGGGAAATGAAGTGGAACAAAAAAATCCCTATGTATAGACAATAAACATCGGAAGATAGAATGTCAGAAGTCTGATCATAGCAGGTAAGTTAGAAATTCTGAAGAGCGAGATAGAACAACTGAATGTGGATATAGTTTGGATCAGCAAAGTAAAATGGTAATGTATAATGGAAAAATGTGTTTAAGATTCTGAAGGAATCAGGAATTAACTATAAGAAGCAAAGAATAATGTATAACTTATACAAACAGAAGCCAATAACTGAGGAAAAAGGAGAGATAGAAGAAGCAACAACTGAGAAGAAGGTCAGACAAGAATGATATCATTCACACCAATTTCGATCAATCACTACACTGAAGAAGCAATAACAGAAATCAACGACACTCACCGTTCAGGAACAACTGTTCATGGACAGCAAATGAACATGCTTAGATTTCCGGAAGATACCGAAAGTTGGACACAGATCTAAACAGAATGCAACAAGCTTAGTAGCAAATTCAACATGAAAAACCAACAAGAGCAAGACAAAAATTATGAGATGCGCAAGAAAAGAAACAAGAAAAATGAAGATTAAAATAGGAGATGTCCACAAGAGGTGTACTAATTGTTACTTAAAGAGTAAAATAAACGGCAATAGGTGCAAACAAGACGTAAAATCCAGAACAAAACATATGAATAAGGCATTCGATGAAAAACAAAAGCTTCCAACCGGTAACAAAACATAAAACTCAGTAACAGTATGATGAAACACATGTACAGAGTGTGGCGTTGTATGGATATGAAGTATGAACTCTAGAAGAGAAAAAATAGAACAATAGCCTTTTAATGTGGTACTATAGGAGGGTGTTGAAAGTTAGATGGGTGGATAAGATATTAAATGAAAGAGTATTGGAAATGGTAGAGGGAGGGAAAAAATATACTGAAGAATATTTCGAAAAGAGAGGATGACTGGAAATATTATGAAATATGAAGAAATCATACTATTAGCTATGAAAAGAATGGCAAGAGAAGTACCCACAGGAAGACGACGATTGAAATATACGGAACAAATATTACAAACAACATACAAGAAAGAAAAGAAAAAAAAAAAAAACATGAAAATGAAAAGTTTGGCTCATGATAGGAAAAAGTTGAAAACTGCGTGAAACCAATCAAAAGATTGCTGATCTGACAAGGAACGGACATGAACGTGTCATCCGGACATCCGAATCAAACCTAGTCCATTCGATAAACACAACAAAGATATGTTCATGCACAAAAAACATGGACAACGGAGTAAATCCCTGGGGCACATTAACCCTGTTAGTATAAAGAAAATTGTAAACTCGCAGTCAAATAGCTACTGCATCAACACTGTTCATTGGAAAGTAATGGTTTATAGTTCATTCTCTGCAGCATGAAACAAGCTTTCCAGAGGTACCATGTACTGGGGACCATAACATACTTGAATAATGAAAATTGGAAGAATGTCGGTAAAATTTCCTCCAGAAATCCCTCCCATCAACTTTGGACCCCTCTGAAGTGGCCCCGGGTAAAATCACACAATCCACATGTAGCTCGAAAAATACTATAGGGGATAAATAATACGTGTACAAAGTTTTGTATTGATAGACCGAATAGATACGAGAAAAAAGCTTGTATACCAATACTCCATGCTGCCCATGGCACCTAAGTTTTTGTGCATGAACATATCTTTGCTATGTTCATCGAACAGACTAGGTTTGATTCGTATGTCCGGATGACACGTTTATGTCCGTTCCTTGTGAGAAGATTATTAGTTGGCTATTCTTATTTTATCCTTATTAAGTAGCATTTCCTTTAGAGACTTCGACTCTTTTAGAAGATATTACTAAATAATATATAATTATATATTCCATTTTCTGATAATTATGTTTTTAAAATATTCACTTTCTTTTACATTGCTTTTGTTTTATAACATAAATCTTCTTTATTGATATGTAAATTTTAAGACAAACTATCGTTAATTTCTATAAAATATATATTACTTAATATCTTAGTAATATTTCTTCTAATTTGTCAATATATTTCTACGTATGTATTATACTTTTTAACCACAGAATATTAGTTTTTAATCATTTCTTCTTAAGGTCTATTTATAAATTCGGTTTAACCTTTTTTCCCTACTATATCATTCTTTCATACAGTGTTCCTTCCCCTTTTCCTCAAAATAAAGGTGTGAGTTTTTTTTTTTTTTTACTATTATTTATACATACGTTCAGTAGCATTTCTATTTATTATTTTTCTTTTCTTTTTTTACACTAAAATTATTAATATTGTTTAATCCTAATAATATTAAATCATTTTGATAACTATTTGTACTTTGTCATCGCCTTACAACTAGAATTATGTGACTGTATATAGTGATTGAACAGAATTCCAGGCCGATGACGAAGTATCTCTTCACACAAAATGTCTCTGGTGATTTTGATCCAGTGTCCCTGTGTCGTGAATTCCATGTGTAGCACTTAAATCAGAATAACATACATCACTCCCACTTCAAAGCGACTCAATGCTAATTTGAATGAACCACGCAAAGCTTACAAAACAACAATAATTTGCTATACTCACTTCGAATCCTTCTTCTCTCAGCTCTTCAGCTACAGCAGTCCATATTCGCTTCTTCTTTGTGCTGTTATTTATTCGATTTTTGTAACTTCTTATGAGAGCCACAGTTTCGTTGTGGGTCCACAATTTAGCTGGCCCTGTGAATGAATGAAAGAAATATAAATTTTGATAAACAGAACAAATATTTGCAACATTCAAAAATTACATTTTGAAGTCACGTATTAAAGGATGCTGGTTTTCCTTTCATTCTCAGAGATCATTATAAACGTTGTAGAATAATCGTTGAGAGATTTATTTAGAAAATTCATTCATATGAATAATTAGAACATAGTTTCAGTGTTAACTAGAAAAAAAAAAATGGTCATTGTAAAATAAGATGTTACTTTGGACGAAATTCAGTTAAGAATGAATATTCCTTTTATTTCTCTCAAAACACGCCAGGCAAACACTGTTATAGTACCTGAAGGTCACGAGCCTGGGATGAAAAAACAGGTTTATTAAACGGGCGAATTTAAAATAATAAAAAATGAGCTTTTTTTTATTGGAAGAACTGAAATGTTGCATATTTTTTTTATTATTTTCATTTCTAGTTGCGAATTTGCATTTTTACAATAGATTTTAGAATTAAAGGACTACTGTAACATATGATAATCTACCATGTATTACATATTCCACCTGATATGCAAGAATAGGGAAGTTTCTTGCTCTTGTATTTAATGCAACCCCTTTTCGTTCATGTGTGTGTAATTATCCAAGTGCAGTGTTGAGGAAATATAACTTGATCTTAAGAAATTTTCTGTTTTAAGTAAAGTGCTTGTAGTGTCTTTGATTTAAATTACGGTAGTAGGCCTATAAAAAGAAAATAAAAAGTATAATTTTAATGCAATTCTCTTTCGTTTGCATGATCTTCAAACATTGTCAGTGTTTGGTAGTTCCTACGTAAAAATACCTAGCTAATGTACCTAGACATAATTTATACTTAAATACCTGTAACTAGGTATGCTACTTTCTCTGTATATTGTAGCTCACCAACCGTTAGCTCAGGAAATAAGAGGAAGATTTATTTTGATACTTACTAAACGTGAACTGTGTTCAAAGAACATTTGTGGAATGAGGTTATGATCATACTAGATGTTATAGTTGTAAACTATTATTGTACTACATAATACTAGTACATCTTTCTATTTCATTCCAATTGTCAGTATTCGAGTTTCGATCCAAGTTGGCACCCCTATCACTCGTATATGGCGCGGAATTCGACAACATACAAGAGGACTTTTTGTCTTCTTGTGATGTTACGAATCACCTTCTGAAGTATGTGCACATCTTCCTATTCTGTTGCAAATGTCACGATTCGATTTTCAATTCCAAGTTGGCAACCCTGTTGGTCTTACACGACATGGAATTTGACAACATGCAAATGGACTTTTTGCACATCTTTCATTTTCACCCTATATATATATATAAACACACTAAAAATAAAGAATGGGACTTTACTTGACATAGTACCTTTTTCAGGATCTCCATTCTTCTTTTGTTCTTCCGGATTATCAGGGTCTCCCTCATTTGAAATCAACGGATTCTCTTCCTCTTGAACCTCCTGCATGTCAACATCCTCTGCAACTGAAGAGTATATGTTAATAGTCCCATCTGACTGAACTTCCAATTGGGAACTCGTCGGGAGACATTCATGTTCTTGGGCGGTCATCCAATCGGTTCCTAATGAACTATTACATCCCATGCACATGAAGTACATTCCCTCCTGCAAACAAACGTGCAAAATTAAGATAAATACTCTCCTTATGTATGCCCAATTATAAATAGTTGCAATGATGCACCTTATGAATAAATCACTAACTATATACAGGGTGGTCTAAACGTGAAAACACCACAACAAGTGGTAAATGCTGCAAAATATAACTAAAGTAACAATGTAGGTGGGGAATAGCGATGGGGAGAAATGTCTGAAGACACATTATTTGACGTTTGCCGTCTTGAATTTTATACAATTGTCTTAAAATCGAAACTATAGTATGTAATACGACATTTTAATAGCAATTTTTCGTAGAAATTTAATGGCACTGGCGCTAACCATTACTAAGTTATGACTGTTTCTTAATTGTGTCTCTAATAAAAGAGGTTAATCATACGGCAAGGACCATTTACTGTTACAAGAGTGTTCAGTATGTTCCCTATTTCGGTCGATTGTCAGATGCTTCTGATTTCCCATACACGCAAGACTGCGTAAAATGTCAGCTGTATTGTTGAGAACATGCGTCCACAATTAGTGTTATAAAAAACAGTTTTTTTCTGTGAAGTTTTTTTTCAATAAAAAACGTTCTTTTTCATGTTTTTTAATTGTCTGTTTTCTTTTTCTGGTAAGTATTATTTATTGATTTATGTTGCAGATATGTGAAATAATCAGCAGAACTTAAGTCGAAACCCTCTTAACTTACAAATCCTTTGTTTCTTTGTACCTATACGAGCAAAATTGTGTGATTATTGTACATTTGATTACATTTTCTTCAATAATAACTCGTGTTGTAGTAGTTACAGTCTCGACTAGTAATAGTCTCGTTGTTGTAAACAATAATTTCATAACAAAAATTTTCTCTCCTTTTTACATCTTTGTTTCAATAGCGTTGCTAGGAAATACAGGATGTTTCAAAATGAATATTGGGGTTTAAAGGATTTGTGGTACTTGTTACATTTTACGTACAATTATAAACAATACATCAGATAAAAAGCAACTCAAACAGTTTTTGCTACAAGTGTTCGATGTGAGCAGCATTTATCACACGGCACACATCGAGCCAATAGGCGAGAAAGGAACATAAACCGTCTGCCATATGGCACAAAACACATTCAATTTAGGGGAGTCTCGTTGTAACTGTACCATCTCTCGAGGATTTACTGACCGCCAGATGGGAAACATTATGAGTGTTCACATTAGCACTTAGGAGAAATGTCGATTTATCACTGAAGACGACACGATCCAGAAAATCTTCATCGTCATGCAGCAATATTTCATTTGCAAAATTGGCACGTAAACCGTAGTCTCTAGGCTTTAGACCTTGTAGCAACTGCAAATGATAAGGACGTAGTTGTAAGCGTCTCCTTAAAATGCTTCACACAGACGGTTGCACTCTAACTACAGATTCAGTTTTTGCAAAATTAAAACCTTTCTGCTCTCTAGTCGCCATCTTTGATATAAGCTCTTCCTAACGGCAGACAGAGGAAACAGTGCATACGCATCCGTGTGTACAAAACTGTTTGAGTAGCTCTTTCATTCGATATTATTTATAACTGCAAGTTAATTGTAATTGATATTACAAAGTTTCAAACCCTAATATTCATTTTGAAACACCCTGCATTGCTTCAAATTATGTAATCCTATATTCATGTCTTGTACAGTGTGTCCAATACACAATGCAACCCGGAGTTTGGGATAGTAGAACTTTTGAACCTGAAACGATACACAAATAATAGTTATACCAAAATGAAGCTTTGTTCATGCATATATTTCTAAACTAGGAAGCAACGATTGAAGTACACTAGGAACCACACAGTGCCAGATGTAACCGAAGGTGTAAATCAATTTTTTTACAACACATGTAAATTGACTCATAACTCATATGTATGGATGTTCTGTCGTTAATTTTCAGTTCGTTCAGTTGGAGTAGTTGGGAAACTACGGAGCAGAAAAAAGAATTTTTCATTTCCATCCATAACTAATCCGATGAGGTCTCTGTAAGGGGGAATTAAGGAAATTGTAGTTTTCATAAATTAACACTCTGAATTTGCAACATTGCTGATGTTTCAGTGCATCAAAGGTGTGTTAAGATCTGTCTACATTATGCAATTTCTGAAAACAACGAAAAAGAAACTTTGAAATTATCATGATAAAATTTCTACTTACATGCACCCGTCAACACTGCTACTATCAAGAAACAAGTTATCAGCTCTACAGCGATGCTGGGAGTGCCCCCTGTTTTGATTCGAACACTGGTTCACATGTTTCATCATGTTGGCAGCAACTTTACGAACAGTATAAGTCTTAATGTTCTCAATGGCACAGCGAATGTTCGTTTGCAGGTCTTGTACAGTTCCAGAATTGTTCTTGTATACCTCTTGCTCTAAGTAACCCCATAGAAATGAATAGCAGTGTTGCCGGGTGCATGTAAGTAAAAGTTTCATCATCATAATTTCAAAGTATCTTTCTCGTTGTTTTCAGGAATTGCATAATGTAGACAGATCCATAACACACCTTTTGATGCACTGAAACATCAGCAATGTTGCCAATTCAGAGTATTAACTATGAAAACTACGATTTCCCTAATTTCCCCTTACAGAGGCTATATCCCATTAGTTATGGGTGGAAATGAAAAATTATTTTTTCTGCTCCATAGTTTCCAAGCTACTCCAACTAAACAAACTGAAAATTAACGACAGAACACCCATACGTATGTGTTATGAGTCAATTTACATGTTTTGCGCAAAGAAAAAGAAAAAGATTTACACCTTCGGTTGCATCTGGCAACACTGTGTGGTCCCTACCCTAGAGTATTTCAATCGTTGCTTCCTAGTTTAAAAATATATGCATGAGCAAAGCTTCATTTTGGTATAATCATTATTTGTGTATCGCTTCAGGTTCAAAAGTTCTAGTATCCCAAACTCCGGGTTGCATTGTATATTGGACACCCTGTATGTACACTCATGTCCAAAATTATTGTCGCATGTCTATAAATATGTTGTAGTAGGAATATAATTTGATAACGAATTCGCCCGGTATTTTTTATAATGTTAGTATGTGTATAATCGGCAAAGACATGGATGTGGAAAATTTCATATCAAATGGGCAGTAAATAAGAACAATAAAAGAAAAATAAAACTTTCTTGTCCATTTAGCAACAGTTTGCTTTACTCATTCTAATTTTCGTATTTATAATTCTTTTCCTATGAAATTTACCACAAATATACATTTCCCGATTATACACATAGCATCAGTATTAAAAGTACCCTGCAAAATCAATATCAAATTATATTCTTAAAGAAGACAGTTATAGATATGTGACAATCATTTTGGACATGAGTGTACATATTAGGGCCGGCCCTAGACAATTTGCTGCCCCGTGCAATGACACCATTTGCCGCCTTCCCCTTCCTCCAGAAAGAACAAATCTTAAGAGTCAGAGTTCTAAGTATGCTACTCCAGCATGAACAACGAAGGGGAGGGAAAGTGCACCCGCAATCAGAAAGGCGGCACGGCTGATACGACAAATAAAATCTCGTTGTGTCTTTTTTTTTTCTTTAAACAATAATCTTATATGTTAGTGAAAAATAAAGCAAACAGACCTAAAAGATGGTAATCCTTTTTATAGAATTCAGGAGCATTACATGATTGTTCTCCCAACTTGTAAGAATGGAAGACCACCTTGATCTCGGAAGTTCAAACCTCAATGGCTGCACGAAAGAAAGACAACGTATGGTTTCCTTTTATCCAAATTCCAACTACAAGCGGCAAAGAATTTTGCGCAAAATGTAAGGTATGCGGTTCAAAAATTAAAGGTCTTGTGGTCCGCCTGAAGAAACATTTAGAAGTGTGCAAAGCAGAAGAACCAGTGGAAGATTCGGGAGTGACAAGTGAGATTTAGGTACATAGATTATTACATCTATTGCTATTACAATTTATGATGTAAACCTACATTTCTAATTATTTTAAAGTTCAACGTTTAAACAGTTAATGATTAAATAGCAAAGTGTGTGAAATTAGTGTTAAACAGGGCAGGCACGCAACCAGTGGGAGGGCTACGGGGAGCCTGCCCCCTAACATTTTCTTGCCACCAGACCTTAATGCGAAATGCTATTTAAAAAAAAATACTTGTAAGAGAATTCTTAATGACATGTGGGCCCCGTAGCATATGTATACCTCCAATTACTATGGCTAGTTTCTGGGCCGAGCCAGGAGTCCAGGGTGCTCACCCCCCAAATAATTTTCTTCGCTTTCCCTAACATGTTTGGACTTTCTTAATATTATAGTTGTGCCCCTCCAAGTTATACACTACCTCCTAAACGTTTTGGCTGCTTACGGGCTTGTATTTAACATACTTGATCCGTAATTGAGAGGCCTCAGTTTCGATCTCCAGCTTAACCATCGTCACTCACATTTTATAATAATTATTTGAAAGATTTCACTGGAAAGCTGCCTGTTACATTTAAGCTCATGGTAGAAGTCCCTTAGTCTCAAAAATAACTCCATTTCAAAACTTTATTTATGGATATATTTTTGGTTTGAGTTTAGTGTCCCTTTAAGCAACGAGACTATATGAGACGTAGACCTACAGTTAACGTGGCATCCGAACTTCATGAGCTGCCACCGGAGATCAAAACTGGACTCCCGTGCCGAAGATACGTAGGCTAACCATATAGCAATGAGGGAGCTGTATAGATCAATTAATACACGCTCGATGTAACGGTTTTTTGTAAACAACGTAACTTTATGTCCGCATCTATGGGTCAAAAGATACTCAGTAACGGAGTACTTCGTGTCTGTTGGTTTCCTAAGGCTTATCCCGTTTGCTTCCACGTTCTCATCCATAATCATTCACTTGGAAATATCATTAATCTCCAGTAGGCTAATTGGAATAATTAGTCCTTCCCGCTGGTTTAACGGCTAGCACGCACGCCTTTGGTGTGAAGGGTCCCGGGTTCGATTCCCGGTGGGAGAGCATTTAAAGAGTGGTTCGGATTCCGCTTTAAACTGTTAGCCAACACCTCATATAGCCTAGCTACTGAAAAGGAACCCTAATTTTATAATCATTATAAATAGTACAACCCATGGGACGTTACTAAAATTAAACCCCATTTCATTGTAAAATCTGTTGTAGTGGGCCGCAGATTCGCAAATGCTTTTTGCGAATAAATATTTTTTTTTTATTTTTTAAAACTGCAACAGAATTCGTATTTCATTTACTTCTTTTAAAATACAAATTCGTGTTGAGTGTTCTTTTTTTTCTCTTAGAACGAAAGACTTCTTGTCTTCCTATTCTGAGTAACCGAGTTCTCCCTTCTTGACCTCAGGGTCAACCGTCTGGTAGATAACGACATTTCCTCTGTAACAGGGAGATGTCTGGCTCTGTGTCTGATATATATGTATTATTATTATTATTATTATTATTATTATTATTATTATTATTAGTGGTAGAATACTTTTAACGAAGTCCATATAATCTGTATGTTTAAAATTTTTTCATTTTTGCTTCTAGAAAGGAAGATTATTTTTCTGTCCTCAAACTGCAGATGTTTATATATGTTATCTTAGAAGGGTCTACATATAAATTATAGTAAGAAGGCCCTTCGTTCAATATATATAAAATCTTTGTTCTTTAGTATTTAAGAACCATTAATGTTCTATATTTTAAGTGCTTCAATATATGAATTTTAAATGATTCAATGTATGAATATTGTAATATCTCGATGTAAACCATTCTGCCAGAGTTTGGGGATGACACGTACAAGAACAAGGAGTACATATACACGCATGCGCACCAACATAATCTTCTCTTTTCCTTTAGCGCCTCCCAAGGCACTATTGTAAACCAATCTTGGTGTTAGAAGCATGACGTGTTCCAATGACTTTTCTCTCCGCCTCTCGGAGAAGCACTTTTCTCAGCTGACTTTGCCCTAGTGTCGTGTGCACACCAATCAGAATTTCCTTCAGGCTGCTGGCTACTTTTGGGTTCCTAAGAGGGAACTTTTGGACTACCACGCATGTCCAACCTCTGACCTCACGGTCCGAGTGCAATGTTGCACGCGTTACAAACATGCACACGAGACGTAAGTTGGTGCCGTGTGCACAGCTGATCGAGCCCTTTAAAAACTCATGTTTTTGGCTCGATCGTCGGACAACGTCCCTCTCCTGAGGCCCCTCAAGCTCGTGCCATCTAGACGGAGTCCGCTATGTCTTAGGTACGAGCTAGCCCAGGATTTCCGAGTAAGTTCCTAGTTGTCCAAAGCCGTCATTCTGCCTCTCACTCTCTCGGCTTCCACGGAGGCCAACCTACTCTCTTGGTTCCATCCATACCTTATCCTAGTGGCTAACTTGGCGCTCTGTTTCTGAAAGCTTGACGACAGCCAGGGGTCTGCCCATAATTGCTGGTCGGCTTAGGAAACTGACGGTCAAAGTTACCTCCTTCCAACTTGGCAATCTACTTCTGAAAGCTAGCTCCAGCCGGGACCTGTGCGCCCAGAAACTGCTGGCGAGCTTAGGAAGTTGACAGTCGAAGTTCTGTCACTCCCCTATTTGATGTGTGTTTTGATAGACTCTAGGTTCATTGCCTAGCTGGGCTAAACATACGACCAATCAAATAGTTACACCTTTGCACCTAACCTTCTACTAGGACTGACTCGTGCCCTCCCAGTCTAGTGAACTTTTATTTTATTTTGTGCTTCTCAGTACTGCGACAAAAGATTGGAACTCGTCACGTAAGTTAAACTATTTACCACACATATAGTTACACTTAGCGCCCCAAGCTCGTGGACTTGTAATAATCCTAGGAACAATAAACTGCAGGCTTACTGCAAGGAACTTTATTTCTGAGTTTTGCTTTCAAGAGATATCCCAAAGGATTGGTAACTATAAAGTTTTTGTCGAGATAACGACTCCACCGTTCTCTAGTTAGAAGTTAAGTCTTGGCCAGTGGCGGCGTAAGACAAACTGGGGCCCGGGGCCGGTGAAGTAGATAGGGGCCCCTTCCCGAACAATCATGATTTATACACTGTTAGTTTTAAGATTCATTTACATAATAATTCTTCCTGTTTATTCCTCCCCCTTTTCCGTTGATGTGTGGTGTGTGTGTGATACCATTTTAATCTGGTATATATATACACTCATGCTCAAAAATTAAGGATAATTGCAGATTGTGGTACTACACAACGTGGCACTACACAAAATTGGCGCTAGTAGCATAGAGACATAAAGAACACAACATACGAACAAACGAAACATATCGGTACCACGGTATTGGTGATAACCACGGCATCAACGGTATCGGTGATAAGTTGAGAAACACATGTGCTACACAACGCCACTGTTTCCTGCGCATGTACCCCGACAGCAATATGGGATATGATCACCATGCACACGTACACAGGACTTACAACGGGTTGGCATACTCTGGATTAGGTGGTCGAGCAGCTGCTGGAGTATAGCCTCCCATTCTTGCACCAGTGCCTGTCGGAGTTCCTAAAGTGTCCTAGGGGATTGAAGACGTGCAGCGATACTTCGACCGAGAGCATCCAAGAAATGTTCGATGGGGTTTAGGTCTGGAGGGCAGGCAGGCCACTCCATTCGCCTGATATCTTCTGTTACACGGTACTCCTCCACATCGGCAGCTCGGTGGAACCGTGCGTTATCATCCATCAGGAGGAAGGTGGGACCCACTGCATCCCTGAAAAGGCGAACATAATGATGCAAAATCGCGTCCCGATACACCTGACCTGTTACGGTTCCTCTGTCAAAGACATGCAGGGGTGTACGTGAACCAATCATAATCCTACCCCAAACCATCAAATCACTATCTCCATACAGGTATCTTTCAAGGGCATTATGGGGTTGGTATCTGGTTCCTGGTTCACGCCAGGTAATAACCCGGCGAGAATCACTGTTCAGACTATACCTGGACTCGTCCGTGAACATAACCTGGGACCACTGTTCCAGTGACCATGTACTGTGTTCTTGACACCAGTCTTTACGGGCTCTCCTGTGAACAATGGTCAGTGGAATGCACCTTGCAGGTCTCCGGGCGAATAAACTGTCTGTTCAGTCGTCAATAGACTGTGTGTCGGAAGACAACTCCTCCAGTGGCTGTGACAAGGTTCCGAGCAAGGCTACCTGCTGTACTCCGTGGCCGTCTGCGGACACTGATGGTGAGATATCGGCCTCCTTGTGGTGTTGTACACTGTGGAGTCCTGTATTGTAACGCCTGGACACGTTTCCTGTCTGCTGGAATGGTTGCCATACTCTTGAGATCACACTTTGTGGTACACGAAGGGTCCGTGCTACGATCTGCTGTGTTTGATCAGCCTCCACTCGCCCTATTATTCTACCCCTCATAACGTCATCAATGTGTGTTCTACATCTGCACACTTACACGCTGCACCGTACTCTGACATGCACCAACACACCTCTGCGTATTTGGACTGCGGCCAGCGCCACCGTGCGACGACCAAAGCGCATGCACCGCACCGAATGGTCAAATGCACCGCATGATCCTACCCCGACGTGATTTCCAACCGAAAACCGTCCACCAGAGCGTTGTTTCACCATGTATCCGCATTATTCTTAATTTATGAGCACGAGTGTATATGTGATATTTTTAATGTAATATATATATATATATAGTTATAATATAAATGGGGCTGAGATTCAGCATGCCTGTTTATTTTTTTAATGCTCAGAACCGCTTTCAGGCTGGTGTCTAAAAATAAAGCCGGACCAGGGCTATCATTGCTTGTTTTTTCCTTATTTTATTCATTTTTTAAACAAAGGACACGATGCAAACCGAATTAAGAATAGGGAAACTAGGACTCATGACAGAAATAACATAATTTTAAGAAGAAACAAAACGTAACAAAAAATAATCCAGAATTTACTGTATGGGGTCTGTCCTGGTTCGTATTTTAGTAATCTTCAAAATAATTCAAAACGTTTTAACACATTCTTAGCTGGTTTTTAATACTTAATCATGAGTAGCGTACATAATCAACTTTCTGCATATACAACAAGATGTCTGCACCCTTATACATACACTTATTTTTTCAACAAGATGTCTACGTACATGTACATTTATTTACGACGTTGCTATAGTAAAAACTCTCTTTTAAGTTACCGATTACAAAAATATTACCTCGAAATCTCTATATGTTTCTTTTTCTTTATACATAATACTGCTCGGACAATTCGCCTCTGATCCCTTTCTGTAAATTGGCACAGATTGTTAATATTACATACAACGCTATGGTTGTAGATGTCCCTCGGACGGGACTTCCATAATAGTTCTACTATGAAGGAAAGAACCCTGGGTTAAATATCATGAAACATTTACCTTTTGAATAGCCCTCGTATATTTAATATCACCTTTAATACACATATTCTACTTTTCCATTTATATATACTATATTATAACATTACACATTTTTTAATATTTGTCAATATGTCTCAATACTAATAACGACGAATTACAATTATCATGAATAAGGATATTAGAAAATTAAACCTAACTGATAGTTTCCTTCTAGAGTACAAATTAACTATTCCTTCAAATACAAACAACATCACTTACAAACAAAATTCTTCGTAATATTAAATATTAGCAGGGTCAGAAAGCAACAAAATTAGAACATATAAACACATTGAAGATTATCATTTAATACATTAATAAACTTTGAAAAATGAAGAGATTCGATAATCATTATCCTTATTCTTTCCATATAATAAGGTGCATCTATTTTATATAAGTCTGTCATTACCTTCATACGTTTATATTAAAATTATGATCTTTTATTTTTAAATATCTATAATATTCATATAAGTAATTATGAGAGAACCTTGTAAAAGACATGAAACACAAATTAACATTTCCTCAATTAATGCTATAAAAGGAAATTGCAACAAAACTATAAGGAACAAATCAATAGTATTTTCAGTTAATTGCCATAAATTAATTTTATCACTTTCTTAACTGATTTCATAATTGCATATGTTTTCAACATAGATTTTAATAATAAATATACTGTAGAACATATTAACCATAGACGTAAGCAAAGGTCAATTTAATACAAATCTATCGGACGCCTTTCTGACAGTTCAAGTTATACGTTCGAAGGGTTCATTTAAGCGACATTGTATGGCACAATTAAATTCGGGATGTAGCTTTAACTTAGACATTACTGTAATTATAAATGAAATACACAAAATGCATATTTGAAAAGATGCGGCAGAATTTGGGTTCGTTAAATAAGAATCTTTTCTCTGTAAAATGTAATGGTTTATGTAAAGTTCCTTCAATATGTCAGCTGATTACAATACCTTTATCCATCGAAGTAGCCCCATGAGCTGTCGTCCAACGAAGTTGCTCCGTCAAAATCTTATGCACACTTCCCCGACAAATTTGTTCGTTGTTTTATTTAAAGGCTATTTTACAAAAGCCCATAAAAGATGTGTATTGCGTAAAAGTAGAAAATAAGGGAATAAAGGTCAGGATAAGGAATATGATGTATATATGTAGGGGGTGCAAGGTGAAGGACTTCTGCTATTGCACCTAGTTTAATGAACCAAACAAGTTTTTACAAAATGTTTAAAAGAAACTTGTGGCTACATCAGTTCAATTCTTCTTGGAAAAAAATAAATAAAATTTTCTAAGTGCCATCCAGTAGAATCGAACGACGAACGATGTAACATTATTCATGTTTTAATGCGCATACATTTTTTAATTTAAATTTGTTGCCCCCCCTCAAGATAATATATTTTTAATCTATATTCAGTTTTTTCTTTATATTTCTTCCGGGTCCCCAGGAGAATGAGGCTCTAAGCTTTAACTTGTTAACTTATACGGAAATCCGATACTAGTTAGTTTTATTAGACAAATATTTATGTTGTTTCATCCGTTATTTGGTGTAATATTGATTGACAATTAACTTAGTTTGCTTTTAGGGAAGATGCGGTTTATAAATCTTAACAGTACTTGTACGGCTCATGCTAAGAAAGTTCTTTAGTAATTATTTTTTTATCTAACGTCCGGGGCCCCCACACAAAGTGAGGCCCGGGGCGGTGGCACCGCTCGCCCCGCCCTTACGCCGCCACTGGTCTTGGCCGAGGCCATCGCTACCTTGTAAACGCTAAGATCTTCAGATTGGTTGTTAGCTGAGTTCCTGTTCCAGTATAACTTTGCCGCTCGAGTTATAATTGGTAGTTTGCAGAAACTTTGGTGACCAATTAGGAGTATTTTAGTTAATTACTAAACTCTCTTGTGTGGGTGCCGGTCTACGCAAACGCATACCGCCGGCCCGCCACATAAATTTGGTGTCAGCTTAGTGGGATATCTTGAACAACCCTAGGATATCTGGAACAATCACCCTCACGAATAATCGGCGTAAACTTTGATACCAGTTTAAGTTGTTTTAGTGAACTGTGTTATGTGCATGTGCATTTTGCATGTGTGAAGTTTATTGTGTGCTGAAAGTTTTTCCATCTGTTTAACTTTCATTCCATCCTCCTTGGCGGAAGCGAAAAAGGGAAAAGGACGCTTTTGTTGTTTGACTGGCCATCAATCAGCAAAACATCCTGCTCACTGTTCGTGACGCCACACGCACATTAGTAAATCCAGTTCATTAAGTGATATTAGTGATTATTAGGTGCAGTGCAAATTAGTGTTGAAAGATTAGGCATTTAAAGCCCCATACAGGTGATAAACTCATCGTGAATATAGTTTTAGAGATAGATTTAGTAAGACATTCCTCTGAGAAACCATTGTTGCTCAAACCTTACGAGTTTTCGCAGAATCTCTTGGAATTGATTCATTTGTTTAATTTGTTGTTTCCACGTAGGCACCTGTATTTGAATTTTTAAACATGGCAGAAACCGACGGCAATTCAGTACAATCAGAATATGTTAAAGTTTCTCGCGATTCAAGTTATTGTAGAACCATTTACAGGAGATCGTTCTAAGTTAAGACAATTTATTGATAGTTGTGAAATTGCTTTAGGGTTAGTTAACCCTCGTGATAAGCCTGTATTATTGAAGTTCATTAAGTCGAAGATTTTAGGAGAACCTAGAAATCGTATTTTAGTCAGAGTCAACACAAATTCTTGGGAAGCAGTTAAGGAAATTTTAGAAGAGAATTATGCTACGCATAGATCCATTGATTATTATGCTTGTTTATTGTTTTCTGCCAGGCAAGGCAAAAATGAGAGTATTAGCCCATGGGCTAGCAAACTAGATGTAATTCGAGCTGATCTGAAAGCTGCTGCTTCAAAAATCTGTCGTGAATCGGAAAGAGCCGGTGCTCACGCACTCATTGATCATTTGACAAAAGCATCTTTTGTCCAGGGAATTAGCGATCCTCGCATTCAAACAGGAATTCGTGGTAAAAGTACGGAAGAAGATAAATTCGCGCAAGAAGATAAATTCGAGTTATAATTGGTAATTTGCAGAAACTTTGGTGACCAATTAGGAGTATTTTAGTTAATTACTAAACTCTCTTGTGTGGGTGCCGGTCTACGCAAACGCATACCGCCGGCCCGCCACACTGTCCCCTCGTGCCGAAAGTGAAATATTATTTCAATTGCATCAAATTTAGATAAACTTCCTGGTGAAAGTTAATCTTTATTTTGAACATGTCGTTATTTATATCATTAGATTTATTATGGAAATGCTCTCGAGTGGCTGCCGTGCTTCTGATTCGTTGTGGTTCTAGGTTCGATCCCAGGTGGAAATATGTTTCGATGCTGTCACTTCATTTCGAGGGAATTCGGGAGATAGTTGTATTAAAAGGTTACAAACAACAATAAATTAGGCCAGAAATACGACAGAATCCAGAGCGTACGCTAAGGGACGATTATGGATTCATAATTTCCCCAAAACGTCTTTCTTTTCTTTTCCTTTTTTTTAAGAAAAAAAAATTAAACAAAATAAATTTTAGTACAATCTATCTATTAAACTCATACAGTACGAATTAACCCTTTGGGGATCCCATGGTACAATTTGTACCATACGGGGCGTTTTATGGTACACTGCGTTATAAGTCTATTATTTGAGCTTTTTCGTCCGTTTTTTTTTTTTTTTTTTTTTTTTCAAGTCCAGAGGCATTGCAGAAGACATTACGTATGGTTTCACACCTTTCTGTATCGAAACGTAGGAGGTGATGACGTCATAAGTCTAAAATTTATATTTTCGTGTAATACTTTTTTGGGGGGTTTATGTAAAGTATTTTTGCGGGCTTATTTTTGCACGTAGAAGATTGAAATTTTGCACAAACATGCAGTCCACCGAGTAGTATTTACCAGATTTTTTTCAGCTTTCTGCGTTAAAATAGGGGGTACAGAGGGGCTAAACGTTGAAAAAGAGAAATTTTTACCAAAAATCCCTTTCACGGGATTTTCCCACCTTAGATACATAATGGGGACAAGTGAATGGTACCGCCTGAAAGGCAGTTCTATTCTGAAGAGTATGATGGGCGAAACATGACCCTAGGATAATTAGGGATGTCTCAGGGAATGTTTAAAAATTTCCCTCTGTATACGGGAATATGGGACATTGTCGGTATTCTTTTTGGCGGGCTTACTTTTGCACCTGGAAAATTGGAATTGTGCACAAACATTCAGCCCACCGAGTAGTATTTACCAGATTTTTTTCAAATCTCTGCGTTAAAACAGGGGGGGGGGTCCAGAGGGGCTAAAAGTTGAAAAAAGGATATTTAGACCCAAAAAATCCCGTTTTTCCTTATTTTCCCGCCTTAGATACATGATGGAGACACGTGATTCATACCGCATAAAAGGCAGTTCTATTCTGAAGAGAATGATGGGCGAGACATGACCCTAGGGTAATTAGGGATGTCTCAGGAATTTTTTTACCTGAGATCATGGTGTTTTACGGTAATTTGGGGCATTGTGGGAATTCCTGATAAAATTTCTCCCACTCTTGGTATTCAAGATAGAAACTTGAAAATTTGGCACACACATTCAGTGTACAAAGTACTATTTATCAGATTTTTTTTATATGGCTACGTTCACACAGGGTCGCTCCAGGGGGGCCCAAAGTGCGAGAAAAAATTTTCCCTTTGACATCATTTTTCCCACTCCTGGTATATGGTATGAGCATGGAAGTAGTATCATTTGAAAGCCAGCTCCATTCTGAAGAAAATGGGGTATGAACCATAATCCTAGGATAAATAGTGACGATGCAGTAGCTGCTTGACTGAAAGTCTAAAAAATAGCCGAAAAACACCGTATCTCTTAAGGGTTAAGAGCGACCTAGTTCTAACCTATAACTTTGGCTTTCAAACCTTTGATTTACGATTATTTGTGATTTCACGTTTATAACAAAGACAAATATTTTTAAATGATTGTACTTTAAATAAATTACTTAAAGAAATATTTTTCACAAAGTTTAACCTTTTAAATTATTGTTAAAAGGTCTTTGCCTTTAAAAGACTTCTCCGGAATAAATGCAAATGAATTGTGCTGCCATCTTTGGAGCTCTTTTAAACTAGGTTTATATATTTGTGTCCAATCCTTTCGACAATGAGATCTCGGAAACTACAGGCTCTAGAAAGATGACGTTTTCACTGATCGATTGCAAATTTCATGTAGATTGTCCAGTTCTAATTGAATATTTAAAAAACATGGGCACTATTTCTTTATTACATTTTTACGGGTACATTGGAAGTGTTGAAATTAAAAAAAAAAAAAACTAAAGCATCATATCCTAAGCATTATACATTCCAACACCACACTGTTGTATATGCCTCAGGCGTTTGTTTCATGGCCAAATAATAATGGAAAAGGAAGGATAACCATTTCTCCAGTCTAAGATGAACCTTTTTTTTGGGGGGGGGGATTGTTTTGCCCAATGAACACTATATATAACTAACATTATAATTAATTGTGTATGTAATGTATTTGCTTATTACATACCGCATGCAAGAAGAACGAAAACACTGGTCATACATGAATTAGAAACTCCAACCGGAAGCAGGCTCAAATCTTGCAAACGGTGCGAGATATTGAGAAAAAACAATCGAAAAAAAGTCTCCCCTTTATGATACCCCTTGGCTTTCTTTTAACCAATACGTCTTTCACTTGTGTCTAAAGGGGCATGTACAGATGTTGTAAGGAATGATAAGGAGATTTATGCTCATATGCGAATAATGCGCTGTGTAGAGGGCGCAGGTTCAGCTAGTACATGAATTAAAGTAGGCTCAAATCTTGCAAACGGTGCGAGATATTGAAAAAGTAATAGAAAAAATCTCCCCTTTACGGTATCTCTTGCCGATTTTTATCAAGACGTCTTTCACTTGTGTCTGTAAAGGGACATGTACAGATGTGAGGAATAGCAAGGAGATTCATGCTCATATGTGAATGATGCGCTGTGTAGAGAGCGCAGGTTCAGCTAGTAATATATTTAACCCGAAATTCAATTTTAAGCTTGACTTAAGCGCAATTTTTAGAGCTTTGCAATTGGGATGGAAGGTATTGAGCAAGGAGGCTGGTCATCTGAGTTTTCGAAGATTTCCTTAGTTTCACCTGGCTATTGCTTGATGAGATCTTGGACCTAGCTTTAAAAAGAAGTGATGGGTTGGGGAAAAAAAGCACCTCGAAGAATTTATTCAACATTAGGCACTGATATATTTTATTTTTTTTTTAAATCGAGAAACCAGAAATTTATCTTGAGCTCCCTCGTGGGAATACGGGCACGAGGTTTCGATTCCCGGTAGGAGCCCGGATCCTATTTTAAAGATTATTAGTAGCCATATAAAGTTGGTGTTAAAGGAAAAATGTATGTGAACGCCGCAAATTCACATCGGGGCACTTGCGAGAAGAACTTACGCTACTCCCCGATTATCCCATAAGCACCATAGGATCAGTGTGTGGGTGGACGAAAACCATTAACGCTAAGAGAAACGCATGGTACCGGAAAAACAAGAATTGGAACTAAAAGAAACAACCTATAGTATAACAACAAGAACAACAAAACAAGGACTTCATCAGCCCACAAGAGAAACAAATGTGGATTTGTTTTTCTTTTTCTGCTTTTATCATTATTTTTCTTACTTCTTTATGTTTTCTTTTTTTATTATTATTATTTTCAAAGAGTTGGACACCGAATAACACAAACACCGGACGGATAGAACAGCCGGCCGAGATGGGTACATGTCCACCCCGGATGGAGAAAGACGTCCACGGAGCATCCATTTCCCACGACTCCCAACAACCATTTAAGGCACCACCCTATTCGGTTCTGCGATGTTGCCATTCAGAGAAAGGAGTCACATCCGAGACTTATCTTTCTAATTTGTTCCATCACAAATTTCAAATGCCGGTGATCGGCTCGGCACAACCCCCAAACTGAATGACCAGTAGCATAAGAAGTTCCAAAGAACTGAGAAATGAAGGCGCCACATCCCAACGCCAGGATTAGAGTGTAATGAGAAAATTAGTTCACTGTATTCAGAGATGGCAGCTCTATCTGACACACATAGCATTTCGATTTTGAGTTTTATAAATACGTATGTTTGTGACGAAAAAAAAAAAAAAAAAAACTTTTACGTTTTGTGAGCGGCAGGGATGATTGAAATTGAACAGAAAGTGTGGCATAAATGTACGAAGATAATGGAAAATTAAAGAAAAAAAATGGACTTACACCCAGGGTTGGCTGGTTTAAACCAAGCTTTAAACCAGCTGGTTTAAAAAAAAAAAAAAAAAAACTGGTTTAAACCAAAAAACGAATAATGTTCGTAAAAGTGTAAGTGTTTGTAAAATCTTGATGACCACACATTTGTGGGTTATCACGTTTCACTCCCGTATAGTATTCGTATTATATGCAGACCTAAATTCCCCATTCATTACTCAAAAAGATTATACTACAAAAGCAACTTTATATATATATAAGTTTATAAATGTTTATTTTGTAAGTTATTATTATTGTTATGTAATTGCAATCAAAGAAAAATTCTAAATATTATTTCGTTTCAATGTTTACTATTGATAAGATACATCGAAATGCCGTACTTTTTGTGTGTGTCTGTAAGAGAGGGAGGTCATACAGACCCCATGAGAGGCATTTAGTGAAATGAGAAGTATCTTTGGTATCTATTTATGTATAAATGAGTCTGAGCCAAAGTGGACTCAAATAATTCGTATCTTTATTCACTTTTCTTACAGATATGCAAATTAAGTCGTTGTATTTCTTTAATTTGGACTAATAAAAATCGTTGTTAACTAACTTGAACTAAATTAGTTCTTCTGTACTCCGTATACTTTGAAATTGTCCATATGTAATTCTGTATAATGGTTTCACTTGTGCAATTGTTTATCTTTTTGTCCTTCTGAAATCACTCTTGACAGTTATATTAAGGAGCATGTAAAGATCAGTACAACGTATTTTTATTAGGATTCCTTCGTGAGTGAGTCGGCAGACGTATCGCATTTGTGGCCAATTAGTCCTGGTTCCGAGTTCAAATGGAGGAAAATTTCTCTCAGATGTAACTTGAGAAGCGGTTTTTATTCCGCTTTAAGCTTATGTGACCCCTTCCAGCATAACCCGGTCGTTGCATAATAACATCAAGGCGAAACAAACTTATTTCTGATCATATATGATATGAATATATAGCGTTAATTATTTAAAACAAAAAACCTGGTTTAAACCACAAAAAAACTTTTTTTTTTTTGTTTTTTCAATAAAAACCATGTTTTTTGCCAACCCTGCTTACAGCTAAACATTCAAATGTGAATATCATGAAGATGGTGCACAAAAAGAGCGAGTACATGGAAGATTATTTATCAGAGTACTTATTTAAATCTTCTACCACAACGTTGAGATTATTAATCGCAGTGAATGTATTAAAAAAGCAACTAACCTAACGCAACCTCATACGTTTAGCAGGGTTGGCAAGAACCATGTTTTTTATTGAAAATACCAAAAGCCAGGTTTTTTTGGTTTAACCCCCCCCCCCAACTTTTTTTTTTCTTAAATAATTTACTCTATGTATTTATATTAAATAGGGGGCTTACATCCAAGAGAAATCGTCCATTTGGACACGAAACCGGAACTAATTAGTCACAAATGCGACTGCCAACTCACTCACGAAGGACTTCTGATAAAAATACGTTGTACTAATCTTTACATAGGCCTACTTGTTAATATAATTGTCAAGAGTTATTTCAGAAGGACAAAAATATAAACATTTACACAAGTAAAAACATTATACAGAATTATATATAAATCGGGAAACTTCCGCCTTATCCTTTGGGAAAATCCGTTATTACTTTAAAAGTATTTGTATGTAAAATTTTAAGACCAACGTACCATAATCACTACTACGCTAAAACTGAGGTATTAAATTACAAATTTGGTATGTACATATCATTCAATAAAATTAAAACAAAGTCAAATCCAAGCTGATGTTGGTAGCTACGTAGGCAGTTGATAAATTTGGCAATTTCTATCAATATATTTAAGACCCTTGGCTTCTTTATAAAACAACGCATTCACTCAAGTAGAAATATATAATTTGGTTTCATTTCGTATTTTTAGGCATAAAATCCTTATGAAATACCAAGGTTATCACGGAGAAGACTTTCTCTTAGAGGGACATCTCGATTCGCTACTTGGTTTACATTTGAAAGATGGGTTGTGTTTCGACCGAGAATTAAACACACGGAACACCTTGATTAAAAGGTGAAAAGTAGATAAATGTAATGTGGATGGTTTGATATGTGGAAACGTCACCATGAAGTTCACACGATTTAAAGCATTTTTCGTCCTTTTTTTTTTGGTTTAAACCAGTTTAAAAAAAAAAAAAAACAGCTGGTTTAAAACAAGGTCTAAACCAGTCAACCCTGGTGTTTAGAAATCCTCGTTTACGCATATGTACACCATCGCTGATGCAAGCTCACTAAGGACGCACCCTCTCTCTACCGTTCGCGGCTCTTTGTTGCATTCCTGCCCTGACTTGGTTAGATAGCGCGCATGCTATTTAGTCAACACCTAGCACAGGTTGGTTTCTGGTTTTTTACACTGCAGTTTTTATGGTATATTTCCGAACGCAGTAATTTACACGCAAAACGCTGAAGTCCTCTTGAAGTGAACCTCACAGAGGAATTCTTAAGAACCATTTGCTAAAGTATTGACAGTCAGCATCTTACTACGGACCTGGTTCTGTACAATTATGTCGAGAATTGCCAAGAACATGCTCCAACCCGTGCTAATTAGTAGAGCTTGAAAAATCCACTCGCCTGCAAAATGGTTTTGCTAGCAGTTTTTTTTTTCCCTGCCTAGTGCTTGAAAGTGATTTTTCAAGTCCTGCTAATTGGTCATTACCACAAGCTGGTCTCTTTTCTTCTACTATTTAATAGGCCGACCAAGAAAACAATTTGGGCAGTTCCAGAGTGTAGGTATAGCAAATCAATAAAATTGTTATAAAATTAAAACTGTACAGGTTGATATTAGGTATTCCGGTGTTTAATCGGCGTCAAAGGAGAATAAAAAAGTAGGGATACATTCATATGGAGATGCAGTAGTAGTTTTCGCGCATCACATTTTGTAAAATTTAGAGGTAAAATTCAATACTTTGCATAAAAAGACAGGTTTATAAGGAACAAATTTCTGCAAGCGACAGAATTAAATAGAAAGCAATACAGTTGGATTCAAGTTCCCAAGCGTAGATTTACTAGGCTAGCGTAAAATCATTACTAGTGCTTTACAACGGATAAAATAAGTGAGTGTACATGAGAGACGGCTCTATTACATGTTACTTTCCGCCGGCAGTATTGCCTACTTCTGCAGTGTACAGAATCTGTATTTTATATTACAAGTGGAGTATTACTAGTGTGAAATCATGACAAGTGCTATCGAATGTCATATCATTGCCAAAACCCATTTCTTACCACTACCCTAGCTTGGGCAAATACCCACCATTGCCATTGTTAATGCGCGAACGCACCCACGAGCAACCGAGTGGGCCCACCAACTTCGCCCTGCCCAGCCTATGTTAGACAGCATTGCTGTTTTTTTTTAGTGGCCGTCTAGCACAGGTTGCTTTTTGCAGTGCAGTTCTTATGCTACACGTCCGAAAGCTATATTTATATACAAATCGTTAAAGAATTGTAACTTTTCAACAATTACTTCCCGTGGCCTCTTGAAATCTACACCTACAGTATGCCAAGTGAGATTTTCTAGTCCTCATGGAAACCTTTTATGGGCACAATAAGAAGAACATGAGAGAAATTATTATAATCTTTCAACAATTCTTTCTAGTGGTGCGCCAAAAGTAAACCTGTACGAATACGTGCGTGGATATGTGTTTAAGGAATAGTAGGGTAAATTTTACAATACACGCTTCAGCTGCGCATCGATAAGTAGGGCCGCTTTAAAAGAGTATAATAGAGTAAGGTAGGGTAGAGTAGAGTAGAGTAAGATAGGGATAAGTAGGATAGCGGTAGGGTCAGTTTAGCTTAAGGTTAGGGAAGTTTTGATCTATTTTCATAAAATTAAAAAATTGTAATTTCCGTGCAGTTTTACTATACGAATCCACAGTATAAGCAGTAATAGGAGTAGGAGAGGGTAGGAGTAGGAAAAGGTCAGAAGCCCCGCAGGGGTTCGTTGGGTTCTGTTCTCGACATAAAACGGGCAGATTAAAGACTTTCCCAAATGTTTCTGTATATTTTACAACCTGTGGATCCGTATAGTAAAACTGCACCGTAATTTCCCGTTTCTAAGTGAGTACCAACTGGAGCGGGCATTGTAAAGTTAACCCGAAGAGTCTGTTCGTATTATCACTTCTTTTATTACTATTCCCATAGTTAGAATTTTGTAATTCTTCGCGTCTGCGTATGGATATCAAGTGAAAAGGCGATGTAGTTTACCCAAATTCTGCAATCCACAATTATCTACTTAACAGGACACAGGACTAAAACGAATTTACAACAATGAATCTGTTATCTTACCTGTAACTGCACTGCTTCAACCATTCTAAGAAAATAAATTAGCCTTGTACCTGAGGTGGAGAGTGAATATATGTTTAATTCATATACTAAGGAAACAGAAAATAGTTTTTATATTTGAGTGTCCTATTAGATGAATTACTATGACGAATAAATAATACATATCATTTTAACACGATTCACTATCATACAGCTTTTTAAAAGAAATCCGTCCGTTTCTTTCTTATTCCATACATTGGTACGTACGTTTCATTCTCTCTTTTTCTAACATGATAGTTTAGGTCAGGGTAGGGAAATTTTTAAGAGCGTACTTTTAAGGAATTCTTCTTAGGTTTTGCGTCAACGCAACACAAAATCTAATGGGGCGTTTACACTTGGTCGATTTAGTCGCACGGCTAAATCGACTCGCTGCATTTGCGACTAAATCGAAGCAACTAGGCCGAATCAGATCGATGGATGTGTTCAATTGTTTCAACCGAAATTGAATGCTGCTTGTCGACTCGCTCTCCTCTGGTCGATTCGAAATCGACTGGCAATTTTAAAGATGTCCAAGCAAAAAGTAATTGGTACAATTTGCGGTGTTATAGCAGAAGAAAACAGAATCGACCACAGAAAATAGAACGTCTTTCAATTCAGTTGCTAGTCGATTAGTCGCTTTCGATCAACAAGCGATTAAGTTGAAGTCCTGTTTACACGGTCGATTAAGTTGAAAGTGACGTCAATTCAACTGAATCGAACGCAAATCGACTAAGTGTAAACGCCCCATAACTCGAACACGTTCGCAGGGTTCAATCCGTGGTTCAATCCCTGCTTGTGTCTGATCGGGAAGCCAGATCAAAAAGGTGTATCCCGATATATTTTATAGTATTAAATGTTACGTTCTTTTGTTATTCCATGCCAACTTTCATTCTACCGGTGGGATGGAAAAGTACATTTTCCAAGTTGCTTAATTATATTTTATTGCAATCAGAACTTTAAATGATTAATATGGAAGATTGTTTCTAGAAGGAAAACGTTTGAAGATTGTTAGGTGCAGTGCAAATTGCATGCTTCTAGTTTTCATGCTGAAGATATGAGCAAATATAAAATTTAAGTGCGTACTCTGGCCCCACTCGACTCTGTGTTATTGAAGAATGAAGAGTAAAGTCAGTGTCAAAAGAATCACTGCAACGAGTTGCGAAAGTTGTAGAATTGTAGTCTTTGGGAGATAGCAAATTTGACGGAAGCTAACAGCTTTACCTTTACAAATAAAATAAAAGTAAAATTTCACTAATGTTGTACATAATGCGTACGGTCAAAGAGTCAGACCATATATTGTACGAGAAAGGAAAATTACAGTATCTTCACGATGGAGAACGAACATCTGGCAACGTTGGGTTAGATAAATGTCAACATATTATATAATTATATTATGCAATGTTTATCACTATGATAATTATGGATCCGATGCTGGATCACTACTCTAAAAAGAAGACGTTAGTGAACATGCATCCAGTAAGTGAATTGTCACTTGTCTTTTTATAATTACTTAATTTAGAATGGCATGAATTATAATTTGTTACTAATTAATCTATCATATTTCATGTATTTGTTAGCCTTAAATTTCTTTTAAAATCTGTTTCTAAATCCTTAAAAACTAAACGAACTTATAGTGAGGCTGTTATGTGAATGCAGTACATTAAATATGTATATTCTGTGCTTGAGCAGTGTATCCATACATTGTTTTTAACATACATATTTTTAATTTCGAGTAACGATAGGATTGAAGTGACGATACAATGAAGATACGATGATCAGGAAAAAATCATAATCAAAATTACAATGGATCAGCATATTTCATTGCCCCGACACACCGAGTAACGGATTTTTGGATATCTATCTGTCTGTTTCACTGTTTGTCCGTCCCGATGTAAATATGTTCAGTTGTTTAGGGAACACACCAAAATATTGAGACCAGGTTTTTACAATATTATTTAACTGTGTTTATCGAACTATCTTCGTGCTTCCAAAATTAAGGGCATTTACTAAAGGGTGAAAATCAAAATTTGTGATTTTCTCGAAATTGGTTCTAACAATTTTGTTCATATTTCATAAATCAGTGTTCTATTAACGACCCTATAATTACTGTGTAAGCCATTTTTAAGAAAAATACGGAAGGGGTAGTTTGATATTTTCCCAGGGCGGTTCTCTCATAATCGAATTAAGCTGTTTTTGTATATTTCATGAATAGGGTGTTAAATCTTGACTTTGCAGCTGCAATCGTTTCAGAAATGTTACTGATTTTTTGTCCTTTCAAGTGTTCTTTTTAATGTTGGTATATGTAATGGGCAGATGGGACTATATCAGGTTAATAGGGTGGGTAATTTAAGATTCTAAACCCCAATATAGCTAATTTTCCTATTGCAACATCGCTCTTGTGAGGTGACGCATTGTCATGAAGGTAGAAAACGTTTTGAGACAACTTACCACGGCATTTTCCGTTCAGATCTGATTAAACCCTATCAATTAATGATGTATACTAAGCCGCTGTTGTGATGTTACTTCGTTGCAGATAATCAACAAAGATTATTTCATCCTGATCCCAGAAAACTCTAGCAAGAACCTTTGAACTGGACGTTTGCAACCGAAATTCTTTGGTCTCGGTCAACCATTGATGCCATTATTTTGATCTTTGTCTCTTGATCATACAAATAGACAGTAACTTAACTTAGAAGGACAAAGGAGGCTTGTGCCCTGGGCGTCGGATTGGGAGGGCGCAAAATTGGGCAATATTTTGGGGAGTATTTTGGTTTCATTGGTCAGAGGGACGCTATGGTGAGTTCTTGCTCCATGCGCGCTGATCCTAGGGGCCGGGGGACCTGGGTCTCCCAGTGCTCATGTGTTCCCCCTTGTATTTTATGAATATGAATGTTTTACATGTATTTTTTTATAAATGGGTCCCCGCAAAGTTACAGAGAAATCGGCGCCCTTGCCGGGCGACAACTAGCGTACTTGTGTGGCTGCAAATAAATTCATGTTTCATCCTCCGTGACCAAGCTTCTGTTCTGCATGAATACATTTGGGTATCCACCTGCGAAAGCAAAAGTTTTCACATGTCAAGACGATCACAAACAATGACATTAACACGTTCACGGGAATTGGCTGGATCCTCTGCCATGTTTTTAGTGTCTGCGTGATACTAAAAATAATAATTTCATGCACTTTTCAAATGTTTCGGGCACAATCAGTATGGAGGGTCTTCCAGGGCAAGGTTCACCTTTAGTGCCAAAATGTCGTGTTCTAAATTTGACAAACCAGTTCTTAACAGTGATATAGCACGGGACATAGCTCCCCCATTGTTTGCAGCATTTAATTATGAACGATCTTTGCAGACTTCCCGTACAGGAAGAGGAACTTGATGATCTAGTTTCAACATCACTAAACTCTGCTTGCTAATGACCAGTCATCTTCACTCCTCACCTGCAATAAATATACGTCTATTAGTCCCAGTGCTTTGATTTTGGGGCACAAAAATATAGAAACATGTAGTTTTAAACAAAATCAAAATCTGTGGAAATCAGGTAATGAGAAGGGAGCAAAGCTAAATACTTCCCAGAACCCCTTCGTATTAGGCCTATGAGTAAATAGTGTGCTTTGAAAATAGTGTCACCGCAATGTCTACACTGTCTAATGTAATGCTAATTATTGCTGCCGGTTGTTTAGATTATCCTCTCTCATACAAGCTCGTTCGTGTCTGCAAAGCAGTGCTGTGCCATGGAAAATCAGCACTTGGGGCGAGTGTATACGATGGCGTCCCCGTACATATGAGTGAGGTCGATACACCAACCGCGACACGCCACCATTGTTAGCACCAAGCGTAAGAAAATTTTCAAAAATAAATCCTGCTGTTCCTTGATTTTGAGCACTTTTTATTACTCTTTTCCTTCCATTCTCTATATGTGCACATGCATTTTCCTAACATGGTCAAATTAAATCTTAGAGTGAAAAATACTGTTGTTGATCCAGTGGTGCCCACCCTCCTATTTCCATGACGTACCCCCCAATTGTCTATCCGTAGGTGTTCTTCCATAAAAAAAAACTTTTCGATTAATTTTTACACCCCCTCAAACATATTTATGTAGATTTTTAACCCCCCCTAAATATTTCAATGACGCAGTTTGCATCATAACCCTCCTTTGTGGGCACCCCAGGTTGATCTAAAATTTTCCAAGTAATTTTTTGTCTTGTTTCCCCTTCTTTTTCCTCCCGAATTTTGCACCCCTTTACTTCCGCGCGATGCCGTCGCCCCGCTCGCCCCCCCTCCCTACGGCATGTACTACTACAATGTACTTTACACTGCACAAGCTAGCCCATTTATCATTGATAGGGTAGTGATAAAAGCAGTTTTCCGGCTATAAATTACATATTGGTGCTCTTTGTGCTTTTATGACATCAAACAAACAAGGTTATATTATAAGTTTATTAATAAACTCTTACCACATGAAAAATGGCTGATTTGTATTTATATCCTCTTGTCACCAGCAAGAGTATACGACGGGGATGTAAATCACTGTAGGTAAATCATTCGACGCTCTCCCACTAGGAATGGAACCCGGAGCCTTGTGCACAAATCGCACGCGCAATTCGTATTGGACTATATTTATTTATTTATTTATTTGCCTGTTTTGCATACAAATGAGAGTATTCTCGAGCACGCATACAGTTGTCAAAATTACAAAATAATTACATATATGGTATAGAAAAAAACTTAGATAAAATAATACATACATAACTATGACTTTTTAAGCTTATACAATCATAATATAATTAACAAAGAAAAAAAACATTTATACATTATCTTCAAAAAACTCATTTACCGAGTAGTAACATTTATCTACTAAGAACTCATGAAGATCCGATTTAAACATAGAATATGATTTGTTTTGTTTTAGAAAGTCAGGTAACTTATTGAAAATTTTTGTACAGTTAATATATACGCTTTTTTGAAAAAACGAGAAATTTTGGGGGATAACATGCAAATTATTAACGAATCGAGTATTGTATTTATGGACGTTACTGTTTTCTATAAATAAGTGTTTGTTACTTACGGTAAACAAGATAACTTTATATAGATACGCACAAGGTAATGGTAATATTTTTTGTCCTCGAAAGATGGGCTTGCAAGAAGATTTTGGTGACAATCCAAACACAACCCTTAGTGCTTTCTTTTGTAAGCGAAACGTGCTAATACATTCAGTAGAATGACCCCAAAAAATAATACCGTAAGTTATTAAAGAATGGAATTTTGCATAGTACACCGAAACTAAGGCCTCTGTTGTGACATTACCTCTTAGTCTACGGAGGCCGAAACAAATACTACTTAATTTTTTGTTGAGTTGAGAAATATGCTCATTCCAAGTTAGTTTCGAACTTATGGTGACACCAAGAAATTTAGTTGAAATAGAAAAGTCGACTTTTTTGTTATTTACCATTACGTAAGGAATAAATTTATTTTGAAGAGGATAATAAAAATTTAGCAAGGAAGTTTTATCATTGTTAAGAACTAACTTATTGTTACTTAACCAGTTACTTAATCGTGAAAACGCAGTGTTTAGATTATATTCAATATCATGTCGTGAGTTACCTGTAATAATAACATTGGTGTCATCAGCAAATAAAACACATTTATTAGGCAACATTTCATGTGTCAAATCATTGATGTAAATAAGAAAGAGCAATGGACCAAGCACTGATCCTTGAGGTACACCAGTTAGTATTGTACCTTTATAACTACTAAACTTATGCATTTCGCCATTTTTTTCGTTCGTAATTTGAACTATCTGATACCTATCCTTCAAGTAAGACTCGATCCATTTATTGGCAGTTCCTCTTATACCATAAAAGCATAATTTTTTGAGTAAGAGATCATGATTTACAGTGTCAAATGCTTTAGTAAGATCAACAAAGAGTCCAATTGCCCATTTTTTATTATTTATTGCATGCATAACAGTACTAAGAAAATCGAAAATTGCAGAATCAGTAGATTTGCCACTTAAAAACCCATGTTGAGATAATGATATTAGATTATTGGAACGTAAGTAATTCCTTATCCTATTTGACATTACCGTCTCAAAAATTTTTGAAAATACAGATAAAACTGAGATAGGGCGATAATTCTTAATATAGTAACGACTGCCTTTTTTGAACAAGGGAATCACTTTAGCCACTTTTAACCGTTGTGGGAAAATGCCTGATTGAAGGGAAAAATTTATTACATGAGTCAGGTGAGGAGCAATTATCGAAGCAGATTGTTTTATAATAGTGGACGGTACTTCATCAAGACCTGCAGAACTGCTATTTCTCATCTTTCCTATAATTGCTAATATTTCATCAATAGTTACCGGGGTAACAAAAATACATTTTGGATAAGAAGGCATATTTGAAGAACCACTTGTACCAGCTTGGTGGGATAGAGCACCAAGAGCTACCTGAGGAGAAGTTATAAAATAATTATTAAATTTACTTGCAATTTCAGCAGGGTTTGTAATTCTTTTATTGTCAAAAATGACGTGATTCAAATTTGCAATATTACCCTTCTTTGTATGTAGTCCTACCGACTGGTGAATAATATTCCACATAGTTTTAATTTTATTTCTGGAGTTATTAATCATTTTCGAATTATGCATTTGCTTTGCTGTCTTAATAACTTTCTTATATGTTATCTTATATTTTTTAACGTAATTTCTGAATACATCAGAAACATTTGTATCATTAAGCAGTTTAGCATACTTAATTAAATTTCGTTTGGAATTACGAATACCAGTTGTAATCCAACTCTTCTTAATTTTATTACATTTACTAATTGGCATGAGAGGAAAAGCTACATTAAAGCAATAAGGGTGAGTTCAAGAGTAATGGAAGTAGAAGGAAAAGTCTTTCAATTTAGCGTCCCACGACTATAGACCCTGTCCTTTTGGCTGAGGGAGACGATGGTTAAAGCAAATGAATTATTATGGAAGAATTGGTGGAATGAGAATGTGGGAGAAAACTAGTGATGAGCGCAGGACTTTACGTCTTGCAGTTTTTGCAAGAGTCTTGCATGCAAGACCGAGACCAAAACCAGGAATCCCGATCCGCGACCAAGACTCTTGCGAAAGAGTTTCGCACAAGTATCAATACTACTTGAATGTTTTTATAGTATGTAAAAAGCAGAAAAATCGTTACATCTATCACCTGAATTTCGTTTCTTCAGTAATAATGCCACTGGAGTGAATGTGTTCCCAGTAGTTTATGCAATCCCTTGAATCGAGCTGCCCTGTAGCATATTAGCTACAGTATGTCGTTTTCTGAATCGGTTGTTCGTGTTTTCTGTAATTATTACTCTTTTTCAAGCCACACAGGTGTCATTCTAATCAAAGCTTGTTACACACAAAGAAATGTGTCATTGGTGCTGGATTATGATGCATTCGTGCGTTTTTAAACAATGAGGACTACTTGCAGGGAAATCAAACACTATTCTACAGGTGTGTTATCAGTCATAAACTTAAACCTTCGATCTTCGAGCTGGTAAAGTTTGTCGGCTCATCATCTGATAAATATAGCAAAAGAAGGATGTCTTTTTCACCCTTGAATTGATTTGCCTCAGACAGTCTACCAGCGAAATGCCACTGCAAAATAAAAATAAAAAAAAAATGCAAGTGGCGAGTGCTAAAATTAAATTTCATGCGTACTTCGAAGTTGTTACGGGAAGTGGGGAGTATCCCTATGGGTACTCCAACAATTATGTACTGCGTCCCCGTAGTTCCTCAAAATTACAATGGGCAAAGATAGGCAGGGAGACGGCGTAACGTCATGGCGCTACCTAGCGTCCCCCTATCTTTTGAGATTCACTTTTATCCCTGCTCCATAGAGTACATATTGGAATCAGTAAAACAAAATCTCAATGCGTAATTGGAAGTTTGTTCAATACAAAGATTAGGTTGAATAATCTGACACCTTTAGAGTGTAAAAATAATTTTGCAATTTATGGTATTTTAGTAATATGTGCAGGACCGGATTTCCCAATAGGCCCGGTAGGCCCAGGCCTATGGGCGCAAGCTCCTACGGGGCGCACGGCCGAGAGAAAAAAATATCTAGAAATAAAAATAAATAGCTATAACTTAACATATTTTTTGAATTGATTTTAAAAAATCAGGCTAATAAAGCACTCTGATTTTTAAGTTCATTGGAACAAATAATTGTTGGTAAAGTTCACCAATCTTTTGTTAATACATTAACGGTATTTTTTAAGCCCAGAACCAAGTAAATTCCTCAAAAAACTTGCAATGATAAAATTGCATCGTGGAGTGGTGTTTAAGCAATTAACATATAGGCCTGATATATTTTTTTTAATAAAGGTTTTTAGGAAAGTAACTTTAACCAGACTAGGGGGCGGAAATGCTAAGCCTAAATGCTAAATCCAGCCCTGAATATGTGCTGTCTTGATTTTCTTTTATGCGTCTCAGGGGTAGCCTTCCCAGTTTGGGAACAAGCGGAGTATTGGATCTGTTAAAAAAATATATAAAAAGATTACGAAACCTGTTGTGATTTGTCTTATGAGTAGTGAAGCGTGAATACCCATTAAAAAAAATAAAAGTCATCGTCTATGTTGCACACTATGATCATAGTTACACGAAGGTAAACTATGTTACATTTAGAAACATACTTGTATTTCTGTTATTATTGGCACATTGTAGAATTTATTATCCCTTATGTCCAAAATTTACCTATGAAAAGTATAAGATCATTTAAAAGCAAGACTTGCAAGACGCTTGCAAGCAAAACCAAGACCAAGACCAAGACTGGGTGTGCAAGATCAAGACCAAGACCGAGAAGAAGTGTTCCAATGCAAGACCAAGACCACCCTGCTCTTGGTCTTGGTCTTGCATTTGCTCATCACTAGAGAAAACGACCACCGCGAGAAAACGCATGAATACGATGTTGTGCACCACAAACTTACTCGGCTGGGAATCGAACCATGGACCTCACGAACCAGAAGTAAGCGTTCTCCCACTGAGCCACTGTGCCCTCTTTAGAAGTAGAATGAATCTATAGGAAGTTCTATCCTTGGTCGTACTTGTGTTGTTTCTAAAGGCAGATTCTAGCGTAGCGGTATCCGTAGCAGAGCTAGGCAAGGTCATTTAAATGAGAATCGCTGGGTAAGGGTCAGTTCCTTTATCTTCTGATATTGAAAACTTAAAAATAAGAACTTCCGGAGAAAGATGGGTGGGTGTACATATTGTTGAAATTTATCCTTCGTGGGAAAAAAATTAATTCGCACACTGGTATTAGAAACGTTTTTTATTACGGGTAGGAAAATATCTTTAGGTAAGTTATTTTACTAGTTATTTTAATATAATAAAAGTATACAATCTTTGTTCATTGATCAAGTGGAGATTATCAACTTTCAGCAAAGAGGTTTTTCTTTGAGACGGGACCTACTACCTAACTACCGCTTGGTTCGTATCCATCAGAGATCGAACCTGCAACAGAAAGCTCGTGCGTTAGCAGGGTGTCTATCGGTCACAAAAGTCACGAAATCAGAAAACGGTCATGAAAGTCACGAAAAAGTCACGAAATTTAGCTTTGGGTCACGATTTTTTTTAAAAAACTGTACAGATGTAAGTACAGATTGGAAAATTTTGTTCTATAAAACGTCAAATTTCACCACCAAAAATGTCTATGGTCCGCTTTAGACGCTACCAAATCACAAGCAAAGTATTTCTATCGCATGGATGAAAATTCGGCCTAATTCGCACGCAAATTCGCTCTTGAAAATGTTAGAAAATTTCATCATTTGGTAAAGAAAAGGTCACGAAGAAGTCACAAAATTTCATTTTGGAATTTTAGTAGACACTCTGGTTAGCCATTTAGCCACGAATGGGCACAAATGCAGGTATTACGTCCTACGACAACTCTTTTTGTTAAAAGATTCAGTTGAATGGATGAAAAGGAAAATTATGATTATTGAGGAATTGATGAAAATTCACGACCACGATATTGTCGCTCGATGCATTATTGCTTTCAGTGCTGGAGAGCCAGGACCATTTGCTTGAGGGAGCTCATGTGACTTGGATTCTATGATAAATTGAAAGTCAAAGTCTCATATGGTTTTGGTTCAGATCAGTAACGATGCCAGCTTTAATTTCTTCGGGGGCAAGGGAAGGTTAGTTAGGTTTTGCGTTCCTTTCAGCAGCAAGGCTATATGAGACGTGATTCTATAGCGTAACATAGAATCTGAATCACATGAATCAAACGGGCTTCCCATGTCAGGAAGGAGAGAAGTAAAGAAATGTTGGGGAGGCAGCTATTTTTTGTGTACGGAAAATAGTAGTTCTATAATACCTGGCCTACTTTACCTTAAAATATATGTTTAGGGGCAGACTTTGCACCGAAGGGGCATCTGTCTCCTTGTACAGCGGGGGACACTTCTAAATGGTACAGCCATATGGAGATTTACGGCTAAGGTGTACCATTTAGAAGTGTCCCCCGCTGTACCTCTTCTAGCAGTATCACTTGTGCTGATAGGATCCTGAAGAAAGGAACTGACGTGACTTTATGCTGAATTAGGACATTTTAATACTTCTGTAGCTGGAGACACGCTGTGTAGCAACGACAATGACATTACAATGAAAATCAAATTAGTATTTTCAGTTTAATGTCCAACGATTATGTAGGCCTACTTTAGGCTAAAGAAGACAAGTGAATGATTGTGAAAGTGATTTTTTTGTCCTCTCCCACCGAGAATCGAACCAGGGACCGCATACATCAGAGGCGCACAGCTAGACCAGCGGTTATTTTATTCAGTAACGTACGTAGGAATTTATATCCGGGGGTCCAAACTCAATATGATAATATTTTAGGTGCAGTTTTACTATACGGATTCACAGATTGTACAAGACCCGAAACAATTTAGGCAAGACTTTAATTTACCCATTTTATGTCGAGAACAGAACCCAACAAACCCCTGCGGGGCTTCTAACCTGTTCCTACTCCTACTGCTACCCCTACTCCTACTACTGCTTATACTATGGATCCGTGCAGTAAAACTGCACGCAATTTTATATTAAAATTCCTAAAATTGCCTCTAAAATTAGGCTAAATTTACACAAAAATCGAAATTTCGGGGGTAGTTCCGTACCCCCAGGACCCAGTCTTTGCGTACGTGCCTGATACCATTGGTAAACTTTACAGTCAATGGTGAAGGGTCTAAATGACAAAAATAAGTATCGCAGTTTGCAACATTGGGTGTTTATGACGGACAGGAATAAGCGTACATGTTATCACGGATCAGTGAAGCTATATGATAGTTCCTTCATTTATCTATGATTTGATTAATATGAAGCTGGTATGTGATCAAGATTTGTGAATTTTGCCAATATAAACAATATTTCCGAACCTAGGTGAACCGTGGGCTTACGTCTACGTCTCAAAAGTTTTTAATTTCACTTGATTAAGATTTGTAGCAGAAGAAATCACAGCCAAATAGATTCAATAATAGGCAAGTGTACGTTTTGTTCGTGATGTATTTAGTTAACAGTATAGAGTATCACGTATTATAAAATGTAATAAACTGAAGGAAGATATTTTAGTACTTCTGGCTTAATATTTGCAATTCAAAATGTGACTGGCCTTCGTGAGTATAAGTTCTAGATGGAAGTGACATAACTGTAAACGTAGCCAAAATTGGTTTGTGACTATCTGGGGGGAATAAAGCAAGGAAGACGGAAATGGAAGAATTTTATTCTAGTGTTACAACGTACATAAAAAATAAAATCCATCGACGTAGTGGTCACATAGCTGCGGTGTACAAAGGTAGGTTGTTGGTGTGGGGTGGTTATAAGGAGAACCACGAAGATTACCACGGAAACGACTATCATCGTACAAATGAATTGTGGATGTATAATCCTGACAATGAAACGTGGAGAAAGATCGATACGAAAGGCAGTATACCGCCAAGGAACTCTGGTTCTTGTGGAGTGGTATATGACGATTGTTTGTATATATTTGGAGGTTATCACGGTATGATTGAACCAGGTTCTATGGAAGGGAACAGCAACCAACTGTATAAACTAGATTTACTTACAGTGACTTGGGAGGTGTTGCATCCCACTGGCGTACAGCCTCTTCCGTGTGACAAATTAGTTGGTTGGAGTTACAAAGAAAAGCTATACTTCTTTGGTGGGTTTGGGCCACCACCCGAAGTTCCTATTACATTTCAGCATACGATAGATCTGTCTTTGCAGGGTGGTTTTCCTCGTGGATGGAATAATCAACTAGTCGTTTATAACCCTAAAGAAAATAAGTGGGAGTGGCCGCGGACAAAGGGACCAATACCTAGTCCGCGTGCCGCACATGCTGCCGATGTTACAGGAAATAGAGTGTACATATTCGGTGGTCGTTACAGGGATGTTCGTATGAATGACTTGCACTATTTGGACTTGGATAGGATGCAGTGGAGTGGAAATCTCGTAAAACCATTTGAAATTAATCCCGAAGGTCGCTCGTGGCATAGTTTCACTTTCATTACGCCTAATAAAGCAATTGTGTATGGAGGATTTAACCAATCTAGTGCTGTACTCAGTGACTGCTGGTTGTTAGATGTTTCCAGTGTGCAGTGGCAAAAATACGATCTCAGCGTTCATCTATGTAAACCACGTTTGTGGCATAAGGCTCAGTTCATGGAAAACGGAGATTTAATCATTGTGGGAGGACATAGGGACAATATATTAGCCATTGGTGCGAAGGAGCACGCAGAAGAACTCATAGTTTTAAGTTTTGTTCCCAAATCGTTATTAAGGATAACCTTGGATGCTGTTGTGAAATACAGGAGAGAACTTCAGTCTGAGTGGTGTACGTTGCCAAACCACCTCCAGCACACATTACGCGAGCGTGAGAAATTATTGCAAGTTGCAGGATGTTAAAGTATTAACATGTATAGAAAAATAATGGCGTTCCTTGTAAATTGCTGTGATTTTTTTTTGGCAAAGATGCGTTACCGTTGTTAGAGGTAAGATAAGAGTATTGCCAAGAATAGTAACTGACAACTTTTTACTTGAGGCAGTTCAATGAATTTGTTGTTGAGGAACACCTTCCTATTTAAATTTAACTCTATATCAGTACATATGCATTTATCGCCTCTAGTATGAATAAGTATTGTTAATAATAATCATAACAAATGAATTACTCAAAATGTAAATTTAAGCGTTATTATACTTAGCACATTAAGTTTTGGTGTATTTTAATAGCAGGTTCATTATTTATTGTTTCTTCCCAATATAAGAGCTGCTTTTGAACCATCTGAGTTATATATTGTAAAAAGCCACGAACAAAAAAAAAAAAAAAAAAAAAAAGTTTATTCGTGATAAAATAATTGAGAACAGGAAAGGCATAGCCTACCATGATTACATCGTTGTTTAACTAGGATGTCTATTCGTCTGTTTCCTCCTTTAACTGTCATAGTCGAAGTTGTATTAGTTACTGGTTCGAGTTTCGCATTGGGTGCTTATTATAAATGATATAATGATTTCTTGTGTTATAGATTATGCAACACGAATAATAAGTGTCCCTACTTATCGGTCAACAACAGCGCTTGCTTGCAGCGTATCTTAAGTTACCGTGTGTAAGTAATAGGTCAGGACGGTGAAACGGCTAGGGGCTTTTTTTTTTTTTTTTGTGCTAATTCCTTCCTCGCATTAAAATAAATAAAGTAAGTAATTAAAAGAGAAAACTTAATTACGAGTTCGATCTGATAAGAGATACAGTCACATTTTTCTGTGATCAAGTTTTAATTTTTCCAATAGTTATCCGATTGAATGGCAGAAATTCTAAACAATACATATCTATAAAGGGAACAACAGTGTGTCAAGCGTTCGTACTGTTCCTAGTGTTTTGTGAATATTAATAGATTTCTGTGACGTCAATTTCTTTGGTAGTTTACAAACTGAGAAAGAGCTGGAAAAATGAGAGAGGAAATCACTAAGTCTGCGTTTTTGGGCTAAAGATACGGATGATAAATATGAAAACGAGTGATCGCAAAAGAGTTGATGAAGAAAATGGGGAAATAATACGAAACCTAGCGACGTGGTAGTAAGTTAAACTATTAGACTCCTGCTGCTATATTGAGCGAAATCGGATTAATTAACAGCGCACCTTTTGTTTTTATTTTATTTTATTTAATAATTTAGGGACATGGTATGAATCCATTCTTGTCTTTAAGCTATTTTTAGAAACCCCTATTTACCATTTCAAGTTAGAATTGAACTTTGGACATTTTGCCTTTTTTCAGTGTGAGCTCGAACCATTAATTCTTTAAAAGTTGTTAATACTTGAACCATCGTGTTCCAAGGAAGTTCTGGAAAGACCTACAGTTCGACGTTATTATGTCATTCATTACCATCATCTACATTTTATTACAATTCTTTGCAAATAATGCAAAGTGAAACTCAAAAGTATACACTAATCCCATAGCTTATAACCAGCAGAACCATCTAATTTTGTTGGAGAAAGAAAATTTCTACAGGCAATGCTTAATTTGTTTGTATGTAGTTTGTAGCAGGGTTATATCAAACGTGTACCTACATTTATCATGGAATCCGAACCGCATGAATACGCACCGGGTTTCTTGCGTCTTTAATGCGCACCATGTAGCATTTTTACGAAAATAGGAATGGTTTGAAATTATTTTCATATTTTTGAATATGGGATTCTTTCTTTCTGTTTCGTGTCTCAATAACTAATTTCTTTATTGGGTTTTTGTAATACAATTGACGATCACAATACCTTGAAAACGCACTATAAATAAATAGTGTTATTCCGTTGGTTGAAAGTATGTAGCAGGCTTATTTTTTCCTTAATTGTTTCTGGTTTTGTCAATGAAAAGAAGCATGTTGCTGATCAAGCTTTCTTGTTGTTGATGCTGTTGGGCTCCGGATAGGTGCTTACATAACCTAGGAGCTGAAGAGGAATGTTAAAAAACAAATAACAGATTAGCAATAGCAAGCAAGCTTTGCTCAGATTTTATTTTCGTTTAAGTTTCTACATCTTCAATCATCATATTTACAGCGTAAATTGAAGTTATTTTCTGTTTGTAAAGATTTTCTATTTAAACAAAAGTATATTTCACGGATGAGCAGTCTTTCTCCATGGTTTAGTTAGGTAGCGTAGCAGAAGGGGGCCATAGAATCCTGAACCGGGTTTTTTTTTTTTTTTTTTTTTTTTTTTTACATTAATCCAAGGATGCAAAGAAAGAGTTTTAAAAGAATACCTTTTATAATTGTTTAACATAGTTCCTGTGTTTCTCATCTAAAGTTGTAGTTCTGAAATTCGTTGATAACGTCTTGTATTTAAATAACTCCTCCTCTTTGTATATCATAAGACAATAGAAACTATTCGGCATTTGTTTATTTACCTCTTTTAAAGTCTTGTGTCATTTCTTGCCCCAAATAACTGATATATGTACTGCTTTCGATGTTACCTGTTCAGGATACGACCTGACCGATCTGTTGGTTTTATGACCAGGGCTTATTGTCTTTCCTAAATTTCTGTAAGCTCTGTCGATACATAGACTTCACAAAGTATCGTAAGTGCTATATCTATAACTTCTGAATTTAATGCCTCAAGAGTTTTTAATCAGATGCTCGGGAGGTACTAAGGAATATGAACAATTAGTTCAGAAACTAAACTGTGACTGTTTCATCTACTGAAGGTGACATTTTGATCTTTCGCGTTCATTCCTTTTTTTTTTTTTTTTTTTCTTCTCGAACTTTCCTGCTCTGTCAGACATGAAATAAGTTTGCAATCCAGATATCACTAAACCCTTGATTCATATATGTTAGCTTACACATTGTAAGGTTTCCTAAGAACTAATTTATTGTTGTAGGTAATACATAATTTGTATTCAGGTCATTTGAACAATTAGCTCTTAAGTAACTAGATCTGTGATTGATCGTTGGAAAACTTGCTATAAATATGTATGATTCATTTGGTTATATAGTTAACCTACACGCTTTTGCCGCGTGAGACACGGGTTCTCGCAGAAGCTCATGTGGTTCAGATTCACGTTAACCTGTAGGCCCAAATCGTATATAGACGTGTTGCTGGAATGGACGCAAAACTGTAATCGAACCAAATATATGTGATAAAATATCATCGTCACATGGATAACTCTTTGGGAGAATTATAGCAGCGTGTAAGAAAAGCTCCTGGCTGGAACTCTCGACTCTGATGGGTGTGATCGCGGGTTTCTAATCTGCTAGAGTAGAACGCCTTGAATAAGAACCCAATTAGTGGTTGGAACTCCGTATCAGTCATACCGGTAGGTCTTGTTCTCTGGAACTAGCTGTTGCATAAAGTCATAAAAATAATATCACTTATCAGACGAAAAGTACCCTTACGTCATATCAATGACGATTTTGTTGCAGAAATTATTGGTTTCAAAAGCAAAACATTTTAAGTTAAATTCTAAATGTCAAAGGTGTAATGTGTTTTTCAACTGTAATGTTATATGCATGTTTTTGTAATTGTATGGTTAGGAATGAATTACTAATATTGTAAATATAATCTAATGGAAATCGATATTTACGTTTAGCGAGAAAGAGAGGAGAAACAAAGAAAAAATTGGTAAGATATTGTTGTTAGTTAAAACAAAGGATGAAATTTGCTAATGTGTTAATAGTTTATCAGAGGATGAAATGGATTTTTTGTGTTGGAATGAAATATTTGTCAGATGAATATATGATTTTTTTTTTCTCTCAAGTTTTGGGGGATAACTAAAGCTGTACTGACCGAAAGCATCTAGAGGTTAAATCTCACCGTCTCGTTTCAATTAAGAGAGCCTATTGGTTTCTTGAGTATAGATTTTTTTTTTCTTCAGAAAACTAACATTGCTAGATAAACTACATCATTACAGTACCCTGTGACACACCAAATCAGTGTTTCATTAGTTATTAATCACGACCTTTACAAGAAACAAGTTCGTTCACGTGATTTAGGATTTACAGGGTACAAGAAGAATTTCTGGAAATGTATAAAAAAAGAAAAAAAAAAATTATACAATAAAGGTTAAGCGGCAAAGATGTAGTTCGTCTGGCAGCGCTGTTTTCTGAAAAGATCCGTGCTGAAGTAGGCAATAAGTAACTCTTTAGCAGAAGCGTTTTGTAATTTGGGTGTTCTTCGTAAGAACAGCTTTAGTTAGTATTTAATATAGGTCCTATGTAATCATTAAGTAGTTTCGATGCTGACTTAGAGATTATAAAACCTTTAGTACGTGGTTGTATATTAAAACTAACTTCTGCCATGTCTTCAGTTCTATATCAAAATTTTTGCCAATAAGGCTTAAATATAACAATAGATATTTTATTAAGGACTACATATCCTAAATTAAAAGCGCAATTTACATTATCTTGTACAGTTTTAAATTTCTGTACTATTAATGAAACTATATTAACTGAGTTCACATGCTTCGTATAGAGACATCTAAGTTGGTGAATATTACAAATTTCATTCTCAACTACTGATTCATCAGTACATCTTGTAAAATATCTCATTTCTTTTATATTTACGTGAATTGTAGTGAAGTGCTTTTTTCTTTTTTTTTTTTTTTTTTTTTTAATTCGTTAAATTTTTTTGATAGAAGAGTTCTCGTTACGAATGAATTGTAGACTTTATTACTTTTGTTTGTTTGCTTTTGTAATTCTGTATTTTAAATACGTATAAAATGTTGTTTTCTAGTTTTTGTTATTTATTTAAAGTGGAAGATTAAGCTTCTGCTTTCAGATAAATATATAGATGTATTGGCAGTTTATTCTAGAAGTTTCCGTAATAATTTATTCATATTTATTTTAATTTTGTTTAATAGTAAGGAAATATGTGCTGTTTGAAAGTTGTCTTCAGACAAATATCTTTGCAGAGTATGTATATAATATAATGAAGCTAGAAAATTATTAGATTTGTATTGTTAAGAAGCGAATGGGATTAGCGGGTTCTAAATTGTTGGACAATTATATTTGTGTGTGTATTGAACATGTACCTACATTGTGTTATGTAGTTTGTCATACTTTTGTCCTTTTCTAGTTGAGCAGTTGTAATAAAAGTTGTTTGGTATGTTTTAAAAGTGAATTTAATTCCAACAGAATATGGTATGGTATGCAGGGCCGCATTTAGGTTTCATAGGCCCCTACTGTTGTCAGATTCGTTTTTTATGAAAATAGTTAAGTTCTAATTTCCTGTTTATTTTTGTTACAAAATGTTTCCTTTATGAGCGACCTTAACACTTTCGATCCTAAGGGTATTTAAGTTGTCAAAGCTCTGTGTCTTGGGGAAAATAAGGGTTATTTTTTTTTTTTTTTTAAATCGTATCTTCCTAAGCTTTCATTCTGAACGTTTGAAACTTTCAGAAATGAAAGTATAAATATCAATCGATTAGAGGATGAAGTACCGTATGCTTCCGGTTTTCTGGTCTACGTAGCAACAGGTCTATTTGACAAATGATTTTCTACATTCAGGCACTGAGCGACTACAGATTTATGTACTCTTAAACGTTTATAAATACTTCGCAATTGTTAAAAATACCTAATATGTACAAATCAGGTTGTAGATCCCTAGTTACTTGAGTATTATTATCATTCACGTGCAACTTGACCAAAATTTCAAAAACAAAATTCCCTTGATGTGCCAATTGCTGTTGGATATCTATTGTTCAAAATAGCTTCTGTATTCCAGTAATTATCAACGCAATATATATATATTGGAAAGTAAGTGGTTCCATTTTGCAAGTATTGAATTTGATTTCAAGGGACCTTCTATCTTTTTCTTTGCAATTTGCTGTCTTGCTTACCTGTTAAATTTTGAATATTAAATGATCGCGTCGTTCCCAAACAACACTTGGATGTAACGTTAAGTTACAGCCTGTTGTTCCAGAAGTACAGTCGGATTGAAAGTGTTAATGGTATGTGACAGAATATCACATGCAAACTCCTGGGAATAATCCTAACATTGAACTGGTACTTTCGTTTGTCTAAAATATAAATGACATATAAGGGTCAGCGCACAGTCCAGGAAAAGAAATGGAAAAAAGGAGAGTGTTTGTTGAATTGGTCACTTAGCTATTCTCATCGCAATGGAATTGATGTTTTGGAAACGAGTGTAGAAGCTCTTAGGGAAAACGTTCTTTGGTAATCTCTGGTCATATAAATTTATATGTAATGTGATGTTTGTAAGAAATGAAATAAAATTTTTAGTTTGACGCTTCCCCCCCCCCCCCCCCCCGTTTGTTTCCTTTAGGCTAAGGGATACGGATGGTTAACGAAAGTAAAGGATTACGAAAGAATGGGTGGAATGACAATGTGAGAGAAAATGAGAAATTCACATACGATGTTGTACAGCATAAACTGGCGTGGACTAGGATCGAACAAGGGAATCCTCACCAGATGTGAGCGCTCTTCCACTAAACTCCCGTGTTGTGTTGTATTAAGATTTGTTCTCTTAACAAAATTTAGGTCCATATTCGTTTGTTATAGTTCGTTTATTTTGTAAATTCCAGACATGATACCGCCCCTATTTAGTCGATGGAAGTTTCAGTAATAAGAAGATTGAACAGTATCTGGACACTTCGTATGGTAGATTAGGCTTTGGCGTAGAAAGTTGCCAATGTTGAATTATATATATTGATCGTAACATATTTGTAGCTTTTGTCTTGATCAATTTCTGTTGTTGTTAGGAGTGTACATTACTGTCTTTGTTGCGTTATGATTGTAGAGTCACGTGATACATTTTATGTTATTATAGTACTCGCGCCGAGTCGTGAAGCTTGACCTAGATCTACCGATTTCACCACCCAATAGAACGCGAGGGTGTGTTCCGGTCGTCAACCCCAACCCATCGAACTTTGTCAGTGTCTTCTCTCGCGCTACACGGAAAATCTCCCGAGAGTACAATGTTGTCGGATTGGCATCAAATTCCATTTTGTTAAATGTTTTTTGTTGCGTTATATTTTCGTTGTTACTATTTGTGCTATTGTCACCATTTGAGAATAGTTCTTACAGTAGTTATTGTTCTACAGTGTTATTATTGGTAATTTTTAAATGCTTTATATATGGTGCCTTCCATTTCAACTCAGGCAAAAAAATATAAAATTGTACCATCACCATCTCAGATATTGTTGAAACTTTTTTTATAACAACTAGACATGTTTTTAAGAGAGCCATATTTTTTTGTTTTGTTGAAAAAAATTTTCCCGCCAAGTAATGGGCCATCAAAGACGGGGAGTAAAATTTATGAATTGTAGAAGACATGGAAAATGGTCAACTTCGGAGCCTCATCATTCGGCTATGGAGACAGGTAGAGTTATAATTCTTGTTGTGGTATGTACATAGGGATATAAATAAACTATATTTTATTATAGTTTGGTTTGCGCATGCGTATCTTTATGTACATACATTAACAAATGAACGTCAATTTATTTGAAAAGTCGAAGTTTGCGAATTTTTTTGAGCACTTCCGGTTCGAATTTTAAAATTGTTTTCACGGTTGGTAAGACCTGGTTACCCGCTTTCCGAATAAATTTTTGTATCGCTTCTGTGTGCAACCGTTTTGTCGCAAAAAATTCGAGAAATTGTAAAATTTTCAAAAATCGCCATTTTCTCGAAAACACCGTCTTTTAAAATTCTGAAATTTTGTCAGATGGTTCAACTTTACATGAATAATAAACACACCAAATATCATTCTTGACCAATGCTTCATGAATTAACTGCAGCCTTTTAAAGTTAGCGAAGTTTTGTTAACTTTGATGTCACAGTTAGCAACACTGGGAACAATAAAATTGCAATGATTTGATGATGTTTGTGGTTCACATTCATTAAATGAAGAATAAAAGGTTTTCTTGATTGTTTATTATTATTATTATTATTATTATTTTGATCAAGAAGGCTCTCTGAAATAGTAAAATGAGCCTCCCCCTACTCCCCGTTTTCTTAAACCGTAATAATCTGAGGTGGAAATTACGATTACGAAACGCACAAATTTCAAGTTCACTTACTTAAAATGGTCTTCGGAAACAAAATTTCACTCTTTTTTTTTTATTTATTTATTTATTTTTTTTTATTTTTTACATGGACCAATCATTTGCTTGATTGGTGTCTAATAGCATGTAACCGTGCAGGTGCTCCAATAGGTGTTGGCTCACTCACAACTTGTCCAGGAGTGGATCTACTGGGAAGAAACTTTTTTATTTTATATATAAATAAAACCGATCTCAGAGTTTGGAGCTCGTAGCTCTAAGTAGCAGTATATCCCCCTCCAGAAGTCCGTCCTGGATCCGCCCTGCGTAACACATTGTTTATAGTCACAAATGCTGAACGTCCATGTGGAAGCATAAACAGCACTTCAACTTAGTTCATGGTGACCCGTTACTACAATAAAAATTTTGCCATTTTCCGAAAGCCAAAGATGACTTCGTTGAATACCAGTTACCGGTCGCATACTTTCCCTTTTTTCTTCCGAAAGTCGTCGAACTCAGTTCCAGGCAACAAAACGAGAGTAATACCCGGAGTTTGTACTTGCACTATACTCACGAATTCTTCTGCGGTTTTAGTGGGGGCTCGGTGGTAGAGCGTTCACCTCCGGTGCTTGGGGTCCCTGGTTCGATCCCAGATCGCGCCGTGTGGGCTTTGTGGTGGACAAACACCGTGCTCGTGGGTTTTCTCGGGGTTATCCCGTTTCCTCCCACTTTCTGCATTTCATTCATTTCTCATAATCTTCCAGTCTACTTTTGCCTATCCGGCATAATCGTGGGACGTAAAACTTAAAGATTTCATTTCATTTTTTTCTTCTGCGGTTTTAATACTGTATATCTGTATTTGCCTAAGGTTATGACGCGTTGCCACATTCTTTACACCTCCCCCCCCCCCCTCAGTACCGTCGCAGAGACCATGCATGGCCGGTTTCACTGCAAAACCACTGCTTTATTGGACCTGTCTGCATCTCGAAGATCTTAAATCGATTTTTAAAGTGGGATGCAGCGCCATCAGAAATCACTGACACGGTTTAGGAAATTGTAGACACTTATTTTCTCGTATTCAAACCTTTTTCTATAAAGTATATTTTTGCTTTTCTTCGAGAATTTTTAGAATCTTGTCTATGGCTATGAGTACATGAGCCGAATCGTGTGTTTTATCGTCGTTTATTACAACAAAACTGTTAGTTGTTTCATATTCCGGTGATAACTCTGAATTTCACTTTGCAGAATAACAGTCCAGTTTTCAGCGAAGTCCACATGAAGTGAAATAGAATTTGTATCTTGAAATTTTATACGGTGCTTTTCGGTAGCAATTAATTCTTGATGTAGTCATGAATTACAAGTCTTACAGTTAAACAAGCAATGTACGATACGAAAACAGAAAGTGTCAGTTTTTTTTTAACGAGATTATTGTTTTCCCATATGGCATACGTAACACTTTCATTTTCATCAGGATCAATAATTAAAGACCACACTTATTCCTTCCACTCCAGGACATTCTCCACATTCTTGAAGAAGACAGTTGTCATTTTCTACGGATCATACTACTAAAGGAAATAGGTCACTCATGACAGTTTCAATACAGGCTGCACCTTTGATTTGTAGCAACGCAGTAGCAGCTAACTTAAAATTTGCACAATACACACACACACACACACACACATACACATACACACTTCCCTCGCAGGTTGCAGACTGACCCACTTTAGTCGAATACTGTAAAATTCCGAGTGACCCATTCTAATGTTGAGATTGTTCTGTTTAAAAAGTCAGTAAATTTCTTTGGATACGTGTAAGAAAACGTTTCAATTTTTTTAAACTTTTTGTCCTTTTTCGATCACTATAATGACATCGCACTTAATTTGAGACTTTATCTGGAGCATTCCAAATCATCATTGACGTAATAGTTCAGGCTTTTTGTAGATCATCAGAATTTATTGGATGGCCATTTCAAGTAAACTTAAAATTTGTGTGTTTCGTAATCGTAATTTCCACCTCAGATTATTTCGGTTTAAGAAAACGAAGGAGTAGGGGGATGCCCATTTTACTATTTCAGAGAGCCTTCTTGATCAAAATAATGACAAAAACAATCAAGAAAACCTTTTATTCTTCATTTAATGAATGTGAACCACAAACATCATCAAATCATTGCACTTTTATTATTCCCAGTGTTGCTAACTGTGACATCAAAGTGAACGAAACTTCGCTAACTTTAAAAGGCTGCAGTTAATTCATGAAGCATTGGTCGAGAATGGTATTTGGTGTGTTTATTATTCATGTAAAGTTGAACCATCTGACAAAATTTCAGAATTTTAAAAGATGGTGTTTTCGAGAAAATGTCGTCCAAAAATGGCGATTTTTGAAAATTTTACAATTTCTCGAATTTTTTGCGACAAAACGGTTGCACACAGAAGCGATACAAAAATTTTTTCGGAAAGCGGGTAACCAGGTCTAACCAACCGTGAAAACAGAATTTTAAAATTCGAACCGGAAGTGCTCGAAAAAAATTCGCAAACTTCGACTTTTCAGATAAATTGACGTTCATTTGTTAATGTATGTACAAAAAGATACGCATGCGCAAACCAAACTATAATAAAATATAGTTTATTTATATCCCTATGTACATACCACAAGAATTATAACTCTACCTGTCTCCATAGCCGAATGGTGAGGCTCCGAAGTTGACCATTTTCCATGTCTTCTACAATTCATAAATTGTACTCCCCGTCTTTGATGGCCCATTACTTGCCGGGAAAATTTTTTTCGACAAAACAATATATATATATATATATATGGGTCTCTTAAAAACATGTCTAGTTGCTATAAAAAAGTTTCAACAATATCTGAGATGGTGATGGTACATGCTCTGCCTGAATTGAAATGGAAGGCACCATATATATATATATATATATATATATATATATATATATATATATATATATATATATCGTTTACTATATCTTCAAAGTTTGGCAACATTGTTGATGAATTTCAGCTGTTTGACGTTTCCCCATGTGTACGCTCGGGAAGCGGCTCCACGAATTGTACCGAGGATTTCCGATGGGTTGGAGCTCAAGCAAAATATCTCTATGATTGGTTTAGAGCCCAAGCTTCACGACTCGGCGTGAGTACTATAGTAGTTTATTATTGGAGCTGCGGTAGCGTAGTTGGCAAGAAATCTTAAGTACAACCAAACGAACTAGGTTCGATTCCAGGTTGGGGTGTGATTTATTTCGCGTTGTATTCTCGATTTAGAATAGATGTGCTAAATTGAGCAAAAGGCGGTCAGAGCAAGGTACTGAGTGCGTCCCAAATCAAGAAAACAAGTCTTATTTCCACGTCGCTTATGGGTCTGCTCGATCTGTTCGGAATGGGAACCATCCATCTCCGTTGCCTATTAATTAGGTTCATTTTATCCACTTCTCATCTGAGCAGGTAATAAAGCGATAAACAGACCACCCAAGTATATAAGCATCTGCATTTCTTTGTTTTGAGGTTTGCAGGAAATTTCTTGATTTTTGATATAGGTGAAGTGTTTAGTGATCAGTAAAAACGACTTAAAGCCAAACTGAAAAGTGCAATGTGGGAAATTTTATTAGTAAAAGTAAATTAATTAAACATTCGTTGGTTGTCGGTGTGAACGATTGAAGATCGAATAGATGGCTCATTTTACATACTCAGTTGTTGAATTTTGGCTTCGTGCATCTTTCCATTCTGCGAACAATGACAGTTTTATTCATGTTAATATCAGTGGGTATAAACTTTGTCAGCGCGTAAATTCCTTAATTTTCTTGGTGCCCAATTGCAAGGTCTTAATTCAGTACTGATGTCGTGCTTGCTTGTATCGCATTGAACATTGTTCCTCGGATGAAAATAGATTTTTTTTTTTCGCTAGCGTTTCAGCATTGAGCTGGAAATACAAAAGATAATGTTTCTATCAAAAATACTTGGGCTCAGTGCAAAGAAGAATTATTACAATAGAAGAGAAAAAAAATCTAGCGCAGTTTCTGGGAGAAAAGTGATGAAATATTCATGCCATAAACGACCTCATTGGTTATTTCTTTCCTTATAGAAATAATGGCAGAGTACTCCACTGAAACAGTAGCTGTACTAAGAACCATAGTTAATACATAAGATAATATTCTTTAAACAGGATTTTACTCTCTATGGTTTACTTTGTAATGTCAGTTTTAGCGAAAGAAAAGTACTGTCAGTTAAACAGGTGCATTTTCAAATTTCTGTTTCTTATGTGGAGTTTTGGATACCCGGTTCGCCTTGCGGTTTCGGGTATCCGATCCTCAGTGGATCTGGAACCGGGTAACCAGATCCGAAATTTTCTGGCCATCTCTTATATGTATATCAGCAGGTAAATATACTTGATACGTATTTCAAAAGGGCAATTTATTACTATGTACAATATCTTGTGAGAAAATACTTAATTTTATTAAATTTAGACATTAACCAGGCATATCAAATTGAAATAAGCTCTAAGGACGAATTTAATTACTTAGCAGCACATTCTGATTTCTGCTGCTCAGAAATAAATATCCAATTAACTCTGTTTACAAGTAAACTACATATCTTGGTGTATATTTAGGGAATATTCCTAATAAGGAATATTAGGAATATTATGGTGTATATTTAGGTTTATATGCCACCATTTGCCACTTTCTGCACTGAAACAATACTTGCCAACGACTCATTATACTTCTCTTACTTGCCACCTGGCACAGACGTCCTTGCCGAAATACACTATGTTACACTTCTATCAATTGTCTGCTATACGTCTCGCCTTTTCATCCAGCGCCTCTATGTTCCGTAGCAGCGACCTAGCTATGTGTTATTACTAGGGCCCGGAAATAGGAAAAATCCTAGTTTTTTACGAGTGCGCGAAGACGAAGCTTAACATAATATATGTTCATTTTGGGTCATTGTAGGCCAGAAAATTCTGGATTTTATTTGTCCTTTTTTTTTTTTTTTTTCGTTTTCGGCGATTTCTGCTTATTGGTCTTTCTTTTTTCTTTCTTTTTTATAAAGTTTTTAATAGGTCTTAACGTCTTAACGCCCTTCATCCTTCGACAATAAATCTACTGGTCATTAACTCGAATCATTACCACCTCTTAAACATATTGGGCCTTATGCAAAGTTGTTCTGACGCGTGGTTAGTGCCGTACTAAAGAGCTTAAATAACATACATTTCCTGCACTAGTCAGGCTTTTAGTATGACGCTAATCATACGTCAAAACGACTCTGCATAAGGCCCCTTCTATTTAGTAAAGAAAATTTAAAAGATAAGACATACTTCAACGACTGGATCTGCAACAATCATAAGTCAGATAAGAAGGCGTAACAATGCCCTCCAGCAAGGCGGAGTAAGGGTGGGGAAGTTTTCTTATTTTAGATTGTACTTCAGGTTGTGGAAGAAGGACAAACCGTTAACGTACCAGAAACTTGTATTTCTTGAGCATTATATCCATTAAATATGTACAGTAATTCTAATTAAATTGGGTCTTATTTTTCGTCCTTTTTTTCAGTTTTTAGGTCCTTTTTTTTTTTTTAGAAAGATACTTTTAGGTCTTTCTATAGGTTCTTTTTAGGTTTTCAACTTCCGAACCCTAGTTATTACGCTAAATGTGTCTGCGTTCCTATCATTTTGCAACACTTCTCTTGGGCTTGTTTTTTTTTTTTTTTTTTTTTTTTTTCATTTCCGTTTCGTCCTGTCGTCTGTACATGTCTATTTCTACAGTACCTGTTTTCGTGTAACATAAATACAATACTGTATCATTCACCCTTCATTCCGTTTCCTTTCCGATCACATAATATGACGATATCTTGTATCGTTTGTATAATTTTGCCACACCTTTATTTACATTATATATATATATATATATATATATATATATATATATATAGAGAGAGAGAGAGAGAGAGAGAGAGAGAGAACCGGTTGTAAGAAAATTAGAATAGCACCACTGTGTATATGTATCATAACTTAAGATCATATAAAAAGAGGGGTTAAGACATGGTGTGTCCCTGATGAGCAATGTTCAAGTGTAACATAATAAATATTGCAAGAAAACTGAAGGAATATAGTATGTGAGTAATTCGTTGTAATGTGATAAGATGATGGTAGTCATCGCCAACAAGTTACATAATGCTGTCTTCAATGGCGAGATGAAGGTCTCGAGAGAGTCAATGTGTCATTCTATGGAGTCCCACATATGCTCAATGGGATAAAGATTTGTGAGCCGTGGAAGGTACTGAATTCTACGTTCCTCGATCCATTCCTGCACAGTTTTTCCCGTATTGTTACAGTCTAAAATACGCCACTGATTATTTCATTTTTTTTTTTCTCAATATTTTATGTCGCAGACCATCTTTCTTAATTATTTGATATTCCTTATTGATTGGGAAGGGAAGAGTCCAGTTCTGGGAGTTCTATTTACCTTGAAAGAAAATATTTTCTTGTAGACTTCCAAACGTATCCTATGCATAAGTGTCGGAATTCTTATAGAACGGCTTTGTCCGTCCGTCTGTCGACAGGTATCAGAATAAACATGGTAAGAGATATCGAGATGCATTTTTTTTTTAATCGATTCAGCGTCTCAAGAATAGGTTCAGTTAACTCTGTTCAAACTGAAAGTGTTTCAAATTAGTCATTTCCGGTTTCAACGTTTATCGTTATAGAACGAAAACAGTAACAGATAGCGAGAATCAATTTCTTGCAAACGATTCAATGTCTCAAGGCAACGTACAATTACTATCCCAAACACTACCAAGTCCAGAACTGGTTCAAATTTATTATTACTTGGGGTTTCAATACTGACTTCCATAGCAAAAACAGTAAGAGATATCAAGATGCGGTTTCTTGCAATTGATTCAGCGTCCCAAGAATAGATTTAATCTTCATTAACCCCATATTCAAGCCGGATGTGTTTCAAATGAGCAACTTCCGGTTTCAACACATGGCCATAGAACGAAAATGATAATAGATAGCGGCAAGCGGTTTTCTTTAATCGATTAAGTACCTTAGCAGAGTGTATAGTCACAGCTGGCAACTCTCTACCAAAACCGGAAGTGGTTCAAATTTACTACTACTATCGGTCTCAATACTGATTTTCGTAGAGCAAAAACGGTAATATATCTAGGTGCAGCTTTTTGCAGTATATTCAGCTTCCCAAAGTAGATTGCATAACGCTACTAAAACTGGAAGTGGTTGAAATTTCTGGTTTCAATACTGATTTTTACAGAGCAAAAGTGATACGAGATATCGAGATGTGTTTTTTTTTCCCTATTGATTCAGCTTTCCAAGGATACGATCTGCCTTCTCCATCACATCACTCTACAAAAACAGTTTGTGGTTGAAATTTACTACTGCTTCCGCTTTTAATACTGATTTCCATAGAGCAAAAGCGGTAAAATATATCGAGTTGCTTTTTTTTTCAATCGAGTCAGCTTTTTAAGAGTAGGTGCTGTTTCCTCCTTTACTCCTTAATTGAATCCGGAAGCGGTTCAAATTAACAATTTCCAGTTTCAATCTTTGTTGCCATAGAACAAAAACAGTCAGACATAGCTAACAATGGTTCTTTGATATGGATTCATCGTTCGAGGAACACATTCTATGGTTGATCTTATTAATCTACTCCAACTAGTAATTTCCCGGCAGGAGCTCACGTGACTCGGATTCCATGTTAATCAGTAGGTCCAAGTCTCATATAGCCTCGCTGCTGAACAAGACGTTAAACTCTTAAATCAACTCAACTCAACCAGTAGTTATAAATATACTACTTCAAATTTGAGTATTGCATTCCCATAGTTTAAAGTTTAGTGTAGTTTCACACTATGAAATGAAACTTACTTTGTGATTACAAATGTTTACTTTTTCAAAAATAAATCTGGCAGCCCTATTTAAGACCAGTAAGTTCGCCAGAAATTTTGACTTGGGAGGTGTTCAAAATAAAAGGGGTGCTCTCAGAATAGTGATATACACTTTTAAACAAAATCAAAGAAAACAGTGTATTTTGTTACGCAACTATTAGCAAGAGTAATACTGGTTCCATGTTCCCCCCTCCCTCGCAGCTTTCATTTATAGAGCTCAATCTGCTTAAAATAAAAACTTCTTATAAGTTGTGCTGTATATTATTCTGTGGAGGATGGCGTTAGTAAAGAAATGATTCGGAATTAAAATACTAAATAATACTGTAATTCAAAATATTTTGGGGGAAAGTGCTTCCAGGGTGCGAAATAATGACAAGGAAGTGGGGGGAGAAAGAAGAGCAAATACTACTACTACTACTTCTAGTACAAATAATAATAATAATAATAATAATAATAATAATAATAATAATAATAATAATAATAATAAAAGCTCTTCGCAGTGGTAGGTTCAATATAGGAAGTTCATATATTTGAGCATCTATTATTATTATTATTATTAAACTAAGTAATATAGTGAAACCTCTCAAAACGGACATCGGTGGAATACGATTATTTGTCTGTAAATGAGAGTTGTCCCTTAAAGGAAGGGTTCTCATTCATAACACCATACCACACATATTTATGGCATGGAAGAATAAGAAAGTTTGTCCTTTTATGAAGGTGCCCACTATTGAGAGAGGCCCGTTAAGAGAGCTTTCACTGTATTAGGAATTAGCCACCACTATTTTACCCAGTAATTACATATCATTTGATTACATATGAATTATTGTAATTATTTTGCAAATTTCTGCCATTTCAATTTATTCACCCCCAGCACGTTTTAGTAGGTGATTTTTTTTTCAAAATATTAATTGGGAAAAAAAATTCCTTCGCCCCATGCTGAAATCACATTCGTTTAGTAATTAATACTGTACATACGAGGGTGGGCTGATAAGTTCTCGGCCCAACCCAGGACTTGAGCTGCAGGCATAAAAGTGTGAGGCTATTTAACATAGTCCCCGCGAAGGTCAACACACTTGGCACTTCGATGCTGCAACTTCTCCAACCCCTCAAAAAAAAAAAAAAAAAAAAAAAAAATCTCAAGATCTGCAAAAAACTTCCGCAGCTGTTATCACCTTTTCATCACTGAAATTTCTGTCCTTTCAGTGCTGTTTTGAGTTTTGGAAACAGATAATAATCAGAAGGGGCAAGATCTGGCGAGTAAGGTGGGTGGTCAGTGCACTGAAACCCTAGGTCCCTTAGAAAATCCATTGTTCTGCCAGCCTTGTGGACGGGAGCATTGTCCTGCAAGAACAAGACACCTCGTGTCAACTTTCCCCGGCGCTTTTCTTTAATAGCGTCCTTTACCTTACTCAGCACACTGCAGTAATACTCTGCAGTTATGGCTTGGCCCTTTGGAAGGTAGTCTGAGAGCAAATCACCATCCTTATCCTAGAATATTGAGGCAAGCACTTTCCCTGCGGACTTCTGTGCTTTGAAGTTTTTGGACCTTGGAGATCCTGAGTGGCACCACTCGCATGACTGCTGTTTGGTCTCCGGATCAAAGTAATGCAACCAAGTTTCATCCTGGGTAACAAGCCGATTCGAAAAATCGTCCTTGGAGTTCGCAAAATGCCGTAAAATCACCTGCGATGATCTCACACGTTTGCGTTTCTGATCCGCGTTCAAACATTTCGGAATCCATTTCGCAGAAAGCTTGCGCATGTCCAACTGATCATGGATTATTGACCCAACACATTCTTTGGATATGTGCACTTTATCAGCTATCTCCTGAAGCGAAATCAGTTTGTTGCTCAAAATCAGGTCATGAGTCTGATCCACTTTTTCTAGAGTCGACACTGACACTGGCCTGCCACACCTGTCACCATCTTCTGTTGAAAATTCACCACGCTTGAAGTTCGCACACCATTTCTTCACAGTGGAGTATGAAGGGCACTGTCCACCCAATGTGTCTAGCATGCAACCATGGATTTCCTTGGGCGACTTCTGTTGCAGGAAGAAGAACTTCATTACACCTCGCAACTCCTCTTTGGTGAATTTGACATCTGGCTCCGCCATGGTTCATTCAATTACCTGTAAAATAAAAATCGTTCATGGTAGAATTGTGAAATTTGGTACTTAAATATATAAAAGATCAACATTTCACATGACATTAATTACATCAGGGTAGTACATTCGGAAGAGGGTCGGGCCGAGAACTTAGCCGACCCTCGTAGTTGGAATTTCATTATTTTAATATTCTAGCCTTGTTGTTAACGTTAATTGTAATATTATTTGATCTCTTAATCTCCGCTCCTGCCCCTTTCTGGTTACGTTTTTGGCTCTGAATATCTTTCATAAGAAAATTATTCATTGATTTAATTGTTTTGCAGAAATCCAGTTTTTCAATTTACAAATATTTTGTATCTTTCTGTTTTGTCTTTTTTAATGTAATTTTAATAATCCGCTCAATGAATTTATGTGAATAAAAATATACTTTACAAAAAATTAAGCTAGCGACAAATGCGTTCCTGCATAATACTAGACTCAGTCTAATATATATATATAATTCTTACCTCGATCGATATCTTCATTTCTAAAAACGTTTTGGCTACACCCTTCTAACTTCTGTCCGTTGAAACACCATTTGCAGAGTAGCACTTACCAACTGAATCTGGTATACATATAGGCTTGTTACTATATTGTCACATTTTTCCTTATTAAGGAGGAAGTAGGTGAATGGTCGCTCAAGACGTTGCGAATTTCAGTCATCTGCATCTGTCCATTAATTTCTTTTCTCGGAAACAACCGCGGAGCCCAGGAGGGTAGGTATGAGCGGGTCTGTTTTTTCAGTTGTTTTGATCAAAACACCGCCCGAAACAATGAAGTCATGTGATTCTCGAAGCCGTACATGAGAACGATGTCGCAAACCTTTTTTAACTTGATGTAATAAATAAATAATCTATATGCTACTGATTGATACAATTGGATTTAGGGGAGTATTCCTTTTCCATCCAGGGGTGTGTGTAAAGAAATTGGGGGGTTAGGAGGAACTTTTATGCTAAAAATTTTCTTGGAAAATATGAAAAAGTTAGTTCCTATCGTATATATTTTATAATTAAATGTTACATATATTGTAAAAATTGACTAAATTTCGAGATTTTGCGTTACAGCTCATCTTAAATACTAGATATCTTGTTTTATATTTGCTAACTAACCTTTGGCTAGCTGGGGGCTTCATCCCCAGACCCCCGTATTTACTCGGCCTATGGCCTCGCATCTCTTATATTTCAGCCTTTGCATCAACAGTGAATTTCGTGAATTTTTCCTCATATTTCCTGAATTTGCTCAGCTGGGGGCTTTGCTCCAAACCCCCGCCTTTGCTCGGCATACAGCCTCGCACTTCTTAAGCTCACAATTCTACCGAATTTCAAGTTTCTTTTCCTATTTCAACTATCTACAAGATAAAATTGTGTATCCCAAGATAACGTCCATTTAAATAACATGGGAATTTTTTCATCCCCCTTTAGAGCCCTTAAAAATTAAAAATATTTACTTTTGGCAATTTTGATGTGAGTTAGTGCCGGAAGGCTACAATCATGCCAAATTTCATCCTTCTAATCCTTTTTAGGAACGTCTGAAAGTGCCTAAACATTTTGGGGTGTAGTAGACATCTATATAAATAACAGGAAGATTTTTCAGTTCCCCATAAAACCATTCTTAAGTTGGATTTTTTTATTTTTACTTATTTACTTAGGTAATGCTAATGAAAATGTACAAGCACATCGAATTACACGTTTTTATTCCAATTTCAAGTACCTAAAATATAAGATTATAGGTCCAAAAAGGCCCATTTAAATAACATGGAGAATTTCTCCATCTTCCCATCAGACCCTAAAAATTAAAAATATTCACTTTTGGCAATTTTTCTGTCGGTTAGTCCCGAAAAGCTACAGTCATGTCAAATTTAATCATTGTAGCCCCTATAGGAAGTGCCCAATAATTTTGGGGGGTAAAAGGTGTCCCATATAAATAACATGGGGAAGATATTTGAGTTACTAATAAAATCACTCTAAAGCTGGAAATTTTTGTTTTTACTGATCACTTAGGTAATGCTAACGAAAACGTACAAGCATACCAAATTTCAAGTTTTTATTCTAATTCCAAGTACCTATATGAGATTATATGTCCCCCTCCCCAAAAAAAGGCCTATTTAAATAACATTGGGAATTTTTTCATCCCCTCTTTAGACTACCTAAAAATTAAAAATATTCACTTTTGACAATTTTCCTGTCGGTTAGTCCCGGAAAGCTACAATCATGCCAAATTTCAACTTACCGTGTCAACCGGAAATACACATTTTCATTTCATTTTTTAAAATTTATGTCAGTTCATGTAGTTTTATATATAGTTAGGATGTCTAAAAGATATCGGTCATTGCTATTTTAATATTATTGCGTAATAATTTTTGCTTTTAGGCGTACTATATAGTGCATATGTTCACATAGGAACTGTAATCACAATATAATTTTAATATACACATGATAAGAAAGTATCACGAGAGAAAAAATGAAATCTTTGAGTTTTACTTCCCACGGTTATGCCGGTTAGGCTAAAGGAGACGGTAATGAAGAGTAATAAATGAAATGATGGAATGAAGAAAGTGGGAGGAACGGGAGAACCGCGAGGAAACGCAGGCACACGGTGTTTGTCCACCACAAAGATCACTTGGCGGGTGCTGGTATCGAACCCGGGACCCCAAGCATCAGAGGTGAACGCTCTACCACTGAACCACCGCGGCCCCAGTATCACGAGAGAGATGCTCATCGAAGCTGTTCCTATGCAAACATTGACCACGTTATTTGACAGAGGTGGTCGAAACGGTATTGCTTTATTTGTGCTGCTATGGACTTCCGTTAAACACAGCTATAGTAGAAGTCATACAACAAATAAGTTGAGGATACCTACATTTTTGTTCTGTAGTACGTAATTGTAAATCAAAACAATGTAAACGCCTAAAACCGAAAAAATGCAAAATGGCGGTAGCCATTGCGTCGCCATGAGATGTTGCAAAAAATAATTAATTGTGGTTTTGAAGTAAGATAAACAGTAATGAGAAAATTAGATTTTTTTTTGAAAAGGTCGAGCGGCAATTTTTCTTTTTTCTTTTCTTTTCTTTTTTTTTCTCGGTCACTTTGCATGGATTGACCCTATGTGGAAAATTTAGTAGCGTACATTCAGTAACAAGAATTACTATGGATATATAATTTAGTAATCTCTTTACTGTCCAATAAGTTGTAACTTTGGTTCCAATAATAAGGGAAATATGAAGCAGAAGTATTATTATATTTTTCCCTTGTGCTGTGCAATCAACTGCAATATAATGAGCTGCACAAATCATCATCTTCTATCAAGTATTTCAGCCTACACATTTCGAAACCTCACTCTACGTTATTGCATATACGTTATCTTTGTTTGGCTTTGAATTGCTTACCAAATTCATCAGGTATGAATTTCAGTATGAGCGTGTAAAAGACGGCTGTTTCTATCGTCTGCAACTTTTACTAGCACATCAGAACTTTATTTGTGTTTCCCATTATAACTTCTATGAAGAGTCAGTATCAATAAGCTTATCACAATATGCATAACGGGTCATCAAATGTGAAAAACGTCTCCCAGTTGAGATAAAACTGAGACATTTGATTCATTGTTCCTTACTACTTGTGAATATAGATGTCTAGTCGTGTTACTTCTCACTATCATCTAGGTTTGTGTTTTCGTATAGTACAAAAAGGTTGGGATATTATTTTGCTTTGCTCAAGATATTCCAAATTTTTATGAGGACCGTAGTATGTAAGATGAAATCATTCAATGCAATGTAGAAGGACATATTATATTACAAAACAGTAATTTTGCGAAAGGAAGTTGATTTCTAAAGCAAACACATGTTTTAGTTACCAGGTAAATTAACTAATACAGAATACAGTTATTTTCACCAGTTTTGAGATGTGTTTTGTACTTTCAATGTTTTAACAATATTATTAATATTGGAAAAGTTTTTAAAGTTGTGAAAAAAAATTTTATTTCTGCTTAAATTTCTTATGGTAATATATTTGTGGTATCATCTGTTGATTAACAAAATAGTACAGACTAAACTTCGCTGTTCTTAATAGAAAATAATTTTGTTCGTTTTAGGAATCACCATGTACTCAATATCTTCATATACTCTTCAATGATGAATGCTTGCAATAATGTATAATTATCAGTGTGGGTGCAGAATAATCTCCTTTACTCTCAAGAACATTTCTCATAGATATTCTATATTTCCCACTCACATGAGCATGTCTTCCATGTACTCTTGTGCGAAACGTCAAATGTCTTTAGAAACAATGAAAACGGACGCTAAAGCTATCTTCAGGGAAGCTGTGTCAGCTGTAAATCCACGAACATTAATCAAGAACACACTTCATATTGAAAATAATAATACATTGAACGTCCAAGGTGTTTCATATACGCTAAACAAGAATTGTTTTGTTGTAGGTAAGTTTATATATATAAAATAATAATCAATGTGTTATAAAAAGCAAATAAAATCTCGGAATATGTTTGTACGTTATTAATAAGGAAAGCATAGACATTTATTTGATAAAATGGTTACTTGAAACAATATAGGTTGGCATTTAACATAGTTGCATAATATACTAATGTTTTAATAAGGAAATGAATAGAGACTAGTCATTCCCAATTCTTGGCATTTTTGATACTTTTGTAATAAAATTTACCGAAAAATCTTATTGACCAACCGTAGTGGCTAATAGAAATCTACAAGTTTGGCAAGGAAAATTGAGTTAATTCATAATGTTTCGGACTTAAGTCGAGATTCAGAATTTTGAGTCGCTATTACTCTTGATTGAAGTAACCACTCCAAGCAAATAAAACAGTATTTCGAGTAGTCTTACTCATTTCTCTTAGTCATAATTTTTTGAAGATATGTAGGTTTTCGAAATTTAATTCCTTATTTTAAGTTATCTGGGGTAACTGTAAAACTCGTGGATGAAATACCTTAATATTTCACGAATTATCCTAATCCATTTCTTATTTTCTGATACGAGAAGTGTTCAGAAAGTAAGGTTACAAAGATTTATATGTTTTTTCTTACAACCAATACAACCAACAGATAATACATACATTAGCTTATTTTTCAACTTAGTCTCCATATCGATTTAGGCACTTGTCGCATCGTGAGATAAGTTTTAATTTCTCTCCTGGTAAAAGCCCTGTCCTTGCATGTTCAGCCACGTTCTTACGAAGTGTTTTACCTTTTGTCTGAAGCGAAACGACGGCCTCCTAGGTGCTCCTTCAAATGCGGGAACAGGTGAAAGTCGCTTGGAAAGAGTTTTTGGGCTGTAGGGAGAGTAGTCAATGATGTCCCAACAAAACTGCTTCAACAGCGTGGTGCACAGATTGCGTGGGACCCATCGGGAACAAACTTTCCGTACTGCAGAATATCTTGCACGATGTGGCGAACGCTTCCGAACGATATTCTCAATTCTGCCATCAGATGATGTAACGTGACCCTCCTGTTGTCCTGAATCAGCTGTTCCACGCAAGCTGTGTTCAAATCCGTTGATGCCGTGCTGGATCGTCCACTGCACTCCTCGTCGGTGACGTTTTCTCTGCCAGCCGTAAACTTTCGACACCATTCTGCGACATGCTGACGAAACTTTACAGTCTCCTCGTAAACTTCTACCAGGTGTCAGTGAATTTCAGCCGCGGTCACATATCTCGCCCACAGAAATCGAATAACTGAGCAGATTTCTTCATAAGACCAGTTTTCCAAACGAATCGTCGTTTGTGTTACCCACAATTAACGCGGTAGGTGGCGGGTGGCTGAAACTCTGCACAGTTGCCAACTCTATGTATTACAATTACCGCACACTCCTCATTTCTCTATAACAGAAAAAAAACTCCAGAAATATCGGCCTTGTAACCTTAGTTTCTGATCTTCCCTCGTAAAATATAACAGTGTTGAGAAAATATTATCTTATACTTCGTTTGTTAGAAAAGTTAGAAGCACGTTATTAAGGTGGTCGTTATTTTTCGTCTTCTAAGTTTTTTTTTTTTTTGTTTTTTTTTTATCTCACCCCGTGAAATGATTCTATATTAGACCAAAGTATCTCATAAAGAAAATTAACTCAATTGAATATTAAATGATGCCTCAAATGATCTAAAATTTTAATGCATTTATTGTATACAATTTGAGACAATGAACTGTGATAGAAACTCATATTATCGATAACAGACATTCCCACAGAAACTTTGCTTTAAATTGTAAGCGAGATGTTATAAAAAGAAATTTTAACAATGTTAGTCTTTATCAGATATACTTACATGCTGTATCTATGAATTAGGGCAAGAATTTTTGGAAAACGAAAGTTAATAATTTTTTGTTAGTATATGATCCTTTTATAAGCTTGTGGTTTTACAAACAGAAAATGGGAATTGTTCTTCTACACGAAATCTTGAGAGAAATTAGGGAAAGAAGCCATGAGAAGAGTGCTTGTGAGAGAACCTGAAACTGGTTACAAAATATCACAGTAGAGATTCATATTTTTGGCAGGTTTTGGTAAAGCAGTCCTGGGAATGGCGTGTGAAGTGGAACGCTGTCTTGGAAGTCACATTGTCACTGGAATTATATCCGTTCCTGTTGGCATTCAGAATACCTTCCGAAATAATCCAGACATGATGTTATCAAAGGAAAGTAAAATCAAAATATTTGAAGGAGCAAAAAATAATATTCCTGATGAATGCTCCCTTCGAGCGGCAATGGAAATTCAAGAGCTGGTGAAAAAATTAACAAAAAACGATTTGCTGATTGTGCTGGTATCAGGTATGTGTCCTTGCTAATCTCACGTATATTTAAATTAAGTGCAAGAAAAGGATACCATAACATATACAATATTTTCTTAACAGTTTATGTTTATTCTTATTTACTAATTCTTATTTACTATGAGCTTAATATTATACTAAATACTTCACAACAGAAAATGGCATGCCTTCTTGACCTTCGAGCAACTGTGTGAATAAAAGAAGAAAAAAAAAACTTAGTAATGGTAAGAAGGAAAAATCGATTTTGAGATTTCTATAAATTTAGATGTTTTCATGTCCCTCATTCACCCAACTTCCAAATATTAAATGCCCATCAATATACTCTTGAAAAACAGGAGACTGGTACATCATTCAAAGAATTGGAACTAAATTTTAAAATAAGAATCTTAAGGGATTATTAATTTTAATTTTCTTGTGAAGTGTGGATTACAGACGAAAGTAGGAAACTGAGAATTTTTCGTAAACGTTTCTAATAACGGTTCACGATCTTAAGAAATCAATACCTGGTTATTATTTTGATTCGAGAAACATTCTGAGAATTCACGGTTTTAATATATACACAATTGTACCCGTAAGAATTTTTCGTATTTCATAAATCAATACGTATGGCATAGACTTTATCTATTAATTCTTTTACTAAAGTCTAGTCTTCCGGTGCTAACATATTTGAGCTTTAAAATGCGAATTATTGAGACTGTATATTTATACGAGATTTCGAGTTTAGTACCTATTTTAAAAGTAAATGCTTATTTGTATACATTTGAAGGTCCAAACTCAGTACTGAAGTAGTAACAAAGCTTAATTAAACCATTAGAAATAATATATACCTTTCCTTTGTAATGCCATTTGGAATTTATTGAGCCCGAAGGAGGGAAAAAATCTAGTTACTTTGGAAATATAAGTTAAAATATGTCTCTAAATATTCTTAGTAGGTATACCAAAAATATATTTATTTTTTTCTTTGCTTTTGGAGTTTAATATTTTTTTCAGCACCGAGATTATGAGCATATGAGCCGAGTCCTGCGTAGTGATGGAAAGAGCCAGATACAAGTATACTCCTACTAAAAATCAAATACGAGTTTTCCGTACAAGCGAGAAATCCATTTAGTCACGGAGAAATTTATTTAAATTTAATATTTTCATAAGTTTATATCATATATTTACGAATATATATATAGGTACAGGTTGGACAATTTATCTGGAACATCCGTAATAACGGAGAAACCAGAAGAGGGAGAAAAGCGAAACTTCGCACCAAACAACTATAAGGGGGGGGGGGGGAGGGCATCGTTTTACGTATTAAACAACACCACCCAGTGAACAGTGTTGCCATCCCAGTGTAAAGTTACATTTTTTCAAATCACACTACGTGAGATTATTACATATTTCAAATCAACATATCAAACGTAAACTTAAAATACCACATTTATTATTCAGTATTGCAAACAAAGAATGTTATAATATCATAAAGATCCAAAGTTTGGAAGACTCTATCATACATACAGCACAACGGAGATGGACAAGACAATGTACATCGGAAGTACCTTAGCGTTGGATGCTATGGTCGTGATACGACTTGTCTTGAATGAATAGCAACGAAATTACAAGGGCTTGAAAATTTGAATTTTTTGAAAGGCTTTATTTCGAAAACATGCTTAGGTAAGTATCATATCTAATTACTTGTGTGGTTTGCAATTGGCCAACAAATCGTTTTGCCGTTTACAGCACTTCGATATCTTGAACCGTTCCGGAGATATGATAAACATTGATAAATTTCGCAACACTGCTGAAAATGTCGTATTTCTGGATAATATTCAAACTGATTGTTGTTTTCCCTCTCTTTTATAGCATTGCAGGAATAACTTTTAGTGGCTGTAATTACAACAAGTTCTCGTAATTACGATTTATGCAGTATTGCAAACTTCACCAATGCTTATCATATTTCCGGAACGGTTTGAGATATCGAAGTACTGTAAACGGTAAAATAATTTACACATCCATTGCAAACCACATAGTAACTAGATATGATACTTATCTAAATATTTTTTCGAAATAAAGCCTTTCGAATAAAATCAAATTTTCAAGTCCTTGTAACTTCATTGCTATTCATTCGAAACAAGTCATACCATAACCATAGTATTCAACGCTAAGGTACTTCCGACGTGCATTGTCTTGTCCATCTCCGTTGGGCTGTATGTGTGATAGAGGCTTCCAAACTTTGGATGTTTGTCCTATTATAGCATCCTTTGTTTGCAACACTGAATAATAAATGTGGTATTTTAAGTTTTCGTTTAACATGTTGATTTGAATATATAATAATCTGACGTAGTGTCATTTGAAAAAATGTAACTTTATACTGGGATGGCAACACTGTTCACTGGGGTGTTGTTTAAAACATAAAACGATGTCCCCCTCCTTTAGTTGCTTCATGCAGTTTCGCTTTTCACTCTCTTCTGGTTTCTCCGTTATCACGGATGTTCCAGATAAATTGTCCACCCTGTATATTATATATATACTGGGTGTCCGGAATCAGATTGACGGTTTTCAAAAGTGTATAGTTTTAATATGGTCAGAGATACAGAATATATATATATATATATATATATATATATATATATATATATATATATATATATATATATTTTAAAGGAGAACTCAAAAAGTTTATTTGGTCTTACTATCTATCGTGACCTCAATTTCTCTCCACGTATTCTAACATCTGAGGTGTTACTGAAGCAATCACATTCCTAATACGGTTCTTCAGTTCATCAAGAATACATAAGGTCTTTCACATACCCCCACAGGAAGAAGTCCAGGAGGGTAACAGCAGGAGGAGGTGGAGGCCACCTAATTGGCCCATCACGGCCTATCCAACGGCCAGGAAATTCAGTATCAAGGTACTCCCTCACTTGTAGGCTCGAATGTGACGGGGCACCATCCAATTGCAATGTCACTTGAGGTTGCAAATGTTGTAACTGGGGAACAGCAATGTGTTGAAGCATGTCTAAGAACACATTCCCTGTTATGGTTTGCTCTATGAAAAAGAAGGGACCTATAACTGTATTATGTGTTCCCCACTCAATACGATTCCAATGAAAGACTACTAAGTGTCATATTCTCATTTCAAAAGTTAATCTCCTCAAATTCAGCCATTTCACCGAAGAGATATGAACTTCATGTATAAAACTTGCTTTATACTGTATTCAGAACTTCCCAACCTTTCATTACACTAAAAGTTTTGTTTCTTCTAACCTTATTTACATATTTAAATGCATTTATTTTGCAGTTTTTTCGTGTCGGAGAAATTCGACTTCCCTTTTGATCCATACTGACAATCAGCTATCTCCTCAATACTCAGCCAATTCATTACAACAAAATATTCGACCACACTTTCCAGTATCCTCAAAGTTTTCCGCCAGACCTGTCTCACAAAAAGAGATGGGAAGACATGCACATTACTTTTCTATCCGCTAACAATCTCCTTACATCTAGTTATTCTTACTCCGTTTCCCATAAACTAAGTTTTATCTTTGTCACTTGTATTTTTTTCTACATAATTTTTATTTTTCTACATTACGTCTTATTTTTATCGTTCGTTATTTTACTATTACTTTAAACTTTATTTCGTATCAATTTATATTTCCTTTTTTTCTAATCTACTATTTTGTACGGTTATACAAATATAAGTGTCTTTCTTTATTAGTTTCTGCTTTTCTCCTGTAACCTAATTACCTTCCTATCAGTTTAATTTTTCTTCATTAAATTCATTCCACTTTCAATGATAACATTACCATGCAACTCAGGATTCCAATATGGCACCCAACTGGACCCTTCACAGTTAATTCTATATTATTTTACTTAATCCTACATTTTTACCTATTCTGATGAACTATTTACCGAAAGTGCTTATAGTTCGCATTCTTCCGAGTTGTGATGGGAGCAAAACTTTGGAGGGATTAATGGCTCTTGTTAGAAGTCTTGACTCACAAAACTTGGGATTTCGAAGTAGAACTGCAATATTGGATGTTCATGATAACGGAAACTTTTTGAAAATTATTGAATATTTGGTAATGTTTGACCTAATTATGAATGAGCATCTACAAAGAATCAGAAGTGATGATAAAAGATATGCTCATTACCTGGGGGAAAATATACAAAAGAATTGATCCAATTGTTAGCTAGTGCCATAACTAAAAAGATCTTGTTCTCAATTCAAAAAGCTAAATATTTTTCCATCATGTTGGACTTCACCCCAGACATTAGTCACACAGAGCAAATTCTATGATCATTAGATTCGTGCAAATAATTTCTTCTTCTAAGGTAACGTCAAAAAATGATAATAAATTTAATCAAGTTCTGGTGAAAGAGTTTTTTTAATTTAATTTTATTTTATTTTATTTTTTTAATTTATGCCCCTGTAAGAAAGTACTGGAGCGTCCATGACTGAGGTAATTTTGGAAAAGTTAAAAGGTATCTCATTATCTGTTGAGAATATTCGAGGACTAGGTTACGACAATGACATTAATATGAAAGGAAGGGAGAGTGGTGTTCAGAAAAGGATTTTGTAATCCATGTGCATTCTATGTTCCATGTTGCTCGCATAATCTAAACCTCATGGTGAATGACGTAGCTTCATGCTGCTTGGAAGTAACCATCTTTTTTGATCTGCTCCAATGATTTTTTAGTACTGACACGTCGATGAAAGATTTTACGGCGTTACGTGACTTCTTTGACCGTAAAACTCCTGACTGATACACGATGGTCCAGTCGATGTAGCTAATACAGTTTTGCTATGTTCAGTACTTCATTTAGATACCTCGGTAATTGTTGTGGAATTTTCTTCAATGAAATTGTAATTCTTTTCCCATTCTAGAAATCATTATTTGACCATCAGTTTTCATTCAGTATTTCATCTTTTTTGCCGAGGTATTTCGAGAAGAATCCCTACTATACAATTTTCTGGGAGGGGGGGAATCGTCTCCTGGAAAATTTCTGGGGGGAACGCGTCCCCCTCATCTTCCCCCCGTGGGTACGTCTGTGCATAATGAAAATCCGATTTCAACAGACATAAAAATAATAATGCCGTTTACAGTAATTTTGTACCTGAAACCATCCAGAGATATGAAAAAATGGTTAAATTCGATATATTGCTTAAAATGGCGTATTTGTGGGAACTTTTTAAAACACTTTTTGATTTACTTTGCCTATACGATATTACAACAATAATTTTTGGTAGGCGTAATTACAACAAGTTTCTGGAATTACATAATTTTAAGCAGTGTTGCAAACTATACTAATATTTACCATGTCTCCAGAACGAATTGAGATATCAAGTTTCTGTAAACGGCATGATCTTCACATTAATTAAAAACTATCTATGCAATTAGATGGGTAGTTATAGATGGGTAGTTATCTAAGCAGTTTGTCGAAATAAAGACTTTTGAAAAAAAATCAAGTTTTCAGTCTCTTGTGTTTTTGTTCCTATTCAATCGAAATCTGTCATATCATGATCACAGTATTAGACATATTCTAAAGTACTTATCATAGTACTAAAGTACTTCGCATGTGCACTGCCCTGCCCGTCTTACTTGCGTTGTTAGTCCTATAGAGAACACCAAAATTTGGAAGTTCGTAACGCTGTAGCGTCTTTAGTTTGCAACACAGAACAACAAATTTGATATCGTAAGTTTTCGTTTAACATATAGATTTGAAATATGCAATAACTTGGAGTAGTGTCATATATATTGGGTTGGTAACTTTGTTAACCTGGTTTTATCGCAGAGTATGTCAAGCATTGTAAATTCGGTTAGTGGGCTTATGTCTTAAGATATTTCTTGTATCTTGGCCATGGTCGTCATCTTGAAATCTTCCATGTTGGATGGACATCACACTTTATAAATGCCAAGAAGACAAATGGAGAATACGAAAATTTTCCCGTAAATGTAGTGTTTTAATTAATTTCTTGATCATTGTAACGGTTCAAATTTATTTAAACTTAAAGTCAGACCATACCATGACTACGACAATACAAGAGAGAATTGAGGAGGTCCTGACTTTTAGCAAACGCACCTGCCATGTCATAGCTGCTGATTTCAACAAGATGTCATGTGAAGGCTTCCGTTCCCGTGGCACCGACACATCTTTGATATCAAAGTTTCATAAAATACAAGTACATATAATTGGAGGCAAGCTCCACAGTAGCTATCCGAAGATGACTAACGACGAGGAAATATCCATATGGTCTTGGCAAATTTTAAGCCAAAAATTAAATGAGAAACACACAACGCCTATTAGCGGAGTGTGGCATCAGTCCGCATCTGTACCGCCATTAGTAGGTGGCACATCTACAAGTGGTATCTGTACAAGAAAAAAAAAAGTATTGGAAACTAACATATTCTTCACATAGACTAATAGAATTCTATTTCTGGACGTTCTGTTCCTGAAATACCGCGTTCACACAGAATATTTTGTTCTTCGACTATCGTATTTCTATGTAAATAGTGAGGTGGGGGGTCAAAATTACCAATCTCGAGAAACAGATATCCAGTACTTTGGCGCATCTAAAGAAGTCATTGCTTCGACGATGATAATATGCTATGGAATATGTGGCACCCATACTACTGGATTCACATCCACTAACACTACTCTCACATCTCCACGGTATTTCGAACTGCTTCAAGTAGCGTTTCCGTTGCTTTCCAAAAAGATGACACATTTCCTCATGATTTCCAGGAGGATGGGGCGCCACTACACATGCGCATCGTGAAGACATATATTATCAACAGCTGGATGTGCAACTCCTGGCCAATGGAATGAGAGGCGCAGGCGGGACTTCACTTCCCTGATTTTCTTTTCTTTTTTTTTTTTTTTTTTCTATGAGTTACTTCAACAGCTTGTTTACTCGTAGACAACCTGCGATGTGCCAGTGTATCATGGAAGGCTGGCACTGACATATCCTCGTATATGCTCGTGAGAGTCCATGAAGAGTGGATCGTTCACCTTAAGGAGTGTACCTACCTAAGCATATATGTCTAGTTTCTACAGCCGTTGTGTGAGGCATATGTTTGTTAAATAGGACATTTCACAAAAACATTAGTTCTAGCTTTACACATTTTAATTTCGAAGTTAATAGAATCACTGTTAATGGGCATACAGAGTGATTCATTTTTCTTATAATTCCAATGTACTAAAATTTCCAGCTAATACAGAAGGTGAACCAATGCGGAAATTAAGACTTATCTCCTTAAACATTAGAAATTTAAGAAATATCCTATGAATCGTTCATATTTTCTAAGAATATTTATGATAATAACTAACTAATTTTATGGCCTATGGAACCCACAGGTTCAATGCCGCGTTCACAAAAGCTCTCCACTAACTGGATCCAGTTTCTACTTTGTATTTCTATTTCTGAGAGATCCATCTGCGCCTATCTCCCTAATGGTCGTTTTCCGATTGGATTTTCAGCTGAAACTGAAATCGTTCCTACTTTCTTCCATTCTGGTTACATGACCTGTCCACCTGAGCCTCCTAGATTTGAGACCCTAACAATGTTTGGTAAACGGTATAAATTATGTAGTTCCTCGTTATGAAGTTTCCGCTATTCCCCATTTCCGTTCCTCTTGAGTCCGAAGGTTCATCTCAGGATCTTTTTCTCAAATACTTTCAGTCTACTTCCTTCCCTCAGAGTGAGCGACCATGTTTTGCAACCATACAGAACAACAGGCATGGTTATCCTTTTGTCAAACTAAACACAACAACACACTGAATAAGGCTATGTGATAATATATATAAAACACGCAATCACGTAAGAGTTTCAACACAATAACCGTTACGTGATTGTGTGTTTTATATATATTATCACATAGCCTTGTTCAGTGTGTTGTGTTTAGTTTAGCAATATGGAAACGGCCTGATAGAATAATTATCTTTTATAGATTTTAAGCTTCAAATTCCTCGACAGAATTCGCGACGACAAAAGATTTTGAACAGAATAATAACACGAATTCCCTGCTTTTAGTCAATATTTAATTTCTTCGTGAATATGGTTTTCATCTGTTAATACTGATCCAAGATATTTGAAAGTATTAAAAGTATTATTTGATGTTTATGATAATAGGATTCCGTATTCGAAAACTATGTTCTAACTTAATCTAAACGTATCAAAATATTGTAACGTTAATTCTTCCGTTACATTCCCTGGTTCCAAATATATTGAATATTTATGAAGTACACGATATTACAATGAATAACACAACACAGTTATGCACTTTTGGATTATATATATATATTTCAACATATACCGTATTTGTCACATTAAAATAATATACATCCAATTCTAACGATATGGTTCTTCGTTCTATCTTTTTCTAGTTACCTTAACAACAAGATAAACAAGTTGTCGTAGCAACGAAAACAAATATATCGATATGATACAAAATATTTTAATTTTTTTCTTTATATATTTTCTTCTTCTTCTTCTTAACCGCTTGTGCTCTTTTAAATAGCACTTCTGCCCGTAAATAGAAACAATACTTAGAAGTACATACAAAATATACATTATCGTTGTATGTATGACTTCCGAACTATATGACTTCTTGAATTGATTACAATTGAAGAAAGAATCCTGGACCTTTAAACATTTCATATACCTGGTTACCATACTCTTTGAATAGACTTTATATATATATATATATAAAAAATTACAATTCACGAAATAATATATTATTTTCATCTTATCTCAATATAATTCTTATATTTATCCAATAATCAATTTTATTTTAATTTTATAAAATTATCGATGAGAACAGCATATTCAAAATATGATATGTTGGTTGCTTATTTAGGTCCTAAATAAATTCTTTAATTCAATACCATTTATACTTGTTAACAACAAGGTTGGTGTAAGTTAAAATACAACATAACATGTTTTATTTATTCGGGCATATTTAGCATAAATTTGATAGATAATATTTTGTATTGATGCATAGATGTGATTGCATAGAATGTGAACGAAAAAATTACAATGAAATCATAACAATATTCAAAGTGAAACAAAACAAAAACCAATTGATATCACAATAAATAAATAAATAAATAATCACACAATAAAGAAATGATTACACTAAGGATTAATCTGAAACTTCAATATTATCTATATTGATCTTAAATAAAACTTCTGTAGGAACTAACTTTTCAACTAATTGCATCAATTTACTTTTGGTATGCTTTGACGGACGGCATAACTTTAGTTCGTCAATATTTCGTAAACTTAAAAGTTTACCAATCTTTACATCCTTTAATTCGAAAACCGTAGAGTTAACTTGCCTAATACATAAATAAGGTCCAGCATATAAATCGTAGGACTTACAAAATTCTCTTCAATGACATATTACTTTGTGGATCTAACCTCACAAAAAACAGATCATTGATTTGAATTGTGGATCTACCTGTCCGTTGATGTTCAATCTTTCGGTTTCTCAAAAGAAATTTTCGTGTTCTACGAAGACGTACCATACTGACATGGTGTGAATAATCCAATTCATCATTCTCATTAAGTTTAACATTAAAATGCTGTTCTATGATTTTTATTGAATCAGTTCCATTATGAATATTCGCCGGAGCAACTCCCAAGGTATCGGAAACTGAATAATTTAAAAAGTAGGTAATTTCCGTCACATACTTAACCCAATCTGTGTGTTTGTTTTTGCAACAGTGTCGAAATAATATCCCAAGATTTCGATGAATATTTTCAACAATAGAGCTACTTGGATGGTACGGAGTAACAAAATGTACTTTAATGTTGGCATTATTCATCGCACAGATAAATACATTACTACGAAATTGTCCACCATTATCACACAAAATATGTTCAATTGGGCCACAATGTGGTATGTACATATTCAAAATTCGATGCACAATCGCAGATGAAGTTGCTTTTCGTAGGGGATACGCCACAAAATATCTTCTAAAAACATCCATGACAGTAAAAAGAAAAGTATCACCAGTAGGTGCTCGAGGAAGAGGTCCATACAACTCAATAGAAATGAAAGAATGAGGTCTTTTAGGCATGATTGACATCATAAGTATGTAAATAGATTGGAAATTATGCTTAGTTCTCATGTATTCCTCACAATCATTAATATAACTCTTAATTTGCGTTCTAAGTGATTTCTAATAAAAGGATTTACTAATTAGTCAATATACTTTCAAATATCCAAAATGACCAAAATCGTCATGATATGCTTTTAATATACGAGGCACCAATTTCGGGGGAATGCAAATTTTCTTTCTATTTTTAAATTTGAAATCTTCAATCAAAAATACTTCATTAGACATTTGATACAGTGAATTCCAATTACGAGGGTAACCACAATCCTTAGAGCAAGAAGTTAAATGATACATGATTTTGGAATAATCTTCATAATTCTTTTGGTGTTCTTTCAATTCATCTATGATATTTTAGCTATTTCATCCTGTAAAATTTTGAAGGCATTTACAGACAACACTCTGGAAATCGTCTGATTATCGTCTGGAAACGATCTTGACAATGTGTGTACCGGAACATTACTTATACCTTTAATATGTTATACTTCAAAATCAAAAGATTGAAGTTCCAGTGACCATCGCAATAAACGGCTGTTATACCCTTGAACTTTCTTTAAATGTCGTAAAGTACTGTGGTTAGTCAAAACCATAAAATGACAACAACTTACGTAGGGAGCAAACTTTTGGAGTGCAAAGCGTACTGCATATAATTCAATTTCAGTCGTCGTATACCCTTTCTCTGAACTCTTCAGTGCACGACTAACGTAATGTATGACTGCTGCTTCATATACAGTAGGGTTAGGTTGCCACAAAATGTCAGAAATTCCAGACAACGATCCGTCGCATTATATATAAAAAGGACGATCAAACCTAGGGTGATTCAAACAAATATTTTCCATGATACAAGCTCTCAAGTTTGTAAAAACTCCTTTCTTGTAGAACACCCCACTGCCATGGAACCCCCTTTTTAGTTATAGAGAATAAAGACTGAGCTAATTCCGCAAACCGAGGTATGGATTTTCTAAACCAATTGAATAACCCTAAAACTTGTCGAGTTTCTTTAGATTTGTTGGAGCTGGCAGATCTTTTATAGCTTGGATTTTAGATTCGCTGAAGCACATTCCTTGCGCATCTATTGTATACCGTAGAAATTCAATAGTTCTTAAAAAAATTGATTTTTCTAAATTAACAGACAGAGATCAGCGTTTCCCAAACGTTCCAAAACAACATTTAAATTTTTCAAATAATCTTCAGGTGTTTTTCCCATAGTTAAAATATCATCTGCATAAAAAATCACGTTTTCTCGAAGATCTTGTCCTAACACTTTATTTAGTCTTGAAGCTAAAGCGGCACTTCCATTAACCAAACCAAAGACTACTTGATTATATTCATACAAGTGTCCCTCAAACTAAAAAGCTGTGCATGGTCTAGAACTTTCAACTAGTAATATTTGGTTATATGCCATCACCAAATCCAAGTTTCCAAATATAGTATGCCCTTGCAATAAACTAAAAATTTCTTCAACAGGAGGATACCTAACTTGTAGTTTTATATCTTTGTTCAATTTCTCAAATCTAGCACTATTCTCAATCGTTTACCATCTTTCTTAGGCATAACATGTAAAGGATTTAAATGAACGCTCTGTGATGGCCTTATTATATCATCTTGCAAAATTTCACTAATTTGTTTTCTCACTTCCTCTCTAAATTTATATGGTATGATATACGGTTTCGTTACAATAGGAGTTTCGGTATCCACTTCAATATCATACACAAAACTTTTACATCCAGGTCTTTTAGAAAATACATTTCTATGATTATTTAGTTTTCTTGAATTGGGATACGAATTGTTCATGAGCTTTATCAATAGTTTCTACAATTTCATCTACACAATTATCAAATTGGTGATCTCTATTGTCCATAATAGTTTCTTCATTCCTATGTCCCCTGTTATCTGTTTTATTATCACCGCAATTACTTATACTTAAAATAACATTATGCATAAGGGGTTGGCATTGGAAAGAAAAATTATCACTGACAGGAATCAAATCTTGAATGATTTTATCGTTAAGATTTCGAATAGAAAATGTCTTGTTGTCAAAATCCAAAATTGCTCGTAATTGTGTAAGAAAATCGAGGCCTATTAATACATTTTCATTTAATTCTTTTATGATCAACTTAGGAATCAAAATTTCGTAGTCTTGAATAGAAATTACTACTTGTGTTTTTCCCATAACTCTTTTCTTATGTTTGCCGGTATAATCAATTAAAATTAAATTGTCTACCTTTTGCAATCTAGGGTTAGAATATTCTTTTGTGAGTTCACACCAAAATGAATATGAAAGAAGTGATACAGAAGCGCCAGTATCAACCAGAGCTTGAAGGGGGATATCATTAATTTTGATAGGTATTTTAGCTGTACAAAACGTTTTTAAGAAAACAAAATCATTATCGGGTAAACACGTGTATTCTACATTATTCTACATCATCATCAAACGTCCAATGACAATTACTTATAGGAATATATTGAGGGTTATTACTATAATCTAAAGCCTTAGAAATAGTTTCATGTATAGAAAAGATAATCAGAGAATTTCCATATATATTTAAATCACTATATTGTGGGTAGCTATCATTTAAGTGATTTGAAGCATTGTCATTTAAATTTAAATCAATGTTTTTTTATATTCTTGCGGATAAGTTACTGACGTGGCTTTAACCCGTTCCACGTCAGTAAGATCTAGTTTTAAATGATATTGTCAAAAGATTCGATTAGGTTGCATTGAATGGCACAATCTTGAGTACAGTCCTGTATGTTATTTACTTCACCAATTCTTTGGTTCCTATTCTGAAAATATTTGCCACCTATGTAATTACTACGAAATCTGGGAGTATGTGAAGAACGAGATCGATTATTTACATTATTTCTAAAAGCTGTATGATTATTATTTCTGTTTCTTCTAAAATTAGGTTCGGTCGCATTGCCATTACGAGAAAATCTAACATTACCTCTCGTATTATGATTATAATCTTCTCTAACATTGATATTTCGAACAGGAATATGGTTAGCTTGATTTCTGTTATTATTACCTTGTAACCTAGACTGACTCTCATAATTTTGAACTATCATTATTAAGCGATTAAAATTAATACACTGCGAAGAGATCAATACTTGCTGTAGCCTAAACGGTAATAATATTCTTATTGATACAACAATGCGTGATTCCTGCTGATATGGATTGATGTTTCAAGTCATTATATGCTGAAATTACAAAATCTGTAACACTTTTGTCCACTTTAGGATCAAAACGTCGGTTTCTAATTTGAGCATCCCGGTCTGCTAACATAAAATCATTTTCAAAATTTGCTAACAGCGCATTTTTAAAATCTGAATAATTACACAGACTACCTCTGATCGCTTTATACCATACCGAACAAGGTGTTAACAAAATAGGTGGCAATATTTTGAGGAAAGTAGCCTTATCTATACCAATTAGTTCACATTCTTCTTCGAATTTTTCTAAAAAGGTACTCGCTTGGATGTCCTCAGATCTACCGCTGAATTTAGTTAAGGCTTTTATTTCATTAAATTTCACGCGATTACACTGGGTAACAAATTTTGACCAACTTTATCTTTATCTGATTTCTTTTCTTTTTTAAATATCGTTGGGTGGTACTAATAACGTGCATAACGTTAGTTTTCCCGAAATGTCGAAAATCGCCTTAAAATTCGTCTTTAACCTTTAGAAATCGGATAATTTGTCGATTTTTTCCTCCATTTTTCGTTAAAGCGTAATAACTAAGAAACCATTTGCCCTAACACAACCGGTTATGCCTTGCTTTTTAAGCAAAGGAATAGGCTTTTAAACGGTGTAAGTTTATTTGCAATATTACATGCGAAAGAAAATTTATTCAACAAATTTTGAGAAAATTCTTAATTTTTCCTAAAAATTCATTATTTTTTATTTCTAGAGTTGGTAACACTGTTTGTATAGTTAGTCAAATTACATCAGATATTTATTGATCAAAAATTGATTCTGTAAGTTTTAAATTGATATACACGAGACGACACAAAATGTTGGAGACAAAATTAGAAATTTGGTTATGAAATCAACTGGAACTTGACAAAGAAAAATGAAAAAAGTCATTTTTCATTTCCGTGTAATAGTTCCTAACCTCTATTTTCAACTAAAATATATTACATTTCTAATACTTTTCGTACGCAGAAGTATATATTTAATGGCTAGTCTATATAAGCCGCAGTTTTGGTCCGATTCTGATTTTTATCGAGAAATTTAGAGCTAATTGTTATCTTACAATATGCTTCACTGAAGAAATTATGCAGAATTAACATAGTCACTATGGAGTACGAACACGGCGTACAAAATAATAAAAAACGCTTAGCAAAAATATATCCACTTTCACTCCAAGCACATAATGCAGAACATTTTAAAAATGAGCACGATTGCTTTTTCGCTTGTGCGAAGCTGATTTGTCATCAGAAATCAATGTCCAAATGTAATTTCCCATCATCGCAGTGTCCCAGCGTCCTTGGTATCTTCTTTCCATTTGTTCAATGTCTTGATGAAAGCGTTCACCATGTTCTTCACTCACATCTGCTAAATTTGGACGGAAAAGTCAAGATGGGAAAACAAAAAATGGAATTTCAATGACATTCTACAACCCAAATTACGATATAGGTCAATCAAAGAGTCTATTAACTCCCTATAATTTTCACTCCTATTTTTACCAAGGAAACCTTGCACTACCGCCCTAAAAGCTTCCTAAGCACTTTTTTCCTCTCGAGTCATTCTATTCTGAAGTTCTTCAAACTGAAGCATCACACGTATCTGTGGGCCAGTAAATATGCCAGCTGTGATTTTAGCGTCAGTTAACTGTGGAAACATTTGTCTTATGTAAGATAGAGCTGCAGAATGTGGATCTAATCTCTATCAAACTGTTTTACAAGTCCTAATTTTATGTGGAGTGGTGGTAGTAAGATTTTTTCCCTTTCAACTAAAGGTTCATGTATGACATTGTGAGTGCCAAGAAGTAAATGTTTCCTTTCTGGCCACACCGTAAGTGTATAATGACGGTCAGTAGCTCTGCTATCCCAAAGGCAAAGAAAACACGAATATTTAGTATAGCCACTCTGCAAACCTAGAAGAAAACCGAACATCTTAAAGTCTCCACAAGTATACCATTTATATTTTTGGTACTCAATCTTTTCCAACAATAATTTCACGTTTTCGTAGTCTTCCTTCATGTGGACTGAGTGTGCAACTGGTACAAAAGGATTAACATTTCCATTGTGCAGAAGAACTGCCTTCAAACTTATAGATGAACTGTCTATGAAAAGATGCCACTCCTCTGGTTGATGTGGGAAACCGATAGCTTCAAATAGACCACTAACGTCATGACAATAACACAAACTTCCTTCCATTTTGAAGAATTGTGAAATAGTTTTATGCCTTTTCCTATATTTTGATATTTTACATGTTGGAAGCAGAAAATTCCATTCATTTAAACGTGAAGCAAGAAGTTCTACCTTTGATTTGGGAAGATCTAAATCTCTTACCAAGTCATCAAGTTCTTGCTGATTAAGCAAATGTGGTTCCTTTTTCCTGCTTTCATGCGAAAAACTAATATCAAGATCGGAAGATTCCTCTGACTCTCCTTCCCATGAAAATATCTCTGGTGGTTTGGGTACAGGAAGTTCGTCACTATGTGGAACTGGAGCTATGGATGAAGGTAAACTAGGGTATTCTATTTTTCTCCTATTCTTTCTGTTTTTATAATGTGTCACGTCAACTAAACAGAAGTAGCAGTCAGTAGGCTTTCTCCAAATTCGAGGAATACGAAATGACATACACTTTCTGGTTCCCCGTAACCTACCTTCTAATGTAGATCGGCAACTTCCGCAACACACATGCGGAGCCCAATGTTTGTCTTGATCACCTATGGGCACTCGAAAGTAAGCTTTATTTGCAACACAGATCTTTGTTCCAAGCACAATGTTATGTTTAAGTTGTTTGGGGCTTGTGTAATATCCACAAACATAACAAAATGAGTGCTGACATTTTATCTACCACACAGCACCTAGTGAAATTATATCAAGTGCCACTGATATAATATAGTTACCACTATAGTTACTTAATACTGTATGCAGCTGGCTATCCAAGTGGAGTCATATAGAAATTTACTGACTTTACTTAAGTAAAAGTTAATATATTTTTTGTAAAAGTAAGGGGAAAATTAAGAAATTATATTTTCCTAGACAGTTATTTTCATTCAAAATAAATGCTGTATTCAAAATTTGTAATCATAGAATGCATATGTTACGAAACGGAACTTGCTAATTAATCCACAAGAGTTTGTTCTGGAGTAAAGGCTGAAATTCTTCCTCTAAAATGGCGTTCTTGAACAAAGACGATTTTGTAAAATTCCTTCCAAACAATCGACATTTGAGGAAAACTAATACCAGATTCGTAATTAGCACGTCAAAATCATTCGGTAAATGTAAAAACATTAAGATAAACAATTTCTTGTTGAGCAGTGTTATTAGTACTAAAATACCTTAGATGTCTAGGTTTTACGTGTATATGGTTCCTTTGATGTAGTCTTCTTTCTTCGTCCTCGATATTAGAGATGGTGTCCTCACTTTCATAATATCCTTCTGATGAATTGCAGTCTTCTTCACAGCGTCTTGATTCAGTTCTCCTATGTTCCTCATACACTACGTTGAGGGCAGGATCAGGATTACACTTTGTTGTACTGATTTTCTCTTTGATGGTATGTACCTCCTCTTGCAGTCTCCGAATTTGGTTTGTATGTTCATTGACTTGCATTTCTACTACATCAACGATACTTCTCACCACTGCAAAACTATGGATAATTTGCAATATCCTATTGTCGGTTATTTCCAGTTTAGAGTTTATCTGCTGCGTTACTTGCTCCAATTTGGAATCCATCTGCTGTCCTATTTGTAGTTTTACTTGTTCCAGTCTGGAATCCAAATTTTGTGTTACTTGTTCCAATCTGAAATCCAAATTTTGTGTTACTTGTTCTAATCTGGAATCCAATTTGGAATCCATCTGTTCCAAATTTTGTGCCATGGAATTCATCTGCGGTCCTAGCTGTTGTAAAAGATCCATCACTTCCGTTGAAGTCTCAGTTTCTGGAATATTGACATCTTCAACTCATGTACTGGTATTCATTTTAGTTCTTCGATATATTTTTCTTTTATTACGTAGTAAAATGTAATCCGTGATGTTGAGATAGTTTACTAAAACTTCTTATTAATCTCAAGGACTCCACGGTTCCGGCACCATATAAATATGTAACGTTAATTCTTCCGTTACATTCCCTGGTTCCAAATATATTGAATATTTATAAAGTACACGAGATTGCAATGAATCACACAACACAGTTATGCACTTTTGGATATATATATATTTCAACATATACCGTATTTGTCACATTAAAATAATATACATCCAATTCTAACGATATGGTTCTTCGTTCTATCTTTTTCTACTTACCTTAACAACAAGATAAACAAGTTGTCATAGCAACGAAAACAAGAAATATATCGATATAATACAAAATATTTAAATTATTTCTTTATATATTTTCTTCTTCTTCTTAACCGCTTGTGCTCTTTTAAATAGCACTTTTGACCGTAAAAAGAAACAATACAGTACATACAAAATATACATTATCGTTGTAATATGGTATATTAATATAATACTTTGATGCCTGAATGTTACTAAAAATTTTGACGATTCCATGAAGCTAAAATCAAGAAGCTTCATTTTGATATTCAGAATGTGTGTATTGAACGTCAGGTTTTTATCAATTAGAGAGGAGTCGAGTCTATCATCTATGGTTGGGTTATAGCCTATTCTCTGGATTGTTAACTTTAATTCTTCTCACAATCCCCCGGGCCGCAAGAAAGGTTGCGTAGGGTTTCGTGTATTCTCATTCGCGATTTGACCCATTTTAGATTAAGTTGTGATTTTGCCTCGATCTGGGTAGCGTACCATCTTTCATGATATGCGCGAAAATCCCATCTCTATTTAAAAGGTCCATGAGAGTCTACCTTGGTAATGATGTTCTCAGAGTGGTCCTAAAATTCTACTTTCACTTTTGATACTGTTTCATAGTAAGAATTATTTGCTCCAATATTTACACAGTTATTTCTTCGTACCGCCGAAGTCATCGTTCTTTTGTTACCATCTGCAAAGAAAAAAAAATTATAGATGTTACTTACTGAATTTGTAGAATTAAAAGAAAAGTAGGAGATGAATAGTATATGTATAGTGTTAATAAAACATTAAGGGAAAATTTTACAAGTTTTTTTTTTCTATTCTATTATTATTAATTTTTATGTATATAATTACAGGAGGTGGATCCGCTCTTCTCTCTTTGCCAGTACCACCCGTTACATTGGAAGAAAAAGTCCAAGTTATTCGCCTATTGGCAGCTGCAGGAGCTGATATCACTCAGTTAAACTGTGTGCGTAAGAGATTATCTACATTGAAAGGTGGAAACCTAGCACAACTAGCATTCCCAGCCAAAGTTGTTGCGATCATTCTCTCAGACATAGTTGGTGATCCGATAGATTTTATTTCCAGTGGACCGACAGTTGAAAACACTGACCCTCCAGAGCTTGCTTTAGATGTTATTAAACAGTTCTCGTTGGAGAACAAAGTTCCTCAAAGTGTAATAGATCACCTCAGTAAAACCAATGTGAAAAAACAATTAGAATCCGAGAGAACGTTTTACCATGTGCAGAATATTGTAGCTGGAAACAACAATATAGCTATTGAGAGTGCTATGAATGAAGGTACAATCCGCCTTTATAATACAATTAAATTAACAGACAGTATTGTGGGTTCAGTGTCTGATGTAGCACAATTTTACATACAATTAACAATAGAGTTATGCGAAGTAATATTTCACGAGGAAACAAAAGATAATTTTGTTAGTCGTTTGTCAGAGCTTTGTTTGAAATACAACATTAATACTTTAAACCCAAATGATATTGTAAAAAAGTTATTATCAGCAAGTGACCAAATATGTCTTATAGCTGGTGGCGAACCTACTGTCACTGTTACAGGGAGTGGTTTGGGAGGACGAAATCAGGAACTTGCATTGCTGTTTTCTGTCTTGTTGGATGAAAATAAAGAACGTAATCCTGTTTTGAACCAATTTGAAATCTGCTTCCTCAGCGCTGGCACAGATGGCATTGACGGTCCCACAGATATGGCTGGGGCAATAGGTTGCAACGAATTAGTGAATACAGCTTATAGTGAAAATAAGGACCCTAAGACGTTTCTAAGGAACAATGATTCATACAATTTTTACAAAAGTATTAAGAAGGAAGACTATTTCGTACATACAGGACATACTGGAACCAACGTCATGGATATTCATATATTATTAATAAAAAAACTAATTGTAATCGAGTAACTCCCTGGTTGATACAGACAAAACATGTTACAATGAATATACTGCCTAACCAGTATATTACCAGTATTAAGTTACCGAAAATAAGGAATACTAGTTTGCTTAACATTTATGGTACATTATACAGTTTTTAATCCTAGCTTGTGCCAAGCGGGCTTTGTGGTAGGCAAACAGCATGTATGGGTTCTTCCGTTTTTCTCCACTTTCTTCACTTCACCATTTCATTTCATTCTCATCATCATCATCTCTTTTAACCAACTCGGAATGTGAAACTGAAAAATTTTCATGACACATTTGTGATTCCTTAATAAAGCATTTATTAATAATGCGAATGCTCTATTTTTGTATCAAAAGCACTGTTTGTAGCAGAGATTGAAAAACGTGGTTGCTCATAGCTTTGTAACAGAAATTATTATTTCCCAATAATATACAATATTACTGGTTATTAGACGGGAAAAAGACTTGTGGCATAATCAAACTTACGTTTTTCCATAATGCAGACTTTACCTCTTCTTCAATCCGTATTTCCATAATGCAGACTTTACCTCTTCTTCAATCCGTATATTCGATGTTTCCGGCTACCTTGCATTGGGATGGATAAGTTAAAGAAGGTGTTTGAATTTAGAACTTAGTAGGGAAATGATAATAAATCAAAATTGTCTGTCCACGTGAGTACTAACTAACTCACTCACTCACTCTATGGCCTATGGAACCCGGAGGTTCAATGCGCGTTCACAAAAGCTCTCCACTGACTTCTATCCCTAGCTAACTGCATCCAGTTTCTATTTTGTATTCTAATCTCGGCGAGATCCATCTTAATATTGTCCTCCCATCTGCGCCTAGGTCTTCCTAATGGTCGTTTTCCTATTGGCCTTCCAGTCAAGACTTTGAAAGCGTTTCTACTTTCTTCCATTCTAGCTACATGACCTGCCCACCTAAGCCTCCTAGACTTGACGACCCTAACAATGTTGGGTAAACCGTATAAATTATGTAGTTCCTCGTTATGAAGTTTCCGCCATTCCCCATTCCCGTTCCTCTTGGTTCCGAATATTCTTCTCAGGATCTTGTTCTCAAATATTTTCAGTCTATGTTCTTCCCTCAGAGTAAGCGGCCATGTTTCGCAACCATACAGAACAACAGGCATGATTATCGTTTTGTATATTTTAAACTTCAAATTCCTCGACAGAATTCGCGACGCCAAGAGATTTTGAACCGAATAGTAACACGAATTCCCTGCTTTTAGTCGACATTTAATTTCTTCGTGAATATGATTTTCCTCTATTAATATTGATCCTAGATATTTGAAATTATCCACTTTATCAAAAGTATTATTTAATATTTTAACGCATCCGTAATTTGCCGTATTACGGTCCCGACGCACTTCCATGTATTTAGTTTTCTCTCCATTTACTTCTAAACCCATGTCCCTGCAATCGTTTAATAAGATCTCTGCATTTCTTTCTATTGTTCTCCTATTATCCCCTATTAAATTTACATCCACGTGAGTACAGTCTTTGAAAAGGTAGCCAAGACTACTTAATATATGGGTATTCAAGTTTCGGCCAAGTAAAAGGTCAAGTTATTAAAACAGTAGGAAAAGTTTATTTTGGCCACCCGTTAAATTGTTCAATCACTTACCTCAAAACATTAAATTGATCAAAGATGTTAAGAAGTTCAAAGCAACAAAAGTTCTATTAAATGGTGCATTTTATTCTGTCAATGAGTTTCTTAATGAAAAACACGAATAATAGCTGTGAAATAATTGTAGCAATTATCTTGTACTTAATGACATTCACTTAAAATGTAATTTCATATATTGTAATGAATAACTATATGTAAACGTAATATGTAATAATCATTTACTATTTTGTGATATGCTCTATACCAAGGTGCAATTTTCATATGTATTTATACATTGAATGTAATAAATAAATACAACAATATAATTATGCTTAAAATGATTTCCATGTGCGAGTATGTAGCTTATATCTATTCCTACAACACACTGACATTTATTAAAGGTGGTTAATTTTATTAGATAATTAATCCAACGGAATTTGTTCCGTCATGTTCACAACGTTATTTATATACTGAAAGTCATATTTTCATACTTTCATTCAAAATTAAATTGTGTTTTGTTTAGTACATTTGTTAGTTCCTCTCAGAGTATAAGAAATGAAAACAAGACAAACGTAATAAATTGTAGCCAACAATCAATACTGTATCGTAGTTTTTTCATATCATTGATAAACAAATACAATTTATTAAACAAACTAATTTTTTTAGGTATTTAATATCTAAAAATATGTCTTGAAAGAAGCATATGACAGAACTACAAGGTCTCAGAAAAGGACACTTTTATTTTGTAAATGGAACAAAATATTACCAACCACTAATTTCAGAATTGTATGTCATACAATTTTTCATTCACTGGTATCATATGGAATTTATTGTGGGAGAATTATATTCTAATGACAAATATTTTCATTGGCCCTAGCAGACCTTTGTTGGAAACCCTAAGTATATTACTGTGCCATTATATATATATATATATATATATATATATATATATATATATATATATATATATATATATATATATATATATATATATATATTGCTAAAACCTTAAAAAATAGGTTTGCAATCTACCTCAAACGTGACCGGTTTTGTGACGTAAAAGGCAGTTAGAAACTTCTGGAGGCATGTCGAACGGAGACCTCTTGTCTGGGTCGCAAACCCCAAACAATTCTCATACATGAAAACTACTGAATGGCCTTAACATCCACCCAGTTCCTCCAAGAAGTAATTTAAACTAATGCAAGTCTTGGGGGCGTAGATAGCGTAGCTCAGAATTAGAAACATAGGAGTAGAATTTCAAAGATAAAATTCGACAACACAGAAATAATTTAGAACAAGAATTTAATGAACTGATCTTGAATGACTGAAAAACTACAGAGCATGATGTGGACTGGTATGACTTAAAGACTAGAGAAGACAATGCATAATCACTTACTTTTGATAACGATGACGAGCAGAACCTCTGATGGACAGAATGACGGAGTGACAGAAACTAATTATGAATAATTTGACTCGCAGAGTTTCGACGTCAAAATAGAACTTCTCCTACCCGGAAGAGAATCCGGTAGTATTTATATGATTTTTCCGTCATGTCAACATTCTTGCACATTCTTTCTGAGTCTTCCTAGTTCTAGAAGTCATCGCCGGTCATTTGCATTGTAGAAGTCAAGGCACTCTAAATTTTCCATTGGATTATGAATCCTAAAGAATATTCAAACTGCCTCCACTTCATACATTGCCTGTTTTATACAAATTTTAAAACCCAATTAAATATTATGTTTCTTTACATTGTGGTACACAATAATATATATATATATATATATATATATATATAATTATATATATAGACAGAGAGAGAGAGAGATTTCATATAGACACTTGCAGATTTTCACTCGTGTAACACATTTACACTTACTATAATTTCGGCTAACAAAATTCAATCACACAATTCTATTCGAGAGATTACAACTATCTATTATATAAAAGAGAACGCACAAATCCTTTGTTAGCTCATCACTAATACGGCTGAACCAATTTCTTTCATTTTTGGGGGGTTATTAGGATTTGGACCCTAGATGGTTTTTATCATATCACTTTAATTTTTAATTACCAGTGTCTTGAGATAATTGACCATTCAAGTTTTCATAACGTACAAATCCTTTGTTAGTTCATCATAGGTATAAAAATAAACGTATTTATATGCAACCCGCATGACCGTGTCACTCGGCGGGTTAACATAAATGACAGGCGCTATAATGTTAACATTTACTGCAAGCATATTTCACGGGTATTAAACACATGAGATATGGAGTTGTGCATTTAAATTTTCATTTCAACCCAGCGAAGCGGGTAATATATGCTAGTATAATTTAACTATGACACCTGTGTAAGAACGAATAGTAATACTTTTAATCACAGCTTAAAGAAATTGCAACAGAATAATCTATTTTACAGTATTGATGAATATTTAAATGGCGATCTAAAATGACAACTTCAATTATGTATCACCTTAACTCTATGTAAGTTTTTACTGAAATTTATAAAATTTATTGCCATTTTTATGGGAAACTTGGAGTAGGCCATCTTTCGTGCAGCAAGCAGTACAGGTTAAGTCTATCGGGACAGATCCATAAGATTTGTGCCTAGTATAATTACAAGTTTCTGAACTAATGAATGTTATTTTGTAATTAACCCCTTGCGTTCCGGGTGTAATTTTCCTATGTGCGTACTGTAAAAGCAGGTTTTCATTTAATGATAAAAGACTAGATCGTTATATAGGACAGAGTTATTGTATAAAGTTCAATGGATACCATTTTTTGTACAATCCCACGTGCTCGCACACACACACACACACACACACATTATATATACATATATAATATTTGTATGTATAAAACTGTTCCTTTTTGGGTAAATTGTGTATATATATATATACACACACACACACACACACACACACACACACACACACACACACACACACACACACACACACACACACACACACACACACACAGAGAGAGAGAGAGAGAGAGAGAGAGAGAGAGAGAGAGAGAGAGAGAGAGAGAGAGAGAGAGAGAGAGAGAGAGATAAAATATTTGCATTATTGAACATTTGGGGTGAAAAAGGAAATTTTGATGTTCTGAAGGGATTTTGTGCTGCTTCATGTTGGCAACACTGACCGGAGATGAGAAGGTTGCTGTAGATATAGATAGATATTGATATTGATAAATAGATAGATAGATAGAAAGATAGGTAGATACAGATATAGATATATAACCTCCAGGATTAATACGATCCGTAATAAAGGATACGTTTTCATGACATCTACATGGAAGTCACTGGTATTTTGCAACGGAGTATTTTATCACATCGGCATGAATGTCACTGGAACGCAAGAGGTTAATACTGTAGAGGACGATGTGGGAGATCAAATGGAACTAACACATATATATGCAAATGATTATCAAAATAATAGGAACGCCTATAAAGAAGACTAATATAACGTTAGACCATCTTTCGGTCTCAGAACAGCTCTAATGTGACGTGGAATGGAATTGTAGAGCACGTGACAAATACTAGTTCATTCTACAGCCACCGGATTTAGCTCCGTGCAACTTTTTACTGTTTGATTGACTCAAGAAACCATTACGGGAAACGCGTTTTACCAGCCGAGAGGAGATAATACAAAAATTGAAGACGGCTCTGATGGAATACCGAAAATCGAATACCACAAATGTTTTGAGAACTGGATCAAGCGCTGGCATAAGTGCGTTGTAGTCGATGGGAATTACTTAGAAGGGGACAACATCAATGTTCAGGAATAAACTTGTATTTTTAATTTTTTGAGTGAATTCTGGAACTTTTTGATCAAAATATATCTCATGATTGGACGAAGACAGTGCGGATTATACGGTTCTTTGGACATCCACCACATACAAATACATCCCGTGGTTTGAAATAACTGAAAAGTGATTCATCCGACCATATCACACGTTTTCAGTCATTAGCGGTCAATGTTGCATATTTGCGACACCATTGGCATCGTGCTAAAGCTTAATGGTCTCTTAGCGGTTTCGCCCGGCCAACCCGACACCGTATGTCCGTGTCATGCATCTTGTTGTGGACTGTGATTGTCGACACAGACTGTAGGAGGGTTTGCTTGAATTTCTACGTCACTTGCACTGCAGTCGCATGACGGTTCTGAGGGATAATCTGATTTAATACTCGGCGAGACTTCTCACTGATGGGTTTCTTTCGTACACTGTTTTTCTCCAGCGATATAGTTTTTGCTTTATATATATAGCGAGGGCTATTATTTAAATAAATCCGATTTTCAATAGAAACAAAACTAATGTTACACGACATAATGCTGAGCCAAGAGGTACACAAAGGTGCATCTATCATATCACGGCCTAAACATTAAGGTGAAATAATTTAAAATATTGGAGCAACTTGCTAATCAAACATGTAGAAATTTGGGGGCGTTCCACTACTTACTGAAGCAAGAAATTCATGAATAGAATTTTAGATAACAATTCCATTGTGACTGAAAATATATAGAACTTATGATAGTATAATTTGAATAATAAATTGAATTTATTTCAGAAATAAACAGGTAGCAGCTAATAAAGTTTATAAGATATAACGGGATATTGCAACTATAACTATGGTTCCATCTCACCAGACGAAGTCCTAAAACAATTTCTCCAAGTTTGTCTGTTCTCTTTATGATTTTCACACACCCGATGTGTCTCGTATGAAAATGATATGCCGAACCTCCCCAATCGCACTACTACAACGCTTTGGTTCTCGACTCGTGTGTTACGTCAGGTAGGAAACTTCGGGTGATCTCCACGTGTGGATAAAATGTCACCGTAGAACTTTATTAAATACTAAGTTAGCTTTGCCCTTAATGTCCTGCAGTCACTTAATCCTCATGTCTCAACAGAAAAGAGGATATAACATCTGCATAGTCTTTAATGTGGAAGGAAAGATTGCACACCAAAGCTGGAAAATAATTTCAAGCTTGACAGTTCTGCGTAGCTGGATTTCAATACATCTTGTAGAATCGAAGTGTTGGTTCTTGATAAAAGATATACGTAGAATGACTTGTGTAACACACGAGCAAAGAATTATTTTCGAGAGCACAAAGTAATTCAATGACCAAAATGAATGCAGAAAAGCTGAATTTCACGTGACGTGATAAGAAAAGAAGTGAAGTAGTTGCAATTAAGGAAAGTAAAGGTGTTTGTTATGCCTTGGAAATTTATCGAGTTATTTTCAATTTACAAGCGCTGTAGAAAGCTTCATTAGCAAAAGTAAAAACGAAACTATTGTATATTCTTGGTGTGACGTCATGAAATGATGTTGCGTCAAGCGACGATGAACTCCATGGTAAATGACTAAACTCTTTGATGTTCAAGACGGCTTGGCTTCCGTGTACAACTTGGCTCTTGAAGATGTAAAGATGAAATTGATATATAAAAATTTTCATCCCTTGACTTGGAGCCCGGGGGCTATTCATACATCAACTTCTGCAGAAAAAATGGATAAACGAAACCTGAGAGAATGATTAATTGCGTTCTGCAGGACATCCAAGAATATGCGATGTTAGAGTATGTTTGTTTTATCTTGGTACGCTTCCCGCCTAAAGGATGGATCTGTCTGCAACGCGTTCTTGCCACGCCGCAGTTAAGTTGCGAGTTCAATACGCTAGAAAACGAAGCCAAACGCCACACCATTCACAAGTCACTGTAACACACTTGTTGGCGTGTGGCAACTAAGCACTTCAAATGCAAGCCAAACAGCAATGACCTCATTTGACGGCCTGGCTGACAACCAACGTCACCTACACGACAAAGCCAATAAGACGTCTGGCTCATTCCATCTCCATTCAGGCAGGGGGGGGGGGGGGGCAGGTGACCATCTCCGATTTTTTTTTTTTTAAATATATATTTGGTAGTCCTGTTGGAGATATGAAACCTGGAAAGAGGATTTTCCCAGAAAAATTTTGTCTTCGAGTTAAAAGTGCTCAGATTACATTTGAGGTTCTGATATAAAAAGCACGAATTACAGTCCAACAAGAGTATTTTGTAAACACCGGAAAACTTAGTAAAAAAGTAAAATGCAAGAATTTTGACATTTTCCGTATGAAGGATTAAAAAAAGAACCGTATTATTGCGACACAATATATACTCCTTCTGGGATCCCTATAGATAATTTTGTTTTCCATCTACGATGGCACATGGGTGAGAAAACGTGAGTGAAAGTATGATAAAACGTCATTTTCGCCTGAAATTTGGGCGGATTTTCTCCAAAAGGCCATTCTTAAAAATCTGAAAATCTGTCCGAACGATCTTTCATTGTTACCTATGTGAATCATGCAAACAGAAATGGAGATATTTGTGTATTAAATTTTTCGTAAATTTTTAAAACATTGTGTTGCACAGTGGCCGGGTATGCAACCACGCATAGTATTGATGCCTGTAATATATGCAACCATGATACTGGAGTTGTTGCATAGTATTGCGCAACATGTACCTAGGTATGATGCAAGTGTTTTGCAGTGCATCAAACGCTCTGGGATAGCTTCCATTTGGCATTTAGACTGCATTGGAGATACACTGCATTGTGTGAAGTGTTGTATGTCAACGATATTACCCATTGCGCATGTCAGTGCATCGTCTTGTTCGTGTTTCACAATAGATATACTATCTAATGTATATAAAAGTTAGTTAGCATTGCAAATATGTCTTCACAATATAGCACCAAGAGAGTTAAGTGCAGTGATTATTTAAAAAGACACAAGAAAGTAATATACAAAAGTAACACGAAAAATTTTACTGTTGTTGGTGATCTTGCAGAGTCATTACAAAATTATTTCGGATCACAAGTACAAGTAAACAGTGCTGATAACTTGTACAAAAACTGTTTTATTTATTACAAGGCTCAGATCGAGAAACCAGCTGCTTCGGTTGAACCAAATAGTGCTAACATTATTACAGATCAAATGACTGCAGATGACGATTCACTGACTTCAGATCCAATCTACGTTCCAAGTAGTGCAGTAATTGGTACTTTAAATAGTAGCATAAGTGTACTTGATACGCAAGTGTCGCCCGTGAAAAAACCATGACAAGTGAAGGAAGAAAGAAGAGTCACGTACGTAAAACGAAAATCAGAAGAACTAGAAAACGTGTTTTCGACTGTCGACTGTGTTTTCGAATAAATGTCAAAATTCTTGCATTTTACTTTTTTACTGAGTTTTCCGGTGTTTACAAAATACTCTTGTTGGACTGTAATTCGTGCTTTTTATATCAGTGTCTGGAAAATTACAAGATGCTTTTGGTGTGAGTGTACCGTGTTCCTCAGGAAGTTCGTCCGAGAGTTGCAATAATTGTGAAATGTGGTTTTCCGACATCACCTGCGCAATAAGGAAATCATTCTATCGTGAAAGAGTACGACTTCTCAGTATCGTGCCTGAAACCTTCAGTAAACACATGATCATCGAACGCATCCCATCTGCGACAAAGTATCTAGATAAGTCACGCAAAGTGAAAAAAGAAAAGGGTATGTGGGCAACGCCAGATCCGTACCAATGACACCTTTTACCGACCGCTTACCTCGAGACTGCATTGTCATATTACGTAGATGATAGTAAAAACTGTTCTAGACAAAGTCCGAATCAAAAAGATGTTGTTTCTGTAAAACGGTGGAAAAGTAAAAAGAGTTAAACGTTTTATGACCCGCTTCCTTAAAGAAGCCTTCAGATTGATGAATGAAGGTAATCCCGATATAAAGATATCTATTTCTAAATTTTATTCTTTACGTCCCAAGTGTGTTAAATGTCAGCCGGTGAAACAAACATGCACATGTATTTATTGTACCAATATAAATCTCATATGTACATCCCTGAGCAATCTTACTGAACGAAATATAGTGGATACAGATCTGTACTCTTTGTGTCTCTGTGGCGATCCTACCGAAAAGTGTTGGTTGCAAGAATGTGAGAATTGCCCAGGACTAAATGCAATTTCGGAACAAAGTTTAGAGATACAAGATACTGATGAAATCACGTATGCACTATGGGATAGCGGAGATCTTGTGAAAGAAACTGGAAACCTAAATAGGTTTTTAAAGCATGTAAAGTACTGGATTTCAAAAGGAATAATTCATAGCTTTATTGGAAAAATCCAGCGAGAAAGCATAGCTGAAATAAAAAGATCTACACTTCTTGAAACATCCTTGGTATTGCATTTCGATTTTGCCGAGAACTGGTCTGTTGTTTTGCCAGATGAAATCCAAAGTTATCATTGGCACGATTCATAGATATCTATATTTACGTGTTAGTGTACTTCAATGGCAACACAAAAAGTTATGCGGTAGTGAGCAATGACATGCAACATGATAGTGCTCATGCACTTTGTGCAATCAAACTGATACATCAAGATGTTAATGAAATCACCGACTCATACAATAAATTGCTCATAATTTATATTTCAGATGGAGCGGCTTCTCATTTTAAAAACGGGTTCCAGCTGTATGAGCTTAAAAAACATTTCCAAGACGATTCAATCAAGAGAAGATGGATCTTCTTGGCAACGGGACACGGAAAAAGTGCATGTGACGGTATAGGTGGGCTCTGCAAACATTACGAAACAACGTTTAATCTTCAAACCGACCCGGTAAGAGCTATAAGGGATGCAGAATCGTTTGTCAACACCGTTTCGGAACTTATCAAAGGCACAAGGCTCTTATTATTAAGTGCACGTACTATTCAAGACTTCAGAAATCAAAAATCATAAGAGTGGGTCAATGTTAAACCTGTGATTGGTATTTAGTCTAGTCATTTTTGGCAGGTCGACAATACAGGCACATTTATAGCAAGAAGCACGAAACATGTACTTGAAAAAATACAAGTAGCTAACAGTTCCAAAAGAATATATTATACTCTGAATAATCTTCAAATTGGAGATTTTGATGCTTGCGCTTATGATAAGCAGTGGTGGGTGGGTCAAGTAGTTTCACAGGAATTTCGCGATATTACAGTATCTTTTATGATTCCTCATGGACCTGCAACTTCCTTTAAATGGCCAGCTGAAAACGATGAGTGTAACGTTAATTTGAAAGATGTTCTAAAACTCACTCCGCCGTCTCCTACTTGTGCCTCAGCACGCTATCACAAATTCCTTTCCAAAGAAGTGATGTTGGTACAAGACCTCTTTGCTTCAACATGACTTACAGAGAGAGAAGCCAGTATGTAATAATTAACTATGCTATTGATTAATTTTTCATGTTATTTGTACATACCACAAAATTGTTTAAATCGACATCTTTTTGTAACATGTTAAATTCCATATATATATATATTCTAGTGTACCTTTATATAAGAATATAGCACCATTGCACGTTTCGATTTACTTTTTCAAACGATGAAAATTGAAAAAGAAAAAGAACTACAGATTTTCAGATTTTTTAAGAATGGCCTTTTGGAGAAAATCCGTCCTAATTTCAGGCAAAAATGACGTTTTATCATACTTTCACTCACGTTTTCTCTCCCATGTGCCATCGTAGATGGCAAACAAAATTATCTATAGGGATCCCAGAAGGAGTATTATATTGTGTCACAATAATACGGTTCTTTTTTTAATCCTTCATACGGAAAATAAATGTCAAAATTCTTGCATTTTACTTTTTTACTAAGTTTTCCGGTGTTTACAAAATACTCTTGTTGGACTGTAATTCGTGCTTTTTTATATCAGAACCTCAAATGTAATCTGAGCACTTTTAAATAAAAAAGGATCATCCAATTATCACTAAAATAGTTACTGAATTACGTGTCTTTCAAGATTTTGCTCATCCACTTTCTTATTAAAAATAGTGATTTTCGTCCGAATTTCATTAGCCCATAACTCGAAGACAAAATTTTTTTGGCAAAACCTCTTTGCAGGTTTTATATCTTCAACAGGGTTACCAAATATATTTTTTTCAACAAAATCAGAGATAGTCACCTAGTCAATTTTGCATACACCTGCCTGAATTGAGATGGAACGGGGCGTCTATTGGATTAAAACGTTCACGTGAGTGCTAGCAGAAAGTGCTTTAAAAGCCAACCAAGTATATTGGCGGGAAGCGTGCCAAGATAAAACACACGTACTCTAAAAGAAAGAAAAAAAAGGATTTACCAGAAGTGAAAGGATACTAAAATATAAGAATTCTCCATACCATGTAGATCAGTAAGCGATCCAGGAGGAAAACATCCAATGAGTTCAGTTGCTAACTGGTAATATTATCACAACACGGCACGGTAATTTATTAGATAGGCACACCATGATTCACAAACAGCAAACATAAACGTCGTAGGCGGCATTGGAGTGAGGAATAACCACCAGTTGAATCTGAAAAGTATCCAAATTGTGCGGAAAAGTTTCTGGAACATAAACAGGCTGCGGTGAGTACAAACTAAAAGAAAACACAGATTTTAAAATAAATTTTGGGCACTGATAATTGTTCATAAAAACTTCTTCAAACACTGTTGGACTTAGATTTTTTGTTGTTTCTTGGTTGTAAACTCAAATAAAAGCAATGAATACCATATAAAGTAAGACAAACCAACTAAGCAAATAAAATAAGGTAATGTACCAAGAACGATAGAAAATTACCTGAATATTAGGGTCGAGTCAAACCCATGCCTCAAAATTACCAAAAGAGATCGATCAAATATATAAGTGGTATCCTAGATTTATAATAAATTCAAAATATCGTAATGGTTAAGAAAATCAAAGAAATATTCAAAGCACAAAACCAAATAGTTATGTACAATAAAGAAGAAGGTACCAATAACAAAAGTGACCTGGATTATAGACAATGACCTTAGTCTAAATAAATACTACATGTAAACAAACAAAATACAAGAGATCACATAACAAAACAAACCTGTTCGTAGGATCAAACCGCGATCCACTACCAAAAAGATGCACAACCCAACGGTGCCGAAAGTAAACAAAACGTAAAGCTACCTAAGAGCAGAAAAATATTATAGAAGGCACAATAATAATCAATTCAAAATTTTTAAAAATTTCAAAATAGGAGTAGAGTTCAAGATTCCAAATTACGAAAACCAAAACGGAATTGATTAATAATAAAAAGAAAGAAAAAAAAACTAAGACCTTTTACCTATATTCTGAAATTTAGGAAAACCAATTATAAAACAAATTTCGAAACCCATTACAAACCACTAGTAGCTGCTATCGAAGTAAAAAATTAAGGGAATAGTTAAAAAAAAGAAAAAAAAACCTAAAGATTAGTGTGTGGACATCACAAAATGTTCTGAAGGTAATTATTTCTTGAAAATGGAAGTGGGCTGCCTCGCGTTTCCTCAAGGATATAAAAAAGAAAAAGCTTTGGGGGCAGTCTGATTCAGAACTAGCGCTTCCCTTTTATTAGGTTAAGAAATAATTACTTTCAGAGTAAAACCCCAAAGCCAAAATAGATCTAATGCAAATGACATTATATGAAATGAGTAGTTTTCAAAGTATAGACATACAGAAAAACTCAATAATATTCACAAGTAAGTCAGCTTGTTGATGGAAAAATATAAATATAGAGCAATAATATCATAAAAGGTAAATAAATTATGAAAAATAATAAAAAATAATTATTTTAAAGAAGTAATACTAGAATTTAAAATAGTAAAGTTCCCAAAATTTATTAAATTCAAAGTTTCATAAATTCAAAATATAATTAAAATTGCATTAAAGTTTCAAGAAACAGAACTAATTTTAAAATATGAAAATAAAATAGTTAGCAAAGTTTCTCTCAAAATTAAAAAGAAAAATCACAAATTGAAACCTAAAAGAATTGATAAATATAAAAATTGCAAAACAGATGCTGAGAGAATTTTAAGTTAGAAAAAAATTGTCAGATGAAAATAATTAAATAAATAACCAGTGTATGAATATAAATGCAAACCATGAAATAACACATAGCTTGAAAAACGATAAAAAGGTCATAAATCAGGTAGTATATTTAAAAACTTATCAATGTAAATAAGCACATGATTAAGTAAGAGTCAATCAGAGTTGGAAAAATAAGTCAATTAATATGATTAAATATATGATATAGGGTTATTCAATAAGCGCGCCAGTTTTGGATCATCTGGCAAGTTTTTGTTGCTAGGTTGCTGGCATTGTTTTGTATTGTTGCCATACTCACAAACATTCCGATTGTCGCCTTAGCCTGAATTTCTCACATTTTTTCAGTTTATGTCTAACCATGAAGCAGTTTACTATAGCGCAACGTGTACTAATTGTGAAAACTTTTTTTTATCAGAACGGAGAAAGTTATGCAGCAAATGCGACTTCGCGTAATGCTGACCAGTAATAGCTTCCGAGGTCCTTGTGACTTTTTTCTTTGAGATACTCTTAAATCATTGGTGTATGTCAATAAACCCCGTTCCATCCCACAATTAAATGAGAAAGTTCCACGAGTTGTTGGCGAAATCCAAGTGGAAACTTGTCAGGGAGTCATAGCGAATTCCACAGCATGCCAGCGCAGCAGAGGAGGTCATATGCCCGACTTCATTCACCATACCTGAAATCGGAAGTGTGATGAGCATGTTTATGAATTTTGTTAGTGTGTTTTGAAAAAATAAAGTTCATAATTTGAAGTAACAAAACCGGCGCGCTTTTTGAATAATCATTTACCTTGATTTTTAAAGTAATTAAAAAAAATCAACCATGATTCGGTTAGTCATAATTGACAATTATTAGGAAAAAATATATTTCGAATAAAAGTTAGATGTAATTTACCTCAGCAGTAGAATAAATATATAAAACTCAAACTCAAATAACAATGTCAAAACCAGGACAAAATGTCAATTATTAAAATATCTCTAACACAGTCAAAATAGATAATAATTATCAAAAATTCTCTAACCTGATCATGCTTCTAATTCCATCTTTAAACAGAGCAAAAACTTTATAAAGTCACAGATTAATCTCCTTAAACAACATGTATCGATGCTTCAAATCTTGTTTAGTTGAATTTTGTCACTGAAGTCACTCTTATTTTCGTACTGCGACGTATTCAAATGAAACCGTCGTATAGTTAGACGAATTTATAGGAAAAAAATACGGAATATATAGTTGCTCTTTTATTCACACCTCATTTTATGTACACTGAAAATCAACTTTTCTTATATTTTATATTATTTCCTTCCATTTCCACACACTTATAATATGTGCTTAGATTAGCCTGCGATATGAACAAAATGATCAAATATATTCCTTCCCACTAGATTGAGATTGAGTGCTACTTCATCAAAACCATGGTTGAAATTCATAGAATACACACATTTTATTGTCTGAAACTTGCTCTCTTTATTTAGAAATATTTTGTTAGAAGAGAAGCTACTACATTACATACTCATAAAGCAGGAAATTTTAAACAAAGAAAGAATCGTAGGTCCTGATTTATACAAGTTAACTATTAAACCTTGAATGACCAACCAGTGTGTATATACAATTTCATAAAGAAAACAAAGAATGATCTACTTAGAATAAAAACGCCCTTAGCGTTGCAGTACCGACATTTTCTACAGTCACTTAGGTAGATCCGTGCTTCGTGCATCGTCAGAACAAATTTCTAGCGCTCATCGACTAGACGAAGTTCACACAGCCTTTGCCCATGCTCTATTCGCTCTGCGATATGCTGTGGTGTTGACGCACGCACGCTAGCCTTGCGGATAGTTTGCAGCCTTAATTTGTGATTAATTCTACGATTCACTGTTGATTTGGTCATACGTATCGATCGATTAATTATAACACACTGTAGTAGGTCGCTATATGTAGATTATCTTTAGTACAAGTCTTGTGAGCTTCAGTTTTTTTTTTTTTTTTTTTTAATTGAAAATATGTCTACGTATTCAGTAATCCTAGCACCACCACCAAATATCACACAGGCAAGTACAAAAACATAAGCTGTACAATAGGTACTTGCAAAGCAAAAGCTCACTATATATATAAACAATGAAGAGAAGACAGAGGTACGCATATAATTTTGTACAAACCGCCGAAAGAGAAAAACGTAACAGCATTGAAACAAATGAAAATTATCTTGATTGTTGAAACAGCTACCGAAGAAAATATGAATAAGGAACAAGAAACTTCAGAAAATAGTAGTGGTCGAACAACGCAGAAAGAAGAAGCCACTTCCTATCTTATACAGTGTGTCATCCGGCGGCAAAGACGAACAAATATTGGGACATTAATAGAGTAGAATTTTAACAGAGAAGAAATAACAAAAGCACGGAGAGAAATTAGATCTAGATTCAGAACTGGACTTACAAATCAAGCGAAGTGTTACCTTGTAATAAAATTCACCTCCAGAGCAAGGAACTATATCAGAATACTGGAGATTACAATCTAAGAGAAAACTTAATAAATATAGAAATTTAAGGCAAACGTATCAAAATAAAAAAAATAGAATGTGGAAAAAGGAGCTGGCAAAGTTACGTTGGGCAAATTTTAAGCACAGATTCGTGGAGAGAACCCTACAAAACAATTAGCAAATAAGTTAAAAACTATTCTTTCATGTAAAATGCCGGATGGAACATACATGAAAAGTTGGGAGGAAACAGTAGAATATCTTATGAACACCCTATTATCACTGGATGACCCCGAAGATTATCAAACGCAAACACAACTGAGATATTTCATGTTGGTAACTCCAATAGCAGATGAATTTGAAGAAGCCAAAAAAATGAATAAACAATATCAAAACTGAAGAAAAAGGCACCATTTCCATGTATAAAACCGGAAATCTATAAGAAAAATGCTGACAAGTGGGTGCTATACTTGTCGAGACTATTTAGTCTATACTTCAAGAGAGGAAAATTCCAGATAGATGGAAAGAATATAATTTAGTTATTTAAAAAAATCTGAAGACAAAATAAACGATGACTCGAAATTCTACCAACTCATATCCCTATTAAACATTATGAGGAAATTATTTGAAAGAACAATAATGGAAAGAAGATAAAGAAATATAATTTTAGATATCGATAAATTACAGTATAGCTTTAGGAAAAAGAAAAGCACAAAAACAGCTATAAAAAGACTGATAGGCCTAATCAAAGAGGGAAATTAGAGAAATATAAAATCATAATTTACACTGACATAAGCGAAGTATTTGACAATTTGTGGTGGTCTGCCTTCTTCAGAGAACTAAACGAAAGAAATATAAACAAGACACTGTATAAGATAATGTAGAATACTCCAATGGAAGACAAACAATAATGCAATCGCCAGGGAGAAATAATAATATTGACAATAATAATAATAATAATAATAATAATAATAATAATAATAATAATAATAATAATAATAATAATAATAATAATGATAATAATAATAATTCAAAAGCATGCCCGAAGGACTCGATTTATGGACTTTTAACGTGGAACATCACTATACAGTCAAGCTTACAACACCTGAATGATATGGCAGAAACCTTGGCGTTGCGGATTATGCCGATGATCTGGCTACTGTCATATCAACATCATCAAGAAACCAAATCGAACGTAAAGACTGAGTAGTTTTATTGGAATTAAAGAAATAATGCACTGACAATAAACTAACATTATTAGCAAATAAAACAAAGTATATGGTCTTTGGGAAGGAGTTTAAGAGAGGTCCAATAATAAAAATAGGGGAAACAAAATGTTAAAAAAAGTAAATAAAATAAAATAAAATAAAATAAAATAAATAAATAAATATAAATATCTTGGAGTTTGGATCGACAAAAAATTAAACTCCCATAAACATTTAACAGCAATAATAAAAAAAGAAATCGCAAATGAATTTTTAACCGTAGCAACAAAGAACTTTAGTCTTAAAATATATATATAACAAGACAATTTTAATGTCAACTTTACAAAATTGCGCAGGCATATGGGAACATCGAATTTTTATGAATATTAAATTAAAACAAACTTTACAAAAGGGTACAAAGACTCATCCTAATAAGGATAAACAGCATGAGTAAGGCAATTCCCGGCGAAATATTGCAAACACTTACCAGTGAAAAACAAATTTATCTCTAAAAACATCTGAACAAAATAGAAATGATATATGCGATGTGGAGAACAACACACCCCGGAACACGTTTTCTGGTACTGTGACGCATATATATCAAATAATAAAATAACAGGAATTAAAGGCGAACTGAGTCTAGATGAAATCAAAACTATATTACAAGATGAACAAAAAATTCAGAAAATTGAATATTGTTGCAAGATATATCTCAAATAGATTGTGCAAAGAAAGACAAGAGGGAAGAAGAAGAGAGAGTAATGTTTTACTCAAAATTAGGCAAACACTAAGAATCTGCTGGAAAAATAATTAAGCTCCAAGGAACTGCCGAGAGTTTAGAACCACATGCTTTCAGTGTTTAGACTTAGTGCCGTATTATTTTTATATGTTTATATAGTGTTAAGTGTTGTGAAGAGGAAGACAACGAGGAGAAAGTTATTTTGTCTTTTTTTTATATATAAACAACAAGAAACCATACAGAATTAGAAAAGTGAATCTGGGAAACCGACTTCTTATAATAAGAAGTACACCTCTTTGCAGTATTTTTTATTTTTATTTCTTTTTTAAGGTGAAGGTTAAATGTTAAGTTTGTTTTAAATGCTGACAACATGAACAGATATATAAGAAAATTAACCAAAACATGAAATTAAGAAAGAAAAGAAAGCGAATAGAAAACTTAGAGTACCAATTTTCTAAAATGAAATTCACGCAAGACATGAAACTAATTCAAACGAATTATATTTCATCTCTCTTTCCAGCTTGTTTCGTTTCAGGTTACGTCCATGCGTTGTGTCTGCATGTTTTTTTTTTTTTTTTTTTTTTTTGTAAATAAATAAACAAACATATTAATTACTTACACATACGGCATGGTTTGATATTTTTAGGTACCATATAATAAAAAAAAAATGGCCTCACCTGAATCTACTGAAGATGATGAGCTGAAAAAGAGAGAAAAAATCGATATAAAGTTAGAGAAAAAAGGGCAGAGGCAAGTTGCGACTGTCATAATTAAGTCTGTAAGAAATCAGCAAAGGCAGCCAGATGTGGAGGCTATTTTTTTAAAAAAATGTCCTTTCTTAATGGAATTTCGTTCGTAATGTGGATTGTAGAGAAGAATGCTGTGTACAACGTTTAATTATATCACAGTGACCTGTTCTACTGCGAAGTCAACGTTCCGACACTGTTCTACTGTGTGCGAATTGCTAATGTTTACAAAAGAATCATTACCTTCACTCTGTTATAACCAGCTGAAAGTCTGATACACGTGTGTGTACAGTTTTGTTGTTTTGTGAAACTTGGTTACCTTCGGATATTTTCTTTACGGTTGGTTATCATTTGATGTTTCCTAGCACACAACTTTTCCTTAAAGTATATCCACAAGAAACAGGTGGATTAGATTAGGCGATCTAACTGGCCAGTCACTACAGCTAAATCTTGAAATGAAATTACTGGGGAGTTGATGTCGAGAAGTGGTTATTAGCATTGACGGTTGGTGGATTGTGGTCTCGGGTGTTGCAGCAAGAACGATTGGAGATAGAAGACATAAACTGGACTTTTTGATTAATCAGCTTAGCTTTAGATGCAAGTACTATGTGGTATATAAAAATAAATAAAATTATGTCTTAAAAAACTAAAAATTAATGTAGAAAGTCTTATCAAATTACTCACCTTATTTAAATAGAAAGTCCATTCTTCTCTCTTTGATTGCAGCAAACCTGTTTATTACACGCTGGTTGAAGTCTGGTATACCCATTACCAGGTCTTTTTCAATGGAAAGCATAGCCAATGCTGATAACCTTTCTTGAGACATAGAATTTCTTAAAAATGTCTTAATTCTTTTCAATGTGGAAAAACACCTTTCTCCTTCTGCTTATGTCATAGGTACAGTTAATATCAACTTCAGAAGCTTTGTAAATTCACTGAATGATTTTTCTAGATTATTCTGGACAATGAATTCTAGCAAACCCACAGCCACCGACAGGGATGAAAATTCCTCTGCAGCGTAGATTAAAGACAATTCGTGACAGAGCTTAGTGTTGTCGAAAAAACTGTAAATTGAACACACTTTATTGACTATTTCTATCGGAAAATTTACAGCATACTCTGGAAACATATCTGGTGAAAACATCATTGCTGTCATAAGATGTCCTCTGAATTTAAGCCGAGTTTTAGCTTCGCAAATTATAACATCAAATACTTCTTTAGCTTCCCTGTTCCATTCTGTGCTATCATTCTTCCTCTTTTTTGATTCTTTCTCTGTAGATTCTATTCTTTTGTTCATGTCGTCATCAATTTGATTTCTTATTTCATTAATGTTCTTTTCAAAGTTTAAAAATCGCCTGTTGTGCAGAAGGGTCAATCTCTCTCTTTTGAAGCTGCCCAAACAAAATTTCTACAAGTGGCATTATTTTGCTGAAGAAAGATAACCAAAAATTTGAAGTGGTGACTGATAAGGATTTTTTTAAGGCCATCAGCCTGGTAGATTGAATTTGCATGTTTTATCTCATCTATCGTTAGTATCTTGTTCATGCACTTGATGATGTCTTTTTTATGATCAAATACGGTATTCACACGTCTAGACATAAAATTCCAATGAGTATTACTTGCCCGAGGTAACCGTTTCTGAACTATTGAAACCAAAACTGTGGTTCTATGTAGGCCACCAGAAAAAAAAATGTGCAAATACCTTGTGAATTAGAAAAGAAACTCTTACATTTCTATTTACTGAAGCAGCTTTGCTTATAACCAAATTAACTTGATGAGCGTAAAAATGTATATATTCTGCACTAGGAAAAGTTTCTTTAACTATTGCTTGTACCCGCTAGAAGAACCAGACATAACAGATGCACCGTCATAGGTTTGTGCAATTAATTTGCGTGAATTTTCATGAAGACCTAACCTTTCGTTTTTCAATTCTGCAAGCAAATAAGAAGCTAATGTTTCAGCATGGTGCTTTGGTGGTGAAATAAAGTTCCAAAAATGTTCTACTGGTTTGCCCTTTACTTCGTACCGAAAAACGATAACCATTTGAAATATATTTGAGATGTCACTTGTTTCGTCGGTTATAATAGCCAGGAAATCAGCTTCTTTAATTTCATGTGTTTTTTCTTCCTGACAGACCTCAAACATTATTTGTAGGAGCTAATTCTGGATCGTTTTCGGTTTCTCAAAGCAATGTCTAACTCTGAACTGAAATCTATTAATCCTCTAAATACTCCCGGATTAGAGCGCAAGTCAGTTTCATCGCGCCCCTTTAAGCAAGTTCAAAAACGCCACAAAAACGAACACAGTTTATGATAATATTCAGTACGTACCTGTTATGTTTGACTTTTTCATTGTGTTCTTCCAGTTTTCTTCTACAAGCACTGTCCAACTGCGAAGCAATATTTACTGTTCCAAAATGTGTGAATTTTAAAACACTTCTCAAATGTGAAGCCGGATTTTCTTTCTTTTCTTTTCTTTTCTTTTTTTCGTTTGAGCATAAATGGTTTAAATCTGTTACGTCTGATTTTGCTCACGATTCTTCACCACCAAACAACAAAGATGGAAAGCAAAATAGTGCATTTTTTACTTTACACTTACACAACCAATAATTACTATTGTATATATCTTTTTTGAACACTTTCCTGTACTGCCTATTACCTGTTTTGGTGCTCTGCACTAAGTCTGGCAATGGCCTTCCGAGTTCTTTAATCGCAAGTTTCTCCTCAGCTGAGAGCTGGAAAATTGACTTCTTTTGTAAATTATTTACAGAATTCATTGTATAGAATTGATTCAGAACTGTACATTATTCACAGAACTAGAACACATACACAACACAATCATTAAAAAATGAAATACACTCGAGAGGTATATGAATCAGAAATGCCACATATACACCCATACACACTGCATGAAAGAAAAAACAACATTCCAAATCATCAGTCTTCGTTGTACGCACTGCACTATGAATTGAATACAGAACGTTGCTTTCACATGAGACTAAACAATGCTTATTAATGTTATTAAGTATTCTCTCTATAACGTTCTGAAAAGCAAACTCTGAACCTGCCAAATGTAGGGTCAGCATGTAACAGAAGCCACAAGTCAAAGAACGCCAAAACAAACAACATTGCTAACCAATCCCAAATGTACTGTAGCGTTTACCATTACACAGTTTTATACGGATAGTCGACAGGAGTATAAAATACATTTATTTTATGAAAGAAATATGTATATACTAAAATACTATCCATAGAAGGGGAGATGTTTTACAATTTTTAACATAAACGTCTGGTGGGATACTGTTTTGGAAAGCAGAAATGTGATTTTTCATTACATTAACCCAAGTTCTAAGGCATATCAATTTTTTTTTCTTGATTGGCAATTCGTGTTAGAAGCAAAAGCACGCATGTTTGCTAGTTAAATGAATTTTGTTGTGTTCGGAAATTAAGAAATCACATGGTAATTCTTTGAGTTGATTTTGAGTTTAACGCCCCATTCAGCAGCGAGGCTATATGAGACATGGACCTACTGATTAACGTGGAATCCGAACCACTTGAGTTCCCGTCGGGAATCGAACCCGGGTCTCCCGCGCCAAAGGCGCGTATGCTAACCGCTTAGCCACGGAGGAGATCAAGTATGATTCTTTATATTGATGTATTAAAATTTTATTTATAAATTACTCTGCTGCTGAACGGGACGTTAAATTCAAAATCAACTCAAGTCATAAATTGTTCTACAAGAATTCTTTATTATCTACATAAGCTAATAATTGATTTGTAAATGCGTGTTTACTTTCATTTGCTTTCTAATCTACTAATATTTTTTTCTTATTTTGTGATTCTGCGATTACTTTTTTTAAGGTATCATTATATTGGTTTGCTTCCGCACAGTCCCGTAATTTAAATATATGAAAGCATAAAAATAAATCCAGTTTGTTACTTGATAGTGTAATAAAATTCAGAAATCTTTCCTAGTGCGACAAAGCCTTCTCGTTTCCTAAAACCCGTGCTGCGTTGCAGGAGCACTGCAACGACCAGAGCCTTTAACTTCTGAGATAGGGGAAAGGAGACTTAACATTCGCTCTAATTGCCGCGCTGAAGAAGTCTGGTCGTTGCATGCTTACTGCAATGCAATATAAATTAGATACTCTTGATGGGCTGTTTTCTCGTTTTTGAAAACAGATTAATGGATTTTACAGTTATAGAAGTAAACATAATACATAGAAGAGTACATAGTGTCTCTTAATTACATATATAAAATTAAGGGACAGTAATTTTTTTTTTTTAATTTTTTACTACTACTGTTAATAATAATTTTTATTGGAAAACTTTGGTCGTTGCGCAACGCTGCAACACTAACATTAGCCGCCACTGGTTATTAGTAGTCTTCCTGCTGGCTAGTGGTACCATTCCGTCAAAGCTACATGTCACTAAGACCAAGCGACACGTTTTCGGAAAGAAGTTGATTAACATATTATAGCGTTCAACAATGAATTTCGTAAACAATTAATATTTTTCTGAACAGAGTGTGTACTTCTTTATTAAAATTAAAATATTTCGTAACAGTTTCCATAACGTAACGTTATCTTCCTCAGGCATATGTATGTTCATATTAATGTAAGTAATAGAGACATCCTTTATTACATACATTAATATGAACATACATAAGCCAATTAACGTCTGAGGAAGATAACGTTACGTTATGGAAACTGTTACGAAATATTTTAATTTTAATATTTCAGAACAATGTTAATTATTTAAGTAATAATTCCATAGTCAACATGGAGGAAGTTACAATGAATTTTGATTTTATCATTCTCATCCTCAAAGAAGACAGGCCTATCAAGTACGAGTGGGACACACTACACGATACGGGAAGTAGGATTTTTCATGTACTCACTGTACACTCTCTGACACTCAAAATCCTCAATTCTGTTTTTAACAAACTCTTAAGGATAAGTTCCAAATCCTTTTCCAAAATTCTCCGAAATTTGTGCGGGAAATACGTATTTCTAAAAGCAATATACGAGAACAGTTACGGGGAGCTTTGCTTAATCGTATTCGCAATTCAGTCAATATTCTTGGAACTACCCGATGTTCGTGGTTTTTCTGGAGAGGATTTTTTATTGACTTACCTGTGACACGGAGATTATCAGAAGTTGTAGAATTACTATCCATGAGGGATCCTCACAGTTTTGGAAATGTTGACAAAACTTCTTTTGTGCGTCTATGTATGAGTTTCCACTAGTCGGATCACTTCCACAATGTACACCCAATTCCAAAAAGAATGAGCGCATTCATTACTATTGCTTTGAGCTAAAAATTTTCTTCTAAGCTCAACTTCGGTTATTTTTGGAAACAGTAAACCAAAAGATGCCAGGTTCGAGCTCCCAAGCCAATCTTCGCAATGGGGATTAAATGTGCATATATCTTTTTCTTCTTTTAAGTGCAATAAGGCATGTTGCATTGTTATCAAGTGTAGAAAAAAAAGTAACGTACACTGAAATACATAATATAGTATTTCAAAACTTGTATACAGGTGGGCACATACTGGTTTCGTCACCTGTTTCTATATCTAAAAGAACACTTCCAATGAAAGGAAAGACAGCGAATATAGTTCTTCCATCCATAATAGAATGAAAAAGACAAAGGAGAAAAAACAACATTCGCAACGGATATGGATACCATTGTCTTGGATATTCAGTTACATTTTTTTCAGAAGAAGCAAGGCAGGAGTATTCATGTTAGCTCAGTTGTAAAGCACGTGACTTCTAATCGTAAGATCGTGAGTTCGATTCCTGTTTGAAACAAGATTTGTGCTATTTAACGGTATATTCCTCAATGTATGAACATTTGTATAAAATAATTACATTAAAATAAATTAGTTGTATACAATCATTTCAAGATATAAGTAATTATTATTTAAAATACAGAGCGATCGAAAAGTCCCCGAACCCAAACTTAAAAAAGGCGGTAGTTATTGCGAGAAGGTAAATATTTCTGTGTAAGCTGATTTGCTAGTCTTGGCTATACACGACACAAGAGATGGCACTGGAGAGGGGCGCTAGCAGTCGTGGCTAAGAAATAAACTACATAAAGCTGTTAAAAAAATAATCACTTTAACACAAGTACTAAATAACGCACACACAGGAACACAGTAATCAGCTAACAAGTTACTCAAGTGATCTCTCTTGGAGGATATCTGGGTGGATGTAAGCACATCACAAGAGATGCTGAAAGTGGCCTCCTTCCTGCAGCATGCATAAACGTATGCGACGACACATGTTTCGTGCTATGCGATGGAGCATAGGCATATCAATTTTCAGAAATGCACTGAATGATGTTCGTTTCCAGTGTATGTAAATCGGAGGATTATTTTCGTAGACTTTCCTCTTTAAATAGCACCAGAGGAAAAAAATCAGGTGATCTTGGCAGCCAAAGACGTGTTGAAATCAAGTGGTCATAAAAAAAACTCATGCAGAAATGCCATGGTGTCATTGGGCGTATGGCATGTTGCCCCGTCTTGCTGTAACCACAGATCTCGTTCACCAGCGTCCAAAAACGCGATAAACTGCTGTATAATGTCCTGGTACACAATGGAGTTCACTCGGGTTTCGAAAAAAAATCGGTCCAATAATTCGTGATCTGGACACGGCACACCAGACACAAATTTTCTGCGTGTGGAGTGGTGTCTCATGTAATGTATGTGGATTTTCAGTGGACCAGTAGCGAGTGTTCTGTGCATTAACATGATTTGTCAAATGGAACCAGGCCTCGTCCGTGAAGTACACCTTATCAAGGACAGCAATATTGTTGCGAGTGAATCGTTGAAACCACCGACAATACCTCATTTGAGCACAATTGTCACCTGATCGCAGCTCCTGAACGACTTTCACGTGATATGGTCGTAATTTTAGCCGTTTTGTTGCTTTTTGTGCACATCCATATGATACGCCCACTTGTGATAACAGCCGAAGTCCTTTCTGTGGGGATTGTTGCAGTCGTGCGGCGACGTCTTCCAAAACATCACTCGTCTAAACTGTAGGGCGCCCACTACACTGCCATGTTCACGAAATCTCGTGATTAGTGTATGAATATTTTATTTACTCACAGAACGCCCGAAACGATTCACAAATTTCTCGTTTGCAGCATTGTATAATGCAGTATTAAAATACTCCTGTAACAAAAACATACGCTCCTTCACGCTTCACTGACAAACTCATCCTTGCAACTGGAGTGATTATTTTGCTAACAGCACTTTATGTAGTTTATTTCTTCGTCACGACTGCTAGCTCCACTCCCCAGCCCCATCTCTTGGGTCGTGTATAGCCAAGACCCTAGCAAATCAGTTTACACAGAAATATTCACCTTCTTGTAATAACTACCCCCAAAAAATTGTTTGAAGTTTGGGTTCGGAGGCTTTTTCGATCGCTCTGCATAACATCAGAGATGTGTTGGGTATTGACAGAACGTCGGTATATGTAAATGTTAAATAAAAATTAAGTAAAACGTGTAATGGCAATACATAAATGTCTGTTGTGTATTTGTCATACTGATGTTACTTCTCAATATTCTCATTACAGAATGGGATTTACGTTTTTAAATATACAAACAGTATTACAATCACTAAATATGAGACATTTGCATCTGGCGTTTATTTAATTCACTGCTGAAGTTTGTATTAAGTATGGACTTTATTCGTCTAATGCATCACCAGAGTTATGCAGAATAAAATGCATTACTTATTGTATAATTTGAGTAAAGCAGTTTGTTTTAGTCCTTTGAAATTATTAACATTTCTCCTCACACCTTGCACAAGAAACTGAAACATACGTAATTATATTTCGCTAAATACTTCCAATCTAAGGTTTTGCGTCCCACCTTTCATAAGGATCAGTGGTGATCGAATAGGTAGCATTAGGAAGTCACTAATTCAATTTCTGAATTCCAGAATATCGAAATTTCGGAATTTCGCAGCAGTAGAAAATGAAAATACCATAATCAAAAATACGACATACAAACTTGACAGGGTTGTAGGAAAGAACCGTATAAACTCACATTGTCACTAACGGAATAATGGAAGTAAATTCAAGTATTTTCATTGCTATTTTGTGTCTAAGAATGTTTAAACAATTGCTTCATCGAGATTCCGGGATTTCGGAATATTATAAGTGTGTACAACATTTTCCACGGATATGATTATAACTGTCATCGAACACAGGAAATTCAAAGTCATCGATCTTCAGAATGGATTTTTAAGCGTTCATGTTACCTCACTGGTAGACCGTGGGAATCCTAATTGTCAGGTCTTGAGTTTAAATCCCACAGATACTTTTTCCGTATTAGTAGAATTAGACAAATATGATACAAGGAGTGGTTGCTACGAGAAATATTTTCAGGAAAGTTTAGGTAGCCCTAAAAAGGTCCCTTTTGGGAGTTAAGGTGGGGATCTAATAATGTATCCAACAGCCTTCTGCATTCTTCTGGGTATGGTATCTATTAGGTGACTAACAAATCCATTTCCTTGGCCTACCTTCAGGCATGTCTCGAAAACAAGGCCCCACAGGTCGTTTCAACTCTGTCTCAGGCCAACTATCCTTTAGAGCAGTGGTTCTCAAACTCTCCAGTAACGCGGACCCCCTGTTCATTCGGAAAGTGATCTGCGGACCCCCTTGCAATGCTATCTGAAATTTCACATGATATTTAAAAATATACTATGCCTAATTAGAATTACTATTGACAAGAAAAATAATGCAATAAGTAATTTATTCTAAAGATACATGATTCTTTCTAATAAACGAAATTTCAATTGAAAATACAGTAACTTTCAACACTGATATTATATATATTAGAAATTCACTTGATAATCAATGTTCCCAGATGTGGGGTCACTAATGTGAGGAATGAAATTCTTTGTGTTTTTCCATAATTACACTAAAATCTGGAATAAGTTTTGTCACCATCCATGTTAGGTCCGATTCCACATTACGACGATTTTGCTTTATTGTTTTAATACTGCAAAGAGCAGAAAAGGTCTGCTCACATCAGTAAGTAAGTGTTAGGGAAAGGCATAAAATGTTGCAATGCCTTTTTAGACAAGTCTTTATACTCACAACGCATATGCAAACAAAACTACAGTTCAATTTCTTTGAAAATATTTTTCCATGAATTTCACAGGATAGTTCCAATAGCAGTACTTATTCTGTTTTAGAGAGATTCATACCTTGTATGTCATGGATTTCTACATTAGTGAAAGGATTTTCGATCCAATCATTACCAGGTTGTGGGACAGGGAAATATTCTCGAAAACTTGCAGCTAGTGCTCTCAAGTGTCCTACAAGTGTTTTATGCATTTCAGCAGAGAGTTTTTCACCTGACGAATCAATAAAATCATTGAGAACTGGAAATGATGAATAGTTATTGTTTTGTACTCGTACTGCCCACAGCTGCAGTTCCTTAATCTTAAAAATATTTCTTTCATAACAACTGTGAGTTCCATTTTATTACAACACATTTCTAATTTTAGGCATCGCGAACCCACTGGCTAGATCCACGAACCCTCAGGGGTCCGCGGATCCCACTTTGAGAACCACTGCTTTAGAGTACGTTTCACGTCTGCCCACCTGCCCACACATTTTCCATGGGATTTCTCTACGAGGCGGCCAGTCAATTAAATCAATTTCAAGCTGCCCAGAAAACTTGCTTTTATCTATAATCTGTCTATTCTAAGCGCATCTACAATATATTTTACCTTAGTATGCATTTTTTACGTGGAGTATTTTCTTCAGATTACCTACATTTGCATCGTATCAGTGATATTTTTGGAAATCCATTTCTTTATACGAAAGTTCATCTTGTAATTATTTTACTTGTACAGTCCGCAGCAAAAAACCTGCAACATGAGTAAGTTTATTGTGAAACAACGAAGTCTTTTGCTCCAAAATAAGTGTGCAGGGGAGGACGCCGAGGTTTCTCCTGGTGTGATTCGTGCCACTTAGACGTTATGTTGATTCCCTGTGCTGTTAGGCGTAGATTCACAAGAAACTTATATGCTCATGATGCAGGTTTTTTTGCTGCAGACTGTACAACTTCTATTTAATTCCCTTTAGTCTATGCAGGATATTCTTTTGTGCCTCGGCAATTATTTACTTTGTCGACGAATTTACTTGGTTCTATTTCACTGTTAGACAATAAATCTGTTTAGTAATACATGCTTCAAACCAGGGTGGATTGATTTAAATCACTTTATTTTTTAAACAAAAATCGTTGATTTAAATCGAATTCCGAAATAAATTAATTTAAAGTGAAAATAAGTAAAATCCCTTCCTGTTTTATTTCGATTATGGAAATTAATAATCATAATACAATGAGACTCAAATGTACAGTATACTATGAAAACAAATGTCATGCAGAGGATGATTAGGGAAAATCCCGTTTTGGACAGGTAACGGAGCAATCCTGCTTTCTTCTTTTCGTAACATTGGGTTTGGGTTTTAAGATCGTTAACTATTTCAACGGGGAAATCACTATCGACATTTAAGAAGAAAATTCTTTTTTGTGCGTGTCTGTTTGTTTGTTCCTAGATAATATGGCGTATTTAGAGGGTCCTATCCCCTCTCCATTTTTTTTAGAACTAGCTTGCGGCATGAAATACATAAATTTCGCCTAAAGTTAAGAGTTTTTAAAAGTGGGCCCCTGCCAAATATAAGTAACTTTTCTGAAAAAAGTGTCATTTTGATAAACGTTGCTGTACTTTTTTCTTAATGCTTAACCTTTTAAATTATATCACCTATTTTTAGGTGATAGGGTAGAATCTTCATTATTCGATTAAAACAGTACCAATAACGCTTTTTACTTCCTTTTCTTCAAGACTGGAGGCATTCTAGAACACGTTACATATGCTTTCACGCCCTTCTGCGTTGAGGCATAGTGTGTGATGACGTCATAATTTTAAAAAGATGATATTTTTGTTATGCGTATTATTATTATTATTTGGCGGGTTACATTTTGCATTCAGAAGACTGAAATTTTGAACCGTTTGAAAATTAGTTTTATTCTGAAGAGAATAATGTACAAATCATAATCCTACGATAAATAGGGATGTCTGAGGAAATTTTTATATTACATTCGGGGCATCTGGGGCATTGTGGGAATGTTCTTAGCTCATTGTTAAATAATTTCCTCACCCTTACTACTCAAGATAGAAGCTTGAAGTTTTGTACACACATTTAGCACACCCCTTAGTATTTCCCAGTTGATTTTGAGATCCGTGCGTTAACACAGGGGAATCCAGAGGGGATCAAAATTTAAAAAAAAAAAAGTAAAAAAAAAAAATGCCGATTACTCTCAAAATTTCCCGCTCCAGGGACATGATAGGGAAATGTAAATGTTACCGTTTCAAAAGCTTTTCTATTCTAAAGAGAGTGATGTATGCACCATGATCCTAGGATAAATAGGGATAATGCTGTAGCTGCTTGACTGAAAGTCTATAATTTACGTTTAAAAAGAGCCATAATTTAAAAAGGTTAAGGAACATTGTTTGGGATTGATATAGGTTAACGATTGGGGATAATTCAAAATTCAACCCCAATACTTTCACTTAAATGGCATAATTAGCATTTAATACTAATTCCTAATGCTTTTTCTTCAGTTCACGACTTGCATTATACGAGGAGGAAGATTTGATTTAAATAAAAAAAAATCAACAAAAATGATTTTTTTAAAAAAAAAAATCAGGATTTTTTCCACCCTGCTTCAAACACTTGACCAACTGATATTTTATTTTTTTACTATTATTATTATTATTTATTGTGGTTTAATGGGACAGAATCGTTAAGAAGAAGACATATTTTTTTAAATCCACATCATGAAACAATTTAGACTTTGCACGGAGTACATACGAGGCGTTCCGGGTAGTAAAGGCAACTAAACATAGGGTCATTTTTTTATTTTCCCAAAGTAATAACTCCAGAAATTCAATAATAATAATTATAATAACTACTTGATAGAGCAACGTTTCGTTGAGTTCGCCCTTTTGAAGAAGGTTTTTAAGACGCATTTTCCCCCAAACAAGCCTCTGTTCAGTTTGCACTCACTGTCCAGAACGCTTCACATATTATGCTCGAAATATCTATAATATATTATGCTCAAATTGAAGCTAAAGGGAAATTTTAAAATCTTTTTCGCATTTATAATAGTAGCAATAATTAAACAAGCATCTTCGCAAGAAATAAATTCATTCCAAAGCTCAAGCTCAAAAGTTTTTTTTTTTTTTTTTTTAATTATTATTAAGTACAACAAACACCAGAGGGAAAACAAAACTTCCATCTACATACGTAAAAATTCTCTAAAATGTGCCATACGTGGAGTATAATATACCTTCTGTTGTATTATGTAAATCTGAAAATAGCGCTACAGAATATCGAAACTACTCAACAGACAGAAATATTGACTTTCCCTGCTATATTGTAACAATTAATTTAAGGTTTAAACTTATTTCTTATTGAAATAAAACGAGGAATCGATGAGGTACTACATTTATTTTTTCATTTCATGTACATTTCATGAATGACATAATAACATTTAGTTTAATAAAAACATGGTAGTATAATAATTAAAACTACATGTATGTACACAATACCTAACACACCATCTGACTCTAAATAAAAATCTACATATTGACTTAGTTCCGTCTTTATTTGTTTTATCGTTATTATTTTTTTTTCGACGTGTCAGAGTAGATAATATTGATAGTAATACATTGAATTACATACTTATGAAAAACAGATGATCTCATACAATGCATACTTAGCATTATTTCTTAAGGAATGAATCTTGTATGTATTACTTAAGAATAATTCATTCGAGCCATTTTTTTCCTGATTAAAAAAAAAAAAAAAAAAGAAGAACTAAAAACATTTGAGAGGGACAGCTGCGTAAGGGTTAGAAAATACTATTACAATGGTTGGTAACTCATAATGGTTTGAGCATGTTGTTTTACAACTGGGAAATAAGTCATGGTAATATTCTAACGTTATAACAGGATCACAGTGCATTTCTCAGCTGTAGATAACATTATAAAATTATTACTAATAAATTGGAATAACCAAAAGTTTTATTTATTCTATCTTGCTTTAGATTTGTCTAGAGAGAACACAACAGTGACTCGACTTTTATATTTATTATTATTAAACTTTCTGTTCCCGACTTTTGAATGTTATTTAATGATTTCAACTGCTTCTGCCGCAGTCGCCATCGGAAGCTGATAAAATTATTAGTTAAGAAAATTTATTTACTTGCAATGCCAAACATAAAAACGAATATATTTACATGAAAACTAAATCCAATAATTTCTTCATTCGATTTTAGAAAGATAACTGTACAGATATGTGGAATAAATAAAAAATTCAAATTACAAAGTGCAACAAAAATGTCCAGTTTATTTTCTTCTATGGTATATTCATCATTAATAATGGGATTAACATACAGGAAATTCCTAGGTACTGGTTCTTCAATCACGCCAAGGTATTATTGGATTTAGTCTTCATATAAATATATCATTTTTATGCTTAGCACTGTAAGTACGTAGATTTTAACTCGTAATCCGATCAACTCTCGACCAAGACTGCAACAGAAGAAGTTGTTAAAGTGGTTGACAAGTAACACTTCGCTCCTTTGAATCTGGAGTGGCAGAATGCGACACATAACCTGAAAGAGCCAGTCATAATTAAGATGAATTGGGATTTCCAGCGTCAGTCAGCAATGGATTCGGAAGTTATAGGTCTGTAAAGTTAATATAGGAATCCGTAGGAAATACAGCGTCTAGGCATTTTCTTGACATTCCTTTGTGCTAAGCTGAATATAGTGTAACGCTGTGTACGAAGACGTCACAAGAGTCTGAACGTGCCAGGGTGATCCCACGAATTTGGCTGAAAAATGTATAGCAGTTACCTTCGGAAGCATATGGGAACGAGAAAACGTTCACGATCTAACAGTTCAGCACTCCAGGTTCAGGAATTTGATTTAGTAGGCTTCCTACAAAACTGGTTATTTCGACAAAGCACCAGGTATGTGTATTTCTCCTCACAATTACTGTTTTGACTCAATCGACAGTGACACTTGTTCGAAGTGTAATGAGTTAGCTTTTGTCAGGTGTGTACACTGTGAGCAAACTTTCTGTGCTTCTCATGCTGTTTCTCAACCTGCACATTGACTGGTCTCTGTAAATACTTCAAACGTGATTCAATAACAATCTTTTAATTTAACCCGAACTCAGTCTTGTTGTCTGCTTGAAAGTTACCTTCCGCTTGCCTCTCGTGCTTTATAGATAGTATGGTTTCTATGTAGTATATTACATAAGGTTAGCAGAAAGAAACTTCAAGAAAATGCCTAGATGTTGTCCTGTGGATTCCTATATTAACTTTACTGGCCCATAATTCCTGAACCCACAGCTGACTGACGCTGGGGATGCATCGTAATGAGGACTCTCTTTCAGGATATGTGTCGCATTCCGCCATTCCGGATTTAAAGGAATGAAGTGAGTACAAAACAAAATTAGTAACACAATTAAATTTAAAAAATGAGTCCCTTACTCATGATTTCGAATCTTGATTCGAATTTTACCTTGAATGACACTTAAGATTAAAATTTTAAAGAAAGAAAAATGATTAGCACAAGTATGTTAGACGAGAATATAAAATCAAATTTAGTACCAAACTTAAGATTTCTCACAATTAATAGGTCTCGTACCTTTTAAAGGAAGAATATGGAATATTTTACTTCTATATGTTTCCTACGATTCTGTTTTAAGAAGAGATCATAAGTAAACAACGGAATAGTAGTAAAATGTTAAAGTAAAAGGAAACGAGAAATACACCGAGAAGGCTTACGTACGTGATGTTTCGCAAGTGACACATCCAACAAACCTTACAACCTATCCACAGTTCATACATAGCTTTACTCCTGAGGTAGCCTCTTTATAACAGTTTATTCTCTTCTGGCTTAGAAACGAACTCTATTGTTTTTCTTGGCGTTTATTTAACATTTCTGTAGAAATTTTTGAGTGTTACTCTTAAGAACTCAAAGTAGATGATGACTACTACGTTTATATTTGATTTACAAAATCTTCATGTATACAGACGGTACATAAACAATTACGCTACTGTATAAAAACATTCGCAAGTGTCTTTCAAGGTTTAATTAAATAGAAAAACAAGATTTTTGAGCCCCAGGTTTTTGAAAAGTGTGTTTTGAACTAGGGAGTAATAACAGATAATTGAACTCAAGACTCTTACTTCGCTTCCCCAAAGCATTATAGATTACTTAAAGAAATCATAAAATGTTGAATTTGTGCTAACAGCTCTCACGAGTTATGTACGGAAATATATTTAGAGGGGATAGAAGTATGGAAATGAAATATTTACAACAATAAATAAAAACATATTGCTGCTTCACAGAATACACATTTTAAATCTTTCTTTTTCTTCTTCTTTGGGAAGCGGTGGCTTAGTGGTAGTGTGTTTACCTCTGGTGCATGGGGTTCTTGGTTCGTTCTCATCTCGCACTAAGTGATCTTTGTGGCAGACAAACACCGTGTGCGAGGGTTTTCTCGGGTTCTTCCGCTTCCTCCCACCATTTCATTCATTTCTTATCATCATCATCTCCTTCAGCCTAGCCGACATAACCGTGGGACGTACAACTTAAAGATTTCATTTCATTTGTTTTTCTTCATCACTTATTTGTAACTATGGTAAAAAGAAGTCAATGATATTATTCCATCTTTTATCCAAAATATCTATGTCCAAATTTAATTTTGATGCCCTCATTCGAATAAGAGAAGTGTCGTATGGCTGTCTTTCTATAAATGATGACGATTATTTGATCAATTTCCCTTTGTCAAAGTTGTGCTTTGTATCTTTCAGGTGTTTTAAAAGCCTGATATTGGGGCATCGTTGTATTTGGCACACCAGCAATGTTTTCTCAGTTTATGGTGTGTATTTCTTGTTGTAATGTCTATATAAGTGTTTCAGCATGGTAACGAGACTTCCTATGTAGAAAGGACATAATTGGGATGCTAAGTGCGATGTGCGTATATCAGGACTTTGAAAACACCTGGAAGATACAAAGCATATTATAGGTGATAAATAAATCATCATCACGCAAAGAAAGACAAAACTAGTTTGTTTTTATTATTATTATTATTATTTTTCGTACGAAGGGATCGAAATTAAATTCGGATATGGATACTTTGGACAAAGGTTGTAATAATATCATTGGCATCTTTACCGTAGTCATCAACCACTAAAACAGAAAGATTTGAAATGTATGTTTTGATGAGTAACAATATATTTTTTATTGATTAGCGTAAACATTTAATTGCCATACAGCCTATCCTTACTAAATACCTTTCTTTATTTAATTCTTGACAGTTTTGACATCTATCAGCGAAAATTAAAAGTTTTACATGAATTTCTAAACAATCTATAATAATTTGGAGACGCAAATGAGTATCACTGATAAGACTGCTCTTTAAGCTGTTCACATTAGAATAACACACGGGTGTTAGGTAATTTTTTCTCCCGCGGAATTTGTAAAACTTCTTGTTCTTATATAAATCTCGCCGTGAGCTAACTTGAATTAAATAGTCATTTCTTCACTTGTTTTGATATAGCACAAGATTTTCATCCTACTTAAATTTTGTTAGAAATACATGGCTCCCATTTGAAACAGCAGTTTTTTTTTTTTAAGTTAGATTACGTAATTCACAATTAATACCTCTCTTTATTACTCTAGAATGTGTGAGAACGAAATACTGCGTAAGTAGGATTATATTGTAAATAAGAAAAACTGGTGTACGTAACACAAATATATAAATCAATAAATAAGAATCATTCCTTTTGTCTGCAATAAAAGGTTTTTAGAAGAATTGATAAAGGACGATCTCTACATTAATTATCATGAAGTGCAGAATTTTCAGTAAGTATCGAGTTCACTTTGAGGAAAACATAGAAACTATTTAGAAAGGAAATTAGTGATACTTATTTTTGCAGCCTATCCTAACTTTTTTTTTTTTTTTTTGGCCTTTTCAAATTCCTGGATTTCCAAAAACTAGAAAACACTTTGCGGAGCGGAGAAGTAATTATTTTTACATTTATTTGAGGTAACCTGTACGTAAATCTGTATACACTATATTTCTTGTAAGTGGTCAAATCAGACTGGCTGTACAGTTAGCTTGAAAGATACTCATGTATTGAATTGCAATATAATATAATATATCTGTATTTCATTATTTTTTAAAGAGGTACTTATGCTTACGCTTCACTACATATATATATGCAAATGATGAGGTATTCAGCGTAATAAAGATATCTGTCAATTAAATATAATACATTGAAAAAGAATCTTTGATTAGGGAGATTACCAAATTACCCTAGGACGTAAACTTCCTATAGCATAAAATATGAAAACAATTATCAAAATATCGACCACTATTCTTATCCAGTAGTAAATGTCCGCAAACAATTGAAAATAATAATAATAATAATAAAAACGTGATTAATTGAACCCCCTGTGGATCAAAACAAATTCTCAGAGGACCCTCTGAAGATAATGCCGTAAACTATAATTCACCATATGTCTACATTTTCTCATATGAAACACACTATACATATATTGTTTCACAAAGAAATATTTCAAGCTAACATGTTGAAAAAGACTATTTTACCCTCTGTGAACATTTTGTTTTTCTGTACTTCATTATCATTTGTTACTGCTGAGAAGCTCTGGATGGCCAATTGATTAGTACAATTTCATAAAGTGTGCATATTTTCAGGTTTATAACAGAAAATAAGTTTTGGAAACTGATTCAGTACTGAGAAGAAATTATCATACACACAAGACTAACTACGTCTTACAGAATACGAGATAGCTAATCTAAAATAATTTCATATAACTTGTTAGCATTCCATATTTTTCATTATTAATATTATTATTATTATTGTTTCTAAAAACCTTAGTATTGAAGATTCATTAGTATTTTAAACATAAACTAAAATGACTTAACACGACAAAACCTGCTGCACATACTTATTAAAAATTAATTACTTCATTCCTAGTAGAAATTATTCTGAACAATGTTAGTATGCACTGCGGTTGAGATCATCCTCTAATATTAATATGTTCTTTGTGTACTATATTCTTACACTCGTTCACTTTCTCTATATACACACACATACTGTTTAATTATTTATACAAATACAATCAAAACATCAATACTAAATACTTACTAAAACATTTAAAAAAGACTGCATAAATACTTAGCTTTAATATACTATCACTATTATATGAGGACTATATTACATCATAGCAATATTGCTATAAATCTTCTCTAAACATGTATCATAGCGTGCACAATCAGCACAAAAAATGCTGACCAGCTTCAACATAGAAATTCTTTATTTATTACATATTTTCTTTATAACAATTCAAACATACTTGCCTACGAATGGATTTTATCTGCACACGACTACATTGCATACTTTGCTTATTTAATATATTGATAGCATAACTTTTTATATACAAATTTGTACATTTCGTATTTGTGCCAATACCGTACAGAAAGATTCACATGAATATGAGTTATACAACACATTTGTACGCTATGTTGATATTATATTTTACTTAGGAACTACGTATTATAAAACTGATAGAGATTATAAATATTGTGCTCCCCGTATCTTACGGTACGTAGGCATCTAAAATTAAGAAAAGCGAATGTAATACGCATTTTAAAATAGAGAGTCTCACAAAAATATCTGAACAATATGACTCCGAGATATTTTTACATTGATATCTGAATTGTATTTATTAGTTTGGACCTACAAACAAAATTTGACGAACACAGTTATGATAATAAATTACTTTTTAACTTAAGCGAAAAAAAAATTCTATGTTAAATAAAATAAACACTTTCATGATTAAGTTTACAACACTGCTTTTGGTTACTTTTCACAGTATACTACGTTATACGACAAAATTTTACTTAGTCCTGATTTGCAGAGTACTACTGTATTGTTTTAGCATATTCCTTTCTATTCGTAAAATACTATCTGCTTTGTTTTAATATAATCCGCATTATTATCTTAAGTCAAATTTTCCCAAGCTTCATCTTACTGAACACTTTAAAAGATTTGGACTACATCAATTAAAAAGTATTTTTTACTGTTGCTCAAGATGATTTGTATTCCAATGTCTAATCAACGAAAGAAAATGAAATAACGAAATTGGATAACATTAGACACATATACGTTATAAATAAAGAACAGAAACTTATGAAGGGGGATAAATCTAATTACATTGTATTTAGTATGATTCAGAGGAAAGGGTTTTTTTTTTTTTTTTTTTTTTTTTTTTTTTTTTTTTTTTTAGAAATGACAAATTTGTTGGAAGTTTCTGTTCCATATCAGCATTTTTGATAAGCCAAGAACCAATAGGTTAAAGTGAAATGCGAACTACATGTTCTCTCAGCAGCACTCCAGCATGAAAAGAAAAAGAAATCGCTACTAATTTAGCCAGAAGGGGGATAACACAATTTGATAAGAAGAAAATTTATTCTTATCAATATGAATATAATATGGCAATTTGAGGGAAGTAATACCTGCTCTCACGCATCACTTGTGATAAGACATGTAACGTACCATTGTTTTCTGAGTTGACGAGTGGTGAGATATTGTCAACTGTTTTTTTATTTTATTTCAACCATCATGTTACCGGACAAGGTTTTGTTCACAAAATGAATTATTTAGATGCTTGAAATATGCATCTTTCGAAACATGGGTAATAACAGGAGTGTTTCCATTGCAAACGGTCGCTGACACACAGCGAAAACGAAGCACCTGGGGCTCCGATTAGCTGTAGTGTGTTATTCGCTGCTCTTTAAAGCTTTTTGACCTAACTTCACTGAGCTTTAGTTTCTCTCTACAAGCGAAGTGAGGAATTTCTTTATTATTTCTAGCTTACTAAAATGCAAAAAATAAGCTATTGAGTAGCACTACGAAGTATTATTCGCACACAAACTGCAAATATTTACATCGATATTTCCATTATATTGGTTTAAGGAGAGGTGAAATTGAACATAATAGTTTCATCTCTCTCTTTTTAAGATTATACTAAACGATTTAAAATTCCAAACACAAAACTTTCCTATACTTCGAACACTTGACAGACGCATGCGAACTTTTCGTTTCTGTTTGAGTACTATAGCCCCAGAGTGCAAAATAGGTGAATTCTCCCTCTTAATAATTTTGGAATAATTCTCCCACCCTTCCATTAATAAGTTACTGGGAGTTGAATAAGGTAGAAGTTTGTAAATTAATTACAGTAGTTCATATGTAATTAATTGATGAACTAGTGGCTAGCGGTATCTCTAATCTTACAGTACTTAATTTAATAATTATGCACATTCAAACATGTGAACTCTCCATATTGAAGCACTTCAGGCCAGGCCGGTAGCCAGCCCAAAAATTTGAGGGAGGGGTTAGAAGTTAGGGGGGCAAACCAACCATATTATAGCCAATCACCATATTATAGTTCATTTGCAAGCCTACCGTGAAAATTTTTGAGGAGGCCAGCAAAAATTTAGGGGGAGCCCGCCCCCTAGACCCCCGTGGATACGGGTCTGCTCCAGCGTGAAGTATTTTTGTACACTTGTCTTCCCCCCGCCCCTCACTTCGACTATAATGTTTCCCCACCATGCTATAGCTAATCATAATATTGAATTCTATTTATGAATATTTCATATACCGGCCAGCAGTATCACTACTACTACTCTAGAAAGAGGGGAAACAAATTTTCTTATGAAAAGAAACAATAAATATGGCACTGGGAATGATGATCATTGACATGTGTTATATTAGAAACAGGAATACTACACTAACCATATATGAGGAGCAGCTGTTTACGGTCTTCTAATCCATTTAAAATTTTCTCACATTTATGTTCTAATGGAAGTTCCAGCAGAGGCCCAGCAGATTTTGACTTCTCATTGTCTTTTGTAATGGGTGCTCCTGTAGATACAATCTTTCATATACAGTACACACTAAGATTTTGGAGTCACTTGAATCTCGGAACAAATTAAAATGAAATATATAATGCTGTATTGCTTCGAATTTTCGAAAGCTTTATTTTTTCCAAAACCTTTATATCATTTCAACATACAAATAACAAAAAGGTACAGATTTTCCCTCTTTTTCTTTTTCTTTCTTTCTTCTATAATGGATTCTTTTAACCCTTACGACTAAAATCAAACAGAAATAACTACCTTTTTCTTTTTCGCAAATTTGATTTTTTTCTTATATTTCCAAATTTTTGCTGCTTTTTACTTTTAGGATGGCGCCTCCTTTTTTTTTTATCTCTGTTTCACAGATCATTTTCAGTGTTTCGTTTTTGTACTAATCTATTTGAAAGACAATGTATTGTACATGCGTTCGCTGTTACTGTATACAAGTTAATTAAAAAACATTTCTTCCTCTATTTCTGGATCCTTTACGACATTTGCTCAAATAATATAAATAAAGATGCATACATATAAGCAACTGAAGGTGTACATACGTGTTTTATTTATTTATTTTTTTTTTCATATTTCTAACTTCATTTTGTATATCTTACAATTTTAAAATCCTTACTTTATCCAATATGTAATAAATATTTTGGACTCTTCCTTCCTTGAACATTCCGGAAAGTATCAAGATTTAAAATCTTTCCTTTAAGGCTCTTCCCTAACCTCATCCCCAGTATTAATTTTTTAATTGTACTGAATAATTTAAGACAGTGAAGAATAAGAAATATATAGAAGGTGAGCCAGATGGAATTTACAAAAAGGACATTATATGAACTAATAATTATTTTAAAGATTCTTCGTATAGTGTATAAATTTGGGTGCCTAACAATGATGACGCTATAAAGTGCACACCGAAATTTCCAGCGTATAAGAAAAGATTTGAAAACAGTAACGTTCAGAAAATGAGGGTAAACTTAGGGAAGAGACTTAAGTACTCAAAAGAAATTTTAAGATATGCATTAAAAAGAGTTTTAAAATACAAGACTTCATTGGTACAAACTTATACTGCACACAGGAGCTTTCTTGCAAATGTGTATATATATATATATATAATATATATATATATAATATATATATATATATATATATATATATATATATATATATATATATATATAAACATTAACACTTGCTCACATTTAATACCACCCAGAGAAACAACCTCACTTCAAATATAGGAGTTTGGATTGTATATAGCGTACAATCTCAACTTTATTTGAAACTGTTATCCATGTTTCATCTATTTGATAGACAATTTGAAAACAAACAACAGGAAGTCAAAATGAGTCAGGCTGTTACTTCATTAACCATATTAATATACAAGCTTCAATTATCAAAATCCAATAGCCGAAATCTATGAGATTATAAACAGAAAATTCAAATAAAACTTGCAGATTATTGATAACAGAAAAATGTTCGTAAGGGATATATCTGAAGCTGTACTACACATTATTTCATTTCTGTTTACTTTAAATGACATCATGTTTATTTTTCATAACTGCAATAAAAGTCATATTGGTTGGCAACATAATTAAATAAAAAATTAAAAAAAAAAGCTTCCTTACAATGCAACTGCAATTACATGACACATGTCTACAATAGTTCTTAGCGTAACTGAAAATTTCATACTACAATTTCAATAAATTCATAACATGTTTGTATATAAAGAATAACCTGGAGAAATATGTTGCTTACAGAACAAATACTTAAAATATAAAATTAACTGAAACTAAAATTTAGAAATTGTTAATGAACACTCTAATCATGAAGTCGGAATCAGTTTTAATTGGATGGAATTCTACTCATGATCGTAGCTTCGATCTACAAGTTTCACAACAAACTTTTTTAATTCATTTTTATCTTCTCTGCCCTCAGCGACAGATTCATCACTGGGAGATTTAACACTGAGAGAACCCGCCTGTAACTTTCTCTTCTACTTCAAACTACTTTTGTCCTCTTCTGGTAGACTAGTTAACAAATTGTTTCATACGCATGCATTAAGTCTTCATACCATTAAGTTCTTACATTTCCTATTGATAGAACTATATTTTAGGACAGATACATATTTAAATTGACACTTTTGGCGCTGTATCTATCCAAAGTCACGATTTGCAGTACCCTAGACTTCCTGTGACATAATGACACAATTCACTTGCAAAACTAATAACACTATTCATGTTCGTTTACTGTAGAACACCATTCGCTATTGAGATATTCAAAATTTAAGGTGTTTTATGTATATTGTATTTTCTGTATATTACGAACTTTCAATTGAAAGCATTAATGTTTACCTAAAACATCATATGTAGTATAATAAGAGGGTGAAAATAGTAAGGAAATTGCTTTTTACAAAGTGATACCATTAGAAACATTACTGTTTTCTGACATGTAAGTAACCAATACTGAATATGAGCTCACAAGTATGTGCTATGAATTACTGAAGATATAAAAGTAGGATTTACGTAAACTGATCAGAATTTACACAGATATAGATACGTATAAACATTTTTTTTAATGTTTCACATGTACCTAGGTATATAATAATTTCTGGTTTTTAATTTGAGCTAATTATATGCTGTTATCAAGATTTTTCAAATTCCTAATTTACGCAAAACATGTGCCCACACAAGGTACTATAAACACCTACGTTCTTTATATAATCATTTTACCTTCAGGCTATGTTTGAGATTTTTGGTCAAAGGATAAACATTTGAATCGGTTTAAAGATATCTACTTTATCCCTTACAGTGCTCATAGATATCGCGTAAATATCTAGAATCCACTGCAGCAACATTAAACAATTTTCCGAAATTATTCTTCCTTCCTTTCTTGTTTCGTAAACTTCAATACTGAACATAAAAGATAACCAAACAATTTTATGCATCATCTAACTACGCTGAGGGTCAATTATTTCACCTTATCAACATTCTCAATATAACATGTATTTTCTTCACACAAAAGGTAATTATCATTACGTTCGTAATTGTTTTTAATAATTAAAAAAAAACTCTATGATTGCATGCGTACAAATTCTCACTCTTTTATATCCCGACAGCACTGCAAGACAGCAATATTATATGAGCACAGAGCTAGTTTATGCAAGAAAGTACAAAAATGAAGTCAGTAGCACTCGCATGACATTATATACTGACTTTCAGATAATCTTAAATTTTAGTAAATTTCTCTGCGTCGCAAGTTATTACAAGCAGAATCAAGAACTACATGATAATTACACCGTACGTATGTGTTTAAAATTACTTTTAAAAAAATATCTGATTCCGAGCTCAAGATAAGAGCAATCAAAAATTAACAGGGACTAAATTATGGTTTTCATGTATAAACAGATATATCTAATTTTTTATGCTTAGGAGCTCGATGTTGTTAGATTAGTTAAAGGTGATTAGCGCCAGTTCAAGAGATAAACACACTAGTACTCGCGTAAAATTGATTAAAATTAGTGACATGAAGAAGATCTGAATAATATTTGATAGTAGTTTTCTGAAGAAACTTGTACAGTGTTAATCGGTTTAAGTGTAACACGATGGACTAATTGAATGAGACTTCTAATTGTTTATTGTCTCGAGTGCACGTACTTTTCACTTATCAGTATACATAGTCAAATGATTCTAGTTAAAATTCTGTACAGGCATTAGTATCACCATTGGCTCTGGGAAGAATAAAGAAGACTGGTACCATGGCTACGTTATCAATTATAGTGTATTTCAACATAAAAACTAATATTCTCCGTTGATAGGCAGCCTAACTCAAATTATAAGCTATCTATTTCAAAAACTAGGCTCATATCTTTTTCCCTTCACTAACCCTAAAATACTACACTGTTACATTCATTTTTATTTCATAAAATCAGTTTTAGATAGATTCAAAATTAGGCACACATAATTTAAATTCTTGATTCTAGTTAAGATATCTGTCAGCACTTCTCCAAATATTAACCTAACTTTACGTCGAAGCTGTAATTTGAAGAAAATCCCAGCTAATATGTTGCAACCACTTGCGTGAGACACCACACACAAAATAGCATCTTTAAATTTAATACTTCGATCCCTTCAAGAAAACTTACTACAGAAAAGACAGAGAACAGTTGTGGTACAGTGACCACTAAAAGATGGAGATAACCCGCTGTGATCTGTTTAATTGATTACTGAGACAAACTACCTGGTGCTAGCAGATTACATATTTTTTTATTTTTATTTTTTTAAAATTAATACTTAACTTTCCCTTAATAGTGTTTTTTGCAAGTTCATTAACTGCTATTTTCATATGATATCGCTCACAACAGGTTGCAGCATCATCTGTGAAAACACATCAGATGAAATTTTCACAATTTCAAATGGCTTTCTTGCGAATTAGATATCAATAGTCATATTGAAATTTCTTCATTTAACAATCTACAGCAACTCTGCAATCAAGGACTAGCAAACAAAATGTACAGAAAGAAGTTTTCTCACTATAGTTTTTTAACGGAATGCGCGTGAGAGAACTAAGTTCGCACCCCACATTTATAGCTATCGAGTTAAGCACAATTCTTCTCTATGTTTTGAACCACTATGCTGCACGACTCATGATTTTGTTCTTATAAAATCGGCCATATTAAGTACTAAACATTACACGAACCGTGTTAAAAATGATTTAGATAGCTTCGCCAAAATCTAACAAGGTTTTCTCTGGTAACACACTGCAAAATAACTTACTACCTCAAACGAACAAATGAAGATACTTTGAGACAAACCCTGTTATGTGATGCATCTTAAATTTCCTATTTTAATTATTTTTACTAGTCGTGCAGCGATTTAACGAAACATGTTAAAAAATATGTTTAAACTTTTAGAATATATTTTCACGTATGTGACTCTGCTACATAATACGTAATAAGATGAAGCTTTTCGTGGACAAGCAACTGGTGAATCTGCAGTGTGGAAAGTGTTTTAAATGTATCGTCACATAAATTACACCTTACATTATGAACCTTTTTTATATGCTCACTCAAACAGTACGTAGATGAAAGTTCTTTCCCACAGATATTACAAGCGCACTGGTTCCTGCCAGATTCGTGAACAAGACGTGAATGCTCTCGAAGTTTGTAAGAATCGTAAAAAGCCTTCGGGCAAACTAGACATTTATAGGGCTTTTCTCCAGAGTGACGTAGCATATGCGTTTTCAGTTTCCACTTGTCTGAAAAGACTCTGGGGCACTGATTACACCTGAAGGGGCTCTTTTCTGGGTGACGTAACTCGTGTAATTTCATGTACCATTTCTTTGGAAAAGTTTTGGGACACAGACTACATTTATATGGGCGTTCGCCACTGTGGATAACTAAATGGTCCCTTAGTTCACACATGTAACGGAAAATTCGGCCACAAACATTGCACGTTTTACTAGATCCCATTCCTGAATGTACAGTTTCGTCATGCTGTTTTAATTCAGCTTCATCGTTCACTTCTTCGTTACAAAGGGAACAACGAGGTTTCACTGGCAAACCTTTATGTCGCCTATCATGGCGTTCAAGGCTTTCTTGGAACTTGAACGATCTCGAACATGTTGAACATCTATAGGGTTTATTCTCAGAATGGTGTTTCTCGTGCTTAGTAAGAGTGTCTTTATATTTGAATGCTTTTGGACACATAGAACATTTAAATGGTTTGTTAAGCGCGTGTTCCTTTTTATGTTTCTTAAAATTTAATTCGAATTTGAATGTTTTCGAGCAGATTTGACATACAAACGGTTTCTCATCTTTATGCTGGGCTTCATGTTCTTCTAGATGATGTTTGAATTTGAAAGTTCTATCACACATTGAACAATCGAAGTTTTCTTCTCCTGCATGTTGTTGTTCCTCATGTCGTTTGAGATTGTGTTTATATTTGAACGACGCTGAGCAAAATGAACATTTGAGCGATGTCTCAACTGTTTGTTGTGGATGCTGTTCCTCATGCCGTTGAAGATTGTATTTATTTTTAAACGACTTCGAACATACTGAACAGTAATAGTACTTATACGAATGTACTTTTTCATGCTTTTCCAGTTTGTACATATCTGAGAATCTCTTGTCACAAACATCACAATGGAATGGTTTGTCAGTGTCTTCATGAGTAGACTTTATGTGTTTTTTCAGATCAGCAGCTTCAATAAAGGATTCGCTGCAGAAACTACACTCGAAATTCTTTCGAAATGCATGATCATCTTCCTGGTGTTTTCTCAAACTTTTCAAGTCATGGAATCTCATTTCACACTCCGAACAATATAGCTTACTTTTCTTTCTACCTGGATGTTGGAAGTAGTCCAATTTGTCTGCTAAAAATACTGATGGTTGATCTTCGTCTTCATCTTCATCCTCCTGTCCTTCTGGCACAGCAATGTCACCAACGCCGTGGGCGCTGCGAACATGTTCCGTCAGTTTAGTTAGACCATTGCAGGCCTCTCCACACAAACTACAATTCAGAATCATACGATCGAGATGGTCTTCGCTATTCTCTTCATCCCCCTCAATCATAGAAGCTTCCGAATTGTGTAGAGAAATTTTGTTCTTGGCTGCAGATGAAGGCTCAGTCTTCATCAGAGTTTCCTGTTTGTTTACTTCGGAGTTTATCTGTTCTGTACTTAATCGTCGTTTCGATTTCATTAGCGGAACATGGGCTTTCTTTCCCATAATACCCTGAGTTGTATTAGTGATTAATTCCGATAACTCACTGTTGGAATTCGTTCTAGCAGCTGTTTGATGTTTAGGTGCTCCTACAGACGAAGATGAGTTTACATGCTGCATCACACTTCTGGATTGTTTCATGTATTCATCATAAGGTATAGGATTAATGGGTGACGGTCGTGATACAGGATGAACATGCTTACTTTCATGTTTTTTAAGTAAATATCTCTGCTTAAACACTTTGGAACACACTGAACATCTGAAAGATTTATCAACAGAATGCTTTTCTTCGTGCTCTTCAAGATGATGTTTAAACTTAAACGATTTGGAGCATATTTTACATTCAAATGTCTCATTACTAGCATGATGTTCTTCGTGACGACGAAGATTTTCTTTGTACTTGAACATATCGGAACATATAACACATTTAAATGTTTTTACACCCGGATGTTGTTCTTCGTGGCGCATTAAGTTTATTTTGTTTCTAAATAATTTCGAGCATATTGGACACTGCAAATCTCGATTACTGATTTTGTTTGTCTCATTATGAACTTTCATGTGGTCTGCCAACTCAACAGCGGTTGAGAATGAAGTACTACAAATATTACATTTGAAATACTTTTTTAGTTTGTGAACTTCATCTTGATGTATTTGCAAAGATTTTTGGTCCATAAATTCCATTCTACATTCTGCACAACTAAATCTGTCTGGAATTTTATCTGCTGTAACCTGTATGTTAGAAATTTCATCTTCCACTTTGATTACCGGAGTATCTATCTTGTTCTGCACCACTTGACCCAAACGTGTTTCCTGACTGTATTTAGTAACAATAGTAGCTTCCGCTGAATATGACTTAGCTTGCTCTTTCTGTTGGATAATGGGTAAATGAGAAACAGGTAGTTTTAAGTGTTTGTTTTTTGAATGCTTCTTCTCGTGTTCTTCAAGTCGATGTTTAAGACTAAATGACTTTAAACACACTGAACATTGAAAGGATTCATTTCCAATATGATATTTCTTTTCATGGCGTACAAGGTTTTGTTTGAACGCAAACGATTTTGAACATAGCGTACACTGGTAGGTTTTACTATCCATAATCTGCTCTTCTGTTTTCTCACTCGACAATGTGTTAAATGACTTTGACAGTCCTGAAGAATTTTCTGATTCCGCACTGTGGAAAGTACTATTGCTCTCCTCGTGCGCTTTCAAATGTTCTTCCAGCTGAGCAGTGTCAGTAAATGACGTCGTGCAAAAGTTACAGTCAAAAGTTCTATCTACTGGATAATCTTGTAACATATCTTCCTCTGGGAATTCAGTTTGACAGCCTGCACTGAAGACTAGAGTGTTATTGTAACTTGTACTTTCTCGTACTATCTCGATTCCCTTTTCGTGAGTAGCTAATTGAGATTCAGATATATCTTCTGAATGTCTTTCAGACATGTCATCGTCCGCTAAAGCAATATAGGGATGAGTATATGGAACGGGTTGCAAAGTAGTTAAAGTGATAAGATCGCCTTCTTCCTCATACCCAGTGTCAGTGTGGTCTTCAGAAAATGGTAGAGATTCAACATGTGACTCGCCTACTTCATCTCTTGTATGAATATCTTGTGAATGGATGTCTTCTGAGTTAAGATTACTTTGATTGACAGGAGCAATTGCATCTGAAATCATATGGGCAGCAGTATCTGGATTTATGTGTGTTGTAACAGGTGGATTCACATGAGTAGTAATAGCTGAACTCACATGAGCTGTAGTATCTGCAATAACATGAGCTGCAGCACCTGCATTCACATGGGCAGCAGCAGTTAAATTGACATCAACAGCGGTATCTGGATTTGCATTGGAGGTGCCATCGCCTTTTATCAAATCTAAGTGTTTATGTCTTTCATGCCGATGTAAATTATATTTGACTGTAAACGTCTTTGAACATATTGTACATGCGAATTTCCCTTCTTTATGTTGTTTTTCATGATCTTCCAGATGGTGTTTAAACTTAAATGTTCTGGCACAGACAGGACATGTAAATGTTTGGCCAGTGTTATGTTGCTTTTCGTGATGTTTCATATTGGATTTATATTTAAAAGTTTCTGGACATAAAGAACATGTGAACACTTTATTGACTGTTGTATCTATGACTGTTGTATCTGTTTGCTCTGGTTTATGTCGGTCTTCATGACGATGAAGATTATATTTGCTTTTAAAAGTCTTGGGACACATTGAACACTGAAATGATTGTTCAGTGTGTACTTTCCTTGCATGGGCTTTCAGTGTTGAAAGGTTGGAGAACAGTTTACCACACGTATCACAACTAATTGAGCTACTACCAGTGTTTTCGTGAGTTCTGGCATGATCGGTTAGTTGTGACTCCTCCGTAAATGACTCGCTGCAAGTTTCACATTGAAAGCTTTGAACTACTTTGTGACTCTCTTCATGGTGATCGAGCAGACTTTTCAAATCTGTAAATGCCATTGGGCATTCTGAGCATAAAAAGATGCTTTCCTTATTGCTACCTATAGCATGATCATTGTCTTGGCTATGCGACCCAGATTCTGTATTATGATTTTCGTCTTCACTTTCTAATACTTCATCTTGTCTTTTGAGCTCATCCTCAACCACAGGAAGCAACGCTACGCTATCCGTCTCCGCAGCAGTTTTAGCCTCCTGGTTGTTTGTTGTCACATTCTCAGCATTCTGGTTTTCGTCTTTTCTCAATGCTGCGTTCTCCATTTGGAACTCATCTTTAATCAAAGGACGCACTAGTGCACTACTTGTCTCTGGAGTTATTTCACTTTTCATTTCTTCTATTTTGATCTCACTGTTATGTTCAGACACTACTGTCGTTGCTTTGGTCTCTGCAATACTGTCAGCATTGTTAGATATCTCCTCTGTTTTGACGTCACCCTTAATCATGGAAACCAATGCTAGTCCGTCAGTTTTCGGAGCAGTTTCAGTTTTCACTTCTACCTTAACCTCGTTGTTATTCTCAGGCAGCATTGCCACTGTTTCGGTTTCTGCTTCCCGGTTGCTTGTAGTTAAACTCTCAGCATCGTTAAACCTGAAAGATATTTTCTGTATTAAAAACCAGCAGCGCACTCGTATCCAAACATGCAACAATATCCACAAATCAAATAATAGCAACATACTTACATTGGTAACATTCATTATAAAATGGTCACCTACTTACATACCCTTATAAGTATGTACAATTATATCAACAACAAGGCATACCTTAAATTTGAAACACTCTTATTATGCTCGTTTTCTACAAAACCTTCAATCCACATATAATCACTAGTATATAATCACTAGGGGACGGAAGTTAATGAAATGCCATCTTTATCTGGTAACGCGGACACAATGCCCATCAAATACATATAATATTAGACTTCGTACTGAAACAGAAAATGGTCATTATAAAGTGTATATTTTTGCAAGTTTTGCCAATTTTCAGCTTTTAGGTAATGGCAATATTGGTTTTTGTTGTTCATCTTTGCACATTTTGAATGAGTGTGTCACTATATTGTCAACGGTTTGACTTGCAAAGATTTTACCAAAGTTTTCTTTATAACAAGACGGCTGCAGTTAATTTTAGGTTAGGTAAGTTAGTTAAGATACAGTTAGGTTCGGAATCTAAGAATATTATAATATGTTAGGGCTACCATACGTTCTGGTTTTCCCAGTCATGACCTTCTTTTGAACCTTGTAATTTGCGTTTAAGCAGATTTTCCACGTAGAAAAAAAAAATTACATTAATCGAATGCTATTGCCACATAAAACAAATATAATTCTCCATGCAGAAATGGCTTCAGTCACTGATTCAAGCTCATTCTGCGTAGAATAATCAAAGTTTACGTCTGTTTATAAAATGTTAGACCAATAAAACTGAAGCCTTACTAACTGAAGCCAAACTTACAAAAATATTGATTAAGTCGTTTTTCTTCTTCATTTCCAAGTGGTCAGAAATGGTGTCAAACAGTTGAATTCCTATAGGGTATTTCACCTTTCTCTCGGACTATTTTACGTTCTAGTTCAATAGTTGTGAGGGGAGACCAGAAAGTTTTTAATCTCACTATGATAGAAATGGGCTAATAACATAATAACCTGCACAATGATAGGCTGACATCTCACTAATACGTGTGCTAATTTGAGTATTTACAGTTCTGTTAACTGATATTGCAGCATGTTGGACAAAACTGAATACCAAGCTCTGATTAGGTTCTTCCACCTTTAAGGAAAATTCACGCAAACGATACATTAACAGATGGCACCTGTGTATGATGGGGAATGCCCACTTTGCGTAGACACACTGAAACGCTGGAAGTGAGAACTGAAATATGTTTTCACAAGTCCACACGATGATCCAAGAGAAAGTCGTCGCCTACAGACCCAAGTGCAGCTAGTGCTTGAAGATGTAAGTGTGATTTTGAATTGTTTAGCTAGGGAAGTGAACTGCTCACACTATATCACATGACATTCTGAATATGGGTAAAGTGGCAGCAAGCTTGGTTCATCCCGATTGTTGACATCTTTTCAAAAAGAGCAACGTGTGCAGCGTGCATAAAGTATTTTGAATCTATACCACAAGGACAAGGATGCTTTTGTAAACAAATTAGTGACATGGGTGAATGCTGATTGTATACATTTGACCCTAAAACCGGAGGAATGAGTAAAAAACATACAAACATAAATCGTCCCAATGCTCCAAATGGCTAAAGTGCAGCATTAATCTAGCAAAGTCATGCTGTCCGTGTTTTGAGACCATAAAAATGTACCAGAGATCTAATACACTAACGATGCCATGGAAAGGGAAACCACTGGTTTAGGACATTGATATGTAGTTCATAACTTTATTATTTTTAATAAGTTAATGGATTAAACTATTGCAATGTGCATTTAATTACAGCATGACTACTGCAGTTATATATACCTTAATATTTAAACTTTTAGTTGTGCAGGTAGAAAATGAAAGGCATGTATAATCTACGAAATAGAGTATTGATATTTATCATGTTCTTAACTCTGTTCATGGAAACAATAACTTTAATTAGGAATTTCAAATATCTCCTATTTGAATGAAGATAAACGAAAACGTATGAACAGCATTAAATAGAATACTATTTACGTAATTGTTTGAAGTAAGTCTACATACAGGCACTATAAGGTAGAAGAGCGTCCACTTGGATGCTATTTAAATGTATATAAATGTATCTTAGCACTGAGATAATACAAGCAATATGCCGCGTCTTATTTCTATAATTTATAGACCGTATTTAAAATAAATTTCCATATTTAAAATAAATCTTCTTTGTTGACACTTCTTCTTCCTTTAATGGGATCAAAATAAGAAAAGTACGTATGGATCAACAGAAATTATTTCCCCGAGTAATTTTATTAATGAGAATATTGAATGGTTTAGTGCCTGCGCGTGCGCCTTGGTTTCATTCCCAATGGAAGAAGATAAAAATATTTGAATGTATTACGGTGATTCCGATTCTACCTTAACGAACGACAGTATACGTTTCACATAGGCTAGATGCTAAAAAGAGACGTTGAATTTGAATAAATATCAATGAGATACTACAGTAATACACCACATAGTTAGTCATTAAATTTTCCTCACAATGTTAAAAAACTCGACAGTAAAATAATATAGTAGTATAACAACGAAATAGTATAGAGAATGTAGAGTAGAGACTGTAAAACAACAGCAGAGGCAAAAAACAAAAGTCTGAGTATATGACTGATCTCACCCCTATAAACAATATGGGTTGACGAAAAGTCTCACAGTACATATCTCACCCTTACTACAAAAGTGCCACAACTCAAAAATTGTCAATTTTAAGTTATGTATATATTCGGATTAGTGAGCCTGCCGTCTATCCGGCAATATAAGAATTATGGCCCCTAGCTTTTCTAGAAGCTGCACGAGAGTGCCAGTTTCACTAGTAAATAACATGAAAGTGAATGTATTACCAACACTTTCAAATGCGATTTACTCAAAACTAATTTTTTTTGAGTTGTGGCACTTTTGTAGTAAGGATGCGATATATACACACTATATTTTATCAAAATCGAGTAAGTTTTACGGAAGCTATAATAGGACATATATCCTAAAATTGGAGGAAGGGTAGTGGCAGTTAAATTCAGTCCTTTCGTCTTAACTGATTCCAAATTCAAGAACTGAGGATGACTGGAAAGCCAAAACACATCCCACCACAGGTGAATATTTTTTTTTTAAATATATAAATTAACGTAAAACGTGTTTTTTAATTGAGAAGGAGGAGGAACAACGGAAGGAATACATTCTCCTATTTCACTGATTTTTAACTCCATACAGGAGAAATAATTGGAAATCTGGAAATCTTTAAAGAAAATGCATGTCTTTTTCTTCACATTATATGACAATTATCGTGTAACCATATATATATATATATATATATATATATATATATATATATATATATATATATATATATATATATATATATATATATATATAAAGGGGGGATTGGTTTCCCAGACTAGAAGTTGTAAAAGTTCTACTCAAACTTTTAATAAAACTATACTAAAAATTTAACGGTTGCCAGCGTTACGCAATAAAATTTTGCAAACTGACTCGTAGCAGTAACGCATCTGATTAATACGTTCGAACGCATTACTGCCGCGAACCGGACGTATTGGATAAACGATGCTGAAGGGAAGTAACGTCCTCGTACCAACTTTGTAGTATTCTGCGTAGTTTGGTTGGAGGGAGAGTCTAATAGTGACAGCGAAGGAGCAGTGTTCGAACTAAACTTCCGGACAAGGGGAACTGTTTGCGTATTGTCGTAAAAAAGCCCAACATAGCAAGATACAGGAATTGACAACCAATAGAAACGAAAGTAAAGCTGAGAAAATGAAAAACTTGTTTGGGCACCACTTTCACCCTGGTTAAAATTACTTGTTAGACCAATATTGAAAAGGGGTCAGAGAGGCGGAGTCCCCAAAGACCAAAACACTTTTTTTTTTTTTTGAAATAGGCAATTTTGCATTTAATTTAGATCGTCACAAAATCTAAATAGAATTCCCCTGACTTTTCCTGGTTTGCAGGTAGACTGACCACCCTGTTTTAAAAAAATATGCGCCACAGTGTATCAAAATAGAATAACTGGTAAAAGTTACCAAATAAATTCATTTTCTTATTATAATATTTAAATAATAGAACTTTGAAATTTGGGGAAAGTCACCCATTTTATAGATTTATTATTGACCGATTTCATTCAGAACCAGTGGGAATGACTGAGATGCCTAAAGACAATAACATATATTACCTGTTAGGAAAATCAAATAATTTTTACGCAGTTTATACTGGAAAATTGTTTTGCATGTATATGTGTAAACTTGCAACATAAGGTGAATTTTACCCTATTTATCCCATTGATTAGAAAGTAACATGGGTTACTTTGTTAAAGGTCGGAAAAAGCCACGTATCAAATTTCATTAAAATCGGATGAGTCTTACAAGAGTTATTGTGGAACAGACAGACGGACAGACAAACACACAATCAATTGAATGGTAGAAGTTCGCTTCAATTATGACCATAGAATAAAACAAGTACTAAACACAAAAAGTAAAATTTTATCACAGAAACACAAACTACTCAAAGACGAATGGATTCTTGAACAAAATCAAGTCACCTTCTTGAAGAGATATTTAAAAGAACATAACTCCAAACATAATGTGTTTCTTAGTATGTTTCCAAAAATTCAGAAGTACGAAATTCCACTGTAACCAACTGACAATGCTATACACTCACCTACATACAAACAAGGGAAACATCTTACGATATTACTGAGTAACACAACACAACACATTAAAAACCCTTCCAATTTTAAGATAATTGATTCCATAGCAATTGGTGATGATGATTTTTTAGATTAGTCTTGATGTTTTGTTCACTGAAGTGCTTCTTCAAAACGTGGTCTCTCTTCTACTAAAAACTTCATTGTAAACAAGATATAAAAAATCCGTTTAAATTAATTTTAATTTTCACATATTTTAAATATACTTTTATGATGTACAATATTTATGAGATCGCCGCTATCACTAGTATTTGCCAATTTTCATAGGAGTTTTAGGAAGGGAATATATCAGAAACAGTTAAATTGACACTAGAAGTTTGGTTTCAATATGTAGATGAAACGTCTGTAATTGGAAGGATTGTTCAGTTACAGCGTGTACGGAAAACAACTCATATTGATCTTTCCTTAAGAATTGATTCATATCATTATCCATCTCAGAAAAGATGCGATATTAGATACATGACTACATAAAGTGGAAATTACATCTGATGAAAACATCTTCGAAAACAAATACGCCATTTAAAATTAATTTTTCTACAAAATCGTTACAATGAATAGATATCAGTAAGACAATAACATAAAGCTAAAAACGTAAACATGGAAGGAAATTCACAAAGAACTTTGAAATAAACACAAAAATGGCATTTATGTCCTTTATTTATAACAGCTCGAATAGAATAAATTGCCTATTAAATAAATACAAATAAACAATACACATATTACTTTGAAACATCAGACAAATGATGTGCTCAACAAAAGAACAAGAATGATCAGACACCCCAAGTATTTATTCAATCTCACGTGAATCTCACCTCATATACATTGGACAAATAAAATGTGCAATTAGAACCAGATGTGATGAACTTAAAAAATACATTCCATGAAATTAGAAAAGTCTGAAGTGGCACAACATACATTGCAAGAAAAACAGAATTTCGATTGGAAATACGACAAAACCATTCACAGATAGATATAAAAGACAGGCAATATAATAAACTTATATGATAATTCCATTAATCGATAGAAGGGTTTGAAGTTGAGTCAAATTTGGAATATTTTACTTATTTTTTTTTTTTAAGATGTAGAAGTAATATAAGGAAACAGTTCATATTCTAAATTTGAATTAAATTTAACGCTATAAGAAAGTTATAATTGACATATATCGGAAGAAAAAAAGCTGTAAAACAATTACCTATTTTATTGTAACTCATAAAGGCACTGTCTTTGAAACCAATTAAATCAAACACAACGTGGATGGAACATCAAAACCTTCAATTTACTTAATGTTTCAACGCATTGTGCGAGTCGTTTTCTCGGGACAATGAAGACAGGAAATAATACGTGAGTCAGTATTATACAGATTCTGATCTTATATAACATTTTATCACACACTTCCCTTCTCATACATTGTCTTTGAATGAACACTTACGCAAGACTTGAATCAGATTAGACTGAAATTTTGGAAGGTATCGTGTATTCGTTTGTCATTAACTCTGCTGTCTTGTTTTGGAGATAAAGTCCTACCATAAAAATGTTTTTTTTTTTTTTTTTAATGCTACTTTGTATCGCAGATATCAAATAATGTTGACAAACTAAGAAATATATGCAACTTATTTATAATTTGTTTTAAGTTTTAAAATTTGAATTTTTGAACAAATTGCAGTCTAATTCTCAAAGTCTCACAGTGTTTGGGAACCAAGTTGAGAATTAAGATTGGAGCAATGAATACTAAAGTTTTAGTGCCATGATGTATGATAATCAGGAAAGAATGACAATAGTTTGCTATCTAGGATTTATAGAGTTTATTGTTTAGCATTTTAGGGACTGATTCAAGATAAAATTACGTTATTATGTTTATGGAAGTCGATTCATTGTTAAGTGTTTGTATACAGTTAAATAGAAGAGAATATTAAGAAAACCTATTGATGTGCAACTTATAATGTTAATATATAAGATGACAAGGTAGAAGGTGTATTGATTGGTTCTGTTTGTAATTGTAGCTAGAACTAGGAAACTTACACCAACTAAAGGACCTGTAATTACAAGAACCCGTTACCCTAATTAGATATTTCATACATCATTGTATATCTTGTACTTTCTTTCAAATAGTGTCATATAAGACATGAATACTTTTCTCGGATGCATCTATATACTAGTTTTTACATTTAAAACCATGGTGACATATGTACACCACTATCTATTTAACGCAAGAGAAAATGATTTATTTAATCGTTTAATTCAAACTGTGTCTAAAAATCACACTTAAGAAGAAACAGTTTTCAATAGTAATAAATGCATTGAAATTTTAAAATGGCATCTATTTCTCTACATTCCAATAACATATTTAAGAGTGCGTTCGGTTCTTAGATTGCTAACTATTTGTTCATTAGACCCTAGTTGTAAAAGTTCGTTTCCTATACTCAACATTTAACCTACTACATTTTCAAATCTATATGCAATTATTAATACAGTAAAGGAATGTGACAGTTGAACACTACTAAGAAATGTTTCCTTTCATCAAAAAGTGAAAACGGTTTGTGACCAGTCGCACACAAATATTTTATTTACAAAATCACACATTAGCATGAGTGTTAAGCTTTACAATACATAACTGTGAGTTATAAAGAAAACAGAAGTAGTCAATAACTTTAATAAATTATGTACGTTTATCCAATAGCTTTCAGTTGCTCACTTCCTTGGTTAAATCTATCATTTGCAAGATATCCTCTGCCTGATAAATACATTATGTTGTGGGTAAATAACTATATAATTATAGTTCTAATTTACTCATCTGATTTTCTTTGCTTCTACATTATTTTCATAATTTATCATTATGTTCAGTAAATCATCTTAGCTGCTAGTGTGCTATAATATAATTTTGAATTGTTGACATTTAATGACAATATTCTGCTTTTTGATCTTATGACATCTTTTAATACCACAACACCTTTGCATGACTGTATGGTCTTTTCAACGTATATAAGATTTAATCAAATGTAATATTTGAGAAGCATTACTAGTAACTATTTCTTAACCTTAAGTGCGCAACACTTATTGTAAAAGTTGGTATTTTAAAATTACTTCATAATTTTAAATTTAAAATTCTTGGATATGAAAAATTAGTAGTTTTCTCAAGTAATAGGATAATAACTCTTACTATTTTAATAACTAACACAATAGTTATATATCCTGCATTAAAGTTTTGTCCATCTTAACTACCAATGTACCTAATGCAATGATATTAAAATACAAAAAATGGTTGCCGAAACACAAAACATCATAAAGATACTTCAATTACCTGTTAGTCTGAAAATTGTAAATAACCTTCGGTAACACTACTTCAGCTGCTATATTTACTTGCCTTTTCCCTGCGCGCTGCTTTGAGCTCACATTAAATAGACCATAACTTGTTCCCAGAATTTAATCCCAATCTGAAAACAGAGCTCTAAAAATTTGATTTATGTGAAGATTCAGCTGTGAAGTAGTAGTCTTCGGAACTAAAAAATATATTCCGTTCATCACTAGTGATGAGAAGTGCGAATTTTACAAGTATGTAGAAAAATTAAACTTAGGAAAATATCCAACCTTTCGATTGGAAATTCATTTATCATTCAATTTATTTAATTATTAAAAAAGCGTATAAGTTGTAAATTTACACTTTTCTAGTTTCTTAAAGATCTTTCAAAGTTTGAACTCTGAGCAGATGGAAATAATAATACTAAACAGCTACTGAAAGTGGAAGGTAACATACGTAATGTATGCTTATTACTATGGCTAGGATTGGTGAATAATATATTATCGAGTGTCAGGAGTTGCTCTTTTTGTGTAGTATTTCCTGAAAGTATTACGGATATAAACAGGAAGGTCCGTAAGCACACCTGCTGTCTAGTGGCTAGCGCGTGCGCTTTTAGATCACGTAGACTCGAGTTCGACTTCCAGTGGACAATCTAGCCGAAAGAAAAAATGTCCGAAAACTGATTTTATGATTCGAACATTATACGTCTCGTGATTTCACATATAATCTTTATGTTTTAAATACCCTTGGTAACAAACAAAAGCTGGTTTAAGACCCTTAACTGTTGACCTTTCTGTTTGAATGTTTTGTATGCTTTTACCACCTGCGTGTCAACGTTTGTTTTCAACTGTATATGGTGGAAGAAAAGTACGTGAATACATTTTCTAGCATTATTATTTCTCAAACATATATATTGCTTTGAATGTAATTCATATACGATCATCACACTTAGCTTTACTGTCTACAACATACATCAACTTCGTATCCTATAAAACCTATAAAACGAAGCTTCTCTGTCTTCATGTAAAGTTACAATTTGAACGGCATATAATGGCACCGTGAATGTTACACAATTATTTTGCTCAAATATTCGCTTTTAAGTTGTCGAAATAAATATTGGTCCCTAAATGCCCCTTTTCCATATATTTCTTTGCAGATGCGGCAATCCGCACCAGTGATGATGGCTTCGGTGACACGACGGAGCTGTTCAACTTGCTACAGAACAACAGAGAAACCAAGGGTAGGCTTTCAACTTACGTCTGCAAGAAACTGGGAACAGACGATGCTGCAGAGAATATACTGAGTTGTACATATGTAGTTGTGCAGACATTTTTCAATGATTTTAACAAGTTGTGGAAGAAATGTTCTCGAACGAAAGACCGATCTCTCAAGACGTATAGTGAATGGCTTGAGAAACCATTAAAATTTCACTTTAGTTAGCTTTCTTCCCTTACCTTGTAGCATAAAATTGAACTTTTTTTACAGATGAGACTTCCTTCAAAACCTGCCACTGAATTTTCGATATAACTTTGTTATAATGAAGTCTATGTTGGCCACTGTTGTCTTTTGTGAACAGTAGGCACCTTACAGAAAAAAAGGTATTTTCAGGTGACAAGAAATAATAATAATAATGCGCGTTTCTAATTATTTTTTCAATAATTGAACAATTTTATAAAGTATAGTGGTGGAAAACTTATAAAATTAATATCGTACTATATCTGTGGGGAATGGTCTGTAGAAACAGCGGTTGCAATATCAAAAGCATATGTGGACACACGAGTACGTTCTCTGCTGCTGAATTCACTTAAATATTTTAATAATACGAGCAGAAAAGTATCTTTCTCTACTTTTGTACTTACTGATTTAGATATACAAACATTTATTACTATTGATTAAATAGCCATTCCTCATTTACTTTCTAATATAATGAACAATTACTGCTCAACTTAAGTTTCAGTTATTTCCATGCAAAATTTCAACGACCAACACTTAAATGAAAGTTAACATATGCACTAAATCAAGAATAGTAAGACTATTCATGGCTTTGGAATGATTGTTTTAACAAAAGAGACACTGACCAAAGCTTAAAACCCACTTTATTTTAAATTATAATTTGTAACTGTTTCGGATATCTATATTTATATACATGTCTGTATTTTCATTAATTTCGATAGTGTCTGAAGAAGGATATGCTAGATATTCGAAACAGTTACAAATTATAATTTAAAATAAAGTGGGTTTTAAGCTTTGGTCAGTGTCTGTTTTGTTAAATCAAGAAGTATATTTTAATAATTGCGAATATTGGATTTCAATTATGGAATTAGAAAATAAGTGGTGTTATCTTCTATATTATATATACATTATATATATTATTATATATTATATATTATTTATATATACACACACAGATTTGCAGCAAAACACTACTCACTTGCAGAATGTATTATTTCACATTTCAGCAGGATTACAACCATAAAACTTGGGTGCATTCTAGAACATCATTCCTTTTCTCCTCTGAAATTAACTCGAATTCAATTCTATATTCCATTGCTACGAAACGTGTGTGTTTTGTCTGTTTTATCTTCTTTCTCTCTCCCACTTTGTTGGGACATACTCCAATGGTGCTACGTAACTATTACGGAAGTAGATTGATGTTTGTCACGTAACACTACAACGACAATACCAGAAAATGGAAGTGATATTCGCTTTTCCCTATTTGGGACTCCCTGCTAGTGTACAGTGTTAGTAAGCCCAGTTGGACTGTTTATGCAACCGTAGGCGTAAAACGCACTTTAGGCTAATTCAAGTGCCCATCCGTGCTATGGTTCAGACAATGTATCTTTTTAGATTGTGACATTGAAAATTCATTGGGCTGTCTTTTTTAATTTTCACATGACATGCCGTTCCCCTGCCATACCCCGACAGTGACGCCTTCAAAAGAAAATACCCCGGTCGCGGCCCAATGTATGCTATCTTTCTGCTTTCCTTGGAGTACTCGAAGCAACACGACGTTGGCCAGAATCATTAAAAATGTCTTCCTCCTTGCAATTGATCTTTGGAAATGGTTTAGAAAGCACTAGATGCACGGCATGAGCACAACACCCTATGTGTGATTTAACCTTTTTAGTTTTTACAGAGGAATTCTTGATCATAAAGGATGTACAGATTTTATCTTACACTTAAGGCTTTTTGTGTTTCACCCACTTGAAAACTTAACAGAAAAATTATGGGATTGCACAAAGGCGGCAGTTGTGCCTGTGGTACAGTATTTGTCGTACTATACCTCTCTGAACATAATGGTAAATCACACGCTAATAGAAAAACAACACTAGGTTACACCATTTACTTTTTGTTATATCTCTCGCTGAGGCCATCTGGCAAGTGTACATTTGTAACTTAGGTTTATCATTTCATATTAATCTGTTAGAATGTTCCCCTGCAGAAAAGTAGCTTTGAAGACAACATGTAGAAAGAGAAAAGCTTACTGGTTGACTAACTCAACTGGACTACATTGGTTCGACTGACTATTAGAAATGGCAGAATTTCAGCAAAACCATTATTCGTAACAGATGGAAATTTGTTCATACATTACCGCTGGCAAACATAACAGACAATTAAGTATCCTGACTTCTGTGGTTTTAAAAAATTCCTTCGGTTTCCTATTGAGCAGGTTCTACTTACTTTTGTGGTACTTGATTTTGAGGGAAGTATTTGAGCGTTTCTCTACATTTCGAGAGAACGAGAATTGAGTGTGTTTATTAGATGCACTTGAAAATGTAAATGAATCTCTTCCAGATGTCAATAGATACTATTTTGGAATGTTATTTTAGGTGCCTTTTACACTAAAGGCAAAGGAATAAAATTAATAGTTGCAGAGAAGAACACAATTTCACCTACAAAATATGGTTTTCATGTGAAGATAATACCAAGTGACAACTACCTTTTCTTTGTCTATCATTTTGGGAGGAAGATGTAGAATTTTGTGATTATATTTGGGTGTGTGCTTAAAAAAAGAAATCTGAAGATTCTTGTGGGTGTTTATATATTATGTTCAGAATAGAATACTTAATTCGTCTCTTAATATAGCATATCTTATAATGCAAGTTCGTATACTTTTTAAAGACGTGATATTATATTTTCTTTAGCAATATGAATGAAAGAGTCTACATAGCGAGAAGACGTACTTAAAATCGTACTTCATTCATACAATGAGTTTAATTTCTCGTGCTCGTCACGAATGTTTTATAACTACAGTAATAATTACACTGAATGGATATAAGGGTAAGCTGATTTAAATGCTGCAGCCTTTGGTGATTCTGAGCAACCATCTTTACTAGTGTGTGGCAAAGTTCCAAGCCACAGAAGTACTCACATTAAAGAGCAAATAATAATAAATATTTTTCCAAAAATTGAAGGCACCAAAAATTAAGTCTAAATTAGATAGATGGCTTCAGTGTACTTATTTAATAAATTTCTTTAAAGAGTTTTATCCCTTATTTTCTTATTACAGTATTATTATTTTTTTAAAATTAACTACTCTAAAATAAAACTTAAAAATTATTATTGACCTTTCCATGGTTTATACTTGCACTTTAAATTTTAATTATTATTATAAACAGGTAAAAAGATGACTCCATTCGAAGAAGGGAGCACCAATGTGGCTTTCGGTTCATGTTCTACACTTTCTTGAATTACACAGTACCGCCTCTAGTCATAGGTTTCTCCAGGCTCGCATTTTTACAGGCGCTGGGTAATCTCTGAACCGCTTTGAAACGAGGACAGAATGAGAAATAAATTCACGATCGAACCTGAGCCTCTGTTGGTACGTCAACGTATTATCAACTATGCCACTGCGATTCTTATGTTGGTGTGTTTAATATATGTGTATCATATGGATTTAATGAACTTGGTCTTCAATCTCTTAAATATTATCATTTTAGCAAAAAAGAGAAAAAAAGGGAACCATAATTGGCACTGTCTGGTAATTAACAATGTATTTTGCTACATATACAATACATACAGAAGTAATAATTTCTTGCAGCAAAACAGTGACTGTCACTTTTTATTGGTAACGGACGGCAATCTAGCGCTAAAAAAAGTTTTTTTATTTTCTTGAAAATGATGAATGAAAAATTTACCATCGAACATATTCTGTTTACGTCGACATGATCTATCAGCTGACACATATCTTATCTCTGGACAACATTTTACTCAATCAGAAATTAAAGAGTAAGAGTTAATGATAATTTCATATCACAGTTTATTAGCCATACTATGTGCTTGTTTCATAATCAAGAGGTTAAAAAATGAAATCTTTCAGTGTAATGTTCCACTATTCTGCCCTGTAGGCTAAAGGAGACGATGATTAAGGCATGTGAATGATGATGGAAGAATTGGTGGAATGAAAAAGTGGGAGGAAACGGGAGTACCCTAAGAAAACCCACGCGCATGGTGTTATCCAACACAACCTTACTTGGCCGGAGATCGAACCAGGGACCCCACACACCAGAGGTTAGCGCTCTACCACTGAGCTACCATGCCTCCCACCCTCATGAAGAGTTTAATGGGAGTATATTTCAGTACTAGTTTCACCTCAATAAATGACATGATGCTCGTCTAGCATCAACTTTTAGATTTACAAAGAAATGTGTTTTTCTCTATTTTCCCCCCCAAAACAAATAGACAAACAACCTACGTGTAAGGTTTTGCATTCACGCATTTTAGTCTGTTTAGCTCACTAACATAGGTTGATGTGTATACATCTCATCCTTGGATTTTTTCATTAAATGCTAACAATATTGTAGAAATGTCTCTTACATATTAGTTCACTGATCTTCTTCAGGTGTCTAAACATAAACACACATTCTTAAGGTTTCTAAGGAGAAATCTCAATCCCTCTCCTCTCCCATTTTAGCCTTTCAGAAACAATTCTTTAATGCTTCAGCAATGAAAGAGACTTACACGAAGCATTTTATACGTCACATCTAAGGAAATTTTGGATGAAGTGTTCAAAAAAAGATTGATTTTTAATTAGCAAACACTTTTATTTCTTCAATATATTTCAAAGGCACATTAAATGTAATTCTCTACAAAAACTCTACACTGAACAACAAATGCCATAAATGCTCTCTTAGAACTTCAGTTTACAAATAACATATATCAACATAAACTAATAAACAAAAACATAAAAAAAAGTAAACATTTGAAAAGAAACTATCTTTTAAGTCAACATTAATAGCTTTTCAGTTGTCACTAACAAAAGCACACTATATATAAAAAAGTGTGTATATTGGTTAACATATAATTTTATTCATATATCAAAAATACATATAACGTACGAACGATAAATACTTGGATTATAATAACAACATCAGGTCAAAAATCCTCCTTCCAACGCATTTTCCCCTGAGAACACATCTAATCTTCAAAACAGGACTAGAAAATGAACATTTTATTTAACGAACGTTCCATATAGGTTGACTCACGATGTTCTACTGAGTACATTCCTAAAAGTGATTTGAAGTAAAAAGGTACGAAAGAACAAAAAGTTATCCACCTATACACAGTACAAAAATGTCATGTTTCCGGGTTATTTTCAATTACAGATTCGAGCATCAAAGAAATCAAATTACACATATGTGTATGCAGTAAATGAAGCAATACTACTAGTGTTATATGATACATAATTACCAAAGGAATGTAAAAAAGAATTCGTTTCAAGGTCATGTTTGCATGATTTTCAAGAAAATTCCATTAAAACTGAGAGTATTGTTTTAAATTGACTTTTTACATAAAAATATGAATTTCTAGTGAAGAAACGAAATCTTTGCTACCTACAGAATTTAACTAGCTATTAATACTTTCCCTATTCAAAATTAACCGTAACTAAATCAAAACAATTTCCTATAATATGTTAATAGTTTCTGGCTTCTTATCAATACATTTTTTCTTTCATTTACGTAATACATCAGACAGAAAAAAAAAAAAAAAAAACATTTCTTGTAAGCTAACCAGAATGTTCGTCAAAACTCGAACTTATTACTTTCGACAAATCAGAACTTACTCCTTGCAATTTGTTTTCCAATTGTAAATTTAATAACGCAATCGTATACTTTGTTTTATATTACTCTTGTAGTAACATCAGAATTTAAACGTCATTACTTTTATGAATGTTATACATGAACGGTTTCAAAATAAAATTCTGTTCAGATTGCAAGGTTGTCTTGGTGCTGACTTTTAATTAAGTCTTTTTGTGCAAACATGTAAACATTCATCCACGTCTTCGTTACACACTAAGAACGAAAAAAAAAAAAAAAAATGTTTGACTACCATTTCTAATGCATTCCTATGAAATTTTCTTAAAAATCATACTATTTAGGCCCTAAAACAAAATTCTGGTAAAAGTATATCTAATATCACGAATGTTGTCACAAAATATTACTTCAATATATGGATGCAATATCACTTCCTATTGAATACTTCAAACACTGATAGGCCTATGATTAGAAACAATTTGAAAGCAAAGAGTTTCTGAATGTACGTTTGTAAGAATTTCTGGCTTCAAAGGGCTACCAGAAATGTACTCAATGTTACTGTCGTAAAACATCATGAATCATTACGTACTTCAAACACAACATAAAACTGAATTATATATTTTCATTTTATTAAATATCTTTTAAAGCACGATGAGTGTTTCCTATACTCAATATTACTATGAACTTCATAGCAGAGTAGTTCAGTAGCATTACTTTGAATAATATTACGATTGTCCAGTATGCACATAATTTTATTGTTAAGTGATATTTTGCACGTAGGAGTAAATTAATATGCGTTGTTTTAGAAATACTACTCGTTAATTGAATAGAAAAAAAAAAAAAAAAAAAACAAGAATATTATTCTAAATTTATTTATATTGTTATAACCACACTAATGTATATTATTTTTCTGAAGCAAAACTCTTGCTGCGTAAAGCTCAAACTTTATAGTTTTCTCATAAAAGTTTATTTGTACTCCTAACAAAATTTGTCTTTCTGAAGAACAACTTCAAAATCTAACAACGACAATGAATTAAATTCAATATGTTTTCTTATTTTGAAATATATATTATGAAACTCGTATAATATAAAATAGAAATATATCCCTTTACTTACAACAGGAATAATTTTTGATTCAAATTTACTTAGTTAAGATATGTTCATTTACTTAAAAGGAAATTTTATCCTATATATATGTTGAAAGGAGATTTTATGTAGGAGATTCAAAATTGAAATTAATTTGAACTTTCTTTGGGAATATAATGAAAATTTTCGGTTCTTTTTCTCCCAGTCAGAGAGATGTCCTAGTTACGTTTTACGGCACAAAGCATTCTTTTTAAAATATTGCCACGTCCGTTTCCTATATAATACTTTGTTGCATTGGCACCATCATGTACAATCCACTGGTGAATCTGTAATGCTGAAATTGTGACAAAAGTTTCTTCACACAAACTACATTTATGATCTCGAACACCTCTATGAATTGTTTTAATGTGTTCTTTTAAAGCACTTTGGGACGGTTGGTCTTCATCACAAACAAGACAAACATATTTCTGTTGTGAATCCTCTGTACAATCACGGGACTGTCCTTCAGTAACAGATCGGGGATTATTCTCTTTCATGGTGGGGAATATCTGAATGCTGGTATCATAGGAGTAATTTTCACGATCATTAACCCCATGTTCTGTTAATAAGTGACCTCTCAACTGATACTTGCCTTTGAATGACTGGCCACATATGTCACAAGTTTTGATATTATTACGAGTTACAATGTGATTCTGAAGCTTGGATGGAGTATTGCATTTCACACTGTGCTGAGGATAAGTAGAATACTTATGCTCACCACCAGCTTCATTCCTTGAACGCGGGCTTTTTGGTTCTAAATTGTTTTTGGAAGCGACTCTTTCTGGCGAAACAGAAGAATAAAGCTTATGATTTTGATCAATATATGAAAAAGACATTGAACTTACGATCGAAGTATTGGAATCATTGAAGTTATGCTGATTTACATGGTGTCTTAGTTTGTCTTTTTTACAGAACTGTTTCGGGCAGATAGCACAGTGATAGTATCTGCTGTCCAATTCTCCAACAAAGATGTCTGAGCTGTAATTATTGTTGTTATGCGAATCTTCATGTTTTGTAGAACCTTCATCCAGAAACGATCTACTACAATTGTAAAATTCGTCAGGTGAATGTTTATTTACATGACGTCTGAGATATTTCTTCTTCTTATACTGTTTTGAACACATTGCACAGTTATAGTAATCATAATCAACACAATCGTTCACTGCGCTCGCAACGCCTGCTAGCTTGCACGACTTTGGTTCTGGAGCTTGCTTCTCATAACTTAAGTGGTCTGTGGCTCCTCTCGGATGATGCCGTGATGCATATTTACTATTTGCTGGTAAACTTGCAGAACAAGGATTTACTTCTCGCATCTTATTATAGGTCTTCTCCATTTTAAACACGGAGCTTTTATACAATTGAAGAACTGAATGCTGATTTACGTGACGCCTGAGATTATCCTTTTTGATGAATTGTTTCGAACACACAGCACACTTATAAGAATTTCCTTTTTGAGGCTTCTGTGTATCTGTAATGTCATTGTGTTGGTGTTTGTCTTCTGTCGTAAGATTAGCATCAGCATTGCAACTTCTGGAGAAACGTTTCCCAAGCTTTCTACGGTAATTTCTCTTCGTGTAATGTTTTGAACGCATTGTACAATTATAGTAACCATAATTCGCACAATCGTTCATTGTGCCCGCAGTGTCTGCTAGCTTGTGTGGAGCTTTTGGTTCTGGAGCTTGTTTTTCAAAACTTATAACGTCAATTGCTCCTCTTGGATGATGTCGAGATGCACATTTATTATCTGCTGATGAATATGCAGAACGAGAACTTACTTTCTGCATCTTACTGTACATCTTCAGCGTTTTAAACCTTGAATCTTTATAAAATTCAAGAACTGAATGCTGCTTTACGTGGCGCGTGAGATCATCCTTTCTGATATATCGTTTGGAACACATAGCACAGTCGTAAAAAAATCCCTTTTGAGTCTTCTGTATATCTGTAATTTCATTGTGTTGATGTTTGTCTTTTGTCGTTGGATTAACATCAGCATTAGAATTGCTATTGGAGAAACGCATCCGCAGCTTCCTATGGTAAATTTTATTTGTCAGGGATGTGGACAGAAAATGGTAATAATGCGAGTGTTGACGTATATGACGCATGAGATGATTCTTGTTCTTATATCGTTTTTCACACATTGCACAGCCAAACAGTTGCGTATTGACTGAAGATGATACATCATGTTTTTGTATATGACGCTGAAGATCATAGTTTGTGGAAAATGATTTTACCGAAAAACTGAAGGTCTCTTCCTTCAGGTACGTTTTTTTATTCTCTTTAAAGGCATGTTTCTGAAAGAACAACGCTTTACGGGAAGAGTAACAGAATTTGGGATTCAAATGCAATTTTCGATGGCGCCGCAAAACACTGCAAGTACTGAACGATTTTGGACATTCTGAACACCTGTAAAGCTTGTTACTGAGAGTATAACGTTCAAAGTGTTTGTAATTGGACTCTGTGTCATCAAACATATTTGAGCACAATGAAGAATTGTGACTTTGTACCCTACAATGTTTTTTAGGGACATTACTGTACGCTGAAGAGTTCGATCGAGAACCCGATGAGATGCATACAGAAATAGACTTGTCTGGAGAGGCCTTATAACTAGTATTATTTTGAACACATTTGGGGCTTTCAGTCGTATCATTTATGGACACTTTACATCTGTGAATTAACATTTTATGATTCTGTAAAGCATACAGATCTTGCAAATTAATATTGCAGATGTAACAACGAAACTTATTTCTACTTTCTCTGGGTGAATACTCGCACTTTTGTTTTATCCTTTCAATTGTTACTTTTTCCTGTTCCTGGATGACCACTGATCCATCAGTTGGTAATTGCAAACCTTGCTTTTTAAACTTAACCACCTGCTGTTGAGCCATCATAAGTTTTTGTGGAACATTTCCTATCTTTCTGGTTCCTCTAGAGAAATTCCTCGCATTTTTACACCTGCAAAACAAATCTCCCTATTAAAAACTGAGCTTTATGAGTGACGCTAACGCACTTCCAAACTAATTAAATTAACAATATAAATTAATTTCTTTCGGAGCACATAACAAGGACAACTTCGCCTTCAGGTCCCTCAACTTCAGAGTATACAAAAGTGTAATGATTCTCTTTAAATAAGATTATAGCAATTAATAATTTGAGGATTCATTGACTAGTTACAAAATTGTTTCTCAGTGAAAATATATTAATTTAGAAAAGACACATAAATATCTGAACTGTTCCTAACCTTCTTAAAAAGTCTCAAAGTGTTACTATAAACAAAGTAAACTTCTGACCATTGACGTCTCTTGAGGGAAGTCACGTCAATAAAAAATAAAATTTAATGCTACCCGCGAAGGGAAGAAACCTTCGTATGTAGCGATATCACTTTATTTTTTTTACTAATGTGCTTTTCCTCAAGGGACGCCACTGCTTTTGACGCAGACTGTATCGATCAATTTGGAAGTTCATGTATAGCAGGTTACAGACAAGGTTTCAAGCATAGTATTACCCACAGAAATTGTCTCTGACCTACCCTTACGGGGTTCGCTAGTACGGTAGTTTTGAATGTAGTTAGGTCGATTATTGTTGTGATACAAAATCAGTATATAATGCTATTTAAGGATCAGACAGTACAATTCTCATTTTCGGAAGTTACTCCGAGTAAATGACAATACATATTTTGACACAATCAATTATAATTTTTATTATTCGTACTCTTCTAGTTACGATTACCATTCTCAGTCCAAAAATTGTGAGAATCACTTGTAGCCAGTAGACGACTTTTGATGCTCAATAATGACGTCGTTGTGCGAATTAAACCGATATATGCTTTGCCAACAAAAGCCATGGTGGTTCACTGAGCGTAACTTAACTGGAGCTGGAGCATCTGCTATTTGGATCCTCCCACCAGCATAAATCAATCCCATCCCCTCTGTATCAAACGAATGATACTTCCAGTCAGGGGCGGATCCAGGACGGGCTTCCTGAGAAGGGGGGGGGGCGGTGGGTTGTAATAGTGCTACTTAGAGCTACTTTAAAGAGCTCGAAACTCTGGGATGGGTTTTATTTATACAAAAAATGAGAAAGTTTCCTCTTCGGAGGGAAGGGGGACGATCGTTCCAATCGCACCCCTGAATCCGGCCCTCCTTCCATTCCATAAGCAACAACTATAACTTAATTCAGATATAAATCAGCCAAATATGCGTTAATGTAATAGGGACAATATAAATTTTATGTACTGACGGTTTGAATATACTTTGACAAAGGGAACTATATAAATATACAAAAATCAGTCACCGGTAGACCCCCTTCATACTATACTGCATACCATTGCCTCTGGCCTGATAACAGCCTGGATTCTATTTACAAGTGACTTCACGCGGTGTTGGAAGGTGTAATTTGCCACAATCAAAACCAACTTTTTGATAGATTTACAGTTGATAAGAAGAGTTTGTTTAGTTTGTAGTAGTTGCAGGAAAGTACAGAGATGCTTATTTTTCATATCGCGTGGTACTCCAAATAGTGAAACAGATTTTGAGTTAGATTTAAATCCGGGGACTCTGCAAGCCAGACCATACGACCACACACATAATAATTAAAAGTAAGTAGTTAGATATGTCCAGAAAAGCATGTTATTTACTCGGAGTAATTTTCAAAAAGTGAGAATCTTTATCTGCTGATTAATGAATTACGTAATTTTAGTAAATGAATCCTCCTAACACATATATAATGTATATGAGTCACTATTAGCATGGTTTTCGGCGCCACTGCTCAAATCCCAAACCACAGTAACTGATCAAAATTTAACCACCAGATATCAATAAATCTGAATTATGTTATGGTAATGGCAATAAAAAAAAGCAACAGATCACTTTACAGAACATCTGTACGCTTCTGTTTCAATCTATAAAGGTTACTCAAACAGTGAGAGTTTTATAGTAGAACCTCGCTACTTCAATGAATATAGTTTTGTGTTAGATGGTGCTATATATTAATAGCTGCATAGTTAGTGTGTTGTGTGCACATGGCGAGGAAAGTTGGCTACCGACGGTCATATAATGAATTCGTTCAAACATGCCCAGCGAACAGTTATTCAATATTTCACAGCATGAGGTGTTAGCAGGAATCGAAATTACAGCATCAGTTTTGTGACGTGGAATCTGGGAATCACTACCCGAGAGACTGCAAATATTGGCCGTAAGCAAAGGAAGTGTTAACACTTTCTCCATCGAAGACTGGGATACAAGGTTTGCCGGCAATCAATTTACAAATATCTCAAAGATGAGCAGAAGAAGAACCAAAGGAGTGCTTTTATGTGGGGTTTGGTTCTTCTTCTCTTTTGTTATCAAGCAGATCGGGGGAGTTTCTTTTTTAAGGTTGTAGCAGCAGATAATTGTTGTTGCCAAAACGGATGCATGTCGAAGACAGTACTCCATTTTCAGTCTTCCGTAAGAACTGGAAAAGTAATGCTCAGGTTTTTCTTTCATAAGAATAGTACACTGTTATTGAACTGGGTTAAAGCAATACGGCCTATGCAACCACACAGAACCTCAAAACGGATCATCAAGAGTAACAGATGTAACATATTGTCAATGGGGTTATTCTGTTATACAACAAAATACGCCCCCTTATTGAACACGTATGCTACGCTGTTTTTCTGGAGCTTCTGCCGGAACGTCTTAAAATATCTACCGTACAGTTCCGACATGTGTCCCTGCGACTATCACGCCTTTGGGTTACAATTTGCTAATGGTGCTAAAATTGGTGTCGTTCAAGGCAGTTTACGAAGTCATTCTATGAACGTCATTCGCTCGGTCATTCATAATACACTGTAGTGACACTTGCCCTAATCGGAAACTATGCATTTTTATTACTTCTTGTATGTCCACGTTAAACTATTACAGAAATAAGCCAGGCTCACGCTATTTGGGAAATCCTTATATGCATGTAATTTCTTGGAATAGACAGGGCTACACGCAACAATTTTGCCCCATTATGTATAGAAGATACAAGGATTGCAGGTTTACGACAGTATATTGAATTATTTTAATTACGTATAGATTGGTATTTGTCAAAGGTTCACTGAGTCGAAGTTGTCCTACCCACCCATTTTAAAATTATAACAAAGGACCTTGGCAATGCTGTAAGAATCTTACATCGGCAATAATGCACCCATCACTAACAGTGTGATATGGAATATTGCTTTGTTCCTCATATAGTGATGGTGATTAATCAATTAACTAGGATCACCATGTCTATAACATGTTATATTTATGCCTCTCCCCCTCCCTGCAAAAAACGCTTTGGCTAATCATGAAAGTACTTAAAAAAAAGTCTGGACAATAAACATGTACGTCACTGTTAGCACGGTTCTCTGTGTTACTTCTCATATCCGCAAATCTTTTTACGTGCCTGTAGTTTCACAACCTACATTCAACAATTTAGCATTTTGACTGGAAATAAAGGTTTTACACAGATAACAGTACACATTATTTGTTTGTATTAGTTGTTTACCTTTGACATACTGTTGGCAACATTTGTGCTGTTTCTTTCGTTTGCTTATTTGAAGCTTTACGCCCCATTTCATTAGCAATAACACTAGAACATCTTGTCTTGATACTATATTTCAATGTGTCACTAAATTAATTGTAATTGTAATATTTCAATGTGTCAATGTGTCACTGTATCGCTCCTTTCGTATTGTTGGTTTCTTTAAAGGTTTTCAATGGGTCTTATACCTGATAAGTTTTACTAACAAAAAGGCCATCAACTAAGGATTTGTCTAAAAAAAGTTAACCTGTTTGTTCTGAATTAATATAAGTAACTTCTAATATTTATGAAATTTCCACAGGGATATTGTCGAGTTTCTTATAGCTTCCAGTAACAATGTTATCAATTATTGCTGTTGTTTGAGTTCATAATGAAGCTAACCAGATAAACTGCAGTGGGACGCAGTTAAACAAAGGTGATCCAAATTCTTGTTAGCAATCAGAGAGTATTTTATCTAGTGATTGTTCAAAATATGGTATCAAGACATAATGTTAGAAAAAATGTCTAAATCTTGTCCAGAGTATGCCACAGAATTTGGAAACAACTAATAAATATAACATAATTCATATATTAAAAAATCATACACTTTATCATATTGGTTTTACCAGGCTGTCCCAGAAGTCATGCACCATTATCACACTGACCTGCAAGAGGTAAAACTTTGGTAGAATAAGTGGCACCACCAGTGACAACTGTTGGCAGCCATAGGGGACAGGTTCGTGGGATTAAATGAAGCAAGTACTGCGTGTGTAGCGAATGTTCCCGTAAAGTCACAAAGGGCAACATGAGTGAGAACCTAATTGCAATTCGAGCTGTGCTACGATTTTTATGGAAAAATGGACTAACTTCAAAAGCTACAGCGGAGGAAATTTGTTGTGTAGAGAACAAAGTAGTGCTGGATCGATCGACAGCTTCCCGTTGATTCAAAAGATTTACTTCGAATGATTTGAGCTTCGCAGACAAGCCCAGCAAGGGTAGACCTCCGGTGGACATTAACGGCCCTCTGCAAGATGCTGTGAGTCCTGAACCACAATCAAATACACGTGTAGGCAAGAGTTGTTGGGGCATCCAAATCGACAGTAAATCGTCGATTGCATGCCATGGATTTCATCAATAAAGAGCCCCGACCAAGTCCCGATGAGGTGACAGAGGAACAGGCCCAGCAAAGAGTGGCAATGTGCCAGACTTTGTTTTAAAAAAAATGGCGTGATCTTCGTTTCTGGAGAAGAATTACGACAGGAGATGAGGAGTGGGTGTTTTTGAAAATCGCTGACACATGTGAACAGTGGTTAAAAAAAAAAAAAAGACACGAAGCTCTAGGCAATGAAACAGAACAGATTTGGGAAAAAGCTCATGCTGTGTGTGTGGTGGAATATTGACGCGATAATTCATTTTGAATTTGTTCCAGAGGGTTGTACTGTAACAGCTGAACTGTATTCTGAATAATTTGTCGAGTGTATTCCAGTCTGAAGGAGAAATATCTAGCATTAACGAGAAGGAAGAGGTTATTGCTGCAAATTGACAATGCTCTGAGTCAACGGTTTCGAATTGTGACCAACAGTCTGGTTGAACTTGACGGGTCTGAGTTATCTCATCCTGCCTACAGTCCAGATGTTGCACCCGCAGATTATGGTTTGTTTCGCTCTCTCTCACACTTCTTGTGTGGTCGGCAATTCAATTCATATGATGAGGAGCATGCTGCCTGTCGCGAGTTTTTCACTTCTAAACCTTTCACCTGGTATCGCCATCAAATTGAACTGTTGTCCCAAAGATGGGTGAATATCATCGAACATGATGGCTGAATAAAGGTTTGTCTTTGCTTCTGATGTTCATGTTTCATTTTCTTCCTTGTATGATGCAGATCTTTTGGGACAACCTGTAGTATAACACCTTTTACAACATGACCTAATATGTGTTGAATCGCTTGATTGGTCAACTTTTTTTAAAAAAAAAAATTCTTATGAAATATTAATTTTGGTATTGATACTGTTATTAACTAAATCAAATATTCGGAAAATAGTTTTCTTTTAATAGTATTTGGTAAGTATTAAGGCATTATAAATTAAAACTAACAATAATTTTAAAAAATGGTGCGGTAGTGAAATTAATTTTAAAAATAATCTCAAACAGATACACAAGAACAGAGTCAAACAACAAAAACTCGGAACAGTGCTTGAGTGCTATGAATATCTAACAATTCAATGAAAAGATTCATAACATACATTTTTGTTTCAATGTTTTTTTACATTCTTAACTACAGAACACTCAGTAACTTAAATTTCCTTTACGTCACTGTTATAAATTATAGTACAAAGATGTCTATTATAATACTAAAAATTTAATTTAGAACAGATTCAGGATAGAATATATGTCGTACATATATGGCAATTATCTACCGCTACAACGTATTAGCTACGCAGCAAGCGTGCTTCTTGTGTACGAGGCAGGGGCCGCGGTGGCTTAATGGTACAGCGTTCACCTCTGCTGTTTGGGGTCCTTGGCTCGATTCCAGCTCGCGCCAGGTGAACATTGTGGTGGACAAATACCGTTTGCGTGGGTTTTCTAGAGATTCTCCCCTTTCCTCATTCCATCATTTCACTCATTTCTCATCATCATCGTCTCCTTTAGCCTAGCCAGTATAACCGTTGGGCGTAAAACTCAAAGATTTCATGTAATTTTGTGCATGCTGCCCATGGTTCATTTCTCATATAGTATATGCACTTTTCTTTTCGTTAAACTGTCGGTACATTTACGTTTCATATAGCTCGGAAATAATTTTGAGATCTTTGTTTCAACTACTTGTTCCTTTTGTAAAAATTACATAATAGTCTCTGCTGGACTGGCAATGATGTACGTCAGCGATTTGTTTTGTGTTTGAAACAATTTCTGTTCTCCTCTGAATACATTTCAGTAGCAGACAATTTACTGGATTATCTAAAATTTCTATACAGAACCTGAGATTCTGAGGTTATGCCAGAACATACAACCACGACATAATCTATTAAGTACTATATTTTTCTATTCAATTGTTGAGAGGTTTTCGTTCAATATCATAAGAATTCGAATAGGAAATTAATATGATTGTACAAAACCCTTCAAAGAAAATGTAAGCAGATAACTGAAATTTTAGAAGGAAAAACATGACACTACAGTAGTCACTTATCCTTAAATATGCTCTTACATATCTTTATATGTCCTTAAATATATTCCTAACAAAACATGCTCACGGTCTATTCAAGCAGACGGGGAGAATAAATAGCGTATCTGAAGCTTGAGAAGTCTCTCTTGTACACCGAAATGTAAGAAATGAAATCTTTGAGTTTTAGCTCCCACGATTATGCCGGTTAGGCTAATGGAGACGGTGATGATGAGAAATGAATGAAATGGTGGAATGAATAAAGTGGGAGGAAACGGGAGAACCCGAGAAAACCCAAGAACAAGGTGCTTGTCCACCACAAAGTCCACGAGCTGGGATCGAACCAAAGACCCGAAGCACCGGAGGTGAACGCTCTACCATTGAGCCACCGCGCCCCTTGAAATGTAAGAAATGTTAGACCTAGGTACAACACTAGGTCTAGAGCAGTTGAGTTGATTTCGAGTTTAACGTCCATTTCAGCAGCGAGGCTATATGAGACGGGACCTACTGATTAACGTGGAATCCGAACCACGAGTTCCCGCCGGGAATCGAACCCGGGTCTCCCACGTCAAAGGTGTGTACGCGAACTGTTTAACCACCGAGGAGCTTCTAGGTCTAGGGTAATTCATAAATTTAATCTCACGTGATGTAACACTATCCACACATTATTATCGTGTAGGACGAAGCAAAAGCGGATCTCGGCTGTAATATAACAGAATATAAATATAACAGGTATAAATACTTTCGCTGATTTATATTTATATATATATATATATATATATATATATATATATATATATATATATTAACGTGTATTATCTATCTATTACAGTAGAAATATTTAGCATCTAAAATATGGTGTGAAGCGAAAGGATGAAGCAAAAACAATGAACAATGAGCAGATATTTCTTTGCTTACCAAGTACGAAGGAGTCGGGTTCTCATTTATTTGGTGAGCACGAACTCCCTGCTTTTCCCAGGCTTACCAGTTTACGATTTACAAATTTCCAAGTCTATATATAATGTTAAAAAGCAACTTTAGTTTTCCAGATCAGGAAGTTCCTAATCTACTATTCATGTGTAAGTATATAACGTGTGTGTAGGTAGAGAAATTTTGCAAAACAAAATAATTTATTTTATAAAATAACCCGGGTAAGGCAAAATGAGAAATGGATTCTGACAAAATACATACTTAAAATTTCTTGACTATTCAATTTTTTTCAGCTTTTATGAAGTTTCCTGACTTTCCAGGACTTTTTACGAGTATGCTGAATTCCCTGAATTATCCAGATTGGTGGGAATCCTGAAATGGGATTTTTGGCTTTACTTGTATTTTCAGCTATTTTCAATCTGTTACAAGACCATGACTGTATTAGGATTATTCTAGCGCAGAAGCCACGATCGATGCATTCTTGGTATCGGGATAGAAAGGTAATTTTAAAACTTTTACGTATCTGTGAAGGACAGCTCGATGACTTTGAGGTTGGTTGTCTAGAAGTAGAATTATCCTCATTCGTAATGCTCACGGACAAATTTTGTTTAACTGAAATCTATACCCACATATATCGATGATATTTTGTAAAAAGGTTGCTATTAACTTAATGTCAACTTTTCACGAGGACCAAAAAATGTACAGGGTGGCGCCGAGCCGACTGACAGTTTTCAAACTTGAATATTACGCAGAAGTAAACGCTTATATTGATTTGTGGGGTGGGAACCAAAAGAGGCAAGAACGACACGTTATATGGTCAGTCGCATTCGAATACAGAACATCATGTTACCTCAGTTCGTACAGGGTGGCTGGGGTCCGACTGACACATTTCAAAGTTGAATATTGCGCAGGGACGATAGCTTGGAGTGGATTACGGGTGGGAGATTGGGAGAGAATAGGATACCATTTTATAGGAATATCATAGAAGTTACGATGGACATTGCTGGAGCGTTGAACAGTGTGTTTTTTGTGTTCGTACTTCTTATGAAACGAAGTCAGTTCCAGTGCAGCGATTGTTCAGACATTTCATTGTAACCTGACATTACGTTAAAGGTTCGTTGTAACTATTGCAGTGTTCTTGTGAAATAGCATTCTATCCACTTTCCATCCCCCAATCACAACCCACTCCAAGTTATCGTGCAACACTATATTTAAAAGCTTAATTTACTTATTTCACCAACTTTTTATTCATCAATATTTACAGAAGTTTTATTGCAATGTAGAATACACACGCTACATAAATACCCTAGACCATGAATACACGAATAGCTGCCGATATGTGATATTTTACGTCGATAACGCCGTTCTTATAATGCAGAATGTCTACACAACACCTGTTTATCTGAACTTGTTATCGATAACAACTATTTTTCAGGTTAGGTTTATAAGATGTAAATGACAGTTCTTAATAGATCTTTGTTTTATCACACATTCCATTTATTCATTAAAATTAACATTATCTTTTAAACAAACAGAAGACTGACGACAAGACTTTCCATTGAGCATTATTCTAGTTCACAAATAATGTCATGGTGCAATAAATGGAAGAACAATTAAGATATTCATAATTATTATCTGTCGATAAATTGAAATCATCTATTCTTGAAACCAGAGTATGTACATATTTATTAAAATTAAACTGACTTATTTTAATTTTAATAAATAAGTAAATACTCTGGTCAGAAAAATATTAATTATTTAAGTAATAGTTCCAGAATCAAGATGGAAGAAGTTATATCTTTTTTTCTTCTGGACACAGTGGCTCAGTGGTAGTGTGCTTACCTCTGGTACGTGGGGGGGAGGGGTCTGGTTCTATTCTCGACCAAGGAAGTTTATGGTAGACAATATCGTATCGGTGGTTTTCTCGGGTTATTTCTATTTCCTCCCAGAATCTCATTCCACCAATTCTTCCCCTATCATTCACTTGCCTCAATCATCCGTTTCCCTTAGCCTAACAGGCTTTACCGTGAGACGTCATTTAACTTTTCTTCTTCTTTTAGTAATGTTCATTCATCACTCTCCACCAAAGCATTTCTGACTGTGGACTTCAGGGTCTTCACTAGAGCGAAATTAAACTACCGCTAATTTTAGTTTTTCTGTAATATCTTCAAAACAAATAAAAATATTCGAAAAGTAGAAACGTAATGAACTAGACAACACGATTTTGCATATGATACCGTTATCATAACTCATCTATCTGCTTTTGATTTGCAACTGTAGATAGATTTAGCATTTTTTGCGGATTCTGTAAATAGCGGCATACAAAAAGCAGATAGGTGAATTGTGGTAAAGGTATCACATGCAAAATTGTATTGTCTAGTTCACTACGTTTCTACGTTTCGAATATTTTTATTTGTTTTGAAGATATTACAGAAAAACTCTAAAGTTAGCGGTAGTTTAATTTCGCTGTAGTGAAGACTCTTAAGTGGCAACTTTACACAGACATTTTAGATCCCTATATTTCCGCATGGAAATCAGCAATCTGGATGCGCAGAGTTGGACCTGTTTGCGGACAAGACAGCCTCGATTGTCTTTTGGATCTTTTTAAACGACTCTATAGTCTTGTAAATTAGGGGCCATAGAATACTTAACGACCGTCATAGTTCCTTTTTAGGGAAAATTTAATTTTGAGCCATCTTCACCGAGGGTAGTTTGTTTTGGGAAAACACTCTGCTTAGCACGTTCCCAAATCTTGATTTCAAGGATATAAGGCAGAGGTAGTACAGATACTATTGGATTTTCCACCCAAGTTGGCCATTCAAAAGCAGTTCAATCTACCTTTTTTCTCACACACTTACCAAATGTTGAAGTGTATAGAATCCTCAGGCACGTACTGATTACAGAGAGAAGTAAGTGGTTCTTATTCTGAACTGGGTAGTTATCTCAGTATAAAGCAATTGAAGTAATGTTTCATCTTTGGTTAATTTTCAGTAAACAATCGTAGAGGTGAGAGGCTACCCAATTGGCATCGCTTTTTCCGGAGATATAACCAAATGTGTCTCTTGTGTTGCTCTCAGATATAATGAAATTATAAACTGCGTATCTGCAAGTACAATACAAAAATTGGTCATCCCCATGAGGAATGTTCAAAACTTTTATGTATGTCCAATGAGCAACACAAAAAGCTATCTTGCCACTAAATTTCTGATCAGTTAAAAACGTGTCCAAACTCTGTTGTTTCTCTGTATTATATTGTTCACATTCACGGATTTCCTCGTCATTCTCTTATTCATAGTCTTCTGTTCAAAGAGTAAGCAGTAAGCACAAAGTGTATTTGTCTTTTATCGGCACATGAATACCATATTGTAATTGTTTCACCAAATACGTCTGAACACATTTCCCGAAAAATAATTGTTGCATCTTTTTCAGTAGGTTCTGTAGATGTTCTCAAGCAATTTGAATTTTGCTGGGACATATTTCTTACTGGATGAATTTCTACAATAATGTGACGGAACAGCTGGTAAGCTTTCAATATACTTTTCCATTTCATATCACAAACTGTCAGGTATTTTATTAGCAGCAGCCTATTTCATCAATTTTAGTTAAGTTAATGGAAGACTTGTTACCCTAAGTATATCGGACGAATTTCTCGGAAATATTCAGTTTTCGGTAATTTTAGTATCATTAACGATAACAGAATATATATCTCTGAACTCTGCTGTTTTGTAATATTGTCTGTCCATCTTCTTTTAATTGGTACACCCCTTATACAAGGCAACAACCAATCTATCTGCCTTGTAGGATCCCCAAAGAACCAGTACTTGTTAAACGATAATAATTTGTCAGCTTCTGATAGATCATCAGCTGTTAAGTCAATGTTTGGCAATGCAGCGATTTATGCACCATACGTTTCTCATTTTTTACCTTCTCTTTGTGATCTACGTACTTTTTCCCATACAATCCTTCAGTTTGTTTTTCCCCTGTTCAGCTGATTGTATTTTTCTTCCTTTTCCTTCCACATTTACCAATGCCGCTCCGTCTTGCGACTGATTATCTTCGTTCACTTCAGTTTCTTTGTTTTCATCAGATATATCATCATTTACTACATAGTCCGGATTGTCAACATCATCACTAACACTAGAATAGTCAAAAATCACCTATCCAACGGGAGGAACTTCATCTTGCATTTTTGCTTCATTCAGTGGCGTGATACTTTCTTCATTAACTAGAATACTATAGCTATCAAGGAATTCACTGTCAGGAATATTAGTATCAACGATGTCCATTTCATGAAACAAGAAAAAATAAAAAAAGCTACTACTTCTATGTGAACTATTTTTAATATTTACGGAGGCATTGTTGATTATGTCACTAGATTTATTGAGTTCAGCAGTATCACTTGCTACCATTGCATTATATACACTAGCAAATCTTGTTTCGATTTCTAGTGGACTTGTTGAATTATCTGAACCAATATTTACGTATATTGTTTGTCCGCAGTATGCACCGCAACATCAGAAGCTTTAGATTGACTTCGTGTACAAATACTTTCAGTATTATGGTTAGACTGTTCATTTGCATTCAAATTCAATTTCCAATAACTATCGTGCTCTAGACGTTCTTATATCACCTAACCTGCAGCAAGCACTAAATAAAATTTGTAAACAAGCACCGCATGTGCTATACAGACTAATAATACCACTTCAGCAATAACAAGCATTCGATCTTGTAATCAATCAACAAATACTAGTACATAGATTGTTGTTTTGTATTATACGAGAACTATAATTAAACTGTCCACTTCGATTAAAACGTGCAGAGTTGTTCTGTAGTACCAAACATGGACATAAGAGAGAGCACATTAAGTTATAAACTGAGATGGAGTAGTAGTACATTATCATGGCTTTATATGAAGATAACACCCTTTTTACACTTTATGAATCGCGCCACCCAGTACTGATAAAGCTCTTTCTAATACCACTATTTTCAATGTTATGGCAAATATGGCAATGCCCTTCTTACGATTCAATGCCTGACTTCCTTCTTGATAATCATGATGATGTTCTCTCAAAATAACCAAAATTGTTGGTATAATGCTTTTCTTACACAACACCATTTAGACATACATATATATCTATATATAAAAAATAATGGCAAAATATTATAATTCGTACTTGGCTTTATGTACAGAAAAACATCTATTACATTCCTTCAATGTAATTGCCTCCTACCTCTATCACCTTTAGTCGTACGTGTGGAAGGCGTCGTACACCGTCAGCAGCGCATCAGTCTTTGTCGATATCTCGCAGGGACAGCCACACGACACGGATGATGATTTCTTTTTTATCATACTGCTTGCCGCAAAGCGGTTCCTCCATTTTGACGAAAGCATCGTCATGAAGTCTCTGAAAACACTGTTTTTCATTGCGCCCACGTCCCACTTCAATTCTGATACACGCACATTGCTCATCTTTCCGCAACGTACGTGGATCGTTCAATATTTAAGTTTACCTAAGCTGTAAAAAAATATTTTTTAAGATACATTTGTAAACTATCTAGATGGGTCCTTTCTCACCCTTCCACATAATCCCCACTGAGATTCAGAAATTTATCTCACCGTTGCATCAATTTGTCCAAAACCCTCTGCATAAAATCCGGGCTTTTGACTATTTTAGTACTCTCCTCACATTTCGCTTCACTTCAACACTAGTTGACAGGAGCTCAGGTCGTTTGCGTCGAACCTGAATTCTTCTTCAGGGGAACGTAGTTTGACATAAGCGATTTTTTTTTTTCTCATCTTGACGATAATGCCCACTCCCACTCAGCACGCAAACAACACGCAAGACTAAAGTAGTGTAGGAACGGTTGCCTACTTCGATATTTTTCCGCTGTTAAAATCTGCATTGCAATTTGAACGTCACGAAACAAATGAAGATGTAAATCGGAACGTGAGAAGAGAGCTAAACAGCCACAGCCCTGATTTTTTACAGAGTTTGGACTAATTAATGCATCGGTGAGACAAATGTCCAGATCTCGATGGGGATTATTTGGAAAGGTAAGGAAGGACCAACTTATACAGGTATGTATAGTTTACAAATGCACCTTAAAAAATAAATATTTTATAGCTTAAGGAAATTATATATTGAATAACTCACGTATTTTATGGCGCTTCCACTTTCTTCTACGAAACTGCTGCTCTTAGAGTTAACAACATGTAGTTGTTGCCTCTCGCTACACTTCATCGTCTACGGAACTCTTGTAGTGCTGAGACACAGCTCTATGATATAAGAAGAGTATTGCCACTACTTTTATCCAGCCTATATATAAATGTTAATGCTTGTTTATTCTAAAGTAAAGGAACAATTCGCTATTGTGAGTAAAAGAAATTAGAAGTGTGTGACCAAACACCGGGACAGGGGCCAACTTGAACAAGCCTGGGATTCTCAACGGAACATCAAAATGTTGCTTAAAAATAGAGATTTTAGTAATTGCTCTAATATTTCTGTTTGTGCCAAGTTGAGTGAAACAACAGAATACATGCAGTCCATCTAGGTAGGTGAAAAATTAGCTGAAGCTTTTTAATTTGCTCGGTGGCGCTTGTTCCATTTGTATGGCCGTACAACTTAATATTCATTGCATAATAAGGGGAAATTTTGGGTCTATATTAAAAATAATAATAATAATATACCGAAGTCCAGTTACATTCAAACTACTACTATTGAGAACCATACTTCTGGAAAATATTTCAAACCTACGTCTGTAGGAAACTGATTTCAGACTTCTTATCTTATAACTAAGCAGCACCCAAATATTATGTACGTAAAGAAGTTCTGTTAGATTTTGACTCTACAACGAGGAAAGCAATGATATGAAGTGTACATAGAAACAGAAATGGTCTCCAATATAAATATTATGCCTTCAAAGCGCTCGGACATGGAGATAGGTCTGGAAGAAACGTAAATCAAATAACGTGAATAACCAAACCAAATACTTATTATGTATTACTAATGTGTATTACAGTTTCGGCAATGATATATTGCTGAAGTTATACAGAAAGTTGGCAGTCAGTAATAGTGAAACGATGTAGTCAGAAAAGCTGGTGTGGGTATTATCATCCAATGATACCCCCAACAAACCTCTACGGTTCGTAGTTGGGCGGAAATTGTAACAACACTGTTGCTCAAATTCCTCATACAGTACGTGTCTTATGGGGAATAGTGAAGACAATCTCTCAAAGCAGAGTAGTTTGTCCATACGACACGGTAACTCAAAAGGCACAGTTTCCAACATCACCCGAAAGAACATTTCGTTGAAAGCGCATCAAAGTGCGAGGAGACCACCTCACAGAGCACCACATCCTGGAAAGGTCTGCAAACACCAGAAAAGTATATGAAACAATCGCACAGGGGACACGTGGAAATGGATATGTGGGTCTACCTATATGAGACCAACAGAGATCGATTCATTTTCTAATGTCGAACAGATCACAAGGGCCGTTCTGACGTTATACAAGGATAAGTTTTCCAATGGATTTCTGGTGGTGGTTGAATATTGCAGTTGGGGAACGCTGTCAGTCATCTAAGGGCTTCCAACACCAACGTCAACGCAGCTTACTTCTAGGAGAACGTCATAAGCACTCTATATGACACACTCATCCCACCTGTACGACGATGATACCAGAAATGCATGAATGCACATGGACAAGGCCTCCAGCTACACCGCTCAATCATCTCAGGTGCTCTACGCAAGGGCGCCAAAAGAGGAGGGATTCGAGTGGCGATCTTTCAAGCCATGGCCGTAAAATCGAGTACAATTATTGGTGAAAAAGAGGATTTACTAATCACGCAAGTGGTTCAAAGCCGACCTGTTATATCGATCACAACCTTCTGTACATAATTTCAAATCTAGAATGGACAGTATTCAAATCAAACAAATCGTTCTGCGTGTGTGTCACTTCGTTAGGGTTCGGACCATTGTTCCTGTCTAACGAATGAAACCACTAGTAACCAACAGTGGAATGTCAAGGAAATACGGAGATTCATTAGCGTTTCTCAACGAAATCCGATAATGGTGTCACAGGTGACCTTGGTAATATGCGGCTTCGCATAGTCTTAATGCAGAATAACCGTTCTTCAAGTAATGGTTCCCCTGTTTTCAGTTTTCCATGCATATATTGCTAGAAGTTCACAGTTGCATTGCTTATTTAGTCACATGGCAGCAGTTCGCGATGCGCCATACCTCCTGTAATGCATACAGCATACATTTTCTAGACGCATAGAATTTCAATTTTCTGGGTTCGGGATCAAGTGATGCCAATCAATGAAGGTGGCGCTATGCAGTATTCACTTCTCACCGTAAATTAGCAACATGTTAAAGAAAGGGTGCTTCTGACGAGACAACGAAGGAAAGAATGCATTTGCCTGTATCGTTTTCTGAGCCGCAATCAACTTATCGTTTATACGTTTTTGAAGCTGGTGAAAGGTTTTGCACTGTAACTGAATGCTTCTTTTCAGTGAATCATGTATTTGATCTTTATTGGCTACAACAGCATCCTTGAGTGTTTCGTTCCCTAGGCTTGCTGTTGTCCAGTAGGGATTCATTTACATACTTGACTCTTCTCGTTCTACTAGCATTTGTTCACAATTTGACATAATTTCATAATAGCCTTGTTTAACTGAAGCAACCATATCCATCAGGTTACCAGACGAAAGGCTCACTAGCACGTTACATTCCTGTTTTTATTCGCCACGAAACGAAGTTATGCAGAAAAAGCCACTACATGGACATCTGATAGCTTTTTTGAGTACCCGATCTGTAACTGGGTGCATGAATAAGACGCTTTTCAGAAATATTGAAACAATAGAATGTTCTCATCTCCAACTCAGTATTATATTGTGTAAAAGATAGTCCTGCACATACAGAGCTAATTAGCTTCAGATAGAAGTGTTATTAAACGTACCTCGAAGCACATTGTGGATCTCGTTGTAATTCACATATTATGTCAACTTAAAACTTTTATCGCAGTTCTGTTTTAGATCAGTATACACCTGAAATAATTACTACCTTAAAAAATGTTACACTTGCTGCAATCTAATACTATCACCAACGACTCATTACAAATCAATCAGCTGGAAGATACTTTTATTTTCCTCCCTCTGTCGAAATTTGGCGCTGCACTCAAATACCTATAAATCTATCATTATAAACAGATAGTCACAAATATAGCTTTAAATGTAAGCATATATTATTACTCTGTATATTGACGCTTGAAAAACTAGACAATATATATTTACTTGAAAGTTATTATTTTTAACTGAGAAGAAGTAAAGCATGGTTAAGTTTTCAATCCAACGAACGATAATCTCGGAATGATATAGGCCATTAACCTAGTGGTTCCTACACCTTTTTTGACTGACGACACACTTTTGAACTGCAACGACATCGCGACACATTTATTTGTTTCTTTATTAATAATAATATAAATTAAAATATAATAGTGCAACACCATAAGCTTCTATAAAGCAGTGGCTATGTAGTACTGAGCATTTTGCTCCCACTGGAGGCGTTGACCAGTACACTCTTTCTCAAAATTGAATTTTGTCTACTTTCCTTCAATATATCTCAATTTAATTTTTCAGTTTCAGATGGCTAACATTATATTCATAATGAGAATAACGGAACAATAACTGAATATAAGGTAAATGAAAAAGGAATACTACTAAAATTTTTATAGGAACATTAGTTTATTCATAAACACAAGGAAACATACTTCGGCTACAAACGATATTTTGGTTTGGTTTGACTACCTTTACAGAAACATATCATACATGCAAACAAAGTCTAGGATATCTACGTACTATGATGACGCTAAGCAATCATTAGCATCGTAAACGGTTTTTGGTATAATGATGGGAAATATTTAATACTTAACAAATAATGAATACTCGCACATGGCAAATGACATACAAACAAATTATAGGTTTGCTGTAAGTGTGTTTGCAACTGTCATATTTTTATTTAGTTCGTTCAAGCACATTCTGAGGAAGAATAAATGTGGTAAATATTAATGTTGTGGTTAGTTATGACGAATAACAGCATTTGGTAACACCTAAGAGTTATTTTAGTCCCCGCGGCCTGGAATGTTAATAAAATTTGTACCTTAATGTGTTATTTAATTCTTAAAAATTTATATTATAATTCATATAATTAGGGTTCTAGATCTGGACTGGGACTAAATCAATTTCCAAATAATGTATGTTCATTATACACAAACGTGTAATTCGGTCTTTTACATAACTAACTCATATTACACTTATCTCAAAAACAGTACAAGTTTGAGATTAACTGAATAACATAAAAATATACACAATTTAATGGTTTTAAAGGAATTTTCGCAAACAATTCTTTTGACGTCACTAACAGCAGTACCCTAAATATAACTACTGTAACAAAACTTTGCGAGTCCGAAGCAGTCTCATATATATCAAGTACTAACACAAACTAATACATACAAAAATTAATTAGTCTAGAAGATGAAATAAAATGTTATAGATCAAAGGTCAAGTACTAAATAAAAATATAAGAAATCATAATTCGCAACTCGCTTTTCTGAAACTTTCTTTGCTCTGGAATCTAATAACTAAGTAACAAAAGATCTATCCATTAAAATACAAAAGATAAAAATTATAGCTAAAATGGCCCTGAGCAAAACAATTTTAATAAAATACTAGCAAATTATATTCTTATTAATATATATTTAGGGAACTAAAACATATCTCTGAAAACAATAAAGCGCACACTATTAATTTGATTTATCCACTCAACATTATTTTATGGGTCTTCTTCTTTTTAACCTGTAAAGATGTTTGATGTGTTGAGAATATTGGCATTCAAATATCTCCTTTAACACACTAACATTTCAAGAAGTGGGAGGAAGACATATCAAGCAGAGTGAAAAACAATGTTTAAACTGTTCATGTTGAATAAAGCAGCAATATATATATTATACGGTGGACCATTTATCGTTATAAGCCCTTGTCACTTTTGAACTAAATAACCAAAAACATTAATATTTTGTACTATGTATCGGCAGGTGGACATTGTTCGGAATACTCGGTGATACCACAAGGTAACAGTGTTGCAAACCCAACACATATTTTTCCCAAAGACACTATGTTTTTTCAAATTTACACGTAGAACGAAAACAATCAATATTACACTTCTCATGCAGTGTTGCAAACTAAGGACGCTACACAAACATCCAAATTTCGATAGCTTCTACAGCAGTGATAACGCAAATGAGACAGTGCACATCCAAAGTACTTCAGTGTCTAATACTATGATCATGATACGATGCAATTCAAGTGAATACGAACAACGTCACAACGGATTGAAAATTTGACTTTTTTCAAAAGCCTTCATTAAAAAAAACCCTGCACAGACAAGTACTTCTAATTGCATAAATGGCTTTCAATAGATGTGGAGATCAAAATGTCGTTTACAGCAATTTGATGTCTCAAAGCATTCTGAATATACTGTAAAAATTGTTCAAATTTGCAACACTGATTAAAATAATGTAATTCCAAAACCTCGTCGTAATTACACCTAACAAAAAGTATTGCTGTAATGTTATAGATGGAAGTAAATCAAAAGTTCCGACAAATACGCCATTTTAAGCAATATATCAAATTTCACTTTTTTTTCATATTTCCCATGGTTTGAGATATTAAATTGACGTAAATAGTATTATGATCCTGATGTCTATTTAAAACTATTTACGTAATTTGATGATATACTTATCTAAACACTTTGTGGAAATAAAATCCTTTAGAAAGTCAAATTTTCAATTCCTTTTAACTTTGTTTCTAGGTGTTCGAAATACGTCATATGATGATCGTAATATCGGCACTAACGTACTTTGTATGTGCATTATCCCGTCCGCCTCACTTGCGTTACTACTGTTGCAGAAGTCACCAAAATTTGGTTATTTGATATTTGTAATACTGTAACACTGCATGACAAGTGTAGTATTCTATGGTTTTGGTTTACATGTAATTTGAAATAACCTGACGTAGTGACATTTGAAAAAAAAAATCATGTTGGGATGGCAATACTGTTAACCTTATTTCATCACAGAGCTGCTAAACCATATTCCCTTGCCGACAGTACAAAATTTCATTTTTTTTTCTTTTGTGAATTAATTAAAAAGTCACAACGATCTCTAGATAAATGGTCCACCCTGTATACCGAGTGTTTCAAGATTAGAAGGTCTAGTGCTTATAAATATCAAACGGTTGAAGACAAACGGAGAAAAATGAGATAAGAAAATGTCATGACGCTCTGAATGAAGTACTCTGCTTACCTCCAGGGCCCCCTATTATGGGACCTCATAGGTTCAATCGAAAATTTTAATAGCAAGGTAAATAATTCTTTACACTATTGAAAAGGTCATGGGAAGAAGACAACTTTCGTAGGAAAAAGGTGTTCGAGTTGGGCATCATTTACGAAATAGCCGTCATTTAACTCTGAATTTCTGATGTTCAATGACAATGAATCATTAATGACTGGAGATAAAAAAGATGATACAAATAATGAGACAGGAAAATATAAGATGTAATATCGAACGAAGGCTCAGCTTTTCCTAAAGTTATTGAGGAGGCCCGGGGGAAGGCGAACCCGGAGAAGAGGAATTTTCAAATAGTGAAGTATGAAAAAATGAAATGAAATCTTTAAATTTTACGTCCCACGGTTATGCCGGTTAGGCTAAAGGAGACGGTGATGATGAGTAATGAATGAAATGGTGGGATGAATAAAGTGGGAGGAAACGGGAGAACCCCGAGAAAACCCACGCACACGGTGTTTGTCCACCACAAAATTCACTTGGCGGGGGCTGGGATCGAGCCCGGGACCCCAAGCACCAGAGGTGAACGCTCTACCGCTGAGCCACCGCGGCCCCTAGTGAAGTATGAAATTCGATACACCATTGAAAGGATCATGGAAAAGAAAACCTTTGCACCACAAAAGTTTTTCGTTTGGGGTAACGAAATGTTAATTTAATTGTGAATTTTATGACAGTGTGCAAGAATTCATAATGAAATGGCGGCCATTTTGTAAACTGTACTATAAACGAAAAACTTCGTACAAAAGTTGTTTTTCCACGGCTTTTCCAATGATACAAAAAATTACTATCTTGCTGTTTAAAATCGTCTGTGCTCCCGGAATGTCATGATAGGGAACCCTGTGGGAAAAATCAGTACAGAGGTCGGCATTGCAGCTGGAAATATGTCTAGTACCTAGCTAATTTATGACCAATATATATAGGTCTATGTATGAATTTATATTATATGGAGCCCGGTTTCCACAAATGGCTCCTACAGGGTGTCTAATAAAATTTCAAAATGAAATTTTGTGACTTTTTCGTGACCTTTTCTTTATCAAACCATAAAATTTCGTAACATTCTCAAGTGCAAATTTGGGTGCGAATTAGGCGAAATTTTCATACATGCGATAGAAACATACTTTGGTTGCGATTTGGTAGCGTCTAAAGCCGACCATAGACATTTTTGGTGGTGAATTTTGACGTCTTATAGAACAAATTTTCCGGTCTGCACTTATATTTGTACAGAAAAAAAGTGACCCCAAAACTAAATTTCATGACTTTCATGACCGTTTTCTGATTTCGTGACTTTCGTGACCGATAGCTACCCTGTCCTAGGTCAGACAAAAATTATTTCCAGCAGTATAAACATAGTGCCATAAAACCAATAACAAATATTGCGGGAGAATATCCTTGCAGAAATTGATATATACTTGTATACTAAACATCACTGTGTTTAATTAACACAGGTTTGTGTTAATGTCTTTAATTGCACAACTATCCGAAGTTTCCACTTAATATCGTTCATTACCAGCATATTAATGCGTAATTCAAACTAAGTTTTACATTAATGAAGAGAGAGGAAAAAAATCTTTTTAATATTTCGAAAGTAATTGCTCTTTTCAAAGCTCCAGTTAACGAACTTCATTCAATTTTTACTGCTTTTTAATTTCTTCTTTAAGCAAATGCAATAATGTCAGATTGCGTTAGAAATATGAAGTATACATTTTGTATTATGAATAAGTAATCTGTTGTGTATCGGTTAACTTACATATAATCTTTATAGGCATGCATTTAGGACACTATTCTGTATTTAGCTCTTTCAGTGTCTTTTTTTTTTTTCAAGAATATTTCTTACATATATATATATTGATCATTATAGCGGAACATATATGCAAGTTTTTCGAAAAATGTTTTATTTTGGGAGTACGCTGAAACCACCTTATTTGTGAACTAAACAAATACGTAGGACTTCTGAGATTTGTAAGAAAATACCTTCGTAATGTTTATCCTAATAAAATCATTAATTTAATCACTATATATAATACTGCATTTGTACATTCTGCAATTGTAAATATTCGTGAATTGCAGAATCATTATCTGATTAATCTTCACGGAGCTTATACTGTAAGAGTGTTTCTCGAGGAGGAAACCATGTACATTTCCACTGTTCAGAAGAGGTTTATGATCGAGAGGGTAGTAAGTGTTGGGATTAACATTGAACTATTAGGAGGAAAAAATATTACAAACACAATTGTGAAGACATCCTCTAAAAGGTTAATTGCTTTGTTTTTGTTAATTTGCAGGATTCGCTTAGCACGACATAACTCTTATTTACAATAATTAGTCTCAATAGTTTCGAGTTTATTCAATGACTACAATGTGAGACTAAAAGGAACAACAATAGGAACTTTATGACGCAAATTAAACATCTTTCAGTATTTCGAAATAAGGAAAAAAAGAATTAGCTCATATTTTATGCTATACATTTATGAATCGCTGTAATAAACTATAATGGAGAAATATACTCCATGCAGCAACAGTCTTTATATTTAAATGAAGTTGGCTACCTCAAAAATAAAACTAACTGTAGAAGAAATGACACTAGAACACATGGTTATTATTTGGAAATAATAATAATGCGAAAGCCACTTCATGGTCCGTTATATTCAACACACACAAAAAATGTTCATTTTATACATTCTGACTGACAACATTGATCAGAAAGTATTTTTTTTTTTTGTTTTGGTTTCAGTGTCTCTGAAAAAAAAATCATATAAAATGAATTACCGATATTAAAAGAAAACGTTTTTGCTGATGGTAAAACAAAAAGAACAAAAATGGTTAAAGGGGAATATCTAGGTACATGGTATGATTTTCGTATGAGAGAATCTAGAGTAGAGATCTGAATTGAATTATTGTTGGCAACTTCTCTGGTCCTTGACTTTGTAGTACATTTGAGAGAAGCAGATGGAATCAAGGATATTTTAACTGCTTATACTAATATCTATGTATTACCAAAACAGTTATTAAAAATCAGAGACAGAATGACGGTTAAACACTAAATGTACTACTAAAGAGTTAATTCTATTATTTTAGAACTTCAAATGCTCTGGATTGTGCTCGATTATTTCGTTCCCAGTAAAAAGTTAAAATAATTCGATCTCATTACAAATGTACAGTTATTATTTGCTACTTCTGGATACTTTTTCAACTCTTGTAAAGAATAGTTTCAATGAAACTGACTAGCATTTATAAAACTTCCTACTATTATTATACTTTATACAAGATAAATTCATATCGGGAAACAGACTTGTTCACAGAATGCATTATTTTAAAACATTTAAAAAGACAACGTTCTCTTGATATTACCTTACTATTGAAAGCTGTACTTTAATCCTAAATATACGAAAAGGATTATCAGAAACAGGTGAGTAGATACTGAACTTATTTCCTACATTTACATATACACTTTGGGATGTTTACAGAATCTATAAAACGAACATGTACAAATAGTGAATTACTGAGCCCATTCTTATACAAGATACGTTCTTCGCTTTAAGTTGAGACACAGAAGTAGTTTAAAGTCTGCAAGTAATATTAATTTCATATTGTAAAAGTTTTCTTATGTATATACATTACAAACTAGCAGGTACACAGTTTCCAAATGAGCACCCTTTCTTTCATAAATCGTTTTACCAAGCTCGGTATTATTGTAACACACCATACGAAGGCTGTTCCTTTTTTCAATCTCCGTTAAGCCAGCACAGGAGAGAGACGTAAGATGCTGATCCGCAAGTTACTCAAATTTGCTCATTGGAGATCGCACATACTCCTTGTCAAAAAATAGACTCTGTGTTCAATTATTTTGAAGTAGTGAGCGTGAAACAGTATCAAGTGCAACCGAAGCGATGCAATTCGATTTCTTCAGGCGGAAGGGCACAATACAGCCGCCAATCATTGTCAAATGATTAAGGGTTATGACAGGAACTTAACAAGTGATTGCTGTGTGTACAAGTGCTGCAGAAAATTTCAAGAGACGACGAAAGCAGCCAAGGATGAATATCAGTAGAAGACCACGACCTTGATGAACGCGTTTCATGTGATTTGTGAAAGGCCGTATATTATACAGTTTCTAAACTGTCTGATATTGGAATTTCAGGTTCACTACTTCACAGCGATTGAACCTAGAGTCTGTATTTTGATATGGAGAATATGCCATCTCCGTGACCAATATGCGTTTTGCCAATTCACGTTTTCTCCCCTAGAAGCTTAAAGGTTAAGAAAAAAAACTTTCCCTCGTATATGTACGCCTCTATTATATTATACGTGGTCATATCTCAACAACAACATGTGAGCAAGTAATCTCTAACTCTCGGCTACACTAATTCCTAAGCTAGAAAACAAAAGTCTATCCTATCTTCAATGTCCTCTGTTGTAACAACGTTAATATATATAATAGTTTCTTTCTAATACAAACATAAGCAAATAAAAGAAGAATCAAAGAACTGTGTATAATGCCTGGATATATATGCTCAAAATCTATGCTGTGCTAAAAATCTACAATTGAATATTTTACTAATTCTCGCTTTGCACTTGGGATCTTGTGCAAAATGTGAACTGATTCTTACTAATAAAGCAAGGCATTAAGACTCTAGCAATAAAAGACAATTACGAAAATATACCTATTTTAGTTAAAATATAACTAATCTAAAACTCCCGTTGGGGTATATTCCTGTAGATGGAGCTTCCAACCTACTATCATCATTATATTTAAGATATATTTAAGGAACATTTTCTCCGTTTTGTGTAGTGTTACTTTCGCAAAAACAATAAAGTTTCCTATTCAAATTGAAACATAATAACGTTTTCTATTTCCAAACCATCAGCAAAGAGTCTAGTAATCAGATAAAAAGTAATTGCTATATGAAAGATTTGTTATATTTCGAAGAGTAGATGAAGCTATAATTCTATAAAGGAGAATCTACAGAAATAGAATTCTATATACTTTTAGCACACTATGAAGAAGGAAACCCACCAATAATTAGGCCTGAGCTTCTCTTTCATAATAGGAAATAACACGCCTTTTTTCGTGAATAATCCACTCGTGAATCTGAAGAGTAGAATGTGTTCTAAAACTTTCTTTGCATGAATTGCATTGGTGGGCTTCAAATCCATTCACTCCAGAATGGAATCTTCTAATGTGTTTTCTCAAACTACTGTTATGTGCAAATTGTTTGCAACAAAATTTACACTCGTAGTTTTTTTCGAAAGTACGAAAGATTATTGAAGACGGAGAATAATTCTCTCGTGCATGTATCTCAACGTGTTCCTTTAGATTTCCTTTATCGTTAAAAGTACTAGGGCAGTGGGCACACTTCAGCGGTAGATCTCCAGTATGTCTAAGAGCATGAATAATCATAACCTTTTTTGAAGATAGAGTTTTGAAACAAATGTTGCATGTATAAGAAGTTTCAGAATGCGAACGTAAGTGATTATGTAGATCTAGAGGAGAAGTAAATTGCAGATCGCAGATAGCACATTTTCTTGTAACTTTCAAACTGTTATTATCAGATATACGAAAATCGGTTGAATCAGAACCTACAGAAGATTCTTCTTCCTTACGAAGTTCAGACTTCTCCTTGTCTATGCTTGTTTCTGTCACAGTGAATTGACTGCCAGAAAAATGCTCAGGTAATTCCTGATTCTTACTACACTCAGGACGATTCTTTCGCTGATGTGACTTAATATGTTTGTTTAGACCATGCTTATCTTTAAAAGTACTAGGACAGTGGGTACACTTCAGCGGTAGATCTCCAGTATGTCTAAGAGTGTGGACAATCATAACCCTTTTTGAAGATAGAATTTTGAAACAAATGTTGCATGTATAAGAAGTTTCAGAATGCGAACGTAAGTGATTACGTAGATCTAGGAGAGAAGTAAATTGCAGATCGCAGATAGCACATTTTTTTGTAACTTTCAAACTGTTATTATCAGATATACGAAAATCGGTTGAATCAGAACCTACAGAGGATTCTTCTTCCTTACACAGAAGTTCAGACTTCTCCTTGTCTATGCTTGTTTCTGTCACAGTGAATTGACTGCCAGAAAAATGCTCAGGTAATTCCTGATTCTTACTACACTCAGCACGATTCTTTCGCTGATGCGACTTAATATGTTTGTTTAGACCATACTTATCTTTAAAAGTACTAGGACAGTGGGTACACTTCAGCGGTAGATCTCCAGTATGTCTAAGAGTGTGGACAATCATAACCCTTTTTGAAGATAGAGTTTTGAAACAAATGTTGCATATGTATGAAGTTTCAGAATGTGTTTGTAAATGATTACGTAGATCCAACAGCGAAGTGAACACCATATCGCAAACAGAACATCTTTTGGTAGAATTTAAACTATTATTATTAGTTTTGTAAGAATTAGTCGATCCAGGAACTACAGTCAACTTTTTATTTTTACAGTTTTGCTTTTTTCGAGTCACTGAATGTCTTTGTTCGTGGAGTCTACACGTTTTCTTGCATCTAAATGGTTTTGAACATATTTTACAATAGTAACGTTTATTCTGATGAGCTACTTTCTCATGTTCTCTTAAGTAACGCAATTCGTTGTATTCTTTATCACACATGTCACACTGAAATGGTTTCTCCCCTTCATGTTTCAACTTCATATGTTCTTTTAAAAGAGAGAACTCAGCGAAAGAATTAGAGCAAAAGTTGCATTCAAAACATTTTCTGAACTCATGAATTTGCTCCTGGTGATCTCGTAATGCTGCCACATCTTTAAACAATGCGCTACATTGAGAACACTGCAAACTGTTCTCTTTGCGATAAGCACATTCTTCTGTTTTTCCTGTGTTAAGATCACTATTTTCAAGTTCGATTTCGGTTCCTTTTAAATCAGTTTCCTTTGTTAATATTTCTTTCTCAACATTTTGAATCTCCGTACTTCTTCCATTCAAAATTACTGCATTGTTTAACCTGAAAGACAAACTTACGATCAGAAACGAGTCGTATAAACCATTCTTCATCCTATAATATATTATATAAATTATAGAAGTTTGTGAAGAAAATTTTACTATTCCGTCTATGTGTAGTATGTGTTTGGTCTAGAAACGCAATCAAGAAACAGAGTTGTAGTGTTTATAGTGCATATATAGGAGTATATTAGCCAGTTGAATGTGTTCTTGCACAAAGACTTTCGCATATGATTAGGATACTGGGGAGGACGGACGGACACATACATATTATATATATTATATGTATATATAATCAGTCCAAAGACAATAATCGTAATTATCTAAGACAATAATACTAAAAATACAGATCTTTAAACTTTCAAGTCAAGAATAAATTGATGCAGAAGTAAGGGCTTCCGAGAGTGTGTAACTATGCTATTTTAAATATTTCGTTGGTATAACGTGAAGCCACACCATTGTAATAGTTGGTTTCATAACAAATAAAATTCTGAAAAGGGCGATAAACTCACCATATAGAATCTGTAAATATACTTACCTTCAACAACGCCTAAAAGAATAATAAAAAGTACAAGAAAAAAATTTAATTAAAAGTTATGTAAAGTAATCTTTTTTTTAAAAAAAAATGTAAAATACAAGGATCATCCAGAAAAAAAAAAAAAACCTTTTTGATGTGAAACGCGAAATAAAGTGTGCAAAATATAGATAGTAGAGAAAGAAAAATTGCATTAATTTTCAACGTATTCACTATTCACATTCAAGCACTTACAGCGTGATACAACCTTTTCTACACTCTCATTGCCACCAATGAGACCAACAATGTACTGACAGCTTTTTCTGAGATCTTATTAGGAGTGGGAAAGTGTTTTCCGGAAAGAAAGAACATTGAACTGTAGCACGCAGCACACTCCACTTACGATATCTTACAAGGAAGGGTCATGAATGTGTGACACGAACTTCTGAACCAAGTATAGCCATTCAGAAAAACGTAACTTATATGTTCAAGTACAAAATTTAAGTGTCATGGAGAACGGAATAACTCCCTGTGGCCTACTCACGTATGGAAGGCAAAACCGTAAATGGAAAAATTACTGATTTCATGAATTATGTCTAGGTTGTAGAGTAATTACTGCAGATTTGAATCATATGAGTTTCTTGGTTATTAAAAAGGCTGTCGAGAGGCGTAACTCGTATTGTCCTGTAAGAAATATAAATGTACGTACACCCATCAGCCAAACTATAATGACCAGTCCTTTACTTAGGAAATAAACTTGTAAGATTTACGTGACTAAATCTATCCAGTTGTGATCATCATGCACAAACAATAAATCTAGGTAATTTGTCATACTGTAAGCAATAAATATTGCAAGTTTCAGTTTAATTGGAAATATACACTACGACAGAAGAAGACAACATAAGTTACCGATGTCATTCCCTGATCGTGGGGTTTGTTGGACGTATGACATTGCTACATGATTGAGAGTGATAAGGAGCACCACTGATTGAAAATGAAATGAAATGAAATCTTTAAGTTTTACGTCCCACGGTTATGCCGGTTAGGCTAAAGGAGACGGTGATGATGAGAGATGAGTGAAATGGTGGAATGAAGAAAGTGGGAGGAAACGGGAAAACCCACGAGCACGGTGTTTGTCCACACAAAGTCCACACGGTGCGAGCTGGGATCGAACCAGGGACCCCAAGCACCGGAGGACACCACTAATTGAAGAGGTAGGTTATTGACTTACTTTAAAAAAGGAATAAATCAGAAAACAGCATTAATGCGATGCTAGTTTGTACACATACCTCGAAAAATATGTGAAACTAGTACAGAACAGTGTTCAAGGTAGAAGCATTTTTCACAGTGTGCACGCTGTATGAATGCTATATGTACACGCCTCGACAAGACATATGTTCGAAGCACAATTGTACAGCCGTTTCGAATGAGGCAGGTCTTTCTGTTAGATACCTACATTTGAGGAACATGTATCGGATCGTGTCCTTGAATCTCGGGGCCGAAAACTGAAAGTGCACAAATGATTGTAAACATAGAACGTAGTTCCGGTGCTACAAGTTGCTATCTGAAACAACGAGAAGTGCATCTATTATAAATTTCACCATATTTTTGTAAGATCGCAAAAAATTTAAATCCAACAACACAAGGTCAAACCTGATACACTTGGCTACAATACGTGCTTTAAAATATTTTCAGATCTTGCACATATGAGACGACTTACTGGCAAATGCTTTTAAGCTATGGGTGTTGGCATTCATTGACAGCGGAAACTGGCTTGTGAGAATTTTCAGAAAACCTGGGCAGAATCCATCATAGGGTGATCCATTTTTTCTCGCCCGACTGTACGTTATACATCAATGTGACTTGTGCCTCTCGACAGCCTGTTTTATTACCAAGAAACTTTAGACTAATCAAATCTCTGCAATAATTACGCCAAAAGCTACATGTAATTCGTAGACTCAATAATTTTCCAATTTGAGTCATTATGTTTCACAGACGAATAAGCCATACAAGAATTATTCCGTTGGTTATGGCACCTAATTGTTTGTGCTTCAACATACCTCCGTTAGGTTTTTCGAATGGATTATGTTTGATTCAGAAGTCAATATGACACATTCATGATCATTCCTTGCTAGTATGAGATGATGTAGACGCATGCGTGAACGCTATCGAAGTTTAAGTCCTAAATATGTGACAAAATTGAGGATTCCACCAAGTGTAAAGTGAGAAGTGTGATATGGTTTTTGAATGCGATGTAAGTTTATCCCAATGGAACTCATATAAACAAAAGAACAGAAGAGCACGGTAATGACGCGCTGAATGCAGCATTTGAGAAAGTAGTGTCTAGTTTAGCGCGGGAAGAAGTGTGCACGATAGCGACAGTTCCTGTAGATCCAAGTTTGTGACAAATGCCTTAAAAACAAAGATAGGAGAAGCAATTCAGGAAAACCGGCATTTCTAGTTAGACATTCTGCATGAATCTCTTTCTGAAATTCCAAGATATCTTCTTCAAGAAATAGGTATCCAATAGTTTCCTTGACTTCTGAGCACAAAAACTAAAGCATGGCGACTGCTTTGACATTTTTCATGTTAGCCAATGCGCGAACCAAGCACCAGCCAATGGGATAGCACTGTACCGGATTCTTTTACGCCAGTAAAGGTCAATCAAACATTTAGCATGCGAAAGGTTCTGGCAACTGTCTTTGGAAAAAGAAAAAGAAAAAAGAAAAAAATGTGTTACTCATTTTCTGCCCCGTGCAGCAACAATAAATGCAAACACTTACTGTGAAATGTTTCAAAGGGGAGAGGAGTGAAATTGTGACATCTAAAAATAATTCAAAATGGCCAATATTAGTGTCGAATTCATACTTTCGGGGTTCCTAAATTGATTGATGGCAGTTTTGACTACCTTTTTCAAGTTCAATCTAAGCCTCTAGTAGAGATAAGACCCCCTAGCACATCTAGAGAGAATGGAAGGGACAGACGTATAAAATGAGACAAAATGACCGATGTTAACGTCGTGTCCGTAGTTCTCGGTACCGCTGATTAACAATCACACTCCCGACAGCATTGAAACCCAAGTTCAGTCTCTATCGGCATGTGGTGAGAAGGGGTGAAAAATAAAATTTCTCAAATGACAGACGCATCCATGGTCTGGGTTCGTCAAGCTATTAGGTTACAACTGCGATGAAATTTAATCTTAAGTTTAGGCATGAACAAGCATGTCAGCTGGATTGGAAATTTACAGGAGCAACGCGCGTGGCATTACCCACATATTTATAAATATTTACACGTATATTCCAACGTAACTCCGGAATGTCTGGAGCAACTTTAACCGAAATTGGTAGGCATATGACTTTTAATCTGGATAAAATATTGTAGAAGTTGGAAGGAGTGACAAAAAATAATGCGAATACTGATATTAGTGTGCAATCTATAGTTTTGGGGTCGCTGAAATGAATAGTGACGCACCCAATGCCGTTTCAGTTGATCCCAATCAGCTGAAAATGGAGGTGAGTGGGGAGTCAGAAAAAATGTCTAACCTGTTTGAAATGACATGGAAGATGGATAGATAGTACCCATTTCAAGCTGTGTTCCTTAATCTTATCAATTTGATTATAGGCGTATTCTGCAGGGGTAGAATGTTGCAATATTTATGACAAAAGTAGAATATCTTCTGTATTTTTATAATTACACTTTTGCTGAAATAAATATTCTAATGGGGAAGGGAATTCAAATATTTCCTCACAAACTTATTCTCTTTGTGCGAAGAACTGGAATTTCAACTAGTAAATCACACCCATCTTCAAATCTGGAGATAGAAAATAAGTTTCATCTTACAGGCCCATTTCTCTTCTGTTTCGATTCTTTATGAGAAAGTAGTTAAAATAGAGTGTACAGCTTTGTGAAACCTTTTTTTTTAACTAGTTCTCAGCATAGTTTCCTACCTAGACGCAGTGTCTTGTGTTAGTCATTCATGCAGTGCAAACATTCATGGCTAACTCTCAGCTAGATGTAGTTTCTTTTGATATATAAAAGGCATTTGACACCATAAACACCAGGTTGCTTCTTTACAAACTCTCTAACAGATATAAGATTTATGGTACGCTCCTCTCTTTCCTAGATTGTTAGCTCTCAGGGAGAGAACAACGTGTCACTCTACCTGGATCCGTATCTCCATTTAGTCCCGTCTTATCCGGAGTGCCTCAAGGGAGATTGGTGCGTCCGTTTTTGTTTCATTGTATATGGACGATTTACCTAGCATCTTCCCGACCTCTTCATCAAATATATATTTCTTTTTGCTGTAATCTCGGCGAAGTTTGAGGATGCTGTTGCGAGGCTTATGTTATCAAAATTATATTTGAATTTTAAGTTTCTTTTTGCTGATGACTATAAACTCTTCAGAGTCGTTAATACTGTAGATGATGCTTCTTCACTGTAAGCTGGCATAGATACGTTATGTAATTGATGCTCTACCTGGAATCTGTCTAAATCCCAATAAATGTATTACAATTTCTATTTCCTTAAAAAAGAATGCGCTTTGACATATACAATGTTAACAATGCACCTATCAAATGCGTTTCATCTTTAAAAAAAAAAAAAAAAAAAAAAAACTGGGTGTTGTCTTTAATGAAAAACTCTCCTTTGTGGATCATATCATTTGGATCTCATCCAGAGCTGTGAAACTACTTGGTCTACTCTACAGATTTCCGGAAATACAAAGTTTTCCTGCCCTTACAATGTTTTATAAGGCTTTTATTTCTCCGATCACTGAATATTGTTGACCTGGCTATTAATCTATCTCGCACTGACTCTGAACTAAACTTCTTTCTTGCCGTAGTTCATTTAGAATTCCCGAGTTACGCAATTACTCGAAACAAGAACTAATGTCTTTAATGAACTTATGTTCCCTTGACAAACGATGCCGCGGAGCTGATTTACTTTACCTGTATAAAATCATCAATGGCAAAATTGACTCGAATTTTTACTATCGCAAATTAACTTCCGTGTTCCTCAGCGGCGAACTCGCTCTCTTAATTTGCTAACTTATGAGACCTAGGTTATCGACCGTAAAGCGTTCCTTGTTCTACAGGCTAGCGCACGATTATAATACATTGTCAACAAGATGTAACATTTTTACCTCTGACAGAAACTTTAGAACTCTATTGATGAGAACTTTGTATATTGAGAGTTGAACCTTTTTCCTGTATTTTATTTATTTTTTTTTTTTTGTTTTGTTTTCATGCTGTACAATTTCAGCTAATTGGCCTAGTGCTGTATGAAACTGTGAATAAATAAATAAACAAAAGTTATCAACCTTTACTATCATCTTCTCGGAATTTACGAATTTTTTCAAGAGACTGTACATGTACAGCTCAACTCCATAAGCTTGTCATATTAATCAAGGATTGGACTATAACTTTCTTTGTGGTGATTATGGTATATTGTTACGTAGTACAGCGAACCACAAAAGCATCTCTCATCTCTCCCCCTAAGTGTTCAAATTCCATTACTTGGGATCCAGGACATTTGGAGTTGTGAGAAGGCCTAGACAGATGCAACGCAACTTACACGTAACTTTTCTCGGCACTGACAGCAGTTGGTAACCCTGATCCAAGTGTTTATGCAGGTAAAATTGAAAAGTAGGTGACTAACGAAACAGTTCTCCATTCTAAGATGAATCTCTATGGTTCGGATCGTGTTTTCCAAAGTTTTAGAGAAATAAAAATACTGACCACGCATGAATCAGGAAATGCTTGAGAGTAGCCGAAAATATCAAATCTAGAACAACTGCTGCAAATAAGTTTGTAAATGATTGCCTTCATTGAGAGACCTACTCCAATTCTCCTCATTCCAACATCTTTTTCTTTCTGGAGGAGAGAAGATCTTGTCACACTGAGTATGTATTGAAATTGAAACATTTGAAAAAGTTTCAACCTGGCCGGGATTTGAACCCAGGTCCGCCGAATAGAATACGTTAACCACTTACCTACCGTGTCACTTCATCTTTCATCTAAACTATTAGCTAGTTAAAATTGTTGCATGTAATACTATACAAAATACTAATGCCCATATAAGGAGACGTTCCTTATGAGTGCCACAATGACTTGCTCGAGATTTCCTTCTTTAACTCAAAAACTAGTTATATAGACGTTCCTCAATGAGGAAAATATCACGAAACGTTCAAGTTGAGGCCGTTCCTCAATGAGGAAAATATCACGAAACGTTCAAGTTGAGGCCGTTCCTCAATGAGGAAAATATCACGAAACGTTCTCCAAGTTGAGGCTAGCCTCAACTTGAACGTTTCGTGATATTTTCCTCATTGAGGAACGTCTATATAACTTGTTTTTGAGTTAAAGAAGGAAATCTCGAGTAAGTCATTAAGACACTCACATAAGCATTAGTATCTTGTGTATATTCTTCCATGAAACGATTTTAACTAGGTATTAGTTTGGGTGGAAGATGAAGTGGCGCGGTAGGTGAGTAGTTAGCACATTGAACTTCTACTCGGTAGACCCAGGTTCGAACTGAAGCTTTTTCAAACGTTTCAATTTCAATGCACACTCAGTGTGAGAAGAAAGATCTTTTCTTCCCTAGAAAGAAAAAGATGTTGGAATAAGGAGAATTGGAGGTCTATCAATGGAGACAATGTCTTACAAACTTATTTCCAGCAGTTGTTCTAGATTTGATATTTTCGTCTATTTTCAGGTATTTTCTGATTCATGCGTGATCAGTGCTTTTATTTCTTTGAATATACAGTATATAATGAAATAATACATTACATACACAACAATATGGTGTTCATTGAACAGCACGCTCTGAACCAGGGAGATTCATCTCAGAATGAAGAAATGTTTCGTGCGTCATCTACTCACAATTTCCCTTGCATAAAGACCTGACTCAGCGCTACCAACTGCTGTCAGTGCCGAGAAAAGTTACGTGTAAGTTGAGTTGCATGTGTCCAGGGGTTCTCACAACTGCAAATTACCTGGACCTCAAGTAACTAAATTAGAGCATTTAGGGAGGATACTTTTGTGGTTCGCTGTACAAGTAATATACTGATTAAATGGAGAAAATAACAGCTTTGTATCACACCAATTTCTCTTTAGGTACGAATGGATGGCTCTTCAGCAGCGAACTAGGTAACAGGAGACTAGTACTTAAATTATGATCCAATCTTGTTTTCTTCATTATTTCATGAATTCGTTACGTACAAATTATTTACTAAACTCGAATTTCCTATTTCATTACTAGTTATTAGCTCTGGGATGACATGGCAGAAAAGAACTCAATGTTATAATAGTACCGGTAACATTATTATTTTTATGTGCACGGTAGTATTTGTATTAAATAAATGAATGTATAAAGGTACTTATTTTTCATGATGCGTTAGATTGCATTTTCAGTTTTGTTCAAACTTTAACAGCAATTTGCACATGAAATAAGCTGATATGAACTGTTTTCCTACAGAATTAGACAGAAAAAGACCGCACGTCTGTTTTCAGCTCATAAGTAAAAAGTCTAGGTTCATCAATAAGTACGCCAGAAATTTTTACTTGGGGGGTGTTCAAAATAAAAGGGGGTGCTCTCAGAATAGTGATATATATTTTTAAACAAACTCAAAGAAAACAGTATATTTTGTTATGCAACTATTAGGAAGAGTAACTGGTTCCATGTTTCTCCCTCCCTCGCAGCTCTCATTTATGGAGCTCAATCTGCTTTTAAAAAAAATCCGCTCAATGAATTTACGTGAATAAAAATATACTTTACAAAAAATTAAGCTAGCGACAAATACGTTCCTGCATAACACCAGACTCAGTCTAAAATATATATAATTCTCACCTCGATCGATCTCTTCATTTCTTTAAACGTTTTGACTACACCCTTCTAACTTCCGTCCGTTAATACACCACTTGCAGAGTAGTACTTATCAACTGAATCTGGTATGGGCTTATTACTATATTGTCACATTTTTCCTTATTGAGAAGGAGGCAGGTGAATGACCGCTCAAGACGTTGTCAATTTCAGTCATCTACATCTGTCCATCAATCTCTTTTCTCGGAAACGACCGCGAAGCCCCGGAAGGTAGGTATGAGGGGGTCTGTTTTGTCAATTGTTTTGATCGAAACACCTCGTACATGAGAGCGAGATCGCTTCGTATTTTGAAGAGAAATAAATAAATAAGGATATTGCCTTCTTTTCTAAACAACAAACCTTTTCTAACTTGATGTAATAAATAATCTATATGATACTAATTGATACAATTGGATTTGGGGGAGTATTCCTTTTCCATCCAGGGGTGTGTGTGTAAAGAAATTTGGAGGGTGTTAGGGGTGTGTGTAGATCACTCCCTGGAGGTTCATCAAGCACTTTTCATTTGTTAGGCCCAGATTTTTCTTTAACAAATACATTTTTACACTTGAGTTCACAGAGAACTACCCCTCTGGCAATTCTGTAGTACTTAGCAGGAGTGAGTTCTGCACCGTATTAGACTTTTTTCGAAACCTTTGCATAAATGCTCTTAACTGAAGGTTATTTTCTTTTCATTCTAAATGTGGGGCCTTTTACCTTGTTAATTGTTACCGAAAACGAACGCCTAACAAGAAACTACAGTCGCTTGAAATGAATGGTAGACTAATGTTACTGTGGAAATTTATATACCAAATAATAAACTATTGTTGTATTAACTCGCGGCGTAGGCACCACTGTGCACTGAAATCCAATGGATAGCTTGGTGGTCAATAATCCCAGGTGATGGTAATTCAATAAGAAAGGCACACGATTCATCTAGAGAAAAGGGCAAGTTTTGACGTCAAATACAAACGATAAATGATATGTGCAAAATATCCATGGTGTACAAACTACGTACCTCACTCTACTTTACTTTTCAACAGATGTGCTATACAAATTCTACCCTTTATTATAACAGGATAACACTTTTTCTATACCATCACTTTCTGTTGCTCATAATGTACTCAACCATGCATGACTGAGTTAGTTAGCAGTGGAAAAGTGCTTTCTGGAAAGAAGGCACATTCGAGTGCATAGCACGCAGCAGCACGTTAAAAGGCTTATTTTGAATTTCGTTGTCTGCCTCACACAGTTTCAGTTTAAGAAGGGGAATTTAACATGCTTTTTGCTCCAAATTCATGGGATTGTGGAACATTTAAGACAAATTTAGTAAAGGGTCTGTTGAGGACACGTTCCACTGTATATGCGAAACTACTACTTCAGTAAATTAGTGAACTGTTTCCATCTCTGCAAATTTGCGGAGTTATTTTATTTCCTAAAGTAAGTATACTACAGTCCCATTTAACCGAATCGCTAAAAGGACGATCACTTGGGATTACCGATGCGCGACTAGTTTTAAAAATATCAACAGTAAGTACAGTATTTGTTTTGTAGTTAAATTTGTTAAAGAGTAAGATCATTGTTACGAAGCGTTTATCGTACTTACCCATTTCCCTATCCCCGTCTGTACAAATATGGCTGGTTCCAGTGATTAACCGGCTAAGTCGACTCTTTTTGGAAATTTAGATTTTACAGGTACAGTGAAACCTATCTATGTTGGCCACCATCGGTTCCACTGAAAAGTGACCAACTTAGACAGGTGGCCAACTTACAGAAAATAAGTGTGTTTGGTATATTTTTAGAATAGGGTTTCTAGTATTACTTGATTGTATAATTTTAATAAGCAATGGCACAACGGTTACTTTTAAATAATGTATGTAAAGTAATCATAGCAATACCAGTACTAGAAAATATTACTACAGTATATTTAATATATGTACCTTTCTCTTCCTGAAAACTAGTCTGGTACACTGAATTATTCGGATTGAAAACAAATGACACAAACAACCATAAAATCGAAACATATTTACTCAGTTTATTGAAATAGATATTGTAGCACACTGAGTTATTCAGATTAAAAACAAGAAAAGCAAAATTATAAATTGAATAATTTATATGCAGTTTATATTATTTTTTTTCGGCAGTGGCAAATATTTTCTGTAGGTACCTTTTGAAAAGTAGCAAATTAATTATTAATAAATTTATTCATGGTGGTTCATTCTAGACGTATGTCTTTTATTCTTTTTGGCACATAGGCACATTCTAATTTTGTAGTTAATCACCTCTTGTTAATGAGCTACAAGTGTTTCCCTTGGAGCGAAAGATGTTTGGAGAAAATCTTAGGGAACTGATATCTCAAAACCTCCACTACTTTTCGACAAGCTGTCAGGTGCCAATAGATGACCCTACTAAAGCTCCCAACTGATGAAAGGAGCCGATATAGCTAACGGTTTTACCAAAACAGACATGGTAAACAAATACGTACAACCATTTCCTGAATTCCTGTACGTGCTTTTTCTTCTTTACATCTTCCTTCACCATCCCTTTGTCAGGATAGTGTTCTGGCCATTGACTTCCAAGAACAAATCGTGGGAATTATGCTTTTTTGCCTCCAGTAACAAATACAGAACATTTTGCTCTCATATGGGAATACGAAAGAGTTAAGAAAAATAACAAAACGTATTCGCGTGGCCAAGATACGCAGGTAAATTTATCTATAAATATTTACGCAGGTAAATATTTATAATAAAAAAATTAAACTAGAAAAGTAACGGTTTCGGAAGTATAGCACTTCCTTCGTCAGACTACACTCTCCAGACCACACTCTACAACACTTGTAAGAAAGCTGTTTTTTTTCTTTAAATTTATCATTATCATCATAGGATAAACATTGTTTCAATGCGGCCAATTTCCAAGATAGAGAGGTGGCCAACTTACAGAGTAATAAGTAACGAATGTCTTATGGGAAAATGCAGGTTCAAGACGAACCAGGCCAAGATAAGCAGGTAGCCAAGTTGACAGGTTTTACTGTATAAGCTTCTGTTGGTGAGTTCTACATTGTGTAGAAGTGGCTAAGCGAATTCATAAAATTGAGGAAGTTACAGCATTTGGTTATGTCAAAATTAGATTAATAACTTCTGTAATATTTACCTTTAAACTGCTCTCCTGTAAAATTTACTTTTTCCGACTTAGCCGGTTATTCACTGGAACCAGCCATATATAATATTGAATATCAACACAAATTTTTATATTTGCTTACCAAATTTTCGTTCAACCGAAGCACTATTGATCCTACGAAATTCACTTAAACAGGACTCTAGTATATATACGCACATCCATATAACTTTTGTGATGTTCGAGAAATTTATCAACTCAGATATTATCTATGAAGCACTATCCAATTTAATACACCAACTGATCATGTCAGTTCTATTAGTCTCGAGTTTAAATCCCGCCCAGGATATAGCTGTCGATAATAATTTTATTTTTCATTATTGTAACTCATTCATTCTTGCTCTCTCTCAGTCTACAAGGCACAAAATACAATATCCTGTAAATATTATGAAATCACATTCTAAATTAAAGAGAATGAATAATTTCGTTTAGTCAAAGAAAAACACAAGTTGATTGGCTTTACAAATATATTTTAATTTTATTTGATTTTAATTAAGGAACTACAATTTCCAACAAATAGTCTTTGCTCTGTGCGAGAAGTGACCACACATGCATGTAGTTAAGAGACTCATATTCATACTAAAATGGAAATTCTAAATTATCACAAAAATCAAGAAATTCTGAATATTATGTTTAAAAAAAATTGTCCAAAATATAAATTTGTAGAATATAGAAAGAAACTTTAATACATATATATTTCATCTTTATAGACGAACTCTACTATCCGTATTGGGTACTCAAATCCGGAGAACTATTGTTACAATTCTCCGATCGAAATCATTCTATAGTTAAATCAAAATAGTCTCTCTCTCTCTCTTTTATATTATATATATATATATATATATATATATATATATATATATATATATATATTCATATTCTTTCTTAATGCTAATAACTAGTTTTAACATATATATAAATGAGCAATCTTAAAAGAATCACAAATGAATACGTTGGTTAATATATACTTCTTCCAGAATGGATAAAGTAAAGAAAACAATTGTTAAACTTCCATGCACGGGAATAAATCCTGTGGGTACGACCAATTTTGTTTGAAAACAAGATTCCTTTAGAATAATCATGTTCACGTAACTTCAGCATTGTTATGCAGTTCTTTTCTTTCTTAATTAACAATTCTACTTCTGAGTTATTCCTTCCAGGATATGCATCCCATCACAAACTTCACGATCACCGAAATAAAAACTTTCCAGTTGCTTTATTTGCATAAAGTTCTCAATTACACTACGAAATTCCTTGCACAACTGGAAACAAGAACAAGACTATCCTTTTGTTCTATACTAAATCTTATAAACACACAACCAATATTAGTCCGCTGATGTAATTCAAAAGAAATAAAAAGAAATATGTACTGGCCTTTTGAGATACAAATAGAAATTATACGTATTACAAAAATAAACAGAAGTACCGAAAGTCAAGTAACTACTACACCTACATTAACTACAAGTACCCTACAAAATATGCTATCAATGTATTAATTATTTTGCTATTCTAATACGCATGTGGTAATTCCTTCATGTAACTCTTTGTTTTCGTTTTATTGGTATATTTCGTTTTTAATATCACCTGAGATAGAGAATTCTATTTATTTGATCTTCCGCTTACTTATATACAGTTCGCAAACTAAACTAAACCTTTAATTTCGTTGTTTATATGTACCTCTATAAAACAGTCGAAAAGAATTACAGACCATTATGGATATGAATATTGCTACCGTATTTCCTTGGAAAATGATAATAAAAAATCTTTCTACCTATTATTTAGCATATAAACTTGTATCCTTACTTTGGCACAATTGCTACAATATAATGGCACGTTACAGCAGTTATGTTCAAAATCACAATGTTAATTAGAAACTGAGGAAATATTCGTGGACTAGTTTCGGTTTCTTTATACTTCTACGTAATACTCAAGAATTTTCATTCCTTCATGAATAATCCACTGATGTATTTTCAACGCTGACTTCGTTTTAAATGCATCACCACACGAGCGACATTTCAATTTGGCTTTATCTTTCTTAATGTACTGCTTACGACCATAGCGTTTAGCCATCTCTTTCTTATGTTTATCTACTTTCATTTTATGGGATATTTTATTCCTATCAGTGTTATGTACACGAACATGCTGATGAAACTTAAGAGCATTATAAAACACATTTGAGCACTTGGGACATTTGTAACTTTTTATCATTTTATGGCTTTCTTTCAGGTGGTCATCTAACAGTAATTGGGAACCGAATACTTTTTGACAAACAAGACAAACGTGTTGAATTTCTGATTCATGTGTACGTAGATGATTATGAAGCTTCTGCTCGTCTCGAAATCCTTTGGAACAAAGTCTGCATTTAAACTGTGTATTTTGATAATGAGAACGACGGTGTAAAGACAGACTCCAGTTATCTGCGAACACATCTGAGCAATACTCGCACTGATAAAGAGGACTTTGAGAAGTATGATCACGCATGTGAATATTTAAATCATCTTTCTTAGGAAATGTTTTTGAACAGACAGAACACTTAAAAGATCGTTCATTTACATGTTGAGTGTTGAGATGGTCTTTTAGTATATTTGGTTCCTGAAACACTGCATGACAGATGCGGCAAGCTACAGAAGGTTTCGCAGAAGTCGAACTTCCATCAGTATGTTTACGTAAGTGTACATATAGAGTTCTTTGAGAGTGCAAAGTTTCTGGACATAAGGAACATTTATAAGAATATGCTTCAGTGTGAGAATTCAAATGGTCTTTCAATTTTGTTTTGTTTTTGCATTGTGCACCACAGATACTGCACGACTTGTGGACCTTTACGTTATGCTGTTTTAAGGGAACCAAGTCAGCAAATTCTTCTTTACATGCAAAACAAGCGAATTTTCTTTTTAGCTTAATAACTGAATGTAAAATCTCGTGTACCTTACAACTTTTCAAACTCGCGAATTCTTTCGAACAAACCTTACAGCGGAATGTTTTCTGCTCAATTGCGAAGTCTTTCTTAATGACTGAATCTGAATTATAAGCATTACGTTTGTCTATTGATTTGCTCATATGGCTTTTCCGATGTTCTCTTAATCTTGATTCATTCGAGAAAGAATTAGGACATAAGTCGCACTGAAACATTTTGGGTGGTTTTCGAATATCCTCTAAATACAGAAGTTTTAGATCCTTCAACATTACTTTGCAATCTACAGAGTTGCATACTACGTTTTCTACTGAACCATCCTCAGCACTTGATGCACCTACAGCTTCTTTCTTTTCTGTACCCTGCATGTCCTCTCCCTCACTGCTAACTAACTTATATTCTTTCACCTCAGCTTCTTCTTCGCTTTCCACTCTAATTCCGCTACTGAAATTCGTAGTTACTTTACACCTGAAAGATAAACCTATTGTTAAAAATCTAGTTGTATGGCGTGTGGTGATGCAGCGAGAAATACTACACACGAGCTTTTCTACAGGAATAATTTCGGTTCAAACTAGTCACTATCATTTGGTGTATTGCTCACCAACTTCAAAAAGTATTCACTATTTATTTTACTATTATATTAGTATTATTATTATTATTACTAATACAACACTGTACACTACTGTACACTAAGTCACTTTCGTAGGGTTTTGTTACTAGGTAAAAATCCTAAATCTTAGAATCGTAAGATCCATGTATTAAAGCATGACGCTGCTAAATTACCCAGAATTTATTCGAGACTAATCCACCAAATTTAAATCAAATACCAGTAATACTACGCACCCAAACAAACAGACAAAAAAGAGTTATAGCTTTGTGATTTGATTTGATTGAGTTTAGAGTCTCTTTGAGCAGCAAAGCTGTATGATATGTGGGCCTACAGCTTAACGTGGAATCCGAAAAAGAGCTTGTGATAGGTGTCAAACCCAGGTCTTCCCTGTCAACCGCTTAGCCACGAGGAGCTAGTTACAGCTTTGTTACATGTATCTTTTATATATGCATATGCTATGATAAAAATTATCCTCCCAATAAATGAATACGGTTTATTACAGCTTTTGAAATTCTACAGCCAGTACATAAGTAACCTAATTGAATACAACATAAAATAATTAACTATTATACATATAGACAATATCGTAACTCTAACTAGACAAGCTAATGTATTTACGTCAACAACGAAATTTGGCGGGCAGATGTACAACAGATGAATTAAAGGAAATAAGATTATTTCTGCCAATCGGTGAGGTGGAAGTGAAATACCAACTCGATTTATATAAAACAGACATGAGAGATTCACTAGCATGTACGGTAAAAAGGGAATTACAAAACGGAACAAACGCAATAGTATTAAAAAAAAGACTGAGAATCGTGATGACCTATAAGTGTACACAGTATCAGACAAGTTCTTAAGTTTTAAGTCATATTTAAAAAAAATACCAAAAACAGGCTACAGACAACTATGGTCTTGCAATAATCACATTAATACTTCTGTCCGCCTTATATGAACTGATGTTTGTATGAAACTGAAATTGTTTAACAAGTTTTCTCTTACTAGTGTTGCTGTTGTAATTATTACTAGCATTGTGGACTACTGAATTGCTGTCATTCAGAAAAAAAAAATTAAAAAATAAATAAAAAAATGCAATAATCGCCTTTCCCTTCGGAGCAGAATTTCTAAAACTTGTGAAAGTGAATGGGATATTCGTACTTTGGTTACAAAATCATTATATTCCAAATTTCGTGCTTTTATATTAGTTTAGAAGAAATCAGTATTTAACAGTTAACCCCCCTACAGTTCTTCCTCACTCTCAGAACAAAATTTCCTAAATTCGTGTAAATTAATGCGATACTTGAATTGAACCAAAAGAAATCTCTCAAACGAAGTTTTAGACCTAAGTCTAACGGTTAAACAAATCTTTTCCCCTACACTCAACCAACTGAATTTGCTTCCCACTCGTCAGAGGTAGAAGCTTCTAAGTTCGTATTAGGCACATCAAGAAATGTCAATGTACAGTCTTGTTAAAAAAAATCTTGGACACCTAACTTGCTTCAGAGAAATATTCCGGCAGCTGCACGTAGAAAATTCTAATACTTTGACTCTCAATTAAGATCCCAATTGGTCAAAGAAAATCCACGTTTGTTTGATTTAATTCCGACGTTTGGTAAAATAACAAAACGTTTTAAACAGATTGGTGGCCAAGATTTCTTTTGAACAAGATTGTACATATTTCATGCTTTTATTTCCAACGGATCATCTTCTGCTCCTTGCGTCTCTCTACTGATTTTAGATCTTCGCAACTCTTCGGTCTCCATAATTCATATGTGTACGTGATGTTCGTTTATTCAATGAATAAAAACTTACAGAAATATTAAGGAACTTCAACAAAGCGCTAAAAAGAAGAGAACAATAAAGCGCTTGAAACCACGGAACAATTCATTACTATTGTCTATGATTTTTTTTTTTTAAGTCTGTTCCTAGTCAAACACACTAGTTCCTAATAGAAAATTAGTCTGGATGGTAATTTTATGAGATATTAATGTGTCTCGCTTGGCACATACTTCAAATTTATTACAGGTAATTGTAATAAAGTACTTTCAGCGCTTTTATTAAATTATTTTTAGTGCTGTTATTGAAGTCGGCCGAATATTCGGTTAAGTGGAATATTGTTCCTTTATTTTTCTCTTTTCTTTTAATGCGTTTTTGAAGTCTGTTAGTTTTCTTTAAGTTTATCTCATTTTTCTATTCTTTTTTATTTTTTTGTTGCAAAGCAACTTAGATATCTAAAAGTAGGGCGCTACTACTTATATAAAATGGGTTCGATTATGAAGCATGCGTGACCAAATATACGCTTTAGGGAATTTACACGAGGTATGTTCAAGGAGTATCGAACCTTTTTCTCTTTGCGTAAACCAATGAAGTGTGGGAGACTTTCTTCACTCTAGATGTAGATAGGAGACTTATATGCAGTCGTGCCGCAGAAAGCATCAGTTGCTACCAGTCGACCAAGACGTGGAGTGAGCGGTCGTCGGATTTCAGTTTTTGTACAGTGAGAGAAAAACTTGAGCAGCGATATTGCATCAAATTTTCCCAAAAGCTTGGCGAGACCCAAGCGGAAACCATTCAATCGTGTACGAGAATTTGGGTATGAGGAGGGTGTCTGGGAAATTTGATTCAAGCTTTCATCGCCAAATGTGACGTTATCAATATGAATTAAAATATTTTGCAAATTTCTTGGAATTAACGCTCACCGAGAAGGAATTCTCGGAAATGCAAAGCTACAGAATTCCTCCCTCACAAGTGCTTATGTGTGAGTGTTTGTTGCCCAAATCTCTCTTCGCACAGCCTAATTTGGGGAAAGAATTAGAACACTGTGACGCTTCCACCCACATCTGTACAAGCTAAAGTGTGAAGTGACGAACTATATTTTATAATTTGCATTTCTGTTAACTGATAATTATTATTCAATTTAATATTTGTGCAAGTGTAGTCATCATACCATTAACAACGCAAGAATTTATGGATCAGCTTCTGTGAAAGGAGCAGCTGCTTAAAAACTATATGTTTTGCAGGAAATAGTTTTTTTCTTTTTTAGTGTATTCCTACGCACCCATTGTCTGAAGAACACAACGCTCGATTGGCGCGTTCAGTGGGATTCTTGATGCTACGTAACACACACAAATTTGCAGGTTGTCCCACTCAATATGATAAATTAGTGATTTTGTGTGACAAATCCTTTATGAAATATGAAATTATTTGAACGTTTGTCTTACAAAGTGGCGATATTGAAATATAGTAATTAATCAGTGATCATGAATATTCTTCGATAAATCATCGTAATTTGTATCCAAGGAAGAGTGAGATTTTGCCACTCGGCGAGGGAGTAACTCGATACCCAACCACTTCTCACTCTAAACAACTAAATCGAAAAGTCCTTTCTTCAATGTAAATAATGGCCTACAAGAAGATCTTCACTATTAACTAGGGATGGCCATTTCCGGAAAAAGTTTTCCGGTTTCCGGAAATCACATTTTCCGTCTTCCGTTTTTTCCGGAAAATTTTCCGTCTTCCGATTTTCCGGTTCCGTCTTCCGTTTCTCCGGAATTTTCCGTATTTTCGGAAAATTTTCCGTCTTTCCTTTCTAATTTTCCAGTTTTCGGAAGAATTATATTCCGTTTTCCCTGAAAATGTGGTCATCCCTAGTCTGTAGGAAGTTCAACCTTTTTAAGAGTTCTGGTATATTTATATACTATGGCGTACTATCGTCTTTGGCCGCTTATTTAGGGTCTATAACAGGTATTTAAGCCGGGATTTTTTTTATTTTTCAACTCAAGGATGGACCAAAGAATACCGCAGATGCATTTTGGAACTGGATGGTTAACTTGGCGGCGCCAAGTGGGGTGAAGGGGCGAGACTTTTTTCTTAAGGCAAATTTCAAAACGTTTTCACGCTTTTAGTTTTCAAGATATCAGCTTGAAACTTTGTATAAGGATTGTGTGTACCTTTGGGTATTTATCTTTTTTTTTTTTTTAATCCCTACGTGAAACCGAGGCCGGTCCCGAGGAGCACAAGTGTTACGAAGGGGTGATTTTTTCAGAAAAATTACGTTTTTCCCGATTTTTTCGGTTAAGGTTTATGATACGGACACGTGATACCGTTGGTAAGTATGCTCTATCATGGAAAAAAAAAAAAGAAAAAAGAAAAAACGAGGTATGAACCATGATCCTACGATAAATAGTAAGGAAGCAGTAGCTGTTTGAGTGAAAGTCTAAAAACTTCAGAAAGTGGAAATCCTTAAAGGGTTAAACTTCTTGCAATCTGACGGCTTTGTTACATTTCTATCTGATAATACATTGTTAAGAGCTCTTCTTTGTTCTATCAGTCTCTCAAGCATTCCATGTATGCTGTTCCACTGAGTTTTAACTTGCTGTATAAGGGAATGTACAGCCAATCCTAATAACCTTTACTGTTTTTCCAGTTCTGACGTTGCCAACGTACTATGTTTAAAGTGGGAAACAGTCCGACTAGCAACACATTACATTTTCTCGATTTTTTCTATTGCAAGACCCTTGCATATGGAAGTTCTCGTACCGCACTTGTAATATTACTAGCATTGTAAAAGAGGGAACAAACTGTCAAAGATTTGGGTGTAATATACGATAATAAACTATCGTTTGAGCATCCTATAAATCAAATTGTAAATGACGTAAACAGATATCTTTTCCTTCTGAGAATGGGAAGGGAATTTAACAAGTCGAATACTTTACTGAAATTATATTGTTCATTTGTTAGATCAAAATTAGAATATGCGTCTATTATATGAAACCCCCACACGAAGAAAAACTCTATTAGAATAGAAAGAGTTCAAAGTAAATTTCTGCGGTTTCTGGTGTACAAGAAAACAGGCATCTTCCTTAGATATGAAAATAGTACTTCTCTTAATGAAAATTTTAACACAATATCTCTCAATCACAGAAGAGTGTTAAATGACATGATATTGTACAAAATATTAAATAAAAAAATTAAATAGTAATGATTTGGTCTCTGCCTTTTATCTCAGGGTACCCAATGAAAACACACGTGTGGGCAATGGAAATTTTTTTTATTGTAAGAAATCTCGAACAAATGCAATAAAACAGTCACCAACGTGGAGGATGGGTGCAGTGTACAACAAACTGAGTAAATGTAAAAAAGTTTTGGATATACACGGTATGAGTCAGAATAGATTTCGCAAATATATTACAGCTATTCTATGTAACTCTGATATGAACACTGTAATTGGGTAGAACTATCTGTTGTGTTCTTCTTAAATAAACAAACAAATAAAAAAATCAAATAGACAATTGCATGTATTTTATCTGAAATGTTCCACTATTCTGCAACATGTGCTAAGTGCTGAGTTAGGTTTATCCTTGTGTGCCTCACTTCTATTTCAATTATTTGAAGGACTGAACTTATTGAACTTAGATGGAAGCACATAGTGGGCTGTGATTGTAATATAACTTTCCGTAGCATGCGAAGTCCAGCTATCTGTTGTCAAAGCAATCGATTCCATAGCCACACTTCTCCTTAGAAAACAAGGCCTCAATACGGCGAGTTACAGTTTGCCTGGATGGTGACTGGTAACTTGGTTCTATTTCATTCATAAATTCAAGAAACCGAACTGCTTCAACGAAAGGCAAAGGAAGAAGATCCTTTGGTAGTACCATATTACTTATTTTACTATGAAGCACCTTTACTCTTGCGGGAGAACAAGGTTTAGGGTCTCTGAGATAAGACAGAATTTTTTTCTGTTTCTTACACACTACTATATTCCCTTCTTTGTAAAACATTTTTCTTGGGATCTTTCTGTCAATTTAGATGCATCTGAGCTTGCACCAGGTAAAGCGATAATCTGAGATATAGAGGTAGACGCACCTAGATTATCATCTACGTTTTAGAAATAAATTAATAAATAAAAAAAAAAAAAACACTTTGATTGCATTAGGAGTTGACAATTTAGTAACAAAACATGAATGTAGAACAATAAGTAAAACTTTCAAATGTATACAAAAACATAGATAATAAGTCAGCATTGAGAACTCAATTGATGTATCGATGACTAGGTGGAATCGTCCTTCAGTTTAAGAGAAATTGGCAGAAAAAGTTATGAAGAGAATTATGTGGAATAGATCATTATATGAATAGCTGGCGCTAGTTTCAAGTAGTGCTACATACTATAGTATGTATAGTCAATAGTACCGTTATTTGGAATTCGTTACGCTTATAGTTGCAAGATGGTAACACTAGGGTACAGCGTAAAATTAAATTACATCAGCAGAATTGAATTTATTTTGTGGGTTTAAAAAATCTATGGCACAGGTCGAGTGTAACTGAGTAATAAACTTAAAAAAAAAAAAGTAGGGACGGTAGGGCGCTGGAATCGAACATTGCCTTTCTGAATGTTAATCCGATGTTCTAACTCCTGAGCTCAGTTGGAATCCGTAGTGTACTCCCGCCCATGAAATAATACAAGACTACTGCGTATGGATTTTATAGAATCAGGGCGCCGATTTCTCTAACTTTGGGGATCCATTTAGATGCAGAAGGCATATATGAGGGTTTTAAGGCAAATTCAAATTATACAAAATATTGTATATTTATAAATACAATGCGGGGTCTATATGAATTTTGGAGGCGGGCTGCCCCCGGGCCCCAAGAATCGGTGAACTTGACAGATCACAGTGATCATGATAAGCAATTAAGAAATGGTTGGAATATAAACATACCAGTTGCACTAATAACACACTGCCAGCTCTCTTTACTGTCAGTTGTGTGCCCTCAGGCACACGCATAATTAGGAATTTCCCGAAACACTCGCATGATCGGAATTTCCCGGTGCAAACGAATGATCCGCAAGCCCTCACGTAAACAGAAAAAGTACACGATTAAGGAAATGTACAAATAGATGTAGCAGGAAGGAATGTTTCGTCGCTGATTTAGTCGACCTTTCCTCTCCTATCCACTGTTAAGTTTGAGTTGCGTTTCTATAGCACTAGATGGTGGAGAGCATTGCCTCATTTACTTGATTTTGCGTAGCATTTTTCGTTATTTTTCTTAATGTAAGACGACCAATGTCACTATCCCAAGTGAACATTCTTATTTTCCAGAAAAATTTTCGCCTTCCGTTTCTCCGGAAAATTTTCCGTCTTCCGTTTTTCCGGAATATTTTTCGTCTTCCGTTTTTCCGGAATATTTTTCGTCTTCCGTTTTTCCGGAATATTTTTCGTCTTCCGTTTTTCCGGAATATTTTTCGTCTTCCGTTTTCCGGAAAATTTTCCGTCTTGTTTTTAATTTTCCGGTTTCCGGAAAAATATTTTCAGTTTTTCGGGAAAATGTGGTCATCCCTACTATTAACTACCACGGAAGTCCCAATTGTCAATGAAAGTACGTGGAAGAACGAAATACATTAATCTTCGTTAATCAGAAGGGATGATGGAACCAGAGCGTGTGAAGAGTGAAACTATTTGAACAAACAGTTCACAAGTTTCCAACTACCAAAGAATAAGAAGAACTTGTAATTTTCCTATCGCGTTACGTTCGTCAATAAGAAATAAGGGCTTAAGTATTTCATTCGTTTTTTTTTTTTTTTTTTTTTGTTATTAAAATGTGACTAAATCCATCCCATGGACTCTTGTGCATACATCACGCCATGTTCGCCAGGTTTTAGCCGGCTACATCGCATGGGTTACGCCAGTTTCATCGTTAACCTACCCTGTTGCACATGCGGTGCTTTCGCAACAGGCTCCTAACTTCGTTCAGGCAGCTGTTTCCGCAGCCGTTTCTAGGCCTGCTCACCCAGGTTCCTCCAGGGCAAACCCTTTAACATTCAGATGACCAGGACGACACCAGTCACAACGGAATGTCAGGCTAGTGTTCTTCCTTTATGTCTTAACTATATCCTTTCTCTCACTCTCATCTATTCCCAAACTAGTAATTTTCAAAATTAAGACATTTGAATTTCATTTCAATTCAACCACAATTTCTCAGTTAAGTACCTGAACAGCGAAGAAAGATAAAACAAAGCAGAACTAGAAAGATTTGGACCCATCCATTGTTGACAGTGCGTCATGTGGAAGGTTCGTTTCATACATTATATGAAAAGCTGCGGAAATATGATTCGAAATTTTTTAATTAGTTACTGCTATACAGGATACTCTTCTTTATGCTTTCCTTTCCCTCTTTCAGCAAACACACTCCCTTCCAAATTACGTACTATGATCTTGCAGGAACCAAGAAAGACAATCCACACAAAAGGAAACTGCTTAGGAGAAACCTGATCGTTATCAATGATAGAAGCAGTCTTGCAAACTATTATTTTTCTATATTTTCCCCTAGGGGGAGGCTAAGCAGAAGAGCGAAAAAAAAAAAAAAGATTATTTGCTCTTTGTGTGTGTGGTTGTGCGCGCATGAGATATATGCCCCAACTTTTTTTTTTCACTTTTGTTGACATAATTTTAACATCTCTAAATTTCTCAAAATTAAAACAAGCTGAGATCACGGTATTTAAAATAATAATAGGTTCTGAAAAGGCAGCATTGTGGTTGCCTATTCACTCAGTCCACAATCGTTCTATGGAACAAATGCCAGACTAGACACATGAGTACATGAATACTTTTATTATGATCTATAAGGGTAAAGCAGCATGCAACAAGACTGGAAATTTCTAGTTCTGTTTGTGCTTTTTCAGTTCTTTCTGTAGTTGTGTTTTAGTTTTTATTTAATTTTATTTACAACCTTTGTTATGGTTGGGAATGCCTACTTCTTCGATTATGATGGAGATCTTCACTACAGCGAAACTAAACTAGCGCTAATTTTAGTTTTTCTGTAATATCTTCAAAACAAAAATATTCGAAAAGCAGAAACGTAGTGAAGTAGGCAATACAATACCTTTACCACAATTCACCTATCTGCTTTTGGTATGCTGCTATTTACTGAACCCGCACAAAAAAAAAAAAAAAAAAAAAAAAAAAAAATTATCTATAGTTGGGAATCAAAAGCAAACAAATGAGTTGTGATAACGGTATCACATGGAAATCGTATTGTCTAGTTCACTATGTTTCTGCTTTCCGAATATTTTTATTTGTTTTGAAGATGTTACAGAAAAACTAAAATTAGCGGTAGTTTAACTTTGCTGTAGTGAAGACCCTTAAACCCTTGTTTTCTTATTACGAAGGTTATTCATAGTGGCTTGCATAATTAACAGGATAAACACTGGGCAACTATCCTAGATTCATAATTTCTTCATATCTCCATTTTGTTCATTTCCGCCATGTTGATTTTTTAAATTATGACTTCATATCGTTGCATGAGAACCAGAGGAACTTAAATCCAAAAATGCGGTTTTCGTTTTCTTCATGTTTGGACAATTTTGAAAGCCCCACTTGATGTAAATGAAACGCAACGCCATCTGTTCTCCTTGTCGATCATCTGTTTTAATGTAGCTCAATTACCATCTTATTAAAAAACACATCTTTCTAAGAAAATAATAATTTGTCCTCTCTCCTGTAAACTTACGAAAATGGAGTTGCGTTCCTCTGGTTCTCATGCGACGATGTATGCTAAGACATATTCTCTATCAAAACGAATCCAACGACCCCTTTGTTTAAATCGTTTAAGTAAGTTTCAGCTGTAGAAGATAAATTAACATACATACATACATCTGTGAAACTCACTTTCCACGTTGCCGTAGCTGGATAATTCAAACAAGATCCGAATTTCCCTTGCTGAGAATTTATGTAAATAGCAAGCCGCTATATTTGTGGTACCTCACAGCCATTTTGATTATTTCATTCTTCATTATATATTGAAGTGATGTGAAAAAAAGAAAATAAAAAACTGAAGTAAACAAAAAATCCAAATACAGGAAAAGAAACAAGAATACATAACGCCTTGCCACTCACTGACTGTAGCTAGATTGAATAAACCTATCAGCAAGCCGGCTCCATCTTTACCGGCTGCGTCTGCATCCACGCATAAAAAAACATTGCCGCCGACAAAATCTGAGCCGGAGCCGCCACCGACATTGTCGACGGCTAGTTCGGCTGCATTTGCCGGTCCCGGGAGTTCCACTGGCTTTTTTGCCGGGTCGGAAAGCGTGTGCAAGCTACCATTTGATTACATTGCCGCCGATTCCATCGCCGGAATTGCCGGGGACGTGTGTAAACGCTGTGTTTTGGATTTCCACAAATCAATAAATGTATTTTTGCCATCCAAAGGTCTGATACTTTTTGAACACACCTCGTATGTGAATAATACACACGACAATAAATTCGTGGCTAATGAGAAGTTTCATGGTTTAACTCGAAAGACTGAACATGCACATACTGAAGTAAGTTAATTAAAATATAACACTGTCAGCCGCGTAAGAATTTTATGATCTAGTTCTGAATACTTATTAGATTTTTATGAAATTTATATGAAGCGACAGCGAAAGAACACTCTTTCAAAAACCAAAATCGGTGCACCTACGTCGAAGTTATGCGAGTACATATATTAGACGTATTATATATATATATATATATATATATATATATATATATATATATAGAGAGAGAGAGAGAGAGAGAGAGAGAGGCTCGAATTAAGAAGAAAGTCTTTATGCAGCTTTTTTTTTTTAATCGGTTAAAAAGAGTCTTATGTACCAAGTTTTGAGTTGACACATCTTCCCTGGGAAAGCAACATGGAATTCAGAGTGTCAGATAATGTATTCTGTGTATAGGCATCTTTGGTATCTAAAAATTGAGGGTGAGTATTAAATCAAAAAATGCTTCTAGCCCCAGTTAAATTTACATAAAAATCATGAGGTAAATTGGAAGCTACGTGAATTAAGAGCTAACGGGATCAGGTTCCCACCTCTATCAGAACAATTAATCATATTAATGTTCCATACTGGTCACTTTCTACACATTTAAGTTTCCATGTAGTATGAACTTTCGCGAAGATCGTCTTGACATAAGAATTACACAACTAATACTATCCTTAATTTTATAATTCTCTAACATCCTTGTTTACCTTCTACCACGTCACTCAAGAGTACAATTTCTTCCCCAACAATGTCCAACACCTATTTAGTTAACACTTAAAAGCGTTCTCTAAATCAACGAATGCTTACTTACACTTCCTTCCCTCTGACCTAAATTACTGGAAGCTAATTGCACCTTTACGCTGTCTCCTTCCGAATTAGAACTGTTCAGTTTCCTTAATTCTTGCCCCATATACTGTAATACCATTCATATTCGTAACTGAATTTCAAATGCGTGCACTATGAAATTAAAACAGATGGAAAAGCGTTTTACACCGTTGAAAACATACAGTACATCGCCCAATTTGAATCACAGACGGTCAATAGTGAACATAATGATCTGTTTGATGGTCACGTATACCAGCTACCATAAACGACAGGCTGATTGTAGTGTGTGTACACAGCTCGACTGAATCAAGCAATGTTGAATAGAAGATTCCTTCAAAGGAAGTTCCGATGTGGAAGTGTACATCGCCAGAGCCATCATATTAAACATGATCGGTGTGGAAAAAAAAGGTATTTTTACAAGCTAGGGCAAGAGGGTGGAATTTCCTATCGTAACGATGAAATTAAATTATGTATTTTCTACATAAATGAATTTTTAATGGAACGCTTTTTTTCTAATATCTGATTAATTTTACACCATTATCTTGTTTACATTACTTACACCTATAAGAGGTCAGAAATTTAATCACCATCTTTATGTTTCATATATACTCCGAAAATTTGCCTGCCAAAATCAGTTACTAGTAGTTCTGTGCTCTGAACAACTTTTAAGTTAGTTTTTGTAGAACATTAAGGAACCTGGATATGTATCGCTTCTAATTGAAGCTAACTACCAGCATCTGAATTTCCTGTAGGTCCAAAATCGTCGCTATAAAGAAATTAAGGAAACAAATCTTCGGGTGCTGGAGCTGGAGAAGAAACATTGTGGAACAAGATGCACAAACTCATTCTCCTTATCAGGAACAAGGATGAATTGCCAAAAGAGTGGAAACAATCATTCATTGTTTCAATTCATAAGGCGACAAAACTGATTGTAATAATTATCACGGTATTTCTCTTGTCAACATCCCAAATATTCTATTAGCAAGATTGACCTTATACGCAGATGAAATTATTGGAAATTATCAGTGCGGATTTAGTCGATATCGAACAACTATCGACCAGATATTTACCATTCGACAAATACTCGGAAAAAATGAAAATACATTGTCCCGGTACGTCAATTTATCGATTTTAGAAAGCTCTACTATTCTGTTAGGAGGAAAATATTGTACGGCAGTTTTACGGAATTTGGAAAACCGAAGAAGCTAGTTAGGAGTGTTGAAATGAATCCCAAAGTAAAGTCTGAGTAGGAAAATTCCTGTCCACGAGCTTTCACCTCAAGAATGGTCTGCAACAAGGAGATGCGTTGTCGCAGGCACGTAGCCAAGGGGGGGGTCCGGGGGGTCCGGACCCCCCCTTCGAGACCAGAAATGAAAAAAATAATGAAGGATAAAATAAAATGAAATGACAAAAAGAAGGATCAGCGTTAAAAATTAAAAAGAAAACTACAGGAAGCTTTTGCTTACTCTTTCTTATGAGGAGATTTGTATTACTTGCAATATAGAGACCTGCATGGGCCGGGCCTGGCCCGAGGTCCGAAGCCCGGCCCGGCCCGCGGGCCGGGCTTGGGCGGGCCGACTCTGTTATGTCTTTAGGCCGGGCCGGGCTTGGGCGGGCCGATACTGTTATTTCTTTGGGCCGGGCCGGGCTTGGGCTGGCCGACACTGATTTCTCTTGAGGTCGGGAAGGGCTGGGGCCGATCAATTGCAACTCTTTAATAATTATTGATTTTCGTTAAACGATAATTTGAATAAAGCCAAACGTGAAAAATGTTACAAAGAATGCAATAGCTATTTACACTTAATGCTTGCTTAGCGGTTCCACTTTCACTATTGAGGATTGCAGGCATTATGCGGTAAATTGAGATATGGCCTTGATCTTCACTGAACTCAAAATATAAAAAGAAGGGGTGGGAATGTTTTGCCTGTCGCTAAACAATATTGCGATCTTCACTTTATGCTAAAAATCAATAAGGTTAGATTTTTGTTACAGGGAATGGAGTTTTCGTTCTCTCGATGACAGACAAAGTTCTAGGAGGCAATGGTACCATTAGGAAGGCAAGCGTCAGGTTGTGAACCAAAGTTTGGAAAATGTTTCTGAGGGTTAGGTCAAATTTAGTGCTAAATATTGAGAAAGATTGGGGCTCGAGCTAATTTTTTAAAAAAAATATCGGGCCGGGGTCGGGCCAAAAACTTTTAAAATTTATCGGGCCCGGGCCGGGCTTGGGCCAAGAATTTTGAAAAACTTATCGGGCCGGGCCGGGCTCGGGCCGAAAATCTCCAAAACTTTTCGGGCCCGGGCTGGGCCGGGCCTAGGTGCGTTCGGGCTGGATTGGGCTCGGGCCGAAAAATTCGGCCCGTGCAGGTCTCTATTGCAATATGGTGGCGAGGTAAGCGAGGTATCCTGGAAGAGTCAGGGAATTTGAAATTTCAAGAAAAGTTATGGAATTCTCAGAATTCCTGCTACTAGTCAGGGAGATTTCAAGCTTTCGAAAGCATAAGTGCCGTTGTGTAACATCGTGGACATTTTTAATCATAATTTTTCGTCATCGCATCCTTGCAGTATCAAACATTTTATTTCAAGGACAGTTTTCTGTATCTCTTTTAACCTGTCATTTGGAACCGATAGTAGTTGACGGAATAATAAAATAAAACTATGTTGAAAGAAAGTTATGTTAGCATTTGATTCAACAGAGAAATGAACGCATATATTTTAAAACTAGTTGAATATACACATGCTTCGCACAGGGGCTGTATTTGGAAGTCAACACCTGTGGGAGTATCACCATTGATCTCAGCGACCACGAAAACTATGGATTTGATACTAATATCGGTCATTTTGGACTATTTTTTATATGTCTCGGTATCCACCCCCGCTGACTCCCGGCCCGCATACTTGCAAGCCATCGCTAATGGAAGTGTCACCATTGATTGCAGCAACCGCGAAAATATGAATTCGACACTAATAGCTTAAGTGGGAGAGCGTTGGCTTCGCATTCGGTCGGTCATGGCTTCGAATCTCGCTGCCTACCATCCTGACTGAGGTTTTTCAGGGTTTCCTTCAGTCCTACGAGGCAAATGCCGGGATGGCACCTACTAAACAGGCCCTGGCCGATACCTTCCCAAATCCTTTCCATTGTTAATGATGTTGGATATTCAATGTAAAATGGCCTCTGAACTGTATCTGGTGATTGTTAAATAAATAAGTAAATATCGGTCATTTTCTACTACTTTTACATGTCCCGGTAAACGCCCCCTTGAGACTCCCCCCGGTAAACGCCCCCTTGAGACTCCCCCCCGGTAAACGCCCCCTTGAGACTCCCCCCCCGGTAAACGCCCCCTTGAGACTCCCCCCCCCCGGTAAACGCCCCCTGGTTCCAATTTAGACAAAAACGTTTAACTACGGTCTGGAGCCTGGACCAAGATATTCGTGACTAAAATTTGGTAACTCTCAGTCAATTTGTCTGGTTCCCAAGCCAGTTCCGGTGAACGTCCCCCTGAGATCCCAATGTTTCGAAATTTGAAAAAACGCTTAATCTTGATCTGGGGGCCTGGGCCAAGGCACACCTGACCAAAATTTGGTAACTCTCAGCCCACTCGTCTGGTCCCCAGACCGCTCACAGACAGACAGACAGACAAACACATAAACAAACTCTTTATTTTATTTATATTAGAAGATAGTTTACAAGACAGTATTCAGTATGTACTTTTTATAATAATTGAGGTTATAACGAAAGGAAAATTGTTATATTTGAATAAACAGGAGAAGGACGTAAATATTGCAAAATCTTTTTCAATACTTTTTTTTTATTATTTTGCTCGAAATTTCTTCATAGTTTATTAAAATACTTGCCAACATATCCTCATTTTATTGTCCTAACAAACAAATATATGTTGATAGTAAAGGACTTTCGATTGATCGAGCTCCTGGGTTTTAACAATTTCATGTCACTTACCCCCCCCCCCGTTTCGAAACCCTGGCTAAACGAACCAATATAAGTTCCAGTAAAATAGTTCAGAGTGATCGAGCCCCTTTTGTGATGACAACAGTATTTCATGTCACGGACCCCCCCCTTCACGAAATCCTGGCTACGTGCCTGGTTGTCGCCATTATTATTCAACTTTGTTCTGGAGTAGACTATAAGAAAAATTAAAGACAGCAACCAGGGCCTAGAGCTGAATAGTATTCACCAGGTTATGGCACATGCTGATGATGTAAATCTGATAGGGGATGAAAGAACAGAAAGCAATGCATTGGTTTTATTAAATACTTACAGGGACATGGGTTTGGAAGTAAATACAGAGAAAATAAAATACATGGAAGTTTGCCAGAATCTTAATACTGCAAATTATGGATGCGTCAAAATATCAAATTATAATTTCGACGAAGTGGATACTTTCAAATATCTAGGCTCGATGTTAACAGACCAAACCCATACCGAAGAAGAAATTAAATGTCAACTGAAAGCAGGAAATTTGTGTTATTATTCAGTTTCAAAATCTTTTGTCGTCGCAAATTCCCACGAGGAATTTGAAGTTTAAAATATATAAAACTGTAATCATGCCTGTTGTTCTGTATGGTTGTGAAATGTGGTTGCTTACTCTGAGGGAAGAACGTACACAAAGTATTTGAGAATAAAATCCTGAGGCGAATATTCGGACCCGGAATGGGGAATGATGGGAACTTCATAGTTTATACCGTTTACAAAACATTGTTAGTCATAAAGTTGGGGAGGCTCAGATGGGCAGGTCATGTAGCCAGAATGAAATAAAGTAGGAAAGCTTTCAAAGTTTCAACTGGAAATCTAATCGCAAAACGACCATTAGAAAGACTAGGCGCGATGGGAGGACAGGATCTCGCAGAAATAGAAATACAAAGTACAAATTGCACCCAATTGACTAAAAACAGAAGTCAATAGAAAGCTTTTGTGAACGCGGCATTGAACCTTCGGGTTCCATAGGTCATAGAGTTAGTTTAAGTCTAAAACCAGAAAGATTATTTTCAAATCAAGTACATTTATAAAATGAGACGAGACAAGCTTATAGACAATCGGAAGATTTTTGCAAAATTCACAAGACGGGACAACCTTATTTCTTGTCTTGCGGGCAACACGAATCAACATTTATGTATTTCGTACTTGTACACTTAGTATCAAGATATTTTTAACGAGACCTAACAGTTTTCACGAAAAGTGCTTTTTACAATTAGAAAAGAATGTCAAATATACAAGAACTAACTGCACAAAATTCCAAGCAAGGAAGTTCATACTATGAAAATTGTAAATTTTGAGACATTTCTCGAACTATAAGATATTTTATATTATATATATATATATATATATATATATATATATATATAAAACGCTAAGGAATAAGAATAAATACACACTTTGTCTTCGCCTTATTTTCTTTAAGGTTAATTTCTACGAATTTCAGTACTCAAAATTTGAGATCAATTAGCGTCCGTATTTATTTAAAGCTGGAGACTGTTCTAAGAACATGAAATAAATGAAAGTAATTTGAAAATGTCATCTTCTTCAACAAAGTAGTCTACGAAAGGAATCAAAATGAATGTATAGAAGGATTTATTTTCTTTCTTCCCAATGTAAAGAGTCCAACCATGTTCTTCGCTGTTTCGAGTTATCCTTGTCCATTTTCATAACCGAAATATGACGAGTTTTTGAGTATAAAACTGAATTTCCGATTACTTTAACAATCAACCACCAATAGGAAGCTTCCTAGATAATGAAGGATTTATATATTATCAAAACTAGAACTTCCAGAACAAAGAATCATCTCAGCACTTACGATTCTATTTTCTCTGAAAACTACATTGATAGAGCTTCTATGTAATACTACGTTCAACTTTGTAATGGAAAAACTGGCATGTAGTATTCGGGCTTGATCGGATTCCTTCTTTCGTTCCACTTCATGATTCCGTGAATTTCTTTATATTCATTTCTTTTAACATTGTACATTTCATTCATATCGTTCTAATAATTTCATTAACAAATCGTACAAAAGAATTTAAACTGACTGAAAGGCTGCAGCGTACACACTATACTTTTGTCGTATACGTGGACAAGGTTTTCTAAAATTCATATAAATGGAGTAAGTGTATAATAATTCATCTACACCTGTGCCCCTGAGAAACTAATAGCTCTAGGGTTATACACACTATCAGCAGATCAACTGTTACTGCTGCTATTTCTGACTCTGTAGGTAGGAAACCACAACTTCGCGACTCCACTGAAGCTCCCACAAAAATCTGATAAAAACCGGAGCCGTGTAACTTTTAACGAGAATTTCAGTTTTCCAATAAACAAAACAATAATTCGCTTATTTCTAACGAGACTGAATGAAATAAAACTTATTACACCCAAACTTATTGTTATTTATGAAGAAATTATAATCCTTGTCAAATACATTACATAGCTTAAATTGTGGACGAGGTGAAAATTTTAAAAATACAGATGAAGCGTACCTCAATGGTCACTGTGGTCGCCCTACATACGGTAACTCAATCCAAAAAAAAGAAAAAAAAATAATAATGTACGAGTCTTTCCAGAAAGAAATCAAAATTACGATCAACGGAACTCTCCTCGATTTTCTGCTTGTCATCCTGTCTTGGTTCATTATGAACCGGTGACCGTTCGAAGGAAGTTGTCCTATACTTATGGTAATTTTGTGGTATTACAAAAATGAAGAGTTTGGAAGAGTAGCGTGTGTACATCAAATTGGACAAGACGCATTTATGCAGGAAGTATACGGGAAAGAGCATATGAAGAGAGCCCAGTATTGAGTGGTTTCAGCGTTTCAGGCAGGAAGAACATCCATCAAAGATTAGTTTAAACCTGGACACCCCATTAACATCATATGACGATGTTCATGTTCAGACCGGAAACTGTTTGACCGTCCGCGAAATACCTGATGAAGTAGAAATCAAAACCAGTCAATAGACTTGTCATGTGATCTTAGCTGAAAAACTTAACATGCGTCGCGTTGCTGCAAAGTCCGTTCCAAGACTACTAACAAATGAACAAACAAAAAAAAAAAAAAAAAAAAAAAAAAAAAAAAAAAAAAAAAAAATAGTGGAAATCTGTAAAGATCTTTTGAACCGTGTAAAGACAATAGCTTCTTGAAAAATATCGTAACAAGTTACGAGACTTGAATCTATGGTTATATGACACTGATACAAAAGCACAGTCATCCAAATGGGTGGAAAAATCATCACCGAAACCCAAAAAAGCACGTCGAAGTCTAAAGCGATACTTATTCCTTTCTTTGATTTTTGTCGTGTTGCTAATTATGAACATGTATAATGTGGTCAAACCATCAACAAAGAGTATTATTTGCAAGTGATGAGGTGTGTAAGGGAGGCTGTCAGGAACAGACCAAAAGCTTGGAAAAACGAAACATGAATGCTGCATCTCCACAACGTTCCTCAGAGTTTTTGGAGAAAAACAATAGGGCTGTTGCACCTCAACCACCCTAGTCACCTGCATGCTAATCTAGCACTTGCAGATTCCTTTCTATTTCTGAAGCTGAAATCCTCCATGAAAAGTCTGCCATTATTTATTTATTTAACAATCACCAGATAGAGCTCAGTGGTCATTTTATACTGGATATCTAACAACAACAATGGAAAGGATTTAGGAAGGTATCGATTAGGGCCTTCCAGTAGGTACCATCCCGGCATTTGCCTGGTACGACTGAGGAAAACCCGTCAGGACGATCAGCACGACTCCCGAGTACGAAGCCAACGCTGTACCACTTGAGCTACTTCGCTCGGTGGTATCCATATATCCAGACTATATCTATAAGATATAGCAAAAAAATTTGCTACGTGACCTCCATCTATTCTAAAAAGTGCGTTTCAGTAGTGTAAGACGCGTTGGGAACGATGTATCAATAGTAGAGGGCACTATTTTGAAGGAGATAAATCTGAATAGCTTCCATTATGTTTAGAAAGTTCGGTTTCTTTCTGGACAGACCTCGTATGCTACTCAATATCACAGAGATACTATGCAAGTTTGTACCATGGCAAATAAATTTTATATCAAATGTCGCGTTCAACAAAAAGCTGTATGTAAAGTCTAGAGCAGCGTGAAATAGTGATGGAAAAGTTGAGCTCCACACTAATAATTACCTTACACAGAAAAGGTTTTTATAGATCCTTAACGATAAAGAAACAGTGTTTCATACAGTCCTATATTTTAGTTTCATGGAAAAAACAAAAGTATATTTTGAGTAATTTTCTCCTCGAAAAAATGAATAAATAAAACTGATTGCGATTACACTATAATACATCAACAGAACGAAAAGAATATACAGGTGACTGTACAGAATACACCTTAGCATAATAAATGCAGGAGCCTGAATACTACCACCAAACCGATAATCAGCTTCTCTGTTCAAAGTAAATGCCTTCAAAGAAAGAAAGCAATAATACGCATAAAAAGATGTTTAGTGTATTATTTATGATGGTTTTTTCCTATATCGCGGCCAAGTGACAAGTTCGCATTTAACTTCGACTCGAGGCGTAGAAAGTAATATGAATGTTTACATTACCGAAAATAAAATTAACGAAATTATAAAACAGAATCATCGAAATATTCAGCATTAAGCGAGGTCCGTACAGTTATTCAGGTTTTTATTCAAAGGATTCTGTTACTAGCACAATGATAAATTATTAGACTGTTTTATTGAAGCGCAATATACGTATTTTGATATGATGATTAGCCTTAGTTAATTTAATAAGGTTATGTATATGTATTTACCCACAAACTCAATTTAGGTTTTACCTATGTAACAGGTTTAGTACGTGTGATCCACAATTGGATCACCTCATTCATTTAACTGGGACAGAATTTGGCACAAAATCTGATTCTGGGTTGCGGTTAAACTTCCATTACTCTACTGGATATAAACGCGAAACTAAACTAAATTCTTTGGCACTAGGTTCCGAAGCCAACTAACTGATGATCTGAAATTTGAGTAAGTGTCATAAGAATATAGTTTACCCCATCGCCGCTGATGATGGTTTTCTTGACTGGAGGCCATCACATCATCTCATGTAAGTGGTTCTTCAGAGCCAGAGTAAGTAACCCTTCAGAGTTACTGACAGAGTTACTTCAACTGTCCTGACAACGTTAATTTTCACAAGTTTTGGATACTGACATTCTGAAGTAAGTGGGGAAAGAGTATTTCAAATATATGTATATTATTTGAAGATGTAAGTTCATTTAGTAAATTAATAATCCGAAACCAACTAAAGCAAATTTACTTTTAATGTATCGTAAGTGTCCCTAATTCGATCACAGCCAGTTCCCATAAAAGCCATTTAATATTATTGAAAATATAACTGAATACATTTTCACTGAGTTCTAAGTTAATTTATCAGCTTCGTAAAAGGAGCACTATTGTTATCTGGAAATCAATTACATTATGTTGTTACACGCTTAAGCAAATGTCGGAATTAAAGAGAAGAAGCTACTGCACGCCTTAATTTTAGAAATGTTTATACTATATATATATATATATATATATATATATATATATATATATATATATATATATATATGTCTTTTAATTGATTATAACGTTAGAAGCTTAGATAACGAACTAAGAAAAAGGACGGCTATCTCGAACACACCGATCACTTTACTGAGTAGCATTTTGTACTTAACACAAATTTCTTTGATTTCTGCTACATCTCATATTTTAAAAAAAGATTACCTCTGAAGAACCTTCCAAAGAAGGAGCGAATTAGTATTCATTTGATGGTTAATTCATTTCATCTGAAAGTAGTACCCCAACCATGAGTTCTGCACAGGTAGGACGTTTTAAATAAGTACTAGTTAATGACAAGAATGTAATTTAATATTACATGGTGTACAGAATTACATAAATATGTATTACATCCTACGAAATATTACTGACATTGTGAACTTAAGATGAATGAAAATGGGGCTTTAAAGTTGGTTCAAAGCATCCTTTACGTTAAATTCTTTGTTTAATGAGACTGGAAAGACATTGCTTATAAGCACGTAACTGCCAAATTTCTTATGGGATTTTTAAAATTTTTATCTATTTATTTCTTAAACTAAGCGTTGAAAAGTAATCCTAGATTAATAAGAATATTTTATCTAAAATAAATGAATAAATAAATAAAATAGTCATGCCTAAATGCTATTACAAGTTATTTTCCTTTGCGTAAGTTATGTATTTCAAAGATTTTTTTAATGAATAAGAAATTTAGTATACCGTCTAAACTTGCAGGGAAGCATACTGCAACAGAAGCCATACAGACTGCTGATACTTCATACATTTGTCAAATAGTAGTACACAGAACTTGCAGTTATCTAATTACATTCATATATTGTTGAAAGAATTGATATATTATTTAAGTTTTGTAAGAGGAAGATTTTCGAGTCAACCTTAAAGCCTGGAAGTATTTTCCACGTGACGTACTCGAGGCATTCATAACTCTTGAGTTTATAAATTAGCAAACGTATTTTAATAATAATAAAATCAACCCGACTACCTTCCGGATAAACAGAAGTAAAACAATATTTTTCACTAACACTGCGAAGTGGCTTATGTCAAAACTAACAATTGTTTTATTTCTGTTTTTCTTTACATTAACTTCATCACCGTAATATAAACCTTTTACGTTTGTATCTACACTGTTTCTTCAAAAAACAAACAATAAAAAGCACTAGATATTACAATACATTACATCGCCAAAGTTACAGATTAGAATATTCAAGTGAAAACACTAACATATATATATTATGTATATATATTTGTGTCCGTATCAGTCAAAAGAACCCCTGAATTGCTTGCTAACATTGACACTAGTACATATAAAACATTATATTACACAACCTACTTTAATGTTTACTTTCGTTTGAGTCCAGAAGTTACTTTATATTCATCTGTGGGGAGATATAAGTTTCACTACATTGTCGTTATCCTCTCCAGTTGGTTGTAAAACATTCTCAACCAAAAAATAGAGTTATTGGTGTATCTCTCACATTTATTTTGTTAAAAATAACACGTGGTTTCCATAGTAGAATCGAAAATAATAGAATAACTACGAAGGACTCAATATAAACCATCGCATTTGGAAACTTACAGCTAAAACTATTTTAATATTTTTTTTTTTTCATTCGTAGTTACGACTGATATTGATTTCGAGTTCGACACACTCTAAAGATTATTCTTTTTGAGCGAAGTTTTACACTAGTCGAAGAAATCAAATTTTGTCTCCCTTTTATTTATAATTAAAAGCAACTCTTCTCTTAAGCTCGATTTTCCTCTTAGTCCTATATTATGCCCGTACTCCACACTGCCATGTGATGATATTTTACATGAAGCTACAAATAAAGCTCATAACAAAGGAAAGGGAAACGATTCTAGGATAGCTTAAGTTTTTAATTTCAAATATTTAAAAATGTCAGTTTTTGGAAACAATTGTTTGAGATAATACAAACACAGTTCCACTTAGAATGTAAAAACACTGCGTTTGGGCTAAAACATTATTAAGGTACAATTAAGAGCTTAAAATGAAATTTTATTTCCCAACATTTCACTCTTAAGTTTTCGATAAGGTTTCACCTTAGTATTCTGAATTGATCGTGCAAAGAAGAATACTTAATGGCAGGGTTGGCTGGTTTAAACCAAGGTGGTTTAAACCGTGGTTTAAACCAAGGTTTAAACCAGCTGGTTTTTTCAAAAAAACCAACTGGTTTAAACCAAAAGACAAAAAATGTTCGTAAAAGTGTAAGTGTTTGTAAAATCTTGGTGAACACACATTTGTGGGTTATCACGTTTCACTCCCGTATATTATTCGTATTATATTCAGACCTAAATTCCCCATTCATTACTCAAAAAGATTATACTACAAAAGCAACTTTTTTTTAAAATAAGTTTATAAACGTTTATTTTGTGATTTTTTTTGTAGTTATTATTGTTATGTAATTGCAATCGAAGAAAAATTCTAAATATTGTTTCGTTTCAATGTTTACTATTGATAAAATACATCGAAAATGCCGTACTTTTTGTGTGTGTGTGGGGGGGGGGTCATACAGACCTCACGAGAGGCATTTAGTGAAATAAGTATCTTTGGTATCTATTTATGTATAAATGAGTCTGAGCCAAAGTGGACTCAAATAATTCGTATCTTTATTCACTTTTCTTATTGATATGCAGATTAAGTCGGTGTATTTCTTTAATTTGGACCAATAAAAGTCGTTATTAACTAACTTGAACTAAATTAGTTCTTCTGTACTTCGTAGTACTTTGAAATTGTTCATGTGTAATTCTGTGTAATGGTTTCAGTTGTGTAACTGTTTATCTTTTTGTCCTTCTGAAATGACTCTTGACAGAGATCAGTACAACGTTTTTTTTTATCAGGATTCCTTCGTGAGTGAGTCGGCAGACGTATCGCATTTGTGGCCAATTAGTCCTGGTTCCGAGTTCAAATGGAGGACAATTTCTCTCGGATGTAACTCGAGAAGCGGTTTTTATTCCGCTTTAAGCTTATGTGACCCCTTCCAGCATAACTCGGTTGTCGCATAATAACATCAAGGCGAAACAAACTTATTTCTGTCCATATATGATATGAATATATAGAGCAAATTATTTAAACCATAAAAACCTGGTTTAAACCAAAAAAACCTGGTTTAAACCAAAAAAACCGGTTTATTTGGTTTTTTTAATAAAAACCATGGTTTTTGCCAACCCTGCTTAATGGTAAATTCATTCGTTCATCTAACTGGGAAATTCGAACACTGGAGGAAAAACAAGTACTTAACAGTACGAGACAATTTTTTCTACAGTAAAAGAAATAAAGGGCGCTACAACAAAATATTTCAATACAAAGGTTACCTCAAAAGTAATCTCCCGTATGAGGCCGCGGTGGATCAGTAGTAGAGGATTCAACTCTGGGGCGTGCAGTCAGTCCCTGGTTCGATCTCAGCTCCCACCAAGTGGACTTTGTGGAGAACAAACACCGTGCGCGAGTTCTCACGGTTATCCAGTTCCCTGTCATTTTCGTCAGTCCATATTATCATCATCCATCTTCCATCACAATCTCCCTTAGCATCGATGCTCAATCGTGGGATGTTGAATTAAAAATAGTGCCACATTTTTTTCTATATTTATTATTTATTCTATATATGTGCTATATGCAGCATATAGGAAGCATCATTTACGCTTCTATTTTTTTTAGTTCAACACGTTCCTATATGTGGTGCTATCCTATCACTTTCAATACGCTGCTACGTCTGATGTTCGTAAAAAGCAATGTCTGTGACAATTTTTGAAACAACAGAAAACGTAAGACTGAAAAAGGTGTCAGGGATGAAACCGATCGCAGCACTGTTGATCACGTAGACCATCAGTGATAATGAACATGTCAACATTTACGATTTGCTACGCAGCGTCAGACCACAGGCTGCAAAAAATGGCTGAAAGGCGCATAAGTGTGAAGGAAATTTAGCTTCATCTGGCCACTGGCGAAAGAAATGTATGAAGAATATTAGATCAGTTGGTTGAAAAGTCTGCCAGATGGGTCCAAAGAAAGCTGACGCCTAAACAAAAGAAAGACGAAAAATAATATGCACCGAGCTCTTGGCACGGTACTAGCACGACGGAAAAAAATTATTTCAAGAATCGTAACGGAAGATGAAACATGGCTGTCCATCTCGAACCTGAAATGAACAGTTAATCAGTGGAGTGATATGCAAATTCACCTAAAGTGCAGTTCAACTTTGGCTACGGTTTTCTGCTTCTGAACATGTGAAGAAGGTTCACCATTAATTCTGCTACATATGTTTAGTATCTCTTTATAAAACTCAAGGCCACTCGTGTAACCAAATTTGCAGATGATTTGTGGTGGGTGCTAAACAATACTCAGACGCGTTAGTTCACAATTTTACGATACAGAAATAAAGAAATAGTTTAAAGGCGGACTATAGAAAAGGAGGGATTATGAAAAAAATTAATGTCACTGCAGCAAGTATCAATGCACGGTAAAAATAGCAAATTGGATACAGAAAACATTGCAGGACAATTTTTGGAGAGCCCCTTGCGCTGTCTGAAGTGACGTAAGTTTGGAACTACTTTCTCTTCAACTCATTTTCTAATTACCATCAAATTTCTATCAGGTGCTTCCGGAATGGAAAGACTACAGAACTAGCCTTCAATGTGAGCGGTAAGTGTTCTACTTATTGGTCTACAGGGTAAACAGGCAGAATTAATTTATCAACGACTGACGGTATTGTGGCGCATAACTCTATAGTTGTTTAACTCACCAATATGCAAGGGAATATTTAATGGATGCCAACAAGAAGTTTTCTGGCTCGTCTGCGCTTATGAAACTATTTCAGCGTTTACATAATATAATTTGGAGATTATTATTATTTTGCCTCTCCATATTCTCCCGTTTTCATAAATGCTACATTTCACCGAATTTTGTTAAAGGAGAAACACTGGTTTATTAACCTATTCAGTAAACATGAAAACAGAAGTGAGTCTTTTTAAGTTTAGCTAGTACTAACTTCCTCTTTCAAAATGGTAAATTTCAGGAATGCCTATGACCTTTGCAATAACCTTTATTTTTACTAATATACTATACAATTTTTTTACAACGTGCTTAGGAACTACGAGAAAAACTAGATCAAATTACTGAATTATGTTTAAAATGTAAAGGTAATAGAGATATTATAATTTAGTAATGTAATTCTTTTTGCGATTATCCTTATTGTTAAAAGAAAACTTTGGAAATTAATTACGAAATAATGAATGTTACGTGCTATTTAGTAATAAATAAACCTGACAGAAAACACTCGGATACTTCAAATGCCATCCACCCTACTATTGAGCATTACAGTCTATGTTTTACTATAGTTTAACCCTCGGATACACAAGGAGGATATAAATGTACCTCAAGCATATGTTTTAATGTATATTTTGTGTCACAGACACCCGAGGTTGACTAGCGTTCTTTATATTGTGGGCCAGACTGTAAGGAAACTTATTTCTCAATAATAATTATATTGTTTAAGGTGATTTGCTTACACATGTGGATAAAACTATACTGGGGTACACTTGTACTCCCGTTGGGTATCTATGTTACCATATTATGTTCAAGTATTTTATTGTTTTTGTTCAACGAATTATAGAATAAAGAGCAGGTAATATTAGAGCGTATTGCAATATATCGTTGCAATATTGCATTCGTAGTCCAATACTGCAACCTTTCCTGCCACAAAAAATATTACGAAATTAATACAGTTCTATAGCGTATAAACGACTTTCCGTTCCGCTACATAAACATAACCTAAACTAACAAAACCAACATAACCTAACAAAGTACAACCCAACAAACTAGCATACCAATATTATCGATGCCACAGATAAAGATATTTCTCAATGCAAAAATTTGTATTGGGTTACACTTGTATCTCTGTTGAGAATTCGGAGTTAAAAAATATCGTGAGTATCCGAGGGTTAAAAAAAAAACATATGTTCTACACTACCGGATTTATTTTGATTCTCCTTCAATTACTAAATAAATAAATAAGATTCCACTCTATGCATATAACGAATACTCTACATTTTATTATATACTAGATTTATATATATGGATCAAAGGCAATATATTGCTGCCTTACTGTAAACTAAAGCACCATCAAATTAGGAACTAAAGCAATTGATACAAATAATTTTCCTGAAATAACAATAAATAAACACTACTACTAATAATAATCGTACAAATCATTTAAAAAAAAAAATCAGAACTTAAACAGATCGCTTTCTTGAAGCCTCGATCTATTATGGAAGAAACCGAGACGTACACTACGTTTTCCTGCACTTTCATATAGTGTCTTAGGGTGAAATACATTACGTAATGTTCGTATTATAATTACGTAATACATAGCTCATATTACAATTCCAAACAAAGTATCTCCAGCTGTAAATAATACTTTTGAACACATTATATGTTCGGATACAAACTAAAATTCTCATGCTATTTTTGCACAGTTCAGTCTGAATTAGAAGATAACCACTGCAGCTTCTGATATTTATTATTAGTTCTGTAGGTTGTAAAAGAATACGTCTGTCTACAAATATTCGCATTTTGAAAAAAAAAAAAAAGTTAATTTTTAATATTCTATGTTTAGAATGGAGAGTGTTATATTCAATTACTCATAGAACAGCAATTACTATGAAAGTCTACGAAGAAAAAAAACTCAACAGCACATCCTATCCAATCCCAATCAAATCCACTCAGGATAAGGATTAATTCCACAGAAAAGAAAGTGTTAACCCCGAAACAAATTAAAAGAATATATCATTGCCTGAACATTAAATGAATATATAAATCTATTAAACGTGTACTGGTGTACGCAAGAGAATTTTTATATATAAAATTAATATTATTTATTTATTAATCTATAAATAATAATCTTCATAAAATAACTATTTACAGACTCTCATACAATTATATATAAAATAAAGAATATCTTCAATATGTAAGAAACAAAAAATGTGTACAAGATAGAATAATAAAAATCTGAAAAATATCGCACCCAGGAAAAATTAGGAGCAATCTCTTCCTTTCTTAACCCAGAGGACGAACAAACTACCAAAATGGTATTATTTGTCAACATATCTTCAATTATGTTGCACTTAATCGTGCTTCCAGTGATACACATTAAGTACCTATATACGTAATGTGTAAGGGTTGATGATGCATGATGGCCTGTAGCCCGCCTACTACTTCCGCCGTGGTTCGGAGTTCACGTTAATAGTATATCCCGAGTATTGTATAAGGACGTAGAAAAATCACTGACTTGGGGGTATTATTTTGTTGTTGTTAAGTATTGAAGCAAACGAAATTTATTATGTTCATAGTAGTTAAGCATAGTAATGGCGTAGTAAAATTATAACAAAATTTTCAAGCACATAAAAGATAGAAGTTTTTACAATTCTATTTTTTTAAATTATAGGCTTTTTATTTGTGATGAAATATATAGGGAACTTTTAGGGCTGTATAACAACTAAATAAGTAATCCACATACATTTACTCGAAAAGAATTACAGGTACTTATTTCGTGATTTTTTTTTCTTTTTTATATTTTAAAACGTGGCGAAGAATCATTTTTAAGTCTCCTTGAATTCTTCTTACAACTTTGAATGTCATCACTTTAGACATTAATTTGTCTCCAGAAACAGGCATGAGACGGTTGTGGCATTAACTACCATATTTCTGACATAATGCCATTCCGAAAAATTTTCTGTTTCCATTGTAACCAATAGGTGGCTCTGGTTGTAAGCCAACACATCAATTGTGCCAATCTCTTCAAACGAAAAATCACTGGCTGCATGGCGGTTAGTCATAATATTGCTAATTAGAGAACCCCTAGCTTTCACAACTCGTTCTGAGGTAGTCGTTTTCTATGTATCATTTCATCTTATAACTACGACGGCAGCGCTACCATGCAATGCGCAATAGCTCAGCAAGCATCACACTACTGGACGGCTGTTTGCTAAGGTCTCGACTTGGCTGTATGCACTGTACACTGGCGACTACTTATCGCCTGCTCTTCCCTTTCGCGTGTCTCACGTTCATCGGCATATTATCATGAATATCAAACGTTGAATTGTACGGAGAAGAAAATTTTATGTAACCGCAATTTTTATTTTCAGAGTCAGCAAATCTGAGACTAATTTAATTGTAATCTCTGAAACTAATTCACAGAATTGTAATATCTGAGTAAGAGAAAATTAACCTCTTTCTGAGACTAATTTTCATCTAGAAGTTAGCAAATCTTTCTGCAGCCCGCATTTTCTTTCTGTGACATTGTCGCACCGTCACCTGTTGTTCTGCTTTGGGAATCTTAAGGCACAAGTAAATATTATAAAACTGTACATACACAACCACATTATGATATTAAAACTTAAATTTCTGTTTTCTGTTTAGGCGTTTGTTCTTTTGCACAAAACGGTTACATTCACCAGGATGAAAAGAGAATCGCACGGATACACTAGAAAAGTTTTGCTTGATATCACCTATCTAAAACGAGTTTTTCTGTCTATTGTTAGGAAAACTTAAGTACAGGTAACCGATTTAACTAAAACATTATCTCCAATTAAAGAAATCATCTTCCTTTCTCAGAGAAACTTAACTTTTCTCTTTGAAGATTTGAACATTTAAGAACATCTCTACGATACTCGATTACGAAGTACTCATGCTTGTCCAGATAACACAGAACATTCACTATCTTCGTATATAAATGTATAATTTGAATAACTCGATAGATTGGATTTACTGAAAATGACCATACAGAATAAAAAAGGCAAAGGTTATAACATCCAAGGCTGTACTGAAGTATTCGCTTGTTTATGAAATATGTAAAATCTACTTCAGAGGAGCTACACTTCTTGTTTCTAACTTTCGAAGGAATAAAGCCTTGTGAAAGATATATTCTTCAAACATATTTTTTTCTGTTTTCAAATCTTTATATGCATCTCTCAATTGCATTCTTTATTGCATATACAGTATGTTAAGGCAGTAACAGTTACAATACGTAACGATTTCAGCTATGCTTGTCAATCTCAACAGACCTAGTCATTTCTTTTCTTTTTGTTTGTTTTTCAAACGAAAACCTCGAAAGTAGCTGCATTCATAAACATTACTTAGTAAAGCAGTACGAAACTCATTAGGTAACGTACAACATGAGTCCGTTTCATACCCTTAGTAACAAAATCTCATCAAAATATTTGTTTAAACGAATATATCGTTAAGGATGAAAGAACCAATAATGTGGCCACTTGAACACCGGGTCAAAATTGACTATCCATGCAATGCTTTATCATTTACCACGGAAATTAGAAGTCAGTATGGGCAAAGTGGTAATAGTGATACGGATGTTAACGCACTGTTGCAAAAGATTTCATTTTCGAAGATATGAAGGAATTAACTAATAAATATTTATAGTTAAGTAAATTGGAGGACGTTATTTATTAATTATTAACTGGAACTCTATAAATACTATCCTAGCAAACTAAGTTACGTTAAATTTTCATCGAGAAATCGAAATTGTACACTGACAACATGGAAACGCAAAATACTACATTCCTCTCCACGGACATAAGTAGGTAAGCATCTTACAGAGGGATTATAATGCAATAGTGTCAATTCATCAAATATGTAAGATTCCAGAGAATTTATAACAATTATACTGTACACTATAGCTAATTTCACTGTTTCCTGAAAGCTTTAAATCAAATTTTGTAAGTTCCACCTTTGACACAAAATGTATTCATTTGGTATTCCAAGTCGAGAACTACTCGCAGTTTGCTTTTAAAGCTATAATGAGATAAAGTTTGAATATAAAATATTCAATAGTAATTTCCATTTCCTTTAAGGTAATAATAATAATAATAATAATAATAATAATAATACAAAGTTACGACGGGTCAATTCAGAATTTGTCTCCTCTGGTTACTTCCTTCTTATGCAATACATTACACCTGGTTTTCTAATATGCTGATTTAAATGACAATTTTACTATACTGAAACTGATTTTTTACCTACTTCCCACTAACTACATTATTAAAGAATACCGTCCTAGACAATGAAGGAAAGATTGATCATGTCATATCAACTTTCAACAAACTCTCGTTCCCCATTATCATTAATGTAATGTCTACTTTCTTGATGTTATTAATCAACATACAATAAGGTGAATGTAATTTTGAAAAATTAGGGGTTGATGTTAACTAATTGCACTGCAATGCAAGAAACAAAGAATTCTCCGGCTACACTAGATTTGCAAAACACTTACTACATTTTAACGCTTAGTTTGTAATAACTATCCATCCACTATAGCACGGCCAACAAGAGATGGTCTCTGACGTTTCTTACCACATGCGGTGGGACATAGCAGCCCCTACTTTTATACCAGTGTTACCAACCACGATCACTCTGTCTTATACCATTAATTAAATTGCCACTACAGTGGCACCGATTAAAACCTTGACACGCGAGTAGTGGCAATGTCACTGCGAGCTGTCAGAGACGTTCTCTTACTGGACGCACTATAACACATGATAAAATAATAAACGGCTACTTCTTGCACGATTTTTGCTTCAAATATTATTTCTTGATGTTAATTTTTATTTGTTTCTCCGTACATTGGTTCCCACTGTATTATACTCAATGTTATTAAATCAATTTCATGTATTTACAACTATACACACATTTTTATTATGTACTTGAATATTCCTATATTAGTGAAAGAACATCGATCTGGCTACAGAGTGACAAACACACGAAGTTTATTGTCGTCTGTACATCTTTCTTGGACTTATATTTCTTTTATTTTTTTTTAATAGTGTGTTAGTGGACGGATAATAATTGCAAACTAAGTATTCAAAGTGTAACCAGTGTTCTCCAAATCTAATGTTAGCCCACGAATTCAGGGTTTATTTTCTTTAGAGAACTTATATACACGGTAAATGGTGGTGGTATAGGAGTTCTAGCCTGCAACAAAACAAATGGTTGCAAATGTAGGTCCCGAGTGTCAAAATATTAACAAATTAAACTGAAGAGGACCACAGGTGCAAAGGTAAGTTTCATTATTTTACTAATTTTACGAACACCATAGCATATACCAGAGAAAAAAAAAACTCCCCTGCACATTTACTTTTACTTGCACGAATAAAAACTTAGCCAGCAGTTTTGAAACAGATTTTCTGTACTAACAATGAACGGAAGTTATTTTAGTATGTACTGGTATTTGTTTATATATTACTGGAATTAGTGACTAAATGCTCTCATTATTGTGCCATTTTTATAATAATAATAACAATATTAATATTAATAAAGGAGATATAACGTTCACAGTAAAATTTACAGTTATTCGCTCAGTTTCGATCAATACAAAAAGGTTGTAGGAAGATACTGAATATAATTAAATATAATCATTTCTAGACAAAGAATATCATCACTTGGCAGTGAGAAAAACAGGCAGTCGATGCATACTACAAAGGAAGGCAAAGTTATGTCTTCCAACCTAAATACACAGTGTAAAAGAAATTTACAAATTACACTACATTCCAAGGCATTCGAACAACTTCACAATTTTCGCTTTCAATATACAATCACTTCAGTTGTTAACTCGTCACAACACACCTATGATATATATTATGCCGGATAATAGTTTATTTTCTTTTGTTTTACTCTTAAAACTTTTTTTAAAAAATGTGATTATTCAACACTTTGTTTAATCTCTCTTACACTGATTTTCACTCCACAGTTTCACATGAATACGTAGCCTGGTTTGGAATATGAACATTTTATGTACCTATTCTCAGCGAAATAATCACTCAAATCTTGTTAGGCCTTTATAATATTAAAGATTTCGAAGTGGCACACAATTTTCCCTAGGCACATAGACAATTTCATATTACAAAGAAATTGTCTGTTAATGCAGCATTCTTCATACCAATGTAAACTTTATTTATAATTTTACTCCTTTACGGAGATAATTTTACTGAATTTACAAGTAAAAGCTGCCAAGCACAAAACAACACACTTCATTTTCATATTCTAAAAATACATTGTGAAAACCAACATGAGTAAAGCAAAAGTTATTGAAACTTACTGGTGTCATTCACACATTTATACCCGCTAAAATCATTATACAGTACTTTTCGCAACATAAATAAATACATAATCCTTAAAAATATACAATAAAAATATCTTCCTTAAACGGGGAAAAAATTAATTAAAAAGAAAAAGTTTCAGTGAAGCAACAACGTACCACCTTGATGATGCATGACAGTAAAATTATTATATTGTTGTGACGGCATTTTCATTTGCACATGCGTGACTGGATAATCACATCTTTAAAGCCACGAACTTTAATCATAATGCAAATGCATTCTAAAACGAAACAACACCCAGATTGCTTCTCACGAGCTCCAGGCATACGTAACGACAAAAATATTTTCACTCTTTCACTTTTGACAATCACTGATCGTAACAATTCATTCCTAATTTATATATTAAATAAAAAGAATATATATTTTGCCGTTAATACTACGAAGTTTTTCCTTTGAAATTACAGGAAAATTTAAGATAACCCTGCATATATAAAATATTACTTCACTGATTATGGTAGTACCGAAATTTTTTAGTAGCAAACTGATAAGAAGGACCTCACATATATTTCATTCCACTACAAAATATCACCATTCTCATTTATCTTCTACGAATCTGCTTCAAAGAACTCAAGCAACTGATAGCCATCATGAATTATCCACTGGTGGGCCAAAAGCGTGGATTTGGTTTTAAATGTTTCGCTGCAGAAAGAGCACGTAAAATTATCATCTTCCGTAACCATCTCTGATTCCTTTTCTTTATCCTTACTCTCGTGTTCTTTCATGTGTTTCTTCAGTTCTCGCTTCTCAAAGAACTTCTCTCCACACACGGGACATGGAAAAGCGTGTCCAGCCATATGAGCACGCATGTGATAACGAAAAGTATAAATATTCCGAAATGCTTTCGAACACATTGTACACTTATGTGGTTTCTGGCCCGTATGAACGTTATGATGAGTTTCTAGTTTGTAGCGTGCGTCAAACGACTTTGGACAGTACAGACATTTAAATTTCTTTTCTAACACTACCTTGTCACCACCTTCCCCACTACCTGGCGGTGTTGGTGGTGTGGGAGTCATTAGTTCAGCGTTGTTTTGAAGCAGAACATCACTTGCTCCTCCTGAGACTCCTTGTAGGCCGCCATACGGTAAGTGTTCTTGCATACTTCCAGCAGCCTGAGAGGGCATTTCTGGGGGAAAACCATCGGAGCTGTTCTGTCCTTGATCTTGGGCTTCTGCGTTCCTCACCAGCTGGCCATAGCGATGAGCTCTCTCATGATATTTTCGTTGGTATTTATCAACGAAAGACTTGGAACAAAAACTACATTTGAAGGGCCTCACGCCATTGTGACGATATTCATGAACCGTTAAATGATATTGGCTCATGAAAGTTTTAGGACATTTATCACACTTAAATGGTTTTTCACCTGTATGTGATTTCTGGTGATACTTTAACGCAGATTCAAACTTAAAAGATTTGAAGCACACATCACACACATACGGAGCGGGTTCAGTGTGTGCTTTCGCTATATGAATCTGCAAATTCTGTGATGTGTCGAAAACCTGAGCACACGTCCTACAAGCGTAACTATCCAGCTGACTCATTCCATGAACTTCTTTTGCATGAGTCTGTAACACTTCGTAATTTGTGAATGTTTCTTCACACAATCGACATGATATCACGTGCATCATTTCATGCTGCTTTAACCGTTCACGACTTTTGAAAGACCTTGAACATGAGGAGCAGAAGTAGTATTTGCCTGCCGCGTGTAGTTTCTCATGAGCCTCCATTCTGGCCCAATTCGCGAACTTTTTGTCACAAACATCGCACTGGAAAGGTTTGTCTTCCTTGTGGATTTTCGAGTGAGTCACCAGTTCGGCCTCTGTTGAAAACGACTGACTACAGAACCGACATTCAAAAGGTTTGCGGAATTGATGCACAGATTCCTGATGGGACTGTAATTCCGCAAATTCTTTAAATCCTATGTGGCATATGTTACAAAATAACCGATTATTAACATTACTGCCCCCACTGCTGCTACTTGTTACTGCCTGCGTGGTGTAATTCTGTTGTTGCGTGGAAGAGAACATTTGTGGAGTTGGCGCATAGCTTACATTTGGACCGCCAACAGCTTTGGAAGATGCACTTATTTGCGAACTCATCCTGGGCTCTTCTTTCATATCATGACCCATATCTACATCACACATTGACTCTTTGTCCATAGCATGTACCAAATGGTGCATTGTAAGGGTATCTAGTGAAGTGAAAGTCAAATTGCATATCTTACAAAGAAGGTGTTCGGCCTCTGAAGTATTGCTATGGAAGTGATCTCTGTAGTCCACACCGTCTCCAGTGTTGCCAATTTTAAACCTGAAAGAGAACCTACTATTAAAAACAATGGACCAAGAAGCATGAATGGAACAAAATCTATTAGTGCACTGAGATAGTGAAAAATTATGAAGATACTACACAAACCCCATTAAAAAATAAAAATAAAAAGTAACCACAGCCAACAAATCACAATTAGCTTTGTTGTTACTCACCACTGATTATCAGAGCTCAACTTTGTGATTTATCTCCTCCGGGATGTTAAGTAAACTAAACTACGAGGAAAAATTGTTCTTTTACTAATTTAACGCCCACTGAGCTCAGAAATTCATTCATACGGGATACTTGATCATTTTCTTGTTAATGCAAGTGTACACAATATGAAACATTGCAATGTAAGGATTATTATGACAATTTAAGCCCCTCCCCTCCCTCTTTATTATTCAGAAGTTTCTCGAAATTAGTCATGAACAGACCATTTAAGGGAGTATTTACTTACTCGAAAACCCCGTCGCAAATCTCAACTTCTGAAGTTAATCCTATCTCAAAATAGTAGCAAATGAGAAATTAGTTTCTTAGAGCCAGTGTTACCAAATTCCATGAAGTGAAGAAGGACATCTGATAAAAACATTTACTTTAAAATGTAAACAGGTATAGATTCCCTCTCTCTCTTAAATTTTCTTTATTGCTTTACCCAACTTTAACTTAAACGATAAACGCCAATTTCAGTTATACTCATCCACTGATGTCATTGCTGAGCAAATTGTAACTGTCTCTTCCCTGCGCAATATTAGTAGATGAGCGCATTCTGAGGTGCATTTGACTACTACACACTTTCTATGTGGTCGACAGATAAATATTTGCAAGAATAAAGAAAGAACTATTTATTTTACCTATTTTCCCGAATCGTTAGTAAACTCGACTATTTCACTGAGGAAGAGAAACCACCCTGAAGCTTATATTACTCTTACATGGCAGTACATGTCTGAGTGAAAGAGGATGTTTGGTAACCCTGCTTAAAGCTCAATGTGTTGTTTTACTTGGAGTTTAAGGGCTCCTCCCGAGAATCGAAACAAGTTTCCTGTACCAATGACAGGATTTTAAACAATGTAGCCAAAGGAAGGTATATATATATTTTTGATGGTTGCTTCTTCGGTAAAATAGGTAACTTCGTATTTAACAACTACATGAAGCTATAAGTAGCTACTCATTAATTCTCAGTTACTTCTGAGTTCATTTTCTGTTTACAACGAAAGATATGCAGCAATTCACAGTGCACTGAAGTATGGTTTAAATCCCAAACACAAATAACCCCTCAAAGCAACAAACATATCAATATGCGAAATATCGCTTATGAAGCAGAAATATACTACTAAATGTTGTTATCCTTCAGAGAACAAAAATATAACGTATGCGAAATAGAATTGGCAGAAAAGCAGACGCACGCATCTTTCCTGGTTTAAACTTAACAGCAAAGTGATGCTGGATGAATACTGGGAAATTCCAGATATTTAACAATCCATTAAAGAGCAATTTGTAGCGACAGTCGCTGATAGAACAGAGAAACATAATGGACAGTATTCCCGAAATTTCAATGTAAAATACAATTGTACAGTGCTTGTGTTTAATAGCGGATTTAGAGAAATTCCTCGACAAACCGTTGTGAAAGATTTTCGATAAAGGTCTCAAAAGCTTAAATCTGTGCAATCAAAATATACAGACTAATTTATTAAAAAAAGTGCTGAAAAACAAACTGACTAAAGCAGATAGTGATATTACCCAACTGATACGCGTCTACTCAAAAGGAAACCATTTATTAAGAGTTTAGTTATAATCAGTTCGCGTCTCGAGCACACTGTGTAATTGGCGATAACTTTGTAGGAGACAAGTCGCAAAGTTCAATGACTACCAAGCTTTTTATTTTCATTATTATTTTTTTTAGATCACATGATGCAATAATAACATAAGGATAAAGGTATGTTGATTAATTTGCTTCTATACTGTCAATAGTTCTGCTGGCTTATTCTACACACGCATTTTCCCTGCAATTGTACTGTTAGCAGTCAACTGTTTACTGATTTTAGAAAAAGAGAGTAGTCGGTCTAACAAGTTGTTTAAAGCAAACGAACACAAAATTTCACTTCATTATATAACAAGTGGAAAAAAAAAATTGCTGATATTGTACTGTACATCATTTCTGAGTATCCGGTTTTATGGTTTTGCTTTTTTAGGTTCAAGATAAGAAACTAATCATGATGGTGAAAGAACAATACATAAGACCTATATCCTGTGTTGGATCTCCAGCCTAATGACTTAGATCGCTTCCCTATGTCTGCCAGCTAAATCCAATTAAGTTGGATAGAGTACTGCAATATTATTCAAAAGCGTGTCTAGGTAATTACTCTTAAATGGATAATTGTATCCATTGCACTGGTAGTTTTCAATTCGAATTCCGATTACTACGACTAGTATGTAATATTTTTTCTACGTTTGCATAACGACGTTTCACAACAGAAAACACCTGTGGAACTTGTTCTCCTAATTTCAACTGAAAGATTTTATTTGCTACTCTTTGTGAAGTTATATGAAAGGTTTAATTGAAGGTCTACATAATAACTTTTACACTTATGACACATTTTAAAATATATACCAGGTGGTTCAAATACCCTCCGTCGACTATTCCATACTTCAATATTCACGATGTGAATACACACACCTAAGAAAAGCTAGGAAAAGGAATCTTAAACGCTAATCAATATGATAAAATATGAAAATGCGCAAAGAACAATTGCGCATGTGTATAGAAGTTACAGAACAAATGAATAGAATTGGATACTATAATGTCCTGTACATCGAAAGCAAACTGATCAACATACCTTTATAACCATTATGCTGTGAACTAAAATGGAGAAAAGGAAGAATTTCAAAAACTTACAGATAAGCTTACTAAGGTATGAAGTTTTCCAATGTGTTATTATGTAATCAGTAAATAAATTTTACAGCTAACCAATACATTCATGACTACTTTCAAAAAAATGGTATTCATTTATTAAACGTTAATCAAAGTTAGGAAGTTTGCAATGAACGGTTGAAGTTATCATGTCTATAAAAGTTACAGAAAAAATGGATTGATTTACAATTTGACAAATATAACGGAACTACCATGTAGTCAGTACTTCCAATATTGTACCAGTGCTTGGGTGTTGAAGGAAATGTCGTGGATACAGTCAAGAACTTACCCCTAAAACTGCCTATCCTCGGAAAGAGGTAAAATAACACCAGTGAGGTAAGTTTAATAAAATATAAAGGGCAATGAGGAGTCAATGTCAAACGGTTGCTTTGTGACATAACGATGAGGGAGCTATTACCTAAGACAAGGACAAGTTGTGCGATTACTTTGTCTTTGAAGTCGTTGTTTGCTCATTTCTTGTAGTTCGACATGATGATGAATATTCATGGTTTTATCCTGTCTGTGGGTAATATGATGAATAATTTCTGCTGTAGACCGACAGAATAATACATTTTTTTTTTTAGGGCAGCGTTCTGGATGTTCAAAGCATCCAACTTCCGTGACAACTGCCAATCATATATTTACTAACTGACGACAGTATAAACTTACCAGATTATTTCCCATCAACAAGAAATGAGAACATTCACAGTTGGTTAGCCTTATTTTGGACATCCACCTACTGCCAGTTGAACCACAATAAAATTGTGAACACAAGCAATTCTTCACTATTGTACAAAGAATCAGCTGAAGTTTGCTTCAGAAATACAAATCTGATAACTGGTGACGTGTCGTATTCTACCTAAGCAACGTATTTATATTTCTCGTGGCAATACTCGCAGAATGAGAAAGTTTAAACCCCACGTAAGACTAAATTTCATGTCTCACTTTGACCATCTATAATGATGTAAAAGCACATCACTTCTTTATATCGCCTAAATATCGAATATATCATCAACGATGGTCTATCAGCGGACTTCACAGCCATGAAGTGAGGCCTTCTGGGCCTGCTGTGAGAAATGTTAATGTGAAATATATGAGAAAGACAATTCTGAAGTTTACATATATCAAATAATATAGTTTTATATATTTTTATCTGCATTATTAATTTAACAGTTGTAAAATAACCAGAAGAATTAAATCTACTCAAAATTATCGTATGCGGCCTTTTTCAGAAATAGGCACTGCCACTGTGGCCTTTAAAGAGAAAGGATCCCCATCTTAGGTCTAAAAATAATGCCACGTATATCTTTAAATTTCCAGTCGTCTTAACCAATGCACCATGGAAACCTTTACAAATGCACCAACCCAACAGTAACACGGAAAGCAGTAGTTCTTGAACTTTTGTGCCAATTTTATTCGCATACGTTAAAATAGCACTCAATCCAATAAACAGAAATAATAGAAACTTTTGTTTTCTTTACTTTGTGATTATTTCCAATATATATATTTTTGTCTTCCCTTATAAACATTGCAGCTGACATTCAGAATTCCGAATCAACACTCGGTTATAGTTTCCTCGAACTAAGTAACTATTCACCATTCGGTGTTCCTTGTCAAGTGTGTAATATCTTCATCGTATTATACACATCAAATCTCCGAAAAGATATTCTAACCAATGTTTTTCTATTTACATTACATACTAGTGTACCTATGGTGAATATGTACAGGTGAAAACTGGTTAAGTTTATATATATACACACACACAAAGGAAAACTCATTAATGCCAATTTACGAGCTGTGACGTACGCACACACACGCGCGCACACGAGATTGTGGCTGTATTACTAAAAATATTAACTTAATGCGTATTGCTTTTCCAGGGATAAACTTTATATCTGCCCTCCCTAGCATCGGGAATTGGACTCACTCGGCTCAGCCAGTTGCGAGATAAGCGTATTGTGTCGGGAAAATGATAAGCATGAAGTAGAGCTAAGAGTGAACATGAAAGTTTCTCGTAAAACTTCGAAAATCTGCTACTGAAACGTTTCACATGCTAAGAGAAGTTAATGGTGATACAAAATGGAAAGTTAGTGGATGTGTGCATGTCAAGGACACAAGTTTTCGAATGGCACAAAAGATTTTTTTTTTTTTTTTTTTTTTTTTGGATTGTAGGAAGAGTTCTGATGATGAACAACCAAGTCGCCCGGGTTCTTCTACGACAAACCAATATCGAATATGTTCGTCATGTTGTGAGAAATGATTGCAGATTAAGTGTTAGAGCCATCGCTGAAGATGTGCACTTGGAGAAGGAGTCAGTCAGACGCATCTAACAGAATAATTTTAAATGACAAAACTGTGTGAAAGTGGTTCCCGAAGTATTGTCACATGATCAAAAACAGTACAGAAAGAGACTGTGTATGGAAATCTTGGAAAGGATTAACGACTAAAGGCTCAAATATAAAGGTCTAAATTTAAGGTAATTTTACTAGTGTTCTTTGACATTCGTCGGATCGTGATAATTGACTGGACTCCTAAATGTAAATCAACATCAATACCTTCAGGTGTTGGAAAATTTCATGAAAACGTTCGAGAAAAAAAAAAAAGTCTCAGTTGTAGAAAAGTGTATGGATCTTGTATCAAGACAATGCACCTGCCCAAAAGGCACTATTCGTACAGCAAATTTTGGCTAGAAAAAACACTGCAGTATTAGAATATCCACCGTACCCGCCTGATTGGGCACCTTGAGACGTTTTTTTCTTCCCGAAAATTTAATCTTCACTAATGAGAAAATATTTTTACCTACGTTAATGATTTTTTAAAAAAAAAAGAAAAAAAATTGGAAAACGTGCTAAGGACTCTTTAAAGATGACGACTCCCAGGGATGTTACAATGGCAGTGGCAAATGATAGGTGTTTTGAAGTAGAAGGGTACTACTTTGGAGGTGACAATCCCACTGACAGGAACAATAGTGTAAGTATTTTGAATTATTAGTTCAATTCCTTTGTGTGTGTTTGTGTCATATCCCGTATAGTACGCACCATTATAATAGCATGGTGCTAAAATGTACGAGAAATTAACATAGGATTTGTAAGTATCTTCACACAAATAGAAGTGCAATCTTTATACAAAGAGAAGTGTAATTGTATAGCAGCTGTACTTTTTAATCACTGATGAAATAAATTACGTATACCATTCCTAATGTTATATGTGACTTTTTCTAAATTAATCTGCTGTTTCCCAAAATTAAATTTGACTGCAATGAGAAGCTGCTACATTCGCCCGTTTCTCTATTATCCTAATTTTATAGTATTTTCATTATTTTATAACGTACTAAGCATTCTTACGAAAACTGACATAACGAAACTTCTATAACTCTTCAATATAATTTACACACAGTTTTACAAATATCTGATTATTTCATTACTAATTTTAAGCTACAGTTGAAACTCCTTGTTTCAAATTACCTTTTATTCAATCCTCATGTGGGAAGGCGTCGTTAGTTCACATCAGCATTCAATTTTTGCCACTATTATTTCTTGTCTCCCGTCGCTGTATCACCAGAATGAACCTCCACTGACACGCTTTCTCTTAATATTCAACTAATGTCCTTGCATTTTCACATTCGCGAAGTTGCATATTCGAATCCAGCTTCAGCATGGATGTTCAGTGTGTAAGTTACGCACAGAACTTTTTCATAATTACAGAAGGAAAATAACATACAAAAGGAAATTTAATGCAAACCGTAGAACGCATGAAGGATACAAAAATAATGAAACTCGAGAAAAAAAAAAAATTGTAGTAAATAATTTCATATTTCACTTCTTTTGCGTAACTGACAGTGACTTGAAGAAAACTCTATATAGTTGATACATATAATTTAGTGAAGTAATTTTATAGCTATTCCTTAAGAAATGCAAACAAAAGTTTATGAATGGAATATTTTGTAATTTTAGAAATATCCAGCAAATGAACATTTACATGGTTTACTTATGTTGACGTATCACAGAAAATTTTAGGTGTTTGTAACAGTTTACATAGATAATGCCTCCTGCTACGCATAATAGTCTATCTCAATTCTTTAGAGTATGATTATCAATCACTTTATTTAGTATTGCAAATGATCTCCCTTTGAAATGAACCTCGCATCCCTGTTTGATGATCAAGACACACACACACACACGCTATAAAAAGAGCTATCCAAGGTACTATTTTCATTGTGTTTTCAAGTCATTTTTGTTTGTCAACGTAACAACGTAACACTCCTGTTGGGATTTGACAAGGAGAACTAGAGTCTGTTTAACAAGCCGTATAGCCTGTCTTTCTTGAAATATTCCAATAAGCAAATAAGTGTACCAGATGTACACTAGTAGCTAAAGAAAACTGAATTGGTACATTGTTTCTTTAAAATATAATGAAACATACCAACGTAAATAATCTGTATATCAAATGTTAAAACCGAACATTTGTATGCCACTGCCTTTTAGATCGAATGTACTGTAACGTTTCAAATGAAATACGAAAAAATAAATAAATAAATAAAAAAAAAATCCTAAAGACAACTGCATGTTCCTCCACCTCCCAAAGCTTCACTTCCTGATTCAATTAACCTTTAGCAGTTGTTGAAACTATAAGTATCCTATGATTTAAACATTCTTACAAAAAAGGAACTTCGATTCATATATATTTTGAAAATTAAAAACTGACGATCACTGCTGTTATCTGAACGCAGCATTCATTTTGTATATATCTGCTTGGTCATGATACGGGACTACAAAACAAGGTTTCAGTGAGGTATATGAACAAATAGATACAAACAACATTACATATTATGTGTGTATTAAGGAATTCCCATGCACTGAAAGACAGCAGACCAACAGAACTTAACTAAAAACTTGACACTGTACAGAAATGCCAGATCTCCATTACAATACTTTAGCAATGTAAATTCTGGGTAACAGGAAACTGCATGTTATATCTTGTTTGTATATAAACTATGACATTATCTTTCGTTCATCACTGCGTAATTTAGTTTCTTTTGATACGTACGATTAATACACATGCTAGATAAAATGCATCGCTTTCCTTTTTGTGCTCTAGTTCTTAAATAGCTCAGAATAGAAGAAGGAAAATCTAAAGAAGACTAAAAAACACCAAGTCAGGAAAAGTAAAAGAAACCAACAAAATCAACAACAGAAACCAAACGCAGCACAGAATGAAAAATTATAATACAATATCAACTAATAAGAAAATTAAAAAGAGAAAAAAAAGATTTAACTTATTAAAACATTAATAATAAACACCACAGTAAATATGAAGAATACAGAAGTACAAGTAATGTGTTAAATACCTACTCCTTAAAAAATATCTTATACACGCAGAGTTGCTGGAACTCAATGTTTTACATAATAGCCAAATTGAGAACACGAGCTCTGACAATTATTTGTAGTAACTGATGCAAATGCAAAATATTATTAAATAAAAAAAGTGCAACTGAGCCTAAGAACTTAAAGAGGGCACACTTGTATCGTGATACAACAAATCACAGCAGAAAAAGATTTTTTCTGAAACATTGCTAACAATTTTGCGAACATTTTTAGCTAAAATACAAGAATTCCTAAATTTGATACAATATATACAATACATACAAGTGTACAATAGTTATATACAAAATACATATTTAAAAAAAATAAAATTGACCTTAGATGGTAATATTCATTGGATTTAAACTTTTTGTTCTTCCATATTTACAATGACTGCCAGCAATACACTTTTTTTTCTTTCTTTTTACCGTATGGAATTAAATGACATTACTCAGGTAACTACCTTAAGGAAGGAGTTAAAATCAAACAAAGATTTTGTAAATTGCTTTATTTCTAACATCTACCATTGTGGATAAAAAATGCAATGATTGTCTAATGCACGTAACCTCAAATTTTCTGTTCTAAACAATTGCTATTTCAAGACACCAACAACTTAAAATATATATATATATATATATATATATATATATATATATATATATATTTATTTATTTATTTATTTATTTATTACCTGTGTCAGTTGTCAGATATCTGAGGTTTTACGTGATCAAATTTGAAGATATAAGGACGTGAATTAATGAAGACTTCAGTATAGTTTGAGACTTATTTTGAAATGTTATTTTACAAGAAAAATGAGTTGTATTTGGAAATTTTACACAATTCACAATGTAATGGCCGACTAGAATCAGAAAATTAACAGGATGTTATTTTCTAAAAACGCAGTGTATGATTTCTAAGCAAGTCCAGAGAAGCAACCATTATTATAATAAATTATGAATACGGGAAACCTTGTGTTTTTAACAATATGAACCTCAATTCACATGGAAGCTTTTTTCCTTCTTTCAACACACATGTGTTAATGAATATTTTTATTTGATATTTCTCTTCCAAGAGTGATCTTGTTTTCCCTCAATTTTCTCAACTTGTATACCAGCTGTTTCGATGTGACGATGCTAAGAAAATGATATTCTATACACTCAATACAACCGATTCGTCGACTTGAAGTGTATATTACTACAACAATCTCAGTATTTCATATAATTTACATGTAACCTAAACAATGGATTAGCGATGAATCAAACAAGCCTTTTACTTGAACGACGAAGTCTGATATTATGCACGATCAATGATCAGTCTTTAGGTTTCTTTCAACATTTGGTCATGTGTAAAAATGAAACAAATTAAAAGATCTGATTTTTCCCTTATTATTGTCTACACGTATTTACACATCACAATTATTGCATTTTGCTTATGAAGTGTAAAGTTGAATTGATTGGTTACAATAACTTTAAATGAAAATATTCTTTTTTCTGTAACGAATTACGATCCAACTATTGAGTCGTAATTCATGTACCACAGATTAACGTGTCACGAATTTACAACTTGTGCCTTGCTCTTAGCTTGGTTACGTTCACATAATTTCACATAATGCATCTGAATAAGTATAGGGCACTTACAGTGCAGTATTGTAAGACATCATATGGTGATGTGTGGTAATAAGTAAAAGGAAGAAGGGAAGACTTGATTGAATAAAAAAGTAGTTTGTTCATCCAAACTACGATATACGCACGGAATCTGATCAACCTGAGACAAGTGATGGAAGAAGAGTTACGATCATGAAACTGATGTGAAAGCAAATCCAAGGCTCTAGCATCAGCATTCCTAAGTGATAAGAGATCTATCTCAGTTTTCACTAAAAAATGAAATGAAATTAAGTTTTACGTTTCACGATTATGCCAGTTAGGCTAAAGAAGATGATGATGAGAAATGAATGAAATGGTGGAATGAAGAAAGTGGGAGAGAACGGGAGAACCGAGAAAACCCACGAGCACCGTGTTTGTCCACCACAAAGTCCACAAGGCGCGAGCTGGGATTGAACCAGGGACCCCAAGCACCGGAGGTGAACGCTCTATCACTAAGCCACCACGCCTCCTCCTAGTTCTCACTTAACTTTAGTTTTGGAATATAAAATTATATAAATAAGAAAAATATTGATGGAATACTTTTCATATTTGCGGCCATATAAAGTGAATATTTTCGCTGAATAATGTAGCTTACCGGATCTAGAAGTTTCATGATCCACATAGCTGTGTGTACATAGGCCTGTCCGTACGTACTGGCCACACTCTTCAATCTCCCAGAAAACTTAAACAATGTTCTTTATTTATATATGCTATTCTGCATTATTTTTTTTACGTGATTATTATAAAGACACTTGAACAAAAAGAAAGCTAAAAATAATCAAATTAACACTAGATGGATTGCTGAACACAAAGTTGTAGGTTTAACAAATTGTAACATTATGAGTTTTACGAGTATTTTAGCAAACTGCATTTTAGAATAGTAATAATAATAATTTTTTTTTAAAAAAAGATAACCATATCTGTCATCTGAGTTCCAAATAAAACTGTCCCAGTAGCTACGTGACCGGGGATTGATTCAATGTGGAAGCTAATGGGGTTCACAGGAAGTCGACATCTCATATAGTCTTGGAGCTGCGAGACGTTTTAAAGCTAATGTAAAAAATTATTTTGATATCAATATCATAGTCGCAGATTAAAATGTGACGAGTTCTGAAACGTCACTTTAATTTTCATTAATAATAATAATAATAATAATAATAATAATAATTTATGTGCTATCAGTTATCAGAAAAATTCAAGTATGAGGAGATAATTTAGAAAATTGGAAAGTACATTTGTATTAATGTTGTTTGGGAAATAGGCCTCTTTGTTAACCCCCCCTTTTTTTTTTCAACGAAAACACTTGTAAGTGACAATTTATTACGAATGTTAATGAATTAAAGAAATGAAGTGAAATGCCACATAAAATAATTCAACTTGGTTGTGAATGCGTCGTCTTAAACTTAGTCCTAAACGGTTTCAATGGTAACCCGTCCTCATCAGTAGGTCGTTAACTTCTTGCCAGAGTTTTTCATATCCAATATGTATTAACATTTTGGTAATAAACTGCAGATTGTAAGAAGGGGACAGTAACTTCAGAATCCGTGTTCGACTATTCTTCAAATGTTTTAATATAGAAGGTTGCTCCCAGCTGCTCGTGTGAAAGAGCAACGAATCCATATTTTTACATCAGAATATATAAGGAATAGTTGTACACACCTTCGAAAATTATTATTTCCGCTCTTGCCAGTTCTGAAGCTATAATGTGTTACCAAGTTGTAAACACATACATTTAGTACTAAGTTTATGACGATATATTTACGGGAAAGTTACTTTAATTATAAATAAATGTGCATTATTTCGGTGATCCTTCTTACACTACATAAAGTATATCAAACTTATACCATCGCTGATTCATGGTGAGCTCAACAGGTGGTCAATGCACTCATGTCTCTTCCTCTGCATCTCCTCCTGTCTTCTTTTAGCTACCAGAGATAACTGTCAATGTAGAATTAACGTTGTAAACTGTTTTCATTTTTAAATAATGAACAATGTTTCCTGATATATTTTTTGAATCTGCAATAACGAACTAGTCTGTCATCTTGGTTAGACATCTTGAATTTAGACACACTTTACTTATAACGACAGCTCACCACACCAAATGTTAAATAAGACACTATAGATCAAGAGCAAAATTTCTTCCCAATCGGAATGAATGAGTTTCGAATGAAATAGAATAACACAAATGTAAGTACACTACACTGCAATTAATATATGCTGTACTGTCATTCCATTGTATTCAATTTACACGTTGATGAAGGGCAGGTGAACATATTTCACTGTCACCGATGTTCCTGAAATACACTCCGTACAAGATGAACTGATTTCTTGTATCTTTCTAACATTCTTCAGGAACGATCACTGGATCACTGCTACATTGATCACACACAGGAAAGTATTAATCTCCATTAATTCAATAAACATATAATATGTTTCTTATATGAGTTTTCCAGTTGCATATTTATAATTTCAGGATCAGATGCTTCCAGTGTTGCAACACTGTATTTTATAACTCCAGTTCGCTTTGTAGACAGTACTTTCACACACCACGCACACAAATACCAAACACTGAGTGCAGCACTCGATTTACGATTAAAGTATTGCTACGTTATATTTCCAAATACATACTTCCTTCTCAATCTTTGCTTCTTTTATTCCTACATAGCTACGAAAATTTTTGTCCCGCGCACTGAACCAATTCGGAAAAGGTTAAGGCAAGAAGATACTCGTTTTATGACGAGATATATAGTCAGCAGAAAGCGGTTTGTATGCACTCCTTTCATGAAAGTAACTTGCAAATATATGTGAATTTTGGACGGAGTTCATCGTATATGAAGATGGAATCTGAACGGCATAATGTGTTGAAATTTCAAGGCTCTATGACCAGGAATGGAACTCATTATCCTGTGCACGTGCTAGCCACTGGACCAACTGGGGAGATCACCAAATCACTAATCTTCCACAAAATTATAAATTTGTTAGACACTAAGAACATATAACAATGGAACGAAGAGACTACGGGAATCATGTTGCAGTCAGAACGCTACATAAGGCGGTCATGTCACCACCAGGAATCATCTTCACCCTGAAAACTCTGCAAATCGGTGAACGATCTGTCTACATTATCCAGCGTTACAATGACCGATATCGTAGCGGCAGACAACGCACTGTGAGAATACCATAGGCAGTTAAAGCTGTACACTAAAGGATTCGGTGAATTCTCAAGATTCAGTCAGTGATGTCCTGAGAGAGATTCATTTCGAGACAATATCACGAATGCTCAATCAGGACCTGGGACGAGCCTACCAACAACGTACAGGTCACTTCCTGATTGATATGTTACACGCCAGCACAGAGTGGTGAATGAGAAACGTCTCCTCAAGATTATGCAGGAAATGGCAACAGGACAACTCTAATTTCCGGCGTGAAACTGTTCACAATTGAGCAGTCATTTAAAGGCTCAAAATAACCATGTGTACGTATCATTATCAAGGAAAGCTGCTGAATATGTTTCCTGGGTGCAAAGGTCCTATCACCCACCATCACTTATGGTGTGGTGGGGTGTGAACTTCAACGGCACAACACGGTTTTTTATTTTTATTTAATTTTTTGTAACAAGGGGTAAAGCTACAGTGTACCAAACCACAGTATTTGAGCCCATTGTGAAACCACTGAGTACCATCATGTTCCCCAACCAACAGGATTTCTGTTTCCGCGCACATGGCACGTTCAACACAGAAGTGGCTACAGTCCAACATCCCAGACTTCATCTCCACATCAAACTAACTCTAGCAGGCCGGATTTGCACCCGCTTGACTGCAATTTACGGCCAGTACTTCAATGGTCTGCAAGGGGAGAGTTCTAAAGTGGACTCCCTGAAGTGCACCGTGGTCACGGAAGCCCGTTACTTCCCCATCGACATTGTTCATAATTTCACTGACGAGTGGCCCGCCAGACTGGCCCTGCCTCCAGGATCAAGGTAGACATGTTGAAATTTGATCGGTATTCTTCATGCTCCATACTTCCATGTACATCTTGCAAAATGATATCAATATATCGTCGTCAAACCTGTGTATGTTCCATTTCCAAGCATCTGACAGTATTTATGAAAACACTAGGTACAAAGATTCGTATTTTGTCCTATATAGATAATAGAAGAACGTCACTAATTGCTACGTGACATCTTTTTCTTATGAAAAGAGCTAGTGAGAACACGAAAAGCAAAACACAACAGATAAAGAAATGTGGAATTGCACTGAAGGTATTGAATACGGTATATTTAACACAAAAGCCCACAGTAGCTGTATCAATAAACGAAGCAAGTTATGAAATAAAAAAGGAAAAACACTTCGGATAACATTTTTTTTTTATGTAGCTATGTTTGTTAAAAGATGACAATATTTCTAACCTTTTCTAAATATGTGTACTTTTTAGATAATATTAGATAGCCTGTATTAATTATTAGCAATAGCCGGGTACTAATTGTATCCTATTTCTAACACGTGTTTGTCCTTATTTTGAGTTTAATGTCTTTTTCAGCAGCGAGGTTATATGAGACGGGGCCTACTGATTAACGTTGAATCCGAATCACGTGAGCTCCGCCGGGAATTAAACCTGGATCTCCGACGCCAAAGGCGCGTACGCTAACCGCTTAGTCACGAAGGAGCTCTGTCCTTACTTTGTACATCACTCTTACACTGAAGACGTGCTGATAAAATACTGAGACTATGCTACTTCCTATTCTTTGTGAACTATATTGAGGCACATGAGCAGTCAATTGGTAGCGTACTTGAGATACCAGTGGTTAGGATACGTGTTATCTCAAGTTCAACTGCTTGTAATGAGCATGAAACTACAAAGTGTAACTACTTGGGCTGCAACAAATATACGTATTAATCTAAATCATATCATTTTACTCTTTCATCGCATCTTAAAATACTAGCAGCTACTCATCAGGTATACAGATGAACCAGTTACCTTGGAACGCACTTCTAATTAAAACTGATTTACGAACATATTTTTCATCACTAGAGATTAATATTAAGAGGCAAGAGCTAATCCTAAATTGGCCCGAAAACATACGCCAACCAAATAATTTTTAAGTTTCGTACGCAACGAGCAGTTACATTAAGAAATAATTCGGGTAATTATCTTGTGATTCTAAATTTTCATCGTGGAAATATATAGTGAGCTTTATTAAAAGAAAAACTTTCTTTACGTAGTTGGTTCCAAAACTACTGTTAAGTACATTCAGTAAAAATGGAAAATTATGGGCAAACAAGCTGAACATACTCGTTGCATCTACAAATGATCAATTATATACATATGCAGTAAATATTAAATCGCAAAATTATATATCAAGTAGAAAACGTCCATGCCTTGCTAGGATTCGAATCCACAGCCTCAAGATTAACTACGAAAATTACTCGATTTTTTACATTCAGAGAAAATGTTCAAGGTGTCATCTACAAAAAGTAACCCTTCCTTTTAAGCAGTTACAATCAGTGATACTTTTGGGTTGTTATATTTCCTCTGCAGACAGTAGCACGTCATTTATTTCCCAGGGCTTCTGAATACCAGAATGGATACTTCCACGATTTTACGAGTTTCGGATTCGAACCATGGTGGAAGTTGTCGCTATTAACGTGAAAGAAAATCATCCAACTAGACACATTTAAGAATTTATTCTTTAAATAAATAAAAAGCAGCAGTTCCATATTCTAATTTTATTGCTATTGAGAAAGTGCACTTGCAAAAGCTGGTAACCATATTGCTAACTGGAGAGAAGGTCTCTCAGCTTTCCTATGAATCTTCACACGAGGCAACTAGAAAAACTGCCGTGAGAAGCATCATTCTAGTCATACAGCGAAATTTTTAAGCTCAAGTTAAGAATAAAACGAAGAGCCTAAATTTTTCTGAACATTCTACTTTTCTTTCCACATATGCAGACAGTCCCAGAGTTCGTAAATTCGATATACGCAAATTCGTGCTTCCGCAAGGAATTTTCGATATAAATAGAATTTACAAATGGTACTTACATCTGAAATAAGAAGTTATTACATATCTAAATTCTATACTTTGCGAGCCATGAACTAATTATTTTACAGTGAAACCTGTCAACTTGACCACCTCTCTAAGTTGGCCACCTGCTTATCTTGGCCTAGTTCGTCTTGAACCTGCATTTTCCCATAAGACATTCGTTACTTACTACTCTATAAGTTGGCCACCTGTCTATCTTGGAAGTTGGCCACACTGAAGCAATGTTTATCCTATGATGATAATGATAAATTTACCTGTGTATCTTGGCCACGCAAAATACAGTTTTGTTATTTTTCTGCTCTTTCGAATTCCCATATGAGAGGCAGATGTTCTGTATTTGTGACTGGAGAAAAGAAGGATGGATTACCGCGATTTGCTCTTGAAGGTCAATGGCCAGAAAACTACCCTGATAAAGGGGTGGTGAAGGAAGATGTAAATAAGAAAAAGCACGTACAGGAGGTAAAACCATTAGCTATCAGCTCCTCTTATCAGTGGGGAGCTTTAGTAATTCCGGAAAATTCTCAAGGTTAAAACTAACCACCTCAATTGTCAACTATTAACACCTTTCAGCTTGTCAAAAGATAGCGGAGTTTTTGAAATATGAATTCCCTCAAGATTTTCTCAAAACATCTTTTGCTCCGAGGGAGCTCATTAACAAGAGGTAGTTAACTACAATATTAGAATGTGCATATCTGCCAAAAAGAATAAAACAAATACGTCTAGAATGAACCACCATTCAGTAACAACTGAAAAGTAGTCATATAAATTACATATGAATTTCTCAATTTATAACTTAGCTTTTCTTGTTTTCAATCTGAATAGCTCAGTGTGCTATAATATCAATTTCAACAAACCAAGGGCGCCCATCAGGGGGATAAGGTGGGGCGCTCGCCCCCCCCGCACTTTAGAGGAAACTGTGCTTCAGAAGATCGAAAACCTAATAGATATTTTAGAATAGTTACCGCAAAATTTGAGACTACATTTGAAATGTCGCTTGTACTTGCCCCCCTTGGAAACCACAACATGGGCGCCCTTGGTAGAAACGCTTCTATTTCATGGTTGTTTGTGTTATTGTGTTTTCAATCCGAATAATCCAGTGTACCAGACTAGTTTTCAGGAAGAGAACGGTATGCACATATATTAAACATACTATAGTAACATTTTCTAGTATTGTATATTTTTATGATTACTCTATATACATTATTTATAAGTAGCTGTTGTCCCACTGCTCATTAAAATTTTCCAATCAAGTAATACTAGAAATCCTATTCTAAAAATACACAAATCACACTTATTTTCTGTAAGTTGGCCACCTGTCTAAGTTGGCCACTTTTCGATGGAACCGATGGTGGCCAACATAGACAGGTTTCACTGTATTTATTTATTTTTTTTGCCAGCGAGGTTTTAATAATATACGATTCTGTGCCCTATACTAGTATAAAGTATACTATTGAATTGAATTTTTGCACTGCAGTATTATTAAACTACTTTTCTCATGCATGTCTGCGACAAACCTTAGATTATGATAAAAATCTGACTTACACAAAGAGCCCTGGGACAATCTTATTTACGTTCGAGGACTGTCTGCATAGGACTATCTTCTACTTTTGGAAGACCACATAGTACGTACCAATAAATTATAATGAAAATATTGTAAAATAAAGGATTCATGAACTATAGTTCAATTAGCGCACTTAGTATTTTACGGGATCAATATGCATTATATTAGTCCGCGAATAGAAGCAGGCACCTCTAATTCTACACTATATACATTTGTTACTCTCTGCTTCTAACATTTACTAAAAGAAATATTAAACAGTAAAGTTTAACTAACTTACCTTGTATTATACAATATACCAAAACTAGTGCAAATTAAATAGTCTACTTTGCACACTAAAGGGCTAAGTAACCAGGACAAGGATACGCATGCAAAAACTAACGATAGCTATGGAGCTATAGTTGATGGAAATTCTAATGGTATTTGTACTACTGCCAATGAAGGCACACTTTTTTTTTTTTTTTTTTTTTTTTAAAGTTACTCAATTTTTAATTTTCTTTCAACTATAATTCTATAGTTTCGTCCTCTTCGCAAATTTCGTTTTTATCATGTAGCAAACTATTTTGTGAAATTGGTATAGGACTTAAGAAAAGGTGTATGGCTTAGTACTGAAGCACAGTAAGAGGCATGAACTGGATCCACATCATACGGGCGAGAGTGGGCACCTGGATAGTTTTTTTCGGATTTTCAGTTTTTCACTACCTTCATTCCACGAATTCCCTCACCATAATTTATTTATCTTCTGTTCCCTTAAGTCTACAGTGCGTATGCATGGGATGTTAGATATACGGGACTTTAATAGTCAAGGCATATATTCGAAATCTACTGCATCATGACTGAACTGAAAATTAAAATGGTCAAGTGTGGAATTAATTATTCGGAAGCTCTCAAGATTTTAGTGAAACTAAGAAATCTAAATGTGTCTAACTCTCGAAAGCCTTTAAATCTGTGTTGCAAGAAGAATATTAAGGTAAAGAATTCAAACAGAAACCTACACAGAAGACGCTGTTTCATATAATTTAGTCATGTATCACAGTATCTGAGTTTTCACAGATTGGTGGAACAGCTCCTTGATCAGTACAAGTTTGGGATTAACTATATATCTACAAATAAATGTAAGTACAGAGACTGTTTCATACACGTGACCAAATTGTACTTAAGTAGTTATGAAAATTTACGGTGCCAGATATGGTAGTTCTCGATGTGTCCCCCTTGGTAGTCCGGTAACGTAGTTTCCATTACTGAAGGTCCTGTTGAAGAACTATAAGAGGGATGTTGTTCATTCCTCTTTCACAGCTATCCAGAACCCACTCAATTGTCATGCCTCTTCCCCAAAGCCCCTTTAAGCACTCCAAATCTGAAAAGTCTATTGGACTTGCGTCACAGCAATCTCGTTTGAAGATATGGTCTGTATTCAAAATTTAGTCGTTAGCGCAAGGTGCGGTTGAGAGTTCCGAAAGACACCTAAGTCTATTAGCCATCATTTGACTATTTTAATCTTTGTGTCGGATGATTCTCTTCCATGATTATTCTGTGAAGTTTCGTCTGCATGGTGGTGGCTTGCGTCCACCCCCAATATTCTCGTCCCAACGCAGCGGCCACTGAAGCCTCACATTTGCCGATCACGTTCTTGATTGAAGCCAAATTAATATCACAACACTTGCTCTTACATTTATTGAAACACGAGAGTTTGTGTTGTAAAGGGCTACAACCTACCAAAAGCGACTCAGTTGTGGCGGCATTTTCGATCCAGCGTGGATACGAACATTTGGAAAAAATATACACCGTGTTTCAAAAAGAATGACTTCATTTTGGACGGTAATAATTACGGAACATGGGACGTCCCGGCAAGGAAATGGCTTAATGGGCGTGGCCTAGTTTTAGAAAATTGCGGTTAGATGTTAGTCAATGCGTCTTCTCAATTTGCAGTCAGAAGAAAGATGGCGTCCGCTCAACAAAAGGCGTTTTATGTGCTGCAGTTTGCAAAGACTGAGTCAGTGATTTCGGTCAAGTGTGGTTTTCATCGGCGTTTTGTCTTTGATCTGCCTGCACCTAAAAACATTCGTCGTTGGTATTGCCAATTTGAAGAGACAGGCTGCTTGTGCAAAGATAAAGCGTCCAGGTCGGCCTCACACTTCCGAAATTTATGACGAATTTAGCTATCGTCTAGATATTGTTCGTGCTGCTGGTGGTGGACACACAGAGCATTTGTAATAGCATAGCTTAAACTTGATTTTGTGAGTATTTCGCAATTTATCCTATTTTTGTAGTATGTATCAACCACATGGACTACTTTTAAAATCACACCATTCTTTTTGAAACACCCTGTATAATGTATTCCTCCCGAAAGCGACTCAGTTTAGGCGGAATTTTCGGTGCATCGAGGAAACACAAACATTCTCTTACAGCCCTCACTCTACACTGACACGCGTCTGAACAAAATCGGGCGAGTTGTTCTACAGGCATGGGAGAGGAATCGCGTTTGGCCAAACATTCGCGGAATGGACTTCTGTAACTAAGAACACATCACTGGAATAATTTATTATTTCAACTCCATGTCCATTTCATCTTTCTTCCCTTCTTAAATATCCCTGTATTAGCAAAATATACATACATATTTATTAAAGTCCCCAATGTGTTGCATTAATAATTTAAAATTCTGCTTATCACTAGGAACAGTACTAGTACTTTATATCCACCAAAATCACTTCTAGTGGAAATTGTTATACATACATACATATGTATATGGAATCGGTACGTACATTGTCGCTTAAAAAAAAAAACACCGGCTTCCTTATTTGCAGTTGGAATCAAATCAACAACTATGAATTTTCTTTGGCCAACTCAGTTTTATTTAGAGCTTAAATATTCGGATTTCTTACACATGGTTGCCAGAATATAGACTTCTAGAGCAAGGTGGGTGGTCAAGATTGTTTGGACAAAAGAAGACGACTCCGTATGACCTACCACAGTGTCAAGATCTGGATCATATATTCAGATTTGTACCGAAGTTCTATAATGGACTATTTCATTCAAGTACACAAATCGTATTAGTTAAGTGTTTCATCTCTCATCAATTATGGATATCGTAATATATATATATATATATATATCATTAGCTACAGTAAACTAAAAGGACAAAGTACTTTCCAACTCTTTCTCACAATCATCTATCTTAGGCAATTCTTTTTCACATTAGTACCCAGCGATTTCTTAATTTCGTCACACCACCTTGTATGAGCAAGTTTCCTTGATCTCTTCTTGTTTTCTGGTATCCAATTAAGGCGTGCTTTTGTCTATACCATTTATTTATTTTACAATGTCAGGCCCACGGCCACTTCAGTACCTTTATTTTCACGGCAATATCGATACTCTTGTTTCCTAATACATGTAATCAGTTTTCTGTCTTTGTGGCCAATTTCTACCACACATTATTTCCACTAGTATTTACTGTGTAATCTGCAGACAGTGAGTGCCAAATACTCAGTGAGTGTTCATTGAATGTATTCATTGAAAATTTTACGCTTTAGACACGATGGCAATTACTTTTAAATGTGAAGTTGTTTCTTAAGAACACTAACGTAGCATAATACGTCAGTTATTCTTTTTCCCCCTTTAAATTGCCATCGATGTAAATTATTTATGCTGGTAGAGGGTTTGTATTCACTCAACTCCTATACTTCATACTCCTGCTAAGTTGTTTCCATTTTCATTTTAAATCCCCCTTACTTGCTTTTCAAATAAACTATCATATCTTACAATTCCAACTTGATTGCAAAAAGAAGAATGTTACCATCTGCGAAACAAAGGTTTCTGTCTCTATGTACCCCCTTGTTCTGCCACCTCATGGACCGAAACATACTCAACTGAATCTGCACATGACATGAGGAAAACAGTATCACCCTATCCTATTTCCTTATCGATTCTTACCATCTTCGTACATTCAAGCATATTTGCTTTATCGTGTCTTTGTGTTACCGATAGCTTTGATACGTTCCTGTCACACCGGCTGTTGTAAGAGCAATGATGCCTGCCAGTGTGTATATATAGTGTTTGAAAAAACACCCGAGAAGATGAAATACGGTAGAAAAATGCGCCACTGGCCCCCAACATATGGACCCCAGAATGTATGTGGTCACAAAATTTCCACATTCTTATTGGCAGTAATTCGTCATTTTACCGTAATCACAGGACCAAAAACTACAAACTGTAGGCTACAGAATCACAGAACTTCTACCATGTGTCACGCTAACGATTATATAGTTCGGAGCATATGCTTTGTTGGACTGTCATACATAAAGATAGTTCGTTAATGGAAACTGTAACTCATCGGATCTATGAATTTCCCATCATCGACGGTAAACTTTGTTTTCAGTACAATTTTCTTCGCGCTAGTTATTGGCGCTGATCAACGATTTGGAAATTGCAACCACACCCGTTTAAATTATGCGACTTATTGGATAGTGAATGTTACCATAGACTGTTCCAGGTGCTGACTCAGTTTCGCAGCTATTATCATACTCGCTCTATAGTTTTCAATGCTCAGAATTCTGTCACTGAGGCTTATCTTCCATTCAATATTACTCTTTGCCGATATTCTTTTGCCATGAGTTCTGCAGGCCGTCATTACATTGTACATTGTTCGTCGCTACACACTGACCATTTTAGGATACACTTGCACTAAGTAACAGCGCACCCACAATTTGGTCCGTCACAAAATATGAAAGATCTAATTTTGCACCACTACCGTCTGCCCGCTTCAATACGATAATCCGTTCTACGCTGCCTGGCGTACTGCAAACCATCACCTAACACAACACTAACAACAGAACGACCAGGTGCTGCACATATACATCCTTACTGTTACCACCCAATTTGACATAGGAAACAGCAATTATGTGACGTTCCAACAGGGATCGATCTTTAGTGGCATTCTTCAACACGGACGTTAATCACAACACGGACGTTAGAAATAAACAGAAGTGCAATGTATCTATAAGACTGGTGGCGTTGCTCACTTGCCATTATCGCTTATGAAAATCGTCACTATTGACTGGAAATAGCCTCTGCATATGGTATTATATATGAATAATTTTCTACTCTATAGGAAAGGTGTCTGCTGAGGACACGTCAGTTTATCACAGAGTCGAATATGTTATACTTCAGCAGGTCTTTCAACTGGATATATATATATGCTGTTTAATGGTTGATGGTATATTTTCGTCGATCAATAGAATCATAAGAAAAGAACTGAAATATTGTCATCCAAAGGTACTTTATCTGAATCGTGGTTACAAAGTTTGAAACCGTACAGTTACTAATATTGAAAGTAACATTAATTGTTTTTATTTATTTATTTTTATTATTATATAGAATGACACCTTTCACTTCTTTTCGACCAAAACCAACCCATACACATATCTGAATTATATGACTCGAACAAGCGACGCGGTTTGTAGGAAATATTGAATCTGAATGAAAGTAAACAGTATTTCTTTTCAGCTTGTACGTAGCTTTTAAATTTACAAACATTGTAAATCATACTCCACAAAAATATGCACCTGAGGACCGAAGAGGTGTTGGTGATAATGATTTTGCAGTATCACATTACAAAATATCAAATTCTTCATTATTTCAAATTTGTGAATTTGCACTTAAACGCTCTGTTACCGAAGTGACGTAATTCACTCCGGATTTTCGTAACTTTTGTACTACTCATGTTACATTAGTTTGGTGATCTGTAATTTAATCCCTTTCAAAACCGGACTATATGAGACGTAAACATATAGCTTAGCGTTGGATCTGAACCATGATCTTTAACCAGAATCTAGATCAATTTCCCGCGCTGAAGACTACTACTTTAAATATACACTTAGATAACGCCCTATGAATTTTATAAGTACAAATTAGGGTATGAAGATTTTACGAAAAAAAAAGAAAAAAAAAAGTTTGATTTTGCAAAACAGTGTGAATACAAGGATCAAAAATGAACATATCATCTGCAACTACTTTGAACATAACTATCTGTATATCAAGTTCTACGAAGAAAGTTTAAAAGTTCTTGTGACCAATGTAAGTCATGCAAAAGTTAATCAGCCTATGTTTATATACATACTACTAAGCTGCCTATATATTACACGAGCCCATCTACATCTCAATGAAAGCAACTATGAACTTTTATTTACAAAATTTTAAAACTTGTACAAAATCTGCTTAATCCAATTTTCGCAAAAGGTATTACACGATATTTATGCAACTAAGTGTGTATTATCAAATATAAGAAATGCTAAGAAACATGACGGTCAAGCCAAAACTTCAAGAATCAAATTTGAAATTCGGTGCATTTGTAGTTTCGTATTTGAGGAGTCTGTTCCTGTCTGAATAAGCCGATGTTTGCAAAGAACGGTATGTAAGAGCGTCAGTATTCTCTTAGGCACTGTTGTGCAGCCACTATGTATCTGCGTGAAGATATGTTTCGGGCAATGATCTAGAGTTTCAAAGTGATTAGACACCAGGTTATGATTGTTTGCAACATATATAGAGAAACTGTACACCTGAAAGCACAAGTTTATAACTGATTCGACAATTCTAAAACCGCAGAAGTCGTCTGTCTGATGAACCCACAAGTGACCGCCCTGCAACAGCAGTGTTCTCTTCTTGAAAACAATACCCAAATGGAAAGAAAAACTAGTCAGAGAAAATCCAAGATGAAGCTATTACGAATTATAGAAACTGGATTGAATAAGCAGCAGGAACAAAGCACTGAATATCTAATGGTGAACTAAATTTCCGTTTGTTGGGCACTACAACCATTGAAAAGACGCTAAAACAAGTAAGGACATATTGGTGCAAATTCATGCTAAATACATTTCTACAGCATACACATGTAATGTAACATGGCTGTATAACTCTGATCCTAAAACAAGTGTTAATAGACATGCTGGATTCAGGAAGAAAGCCCCAAACTGCAAAGATCCGACTTCGACGATGCGTGTATGTTTTCCTTTCCTTCTTTGCTAGGTTCGGATTTGTTAATGGCAGTTACTGTTGAAATAAATGGAGAAATCAGACTAAAGCACATTTTCGAGAATCCTGCTTCAGAACTTCAGAACCAAAAGCGTTTACAACTGTTAAAGTAGATAACTATTTATCTGAAATGAACAAGGAGATTCACGTTAAGGTGGCGAAGAGTTGTTTACTTTCACTGCAGAAAACGAAGCTCTCTTTTCAAATGATTATAATGATCGCAAGAAATTGTAAAGCCTGACCTAGACCTATCAATTTCACCACTCAACAGAACGCGAATGTATGTTTCAGTCGTCAACCCCTAACTATGAAATAATGTCATTGTCATCTGTGGCACTATATGGAGAACCTGTCCAGAGAGTACAGTGTTGTTTGTTGTTTTATATTTTCGTTAATTATTGCTAGAGTTTAATTTGAATAATTGTTACGTTCGTGTAATAGTTATTTACAGTGCTGCTTTATTTTGTAGCTTTTCTTTAAGTTTCTCTGCTCAATTTACTGCCCGATGGCAGAACTTTGTCTTTCTGCGATGAGCTTTTGTAACTCAAATTTTCTGCAGGATTTCTGCAGAAGAAACACTTGTGATTCTTAAAAATACGCTTTATGCGATGTAAAAAACAGTTCAAACTATACTTATGCGAGTCGTCCGTGCATTTAAGACATCTACACATAGCAGGTATGTTTTTACACTTTTCTGTTGGATATATATATATATATATATATATATATATATATATATATATATATATATATATATATATATATATATATATATATATTCCTCTGGCAATTTTCTGCACAGGCGCGGCAAATTTTCTGCGATCACATCGCAGATCGCGGCATTTCTGCTATGGGGATTTACTGTATCTGTCGTAAGTTTGGAAACACTGTTGGTGAATATCTGCTGCTTGTTTTCTCAAGTGTGTTTTCGGAAAGAGATTCCTCGAATCGTACCGAAATCTCCCGATTCATTAAAAGTCGTCATGCAAAATACAAGTTATTGCGATGGCTATAGAACGAGTTTCAGAAGCTAGTTTGCAACAATGGCAAAGTATATTGTTGCTTAAAGACTACTTTGAATAGCTATAAAGTTTCGTGAGATTTAGGACACTGTTCTAAAAGCTTTTAGGTTGACCCTCGTAAAAAAATAAACAAATAATAAAAAATAATCTAATGATCTTGCCCAGCGAACTGCGTTTTAGCAAGAGCATATTCTCAAATCACTTAGTTTTTTATTTGGTCAAATGAAAGGTGATTTAAAAAACTATCCTCTTATGATTGCACCAAAATGGCGTGGCTGACTAGACTTTTTAAAACATAGGATTAGATACGCATATAATGGACAAAATTAGTAAACGCATATTTTTCTCCCAACATCACAAGTTTGTTTGATGTATTTCAAATGTACTGAATTTAAGCAGTTTTTGGTTTCGGACAAATAATTTTTTTTTTTTTTTTTTGGTACAATAAAGAGAACTACATTTACATCAGTAATGGATTCATTCGGAGGTTGACAAATTTATGCATACACACTTTCACTGGGGATGTAAATCACAGTACTAAATCATGAACAATATGTTTGAACTTATTTTGATTCCTCCGAAATATTTGTTCCTAGGCTTTTTGACAAAATAACTTTGTGACGTCACGAGTAATTTCTAATTAAAATTTACGTGGGCGAGCATCATTCCACGCACATACACGTTGCTCATTCTCAGCATTGCCAGACTACGAAAATCAACCAAACACAGACAGACTACAATGTTCTATCCGTACTATGATATAAATTCAAGTAGTATGTATGGGGGAACATTTTACCCATCTACACAGTATTTTGTTAGACTGTAACGGAAGTGCACTCAATTCATTAGTCATACTACAGCACAGATATGCCAGCCTTTAAAGTACTTGAGACAAATATGGTTTATTAATACAATGATCACATATTACTAAAGCTCCATATTTGTTATTTGTGAATATATGTTATCCAATTACTAATCACTACTTTTACCATTCCAACATACATATTCTGGAATTTACTGAATTTGATATTAAGGTGACAATATATATCAAGACATTCGCCTTCATTTATTTATTTCCCTTACTCTGTGTCGGTGACAAATCTTCAGTTCATGCTTAAGCTTCTGTTGATTGCCTACGGTTCAAATGTGAAACTTCAATTCATTGCCCGTCCAAGATTCAAACCTACACTCTTGTAATATTTTTCAGAAATTATAAAATTTTGAGCACCACCAGTTATTAGTTACTAACACAGTTAAATGCCGGCAACTAAACTTTAAATCAATACACAACGAAGTAATTAAACGAAAAGTATCTAGTTTCATAATCAGTTTTCGTACACTTTGTTCTACTTTTTACGCTACTGATGAAATCTCCAGATTCAAAGCGCAACAGACATCCCATAACCAACCGGAGAAAATTTATTTTCCAGTGACGAATTATCGAAATCAGTTTAGTAGTTTTGGAGGTTGTTTCGACCAAAATTCATATTAGTTTATTTATAATATCAGTACCAGTACCGATCGCACACGGTATTATTTTAATTGATAAAGGAATGGAGCTAACTATATCACAAGATTATTAATTACTCTATGCTATAATCTTCACATAAAATATTTGTTGATTGGTTGTTTTAGAGGGTTTTCTTTTTCGGCATAAAGGCTACTTGAGGTGAAGAGTTAAAAACGTAAGATCCGAATAACGAACTGCGATCGGAAGTACAGGCCGAGTCTCCCGCACGAACTGAACATTTAGCCACGAGCAAACCTTTACACATTATGTGTTTTTAATACTGCATGTTTCCGTTAATCACGTTACTAAAATATGAACATATACGTATTAATATGCTTAAAAGCAAATATTGCTTCACAATTCCAAAGACCATACAGCCCTTTGCAACAAAAGTTATTTCAACTTCATAAATGATCGCCAATAATATCATGTCAAGCAAAATTAAGCTGTCTCAAAGAATAGTTTCTTTATTACAAAATGTTATGAATTAAATAAGAGTTCCCGTATATTAGGGTGATTAGAAACAATAAATTTCGAATTTTTCACAGGATAACTGTCAGCTGGATTATTATTATATTTTTTAATAATAATAATAAAATAAAAAAAACAACACTATATAATTTTTAGCTTTATTCATTAACTTTTAGAGGTCACTACCGAGGACTGAAGTTAGTAAAGAAATACTTTAAGAGAAGCTGTCTGCGTAGTTAGCGCATGTGCTTGCCAGATTGTACAATATATTTTGAAATGTTATTGTATATATTATTGAATAATACATTATATGAAATAATTTGCTATTATGACAGCACAATATTGGCAAATAATATAAAATCATAGCCCCGAATCAGGCTAGTGATCTGGCAGAACATTGTCTGTTTACATGATGTTATATTTAAATAAATGTTAAGAAATACTTCAAAATAGCTTTCAAAGGTACGATCAAATTATTGATAGTGTTTTTCAGATTTCTTAAAAATAGTTCAATAACTTAGTCTATTTTCATATTGTTAGTATGTATGTCAGTTATGAACATTGCTAAAATTTATTATTGAGCGTGAGATATCCGAGTTCGATTCCATGCGGGAGCTCATGTGGTTCGGATTCCACGTTAAGCTGTAGGTCAACGTCTCCTACAGCCTCGCTGCTGAAAAGGACAAAATCAAACCAACTCATTATTGTTAAGTATATAAATTAATTCGGAAAAAGCAAGTGTCTCGACACGGAAGCAAACTGAAATATGGCTAATTGATAACATTTCGTTATCCCTATATCGAACTAAGCTGCCTTCTACAAAAGAGATAATGTCAATGTTTTTCTACTATCGAAAGCGAAAGGAAAAACTGAAGGAAGTAGTTCAGTGAACTGCAATTCATGTATTCAACATGTGGGAAGAATCTCGTATACCTATATGGAATAAGCAGCATTTGATAAGCAACATATGAATATCTTCAAGGAATGGCAGAAACTCAACAATAACGAAGGGAATAGGACAAAGCGATCGAGCAAGTTTGACGAAGAAAGAAGTCGGATGGAAAGAAAATTTCCTTAATATGTTTGATATTGCCCATCTCAATGTATTAGATAAAATCACGAATGAAGACAAAAAATTTCCTTCTTACACAGCAAGAGAGAGGTTGGCGTAGAAAAATGATGGGATTTGATAGAATTTTAGGAAAGGGAGAAAGAACTGCGATGGAAAAGAAATTCCGATGAAAGAAGTGGGAAATATGAAAAAATACAAATAGAGAAAGTTAAATTCTGTTATTCATCAGAAAGCGATAAATTATCACTACATCTGAGTGAGCCTGAAATATTAGAACAAACTCATTTCAATGAACTCTACACCTAGACAACGGCACCTCGTAAAAGAGTAATTTCGAATCATCATGTAGTGAATATTGTCAATGTAGTTAAACTGACAGATCGCAAAGGAATAACAATTTTTAAGATCTATACTTGAACAGCTGGGGGCTGTTCCTACTGAATACAGTATCAGTTACTCATTTGTATATCGGAGAAGAATTAAGAGTAGACGGAAGATTACAGAAATATAAAGTCAAACTTCTGTGTACCATTACGTGGGACGGAAAGTTAATAGAAGACATTACAATAGATTCCAAAACTGCAACCGAACTGGCAATGCTACATCCTCTACAGCGTTTGAAACAGATTTCTTATACAATGTTCATGAGAACATGAAACTTGTGCTTTGACACGACAGTTGTATACTTAAGATTCTAGAAAGATGCATGTATCCTAACTGATAAATAAATAAAAATAAAATAGTTATGGAATGACTTATATCCTGGAAACAATGTTACAAGCTGTAGTTCTCCAAGCATTTAGTCCCTGTACTGTTCCGAAGATGTTATATCAATGATTTAACAAAAAAAAATCTGCATCCTTCCGAACTATTAACATGGATTAATTGTAAAATCAAATGAACACAAACCGAGGGAAGATATGGAATTTCTTAAACTAGCTGTCACAATATTAAGTGCAACGCCACAAGAAAAAGTTTCCTTCAGGGCATCATCTGGTTTTCACCACGCTAGGCGGATGGCAAAAGCCACATATTCATTCAAAACTTGGATGTTTCGTGATCAGTTTGAAATGACAGAAAACTAAGAGAAGGAAATAACCGAAATAGGTATTTTTGTTGTCACAACTTACGTAAAAGCTTGATTTAAGCGAGATCTTGTGTTTCTACTCCTAGAAAGGACTTTCAATTCTTGAAATTATTGGGAGATCACGAAGACATTTGTTACGGAAATTTCTAAATTATTCGTTGTGTTTTCGGATAAGTAAATTGCACTCGCACTTTTCGATGATATTGTTGAGACTCAAAGGAATAACAATAAAATTGCTGCCGAACACACAGAAATGCTTTCCTACCACACAAAATAAGAGAAAGAATGCAATGCCTACTGTTAGTGCTAAATCAGTGCAGACAAAAATATGTAAGAACACAACTATATGTAGACTGTGTACTGTTCGTGTGCAATGTGCATGCAATATACACGTTGCTCAAATTTTCCATGTAGGTTTACTTTCCTTTTCTAAATCAAGAAATATTGTTCAAGTCCTATTTCAGTAAAATAACGTTAAAATGTAATTTCTTTCAATTAAGACAGCAATATGATTGCTGATAGCAACCTCTATCAGGTGAAATCTCACAAGGACTGGTTATTTAGAGACTTGTTATGGCAGAGTTCCGAATATCTTCACGGAAAAACTTAATTTAAATCACTGTAAGATTATATATCTTACAGTGATTTAAATTAAGGAGTTAATTTTTACGAAGTTGTATTAAGACTATTTTCTTAATACAACTTAGTGAATTTCTACCAAGCCTTTATCACTTTAAAGTACAGTTTAATGTTTCTCTTCTAAATAAAATTCAGATTTTGATTTTAAAAAAATCTCCAATACCTACTTCCTTTTTAAAGGTTTTGTACCTTTCTTTATAAATAGAAATGCAGCAAACAGAGATATACATATATATATTTTTTATTTTCTTGTAGGTTTATGTCAAAACTTACGTATAATTGCCTACACACTGAAATTTTGAAGGAAAGAAAGAGAAAAGATTTACACTCAGCACTTATGTACTCGAATTTCGTACATCTATTACATAAAATGTTAGAACTAATACTTCAACTTTTATAGAACTAAGGACGCATACAATGGCGTTAGGGATATTTTTATGTACGCTTTTGCTTTATTTGTTTATTTTAAGTTTCCAACAATTGTCCTGTGATCCTAATTTTTACACTTTGCGAAGAAAAAAAAATGACTGCACCATTATCAAACAGGCAGAGGAAGACCCACAGCCATGATGTGCGTCTTAATATTACTTGCATTATTATTACCTTCACTTCTTTCTATGTGCATAGGTATCCAAGCCCTGTTTACAAATTATGAAACATACATGCAATTGCATGCATCTTTAGTACTGAACATCACTAAACATACTCAAGTACAATAATGAGCACATAAGAAAAAAATATATATTGAAAAAGAATCACGTATATTTTGCACTGAATTTATTGAACACGTTCAAACGAGCATTTTATTTATACTATATGCAGTGCAAAAATCAAAAGAATTATAGGAGAATATTATCTTTGAATACGTATTCTTTCCGGTTCCTAAATCCCTGGTAAAGTCACAAATAATAATAAGTTTTAAACTTAATTTCTTTTCTCTTTAAGGTATAGGATAAAATTGTCATAATTAAGCTAAACAATTCGAAACTAAAGTTATCACAACGTATTTTCAGCATCGTTGCCCACACACTTTTTTCTTCTTTCTTTGAGTGACGTAAGAAAAAAGATCGAATTTGGGGTTTCAATGGATTTACACGTTTCACAGCCCCTACATACCGAAAGTGTGATTTTCGATTCTTGTTCCTCTTTATGTAATGTGTTCACTCGCCTCGAGGCTGTACTGTTCAACGTATCTGCACAAAATTCTAAACGAGGTCTTCATAAGGCCGTACCTATCATCATATCTGTACCATATTATAAACTTACGATTTTTACAAAATTCTTAAGGGTGTTTTTCGAATTTTCTTCCTATCTCCCAAATTAAGGGTAGTTTACTGAAGGTCGAAACTGTCCTAACAAAACTGCCCCTTTTGTTTAAATTTTATACACCAGTATTCCATTAACAACCCTATACTGTAATATAAATAGATGGTGAAAAAGAGTCTACAAAATAAAGATGGCATTTCAGGAGGTAGAATGGTTAGCTGTATATGGTTTGCAGATGATATGGCGCTTGTTGAAGAGAAAATCAATAAGATATTAGAAAACGTGCGGATGAGCTGTGAAGAATATGGGATGAAAACAAATATTCCACAAAAGCCATGGTGATGGGAACGAAGGGGTCGCTATCAAATATAGAAGTAGGAGGGGAGAAAATAAAACAGGTGACTAGTTTTTAATACTTGGATATTATTATTACTGATAATACGAAGCGTGAACGTGAAATAGAAACAAGAATAGGAATGGTGCAAGAAGTCTTTAGGAGCAAGAAAAAACTATTTCGTGGAACCCTGAATAAAGATTTGAGAAAGATTTATAAAAATGCTTTGTGTGCAGTATTGTACTGTATGGGTCAGAAACACTGACATTATGCAAAAATGATAAACGATTGGAAGCTTTCAAAATGTGAGTTTGGAGAACAATGGACAATTATCAATGGGTCGAGCGGAAAACGAAAGAGAGGGAGTTACAAATGGTGGAGGAGGAGAAAAGTTTGATTTTGAGTTTAACGTCCCTTTCAGCAGCGAGGTTATATGGCACGGGACCTACAGATTAACGAGGAATCCGAACCACATGAGCGCCGCCGGGGATCGAACTCGGGTCCCCTACGCCAGGAAGAAAAATTGGTTGGGACAATCACTAAGAAGGAACTGTATCATGAGGGATGTGCTAGAGGGTATGGTGGCGGGAAAGAGAGAGAAAGGGCGAAGGAGACTAACAATTAATGAATGATATCAAAACAGAGAAATCGTATGTAAAGATGAAAAGGTTAGCGAAAGACCGTGGAGCGTGGAAGCTTCTCAGTTGTAGCAAGTGACTTGCCAATAATGGCAGAATACCTATGATCACGATTGTGGTATAAGTTATTTCTCCGGGGAAAATCCTGAAGGGGTAGTTTACTCTTAGGAATAGGAATAAGTTCTTTCAGAACGATTTTCTCAAAAACGATTGAAGTTATTTTGTTCATATTCATAAATAAATATTTCATTATTAACCAGAGAATATGGTATAAATAATTTGTGAAAAAAAAAAAAAAAATAGTTTACTCTTATGAGTGAGTTTTTACCAGGTGATGGTCTCAAAAACGATTCAAGCTATTTAATTAATCACAAATACAATTTTCATTAGTAATTCTGAATATATAGCATAACTGATTTGCCCTGAAAGTATACCAAAAGGAAAGATTACTATTGGGCGTGAGCTTTTCCCGAGCGATTTTCTCAAAAACGACTGAGGCGATTTTGTTCCTACTTTATAAATGAAGTTTTCATTACTAACCTAACAATATGGCATAAATCATTATCATGAAAAAATATAAAAGGGTGCTTTATTCTTAGTGGTGAGTTTTTTCGGACAACTTTCTAAAAAGCAACTGAGGTACTTTTATTCATATTTCGTAAATAAATATTTCATTACTACCCTGATATTACGGCATTACTAGTTTCTCTTTTTTTTTTTTTTTTTTTTTTTTTAAAAAAAATAGTTTACTCTTTAGGGTGAGTTTATTCTCAGACTATTTCCTCAAAAGTGACTTACGCAATTTTGTTCATAATTCTTTAATACCGATGTGGCGTAATTATTTTCTGGAAAATTCCACAAGAGGTAGTTTACTTTTAGAGGTGAGTTCCTTTTTGGATCTTTTTTAGAAACGATTTATAAGAGTTTGTTTATATTTCTTAACTATAATCTATGATGTTGCGTAAAATTATTTATTATGAAAATTTCCTCAAAGGGTAATTTACTTTGGTTGAAGTTTTCTTCGAAAACATCTGTAATAATTCTTTGTATTTCACTAATATGTTTCAGTTGTAACTGTAGAATAACGTGGTTTAGTTTAAGGAATTGGGGAGAGAGGTAACCAGTAGGGAATACGATTTGTCAGTAATTTCTTGTAAGCTGCACTCAAACTGGTTCATTTGCTCCAGAGGGGTAAGGATCTTTTCCATGCGACACTTAGCATTTTGTACAGCTTTAGAGTATTACCAAAACACGTGCGGGAATGCACATCGTTCTGCTACATAAGCGTTTCAAATTATTTCGTGGGAGCACAGCATACGGAGTCTTTTTTTTCTTTCTTTTAAATAACTTTACCATGCAAAAGCTACAGAACTTCTTTCTTCAACTATGTTTAATTAATTTGACATATCGCTGGAGTTCAATATGTTCGCCTACTTGCGAGATAACGAATATCGGCACCTGAATATCGAACTTCGGGAATAAATGAAAAACCTCGGTAGATTCTTACTGTCACTTGCTGTAATACACGTTAGTGAACCGACGGCGCAAACTTTCGTCGAAAACTGCTATTCCTCATATATACACACCGGCACTAATTTAACTCTTTACTTCAGCAATTCTACGCTTTAGGGATTAATTTATTCACAATATAAGCGGTCACAGCCTCAATATCTTCGGACTGATTTTATCTTGTAGGCTATACAAGTTCTGCCCAAGTTTTAGTGGTAAAAACTAAGAGTAGCAGCGCAATCTGAGCCCCCTTTGTTACCAGACATAAATCAACTCTGTAATCTAATTTCTTCCAGTCCCATTTCAGCATATTTTCACCAACAGTTTGCACTGTAGCAGTAATGCGCTCTAGTAGTTGAATGACATCTTAGGGTGAAAGTGGTTTGTACCAAATGTCTCTTAAATGTTCTCATAGAAGAAGTCGCAGGAGGTTTCTAAATCTGTTATAGACCAACGTAAAACCTGTTGATCATTGTGAGCAGCTTGCCCAAATCAGCGGTGTGACAAGTCTCTAAGGTAATTCCTAACACTGTGACGAAAGGGAAAGCGAATTAAGTCCCTCCAATTTTGTATGAAATTCAAGTTGAACATTCACAACAGACCGAATAACTTGAAATTGTAGGACACAAAATGCTTTACTTGCACCACAGGCAGCCAATTGCAACTTGTCACTGTCACATGGCGCAAGAGTTACGAATACTCCGTATACCTAAGCGTACTGCGTTTGGAATAGTTATATCCCTCTGAAACTGTGAAATTTGTATTTTCATGCCTTACCAATCTGAATAGTAAAATGGATAAAAGTATGAACAGCATATTTTAGCGAGTACTAATCACAAAACTTTTTACCTGTAAGATTTAAGTATTTGGAATTTTCAGTACAACAGAAAAATATTCGTAATTTCGTTTTGTTTAACAGAGGTTACCATACAGAATTAAAGTTTTTATATGATGCTTGGCAGGGTGGAAAAAAATCATGATTTTTTTTTTAAAAAAAATCATTTTTGTTGATTTTTTTTAATTTAAATCAAATCTTTTTCTTCGTATAATACAAGTCGCGAACTGAAGAAAAAGCATTAGGAATTAGTATTAAATGTTAATTATGCCATTTAAGTGAAAGTATTGAGTTTTAATTTTGAATTAATTCTCAATCGTTAACCTATTTCAATCCCAAACAATGTTTCTTAAGCATTAAGGATAAAGTACAGCAATGTATATCAACATGACACTTTTCTTTTCATGAAAGTTGCTGATATTTGGCAGGGGCATATTTTTAAACAATTGGAACTAGCTAGCGGCACGAAATACATATAAAGTACATAAATTTCGCCTAAAATTAACTAACTCACTCTATGTCCTATGGAACCCGGAGCTTCAATGCCATGTTCACAAAAGCTCTCCTGACTTCTATCCTTAGTCAACTGAATCCAGTTTCTATTTTGTATTCTTATTTCTGCGAGATCCATCTTAATATTGTCCTTCCATCTGCGCCTAGGTCTTCCTAATGGTCGTTTTCCGATTGGACTTCCAGTTAAAACTTTGAAAGCGTTCCTACTTTCTTCCATTCTCGCTACATGTCCTGCCCACCTGAGCCTCCAAGATTTGATGACCCTAACAATGTTTGGTGAACGGTATAAATTATGCAGTTCCTCATCATGAAGTTTTCGCCATTCCTCATTTCCGTTCCTTTTGGTTCCGAATATTCGTTTCAGGATTTTATTCTCAAATACTTTCAGTCTGCGTTCTTCCCTAGGCGTAAGCGACCATGTTTCACAACCATACAGCACAACAGGCATAATTTTAGTTTTATATATTTTAAAGCTTCAAATTCCTCGACAGAATTCGCGACGATAAAAGATTTTGAACTGAATAATAACACGAATTCCCTGCTTTTAGTCGATATTTAATTTCTTCGTGAATATCGTTTTCTGATCCTATGTATTAGCCGATGGCAGAACTTTCTTTGTCTTTATGCGATGAGCTTTTGTAGGTGAAAAAATTTCTGCAGGAATTACAAAATAAAAAAATCAAGATGATCAGTTCCAGCAGAAGAAACACTTGTGATTGTTAAAAATATGCTTTATGTGACGTGAAAAACAGTTCAAATGCGAGTTGTCCGTGCATTTAAGACATCTATACATAACAGGCACGTTTTTATACTTTTCTGTCAAGGTCCGTCGACACTACTGTTCCGCGCTTTTACAGGTCCCTTCATAACTCACTGTTTCTGCGTAGCCACTTTCTCCAGCTGTAGTGTGACGTCACCGCGGTGAAGCAGGGACAAATATCGTGTGTAAGCCTATGTTACGCCGTAGCGATTTGCAAAGGAAAACAAATTTTTAAATGCAATAAAAATAAAGACTACACACAGATACAATATGTACTCACTATAGCATTGAGTAGCACTTGAATAGCTTTGCATCCACTATCTTAAGGAAGATTCCTCCTGCGGAGTTCCTGCTTTTCTGTTCAAAAGCCGAATTCTGAAGTATGTCTTAGCCTTGTCGAATAGTTTCAAGATCGAATTGTCTTTCTTAGGACATAAAACGGTCGGCCTAATCACATTCTTTTTCTTTTCTTCGATTTACAGTTTTTTGTGAAATGTTCGAAATATAACTTCATACTATTTTATTGTTTCCATCCGCCTGGAAGAAGGTGAAACGAGACCACCACGTAGCCTCATATTGCCACCATTGAACTTCGAAAGAATCGCAACTATCTTGAATCCTGAGACTTCAACTTTCGATATAATTTCGAAGAGTAATTTTTTACTTATCATAGTCTTATCGAAATCATAATGCACTGGCTGTTTCCACACATCTATTAAGCCTCGAATCATTGCCACCTGGACATTTCTGTGTGGTCCTAAAAATAAATAAACCTCTTGGTCATAGCATAAGCGCCTATTAACATTCAATTCATCAAATATAAGCACTGAAAATTTTTCCACACTCTTTTAGCAGCGCCCTTGCTAAGTCAAAATTTTCAAAACTGGGGTAAAAATACCAGGAAAAAACGGTAATTTTTGCATACAACGTCGAAATATTGACACATTGGATACGGGGATTCGAACTTGTAACCGCAGATGATTGTATAATTTATCAATGAGGCGTGTTGTGTTAATGCACGAATGGTATCTTAATCAATCCATCTTAGTTTTTTCCTTGCCATTTATTAGCATATTTACTTGGCCTAGTGTAAAACGTTTTCGTAATATATCATCACCCGGTTATTAACCACTTTATTGAAACGATCACAATATTATATTTTAGAACTGACCTTTGAAATTAATTCTTCATTATATTTGCTTTCCAATTCTTTTAACTTCGTTTGTAAACATATTATTTGGCCTTGTACATACTGTTAAACTTCAGTTTTTCATTCTCTTTACGCAGAAAGGAGAGCTTTTCTTTTGGTTTATGCCCCTCACTCTCCACAGAACAAACGGAAAATAACATAAACAAAGAGTTATTTTTTATTTCAGTCACAATAGTTATTTCATCTGGCTGCACCCCAATGTCTGATTTGTTTTTTCTTCAAACACCTAACTTCCGTACATTTAATTCTTTCATTATTTACATCAACACGGTTTCCTATAGTAATGGTAAGTTTAGTGAAGGCACATCTTGTTTAAACTTTTTCTTGGATAGAATATTTAGAAGCTTACATTTTAAATTATGTCCATGAGCTTCGGGAACAAAATGATCGGAATAGACGCTGGCGTATTCAACTTTAAAGATATCTTTCCGACAGCATTTCTTTTGCTAAACTTTCCGCAAAAAATCCGAGGGAAATACATGATAAATAACTTTGGAACCCGTAGTATTTCTACTATAATTGCGACAAGTACTTAGTGTAGAATTCGACATGCTTATAGGCTAACACGAGCACTACAGTAATTAATGTTTTCTTAATACAGGAAAGCAAGAATCACTCACTTTCCTGCAAAAATCAAAGAAATAAGCAAGGGTGAATGACAAGGACCTTGGGCGAAAGCTATTTCTGCTCCCGCCGTGACGTCACAATTTTACTGCATCTTCGGTTTTCAAAGAAGGGTAGTTATGACGCGACCTTAAAAGAGGAAAGGAACAGTAGGGTCGACGGACCTTGCTTTTCTGTTGGCTATTTTATTTCCTCTGACATTTTTTCCTGCACAGGCGCGGCAAATTTTCTGCGATCTCATCGCAGATCGCGGCATGTTCTGCAATGGGGTCAAGTATCCACTTTATCAAAAGTATTATTCGATATTTTAACTCATCCAAAATTTGTCGTATTACGATCCCGAGGAACTTCTATGTATTTAATACATAAATTTCGCCCAAAATTTTAAAATCTATTTTTTTTTCGGAGGGGATCGGACCCCTCTAAATACACCCCTATTATCGGGAAAGACGTGGACACAAAAGAGTTTTCATCTTAAATGTCCATGGTGATTTCCTCGTTGGAATAGAAATTTTAAAACCCTGTGTTACAAAGAGAAGAAAGCAGTGAAAGCAGTGTTCACCCGTAACCCGTTCAAACGGGATTTTCCCTGATCGTTCTCTATATGATACTCGTTTTCATACTGTGCTTACATACAATTGAGTCACTGTATTATGATTATTATCTTCCATAATCGAAATAACAGAAGAGAAACGGGATTTTACTTACTCTCACTTTAAATTAATTCATTTCGGAATTTGATTTAAATCAACGATTTTTATTTAAAAAATCAAGTGATTTAAATCTTGATTAAAATCGTGATTTAAATCAGACTGATTTAAATCAATCCACCCTGATGCTTGGTAATTCACAACTAAGGAGGTCTGCGATAGCATGCAGTAATGAACCTTTGACATGTATTAATTACATACTATAATTCAAGGTAGTGTTAGAAGAAATTAACCGCCAATATGTGGATACTCGAATCCTGGTTTTCGCTTGCTAGATGAAAACCACGAAGTTACGAACGACAGTTTTTTCTTCAGTTTCCTTTTTAAAATTTGTTCATCAAAGATCAACCAACCAGAATTATTTGCAAGTATTCATTATAAGGATAACATCAAATGGAAGCTTTGTCACTGGAGGGTTCCTTCAGCCTCAAAAATATGGTCTTGCGGAAGATACATAGAATAAGTACTTAGCTGTTTTAAATGAGCATAGAATATAAAATATTTTTTACTTAAAACATCCCTAGAATAAGTGCAATAGAGAAACGCCAATTTAATGGCCAATGATTACACCCTGTAAAGCCCCGCACATGACTTCAATATTTTTAACTTCGTGCAACTACATTTACTGAAGTTCTATCACTCGACTAACTAATCACAGGCCCATACTAAAAGCATGAGAAACTAGTTTTGCAATCAAAGTCCTATTATGAAGATATAGTTATTTTAAAATAGTATGGTCTGGTCAGATTCGAGCTAAGTATTAATTTTCACTGTGTGCTGTTCCGTAAATATGCTGGTATGTGACAAAATCAGAAGTTTTGATTGCGATTTCTTTCTTCAGAAGCTGTATATTAATTGCTTCAAATTCGAGATATGAACAATATTTGACCTTTCCACTTGGACATACATTTTTTTTTTTTTAAAGTTCCTCAGTATATATTATCTGCCTTTCCTGATTTGAAAGAAACAGTTCATCACTGTATCATAAATTACTAAAATATATACGTTCTCCTTAAATTAAAAAAAAAAAAAAAAAAAAAAAAAATCTAACTACTTTTAAAATCTGAAACAGTGTTGAGGCGGGTCAGATCCAACCGTACAATCTATGGCCTCTCAGTGCACCATACCAAAGGAGGGTTAAATATCAAATCCTTAAGTTTTACGTCCCAGGATTATGCCGGCTACACTAAAGGAGACTATGATGATGAGAAATGAATGAAACAGTGGAATGAAAAAAGTGGAAGGAAATGAGAGAACCCCGAGGAAACCCATGTACATGGTGTTTGTCCACGAAGTTCACTTGGCACGACCTGGAATCGAACCAAGGACTTCATGACCAGAGGTGAACGCTCTACCACCGAGCCATCGCGGCCCTTAAAAGAGCGTTAATTAGCAATTATATTTATATCTTGAAAAGTCAGACTCTTATTAAGGGATTTGATAACTACTCCTGTCTAATATAATGCAAGAATTTCAGAATTTAAGACCACTTTGCATCCGCGGAATCAACAACAGTATCAGTAACGGTGTGAAAATACCTCCTACTCCTTCAATTGTTCCGATCTATCAGCATTCCAGGTTACACTTCACCTTTCTACACACGCTATATTGGATTCAGGCATGGGTTCGGACTGGGCAGCCAGTTAATGGCCTAAATCATAAGGTACTCTTAGTTAATATTTGCGTTATATCGTAAGTGTACAGTTTCTGCTTACCTTGCTTTTAAAACTTAATACCTCTCCTCTTTATACACAGAATCAAAAGCTTGGAAGTTCATATATTAAAAACCGAAATTTGGAACTTGGTGTTTCAAGATATTATTATTGTAGTACTCCGATGAGCTGCTACTTTGCATACTTATAGAACATCGAAAAATAATCGACAAGTATTTTTTTGTTACGGCAATGGTCAAGATTTAAAGGTGGAAACCACCCTTTGAACGTTAGGGGTAGTTTCTAAGCATTGACCGAAAACAACCATTTAATTTAGAAGAAAATATCTAAACCGTCGGGTGACATTAAAGCGTAACAATTTTCCGCTTGTTCATTCTGAGCAAGCATGTCTATTTTGTAATGAACTGACTTGCAGTGCTTGATTGCATTTCTACTAGATGCCACGTCGCCACAGAACCACAACAGGCAGATCTCTTTATAGATGGAAGTCAAACATATGTATCAAGTTATATTTTAAGAATAAATTAATTAAAATTGATAGAAACTATAATGTATCGTGTAAGAGTTATGAGAATCCGCATTTCAAGCTCTTGTTTATAAAGTACGTATTTTCTCACGCTTTTTAAAAACTGTATAATTTGAGTATGAGGGGTCGCAGTGGTTCAATAGTACAGCGCTCAGCTCTGGTGCATGGGATCCCTGATTCGATCCCAGCTTGTGTCAATGGCCTTTGTGTGAACAAACACCTTGTACGTGGATTTTCTAGAGTCTTTTCCGTTCCCCATCACTTTATTCCACCATTTCGTTCATAATCATCATCTGTCTCCCCTTAATCTCTGAGCTTAATCGCTTGACGTTATATATAACAATTGAATCAAAGAACGACGGAACTGGACTGTCGGACTCCAATAATCGAATCCTGACGGAAAATAATTCTGTTCTATGTCCAACCTACCAACAACAGTCAATAATATCGGAGAATTTTGATACAGAGATTTTTAATCTATTGAAACTGAACTTAAAATCTCAAAAAAAGCCTTCACAGTGGATTAATACTTTGAAATTACTCCAACAGATGATCTTTCAACATCACTTTGTAAAATTACTTTGTGCTACTGGTCTATCGTACAAAAAGACAATATTACGATAGACAATCATATAATCCATTCAATGGATCACATTACTGTATTATGTGTCGCTTTATTATTGAGTTTCAAACAGATTTAATCGTTGGTTCCCGTATAACTAGGATATATCCGAGCAAAACATTGAGTTTATTCGCCGCAACACGAAGCACAAGGTGTCCTGTCGTGACAACATGCGTAGTCTTCGGTTCAATTTCTGGCGGGACTTGCCTCAGATGGAAATACGATTAGTTATTCGGATCCCACTTTTAACAGTAGTGTTTCATATAGCCTCAGCGCGGACAACCGAAGTTAAAACTGACTACGAACAATGAAGAGAGTTATGGCAATGAAAATTGTGACAGCATACTCAGTGAACCTCCCGCTGGGAGAACTTTGAAGTCTGAACGCAATACGGTGGTTCGGATTCTATCTTAAACAGTAGGTACTCTTTTCATATAACTTCGATGCTCGAAAGTAACGCTGAACTTCAACCACCCAATAACCGGTAGAACAGGATGTGGTTGACATAAAAATGACGAAGGAAATAAGCTGCACGATAGGTTGGTTTTTTTAGAAGGCTAATTTTCCTTTTCAGCACCTAAGATATATGAGACAGGACCGACTGTTTGAAGTGGGATCCAACCATTGCTCAATTCTATATGAAGAGAAGTATTCCAACCCATTAGGTCAAATAGGGATAGACAAGTATTCAAGCGAACAGTGACTCTGCAGAAGAAAACAATGGCCAAAGTGATCACCACAATTAAAGAGGCATTTATGGGCGTGTTATTATTACCACAAATAAGCGGGATGCACAACAACGACCACGTGGACAGCGACATGCATCTCCAATTATATATCATACAGACACCAAACCAACTGCATTGCTCAAATGAACGAACTGATATATACTTTTGCAAACGCGCTTTTAAAATACTGGAACAAATACTGATAAAAAGACAAGGTGAGGAAGGAGGACTCTATTGATTGGAGTTGAAACGCTTCACCGATCTTATGAGACTGAATTTAAACTACTATTGCTATTTCTATCTCCGAAAGTAGTATCTTCACCGGAGATTGAACCCGAAACCAGGTACACACAGATACTGAGCTAGCCAGCCTTAAGAAATACACAACATAAGGAACTGATTGTAAGTACTTGCAGTCTAAAAGACCATTAGTCTTCATGACATAACATCAGAGTTAGCAAAAACAATGGTTTTTATTGAAAAAAAAAAAAAAAAAAATTGGGTTTAAACCATCTTTTTTTTTTTTTTTTGTGGTTTAAATAATTTCCTCTATGTATTTATATTACATATGGACAGAAATAGGTTTGTTTCGCCTTGGTGTTATGCAACAACGGGCTTATGCTGGAAGGGGTCACATAAGCTTAAAGCAGAATCCAAACCGCTTTTCGGCTTACATCTGAGAGAAATTGTTCTCCATTTGGACTCGAAACCGGAACTAATTGGCCACAAATAAGACGACAAGTCTGCCGACTCACTCACGAAGAACTCCTGATAAAAATACGTTGTACTGATTTTTACATACTTGTTAATTGTTAAAGGTCATTTCAGAAGAACAAAAAAATAAACAGTTGCACAAATGAAACCACTATACAGAATTATATATAAATCAGGAAACTTCCGCCTTACCTATTGGGAAAATCCTATTATTACTTTAAATGCAAAGCATTCCCGTTATTGCTTGGCATGTAAAATTTTATGGTCAACGTATCACAAACAGTACGCTAAAACTGAGGAATTAAATTGCTAATTTATTATGTAGATATCATTTAATTACATTAAAACTGGAAGTCCAATCCAAGCTAATGTTGGATGCTACGTAGGCAGTCGATAAAATTCGCAAATTTCTATTAATATATTTAAGCAACCTTGGCTTCTTTATAAAACAACAGGCATTCAGGCAAGCAGAAATATACAATTTGGTTTCGTTTCTTATGCTTAGGCTTAACATCCTTACACAATACCTAGTTTATTACGAGGAAGACTTTCCGGTTAAAGACACATCCGAACCGCTACTTGGTTTACACTTGAAAGAAGGGTTGTGGTTCGACCGAGAATTGAACATGGGACGCCTTGATTAAAAGGTGAAAAGGAGATAAAACTAATGCAGATGGTTTGATATGTGGAAACGTCACCATGAAGTTCATACGAATTAAAGAACTTTTTTGATTTTTTTTTGGGGGGGGGGGTTAAACCAGTTTTTTTTTTTTACAAATAAATAAATAAATAAAAAAACAGCTGGTTTAAACCAGCCAACCCTGCATAACATACTTAGTTTAATGTCAATTCAAGTTTAGTTCTTTATTCCAGTTCAGTATTATTTCTCATCTGTATTTTAGTAACTGTAAGATCATATTACCTCGCGATTTGGAAGAAGTTGAAGTTCTGTTCTTAATTTTCAATTGAATTTAAATACGTTAAGTAAACACATGTTGCTTAAATACCACAATCAGCAAATGCAAATCTACCACATACCTAAAAACATTGTGGAAACTTAATATTTGTTTACACACTTCCCAACCAAATATAAAACTCAAGCTAAGGTAACAGAATTAAGTTTATGGAAACACACATTTGATTAGCTAAGACATATTTGAGCTACTATATACAATTATACTGTGTTTATAGACAAAAGTACATTTTTTTTTTTCGATCAAATACTTTTGTTCTGTATGTTTCGAATCAAAGGTTCCTCGGGGACGGGGGAATGATAATGATTGATGTTTCCACCACCGGCTTGATCACGATGACAAAAGTTCATCTTTAACGCTCAACAGCCGTGAACGAACTTGCATTCACAGATGCAAACACTTTCTTCAGTGTATACACCATAGTATTCCAGTCACTGACTGTTAACTAACATGTTTCAAAGTAAATACTGGAGATCGAAAATATACTCTATTCATCCGATTCATCGTGAAACCATTTCACATATTGGCATCCCGAAATAATTCAAGGAACTGTACAGTAGTTGAAGATGGAACAAAATTACAACAAATTTATAGACTGTTCTTTAATTTCGATCGGAACTTTATACATGAAGAAATCAAATTTCTAGATTTCTAAGGCTCGCTTCCAAGCAAATTTTAGTTTGCCATACATTATTTATGAAATAATTGTTATTTATTTTGGCAAGCAATTGAACAGTCTACGTACTTTCAGCATCAGCTACATGTTACAATTTATCAACATCTCTTTTCGAAAATGGTTACTTAATGTATATACACAACAGCTGGATGTATGACTTTTCTTTACAATAAATCCCTATTTCACCTTGTTTATGTTTTGTCTAAACATGAAGTAAATCGTGCACGAACGTATCTCTAGCGCTGCAGTGAGTAGATAAATTTTAAAGCTTTAGAATTTAACTTGCATTAAGGAAGTTCGGATGCATCAGACAGCAAGATAAGAATGATTATGTATAAGTTCAATACTTACGATTGTTGTTTCTCTATTTTTGACAGACTAAAGAGCAAAAATTCCACTATCGTTAAATGTATAGCCAGATTTTCACTTCGGGTTTATATTCATGAGTTTTTGTAACCACTTGGCTAAGTAGTAACCAGGTGATTTCTACTAGAAGTAATTGATCATAAAGAAATTCTTCCTTATACAATAGAACATATGTCGATAATTCTGCTAACGTTATTTTATTGACAGGGAGACCAAGATTTGACTTCCGCTGTGAGCTTATGTGGTTCGGACTTCACGTAAGCTGTAGGTCCAAGTGTCATATTCTATATATATAGCCTCAGTGCTAAAAGTGCACTGAATTCCAAACCAACTGACTAATTAACAAACATATATCAATTACGATTCAATAACATTATCTAATGTTCCTTCCCAAGTTATGACGAATTTATTATCTTTCTTATTTTTTATCATTTTTATTGGTTGGTTAGTTGAATTTGAGTTTAGCATCCCGTTCAGCACCGGCTATATGAGACATGGAGCTACAGCTTAACGTGGGACCCAAGCTCGTAAGGTCCCAGAAGGAATCGAACCCGTGTTTACCACGATAAAGGTTGAGTACGCTACCCATATAATAATGAGGGTTAATATTACTTTACAGTCCTCAACAGTAAAAACGTGGATAGCGTAGTGGTGAGCGCAGACACGTTAAGCCCGATCTTGATTCGCAGTACAATCAATTTTGCAATTATTTTATTACTAATTTTTACCTATTGCTTTTTCTGACATAAAACCCCTTATTTGGAATTCATTAGGAAATCTATAGATACTAGCTTAAGCACTGTCTGCTGTAAGGGGAGACAACGTTGGTAAAAAATAAATAAATAAAATAAACAAAGTGGCAGCTCCTGAAATTTTCCTTGCTCATTCAATTCGTTATATCACTAAATGTTCACAATGGAGTACGGCTACGTCTGTTTAAGTTAAAAGCCACATGGCCGAACCCCTGAACTATGACCAAATGAACAGAATCGAAACTGGAAAATTACGAATCACTAGTGGACTTGGATGCATTGTGATGTTCAGTTGTATTGAAAAACATGCATAAGAAAAATAAATTTAACATACCTTGCGTCTCCTGCAGGATTCATGTGAACTTCATTTCCGCATCTACTGCTACTCGTGGTAGGCATATCCATCATCATATTGGTCGCAGAAGAAACTGCTTGAGCATCCCTATTTGAGTTTTGCAATTGGCTATTGCTCATTCCACTAGAACCACCGTTTGCTGCACTATTGGATGCCATGTTGGCCACTTTTGTCCAAATATCAGCAGCCGTTTACGGTTTCCTTTAACGAAGTGTTTGTTTCCACTGCTTACAATTCTATCTCCTTTCTTTTTATGTTGCAAATTATTTCCAATTCGAAACGCAAATTGTATCCACAATTTAAAAAGAAAAGGTCAAAACAGTCAAAATCAATCAATTTGCTCCATACTGTAAGTCGTGATCACATGATTGTCAGGTCCTGAAAGAAAGAAAAAATAAATAAAACATATATAAAGTACAGAGACAATTACGAAACAAAAGCAAACCTTCGCTCTAACTGTGACCAATCACAAGAGGGATATTCCATGTCAAATCAACAAGTCATCAGACTTTACCATCTCAGATTTGTGTAAAATCTGGTGTACAGCTTTAATACAGTGGGAGATGAAACTATCCCAAATATTACCTCCCCTCCCCTGAAAGTGTATCCATGCAGGGTGATTGCATTTTTTTCAGTTACAGTGATCATTAAAAATTGTTATAAAATTGTTAATATGTGCACTAGAGACCTGAAACAAACACCATTGGAAAGCTTAAAGATTGCTCTACAAGTTGTACTATATTCAAAAAATAAAATAAAATAAAATAAAATAAAATAAAATAAAATAAAATAAATAAAATAAAATAAAATAAAAACAAATAAATAAATAAATAAAATGAAATAAAAAATAACACTTAAAAAATTAAAATTAAGATTTGAATTTGGCATAGAAATGTCGCTGTGAATTTGTTTAAAATTGTCCAGATTGTAGTCTCATGTGTGTACTAAAACACCACAAAGTTGTATTTTGGGCACTCAATGGGATCCGATTCAAAATTCAACATAAACCAAGCATTGCACGATATTGACCATGTGAATATCTGGGTTTAGATCGATAACCATTTGCCTGGAGTTATCTGCCTACAGCATCAAAGGAATTTATATTCAATTTAATTTGTTTCTTGATGTATTTATTTGAATTTACACAATATCCACCTTTCGAGTTCTTTAGAGAGGTATTCCGTTTCCGAACAGTACTCAATGCAAGTCGTTATTCTTGTTAGTCAGTATGGATGTTTCTAAATTTATATTGGCTATATTGATACATGTTATTTTCATTCTTTTGTTTCAGGATTGCTGTCACAGATATGTGGAAGTGAATAATTGAAATAGGAAAAACAATTTATTGACTAATTGTTTATGCTGAAAGTGTGTGAAGCGATTGTGAGCAGTGTCACTGTGTTTCGTAACACATTTGATACAAATATTGTGAAAGGGAGGAAAATACATCCTTCCTTTCTTAATATGTTCTGTAATAGCAATCCTGAAACAAAGTAATGAAAACAACATGTAGCAATTTAGCCAACATAAATTTAGAAACATCCATACTGACTAACAAGAATAATGACCTGTAGTAAGTACTGTTTGGAAACGTAATACCTCTCTAAATAACTCAAAGGTGGATAATTGTGTAAATTCAAATGAATACATCAAGAAACAAATTAAATGAATATAAATTCCTTTGATGCTATAGGTAAATAGCTCCAGGCAAATGGTTATCGATCTGAACCCAAATATTCACATGGTCAATATCGTGCAATGTTTGGTTTATGTTGAATTTTGAATCTGATCCCACTGAAAGCCCAAAATGCAACTTTGTGGTGTTTTAGTACACATATGAGACTACAATCTGGACAATTTTGAACAAATTTTGAACATTTCTATGCTAAATTCAAAATTCAAATCTTAATTTGAATTTTTGAAGTGTTATTTTTTATTTTACATGTTTTTTTTTAAAGTATAGTACAACTTGTAAAGCAATCTTTAAGCTTTCCAATGGTGTTTCTTCCACGTTTCTAGTGCACATATTAGCCATTTTAACACAATTTTTAACAATCACTGTAACTGAAAAAAGTTGTTTTCTGGCATTTTTGAACACCCTGTATGGGGACACTTTCAGGAGGAGAGAGATAATATTTGGGATTTTTTCATCTCCCACCGTAATAAAGCTGTGCACCAATTTTTACGAAAATCTAAGATCGCCAGGTCAGATTTTGCCGTTTCATTGGTTGATTTTACATGGAATGTCCCAATATACAAAAAATGCGGAACTATGTAGGCCTACGATCCTCTAATTCATAAGCCATAAGTTTTCATCTTTGAAGGACTCTGTACAAAGGTGAAAGTTACATCAACGTGCATAGGTCATTTTTTTTCTTTTAACAATAAATGAACTGCAATTATTTGTGGAATTGAAATAAGCCCTTCAAAAAAAACTCAATTCAACTTCTGCATATTATGACTTGAAAATCTACACTTTCTAGACTCTTTCACAGAAAGTGAGTTATGATCTGAAGCCATTGATTCATAAAGTCATTCCACAGAAACAATGAGGTAGTATAGCTGAAGAGATGAGGACGCAACACTAAGCAACAGTTTATGAAGGTAGGCCTAAATGTTTTCAGCGTATTTAATTGTATCTGAAGATGAACTAAATATTTAAAATAAAATTACTATCTATAACTTTTGATTCGTTAAACAGCATCTTCAGAACTCAGGGCACAACTGACTCAAGTCTCAGAACGAATTCTTTATTTAACTTCCTTTTTCTGTTCGACTTACCATAGTAAATTATAGTGCAATAAAATCCACCGATTTTGTGATTAGTACGATAAATAAGGATCATGAAGTATAGTGATATTTGTTTCATCTTTCCCTCTTCCCTGGATAAGGGAATCTGTGTAGATTGTGCTATTTGTCTCCTTGACAAAGATTAAAGCTACGAAAATTACAACTAAAATTTGAAATAATATAGACTGTCTGCTTGAATTTATGAAGCTTGACAGCTAGAATGTTAAATGACAACGCTGTTCGTGGTACTCTATAAACGTCTGGCACTTTCTTTTACTGAGTAAGATTTAGTTACAAATATTTCCTTCTCTTACATACTTACTGTTGTAATCTGCACTTTTTCAAAGAAAGCATGTAAATGTTTCAATGAATAAATTCTTTTGAAACTTCCACTTGCATATGCAGACAGTTGGAAACAGCTTTGAGCTGTCCAACATACCAAGTGTATATAAGAGGGATTGGGTTGCTAAAAAAAACCAGCGCACTTTGTTAATTCACGCTTACTCAGCCTTCTCAGTTTAGTCTAGCCAACAGAGCAGTATGCAATTCACTTGCTTTATTACATTTTAGCGACTTTCAACTTTGCTGAGAAGGACACCAATTTAATACCGGTACGTGACGTTTGGGCACCGCCGTTTGGAGCCCCGTTTGGGCGCGAGTTAAATTAAAAAGTCATTATGTTACGCGCTGAGTACTAAGTTCGAATCAAGGTATCACAAGGTGTCTACTGTAGTGGAAGTCCTGGAATTATACTGGATTTTGTTTTGCATACTAGAAATACTGGAATTTTAAAATTCTAAAAACTGAATTAACAATTAAATTATGTAAATTGAAGTTTCAACCAAAGTTAAGTGTGCTTTATATTTGATAACTTTTCAAGCCAAAGGTAAGTAGACCAGAATAGATATGATTGACTGCATTACATACATAGTGAGACTATTCCATTAAAAAAACTTAAAGCAGGCCTTCTACTGTAATTATGCAATAAGTGTGAATGTCAAACACATTTCTAGTGGCTAAATTACCAATATATGTACACTTAACTATTATTTTTCACTTTGAAATCGTTCTTTTTTCCTTTCGCCACTTTCTTCAATGCAGATTAAATGCTTACAATGGGACGAAAAAAATGTGTGTGAAGTTTTGATTTTTATATTGGAATGTTAATAAAAAAGAGTGATACCAGAAATACGGCATACTGCAGTTCCTAAATCAATGTCTTAAATACCCTGTATGCGAAATATCTTTCCTCAACTCTATTAGGATTTAGGATTTTTAGATTTCTGGGCTCTCAGCATCTAAGGCCATTTAGCCCGTCACGTTTGAGGAAGCACACTATCCGGGGAAAGGGAAGGAAGGAAACGGGCTGGACTTATAAATTAGGTACCACCCCGGCATTTGCCTTGTGTGAATGAGGAAAACCTCATTCAGGGTGGCTGGCCTGAAAGAGCGTGTTACATTTTTACGACCGAGTGCCCCCACCGGGAATCGAACCCGGGACCGCTCGCACCGAAGGCGAGAGTGTTAGCGACTACACTACGCGGGGCCACTTCCCTCAACTCGAGTGCGCGGAAATCTTTTATTGGTAGTTCTTTATTGGACTTAAGAGAAGAGAAGAGTTTGGCAAACCTAATACGAAAGAAAACCAATTTTAATATTCATAAATATGTAATTATTAACTTTTTTTTTTTTAAAAAAATACAAAAATTAAATCAATGTTTTAATTAACATTAAGAAAATTATTAACAGCTTGTCCGATTCCTTCATTTCCTAGCTTTCTTATATAATACATAAATAAAATCAACATTAGATCAGAAGTACAAGAATCGTGGACAAGCGAAAAATCAATCCATGACGAGGTTAGGTAACATGTGCCACAAACGCATTAAACTATTTAATTTAGATGAATAAATAAGATAGAGATAGAAAATATATAGATAAATGAGGTGAGATAAAGATAGAAGTGTAGGAAATGTGCGCGAATCTTGATTCGCGCTTCGTTTTCAGTGCCTAGTTTACTTTATATGTCGTAAATTCTGATTTTTACTATGTACCTCGCGCCCAAACGTCCTGTCCCGTTTGATACTTAATGTTTCCTAAAAAATAAAGAAAAAAAAAGTACGGGTGCTGGGATACATCCCCTCCCTCAAATATACATCCACATAAATCACTCAGAAAATCGAAAAGAGACTACCCAACTTAACCAAGTACCAATAATTCTGGATCCTTGAACAAAAGGATAACTTAAATTTGATGAAAAGTCAAACATGAATATTCAATGTGAACAAACAAAATGAATCATACAGAAAGGTCCAGTCACGGCACTGAACAATAAGGATAACTATCAACATACATCTAAAATTAATTACGAGATCCTGTTTTTTGACATGTTAAGCGACAGTAATAACGAATAATTAAAAAAAAAAGTTCTGTTTATATTACTCTCGTCTACGAATAACGAAAAAGAGAGGAACGAGTCATTTAATTTTGTTTAGATAAACTTACCAGTCAAAGCATTATAATCACCTACTACTTTGTGAACGAAGTCGTTGGGCTGATGTCGAGGCACGGAACACAACAGAACCGCTCGCAAGACGGTGACAGGGAAGCCAACAATGAAATCATTAAAATCTGCAGAATAAAAGCAAGAATATTCTCTTGTTTTCTGATAACGTGTGGTTCATCTTACTTGTAATTAGTGTAGGAAGCTGAGAGGAAATTGGTCTTTGTTTCCAGTACTCAATCCACTCAAGTCTGATGCTTGAGCGTAGAATGGAGAAGATTGGCAATATATCAAAGTTTGATTGGGGTCAGATAGTGATTGGCACAGGCTGGACACAGGCATCTAGGACGCAGCGCGATTTGTGGTGTATTCACGACTTGCCATGGTTAATTCTTCGAAAGGCGAGAAAAAGTTCAAACTAGCACCAAACCACAAAACATGTAGCCACACCTCACTAAAGGTATCGGATCTCGTAGACTGTCGAGGTGGATACAACAGCATAGGGCACAAATTGTGGCACAATTAACAGCAGACAAAGTACGACTGAGAATGAGCACACAGTTCACCGTACACTCAGTAAATATAAGCCTCGGCAAGAGACGTCCCACATGTGTACCAGTGTACTAATATTAACCGCATAGTATCATCAATAACGGCTGGAATGAGCACGTGCCCACAGTGACTGGACCGAAGAGCAATGGCAGAATGTTGCATGGTCCGTTTCATCACGATATTGCCTCCATTATATCACTGACCGCATCACAGTCCGTCGTCTTTCAGAAGAAGAGTTACTTGAAGCGTGCACAGCAGGATGCCACATGCAGTGGTGGTGGGTTCTTTATTGTTTGAGGAACCATCACATAAGTCATTCATAGAGCCAGTACTGTGTGCAGAGGGTGCGATGACGGTTCCCAGCTGTCGGTAGGCCATTCTTGGTCACAACCATTCATGTCGTGTGTATATCCAACCGGAATAACACCCTCCGGCAACGTTGTGTTATAGTGGTTCGAGGAACACAGTAGTTAATTTCAATTACTGAAATGCAGGGTTGGCAAAAACTATGGATTTTATTAAAAAAACAAAAAAAGTTTTTTTTAGTTCAAAACCGGCTTTTTTTGTTTTAAATAATTTGCTCTGTGTATTTATATCACATATGGACAGAAATAAGTGTTTCGCCTTAGTATTATTATGCAACAATCGGGTTATACTGGAAGAGGTCAAGTAAGCTTAAAGCGGAATCCAAATTGTTTCTCGGCTTACATTCGAGAAAAATTGTCCTCCATTTGATCTCAAAACCGGTACTAATTGGCCACAAATGTGATACATCTGCCGACTCATTCACGAAGGACTCCTGATAAAAATATGTTGTACTGATCTTTACATACTTGTTAATATAATTGTCACGAGTAATTTCAGAAGGACAAAAAGATAAACAGTTGCAGAAGTGAAGCCATTATATAGAATTACATATGGACAATTTCAAAATACTGCAGAGTACAGAAGAACTAATCTAGCCCAAGTTAGTTCACTGACTTTTATTAATCAAAGTTAAAGAAACACGATGACTTAAGGATGGTTTAAAGGGACAAGTTTTGCCGATGGATGTCACTAGTCTTTGTATATCTCATGTATTTTTTACCTTTCACGAAAATTCACGATTTCTCTTACAGATTTCAATCTAGAGACGCCAGATTTTTAGAGAAGGAACTTCATAACTTATCAAAGGCAACAATCTGTGCCGATTTTTTATTTAGAATTTTCTTAATTCTTTTAAGATATCAATTTAATACGAATATTATGCGGGAGTGAAACGTGATAGCCCACAACTATGTGCTCATCAAAATTTTACGAACACTTTTCGTTTCTTTGGTTTAAACCAACCAATCCTGCTGAAATGGTCCCCAAACTTACCAGATCTTAGTCCAAGTCAACATATTTGGGATGTCACTGAACATCAGATCCAAGCTGAACGAACCTCTTCGCGAATTTAGAGGAATCGAATGACGTGTGTGTGTGCAGAATTTTAGTGTGTCTCCAGTCGGCTACCAACGTTTCACTGCTTCCGCGTCAAACTGCAATGCTGCTGTCCTAATGTTATAGCTGCTCAGTGTATATATTAGTGAATGAATGATTATTATTTAATGGATGGGGCTCCAGCAGCGAGGTTATTTGTCCCCGTCATGTCTATATAAGTGAAAATGTATTTACAGAATGTCTATCATAATTTAGAATTCCTAATTCGTAATTTTCTCCCGGACTAATTATCAAATTTCATGCTTGTACAACATCATTCGATAATTCATTAATTATTACAATGATTAACCCATTTACTTTGAATCGGTTGGAAACTATATTTTAAAAGAAGTCAGAGAATATGGATCAACAAGTCAAAAATCTATCTATTAAAATGCTACAATAGCAATTAAAAGCGCCTGAGCTCCAACCTATAACTTTGGCTTTCAAATCTTTCATTTACGGTTATGTGTGATTTCACATTTAACAGACAAACATTTTGAGTATTTGTACTTTAAATAGTCTAAATTAGTTAACTATATCTTTTTCATAAAGTTTATGACATAAAATTATTGTTCAAAGCCTTTGTATTGTAATAAGTCTTCTCTAAAATCAATGCATGAGAATTGTGCTTCCATCTCCCGAGTTCTTTTAAACTATGTGTATACTAGCAGCGTTCACCCCGCTTCGCTGCGGTCACCCCGGAACGCAATAAACTTTGTTACTTAGATAATTTTTACTTTTTCGCTTTCAAGTGATATGATAAAAACCATAGAAGATTGCAGTAAATGTTAACATTATATCGCCTGTCATTTATGTTAACCCGCCCCGCTTCGCTGCGGTCACCCCCGAACGCAATAAACTTTGTTACTTAGATAATTTTTACTTTTTCGCTTTCAAGTGATATGATAAAAAACATTATAACGCCTGTCATTTATGTTAACCCGCCGAGTGACACGGTCATGCGGGTTGCATATACATACGTTTATTTTTATACCTATGATGAACTAACAAAGGATTTGTACGTAATGGACACCTGAATGGTCAATTATCTCAAGACACTGGTAATTGAAAATTAAAGTGATATGATAAAAACCATCTAGGGTCCAAATCCTAATAACCCCCCAAAAATAAAAGAAATTGGTTCAGCCGTATTAGCGTGATGAGCGGACAAAGGATTTGTACGTTCTCTTTTATATATATAGATAGATGTTTGTGGTCAATCCTTTCGACAATGAGATCTCGGAAACTACAGGCTCTAGAAATATGACGTTTTCACTGATCGATTGGAAATTTTGCGTAGATTGTCCAGTTCTAATTGAATATTAAAAAAAAAAAAGCCATTATTTCTTTATTACATTTTTTTAAGGGTCCACTGGAAGCGTTGAAATTAAAAAAAAAAAAAAAAACAACTAAAGCATCATACCCTATGCGTTATACATTCCAACATCACAATGTTGTATATTGCAGTTGTATATGTCTCAGGTGTTTGTTTCATGACCAAATAATAATGGAAAAGGAAGGGTAACCATTTCTCCAGTCTAAGATGAACCTTTATTTTTGGAGTGTTTTGCCCAAAGAACACCATATATAACTGACATTAAAATTAATTGTGTATGTAATGTATTTGCTTATTACATATTGCATGCAAGAAGAAAGAAAACACTGGTCATACATGAATTAGAAACTCCAACCGGAAGTGGGCTCAAATCTTGAAACGGTGCGAGATACTGAGAAAAAAATAATCGAAAAAAGTCTCCTCTTTATGATACCTCTTGGCTTTTTTTCACGATATTCGTATCTTTCACTTGTGTCTGTAAAGGGAAATGTACAGATGTTGTGAGGAATGAAAAGGAGATTTATTCTTATATGCGAATGATGCCCTGTGTAGAGAGCGCAGGTTCAGCTAGTAATGTAGTTAAAAGTCGATGAGCTCCACGCACCAATGAAATTTTTCGCCGGTCAATATTACGTATGGGTTGTAATTTCATAATTTTCGTACTTTTTATGGCCAATGTTTAGTTGAAGGTGGCCATCCGTTTTTCTTTCTCTCTTCGAAAAAAATTTTACAATTTCGCTAGTTAGGTTAGGATTAACTATTCGCATCATTGCATTTATATTCCCTTACGTGCGTTTCCGGTAAATACATATAGTCTCTGCAATTACAAAACGTACTTCTCTTCCATTCTTAAATGGGCCACAAATTACGCTTCACTTACTTCAATTCAGTTCTTCTGTAAATCTTCTATTTTGTAGTCTACCTACTTTTGGTCCCTTTCATGCCCGGCTATTGTTTAGCAATGAGGGAAGGGGGACTATTTCACGATATTCTATGTCAATTCGGTCATCTTATTTATTTATTTATTTTTTTTTTTTCATGATTTCATATGTTAAATTAGGTTTCCAACATTTAATTCAGACAGTATTGCCAAGCTAGCGTTAGCGAGTAAAGGCGAGTTCAAGTCCCGCATGACACGGTTTCTGTCTTCGTTACAAACACTTCACTTTCTTTTCTCACATAAATCACTCCCACTTACCTTTACGGTTTGTACAGGTCGCCTACGATATTTTCTTGAATAATTGAACATCGAAACAGGAATATCAACTAAGTTCCGTAAATCACCCTGTTTTTTTTATATTAATTTTGGCCCCCCATCTCTAAACAATTACCAAGCGCCCCTTTTTATTGTTATGAAATCAGAGAAGAAAAAATTTGCTTTGCAGAACGAACCTTAACATTAATCTAAACTGAACTGAAAATCTACATTAAATAGTATTTGGAAAAGAAAAAGTTATCAATAAACAAAATAAGTGGAAAATGTTCCTGTACACGTAGCAACAATATACAAAACTTAATTCTCATGTTATATTGTGCATAAACAGAAGCTTTGCTTGGTATATACAGTGAAACCTGTCTTCAGCGGAATCGAGCGGGACTCGCAAAAATTTCCGTTAAAGACAGGTTTCCGCTTAATGGAGATAGACCTTTCCGTTAAAAAAAATATATATGCTTATAACGAACATAATGAAAAAATATATTGATGTACGCAACTTATTCAATTACAGTACTTTTTCCTTCTACGGATTAATACCCCAAAAAACTTACAATAAGCACAAAATATGCTGTGCACACTTTCCTTTATTTTTCCCCTACTTGGCTGCGGTATACTTCAGGACACAGGAAAGCTTTCTCTGGAATTTTGAAAGTCCTCTGAACTCTTTCCTCCTTGTTTTCACGACACGTGATGGAGATATATAACTTCTGCTTTACCTCAATTCCTTTTTTCCAGAACTTTGTTTTGTCAGTTTTCTTCTCATTTTTGTTGACTGTCGCTAGTTGCTACACAAGCGGAACAGAAGTACGCCTACAAAGAAGACTGCCAGCTGACATGCTACGTAGGACTAGCGAAAAATTGTGGGAGCTGAATATGAGTAGTGATTGACGAAGGTCAACACTGCCCATAAAGATTTAACAAAAGAACGAAGTATTTATCGCAGGTTTACCCTCTCACAGGATATTTAAAAATTTTCTAAACGATGTAGTCTGAAACTCCGAATTTTCCGTTAATGGTTTAATTTGCTTTCCGTTGTCCGCATAACACAGTTTCCGCTTAATGAAGGGACTTTTACGTGTCTTTTACTCCAAAATCCATGGGACCATGAAATATTTCCCTTTAAGACAGTTTTCCGTTTAATAAAGGGTCCGTTGAAGGCAGGTTTTACTGTAATTAAACACAAACTATTTGCTGAGCTGATAGTATCTGTTGAAGCCGAAGTGTCAGTTGACGCAATTGTCGAATGTATGTAGTTTTTTGGTGTGAATGTATTGTTTTGCTCAGCAAATAGTTTCTTTGTGTCTAATTCTCTTAATTTGACATTGTTCGTATATAATGAGCAATTAATATTACTACGTTGAAAGAATTTTAAGTTCCTCTAGAAAATGAAATATCATAATGTCTCTGTAATAATTACAATTTCCAGACTTTCCCCAAATGACAAGTTATACAAGGTGCAATTGTATTTGGCATTTTACAATTTGAAATTATGTGCTCTTCCATATGGGCAAAATTAGACTCACTCGATGTGTGGCTACAAGACATTAGGAGCGAGCGTTAATTGCCTTGTACAGTCCGATATAGCCTATATACACAAAAGTGAGACTTAAGTTTAGTGGTCTTGTACTTCGTAGCGTAATGTAACGCTATTATCTAATATCTAAATAATTCAATAAACGAAAAAAGTTTACGAAATACCCGACAAAGGAAAAGTTTTGATAGGAAAAAATAGTTATCGTATACTATAAAGGTTTTCTTTTGACTACAGCCTACAAAGGTTGTAAACCTAAATTTTAGATATTGGTAAGCACGTGAAGTATAACCAACGTAGTAACAATATCAACGAAACTTTCGTAATTTCGTTGCGGAAAGAAACTTATTAATTGATAAAATAAACAGACACTACAAACTGAGAACTACCTCCATACAAAAGAAAATGTATTTGAGCTATGAAGCAGATTCTTACTTCATTCCAGTCAATACACCCCTAACGCTAGCATTGAACGCTACCATTACCTACGAATATTTCATATATGCAAAATTAACTAATTAACCGATCGAAGTTCTACGCCAGTAGCGATCCCATTAGTCGTGATCGGCGTCTATACGACCTGCATTTCGGCATTTTCCGGAACCCGAGTCACCTCATTGGAAAAAGAACCATAGCATAGCACAGCGTACCTATGGCCAGATTAACCTTCTATCGATTAAAATGGCATCTTTACACATACTAATTGGAAGTTCATTTACAAGTCAAAGTAGAGATTATGCACATATGTATTATATTACAGGCTAGTTTGCAGATCTACAAATAAGATGTGGTATAAATGAACTCTACAAGCATTACCCCAATTTGTCAAGTGCTTGCGTTGCTGCCGAATATGGCTCACTTCATACAAAGGACTAATTACTGTGGCGGTAAACGCCATTTCGTTCAGCCAAATAACTTCACTCTATGGTCACCTACATGTATGTAAAGTTGCCTAATTAGATCTTAGGAGTTACTATTGCTCATACTTACCACGAAAATATAGATAACATCTTTATAAACTTCCTATAAACACCTAGACGCTGATAAACATAACTTCACCTCTCTCTCCCCCCTTCTACGCAAGATCCCTTCCCCTGAGGTTGGCCTGTTGGCTACTCAGAGTTACCAGTCTCATCTCTAAGAAAGCACTGATCAAAAACAACAGGTTTTTTTCTCAATGCATCAAATTTGTTTTTTCAACGTTCATTATTTATATATTTCAAAACACACCAGGGGCATTCCGTACCAGTCTCCACAATATCCTGTATACAATAACGCAACGCAAAAATTGCTAACAGTCATTATCACTGCTATGCCATTTATCGCAAACAAAATTGCAAATTTTACGTTGCGTTGACGGAAACCATTTATGTAATCTGTCCGCATGAGTCTTTTTATTTGTACGGCCTTTGGAAAGTTAGCAAGGTCGCAACATAACGCAAATCCAATACCCATTTATTTTACTGCAGTGCCAACTTTCGCAAAGTAAAACAAACTTTTGCTTTGCGTTAATGCAGGCAAGTACGAAAAAAAAAAAAAAACTTCCCACAAAAGAAACAATGAATTTCACTTTTCTCTCTTTTCTTTTGTAAAACACAAGAAGATATTCATATGGAAAATCTAAAGAAAGAAACTAGTTTTTATTGCAATTTGAGATGAGAAGTCATGACTTTGTTTTCCAAAACAATATAGGGCCTACTATTCGAAACTAATCAGGAAGGAAGATTAAAATAGTGTTCTATTTCGATGAGTTTATTTATTTAATTCTCAAGCGTGAATGCTAGCAATAAGTTTTTAAACATTTTTAAAATACTTATTTACAGATTTTATTTACTGAAATTTCTGACACACTAGTCAACAAATGTTAAAGAATTAAGCTAGTAATACACTATAGAATAGATTCTAGGAAATCTCTTACTTTTTTTCCTAGTCAAAATGTCAACGTGTATGGCATCAAATTGCATGCCATTTCCTATGTTCGCAACGATACTACGAGAGTTCTCGTGTTTAGAGCGATCTCATGTTATACACGTTGAGATTTCGCGCCATTTCGGAACGAAATGTCGTAAGATTTCGATTTAAGCTATATCAGGTGAGAGAAAGTGAAAACAAATTTGTTGCTCACCGCCAGCCGTATGTGGGTGAAAGGGTAAGAACACTCGACAAAATGAAGAGTGGTGCAGGGACCGATGAGGTTTGTTTTGCTAATTTGTCTTCTGATTTTTATGCTTTTTAAAAGAGGTGTGCAATTTAACAATATAGCACCTAGTATCAATATCAGTAGGATGTGCATGTAATTACGAGTATGCCACAAAAGGGTAGGATTTCCTAAGGGATATGTCGTAACATTTTTCCTCAGACAAGTAGAAAGATATTCCCTAGGACAGGGGCGGCTTGACTATAAATGCTGCAGAGCTACAGAACTGCCAGCTATTTTATGGAATAAATATATTTTCAATTGAGTTGAATTGTGCTTAATTTAATCAAGGCAATAGCACGTAATGATGATATTTGATCTAACTGTGACCTGAAATTCTACTGCTGGATATGCTACATAGCGTAGAACTTTTAGAAACACCTTCTGAAGCTTAATAATATCGCAAGAGCTGTGCACGGATTACCCTATGCTTTAGCATTGACACCAAAATCTTCACCAGCCAGACTGTATTACGTTTCCCTTGTTTCTTAGATAGGATTTACTAGAGCTGCACTTCCAGCAGCTCAAAACTCACGAATACTTCCGAAGAAGCCGAAAACACACGACGTGATACAACTACCAGACATGAGTAAAGACACTTGTTTCATAGAATCTGGAAAGTCCTCAAAATTCTCCCTGCTGTTCTTGGCGACATTTATTAGAGATTTATGACCCCTGTTACCTAAAAATCAACGGTGCCACATCTCTCTGTTGTCCCTTCCTTTTATCTTGCATTTATTATTTCTTGAAGAAAAAATGCTGAATTTTATCAGCCGAGGGTTGTGTGGGGTGAAAATCAGTAGTGGTTAGGGCAAGACATCTTTAAGTTTGTCTGCAACACCTCTTGTTTTTGATCAAGGTGTTTAGTGTAAGTGTTGTGCGCTATTCTTTGTGCGAGTTTGTGTGTTCGGTGGGGATTATTTATGGTAAATATTGTAAGGTAAACGATATTATTAAAATGACTTCCTTAAACATTTGTTACAACAACCTTTCTCTTCATTAACTTACGAAGAAAAGCTTCAAATTAAGGAAAAAGGCAGACCTCTTCCTGATTTAACACTCGAAGTTTCGGGCAGCAGTCGTGGCAAAACTTACATTAGGCGTTTTAACAAAGATATATACAACAGAAATAACTGGATATGTGGATGTGATAACACGAATGCGCTCTTCTGTTTTCCTTGTCTTCTTTTCGGTGGGGATTATGCATGGTCAAAGGGAGGGATAAAAGATCTTGTGCATCTTACCGGAAAAATTAAGAAACATGAAAATTCGAAGCTCCACTTGAACAATCAAACAGATTTGTCGCTTTTAGGGACAATCAATATACGCTCACAACTTGATTCTGCGTACTGGGCAAGTATACAGAAACATAATGAAAATGTAATCAGGAATAGATACATCCTTCATAAAATAATAAATTGTATAAAATTTTGTGGTGCTTTTGAACTCGCAATGCGGGGCCATGACGAGGCAGAAGGTTTATCCAATCTGGGGATATTTCGTGGACTGATAGATTTCAGCGCTGATTTAGACCAAACATTAAGGGAACACTTACAGGGCTCTAGTAATTTTAAAGGAACCTCCAAAACCATTCAAAACGAGTTGTTAGATAGCATGCTATTAGTGTTCAGACAAGAAATAACACGTGAAATAGAGCAAACACGTTTTGTAGCACTTCTTTCTGACGAAACTTCAGATAGTTCATCACAATTTCAACTGGTAGTGATATTAAGATACGTGAGAGAAGGTACTCCAGTTGAACGTTTTTGGGGATTTTTATTGCCTCCAAAGCATGACAGTGAAAGCCTTGCTCAAACTATTTTGAGTGAAATCCAACCTATTATACCGTCGCACAAATTAATTGCTCAGTGCTACGATAGTGCTGCAGTTATGAGTGGTCAACATGGCGGGGTCCAAGTAAAGATTAAAGCAGAATATCCATCAGCATACTTTGTGCACTGCTATGCTCATCAGTTAAATTTAATAATGCAGCAAGCGTGTTCACAAAATACAGAGGTTAGGACATTTTTCGCTAACTTACAAGACATTCCAGCTTTTTTCTCTCATTCACCACAACGAGTTGCTGTACTGGATCGAATAGTTAAAAGAAGAGTGCCGCGGTCCGCTCCAACTCGTTGGAATTTCTATATTCGAACAGTAAATGTTGTTTTTGAATACCGAAATGAACTTATTGAGTGCATGGAAGACATTCGGAAGGAACTTATTTAACATACAGCGATAAATCAAGCCTCAGCTATTGAAAGAATGTTGCAGTGTGAAACATTTGTATTCTGGTTGACATTTTTTCATCATATTATGCCACACGTGGACATATTATTCAATCAGCTGCAAAAGAGGAAAGCTGATCCTAGTTATCTAGATAATGCCCTTAAATCATTTGAGAGCAATGTACAAAGGTTGAGAGCAAGCATTTCCGAAATACAAGAAGAAGCACAGAATTTGGCAACAACATCTGCACCTCACGAAATAAAAAGAAGACGAAGAGAAGATACAATAAATTCTCGTCGAATTGCAGCGATTGAAGTGTGTGATGTGATCATAAATACAGCGAAATCTAGGTTCCAATATACTGGTCACCTTGTCGCATCATCCCTTTTGTGTTCAGAAAACTTTCTTCAGTATGTTCAACAGTTTCCCAATGATGAATTAAGTGTAACTGTGACACAATACCCATACTTAGAGAAAGAGCGTCTTCGAACTGAGTTGGGCGTCATTTATGACCGGATTGAGTTCAGAAATATGCAAGGTCCCTTACCATTTTTAAATTTTCTGAACAAACACAATTTGTGTGACAATTTTAGGGAAACCACAAAACTTTTGGAAATTCTTTTAACTGCCCCAATGACAACAGCTGAAGCAGAACGTTGCTTCTCAAGTTTAAAAAGAGTTAAAACATTTTTGAGAAGCACAATGTGCCAGGAAAGACTCAATGCTTTGGCTGCCTTATCAATCGAGCGTGATTTCATATCCACCATACCGAACTACAATGATAGAGTAATAGAACATTTTGCACAGCAGAAGACACGTTGGATGGACTTCATTTGCAAACGATAAGGTAAGATGTCTATAATTCAGTAGTATTGATAAAATTTCTGTCTGTAGACATTACGTGAATTCGGAATTTTTATGGTATCTAAAAACAGCATGTTTCTTACGATATGGATATGGTATTTTTAAGTTTGTTGTACGCAACAGTGGTGTATTTAGGAGGGAGACATCGGGCTCACGCTCCTCCGAAATTCATAAAACTTGTCGGCATCCAAAAGGAAAAATTGAAGTGTCTATTCAATATGTTGTGTATAGCTTCTCCCGAAACAAAATCCTAAATACGCCACTGACACGCAATAATCAAAACAATAGTGTTTTGGTTGCATGATACAGTAAAGCTGTATACATATTTGTCAATATCCAATTATAATTGTCATTTATAACGATTAAGAATGCTAAAATTTTATGCTGGTTGGTGTATGCACATTTTATAATTTATTACTGCGAAGAATAAATTCAATATTCACAAAACAAATTGTGCAGAACTACCTCTAATTATGGTATCGAGCCGCTACTGCCCTAGGACTTATCTCATAATGTGTAGTATGCCTTAGCGGTAACATGGAAAGCAAATACTGCATTAGACTAATTTTATGTCCCTGATTTCAGGTTGGAAAACACTTCGTTATTTTGTTGTAATAATCTGTATTTTTCTTATTAACGTATAATTTATGTTTAAATTTGACTTGTTACAAAGACCATTCAGTAATAATTTTATATTGTTCTCTTTGATTTCTATATCTAGAGTATATAAAATAATAATATACAAACACAGTTAATCACTGATACTACTAATAAGTATAGTTATAATTTCGTAAGTTTACATTGAAACATAGTAAAAAGACACAAATGAAATGAAATCAGAAACATAAACTTGATGTTTTTCCTATTCCTTTCGTGTGGTGTGAGGTCTTCATTTTCCAGAAACCAACAGTAATCTCTCATTATTCCTGAAGTCCATTTTTTTTCTGGTAGAATTCTTCCATCATTCTAATACACCGGTTAAATCTCTCTCTCCTTATTCATCACAGACGTTGCCTAAGTTTCCTAGGAAGAAGTTCAGATGCGAATGGAGAAAATGGATATTCGGTGGCATTCGACACCTCAAATATAAATGGTATTAGGAAAGTTTTGCAATAAAGTTTTATTTTAAAAATAATTTCCACCACATTCAATACATCTCTTTATCGGAAAACCAATCGTTAAACCAGACCTGCCAAGTTTCACTAGGGAGTAAGGTACACTTGTCCCAAGCTCCCAGAAGATCATCACTGAAAAAAAAAAAAAAAACTATTCTTTTCAGCTTCATTTTCACATACAGAAACAGTGCAAAGTAGCTGTGTGTGCTGGGCGAGACAGGGAGAGTACTGTCTGGGCTGTAAGGAGAGTGCTCAAGAAGTTTCAGTCCTGTAGTGGTTAAATATTCGGTGCAGGTTTCCCGCGATGAGCTAGAACATTGATATGGTGGAAGAACCAGTGTTCATTCTAGAATTTGGTCGTAGATTCTTCATAGAATCGATCACTTTAGGCAGGCACTGTTCAGTGTACCGCTAATCTGTGACTACTTTAAAAAAAAAACAAAAAAACGAAACGCTCACAATTCCACTAGATTTGAAAAATACAGCTATCATTTTCTTCTTTAGTGATTAGGATTTACTTTGTTCAGCCTTTGTCGCTACATCATCGTAGTACAACCAAGTCTCGTCACCTGTCATAATGTTGTTCACATATCGAGATTGTCTCTTATCAAACATTTTGCAGCATCTCCCAGCACCATGTCACACTAGTATCATTTGCTCTTCAATCAGACTATGCAGCACTCAGAGACAACTCTTTATCTGATTGAAGTTTCTTCTTTAAGTTTCTTCACGTGGAAATGATCATACAGAATCGAACGAATGCTGGTGCATTTAGGCCTAAGGAATCCTCAATCTGGTGGTAGGTGGTGGTAGGTCTCGCCTGTCTTCGTCAAACGTTTTCCTAACAGCAGTAATGTTTTCTTCCGTAACTGAAATTCGCGGCCTTCCCGCCCTCTCAGCGTCATCCAGAATGAAATTTCCCCTTTGGGATTATCTGGTCTACTTCTAAACTAAGTGGGAAGCTAAACTGCAAAACTCCTGGTATCGCATTTCATGATCAAGCTGCAATAGCAAGCACTTTAAAGTATCACTGCTAATAAATAACTCAGTTCATCGACTTGGCGCAGCGGTTACAGTGCAAGTATGAACATGTCTCAGCATGCACCAAAAAGCAGACTCCTGCGACACATAGTTGCGTCGTATTGCAAAACTTTTCTAATACCCTGTATTTGTATCTGCAATTTAGCTGGAAGTTCTCCACTAAAAGCTGCCACTTGTTCACCTTATACTTTCCAAGAAATCCTTTTACCAGGAACACAAAAAAATTCCTGCGAGTTAGAATATCTGGTTTAAAAATATGTATCGTTCAACATTTTTCGGATTTCAAACCCCAGGAAATTAATCTATTTAACAATATCGCTAAATATCGGAAAAAAATATTTCTTCATAGTGAAATTCATCTCCTTTCTTTTCCATTGCTTCGACGAAACTTTTCATCAGTTCCAGTTTAATCTGAAGGAAAGGCTACATTTTATTTAAGGGTCAGTCAATGCTGCTTGAGTTTGCTATTAGTTTCACCTGAAATAACTTCTGTCCTTTATAGCCAATATTTTATTTAGTACTGTTTCTCTGTTTCTCTGCTGTCCTACAAACAAACAAACAAACAAAACAGCAGTTATTCGTGAATCTTCCTTGGAGAGCAAGAGTAGTATTGGCCCCACCCTATCGAAGTTTGGACTTTGACCCCGATCTTTATGACGCTATAGGTCAAAGGTCAATGACCTTGGCCCGGGGTCAATAACCTAGGGGTACCTAGGACACCCCCTCTAAATTTTGGCAGAGGTACCATGGCCCACCCCTAAATTTTGGCAGGGGTACATAAGACCACCCCCTTAAATTTTGGAAATTGCCAAACTTAAAAATTTGGTATGGTAGCCTAGGACCACAGTATGTACCTCTATTAGTATTGGGTGTCTATGTCGTTTCCTTTTATGGGTAAAAAATTGCCAAAAATTCAAATTTCGGGGGGTTTTGACCTAATTTATCCCCTTTGATGAGGTGTTATTACTTTATATAGTTATATGGGCGTATACAGGGGTTCATTCCCTTTCATAAGACATGGGTATATTAATGCACCCCTTGAAAAATTTGGGAGGGGAACCTTGGCCCACCCCTTAAATTTTGGAAATTGATCAATTTAAACATTGGGTATTATAGTACAGGACCCTAATATGTATTATGATAAATTTGGGTGGTCCACCTCATTCCCTTTTAGGAGTACAAAATTGCCAAAAATATAAACGTAAGCAATACGTTGTACCACCTGTTTGGTTTTCGACCTAATTTATCTGCTTGGATGAGGTCCTATTACCTTATATAGTTATATGGGCGTATACAGGGGTCCATTACCTATCATAAGACATAGGTACATTTGTGCATCCCTTTAAATTTTTGGGAGGGGTACCTTGGCCCACCCCTTTAATTTTGGAAATTGCCCAATTTAAACATTTTGTATTATAGTATAGGACCCTAATATAGATCACTATAAATTTGGGTGGTTCACTTCGTTTCCTTTTAGGAGTACAAAAAATTGCCAAATTTTAGTACAACCACGTGTTTGGTTTTTTCGGTCCATTTTATCCCCTTTGATGAGATCCTACTACCTTATATGATTACAGGGTCTATTTCCTATCATAAGACATGGGTATATTGTTGCACCCTTCTTAAAATTTGGCAAAAGGTACACCCCTTCAATTTTTGGAAATTGTCCAATTTAAGCATAGGACAGGACCTCAATATGTTTCGGTGGTCCTATTGCCAATTCTTTTAGTACAACCACGTGTTCGGTTATTGACTCAATTTATCCTATTTGATAAGGTTATAAGGTATGGACAGGTATCCCCTTTCAATTTGGTAGGACCCTTCGGGTGTAGTACGGTCACGTGATCGATGATTTGGTTTTGATGCGCGACGAGGTCCCTGGTCAATGTTCTCTAGGAATTAGGTGGAAACTTTGCCCAGGGTTCTCTCTTATTTCGCACAGTTCTTTAGGAGAATCTGATAACTTTGTATGTATCATATTGATGGAATGAACAATAAAAACACATAGATAAGCATAAATTGTATTTTATTCATTTTTCTGGTTTCTTCTTTTTCTTTCTTGTTACACTAAGGTATTGACAATGTTTGTATATTGAGCTGGGTTTCTTCATTAGACCTCCTCCTCTTCTTGATTGTAATGATTTGTTTTCATGTTTTGCAGCATAGCACCCGTTTGCAAAGCTTCGTATTGTGAATTCTGTAAAAAGAACGAGGAAAAAGATGATTAGTATAGAAATAGATGATGATAAAACAAATACACTTACAATGATAAATATGATAAAATTACCTGGAAGGTATATTGCAATAGTATACGATCATTAACTGTGGGTACTGTTGTGAACAAGTATTGAATTTCACGCAGAGATTTTTCTTGGGCTTTACAGCACAAATAAAATAAGCATAATAGCCACATACGGATGAACCAAGAATTTGCATTTGGCTATTATTATATTTATAATACATACAATGAAGTTTTAAGAATGCAACATGTTGTGGTACATAAGGAGGAAGGCCATAGCTGTCAAAATATTCTCCAACACTGCGATTATCAATATAAATTGCAATCCAATGGCTTCCTAGTTTTGTGGATGGATCTGTATTTACAATGATTGCCAGAGGAAGAGAAATCCGTGAGGGCAACTCATCGCTTGCAAATACCCCGGTAAAATGATTTCTGAATAATGGACTACCTTTTAAAGCACAAGCTAATTGTAATGTATTCAACATCGTGAATGGAAATGATACATAACGTATACGTACCTTGGAATTTAAAAGTCCAGGATAATGTTGCGCTGGTGGTCGATCTCTAGGAGTGAGGAAAACTCTCCATACACAATACAGTTTGCAGGTTCTGCTAATTTCTCTTGGAAATGAAGTTCCAATCGGATGGCTCCGTGTCGTTGTAAATTCCAATAGTGACAATCTCCAGCAGAAGAATCGGGAGTGAGATCAAATACGAACAGTGTATATCCATTCTTGTAGTCGGCTCTTGAAATTGTATTTCCAGTATTGGTAAAATGTATGCCAGAGCCTGAGAACAATGTGTGGTACGATGAAATGTAGAGATTTTCTTCAAAGTTGGGTTGCAATGATTTTGAAGGTACAGCTTTTCCATCCACGTACAATGTAAAGAAATTAATGTTTAGATGTTGAAATTCAAATGGATTGCTGGTAATAGTTCCACTGGATGCTTCATTCGATGTAAATCCTACAATAATACGATTTCGCAATGTTCCCATAAACAGGTTATCAATAGTTTTGGATTGTATATCCTTCGGGATGGTAAATGATTTCATTTGAACTCTTGTCAGAGGATACTTTGCCGGTGTAGATTGTAAAATTTTATTGTGTGCCAATTTGACACTAGGGCTGATGCTGACTTTTTTCACCTGCAACGATGCATCTAGAATATTGATTTTTGCATTGATACCACTTTCACTGGCCATAAGACAAAAGTTTGGTTTTGCAGGAATAAGTTTCACACGTAATTCCCCCCCATGAATTAAAAATTTATCTTGATTAAAAATGTCACAATGAAGATGTCCAATCATATCGAATTTCATACTTTGTTTTGTCAGTTCATAGCGTTGTTGAAATCCTTTGTTCTCCCTGGTGGTTGCGTTCATATGACCAGCCGTATCTTGAAACCACATTGCTGTTTGTAAAAGTGTATTTTTAGCTCCATCACTATAATTGAGCAGTTTTTCCAGGTACGAACGATACGGATGATTATGTGACGGAAATGAAATCAGTTTATTGTTCAAGTAGATTTGTACTTCACTAAACATAGCATTTAGAAAATCATTGACAGGTGCAATTGCTTTATCCTTTTCGGTGAAGGAGGAACCATCTGGTTTCACAATTTGTGCTTGGATGTATAATAAGGTTTGTGGCAAATCAATATATTCATCACTGCTACCATCACTACAAATTCTATTGGTGAATTTTCAGCTATTGAACTAATTGGTTTGTAGCCAAAAATACGATTGTCTAGAACACTGGTTTGCGTGGGTAACGTTGAAAAAATGTCCAATTCACTTTTTACACATTCACAGGATTGATGATGTAAAAGCCATCTTTGAATTAATAAAAAATATCTGGTGACGATGCCAATGATTTCTTCTTCTTATATGATAATTTACGTCTCTTCGTAGGATTGATGGTGTTGTTGATCGTTGGAAGGTCAATCTCAAACTGAGAACAGTCATCCCATTTTCGTTTATGATATCCACTTCCCAGCATAGTTTTCAACTTATTTTTAGCTTTTTCTTGTAAATTTGTTTCTGCCTCTTGCATACGTTGATGAAACGATTCTTCCAGCGGTTGATTCGAGATCACAACATCATTAATCATATTGGCACCTGATTTTAATAATTCTTTCCCACAGTTTTAGCTCCTTGCTTCACAAGTGGTAACACTGAACGAAATAAACTACCAAGGAAACTTCCAATGCCATGTCCTGCTTGATAGGGACTTCCCACATAGACGTTGCCGATACCGGACAACACTTGTTTTTGATTGTATTGCAAATACGGATCAGTCATGACGACGACGACGGAAATGTAATTTTGTACACACCGTTTCAAAGGTGAATGGCATACGATGACCTGTGCTATCCCTTATATCGATTTGTATTTGCTCAAAATTCATTTTTTCCACCGGAACATAATGTGCAGGATGAAAGATTTGTACTGCATGACTTCCAAAAGTATGATTCACAGGATCCATGTTGACAATTCGTAGCAAGGGTACCATTGTATCTCCAACAATGACAGATTCAATAATGTCACAGTAGACGTACATTTGTGATGGTAAGCCTAATCATACATCCGGTGTATATTGTCCCTTTTCCATATCTTTTAAATCACTTTTCGGTTCAAATCCAAGTATTAAACTAACACTTGGTGAGATTTGTACAGAAGTATGGATTTCCTTATTGGGATGTCTTATGAGGCATATATTATTAGTTGCGTCATGAGATATAAATAAATTAGTTTCTTTATGATGTATATTAATTGCATGAATAAGATCCTGTATATTGTTATAATAGCGTACAGGGATCGTTACAAACTTCCACGGTTCTTGATCACTACTACTTGACGATTTGTAATATATTTTATTGTTTTTACTGTTAATGTTCAGCAAAGAATGTGGATAATGAATCTCTACAATTGCCACATCCCATTTCTGGCGAAACTCTACACGTCGTTGTAATTTCGTAATATATGAAGTCAATGTATTTTCTGAAAAATAATCCCTGGAACTATTACTGGGAAGTGTAACGTAAAAATCTTGATCAGGTTCCATTCTTCTTCTTCTTCTTCTTCAATGAAGTTGCAGGAATCCACGAATTGAATGAGGAAGGATATCCTTTCCACTGGACGAGATACTCCTTTCTGCGACTTTTTGTTCTTGTACGTAATATTTTATCGATGAGGAACGTCGAAGGGAGCGACACTGGTTGTAATTCTTCTCTGTAGAAAACACCATCGATGAGTTGATGATTTAAATCCTCTAGTCGATACACTGGTGGGTTTCTTGGTACAATGGCTTTTACTCTAAATATTTCCCAAGTGCAGTTCTCAAGGTAACCCTTGTCAAAGATACGTTTTGTTTTACTTATACGAACAGTATCACCAACAGATAAATCCGTATCTTGTTTTGAACGTTGTAGCTTTTTGTCGTATAAGTTATGCCACACCTCCAGTAAATTGTCCTGAGAAACGTTTGCAGGTGCCATTTTAATACTGGAATGCCGACTTTCATTGTATGCTTTTACAAGTAAAGGCAATACTTTGATGTAATTGTATGTTTGATATTTGGTAAAGTATTTCCACATACGATGTTTCAATGTCTGATTAAATCTTTCTGCGATGCTGGCTTTAATATCTGGATCCTTTGTTGTAACATGTTGCACGTTGTGTTTCCTGAGAAACTTTTGTAGTATCTTGTTGGTAAATTCAGTTCCTTGATCACTCCGTAGCATAATTGGTTTCCTGTCCTGGAAAATCATTTCAAATGCATTCACTATATCCTCGGAACTTTTTGATTGTAGTGGTACAGCCCACCCGTACCGACTAAACACATCAATCACTGTAAGAATATAGCGGTAATTGTCATTATAGTTTTGAAGTGATTGTAAATCATTTAAATCACACTCCCATTGATCATCAATATTGTTGACAAGATAAAAATCTCTACGGAAACGACGACGTACAGGACGATGTAACGGGTAGGTAGGTTGCTTGTTTAACCAAAGTTTTATTTTGGCTAAAGGTATAGATTTTCCTGTGACTTGCCATAATTTCTTTGCAGTAGAAAACGATGCAGGGTGTGCTGGATTGTAATAAATGGATTTCAACTTTTTGTTCATGGTTTGTACGTTGACCATTGTAGAATGATACGTTTTCTTTTTGGTCGGACTTCTAAAACATCATCATCATCTTCTTCTTCTTCTCCGGAAGAAAATAATTCAGGTGCCGGTTTTGGTGGTGCAGATCCTTCAGATGCTGTTGTACTATTATGCTTGACAATATAGTTTAATCTTCGTGGATTACCAATCAATTCTTGAGGTGTGTTTGACGATGCAAGGTAGTTGCAAAACAATTCCCAGCCTTGAGGATTAGAATGTTTTCTCGGTCGAGTCACATCGCACATTAAATCTACAATATTGGATCCATGTAGTTTATTATCGTTGATGTACACTGTTCCTTTATTATCCCACGTAATTGCGTCATCTTGTTTTAAACGACGGAATAGTAGTTCAGCTTTCTTACGATACATTTGTGGTATTGCGGCTAAAATTTCTTGTTTCGTACTATCGTCAACATTCGGGACGTCACCATCAGATTTCATTGATGTAATTGTAAGTGGTATTGGTTCTTCTTGTTTACGTATCACATAAAGATATTTCTGTAATATTCTATTGTACTGATTCCATTTTTCTTCATCACTTGGATACGATGTATTCAATATAGATTGCGTTTCACGATCGAGATTAGATTCTCGATTTTCATTCACACGGGATGATGATGCATGCATTCGTTGAAGCATTTCTGGTGGCACTAAAACCATCTTCTTGCTATGTTCCATGATGTTTATTGTTTAAACAAAATACTGGATAACACGCTTCCTACAATAGGTGCAAGTAATGCAGGTAAGAATCCTCCTTGTTGTACGGCTAAATGTCCCTTCTTTTTATCCAATGATTTTGTATTGTCTACGAGATAGCGGAGCGTGTTCTTGTAACGCTTTAATCTTGACTTCTGCGCACTTGTCAGTGGAACATTACCTTTTAAGACATAACAACATTCACAAATACTATGAATTAATGAAGCGTCTGCTTTGGCAATAATAGCTTTACGCAATCGTGGTTTAGCTTTGTGCAGAGCACGTAGCAGATCAGCGTGTTTCTCTGTAGAAGACATCGTGACAGACTAAGTCATTCTTTTCACATGCACAATAATTTAAACATGTTTTGTTGGTACGTAAACATAATGATGCAAATCGTCGGGAAAAATATTTGTACGAAATCGCATTTCATCGGATGTATCTTGTTTAAGATCCATCAGTAAATAGCCATGTGGATTTCTTGTTGCGTCTGCATAACTTTCTTGTAGAAACAGTGGATGCTCAGGCATGATTTGATAACTCATATGCTTGATTTGTGACTTGTCACGTGGATTTTAAAACAACACCAAATACGAACAATTTAAACTCATATTTCCATTTGCTTTACTTTGATGAAATACATTTTATGTTATAAAAATCACACTAATATTTCGATGATGCGATCCTTTCGTGAACATATCAACAGTATCACTATTCACTTCTCGCATATGGTCATCAATAATAATCAAATGTGGTCCATCTTGAGGCTGAAAATCTTTCATTCGTGGAAGTCAGTCCTGAAATTCTACTGGAACCGGCATTATTGCATACACGTCTTGCCATTCTGCATAATACCAGTATATCTTACGAAATATCGCATTGATCATGGTTGGGAGATGTGACAGTAATCGCTTCACAAAATACGTTTTTCCACACCCACTAGGTCCTGCGAGAATACAGATAAACGGATATTTCTACTGTGTATCCATGATGAACACTAACACCTTGTTTCAAAATGATGCGTATTTAAAGCGAGTACAAATTTTTTTTGTTTTAGTTTGTAAATTCTTGCACTCACTTGTAAATGTTGGCGAGAAACGAAAAAACCGTTCATCTGTTTATCGAATAGTTGCAAACCGTTTATTTGTTAATCGAATAGTTGAAAACCGTTTATTTGTTAATCGAATAGTTAAAACCCGGATAAAGTTTAACGGTTAACCGTGAAAGCTGATCACTGTTTGATTTAAATTCTAATTGAAAATTTTTCGTTTGAAATTTGTTTTGAAATTTTTGTTTGAAAAATTTTGTTTGAAAATTTTTTTCAAATTTTTAATTTGAAAATTTTTTTCGTTTCAAAAATATTGCTTCAAACTTTTCGTTTTGAAAATTCTTTAGTTTGAATTTTTTTCCTTTCAAAATTTTTATTTGAAAATTTTTCGTTTCAAAATTTTTGTTTGAAAATTTTTAGTTTGAAACTTTTTGTTTGAAAATTTTTCAAAATTTTTCGTTTCAAATTTTTGTTTTGAAAATTTTTTAGTTTCAAGATTTTCGTTTAAAAGTTTTCGTTTCAATTTTAGTTTTGAAAACTTTGGTGTGATTTTTTTAGTTTGAAAGTTGAAAAAAAGTTAAATGCCATGAATCTTTCCTTTCAAAGTTTCCACCTAAGTCCTAGAGAACATTGACCAGGGACCTCGTCGCGCATCAAAACCAAATCATCGATCACGTGACGGTAGTACACCCGAAGGGTCCTACCAAATTGAAAGGGGATACCTGTCCATACCTTATAACCTTATCTAACTAACTAACTAACTCTATGGCCTATGGAACCCGGAGGTTCAGTACCGCGTTCACAAAAGCTCTCCACTGACTTCTATCCTTAGCTAATTGGATCCAGTTTCTACTTTGTATTCCTATCTCTGCGAGATCCATCTTAATATTATCCTCCCATCTGCGCCTAGGTCTTCCTAATGGTCGTTTTCCTATGGGTCTACCAGTCAAGACTTTGAAAGTGTTTCTACTTTCTTCCATTCTAGCTACATGACCTGCCCACCTAAGCCTCCTAGACTTGACGACCCTAACAATGTTGGGTAAACCGTATAAACTATGTAGTTCCTCGTTATGAAGCTTCCGCCATTCCCCATTCTCGTTCCTCTTGGGTCCGAATATTCTTCTCAGGATCCTGTTCTCAAATACTTTCAGTCTATGTTCTTCCCTCAGAGTAAGCGACCATGTTTCGCAACCATACAGAACAACAGGCATTATTATCGTTTTATATATTTTAAGCTTCAAATTCCTCGACAGAATTCGCGACGACAAGAGATTTTGAACCGAATAGTAACACGAATTCCCTGCTTTTAGTCGACATTTAATTTCTTCGTGAATATGATTTTCGTCTGTTAATATTGATCCTAAATATTTGAAAGTATCCACTTTATCAAAAGTATTATTTAATATTTTAACGCCTCCACAATTTGCCGTATTACGGTCCCGACGCACTTCCATGTATTTAGTTTTCTCTGCATTTACTTCTAAACCCACGTCCCTGCAAGCGTTTAATAAGATCTCTGCATTTATTTCTACTGTTCTCCTATCATCCCCTATTAAATTTACATCATCAGCATATGACATAACCTGGTGAATGCCGTTCAACTCTAGGCCCTGGTTGCTATCTTTGATTTTCCTTATGGCGTATTCCAGCACAAAGTTAAATAATAATGGCGACAACGCATCTCCTTGTTTCAGGCCATTTTCGACGTGGAAGCTCGTGGACAAAAATTTTCCTACCCGGACTTTACTTTGGGATTCACTTAAACATATCTTAATTAATCTAATTAGCTTTCTCGGTATTCCAAGTTCTGTAAGAACGTTGTATAATGTTTCTCTCCTAACCGAGTCGTAAGCCTTTCTAAAATCAATAAATATTTGATGTACCGGGGTATTGTATTCCCACTTCTTTTCGAGTATTTGGCGAATGGTAAATATTTGGTCGATAGTTGATCGATTTCGTCTAAATCCGCACTGATAATCTCCAATCATTTCATCTGCGTATGGGGTCAATCTTGCTAACAGAATATTTGAAAGGATTTTATAGGATGTTGACAGAAGAGAAATGCCTCGATAATTATTACAGTCAGTTTTGTCGTCTTTCTTGTGAATTGGAACAATGATTGACTCTTTCCACTCTTGTGGCAATACTTCCTTGTTCCAGATAAGGAGAATGAGTTTGTGTATCTTGTTCCACAATTTTCGGCCTCCAGCTAAAATTAACTCAGCCGGAATTTCATCTACACCCGGAGATTTGTGTTTCTTTAATTTCTTTATAGCGGCTTCCACTTCTATTCGATTGGGTTCTGGAATATACGGTTCTGCGGTGTGTATCTCCTTTTCTCCACGCATATTAGTTTTTGGCTGCATCAAATAGGATAAATTGAGTCAATAACCGAACACGTGGTTGTACTAAAAAAAAATTGGCAATAGGACCACCGAAACATATTGAGGTCCTGTCCTATGCTTAAATTGGACAATTTCCAAAAATTGAAGGGGTGTACCTTTTGCCAAATTTTAAGAAGGGTGCAACAATATACCCACGTCTTATGATAGGAAATAGACCCCTGTAATCATATAAGGTAATACGGTCTCATCAAAGGGGATAAAATGGACCAAAAAAACAAACACGTGGTACAACATATTGCTTACGTTTATATTTTGGCAATTTTTTGTACCGCTAAAAGGGAACGAGATGGTCCACCCAAATTTATAATGATATATATTAGGGTCCAATACTATGATACCAAATGTTTAAATTTGGCAATTTGTACAATTTAAGGGGTGGGCCAAGGTGTCCTTCCCAAAAATGTTAATGGGTGCATCAATATACCCATGTCTTACGAAAGGGAATGGACACCTATACGTGACCATATAACCATATAAGGTAATAGAACCTCATCAAAGGGGGATAAGTTGGGCCAAAAACCAAACACGTGATTGTACTAAAATTTGGGAATTTTTGTACCCCTAAAAGGGAACGAGGTGAACCACTCATATTTATAGTGATCTATATTATGGTCCTATACTATAATACAAAATGTTTAAATTGGACAATTTCCAAAATTAAAGGGGTGGGCCAAGGTAAAGGGGTGCACAAACGTACCTATGTCTTATGATAGGTAATGGACCCCTATACATGACCATATAACTATATAAGGTAATAGGATCTCATCCAAGCAGATAAATTAGGTCGAAAACCAAACACGTGGTACAACGTATTGCTTACAATTATATTTTTGGCAATTTTGTACCCCTAAAAATGAATGAGGTGGACCACCCAAATTTATCATAATACATTAGATCCAATATATAAATATTAAATAGTAGTGGACTTAATTTACTCCCTTGAAGGAGACCTAATTAGGTATATCTTGACTGAATAGGTATTTCTGACTTTGATGAATACCTATCTATTTATTAAAGTATTGTGAATAATTCTGATGATTTTACTAGGAATTTTCAATTTATGCATTTTTTCTATTAAAATATCTAAATTCACATGATCATATGCACCAGTAATATCAAAAGAAATAGTCAGAAGCGCTCCTCTTGTTAAAAAGGTTTTATAAATGTCTAGTATTAAATTCGTTAATGCATCATACGTAGAGAAGTTCTTTCTGAATCCTGTAATTTCTGGAGAAAATATTTGTGCATGTTCTAGTAACCAATTCAATCTATTAAGTATTAGATTCTCAAATATTTTATAAGCGCACGATAGTAGTGCAATTGGTCGAAAATTATTAGAAGTAACTGAATCTTTAGAATTCTTTGGAATAGGTAGAATCAAATTTTTTTCCAGCTTGATGGAATATATCCAGTATTCCATATATAATTGTAGTACTCTAATATAGTTTGTAATCCTAAGTGAGGAAGATTTTTATAGTGAGAGTATGCGATTCCGTCTAGACCAGGCATGGTATTTTTATGGATGTTTTTTAGTACCACTTCTAATTCTGCTATTGTATAGTTTTTATCAAGAACTTCATTGTCGTTCGATATTAAATATTGAGTAAACAGACTACGATCATTATTAACGGTGCATGGAGTTAATTTATTGTGAAAAGATGGTATCAAATCTATATTTTGCAAATGGATTTGAGTGTCCTGTCGTCCTTGATATAGTTGAATTTTTTTCCAAAAATGCCATATTTTATAAGATGAAGTACGGTCCGATATGTAATTGCAAAATTCTTGCCAACTAGATCTTTTCGTATTATATATGATTTTTTTGGTTTGAGCTTTTTGTTTTTGATATTCAAAAAATGATTCGGGAGTACGTGTTGATACGAATTGTTTAAATAATATAATCGTCTTATTTACATACTTTTCACAAATGTTATTCCACCAAATAGGACGAGGTCTATATTTTTCCTTAGCGTTATTTTTTCCCAAAAGATTCATTATGATTCTCCTTACGTAAATCAGATACTGTTTTCTTTATAATTTTAAATACATTATCTGGGTTATTATTTTGTGATAAATGCATTTGAATTTGGTTTTGGTAATCTGTCCAAGAAATATTTGTAGATATTTTTTTGTAATTTAGATTTAAAACAAGTATTGATAGTGCTTGATCAATATTTTCCTTAGCTTTTCCATGTGGGATGAAATGAGTATAGAAAACAATAGGGAAATGATCGCTAGAACACGTATGATAATAAGTTTGCCAATCTGTTTCCATATAATAAAAATTTTTTGTTAACGTAAGATCTGGTGCTGAAAACGTATTAAATTGATATCTAGTAGGTAATCCATTGTTGAGAAAGATATATGATGAATTCAACAATTGAGAAAGAAATTTTCTACCTCCTGTAGTGGTTTTATTAGATCCCCAAACTACTGAATGGATATTGAAATCGCCACCTATATAATAAAAATTATAAGCAAGCAATTGCTTCCAGAAAGCCATATCTACATAATTTTTTGGTGGAATATAAAGATTAAGAATTTTTAAATTGCAAATTTTGATACTAAGATATTGTATATGCGAGTGTAAATTTTGAAATTGCACATTAATAGTTTGAAAATCTAATTATTTTAAACACATATTGCAATTCCTCCATGTGAGTCATGACGTATTTGATTTATACATTGATAGCCTTTAATTCGTAAAGGTATTTTAGGAGTACACCATGTTTCCTGTAATAATATAACATCAGGAGAGAAAACACTTATTAAATTTATTAAATGATATAATTTATCGTAAATACTTTGGGAGTTCCATTGAATAAAGATGAGTCTATCTTTCCTTCCTATATCCATTTTTTTAAAGATGTAAAGAATATAGATTGTTGAGGACAATATCAGGAGGAATCTGTGTACTATCTCCCTCATTTAGTTTCATTGATGAAAGAATTATCTTTTTGATCCCTTCTATTAACTTATGTTTGATTTGAGGAGGTAATATTGATGCAAATGTAAACTCTATATGCTTTCCGGAGAATTGTAGAGTTGTCTCCAGATGCTCTAATTTATGAGGATTTATTCTATCTATTCCCTTTGAGTCTTCAAAGGTGAAGTCTTGGATTCCAGAACATTCAGGGATCGGAGAAGCCACTTTTCTACGAGACATGAATGAATTATCTCTATAAGGAAGAGAATAATCAACTTTTTGTATGTCTTGTCTTTTTCATTTGAAGGTATTTTATTCGTATTAAACTCATCATTTGTTGAAGAGATTGAGTTAAATTTTATATTTTTATTATGAGGTTTACCCTTAACTAGTTGAGTAGTCGATTGAGAAAAGTTCCATGTATACAATTCCCCTTGACTTTTACGTCTCTTCCCCGGTGGTGAGCTAGGAAGGTCACTATTCACATGAACTATTGAGGTTATTTGTTTCGACACAGGAGTTACCAACGGAGGCATGTGTTCTATATTAAACAAGGATGCATAAGTTGAGTGATTCGTATTAGAGTGATGCCCCTCTGTTGTACGGAGGTTGGCAATAGTATGATCTGAGTTGGAGTTAATATTGTTAGAATTCTTTTTTTTAAAATTGCATTCGCTTCATTAAAAGAAATCTTTTCTTTCGCCATTAGTTCCATAAGTTTACCTTGTCTTATTTTCTCCGGACACTCTTTAAAATCTGCTGAATGGTTTCCATTACAATTGATACAGTGAAGAGGGCTGTTACAAGTTTCTGACGAATCTGGAGCACCACATTTTATACATAAACTTTTATTTGATCTACAATTATTCTTACGATGCCCGAATTTATTGCAACCTGATATACATTGTCTGATAGCCGGTATATATGTGTGAACCGAGCGCTTAATATAATACAACTTAATATCATTAGGGAGTTGCTGTGAGTCGAATGTCAGAATAACTGTGGAACTGGGTTCTAGTTCACCCGTTGAAGTTCTTTTGAAGATAGGTCTAGCTGACGTAACTGTCAAGTCACATTTTATATCATTTAATATGTCTGACATTTCTATGTCTGTTTCTATACCATGTATTACTCCCATTGAGTAGATGAGATGATTCGGAATAAATACTATCCAATGATTTTGAGATAAGATTTCGTGATCTAAAAAGGAATTGGCTTCCTCGCCCGATCGGAATTTTATTTTCAGTAAATTTCGACCAATTTTGTCCACACTTTGAATTCCTGAAATGTGTGCAAGGTATAACTTTCTACTAATTGACATAATGTGTTTTATACCTAATTCATCTGAATTGGATTTGACGAAGACATCATATGGAGCGAAATGCTGTGAACCATATTTGTTTTTACCTATGGTAGTGGAATTATTAATATCTTTAAAGCTCTTGGAAGTAGCTTTTTTGTTCTGGAGGCCATCTACGGAAGAATACCTTCTTTGATTAGGTTGATTATTATTAGTATTCAATACCTGGTCATTTACTTCCGATGTAATCATGGAGTCATGTTCATCTAGAACATTTGATCCTGTATCTTCTCTTTCAACCTCATTGATCATTATGTATTTATCTATATTTACTTAGCACGAACATAATTGATCATAGAAGATATTAAAAACACAAAACACAACTTAGGATGAAAATATTATAACAGTCAGAACACTAAATTAACACACTAATTTATGTAACTAAAAAAGGAATGTTCTCACCAAGAAAAGAAGTCTGAAATGTTCCAGAGAAGTTCACCGAATTATATGCACTCTATTATTGTCTGTGCAATAAATCGTAATGTTTTTCTATAAACACTAATTTTGAAAACAATAAGTTACACTGTAATAGGTTGTTGATTGATAATAAACATATTTAACCATTAAACGAACTCGACATGTATCGAACGTATCCTCTCCTGTATGCATTTTTGCCGATCCCAAACGTTTCAGCATACTTGCTAATTTGATGTCGAGAACATAATCCAAACAACCCCTGCGGGGCTTCTAACCCGTTCCTACTACTACTACTACATTAGCTGTGGATCTATATAGTACAAGGGCAAATGTACTACTACTACTACTACATTTGCTGTGGATCTATATAGTACAAGGGCAAACTTATTTTAATGAAATTTTTTTAAGAAATGATCGTTAAATCACTTTTGAATATTATTTTTAATCTTATTTTAACGAAAGAAGTGTTATAAACATTTTTAAAAGTAGTAAAAAAAACTGTCCGTAGGCAGGATTCGAACCCTCGCCAAAAGCATTTTCGTTACTAGCATGTTACGCTAGACCACTCGACTAGCAGAGCCGACGACAATTTTCGTTTACTTTGTTGTATATGTAGATCATGTCTTGTGATATCGCATCTGTATCGACCAATCAGATCAGAGGATATGCTGAAACGTTTGGGATCCGCAAATATGCCTCCTGTATCTTATCTCCTTCTTCAAAACCTTCTTCAAAACTTTTTCAGATCAATAAAACAGATAATCATTAATTTAATACATTTTCTTCTTCTTTTAATCTTTGTTTCTAGGGATGATACGGACCACAAAACTAATTGCCCACATCTAAATATTTAACAGCAAACAATTAAAATTTTAAATTTAATTTTTTTAAGAATTACAAATAAACAAAATTTAACAACAAAACACAAATTACAATATATGTAATGCACGGTATACATTCAGAATACCGGGGCATTGCAATGTAACCAACACACCAACACTCTTAACAATTAACGCGAACAGCACCAAATCATCATAATCGAATTGTGAGTAGTACTGAAAAGAAAGAAAAAACCTTTGCACTGGAATACTTTGGCAGAATCCACGTACATGAATGTTCCTAATGATTGCATAATGTGGAATTATATATACAAAGTTGTCACATTATAATGACCTTTTCTTTGTCTTTACACTGTGGAGTATGCAAGGGAAGTTTTGGGGTTTAATTTCTCGTTAAGATATTATGGAAAAATAAATATGTATTATGTTAGGATTTATATTTAAAACTCACACTTTGTATTTCGCTATTAAACTTACTATCACACGAACTTCTAACTTTATTATATACAGTACGTTACCTGTTTTTCTTTTCCGAATTACCCTTATAAGTTCTAATAGTAGAAGTTGCATACATACGTTTCGTTCGCGATGCCCTTCCACTTTTCATGCCTAAAACGTTTGTGATACCTCGAATCAGTGAAAGTTAAGAATCAGTGACAACACCAGAGGGGAATAGGAGGACGAGCGTCCGTCCCATGTGACTACGCCTGCCCCCTGCAGACAAATTGTATTATGAAATAGGTGAAGTAATATAAAATTACCTTTTTTGTATACAAAATTTAATTTATGCCTTGGCTTTCTTCTTAATTTTATCTAGAAATTATGAGAATGTTTCCGAGTCACGAGAGGTATACTAAGAGTGTAATATATCAACATTTAAATCATATTTAATATTGAAGTATATTCTTACGTATCTTAAAATGTTGATAAATACTCTTCATTTTCCGCGCTCGTGCGTTTTCTCGAGGTTCTCCTGTTTCCTCCCTTTCTTCATTCCACCATTTGTTTTATTTCTCATCATCATCGACTCCTTTAGGCTAACCGGCATAAGCATGGGCGTAAAACTGAAAAATTTCATTTTATTCTTCATTGTGTTCGTACAACCGCTGTAATAATTACTGAAATAATTTATGAATTTTTATTATCAATGATGTAATACTAAAACACTAGTTTCTAAGACTTCAGTGAATTTTTGCCCATGAGCTTTGTCTCAAAAATGAGACAAGAATTGTCGTTTCTCGTCTCGTCTCTATCTTGGACATACACCTCTTGTCTTAACTCTTACTAGAACATACACTTCTCGTCTCGGTTCCAAGACGACATGAGAAATTTCTGTATCCTGCACATTACTTTTCTGGTCTCCAAATACTAAATTTCTGTCACCCTTCATGCCGTTGTTTTCATTTGCTTGATTCATCAAGTATTTAAAAGTTAGGCTGAATTTAAATATTTCTCTTTGAAGTATGATTTTTTTCTAATCAGATATGTTTTTTAAACGAAAAATACTCTATACGATCTAGCATGATGCAAAGGGTTTAGAAGAACCAGTAGTTTTACATCCTACTAACCTATTATTCTTTTAAAATTTCTGTCAGAAATATAATTTCTAAGAATTTTTTTAATATAATACGTATGTTTCTTATTACCATTATTCTCCGGACAATAACAATTTTAATGTGATAGGATTTAAGTTCTATCTCTCTCTCTTTCTTCTCAGCACTCAATGCGTGTCATTCAAAATTACTATATACAGGGTATTTCAAACCACACCGACTACGTTTGGGAGCTGATTCCTGACACCAAGATAAGACAAAAAGTATAGACCAACCTGTTTGCACAAATGCTTCCTTTGAATTATAGGCTGCCGAAAACACGAAAAAATGAAATTTAAAGGTCCACAGCTCCAAAACAATGGTACCTACCGTAGTCGACTCAAGTCTTAACTTCGGATCTAATATGTGCACTATCCAAATATCCATGTTTCAGAATCCTGCGGTACTTCCCCAACAATATTATAGAGATAGTTTGTGCTTCAAATTATATGCCCCTAGTAGTAATGGCCTGACCTGATCTCACTTTGGACTTTGACACCGACATTTGTTACGTCATAGGTCAAAGGTCAATGATCTTGGCCCGGGCTCAATGACCTAGGGTACTTAGGACCACCCTTCTAAATTTTGGCAGGGGTACCATGGCCCACTCCCTAAATTTTGGACGGGGTACATAGGGCCAACCCCCTTAAATTTTGGAAATTGCCAAATCTAAAAATTTGGTATGATAGTATAGGACCATGGTATGTACCTCTATTAGTATTGGGGGTCTATGTCGTTCCCTTTCATGGGTAAAAAACTGCCAAAAATTCAAATTTCGGATGATTTTAACATAATTTATCCCCTTTGATGAGGTGTTATTATCCTATATGGTTATATGGGCGTATACAAGGGTTCATTCCCTTTCATAAGACATGGGTATATTAATGCACCTCTTTAAAAATTTGGGAGTGGTACCTTGGCCCAGCCCTTCAATTTTGGAAATTACCCAATTTAAACATTTAGTATCAGAGTATAGAAACCTAGTATATATCATGATAAATTTGGGTGGTCCACCTTGTTCCCTTTCATAGGTACAAAATTGCCAAATTTTAGTTCAACCAGGTGTTTAGTTTTTTGGCCCAATTTATCCCCTTGAATGAGGTCCTATTACCTTATATGGTTATATGGTTATGTATAGGGGTCTATTCCATAACATAAGACATAAGTACATTTGTGCACCCCTTTAAAAATTTGGGATGGGTACCTTGGCCCACCCTTAAATTTTAGAAATTGCCCATTTTATACATTTGGTATAATAGTATAGGACCCTAATATATATTATGATAAATTTGGGTGGTCCACTCCGTTCCCTTTTAGGGGTATAATATTCCAAATATAAACGTAAGCAATACGTTGTACCACCTGTTTGGTTTTTGACCTAATTTATCCCCTTGGATGAGGTCCTATTACCTTATATGGTTATACTGTTATGTATAGGGGTCTATTCCATAAGACACAGGTACATTTGTGCACCAGTTTAAAAATTTGGGAGGGGTACCTTGGCCCACCCTTAAATTTTAGAAATTGCCCATTTTATACATTTGGTATAATAGTATAGGACCCTAATATACATTATGATAAATTTGAGCGGTCCACCCCGTTCCCTTTTAGGGGTATAAAATTGAAAATATAAACATAAGCAATACGTTGTACCACGTGTTTGGTTTTTGATCTAATTTATCTCCTTGGATGAGGTAATTTTACCTTATGTGGTTATATGGTCGTGTATAGGGGTCCATTAACTATCATAAGACATAGGTACATTTGTGCACTCCTTTAAATTTTTGGTAGGGGTACATTGGAACTGCCCTTCAGTTTTGGAAATTGCTCAATTTAAACATTTGGTATTGTAGATAGAATCCTAATACATATTACTATAAATTTGAGTGGTCCATCTCGTTTCCTTTAGGGGTACAAAATTGCCAAATTTTAGTACAACCACGTTTTGGTTTTGGCCCAATTTATCCCCTTGGATGAGGTCCTATTACCTTATATTGTTATATGGTCATGTATATTGGTCCATTCCCTATCATAAGACATGGGTTTAATGCACCCCGGGAGGGGTACTTTGGCCCACCACTTTATTTTGGAAATTGATTAATTGAAACATTTGGTATTGTAGTATAGAATACTAATACATATTACTATACATTTGTGTGGTCCACCTCGTTCCCTTTAGGGGTACAAAATTGCCAAATTATAGTACAACCACGATTTGGTTTTGGCCCAATTTATCCCTTGGATGAGGTCCTCTTACCTTATATGGCTATATGATCATGTATAGGGGCCCATTCCATATCCCCTTAAATTTTGTAAATTTTCCAATTTAAGCATTCGGTATCATAGTACATGACCTCAATATGTATCATGATAAATTTGGGTGTCCACCATGTCCCTTTCATGGATAAAAATTGCCAAAATATAAACATAAACAAACAATATGTTGTACCACGTGTTTTAATTTTCTCCCAATTTATCCCCTTTGATGTGGTCTTATTACCTTATATGGTTATATGGTCATGTATATAAGTTCATTTCCTATCATAAGACATGGGTACATTGATGCATCCTTTAAAAATTTTTAAGGGAGTATCTTGGCTCATCTACTCAGTTTTAGAAATTGTTTAATATAAGCATTTGGTATCATAGTACAGGGCTTCACTATGTACCACTATAAATTCGGATGGTGCACATCGTTCCCTTTCATGGGTAAAGAACTACCAGAAATCAAATTTCGGAGGTTGCTGACCCCTTTGATAAGGATTTAGCACATTATATGGGTATGTACAGAGGTTTTTTACCTTTATATGTTTATGTTCCCTTTTAAATTTGGGAATTATCAAATAACAAAATTCGGTAAACGTTTTTCTAGGACCTATTGTAAATGTTGGTGTTCTTCTTATGGCCAAATATTCAAAATTTAAAGGTTATTGACCTATTTATTTTTTTGACGCAGCTTTATTATTGAATGAGTACAGGATTTATTACTTTTTCATAAGACACGGGTCTATTTGTGTACCAATCTTAAATTTTGGGAGGGGCACATTTCTTATTGTCATATCAATAATTAGTAATTGTTCTTAAAATTGGATGGTAACTTATTCATTGGGTAAATCATTGTCAAATATTAGTATGATCACGTAATCTGTTATTGGCCTATGGTGGGATTATTAGTCCAGGACATTGGTACGTTGAAACTTTGTAGGATAATTTGAGAATTGTCAAATGAAATTACGTCATTGGTTTTGATTATTCCAGCCTATGGACCAAATATAAACGTAAGCAAGACGTTGTACCACGTGATTGTCCTTGATGAGGTAGTGTACAGGGATTCATTTCCTTTGTTGTGGTACTTGTTAAGTTTGAGTACACACTTCTAGAAAACAGTTGGTTTTACTCAGGTAAACAATTGGCGGATATTATTGACCTTATTGAACATATAATGATATGATTAATTCTAATACTTATGTATATCAAGAGAAGTATTCTTTAAATTTGTGAATTGTGATAAACAGAATTTAACATAAGGCGCGAAATTTGAAACAATACATTGAGCTTTAGTCACAGCTCATAGTCTAAGATCATTGGTGGTGATTGATTTGACCTTGAGCTTTAAAAATCTGATAGCTAACCTTATTGAATCTTATGACTCATAGACGAAACGCAATACATGCTACAACATTTTGAAATTTAATCACAAGGTGACTTAATCTGACACTAGCAAAGTTATTGTTGATGCAATTTGATTGTCTGATTACTATCTTTCATGAAATCTGATTGGTTGATCACTATCTTTCGCACAATCTGATTGGCTGATGATTTTCAAATCTTTGCTGCATTCAGTTTTAAGTTTTGTTTACATTTAAAAATCTTGGTTTCGTTCAACATTTTGCACTCACTGATAAATATATGGAAACCGTTTATTTGTTAATCGAATAGTTAAAAACCGGATAAAGTTTGACGGTTAACCGTGAAACGTAAAATATTTAGTTTGAAAATTTTTGTTTGAAATTTTTGTTTGAAAATTCTTGTTTCAAACTTTTGTTTGAAAAAATTTTCGTTTCAAAATTTTGTTTGAATTTTTGTCGTTTGAAATTTTTTGTTTGAAATTTTTCGTTTCCAAGTTTTTCTCGTTTCAAACATTTTTTCAAAATTTTGTTTCAGTTTTTTGTTCGATTTTTTGTAAACTTTTTGTTTGAAACTTTTGTTTGGAAAATAGTGGTTTGGCATTTCTTTAGGTTTGTGCACTCATTAGTAAAGAATCAGAACTGTTTAGAACAAACACATCTTGCAACACTGTTTATCATGATGCAATAGTACACGTCAGAACATGGGGCTCTACTTGAAATGAAAAAACACAAATCATTGAAATGGATCATTTTATTACATTGCACTGGTTAATTACATACATCCATACCACATATAGGATCTGGATATTGTGAATACAATGCATTTTGAACTTCTTGCACTAGTTTGTGTTTAGCGCATAATTTTAATTCCAGCTGATGTCTTTTAAGGTCTATTGCAATATCAATTGGTGGAAACTCAATGTCAATGTCAATCACAAATATACTGTTTATCAATACAGGTATGCACCCACGAACGATGTTTACAACCATCACAACATCTAGATACATGTTGTACAATACGCATGACATATTTTTCAAAATAGTACTTTTTCAGGAATATACTTGTTTTGTTGCACATTTCCACTGCATGTTTTACACACTGGAATACATTGATGAATTTGTTCCATTCCGTTTGCGTTACGTACACCATGTTGCGAGGGATATGCAATGTACTCTTTTTACGTTACAGCACCATCTTCTCTTCGAGGACTATACGCAACACCACTTCATGATTTGAGCCTAATGATTTGACTATGGTCACATTTAGCTCATCATGAAAATAATCATTCATTTGGTGGATTCGTGAACATAATATTAGCCATTCTTCACAGGTCAGTTGTACACCAAATTGTTTTTCTCTGCCCAATCGAATCACAGGTTCAAATGTTCTAGCACTTATACCCATCATTACATGTTTTGTTTGAAATATATTTATTGGATAATAGCTTGCGAAGAGGAATTCCTTATCGTTAAAAATACACATCTTTCCTGCTGAAACACACTTGCTCAAATGATTTCATGGGCTGACACTGTATTTGCTGATTTCATAGAGTTATTGCTGACGTGATTGGAAAGGAATGTGCTGACGTTTGAATTCATGATTTCATCACATTTGCTGACGTCATGCTGAGAAACCAAATTCATAGATCGTATTCTGCATACAGCTACGTCTGACGTCAAAGGAATGTGCTGACGTTTGAATTCATGATTGCATCACAATTGCTGACGAAACCAAATTCACTTATCCGGCTATGTAGTAAATTCAAATTGATGACCGACTCAAGAATCCTTTGTAACATAAAGATACAGATCCAGAAGTTAAGAAAAGCAGCAGTTCTTCTTGTTTTGATGCTTCCATGGGTAAATATCTTGCTGGTAAAATTATATTCTTATCATTTTCAAGCTTCACTACGATTCTTAATCCAAAGTTTGTAGGGATTTTTTGGCTAGCTAAGATTCTATAAGGTACATTCTGTTATAAATCAGTAATCTTGGTAAATGATTTCATCACATCACGTGTGTTTAGAAATTGCAGACAAGTAGCCATGAGGACGTTATCATGAATACTAACTCGAACGATACTTATATATGATGCAAAACTGATGACGTTGCATTATCATGTTCTGACGTGTAGTATTGCATCATGAAAAACAGCGTTGCAAAATGTTTTTGTTCTAAACAGTTCTGGATCTTTACCAATGAGTGCACAAACTTAGAAAAATGCGAAACCAAAATTTTCCAAACAAAAGTTTCAAGCAAAAAGTTTACAAAAAAATTCGAACAAAAAACTTTGAAACAAAATTTTGAAAAAAATTTGGACGAAAAAATTTGGAAACGAAAAATTACAAACAAAAAATTTGAAACGAAAGAAATTCAAACAAAATTTTGAAACGAAAAAATGTTTCAAAAAATTTTGAAACAAAAATTTTAAACAAAAAATTTGGAAACGAAAAATTTCAAACAAAAAATTTTAAACAAAAAGTTTCAAACAAAATTTTGAAACAAAAAATTAAAAAAAAATTTTAAAAAATTTTCAAACAAAAATTTCAAGACATTTTGAATCAAAAGTTGTTAAAAAATTTCAAACAAAATTCTGAAACAAAAATTTAAAACAAAAATTTAAAACAAGAATTTTCAAACAAAAATTTAAGCAAAAAGTTTTCAAAAAAAATACGTTTTACGGTTAGCCGTCAAACTTTATCCGGTTTTGTCTATTCGATTAACAAATAAACGGTTTTGATCATATTTGTCAGTGAGTGCAAAATATTGAACGAAACCAAGATTTTTAAATGTTAAACAAAACTTAAAACTGAATGCAGCAAAGATTTGAAAATCATTAGTCAATCAGATTCTGCGAAAGATAGTGATCAACCAATCAGATTGCATGAAAGATAGTAATCAGTCAATCAAATTGCATCAACAATAACTTTGCTAGTGTCAGATTACGTCACCTTGTGATTCAATTTTAAAATGTTGTAGCATGTATTGCGTTTCGTCTATGAGTCATAAGATTCAATAAGGTTAGCTATCAGATTTTTAAAGCTCAAGGTCAAATCAATCACCACCAATGATCTTAGACTATGAGCTGTGACTAAAGCTCAATGTATTGTTTCAAATTTCGCGCCTTATGTTAAAATTCTGTTTATCACAATTCACAAATTTAAAGAATACTTCTCTTGATATATCTAAGTCTTAGAATTAATCATATCATTATATGTTTAATAAGGTCAATAATATCCGTCAATTGTTTACCTGAGTAGAACCAACTGTTTTCTAGAAGTGTGTACTCAAACTTAACAAGTACCACAACAAAGGAAATGAATCCCTGTACACTACCTCATCAAGGACAATTACGTGGTACAACGTTTTGCTTACGTTTATATTTGGTCCATAGGCTGGAATAATCAAAACCAATGACGTAATTTCATTTGACAATTCTCAAATTATCCTACAAAGTTTCAATGTACCAATGTCCTGGACTAATAATCCCATCATAGGCCAATAACAGATTACGTGATCATACTAATATTTGACAATGATTTACCCAATGAATAAGTTACCATCCAATTTTAAGAACAATTGCCAATTATTGATATGACAATAAGAAATGTGCCCCTCCCAAAATTTAAGATTGGTACGCAAATAGACCCGTGTCTTATGAAAAAGTAATAAATCCTGTACTCATTCAATAATAAAGCCGCGTCAAAAAAATAAAATAGGTCAATAACCTTTAAATTTTGAATATTTAGCCATAAGAAGAACACCAACATTTACAATAGGTCCTAGAAAAACGTTTACCGAATTTTGTTATTTGATAATTCCCAAATTTAAAAGGGAACATAAACATATAAAGGTAAAAAAACCTCTGTACATACCCATATAATGTGCTAAATCCTTATCAAAGGGGTCAGCAACCTCCGAAATTTGATTTCTGGTAGTTCTTTACCCATGAAAAGGAACGATGTGGACCATCCGAATTTATAGTGGTACATATTGAAGCCCTGTACTATGATACCAAATGCTTATATTAAACAATTTCTAAAACTGAGTAGATGAGCCAAGATACCCCCTTAAAAATTTTCAAAGGATGCATCAATGTACCCATGTCTTATGATACAACATATTGCTTATGTTTATATTTTGGCAATTTTTATCCATGAAAGGGAACGAGGTGGACACCCAAATCTATAATGATACATATTGAGGTCATGTACTACGATACCAAATGCGTAAATTGGAAAATTTACAAAATTTAAGGGGATATGGAATGGGCCCCTATACATGATCATATAGCCATATAAGGTAAGAGGACCTCATCCAAGGGATAAATTGGGCCAAAACCAAAACGTGGTTGTACTAAAATTTGGCAATTTTGTACCCCTAAAGGGAACGATGTGGACCACTCAAATTTATAGTAATATATATTAGAATTCTGTACTATAACACCAAATGTTTAAGCTGGTCAATTTCCTAAATTAAAGTGGGGGGCCAAAGTACCCCTCCCGGGGTGCATTAAACCCATGTCTTATGATAGGGAATGGACCAATATACATGACCATATAACCATATGAGGTAAAAGGACCTCATCCAAAGAGATAAATTAGATCAAAAACCAAACACGTGGTACAACGTATTGCTTATGTTTATATTTTCAATTTTATACCCCTAAAAGGGAACGGGGTGTACCACCCAAATTTATCATAAAATATATTAGGGTCCTATACTATTATACCAAATGTATAAAATGGGCAATTTCTAAAATTTAAGGGTGGGCCAAGGTATCCATCCCAAATTTTTAAAGGGTGCACAAATGTACTTATGTCTTATGTTATGGAATAGACCCCTATACATAACCATATGACCATATAAGGTAATAATCCCTTATCCAAGGAGATAAATTGGGCCAAAAAACCAAACACCTGGTTGTACTAAAATTTGACAATTTTGTACCCATGAAAGGGAACAAGGTGGACCACCCAAATTTATCGTGATACATGCTAGGGTTCTATACTCTGATACCAAATGTTTAAATTGGTCAATTTCCAAAATTGAAAGGGTGGGCGAAGGTACCACTCCCAAATTTTTAAAGAGGTTCAATAATATACCCATGTCTTATGGAAGGTAATGGACCCCTGTATACGCCCATATAACCATATAGGATAATAACACCTCATCAAAGGTGATAAATTAGGTTAAAAATCTCCGAAATTTGAACTTTTGGCAATTTTTTACCCATGAAAGGAAGAACGTAGACCCCCAATACTGATAGAGGTACATACCATTGTCCTAGACTACCTTACCGAATTTTTAAATTTGGCAATTTCAAAAATTTAAGGAGGTTGGTCCTATGTGCTCCTGCCAAAATTAATGGGTGGGTCATGGTACCCCTGTCAAAATTTAAAGGGGGTAGTCCTAAATACCAGTAGGTCATCGACCCCTGGCCAAGGTCATTGACCTTTGACCTATGACGTCACAAATGTCGGTTTCAAAAGCCAAAGTGAGGTCAGGTCAGGCCATTACTACTCCTGTAGCCAAATTCTTTCTATAAAATTAGTTGTGGAAGTACCGCAGGATTCTTAAAAGTGTTTTTGGATAGAGTACACACTAGTTCCTAAGTGAAGTCTTGACCCGACTACTGTAGGTCCCATAGGTTTGGGGCTATGGACATTTAAAGTTCTTTTTTCATGTTGTCGACAGCCTGTTACTCCGAGAGGAAGTATTTGTGCAGCTAGGTTGGCCTATATTTTTGTTTTATCTTGGTGTCAGGAATCACCTTCCAAACGTTGTCGGTGTTGTTTTGAAACACTTTGTATATATATATTCACAAAAATTCTGTAAAACGGCTTGTTCTTTAGAAAAGCTCTCGTGTTGAGCTGCGTAAATCTGCCGAGCACATTCTGCGTTTGCCTGTCACTACTTTGTGTGACGTCACTCGCAACGACGAAGGGGTTCTCTTGAGACTGTCGTGCCTTACCCCGATGTAAAGCAAACAATATTTTCGCAAACACAACCACAGCTAGGGGCAGAGAGGGAGTGACACAGAACGCACACAGCTCGCTATATAGCTGTAAATACCTAGAACTATGAGACGTGAGACCCGTGGACAACTATAGTTTCTTTCTTGTTACAAAGCGTTCATTCAAGGAGACAACTTTAGGTGCCGCGCACCTATGAAGGTCAGGTCCTGCGACAGAAGAAAACAACAACATAAAACTACTCACTTCTGTTTACTTTTCACGAATATTTATCACCTTCATGCGTACAGGTCACATACTGTGTAGATTTAAATGTCATACTGTGTGAAGTATATATTTCCTATAAAGATGTGAGTACTGAGAAGGAAAGAAACCATGCAGGTATTTTGTTCTCCTTTTTCTATTAGCCAGTGGAATTGTGTATGGCTGTTTCAACACCCTTCTTGTAGTTTGCTCAGAATTCACTTCCTCTTTTTAGTTGAGCTTTAATATATGATTAACATCGGGACAACACGTGGTTCTTATGATAATGGCGTATTTTCGCCTGGAGGACTACGGGAGTAATAAGGAATGTAGACTCCGATGCTTTTGAAACGGATGATGAAGGTAGTTTTTAGGGAGATTCTAGCATCAATTTATGTGACACGCATCTACCTCTATCTACTTCTCATTTGCGAGAATATTCAAGTGTAGGTTGAAGTGTAAAATCATAACCTTTTACATTTAAAACAATATTGTGTGATATGCAATATGGCGGAATTCACGTACTGCGTGGATTTAAATGACACGCTGTATCAAAAAAATGAAATGAAATCTTTGAGTTTTACGTCCCACGGTTATGCCGGTTAGGCTAAAGGAGACGGTGATAATGAGAGATGAGTGAAATGGTGGAATGAAGAAAGTGGGAGGAAACGGGAGAACCCCGAGAAAACCCACGAGCACGGTGTTTGTCCACCACAAAGTTCACTTGGCGGGGGCTGGGATCGAACCCGGGACCCCAAGCACCAGAGGTGAACGCTCTACCACTGAGCCACCGCGCCCCCCCACGCTGTATCAAGTACATATATACTCTCTATAGAAATATGAGTACTCAAAAAGAAAAAGTACACTCCAAATCAATGCGTCCACGCATGTCGTTATTATTGTTCTGTCCTATTGTCCTGTATACAGATCCACATATGTCTTCTCACAGCAAAATCAAACGAATCTCTTCCACATAATATTTTTCATTCTATACTTTGATCCAGGGGTAGAAATGGAATTTTAGAAATGAGGGGAAAGTCAATAGTAGATAAAGTTTGATTAGGCTATGTCGCAAAATTACAAACTCAGAAAGTCGGAAGTGCAAAGAAACTTTAGTGAAAAATGACTTAAGCTATAGCAGAACAATCAACAATCAAACAAAACTAATATCACCACTCAAATTTCCTATTTGTTACTAATAACTACTGATATTTTCCTTCTTTTGCACAAACACTACAACTTACTAAGGGGATACTATCCCCTTGTGCATGCCTGACTTCCACTCTTGCTTTGATCTCAGGCTTTTTACACGTGGAACCGTATTTAGAGGCAATTTTGAAGCGGGGCCATTTTGACTAGTGTCTTTTTCCCTTACCTTTGTCACGCTGGGTCCTTTTAACTCGAGCTCTTTTGACTCGGGCAATTTTGACACTTGGTCGTTTTGACCCGTGCTCTTTAAAGGCGGGTACTTTTGACCCCTAGCTCTTTGAACGCAGGGCCCGTTTGTGGCGGGGCACTTTCGACCCGCGGTCTTTTGTACTCGGGTCCTTTTGTAGCGGGTCCGTTCTGACTCGGGCCCTTTTGTCATAGATCTTTTGACCCGGGGCTTTTTTGACTCGGACACTTTTTCCAGGGGCTCTTTTACCAGGGCCCTTTTGACGCGGAGACCTTTTGACCTTGGCTCTCTTAACGCGGGCTAGTTTCTACTCGGGCATGTTTGACGCAGCATTCTTTTCACTCACGCCTTTTTGTCGCGGGATTTTTGGACGCATGGCCGATTTGTCTCTAGCATTTTGTTGCCGAGACCTTTTGACACGGGGCCGTTTTGACTAGGGCTCTTCTGTATTTGGGTTGTTTTCAACCGTGCCCTTTAGAGGCGGGTCCTTTTGACCCGGGATCTTTTGACGTAGGGCTAGTTTGTCGCGGGGAATTTTTGACGCGCGGCCTTTTTAACTCGGGCCCTTTTGACGCGGTGACCCTTTCACCGGGCCCTTTTGACGCGGGCCGTTTTGACTGGGCCCCTTTTGTAGTGTGGTCGATGTGACTCGGGTCTTTTTGTCGCGGAGATCTTTTGACCCGGGCCATTTTGACTCGGGCATTTTTCTCGCTGGGCCGTTTTAACAGGCTGTTTTGACCCAGATACCTTTTGACCTGGGTTCTCTTGAAACATTACTTTTTTTACTCGGGCCCGATTGACGCAGGGGCCTTTTGAATTTTGTTCTTTTGTCGCGGTGACTTTTTTTAGAGAGCCCTTTTCACGCGGGCCGTTTAGAATCTGTCACTTTTCTCGCGGGGCCATATTACTCGGGCCCTTTTCACACGGAGACGTTTTAACCTGGGTCCTCTTCACGTGGGCCCATTTTACCCTGGTCCTTTTGAACCGGAGACCTCTCGACCTGAGCTCTCTTGACGGGAGCCGTTTTTACTTGGGTCCGTTTCATGTAGTGCCCTTTTGACTCCACCCCTCGTAACTCGGGCACATTTTGACTCGGGTTTTTCTGTCGCGGGACCCTTTTGATCCGGGATTTTTCACGCTGGGCCGTTTTTTGCCGGGGCCTTTTGACTCGAGCCATTTTGACCAGGCCCTTTTGATGCGGGTACTTTTGAACAGGCCGCTTTTGAACTAGGGCCTTTCTGTCGCTGGACCTTTTGTCCCGGCTTCTTTTGTCGCGGAGATCCTTTTACCCGGGGCCGTTTTTTCTAGGGGCCTTTTGTCGCGAGGCTCTTTTACAGGAGCCTTTTGGACTAGAAAGAGTGGGTTTTTCGCTCAGTCGTATGCCATCAGTAGTGCGGGAAAAACGTGTCATAGAACACTCCTATTTGACGTGCGGGACGTTAAAAGTGTCAAGGTGAAATGTGTAACCATTCATGATAGAGGTTTAGCGACAGTAGCGAATGAAAAGCGGGTCCTAGAACATAAGGTATGTGAATTTTATTTAATTTTACCGGAACATAAAGACGCTATAAAATATTGAACTTTTAACGTTAAATTTTATTCCTTAAGTGAATCTTTTAAAGTCGCGTCTTTCAGTGACCAGAATTGAACATTTTAACAATTAACAGGAAGTGGGTTTGTTTATTGACTTAGGAATGCTGAACAATGAGTTTATGTTACGATTGAACGCTTAATAGTGTATTTATTCAGTTTCGACTTTGACTCATAACTAGACAACCCTTTGATCGTTGTGCAAGGGCGGTTGCATAATATTTGAGGCCTTAATTGCTCCATATTTCATGCAGGTTACGTGTTTCTGTTTAAATTTCTATTACAAAGATATAGTTTTTATGATAGAAATGACTGGTTGTTGGGCAACCCACATGACTCAGGGGTGAGGTGGGTTGCATAGTATGTGAGGCGTTTAATGAGAACTTGTATAACCTTCCTACTACCGTGGGGTCCTATACGACCCCAAGCTAAGTTTAACAGTGTGTAACTCGAGTAATATATTACATTAAAAAAATGAAAAACATTGGATTTTCATGTTTGCTTTGGAACTTCACTTTGGTAGATTGTGATATTTTTTTTGTGTGTGTGAGCGCACGTTTCTCTACTTCATACACCGAGTACCCTTGAGGTCATATAGGACACCAGCAATTATTAATAACTTTTGTATTTTTCCGACACATGCCACTGTTTATTCGGAGTGAAATTTGACACAAGTTACTCTTCAATTGTTTTCTCGAATGTATGAGAAGCACCATGCCATCAACAAATCTATCTTGCGAAGACGTAGAAAAAAAAATGCATGAAGAAATCACTGATTCTGACTTTTCGCCAGAAGACCCTGCAAGTGATGATGTTTCATCTAGTGACGATTGTAAAATAGATGAAATTTTGGACTATAATGATATAGATGAATATGATTCAGATTCATATCTAGATTCTGAAGATGAGTGTATGCTTGAAAGAAGCAAAAATAATACCTCAACATCTGCACTTACAAGTAAATATATTCTAATGCACTTCTACCTTTGTTGCATTTGTATTTTTGTCAATCATTCTTGCCAATTGATTTTATTATTTTATGGAAATGGTAAAATTCAGTCCGATATACTATCATGTAGTATAAAAACTTTAAATAATGATTTGCTTTGTTTTGAGTTTGACTTCACTCGATTATGCTGTGTAGACTAAAGGAGACGTAGGCGTACTGAGTGTAGGGGAATCCGAACCAATTTCTTCCTTCAACTATACTCCTACCGGGAATAAAACCCGGCCCTGGGTCAAGGTAAGTGTACTAGCCTCTAGATCCAGCGGGGTCCTGAAAATAATGAGAAAAAGATCCTAGTTGAAATCGTAGCCTTGCAATATCTGCTGTATTTCTTGTTCTAATCTATTAGTTTTCTGAACTTTCGTGAAAGACACATTTCAGAATTGTTCTTTCATTTGATAATATGATTCCCCTTTTTGTTATTTCTTTTTTCCCTTCCTTATTCAATATTGTAGGAAAAGGAATTGGAAAAGAGTCCACAGATATTCCACCTAGGCTAAAGGTGACGACGATAATGAGAATAAATGAAATGGCTGATAGATTAAAGTGTGAGAAAACGGGTGAGCTCCAAGAAAAGTCATGCACACTGTGTTTATTCACCACAAATTACACTTGGCGGGAGCTGGGATTGATCCAGGAATCTCAGGCACCAGAGATTAAGGTGCTACCAATGACCCACCGCTGCACATTATTCAATGTTGCGTTTCTGAATAATTAACTAAAATTGTTCCTAATGAGGACGATCAACTACGATGATAAATATATTTCTATCCTTGTTCTGATTTTGACTCTGATTTCTGTTAGTCATCTGTTATTGCAATGTTGATTTTCCCTTACTTTTATCTTATGAATCCGCATTTTCTTTTCAAGTCGAAGAATGGACAAAAATCTACAATAGTAATCCACTAAAGACTTCTCAGGACTGAGTTTCAGTCTCTAAGACTCCGTTTCGCAATATTAGCAAGACTAGAAACAGAGCTTACACGTCATAGTATATGGAATGTGGATACGGTTCAATCTCCTTTCGAACACTTTATGAGACCCAATATTCTTGAAACTATTTTGAAATGGACAAACAAGGAATGCTCTATTACATATTCATATAAATGGGCGTATGTTGATAAGGGTGAACCTCAGCGTTTCATAATTGCTTTTTTTATGGCGGAAGTATAAAAAAACACACAATGAATGTGTTACACATTTGTGGAATAAAGGAGATGACAGACCTATTTCCAACAAATCAATGTGGAGAAATAGATTTACACAGATATCTCAATGCTTCCGGTTCAATGACACTCAACAACGAGGCAAAAATCATAGTTCGGACAAATTATTCCCAATTAGAGACGCTTTTGATGCATGTGGAAGTACGTTACAGGACGCATATTTAGCGTGTAACATTACTATTGATGAACAATTAGTGTCATTTTGAGGACGCCGACCCCTCCGTCATTAGCATCAGTGCTCTCAACGTTTTCGTCATTTGGTTTTCACTCAATCCTGAATGAAACAGCAGAAGTAATTACAGATGGAGAATATTTCTTCTTGAACTAGCTAAGTCTCTAACTACACAAAACCGACTTCGGCGTTCAGAGTTCCCGGGTATATCTTCAGAAGCCAATAAATACCGAAAACGTGGTCGTTGTCATTTCTATGAGCGGTATGTTATGCAAGACATATGCAAAGATGCGAAACATACGTGTATAAGTAACACTCAGCTATTCTTTGTGTAAAATGTGACAAACGACATTATAATTTTGTACAAGTTGTTGAGTGAGTAGTTTGTTTCTTGGAGGTCAAAATTTGCTGAACCAAAAAACTTTACTTCGCAGGTAAACAAAAATTTAGAGAACTGTTTTAGAATCGAATTGTATGTCTAAAATAGGCAATTAGACTGGAAAATTCAGCTATACTACTAATCATCATCCTAATTATTAAGTTTCCCTATCTAAATACCTGTACTTAATTTATATAATTGCACTATGTTATCAATTTATCAACACATTAAGCACATTACGTGACCAGAAAAGCTAAGTTAATAACAATGTATAAAAAAAGACGATATAATGTAAAAGTGGGCAGCATTAAATGTTTTTTAAACAAAGAAGACTGTGTTGTTTCAATAAATGAAATGTGGTCACCAGTGACCCCAAAGGTATTCAGTGTAATGAAAACAATCCGGTAATAGGAGGGATAAACTGTATATTATAATATTGTTACTTTGCGTTGTGCAAGCAGCTTATAGACAACCCACATTACGCTTGAGTGGAGAGGGTTATCCGTAAAATTAAGGGGATGAGTTCATCCGAAAATGGACAAGGACAGAGATAAATCGCGTCTCAGGGATGAAAGCTAGGTGAAGTTTTGGGAGTTATGAAGAGATGTTGGATGCCCACCTCTCTCAGTCAGGGATCAGATCACCAAGGAGGCAAAATGATTTAGCACCACCAACTCTAAGTACGAGAGAAACAGACACAGATGAAGAAGAGGAAGAAAATTAAAAAAAATATACGAACGATCACTAAAGTTCATAGACAATACGCTCGAATCAAGTAAAGTAGGCAAGTATAAAATAGAAACGTTGAAGAAGAAATATGTGGAATGGCTAGAATACCAATCAAAACTGGAGGGTATCATTACATGTTTAAAGGAACAGGTAAAAGAATTAAAAGAGGAAAACGACGAACTCAAAGAAGAAAATCATGAACTGAAGAATAACCAGAATTTTACACAATCAAACCATGACCAATTTTCAGCTTTGACATATGCCGAAGCTACCAAAAATGAAGTTACATTACGAACAAAGACAATAAAAAAAGCCGTTAAGAAACAACGCCCGGCAATCTTTCTCAAAGGAGCCAAAAATTAGATGGATGCTAAGGAAATTCAGAAGAAGCTGGCTACAACATTCAATCCTGCAAAAGAGAAAGTTAAAATAATGGCAACCAGAGCAGCAGGAAAAACACTTATTATCGAGACTGCCACAAAGGAAGACCTAGAAAAGCTACAGAAAAACAAATAACTATTAGAAGAGTTCAAAATCGAACAAAGAAAGAAAAGAAATCCTCAGTTTATAGTATATAATATACCATCAACGTATTCCTATGACTTCCTAATTGAGACATTCATTGAACAAAACCTGGAAGAGAATGAGAAAGAGCAAGCAGGGAAAGAGATGAAGGCTAAGTTTTGAACTGGCCTCAAAAACGCGGTTAGATACCACCTAGTTCTCGAGGCCCCATTCAATATCTACAGGAAGTTAGTACATAACACAGGCACGTAGCCAGGATTTCGCAATAGGGGTGGGGGTCCGTGACGAAACTGTGGTTATCATACTAGGGGCTCAATCATTCTAAACTATTTTACTGGTAACATATATTCGTTCGTTTAGCCAGGATTTCGTAATAAAGGGGGGGGGACATGAAATACTGTGGTTACACACCAGGAGATCAATCAATCTAAACTATTTTACTAGCAATATACCCATATTGGTTTTTAGGGCAATAAAATGAGGATATGTTAGTAATAATTTTAATAAAAAGCTATGAAGAAATTTTGAATAAAAGAATATAAAAAAGTATTGAAAAAGATATAGACTTCCGAGGTCATTCGAACTCGGTTCAACTTGTCTTCTTTCTTCTTTTTCTTATCTTCGTTTAATACCATCAAGGATAGCAACGAGATCTCTTTCGGTAGTAAAAACATTCTATAAAATGGATTAGTGTTGCCGCGAAATTCAAAATGCCTCATATTATTAGTGATTCTGGGCATTTCTTAAGTTCTACTTGAGAGTTCATCTTATTGAACCAGTTTGTCGATCGTCATTTGTAGTCCATAGGATTAGCATGGAGATAGATAGAATTCGAAATGTTTCGTTACAAAAATGTCCATTTTCAACTTGACCCCCCCGTTTCCTCTACACAAACTCCTCACAAGAAAGAGTAACCAAGCGCTTGCTCCTTGCTGTATCTTTATATTTTTGACGCTCATTCATCTTTTCCTCGTTTCTTTTTGTTTAATTCATCTTTAATATTTTTCATTTCTGGATCCGAAGGGGGGTTCCGGACCCACCCCTTGGCTACGTGCCTGCATAACAAGAGAATTGTCATTATTGTGATTCGCTTTCGGTAAAGGAATTCTTAAACGTAGCAAAATGCAGCAAGTGTAAGGATTATGGACACATAGCACGATGTTGTCGTGCACATGAAGTCAGATGTGCCCATTGTAGAGAAGAAAAACATGAGAAAAACGCCTGCAAGAATCTGGAAAAAACAAAAGTGTGTGTCCCCTGTTAAATCAGGAAGAAGAAATACAACGCAAAGGTTGAAAAAGACTGCTTGACGTATAAGTATTTCTACGAAAGAGAGATAGTCAAGTGTGATTATGGCTGCGGAAACTGAGAAAATTATGACAGAACAGCATACAAAACTAGCGGAGATAAGCGACAATATCAACATGTCAAGTAGAAAAAACAAATTAGAAGAAGGAAACAATATTTCAAAAATGCAAAGAGACTCTAAGAATGAGAGATTACAATTTAAAGAAAAGTGAAGAAAAGTTTCTGAATTGGGCTATGAACAATATACCTGACGTACCGGTGGGAAAAATATACCAAAACCCCTGATTGTGGAACCACGAACTATTGATGTAAAAATTGAAGGAATATGCATCTTACACTTTATAAATCCAAATTTAAAGACCTTCCCGGCATATTTTGCAAGAATTGTAGACAATTCTTACGAAACATTTGACTTTACAAAATTCAAAGATCTCGAAATACTCGATGGAAAGAGAAAAATAATAAAGGCGTTATGTAGCACAAACATACTCGTATATGGATGTTTCATACATGTTGTTTCATATAAAGAAACATTTTTAGAGGATCTAGCAACAATCTTGAATTTCTTCCAGAAAAACAACGGGCGCTTAACATATAAGCAAATAATAATTCCAGCAATAGGTCTATGGGGAAAACAGCCTAGGGAGGTACCGTCTGTTTTCAAGATTATTATTGTTTTGATAGTCAAAAGATCGTTTTAAAAATGATAACAGAAAATACTCATATATATGTTGAAGTGGATTGGCAGTGGGAAAGTTTGATTATAAACTAAGAAAACCAGATACTACATTATGAGAAGGGACCAGTGAATTGTTGGAGAATCATACTTCTAAGATAATAATGAAGAAGAGTAAAGATGTTTCCACACAAATAACTAGTATATAATATCTCAAAGAAGGTACATATGAGAACAAGGAACAACAAATAAACAAGAATCGTGGAAAATGAGAATAATAAATACTAGAAGCTGCTGAAGCGGAAGATACAAACCAGGATGAAAATCTTAGCGACCTCCAGAGAGGTCAAAGGAAGGACCTCTCTGACATCACAGAAAATAAACATCCCGGAATTTTGGGAATTTTAAAGAGAAATTAAAAAAAAGAACAAGAATTCAGTCTTAATACTACGTTGGATCCTGGAAACTTTAAACAGGAAGAACGAGAAGCCCAGAAAATAATTATGAAGATAGGAGATGCTCAACAGCAGCAGCTGCAGACAGTCTTCAAATCAAGATGGACGAGAGAGGATTAACGGAACAAATAACACTGATCCTGCAAATATACATGATAACTTTGAGTTAACATTTAAACTCTCCAGATTAGAGCAGTCTGCAATTTTAAGACTAGCCTTGAGGCATATAATTCACAATTTGAAGGAAAATGGAAATCAGATAGTTTTTCCTTTCTCACAAGACGAGGATGAAATGAAATTAAGTCTGAATAACCTGCCTACAAATCCAAGACAACTTCTAGAGCTTGTAGACATGGCTTATGCAAGAAGAAATTTAAATTTAGACTTGAATAGAGTTTATATACATTTTGTACGACTCTACGGCCGCATTATATACAATCACAAAAATGACTGGCCCAATTGCTGGGTCAAAACCTACCACACTTAAATTTTATGGATAATAACCTGAGAATTTTACAAGTAAATACGATGTGGTTAGAGGTCGTTAAGGAAGAAATTATTCAAACAAGTATAGAATGGAAAGTTGATATCTTATGTCTACAGGAACCCTATTTTAGAAATAACGAGTTTGAAACTCCAAATTTTAATTATAGAATAATAAGAGAAGATAGACGAGTACTTGATTCAATAATAGTTTTAAACAATGAACTACAGATTTTAAATATTGTACATTTTTTAAATAAATGAACAAACTGTATACAAATAAAATTTGGTTTAATAGATTTTTTTATTGATAAATTTTTACTTTCAGTATTCACATCCCATAGAATCGTATATAGAAAACATAATGTCAATTTGTAATACATACTCAGAAAAAGACTGTTAAAATGTGCAGATGCAAACGCTAAATCAACTTCTAGGAATTCCAACGTGTTGGATGAAAGAGGAGAAAAATTGGAAAACATGATAAAGGAACTAAATTTATTTATTATAAATCAGCCTAATAATCCACCGACATACAGAAACAGGAATGGAAACGAGACGAACATTGATGTAACACTTGCGTCTACAAACTTTATAGAGGCCATCGTTAACTGGAAGATATTAGAGAGTGAAACTACGAGTGACAACCAAATAATAAGATTTGATATAGTTAAACCGGACAACAGCATTAGAAGACAAGATGGGCATGGTATACCTTATAAGATAAAATGGATTGATTGGGAAAAATAAAGAAATTCGTTTACCAGACTTAAACTGTGTTAATGAAAAAGAACTAAATGACAAAATAAAAGAAATAGGTAATTCAACGTTGGAAGCAGTTGTGTTCAATAAATCAATAAAGAAAAGGTGTAAAAACAGGTCAAATGGTACAACCTATTTTTGGAATTTAGGTCTACAAGTGTTAAAAAGGAAATTAAGAGCGAAGAGACGACAGTACCAAAGGGCTCAAGATCCATATTTAAAGGATATAAGATTAAATCAATATATTGAAATTAAAAATGAATATAAAGAAAAACTTAAAATAGACAAAAATAAGGCATGGTCAAATTTTCCTAGGGAAAAACTAAGCATGGACCCATCGGGAATGCCTTATAAAATAATGACAGATAAAGTACAACCGTCCTTGGTGCTGTCTACTATGAAAAAATATGACGAAACATACACAAACGATATGAAAGAAACAATGGAATACATAATAAATTACTTCCGAATGACAACACACTACAGACAATGACGAAAACAACAAAAACAGGAAAAACTGTATCAACTATAATCCAGGTGAACTCTCAAATTTAGAAGAAATAAAAACTAATAATGAGGAGATAGAGGATTATAAAGGATTTAAAAAGTAACAAAGGGCCAGAACCAGATGATTTGAAATCCGAAATTTATAAAAATAGCAGACAAATTTAGGTACCATATTTGGTCAGGTTATATAACAAATGTATTGAATTATGTTCATTCCCAACAAACTGGAAGAAAGCCAAATTAATCATATTGCAGAAACAAAAAGCCGGTACGATCACCTCTCCCAAGTCATAAACCAATATGCCTCTTGGACATTTTATGCAAAATACTAGAAAAAATAATAGCTAAACGAATAAATGCTAAGCGAGGGGATTTAAGCAAGTGTAAACTACAGTTCGGTTTCATAAAAAATAAGGGAACGACAGATATAATAAACAGACTTTTGGATTTAATAGAAAGAGCTAAAGGTATAGGAGGAAAGTACACTCTCGTAATTTTGTCGATATTGCTGGCGCTTTTGATAACTTATGGTGGCTTGCCTTGTTTAAAGAATTGCAGAACCTACAGATAGACGCAGGAATTCTACGTTTAGTCAAAAGTTACTGCACAGACATAGAAGTAACTTATTCAGCTTCTAATATGGAAATAAGAAAAAACATAACAAAGGAATGTCCACAAGGATCTAGATTGGAACCTCTTGTTGCGACCAGGATTAAAAAGCATAAATAACTTAGAAGAATGTTAGTGGCTTACGCAGACGGCATAGCGTTAATCATAAATGGTAAAAGCGGAACGGAATTGGAAGTAAGGTCACACCTAATTATGGAAAAAAATATTGAATTGGTGTAAATTAACGAAATTGAATAAAACAAAATACTTGTTAGTTAATGGGAAATTGGAAAGAAATCCTATTATAAAAATTGGTAGTAAGTCCATTTCCAGAGTAGAAATTTTTAAATATCTTGGCATATGGTTAGATGAGTTGCTGAACTTTGCAGTCCATATAAATAAACAAAAAGAGAAGATAATCGGAATTGCAAGTAAAAATTTTTATATAATGGCAAGAGACTTTTGACTGTGTGCAAGGCATTGTCTTACATATTAAAGACAATATTTGTAACAATCGCTGCTTATGGCTCAAGTTCTTGGAGCCACAGACTACTAGAAAATGTTAAAATAAGAACAAAGGTAGATAGTATTCAAAGAAGTATTTTAATAAGAATGACCGGGGCAATGGGTACTACACTTGTGGAAGCCCTACAAGTTCTTTTAGGCATAGAACCCTTATATCTATCAATACTGAGACTAGCAGGTCGATATTGGCTGCAAAAGGGCAACCTAGTTAAAGTGGAAAGAATATTTAAACGCAGAATTCTCACGACGGAGGAAATGGACAACTACATAAGGAGGAAATGAGAAGAAACTTGGACAAATAGCACCAAAGCCCGAAGATCATTTAATATTTTTCCTAACATTGACCAAAGACTAGAAATGGGAGCTCTTCATTTTAATAAACACATGACACAATTTTTAGCCGGACATGGACCATTCAAAACTACATTTTATAAACGGACTTTTAGATAATGACGTATGTGATTGTGGAAATATCCAAACACCCGATCACATAACCTTTTATTGTGAAAACATAACTTTGTTCGAAGATGACTATAATATAAGACCACATCTAAGAAACGATTTTGAACTAAATAGAATACAGGAAATAATAAGAGACAAAGAGAAAAGACTAAAGCTTAGCAGTCTGTGCAGCAAAATATTAGAAATAAACAGAGTGCAAATAATCCTAGACTTGGCAAGAAGATAAAATTTCTGCATGTCTATGAAAGATCATAAATATAGCCCGAACAGTCTAATAACCAAGGCTTTAGGTGTTATGTGTGTTTTGTGTGTTTATGGTGATCTAAAGTAGAAATATGGAGTGCGAAGGACCGTGTAAGAAAGTAGATAAAAACTGAAATGCGGAGAACCGCCAAAATAAGGAAGTCTATAGGTATAGTAATACAGGTGAAAACCAAGTGTTATTAATAACTATAATAGAATAAGGTTTAAGGTGAAAAACCTAAGTCATGCAGGTGATGAACTAAAAATAAATAAAAAGCATAATAAATGAAATGAAATGAAAATAGAAAATATAAATTTAATTCATAGAAATTTCATACAGGTGAGATCATCTATGTTAGTTATGTTGTAGTTGTATTATTATGTGTATTGTGTGTTTGTAAATTGTGTTGTTGTATTTGTTATTATGTATGTATTAAATTTTCTTTCTCTTTTATTTCCCGAGTAAAGAATACCAACATAACAAAAAGAAAACTAATACCTGAGAAAAACATTTTACGACTGAGGTCATAAAAGCCCCACCCCCTAGCACTTGGGTATACAAAATGAAAAAAGAGATGAGATAAAAAAAGAGAGATTATCAAAGAGTTAGAGGCAGATGCGTCTGCTGGTAAGTCCGTAAGAAAACGGCAAGAGCAGGAGTAGTGGTGGAATTAAAAAAGCCCTTTCGACCTTCCGTCTTTTAACACGGGGCCGTTCGACGCAGGATACTTTTGGCACGGGTCTTTATGTCGCGGGACGCTTTTGACCCGGGACCTTTTGACGCGGGCCGCTTTGATTCGGGCAATTTTGTTCGGAGAAGGTTTTCTAAGGCTTTCTTTTAGCTGGGGTCGTTTTGACCGGGGCCCTTTTGACGTGGGGCCGTTTTGACTGGGGCCTTTTGTCGCAGAGAATCTTACACCCGAGCCCTTATGATTCGGGCCCTTTTGTCGCCGAGATCTTTTGACCCCGGGCCGTTTAGACTCGGGCACTTTTGTCGTGGGATCCTTTTATCCGGGTTCTTTTGAACTGGGCTCTTTTGATGCGGAGCCGTTTTTACCCAGGGCCGTTTTGACTGGAGTCTTTTTGTCGCGGGATTCTTTTGACCCGGGCTCATTTGACGCAGGGCCGTTTTGACTCGGGCACTTTTGTTGCGGAGACCTTTTGGCACGGTACTTTTTCACTCAGGCCTTTTTGTAGCGGAGCCCCTTTTAACACTGTCCATTTGACGTAGAGCCCTTTTGAGGCGTGTCCGTTTTGCCTTGGGCTCTTATAATGCGGAAACACTTTCACCTGGACACTTTTGTTGCTGAAATCTTTTGACCCCGGGCCGTTTAGACTCGAGCACTTTTGTCGTGGGATCCTTTTATCCGGGCTCTTTTGGCCTGGGCTCTTTTGACGTAGAGCCGTTTTTACTCAGGCCCGTTTGACGCAAGTCCGATTTAACTTGGGTATTTTTGTCGCGGGACCCCTTTTGACCCGGACCCTCTTGAGGCGAGATCCTTTTGACGGGGTTTCTTTCATGCAGGGCCCTTTTAACTCCAGCCCTTTTGACCCGAGTCCTTTTGATGCGGGGTCGTTTTGACTCGGGCCCTTTCGTCGCGAAGACTTTTGGATCCAGGCCCTTTTCAAGCTGGGCCGTTTTGACCCTGGCTTTTGAGCCAGGGTCCATAGGTCGGGGCTCTTTTGACTCAGGGCCCTTTTAACTCGAGTCCTTTTGAGTCGAATCCTTTTGACGCCGGGTTGTTTTGTCTCGGGCCTTTTGTCGTGTAGACCTTTTGACCGAGGCTCTTTTAACGCGGAGCCGTTTTGACTCGGGCCCTTTTGTTGCGGAGTTGTTTTGACCTGTGCCCTTTTCAGGCGGATCCTTTTGACTCGTCCTCTTTTGACCCAGGGCCACTTTGTCGGTGGCCCTTTTGATTGGCTCCTTTTGACGCGTGGCCGTTTTGACTTGGACTCTTTTGGCTCAGGGCTCTTTTGTCGCGGAAATCTTATGACCCGCGGCCGTTTTACTCGGGGCCTTTTGTCGCGGGGTGAGATTTACCTCGGTCCTTTTGACCGGGAGAGCCTTTGGCCTGGGCTCTTTTGACACGGGGCCGTTTTTACTCGGGAAAGTTTGACGCAGGACCCTTTTGACTAGGGTATTTTTTGTCGCGACCCACTTTTGACCCGTGCCCACTTGACGCGGGGCCACTTTGACTCGGGCACTTTTGTTGAGGAGACCTTTTGACCAGGTTCGTTTTGACTCGGGCCCTTTGGTAGTGGGACCCATTTTGACACAAGTCCATTTGACGTAGGGCCCTTATGACGCGGGTCCGTTTTGCCTTGAGTCCTTATGTCGCGAGGCCTTTTGACCCTTGCCGTTTTGACTGAGGCCTTTCTGTCCTCGCCCTTTTATCTGGCCCTCCTGACATAGAACCATATATATAACGCAGCAGCTGAAATGCCTGGGGCAGGCGGCGGACATGAGTAAATTGCGATCCCTGGCGCAGTAAAATTAATTACGCTACTGGTCATATCTCTTTCTTTCTCTTCTCTCTACATCATGTCTGGAGATGAATGTTCTGACTAATAGGCTACAGTGGCGATTTTAAAAAGTAAGACGATATATGCTATCAATTGTAAATGTTATGAATTTTAACTTAATATATACAGGGTAATAAATCGGAAAACTCTATATTGGCCTTTTGCCCCCTCCTCTCCCGTTGGAAATAATCCTTCTAGTGTTTGTGATTATCAAGTTTGTTTAGTTACTGTATTATATTGTGCTATACACGAAATAAATACTTCTGTGTTTTATTTAATAATAAGTACCTTTTTTACATTTATTACGGCCCTTGCTTTACGACAGTGAAACATATTCACATTCAACGTAATCAGTTTCCATTCTCAAATAAGGACAGTGAGGAAGCTGAAATAATTCACGCACACATTTAGGACTTAGAAAAGTGTCATGCGAACACGTCATAGTAAATTTCTGAAGAGTGAAAAGCGCTAGTAGCAGTTCTTAGCAGTTATTAATTTAATATATCAAACAATAAATTGAAAAACTGAGAATACGAATCTTTTCTGAGATTTCAGTGCGCTGATGCTTCAAATCTATATTTTTACTCCCTATACCTATGTTATTTCCCTAGTTGAAATGAAAACTCTTCAAAATTAATCACAATTTCTTATGCAACTATCCCTTCCTTGGAGTACTGTGCGGTCACATACCCGTCACGGCGATATAAAGACACTTTTGGATACGAGGATACATGGTCCACCTATTCTTCATGTCATCTTTCGTTTCCGCCATATTTAGAAAAATAAGTGCATAAGTTCGCACTACTTACCCTTCTTGCACTAATGCAATTCAATTGTTCATTTAAAGATAGTTCTTCATCGTTTGACGCTGTTATCAAACCAATTAAACTAAAGAATAAATCATTTGCCGGCTCTTCGTCTCACTATGAATCCACTTGAACCTAGCGTATATACATAGGTGGGAATCGTATATTTAGTACGATATTACAACAGTACTAAAATTAATTTCTTACAAACATATAATTAAAACGAAAGAAAACAGTTGCTCCTCAGATGTATTTTTAGTTTTGTGAACTTTGTAGTTTTAAACAAATTTGAAGAAACTTTTCTTCGACGTAGCAGGTTTAATATAAAATATTCAAATTGCTTAGGGGTTGTAAGTCTGTTTAATAAATAATATACATTTCAGATTGTCCCCCATTAGAAGGGTGTAGAAGTCAAAATTTTATGATTACAGAACTTGCATGCCTTTCTTCGACCCTGCATAATGTAAAATTTACAGTATTCCCTTGCATATGTTAAAACGTTCTCCTCAAAACCCTCGACTAAAGTAGTCGTTGAAAATTAGACTTCGAGTATAAATAATGCGAAATATTCTTACACTTTGGTGTATGATGTACAGTGTTCTTTTCATGTATACCGCTTGTTTCGATTATGTAAGTCATTTTGCTCTTTTATATACATTTTAACTTTTTTAGTTTGAAATGGAAATGTCTCAATCTCCAATTACCACTCACCACTTATAGTTAACAATTATCGTTCCTCTGCGTTCTACCTTTAATAGAAAATGAATGATGATGACGGTGAACATGAACGTGCCTTGCAGTTTATTATTGTAAAACAAATTGTATTAAAATAAATAAGGTTGCCATTACTTACGTAAATTCCATAAGTATTTATTCCATGTCAAGTACAATGTAATTCAGTTACAAAGCAACATGAACACAGTATACAAAATAGAAGACATATGTTATCCTATATATTTAGAATAGTGCAGAAATTAACCACTTTTACCCCTTACTCACATGATGCACACTACCCTTAACGCGTAGTGATAGTATTTACAGTTGAACGTTAATATTTATGTAGAAGTAAATTATTTGGTGGAGGAGCTATTAAACGACCAAAAAAAAAAAAAAAAACATTAAAACTAAGCAATTAGAGCTTTTAATTAAACTCCATTTTAAACTACAGCGAGCCGAAAGTTTGGGAAGAACAAGTAAGAAGTATGATCAGGAAAAATTAAATTTATTCCAAATTAAAAATTAATTTATATTTCACGAATTCTTGGAAAGCTACTTAAGACGATTTAACTGAACTTGTGGAATAGATTCTACTAAATAATATGGAAGATAAATGACCAACTACACGGAAAACAATTGTTGACAATGCATATTTTCAACCAATCAGAGTTGATCGAATCATGTTCGTTGATATTTAAAGTTGAGAAATTTGATCTCAAGACTTGCAGATCCCTCGCAAATTTTTATGGTGGCTCACTTCTCTTCTGGTTTATTGAGTACTTTTTGGAACATGCATACATACAAACGGACACTTGGATCAGATGACCAGCAATTCCACGATCCTAATTAAATTTCTAGTATTAACCTTCTTCTGTCTTTCTTTTTTATGTGTGTACATACCTGTAGATTGCACATTGCAAGGGTGAGAAAATAAATCTTTGTGATTCTTGTGGTGAAAATGCATATTTTTGTTACTTTCTAGTTCTTCATCAAGCGTACCATGTAAATGCTACTGTTCATAGACTAGACAGGAATCTGTTCATACAATTATTAGGGTCTACTATTCATCATCAGCATAGGTATTCTGCCCTTATTGGTAGGTCATTTTCTGCGACTGAAAAGCTTCAACACCCCACTGTTTTCCGCTAACTTCTTCATCTTCATGTACAATTTATCTGTTTTGATATCGTCCATTAATTGTAGTCTCCTTCGGCCCCTCTGTTTCCTGCGACCATACCCTCTAAAACGTCCCTCATAATAGAGTTCCTTCTTAGCCAATGTCCCAACCAGTTTCTCTTCCTCTTCTTAATAATATATAAAATTGTACTTTTGTCCCCCACCATTTCTAACACCCTTTCATTCGTTTTCCGATCGACCCAGCTAATTCTCTCCCTTCTTGTCCACACCTACATTTCGAAAGCTTTCAGTTATTTTCATCATATTTCCGTAATGTCCATGTTTTTGGCCGATACAGCATAGTACACCAGACGAAGCATTTTATGAATCTTTCTCTCAACTCTTTGTTGGATTTATCACAAAATAGTATTTTCTTCATCCTAAAGGCTTCTTTTTCCCATTCCTGTTTTTGCTTTTGTTTCGGTCTCACACTTCAAATCATCACTAATAATAAACCCAGATGTCGAAAAATATTCACCTGTTCTATTTTTCTTTTCCTACTTCCATATTTGACACCGATCACTTTGTTCCAATCACCATGGTTTTTGTCTTTTTAACATTTTTCATCTCATAGCCTTTCACAGCCCTTCTTCACAGCCCTTCCTGAAGTTTCCTATCATGTTGTTGATTTTCTCTTTAGATTCTCCAACCAGCGCCATATCATCTGCAAAATCAATATACCTAATCATTTTACCTCTTAGCGAAATGCCATCTTTATTTTGTACGTTCTTTTTCACTATCTCCTGTGGATAGATATTAAGTAATCTAGGACAGAGGCAGCATCCCTGTCGAACTCTGCTTCCAGTTGAACTCTCCTCTGTTATTTCCTCTCTTATTTTAAGACTTACTTGTTGGTTCGTTTATAAGTTCCTTATTAATTTTCGATCTTTCCATTCCAACCGAGCGTTCTTGAAAACTTACAACAACAGTTCCCAACTCACATAGCCAAAGGCTTTTTCAAGATCAATAAATATCAGACAGACTCTTTCCCTTTTATTATAAAGCTTTTACCGATTACCCTTAATCATCCAATTACGTCTCTTGTACTCTTATCTCTCCTGAATTCGAACTGTTATTCCTCAACTTCTCCATTCGTTCTTCCATACAACCTTCTGTTCAGAATTCAAAGCAACATTTGTAGTGTATAAGATATCAGATTGATAGTTCTATAATCCTCACATCTCTTTCGGTTCGATTTCTTAGTCATCGGTATCATTATCGTCTTCAGGACATTTTCTTGCCACCTTTTTGTTTCACATATTTCATTGCAGAATCAGAACATATATATTTCAAACTGAATCACCAAATGACAGGTAACAAAGAAGAAGATTAGAAGAGAGCTAGAAGTGGAGTTTTATTAGGACATCCAAATTATGGTATATTGCTATACACGAATATAGTAAATCTTATAAAACGGCTCTTCTACCAGCATTGACTCAGGTTGTGCTTAGCGGGAATGGAGGGAACTATATTCCAATATAAGTATAGTTTTATGCTTTTTGTTAGTATCTTATAATATTTGTTTTATTTTGTCCCCTAAACAAGTTTGAGTACCAGGAGTGCTATAGTCCCGTCTATTCCCAGCCTGATACTACTTGATTTGTTTTCACCATGCCACGTTACACAATGACTCACTGAGCAAAATATTATTCCTTTCGCGTCAGTTTATAATATCCTTAAATTTCTTGATTACTACACAGAATTCATACATATGGTATAACTGATAATATTTTCTAAAGAAAATTAATTTATGTTATGTGCATAAGTGATTGACATAGGCCTAAATTCGAATTTAGAGATATCTACTTCACAGAAGGACAGAATTTAAAACTAGTTTCCTTGAATGATGATAGAATTTATGAACATGAGATATACAGAAGGTTACACATATTATGGTCAATATCTATAGCTACCATCGAAGCAGAAACCTGGGATATAGTCCAATATCTATTACCTATCATATATTGGCGGCTAATACCTTTTCTAGCTTTTGAAACATAATAAATTTTTTCCTGTGATAATACACCAACTTTTGGTCATTCCACTGAACAAAGAAACAAGGATGCTCTTTTCCGCACTATACGTTATGGACCTAATATATTACAGTAAAAATTTTGTTTTGAAACTTCCCCTTTGAGAGAAAGAACGAAACTCGACACTATTTTTGTTATGCGATTAAGGTTAAGGAGTAGTTCATAACGTTGGTAGTAGCTAGTTAAAATTGAAAAACTGAGTTGACTAATTCAAGCTTTAACATTTATTCTTAATCTTGAAGTTATATGTTCCACGAAAACATAATATTTTAGCGTAGGATGCGAATGGACTACGTAAACTCAAATTGTGAATGGAGCAAAGTGGAACCACTTCGATTGGGGTTCTTCTGGAGACAAGAGGGAGCGCAGTTGGATCTCATTGTCTCTTAAATGAGCTCTTTCTTGTCTACATGGTTAGGTACGCGCAAAAAATGTGGGTTTAATTTCTGCGGTGACTCATGTAGTTGAGATTCCACGTTCATCTGTACATCAACACCACATATAGCCTCATTGCTAAAATAGAAACTAAACGCCTTTCATATATATGTCAGACAACATGCAATTTGCTTATCTGCCTCTTAATATACATTCTCTAAGAAGAATGAACGCCTAGAATATCAAGTCCTTTAACACATTTGAATCGGAGCCCGTTCCTGCAATGTTTTGCTGTCTAGTCGGCGGGTTTTGGATACATTTCGATTCATATATATATATATATATATATATATATATATATATATATATATATATATATAATGTAAAAACGTTTGAGTAATGAATTAATTATTTTCTTGAAATATGAATTTAGTACTACAGAATACAACATTATCAACCTGGTAGGTCCACCTCTCATATAGCCTCGCTGCTGAAATGGATGTTAAATTCAAAATCAACTAAACTCTCATTTTTATGTATCTTTTTGTATTTCTTATAAACATAGTTTTTTAATTATAAAAAAAAGTCCCTTAAGCAATATGATTCATTATACGTATGTACATATGAGCGTTTTGGTGCTTTACAGCCCTTGCAATGTTCTCCTTTTTGTTCACCTCAATCATAGGTTGGTGGCCAATGTGGAAATTTTAAAACTTTCCTCTCCCTTTGGAGAGTTGTTTTATACTTTGATAAGAACTCTTCTTCGTAACTGCATTTAGATATTATATCCTTCGAATTCCTCTTCCTGGTTTTCCTTCTGCCCTTCCTTCTATCAGCATGGAGATCCAATCGGAGTGCTGAATAAGATGGCCAAGCATGCTATTTCTTCTTTTTCCTATTATCTTCATGATCTGTCGTCCTTCGTTAACTTCCCTTACTATGTCTTCAAAACTTTTCCTTTCGGTTTATAATATGAACAGCATTCTGCGCCAACACCACAATTAAAATGCTTCTAGTTTGGATATTTCAGATTTTCTCAATGTCCACGTTTCTGATCCCGTGAAGCACCACGCTCCATACCAGGATCTTAATAAATCGTTTACGAACCTCCAAAGACATATTTTATAAGATTAATAGTCCTCTTTTCCTATTGAATGCTTGTTTAGACGGTGCTATTCTGGAACTTACGTCTTTTTAATTTTTCCGTCCGATGATATTCGACTTCCTAATTAGGGGAACGTCTTAAAGTCTTCGATTTTCTCTCCATCTAGCCATACTTTTGCCTTTTCCTGTCCTGCTCTTGTGCAATTTATCACTTTGGTTTTCTTCTTATTTATCTTCATTTTGCATGTTTTTCCCAGTTGTTCGTTCAAGTTTAAAAGTGTTTCTGCAAGTCCTTTTCGTTCTCCGTTATCAATGCTATGTCATCAACAAACCTTATTGTGCTGAAAACCTGGCCATTTACTTTTACGTCTTTTTTGTTTTTATTAAAGAATTCTTTCATAACCTCTTCTATATAGACGTTGAACAAGAGAGGTGAAAGTTCACATCCTTGCCTTACTCCTTTACACATTCTTGCTTACTTCTGATCTCTTCGTATAACATCTGTCTGGTTCCTACAAAGTTGGTATATTATTCTTCTGTCACTGTAATCCACTTTAAGATTCTTCAGTGCTCTGAACATGATATTCCATTCAACGTTGTCAAAAGCTTTCTCTATATCTATAAATGCTATAACAACTGGTTTGTTTATTCTGATGTGCTGTTTCATGATCAACCTCAGACTCAGTATTGCTTCCCTTGTTCCTCTTCTCGTCCTGAATCCAAACTGGTCCTCGGATACCCGTTCTTCGATTTTTCCTTCTATTCTTTGTGCGATAATTTTATACAGCATGAGAAAGCAAACTTAACGTTCTGTGTTCTTCGCGTTTCCATGCGCCTTTGCTCTTAAGGATGGGCACCAATATCCTTTTCTCGAAGTCTCTTAATATTTTCCCGAGATGTACATTCCATTAATAAGATTAAATGTTAGAAGCCATCAATACAAATATTACAGACCTTTTAATGGGAGAAAAGTATAAACAATGACTCACAACCCGGTGCTGGAGAATGCTACTAAACACACGGGAAACGTATGCCAATTGTTAACGCTCTCAGTCGCTCTGTACCGTATGCACTTCCAGCTGCATTTTGTTTACAAGTACTAGAAGGATCATGAAGTATATCTGAGAAGTCGAACGTCGTCTAAGGATAGCCATCTAATTTTCAAATTAACGGGAATTTCAGCACGCCCGGGAGACGTGATCCGTCCACTGAGGCAAAAAAAAACAAAAAAAAAAAAAAACAAATGGCTATGTGACATGTTGAGACTTGAATGTGATAATAACAGATACTAACTAGAATTCCATTGTAAGTAACTGATAAGAATTCTTGTCTTTTATGAGAATTCATGATAATAAGATTTCACATCAGTATATAGAATCACGAGGCATATACTCGTAATGTATAGGGCTACTGGAAACTCTCGTGCAATTGGCCAAGAGTTGGTAGCATTACGTATACTAATAATTTCATATTATAATTGGATTAAATGCAATTACCGTGTAAGTTTGATTAATTAAATTTGACAATCGTACTTTTAAACGAATTGGAAAATGCAGAACTGCGAGCAAATGGTTTGTGAAATTCCCTTGAAAAATTCAAACCTTCTCTGTTTGGTAATAATTTCAAATTCTATAGTTTATAATTCATCTGCCTAATCATTTTATTGAAAATTCTTAGAAATGCGTGCACAGACAAGAATTTTGGGGCGGGTCTGAGTCCACTGGTCTCCCAGTATATGTTCGTCGTTGCTAGAAAAACTGCTGGAAGTTGTCGAGACTACGGAGAAAAAGAATGTATTTGTAAGTCTAAAAATTGATGTCGTATGAGAACTATGCCACTTATTAAAATGATACTGACGCATCTCACTTATTAAACTCTTTATTATGTCGTTAACAAGAGAACAGTAGTAAGGAAGCACGGCATGCAGATATACACATATCACAGAATTGTTACCGTATTAACAATTAAAACTTAATATTAGTTTTAACCTAAACTTTTGTAATGCTAAGACTTATATGAATCAATATATTGCATCGAGCTAAACAAAATTATATGCTTGGTGGTATAATATCACGCGTAGTTTTCGAGAAAAGAAAACAGATCACTTTTCTAACTACAAAGTTAATGTTCTTTGTTACTAATAGTGACTGACAATTTTAAATTAACTGATACAAATTGTTATTTAATTACATAACGTTTGTGTAGTAAAATACTCTGTTGTCTAACAGATTGCATCTACTGTTGCTTATATTTACCAATTATGACACACACAGTTCTTCATGCAAATACTATTTGTAACTCAATCTTACAATTCATTTTCTATCATTCCTGATCATTCTTTAGTTTATAATTAAGTGTTCGAGAAGAATGGTGTTCTCTCTCACTTGTTGATTTAAGCCAATATATTGGATTATTAAGGGTGATCGGTGAAAGATTTATAGAAAAAGGGAAAGAGGTGTAGGTTACATTTATTGATCTTGAAAAGGCTTTTGACCGCGTGAATTGTGAATTCGGTAGGAGGTAGAATGATTAGATGCATAAGATTTGCAAACGATATGGCGCTTGTTGCAGAATCTGAAAAGAAAATCAATAAAATGTTAGAAAAAATGAGAAAGGGCTTTGAAGAATATGGGATGAAAATAAATGTTAGAAAGACAAAAGCCATGGTGATTGGAACGAAGTGGTCTGTGTCAAATATAAAAGTAGGAGGGGAGAAAATAGGACAAGTAAATAGTTTTCGATACCTGGGCAGTATTCTTAGTAATGACACGAAATGCGAACGTGAAATAAAAGCAAGGATAGGAATGGCGAAAGAAGCCTTTTAAAGAAAGAAAAGTCTGTTTTGTGGGACCTTGATCAAAGAGTTGAGAAAAAGACTCATAAAATGCTTCGTGTGGAGTGTTGTACTGTATTAGGCGGAAACGTGGACATTACGTAAAGGTGACGAAAATCGACTGGAAGCCTTCGAAATGTGGGTGTGGAGAAGAATGCAAAGAATTAGTTGGGTCGAGCGGAAAACGAATGAGAGAGTGTTAGAAATGGTGGGTGAGAAAAGAACACTTTTAGATATAATTAGGAAGAGGAAGAGAAACTGGTTGGGACATTGCCTAAGAAGAGATTGTATCATGAGGGACGTCCTAGAGGGTATGGTGGCGGGAAAGAGAGGGAGGGGGCGAAGGAGATTACAATTAATGGATGATATTAAAACAGAAAGATTGTACGCGAAGACGAAAAGGTTAGCGGAGGACCGAGGAGCATGGAAGCTTCTCAGCTGCAGCAAGTGACCTGCCAATTAAGAAAGAATACCTATGATGATATATATATATACACGAGATTTATTTTTGTCTTGTCTCATGTTCTTAGCAACACAACAGGAGATAAATAACAACATATTGAACAGCTACCCTCAATCAGTTAACCAGTACTGATAAATCTGTGTTTCCCCAGAAGAGGTGAATCCGAAAAGCTTCCGTTTGCACATGCGGGAAAAAAGGCTGGAAAGAGTGACGTCTGTTCTGTGGTGCTGTATGTAGTAGTTCAGTACACAGTGAGTGGTGGGAGAAGAAGGTTGTGTTACAGTTCACTTGTCTGCTACAACAACTCCAAAAAAATGCTCAAATCGAAAAACTAGAAACATGTGAAGTAAGTGCGGTAATACTATTTCCGAGTGTCTACTGTAAAACATTACAATAACTTATGTGAGTCATTCAGAGTAAGCATCGGACCATGCTGACTTCCGGTGTGCTGTTGTCTCCCCAGCTGTACGTACTCGGAAACTTTTGAAGCAGTTCCCATGAGATGTTTTTAGTCATCGTTCTTATCGCCCAGATTTGGCGAAAAACTACTACCACCTCTTTAGCCACACGAAATATTGGTTTGCGTCAAACCGCTTCACCAATGACAATGCGCTTCACAATGCTGATAGCGGGTGGCTACATTCCTAAGCGGGAAATCTTTTTGAAGAATAAAAATGAAACCTTGTAAAACGTTATGAGAAGTGAATGAATTTGAGTGGTGAATATGTTAAAAAGTAATGTAATATACTTTCCTAACGTGTTTAATAAAGGTTCTGTATCAACGAGGATATGTAATTTGATAACCAAATGAATATTATTTTTCGGATTACTATCTACATACATAATATATTCTCCCTAAAATACACATAAGCTTATATATTTACATAAATACAAACACTGTATATGTATTATCTTTCAGGAAAGTAAATGTACACCTATTTTTCGAGTCTGGCATTCCTGCGCTCGATCCGTGGAGAGTATGAGAATTAAATAAATCAAATGTTTTCTGAGGGGCAAAAAGAAAAGTTTAATCTGAATAAGACATTGCAGAGAGGCACAAGCTGTGTATACGAATAGTGCATAGTGCATAGACACCGAAAGAGAAAGCCAGAAACAGCTGTTAAACTTAGAGAAAAGAGTAAAAATTGTCGAAGTGGGAACGTAAAACACAAATACAACAAATAAGCCGACAACCAAACATTCACCACGCCATGATCTTGGTGTAGTGGTTAAGGTGCTGGCTTACAAATGCAAAGGACGACAGTACGAATCCACCTCAAGCATGTTTTTAAAAATGTTTGTTAATAATACATACAGCTCATGAGAGATGGTAAAAGAGGTCGTATTTAGTCTTTCGTAGCAATTATTATTTTTAATGTTTAGTACTGATAATACTTTTTGTTCATTTCGAAAGAGAAGAATATTCGAACAAATGTCACCAAAATTCCTCATATTTTGAATGTAAACGCCATTTACAATTAGTGAAGAATAAAAATTCAACGTTCCGATGTAGCTGCAAAAAGTAAAAAGAAAAACATGGAAGTGGACCATACTCATGGTTATTAAATAATACAATTTCTACATGACTTACACCTCCCGACCACGTTTCTACATTAGCAAGTAAGAAATTTGTGTTTAGGTTAGGCTGGTCAATATATTTTGCAAAGGGGCCCGGTTTAGCTCTGACGCACCACAGGTGCGAGAAGGGAGCAGAACACTTTTTCTCTCTCCCTCTGTGTGTCTATTTATCTATCTATCTGTATATATATAACGCTATTCGTGAATGCCATAACCACCCTAATTTTCAGCGGATTGAGACGAAACTTGGCACAAACATTAATTATTGAAATATCTTGATGAGTTCGTTAACCAGAATAATCAGATGAAAATGTTCAAAATGGCGGCCCTAAAAACTCTTAAAAAATTCCAAGGGAACCAAATTTCGCCCATAAATAGGTATTCAGAAAGTTTGAATAACTTTTCCTCTTTTACTGAAATATTTGTGTGCAGGGACTTATTGAAATATTGGACCCGATTAATCGCCTAAAGAAGGTTCACGCCCTTTCGCTACGGTCAGGGATTTTTTTCATGAGGGGGGTTATTTCCCTGTCGGAACAACATGATTATTAGTGATGATATGAAATTACACATTGAAAATGAAGTAAAACGTGTTATTTGAAAGAATAATATAATAAATGTTCTTTCCCCTAACACAGAGAACAGTAAATCATGTATTTCGAGTTCGGCAGCGTGAATGGCGACGAGTGTTACTTGATGTTCTTTTTCAGTAACACAATGCGTTGCAAATAGTGGTAAGGAAAATAATAATAATAATGTAATAATAATAATAATAATAATAATATTTGTTTGTGGCAACGCAGTATCATCCTCAATTCTTCTTCAAACGTAATGATTGTAACGCCATATCTCCCTTACAAACAAAATATTAGCAATTTATATCGAGAGAACGGGAAATTGTATAGTGATGGGAGCAACGTTGGACAGTATGCACCCATAGTACTCAGAAAAATAAGTGATTTCAATGCAAAATGAACGAAGAGTCATTGTCATGGGGAGTTATGGGGCCACGGCAGAGCCCTCTTTGGGCGAAATGTCGATAACTTATATCGAGAGAACAGGAGATGATAGTGGGATGGGATCAGCGTTGGACACCGTGGACCCATAAGGCGCATCGAAAAAATTAGGGGGGCGGGCGCCAGCCAGCCTTACTTATTTCCACATAATAATGTAAAATTATATTGTCGAAATACACACACGAGTTAGCTACTAATATTTCATATTATTATTATTATTATTATTATTATTATTATTATTATTATTATTATTGTCGACAGCGTATTTTCATTTCGTGTACATGTTTGACATGAAACCAGAGAGAAGATCCACCATTCGTAGAAAGAATAAGAATAGCCAGTTACTTTAACTGTGAACGACAGCGAAAAATACGAAAAGAGTTACTACCTGTAGCGAAAAGAATCAATACTTTCTCTTAAATTGATAATAAATCAAGCCGAGATAGATTCGAACTAGCATGGAGGCGCGAAAAGCCAGAGGTTTGTCCACTTTTTTTTAACTGACTCACCGAACGTGTTTCAGTAACTTACTTATTGCTGATTTTACTTGCTTCACTCGTTTATCTTGCTTCTAATAACTTATAACGACAGGGACACGAACATAAAAACATCGAGGACACTTTAAAAATCATAGATGCTCTCCCGCCGGGAATCGAACCCGGGACACCATACACCAAAGGCGCAAGTGCTAGCCACTAGACCAGCGGGAAGGGCACCCCTCACTCCATGTGCCGTTAGGGATTACGACCACTGTATTGACACTTATCACTTCTGTGGGTTGTATACTATGATCACATGTTTCTTCTTTGCTGGGAGAGTTAAACCTACATTCTATGTAATCCATGAGGTATTTAGACCAACATGCTCTTCATATAATGTAATAAAAGGGCCATGCTGGGAATAAGAAAAAGAACATTCCTTGAACTAAACGGAGACTATTGGTATCAGAAATATTTATCTACAATGCATGCGCAGTAGTATGTTTCAGAATAGTTACTGTTACTGAATAGTTACTGTTTAGTTCAGTAAACGAGGAAAGGGGTATAAAAAAGCAAATATGTCACGTCAACGAGATCGACCAGAGTTGACACAGGCGGAAGCAGATGTGTAGTAATACAACAACTTGGTTAAATTGATAATTGGTTCTTTATTCTGTAATAGATCGTATCACAACTTTACGGGAGAGCAGAGAGAGACTTACTAACCCTATCATATAACTACAACTTGGATTTAACGAAATCCGTTTAGATATTCAATGGTTTTCAGGGTTGTATAAGATACAGAAAGATAAAACACAATACAATTCTTCATACCTCAGCTTCCAGTAAATAGATACATGCAATTTCTGGTTAGATACTGCAACTGCTACGTATTGCAGGATACAAAATGCTTTGCATTACTTGTTTGTTTGTAGACGGCTACTAGCTTAGTGTTCTGAAAGGTTGTGTATAAACTAGGGATGGCCAATTCCGGAATTATTACTTTCCGGACTCCCGAAAGTAAAACCGGACAAATTCCGGAATTCGGAAAATTCCAATTTTGGATCAATTCCGGAATTCGGAAAAAATCCGGAATTTAGAAATTTCTGATTTCGTTAACATTCCGGAATTCGGAAAAATCCGGATTTTTTCGAAATCCGGAGTTTTTCTCAATTCCGGAATTTTCTAAATTCCGGATTCTTTCCGAGTTCTGAAATTCTTCTGAATTTCGGAGTTTAACTGAATTCCATAATTTTCCGAAATCCGGAAAGTGAAAATTCCGCTTCCAAAAATTTATTTAGTTTGGTTAATATGAATCGTGGCGGAAATAAGTCTTTGACCAGGTAATGGCGACTGCTTTGAAAGAAATGGGGAGTATAAGAATTCAATCTGTCATATTTGTAGTTTCGTGTGGAGAAAAGACAAACTTGTGAACCAACGGTTTAAGAACAACTCAAGTTATTAATATAAACTTTGCCGACTTCATAAAAGAAATACGAAAGACTTTTTGAATCGAAGAAATATAACATACCAGTTTGCAAGCGGAGACAAAGAAACCTAACGTAACCAGACTAAAAACGAATCGTCTACCGCGTAGCGATCGTGGTTCAGTAGTCACGGTGCTTGTGCGAATGCACGTTGTATTTCTTTTTCACTTGAGGATTTTTGATGGCGATTGATCGGCGATAATATACGTTTTATTATATTCAGATATTTGAATACTCGGATGTTTCAATACTTGAACTACCAAATCTTCAGGAATAATAATAGTAATAATAATAAACTAATAATAATTATTATTATCTCGTAGAAGATTAAAAGCTAGGAGCTAATTATCGCTCAAGTCATATCATTACAAGCAGAAACGTGACATTTGGAAAGAATATTTCCGTTTGGTTTAATTTTGCTCACGAGAAGAGGACTTTCTCATCTCGTCTTTAAAACAAATAAAATGACATAAGAATTAACATTTTACATTCGAGACGGGTCAAGGCTAACTCAAAATTTTCGTCTCTCTTTGGAGATGAGAATCGAGACGAGACGAAAATTTCGTAAACATTTCCCGTCTTGTCTCGATTCTGGAAATAGTGTATGTCCATTCTTTAAGTAACAATTGCTCTGTAGACTGAATCTCATAGGCTATTTCGTTACATTATATTTCAGAGGTCATTGAATTATGATCTGTGTAGGTATTTCTGTAGCAAAGCGTTTATAAGTACCTCTGCATATCCTAAAAATTGGTTTATTATATGCCTTACTGTTGCGTAATATTCACTTATATTTATTACAGTTATTTTCCTTAAAACATACAGTAGAATACTTTCTACATGAAACTTCAATGGAACGTTCTAGTTTAAAATGTTAGTAGTTGCAGAGATGTGTCTTGAAGGTACGGAACCCTTTCCCCGAAATCTCTACTTTTAAGTAAGTTTTGCCAAATTTCAGGGCAAGTTTATAACTTATTATTACTATTATTATTATTATTATTATTATTATTATTATTATTATTATTATTATTATTATTATTATTATTTTACTTACCATGAATGTTGCCTACATTTATTTGCATTGCAATGTGTTACTAAAAAGCGAATGAAATAACACTCCTCGCCATTCAGGCTCCCGAACTGGAAATACATAATTTACAGTTCTCTATGTTTGGGGAAAGCACATTTATTATATTATTCTTTCAAATAACACGTTTTACTTCACTTTCAATGTGTAATTTCATATCATCACTAATAATCATGTTGTTGCGATAGGGAAATAACCCCCTCCGGAAAAAAACCCTGACCGTAGCGAAAGGGCGTGAACCTTCTTTAGGCGATTAATCGGGTCCAATATTTCAATAAGTCCGTGCACACAAATATTTCAGTAAAAGAGGAAAAGTTATTCAAACTTTCTGAATACCTATTTATGGGCGAAATTTGGTCCCCTTGGAAGTGTTTATGAGTTTGAAGGGCCGCCATTTTGAACACTTTCATCTGATTATTCTGGTTAACGAACTCATCAAGATATTTCAATAATTAATGTTTGTGCCAAGTTTCGTCTCAATCCGCTGAAAATTAGGGTGGTTATGGCATTCACGAATAGCGTTATATATATACAGATAGATAGATAAATAGACACACAGAGGGAGAGAGAAAAAGTGTTCTGCTCCCTTCTCGCACCTGTGGTGCGTCAGAGCTAAACCGGGCCCCTTTGCAAAACGTATTGACCAGCCTAACCTAAACACAAACCTCTTACTTGCTAACGTAGAAACGTGGTCGGGAGGTGTAAGGCATGTAGAAATTGTATTTTTAATAACCATGAGTATGGTCCACTTCCATGTTTTTCTTTTCACTTTTTGCAGCTACATCGAAACGTTCAATTTTTATTCTTCACTAATTGCAAATGGCGTTTACATTCAAAATATGAGGAATTTTGGTGACATTTGTTCGGATATTCTTCTATTTTGAAATGAAGACAAGAATAAAAGCAATATGTAAAGACAAAAAGTATTATCAGTACTAAACATTACCAATAATAATTGCTACGAAAAACTAAATACGACCTATTTAAGCATCTCTCATGAGCTGTATGTATTATTAACAAACATTTTTAAAAATGTCCTTGCCGAGGATTCGAACTGGCGACCTTTGCAGTTGTAAGCCAGCGCCTTAAGCACTACACCAAGATCATGGCATGATGAATGTTTAGTTATCGGCGTATTTGTTCTCTTTGTGTTTTATGTTCCTATTTCGACAATTTTTACTTTTTTTTCTAAGTTTAGTTTAATAAGTTTTTCTTTTTCGGTGTCGCCCTTTACTTACACTATGCACTATTCGTATTCACAGCTTGTGCCTCTCTGCAATGTCTTATTCAGATTAAACTTTTCTTTTTGCCCCTCAGTAAACATTTGATTGATTTAATTCTCATACTCTCCACGGATCGAGCGCAGAAATGCCAGACTCGAAAAATAAGTGTACATTTACTTTTCTGACAAATAATACATATTTACTATTTGTCAATTAATTCTTTTGAAGTCATTTCAAGTGAAGCATATTTTCGAAGTAGAGCTTATTCTTTTAATAGAGCTCATAGTATGAGCAATCTAAACCTAGAAGAAAGAACAAACTCACCTCTAAAAGTTGCAACCGTTGTCCACAGAGCTAAGTTATTTTTAGTAATCTGACGAATTGAGAAACCGCATTCACAGCATTCGCAACGTTACAACATAAATTTGAAAATACTTACCACAAAAAATAAATTATAAATAATGTTTTCTGAAGCTCAACTAGAAATTTATATTATATTAAGTCTCTCGTTCATTAGTTTGGCAAAATTGTTTCCTTGTGTTAATTTAATGTTTTGTAGAGATATGATTAACGATAGTATGTAGTTTCAGGATTAAAGCCGCATTTATTATATATGCATAAAGATATCGGTACTACAAGGCTGTATATCCATATTTTATCCATTATCTTCATATTGAAATTTTCGAAGTCGCGAAATATATTGAAGATAATGGAAAAATATGGATATTTTTAAATTGTGATATCAGTATCAAAATGACTAGACCAAAAACAAATCATTCAGGGTATTGATAAAGAAAAATATTAATATAACATTTTTATTAATTTCACAATTTTATTTATTTCTGTAGGAAATACTATAAACATAAAACATTATGATTGTTTCATAACATTGAGTTTTATCTATTTCATCTGCAACTACTTGGATATTGGTAGCAAAAATATAAACTCCTACTAACATAACTACGTGCTTAAATTCATATATAAGTTTTCAAATTAGTTTTCAAGAGCTCCTTAAAAGATACATTTTAATTGGACCCTATACGCCCAGTTTAAAGAAGGTACACACTGATATTTATCTTATTCAAATGTATTCAGAAAGTTGACCACGTCAAAAGGGTATTACAGCACTGGGAATAAGATAATCAATTTTCGTTCATGTCTAATTGTGTATCTTCTTCTTTCAGATACCCAACGAACTTTGTTAAACACAATGATTTATTTCTTTACAAGGTTCCTTCTGTTTTATTAAAGAAGGTTTCGCTTTGATGGCCAAACATTGAAATATGTCAGAGTATTAATATTTACATAGAATAATAGTGTGCTATTTGCAAATAACATACAACGAAATCTATACTTTAAACTTAGCAATCTCTTTACCTTAAAATACATACATTGTTCAGTTACGTTGGTGCTTATAGCTAATATACATATTTGAGGCAGATATACTAGTGAGTAAAATTGATACTTTTAGACACTAATATTTTCTATAAGGTATATATTCTGCTTAAGACAGATAATTACTATGACAAACACACACGTCACTTAAAACCAACTTTACATGCATATAGAGGACTAACTAAATTAGGAGTTCTAGTCTCAAAATGAGAGGAAATACATTTTTCAGAAGAACATATTATTCTCACGGTATCCTCAGTCCAGGGACGGATCCTGGACGGACTCCTGTGGGGGGATGGGTTGCAATACTGCTACTTAGAGCTACTTTTAAGAGCACCAAACTCTGTGATGGGTTTTATTTATATATAAAATAATAAAGTTTTCTCTTCTAGGGACTTGATCTCCCCGATCGCCCCCTCGATCCGCTCCTGCTACAGTCTGACAAAGAATACAGCATATGTGATAATGTATGTATAACATTTATGTAATATTCAAGTCTCTTACTAACATATTTTTATCTTAATTAAGCATATCAAAGTATCTAAATAGATACATCCTTGATAAACGTTGACAATTATGTGACGTTGTATTTCATTCTTGAAACTCATTCTATCCATTACGTGCTTCAATCCTGCAAACTAATGAGATAAATATACAAATAATAAAAATGTTCAAACATTGGATTCCATTCGTTTCCTCATGAAACAGTCTGTGATATGCACAGTAATGCGAATACAACTACCGAGTTGAGTAACTGAAGTCCTTCTCGATTTTTTAAGTGTAGTGAATCAACACATCATTTGTAGCACATATCTCAGATTCTTGTTTATTGTAATTTTAGTCAGGTTGTCTGCTTAAAACAATTACGCTAATAATTATATTTTCTTGCACAAAAACTGTATCATTACTCTGTCAGTAACTAATCTTTAATTTTCTTCATGTCAAACACTTCTAGTGATCAAACACTTCAAGGAATGAATGAGTACCGTTCTTGTACCTACTATTTATTAAAACTTTTAGCCAAGAAAGTTGGCAATATTCTGAGGGAAAAATACGTATAATGACTTGCTGTGATACTATCAGACTGGCGGTATCATTTCTGCTTCTTTTTATCTTCATGTAAATTACATTTTAAACAAATTTTACCTAACTTAAGTGTTGATCTCAGTATTATACTAAAACAATATTTCGTATAAATCGTTTTGTTGCTATGTGATGCATTACTATAATGTGTTATCTTTATAATACAATCGAAAAGATTAACTATTAAGTTTTGTCTTTGCATTTATAAAATTGATATTCCATTTTCCATGAATACCAGCTATCTAATTCTAATTTTCTACTCTCTGTATTTGACTCAATACTTTCGAATCCAAGAACATTATAATAGTGGCAGAACAAATCGCAATAAGTTATTTGACATAATTCCTATATTTAAACCAACATTGTAGTACTCTACTCCTTACATATAACACCACTTTTAATATACATTATTATTACTTCTTACACTCAATTAAATGTAATTTTAAAGTTAATATTACTACACGTAGATTGGACATTTATATTCATCTTAAATACAAGTTACTTAGTTAATAGCTTTTTGAAACGCGTTATCAGCTGTAATGTATGAAAAATTATGGTTCTCTTTATAATGCGTTCAGAAAGGAACAGCTGCTGTATACTTGATATTCATCAATATATAAAAATCTGTGATTTTACTACTATTATCAGCTCTTAATCTGCCAATTATACATCAATGAACAAAGTGATCCATAAGTAAGAAACTCCATTACAAATCGACTCTTTAAGAACAATGGAATATGTCATTACCGTCAATCGGCAAGTGGATGTATTAAAATGGAAACACAAATACACTGATAGCTGATTTGTTTCAATAACATGTACTTACACTCAAAGTAACTGTTCTCACATAGTAAAATATTATGTTTTCCGTGTCGAAAAAATATATTTAAAAAGTATCCTTTTCATTTTGTTTGAAACTGAAATGAAATGAAATCTTTAAGTTTTACGTCCCACGATTATGCCAATTAGGCTAAAGGAGACGGTGATTATGAGAAATGAATGAAATGGTGGAATGAAGAAAATGGGAGGAAACGGGAGAACCCCGAGAAAACTCACAAAACTATTAGTTTGAAGCAAAAAAGAGGAGAGATATCTAAAAAATAGACTACTTGAATGGATAAATTTTATCAGTGAATCATTTCTCAATATAGTTACACGTTCCGAAAGTACTTTTCATTATTTGTTCTATAGTACAGAATTTGATACCTTCCATCGTGTCTTTACGTGTCGTACTCAAACTGCTCACCTGGGCCAAACTCTTCGTTTCATAGTGTTTCCGAACAACAGAATGAATGGTCTCACACATAAATAATACAACGTTTCTACCACACTCATTACGCTTGCTCCTATAAATAGTCCCCAAACACCGGCAACTGACACTTGAAAGCAAAAAAACAAATCACATTTATTACTTGTAATCTAACGCATGTATTATACACTGACCTGCCAAAGCATTATGACCATCCGCTAGTTTTGAAGGAAGTCGTTGGGCTGACGGAAGAAACATGAGGCAAAAGAGTATCGCTAGAAAAATAGGGACTGATATCTCAGTCGATTAGTCAGTGTGATGCTTATGTGGAGATTTAGGAAAGCCGGTGATATATCAGAGTTTGATAGGGTTCATGTTGTAATATGGCCACACATCTGCGAACGAGCATCTTGAAACAGCGAGACTTATCGACTGCTCGCGAACTGCTATATTTAGTGTCTCCTAAAGGTGGAAAAATGACTGTGAAACTGGCACCAAACTACAAGACCTGGGGTGGTCACATATCATTAAATATGTCGGATGTCGTAGAATGTCGAGGTTGGGTAAACAGCATAGGTCGCAAATTGTGGACAATTAAAAATAAACTTTATCAATAAACAAATCACTAGTCTGTTTGAGCATTCAGTATACGTTATTAGCCGACGTCCACACGTGTACCAACGATACCGATACGTCATCATTGATAACGACTTGAATGGGCACGTAAATATCGTTATTTGACACAGATCAATTGAAGAATGTCGCATGATCTGATGAATTATTATACTGCCTTCATCACAACGTTCTCCAAATCACAATCCATCGTCCTGCAGGACATTTGCTAGACATTTGGACAATAGGGCAATGGCTGCATTATAATTTTCTGACCATGCACACATATTCATGTGAGCCATACTTGCAGGTGGAAATGGTATCTTTCAGTAGAGCAACGGTCTTTGTCTCAAGGGCAACATTTTGCTGCAGGAGTTCGAGGACCGTAATGGTGAACTTTAGATGCAGCAATTCCCCTCAAACGCACCCGATCTTAAGGCAATTTAACATATTTGAAATACCATTTAACGTCGGATACGAGCTCACCATCCCTCCGTAAATTTTACATTAACTAATGACTTATGGGTGCAAATGTGGTGCATCACTCCTCCAGTTCCGTAAAAATGTCTCATTGCTTCGACGCCAAACAGCATTTATGTCCTGCAAGCAGAGGTAAAACTGAGGGGGAACGTGAGAGACGTCGTCACTCATCTCCAAAAATACATACGGCGTCTTCTCAGTTTTTAAAAAATACAAAGGGTAAAGATAGGCAGGAGGACGGAGTGAGGTTATGTCACCACCTACCGACCCCCAAACTTTCAGGTCTACTTTTACCCCTGCTTGCGAATCAAAAGTGGATATACTAGATATTAGATATGTGGTCATAATATTCTGCCAGGACATTGTATATTGATCCATCTCTTAAATTAAGTACATTTTTATTGGTGATAAACTTGAGTGTAATTTAGTGACCTTTAATTTGACTCTGATTTGATATGTAATGTACCTTATAATTTAGATAAATTAAGAGTATTTAGTTTTTCCTACATATTTTATTGTCTAATGGAGACAAAAACATTGACATAATAACACAGTTATTGTATATAATATTGATAATTCTCATAGAAAATGTTAGCGCTACTTGTTATAATATACACAGACGCACTAAAAATTCATTAAATATGAAAGAACTACACTGAGAAAAAAATTGTAGGTGGCGTACTTAAAAAGATAGGTTACATGCGTAATTCCTGTATTTTTGGACTTAACGTACAGCAGATGTATAACTGAAAACGCATGTTTTATAATACTTTCTGTATAAGTGTTCCATCTATACGTACTTTCCGTATGAAACAATGTAGGTGGTCAGGATCTCACATACACATGGACGTATATAACATATAGCTGACGAAGGTAACATGAGTATATGCATGTGATATACGGAAAACTGTTAGATGTCAGTCATTCTGCAACGGCATGATATAACATCTAAGGGCAGTGCCTATGTACCATACGGATAACGTATGCTCCGTACTGATTTCTATAGTAAGCAAGAGGATACCGTATATTTGTACAATACACCGCTATCCGGAGAACGGATTTTTCACTGTGTAATAATTCTGAGATTTTTAGGATTTCCTAGGACATAAATTAATTCAATTTGATCTTGTTTTACTTATATATATGTCAACATTCATCATTGTTGTTACAAAGATATTCGATTTCAGTGAAAGTTGTCGACGCTGGAGTAACTAGCTTTACTGCGCCCTGGATCGATGCGATCATCGATTTACCCATACCCACTGTAACCATGTGTTTGGTCTTTTTTAAAAAATCATCATAGAACTTCTCCTATCATGATAGCGCCAATAACGGAGTTAGAGCGACTAGGTTCCTTGTTTAATTTTTGTTTGAAGGCAACAGCACTTTAGCTGTTGAAACCGAATGTGGGAGCAGGACAAATCTTGAGTTGTGAATATACAGTAGAGCGTCGATTATCCGAGCGTCGATCAACCGAACGACCGCTTAACCGAACTGTGTACTCCCTCGCACCTGTTACTCTCCCACCCTACCGTCCATCATCCCCCTCACTCCCAAACCAAGTGTCCCACAGTAGTCGCTCCACTGAGCCACCGCTGGCGGAACATTGCTTCTAATGGGGCCTTCATAAGGCGTTGCCTTTGTACGTTGCTTTGTAATACTTAAAGAGATGCCTGTTTTTATGAATAAATTTACTGTACAGTACTTCTTTTTGGCAAATAAACATGTACAGTTCGATTATCCGAACAAACCAGTTTTCCGAACACCCATGTCCCCCAATTACTTCGGATAATCGACGCTCTACTGTAGTTTGAATGATCAAATTCTTTAAGTGGATTAATAAGTCGTTATTTTGTATTTTAAAGTCATATCCAGGAAATTGAAGTTATAGTATGTTGAAATTTCGAATATAGTATGAATGTTCGAAATAGTAGTGGAAAGTGTTTCAGCTATTTTGTACCACGTTTGAATTATGAATGGCTGTGAATCTAATTGAGCATGTTGGTACATGTTTTGTTGGATGTATTCCTGAGCTATGAAATAGCAATAAGAAATATTATATTGTTAAAATTGGTGAGATATTTATTATAATTAATTACAATATAAAGGTTGACATTTGAATGTCAGAATTGTTCATATGTTGAATTTTTCAAGTGGGTATTTTTGCTGTCAGGCAGAAGTCAGGGGGCAATTAACGGAAGTTATATATTAAATGAAACGTTTCATTTGAGAGGAATTATTTCCTGTTTATTATTAAATGTATCACTCTATAATTTGTGTGTTATAAAGTTCGCCATGCCGAAAGCGTCGGTGCACCACCGATAGACAACTAGAGATATATCGGCAAGAATTGGCGGCCCTGCAGCGATGATCCACGGTGGCCCCACTTCTGTTTTGAAAATTATACCACCAGCGGCAGAGACGCGACGAAACGCAAATGAGCAACAAAATTACTCCCACAAAATATGTTGAATCGCCTATATAAGTAACTTTTTTAGATAAGGAGAGTCTGAGAAACACTAAAAAAAGATAAAAAGAAGTGTCCTGGGGGTGGGCGCAAACCATCAACCTTTGGATTACTAGGCGCGTGCTCTTCCGACTTTTTTAATATTTTTAATTGCAACTTAATGTCAGTACAAGTCAATAAACAACATAAGGAAGGTGATAAAACTGGCAGATACAGCAAAAGGAACATTATGTAGATATAACTCTAAAAAAATTGCAAATAACCTATTGCGCATGGCGAAAGAAATTTGGTTTAGCTGGGCATATAAAAACACAATATAAGAAGTATTAACTAGTTTCTGAATTTCTGCTAACAGATATAAAACAGTGTTGCCAATCAACCAATTAAGAGCTTGATATTTAGTTCTCGAAACAAAGTAAAGTCGGGAAAAATTATTAAGTCTATTAAAATAGCCGTGGGAGTTGTGTGGCACATGTGGGCCATATAGCAACAGAACTGGGCCCACATCACTGTTGCCCCGCCACATTCTGTAAGGTGATGTTGAAGAGTGTCCTTTACATTGCAAGAAGCGCAAAGATCAGAGTCAGTAGAAACCAAGTGAATGTCGTCGGGCTACAGTATCAACAATTTGATGCACCACAATAAACCATACGGATCTTGCACGGTAAGTTAAATAAGGAGCATGTAAAACACGACAGATATGTTGCCACTTATGATGGGTATGCTTAGTGACAATAGTAGGAGCAAGAGTACAAGGTTGGCGAAGTGCCGAATACAATTTTTTGGCAGAGGACACTTCGTCTAAATCACAATTTAACAGTCGATAATATACCTAATAGAAAACCGGTTTCAGATAAGTATATTGAGGTGGGAGATGTCCAAGATAGAAGGGTGTTTCTAATGGAACACGGTGTAATAAGTTCATGAGAAGCTGAGTGGTAGGATGATCAGGATGCTCATGGAGTAAACGTAAACATCGTTGGAACAATAGGGCTTTAGTCTGCAATTCGACATCTTTCAAATGTAATCCACCGTTTTGGAAATCGTTGCACAAGATTTGGTAGGAAACACGAAAAGAAGATATGTTTCCACAGAAAATTACCCACAATTGTTTTAACTTTTGCAAGATAACAGGTAGAAAAAGGCAGGACTTCGAGAATGTAACATAATTAATGTAACTCATACAAATGCACAAATTCTAAGCGGGATAAGAGCCTAAGGTTACGAAATCGATGTTGGTAAAGAGCATAAGTTAGTCGATTGACTGTAATGCCAACATTATGAGTAATTATGTGTACCACACTAGAACTGAAAGTCACTCCCAAGATTTTATCTGATTGTTGGAGCCGACCAATGGAAGTAGTAGTAATATTCGTTGACTTCCCCAGAGGCATTACGTACGTTTTATTAGGGTTAAGATTGGCGCCGGATACTGATTCGTAGAGCCATGCTTGCTGTAGTAAAACATGAAAGTCGGCGTGACCAGTTGCAAAACAGGTAACATCGCCCACGAATGAGTAAACTTGCACAGAAGTATTATATATAGTGACACCATGAAGGGCATGTCGGACATTATATAGAAATGGCCCTAAACTTAGAATAAAAAGCTGACTGCTCAAAGGAGCGCCCTGTTGGATGCCATTACTAATGCGAAAGGCAGAACTGAGGTATCCATTAATTTTGAGTTTAATTGTCCAATTACAATATAACAGTTTAATCTAATGACAGAAGTCATCGCCAAATCCATAGGCTTGAAGACAAGAAAATAAATATTTATGGTTCACTCGGTCCAAAGTATTAGAATAGTCCAAGGCTACTAAGGCCGCATCACATTGGCCAATATCTTGATGGTAGGTGATGACGTCGCTTATGGCATCAAGAATATCTTGAGCACTTTATGTGATACGCCACCATGTTGGATAAGCCCAACAAGGTGGGCAATAACAGTTTGTAATCGGGCACTAATACATCGACTAATAATTTTATAGTCGCAGGTGAGTAAAGATACAGGTCTATAGTTCGCCACTGTACGAGGATAGGTCTTCTTCGGAATTAACACAATGACAGCAATCCAAGATGATTCTCTCAAAATACCTACTTGCAGTACATAATTCACCCATTCAATAAGCATAGCCTCATTGAATGAGAAAAGATCTTATATAACTCTACACCTAGTATATCTATTCCAGGCGTTTTAGAATTCTGAGCTGTGAGGACGGCTTGCTTCACTTCCTCCTGACAAAATGGTTGAGTAAGCGCTTGTCGTTGTTCCGCTGTTAATCTATGCGGCAGATGGGCGAAGTAATCAATGGGGGTGCAGCAACAACATGCTGCAAATTCAATAATTGTTGGTAGTAACGAAGGATAATAGTTTGTATATAAGAAAACTTAGTGACGGATTCCCCATGTTCATCGGTGATATTTTCTGTAAGTTGAGACCTAGAGCGCTGACGCTCACGCAATACTTGATACACAGACACACACTGATCGGAATCCAGGGATAGTGTTTTACTACGAATTTGAATTACCGCTCGCTGACAATGGATTTGTAATAGTTTTGCCTTCACCTCTTTAAGGAATGCTACTCGTTTCTCCACTTGAAGAGCCACAGCATAAAAATTATGTAGCACGCCATAATACAAATTGTACATTTGATTGAAACTTTGCAGCTTCTCTTTGCAATAGGAAATAGACATATAACGAAGTGTGCGTTTAACATTGTATTTCCAGGAGTCAGCAATAGTTTTACGAGGAGAACGCCGCTGAACGAAGCGGTGCCAGGTGTCAGTAAACTCTTGTGCATATAATTGTTCCACTAGAATAGATGTATTGAGATACCAGAGACCTCTGCCTCTTGGTATTTTGTTAACATTTAACATAATACTTAAATGTGGTACAAAGTGATCAGAAGCACACGTGGGGGAAATTTGCATATGAAGTAACCTGCGAAGCAGAGGTTGAAAAACAATAAACATAAAAATCTATCCAGGACGAGCTTGTAGCCGTGAAAAAGGTAAAACCTGGGGAAGCCGGATGTAACGTAAGCCAACAGTTTTTTAAACCAGGGTCTGTTACCAACCTGTGCAGTGTAGCACAATAATTGTAGCCAGAAATTTGCTGTGATTGATGTATGACACTATTAAAATCACCCCGGATAATGAAAACAGCATAATTTCCGGCACATTCCTGAGCAACCACTGTTTCGAAAAATTCGTTGCGGGTAACGCCATGATTATTTCCCGAAGGTGAGTATAAGTTCAAAATTTTGACATCTCCTATCATACCACTAATTAAGCGACCAGATGGATAATAAAAAAAACATTGTCAAACTATATACCTTGACGAACAAGAATGGCTGTACTTGTAGCGTTGTAAGTGAAATTATTATAAACATTGTAGCTCTGGATATTCACAAAGGATGCAGTACGAACTTCCTGTAAGAAGCAACATCAATGGAATAACAAAGTAAAAAGTCCTGTAAAGCAGTAAGTTTAAGAACGCTGATAGATTTGTTAAAGTTAAATGTTGCAAAATGAAAGTGAAACATAAGATACGAAATAAAAAAAACTAGGGGAATGCACAAGCACCAATATGTAAACATCATCTTGGGGAGCGAGGAACAGGGAAGTCACTCATATCAATACGAAAACAAAACACCAAAAACGTAAACACTCGGTATACAAATGAATTATTATTTGGTTTACGTAAATGCTGCATCGCCTCATTTTACTTTGTACTTTAATTAATAGTAATAATAATAACAATAATAATAACAATAATAATAATAATAATATCATAGTCGTATCTTTATCGGAATTTCTCCCTTAGTCCATAAATGTATTCCATGTGGTCTATTCAAAGTTCTACTTGATCGGAAACGATAGAAAGACACAGAGAAACTTCGAGAACAGGTAAAAGGAAAATCTTACTTTGATGGGACTCGAACTAAACTTTAAGAGTGATCTACGTACAAGCACTTTTTCTTTAAGTTAACTGATTCACCGAACGTATCTCAGTCACTTGTCTATTTTCTACTCGGTATACAGATTTATCAGTTATTTCCAGTAACCTTGAACGACAGAGACACGAACAAAAAACATTGAAGACAGTTAAAATTTTCCAAATTTTCTCCCAGCGGGAATCGAACCCGGGACCCCGTACTCCAAAGGCACACATCCTAGCCACTAGATGGGCAGGGAGATCAAATGAAATTTATTTCGTAGTGTCTGAAATTTAAGCATATTTCAACCTTATGTAATATGTCTATTGATCGTATGTTTATGTTCACCGTATTTATAAATTTGAGCAATGATGTATGTTATTGATATAGGTTCTATTACAAATTCATCCATAAATACTACATAAATTATCAGAATTATTCATGATCTTTCATTGAAAGTCACTAGTACGTGCGCAGTAGAAACAAAAGAATCCAGTTTACTGATAATAGTTAGAATGAAAAGTTTCAACAGACTGCCAGAATGCCTCAATGGAAAGCATGGTTACCAAGCTGAGGGCGCGCAACTTCGTTCTGGGTAGGCGTGAAGAGGGCGAAAGCTACTGGCAGAAATGAATTGTGAAATGAATAAAGCACCACTTACATTAAGCTTTACAATTTTCTAATAACCATTTAAAAAACATTACTGTAATAGGAGGGTATGGAAAAGTTTTGCTGAAAATAAATATGAATTCCTGAGATTATTATTATTATTAGTCTCCCACTTCTTGGCCGAAACGTGAAATATTCACTATCTTCTTCATACCGCTAAATCAGTTCTTCACTGTTTTCTCGTCACAGACCAAAACACAAGCGATCTGAATGAGAGTTTGTCCTACTGTTACTCGACCTACAATTTCCCCTCGCAGAGTAACAGATACTTCTCTACAGCCTTTAGAGCGAGGCATTTTGACAGCCAGTAGAAATGTGCATTTTGATTCGTATTAGAAGTGTCAATAAAGTGAATCTTTCTATTTCTACTGTGCATCATTATCATCAGAAGTATTCTGCCATTATTAGCGTGTCACTTGCCGTAACTGTGAAGCTGCTATGTTCCATGATCTGTTACCCTCTCCATCTTCAAATACAATTTTTCTGTTTTGATATCGCCCATAGCCTAATTCTGTTTCGATATGGCCTAATTCGTCCCGTCCCTGTCTTTCCTGCCACCATACGCTCTAGCACGTCCATCCAAACCGGTTTATCTTTCTCTTCTTAATAATATATTTTCCTACCATTACTAACACCCTCACATACGTTTTAATTTTGATTCGGCTAATTGTCTCCATTCTTCTCCACACAAATTTTTCGAAAGCCTTCAATTGTTTTTAATCATTTTTGAGTAATGTCCATGCATCTGGCCTATACAATACAGTAAAATACCGTACACGCAGCACTTTATGAGTCTTTTTCCAGCTCTTTATTCACTACCCCATAAAATAGTATTTTCTTCATCTTAAAATCATCTTTCGCAATTTCTATCCTTACTTTTAATTCATGTTTGCATGTCATATCATCACTAATAACACTACTCACAAGTAACACTTCCTAAGTGTAACACTCCGATTTTAATAAAATTTGGCAGGAAGATACTACACATAAAATAAACGAATACGTGTTTTTTATTTTGTGTGGAAAAACGGTTTTATGGGCAAAAGTCCCCACCCAAAATTTTGAAAGTTGATGCCCGAAAGGCTAGAAGAAATGGACCGAAGTGAATGAAATTGTGCAAAAATATTATAGACGTAAAATGAGGGAATACACGTTTCGTATTTTCCTCGAAAAAACGGTTGAGTGGGCGAACGGATCCCTCCAAACCTTTGATCACGAAATATCAAAAGTTGTAATAACAGTATGTCAGAAGTGCTAAAAGGACATGAAGAATTAGAATAAAACATTTTATAATGACAATACGCTAAAAATAAATGAAGATTTTTTTTTCTGTGGAAAAACGATTATAGGGGCAAAAGCTCCCACACAAAATTTTGAAATTTGACGCTCAATAGACAAAAATACTTGGACCGAAGTGAATGACATTGTGCACAGATATTGTAGAGATAAGATGAGGAAATACGTGTTTCGTATTTTCCTGAAAAGAAATAAACTTTTCGGTTGACGGAGGCGTTGGGTGGAAGAAGGAGTGGACCGAAGCGAACGACATTGTGCGTAGATATTGTATATGTAACTTAAGGCCTTCCGTCTTTCACAAATGTCGATCCGATTTCTTCAAATTTAGCAGATGAACAGTAAGCACAAACAGTATTGCGTATTTTATAGTATTTCAGGAGGCGCCTTTACTCCTTACAACGTTTCTCCGCATAAACAAAAACGCGTGTCGATATATACCCTGTTTGCTGTTGATGCCAGATTTGAAGCAAATCGAATAGGAGCACTTGAGAAACACGAACGGCCTTATTTTACATATACAACATCTACACACAATATCATTTGCTTCGGTCAAATCCTTCATTCACTATTACGGTAATATTTACTTTTTCTCGTAGGGGGTCTTGGCCCGAAGACTGATTTTCGGCACGAAGTAAAACACGTTTTGTTATTGTTTAGCAAATTATCCCTACACGAAGTTTGTTAGAATTTTCCATATTATTTAGCAACTTCTGAGGTATACTTATTTGCACTTTTGATAGTTCGTAATCAATGGTTTAGAAGGTCTGTGGCCCACCCAACCGTTTTATTAGGAAAATGAGAAACGCATATTTCCTCATTTCGGTGCATAAGAAACGCATAATCTGTACACAGTTTCATACACTTTGGATAACTTCTTCTTGCCTTTTGGGCATCAAATTTCAAAATATTTGTGGGGGCTTTTCCACATAAAACCGCTTTTCAGCAGGAAATAAAATAACCCGTATTCGTTTATTTTTTGCGTATTGTCAGTACAGAAAGTTTCGTTGCAATTCTTCGTGTCATTTAGGCACTTCTGATATATGTTATTAGCACTTTCCATATTTCATAATCAAAGGTTTGGAAGGGTCTGTGCTCACTCAGCCGTTTCTTCCAGGAAAATAAGAAAACCATATTCCCTCACTTTACATCTACAATATCTCCCCACAAGATCTTTCACTTCGGTGCATTCGTCTTGCCTTTCGGTCGTCAACTTTCAAAATTTTGGGTGTTGCTTTTGCCCCATAAAACCCTTTTTCCTCAGAAAATAAAAAAAGCATTCTTTTATTTATTCCGCATTGTCACTACACAAAATTTCATTGCAATTCTTAATGTCCTTTAGGCACTTCTGACATACCGTTATTAGCACTTTTGGTATTTCGTGATCAAAGGTTTGGAGGGGTCCACCCAATCGCTTTTTCAAGGAAAATACGAAACGCGCTAGTAGTATGGGCGGTACTTGACCCAACTTTGTGACGAATTTTCCACTTTTCTCAGGTGCCGCCTGATCTGAAGGACTCGATTTTCCAGTGTTGCACGATACGCCATGACCCACGTACCGTTCAGCCATGGAAAATTGAACACTCCCAAAACTCGTTCTCTTTTATGAGGGTGTACTTGTTCCCTTTTATGAGCCCTTTCTCAACCCCTATTTTAACATACCACAAATTACATACGACTACGAACATAGCATAGCAAATAAAAGAGTATGGCATATATTTCGTCCCTATTTTAATATATCAAACATTACATAAAACTATGTAACATAGCAAAGGCTACTAAGATAAGAGACAATAATGGGGGTGTATTCGTTCTCTTTTATTAAAACTTTTTTCAACCTCTATTTTAGCATAACAGAAATTACTTATTACAATGAACACATAATCCAAACAGATATTACACGGAGACTATTAACATAGTAGACATGATAAAAGAGTATGGGCTATTTTCTAACCACTATATAACACAGCATATATTACACCGCTGTTTAATATAGAGCCCATTGAGGACTTTATTATGAGCACTTTTTTCCACCCCTATTTTATCATAGCAAAAAAGACATAAGACTATTGGCACAGAGACTAGAAACGCATATTTTAGCAGCACTCCTATATAACATAGCAAAGACTATAAACACATTTATGGCAACCCTTGTATAACAGAGTAGAAATTACACAAGAAAGTCTACATAGCATTAGACTATGAGTACATTTTGCAAAACTATTTAACATGGCAGAGATTTGACTGGGTATGGTAACCTGTTTTTATGACACATTTTTAGGGGTGTAATCGTTCTCTTTTATGACCACATTTTTCAACCCCTATTTTAACATTGGAGAAATTATACAGAGACTAGGAACACCTATTTTTGTAACCCTCTATGTATTAAAGAGTATCGCCTATTTTGAACCACTGTTTAACATAGCACAGATTACAACCCCTATTTAATACAGCAGACAATATGTGTATTCGTTCCCTTCTATCAGCATCTATGTAACATATCAGAAACTACACAAGCATTCACCTGGTAAAGCATATTCCAAAAGTTATGAAGATCGAGGCCAAAGTCAAAAATTTAGTTCCTAATAACTCGTAAAGGAAGCGACATATTGAAGTGCTTTTTCCACATTTAGTTATAGGTCATCAACTACTGCATGTTACAAAAGCAGTGATCATCAAGGTCAAAGGTAAAATGTTTAAACCATAATAACTCGTAAACGGAGCAACATATTGAGATACAGTTTCCACATTTAGTAATACGTCATAACTACTACATGTCTCGAAAGTACTGATCATCGAGGTCAAACGTCAACTATTTGAACCCGAATAACTCATAAGCTGAGCAACGTATGTGGTACACTTTCCACATTTAGTAACTGATCATCGACTACTGCATGTCCCAACAGTACTGACCACCGAGTTCAAAGGTCAAATACTTAAACTCGCATAACTCGTAAACGGAGAAACATATTGAGGTACTGTTAAAATAATTAGTAACAAGTCATCGACTATTACATGATCCGAAAATTATTCACCATCCAGGTCAAAAATCAAATATTTAAACCCGAATAACTTGCAAATGGAGCAACATATTGAGGTGCTGTTTCCACAATTAGTAACAGGTCATCAAGTACTGCATGCCCCAAAAGTCGAAGGTAAAATATTTAAATCCGAAAACCCGTATATGGAGAAACATATTGAGGTAGTTTCCACAAGTAGTAACAAGTGATCTACCACTGCATGTACCAAAGTACTGGCAATCCAGGCCAAAGGTCAAATATGTAAACCCAAATTACTCGTACACGAGCAACATACTGAGGTGGTGTTTACACAGTTAGTAATAGGTCATCAACTACTACATGTACCAAACATATTCACCATTCAGATCAAAGTTCAAATACTTAAACTCTAATAACTCGCAAACGGAGCCACATATTGAGGTGCGGTTTCCACAATTGCTAACATGTCATCAACCACTGCATGCACCAAAAATACTGACCATCCAGGTCAAAAGCCAAATATTTAACCTTTAAAATCTTGTAAACAGAGCGAAGGAGAAATTTGTGTCACATATTAAGTTTTTTACAAACCGCAGAAAAAAATTGCGACAGATAACGCCGTGCAGTAAGGCCACCCAATATACAGCTTCTTATCCCATAATCGTGTCAGGTAAAGAGATCACCTGTCTCTCCTTCTTTCTTTTCTCTGATACAAAAATTAGCTAACAAAATAAGGGCAATTCTAATTTGAAACTACACATGTATTAATATTACTTTCGATAAAATGAAATAACAAAACCGAGACATAACAAGATACATAAGTTGATGTAGGGAGAAACTGAAACACACACAATGAAAAGTTGAAACCAATGGATGTCTATTACACAGAGATTCAAAAATGAAGCAGAGAAAGAGGGAGACAGTGAGGGAAAAAGAAAGGAAGAAGAAAAAGAAAAGGGAGTACAGATAAAACTGGAATTCAAATGTAGCAAGGAAAGAACCTCATTTTATAAAGTTCCGTTTCCAGAAATCCAACAGTAATATAGAAATAACATTTTTTTCACGTATTTTTCATAGAACTGTTCGAATATATAGAGGATGCTTTAAACATTCATTATGTCACTTTCATAATGGATAGCATACTTAATTTCCATTAGAATTGTATATCTCCGAGACACATTTAGAATAATGTCAAAAGTTTAACACACATGTTTTTTTTCCGCGTGGTTTGATTGCAAATTCGTTAGTGTTCCTTGGACCCACTGATCCAAACCACATTCTAATATGCCCAGGTGATAGCGCTAGTCATCTCCATTTCGGACTACAAATTCAAACTGAAAGAAAAAAAACAAAAAAGAGAAAATTGATGAGTGCTATTTTGCTGCTAAATCTGTATCAGAAATACCCTATAGTAAAAGTCCAAGCTGTATCATAATGAAATGTTACAAATTGTCGAAAGGACAAGTTTATGTTCCTCATAGATGGAGCACGTTTCAAATTTCAACGTGAAAAAAACACTGAATTATAGGATGGAAACAAATTTTGTGTCGAACTAGTATAAATAAAATTCTGTTTTCACATAATCAAAAAGATTACCATTTTCTAGTTTTTTTCGAAGGTTTATCTGTTCCGAACATCCAGCATTGATTTCATCTCTTCCAGATATAACGTAATTTCCACAGATAGGATGAACAAACTAAGAGCTCAAACGGATCATCGTGTCAGTCGGATGATGTTGGTTAGGTTATAGACCACCACTGTGTCGAGGATTTAAATCCATAGTGACCCGGTAATTCGACTGAGACTCGGTAACCCAGAGGATAAAAAACAATATTCAAACAGCAGCGAAACGCTCTCATCCAAATTATTTTCTTAGTTATTCTTTGTTGTCAGCAGACAGAAGAAAATTATTCAGCGCCATCTACAGACAACAAATTAGGAATAATCACGATAAATAGAATTGACATGACCTCTAACAATAATTTCCCGAGGTGGCAAAACATGATATGTCAAACATATTAACTTCTGCGAACTCAGAGTTGTGCACATTTTGACTTATCAAGTTTTGATAACAGAAAGCTGAGTCATAGACTTTCACCACACCTGAATCAACTATTGCCATATCGTAGATCTACATAAAAGCAATACTTTACATCATATTACTCAAAAACGGAATGGCCATATCAACTTTTGCCATATCTGTTTATAATTTATTTATAACTTTTGTACTGCTCAAATAAATAAAACAATATATATGGGTGTCCTACTTTTATATCAACGACAAATGCCAGTTTCACTAACTCAGAATTTTAAACCATTTTGTACTATTTAAGTAAACGAAGGGATAACTTTTGAGTGAGGTTTTCAATTTTGTACCAAGAAGAGAAAAGATAAGAAGGACCATTTAACTCAGAATTTTATGTCATTTTGTAATAAACAAACGAAGAAATACATTTGAATGGAGTATTTAGGTTTCTGCCAAGCAGGAAAAAGGAAAGAGTTAACATTTTGCACTAATCAAGTAAATAAAGCAATAAATTTGTACTTACCAGAAAAAGCGAAGAAAGACCATTTTATCTAGCTCAGCATGTTATACCTTTTTGTGCTACTCAAACAAAACGGAGCAATAAATTTCAGTGGTCTATTCAATTGTGTGTCAACGAAAAATGCTGTTTTTAACTAGCTCAGAATTTCTAGACCATGTTGTTCTATTTAAACAAACGAAGGGATGAATTTGAGTGACCTATTCAATTTTGTAGAAACGAGAAATGCCATTTTAACTAGCTCAGAATGTCTATACTTTTTGTACTATTTAAACAAACAAAGGAATAAATTTGTACTAACCAGAGAAAGCGAAGAAGTTTCATTTTAACTAGCTCAGAAATTTATATCATTTTGTAATACGCAAATAATCGAAGGAATATATTTGTGTGACCTATTCAGTCTTGTAGCAAGCAGAAAATAGGAAATAATTAACATTTTGTACTAATCAAATAAACGAAGGAATAAATTTGGGCGGCCCATTTAGCTTTGTACAAACCAAGAAAAGTGCGATGGTCCATTTTAATTAGTTTAATATTTCTGTACCACTCAAATAAGCGAAGGAATAAATTTAGGTAATCTATTTAATTTTTGTGCCAATCAGAAGAAAATCAAAGAAGATCCATTTTAACTAGCTCACCACTTTATACCATTTTGTACTACCTAAGTAAACGAAGCAATAAATTTGAGTGACCTATTCAATTTTGTACCAATAAGAAGAAAACCAAAGAGGGTTCTCTTAAATAGGTCAGCATTTTAACCTTTCTGGGGGATTCAAGTAATTTGTTCAAGGAATAAATTTTTTCTATTTTTTGTGGTATTAGATTTCTTACTATTTTGTATATTGTTTTGTCACCTAGAGAAAGGACCACTTTAGAGTAGCATTCCTAAAAAATTTTAATTACCATTCCCGTCACTTAAAAATGCACTATATAAGGAGCTTGTAACTAATGAAATTATACTAAAAATAATGTTAATAGCCGTTTACCATCCACACTAGTAAGGTATATAAGAAAAAAATTGCGCTCAACACACTGTACCTTAGGATCCTCACTAGACTAACATTACAAATGTTAGATAACTCATTCGTGCCGTTCCTTTTTTATTTTATTTAAAGTGCATTAATATTGTGAAGCTTAAATATCTCCAGCAACAGAAAGAATAATATTTTCTGAGTGGAATAAAACTGTTCACATCTAATAATTCAGCACTATTTTATAGATGGTGTGCAACATGGAACTTTGAAAATTTCCTTATCTTGGTGGGCTGATTTTTACTTTGTTATGATCTCTTCTTCGTCTGGTTTTCCTTCTGCCTTTTCCACTATCAGCACTGTGGTCAAACATGCTGTTTCTTTTTTATTATTGCCATGATTCGTCGTCCTTTTTCAGTTTACTTAGTACTTCTTCATCCCTTAATAATTCTAATTGCTACACAGTATGTTCTACAGAATTAAATTAAAATTGAATTATTACGTAACCCTCTTCTAATTGAATATTTTTCGTCTGTAACCAATGGCAGCTTTGGTTGGTTAAATCTTACGTTCAAATATGTATTTAGTGTCCGGGAAACTTTTGACTTTAGAGTCGCCGTTAGTATTTTGTAAATCTATACTAAATGCACGACATAATTCGTTAAACGCATGTCCATTAATCATATAACAATCTACCTTACATAGTGACGGGAGAGGCAATTAAAATTTATTTAGCAATGCTACTTCAAAGTGGTTCTTTCTCTGAGTGACACAACAATATGCAAAAGAGTACAAAATCTAGTATCACAAAAAATGGAACACTGAAATTTATCTCTTCGTTTATTTGAATACACCAGAAAGGTTAAAATGCAGAGATATTTAAAGGGGACCTTCTTTCCTTTTTCGTCTGATTGGTACAAAATTGAATAGGTCACACACATTTATTCCTTCGTTTATTTGAGTATCACAAAATAATATAAAATTCTGAGTTAGTTAAAATTAAACTTCTTCGCTTTTTCTGGTCAGTACACATCTTTTGTTTGTTTAAGTAGTACAAAAAGGTAGAGACATTATGAGCTAGTTAAAATGGCATTTCTCTTTGGTACAAAATTGAATAGATCACTCAAATTTATTGCTGAGTTAGTTGAATTCTGAGTTAGTTAAAATCGTCCTTCCTAGCTTTTTCTCTTCTTGCTAGAAGATTAGAAAGCTCACTCAAAAGTTATCCGTTTGTTTGTTTAAGTAGTACAAAATGGTATAAAACTTCTGAGCCAGTTAAAATGGTCCTTTTTGCTTTTTCTAGTTAGTACAAATATATTAATTTTTTATTTAAATAGTACAAAATGGTATAAATGTTGAGTTAGATAAACTGGCATTTGTCGTTGGTATAAAACTAGGACACCCAAATATATTATTTCGTTTATTTGACCAATACAAAAATTGTACATAAATTCTGAGCCCTTTTTCATTCAATCTGGTAAGTACAAATTTATTCCATTGTTTATTTAAATAGTAAAGAATTGTTTAAAATACTCAAGTAATTAAAATGTCATTTCTGGTTGGTACAAAATTAAATACGTGACTCAAATTTATCCAATCGTTGGTCTAAATAGGACAAAATGGCCTAAAAGTTCTGAGCTAGTTAAATGGCATTTCTCGTTGGTACAAAATTGAATAGACCACTCAAATATATTAGTTCGTTTGTTTAAATAGTACAAAATGGTACAAAAATATTGAGCTAGTTAAAATGGCATTACTTTGCTTTTTTTCTCGTTAGTACAAAAATAAATACTCCATCCAAATTCATTTTTTCGTTTATTTGAATAGCCCAAAATATTCATTCTTTCTTTCTTCTGCTTGCTACAAAACTGAGTACCTCACACAAAATTATTCCTTTGTTCATTTAAATATTTCAAAATGATATAATGCTTTGAGTTAATTAAAATGAAACTTCTTCGGTTTTTCTGGTTAGTACAAATTTATTCTTTTGTTTTGTTTAAATACTACAAAAAGGTATAGACATTCTGAGCTAGTTGAAATGGCATTTCTCATTAGTACAAAATTGAATAGGTCAGTCAAAGTATCCCTTTGTTTATTTAAGTAATACAAGATGATTTAAAATTCTCAGCTACTAAAATGGTTGTTCTTCGTTTTTTCTCGTTGTTACGAAAAGTGGTACACTCATTTTTATTCTTTCGTTTATATGAGTAGCAGAAAAGGTACATAAATACTGAGTCCTTTTTCCCTTTTTCTAGTTAATACTAATTTATTCCTTGGTTTGTTTAACACGTTCGCTGCTGAGAACGCACATCGGCATTCAGTACTGAATTTGACATATGCGCCGGACGCCTCTCGACGCTTGTCCCTGAAGCTGATTCACTTGCACTCGCAACTTGCACCAATACCTGCACTAGCGCTGGCGGGAAAATGAATCAGCTGCAGGGACAAGCGCCGAGAGGCGTCCGGCGCATATGCCAAATTCTGTACTGGACGCCGATGGGCGTCCTCAACAGCGAACGTGTTAAATATTACAAAGTGATACAAAATACTCAGCTAGTTAAAATGGCATTTCTTGTTGGTACAAAATTGAATAGGTCACTCAAATTTATCACTTCGTTTACTTGAACATTACAAAATGGTATAAGATACTAAGTTAGTTAAATTGGTCCTTCTACACTTTTTCTAGTTGGTACAGATTTATTCTTTCCTTTGTTTGCATAGTACAAACATTATAAAGTTCTCTGTTAGTTAAAATAACGTTTGTTTGACTTTTCTCTCGTTAATACAAAAGTAAATAAACCACTAGTATTATTCATTCTTCACTTTTCTCTGCTTGGTACAAAAATTGAATAGGTCACACAAATTTCTCCGTCGCTCTGTTTACAAGTAACTAAGGGTTAAATATTTGACCTTTGACCTGGATTGTCAGTACTTCTGGTACTTGTGGTAGTTGATGACTTATTACTAAATGTGGAAACAGTACCTCAATATGTTGCTCCGTTTGCGAGTTATTCGGGTTTAAATATTTAAGCTCTGAACTGGATGGTCAATACTTTTGGTACATGTAAAAGCTGATGTCCTATTATTAACTGTGGAATCACCACCTCAATATGTTGCTCCGTGTACGAGTATATATAAATATTTAACCTTTGATCTGGACGGTCAGTACTTTTGGTGCATGAAGTAGTTGAGAACATACTACTAAATGTGGAAGCAGTACCTCAGTTTGTTGCTTCGTTTACAAGTTATTAGGGTTTAAATTGTTGATTTTGACCTTGATGTTCAGTACTTTTTGGACATGCAATACCAGATGAATGCTTGTGTAATTTCTGCTATGTTACATAGGTGTTGATAGAAGGGAACTAATACACATATTGTCAGCTGTATTAAATAGGGGTTGTAATCTGTGCTATGTTAAATAGTGATTAAATATAGGCCACACTCTTGTATACATAGAAGGTTGTAAAAATAGGTGTTTGTAGTCTTCTTATGTTAAAATGGGTGTTGAAAAAAGTGGTCATAGAAGACAACGAGTACACCCGTAAAAATGTGTCATAAAAACAGCTTATTATACCTGGACAAATCTCGGTATCCGGTCAAAACAGCGCATGGACAAAAACCGCGCAAGGACAAGAACCGCGCATGCAAGTACCGCGTGAACAAAATCCGTGCAAAGACAAAAATCGCGCAAGGACAAAAATCACGCATGCAAATACCGCGTGGACAAAAACCGCGCGAGTACAAAAAACACGGAAGGACAAAAACCGCGCATGTAAATACCGCGTGGACAAAAACCGCGCGAGTACAAAAACCACCGAAGGACAAAAACCGCGCATGGATAAAAACCGCTCAAGGAGAAAAAGAGCACATGCAAATAACGCGTGAACAAGAACCACGCAAGGACTAAAACCGCACATACGAAAACCGCACATGCAAATACCGCGTAAACAAAAACTGCGCAAGGACAAAAACAGCGCAAGGAAATGCCTCATGAGCGAAAACAGACAACAGTAATGGACAAAAAGCATACAAGAACATTTTGCATTAACCTCGCTCGCACTCGAGCTCACTTCTTTTAACTGAGTTGGCGCTCACTCAGGCTTGCGATCATTTCCCTTAATTGGGCTCGCTCTTTCGACCATTACCCTCAACTGTTCTCATAATCACTCGCGCTCGTGGTCACTTGAGGTCGCGCTCACCTCTCTCGTCTGTGCTCGTACTCACTCGGGCTTGCATTCACAAGATCGGGTCAAGATAGTTATTAGGTTGAGAACCACTGCCACAGACTTTACAATTTTTATAGGCATCCTTAAAGAAGAGGAGTCAGGAACAATTGCAGCGTAAGTTCCATAAGTTGACAATCCAAGAGTCTTTACTGTGTTTCAGGTGGCATAATTCACAGGTATCTTCCTAGTTAAATCGGTATAAGGAGAAAAACAGTGCATGGACAAAAACCGCGAAAGGAGAAAAGTAGCACATGCAAATATCACGTGAGCGAAAGCAGCCCATTGAAAAGAACACACAGATGAGCATTTTGTACTAGGCTCGCTCGCACCCGAGCTCACTTTTTTCAACTGGACTGCGCTGCATGGGCTCGAGATCACTTACCTCAATTGGACTCGCGCTTTCCTTGACTGTTTTCACAATCTCTCGTGCTCGCGGTCAATGCGGCTCTCGCTCACCTCTCTTAACTGGGCTCGTACTTACTCGAACTTGCACTCACACGAGCGGATCAAAACAGGAATTTGGTTTAGAACCACTGCTACAGACTGTTTATAATTTTTATAGAGATCCTTAGCAAGATGAGTCAGGAACAATTATTGCAGAAAAAGGCAGAATTTTTGTTTTATTTATTTCAAGAAAGAAGAAAATTTAATATATTCTGTTTATCCAATATATAAAAGCATATACTTAAAATACATAAACATATTAAATTAAAAAATAACAATATACAAAATATTAATAAAGTAAAAGCATAAAGAGAAGTAAACTGCTAGAGAAATCAAGAAGTCAAATTTCCTACTTGTAATGTTATTAATTCTCCAAAGGGAATCGGACTTCCTAGATTCCCTTTATTAATAGAGTTTAACGTACCCGGCATTCAGAGATGACAGGACTTCAAACTTCTAGAAGTCATGTCTATCTTCCGGTGTCAGATAGACTAATTCGGTCCACTTATTTCTATATTGCGAAAATTTTTGAATTTCTTGTGTAAAGAATAAAGAAAAGATAGAAAAAGGCTTACATAATCAAAAGCTTGTGTGTGAGCCTGATTCTAGTATTTTATTTACTTATTTATTTTCTCATCGCAACATATAAGGTTTATAATTCTTCCTTTTAGTTAACAATAGTTTTTAAAAATACTTTTGGATTATTTTAACCACTGTAAAATTAACCTCTTATATACTTTGAAATTACTTTCCTCTTTGATCCGGAGTAGAAGTTCATTATAGATTATTGGAGCTCTGCAATATGTTAGATATTGAGTTATAGATTTGCTCATTGCTTTAATTTCTAAATTTTTGGTTGTCATATTTCAGGTTATGTACATGTCTTATTCTGTCCCATTTGTTTTCTGTTCTTTCTAACACGTGTTAATACCTTCTGCGAATACAATTTTGAAAGTGGTAACACTTAAAATTGGTCATAGAGTATATCTAGTCTAGGGTTGTCAGATTTTGTAAACGAAAAGACGGGATATCAATCTCAGACTATATAGGGTGATTCATGAAATCCGTAACAGGACTTTAGCTCAGGTCCTAGTGTACACAAATCTTCGAAAAAATTACCAAAGTGCATATGCTGAATTCGTATGGTGATGTTTCTGACATCAGGAGGGTCTCAGGTATTCCTCTATGGGGAACAAGTTCAAAATTGTAAATGGACACAGGAATTTATTTTGTCCCCATTGAAACAATTAGTAAATATTGAACAACTTTGAGAGGAACACTGTCATCTGTCTTTCCGTTTGAGAGCTACACGAGCTCATTAATACTTCAATGCGAGGATAGTAAATAATTGTTTGAAACTAAAGCGAAACAAGAAAGTGAACACGGGGAAACAAACGGTGCAATTTTCGGAAACAGTAGTTTCTCGTGAATACCTCTATTAGGGCGGAAAACTTCAAAATGTCAGATAGAAATAAGAGGTCGGTTTTGCTTCCGTTGAAAGAAGCACTAAATATTGGATACTTTCATAAGAATAGTTCGTGATAGTTGGTACCGTATGGATACTACAGACGCTGAGTTGTTGGGGGAGAATATGATGAGATACGACTTACGACGCCACATTGTGGTGAATTTTGTTACTTCATATTGCAAACTATCTTGAGAAAGAAGCATTGGACGTAAAAAAAACTGTACGAAATAAAAAGTTAATATTTTGCAGGGAGAAATTTACGTATGCTAAAATTACCTCTGCTGCTCCACTTAGGGGTGAAACTGAAAACTGATATGGGACCTCCATCATTTTAATTTCAGATTCGGCTTGTAAGGGGAAAATACGTAAATTTTATCCGAAACAGTTTTTCGAACTCTCATAGGTCGTGGTGTAATCACTTAAATACAGGTTCACTAAGGTATCTTCAATCTAAGGTATCGCCGAGGCTACATAAAATTCATACGGACCATTTAACTTGGAATTCGAACCACTGTAATAAGTTAAATCAGGGCTGGATTAGCCTACGAGCATTGATGCGCACGAGACAAGTCAAGACAGGGTCTTCCTGACAAAATTCGAGTTGAGACACGGCTCTTTCAATAGAGAAATATACATTTTCGAGTCGAGACATCACTTTTACAGCACATTTTCGAGACGAGACAGCCACAAAGCTTGTTTTGTACACATGCCTACCTATCTGGAGGTCCAGAGCTAGAAAAAATAGGTGGACCCTGCCGGCTTCACCTAATACATTTCTGTGAAAGTACACTCATGTTCAAAATGATTCTCGCAATGCTATAACTATCTTCTTGTAAGAATATAATTTGATAACGATTTTGTAGGGTACTTTTAATACTGATACTATTGTATAATCGGGAAATGTATATTTGTGGTAAATTTCATAGGAAAAGAATTATAAATACGAAAATTAGAATGAGTAAAACAAAATGTTGCTAAATGAACAATAAAGTTTTATTTCCGTTTTATTGATCTTATTTACTGTTCTTTTGACATGAAATTTGTCACATTTATGGCTTTTCAGATTATACACATACTAACATTGTAAGACATACCGGGCAAATTCGTTATCAAATTATATTCCTACAAGACATTTCTAGACATGCGACATAATTTTGGACATGAGTGTACAGTAGGGAAGTTAAGGGAATATGTTTCATAGTTAGGTCATTTTTTATTATCATGATTGTATCTTCATGATTTTCAGGATAGCCAGTTCAATTTTGATCAGAGTGGAAGCCCCTGTCCAACTGTCCCTAAGCCCTCCTTAATCCGACCCTTGTTTAAATGTGAATATTTTCACACCGGGAATCTAATATTTTATATGTAGATATTATCTTATTTTCAAATTGCAAATTTTATTGGAAATAAATTTAATTTATAATTATATAATATGAAAACCACATAATACAACTTGCACTGTAATTTAAACGTCAAACATAAAACTATCATTTTTGGTATGCAAAAATACCCGCCCCCCAATATGTCTCTGTCTCTCCTTTGCCCCCTAAGAAATTAAAGTTGGCGTCGTCACTGTTGTAAAATTGTGCCGCAGAAGACAGCAGACAAGACGAAATAGTTTAAACACTGTTAACAAGCAACGACTGAGAGCAGTAGGTATTTCCATTGTTTACTAAATTTCCAGCAATGAAGCAGTTCTTCGCTGGCAATTGAAGTATTAAATAACTAGTAGCTAAGCCCGTCACCGGAAAAAATACATTCTTCTTTCTATTGAAAGTGATATTCAAGAAATTATTGCCATAACATATGATCCTTCTTGAATATTTTTAAAAATCCAATCCCCCCCCCCCTCTGGAAGCTCGACAACTTATAGTACGAAAGAATGTATGTGAATTTCAATCTCCTAGTTGATTGTTTAGTTTATACCCTCCATTCCAAAAGAAACAGAACTTTTGAAAACAAATAGTACCACTAGTGCCATCTGTTGTAATATTTTACCGGTAGATGGCGTAGTCCCTCATTGACAACTGGTATAAATGTCATGACATTTGGATGCACGGCAACAAAGTTATTGCGTTTCAACTGTCAGTGTGTTGTGTACATCGGTCGGAAAATGAGTTTCAAACAACGAGCTGCAATTGAGTTTTGTGTTAAACTGGGTAAAACTTTTAGTGAAACGCACCAAATGCTACAAAATGCATATGGTGATGAGTGTGTATCACGTACGCAAGTTTACGAGTGGTTCAGGCGATTCAAATCGGGTAGAGAGACGCTGGATGATGACGAAAGATCAGGCCGTCCCAGAATCGGATTATCGGAAGAAAACATCGAAAAAGTGCGTGAATTCATCAAACATAACAAAAAATCGTCGGTGAAAGTTATTGAAATGGAATTAGGCATTCCTCAAACAACCGCATACCGCATTTTGACCCAAGTTTTGGGCCTTAAGAACGTTAATTCGCGGTTTGTACCACACAAACTCACCGAAGACCAAAAAGTTGATCGAATTGCGCATTGCAAAGACATCGTTAAAAGTGCTCGGCAGGATCGAAACTTCTTGAAATCGATTGTAACTGGTGACGAGACGTGGTGTTTTGAATATGAGCCCGAAAGAAAGCGGCAAAGTGCTGAATGGAGAGCGCCGGATGAAGGAACACCCAAAAAAAGTCGCTTGGTGAAGTCAAAAGTTAAGGTGATGCTGATTTGTTTTTACGATTCAAAAGGAATTATCCACAAAGAATTTGTTCAGCCCGGCCAGACAGTCACTGGAGAGTTTTACTTGGGCGTCATGAAGCGTTTCCTGGCAAGAATTCGTCGTATTCGGCCCGAATATCGCGAAATCGGCAGTTGGACTCTTTTGGACGATAATGCACCATCACATCGTTCGCGACTTGTAACTGAATTTTTGGTCAAAAATCACATTATTCGGTTGCATCATCCGTCCCATTCACCAGATCTCGCTCCGTGCGATTTCTATCTGTTCCCGAAAATGCATTTCGCGATGAAAGGAAAGTGGCACGCATCGATTGATGCCATTCAGAAGGCGACGACCGCCGTCCTAAAGACCATTCCAATAAAGGACATGGAGAAGTCGTTTGACAACTTGTTGGAGCGGGCAAATATGTGTATCGATGCAGAAGGGGAATACATTGATTAATAAAAATGATTTGTTCCAAAATGTACATTGCTTTTTTGTTTTTTTTTAAACGTTCGGTTTCTTTTGGAATGGAGGGTGTAATTAATTGGCTACACAAATCTTCCGAAACGCTTTCGTTTTTAGCTGAGACATACTACTTCTTGCATGTTAATTTTTTTTTCAATATGAAGAACCAAAACCGGGACACACAAGCGTTCCCAAAGCCCTTTTCGGGACAGTTAATTCTATCATTGAAAACCGGGACTGTCCCGGAAACCGGGACGTCTGGCGTCCCTAATCTGGTCTACTGTCAAGTCCTTGTATTCTTACAATATTATTTTCTTGACTCATCAAAGTTTTAAATGAGTATTGTAAGCAGCACCCCAATATAATATACCATATATAATTATACTATTTGCAATAGCATAATATATACAATACGAAATATTTTTATGTTTACAATGGTTGTAATTGAACAAAATTATAAAATAATTTTCATATAGAAGTAGAGATGCAAAAAAGCCGGCTTTTTTGAATCGATGGTTTTTTTCACATAAAAAGCCGGCTTTTTTGGGAAAAAAACGAGAATTTTGGAAATTTTGGCTTTTTTCAACTTCATGATTTTTCTATCTAAATAGCTTTCTTATAGTATATTCTATAGTTAGATAAGAATTCCATGACCTGAATGTGATATTTCGCTCTGAAATTCACCATCAAGATGGATGGAGCACATGTTTTACGAATTAAAGCTAACATGAAGAATGTAGTATTTAAGGGTAATTTTAGAGGCTATTTAACTTTATTTTAACGACATCTTTTTTCTTCTCTAGTTTGTCATCCGTGTTTCATTTCTAAGAGCTTTTAGTACTCTAGCTTCTAGCGCAAAAGTTAAACTTGCCCGTTTTTCTATTTATCCGTCAAAGCGTACGTTTTTCAATATATCCGTCAAACCGTACTTCCACATTTCTGTTATACTGTATCTGTGAAGTGATTTAGCAATAATTTTCCGGACACAACCTTGAATACCAATTTATACAAATAATCAGTAGCGGGTTTAGAAAAGTACTTTAGGAGGGTTTTTTCTGATTGTTTCGTTTCCTAAAAAGTCCTAATTTTATTTGGGAAGTGCTTGAAGTTTATGAGTACAGGCATAACTAATATTTCATTTCGTTTATATGTTTAGCAATAATTTTCCGGATACAACTTTAAAAATCATTTTATACTGAGAATCAGTGGCGGATTTAGAAAAGTATTTTGGGAAGGGTTTCTTACTAATGTTTAGTTTTTTTAAACATTCGTAATTTTTATTTGACGGGAGCTTAAAGTTTATGAGTAAAGGCATAAATAATAGATATTTCGTTTGTTGCAGACATTCCGTAACTTTGGGGAACGGGCTTCAGTCCGAAAGACCGCCCCCCTAACCTTCGCAAAACCGTCACTGCTGGTAATTAGTAATAATAACGATTTAAAAACAATAAAAAAGGAAGTCGCCCAACTCACAGTACACGCACTATTTCTACATTCACAGATGGAATGAAGAAAAGCTTTGTCAGAATGGTCGAATGCTGGTTGAATCCCGGACATCCCGATAGAAGCGCAAAAGCTAATCACTCAGTCATGTTTGTTGTGCAGTTGTATTTAGCTTAACTTAAATATATTCCGTAGTCTTTTTTTTTTGGGGGGGGGGAGGGGGAGTTCCGTAATGATATGTTGAATCCCTCTTGTTAAAAATTCAGAAAACTTGAGGATTGGGTAAACTGTGATGGTGGTTCTATAAAACTTAACTGTAGAATTTCAAGAATATACAGAACCAAAAGCTCTAGATGTGCAGCCTTTAAGTGTATCATATAAATCTAAGTATTTCTCTTACGTTTTATTTTAATTTTATTTTGTTTCAAAAAGACGGTATGGAATATTTTGAAGTAAAAATACTACATACTATTTTGCTAGTTATTTGTGTATTCTTTAAAAAGAAGTGTTTACTTTTAGGATTGGCTGGTTTACACCAACTTTTTTTTTAAATAACTGGTTTAAACCACAAAAATAAAAAGAATGAAAAATGCGAATCGTGTGAACTTCATGGTAACGTTTCCAGATATCAAACCACCTGCAATAGTTTTATTTCTCTTTCACCTTTTAATCAAGGTGTCCCATGTTCAATTCTCGGTCGAACCACAAACCTTTCATGCGTAACCCAAGTAGCGGTTCGGATGTCATGCGGATGTCAAGTCTTCTCCTTGATAACTTCGGTATTCCGTAAGGATGTTAAGCCTAAATATACGAAACAAACCAAATTGTATATTTCTGCATGCCTAAATGCGTGTTGTTTTATAAAGAAGCCAATACACTCTGTAAAGAAAAAATAGCGACACTTGCTCTAATATGGTTTTCTCAACATACTTTAATCAATATGAATTTTTACATGAATTCCTGATAATATTACAAGGCATATTCCTAATGAGCAGTTCATTCTTAATACTTGCGCCAGAGTTTCAGGCTTTTGACATGAATTTGGTGAATTTATATGCATATATAAGTAGCTATGTGTGTTTTGTGCAAAATCGTTTGTAGGAAGAGTAATTCATAAAACTGAAAAAGATCAACAACAATAGCAGAAAACAAGAAATGGAATTTCTTTAGGGTAAGACATATTGTGTGCAAACATCGAGAAGTACGATACACCAAACTAGTATTTTGTATGTGCACCATGGGCTTCCCGCATTGGTAACAAAGCTATTGCAAAATGCAACCTCGATATCACGGAATAACACCCGGATTATCTGTTCCTTGAATTCCATTCTATTTGAGATAGTTGTCTATTGAAATTTCTACTCATACTGATCCACAAATTTTCAACTGGATTCATGTCGGGTGAGTTTGTAGGCCACACGAGTCTCTAAATAGTCATATTCTTGAACCACGTATTAACAATTTTGGCTCGGTGACATGAAGCATTATCGTCCTGGGAAAGGAAGTAGTCCATATCTTCTTCAGAAAAGTCATCTTTAGCTGTTGTAAGAACTTTACGTGCCAGAATTTGATGATATTTTCGTGCATCAAACGATCCTTCACATATATCCGTCGTTCTGACGTCTTTAACGGTGAACCATGCCCATATCATCACTCAGTAACTGAATATTTGAATCTCTTAAACAAAATCCTTGTCAAGTTCCTTGCTTGTTCGTATCCACAACTTCACACCACTATCGTTTCCCACTATTCTAAACTTTTTTTCAATGAAGAAAACGACATGCTTTCAGTTGTCATAAGTCCAAGTTGTATATCGACTCACAAAACTACATGTTGAAGTCCTCTGTGTTTTGTCAGTTTCGACTTTCTACGCGGTTTTTTCTTTGTAATATCCTCTTCATACAGTCAAGACAATACAGTTGTAGAAGTAACTGCAGTTCCAAGATCATGTCAAACTACAGAAGCGATTTTTTGGGAAATCACTCATTAAATCTGCGGTGCTATTGATTTCATTTAGCAATCTGCTCTGGGTGATGCTTTCTTTTTTCTTTCACACTGTTGACGAAGGGACGATTTCTTATGCTGTTTGCACTTGTGAATTACTCTTCCTGCCGTAGAATGATGGATTTTCAGAATTCCATCTATTCTTTTAGAGATTTGCCACAACTCACATTTCTTACCCATCTTATTTGTTTACAGTCCACATGTAGCAACAATATCACACACAAACAACACTGCACAACAAAAATTTTGCCACTTGACACACTGTCCAAACAATGAGAAAGCAAAGAACAATCATAAAATGCTATTTACCTCAGCCTACACGTTACAAATGCAATGCAGAATTCTTACTACAATAATTTACGAGACGCACTCAGTGCCATCTATCGAAAATACTAGTGATACACAAACAATTGACAAGCGATGTCCTACACCACAGGTGTCACAGATAACGCAAATGAACTATCCCACTCTTCATTTCCTTCTATTCCTCTTCTAACGGGCTGCAACTATGGTTTTCTGTGTAAGTTAGTTTAAGAATTGAGGTGTCACTATTTTTTCTTTACAGAGTGTATTGCTTAAATATATTGATAGAAATTGGCAAAATTTATCGATTGCCTACGTAGCTTCCAACATTAGCTTGGATTGGACTTTCAATGATATCTACGTACCGGTACTAAATTTGTAATTTAATACCTCAGTTTTAGCGTACTGATTATGGTACGTTGACCTTTAAATTTTACATGCAAAGCAATAACAGGATTTTCCCGTTATTGTCTTACATTTCAAGTAATGACGGGATTTTCCCAATGGCTAGGGCGGGAGATTCTGAACTTAAGAAATTTACTGACCGCACTTCTTTAAGCTTACAGGAGTTCTTCCGGCATAACCCCGCTGTTGCATAATAACATCAAGGCGAAACAAACTTATTTCTGTGGATATGTAATATAAATACATAAAGCAAAAAATCTAATTCAAAAAAGCCTGGTTTAAACCAAAAAAGCCTGGTTTAAACATTCCCCCAAAAACGGGTTTTTGGCATTTTCAAAAACAACCACGGTTCTTGCCATCTCTGCTTACTTTTGTATATAGGAGGTTAAAAAATTCTTATTATATACATTGGTTAATCCTGTGGAATTCATAATGTAAATATGTTGAAGAAAAATTGTTTGAAATATTTTTTCGAAATTCATATTTTAGTTTCGATGTTTTATATTATTATCAGCATCAACCACTAATTAAATGATTTTTTGTGTTATAGAGAAGCGATACAAAGTCTGTTTTATCAATTTAAAGCAGTATTTTGAAAAAAGCCCAAAATTTCCCAAGCAAAAAAGCAAAGCAGAAAAAACCGAGTTTTTTTTTCCAAGAAAGCCGGTTTTTTTCCGAGCCCTTGCATCTCTATATAGAAGTATCTTAAATTTGACAACCGAAATGTCTTTTATGTGGTTCAGGTTGCATAATTGACAGGCGCTCTTCCCATTTACATAGAAATAAGGACAAAAACAGCGCACGAACAAAAACCGCGCAAGGACAAAATCAGCGCATGCAAATACCGAGTGAGCAAAAACAGCCCATGGAAAAACATTTTACAGTAAGCTCGCTTGCGCTCAAGCTCATTCTTTTCAACTGAACTCGTACTCACTCTGGCTCACGATCACTTGTCTCAGTTCGAATCCCGCTTCCGACCATTTCCCTCGACTGATCTCGCAATCACTCGCGCTCGCGTATACTTGAGCTTGCGCTCACCTTTCTCGACTGGGCTCACTATTCTTAACTGGGCTCGCGCTCACTCGGGCTTATCCTCACTTGTCTGAACTGAGCTCGCACTCACTCAGGCTCTCGCTCATTTCCATCAACATGGCTCCAGCTCGCGATCAGTTCCCTCAACAGGGTTCGCGATCACTTCCCCAAACTGAGCTTGCGCTCACACGAGGTCGCACTCAATTCACTCGAATGGGCTCGCGCCCACTAAACGTAAGTCAGCTCCACTTCACTTGGATTCGCGCTCAGTAGTCTCAACTGAGCTTGCGCCCACTCAGGGTCACGCTAAATTCCCTCAACTGGGCTCGCGTTTGGGATCACTTATGTCAACTTAGCTCGAGCTCAGTCGGACTCGCGATCACTTCCAGAAACTAGGCTCGTGCTCACCCGGGCTCGCATTCGATTCTCCCGAAGGGGCACGCCTTCAATAATCCTAAGTGACCTCGCGTTCAGTCGGACTCGCGATCACTTCTTTCAACTGAGCTTGCGCTCACTGAAGCTCGCGATCACTTCTCACAACTGGGCTCACACTCATTCGGTCTCGCATTCACTTCTCTCGACTGGTCTCACACTTACTCGGACTCGCACTTACTTATATCATTGAGAATCGGAGTCACTCTAGTTCATGCTCAATTATTCAGCCCGAGCCCGATTAAGCGTGAGTGCCGAGCTCAGAGCGTCAGGCTCGTTAATTCAGACCAGAGCCTTGTAAATCCAGGTCCGAAGACAACCCTGCCCGGCCCAGATTGATCTATATTCTGTGCCCGGCCCGGGCCGAATTTCGTGCCGGGCAGAAACGGGCCGGACCCTAAACTGGCCGGGCAGAAACGAGTAGAGATCTAAACGGTCCCTGCGTAACCTGCCTGAGAACAACTAAGTCTGATAAGTCAACTCAATCCTTCAGTATGCAATGGAAAATGAGAAATGTGTACTCATAATATTGCAATGTCTATTTGTCCTTCTCGAATAGGAAAATCGTGTGAAAGGTTACTCAAGGTTTGTTTTCTATATCCCTCTTCTGTCTGTCTATTTGTTATCTGTGCTTGCTCTGTCCAGCCATGTTTATTATACAATAATACAGCTCATGGACGTAAAAGTCTTACACTACACTCATTAGTGCATTACGAGTAACAGAGGAGATATGTAAAACTGCTAACAAACTACAGGGTTTTCATAAAGTATGGATTTATTTAATTTGCTTATAATTTTCATAAATATGCTCATAATGAAATCAAATAAAGTGCAAACGGTAGCGGAAGGATTAAATGTTAGTTGGCAACACTGTTACCGTATCAAATATGGCGTCGGTGAAAGATTAAGCGCAATGTGTTCTGTGGTAAGCAGAGCTAAAATCACCAATTCTGGTGTGTCGAAAGTTCACCAAAGAGTTCAAAAAGCCGGCACCGACCAAGAGTGCAATCCGAAAGTGGCATGCTAAGTTCTTGGAGAGAGGAAGCGTCCTGTACCGTCCTCGAAGTGGGAGGCCGCCAACATCGCCTGCAACCGTGAGCAGGGTAAGGGAAAGCATCATCAACAGCCCAGAAAAGTCGATTCCTAGTGGCGCCCAGTTGGAGGTGTGGCGGTGAATGAACTGAGCTGGTGCAGATTACAGGTAAAAATTTCATCCTTCCTCTACCGTTTGCACTTTATTTGATTTCAATATAAGCATTTTGTGTAAATTATAAGCGAATTAAATCCGTCCATACGTTATGAAAACCCTGTATATATAATACTAATAGTACAACTACATACTGCTAATACTACTATTACTATTATGATTACGAACGCTAGTACTAATTCCACTCTTGCTGACACTGCTTCTACTATTAGTACTACCACTACTGACTGCTACTATCCATTACAATACTAATACGACAACAAATACCACTGCTGGTATTACTAGTAATACGAAAACAAAATAATGAAAATGAAATCTTTGAATTTTACGTCCCACAGTTATGCCGGCCAGGCTAAAGGTGATTATGAGAAATAAATGAAATGGTGGAATGAATAAATTGGGAGGAAACGGAAGAACGCTTAGAAAACACTCTACACGGTGTTTGTCCACCACAAAGTTCACTTGGCGAGAGCTGGTATCCAATCAGGAACCCCATGCTCAACCACTGAGCAACCGTTCCAGGAACACCTAATCGACCCGGCGTATTGGTGATTTATTTGATCATTATATTTTGTTATATTTGTAGTATCATACTATAAACAATACAGGAAAATGTAACAACATTTGGTATTTGTCTTACTAATTGAACATTAGTACAAATTGCATTGGTCTCATGAGCACGCCAGTTCACGGTTTTGAACTCCGTGGTCTGATGGTAGAGTACCAAATTCTACTTAGTAGGCCAAGTACTTGACTTTACCATATGTTCTTTAGATAGGTACGGCTCAGGCCGTATTGGTGATGATGGGGTGAATTCCTGGAATGAAAACAGTAGGAGGAAACGGGACTCCCACGCACACGGTGTTTGTCTACTATAAAGCTCACATAGCACGAGCTGGGATTCATCCGACGACCTCTAGCACCAGATAGGAGTGCTTTACCTACTGAACCACCGTTGTCCCTCGTAGATGAAGCATCGGTTCACATTCTACGCATACCAGCCATAATAACTAGCATTTCTCTGTTTTTCTGTGCTTAGAAGATAAATTCGGTACTACCAGACATGTCAACTCTGACGCGAAGTCGTAGCAGTTATAGTAGTATTAGGAGTGGTTTGTAGTAGTATTAGCAGAAGTGTTAGTAGTAGAAAAATTAGTAGTAGTAGTAGTATTACAGTACTTTGCAGTCTTGAATAAAGAGTCAGTTTCCCAAAACACATTACGATTAACATAGGCTGACAACATAAGTTTCCGATCCGCCTTTCAAAGTGTATCGGCCGGGCCACCCCGGAAATACATGTCCCCAGTTTGGCCCCATAGCATTTCTGTCCAACCCGGAATGTGCCCGGCCCGGTTTGGCCTGGTCCAGTTTGATATTACTTGAAAGAATTTGCTATTTCCTGAAACGGTAATCCACCGGGTCAAACGGGCGCACCTCTGCTTGTATGTGCAGATGTAGTGTGCAGTGCTTCCAACCATCTACCAAGTTCTCATTGTTTCCGTACCAAACTGAATTGCTGCTGTCCTGCTAACCAAAGGTAGACACTAGAAATATTAAGTATGTGGTCATAATGTTCTGACTAGCCAGTATTTATTTCTAGATGGTTGAATTTTTTTATAATCTTAAGCACTGAAAGGCAAGAAATTCGCAATGTTGATATTTTCTTAGTTCAATGTATAATTGCTTAATAATAAATTATTATACGTATTTTTCCATAATATGAACAAGTAGTGACTGACTAGATGGAACATCGTAAGTCAAAACCATATTTTCTATAAATTTTAGATGCCTTCATGAACTTGGAAGGAGACTCTGTTTCAATTTTTTTTGCGGGGAGTCCATGCGCCCTTAGTTAGGCTACTGTAAACAGGTAAAAAAAAATCATTAATATACGTAAAAATATGTGAACATATTTTCAAGTGTATGTTATTTCTGCGTCATTTACTCAGTGAAATATATATATATTTTATTTATATATGTTCCAGTTGCTTATTCTAGGTTACTCTGAAAAAATTATGCATAACTGCAAAATTGTTATCACTAACTTGCCACAGATAGTTCAAATTTTCACAAGGAACAAATGAAAATGTATTCTAAGAAAATAGAAATCACATAATAATAATAATAATAATAATAATAATAATAATAATAATAATAATAATAATAATAATAATAATAATAATAATAATAATCATAATAATAATAATAATCATAATGCAACCTTCAGTTACTGCCCTGAGGAATTTATCTAAGAAATGGGAAAATATCTACCCTGGACTAAACAAGGCACCATCCCAGCATTTGCACATTATGTAGGTGCGTCAGCAAAATGTAAAAATATGAACAGTAGACGGAAAATATGTAACAGACTTAAAAAGAGGTAAAAATATATAACGTGATTTTGATTTATGTGGCTCCACACATCGAAATTTTCAAGCATTTCTGATTTTCACCAACGTACATACAAAGAAAACATGTAAGAACATAAAAATTCGTGGCTTAGTTATAAGCTATCCTTAATACTCGTGAACCTGTTTTACTTTAAACAGAAATTCGGTCCTCATCTACAGTACGTTTGTTTTTAATTTGAACGCTTCCCGCATAAAAAATGGATCTGTGTGCAATGCCTTGTTGCCACGCCAGGGTTGAGTTGAGAGTTGCAATACGCTAGGAAACAGCAAAGGGCCACTCCTCTCACAAATCACGGTAACACATTTCACCGATTGTGGCAACTAAACATTCTAAATACACATGGCCGGATTAATCCATCTGGAGGCCCGGGGCTAGAAAAAATATGTGACCCCTGCTACATCGCCTAATAGATACATTTCTGTGAAAGTACAGTAGGAAAGTTATGGGAATATGTTTCATATTTATGGTCATATTTTATCTTCTGATGATGATTGTATATTGTATAATTCTGGATCTGATGATGATTGTACTTTGATCAGAGTGGAGGCTCGAGGCTACAGCCCCTCGAAAACCCCCATTAATCATAACCTGCAAATACGCACCAAATAGGAATGACTTCATTTGACGGGCTGGCTGACAACTAATGTCACCTACACGACAAAAGCAATAAGATATCTATTGGATTAAAACGTGCACGTGAGTGCTAGCAAGAAATACTTTATAAGCCAATCAGGTGCATTCGCTGGAAGTGTGTCAAACGCACTCTAAACTCCTTCTGCCATTCTCCTACCTTTAAGCACCTGTGCATATTATAGCAATGCGTTGTTTTGTCCAAGCTGTAATTGTATGCGCTGTTTTTGTCCTTGCGCGGGTTTTGTCCACGCGGTATTTGTGTTCGCTGTTTCTGTGTATGTGATCACAGTCTTTGTTATGTTACATAGGAGTGCTGCTAAAATATGTGTTCGTAGTCTATGTGTGCACAGTGTTATGTATTCTATGCTATGTTAAAATAGCTGTGGAAAAAGTGTTCATAAAAGACAACGAATACACCCCTGCTACTGATTCATATTCTATGCTGTATTAAATAGCGGTGTAATATACGCTATGGTATATAGTGGTTAGAAAATAGCCCATAATTCTTTTATCACCTCTGCCATGTTCGTAGTCTCTGTATAATATATGATTGGACTATGTGTTCAATGTATTAAGTAATTTCTGTTATGTTAAAATAGGGACTGACAAAAAAATTCATATATCCTTTGCTATCTTACATGGTCTTATGTAATTTTTGATATATTAAAATAGGGATGAAAATATTGCATATTATTTTATTAGCTCTGCTATATTCGTAGTCTTATGTAATTTCTGCTATGTTAAAATACGGGTTGAATAAGTGCTGATAAGAGGGAACGAGCACACATTTATAAAAGAGAACGAGTTTTCAGTGTTCGATTTTCCATGGCTGGACTGTACGTGGGTCATGACGTTTTGTGCGACACTGGAAAATTGAGTCCTTCGGATCAGACAGGTCCTGAGAAAAGTGGGAAATGCATCACAAAGTTAGATTAATTGCTACTCACGTGTTTCCTCATTTCATGTCTACAATATTTGTGCACAATTCCATTCACTTCGGTGCACTTATACTCAATTTTCGGGTGTCAACATTCAAAATTTTGAGTGGGAGCTTTTGTTCATTAAAACCGTGTTTCCGCATAAAATAAGAAAAACCTTATTCATTTATTTTGTTGCGTATTGTCACTACTAACGTTTCGTTCAAGTTCTTCATGTCCTTTAAGCACTTCTGATACTGTTAATGATATTTCTGATATTTGACGATCAAAGTTTTCGAGTGGTCCGTGCCCCAACCAACCGTTTCTTTTAAGAATACGAAACAAGTACTCCCTCATTTTACGTCTGCAATATCTGTGCACAATTTCATTCACTTTGCTACAATTTTTCCTGATTTTCGGGCGTCAACTTTCAAAATTATAGAAGGGGGCTCTTACCCCTAGACAAAGTTTCGTTGCAGTTCTCCATGTTCTTTCCACACAACTGACATACTATTATTAGCCCTTTTTATATTTCGGGATATAAGGTTTGGAGGTGCCCGTGCCCCACCTAACTGTTTTTTCAAAAAAATGCTAAACCCGTATTCCTTCATTTCCATCTACAATATCTGTGTAGATTTTTGTTCATTTCGGGCCACTTGTTTTCACCTTTCGGTCGTCAAATTCCAAAATTTTGGGTGGGGACTTTTGCCCTTAAAACAAATTTTCCGCAGAAAATGAAAGCACGTATGTAACGTCATTTGATTAGCAAATATAGCAAATGATCAAATTGAATAATGCTAAAAATAACCTATTTTGCTTGCTAGAACCTATTTTTCGTGGAAGTTCCTACATCAAATATTCTTTTGTTAGATGTTTGAATACTTCGGAGAATACTTTACAGAAGTTTTGTTATTATACATTTATGTTTGTCCTGTTTGCTACGAAAAAAGTTTATTATAAAGAAAATGATATGCGGAGCTCTTTCAAGAATGTCTGTTATTAATTGTAGTAGTTGATTTGAGTTTAGCTCCCGTTCAGGAGCGATGCTATATGAGACATGAACCTACAGTTTTACGTGGCATCCGGACCACATGAGCTCCTGCCGGGAATTGAACTCCGGTTTTAGAACAAAATATTTAACCACAGTCAGTTCCTACCTGTTATGGTAGGAACAAACCTTGTATTATATTTGGTATTGGGAAACATTGATGAAACTGGTTAAGAATTTCATGGCCTGGAAGCAGTCAGACCGGAACACACCTGGAGACGACGGAACCGAAAATTTGTATGACACAGTTAAAGTAGCCCTAAACATTACTGCTGGTCTAGTGGCTAGCATGGGCGCCTGTGATTCGTGTAGTCTCAGATTCGATTTCCGTTAGGAGATCGTTTAAACTTTAACTAGCATTTATTTTCATTGATGATCCGTCTCCTTTAGCTTAAAGGACTTAATTGTAAAACCTTAACCTAATTTTTCATTAATGTTCATTTAATTTTAATGTAAGTCTAACAACACGATTCTAAACTCTCTTTTCACTAAATTTATAATTGCCTTTCTGTCTCTATGTGTACGTCTGTTTGTGTCAAGATATTGCACTGAAATATAACTACAAAGTCTAGAAGGGTATAAACGCTTAAGAATTACATAAAAGATAAGTTACATGATTTTAAGGGATTGTCAAAATTGAATCAAGCGAACCAGTAAAATTTGTCGTGTAGAATGTAGAGGTGGGGAAAGGGGATAATTCCTATAAGATCCTAATATCACATTTTCTAGTCCTAAAATGGTCAAAGCAAGAAAGCAATGAATTTTGAACATAGTTAGTACATGAATTGACTTGAATAGCTTTTATCATTCCCTTTTTGTGGGAAGAAGGGGCTTGAATATCTTACAAATAATATTTTCATAAACTTATTTTCTCGTGCGAAGAAGGGAAATTTTAACTAGTTGGTTGATAATTTTTAAAATGACGTGAACAGTGAAAACACGTGCTTTGAAAATCGAGACTAATGTAAGTATGTCTAATTACTTTAATATTCCTTTTTAAACCCTGGATTTAAAATATTACCTAGTCAATATTTTTAAAGGAATTGTTGATTTTATTTCATAAGTTTTAGAATATATGTAACTACTTTTCCAAGCTTACATTAGGAACCTATAAGCACAATTTTTGGAAGCTAGAAATCTGAAATTTAATTACAAATCACGATGTTTCAGTAAGAGATCAATTTTTATATCCAGTGTTGTGATTCTACTTTTGGTTTTTCAATTAATTGCAACCCATCACGGATCACAAATCAATCACCAAAAAATATTACGAGCTCTAAGACTGATGAGTTGGAGCGTTCAGTTATTCCCCTACAATATTTTGAATATTCTGTTTATAATGTTTTTGTCTGTTTTCATTTGTTTATGTAATTCTGATTATGGTTCACTCCTTTGGTTTAGTGTGTTTTTGAGATTGTTTAACTAGTGTCTTTACAATTGTCAAAATAGTCTTTATATTTGTATACTGTGCTTTTGAAAAGAATTTCCGTAAAGAAAGAGGGTAAGTTGAACTGTTCACCGTCCAGAATTGTGCGGCAAGAAAAGCAGAGAGATTGGAGCATGTTACTTATCTAATAATTATTCTTAAAACTCATAAATGCATTAAGCATTTTCGCCGATCCCAAGAGGTTCAGCCAAAACGTGGCTGAAGTAGCATTCTTATTGGCCACGTACCGATGACGTCACCTATTATTATTACTACTACTACTACTTTTGCTTTGGATCTATATAGTACAAGGGCAAACTTATTTTAATGAAAGAAGTTTAATGGAAATTTTAAAAAATAATCGTTAAATCACTTTCGATCTGTATAGTACAAGGGCAAACTTATTTTAATGAAAGAAATTTAATGAAAATTTTAAAAAAATAATCGTTAAATCACTTTCTGAATATTATTTTTAATATTATTTTAACAAAAGAATTGTTATAAAAAATTTAAAAATAATAAAAAAGAACTTTCCTTAGGCAGGGTTTGAACCCACGCCAAAAACGATTTTACTTACTAGCATGTTGCGCTAGCTCACTCAGCCACGAGTGCCGATAGCAGCCAGTGTTTACTTTGTGCTATATGTATGTCATGACTTGTGATGATGTATCTGTATCGGCCAATCAGATCAAAGGATATCTGAAGCTCTTGGGATCCGCGAAAATGCATGCATTAACAGGATAAGTATATCCTTTAAGAATATAGAACATTTAAAATACAACATTCCTTGTGAATTTTAATCTTCAAAGTTATGAATGAAAACTAATGGCAAATCGAAGTGGAAATAGCAGACGGGTATTGATATAATTATAGTGCTGCTCGAATGTGGTTTTTGCACTTATAAATAATAGTATTATTTAAAAAAATTCGGAAAATACTAAAGACTCATCTGCATTCTTTAAGTATTACAGCACAGCTGCAAAGTATTACAGGTGTAAACTTACTACGGTAAGATTTTCGGCGTACAGTATAACCTGTACAGTAAGTGTTAAATAAACTGATATTTTATTGTCCTTCAGGAATGACCGCTAGTATTTTTTCAATGACTATGGTTCAGATTAATATAAGGTGTCATGTGGCAACGAAATTATACTAGCACAAGACTTGAAGCAACGAACCTGAATACGTGAAGTAAAAATTAGTTCTTTGATAAGTTTTTTTCCTTTTTTTATAAGAATTGGCGACCCATGCTAAAATATAAGTAGTATTTTACGTCTGGGCTAGTACGTTTATAAATAATAAAAGAAGACAAAGCAAAAACAGAATATTGCCAAGTGTTGCCAAAATACAATTTCCGTTCCATTACATAATAAATGGCGACCCAGCCTTAGGATATTTGTTTCTAGACATCGATTGCTAGGTTTTGTTGCAAACAAGCCAAGATAGAAAATATTTTTAATAGTACGGTTATGAACAATTTGTGTTTACTGAACTATTAAGTGACTTCTGAAGTAAATTTAATAGTAAATATAAAAATGTCGAGCGATAGCAGTAGTGGAGAAAATTCTTACGACGAAAGTTTTGGACATAGTTGTTGTAATCGAAAATATAGGTACAGTGTAGCTTGTAGTACCTGTAAACGCTGGTATCATTTAAGGTGTCAGGGGATACCAAATACGGAATATGAAATACTAAAAATGAAAAGTGTAAAATGGAGCTGCTCAGAGTGTATGTCAAAACACGGTACAGATAGAGAAAAGGATTTAGATTGCCATAATGCCGAAATCACAGATAATGATAACGTTGTAGGGGACAGTGTCGAGGATATTCAAGTTACCGGAAAGCAAATTGAGATAGATGGTGCTTCAAACGTTACCATACAAAAAGTAAGCAGTGACTTAGTAAATGAAACGGAAGATCTTGTTAACGCTAGTAATCAAAGCAGTTCAAATGTCGAGTTTATAATGCTGTTAGAGAAATTAAACGAAATGTCGGTAAAACAGGATAATCAGTCAAAAGTGTTAACTGAAAGATTAGACTGTCAGGCAAGGGAATTTAGTGACAGGTTAGAAAACCAGGTTAAAGCAATAAGCGATAATTTTGATAGAAAGATAATTGAGTTACAGGGTGAATTAAAGGCTTTTCAGTTAGAGACTTGCATTGAAATTCGTAGGGACTTAGAACTTGTACAGGGCGATGTTGAAACTTTGAAGAACAAGTGTGAAGAAGTAGATTCACATGTAGAAGAACTGAATGACCGTTTAGTGACTTTAGAAAACGATAAGAAGAGACATGAATCTAGTATTTGTCAGTTAAATGCACGTGTAAATTCATTAGAAGAAGGAAATAGGGTTAACAATAACGAAATAGAGCAAAGTATTGAAAGAAATGTCCATTTGTGTAGCCAAAAGAGTCAACACCTAGACCAACGTTTGAAAGAATTAGAAAAGAAGGTGGAAATTGTTAGTTCAGGCGAAAATAAAGCTACATCAGAAAGTAATTGCATTGATATTCGAAAACAACTGCAATATACTGTAGGTTCTAGAAATTCTGAAGTTGAGGTGCGAGGAATTCCAATCGCAAGTAGTTACCGGGATTGTACTACTACAAGTATTGTTACTACAATAGCTAGTACTACTTCGTGCAATCAAGGAATGAATGTTACATCGCCTTTTAGTTTGCCTCTTGAACCACTTAGGGCAAATACAGTATATGGTACTGAAGCGACAAACGTTCATAGTAATGCTAATGGTTTTTATCTTTTTAACACTACTAAAAGCCAGTTAGGTTGTTCAACTACTGTTGCATGGTCTGGTTTAAGTTCTTTTCAACCAAATACAAATACGTTTAGAGCTAATAGTGTTAACAATCCTTTCTACTTTCAAACAATGAATCAAAGTGATACTGGATTGAGTGGAAACGTAACTATGTTCCCAAATTCAACTCAAGAGTCTAGTAAACGAGAAAATGGTAACAATACAAGCTTTTCCTTAAGAGATTTAAATGCGTTTCCAAAATATGATGGTAATCCAACGCAAGGTGCTGCTCGAAACTTTTTAAGAGAGTTAGTTCAGTGCATGGAATTGTATAATATGTCAGAAAGGGAGAAATTGTTAGTAGTTCAGAGATTGTTGACACATTCGGCGTCAGCGTGGCTAAAGTCAGTTTCAAGAGAAATAAATTCGTTCAATGATTTTGTCTATCAGTTTAGAAAGCAGTATTTCTCAGCGCGCCTGGAACGTGCACAGAAAAGACAGTTGCAAGCTCTTCGTTACGACAAAGTGAAGTTCCCACGAATGGTAGATTTTGAATGGTACATTGTAAATCAATATTACAGTATTTGCGACACGGTAAATGAAACTGAGCTAGTAGATCTAATACTCGAGTGTTTACCAGAAGGGGAGTGAAAATTGTTAAGATTAGTAGCTTGCCAGGATACGGAATCTCTAATTGCTCATCTGATGGAATTAGAAGCACAGACGGACGTTGCAGAGTGTCAATCCTCTAGTGTAAAGCAAACAAAAACAGCTTTTGTTAGAAATGTTAATGTTCAAGAGAGTAAAAAGACAAAATTTGATTCTTCGGTGCAAACAGAGCAGTTTTTTGGTAATAGAAACAGTGAAACATCTGATCGTGAAGGTTATCAGTATCCTTACAAGCCCTACCGTTACCAGCGGAATAATAAGTTCAGAGGAAATGGCCGTGGTAGGAAAAGGATGTATAATAATGATAATAGTAGGGATTATAATTCAAATTGGAGACATGACCCCGAGTTTAATTCGTATCCTAATGAGTCGCCAAGAGTACAATATTCATCAGAGAATGACGAAGGCGAAAGGAATGTAAATTATGGTATGGGAGCTGATTCCATTCAGAGAAATCCTAACAGAAATACGGTAATAACAGATGCTGTTGTTCATCACTCGCGCTAGAAAAACTTCCCGTGCAGTCGACATTAGAAGGGGGCGATTTCGACTGCTGTTTGAGTCCCCGGCAGTACCCTAATTTCGAAAATACTTCTGGTAACAGATGTTTCGATATAACGAACAATTTGCATGGTGATAAATCTATTTTTTGTGTTAACAATATCAAAGAAGACGGTGAAGAATTTCGAGTTAATAAAATTTCAGTGGATAGCGGTTGTGCATCAAGTAAAATTTCAGAATTGTCTTCAGAATTGTCCTTCAAACCTTGGCAGGATAATTATCCACTTGTACCGCAAAGTCGAAACGTGCCATTGCAAATATGTTTTGTTATCGATGAAGAGAGTGAGTTAAGTAACTCTAGAATGGAAATTACGAAGTGTCATCCTCCTACTGTGGATTGCGAAGTAGCTGGACTTCCTACAAAGTGCATAATTGATAGTGGCTCAGAATTAAATTTACTAAGTTTATCTGTTTGGAAGAAAATAAAGAATAAATATCCTTCCGCCAAATTACGCCCAGATCCTAATATTGTTTTGTGTGGCTTCGCTGGAAACGAGAAATACTTAGCGAAAGGTTACCAACTTTTGAATCTAGATATCCAGGGTAAGATATTCGAGACGCCAGTGTATGTGGTGAAAAACCTGAAGACTGATATGATACTAGCTGTACCATTCATTAAAAGATATAATGCAGTGTTAGATTGGAAAAACAAAATTCTGTCCTTCGAGGATTCTAATGAAACAAAAGTTACTGTAAACTTAGATGAATATAATATCTTTTTGGCAAAGTTAGAAGTGCATGATCCGATCCAAGAAGAAGAAGAGGGTATAATATCTCAAGAAGAAATCAAGAATTACGTTCGTGAAAGAAATGACTTGGATAAGGAGACGAAGTCAAAATTATTATCATTGTTGCTAAAATATCGTACGTTGTTTAGTGAGTATCCGAGAAAAATTAAGACAGAGCCGTATAAAATTAAGTTAAAGGATAACGAGCCAGTAGTAGGTAGATCTTACCCAATTTCTCAACACATGCAGCGTGAGTTCGAAAAAACCTTGAGTAAATGGATACGTATTGGTGTAGTGAAGGAATGTGTTAGTCCTTATAAAAATCCAATACATTGCTTTCGCAAGTCATCAGGAAGCGTGAGGCCTGTATTAGATTTGAGACAATTAAATAATAAAGTTATATCACCAAGGGTACAGGTGAAACCAATAACAGACATTTTAAATCATATGTCAGGGTCTACTATTTTTTCTTCATTGGATTCTACGGATTCATACTATGGTATTGCACTTCACCCAGAGTCATCTCTTTGTACTAGTTTCCTTTATTTAGGAAGAGAGTTCATCTTTTTACGGATGCCAATGGGACTAAAATCTTCAGGATCAGTTTTCCAAAGTGTTATGAATCGTTATTTTGATATTAGTACTAAGGATTTTGTGATATGTTATTTAGATGATATGATGTGCTTCTAACCTTCGTAAGAGGATCATTTTTCTCACTTGGAAAGAGTCTTAGAATTTTTTCGAACAGGAAACTTTTCATTGAACTTTAAGAAATATCAATTTTTGAAATCCGAAATTTTGTTCTTAGGACATGTCCATACAGGTGAATCCTAAACATAACGAGGCCATTCGGAATTTTCAAATTCCCAAAAACAAGAAGCACTTGAAAGCATTTTTAGGGCTTGTTGGATGGAGAAGACGTTTCGTCAGTAATTTTTCTGAGCTAACGTCACCTTTGTACGACCTGTTAAAGAAAGTCAATAAATTTGAATGGACACCTGAAGCTTTAGAATCTTTCGATAAGTTGAGAGTCATATTGAGTTAACCTCCTGCGTTATCTCAGCCAGATTTTAATCTAAAATTCCATGTCTATACTGATGCAACTTCCCAAAATCTCGCTGGTTATATAGCACAACATCTTGAAGAACAAGAAGAAATGAATGTAATTGGTTACGCTAGCAGACGTGTTAAAGCCCATGAGATGTCATTATCAATATTTCAAATTAGAACTACTGGCGGTGTTATTTTTGTGTGAGCAGTTTTATTTTATTCTGATATCGCTCCAGAAATCATAATATCTTTTATAAACCTATCTCGAAAACTTCAACTCATACACACTCACCTATTATACGAATGCTGAGAGTCTATAATAAATTAAATGATAGGAAAGAAATATTTTCATATGGAAAAGTTAAATTTGTTAAACGACTCTATGAAATACTGAATAATGACCATGTATGATCCATCATTATTTGTTAACGTATTGATATATATATATATATATATATATATATATATATATATATATATATATATATATATATTATTCTCATGGCTGTATTGTACATTCTTTAATTTTTATTTTTTATTTTATTTTTCCTTCCTTTTCTTTTCATGTTTTATTTTTCTTCTTGGTAAGATCATGTTACCATCAATTATGTAAGTCAAGAAAGTATGTTATGGATGTATTCCTGTGTACTTTCATATAAATAAATAAATAAATAAATAAATAAAGAAATAAAAATATCTAGACCTCAGAGATAAACTAAACAAGGTCATAAGTTCGTAATTTTATAGGAGATCTGAAAAACCGTCCTATAAAATTACCGTCTGAGAAACCGGAAGCATCCTTAAATAAGACCTATAGTACTATGTATCAAACTATACTACGTAGTTACAAAGTAGTAGGATGCTTTAAGACGCATTATTACACCACTAGAAAGAACATAATATATTTAAAAAAGTATTGTTAACTCAATTTAGAGCAAAAAGTGACTTAGCATATTCTACCTCTAAAGTTCATATGTATACTTTAAATATATATTTGTAAAAACGGATACAAAAGTTAAATAAAATTCGTAAAGCGAAAAAAATGATCCTTCATATTGCAGCAAAACTACGAAAATTAATGCAAAAGAAAATTAGAAAGTGAAGAATCACTTTTTTTTTCGGGATAGAGAAAATAGACACATATAATTCGAATTACCTATATACTTATAACATGTATATAATATACATGTTTCCCAAGTAATTTTCAATCAATATAAAATTTCAACGTAATGAACGCAAGATTAGTTTTCTCGAATAAAGATCGCATGCACCGGTGAGAGCTCAGGAATAAGTTTAATTTATATTACAGCACTGGATTTATGCTTATGTAGTACATTACTACCTTATGAACTTGTATAAGGAACAGAGTGTACTTAAAGTGAGACACGAACTCTACGAAAAATCGGACTTTGAATCTAACTTGTTTGGTGATCCAAGCCGAAACCACATATAGCAAAGATGAGTGCCGTAACTCCCACCACAAGGTTAAAGAAGTTCCTGTTTTAAAGTGTCAATTAAACACTGATGTGTGAAACGGTAATAAAGCATTTGGTCAATTTGAAACAAAATATATTGTAGTAATAATTTACTCTATTTTTTAAGATAATGAACGTTATATTCTGTTTTTCAAATGAGAGTCAAGGCAGAATGTTTTGCATAATAACTGAGAAATTGTAAAATAACTGTAATTGTAATAATAAGATTAAATACATTCGTGCTGCTATGTGTTGCGTTATCCGTTAGGAGGTATTGAACAATTCTGATTCAAATGAAGGAAATAAACTACTATATAGTACTGGAGTTAATTTAATAGAGTGTAATTCTATAGACAGTACTGAGGCTATTTGAAACAAAGTCTATTGCTGAAAGTGAAATATGGATCACAATTAGAGTTTTGTCCCTGGTATGTTACACCGACTGATGTTTGAATTTGAAATACACGCATGGAAACCATTAGCGCAAGCAAATTAGCTACAAGATGTACATGATATCATAATTCTAAACAAGAATGAAGGCAAAAAATAAAAGGCGGAAACGACAGACTGTACGATAATAATACTTTCACAATTTTAATTTCACACTATTTATTTCGATACTTTCGAGACTAGACCCGAACGAGACCGAGACTTGACCTTCGAGACTGAGACTGAGATCGAGACAAGCATTTGTTGACCGAGACGAGACGGAGACTGAGACGGTGATTTTTGACTCGAGACAAGATCGAGACCGAGACTGCTACTTATCAACCTAGAAGAGACCGAGCCTGTACAAAGTCTCGTCTCGTCTCGTCTCAATACCATCCCTATAAATATTGTATATTCATAAATACAATAGGGTAGCCCACATGAGCTCTGGGGAGAGGTGGGCCTCCGGTCCCCCAGGATTGGCGTCCTTGGTTGGAGTGATCGTAAATGTTTTCATAGTTAGGAGTTTGGATGTGCAAATCCGCTTAACCTGGGGATTTTTTCTACTGATGTGAAATATGGTACTGTAGAGGTCCTTCAACGCATAGGCCCAGGTGTCTTCAAAAGATTAAATAAACACGTAGTTTGGGGTGCTTCCTGTAGAACATATCCTATCGAAATGAATAAACCTGTCAAAAAGTAAGCCAAGTGTCTAAAAGGATATCATAAATGGGTGAAATTACGTTATTTGGAAAATGTAGTTTAAATTTTTACGGCATCTTTGGTTTGCCAAGTGTTTATAAGTTAACTTCACAAAAGAGAAAATAACATGTGCCGACGTGCAAATAGCATTTTATTTGATTTCCGTACTTTTGGTGGCGATCGCTTGGTTAATTTTATCAGGTTGATTGTTTTTGATGGGATATCACTTCTTTTTGAAATCTTGTATCGGCATTTTGTTGTTTTCCATGTATATTTAAAGCTCTTTTCCAAACTGAAAGACAACGAACGTTTAAATAGTTTCTACAGAAGCAAGATGATCTATCGTGTATATCGTTTTCGAATACACAGTACTTCAGTTGAGAATTAGGTCAGTGGTAGAGTGACAGGTTATAATTCCAGGGGTTCCTGGTTCGATTACTGGTCACACCCCTTCTTTGTTTCTGAACGAATACAATAAACGTGGCGTATTTGATTCAAAATAAAGGAGTTATGTATTTGTTTTTAATCTATAATGTTGACAATTTAGTGAATATAATGATATAATGCCCTCCGAGTCCTCAATTACATATTCTTGTTGTTTGAAAATTAATTTGACTATTAACAAGCAACTGTTTTGAACGAACTGAAAAGGCAAGAAAGAACAAGTAATGCTTTAGATGAGTGTTTAACATTGTGACTTTGTTAATCCCGAGGTCCGTGTTCGATTCTCCTCCTGCACCTTTACACTTTTTACAATGTTTCATTTACAAGGCTGAGCTCCAATTGGATGCTGCTATACGAAAGATAATCTCCAGTGGAGAAATGTAGTAATGATATAATCCTAAGAAAAAAGGAAGAAAAATGGATGGAGGAAACGAGTTGCAAAGTTAATACTGTCAATGGTTCTATATTTGATATTATCCGTTAATTTCCTGCATTTATAAGTTGTTGTTTATTGACACTATATTCTCCCACTTTCTCTTTCTGTCTCAATTTGTAAATTTTCCCGAAAATTTTACAAATCAGGAACCGTTAGCTATATTTGCATTCTAACGGGAAATACGTTAATACGGGTAAGTTCTCCAACTCGTTTGAGTGTTTTTGAAATTTACACTTTAACATTTACAAATAAATTACTGCATGCTATTTTAATAATTACCATTCCAAAAATCATTTAACCAGTAATGAAATCGGACAATTTCCTCTTTCGAAGTATTATTACGTATCAATCAATGCCGTGGGAACCAAGGAGCTCAGACCCTGTTAGACCCCAATTTTCCCCCCAAATGATCAATCCATATTTTTAATTGATTTGCAGTTAGGATTACTGTTAATAGTTTAAAAGCTCAGCGCAAAGCTTTGAGTTAGTTAAGAAATAACCTACCATATATACCACATAATCTATCCGTGTATTATTTGATACGCGGATATGTATAGTTATTTGAACTAAGTAAACTTGTTTATATAATCCCTCATTTGAGTTAATTATAAGATTAACTAACTCCCTTCACTGTTACCTACTCATATACGCTTCTTGTATCCGTATATTGTTTGAAGTGGATGTGTTTTACGTGCGTATCATACAAACAAGAATTACTATGAGTACAAGTATCCAAAGACTCCCTTTTGTCATTTCGTCAGCCAGCGTTTGGCTCCACTTCTGTATAAAAACACTCTTTACGATGTGTGTTTTTTAACAGTTGGGGGCAACTTCACGCTGCTGTGCTAGCTACTACAAGGCGTAATTAATCGTGAAGCAGACGTTAGTTGGGTTGCCTATCTCAATGATTTTATACCACAAGAATTTATGTGGCTTACTGTACATATATTAAGTGTATGATGCTAATTAAGATATTTACACATTGCTTTTCTGTTATATGATAGCATCTATGAGTAAGGATATTTATATGCCAATTGTATGTAGCTAATTCATAGTGCTATTTTCACTTAGGGTTCAATTCCGGACTTAATATCGGATTAATTTTCACTCTACTTTTTGTTTAGATACGGAGTTACGGTGTGAGAACGAGATGTGTTTTGAACGAGGTCTTTTACACTAGTATTCGTAGCAGTGTCGGCTTTCTGTGTGTAGCTGTTTCAAGAATAAATGTGGACTTGCTTTGTTCGGGGTATGTCATTATTCCTGTAGACATGCGCGCCGCCTACCTGAGTATTCCGGGGCTAAGCCACCAGATTTTTAGTTTGGACCCGAATTTGAACTCGTTTGTCTTGCATTTAAGTCAACCGTGTAAGTGACTGAGCTAAGGTAGCCACAACTTATCTTTACAGCACTTGCGATGGCCGGATTCGAAGATCCGGGTCTGATTGGGTCCACGACCGAGATACACACCTGGGATTTCGAACATCTGAAACTAGTATACATTTGAAACCGGATATTTCGAATATCCGAATATTTAAAATTCTCCGAACAAAACTCGAATATATAAAATTCCTCAAGAGACCTATTTCATTGACAGTTAAGAAAACATAAACAGTTAAGACAAGTATTGACTAGTTTTTACGTATATTTATCTTGTTCAGTCTGCTCAAAATATCAAATATATACCTTACAATTAGATTTAATAATTATTTAGTAAATCACAATATGAGCACCAAGAATAAACTATGAATTTTGGTGCCCCTTATCTGGATTTGAAATTTCGGATTCATACATAGAATCAGGTTGAAAGATAAATATTTGAGATCTGGAATCCGAAACATGTGCTAGTACCAAGATCGTAGCGGTTGTAATGGGAGCCAAAGGCACTTGTACTAATTGCGCATGCACTTTGCGGTACATGAGAAACTAAAAACAGATAAATATTCTTTTTCTGGGGTAAGTGGCGCTTTAACATGACTTTTCATGAGTGTTGTGTTCAAATACGAAAACTGTAATATCGAATTGTTAGAAATAGAAGCCTTTTCATGTTTAACAATAAAGTTAAATGCTTTCACGTTTGGAAAAAGTTAGCAAGGCACATTCCACTGATTAGGGTGCTGATTCTTATGGAAGCTTTCACTTGAACCGGGAGATTTCCCCATGTAGGTATCGGATTGCCACAATTCACCTTCCTGATAGACGTGGTTTATCAGAAGGCTAGCCAAGATTCTTTTGGACTTAGCCTGTAGACTGCTTCTGGTCTCCATTATTCCGATATAACAAGACTAATCACATATAAAGTTGATTCGAAATGATTTAAAATATCACTAATTGAGATGAGTTGAGTCGATTTTAGTTTAGCGTCCCTTTCAGCAGCGAGGCTATATGAGACGTGGCCCTACTGATTAACGTGGAATCCGAACCACATGAACTCCCGCCGGGAATCGAACCCGGGTCTCCCACTCCAAAGGCGCATACGCTCACCTCTTAGCCACGAGGGAGCTCAAAATATCACTAATTGACCTTAAGGAGGTAATCGCGATTTAAATATTTGTAAATCAGAAGAGATGTGAAAGTTAAGCGTTAAAATAAATCCGATAATTCCGGAATGAAGAGACTTATATGCAACCTAAAAATAGCAATAAAACTCTTTATGTAACATTTTGAAAGCTAAGATTAACAGTTATCTTCTTGAAGAGCGTTTACAACACCATAGCAAATTATAAATTCAATTATTATAAGTAGTATCTCTGATAGCCCCGCATTTCACATCACAAACACTCTTCATCCTGACAAGTGGGCAAATCACTTGTCCACGATGACTTTTCAGCCATTCCAGTAACATCAATATCTCAGTTTGGGTTTGGGGATCATGAACCTTGACTATCACCATCAGCAGTATGAACCTTGACTTTCCTGTGGATGACTCATTATGACTACATTCTGAATGTACTCGCACTCTAACAAGATTTTTTGCCATGTAACATAATGTTCCTCTTTAAATGCATGTTAGCGGAGAAACGTATACAGACTTTCAGGTAAACATTGGCGCTCAGCATTTAAAGTAAATTGATTGCATTCCTCTATTCCAGAAATACATTGAAGGTCTAATCGGATTTTCTTTGCTGCATAGAAAATGTTTTTACGAGGGCCATCCGGAAAGTGGTACCCGTTTGCGCCGCATGAAGCGCTGACGACTCGGGGAGCCGCTGGGCAAGGTCAGACCGCGTCAGTGGCTTGTCTACGTGCTCTGTGCGAGGTTGTGTGACGATAACAGTGCCTGTGCTCTGTCTGTGCTCGTTTATAATGATTAAACTAATTGAGAACCCCGCCAGTTGTGAAGTGAGGCCCGTGATTAAATTTCTTAATGCACGAAACGTTCGACCTTGTGAAATTCATCGCCAATTAAAGGAGGTGTATGGAGACAATATGATTGACGAGTCGTCTGTTCGGCGCTGGTGTCGCAACTTCAACTTAGGGAGGGGGACTACATACGACGAGGAGCGTTCAGGGAGACCATCTGTCATCACAGACGAACTGCTGAGGTCAGTAGAGGAATGCGTGAGGAACGATCGGCGCGTCACAATTGATGAATTCTGTAAAAAATTTTGTAATGTGTGTCGAACAATTGTTCATAAAATTGTTAAAGAACATCTACATTATTCAAAAATCTGTGCAAGGTGGATCGAGGCGTGACTACGTATCTGAATACGCTGGCGGCGGAGGACTATGACGCTGGAATACAAAAACTCGTCACACGGTATAACAAATGCCTCAATCTGCTTGGTGATTATGTGGAGAAGTAGTGTAAAGTATGCTCCTTCCAATAAAAATGTGTATATTTGTTAATATGTACTACTGTGTCTTTATTGCACAAACGGGTACCACTTTCCGGATGGCCCTCGTAGTATCAGAAATAAATTCTTAAAATTCATCCTTGAGCCATCTCGAGCCATGACAAATTCTATAGCTTCGATTGTACTTAATTGTCTTGGCAAGACAAGCAGAGGGAGGTTTCTGCGTATCTGTTGATGAAATTGTATATTGTTTCCATAATATTCAGATAGCAGTTTCTTCGCATCTTTGTTACTATCAACGAAACACCAGTTTTTTACTTTCGTCAGTTGGCTATACTTGTGTGCTATTTCTTTTATTCTGTAAATGTTTCCAACATGAAATCCTCGTTCCAACTTAGTAGCTACCTCAGAGAATATAGGGTTTGCATGAGTATCAGTGAATACCATCTGTGAAGTATCAAAGGTTTCCACAGTACTTTTCAATTTAAATTGCTCTCTCTTTACTCCTTCGACAGCTTGGATGATAGTGTGCTTCCACGTGAATCAGGTCTTCTGTACCTTTTCGATATCGACATGGTTCATTGAAGTCTGTAGAAGCAGATTCAAATGTTAAAACTTAAGATAGTCTTCTGCCATGTTCCCTTTTCTGACAGAAAATAGGAAGCTGTCCATTAACTTTAGGGAGTAATAATAGCAAAAAAGCTTTTACAGGCTGAAAAACTTTTGCAAGCTGAAAAATCTCTTCACCTGTAGTTCGATGCCTATCATATTGACTTTCTACTTCCGTCTTGCTTGTATTCATCGTTTCTTCTTTGGTCATCAACCAATCAATATGGCCTTGGTGTGTAAACTGACTGTTAGCAATTTTATGCCAAAATGTATTCTCGTATGAAGACAGTCTAACAATTCGTCTTTCTAAGTGTACAATACAGTCTTTAAACTCAGTGTCAACAAATGATAACGTTTTTCTTTATCTAAACATCCCTTCACTTTATTTCCATAAACAGAAGTCCAGTCATCATCAATGACAATATATCAGTTTACATGAATATTCCTTAAGTTTACAAGTAATTTTATTTTTTGCCATATTTCTCTATGTATTCCTGTGCGCATCTGCCATTATTTCTGATATCATTTTTTGATTCCACGACCACGAAAACATAGAAATCGATACCAAATTTAATATCATATGATAACTAAATTTGTTTTTGTTTTCAGACTGCCAAATTGTCCACCATCTGGAATTTTTGGTGACTCCATGAAATTTACGGGTGGCAAACATGATTTTCTACTTACATAGGTTATGAGAAATAGGAAGACAATAGTTGCAGCTTGTATCAAAGAAAAGCCTACCGATTGCTTTCTGAAGCCTTGTTTGTGAAAATGTTTAACCTACTATATGTAGGCTGCTTAACTATAACATCAGCAATAAAGAAAGCAGGGTTTAATTTGCAGTAAGTTTAGAACATTACGTTAATTATTAGTTAAATAATAATAATAATAATAATAATAATAATAATAATAATAATAATAATAATAATAATACGGAGCGAGCTTAGGCTAGTTGTTAGGATTCTTGGTCACAATTGGGTAATACCAGATTCGAATTCGGAGACCAGCCATTATGACTGAGGATTTTCCAGGGTTGGTCCTCAGTTATACTGGGCAAATGCTAGGTTAGTACCTTAATCTAAAGCTCTGGAAATCTTCGTTCATTCCTTTTCCAATATTGTTTTCATCTGTTGATTACTACAATGTAAAGTGGCCTCTGAGGATGTATCTGGTAGCTTATAGTAAATAAACAATAACGATATAATATATCTTCACGAAACGTGTGGGTTAATTTAACTACAGCCTTACAGTCCGAACAGATAGCTTAAGTTTTAATATCAATTTCCTCATTTTTAAATACTATTTTCATATTGTTTTAGCTTTCAATTGCCTCATGTATATTCCCACCGAGAATTGAACCTGAGATCACATGAAGAAATGCGAATACGTTAAATATTTTTGAACACTTTAATATACAAAATACAAAACACTTCAATGATACGATGTATGAGTATTTTTGGTTACGTCCTGCAATGTATGATTAAAGAAACCTGGAGAGTAAAAAAAAATAACAGAAATCTCTTTTTTATTTACTCTTTCAACAAAGCCTGACCTCAGAAGGGCAAGCCAAAAGTTATGCGATAAAGTCATACAACGAACACTTTTATTAATACTAATAATACTACACAACCATATGTCGTGTGTATGTTTAAAAACCTACTGTCTATTTTTTCTTTATTTTTTATTTATTTATTTTTTATTTTATTTTATTTTTTTATTTTATTTTATTTTTTTTTGCTGTACCTTCGCAGTGAAAGATATTCATTATTACATTTGTTTATGGTTGGACTCTAGTGAGTCAGAAACTACAATTAATAAAGAGTTTGTTTTATCCAGTATTCCAGCGATTAGAAGGGACTTATCTAAAAGATATTTCATTTGTATATGAGAAAATAGTAAAGTTCATTTTCTAAGAATAAAATAAATATTTTCAATGTAAAGCTAACATTAAGTTTTGAAGAGGATATAAACAGAAGGATTTGTTACCCTTTACATCAGTTTTCAGACAGTTCACTATACTCTGAAATGGGAAGAAGTGAAACCTGTAAACATTTTACTAAAGAGACTTCGACAGAAAGTGCAAATATTAATATTGTATGGTTAAAATAAAATAAAGAAGAAAGGTAGCACAAACGTATTATGGAAACATTTAAAAGCACAGCAACCTACTATATCAGTGAATTCGAAAAAAAACTTTTGACGAATTTTAGATATTCAAATTTTTCATCACAATTTCAGATGTAGGTTTGGATACGAATCAAGATCTGACAGTGAGATTCGAATTTCGGATCCAGATCCGAGAGCTGGATCTGGGTCCGGATCCGGCAAGATCCGGATCCGGATCTCATTGGGTCCGGGATATCCGGATCCGAAAATGTTTGGCCATCCCTATACAGTACAGGAATATTTTGCTTTGTCACAGCACAGCTCTCTACGCAGTGTCCATAAAAGATTTTAACGAAAAATAAATCAATCATATATCGAGATAACCCTGAAAACATATAAGCTAACACGTTCCATTATTGACGTGCACCCACACAAATTTTGACGCGTTGGCAGTAAATACTTCTGCAGATATCGTGCCTGTCCTATTTTTACTTTTACTATCCCATCTAACATCAGCATCGTGCATTTTTCCAAACCTCCCATTAACACACTACTGAGGTAAAAGTAACACTATGTTCACGGTAAGTACTATAACAGATATTGCATGCCCCAATCAATTAAAAATCTAAAAGGAGAAACAATTAATTGTTAGAGGACGTATTACTTATTATGTTATTTACACAAATATTCAAATAAATTCAATAGACTATTTTTATTTAACTTGCAGAGAAACATACTACTTTAAGAAAAGAATAGTTTTACATTTAAAAATAACGTAAGATAAGTATAAATTTGATATTCGAAATCTTCCCTGGCAGGCACAAAACGCATCACGAGCCAACTTTTGCATCTACATACAAGTTAGTCTATTCATCTTCTTCTTCGTGTTCTATTATTGAGTAAATACAAGCTAAGTAAAACGTAGTCTTCTTCCTAAATCCTTAATTGTTTTTCAAATGTTTCGACCCCAAATAGAAATAGTAACCAAATATTAGTCATTTCTACCCTGGTGTGGCATTTCCCTACGAGAAAATACTTGGTTACTTTGTAAGATTCTAAACATATTATGTTAAAATTATAGAAGTGTGAACAGGTTTCCCTAAAAGAGAATGTACATATTAGACCTTAAGAAACCACTGATGAATGACGAGATAGAATTACATCATACTATGGTAATTATTCAATAAATAGCGTATATTAAAAATATTGTTGTATCGAATTCATTCTTGAAACACACGAATTGTGTGATAGAGGGGAGAAATAAAAGCTAATTTTCAATATCAAATTCTAATAGTGCTGAAAGGTTACGTATTCTGCCCTGCTAAGCGAAAAGGCATTATCACCATTTCACATACTTCCGAGAAAATAAGTAAACGTGTTTTGGCTTAGGCTGTACGTTCACATTTGTTGTATTTCAGTAAAACTTTATTAAATATATTTTCACGATCTAAAATTTGTGTGGTAATACAGTTAAGTAGTGGCGGCCGGTGGATTGTGGTTTCGGGTGTTGCAGTACGAACGATCGGGGACAGAAGATATAAATATAAAGTGGACTCATTGACTAATCAGCATAACTTTAGATGCAAATGCTATGTGACATGTTAAATTAAGTAAAATTCTGTTTTTAAAAAATAAAAAATGTAGAACATTTAATCCGATTAATCACCTTATTTAATTAGTAAGTTCATTCTTCTCTCTTTGATTGGAACAAATCTGCCTAATACATGCTGGTTGAACTTTAGCATTCTTATTGTCAGTTTTTTTTTTCGATGGAAAGCAGAACCAATGATGATAACCTTTCTTGGGACATTCAATTTCTTGAAAGTATCAATTCTTTTTGATGTAAAAAAATAAATAAACTTTCCTTCTTAAAGCAATTTCCTATGTCTAAAGAGTGAATTACATTTCCCAAATCCAAAATTGTCACGTAAAGATTATTATATTTTTGTTTATCTGTTTCGATAATTTTAAAGAAATGGTAGTTACTGGTAAATACAAAATGCCGATTGATCAATTTCAGTTTCTCATTTATAGCACAATGTATCTATTAAGCTTATTAGTGAATGCTCTAAAAACATACAGAATATATGTGTTAATGCACTTTTGTTCACGATAGTACATTTCCTATCCATGGATAGGTCCGAACAGAGATACTTCACGCTGAGACCTATATCATAGAGAATTTTGAGGAAGTTTCGTTTTTTTATTTTACAGAGTTGGCAACCCTATTCATATATTCACACACACACACACACACACGTGCGTAAAAGAAAAAAAAACTACATTCCAAATCATCCGTCTTGGTTGTTACGCAATGCACGATGAACACAATATAGTTCCACACGAGGCGAAACAACGTTTATGAATGTCATACGTCCTGGAAAGCAACCTTGAAACCCGCCAGATATAGGAACAACGTGTTAGCTTGGAGGAGGCCAAAGTATTTGAGGAAGGTCCAATACGTCTACTTCATAACGAACCTGTCTTATACTGTACACGAAAAGCTAAGTAATTCTTAATTACTGTCACCTATATTTTTAGAGAAAATGATACAACGATTATTTCTATAAGAAAAGAAAAAGTACATGATGACGCGTAAAATAAAATATTTAGCCTACATGAATGATTTCTCTGTTAAACAGGTATAGTTCGTTACGAAAGTCTACAAATGTTAGTCAAGTTTCGAAATTTTTGGGATCCCCTCGTGACTACACCTCTGAGCATTGCTAACTAGTCCCAAATTCAATGTGCGTTCCCCACCATACAGTTTTATCAAGAGTATGAAATATTTTATAAAAGAAATATGTGTATACTAAAATACATTCCACAGGGGGGATTTCGAAATTTGCATATTGACTTATTAATATTTGGTTCACAAATTACTGTAGAAGAAACCTTCATTATCAATATAAGCTAAGAATTAACTTGTCATTTGTTTTCTCCTCTACTAGATATTTTCTTTCTCATTTTGTAATTCTACAATCACTTTTTTTAATTGTCATTATATTGATTTGCTTCAGTATGGTCCCGTAATTTAAAAATATGAATGCATAAGAACAAGTTCCATTTGTTAATTGCTAGTGAAATAAAATTCAGAAAGTATATTTAACGCGAAAAACCTTCTCATTCACTAGAAACCGTGCTGTATTGCAGAAGCACTGCAACGACCAGAGCCTTTAACTTCTGAGATAGGGGAAAGGAGACTTAACATTTGCTCCAATTCCCGCGCTGAAAGAATCTGGTCGTTGTATGCTCGCTGCAACACAATATAAATTAGAGACTCTTTGACGGATTATTTTCGCTTTTTAAAACGGATTAACGAAACGGACAGTTACAGAAGTAATAAAATACATATATATATGTTATTTGTAGTACATATGGGAGTATTAGAAAGTATTTTTTCTGTTCTTTACTACTATTGATAATAATATTTTTTTTCTTGAAATACTTTGGTCGTTGCGGAACGCTGCAACACTAACATTAGCCGCCACTGCAGTTAAGTATTTTTACATATGAATTGCCACTTAAAGTCTTTTTGCTTACTTTTAGTTACAGTTGTGAACATAAGATAAACACTCACGGGTGATTCCACGCCAAATCATCACAGCTCCCAACCCGACCATCTCCGATTTACATGAAAGTCGGTGAAAAGTGAAAATACATGAAGTTATACACACACGTAAAATTTTACTACTCACTGATGTACGATGTCCATACAGCAGTGTTGCCAACTTGAGAAAAAAATGCAAAATTTGACCTCGGGTGCTCTGCAAAAATAAATCATAACTTCGCTTCTAATTGAGGTAGAAATTTCATATTGGTCTTATTTTGAAGCCAAAGGGGCATAGTATCTATTAAAAATAGTTACAGTTCAAAATATTGTGTTTTTGTTTTCAAGGTCAAAAGGCGTAACCTTTGACCTTGAATATCTCAGAATATGTATCTTGATTTTCATTGTAGAAAAAATATAATTAACAGTAAAATATCATCTCTTTTTGGTATAAATTTCATTTTGGGAAGGCTATGGGAACAGGAGTAAAAAAATCCTGAAAACATAATACTGCAGATTAAATTGAGTACCTTAACATTTATGTATGGAACGTACCTAATAGAAGGATGAAATGTAATGCTGTATACAACACGCAATGAAACTTATCAGCAAAAAACAAGTTATTGCCTCCTCCTCTGTAGTGCTTCTTCTGAACTTTGAGTGTCCACAGCAGTTAATGTGTAAGTTCGCCCAGTTGCATTACGTAGATCAACCTTAATGAGAACTTGTTCACTTGGAATGTTCAATATGTCTGGATGGGGAGGATACACATATGATGGTGATGGCCCTTCGGGATGTAGGAAATTGATCAAAACCTCTTGTGATGTTACATCTAAATTCATGACACAACCTAACCACCAGGTATCATTATAGATACAAGTCACAAAACCTTTAATTTCCTCCAACGGCAATGTTTCATGCGGGCTATTTGTTTCCTTCACAGTATTGGTTGTGTCTGTTGAAAACCTCTTTATTACTAAATCATTCCTTGTTCCTGGGATGAAAGCATGAAATGCGTGAGTTCCAGGTATTGGTCTTGCTTCTTCATGTCGACTGTGAAGCATCCGCCCATTTTCCAGGATTTCATTTTGACACACATATACAAAGTTCATATTCTTGATACTGTCTTTTGTCCACTCAAACAGTCGTCGTGCAGTCATAATTTTATCAGTATAGATACGTTGCAAACTTGCCCTAGCGGCTAGTCTCTTGACAGTTCCACCTAGTCCGTCACATGAATTCTTGCCATGCGATGTGGCAAAGAAGTGCCACTCCGCTGGAATCCCAAAGTCAAATTTGTGGTGTACCAGGTTTGAAAAGTTTTTTTTTCTGTTTTTGTATTGGCCTGCACACCCATCTGAGAAATAATATATCTTAGTTACATGTTGAATATTCTGTTCTAGAAATTGAATGAGATGCTTTTGAAATGTATGTACAGCTATTGTAGTGTGTTGCAAACAATCTGAAATAACTACTAAATTTGTACATGCCAATTCCCCTGCAGGCATTTCTCTGTAGTAAATGGCAGATGGATGTATTGTTGCTTGGGCATTGTTCCAGTGGAAACCCTGCACCTCGTCTTGTAGTATGAACGAATAATTTTCAGCAAAATCACACAACATAATAATTTCACCCACCTGTATGTGAAATATCTTCTCTTTTACAACTTTCGCAATTTTAGTAGCTTCGTTGGCAGTGTGACTCTTCCTTCATTCTCATCTTCTTGATGGGTGATGCACTGACACTACTCAAACTTCATTTAATGACCGCATAGCAGATTCAGTCCTGTATGTGTCCACATCGATATCACTTTCATCAATTGATGTGCTCGGTTCTTCCTCCTCAGTTCTTTTAATTTTCTTCCTACAGTTGTCACAAATCATTTGTTCACTAGTCACATCTGGTAGTTTTTCTATCATCCACGGTAGCACCTTCCGTAATTGCTTTCTATTGCTCTTGCGCCCTTTCAATTCAAAACGGTTGCAGCACTGTGTCTGTATGTACTTCTTCTTCATTTTCATGCACTTTTTCGAACTATTACTCCTTACGGAAGCACTAGTCTTTTAATCACTTTTGCCCTCTACAGAAGATTGAACAGGACTAAGTTTGCTTCGCAGACTAGCAGTGCATCAAGGGAATGATAAAGACAGAGTGTGAACTTGTGTTATGCATGTTTGGTGCAATTGTAGTTTACTATTGTGTCATTTCACATGCCAAAACATAACCCAAAAAAAAAGAGCTACACTCATACTTTCTATTTGTTTTTACTCCTGTTCCCATAGCCTTCCCAAAATGAAATTTATACCAAAAAGAGATGGCATTTTACTGTTAATTATATTTTTTCTACAATGAAAATCAAGATACATATTCTGAGATATTCAAGGTCAAAGTTTACACCTTTTGACCTTGAAAACAAAAACACAATATTTTGAACTGTAACTATTTCTAATAGATACTATGCCCCTTTGGCTTCAAAATAAGACCAATATGAAGTTTCTACCTCAATTAGAAGCGAAGTTATGATTTATTTTTGCAGAGCACCCGAGGTCAAATTTTGCATTTTTTTCTCAAGTTGGCAACACTGCTGTATAGACATCGTACGTCAGAGAGGGGTAAAAATTTACGTTTTTGTACAACTTCATGTATTTTCACTTTTCACCGACTTTCATGTCAATCGGAGATGGTCGGGTTGAAAAGTACACTTTTTTGTGATGATTTGGCATGGAATGACCCTCACGACGTCATTACCCCTTACCTATTGGTCAAACCACATCAATTTCACTTAGATAGATGAAGAATTGTACTACTAACATTCCCATACCAATATCTCGATTTTCGAAAAATGTGGAGTTAAGATCTTTTTCGCTTAGACGACAGTATTCATATGGTTATAAAAGGCAAAATAGTAAAAAGGAAGTCTTATCTTTTATATTCAGTTTCCACAAAGGATATGAAGTTTTTTTCTTTCTTTCTTTTCTAAGTACCACTAAACTCATACATTATACCCTTAAAGTTCAAATTTTAAAGATGAAACTTTCCGACTTTCAATAACATGAAATTACTTTACTTTAGCTGCTTGAAGATGGAAGAAATATGTTTAGTATCACAATGGTTCCTCTAGAGTTCCGGCATATGGGTGAAAGTTAGAAATTTTAGTGAAAAATTTACTTTTCAATACAATTTCAAACCGACATACTTTTATAGAGTATATATACTGATTGTTTTTATCCCTTTATTCCACCGAGTAAATTTTGATTTTCCAATTGAAGATTAAGAAATTGGCTTCCAGGTCTTCACCCGTTTCACAAAATTATTTTTGCTAAAATGACTGATTTTATCACATGGAGGCAGGCCGGTAGCCAGCCCAAAAATGTAGGAGGGGGGCGATTCAATCATATTATAGTTCATTTACAAGCCTGCCGTGAAAATTTTAGGGTGGCAGGAAATATTTAGAGAGGGCCCCCTACACCTCCCCTGGATATGGGCCTGATTTAGGTGACTGGAAATCAGATTCCACTCATGTTGTACCCAACTATACAATAATTCGGAACATTAAATTGCCTAGGTATGTTGTTTTATCATTATCACTCAAGGGTTTCATTTTGAAATCTCATTTCTGGTCGAATTTAGACATCAAAATAACAATATTGCTTTAATATAACAATATCTCTTACCCCGTGTTTTCAGATAGACTCTGTCACAAGTTCAATAAATATTTAAACAGTTTGAGTGTGACACGAAAGATTATTTGTTTGTTAAAGTCAGGCAGAATTTTATTTTGCTTAAATAATAAAATACTAGTCTGCATTATCAAGTTTTCCCATATTGGAGGGGATTAAGTCTAAATTTCTGCCAATTAATCAACTCAGTATCCCTTGAAATCAATATTTAGGTATCAACACATAAAAGTTCTAAAATATTTCCCCTTTGTCGGTTGATTCCTACTGCTCAGTATTTTCCCTTAATCCAACTGTCGTACGTATGTTTAATTTTCATAATCGTAACCGACATGCTGCAAAGATGATATAAAATGTTTCTGTTACTGAATGGATGACTCCAGTTATTGCCTATGGTTCAAATACGTACCGTGTATTACGGTTGTTTATTTTTCAAGAGAGTCCTACGAATATTCATACTTATCACCTACGTTGCGAAGATATATTCTGCTGTCTAGTTCGACATTAATCCTTCAAACAGGAAGCCTACGTTGTGAGTGGAATTCCGAGCACGAACTGGCTACGGGTAGAGTATTTAAAAATCTACCATTGAACTGTTCTATATTAAGTCTTCCGTTATACTTTAAATGGAAGATTTAAAATCTTTAACATTGCTTTATTTTAATATACCTAGTAGTGTACGGAAGTAAGATTCATAATATATTGTCAACCTGATTGGACAAGATTTACCACAAAATGAAATACGGTAAAAAGCATGGCTTAAGGTCTTTGAAACAACACTGTGGTTAAAAGAAACTCTGTCATCCTGATTACATGTTCTTGCGTGAGAAACAACACACATGAGGGTTGGGTTACAAGAAAATACTGAAATCTAGAGACGATAATAAAATCTGCTAGAATTACTATCCTTTGTCAATATATTTTGATGCCACGTTCTACATTGAGCATATTGATTGGTCGAAAGTTAATCCCTTCCTATGGTGGAAAGTTTGACAACAAAATATATTGAAATAAATTTCCACTGAAAGACTCAAATTGTTTAAATGTGGGACGTAAAACTCAAAGATTTCATTTTTTCATTTTCAAATTGTTTAAATATGTGTCAAACTTGTTACAGAGTATGCTGGAAAAAGTGTTCAGTGAAAGTGGCAGCAAATTATTATGTTAGAGCAACGTTGTATTTTTCTATGCCTAAACGCGAAAGGAAATCCCATTTCAAAGTGATGTCATTTACAGGTAATGATAAAACAACACAATTTAAATTTGAATACGCGGCACCTTCACATGATGGCCTCTGTTTCACTGTAGTACAAACGATTTTGAGGAATGGGCGAAAAGTTCCAAGTTGATTTCAATATACAAAAACCTTCTGGAATAAATAAGTAATACATATACATATATATATATATATATATATATATATATATATATATATATATATATATATATATATATATATATATATATAAGAAAGCAAACAGTTGTCGGGGTTCCACAAAGCTTATTTTATTCCTTCTGATGTATACAAATAACTAACGAAATTTCAGTACAATTAAATCATATTTATAGATCGCTCCATCTTGCCTTCTTTATTAGTTGTTGTAAAATCTTTCAGCACAAAATGTCAGTATTTGTATTCTCAAGCTACAAAAGTGCTTCTTGTGTGGAGGAGGAACATTTTTACGATGGATTTCAACCAATCGAAGACTAAACTGCTTCAGTTCCTCGTCTTTTGTCAAGGCTTCATTATACTTTGGGATGAGATTCATACTTCTTTCAGCTACGTACATCATTTACACAGCCATTTGTTTTAGTAATTAACAAACTTCTTGAAAAAAAAAGGACTATCTCGATATCCAGTGATCATAATGAAAGCTATTAACTTCTATCTATCCGGTTATTACCACAGCTACTGTATTAAAATACATTGCAGTCTTGACTCCTGTAGTGTAGTATATAGGAATGTAATGGGGCATATACCCATTACCCATCTAATATTTTATAGTGCAGGTTATATTTACCTAAAATTTACAAATGAACGAGTATATACGGAGATAGGCATATGCTATATTTTCAAAACGATCCAGCCTATACCTTTCAAAAATTCTAGCATTAAATCATTTTTAATACTACAAGAACAAAAAGGTTTAAAATGGAGCGACCTGTAAGTATTGAGCAGTCGGGCTGAAACTCTGCAGGTAAGCAGCTTATGACTCGGTGAAAAATACAAGCCTTGTGGAGGATAATTTTAAAAAAGTTGATATATAGGGTTTTGGATCACCCTAATTTATATATATATATATATATATATATATATATATATATATATATATATATATATATATATATATATATATATATATATATTTGGTCTAGGAATTAATTCGTGCGGTTGGTACGCACACATTCAAGCTGTAGTACAAACACAAAATACATAAATACCTTAAGAAAAATATTGTCCATCGCTAGCCACCACTTTCGCCCATCTGTCAGGCAATGTACGGATTCCGTGGCGAAAGAAGTCCTCTTCCTTGGAAGCGATCCAGTCAGAGACCCATGTTTCGATATCTTCTGAAGAAGTAAACCGCTGTCCAATCAAATCGTTGTTCATGCAATCGAACAAGTAGTAGTCCGAAGGAGCAACGTCTGGTGAATACGGCGGGTGGGGTAAAACTTCCCATCCGACATTTTCTAAATAGGTTTTGACCAGTTTTGCGACATGTGGGCGAGCGTTATCATGTTGAACAATAAGTTTATCATGTCTGTTCTCCCATTCTGGTCGTGTTCTGGCCAGAGCTAGCTTCAAACGCAATAATTGTCGTCGATAACGTTCTCCATTCATAGTTTCACCCGGTTGCAGCAGCTCATAGTACACCACACCTTTCATATCCTACCATATGTACAGCATAACCTTTGCACAGTGAATATCTCGTTTTGGTTGTGATGGACCTGGTTCACCTGGTTTCACCCAGGCCTTTTTTCGTTTAGGGTTCTCGTAATGGATCCACTTCTCATCACCCGTAATAATTCGATGCAGAAACCCCTTTCTGCTCTGTCGTTGAAGCAGCAATTCGCAAATGGTTTTTCGTCTTTCAACGTCTCTGTCTTTCAATTCATGTGGAACCCAATGTGACATCTTTTGAATCATTACCATGGCTTTCAAGCGTTTGTAGACTGTTGTTTGATCAACGCCTAATGCTGCTGCAAGTTGTTCCTGCGTTTGACACGAATCCTGCTCGAGCAATGCTGTCAATTCTTTGTCTTGAAATTTTTTGGCTGTCCAGCTCGCTCTTGGTCTGCCAAGCCGAAATCACCACTTCTAAACAGTGCAAACCACTTCTGACACGTTCGCTCAGCTAGAGCATGGTCACCATACACTTCCACCAAAATACGATGACTTTCAGTCGCACTTTTCTGCATGTTAAAGTAATGCAGCAGGACACCCCGCAAAAACACTTTATCAGGCACAAATTGCGCCATGTTCACTTAACTACAAACTGGTGTTGTTGACGCTTTAATCCACTGCCCTATACTACGAACGATGCGCGATGACAGGGGTTTGCAACACATGTGTGGATACACGGAACTGTGGGACGCTCCGTTCGTTGCGCCATCTCTTGTATACCCGCACGAATTAATTCCTAGACCAAATATATATATATATATATATATATATATATATATATATATATATATATATATATATATATATATATATATATACGGGGGTTATTTAACTCGAAGTGGCAACACAGTTGTGACATGGAATGTAGTGAATCACTCACCTCAAGAAGCTTATAGTCCTTCGATGTAGTCTCCGTAAGCCTGTTGAACCCTTCGCCACATGACTGGTAACCGTTGAATACTCGTCACAACCCCATGTTATGAGAGGATGTTGACAGTGCGATCTAAGGCACGAACAATGCTGGGAATGTCTCTGAAATGTTTGCCCTTGAGAGGTTCTTTCATTTTTGGGAAAATATCATAGTCGAAGAGGCTCATATCCCAGGAGTAGGGCGGGTGCTCTAGTACCTCCGAACATCATCATCGTAACAGAGTCTGTACTGGATGGGCTGTATGGCATCTGGCATTGTCGTGTAGGAGAATTGGTCCAGACTCCAGCTGGTGTGGACGTTTGCGCCGCAATGCTGGTCGCAAATGGTCACTGAGGTATGAAGCATAATATGCAGCATTGACGGTAACGCCCGGTGGAACTTGATTTGACAGGATAATGCCTTCGTGGTCGTATGATATTATCATCCTTACCTTCACGTTTGGTGGCCATTGCCTAAGCTTTTTCGGTCGTGGAGATTCTGGATGGCTCCATTCACTCAACTGATGTTTCATTTCAGGCTCGTAGGATCTTCTTCACATTTCGTCACTTGCAATAATGCGGTGCAGGAAGTCATTACCTTCCTCATTGTAATGTTGGTGTAGGTGCGCACATTCCCACCTATTCCACTTTTGAACCTCGGTCAGATCACGGGTACCCATGTGGCTACAATTTTCCGCATGCCAAGATCTTGCGTTAGCATGTGGAACACTGATCCGGAAGAAATGTTCAGCTCCTGCGCCAATTCACTACAAGTCCAGTGCCAATCACCGTCAAGCAATATCCATAGTCTTGCAAGATGACTTTCGTCCGTAGCCGTTCACATATGCCCTCCACCGTGCATTTTGTCTGTTGAATTTTGTTACACCTGAAATGGTGCTACCAATCTCACTACTGCCCAATACTCACTACTGCATCACCACAGGCCTTTATTAATCCTCTGTGAATCGTCCTAGCATTTCGCCCTCGTGCCACTTAAAATTTGATAAACACACGCTGTTCTGCACGCGTGAACATTTTGTTACGGTGGGATTTCAAAGAACAATCACTTTAACAATGTCCACTCGCCACACACATCGTAATATGGGACCACAGCAGCATTGAGCTGTCTTGTTCATATCCACAGAACTACGTTCGTCATTTGTCTCCTGCCCACACAACACTCCGATCGTAGGAGTGTTGCCAGTTCAAGTTAAATGCCCTTATATATACAGTATATACAGGGTGGCGCATTTAAAATTTGCCATCACTTGTATCTTCGAAATAACTGCGAATATTAGAAAACGCAAAAACACGTCGATCATTATTTTAAGGACCTTAAATTTTGAGCTATATAAGGTCCAGACTTCCCCATATAGGGGTACGGGGGTCAACTTGAAAATTTTAAATGGCAAAGGGGGTCGAGTGAAAAATCGTTGGAAAAGTCTCGATGAGAGAAATATTTTGCCGAAAGTTTCAGTAATTTTAGGCCGCATGCGTAAACTCTAAATAAACCACTGTAATTTTTTTACAATTAACAATCTGTTAACATATAGTGATTTAGTACATAGTGCTGTTAGGGGTTTAAAACATAATATTTAAACTTTAAGTATTATAACAATATTTGATAAATTTGATCATAATGTCAAAATTTAGACCTTTGAGCGACTTGTAATCTCTACACATGACCACGGTCAACATTCTCAACCACAACAAGAACACTCAGCAGACGACGAATATCATCATTCAACATATGACCGAGAAAGTACTAATGTCAACACCAGTAACGAGGATCAACAAGAATTCATGAAGATAGAATATAAAAGACTCTACAGCATCTTTCAAAGTGTCATGTCTCCGGATTGATTACTCCTGAACTTTCCTTGACTGCTCTGGGCTCTGAAAGCTATCTTCCAATATCTTAGCTGCGTTGGGGCCTTAGAGCCACTTACCACAATTTATTAGCTGTGATTCTGTTCTCAGATTTCCTACCACTCTCTTCGCTAAGTTAGGACCCTGAAAGTAACGAAAACCTTTTCTCACAGCTGCGTCACACAATTAAACTTCCTTCCACTATCTTGGCTGCGTATGCGCCCTGAAAGAAACCATACGCCGATCTTTTGACTGCAACTTCGGTCTTTGGTTCTCCTGAACTTGTCTCTTGGCTGGCGCCTAGTCATCTACCACGAAATTAAGGGACTCTATTTATTGGTCTTCGGACCACTGTACTGTACTGTAGTATTGTACTATACAATATCATAGCAAAGGCTCCTTTATATTAAAACGAAAGTCCTATCCCGCGTATCATCATTTGTCTCTACAAACTGCTTTTACAGATGTATTCATAATATAACAATGCGTTTGTAAACGGTACGGTATAAAATATTTTTCCCGAAATACACTAATTTTACGCATCATGCGCGAACTCTAAATGAGTCGCTGTAACTTTCAATATATTTTTATAATTAATAAACTGCTAGAGTATAGTGCTTTCATGTTATTAGAAGTCGGAAACTTACTATTTCAGTTTTGGTCGTTAGGTCAATAACTGGTAATTTTGGTCACAATGTTCAAACTTTACAACCTTAAGATAAATTATAGGATGTTTTCACAATTCTTCACCCCCCTCATTAACAAAACGAGCTATTAGAATTCGATATTCAAAAATGTATATTGTTAGACCCATCTTAATATGCCAACAGAAAAGTAAACAATTTATTTTAATTTATTTAAACTATATAATGATATTCAATGACTATATAGTCAATTAAACATTTTTAACAACTTACTCTAATAATACTGTATTAAATCTACCTGTAATGTCCAGCATATCACGAAGAATTCTTACTTTTGACCTTGTCTCTGAACGTTTGACAATCAGAGTCTTTTCAACATATTCTCCATTTTTTGCAGTTTCTGACACTCCATGGCTGAAATATATACAAAAAAGAATTCATGACTCACTTGCTGATCAGCAGCTATGCCAAAGTGCTTCAACTAAAATCTTAAAATTTACACAGCACATATGAATTGTGATATAAGCAACATTTAAAAAGAGTTATGGAAACGTGAAAGGAAGTAAATATTATTTGCCATTATTATAATAAAATACCCATGTTTCGGAATCCCTTAATAATAGAGGCATGATATTTAGTATATTGGTTTATGTTTAAATTATTTAAACTAATGGCTCGGGGATTGTTGATATTAGTCTTAGAAGTCAGGAGAAGAAAAGGAAATGAAATCATTCAGTTTAACGTCCCACGGGTAAGGCCTTTAGACTACGGGAGGCAGATGGTGATGGAAGAATTCTTGGAATGAGAATGTGGGATAACCCAGAGAAGACCCATGGCACCATAAACTTACTGGGATCGAACGATTGACCTCACGCACCAGAGGTAAACGCTCGACCACTGATCCACCTAGCCGACAATTTAATATAACGAATTGGGAATGAAAACGAGAATCGCTTAATCTCTCAAGTTTCATCACTCTTGCACAGCAGCCAAATAATTCTTTCTCGTAGACCCTACAATATGTCAATATCTTTTAAGGTTAGAAGCATGAAAATCTGTATTATAACTTTTCATTTGAAACACATATTTTAAAGTTATTAGTTATTGAATATCGAACAGAAGGAAAAGTGGTGCACCGTGATCAGGATGGCTATACGGTGTATTTTATTGTGAACAAGTAATTCTGGTCTGAGTTCAGACATTCATTATGTACTGATACTGGTTAGATAAAAGCAATTCCTATACAGTGGAAATTTCCTTTCTGATCAAATGTTGTGATTTAAAGACATCATCATGTAGAACTATTCTTTACAGACGTGTTTAAATTATTAGACTCACACTAAAAAAATACAAAGTTGATATTGTAGTCGTAACTTCGGAGTTCTAGAACATGGAATCTAATGATTAAACCACCAATATAAAATCCTTCATTTCTTTACTGTACAGTTGAAGTGGTGATGTCACCGTTGAACAACAGATGGCATTAGTGAGGAGGGAGTTCTGCAAGTGATGTTTCAGTTGTAGACAGCTATTATGGTTTTTATCAACAAGTTACACTCTGAAGTGTTGTGGTTGCACTCTTAAGCAGTTACGACATTCAAAGCGTTTAACAGTTCGAATGGGCAACTTTAAAATTATCGTGATATGTTTTGTGAATTAATCTTTTATTCTCTGAAATCCTGTACTCGCGACATAATGGGAAAAGTCAGAGAGACCTTTCTTCACGTACAGTGGAAGTTATCAAAACACTTCTGGCGGAAGAAAATTATATAGAACAAGAAGGTGCTAGGAGAGTTGGGTTATGACAAAAATCTGTGAGTAGAATCTTCAGGAAATGTGGACGAAAATCAAAGCTATCGCTAAGAGGTATCGGAAAACTAAAGAGATTCTCTCGTCGAAACAGAACGCAACTTCTACTGAGTTAAGCATAAAAATGACAGAGTATGTTGCAGACATCTCGCCTGAAAGTTTTCTAAGGATTATTTGTACTGAGGGAATAAACGCGCGCAGGCCAGGAACGAAAAGCAAAACTTACTCCAATCATAGCAATGAAGTGCCTCGAATGGGAACGAGAACTAGAACATTGGACTGCTAATGGTTGGAGAATAATGTGTTTCAGCGATGAATTATGTGTTTCGTGTCTGATGAATGTCCACAATACGCGTCGTCGACCTGAGGAAGAATTAAAGTTGGAAAACCTCCAACAAACCGTGAAACATTCTACTTCAATCATGGTCTGGGGTGTGATGTCTGTCTTCCTGCCTGGGAGACTATATAGTAAAGGGAACAATGAAGCATGACCATTATCAACTTCTCCAGACTGCAGTATGGTTTGGTGACGCACACTTCATCTTTATGCGTGATGGAGCCCCATGCTACCGGGTCCAAGCTGTAACAAAATTGTACGAGGGCAACGAAATCAGTGTTCTTACGTGGCCGGCAATAGTCCTGATATGCACCCTATTGGAAACCTTTGGAGCTTCATGAAGGAAAAGCTAAAGAAGTATATTGTTTTCATATTGTAGTTTTTTTACTGTAAACTACACATAAATATGGTAGTATATCGAAAGAAGAAGTAGCAAAGTAAGTAAAACGCTTACTGTATATAAAAGTAAGGTGTTAATAAGACTATTCTTGTAGTTTAAATTCATTAAATGTCATTTATAATGTTTTATCATTACAAATATTTTAGATACCGGTATATTTAAGCAGAATTATTTTATTATTACATTATACCAAAAACTTTAGGAGTCTAAGTACTTTATACGTTCAAATTAAGTCAAGCGCAGGTTGACAATATCTAAGCCAGAATGTTATAATATTTCTTTATTTTAAAGATTTCTCGTGAATTTCGATGCTATTATACTTAGTGATGGGTAAAATGTCGGGAAGATATTTTTTGGAAATATTCCCTGCGAAAATTCCCGGGAAGATTACCAAAAATGAGAATATTCCGGCAATTTATGTACACCTTGTCTCAAGAAGGTTGAGCGCATTCTTTATTGGTGTTTTGAGGCAAAAATTTTCTAAGTCCACCTTCGGGTATCTTCGGGAAAAAGTAAGCCAGGTTCGAACCTCCAAGCCAGCCCTTGCAATCGGGAAAAAGTTTGCAGATGTTTTTTTCTTCTTTTAAATATAATAAGACTTGTTACCAAGTGTTTAAAAAAGCAACATTGATTGAAATACTTAATGATACAATATTTCGAAACCTTTTATTAATGTGAGCACTTGCTTGTTTGTCATTTAGCTCTCTATACGTAATAGAACATTTAAATACGTTAAAGAATCTTTCCATATGTAAAAGAATGCTCAAAATTAAGAAATAGAACATAATTATCGCCTGAGTACTAAAATAAAAGTCAAAGTAGAACAGAAACAGCGTTTGTAATGGAAATGAATGTCATAATTATCTTGAGACCGATATACATCGCTAGAAGCTTAGTTCTAGAAGTCCTTGTGTTAGCTCATTGGTAAGCTGTCGGATTTCAAATCATAAGGTTGTGAATTCGATTCCCATCTGGGCCAATACTTTTTTAAAAATTATATTTTCCGCAATGCATGAAAAAATATATAAAATAATCACATTAAAATACATAAGTTGTTTATATATAACATAATCATTGCAGAACATAGTAATCATTAGGTTTAAAATATAACATCTGAGATAATTTTCACAGGAGGTCGGTATTATATATGAGGATGTAAATACAAGTTAAGAAACTCGTTCAATAGCAATAAATAAATCATGTAGTGTATTTATTTGCAGCTATTTGTCATATAGAGAGTAATTCTCAACATTCATAATACAGAATGTCATTTATGTTCTTGAAAAGTTATTCGATGCATAAATAGAGGATATAAACAGAGAATCCAAAGTCGGAACGCTCGCAAAAAAATTCATGAACCCCAAAGGTCACGTGAGCAGACTGGAATTGTCCTTATGAAGCATGCCACAGCAGAAAGTCTTTACATAGATTTTCAATTCAATTCGTGATATATGCTTTTGCAATGTGGAAGTGGTGATGCCTTGAGTCGCCCTCTCTCGCTCGCTCGCTCACTCTCTATTTATACAGAATATAAAAGTGGATTTATGTGTGTGTTTCAACAAAATTCTGATATATCTAGAGCAATTTTAACTATATTTCTTACAGTTTTGAAAAAAAGTACTGTCGGGATACATATCAAAAATGCTAGAAACGGGTCGATATTAGTATCGAATCCATAGTTTCGTGGTCGCTTAGGTGAATAGCTCTACTTTCAATTCAAGTCCAATTAAGCTCCCATTAGCACCCAGGGTGGTTACGTAGCGACATAAAGATATCGAAATCAACCGATATTAGAATCGAATCGTAAGTTTTCAGCGCCGCTAACAGTGCAGCATTTCCCATTAGTCCACATTAGTCCCATTGCCTAGAGGGCAACATATTTGCAGAGTGCAAATTTTAAAACTTGAATAATATTTTATTTTTTTCCGTATGAAAAAGTTAAAAATCATGAGCAAATATACTATTTCACGAACAATCCTCTTTTACTATTCTAATATGTTTAATAATAGCGTAAGAAATGTAATAGTAATTCAGAACATGTTTCACATTTGTTATTTTTTGTTACGTAGTTGTAGCTGTAGCATCTAGTGAGTGGTATTTAATTGTAATAAATTCACTATATAAGCATATTCGAATTAAGTTTTATTTTTAAGTTCGGGATGAAGGGGCGGAGAAATATGTAGTTATTGGGGGCACCGAGATTTTCTACATTTTACTTTCAAGATCTCCATTTTTCTTTTGTCATTTGTTCCTAATAAAAGAAAGTTCAGTCACTTTTGGATTGTCATAGGATAGTAGGAGTTGGATTTTGGGATGCAGCCTGTGAGATTCTAGAGGAGCTAACTGCTTGAAAAAATATTTTTGAATCATCTATAACATATGAAATAAGGATATGTATCAAAAAATTGAAAGTAACTATGTCTGCGTAATCATCACGGTCAAACTGCAAAGTCAAATGAATTGACGTTTGGTATATAATCAGGCTCCAATCCCAACTGGGAAGTTATCATACGCGTGTCACTTTCATTATAAGACATATCCTTAGGGGGAGTAGAAGTCCAAATTTTTGCGAAAAATTTAGTGTCTCACAAGCCGTTCAACTGAGAGCTGAAATTCAGCATATAACTCTTTATTAAAAATAAAGAGAATATGCCCTGGCATTTTTTAAAATTGTCTTTTATGAGCGGGGGCACGGGGGTGCATTGTCTATATATTGGAAATTGGTAGTGGGTTGATTTGTAAAAAATAATCGAAAACGATTGATATTAATTGAGAAAAAATTGAGTAATGCAAACTAAAGTTCTTTTTGAATTTTATACCCACTGCTTTCTATTTATAATTGCTGAAGCTGGTGTTTAATATATGGAGCGTTCCGAGCATAAGGCAATCAAGCCATAAAGTTAGAGAAAAATGGCCATAAAATTTGTATTCTAAACTTAATTACATGGGCATTTTCAATTAGTACAGCATGCTTAATTATATAGAAAATTAGTTTCTCTCTCTCTTTTTTTTTTTTTTTTTTTTTTTTACGTTGGTCTACTTTTCCTTGATTCGAAACTTTTAAATTTCACCCTATTTTCTACTGAAATGTGTCTTTAAGGCAACAAAGAAATAATTACATATGATAAATTTAAATTCATTTTAATTCGGAAAATGAGAAACACTTTGCCATTATATATCGTAAAGGTCAGACCCACCAGTATTGTAACAGAGAGGTGCTTGAGCCAATGACGGTAGAAATTCAAACTCCGATAAGTGATAATTTCACAGTCTTGTTTTATTACAAGTGTAATCTCTTTAGTCAATGGAGAGGAGGACGTGGGTCATCAGTCAGAGTTGATGTCGATGGGTTTTGGTGGGTCGGAGTTGGTCGCAATGGTTCAGAGTGGTTCATAGTTTGTGGTAGGTCAGAGTGGATCACGATGGTTGATGGGTCAGAGTGGGCCAATGGGTCATTTGGGCGGTGGGTGATAGTGGGTCATGGTGGGTCGTGGATCAAATTTTCATTGACCCACACCATCTCTGGTTAAAATTGTACTAAAGATAAGAGGCACCGAAGATGCATGTCGGCTATTATGCTCAAATTTTGCGCATGGATAGTACTCCACCAGAAAGCAATAAATCTGAAACGGTTCACGGTATCACCTCCTAGAACTCGAGATGTGCCTAGTAATCGTAATATTGATAGTTCGCCTCCACCCCGGGGTATTTGTTTTGTGTTTTTTTGATTCACCTAAATATAAACAAATCACACATATAGGCATTTTAACATATTTTGGGAGAGTAATTTTGTGGTTCATTGGCGTTTCATCGCGTCTCTGCCGCTGGTAGTAAAGTTTTCAAAATGGAACTTGGGCCATCACGGATCGTCGCTGCGGGGCCACCAATTTCTGGCGAGAGGTTAATAGTTGACCATCTGTAGTCCACCGACGCTTACAGCTTAGGGTAATGAACGATGTTTTTGCCTTGTAGACTTCATGACTACCGACGTCGGCAGTCAACTAGCTTTTAGTATTCCTTTACTAACCATTATAATAATAATAATAATAATAATAATAATAATAATAATAATAATAATAATAATAATAATAATAATAATAATAATAATAATAATAATAATAATAATAATAATTATTATTATTATTATTATTATTATTATTATTATTTGTAGTAACAGTAGTATAATTGATGATAGAATAATTATTGTCTATGTATTGTCTAGGTAGGACTACACACAGGATTTGGCTCGTTTTGGTTGGACTTGACTCTAATCCGAGTCGAGTTGGAAGATATTTTTCGCGCCGAGTCCAAGAGTAGACCTCAAAGATGTCTGTTTCGAGTCGAGTCGAGTTTCAAAGAAAAGTCGTTCGTGCCCATCCCTACTAATGAGAGCTTAATCGGAGTTAAGCGAAATTGAAAGTCTCACTATTTATCTAAGCGACCCCGAAAACTATGAATCTAATATCGATCATTTTCTAGCAATCTTTTATATGTATCCCCCTCCCATTCACCATCGGTAACCCGACAGCTTTCTTTTTGAAACTATAAGAAATGTGGTTAAAATTACTCTAGGCCAGTGGTTCTCAATCTAATTCCTATCACGATCCCCTTTTATCACACGCTCTTGCCAGCGACCCTTTTATAATTTGTTTTATAATAAGCTTGTGTTGGATTTTTAACATATCTATTTCTATAATAGTAGAATCCATTTTTTTTTGTTTATAGTGAACAGTGCCATGGAAAATCAGCGCCCGGGGCGAGAGTATAGTACGATGCCACCGTATATATGAGTGACGTCGACAGACTAGCTACGAAGCGCCACCATTGTTGGCACGAAGCTCAATAACATTTTCAAAATAAACCCTACCTTTCCTTAATGTTGAGCACATTTTATTACGTTTTTCCTTCTATTTTACACATGTGCACATGCACTTTCCTAACATGAGTAACACACTTCCTCCAAAATGTGTGGCCCCTTTTTTCGGCGCCCGACACTGACAGTGGTTACAGTAACTGTAATATCTATATTCCCAACGACGAAGGTGCTGGTTCAAGATGGATGTTAAACTCCTTCATTGAAGAGGCCATTAACGTATCCGACCTAAGCCCACAACTTCTTGACCAAATAATAGAATGATCATGCGACAAGTCTTTGCAACTGGTTTTTTGTAACGAAGACTTGGACAAGTTCTGCCTGATGAGGAGAGAAGAATATCCTGGTCTGGTGATTGCTGCTTTAAAAGTAATAATTCCATTTGCTATATCGTACTTGTGCGAAAGTTTGTTTTTTTATGGTAAACATTAAAAAAAAAAAAAAAAAAGAAATCGCTTTTCAGTTGAAAATGGCTTGATAATGTTCGTAATGAAGATTGAACCGGGCATTGCTGCACTAGTGAAATTACACCATGCTTAGGTATCTCATTAGGTTTTAATTTTAATTGTATTTCAATGTGCAGGTTTTGTTTCATGTGTATTTTTCTAGTATTTCTATATACAATTCTCATTAGTTTTATATCATACCTCTTTCATTTAAATTCATTTTTAAACAACTCTACTAACTAACTAACTCTATGGCCTATGGAACCCGGAGGTTCAATGCCGCGTTCACAAAAGCTCTACACTGACTTCTATCCTTAGCCAATTGGATCCAGTTTCTACTTTGTATTCTTATCTCAGCGAGATCCATCTTAATATTGCCCTAAGATCTGCGCCTAGGTCTTCCTAATGGTCGTTTTCCGTTTGGTCTTCCAGTCAAGACTTTGAAAGCGTTTCTACTTTCTTCCATTCTAGCTACATGACCTGCCCACCTAAGCCTCCTAGACTTGACGACCCTAACAATGTTGGGTAACCGTATAAATTATGTAGTTCCTCGTTATGAAGTTTCCGCCATTCCCCATTCCTGTTCCTCTTGGGTCCGAATATTCGTCTAAGGATCTTGTTCTCAAATACTTTCAGTTTATGTTCTTCCCTCAGAGTAAGCGACCATGTTTCGCAACCATACAGAACAACAGGCATGATTATCGTTTTGTATATTTTAAGCTTCAAATTTCTCGACAGAATTCGCGACGACAAGAGACTTTGAACCAGGGTGGAAAAAATCATGATTTTTTTTTAAAAAATCATTTTTGTTGATTTTTTTGATTTAAATCGATTTTTTTTATTTAAATCAAATCCTTCTCCTCGTAAATTACAAGTCGCGAACTGAAGAAAAAGCATTATGAATTAGTATTAAATGCTAATTATGCCATTTAAGTTAAAGTATTAGGGTTGAATTTTGAATTAATACCCAATTGTTAACCTCTGTTAATCCCAAACAATGTTTCTTAACCCTTTTAAATTATGGCTTTTTTAAAAAGGAAAATTATAGACTTTCAGTCAAGCAGCTACATCATCATCCCTATTTATCCTAGGATCATGGTTCATACCTCATTCTCTTCAGAATCGAACAGCCTTTGTAACGGTAACATTCACATTTTCCTATCATGTCCCTAAAGCGGGAAAGTTTGAAAAAAAATGGGATTTTTGATTTTTTTCAAATTTTGATCCCCTTTGGACTCCCTTGTGTTAACGCACACACCTCAAAATCAACTGGGAAATAATACGGGGTGTACTAAATGTGTGTATAAAATTTCAAGCTATTTTGAATAGTAAGGGCGGGGAAAATACTTAACAATGAGCTAAGAACATCCCCACAACGCCCCAGATAACTCACATGTAATATAAAAATTTCCTCAGACATCCCTATTTATTCTAGGGTCGTGATTTGTACATTATTCTCTTCAGAATAAAAAAGATTTTCAATCGTACCATTCAACTGTCTCCATCGTGTATCTGGGCGGAAAATTACGGAAAAAGGGATTTTTTGTTAAAAATATCCTTTTTTTTTACTTTTTACCTCTCTGGACCAACCCCCTGTTTTAAGGTAGAGATATGAAACACTGAAAAATACTAAGGGATGATTTGAATAAATGTGCACAATTTCAATCTTCTAGGTGCAAAAGTAAGCCCGCGAAAAATAATATCCCCCAAATACCCCAGATTCCCGTATAAAACAGGATCTCAGATAACAGTTTCCTGAAACATCCCTATTTATCCTAGGATCATGGTTCGTACCTCATTCTCATCAGAATAGAACAGCCTTTGAAACGGTACCATTCATATGTCTCCATCTGAACAGCAAAAAAAAAAAAAAAAGCTATTTTGTTAGACTTTTTTTTTTTTTTTTTTTTACATTTTTCCTTCTGGATCCCCCTGTGTTCACGCAGAGATCTGAAAACATCTAAAAAAAATATACTAAGGGATGCACTGAACGAGTGTGCAAAATTTCAGTTTTTTGAATGCAAAATGTAAGCCTGTCAAAAAATAATAATAGGCATAACAAAAAATGTTTTTAAATTTATGATGTCATCGCAGACTATGTCTCGACGCAGAAAGGCATGAAAGCATATGTAACATATTCTACAATGCCTTCAATCTTGAAGGAGAAAAAAAAAGAAGTAAAAAAAGAAGTAAAAAATCAAGTGATTTAAATCTTGATTTAAATCGTGATTTAAATCAGACTGATTTAAATCAACCCACCCTGCTTTGAACCGAATAGTAACACGAATTCTACATCCTTTGAAAATGTTCAGTAGACTTATTTTTTATTGTTCTTTACAGTGTGTATAAAAAATAAAAGTATGCCTATCACAACAAAATTAAAAACAATATTTAAAAATAATTTCTGGTATTAGATTCTAACTATATTTATCTCTTCCGCCTATCTTCGCGATTCCCTAGGGGCGGCGACTCCCAGGTTGAGAAACCCTGCTCTAGGCATACATGAGTTATGATGGAACATACATACATACACTTTTATATGTATAAATGCAGATAAGAGAGAGTTGAGAGAGAGCGATTAAGGAATACCGCTCTCAATCTCTTCACTTTACTTTTGCGATTCGTGAATTTCTTACGTGACAGTTTGGGGCTAGCTAGTTTTTTTGTCTTGAACCACGATCCGATTTTCGATATGCTCTACCTAAATGCTGTAATGTGAATATTGAGAAGTTATCTGCGATGAAAGTAGCTGCAAATAAATACATTACATAACTTATTTATTGCTATTACACGATTTTTTAAATTTGTATTTATTGCTATTACACGACGTTCTGTGAATACCTCAGATGTTATATTTTAAAGATAAGAATTACTTATGTCGTGAAATGATATGAATATATATATTTAACTGATATATACAACTGATGATATGAAAATATATATACAACTGATGAATTGTAACGTAACTATTTTACATAATTTTCATGCATTGAGGAAAGTAGAATATTATAAAAGAATCTCACCTGAACGGGTATCGAACTCACGATTTAAACGCTCGGTGGTGTACCACTGAGCTAACATGACCGCTTTTCGGAAGCTGCTTCTGAAATATAACTGAGCTCATACGTAAATGCTCTTTTCCGTATGGAAATCACAATGACGAAACGAGAGTGTGAATACATAGTCTCGAAATATTGTATCATTAAGTATTTCAATCAATGTTACTTTTTTCTACACTTAATACCATTTCAACATGTCTTATTATATTTAACAGAAGGAAAAACATATCTGTACATCTTTTCCCGATTACTAAGGTTGGCTTTGGAGGTTCGAACCAGCAGCTTTAGTTTACTGTTTTCCGAAGATACCCGAAGTTGGACATGCAAATTATGCTAGATCTGGCAACGCTGTTCCCCACAATAGGCGTGTCGTGCAAGTAACCAATCACACGTCAGGTACTAGCTTTTACCTATTGCTTCCTTCTCACAGCTCAGAACATCGGTAACTATGGATAGACGTACAGCAGTAATTACTTTATGGGAGTTGGAAGGTTATTCTGCAACTGCAGCTAGCAGGCGAGTAGGTGTCCCGGCCTCTACAGGAAGGAGATGGATTCGGGAATATGGTGCTACAGGTCAGACTGGTAGTTTACGATCTGCTGGTCGTCCGCATGTGTCAACCGAAGCCCAAGATGCGAGATTAGTAAACGAAGCCCGGTTAGACCCACTAAGGACGTCTAGACAGCTAAGGGAAGCTTCTCTCTTTCCTGGTAGTAAGCATACAGCTCTGCGAAGGCTTCGTCATGCTGGGTTACGTGGCCGTGTTGCTGCCGTGAAGGAAAAACTCTCAGACGACCACAAAATTTACCGTCTCGCGTTTTCACAGGTGAATGTGGGTCTCAATTGGGAAAACGTAGTTTTCTAAGATGAATCCATATTCACAACATCAAGGGAGGGACGCCGTTTTGTGTATCGTCCGAGAGGCACCCGATATGACCATGGATATGTGGCTGCTTGCAATCGCAGTGGCCATGTATCTATTTTGGGGTTGGATTTCCAGTCGCGAAGCAGGACAGCTTCATAGAATTGAAGGACATCAGAACAATGCTCAGTACTTAGACATTATCAGTAATATCATGGTGCCATCTGTACGAGTATTTCAGCCTGATGGTGTAATTCAGTTCCAGCAATACCAGTCGCCAACACATACTTCTCGTGTGGATCAGGAATGGTTCGAAGGGCACCCTGAGATTGATTTAATCGACTGGTCGCCTCGTGGAGCAGACCTCAATCTCATGGAAAATATTTGGGCAGAAGTGAAGCGTACTCTAAGGGAAAGTTGGCCTGAGGCAGATCCACCAAGAACTCAGGATGACCTGTGGCATCTTGTTTTCGAAGCATGGCTGGAGGTAGGGGAAGGAGATAGATTGGTCACCCATGTAATAGATTCCATGCCCAGAAGAATGGAGCGTGCAATAAATTCAGAAGGGTCTTGGACACAATATTAATGTCCCCGCCTTAACTCCCGAAAACAGCCCTTTTTAGGGCTACCTAAACGCTTCTGAAAATATTTCTAGAAGTAAACCACTCCTTGTATCCGATTTCTGTGCAATCCTACTAACAAAAGAATGATAATTAGCTGTAGGCTTTGAACTCAAGACCTCTTCAGTGGCAAGTCCGTACTCTACCAGTGAGCTAACATGAACACGCAAACCCAACCTGAAGAAACACGACTTTCAATTTCTGATATTCGATGACAATGATGCTCATATACTTTGCAAATGTTGTATTCAACTTGGGATATTCCGCAACACACACACACCCACACACACATAAACAAAGCGAAAGAGAGAGAGAGAGAGAGATGAATACACAAAAGCATATTCAACGTGTTCGAATGAGACTAAGTAACGACATTCCGTTCTAACGATAATTTGTGTTTCTTCCCGTGACGTTAAGGGGATCGGGAAAAGTTATGTGTCTTGAAGCAGGATCCGACTTTGGATACTCTGTTTATACAGTTTCTATATCCGTAGGAATATACTGTATTTCACGAATATAAATAACATACTGTAATGAGAATATTGAGAAGTTAAATCTGTATGACAAATAGCTGCAAATAAATACACTACATAACCTATTTATTGCTATTAAACGATTTTCCTAACTTGTATTTAACATTCTCATATATAATACCGACCTACTGTGAAAATTATTTCAGATGTTATATTTTAAACATAATAATTACTATGTTCTGCAATGATTATGTTATATATAAACAACTTATGTATTTTAATGTAATTATTTTATATAATTTTTCATGCATTGCGGAAAATATAATTTTTAAAAAAGTATTGGCCCAGATGGGAATCGAATTCACAACCTTATGATTTGAAATCCGACAGCTTACCAATGAGCTAACACAAGGACTTCTAGAGCTAAGCTTCTAGAGATGTATAACGGATCTCAAGATAATTATGACATTCATATCCATTACAAACGCTGTTTCTGTTCTACTTTGACTTTTATTTTAGTACTCAGGCGATAATTATGTTCTATTTCTTAACTTTGAGCATTCTTTTACATATGGAAAGATTCTTTAACGTATTTAAATGTTCTATTACGTATAGAGAGCTAAATGACAAACAAGCAAGTGCTCACATTAATAAAAGGTTTCGAAATATTGTATCATTAAGTATTTCAATCAATGTTGCTTTTTTAAACACTTGGTAACAAGTCTTATTATATTTAAAAGAAGAAAAAAACATCTGCAAACTTTTTCCCGATTGCAAGGGCTGGCTTGGAGGTTCGAACCTGGCTTACTTTTTCCCGAAGATACCCGAAGCTGGACTTAGAAAATTTTTGCCTCAAAACACTAATAAAGAATGCGCTCAACCTTTTTGAGACAAGGTCTACAAACACAAAGAAAATTGAATTCTATTACTATATTATGATTTCAACGGTAAATTCGTTTCTTATCACGGTATATTATTACTGTTATATCCAGAGGATTGTTCAAAATGTATATTCTTATCTTCATTATGTTATTTTATTAATATTTTACTATATTTAGAGAATACGCATAAATGAATATTTACTTACAATATGTTCTATGCAAGTAAATATGTGTGAAAAATAGTATAGTATATCCACATACTTTTACACCGCTAAACAGTTTAAATTTATATGTAACTGGATTTTCTAAACTTTACTCTACTATTGATATTATAAACATCTTAAATTTTTATATTTTATAAGCAAATTAGGTTGAGTAACTGTCAGAAGACATAAATCCCTCACCATGTCTCAGAAGACACATTTGCACATACATATTTATGTTCACAATATTTGCAAGATTCTGACCTAGTTTTATAATTTAGCACGTAACATTGTAACACACGATCTTTCTTCCTAGCTATTTCTCGATACTTCATGCGCTAATTCACATATAAGAGAAATCTGAGCACCTTTCCAGAAATTTGAATTAAGAGCCAGGAAACAGACCGACGTCTATTACTAACGGTTGTTTGGGTTGTATTGATAGTCCTTCATCTCTACTTGTACATAATTTCTACATTGCTTTACAAACTAGTTCCTTTTCATCATTTTTAAATTAGTACTTTGCTACTTTTTTAGTGCAAATGGAAATGAAACTTTAAATATCATATTATTAGTTATTTAAAGTATTGTCAAAGAATTTTATTTTTTTAATCTCCAAATTATTTAAAACCTAGAAGTAAATAATAATACATGGAAATAAAGTAATTAGACACATGGTTCTTATAATTTGGAAGATAAAGTAAAGAAATTCTTCCCGGGAATTTATATGCCAGGGAAAAAACCCGGGAATATTCCCATTTTTTTTAATTTTCCTTCCCATCGGGAATATTTCCACTGCCCATCACTAATTATTCTACGCTGTAAATAAGCATTTTCTGCATCAGAAAGCTCTTTATGCTTTGAAGAAATCCGTATCCTATTACATCCTAACATTTTTCTACAATTTACTGTACATATTAGCAGTTTGTCACCTAACACCATTGCTACAACTATTCTTATATTATGCAATGCTAAAGAATCGTATTATGTAGCACTTTACTTTTTAAATTTATTTGTATACACGACTCCAAAAGTGCATTACCACCTGCGATTCTTCTTTTCCTGCAATAGCAGGCAACCCAAAAAGCTCGGCGATTGGGTTGGTTGCGAATTCGAAACGCGTTGGACCAAACCTCAATTTTGTAACAAATATGTCAGTGAGGCAAACTGAATATAACAGAATAAAACGAATTATTAAAAATGACAATTTTATTATCGTGGCGGAGTTGGATGACATCAAAAGTTACAACATGATCTTACTTAAGCAGTTCAAACAAAATGAATGGCAAGAAACACATATCACAGAAAAGCATTTATCTAAACCCGCAACAAAAAATAATCTCATAAAAAATAAAATAGTTACATAATGTGAAGGTTTAAGGTAAAAGCCTCACCAAATATTTTGAAAGTTGACTACGGAAAGACAACAACAACTGAACCGAAGTGCATGTGAATGAATTGTGCACAGATATTGCCGACGTAAAATGAGGATACGGGTTTGTATTTTTCTAAAAAGAAGGTTGGGTGGGGCACCTGCCCCTCCAAACCTTTGATCACGAAATATGAAAAGTGCTAGTAACACTACTTCAAATGTGTGTAAAGGGCATGAAGAATTGTAACGAAACTTTGTGTATGGACAATACGCCAAAAATAAAGGAATATGGGCTTTTATGCTCTGTAGAAAAACGATTTTAGGGGGTAAAAGTCCACACGCAAAATTTTTAAAGCTGACGCCCGAAAGGTAAGAAGAAGTAAATCGAAGTGAAAGAAATTGTAAACAGAGATTGCAGTCGTAAAATGAGGATATTTTCTTGAAAAAAAATTTTGGGTGGGGCATGGCCCCCTCCAAACCTTTGATCACAAAATACGAAAAGAGCTAGTAATACAATGTCAAATGTGTGTAAAGGACATAAAGAATTGCAACGAAACTTTAGGTATAGACAATACGCAAAAAATAAAGGAATACGGTTTTTGATTTTCTGCGGAAAAACGGTTTCAGAGGGCTAAAGAACCCACCCCAAAGTTTTGAAAGTTAACGCCCGAAAGATAAGAAGTGAACCCAAGTGAATGAAATTTTGAACACATATGTAGACATAAAATGTGGATATAAGGGTTTTGTATTTACCTGGAAAAGACGGTTAGGTGGGACACGGCCCCTCCAATCATTTGATCATGAAATATCAAAAGTGATAGTAACTGTATGTCAAATGTGTGTAAAGGGCATGAAGAATTGCAACGAAATTTTGTGTATGGGCAATACGCAAGAAATAAACGAATACAGGTTTTTATGTTCTGTGGAAAAACTATTTTAGGGGGCAAAAGTCCCCACGCAAAAATTTTAAAGCTAACGCCCGAAGGGTAAGAAGGAGTAAATCGAAGTGAATGAAATTGTGAACAGAGATTGCAGACGTAATATGAGGATTGGCTTTCGTATTTTCCTGATAAAAATGTTGGGTGGAGCATGGACCCCTCCAAACAATTGATCACGAAATATGAGAAGTGCTAGTAATACAATGTCAAATGTGTGTAAAAGACATAAAGAATTGCAACGAAACTTCAGTACGCAAAAGCAAAGAATACGTTTTTTTTTATTTTCTGCGGAAAACCAGTTTCCGGGGCAAAGAACCCACCCCAAACTTTTGAAAGCTTAGGCTCGAAAGATAAGAAGAAGTGAATCAAAATGAATGAAGTTTTGCGCAGATATTGTAGGCATAAAATGTGAGTATACGGGCTTCGTATTTACCTGGAAAAGACTTTTAGGTGGGGCACGGACCCCCCAAATATATGATCACGAAATATCAAAAGTTTTAATAACAGTATGTCATATGTGTTTAACGACATCAAGAATTGCAACATAACTTCGTGCATGGAACATATGCAAAAAAAAAAACAAACAAACAAACAAACAAACAAAGTAATATTGTTTTTTTATTTTCTGTGGAAAATGATTTTTGGAGTCAAACGTCCCCAGGCAACATTTTGAAAGCTGACGCACGAAAGGCAAGAAGAAGTGACCCTAAATGAATGAAATTCTGAACAGATTGCAGACGTAAAATGAGGATACTGGCTTCGTATTTTCCTTAAAAAAAGGTTGTGTAGGGCACGGACCCCTTCAAACCTTTGATCACGAAATATCAAAAGTTTTTGTAGCAGTATGTCAGATGTGTGTAATGACATCAAGAATTGCAACATAACTTCGTGTATGTATTATACGCAAAAAAAACAAAGAAATATTGTTTTTTACTTTCTACGGAAAAGCGGTTTCAGGAGGCAAAAGTGCCCAACCCAAACTTTTGAAAGTTGACGCCTGAAAGTTAAAAAGAAGTGAACCGAAGTGAAAAAAATTTTGCACACATATTGTAGACATTGTAGACATAAAATATTCGTATATGGGTTTCGTATTTACCTGAAAAAGACGGTTAGATGGGGCACTGGCCCCTCCAATCATTTCATCACGAAATATCAAAAGTTCTGGTAAAAGTATGTCAAATGTGTGAAACGACATGGAGAATTGCAACGTAGCTTTCTGTATGGACAATACGCAAAAAGTAAACGAATACGGGTTTTTATGTTTTGTGGAAGAACGATTTTACGGAGCGAAAGTCCCCACTCAAAATTTTTAAAGCTGATGCACGAAAATCAAGAAGATGTGAACCGAAGTGAATTAAATTGTGAACAGAGATTGCAGACGTAAAATGAGCATACGGGTTTCGTATTTTCCTGATAAAAATGTTGTTTGGGGCACGGACCCTTCCGCACCTTTGATCACGAAATATGAGAAGTTTTAGTAACACTATGCCAAATGTGAGAAAAGAACATGAAAAATTGCAACGAAACTTTACGTATAGACAATACGCGAAAAAAGAAATACGTTTTTTCTATTTTCTGCGGAAAAATTCTTTCAGGGGCTACAGACCCCACCCCAAGCTTTTGAAAGTTGAAGCCCGAAAGATAATAAGAAGTGAATCAAAATGAAGGAAATTTTGCACAGATATTTTAGGCATAAAATGTGAGTATACGAGTTTCGTATTTACCTGAAAAAGACGGTTAGGTGGGGCACGGACCCCCCAAACATTTCATCACGAAATATCAAAAGTTCTAGTAACAGTATGTCAGATGTGTGTAACGACATCAAGAATTGCAACATAACTTCGTGTATGGACCATACGCAAAAAACAAAGGAATATTTTTTCTTTAACTTTCTACGGAAAAGCGGTTTCAGGAGGCAAATGTACCCTCCCCAAACGTTTGAAAATTTACGCCCGAAAGATAAGAAATGAACTAAAGTGAATGAATTTTTGCACATATTGTAGACATAAAATGTTCTTATGCGGGTTTCGTATTTACCTGGAAAAGACGGTTAGGTGGTGCACGGACTCCTCCAAACCTTTGACCAGGAAATATCAAAAGTGATAGTAAGAGTATGTCAGATGTGTGTAAAGGACATGAAGAATTACAACGAAACCTTGTGTATGGACAACAGGCAAAAATAAATGAATACAGGCTTTTATATTCAGTGGAAAAAACGATTTTAGGGGGCAAAAGCTCCCCCCAAAATGTTGAAATTTTACGCCCGAAAGGGAGGAAGAAGTAGCCCTAAGTGAATGAAATTGCGAAAAGATATTGGAGACATCTAATTAAAGAATACGGGTTTCGTATTTTCCTGGAAGAAACGGTTGGTGGGGCACGGACCCTCCAAACATTTGAACAAGACATATCAAAAGTTCTAGTATCAGTATGTCAGATGTGTGTAAATGACATGACGAATTGCAGCGAAAGTTTGTGTATGGACAAAACGCGAAAAATAGACGAATACGAGTTTTCTGTGGAAAAACGGTTTTAGGGGGCAAAAGCTCGCACCGAAAATTTTGAAAGTTGACGTTCGTAAGGCAAATAGAAGTTAACCGAACTGAATGGAATTGCGAACAGATATCGCAGACGTAAAATGAGGGTATGGGTTTCGTATTTTCATGTAAAAAACGATTGGGTGGTGCACGGACCTCTCCAAACCTTTGATCACGACAAAAGTGTTAGTAACACTAGGTCAAATGTGTGTAAAGGACATGGAGAATTGCTGCAAAACTTTACGTGCTGACAATACGCAAAAAATAAATGAATGCGGGATTTTATTTTCTGTGGATAACGGTTTCAGAGGGCAAAAGCTATCACCCAAAATTTTGAAAGATTACGCCCGAAAGACAAGAAGTGAACCGAAGAGAATGAAATTGTGCCCAGATATTTTACACACAAAATAAGGGAATATGGATTTCGTATTTTACTGGAAAAATACGGTTGGGTGGGGCACGGAGCTCTCCAAACATTTGACCACGAAAACATTGTAAGCGTTAAAGCTGCCTCCTGAAATATTATAAAATAGAACCTATACTGTTTGTGCTTACTGTTGATCTTCCAAATTTGAAAAATCGGATGGATACACTTGTGAAACACGGAAGGTCTTATTTTACATATCCAATATCTACACTTAATTTCTTTCGCTTCTGTCCACTTCTTCCGCCACCAGACGCCTCGGTCCACCCAAAAGTTTTTTCTTTGCAGGAAAATATGAAACACGTATTCGTTCATCTTACCTCTACAATATTTGTGCACAATTGCATTCACTTCGGTTCACTTGTTTTTGCCTTTTGGGCGTTAATTTTCAAACTTTTGGGTGGGGGCCTTTTCCCCTTTACCGTTTTTCCACAGAAAATTGAAAACGCATTAGATTTTTTTTGCATATTTTCACTACACAAAATTTCGTTGCAATTCTTCATGTTCTTTAGGCATTTCTGGTATATATATATATATATATATATATATATATATATATATATATATATATATATATATATATATATATATATATAATACCTAAAAGTTTTATTTCCAATTTCATTCTATGAATTAATTACATAATTAGTTAAGTCGAAGAATAACAGAACATTGAAACTTTAAAAATCGAAGTTATGTACACATAAATTTGACCCATAATTTTTTGTTTTCTCGGATCAAAATACTGCATATTATAACACTTAAATTCCATACAATTGACGAGTTTTTATATGTTGCACCTATAGTAATAATATTGTTATTTAGACTACAGACAGATAGGTAAATTAACCATACAGTAAAAGAATAGTTGTCCGTAATTTCTTATATAATATGCAACATAATCAGCAGAAATTGCGTGAGTTTGGTGAGAGGAGGGTGGTTACAGAAGGAAGATTTCTTCCAGTGCCTTTCACGGTGGAAGCGTTCGTAGCATCGCTGCTACGTTTCCTCTTTGCACAGCCATACTTAATCTGTATAAGAAAGACTGAAGCTCGAGTGTCGCCTGTGTTGAGAGTTATTCGGCGTCCAACTTCTTTAATAAAGTTTAATCCTTCATGACCCCAGAACCCACAAGTTTCGATGGCGATGGTGACGAAGTGGTATTTGTCCAAGAGGTTCTTATATTTTCGACTCTTTTCAGATTCTCTACGAGTTGCGACCATCCCAGCTTTTGTGGAACACTATTATTATATGGTTATTAGCACTTTTGATATTTCGTGATCAAAGATATGGAGGAGTCCGTGGCCCAACTAACCGGTTTTTCCAGGAAAATACAAAACCCGTATTCCCTCATTTTATGTCTACAATATCTGTGCAAAATTTCACTTTTCTCCACTTGTTATTACCTTTCGGGCGCCAACTTTCAAAATTTTGGTTCTGGGTTTTTGCTCCCTAAAACAGCTTTACCGCAGAAAATAAAAATACACGTATTCGTTTATTTTATGTGCAGTATCGACCTACCAAATTTTATCAAAATCGGAGTGTTACACTTGGGAAGTGTTACTTGTCAATCATTGTAGAACTATTTTCCCTGTTTCTCCATCAATAAAAATTGTCCAACAAGTAAAGGGTCCAAATGGATGAATCGAGTTGCGGAATGAGACGTAGTGCGAATGATAGAGGATATGGACATATGTATATTTGCAAAAATATAAGGGCTGAACGTCATAAGAAACGGAGGGGGTCAAAATTGATGGGTAGGAAAGCTATGCTATGTTATTGAAATACATCAAATAAACTGTTGAATCATTAAAATAGTGAGAGATAGACAATGCAAAGGGTGATAGTTCAACATATTGACAGAAGAAGAATGGGCAGAGTAGATCACGAACCTCTGGCGGCACCTTGAAATCCATCATTTGCAATCTGTGATAATTTTCGAAATGGAAAGGTAGTGACGTGATATATCAATCAGGGCTAGCATGCTCTCAAAAGTCAATTATGAACTTTAGTGATCGTTATTTGTACTTATTTGTCAGATTTAGGATAATCTTCATAGTTATTTACGAAAATCTAGGAGACTGATACTCGTATGTTGAAAGTTTGGTCTATCACGAAAACACATTTAAGTTGAACATGTCCAAAGCCATGAAAACTAACCTCGAAATTTGATATCCAAGTCGTATATTATTATATCTCACTGTCGAATATCAAATTTCACTGTTAGTTTTCTTGGTTTGTAGATATGTGAGTTATTTCTTGTCCATAATACGACTAATAATGCTAAAAGACTCACAAATCAAATTTAGTTCGTACCTTTAGCATTTCTTACAATCAACGTAAAATTGTAGTTCTTAGCCTTTCAAAATTATGAGCCTTATAGACTCCTTCTTTCTTACAAATATTAGTATCAATATCGGTATCAATATCTTAACGGTAAACCACAGACAAACTGTAAGCAACCCCTGTAAAATGAAATGAAGTATTTCATTTTAACGAACCACGATTATGCTCTTTAGGCTAAGGGAGAAAATGATTGAGGCAAGTGAATGTTAGTGGAATATATGATGGAATGAGAATGTGGAGGGAAATTGAAGTATCCCAAGAAAACCCACACACGATACGATGGTGTCCACCACAAAATTTCTTGGCTGAGGATCGAACCAGAGGCCCCACGTACCAGAGGCAAGTGTTTACCACTGAGTCACCTTGTCTTCCCCCAATCCCTAAGAGACTCGGGCATCCAGTTAAGAATAACTGACATAGAAAAACGTACTTACCATTTTCGCACAAAGGAAACTCCATGAATCTCACATTCTGGCCGTTTGTACTTCTTGTATGTTGGTTTATCACACACATTATTTAGTATATAGATACATGTGTCAGAATCATAGTGTTTCCTCGAAAGTAGGGGCAGGGTGACTTAGTGATAGAGCGCTTACTTCTGGTGTGGAATGAACCTCGTTCGATCCCAGACTATAACATTTGTAGTGGATACCATCGTATGCGTGAGATTTCTCGGAATTATCCTATTTTCTCCAACATTTTCATTTCACAAATTATTTCCCAAGAATTAGCTTCCATCTATTACCTCTCTTTATTATTGGATCGGATTTCAGCTTAGCATCCCTTCGGTAGCAAAATTACATGAGATATGGAGCTACGGATTAAGGTGAGATACGAACTGCTTGCGCTCCCGCCGCGAATCGGAGCCGGGTCTCCTATGCGAAAGTCGCAGACGCTACCCCATAGCCATGCGTGATCTCTCTGTCTTCACTAGTCTGTAAGGCATAACATTTAAACTTTATGGACTTCAAATAATTTCAGTTCTTCCTCGATAGCCAATTCTATATTGAGAGAAAGTAGATCAATCAAATGTGTCCATCTTAACTTTTTTTATAATCTTAATGATGTTCTTGTAACTTTGACCGTGTTCTAAGATTCCTGTTATTTGAAATATCGTATTTAATTGTAGTTAACTTGCCTCGGTCAACGTTTCATAAAATAAGCCCATAATTCTTCAATTTATTTGAAGTGACCTTTGTGCTGCCTCTGTACCATTTCGGGTTGTGCATTAATGGAAGCCATGGCTAAAAATAATATACATTTCCTTTCCCCGACTTCGATCCGACATTTTGTTCTCGAGTTACGGCTGTACTGGGCATTTTTCCGACTGGTTTTTGGCTGGTCATAACGCCAAAAGGAAGCATTGTGCACACAGGTTGTCTTATCATGGTGTCAGGAATGAACTCTCAAACGTTGTAAGTGTAGTTTTGAAACACCCACTATATTTCAATCCTGTTTCTGATTAGTTTCTCTTTGCCAATCAATTTTCAGTATTCCCAGAACAAACCAAAAGTGAACTAAATTCACTAAATCGCCTTCCCCCTATGCTTCCTTCTTGTATAGTACTTATTATATATTTATATTGTAATTGACAGAGATTGCCAATATTGATTGAAATATCTGGTTAAAATTCTATTAGAGGAATTCCCTCTTCAGTATAGAAATTTCCTCCTTGCATCCTAGAGACATTTTAGGCGAGATGGGATTAAGTAAGTTGGGAATTCCCATCTCGCCTGAAATTGTAGACATTCTTATTTTGGAAATATAAGTGGCTGATAAATCGTTAGGCGAGGTGGGATTAGGCTAGATGGGATGGAATCATCTGAAAAGGTAGGGGTACGGTAGGTAGTAGCATGATGTCACGCCGTACCCCAAGCCTATCTTTGCCCATTGTAATTGCTTAGGAAGCGGGAGGACGCCGTACACAGTTTTTTGGAGGTGGGGATAGGGTCCCCTGCGTTCCCACGCACCTTAACTCCTGCTGCTAAGTATTAATTGCTGTGAGGACTAACGAAAAATATTATGCGATAATAATAATAATAAAAATAATAATAATATTAATAATAACAAAGTATCTGAATGATACAGATATTTTTTCATCTTTTATTACAATTGCTGTGGGTTCCCATGAATCTGGTTATATTGTTTTTGTAAGGAATAAAGAGGCTCCAAACAACAATATGATTTGTATAAAAGAAAAAAGCCTTATCAGTTGCTTTACAAAGAACTAGACACTAGTGACCTTGTGTCTGTTTTTTAAACACAATGTTACGAGGCACAGTAGCCACCACGCCTGCGATGTGCTTGCTTTTTTGTTTCAGGCAGCTTCAGTACTAAAATTAAGACTTTGCCTCGGGCAGACACTACTACTCAAGCACCGCTCTATTACAATAACGGCGGATCTGACCTTTCTAATATAAATAAAATAGAGTTTGCTTGAGTGTCTGTCTCTTTATCTGTGTGGACCAGACGAGTGGACGAAAGTTTTCAAAATTTGGTCGCCGATACCTTGGTTCAGGTCCCAGACCAAGGCGAAGCGTCTTTGACTAAATTCGAACCAATAAGGTCTCAGGACAGCGTTAACCGAGACATGTACAAGTAGTAGAAAATGACCGATATTAGTGTAGATTTCATAGTTTTCGCGGTCGCTGAGATGAATGGAGATACTTTCATTAGCGATGATTTTCTAATTCAGCCACCATTGTATGCGGGCCGGGAGTCACCGGAGTGGAGAATTGCGAGACATGTAAAAATAATGGAAAATGACCGATATTAGTCTCAAATCAATAATTTTCACTGTCGCTGAGATGAATGGTGATACTCACACAGACGTTGACTTCCAAATACTGCCCCCATCGGCTGCTGACCAGAGGCGTGTTTTTTTCATAACTTTAACCGGAGAATCATAAGGGCTTTTATCGGAATATGTAAAAGTAGTAGAAAATGGCAGATTTTAGTGTCACATTCATAGTTTTCGAGGTATCGGCTAGAGGCCAGAGGCGATTTTTTCACAATTTGAACCAAGGGGGCGTGAGGTGGCGTTTACCGGGACATGTAAAAGTAGTAGAAAATGACCAATATTTGTGTCGAATCCATATTTATCGGGATTGCTCAGATGTATAATGACAATCCCGATAGTTTTTACGTTCAAATTCAGCCACCATCGGCCTTCCCAATGAAAACAGATGTATATATATATATATATATATATATATATATATATATATATATATATATATATATATATATATATATATATATATATTATTTTGTTTTCCATGTAGTTAACATTAATGTCATAGTAGATTAAATGATAAAATACGAATTAGTAATTCTCTTTTACATTGCTCCATACATACTCTGGAGCAAATCCCGGGGGGATGAAGGGGACATTTCCCTCCAATCTTGAAACTGGGGAGATTGTCCTCCCCAATAAACAGATTTGAAATGTTTTTTTTGACAGAGAAATTTGATTATTTGTGTCCGATCACTATATGGGAACGATCTTACCCGTCCCTCCTCCCAATGTTGAAGACAGATTTGCGCTGTTGCATACATACCTGTCGTTTCTTGTTTCTTCTTGTCAATGAACTCAAAATCCTGGACAAAGCTTGCATAAATTTCTCGCCATGCTTTTTGCTTTTCAATTCTGTTCTTAAGAGAGTCCGTTATCTTATCCCATATGCATATAAGTCTACATTCCACAGGTTCAATAACGGTTAAAATATCGAATGGAAAAATTCCTGCCATCTCTAAAATTCTAAGGAAAACTAGAAAGGTAAGAATGCAATAATACACAACCTTTTCATCCAGTCACTGTACCTAACTGCAGAACTCTATCAGGGGATCGATCCCGGTACAAAGGGGAGGGGGAAAACTTGGATACATAGCTTTGGTCTTTGTTTTCAATTTCCATTCTACGCATTACCTTTTAAAACGGGAGATTTGGGATAGTTTTGAAAGTGAGAGAGAAAATCTGTAACAAGTGAAGCATGAAGTCACATCCCTATTGTTGAGATCACAATCAAGAAAATGCAAAGTGAGTAACTTGTCCTTGGAGCTTTGGAAAGAGTGTTTGATTGTGTTGGTTTCGTTTCAAAATAACAATTCTACTTTGACTTGTCAAAAAATATTGTATTGAATCATTGCTTATGAGTGGAACCGGGAAAAGTGATCTGCACACAATTCTAGTGAAAATAAAAGGAAGTAATAATAATCAGGATTTTTCCATATGCTTATGTTCACAGTATATCAAAATTTGAAAATTACGCTTAAATTAATTTCCAGAATGTATTGAAATTTAAATGCATTAATAGATTGAAAAATATACCATCAAAGTGTGTGTGTGTGAGAGAGAGAGAGACAGAGAGAGAGAAAGAACAAACATTAAAAATTAATGGAAAATAAACAAGAAATTGGTTATCTAAATTTCCTATATTCTATTTGATAATAGCTATTTAGAGGGAAACCAGGACTCTTCAAACTTCACACATTTTATACTTATTTAATAAAGGGAATTAGCTACTCCAAAACAGAGACTGTAAAAAATAATACGCTGTTCCGATGTTGTTTATAGGATAAGATAATAATAATACTATTATACAATTATAATAGAAAAAATGGAAACAACAAAATTCCAAAGAGAAGAAACGAAACAAAAATAAACAGCGCCTTGTCATTCACTCTCTTCATCTAACCCACTGCCGGCCGACATTATCCGCCACATGTGCATCCAATCATAACAAAACATTGCCACCGACAAAATCGGTGTCGGCGATACCGCCGACATTATCGGGGGCTTGGCTGACAGCATCTGCGTGTCGGAGGATCGGCCGATAATATCGGTGGCGTGTGGAAGCTACGATTTGAGTGCATTGATGTAGATTTCACCGCCGATATTATCGATGCATCCACGGATATATCGTTGCCGTGTGCAAACGCACTAAGACTTCTCTTTGATCTGTATGTAAGCTTTTGTCAGTTGATGCAAAAAATAATTGAGTCTGTTCTACGCTCTACAGTTCGAATCGATTTTACAAGATGAACAGACTTCCCTCACTTGAAAACAACATATACAGATTTTCTGAAATTTTCGTACGTTGTTAGCTGCAATATTCCTGTACAGGTAATTATTCGCGGAGATCTTTACGTAGAATCAAGGAAATCTTTACGATCTATGAAGAGAGACAAAACAGACTTTGCTCTTATTTGCTGTCAATCTGCATTCCATCGGTTTCTTTTTCTCCGCGGACAACTGTGATTTCAGGCACGTGACCTAGCGAAGGCAGAGAGAGAAAGAAATCTACCTGGTTAGATTCCTATCTGCTGTTCTGCACTGTTGCAAAATGCAGCCAATATCTTAAACAGCTTTTAAATGAAAGAAAATTAATTTTTAATTAGCGCGCTATAATATTACTTTAGCAAGAAAAAGTAAAAGTGAACATGCAATATTAATACTAATAATCATTTGGCCGAATTTTGAACTCTATAAAATAAATAGTGTTTATAAAAGTTTGGAAAGAAATATGCTATGTTATTATATATATAACGTTCCCCTCGCGTTCTCCCTCAGTTTTACCCCTACTATATGTGAGAATTAATATTTCCCTTTATACTTATTATGGAAATAACAAAATGGATATTCATAATAGTTTTGGTTTTCAAACACTTTATGCAAAGAAGCAAGCATATCTCCATGAAATAAGCATATCGTTTTGTTTGTTTCTTTCTTTCTTGACTCTTCTATCTATCTATCTAGTCGATCGCCTGAAGGCAAAACATTGTACAACAAACAAGCTGATTCGACACGTGCCAACGACAGAATGAAAGTCTTGATCTGTAGTAGTAGTAGTAGTAGTAGTAGTAGTAATGGTAGTAGTATTAATATTACTACATAATATGTTTCGTTAGTTCTCACAGCAATTTATACTTAGCAGCAGGGGTAAAAGTGCTTCGGAATGCAGAGGACGCCGTCCCCCACCTTCAAAAATGTTTATGGCGTTCCCCAAGGTCCTAAGAAATTATAATGGGCAAAGATAGGCATGGAAGACGGCGTGACGTCATGCTGCTACCTACCATTTCCCTACCTTTGGAGATTCACTTTATCTTTGCTTAGCAGGAATTCGATACAAGAATTAGTATGACAGTTACCTTTTATTGATAAAAATCGTAATTTGGCAGTTATTAGAAACAATATTTCTGTGTCTAGAGGTAGAAGAGAGGGGACCATGGAAGTTACTATTGCCACGTACAAAAATGAAACCTGTATTCAACACTGACTACGTATAATTCTAGGATTTTTTTTAAAAAAAAGCGAAATGCTTACACCTTTTCAAAAGTAAAATTAAAATAATTACTAAGAAATACATTCATTGAAAAACTTACGGGTGGCAAGTCCACCGTCTTAAATCCGCTTGAGAGCGTTCGAGTCCAAATTCAAGTAAAGGTAACGCATGGAAGACCCAGGTTCTATTCCCTGTGGGAGTTCATGTGATTCGGAATCGACGTTAACTAGTAGGTTCACGTCTCATATAGCTTCGCTACTGAAAGGGACGTTAATCTCAAAATCAACACAAGAAAAGTTAAAACGATGAGAACGTTTTCTACTGTTTTGGCGTATGAAATTCTGTGTTAAATAGAACTACATACACTATTTGATAATGGAAGTATCGTTAGAAATACAGTATCCAATAAATCAAACTTTTCGAGGAGGGTTTGTCTGAAGATACATACAAATATTGAATATAGTTTAAAAAGGTGCATAATGCAGAAATACTATTTTATCGCGTATGAACTTGAGGCTCCTAGAACAGCAAGTTCTAACCACATATTAACACCGCAGAACCAGGATATGATCAAGGGATGGACTAAACCATAGTTTCCAACTTTACCCAGTGTAATGAAAGTAGAATTGAAACACACTCTATGCACTGTATACCTGAGCGTCATGGGGGGCTGTAGACCCTATAAAATTTCCCTTGGATCGTGTCTTTTGAAACCAACTACGTAATAAGTATCGAGTGCCTACGCTTTTTCTATTAAAGCTCATAATATATTCTATCATAATATAAATTGTCACTCATGTAGTGTGTGCTACTGTAACTTAAGATGCGCACGAGACAAGATTTGTGGCTGTCTCGTCTCGCAAATGTGCTAAACAGCGATGTCTCGACACGAAAAATGTGCACTTCTCTATTGGAAGTGCCGTGACGACTCGAATTTTGTCAGGAAAACCCTGTCTCGATTCGTCTCGTGCGCATCCCTAAATGTAACTCATGACAAAAATGTTTTGTTTTAAAAAAATGGTGGTTGAGGTGGACTCTGCCGAGTAGAAGACATGCAATTTATTAAGTCGCCTCGCAACCCACTAGACCACACACTTAGGTTACACTCTTCACCTTTTTCCTATGCTATCTAATGTTTCGGCTAATCTTAAATTCGCATTGCCGATGCGGGTTTTCTAACAAGAATTATTATGTTGCAACTTAATTTGGATGTAAAATCCTGACTTAATTAGCATTTAAGTACTTCGCAGTGTGCATTAAAATCATGACAGAAATACAGTTAAATCTCAGTTTGAAATTTCATGTCTACCTTGCATCCAAATACTTGTCCCGTCATTTCTTTCAATGTTGGTAGGAGCCGAAAGTTCCAATTGATCTCAATTTTTTGCTTTAATTCCCTCTACTTCTTCATAAAATTTTAAAGAAATATAATTATTAACAAGCAACACTTCTGAAGTGTAATATTCCGATTTTGATAAAATTTGGGAGGTAGATACTACACATGACATAAACGAATAGGTGTTTCATATTCGTAAAACCAAGTAAACCGAAGTAAACGAAATTTTACATACATATTGCAGACATAAAATGAGGGAACACGTGTTTCGTATTTTCGTGGAAAAACGGCTAGGAGGGGAACGGACCCCTCTAAAACTTTCATCAAGAAATATTGAAAGTGATAGTAACAATATGACAAATATGTGTAAAGGACACAAAGAATTGCAACGGAACTTTGTGTATGAACAATATACCAAAGAAAAGAAACACGCGTTTTTTATTTTGTGCTGAAAAACGGTTTCAGGGGGCAAAAGCCATTACCCAAATTTTGAAAGTTAAGGCCCGGAAGGCCAGAGGAAGTGAATCGAAGTGAATGAAATTGTGCACAGATATTGTCGACATAAAATGACGGAATACCTTTTTCTTATTTTTCTGTTAAAAAGAAAACCGTTTAGGTGGGACACACACCCCATCCAGATCTTTGATCGTGAAATATCAAAACTGCTAATAACAGAAGTGCTTGAAGGACATGAAGAATTGGAATGACACATTGTGTAGGGACAATACGCGTAAAATAAACGAATACGGTTTTTCTTTTGTTTTCTGCGGAAATACGGTTTTAGGGCGCGTAAGGCCCCATCCCAAATTTTGAAATTTGAGGCTCAAAATGCAGGAAGAAGTGCACGGAATTGAATGAAATTGTGCGCAGATATTGTAGACGAAAAATTATATAATTGGGTTTCGCATTTCTCTGGAAAAAGCGGTTGAGTGAGACACGGACCTTCTAAACTGTTCATTACGTAATATCAAAAGTGCAAATAAGCATACACAAAAGTTCCTAAAGAATATTGAGAATTGCAACGAAACTTCGTAAAGGGACTATTTGCAAAACAATATATGAAACGTTTTAATTTTTGCGGAAAAACAGTGTTGGGGCCGAGGTCCCATCCGAAAAAAAAGGAAATATAGCTCAGGAAGGAGTGGACCCAAGCAAGTCAAATTGTGTATAGCTATTACATGTAAAATAAGGACTCTCGTGTTTCTCAAGTGTTCCTATCGGTTTTCCTTCAAATTTGGTATATCAATAGCAAACTGGATATAAATCGACACGTGTTTTTCTTTTTGCGGAGAAAGCATTCCAAGGGTTAAATGTGCCTCCCGAAATACTATAGAATAAGCTACACTGTTTGTGTTTGTTGTTACTTGATCTGCCAAATTTGAAGGAATCGGATGGAGACACGATACTTGTCAAACAAGAAAGATCATATTTTACATATCCAATATCTTTCTTTCGCTTCGGTCCACTCCTCTCGCAACTCAACGCCTCAGTTCACTCAAAAGTTTTTTTTCAGGAAAATACGAAACACGTATTCCCTAACCTTACCTCTTCAATATTAGTGCACATTTCATTCACTTCGGTCCCCTTCTTCTTGTCTTTTGTGGTCAAGTTCCAAAATTTTGGACGGGGTTTTCCCCCCAAAACCGTTATTAACCAAAATTAAAAAAATGTATTCGTTTATTTTTGCGTATTGTCCATACACGCAGTTTGATGCAATTCTTGATGTCCGTTACACACATCTGATATACTGTTACTAGATATTTTGATATTTCGTGATGAAAGATTTGGAGGAGTCCGTGCCCCACCTAACTATTTTTTCCAGGAAAATACGCAAACCGTAGTCCCTAATTTTTTGTCTACAATATCTGTCCAAATTTCAGTCACTTTAGTTCACTTTTTACCTTTCAAGCGTCAACTTTCGAAATTTTGGTTTTGGGTTTTTTGCCCCTAAAACCGTCTTTCCGCAAAAAAGAAAACAACACACTCCTTTATTTTTTTCTCTATACAAAAAGTCTTGTTGAAATTCTTCATCTCCTTTACACACATCTGACATACTTTTACTAGCAATTTTCAGTTTTTGTGATCAAAGGTCTAGAGGGGTCGGTGCCCCACCCAACCGATTTCTCCAGGAAAATACGAAACACGTTTTCACTCACTTTATGTCTATAATATCTGTGCACAATTTAATTCACTTCGGCTCACTTCTTCTTGCCTTTCGGACGTCAATTTTCAAAATTTTGGGTGGGAGCTTTTGCCCCCTAATACCATTTTTCAGCAGAACATAAAATAACCCATATTGCTTTATTTCTGGCGTATTATCCATACATTACGTTTTGTTGCAATTCTTCATGTCCTTTATACACTTCCGACATACTATAATTAGCATTTTATTTTTTTGTGATCAAAGGTTGGGAGGGTCCGTGCCCCACAGGACCATTTTCTTCAGGAAAATATGAATACGTATCCTCATTTTATGTGTAGAATATCTATGCACATTTGCACTCACTTCGGTTCTCTTAGTTGTGCCTTTTGGGCTCAACTTGCAAAATTTAATGTGGTGGCTTTTGCCCCTAAAATAGGTATCCCGCAGAATTTAGAAAAACCCATATTCGTTCACTTTCTGCGTATTGTTAATGCACTAAGTTATGTTGCAATTCTTAATGTCCTTGACACACATCTGACATACTGTTATTAGCACTTTTGATATTTTGTGATCAAAGGTTAGATGGGGTCCGTGCCGCACCCACCTCTTTTTTCCAGGAAAATAGCAAACCCATATTCCCTCATTTTATGTCTGCAATGTCCTTGCACAATGTCATAAACTTCGGTTCACTTCTTTTTGCCTTTCCGGCGGCAAGTTTCATAATTTTGGGTGAGAGCTTTCGCCCCTAAAACCGTTTTCCGCGGAAAATCAAAAATATTCATTTATTTCTTGCGTAATGTCCATACATAAAGTTTCGTTGCAATTCTTCATGTCCTTTACACACATCTCAGATACGATTACTAGCACCTTTGATATTTCATCATCAAAGGTTTGGAGGGGTTGGTGCCCCATAAAACCGTTTTCTCCAGAACAATACTAAACCCGTATTACCCCATTTTATATCTGCAATATCTGTGCAAAATTTCTTGCTCTTAGGTTTACTTCTTCTTATCTTTCGGGCATCAAATTTCAAAATTTGGGGGTAAGTTGTTTTGCCCCCTAAAACCGTTTTTGCCAAGAACATAGAAAATCCTGTATTCCTTTATTGTTTCTGTATTATCCATACAAGAAGTTTCGTTTCAATATTTCATGTCCTTTACACGCATCTGAATGACAAACTGTTACTAACACTTTTCATTTTACGTGATCAAATGTTTGGAGGGATCGGTGCCCCACTCAGCAGTTTTTTCCAGGGAAATACGAAACGCGGATTCCCCGATTTGGTCTACAATATCTGTGCACAATTTCATTCACTTTGGTTCACTTCCATTCGTCTTTCGGGCATCAACTTTCAAAATTTTGGGTTTGAGCTTTTGCCCCTGAAAACCGTTTTTCCACAGAACATTTTAAAGAATCTTTTCCTTCATTTTGCGTATTGTCCACACGCAACTTGATTCAATTCTTCATGTCCTTTCACATATCTGACATGCTGTTACCAATACATTTTATTTTTCGTAAACAAAGGTTTGGAGGGATCCCTGCTCCATCCAACTGTTTTTTCCATGAAAATACGAAACCCGGATCCTCAGTTTACGTGTGCAATATCTGTGCTTAATTTCATTCAGTTCGGTTCACTTCTTCTTGCCTTTCGGACATCAAGTTTCAAAATTTTGGGTGCTAGCTTTTGCCCCTAAATCCCCTTTTCCGCAGAAAATTAAAAAAAGCTCGTATTCCTTTATTTTTTGCGTATTTTCCATTCAAAAAGTTTCGTTGCAATTCTTCATGTCTTTTACACACATCTGACATATTGTGACTAGCACTTTTGATTTTTCGTGATCAAAGGTTTGGAGAGTTCCGTGCCCCATCCAACCGTTTTTTTTTCAATGAAAATACGAAACTGGTATCGTCATTTTACGTATAGAATATCTGTGCAAATTTTTATTCACTTCGGTATACTTCTTCTGCTTTTCGGGTGTTAACTTCCAAAATTTTGGGTGAGAGCTTTTTCCCTCTAATAATGTTTTCCCGCGGAAATTGAAAAACAATATTTACTTATTTTTTGCGTATTGTCCATACACAAAGTTTTGTCGCAGTTCTTCATGTCCTTTACACACATCTCAGACACGGTTACTGTTGGGAAATAACTGCTGCAATAAGTACACACATGTCGAAGTGAAGATGTTTTAAAGAAGATAAAACTGAGACTGTATTATGTGGATTGTTTAAATTCAAATTATATAGTTTTTGCTATGATGTATTGAGTGTTTATTCATGGTTCTATATTTTATAAATATATGTTTGTTTATATCATCTTTTACTTGAAATTATCGATTATATTAAAGTAAACATTCATATTTACATTTTGGTACTAATTGGCTTTGGTAAGAGTTTACATATATGGAAAAAATTATAATTCGTTTGGCCTAACTTGTAAGCCAAACGTTAATAGTGAACGATACGGCTAAAATGTATAATACAGTCTCCATCACAAACAAATTTTATACAGGTGTAACAATGGCGCAGTCTTGGAAAAGATCGACGACTTCCAGATAAGATCATGCGAGGATAGGTGCATAAGTAAAGTTTAGTTTGACTGAATATGGCCAAAGGTTGTATCTGAAGAATCATACATCCTATGCAGATGTCGGACCTGTGTGCTCGTTTGGAGCTTTGTGCTCATATTAAAGAGAGCTGTGTGCTCAGTGGAAGCTCAGCAGGAGCTTTTGTAGGAGCTGTGTGCTCAGTTGGTGCTCAGGAGGGGTTTGTAGAGGAGCTGCGTGCTCAGTTGGGCTCAGGAGGAGCTTTTAGAGGAGCAAAGTGGTCAGTAGGAGCTGTGTGCTTAGTTGTGGCTCAAAATGAGCTTTAGAGGAGCTAAGTGCTCAGTAGGAGCTGTGTGCTCGGTTGTGGCTCAGGTGACGCTTTCAGAAGAGCTGTGTGCACATTTGGGGCTCAGGAATAGCTTTTAAAGCAGCTGTGTGCTCATTTGGTGCTCAGAAAGAGCTTTTAGAGGAACTGTGTGCTCATTTGAGGCTTTGTGCTCTGATTAAAGTGAGCTTTGTGCTCAGGAGGAGCTGTGTGCTCAAAAGTAGCTTAGTGCTCATGCATTAGGATGTTGAGGTGCTTCAGAACAGGAAAAGTACGTCAATGAAGAGCTTACCGGTCACAAAAATTGAACGAAACGTACTGAAACGCTATTTGCGACGACCCGAAGAAAGTTTTGGAGTTAACTATATTTGCGGACACCCGGGAAAGATGTTGGGAAATAAGTGCTGCAATAAGTACACACATGTCGAAGTGAAGATGTTTTAAAGAAGATAAAAATGAGGCTGTATTACGTGGATTGTTTAAATTCAAATTATATAGTTTTTGCTATAATGTATTGAGTGTTTATTCATGGTTCTATATTTTATAACTATATTTTTGTTTATATCATCTTTTACTTGAAATTATAGATTATATTAAAGTAAACATTCATATTTACATTTTGATACTAATTGGCTTTGGTAAGTTTACATATATGGAAAAAAATATAATTCGTTTGGCCTAACTTGTAAGCCTAACGTTAATAGTGAACGATACGGCTAAAATATATAATACATTCTCCATCACAAACAAGTTTTATACAGGTGTAACAGTTACGAGCACTTTTGATAATTTATGATCAAAGGTTTGGATGGGTTAGTGCTCCACCAAACCGCTTTTTCCAGAAACATACTAAACCCATATTCCCCCATTTTATTTTTTACAATATCTGCGCAAAATTGCTTTCATTTCGGTTCACTTCTTCTTACCTTTCGGGCGTCAAATTACAAAATTTCCCCCTAAAACCGCCTTTTCGAAGAACATAGAAAATCGTGTATTCCTTTATTTTTTGCGTATTATCCATGCACCACCCAACCCTTTTTTCCACGAAAATAATAAATCGTATTCCCTCATTTTACGTCTACAATATCTGCAGTATCTGTGGGGAGATTCATTCACTTCGGTTCAATTCTTTTTACCTTTCGTGCGTCAATTTTCAAAACTTTGTGTGTGAGCTTTTGCCACCTAATACCATTTTTCAGCAGAACATAAAAGAACCCATATTACTTTATCTGGCGTATTATCCATACAAAAAGTTTTGTTCCAGTTCTTCATGTCCTTTATGCACTTCTGACATACTGTTATTAGCATTTTATTTTTTTCTAATCAAAGGTTTGGAGGGGTCCGAGCCTCACACGACCATTTTCTCCAGGAAAATATGAAGACCGTATCCATATTTTATGTCTACAATATCTGTGTACATTTGCACTCACTTCGGTTCACTTCTTTTTGCCTTTTGGGCCCAACTTTCAAAATTTAGTGTATGAGATTTTGCCCCTTTAAACCATTTTCCCGCAGAACTTAGAAATCCCATATGCGTTTACTTTGTGCGTATTGTCCATACACTGAGTTATGTTGCAATTCTTAATGGTCTTGACACACATTTGACATACTGTTATTAGCACTTTTGATATTTTGTGATCAAAGGATAGTTGGTTGTCCGTGCCGCACCGTCCCCTTTTTTCCAGGAAAATAGCAAACCCATATTCCCTCATTTTATGTCTACAATGTCCTTGCACAATGTCATTCACTTCGTTTCACTTCTTTTTGCCTTTCCGGCGACAAGTTTCATAATTTTGTGTGAGACCGTTTGCCCCAAAAACCGTTTTTCCGCAGAAAATACCCTTCTCCATTTTTTTTCGTATCGCCCGTACGTGAACTTTCGTTGGAATTCTTCATGTCCTTTACACAAATATGATATACTGTTACTAGCACTTTTGATATTTGTTGGTCAAATATTTGGAGGGGTCCGTGCCACCCTAACAGATTTTTTAAGGAAATACGAAGCCAGTATTCCCACATTTTATTTTCACAATATCTGTGCAAAATTTCTTGCTCTTAGGTTCACTTCTTACCTTTCGGTCTTCAAATTTCAAAATTTTGGGGTAAGTTGTTTTGCCCCCTAAAACCGTCTTTGCCAAGAACATAGAAAATCCTGTATTTCTTTATTTTTTCTGTATTTTTCTGTATCATACAAGAAGTTTCGTTTCAATATTTCATGTCCTTTACACACATGTGACTGACATACTGTTACTAGCTCTTTTGGTTTATCGTGATCAAAGGTTTGGAGGGATCGGTGCCCCACTCAGCCGTTTTTCCAGGAAAATACGAAACGCGGATTCCCCAATTTGGTATACAATATCTGTACACAATTTCATTCACTTCGGTTCACTTCCTTTTGCCTTTCGGGCATCAACTTTCAAAATTTTGGTTTTGAGTTTTGCCCCTGAAAACCGTTTTTCCACAGAAAATTAAAAAAATATTTCCCTTTATTTTTTGCGTATTATTCGTACACGCAGTTTGATTCAATTCTTGATGTTCTTTTACACACATCTGACATGCTGTTACCAATACATTTTATTTTTCGTGATCAAAGGTTTGGTGGGGTCCGTGCCCCACTCAACCGTTTTCTCGAGGAAAATACGAAACCCGGATCCTCAGTTTACGTGTGCAATATCTGTGCTTAATTTCATTCAGTTCGGTTCACTTCTTCTTGCCTTTCGGACGTCAAGTTTCAAAATTTTGGGTGCTAGTTTTTGCCCCTAAATCCCTTTTTCCGCAGAAAATTAAAAAAAAGCCCGTATTCCTTTATTTTTTGCGTATTTTCCATACAAAAATTTCGTTGCAATTTTTCATGTCTTTTACACACTTCTGACATACTGTTACTAGCAGTTTTCATATTTCGTGATGAAAGGTTTGGAGGTGTCCGTGCCTCACCCAACCCTTTTTCCAGGAAAATACGAAACTCGCATTCCTTCGTTTTACGTCTGCAATGTCTGTGCACAATTTCATTGACTTTGGTTCAGTTGTTCTTGCCTTTCGGGTGTCAACTTTCACAAATTAGAGTGGGACTTTTATATTAAAACTTACGCAACTTTATGTCCCGTTTTCTTTTTTATGATTTTTCTTTTTTTTTTTGGTGGTGGTGAGGAAAGAAATGCTTTCCTCTGATATCTGTTTCTTGCCATTGACCTTGTTTGAACTGCTGAAGTAAGATCATTTTGTAACTTTTAATGTCATCCAACTCCGTCACGATAATAAAATTGCCATTTTAAACAATTTGTTTTATTTTCTTATTTGCACATTGCCACACTGATATATTTATTACAAAATTGAGGTTTGATCCAGCGCCTTTCGAATTCGCAACCAACCCAACCGCCGAGCTTATTGGGTTGCCTGCTATTGCGGGAAAAGGAGAATTGCAGGTGGTAATGCACTTTTGGAGTCGTGTATACAAGAGGAATGTTTTCGTGGATACCGCTATGGTTTGGTGCTCAAGAAAGCTGTACTGAATAGAGGCAGGCATTTGTTTAGGCTGCCGAAGGAGCATCATGTACTAGATAGGTGCTCGAAAATTTTTCTTCTGGCCTAGGCGTCGCTTCTCAAAACTAGGAGTGGTGGGCGCGGTGGCTCAGTGGTAGAGTGTTCATCTCCGGTGCTTGGGTTCCCTGGTTCGATCCCAGCTCGCGCCGTGTGGACTTTGTGGTGGACAAACACCGTGCTCATGGGTTTTCCCATTTCCTCCCACTTTCTTCATTCCATTATTTCATTCATTTCTCATCATCACCGTCTCCTTTAGCTTAACCGGCATAAGAGTGGGACGTAAAAATTAGATTTCACTCATTTCATTTTAAAACTAGGCACCATAATTATACAATTTCATACTTCGGCCTACATTGGTTAATATTATTTGGGATTTAAATTATTTAGACTCCAGACTCGTATTTCCAATCGCCTTGACTATCTGGTTTTCAAGCCTAAACAACAGGAATATTGGCAGAAATTAATTATGAATTAAATGTATTGTTGCTTTGAAACTTCAACTTTTTCTTTTCAATAGCCTTACCCGAAATAGTATTCTAAGGATACCAACATAAGTTTTAATATTCTTTTTCTCGTCAGCTATGAGGTGATTAATGTTTCGTATATAATGGTATAATTGCAAAAGATTCTATGGTGAAATTATTGCATTTTCTATTTTTCGAGGTCTACAAGAAAAAAAGAAAACAACATAAAACCAAACGTTCGAAGAGTTCTGCCCTTTGTTAAGTTTTGTCCATGTAGATTGATTTTCCTTATATTGTTCTTATTACTCATCCCGACATCACAGGTTACAATTGGTGAATAGTGGAGCTTATCTCTAGCGCGACACAACGGGTTAGTCGTTCGATCCCAGGGCATATGAATTTGAAGTGGACAACATCGCGATCCTAACGTTTCCTTCCACATGGCCATTACACTAATTCTTCTGTAATCATTTGAGTTCCATCGTAGCTAAGCTATTAGGGTGCGTGTCTTTGGCATGTGAAACCTGGGTTCGATTCCCGGCGGGAGCTCATGTGGTTTGAATCCCACTTTAAGTTGTAAGTCCACTCTTATATAGTTTCGCTGCTGAAAGGGACGCTAAACTTAAAACAATCAAATCTTTTATAACCATTCAGTATTGATAATCACCAGTCTTCCTTGCCTACAGAGCATATTCGTGGAACATTTTTTCTGAATTCCGGAATTTTCTAAATCCAGGATTTTTGCGAAATCCGGAAAATCAATTTCTGAGTAAATTTCTGCTTATTGTTTAGTTGTACATGCTTGCGAAGCAGGTCACATGTGTTTTGAAAAGTAGCTCGTTAAGTTGGTGGAAGTCATGACGTCGTCTGTTTGAGTTTCAACAACACAACGAGAAGTGTTGTTCTTTGTGTCGCAAATTCTGTCTAAAGGATTTATGGAATCCAAGAACACACACACACACACATATATATATATATATATATATATATATATATATATATATCTTGTCGACATGACCATCAGACAGAGTTATCGTGTTGGCTTATTGTTATGGCTTTCCCCTTATTTTCTCCCCTTCCCCTCTGCAATTTAATTATCATTGTTTACTTTGAGTTAAAAGTCACTGATCTTCAATTTAAAATCCATTAACACAAACTTTATGGAAAGGAAGAAAGTTCAACTGATTGTGTTTAGAACAAAGCACTTTCTGTTAGTGATAAAATGTAAACGAAGAAGGAAAAGCTTTAATGTTTTACTTTTGTCACCAACACAAAGATCTACTACATGAGAAATCTTTCATTGTCAAAAACTGTCACGTTGAAACGCAGTAGACTTTCTTTTTTGCTTTGAGCAACAAAGAGGTGCGATTTGTTGAAGTTATTTCGTTCAACGCAGCTTTACAATGAACTCTCTCTACCCTAACGCATCTTTCAACAGTGATGCCAATTTAGCATATTTTGGCTAAACCTAACCTATTTGCAGACGTATTACGTAACAAACGCTTGATTTTCCTATTCCTTCTCCCCCCCCCATAGATTTACAACAACACTCTGTAAAAAAATAGTAGCATCAGTTCACATTCTTACCAAAGCTCATAGGTTTGCGATAATTAATTTTATTTACCTTTACCACACAACTGAAATCAGTCGATTGAAGTGTTTTTTTTTTGTTATCAGCGTATTGCCTGGTAGTGTTCTTTAGTGTTCTTTCGTTGTTTGTTGTTTTCTTTTCATTCTGTCAGATGGCTTTGTAATTAGTTTGCACGATCGTGTTGGCGGGTTAGTGCGTTGTACGTTACAACTCTCTTGATTATTGTTGGAGATGTTTTACAAAGCTAGTCTCGTGAATTGTTGTAGATTTCAGTGTACTTGTTCAGTATAGTTACTTACGTTTCAGTGCATGTTTTTACCGTGAATGCTTATTATTGTTTTTTTTTAATTAAAAATGGGTAAGAAATATCTCATCACGTAAGCAAGGAATGAGCCTTGTTTTTCACACTAATTGTGTATTTCAAAGAGAAATTACGCGAAAACTTCGTGTGAATCAGTCTACAGGTTTTCAATGCTTAAGAAAGCAAAAAGAGCATGGATGATAGTCCGTCAGAAGTAAACGTGCCGAAATAAAACGATGTCTCCTCGAATGGATCGTAACATAAAGGACATGGCACTAAGGAACAGAGGAATGAGTTCATGCCAAATTGCAGTTAGAATCCAGCAGGAGGTAAGTGTTATCATTAGCCATTCTATTGTAGTGTTCCGATTAAAGGAACAAGGTGTTACACAGAAAGTTTCACGTAAAAAACTTAAACTAACCGAAAATTACAGTCATATGTCCCTAGCACATAAAGGAGTCATATTCAAAATGTTGCTCGGCATATGATTCTGAAAATTAGAAAGCAAAGGAATTGCAAGTCCTATAACAGAAAAAATATCAAAAGTGCCATATACACATGCAGTGAATGCCAAGCCTCTGTATACTTGTCAGACGACGGGATCTGGTGGCAGGAGCTGCACACCATCATAATAAAGTAAGTAAAAGTTTCTGGCTTGTCTAAAGTTCTATTTGTAAGGGAAAATTTTTCCCACCTTAGTTTTCTATATTAACTAATGTTTTATTTCTATTAACACTAAGGGAAATATTTCCCCCTCGTTAGCTGCCTAAATATCAGATTGGAATTTTGCACACGCATTGCGTACACCACTTAGTATGTTTCAAGTGAATTTGAGATCTCTACGTTAACATAAGGACGACCCAGAGGGGCCTCAACTTTTGAACAAAAGCATTTCTCCAGAAATAATATCCCATTTTCCTCGAATTCGCCTTTTGAAGTATATAATATGTATATGTGAATGGTACTGTTTACAAGGCTGCTTTATTCTGGAGAGAATGAGGTACGAACGAAAATTCCAAGAGATAAGTACTGAATGAAATTTAAGGGTACCTCATGGGATAATAACTTAACACTTTAAAAGCCTCTCCTCTTAATAAGCGCTTCAGTGGAAAGATCCCACCAACAATAGCAAAAATTCCAAATTTAAAAACAGCATTTCTTTATAGTCCTACAACTAATCTATTTTTTCTTATGAAAGGTGTGAATTTAGTGCATCTCACCACAAAGAAAAACTCCGTTAGGATATGCATTGTAATGAAAGTAAGATGCTGAAAGCCCTGCCAGAGCTAATTGAGAAATGGTCCGCTGGCGTCCGATGGCTAACTCGGACACTATTTAGAGAATGGTTACTTATGGCCAATTGCACAATGTATGATGGAAATTCACACGTGTGATAGTTATAGAGGATGAATTGAAATTTGGATTGAAACTCTAAGAAAATATATTTCGAAGCATCTGATTAGACATATATATTGCTGCTCAACTGCTCAATAATTTACGCACACGTGAGACAGTACAGTGCTTCGGGTAAATAATATGTTAATCAGAAAAAAAATGAAATTTTTAAGTTTTACGTCCCACGGTTATGCCGGTTAGGCTAAAAGAGACGGTGATGATGAGAGATGAGTGAAATGGTGGAATGAAGAAAGTGGGAGGAAACGGGATAACACCGAGAAAACCCACGAGCACGGTGTTTGTCCACCACAAAGTTCACTTGGCGGGGGCTGGGGTCGAACCCGGAACCCCAAGCACCAGAGGTGAACGCTCTACCACTGAGCCACCGCACCCCCTGTTAATCAGAAGTTTACATCTTCAAATCTTATAAGAAATTACTCTTTTTGGCCCGCACTGAATTCTGTTTGTCAATGACTTTTAATGCTAAACTTAAAACCTTTTTAATTCTATCTTCGTGTTCACTCCCACCTGAAATTTTGTAATTAGGCATAGTTAACCATCCTCTTAACTGTATCCGCGACTTGTTAAATTCCCAGCAAGCGCAAAAAAAAAAAAAAAAAAAACATTTTTCTGTAAGTACTAAATGTGTTCAAAATTTCATTTCAAACGGTTTAGTCGTCGCAACCCCATTTGAGGTAGCCTTTAACTACTATGTTAAATATTGATTTCAAAGGTACACTCATTGTTCGTTATGAAAGACAACGTCTTTTTCATTTGTATAATATAGATTAATAGTATTGATGTTGTCTTGTATGTGTATGTTATTTATTAATATTGTTATTTATTAATATAAAAAATAAGTTGTTATATGTAATGGACAATACATAAGAACATTTTCCATGTTATCTAAGTAAAGCTGTCAAATTTTTCTGTAAGGTTCATCTTACGTTGATTATAATGTGGCACCGATAGCAATTTAATCTTGCCCTGAAACATTGCTCAGTTTTATTTCTTGCTCAGTTATTATTTTGTCAATAAATTACAAAACACTGGGACCAAACATTTTGCGTGCATAATAGTAGATAGTCAACCTAACTACGAGCGCAATTTGGACCCTTTTTTGTGACCAGATTATCTAGACATAGAAATGAATGAAGTAGCTTTATGCGCAGAAGGATCCAGCTAATTATATAAAGTTACACAGCGCAAAGTATTCCCATAACTACAATGTTAAAGTGAGATTCAATAAGGTGCTTTGAGTACAGGACTTTATGATGTTATAACCATAAAGTTTAAATGATTAGAATATTAATTTACAATTTAAACAATCCTCATTGCCACATAAAGACTTGGAGCTAATAAATATAATCCTATAACAAACTCGATTATATTCATTCTGGTATATATGTAATTTTCCGTTTTTAATATTTCTTTTAAGATGTTCATAATGCTTTTCGAATCTAGATGGTAGTTTTAATACAGCTTTTTCTTCTTCTTCTTTAGGTGATAAAAAAGCATAAATTTCTCCATTAATAATCACATAATCAAAAACATCTTGTAGCCCTTCTAAATGAGTATCTTTAAGTATAGTATATTTAAAGTTCGGTTTATTTTTTTCTACATTCTATACATTTTTTGGCATTTGGATGTCTTGGGTTTATTTTAAATTCTTTTTGACACATTAAACAGGTTAAGGGTGATAATGTTTCGTACAGACATTCACGACAAAGAGAATCTTTTTTCTATATATCTAAACTGAGCTTTATATTTTTCTTTCTTGCATTTCTTACAAATTTTAGTTTTACTATTTTTTATGTGTTTTAGTATTATTATGCTTTTCTATATCTAGTAAGTATTTGTTACATGGTTCACAAAGTGTCTTATTCATGTTTGTAAAATATATTAATTTTATATTTTAAATTCATTTTATTATATTATTCCTATGAAAACTTTGTAGATATGCCCATATAGTTATACTTATATCTAAACCTAAATCTAAAAGTAACTTATACCTAACTTACATCTACAACTCTTCTAACTTATAATGCCCCCATCGTAGAGTATTTACTCCATTCTTTAAAACACATCTCTTATCATCCACACAACTTAAAGTTAACTTGTTTACTTCTATACTGTACAAATCATGCTCATAACTTCTAAAGAAATTCACCTTCTTATAATATTCTCTTTGGCTAATCAAACAGTCCTTATATTCGTTAAATGTAAGCTCTTTATACACGACACTCTTCTTAACACCTTTAGCTTTCTTACAACACTTTTCTTTATCGAACTTACCTTTAAAGTCTTTATCTGTTAAATCTTTTTGAGGTGGTTTTATACTGTACATCTTACTTCTTAAACCCACAAACTCTTCTATGATTGTACCTTTAATTTCATCCTTCGTCTTACCAAGTATTTTCTTATTAACCTGTGGTATCTTATATTTGTTATCTTTAGGGTAATCACTCGTGTTGAAGTAATCAATGTAATTTTTCATGTCCTCGTACACATCTTCTGTTTGGATATGGTATATGTAACTATCGGTATCTGTATAACATACTTCTATTTTGTCTTGATATTTTGGTTTCATCACATTATAATGGAAATCGTACATTAAATATTTTGACAAATCTAGAATTGACATACCAAGATAAATCGGTTTGTTAAATTGCACTTTAACCTTGTTCATGTGAACTGCTACTAAATTTTCCATAAAAACTGTAGTACTCTTATAATTTGGTTTTGCTACAAGCTTCTCCTATTTTTTCTAATCACTTACAAGTTTAATATTAACTCTCTTTCTAATATTCTCCATAGTCTTTTCAAATACTGAATTATTCATGAGCTTATAAAAGTCTTTTTCAAAATCATTTGTTGCTTTCGTTCTCGTCTGTGTTTAAATAAATATATTTATTTAACTAATCTGATTGTTTGAACTCTATTACTCGATGTATCTTGTTAAGTTTTAATCCAAGTGAAAGACATTGTTTTAGGTTTCGATAGTGAATTACATACTTTTCTTTGTCATATAGGGTTGTTAATAGCTTCGACTGTTTTGAACCAGGCGGACATATATTTTGAGGAGCTAATGGGTAGTCTTTGTGATAGTCATATAATTCTTTAGGATATTCAAGATCAACTTCTAATATGTAACCAGTAACAGAATCATCAGTTATACTTGTAAAATCTATTTCTCTTATCTCATTTTCACTTAACCATCTAAATCCCTTATACGGTAGATATTGACTAATCGCCTACCCATACAAGTTATTGGCATCTAGATACATTAAGTAAGAATCTTCTTTATTCTTATCATAATCATCCACATACTTATTGTTTGCTTTTACATATCTTTTTGAGCGTTAACTAATCCCACCTCTTATACCTTTCTCTACCATTAATACCATATCATAATCCCACAACAATTCTAATTTTATATTTATCATCTTTAACATTGCATCCCAAGCTAAACCTGGTGCCGTCATATGCCAAGCAGGATCAAGATCATAAGCTTTAAGACATGTTTCTCTAAAGTTCTCAAATACATGTGATAACAATAATACATCTGTTTTCAAATATAAATCATGGTATTGTCCGAGATTCTTAATGTCAAATGTTTCCCATACTTTCTTTGCATGTTCATAATCTTCATCACTTATATGTGTGTTCATAAGTTTGTTGAAGAATGCTTCCTTTAGCGGTAATTTTCTTTATCTAAACTTATCCCAATTGTTAACATAATCATATGGGTAAACACCTTTTCTTATTACAAGTTGAAACTGTTCTTGATTAGGATAAAAGTGTTAGGTATGTATCATTTGCTCAGGTTTCAAATTCGATGATAATTTGTCTAAACTAGAAGCCATAAATCTAAATGAATCTACAAATTTCAATTTAATAGTTCTAACCTTTTTACTGAATGATATGTATCTTTCTTCATTATTGGGTATTAGATCTATTTCTTCTTTATTACATCCAAGCTCTTTCATAAACAAGGTATGTGAGTCATATCCTGTCAAGTTTCGTATGATCACTGGTACAAACTTTGGTACTTTACATTTTAAATTGCAGTTATTACATAGTGGTGCTATAAATTTTCCTGTTATATGAACTTGATGCTTAACTTTATGATTTTCTTTAGTATACTCCTGCTTACAGTAATAACAACATTTAGATTCATTGCACTCTTTTCTCTGACTTTTTGTTAATGGTAATTCGTTTTTTTGTTTGTATATGTTCGATATGTGTTTGGCTTCTTTTGTTAACAGTCTTATAAATTTATTAGCAGCGTTCTTACCTCTATAGAAAACAGGATTGGATTTACTTCCATCGCTCTTTACTACATAATAACAAAATCCAGATGGTTTATGTTGCTGATATTTTTTCGTATATTGCTCGTTATCCGGATAACATTCTTCACAACCCATAACTTTATGTAACAAACATTCAAAATCAGCATAAATCACAAATGGCATTTTCATTGGTGTATTGGTAGTTTTTAAATTCAACACATTTACCTTCTTCAGGCATTATTATTTTTACTGGTTCATTTAACGAACAATCTTGCTCATGTTTATTTAAAACGTCTTGGGAGTAAAAGTATAACAAACATCTATCACATAAATATTTTCAAACTCTCCATTTAGTTAACTGTGCACATACTAGTCTGCTTAAATCCTTAATCCAACAATAATGTGTTTTAACTTGATCTTCATTTTGTTCTTTTATATATAATAAATTGACATGATTTTCTTGCTTGTTTTGTGTGTGATGTAGTATATAGATTGAATAGTCTTTATCATATGCATAAACATTTATAGAAATATTAAGTAATTTTTCAGCTCTTGGAATATCGCATAGTTTTACAGGAAAATGAATATTTTTTAAAATTTTCTTAACAGCTTGTATTTAACAGCTTGCTTATACTTGGAAGGCCGTTGTGGATCTTTATTAACTGGGTATAGTGCAGAACAAATTGAATATAAGAAACATTTTTCATCTTCATTCTTTACATTTATGACTGCTTGTTTATTTTTAATTTTATCAGGTAAATCTATGTATGTTGATCCTCTATATAGTGTATATTTGACGATTGCTAGTTGTAAAAAGTTAATGCTTATAAGAGCCCAGCCAGAACCTCTAGCTTGGAACTCATCCATTCTTGTTCTTAATCTTTGTTTCATTTTAGTCATTTCTTTTAAGTTACTTGATTGATATATTTCTTGGTTTTCAGTGTTAAAATAGAAGTTTTGAGTTTCTTTACCTTTCTTATATGTACAACTTATATAAAGATTAGCTTTGAATGAACTATGTTTACTTAAGCTAATTTGTAATCTGTTTAATATAGCTTTAGATGTTGTAGTAATATATTGTTCAAGTGGATCTTGTGACTTATAATCTGTTGTAAATCTCCATGTTTCTAATCTTGATTTTAATGCAATGTTCTGACGTTTTACATCGATTGGCATTGATTCAACTTTGATTCTTGGTTCTTCAATTACTTCTTGTTTAAATGGGAATATATTTCTAATCTGTTCATCATCATATTGTTTAAGAAGGTCTATCAGTTCTGCTTTTCTTAATCGGGAATATCTTTTGATTCCCTTTTCTTTACATAAGTTTTTTAATTCAACAACAGTATGTTTAATTAAACTCATAATTACTCTATCGTTTTATATAGAAAATCTTACTATTACTCAATTTTTTATCTTCGCCGGATTATTTCTAGTCATTTTTGTACTATTTTTACTTCCATATATCCTAATACAACACTTAACATTGTACACTCCTGCCGTTGTCTACATATTACGCGTTGTATTAGAACACGACTTTTATGGGAATAACCCATCAACGTTACGTATACATATATTAAAATTAAATCATTTTTGTAAACTTATTCATCATCATCATAATAATCACTACCATATTTATATTCATCATCACTATCCAAATCAGATGTTTTTTGTAGTATTATTAATAATTCTTTTTCCTTTAACAGTATTTGCTTCTCTAGTAGTGCTGTTATGAGTTTAAGATCATGATGAATTAGTTTAAGTCTATCATGTAATAAATCAAAATGTGTCTTCATATTTATTATATAGAAAATTAGCAAAAATGATCATTATTTTTTAAAATTTATATATAAAACGATAGAGTAATTATGAGTTTAATTAAACGTACTGTTGCTGAATTAAAAAAACATATGTAAAGAAAACGGAATACGAGGTTATTCAAAGCTTACAAAAGCAGAACTAATAACCTTAATCAACGAATACAGAACAACTACCACAAGTTCACAACAACTAACTGAACTTCTAAAAGACATGACTCAAAAATTAAATCCTGAACATATCGTAAACTACTTTGAAAATCCACTCTATAAAATATAGTTATAGATGTACTTAATAATCGAAATGTCGAAGAATGGAGACAAATTTCAGAAATAAAAGATTTATCCGATAACTTTCTACATACTTTCACAAACAAGATAGATTGGCATTTAGTTACATCAACGCATAATTTATCACTTTCTTTTATTGAAAATCACAAAGAACACATTGATTGGGCTAAATTATCAAAAAGAAAAGATCTGACTCAACACGAAAGCATTATTAATAAGTATGGTGATATGCTTTTCTGGGATAAATTGTGTGAGAGACAGTATGGAGTAAGGTCTTATCCTCATTTAAAATCAGAATTCGTATTAAAACATAAAGAACATACAAGACAACATATAAAATGGTATTACTACGCTGATGAATATGCTCGACAAATGCCAGAAGATTTTCTTAATGAGTTTAAAGAAGAGATTGATTGGCCTGCATCCACTGAAAAAAAACTGGAGAAAGTATACAGAGAAACAAGCTATTAATTTTTGTACACAATTCAGAGAATACTTACAATGGGAAATAATCTCGTATCTTACAAATTTGGTCACACTTGAGTTCCTAAGAACCTTTAAAGATAAACTCTGTTGGGATGCAGTTTCTAAAAAGTGTCATATTGAAAGAAAAGAACAAACAACCTTCTAGAGCGAATTTAATTCTCTTATCAATTGGCGAGCTACTACACCACAACTAGATAAAACACATGTCAGAAAATACCAAAATAGAGTTTACTGGCCAAATGCTAGCTTAGATGATAAAAGCGAAAAATTCGTTCTCGAGTTTGAAAGCAAAGGTGTAAATTTAAGTGTGATAGCATATACTTGTTCGAATAGGAGTTTTTTTGAAAGCTTTATAATGAGAATCAAAGACAAGATCAATATAGTTCAATTTTTAAGAGTAAATAAACATGTTAGCGATAGCCTTAGAAACAAACTAATATTACTTTCATCAGGTTTACGCTTAACAGAAGACTCAGAAGAATGTACAATATGCAAAGAAACAAAAACTCAATTGTGTAAAACATCATGCGAACATGTGTTCTGTGTTGAGTGTATGGTTACCTGGTTAAGAAATAATAACACTTGTCCCTTGTGTAGAACGGTTATACATAATAATAGCAATTGATAACCCGCTTTATTCTAGATATTGATAGCACGTTTTTATGAAGAATTAGGTTAGTGTAGATTAATGTTAAAATTTTATGATCAATAATCATAAAAGTTATATTTGTATAACCCCTACCTTTATAAGTATCTCATCATCTTCTTCTCCATCCACATAACAATCATACTTTTACTTTATTTAGAAGGTTGATTGAGTTTTGGTACTCCCTTAGAACTAAAACAATCATCATTCATCTTAGCTTAAACAATAGTAGAATGATTCGCTATTCATATTAACCTTTTATGTAATAATAACCATAAAAGACACTATATATTTACACTACAACATTACTTTTATCGATCCAACTATTATGTGAATCATCAAATCCTAACCACTTAACGTATACTTTGTTACCTTTCTTTCTCAACACTTTCTCCACCAAGTATTCATCTTTGTGTTTCGTCTTTAATAGTTCTGGTTCGTAAAATCTACCTTCTACATCCTCTTCTTTGAAATCTTTAATTCTATATGTAGGCGGATTAGATGGAATAACTTCACTAATAACAAATACTTCTGTTGACCAATTAGGTGTATATCCTTTCTCAAATAACCCTTTCGATTTACTTATACGAACATGATCGCCTAATTTGTATTTGGGCTTAACACGCTTATATTCTTTTTGATACACTTTCTTTAATATTGTTTGCTCACTCTTTTTATTAACTTCTATAGGCTTTAAATCGATTGTTCTATGAATTTGATGATTAAACTCTTTAACTAGTGTTGGTAATGTATCTATCCATTTTTAATTTCCTTGTGTTGTAAACCTTTTCCACATGTTTTGTTTAAGTGTTCTATTGAATCTTTAAACAAAAGAAGCTTTCTTACCACTATAGGTTGAGTAATGATTAATCTTATTTACCTCCATCAACTTTTTAAATTCTTTATTGTAAAACTCTACCTCGATCTGTTTCTAAGTTATTAGGTTTTCTAATTTTTAATATTGGCTCAAACGCTTCTGTAACATTCTTACCACTCTTATCTTTAACGGGAACAGCAAATGCATATTTCGAAAATATATCTATAATCGTTAACAAATACTTATAGCCTTTATTTAACTTAGAGATTCCTTTTAACACACCACTATCCATTTCTACAAGATCAGCTTGCCATAAGTCATATATACCTTTAACAATAACACTTAACCTAGGATAATTCTTTCTAGAAGGTTTGTGAATTTCTTGTATAATGTCTTCTCTAATACCTTTACCTTCTTCTAGTCAATCTTTCTTTTTAACGAATTTAGATTTAGTAATACCACATACAGAACAAATACCTTTCTTTAAAATTTTTCCATCCTTTGTTCGTTCTGTCCTAGTGGTATCTTTGTTTGTATCTGTTGATTTCTTACACTTAACACAATACATCCTATTTATTATATAGAAAATCATTTAAGTAAGTTCTCTTTCTATGTACATAATAACAGTTAATAATTGCCCTTCTTCGAAAGCTGAATTTTTATTTGCTTGAAATATAATTACATCACCTTTTTTAATGTCTAAAGGAGAAGTTTTACCTTTTTTAATGTCTAAAGGTAAAGTTTCAACTACAGTATCGTTCAAAAGTATACGTAGGTAGTATTTATCTATACTTTATTCCAATTGAATTATTTTCCCATTATAGAGAAACTTATAACCATTCGACAGATTAAATATCGTAAAGATTGGGTCTTTAACATTTTTAGTTCTCAATCGACATAATAGATTTATAGTTTCTTTCTTATTAATGAATATATTTGCTTCTCTGTTTGATGTTTGGAAATCTTCTTTTGTAACAAATTGGCTATTTATTGATTCACTCTGATGAAAAGTTACTACATCTGGTTGGTTAATAGCATCAGACACATTAACAAGTCTTTTTTTTAAAATCAACCCATGTTCTATTATTTGTTGTGAAAACTTTATCCAGATCACTAAGGTTTTTGATCTCTTTATTAGTAGCATTACCAAAGATATCCATACTTATTATATACAAAATTTATTTATATCTATTTAACAGCGAGAAGAACAGTTATACGAGCTCCACCTAAATCAATCAAATCACCATTCTCATCTCGAATTGAAACTTTTATATTATTAAATTTGGTGTGATGTATTGGGAAAAAATATCTTCTCTTTAGGTTCATATATAATTGTTTCTCTAAACTCTGCATTTGTTCTAAACGTTACTATTAAATCTGTTTCGTTGTGTGTTGTATCATTATGTTTTAAAATCATACCTTCTGCTAAATCACAGTGAATATTTATAGTATCAAATGGATGAAATTTTGGTAGTTTATCTCCAACATGTTCTAAGTTTGTAGCTAACTTCTTCTCACTAAAACCTAATACAGTGTTAATAGTATCTAAGGTAATATCACACAAACTGCTAATTATTTTAACTCTATTGGTCTTTCTGTCTTCGGTGAATTTAATACTCCTATTAGATACGAATTCGTTTGGAAGATTTGATTTAATATATTCTTCTAATTCCTTTAAACTATATTGGCCAGGTTGAACTATGACTTGCTCTGAAAGTACAGGACTATTGCTACAAATTGTTAACTTATTATTTTTTTCTGTAATGTTTGGAGTTAAGTTTGTTGTGTAAAATCCTGCAACTGCTACTTCTAAATCGTTTTCAAATGGATAATGTAAATACATGCCTAGTTCAGATGAATAACTCTTTAAATTAAATACTTTCATTTATTATATAATAAAAGTTGAAAAGAATAAATGGGATATTCAAGTAAGGTTATTAGATCAAACTGTAAAAAAGAAGAACAATGGTATATTGTTACCTGATGATATAAGATGTTTAATTGTAGGACCTAGTGGTTGTGGTAAAAACAACATTAATGATTGATAATTTCTTGTTAGCACCTGAATGGTTAAAATATGAGAATGTTTATATCTATTCTAAAAGTCTACATCAACCTAAATATCAACGGTTAATACAACTTTTCCAAGACGTAGAAGGAGATATTAATAAGACAATTGCAATAGTAAAAGGAAACAACGAAGAGATTATTCCATTAGATGAGTGTGAGAAGGATTCTGTAGTTGTGTTTGATGATTTCATTTCAGAACAAAACCACGTTAGAGAATATTTTACTCGAGGTAGGCATAAAGGTTTAAACTGCTTCTATCTTGGGCAAACATATTCTAATTTACCAAAACAGCTAATAAGAGATAACTTAAATTTTCTTTGTATTTTTAGACAGGACAATGCAAATTTAAAACATATATATGATGAATTTGTTGGATCTGATGTGCCGTTTCAAAAATTACAATCACTTCAATAGGTGTTGGAAAGAACAACATGGTTTCTTAACAATAGATATGACTAGGAAAACGAATAATGGAAAATACAGAAATAAAATTAAAGACTTTTTAAAAGTATAGAGAACGTGATTGAACGTAGGTGAACGTGCACGTTATGTTACGTTTTTATTTTTATATATAATAAATGAGTGAGTTAGATGCTGCTGAAGCTAAGAAATATATAAAGTTAAAAGAAGAACTTGTGAAAAGATTTAAGGAAATTAAACGAACTAATCGAGGTAAATATGAGAAATATAAAGAACAAGATCAGCCTGTTATAGATGCGATTGAAGGTTTAGGACAAAATATAGCAAAAGTAACAGAAGAAAATAAAAATCTAATTCAAGAGCTAGTTCCAGTTGTAAAGAAAATTGCACGATTAGATACTGATTTATTTGAAACACCTTCAAGAACAAGCTATAGGTGAGGATGATTCACCTGCAACTAAAGAAATTAAGCATATGAGAAAACAAATTAAAGATAAAGTAGAAGGTATAGAACCAATTGAAAAATGGACACGATTTGGTAAAGTTGCTACAAAATATTATACAACAAGAGATGATAAGGTTTTCGGAATACAAGCATATAATGAGGATGAAAAATAATAAATATTATTGGAGATAAAGAAGTTAAAATAAATGGTGATGATTTAATAATAAACAATCGACATTATACAGGAACAGAATGTTTATGGGAACTGTTGACAAGAAACAATCCGACAAATTATGGCGAGGATGATTTACAAAAATATACGCAGATAGTTATTGACTCTAATGTTTCATTTCAAGATAGCGATCCAAGTAGAAGAAAACAAAGGTCTAACAGAGGTAAAAAATATCTAGAAATCATTAAACCCATTTGGGATGAATATATAAAACCAACATTAGGACTAACACCACCGAAGAAGAAAACACCAAAGTCAGGAGAGTGAATAAAATATATAATGAATTACCTAAAAAATATATATGGATGGATGATGTGAGGAAACTAATTGATCGATTAATTGTGATTGATGGAGAAGAAAAATCTGGGAATGATAATTTTACAATGAGAAAGTAGGCATAGTATATATGATTAATTCTAAACTTGCACAATTTATTCCTAATGATCCAAAGAGTATAGGTTATTTGATAAAGATATTGAATACGTTACCACCAAAGTTTTGGAACAGTGAGAAGTATGGAAAAGGACTACTAAGTGTACCCTTTAATCCAGTTATGTAAAGAGACATAACTGGATTAATAAACTTCCAGTTGAATTACATATTCCAGGATACGAATTTTGCGGTCAACTGGGCCGCTGTCGTGCTTGGAAAGAGCATGGCAACACACAACTTGTTGCGGGAACGTCCTTAGAGCCTAATCTACCATCTATATTTGGAAACTTTTAGGGGGAACTCGGGTAATGACCGAACACAATGGTAATAACAATTAGCATTGGATAATCCGCAGGCGAGCTCCTTAGTTAGCAATATAAAATAAATTAATATAATAAAGTTGATTAAGAAAAATAAATATGAAAGGTGTTATTTATAAACTCGTAAATAGTATTAATGATAAAATTTATATTGGAAGTACAACGATGAGATTATGTCGAAGAATGGGTTCTCATAGAGATGATGCTAGGAATAATAATCCTAAACGTGTTAGCGAACATATGAGAACTATTGGAATAGATAAATTCTCTATTGAACCTATTAGGATTGTAACTGTTTCTTCAAGAAAAGATTTAAGAATTTGAGAACAGCAAGAGCTTGAAAAATATAATAAAAATATTATACTTAATGTTCTTCGAGCTTATTCATTTAACAGAGAGAAAACAAGAGATTTGGATAAAAAGAGTGCAGTAAGAAGGGCTTATTATCATCGATATAAACAAGATCCTATTTGGCATGAAAAAGAAAAAGAAAGAAATAAACAGAATAAGAGAACGAAGAACTAAAGAGAAGCTATTTAAAACTATGGAAAGAATTATGCAACATAGAAATATGATGGCCAGTCTAATATGGAGCCGTCTCAGAGACTGAACGAGTGTGGGGGTGAGGGGTCTGACCAACTCCTATGATCCATTAAGATACACTCCATCCTCCAGGGAAACTTGGAGGGTTAACTGCCAGGAACTAAGCTACAAGAAAGATTAGAAAGAGGAGACAATGGAATTAACCCATTAGATGAGGCTTGTAGAGAAGACGATATTTACTACAGAGATAATAAAGATACATCTTCTAGACATATTGCAGACAAAGAATTAGAAAATAAAGCATGGGAAAGAGTTTTCTCAAAAGATTCAAACTTGATAACAGAACGTTTACCAGCTTTAGGAACTGCTTTAGCTATGAACACAAAAGTAAGATTTGGTTTAGGTTTATAAGTATTTTTAGATTTAGGTTTATAAGTATTTTTAGATTTAGGTTTATATGTGCTTTTTTATGGAAATCTTTTCATAAAAATTTTTAATTATATAATAAATATGAAGTTGAAAAGTTTTACATTTACTATTCCTCACGAGGAACTTAAAAGAATTAAATATTGATCACATTCTAACTAAGAAACAACTCAAAAAAAGAAGAGAAACTAAATAAAGAAAAATGTTTGTCTTTATCTCTTTCTATACCACAAGTTAAAAAAATAACAAAGAAATGAAGACGAATGATAATAAAGTTCACTATGGAGGTTTTATATTAACAATTCCAACAATTTTAGCTTTAACAGGCGCTCTTGGTTCTGCTGCTGGAGGTGTAGCTATTATTGTAAAAGCTGTAGATGATGTAAAAAATAATAAACAGGAATTAGAAGAACAAAAGAGACATACCTTAGCAATGGAAGAAAAACAAGGTAGTAAGCGTTCAAGAAACGTAAAATCCAAAACAGTAAAGAAAAAAAGAAATTAACCCTTTAAGTAATTTAGACCTAATACAACTTGTTAAAAAATTTAAGATAAGAAACTTTAGAGGTTTATTTATGAGTGATGAATTGCCTAAACAACCAAGGAAGAATGAGTGTAGTATTGTTAATTTTGATACGTCTAATAATATAGGAACGCATTGGATTTGTTATCTTTATATTTTAGCACCTAACATTGCCATACACGACCTTTCATTGTACCTATTTCTTGAAATTCCATACGTTAATTCACATGTAAAAGAAGTCCTAGTACCTCTTCAGAAATTCGAGTCAGATAGAGGAGACAGAACGACGTTTATTACTAATGGTGGTTCAGGTTTTATTAATAGTAATTCATCTCTATTTCTACATAATTCTAAATTACTTTACAAAATGGTTCCTTTTCATCATTTGTAAATTAGTACTTTGCTAATTTTGGCTGTTCTTTAGCATTTGGGGCAGCTTTTGCACCTACTTTTTTTTGCGATATTCTATTCCGATGCGGTTGTTTTATGATTTCTTACGTTAAATTACGTTACCAACATTAAATTCAAACGGCATTGCAGAGCGAGCGTTAGCGAATAAAGGTGGGTTAGAGCCCCGCATGGCACGTTGTTTTCTATCTTCGTTACCAACAATTCACTTTTCTTTACTCACATAAATCACTTCCACTTACCTTTTCGTTTTGTATAAATCCCCTACTTCCTTAAAAAAAATATGTCGATACTTTCTTGACTACCTGAACATCACTATAAACTCATTTCTTCCGTAAATCATTCTACTTTTTGCTATTTTTGGCCTCCAATACAAAACAATTCTACTTCTTAGTGCAAATAGAAATGGAACTTAAAAAATCATATTATTAGTTATATAAGGTACCGTCAAATAATTTTAAATTATTTAACCTCCAAATTCTTTAAAACCTAGAAGTAAACCACAATATATTAAAATAAAGTAATTAGTCATATGGTTCTTATAATTTGGAAGATAAAGAAAAGAAATGGAAATAAATTCCTTCCCGGGAATTTATAGGCCAGGGAAATAACCCGGGAATATTCCCATTTTTAAATTCCTTCCCACCGGGAAAATTCCCACTGCCCATCACTAGTCAAAACCCCCACACTCAAGAAATGTCAAAACGCCCACACGATCGGTCATAACCCCCACACAAATTGACAAATCTCCCAAACGCACGAATGGTCAAAACCACCACAGCCAAAACCCCACACTCATGAAATGTCAAAACGCCCACACAATCGGTCATAACCCCCACACAAATGGACAAAATAGCCACATAGCAACGGTCATAGTCCCCACATAAATGGACAAAACTCCCACACAAATGGTCAAAACTACCACATACAGAAATTGTCACAACTGCCACACAAATGGATAAAATCCCCACAAAATCGGACAAATCCCCCACACTCTGAAATGATCATCATTTCACGTCTTTGTTGCGGTTCTTTATGACGCCCAAGAAGAATAGTTGCAACATCACTTTAAGTGGAATAAAAAATGTTATTAAAAAGTACAAGGGCAAGGCATGCAACCAGGATCATTTCAGAGTGTGGGAGATTTGTCCGATTGTGTGGGGGTTTTGTCCATTTGTTTGGCAGTTGTGACTATTTCTGCATGTGGGAGTTTCGTCCATTTGTGTGGGGGTTTTGTCCATTTATGTGGGGATTGTGACCGTTGCTATGTGTGGCTGTTTTGTCCATTTGTGTGGGAGTTATGACCGTTGGAGGTTATGACCGACTACCAGTGTGGGGGTTTTGGCTGTGGGGTTTATGACCATTCGTGTATTTGGGAGATTTATCCATTTGTGTGGGGGTTATGACCGATCGTGTGTTTAGTGGACTGGTCGCGGCATTGTGCATCGGGAACTGCTACCAGCTGGTCAGAGTATCAATGCAACTGTGTACTGTCAGCAGTTGAGTCGTGTTCAAGAAAAATTCAAAACTTCTGAATCGCAAAGGGGTTCTCTCTACAGGACAAGACAAAGCATCATGTGGGTAGGATGATTCGGAAAACCATTCTACGTCTTCGATGGGAAACACTATTGCATCCGCCATACTCCCCGGACATTGCACCGTCCGATCATCCTGTTCCATTCCTGTTCCATTCCTTGGACAATCACTTTAGAGGGCTCCATTTCAAATCCCTGGCGAAGGTACAAAATGCACTTCATACTTTCTTCGCTTTACGACCCAGTAAGTTCTACCGCGATGGAGTCCGTGGTCTTCCAGAACGTTGGCAGAAGATCGTCGATGCTAATGGGTACTATATTTGACCTTTCAGGTATGTCTTAGTTGCCATATCGATGTTCGAATGTGGTGAGTGAAAAAGCGACAGAACTTTCTTGTTTATGGTAACAGATTTTCTAGAAAGAGCTTTTTAGATCGTTTTCTTCCTAATAAAATTGTATTCACATCAAACAGCGCAAACATGTCTATATAGGAACAAACATTCTGTAAAAGGTTCAGAAATATTCAGAAAGCTATATAAAAAATGATATAGGGGTTCTCACCAAAAATATGTTCCACAAGCAAAGTAGGCTAGTTTTGATATTATTAAGTTTGATTAGTTGCTACCAGTGGCGTATTTAGGGGGTGGCTTCCGGGCTTAAGCCCCCCCCCCGAAATCTTGCTTAGTATAGTAAAGTAAATGAAATATCTTGCAGAATTTTCACATTTCCAGGCAAAGCCCCCCCCCCGAAATTTAGCAAAGCCCCTCCCGAAACAAAATCGTAAATACGCCACTGGTTGCTACATTTGCTTATGAAACATTGATGTTACTTGTTCTCCCTGGAATACATGTAAACGAAACTATTTTGTGCCCTAAACTCTGCCAGGTAGTAACAATGCAATTAGTCATTTTGGTCTATAAACAAATCGGGAAACAAGAGCTGATTAAGTGAGCCTCTCCGTGGACTTGTCCCTAGTTTAGTCAGTTTGTAACGGCAATATTATAGTCATGGGAAGTCAAAGTTATGTTGAGTTTGTCAAGGTTTAAATTTCTTAATATATTTCAAATTCTTTCGAGAATCGTACTCAAGATGTATATTTCAAGGTCTTTTGTCCCTATCTATTCAAGAACTTTGTGTTTCAGCATATAAGAACAAATATTTTTGATAACTTGCAATATATTACATTTCATTCCAGTTTATTGCGGTATATCATAAAGCAGTGCTTAATTTCTTACAGAATTTTCCATAATGTTTCTTACATTATCTTATATATTTTCAAATACAAATGTATTCATTTTTAGACTTATTTATTCAAAGTAGTGCAATAGGGTAGTGACATTTTAAACTATACTGGCCAACTAAAAATTTGTATTTTATTTCTAAAGAAAAATGATTTTAGTTAATTATAGTTCTAGAAATAAAGATGATGGACGTCAACGTGGAGACCACACGCAGAATAACTGAGATCCACCTCGCTGATCCTAGCTGTTTATGAACTATAATTGAAGAGAACTCAATTTAGTTTTCAGCTATATTCAAAGTCTTTATTAATAGAAAGATCTAGAACGTTTTTTCTGCTTGTAAAATCCTACTTCATTATCTTCACACGACAAAAAATAAAAAACGTTCGTGATATTCCTTTATCATTTGTAAGTTCTGCATTTTCAGTGGTAGAGTGTTCACCTCTGGTACATGGAGTCTTTGGTTCGATCCCAACTCGCGTTAAGTGAATTTTGTGGTGCACAAAGAAAAATCCGTTCGCCGGACAGCGCTATATTGTAAAAACATACGGTATCCTCTTGCTTACTATAGAAATCAGTACGGAGCATACGTTATCCGTATGCTACATTGGCACTGCCCTTACATCATGCCGTTGTAGGATATATCTAACATCTAACAGTTTTCCGTATATCACATGCATATACTTATGCTACCTTCAACAGCTATATGTTATATACGTCCATTTGTATGTGAGATCCTGACCGCCTATATTGTTTCATACGGAAAGTAAGTATAGATGGAACTTTTATACAGAAAGTATTCTAAAACTTGCGTTTTCAGTTATACGTCTGCTGTACGTTAAGTTAAAAAACTACAGGAATTACGTATGTAACCTATCTTTTTAAGTACGCCACCTACATTTGTTCTCAATATGGACAAATAGCGTGTGCTTGGGTTTTCCGGAGTTTTCCCGTTTGCTCCCACTTTCTTCATTCCACGATTTCATTCATTTTTCATCATCGCCATATCCTTTAGCCTAACCGGTATAATTGTGGGAAGTAAAATTTAAAGATTTCATATTCATTTCATATCTCCTGTGAATTGCAAAGAGCACGTTATTGCTTTTATCGATTTTGTTTTTGGTATTAGTTTTTTTTGAAACCTATAACGTTTAACTAAATCGCGAGGTGGTAGAAAGGTACGCGTACCAATTCTTTCTCATAGTTGACATATTATATAGACAGTGGCTCACCTAAGAGAATATTATAATTTTCATATTTTATTCTTGGTACTCAAAACTCATTCTCCTTATCTGGAACAAGGAAGAATTGCCACAAGAGTGGAAAGAATCAATCATTGTTCCAATTCACAAGAAAGGCGACAAAACTGACTGTATTAATTATCGAGGCATTTCTCCTCTCAACATCCTATAAAATCCTTTCAAATATTCTGTTAGCAAGACTGACCCTATACGCAGATGAAATTATTGGAGATTATCAGTGCGGATTTAGACGAAATCGATCAACTATCGACCAAATATTTACCATTCGCCAAATACTCGAAAAAAGTGGGAATACAGTACCCCGGTACATCAACTATTTATTGATTTTAGAAAGACGTACGACTCGGTTAGGAGAGAAATATTATACAACGTTCTTGCAGAACTTGGAATACCGAGAAAGCTAATTAGATTAAATGAGATATGTTTCAATGAATCCCAAAATTTTTCTCCACGAGCTTTCACCGCGAAAATGGCCTGAAATAAGGAGATGCGTTGTCGTCATTATTATTTAACTTCGTTCTGGAATACGCTATAAGGAAAATCAAATATAGCAACGAGGGCCTACAGTCGAACGGTATTGAAGAGGTTATGGCATATGCTGATGATGTAAATTTAATAGGGGATGATAGAAGAACAATAGAAAGAAATGCAGAGATCTTATTAAACGCTTGCAGGGACACGGGTTTAGAAGTAAATGCAAATAAAACTAAATACATGGAAGTGCGTTGGGACCGGAATACAGCAAATTAAATAATACTTTTGATAAAGTGGATACTTTCAAATATCTGGGATCAATATTAACAGAGGAAAATCATATTCACGGTGAAATTCAATGTCGACTAAAAGCAGGGAATTCGTGTTACTATTCGGTTCAAAATCTCTTGTCGTCGCGAATTATGTCGAGGAATTTGAAACTTAAAATATACAAAACGATAATCATGCCTGTTGTTCTGTACGGCTGCGAAACATCGTCACTTACTCTGAGTTAAGAACATAGACTGAAAGTATTTGAGAACAAGATCCTGAGACGAATATTCGGACCCAAGAGGAACGAGAATGTGGAATGGCGGAAACTTCATAGCGAGGAACTACATAATTTATATGGTTTACCCAACATTGTTAGGGTCGTCAAGTCTAGGAGGCTGAGATGGGCGGGTCATGTAGCTAGAATGGAAGAAAGTAGAAACGCTTTCAAAGTCTTGACTGGAAGACCAATCGAAAAACGACGATTAGGAAGACCTAGGCGCAGATGGGAGGACAATATTAAGAAAGATCTCGCAGATATTGGAATACAAAGTTGAAACTGGATGCAGTTAGCTAAGGATAGAAGTCAGTGGAGAGCTTTTGTGAACGCGGCATTGAACCTCCGGGTTCCATAGGCCATAGAGTTAGTTAGTTAGTTAGATTCTTGGTGCGCTTGCTTCACCTCATCAAATATCATCGTTGTCTATCTTTGCATATGTAATCAAAACGTGCGAGAATGCTGATGACTCTTGAATACGTGAGTATCAAAAAATGAACTTTCTCTTACGTAGAATCGATTTTGTTCGTGTCTCTTACTTTTGTAAATGTTTATGTCACAGCTAATTGGGTTATATCCAGAAATTCATTGGAACACAATCTTCACATTATTCGGTAATTATGTTCTCGGATTTTAGGTTATTATGAATTAAAAATGAAATACTAATAAACAAAGTAACGCCTCGCATTTATTTATATGTTATCAATTTCTAACAATTGCTCGACTACTACTACTTGATACGTTAAATGATTAATTATAATTAATAGTATCTCAATCTCAATAACAACTATTTCTAAATGTCAATAATTCAATTAATTACTTATTTGATCATGTTTGTCCATTCATTTAATCCATTTCACTACGATTATTGTTTTATTATTACATGTCATTAGCGATATCTATTGATGTCTGACAGACAGAATAGACAGACAGGCACCTAATTGGATGATTATTTACTATTAACAATTAACGTGATGCACTAGCTATCAATCTTCCATTTTACAATTAAGATAGCAAAAAATTATCTACTTTCAGTTAGGTTAAGAAATTTACCACTTTGTGAGAAAAATACGAAGTATAAATTATAGTCATTTTTTTTAAATGCTTGCTGTCTGAGGATGACAATTAGAATTATGTCCATACTGACTATAATTGAAAATGGAACATAAAAGAATAATACAATTGACAGTGAAGCAACAAAATGCATGGTATGGTGTTCATATTGCTTCCCTGCTATAATATAGAGTTATGTTATTGTCAAATGTAATACTCACGTTGAGCTATGTACTACTATTAATTTGTTTTGATTGCACAGTAGTTTACAATTACAATGCAGTCCATTTTTATCTTCATTCATTACACCAACTTTGAAATGGTCTGAAATAGATAAAAAACAGACTTAATTAATATATCTTACCCATTGCTTTATACTTATTTAATTAATGTTTAGACTATTATACACACACACACAAACATCCATATATATATATATATATATATATATATATATATATATATATATATATATATATATATATATATATATATAGAGAGAGAGAGAGAGAGAGAGGAGAGAGAGATATGATACAACTACAGACGAGGGAAATCGTATCAAATTTTTGAAATATTGCTAGAATTAAGGTTGCCATATGTCCGTATTTTGTACTGACTGTTTGTATTTTGGGTCCGTGTCCGTGTCCTTATCGTACAAAGCATGAAATAGGAAAATGTCCTTATTTGATAGTTTTAGAAGCTGCCCGAAAATCTCCAAGTCGGAAATCGCTAAATTCTTGGGTGAAAAGAATTGAGTTTTCATCATATAACTTACATTTTAGTTAGTATTAATAGTAGGTTAAGTTTCTAAACAGTGTCTCGTTTCAACATTTCAGTTTTTTTTGGGGGGGGGGGGTAGATTTAATATACGCAATTTAATGGCACGATTTATTATACAGTATGGTTCTTTATAGGGTTCACAACTTCAATCAGTTATAGTTCTTTATTGGCACCACATAGAGACTTGATTTATATGTCAGGGGCCGCGGTGACTCGGTGGTAGAGCGTACACCTCTGGTGCATGGAATCCCGCGTTCAAACCCTGCTCCCGCCAAGTGAACTTTGTGGTATACAAACACCGTGTGCGTTGGTTTCCTCGTGATTCTTTCATTTCCTCCCCTTTCTTCATTCTACCATTTCGTTCATTGGTCATTATCACCGTCTCCTTTAGCCTGGTCGGCATAAGCGTGGGACGTAAAACTCAAAGGTTTCATTTCATTTCATTTTTGATTTATATGTCATTGTATTGAAAAACACTGCACGTTTTTTTTGTGACTCATCCATTATGACTCAATGTGTGCACCTGCTGTCATCCCGGACACATCCCAACGAAAATCGATTTTCTGCCAAACAGTAGCCAGCATTTCGGGGGTAACGTCCGCGATGGCTGTTGTGATGTGATGTTTTAGTTCATTAGCATTGTCACGTAGGGGAGGGGTGTACACCCTATCACTCAGAAACCCCCACAGAAAGAAGTCAAGTGGCGTGTAATCTGGAAGCCATGGTGGCTAGGCAGTTGGTCCACCACTACCTATCCATTTATCTGGGAAACGCTGATCAAGAAATTCTATTACGTCTATTAGGTAGTGAGGCGGGGTGCCATCTTGTTTCCATCATAAGCGGCCATCGTGGTCATCTTCATCTAACTGTAGAACAAGGAAGTTCTGTATCATATCAAGGTAGGCGCCGCTTGTGATGATGCTCTCAGCAAAGAAGAATGGTCTATACACCTTTGTTGTGGAAACAGCGAATAACACGTTCACTTTTTGGCTGCCAAGAACCAACTCCACGTGCGCATGTGGATTTTCCATGCCCCAAATACGACAATTGTGTGTGTTGACTCGGCTGAAAAGGTGAAAAGTTGATTCGTCACTGAATATTACATTGTCCAAGAATGACTCGTCACCACTAATGCGATCCAATATGGTAACACAGAAATCATGTCGGGTATGTTTGTTCGCTTCACTAGTGCTTGAACCAAGGACAGTCTGTATGGCTTCATGAACAAACGTCTAAGCAATACCCGCCAAATACTGGTCTAAGGGATAACATTTTTTTGTGATGCACATAGTGTAGATTTTCGAGGACTGCGGACAAAAATCTCCCTAACCGCTTCTACCGCATCGTCAGTCATGGGTAAGCGCCGTGGAACCATTGTGTGTCGCACAGAACAACCTTTTCAACAAATGTCTGGGGCAATTTGTACCCTGTTGGTCTGTTGGGTGGTTCTTTGCCGTATTGTGTGCGAAAATTACCCTGTACACGAGTTGCTGACTTCGTTTTTTCAAACCAAAACAGGCTCTTAGATCTTTCCAGTGAAAGTCTCCATTTTCAACAACTGACCGGTAGTGCCATAATTTAAATACCGGTGGTCAACTCTGCAACTACTTACTACATGAGTCAAACTTGAAGTGTTTTGCTTTATAATGAGATATGAACCAAGTCTGTATCAGGGTCCAATAAAGAATTATAACGGATTGAAGTTGTAAACCCTATAAAGAATCACACTGTATTTGTGTGATGAAGAAAAAAATATAAAATATGTTAGTTTCCAGCAATTGTATGATAACCTAAAAAGATGATATTTTGGTAGGAAATTTCAAAATATTTATTCTGTGTTCGAGCACCGTGTCTTTGATATACATCATTTTAAGGTTTTAGATCAAAAAATTATGGCAACCCTAGCTAGAATACACTATCGCCAACCAAATCTAGAATTATATTTATTTCAATTGGCGTTACGATAAATTTTTACATTTATTAAATCCACTTGCCAAGATGATTCTTAAGTGCGTCCAGTAAGAGAACGTCTCTGACAGCTCGCAGTGACATTGCCACTACTCGCGTGTCAAGGTTTTTTTTTTTTCGGTGCAACTGAAGTGGCAATTTAATTAATGGTGATCGTGGTTGGTAACACTGGTATCAAAGTAGGGGCTACAATGTCCCACCGCATGTTGTAAGAAACGGCAGAGTCCATCTCTTGCTGGCCGTGCTTATAATTAAGAATGTTAAGCATTGAGGAAATTAGAATATTGAAAAAAAAAGTTTTTAACCTTACATACTCCTATTAGTGTTAACGTAAGTTAGATGTACGGGACAATGTACGAACGCGAACAAAGTACATTCACACTTCCAATTGCTACTTCTTTGAACGTTAGAGAAAGAAAACTTTACATTGATGGCTGGGTTGAGAGCAAGGTAAGACTATTCTACAACTGCTCTAGTTTGCTCAAAAGATCTCACTGTAACTAACTGCAATAAAGTAGAATAAAATTCATGCCTCTGCAACGAATATACAATCGACAACAATACATCGTATAGTATGTACAGAACGATTATTATCACGAGACAGTTACAAATGATCTTATTCAACCTTAAGCATACCAAGAAAAAATCAATGTTGTTCAAACTTTCACTTTGTTTCACAGTGTACAATATTTTTAAGACGTTTGAATATTTACATAATTCATTTCAACATTACTTTTACTTTTGCTAGTTTTCAGTTTCAATATCACTGCTGAAACGTTCGTAAACGATTTTTAAGACACTGGTATGGAGCTTGGCGCTTTACGGATCAGAGACGTAGACATTCCGGAAAGCTGAAATATCCAAGCTGGAAGCTTTTGAAATGTGGTGTTGGCGCAGAATGTTGCGATAATCATGGACCGAAAGGAAAAGGAATGAAGATGCACTAAAGCAAGCTAACGAAGGACGACAGATCATGACGATAATAGGAAAAAGAAGAAACAGCATGCTTGGCCATCTTATTCGGCACTACGATTGGATCACACTGCTATAGAAAGAAAGGCAGAAGGAAAACCAGGAAGAGGAAGACAAAGGATAGAATACCTAGACGCAGTTACGAGGAAGAGACATTATCAAAGTATAAAACAGCTCTCTCAAGCAAGAGAAAAGTTTTAAAATTTTCATGTTGGTCACCAACCTATGGTTGAGGTGAACAAGAAGAAGATTGAAAAAAATACGTGAAAAAAAATACGTCGTGAGGTGTGATTTGATTCCCATCTTTGTTCTGTGAAAATTTCTCCTATGTGCAAAACTATCGTAATTTTTATTTTTTTAAATTACACTGGTCGGCAAAATGAAACTTTTTTTCGCTCTCACGAACGAAAATAGGTGATTCCTATAGGTTTCGAGCTCATGGATTCGAATCCGTAACCCGTTTTTCTCCAGGACGTACCAGTTTTCAGGAACGAGGGGTGTTTCAATATCCGCCCAAAGATGCTATTCTCCATCCACAATAATTTGCACGTCATAATTTAAATATCAATATAAACTATGCAGATAAAATTGCATAAAAAGTTAAAGTTTAATACTTACTTGTCACTTGGTTTTCCTACTCCTCTTGTAATTACTACAGGGTGTCTCGCGTGTCACATTCCAACAGAAATCTGCCAATATATTCACACTCCATTTACCACTGTAGCACCTCTCCATGGTAGCTATTTGCTGGTGAAACCTTTCCTCGTGTTCATCAGAGACCTTCCCCAAGCTGTACATTTCAGGGAAGAAGTCCAGGTGGCAATGCAGGAAGTGTAACTTTAGGGACATATTACATCTCATGTTACGAAATGAAGTAATTAATCTGCCCACAATGTCTCGGTAATCAGTCACTTATGATTCCCTAGAAATTTACTTCACACTTCTCGAAAGGCCTCCCAAGTCTCACTTTTTACTTCATTAAGCTTAGAAGAAAATGTAGTATCCTTAAAAACGTCTCTGATTTGAGGTCCCGTAAAAACACCTTCTTTCGCCTTGGCCTCGCTGAGTCTTGGGAATAATTTTCTGAGAGGAATCTAGGAATAGCAGTAGTAAGGCGGTGACCTGATCGAAGTTAGGATTTTGACGCCGACAATTGTGACGTCATAGGACAAAGGTCAATGACCTTGGCCCGGGGCCAATGACCGAGGGGTACTTAGGACCACCCCCTCTAGATTTTGGCAGGGGTACCTTGGTCCACCCTCTAAATTTTGGCAGGGGTACATAGGACCATCCCTTTAAATTTTGGAAATTGCCTAATCTAAAATTTGGGTATGGTAGCCTAGGACCATAGTATCTACCTCTATTAGTATTGGGGGTCTATCTCGTTCCCTTTCATGGGTAAAAAATTGCCAAAAATTCAAATTTCGGAGGTTTCTGACTTAATTTATCGCCTTTGGTGAGGTGTTTTTATTCTATATGGTTATATGGGCATATACAGTTGTCCATTAGCTTTCATAAGACATGGGTATATTAATGCACCCTTTTAAATTTTTGCAGGGGTACCTTGGCCCACCCCTTAAATTTTGGAAATTGCCCAATTTAAACATTTGGTATAACAGTATGGAACCCTAGTATGTATCACTATAAATTTGGGTTGTCCACCTCGTTGCCTTTCATGGGTACAAAATTGCCAAATTTTAGTCCTACCACGTGTTTGGTTTTTGGCTCATTTTATCCCCTTGGATGAGGTCCTATTACCTTATTTAGTTATATGGGCGAATACAGGTGTCCATTTTCTATCGTAAGACACAGGTACATTTGTGCACTCCTTTAAAAATGTAGGAGGGGTACCTTGTCCCATCCCGTAAATTTTGGAAATCGCCCATTTTATACATTTGGTATAATAGTATAGGACCCTAGTATAAATCACTATAAATTTGGGTGGTCTACCTCGTTCCCTTTTAGGGGTACAAAATTACCAAAATATAAACGTAAGCAATACGTTGTACCACGTATTTGGTTTTTGACCAAATTTATTCCCTTGAATGAGGTCCTATTATCTTATATGGTTATTGGTCATGTATAGGGGTCCATTCCCTATCATAAGACATAGGTACATTTGTGCAGCCCTTTAAATCTTTGTGATGGGTAACTTGACCCACCCCTTTAATTTAGGAAATTGTCCATTTTATATATTTGGTATTATAGTATAGGACCTTAATATAGATCACTATAAGTTTGGATGGTCCACCTTGTTCCCTTTAGGGGTACAAAATTGCCAAATTTTAGTACAACCACTGTTTGGTTTTTCGCCCAATTTATCCCCTTTGATGAGGTCCTATTACCTTATATGGTTATATGATCATGTATAGGGGTCTATTCCCTCTTATAAACCATAGGTACATTGATGCACCCCTTTAAATTTTTGGGAGGGGTATCATGGCCAATCCCTTAAATTTTGGAAATTTTACAATATAAGCATTCGGTATCATAGTGCATGACCTCAATATGTTTCATGATAAATTTGGGTGGTCCACCTTGTTCCTTTCTTGGGTAAAAATTGCCAAAATATAAAAATAAGCAATATGTTGTACCACGTTTTTGGTTTTTGGCGCAATTTATCCCCTTTGATGCGGTCCTATTACCTTAAATGGTTATATGGCCATGTATATAGGTTCATTTCCTATCATAAGACATGGGTGCATTGATGCATTCTTTCAAAATTTGGGAGCGGTATCCTGGCTTATCCACTCACTTTTAGAAATTGTTTAATATAAGCATTTGGTTTTATAGTACAGGTTTTTAATACCACTATAAATTTGCATGGTCCACATCGTTCCCCTTCATGAGTAAAGAACTACAAAAAATCAAATTTCGGAGGTTATTGGCCCCTTTGATAAGGATTTAGCACGTTATATGGGTATGTACAGAGGTTTATTTTAGGACGTTTAGAACGTTTCCTAGGACCTATTGTAAATGATGGTGTGCCTCTTTTAGCCAACTATTCAAATTTTAAAGGTTATTGACTATTTTATTTTTGATACGGCTATATAATTGAATGAGTACAGGATTAATTACTTTTTCATAAGACACAGATGTATTTGTGTACCAATCTTAAATTTTGCGAGGAGTACATTTCTTATTGTTAAATCAATAATTGGTAGTTGTTCTTAGAATTGAATGGTATCTCATTCTTTGGGTAAATCATTGTCAAATATGAGTATGATCACGTGGTCAGCTATTGACCTATGATGGGATTATGAGTCCAGGACATTGGTACATTGAAACTTTGTAGGATAATTTGAGAACTGTCAAAATGAAATTACGTCATTAGTTTTCATTATTCCCGCCGATGGACCGAATATAAACGTAGACAATATGATGTACCACGTGATTGACCTTGATCAGGTAGTGTACAGGGATTCATTTCTTTTGTTGTAGTACCTTTTACGTTTGAGTACACACTTCTAGAAAACAGTTGGTTCTGCTAAGTAAACAATTGACGGACAATGTTAACCTAATTGAACGTATAATGATATGGTTAATTTTAAGACAGGTATATCAAGAGAGGTATTCTTTAAATTCGGGAATTGTGATAAACAGAATTTTAACATAAGGCGCGAAATTTGAAACAATACTTTGAACTTTAGTCACAGTTCATAGCCTAAGATCATTGGTGGTGGTTGATTTGCTCTTGAGCTTTAGAAATCTGATAGCTAACCTTATTGAATCTTATGACTCATAGTCTAGACACAATGCATGTTAAAACACTGAAATTTAGTCACAAGGTGATGTAATCTTACACTGGCAAAGTCACAAGTTGATGTAATTTGATTGGATGATCACTATCTTTCATGCAATCTGATTGGTTGATCACTATCTTTCACGCAATCTGATTGGTTCATGATTTTCAAATCTTTGCTGCTTTCAGTTTTAAGTTTTGTTTAACATTTTATGGATTACTGTTTAAAAATCTTGCTTTCGTTCAACAGTTTGCTCTCACTGATAAATATGGTCAAAACCGTTTATTTGTTAATCGAATAGTTAAGAACCGGATAAAGTTTGACGGTTAACCGTGAAACGTGGACTTATTTTAGTTAAAATTTTTGGTTTGAAAAATTTTAATTTGAATTTTTTAATGATTTTTTTTCGTTTTAAAATTTTTTGCTTGAAATTTTTGTTTGTTAATTTTTTTCGTTTCAAAATTTTGTTTGAAATTTTTTGTAATTTTTTGAAGTTTTTTGATTTTTGTTTGAATTTTTTTGTTTCAAAATTTTGTTTGAAATTTGTTGTATTTTTTGTTTGAAATTTTAGTTTGGAAAATTTTGGTTTGAATTTTTTTAAGATTTTGCACTCTTTAATAAAGAACCGGAACTGTTAGAACAAAGACATATTGCAACAATATGTTTTCATGATGGAATAGTACACGTCAGAACATTGTAATGCAACGTCATCAGTTTTGCATCATCGTTCGAAATAGTATTCATGATAACGTCATCATGACTACTTGTCTACAGTTTCTAAATACAGGTGATGTGATGAAATCATTTACCAAGATTACTGATTTACAACAAAATGTACGTTATGGAATTTTAGCTAGCCAAATGATCCCTACAAAGTTTAATAAAGAATCGTAGTGAAGCTTGAAAATGATAAAAATATAATATTACCAGCAAGATATTTACCCATGGAAGCATCAATACAAGAAAAACTGTTACGTTTTGTCACTATTGGAAGTTACAACGACATGCAGCTATCCGATTGGAAGTTCATTTCCAAGAGAAACTAGCAGCACCTGCGAACTGTATTGTGTATGAGGAGTTTTCCTCACTCCTAGAGATCGACCACCAGCGCAGCATTATCCTGGACTTTTAAATTACAAGGTACGTATACGTTATGTATCATTTCCATTCACGATGTTGAATACATTACAACTAGCTAGTGCCTTAAACGGTAGTCCATTATTCAGAAATCATTTTACCGGGATATTTGCAAGCGATGAGTTGCTCTCACTGATTTCCCTTCCTCTGGCAGTCATTGTAAATACACATCCATCCACAAAATTAGGAAGCCATCGGATTGCAATTTATATTGATAATCGCGGTGTTGGAGAATATTTTGACAGCTTAGGCCTTCCTCCTTATGTAGCACAACATGTTGCATTCTTAAAACTTCATTGTATGCACTATAAAATATAATAAACCAAATGCAAAGTCTTGGTTCATCCGTATGTGGTTATTATGCTTATTTTTATTTGTGCTGTAAAGCCCAAGGAAAATCTCTGCGTGAAATTCAATAGTTGTTCACAACAGTACCCATGGTTAATGATCGTAGACTACTACAATATACCTTCCAGGTAATTTTTATAATATTTATCATTGAAAGTGTAGTTGTTTTATCATAATCTATTTCTAAACTAATCATCCTTTTTCTCGTTCTTTTTACAGAATTCACAATACGAAGCTTTGCAAACCGGTGCTATGCTGCAAAACATGGAAACAAATCATCACAATCAAGAAGAGGAGGAGGTCTAATGAAGAAACCCAGCTCAATATACAAACATTGTCAATACATTAGTGTAACAAGAAAGAAAAAAGAAGAAACAAGAAAAAATGAATAGAATACAATTTATGCTTATCTATGTGTTTTTATTGTTCATTCCATCAATATGATAAATACAATATTATCAGATTCAAAGTAATGTTCTCTGCGATATAAGACGAGAACCCTGGTCATAAATCTAGTTCAATGTTTCCATCTAATTCCTTGATAACATTGACCAGAGACCCATCGCGCATCAAAACAAAATCGTTGATCACGTGACCGTACTAGCATATGACACCCTGAGGGTCCTACCAAATTGAAGAGGGATACCCGTCCATACCTTATAACTTTATCAAAGAGGATAAAATAAATCAATAACCGAACACGTGGTTGTACTAAAAAATTTGGCAGCTTTGTACGCATGAAAGGACCACCGAAATTTATCATGATACATATTGAGGTCCTGTACTATGCTTAAATTGGACAATTTCCAAAATTGAAGGGGTGGGTTAATGCACCCCTGCCAAATTTTAAGAAGGGTGCATCAATATACCCATGTCTTATGATAAGAAATTGAACCCTATACATGACCATATAAGGTAATAGGTCCTAATCAAAGGGTATAACTTAGGCCAAAACTAAACACGTGGTACTAATTATTGCTTACGTTTATATTTTGGCAATTTTATACCCCGAAAGGGAACGAGATGGACTTACCCAAATTTATAGATATATATGTCAGGGACCAGTACTATGATACCAAATGTTTAAATTTGGCAATTTCTAAAATTTAAGGGGTGGGGCAAGGTACCCCTCCCAAAAATTTCAAGGTGTGCACAAATGTACCTATGTCTTATGATAGGGAATGGACCCTACACATGACCACATAACCATATAAGGTAATAGGACCTCATCCGAGGGGATAAATTGGGCCAAAAATCTCCGAAATTTGAATTATTGGCAATTTTGTACCCATGAAAGGGAAAGAGGTGGACCAACCAAATTTATAGTGATACATACTAGGGTTCTATACTATTATACGAAATGTTTAAATTTGGCAATTTCCAAAATTTAAGGGGTAGGCCAAGGTACTGCTTCCAAAAATTTCAAGGGGTGCATTAATAATCTCATGCCTTATGAAAGGTAATGGACTCCTGTATACGCTCATATAACCATAAAGGGTAATAACACCTCATCAAAGGGGGTAAATTAGGTCAAAAACCTCCGAAATTTGAATTTTTGGCAATTTTTTACGCTAAAAGGGAACGACATAGACCCGCAATACTAATAGAGGTACATACTATGGCCCTAGGCTACATACCCAATTTTTAGATTTGGCAATTTCCAAAATATAAAGGGTGGTCCTATGTACCCCTGCCAAAATTTAGGGTGTGGGCCAAGGTGCCCCTACCAAAATCTAGAGGGGGTGGTCGTTAGTACCCCTAGGTCATTGACTGCTGGCCAGGGTCATTGACCTTTGGCCTATGACGTCACAAATGTTGGGGATCAAAGACCCAACTTCGATCAGGTCACCCCCTTACTACTATAGCCTCCAATCTTCAGTGTTGTAAATCACCTTCAGTTGTCCCATAAGCTATGGAATGTCACTGCAATACACCAAATCGCCATCATTTGTAAAATTAGGAACTAGGTTCACCTCTCTTTTCCTATACATAGATATATTCACATTTTGGTTTATTCAATTCCATTGTTGAAGTGATGCGAGCAACAGGGCCTTAGACTTATGAAGGTTTAAGTCTCTGATCAGATCATTCAGCTCTTCCTAACTTATCACATGTGGTTCATTTGTGTCAGGCACTGGAGCGTAATTGGGATCTGACTGTGTACTCGAAGATTGTGCAACCTTCTCACAAGCAGCAGGTTCTTCATCGAATGAAACACTGCACAGGGTGTATGGGTCTGATGGTACGGGTACAGGCAGACAAAAATCATGTCTCACCGGTGTCCTCGCGGAATCCAAGTTAGGATACTCCATTTTCTGCTTCATGTTTTTTGAGAAACTTTTTATATTAGTCAGGCAGAAGTAACAGTCTGAAACATGATCACGGGGCTCGCGCGAAACCATAGGTACGGCGAATGGCATCGATTTATGTGTGTGTACCTTTCAACCATCCTGTGAGAGTACGCGCACACGAGTTACAACTTTGTTTCGGAGCCCAAACGCGATCATGGCCGCCGATTTTACACCCGAAGTACAGATGGTAGGCTGTCTTCAGGAACGGTGATAATGGCCTACTTTGCCCTTTGAAAGTCACTTCCCCCCATATGTAGCAGAATGAATCTGTCGAATTGTTGCAAGTTCTCGGCATGTTCGCTTAACACAAATGTCAATATTTTCGCAGAAATATTTTTCACCTACGGTATACACAGACATAGCGGAACACAACCTTCTAACACGAAGATGAACTCGAAACTGAAATATTTGTTTCACGCGACAACATGGTGTATGTCTTGGCGCCTTTTTCAACAATCTGTCTGTTGTCTTGAGAAAAGGGAGCCGACGAATGATCGCAAGTTGATTACGAAACCTTTCTCCGACAATAACGCTTAGGTTTTAGTGTATACACTGTGGAACGACAATAAATCTTTGCAAACCAAGGGAAGGGGGTACGTTTCCGGGGAGTCGTGAGCTAGAGAAAAGAATGTTCCTGGGATATAGCCTAGTAACGGTTCTTGGGTTAAGATAAAAATTCATAATTATGGACTCCAAACACGGAAAATATATTAAATATGAAAAATAGATTTCTCTGTCAATTATGGAAACAGCACTCCGCCAAGAAAAAGCACTTACGTGCTGGAACTTTCTCGATGAGATATTCGTAATCAACGTCTCAAAATCTATCAGGTACACTCTTCCACCCTCATGGGAGGATTTTCATGCCGACCAGTGTTATTATTATTATTTTCATTTAACATTAAAACCAACAAGAATATTTTCCGTTGTTCTTTATTGCGTTCCAGAGTGTCCGAAAAATGTATTCAGAAAAACAAAAAGACAATCTAAGAATATAAAAACGAGATTTGTAGTGTATCGCATTTTAATTTGTGGAAGAACGTTGCATCAGTAGAAACCAAATCATACGTTTCCAATATGCAAATAGTAAATATGTACAGTATATCTTTGAGTATTTGTGAACACATAATACGAGTTTGTATAATTTAATGTCCATTTAATAATACAAGCGTGTCTCGATTAGAAGCATTTAAGAGATCAAAGGAACACAAGTTCTCTCTTGTAAAACACAGTAATATATCATTCACTATCCCCTTCTATATTCTAAGAAACGAAACGGGTAATTCAATAACGAATAATGAATAAAAGTATAATGAAATATGAATATAGATTACTGTTCCTGATAATATTTCAAACAAGATCTATCTCCATTCTTTAGGTTAACATGTGAATGATTATTGCATCTCGTTTCAAGATGGAAATCTTTCTGCTAAGAGAATTAACATCCATCGGGTAAGAACAAATTAAATTTAAAACTATTAATGTAGAGTAGACTAGATTTGAACTGAAGACGGTGGAATCACCACACCTCTGCCTATAACACCTCGACTATTCTTCCACTCCTCGAGAAGTCTCCTGGCTTGATAGTTGTCTTTATAAAATGAACGCATGAGAGAGAGAGAGAGAGAGAGAGAGAGATAAAGAGAGAGAGAAAGAGAGGGACAGAGAGAGAGAGAGAGACAGATAGACAGAGAGAGAGAGAGAGAGAGAGAGAGAGAGAGAGAGAGAGAAAGTGGAATATAATTAATAACTTTTTAAATGAGAAAAAAGAACAAATATAAACGCAGACGTGTTTCGTTTCTTAGATGAAGGCTTAAGTAGCCAAGTATCGGTAGGACAAATCTTTGGATACTAATAACCGAGCAGTAGTCGGGTAAATAATATCTTGCTCTTGTAACCTATTTATGTCATAATAGATACCGAGAAAATTGGCATACGAATATTTTCTCCAACTTACTCTGTTACTTTAGAAAAAAAATGGGAGGATAAAACTTTTAGTTTGTTTCAATTTTCTGTTAAAATGTATGCTGTCATTCACTAGCTTAAATTAGCAAAGCAAATTTCGCCAAGTAGTGTTATGATAAATTTTCTTCCTAGATTCTATTGCATTGAATAACTTTAAGTATTATGATATTGGGAAAATATTTCTAGTCATGCATTATACTTTAGAATGGGCCGAAATAGTTTTTGGGTGGAATTTCTATTGACCGGGTTGCGGAAAATTTGCCTTGTGCTAGTGGTAGTCAACACAGAAAATTTTGATTTTTTAAGTCAACCCCTTGCTTTGCTTCATGGGTTAGTGGTAGTCCACACAGAAAATATGGATTTCTTTGGTCAACGTCTTCCTTTGCTACATGGGACTTGAATATTTTCATAGCTGCGGATATGCAACCCGCCCAACTCTATGCAGAAAATAATATTGCATAGCTATAGCCCTTGGTTCTTTTTTACAAAGAAGCATTCTGAGGCTGAAAATAAAGCGGAAGAGAAAAGCGAGATGAGAGATTGTTCCTATGTGGTTAAAAATGGTAATCAATTAGACGAAAAACTGTATTCATATGTTTCAATTCATATTTTCTGTATATATAGCGTGAAAAATATTTTGTTAACTTGACATTGCAGCTTGTCTCACGTATATAATGAACAGTTTATTTTAGACTCGTTTATATTATAAAGAAAATTTTAATTAAGTGCTCTCATATCAAATAATTTTGAAATCGGGTGTGCAATGATAGAAAATATACTTTTACCTACAACATTGTACACTACAAAAATAATACCTGAACCATTGTTTTATAAGAAGTCGGAAACATTGTAATTTTGTGCTCAGTTCAGTTACGATCAGGAGTACCTTTTGGACATTTGCAGAGCCGTTTCAGAAGGTTTATATCCGCCAAATCTTCTAAAAAAAAAGTCTGGACCAATTGCCATGTCCCGATGGTTTGCGACTGCTTCTTCCATTCTCCGATTATATGCTAGCATCGAAAATCACGAAGAAGCACTTCGTTGGCTTGCACAGTGTGTCAGCAAAGTAGTTTGGTTTGAAATGAAGCGAAATTCTTTTCTCACTAACGAGACGCGACACTTGTGGCTAATCGCTCGATCTGCATTCATTCTTCCAGAGAAATTAAGAAGAATCATGTATACTGTGATTAGCTGTGGCGGCTAATGTTAGTGTTTTAGCGTTGGGTAGCAACCAAAGATTTTCAATATATATATTGTGGATACTTTCAAATATCTGGGATCAATATTAACAGACGGAAATCATATTCACGAAGAAATTAAATGTCGACTAAAAGCAGGGAATTCGTGTTACTATTCGGTTCAAAATCTCTTGTCGTCGCGAATTATGTCGAGGAATTTGAAGCTTAAAATACATAAAACGATAATCATGCCTGTTGTTCTGTATGGTTGTGAAACATGGTCGCTTACTCTGAGAGAAGAACATAGACTGAAAGTATTTGAGAACAGGATCCTGAGAAAAATATTCGGACCCAAGAGGAACGAGAATGGGGAATGGCGGAAGCTTCATAACGAGGAACTACATAGTTTATACGGTTTACCCAACATTGTTAGGGTCGTCAAGTCTAGGAGGCTTAGGTGGGCAGGTCATGTAGCTAGAATGGAAGAAAGTAGAAACGCTTTCAAAGTCTTGACTGGTAGACCCATAGGAAAACGACCATTAGGAAGACCTAGGCGCAGATGGGAGGACAATATTAAGATGGATCTCGCAGAGATAGGAATACAAAGTAGAAACTGGATGCAATTAGCTAAGGATAGAAGTCAGTCGAGAGCTTTTGTGAACGCGGCACTGAACCTCCGGGTTCCATAGGCCATAGAGTTAGTTAGTTAGTTAGTTAGTTAAGAAGTAAAGAAGTGAAGAATTTACTTTCTAGTACCTCTTTACATGTCTTAAATAACACATTTTTTACTTCTATAACTGTAAAATACATTAATCCGTTTTAAAAAGCCGAAAATAATCCGTCAGAGAATCTCTAATTTGGTTGTGTTGCAGCGAGCATACAACGACCAGATTTCTGCAACACGGACATTGGAGCAAATGCTTAGTCGCTTTTCCGCTATCTCAGGAGTTGTAGTGGTCGTTGCAGTGGTCGTGAAACGCGGAAGGTTTTCTCTGAGAAAAGATTTTTAGCGCTAAATCCTAAGTCTGAATATTATTTCACTACCAATTAGCAAGTGACTTTCAGTTTTATGGATTCATGATGATATTTAAGTTATGTGCTCAAGCAAATAATACAAATAATTTTTAGGTGATCACAGAATTACAAACTAAGAAAGAAAATGTGTAGTAGTGCAGAAAACAAATGAAGATAAACACGCATTTACAATTTAATTGTTAGTTTAGAACAGGAAGCAAAATTTTAATGTCAGATACACTCGCCAATCCAAAAATGATGGTCGCCACAAATTATGAGAGGTGCCCCACCGCATTTGATCTGACAAAGAAAGATATTAAATCAGGGCATAAAATCCCAAAACAAGACAACTAGATTCAGGATAGATCCATTTTGTTTGAATTGGACAATTCACTTAATGTTAAAAAAAAAATCTTACTGTAAGACTTCACGTTTGTGTAACGCTCCGGAAGGGAGAATTAGAAAATTGTGAAGACTTCACTTTCCATGTCCGCTGGAAAGACTTCACATTCAGAGTTTTCTTTCACGCAGTGACAATTATTTTCGTAGGAAACAAACCGCGCAGCCCTGTGAGTTTAGGCAGAAACTGTAACGAAATCCTCTTAATCCCCTTTCTTTCCGAATTACCACCGCGGGACCGAAATCCGTCCTTGAAAGAATAAAAAAAAAAAGTACAGCCAAACTTTCGAAACACAGATCTGACTTCCGCGGAAAAAATCCTGACAAATTAGAGAGAGTTTTCGCCCTACTGTATTGAAAGACCGCGTGGGACACACAGATAACGTAAATGTATGCTCTCACTTTTAATATATTAAATTAATTGAAAAAAATATTTTAGTAGTTCAAGGATGTTACTTAGCAATGACAAACCTAGTATTTCAAATAACAAATTCATGGTACGCTAACACATGTGATAACGAAAGAGATTAGACAAAGAATTTTAGACGCTGCAGCTCTGATATTGCAAGAAGACATTTTGTCACAAGTTTACGATCTTGAGCATTTTCACTGCAACGGCGAAATCCTAGCTGGACGCAAGAATGGTATTCCTGAATTGCTTCTACTCTTTATAACAGCTTTATGTAAGACTTCAAACAGAAAAACTATCTCAGAAGATGTGAACCAAAAAGCTTTTGGCAATCAGCAATGTCCTTATTAAGCTGGTGCAACCAAAATCTTACACATGTCATGTGATGTTTGCATTTGCTATTACCTATATCGAAAGTATGAATTCTAGGACTAGTCATTATAATAAATTCTTTAGATTTCTGTAAATCTTATAAAAAGCTTTAAAATTTGAAGATGTGGCCACAACGACTTCAAGTGTTAAGTTAGATGATTAAAATGTCAACAAATGTTCACATGAAGAGAAACTCGAAACATGATCGGAATCCATTATCATTGGACGTTTCGGAAGTGTACCATACCGAGTTTTTAACTGATCAAAAGATGGAACCAACAAAATTCAAATGCAAAACTTTTCAGGTTTTACTGTAAGTGAACCCGAAGCAACGAAATAAATTCGCTTTTCAAGTGTTTTGTTCTTCTGTGCACAGTCATCGGGAAGTTCAAAATATATTCCATCTTGGCAAGGATTTATGAAGAAAACATCAGCAACGAAAACCGTAATTTCTTATTCCGCAAGTCAAATAATTCCGAACCTACCATAAATGGAAAAGTTACAGACGTAAATACAATTTACACTAGTCTCCCCAGTACTATTGAATGAACGAAGAAAAATAAACAGAAGATATCTATAGTAAGACTTTATCAGCCGTTATATACGAAAGAGTTTGACATAGTGTCTGCTACTGAACCCAACATTGATATAAGTAAAGTGGTTGTTCGCCATTGTTTGTTTAACCTTTTCCTACTTGGGAGCAGTTGGTTACTTAATGGCTGTCAGAATTTTGGGGACAAATTTACGCCAAAAATTGTGTTCCTCACATGATTAGAGGCGAACATTATTCGCGCAGTACACTTAAGCGTCTCCTAACTACCTTGGCTATTCAGTGCATTCTTTTTGAGACTATCAATATAAAAGTGAATCAAAAAGATGTTGTTTCTGTACAATCACGAACAAGCTTTCAATGTTTCTCCCAACAATACTTATTTGCAGCAAATCTTGAGTAGTTTAAACACAATTAAGGAGAGAGAAGCTACAAACAACAGAGTTTCGAAACTTCGGATTCGATATTAAAAACTGATGGAAAATACACAAGTATTCACTGCTGGTGAAAGGATGGGAATGTGGGAACTTCATTTGTACGGAGCACATAAAATGTTACCTATTTTTTATGTGTATTTACAAAACATGCTTCAATTGCAGAACATAGTGATAGAGAACGAGTTCGAACTATACATATATTTATCAATCGTTTTTTCACTGTTAGTAGCACGAACAAGTTCTGGAGTGTTACATGGAAAGTTATGGTAATCGAAAAACACTAATGAGATCAATGAAGACGAGTGGAGGTCTGGTGCACGGAAGAGGCATAACAACATCCACCATGGCCCGATAGATATCAGCCATGCCAGAATGTGAAAAGAAAATGGAAGCATTTCAAGAATTCGAAGATGTCTTTTTATCCATAGCTCATTAGAACGTTGAACTGAGGGACTCCAGAAAAGAAAGAAACCAAGGTGATCTCCATAAAATAATGCTTTGGTTTAAGAAGCAGAATTCTTTTGGACTACATTCGAACAAATTGTTTAGCATTTCAGCAAGAATAGTCGATGATACCGGATGCAACGTTATGAAGCAACAAATATTGGGTTGTGAAGCTTAGAAACCTTGAAAGATAAGACGTACGGTGATGATTTTCGGTATGTGTACTTTGTACACAGAATGTTTTATTATTATTTGAGGTACCATTTACATGAGAACAAGATAAAACGAAGTCCTATCATTTCCGAATTCGATCATATTGCACTTCTTCTTTCATTAACTGCTGCTCGATTTTAATATTTTTCAGAGTTACTATCAGATGCAAAATGCTTATGCATCAATTTCGATCCGTGTGATTGGGAACTGTAGCGTAAAGATACGAGGGTCATCCGGAAAGTGGTAAATGTTTGCGTCGCATGAACAGCTGACGAGTCGGGGATTCGCTGGGTAAGGTCAGACCGCGTCAGTGGCTTGTCTGCCTGCTCTGTGCGAGGTTGCGTGACGCTAGCAGTGCCTGTGTTTTGTCTGTGCTCGTTTATATTTATTAAACGAATTGAGAACACCGCCAGTTGTGAAGTGAGGGCCGTGATTAAATTTCTTAATTCACGAAACGTTCGACCTTGTGAAATTCATCGCCAATTAAAGGAGGTGTATGGAGACAATGTGATGGACGAGTCGTCTGTTCTGGGGAGGGGGAGTACACACGACGAGGAGCATTCAGGGAGACAATCTGTCTTTACAGACGAACTGCTGAGGTCAGTAGACGAATGCGTGAGAAACGATCGGCGCGTCACAAATGATGAACTCTGTGATTTTCATCTCTTTACGAAGCTTAAGGACTTTCTGGCGGGAAAAAGATTTGACAGCGATGAAGAACTGAAACGAAGCTTGACTACGTATCTGAATACGCTGGCGGCGGAGGGCTATGATGCTGGAATACAAAAACTCGTCACACGGTATCACAAATGCCTCAATTTGCATGGTGATTATGTGGAGAAGTAGTGAAAAGTATCCTCTTTCCAATAAAAATGTGTATATTTGTTAATATGTACTACTGTGTCTTTATTGCACAAACGGGTATCACTTTCCGGATGGCCCTCGTACATACCAGTAATGGATCGCAAGTAGCTCCAGATTGGATTTTAATCTTAATTGTCTGTAACCGTATAACATCTTGTAGTTTTATGTGGTCTTGCAGACGTTTCGTACTTCACTGCTCGGAAGATTACAAACTCTGCTTCAGAGAAAATTCGTGTAGTAACAAAGTGCAAGATTAAATCCCTGAAGACACTGATATTCATTGAAGAGAGAGAAGGCACCGAAATGTTTGAAATTAACGATTTTTAATATAAAATATGTATTTTACATATTTTTATCTTTCAGAAGAATGACAAAGGTTATTAAATCCTATAATTATTTAATGTACGTAGTTAACGTCTAAATGTATTGAGAATTTGCAGAAAAGGCCGTCGTTCTCCCAATTTTCAACAATTTTAAAGTTTAGATGCTTTTATAACACAAGAACAGCAACTATCTAATAAAATTCATTTCATTACACTAAGAACAGTATTTAAATACACATTAAAATACAAATTACTTCATATACTTTCAGTTTCGTACATATTGGCTTTTTATTTTATGGTACTAGGACTGATTGTATTAGAGAAAATGCATTTCTAAAAACTAAGGGAGCCGACATGTTTAATCGCCATTTTGAACACTTTCCGATGCTCGGATTCGTGGGGACATTTTAGTGTTAGTATATAACAAGTAGTTCTGAAACATATGTAAAAATCAGCTTGCCCTTAATTCGTTCTGCCACAAAGGGTTATTTGCGTGGAGTGTATGTTCTTAAATGTAATTGAAAATCAAGTGTTCCCACTGCGTACTTACAACGGAACATTTTCTGGTGTCACACGAAATGTGGAACGAGACTATGGTCAATCGATTTGTGTTATTGACCACGAAAATCCATAGGCGGGGAAAACCCTCGATCGCAACCGTTTCGAACTTATGGGTGGAAGAATAGGGGCACTGCCAACACAACACGTTGTCGATAATGAGACGAAATATGGTGCGAGTTAGACGAAAATATGCATAGAAGCACAGTTAAACATATGCTACAATGTTACATTACATTCGACAATACTCTGACAACTGAGGGCAGATGCGCAGCACGTAATAACAGAGGAGGAGGGCGGATAGCGTGGTCTATAGCGTTGGGGGAAGTCCCATAGAAGGTATGCACACATACGAGGCGGACTTGAGGGGAATAGCATAGAAATATATTATGGACCTGGTCAAGTACATAGGAGGAGAGTAGAAACGCAACGTGACAACGGCCTTCACATTCCTGAACTGATCTTTCAATGTACAGTGGTGTACTGGACTTTACAGTACATTCACACAGGGGCGTATATTGTTGTCTAACTTTTATGTCATCATCATAAGCTTAATCATAAACATATGAAAATGAATGCCTACATGTATACAAGAGTCTATACTCATCGGACGTTCCGAGTTGAGGAGTCCGGACCCTATGGACAATCCCTCCCATAGATTGATTACTTGACCATGTATTATTACTGTACCATTCCCCTGACGTCTTGCTTTTCCATTTTCCTCAATTATATGACTAATTTTACTTGCGCTTACCTGCCCCTCCTCTGTCGTTATGTGCTAAGCATCTGCCCTCATTTCTCAGAGTATTGTCAAATATAATGTCACATTGTAGTATATGTAGTACTTCTATGCATATTTTTATCGAACTCGTTCCATATTTCGTCTCATTATCCACAACGTGTTGCGTTGGCAGTGCCCCTAGTCCCCTCCATAAGTACAGAACTGTTGTGATCGAGGGTTCTTCCCGCCTATGGATTTTCGTGTTCACTAACACACATCGATTTACTATAGTCTCGTTCCACATTTCATGTGACACCAGGAAAAGTTGTAATGTACCATTACAGTTGAAAGTAATGGCAACTTTTTTTTACGCACCCTGTACCTAGTAATTTTTTTTTATTCAATTTCGGTTTAGTTCCACATTTTATTTACTCTCTTTACTTCGAATTAAATATAATGAATCGAAAGGTTTCATTAGTAACCATATTCCCACTGAATAATATACTTATTTATATTTTGATTAAGTGTAAATCCCATTTTCGCATATACAAGTCGAATAGTTACAAGATTTACCATTCTGACGTCATACCGAAACATAGTTCCGTCATTGGATATAAATTTTCTTAATTTCAGACCAATGTAGAATTTAGTCAGGTACCTAATCTTTCCCTCACCCCCTCTCACTAGTCCATAGTCACTTTCAGATCCGGTTATATCTGGATTTGCCAAATTTCTATTTGTTTTGTAATTTCCGCGGCTAAAGTTTTCGTTTTGATTGGAGGAATTCTCCTACCTCTGGCTTTTTCGGCGCAATGTTATCAGAATAATCGAAGACACACTAGCAGGAACAGCTTGTGATTTTCTTGCCAAATATTTTTCGGGAAGGTCTTGAATTTCCAAGGAAAACTAAGGTAACATATAATGTAATTCAATAGTTAAAGATTTACAACGGAATAGGAGCCCGGAAAATCCACAAATTTTGGTAAAGAAGCTGCAATTCAGTGAAATAAGGATTTGTGTTTACAGACGCCATATTGCTCGTTATCCAAGCCAAAGAATAGACAATATAGGAAAGTGATTTTTGACATTTTAAAACTCAGTTAGGATTAGGGAAATACGACCTGGTTTCGTACATATATTATAGTGTGTATAGTAAATGTGATTTTTTTTACTATTTAGTAATTGCATGTACACAGTAGGTTTTATAGTTGCAATGTTAATTATCATAATGGCAGCTTAAGCTAGCGTAAAAGGGCTCCTATCCCCTTTTCCAAATTGAAGCAGTTCTAGCGGGGGAATGGGTTAGTTATTGTCTGTTTTAGGGCCTTTTTCCCCTTTCAGGGGAAGGGTCCCTTAATAAATCTCGTTAAGGTGCCCCCAGGGCATCAATCTTTAGCAATCATTATGTAAACAATTGGTCAGGTCAATTGGGCCTAGGGTTACCCTTCTCATTTTGCCCCCCTAAATTAAATAGAGCCAACTGTATATACCAACAAGGGAGTATTTTTCCTCAACATGCATGCAATTAAATGGTGCATGTTTGGTTTAGTTAGTTGTCTTTATGTATAGTACTAACAGTGGTGTATGTAGTTAGTAGTTTTGTGTGAGTGTGTGAATTTTCGGTTAGGACAGTGTATAAATATGCATTAATTTAGTACCATTTTTCTAACATAAATAAAGCAGAGTAAATATTAGATTTCTGATTAATGAGTACAAGTATATATTTCAGTACACGGTAAATTATGCCTCCACTACAGCGCCATAGTGCCCGTTTTCGGTAGTCAATTGTTTGTTGACATTACGACATCGCATGACTTAGTGATTTAGATTGTTTGATTTTGGCCATTTATTTCTAAATTACATCCCGTGGACATGGTTTTCGGTTCAGATGAGTATACCTTCATATAAGATAGCATGAGATCTTACTGTACTAAGAATTTCAGCTTGCTAGGTCCAGTAGTATTTGAAATATCCACTGAAATAAAGAATACCTATTTTCTTAATAGAAGTAAAGCCCATATGCTGTTACTGTTTGTTTCAAAATGTAGTATTAAATTCTCTTTTCCCGTGGCTGTAGAAAATTTCCATTGTTGCTTTAGTTTTATCAACAAATCAGAAATAGATTAAACGTTGACAATTTAACTTTCAGTGAATACACGTATGATTTTTTTTTAAACTGCGAAGTAAATACAATTTGGGTGTTTCGAAACAAAGAGTACGTGGTTCGATGAATGTTATCTGTGGTAATTTGAGCGTGATAGATTGTGATAATTATATATTTATTAGTGTGTAATATAAATATGTGTATGGCCTGCGCGTAAAATGTATGAAATACGGTGTCTATAAAATATTACTTCGCGCGAAAATTAGTAGATAATGAATGAATGTAATGATATATTAATAATATGATATAAAATGTGAATGAGATGATATGACACCTATATTTAAATGGATAGGCCTAGTGTATGTTATATAGTGAAAATATGAATACGTTTACTAAAAAAAATCTCTCACGTTTTGACTTCTACACCAGTACATTCATCCAACCGAGTTTGCTACTTGGATAGTAAATTGTAGTTGGAAATTGTGTGTTGCTTCGCATTTAAGTACCTCATACTAACAGCCCCGGATCTTAAGCCTTTCAATAGATAGGGTAGCATCATGTGGGAATTACTCCTAAAGGTTGACAGAAATGATAATTAAGAAAACTAACTGCTATATTCTGTGATTTTCGAAAAGTACAGCTTCGGTCATGTGTACCTTTAACATTCATTGCCTCTCCGAGATTTTTTTTCGTTGCTTACCTTATGTATTTATTATGCAGTGCTCATATAACTCAGTTCGGACTATCCGATTAAATCAACTACTACTAAATTAATATTTATGTCATTCCCGTACCCGGGCATCGACCCCATCCCACCTTGAATATTTTCGTTTTCTTTTCTCCTAGTTTAACTAGATAGTGATGGAAATTAATCGATGCCTCAGAATTTAGCGCATTCTGCGAAGGGGAGCTATCGGTGAAGTTTGGCAGTAGAAATCACCGATCCAAAATTCAGTTTATTTAATTTTTTTTTGGCAAAGTATCATTAGGGATATCTTAGCTATTACTTTTACTCTAGTTTCTTTACTGTCCTTGAACCTTCTTAGTTCTTCTGAGGGGGTCGAATATTTTTTTTACTTACTTAGAGATTTCAAAATTGGGGACGCAGTTACCTGGTCACTTCCCCCTTTCCTTTTATCCTGCTGGTTTGGGCCGGATACGGGGCTCAGATTTCAATCTTAGAAGCAAATTCTTGTGGGATTGGGATCTGATGGACACAGACTTGCATCCTTGGCAGCAGGGCGCCCCCTAGGTTACGTAATTGAGTAAGCCGAACCCCTTTTGGCATAAAAGAGAATATTTGGTTATAATATGTTGTATACGCAAATTCGACCACTTATCTTTCGTAGTTGTAGTGTTCTGTCTTCTCTCTCTTTACCTATTCTTCTTCTACTTCTCCTCTAGAGTTATTTTTTTATTTTTCAACCTCCCCCCCGGTTTCTGAAACTCATTAAAAACATACAATATTCATATCACTTATTTCGATCGTATGTACTAACTGAGACATCGAGGGATGCAATTCGTGGAGGTATTGCACCACAACTCAGAACCATTTTCGCGATATTCAATCCACCACGGGAGAAACTGACTAGAAGGTACACTATGCTTTCAGATTCCTAGAAACTTATTTGTTATTCATTGATCGTACAACTTATATCCATTGATTACTGATTTCTGGTTTTTCTTTCTATTGATTGGTCATATAGTGTGTATGTATTAGTAGTTTGGGCCCACTAGTTTCGAATAACCTTGATTTTTTTTCTTTCTCTGTATATACATCTATATATATGTACTTACATAGTTTGAAAAGTTACGTGCCTGCTCTATTTGTTGTATTTCCACCTCTTATGTCAAATTATTAAATAACACCAACTATTTTTTTTATACGCGGATCTTTAGTAAATTGAGAATGATTATTGATTATCGGGTTTACATATAAAGTACAATGTTGCAACCTTATGAGGGAAAAAAGTGAATTTTGATAGTCAGGGTTTTGTTTATTTTGAACCAATAAAATATGAATACTTATCGAATATAAAACGGTTATGTAGAATTTAAATGTCGACGAAATATTAAGATGGATATTAAAGTGAAATTTTTTATATTGAGTAATATGAATATATATATATATATGCGAGTATGTATGTAAAGGGCTCGGTATTTACCCTGGTTGTTTTAGGTTGCCATAGATTTTTGACACCCGATATTGACCAACTATTTGTGATATACAGTATTACCGCGTAAATTGTAATAAATGACATTTTGTTCAGTTGTTATTGATGTTTGTGACTATTAAAGTTGAATATCATGTTAAATACTGCATGTAAATAAAACAAGTAGCAGGTCGTAAGAAAAGTAAAAATAACCCTAATCCTTATCCAAATTCATTTTGCGAGATCATAGTGAAATTAGTAAGCTACGAAACAGTGTGCCCCACCAACGAATCTTTTATCAGAAAACTATGAAACAAATCCTTCCCCTACGATCGGAAACCTAACTATTCAGTGACTAGAATCCTTTGACTACACGATCTATACTAGAAGAAAAAAATTAATGATCTTAAATTCAATGAACTGAAATTTGGTCAATAATTTAGTAATGTGAATACAGAAATATGGAAATTTGTTCCCAATGTTTGGGACTGGACTCGATATTTTAAATCTTGATAAACTTTGAAATTTTATATCAAGTGCGTCAAGTGACGAAATGAGAAATATATATATATATATATATATATATATATATATATATATATATATATATATATATATATATATATATATATATATAATATGAAGCAACTATTTGTCTGTAATCAAAACAAAAACGATTAAATACTCTCATGGACACAAATCATAGTGAATAAAGAGAGTTGAGAAAGGGAGTTATTATCGACGTGAGAACAAAGACTCATAAAATTGTCGAAATGTCTCGTCTTGGGACAGAGACTCAATAAAATGCTACTAAAGTGTTTTTTTTAAGAATGATTAACCAATTATATATTTTTTTTCTTTTTTTCCGCAATGATATGTATTCATTGCACTGAATATTAAATATATTGACCTTTGAATTTTCTTTTTTTCCCTTTATTTTTGTCTTTCGTCTTTTGTCGAATTTTTTTTTATGTAATCCAACTTTTAATATCTCTAGAAAGAGAAATGTGTTATTTGATATTGCTGAAAGTAGCAGATTTCTGTGCATGCTTATGAACCATTCTTTTCATGTATTAAAATTTTCCTGTTATGTCAAACTAAGTTTTCTTTTATTGAAATGTAATAAATGTCTATAGAAATGTAGTTAGGTTAGTTTAATTCAACTAAATACAACCTGAAGTATACATTGTCCTGTATGGATGTGTGTGAGTGAAATGTAGGTTTAGTATTAAGTGCACCAATTATTTTGACATATATGTGTGACTTACTATAATTAATGGTAGTTAGCAATTAAAGTCATTGAATGTCAATACTAACTTAATTTAAGTTGGCTCTATGAAGGAAGTAAAAAGGACGGAAATAGCCTGACGAACGATCATCATGGGAGAACTGTGAAAGTCAAAATCTTCGACAAATATGTGCTACTCTAATTTTTTTTCTTTCCTGTGGTCGATTCTAGCATGCCATCAACTTCGTCGTTTATTTTTCAAATATTGGATATTAGTCTAGAACTTCTGGAAATATTGAATAAACGGTTAAATTAAACTTTCTCATCTATCTCAGAGCTAGATTGGGATAATTCGGTAGTTTGGGTTAAATGGATCTAGATCTGGGATGTATGGGTTAACATGTGTCTACCTTTGATCACCTTAATACCAAACATTCACCCAATAGCTATTGGAAATGATCCCAATTCGATAATTATTCACTTTTTCTTTACCATATTTCTCAAAATATCCAGTAACAGTTTCCTCTTTATCACCTTCTTACTTTACCTCTTTCCTCTTTTATCTTCCTTTTCCTTTCTTCATCATCTTCTTCTTCTATTTTTAATAAAACTGAAAAGGGGGTCGTGACTGGGAATTCTATATGTAATAAACACGGTCATGTATTTATTTGATTTTATTTTCTTTAGAAGTCCGATAAAAAGTTTTCTCATTTCGATCGAACCTAGTATGTTCGAAATTAAGAAATGGATATTATATTTCAATATAATTAGACATAAGCTGATAGCTTCATGTATATCCCCACCAGGGGGGAAGGGTTCCCACTCACGACTTATCCCATGCATCACATTTGTTGCAGATTTTTTTTCTTTCCCTCAATCAGTTTTAGATTGGAAAACGTGACAGGATTCGTTGTTATGGAAACGGTGGTTTCTATGGCAACGGCCCCCTTTTTCAGTTTTAGAGTGGCGACACGTGACAAGACTGTTGCCATGGTAACGCATGTTTGCTGTGGTAACGGATCTGAAAATGCTTATTGAATAATACAAGTTATCATTGCAATCAGTTTTTGATTGGTGAACCGCGACAAGAATGGTTGTCATGGCAACGTTTGTTCCCATGGCAACGGATCTCAGTTTAAATGGCGACCGATAGATCTGAATTTTTTTAAAGAATGTCAAAGAGTGAGGTTGAAGGCATGTTGAATTGATCACAACATTGAAATTAATAAGAGAAATTTTATAGTCAAGTGAAACAAGTAGAGTCGTTGGCTACTTTGTCATTTTTGTTTCCTTTTCTAAGGGGGAAAAAGAGAAGGAGTGTCAAATTTATTTTCTAAATTAGAACTAAACGCTAGAAGGGTTTCAAGGAAGGAAAGAGAATGGGAGTCCTTTAATTCATGAATAATACTTGTCTGGATAGCGAATAAGAATTTTATAGTATATGTGTATTTTTGATATATATCTTGTCTTTTGTAAAGTGTCAAAGCTATGGCAACAAATAAAAAAGTTGTTTTGTCACAGGACGAATGTGAAGTCACGTGCACTCGATGCACGTTAGATGAAAAAGAGAAAAGATCTCGCGCCCCGCGGAGATTAATAAGATGCACCGGTTGTGGACTAAAATGGATCCACTTTGCTTGCTCCGATTTGGATGATACTGCTGAAAATGCAGAAAAGGTTCAAACCGGCGAAATAATAAAATACTGTGAGGATTGTGAAAAGGACCGAGGCCAAATATCTCCAGCGGAGATATCTGACCTCGATGATGAGGAAAAGAATGGAAATCACAGTGATTCTCGGGATCAGACGGCAAACCCGAAGGAAGGAATGTCATCTGGAGGGTCTGACACGTCTGCATTAATTCGCCAGATGATGGAAATGATGCATGAAAAATTTTCTAATATGAACGAAAAATTCACTAACATGGAAGTGAAAATAGAACAGAACGGTGCAGATCTGAGACGTGAGAATGCAGAAATGAGGCGTGAGATGAATGAGATAAATGAGAAGTTAGATCAGAATAGTGCAGATCTGAGGCGTGAGAATGCAGAAATGAGACGTGAAATAAATGAAAAGTTTGATACCTCGAAACGAGAGACCGACGCTCGATTCGAGGTACTAAACAATAAATTTGACCAGATCTGTTTAGACTTTGCTTCTTCGATAACAAATTGAAAGAGCAATCGTCTACTGAACTAGAGCAGGTTAGATACCAGGCCCAACAGTCTACCGAGCAGCTCAGAGACGAAACAAATAAAAAATTAAATGAAATAGATGTAAGGTTTGAGAGTACAAACAAAAGATTTGGTGACATCAAACAAAAGGTTGAACAGCAGCAGGCTGAAATAAGTAAATTAAATGTTGTAATATCTAACCTATCAATAGAAACCAAACTAGAGTCGGTTGATCAAAGGATTGGTCAAATTCAAACCGAAGTAGACAGTCTTAAGGGGAATATTACTAAATTGGAAATCGTCGAGTCTGATATCTCCTATCCTTTTCCTGATGGCGATTCTCCAGGGAAAATTTTCCCAGAAACAAGTAACGTCCAACCGGGAAAGAGTCAAGTGTTGCCTGATGCACGGGACACAGCAATGTATTGCCCCCCGCATCAGCCTACCTCGAAATCATGGTTGAGTAATTTCGATGTACCGATGCAGTCGAGTGTTGTGACTACAACAGTCACTAGCGTAAATGCTCACTCTACCTTTGGAATGGTACAATCTTACAGCGTGCTGCCAGGAGGGGAAAGGAGATGTGCCGGACCGTCGGTTACTGCCGTGGTGGGTCCTAAGTTCGAACCTTACATGGTCAACACTAATTATAAAACCTCTCTTGGTCATATGGGAGCGTTCAGTTCAGTGACCACTCCGTCGGTGGCAAATCCGGTGACAACCCCAACCGCTCAGGATAACGCGTTAATTCCAATAGATTCTTTTCCTGCCCCGTATAGTATGAGCTCTAAAGTTTCCCTCCGGGATATTGAACGTTTTCCCACTTTCGATGGGAACATTGCTAACGGGTTACCTCGAGTTTTCCTGCGGAGACTGCAGCAATATCTAGATATGTACAAACTTACCGATGGGGAACGATTACAGATAATTGAAAAATGTTTGATCGCCGCTTCGGGCGCACGGTTTGCCTCTGTTAAATACAAAATCCGGACGTTCAGTGATTTTTTGATTCTTTTCAAAGAAGAGTATTGTAATGAGCACATCGAGCGGCTCCAAAAGAGAAACTTACAATCACTCCGGTATGATCGCTCCAAATATGAGTCCCTCTTGGACTATGCTTGGAAAATCATTGAACTATATTATCAGATAGCTGAACATCCCTCTCAGGCCGAACTGGTAGATATTATAGTTAACGCTCTTCCACCCGATGAGTCCCGGGCCATAGCGTCCCACTTGTGCCAAACGGTGCGAGAAGTCACCTCACGTTTAGCTGCCTTGTGCGGCAAGGAAGTTGGTGGTCCACCAAAACGATACTTCGCCCGACAGGCAAAGATTCTAAAACCGACGAAGACGAAGGTAACGGCAAGTTGCCATACAGATTTCCTGAGTTATACCCAAGCTGGATCTCGTTATCCTAGTGGGTATGGCTCAGAAAACAACAATAATGGCCGGCGACTATTCAGGAATCGGCCCATGTGTAACAATCGGCGGAGTTATCGTCCCTATGACCGTACCAACATGGAATCGAACCCGGATATGGGCGATAACACCAGGAGGAATTTTAACAGGACGTACGGAAGAAGGGAGAACGGTAATAGTCAGGGTAATAACAATAATAGTAACAATAATGTAAATCGACCCCAGAATTCAGTTCCTTCGCAAGTGCGTGGTAACGGTGAGCCTAGAACAATATTAAATGGGAGTGATAGTCGGGAAACTAGATCCTAATGTCATCTGATATGCTAGTCGGCGAGTGAAGCCTTACGAGTTGTATCTGTTGATGTCTCAGTTAGAACTTCTGTCCGCTCTATTGCTATATGAGCATTACTGAAGAAAAAAAAGTATCGGAACTCACAATTTTCGAAAATTAAAGATTTTCAATTGTACAGAAGATAAACGTAGTGAATTACTCGCGCAATACCCCAAGTAGATATAATATACTGTCCTAGTGTGACTGGTAACGTTTGAATGGGATGAATGAGTGTGTTAACTTAACAAACATCATTAGTTAGTATTCACAATTAGCAAAATTTTGTTATTCTAACAAAATTTTGTTAATGGGCCGGGGAAAACTGTAATGTACCATTACAGTTGAAAGTAATGGCAACTTTTTTTTACGCACCCTGTACCTAGTAATTTTTTTTATTCAATTTCGGTTTAGTTCCACAATTTATTTACTCTCTTTACTTCGAATTAAATATAATGAATCGAAATGTTTCATTAGTAACCATATTCCCACTGAATAATATACTTATTTATATTTTGATTAAGTGTAAATCCCATTTTCGCATATACAAGTCGAATAGTTACAAGATTTACCATTCTGACGTCATACCGAAACATAGTTCCGTCATTGGATATAAATTTTCTTAATTTCAGACCAATGTAGAATTTAGTCAGGTACCTAATCTTTCCCTCACCCCCTCTCACTAGTCCATAGTCACTTTCAGATCCGGTTATATCTGGATTTGCCAAATTTCTATTTGTTTTGTAATTTCCGCGGCTAAAGTTTTCGTTTTGATTGGAGGAATTCTCCTACCTCTGGCTTTTTCGGCGCAATGTTATCAGAATAATCGAAGACACACTAGCAGGAACAGCTTGTGATTTTCTTGCCAAATATTTTTCGGGAAGGTCTTGAATTTCCAAGGAAAACTAAGGTAACATATAATGTAATTCAATAGTTAAATATTTACAACGGAATAGGAGCCCGGAAAATCCACAAATTTTGGTAAAGAAGCTGCAATTCAGTGAAATAAGGATTTGTGTTTACAGACGCCATATTGCTCGTTATCCAAGCCAAAGAATAGACAATATAGGAAAGTGATTTTTGACATTTTAAAACTCAGTTAGGATTAGGGAAATACGACCTGGTTTCGTACATATATTATAGTGTGTATAGTAAATGTGATTTTTTTTACTATTTAGTAATTGCATGTACACAGTAGGTTTTATAGTTGCAATGTTAATTATCATAATGGCAGCTTAAGCTAGCGTAAAAGGGCTCCTATCCCTTTTTCCAAATTGAAGCAGTTCTAGCGGGGGAATGGGTTAGTTATTGTCTGTTTTAGGGCCTTTTTCCCCTTTCAGGGGAAGGGTCCCTTAATAAATCTCGTTAAGGTGTCCCCAGGGCATTAATCTTTAGCAATCATTATGTAAACAATTGGTCAGGTCAATTGGACCTAGGGTTACCCTTCTCATTTTGCCCCCCTAAATTAAATAGAGCCAACTGTATATACCAACAAGGGAGTATTTTTCCTCAACATGCATGTAATTAAATGGTGCATGTTTGGTTTAGTTAGTTGTCTTTATGTATAGTACTAACAGTGGTGTATGTAGTTAGTAGTTTTGTGTGAGTGTGTGAATTTTCGGTTAGGACAGTGTATAAATATGCGTTAATTTAGTACCATTTTTCTAACATAAATAAAGCAGAGTAAATATTAGATTTCTGATTAATGAGTACAAGTATATATTTCAGTACACGGTAAATTATGCCTCCACTACAGCGCCATAGTGCCCGTTTTCGGTAGTCAATTGTTTGTTGACATTACGACATCGCATGACTTAGTGATTTAGATTGTTTGATTTTGGCCATTTATTTCTAAATTACATCCCGTGGACATGGTTTTCGGTTCAGATGAGTATACCTTCATATAAGATAGCATGAGATCTTACTGTACTGAGAATTTCAGCTTGCTAGGTCCAGTAGTATTTGAAATATCCACTGAAATAAAGAATACCTATTTTCTTAATAGAAGTAAAGCCCATATGCTGTTATTGTTTGTTTCAAAATGTAGTATTAAATTCTCTTTTCCCGTGGCTGTAGAAAATTTCCATTGTTGCTTTAGTTTTATCAATAAATCAGAAATAGATTAATCGTTGACAATTTAACTTTCAGTGAATACACGTATGATTTTTTTTAAACTGCGAAGTAAATACAATTTGGGTGTTTCGAAACAAAGAGTACGTGGTTCGATGAATGTTATCTGTGGTAGTTTGAGCGTGATAGATTGTGATAATTATATATTTATTAGTGTGTAATATAAATATGTGTATGGCCTGCGCGTAAAATGTATGAAATACGGTGTCTATAAAATATTACTTCGCGCGAAAATTAGTAGATAATGAATGAATGTAATGATATATTAATAATATGATATAAAATGTGAATGAGATGATATGACACCTATATTTAAATGGATAGGCCTAGTGTATGTTATATAGTGAAAATATGAATACGTTTACTAGAAAAAATCTCTCGCGTTTTGACTTCTACACCAGTACATTCATCCAACCGAGTTTGCTATTTGGATAGTAAATTGTAGTTGGAAATTGTGTGTTGCTTCGCATTTAAGTACCTCATACTAACAGCCCCGGATCTTAAGCCTTTCAATAGATAGGGTAGCATCATGTGGGAATTACTCCTAAAGGTTGACAGAAATGATAATTAAGAAAACTAACTGCTATATTCTGTGATTTTCGAAAAGTACAGCTTCGGTCATGTGTACCTTTAACATTCATTGCCTCTCCGAGATTTTTTTTTCGTTGCTTACCTTATGTATTTATTATGCAGTGCTCATATAACTCAGTTCGGACTATCCGATTAAATCAACTACTACTAAATTAATATTTATGTCATTCCCGTACCCGGGCATCGACTACATCCCACCTTGAATATTTTCGTTTTCTTTTCTCCTAGTTTAACTAGATAGTGATGGAAATTAATCGATGCCTCAGAATTTAGCGCATTCTGCGAAGGGGAGCTATCGGTGAAGTTTGGCAGTAGAAATCACCGATCCAAAATTCAGTTTATTTAATTTTTTTTTGGCAAAGTATCATTAGGGATATCTTAGCTATTACTTTTACTCTAGTTTCTTTACTGTCCTTGAACCTTCTTAGTTCTTCTGAGGGGGTCGAATATTTTTTTTACTTACTTAGAGATTTCAAAATTGGGGACGCAGTTACCTGGTCACTTCCCCCTTTCCTTTTATCCTGCTGGTTTGGGCCGGATACGGGGCTCAGATTTCAATCTTAGAAGCAAATTCTTGTGGGATTGGGATCTGATGGACACAGACTTGCATCCTTGGCAGCAGGGCGCCCCCTAGGTTACGTAATTGAGTAAGCCGAACCCCTTTTGGCATAAAAGAGAACATTTGGTTATAATATGTTGTATACGCAAATTCGACCACTTATCTTTCGTAGTTGTAGTGTTCTGTCTTCTCTCTCTTTACCTATTCTTCTTCTACTTCTCCTCTAGTGTTATTTTTTTTATTTTTCAACCTCCCCCCCGGTTTCTGAAACTCATTAAAAACATACAATATTCATATCACTTATTTCGATCGTATGTACTAACTGAGACATCGAGGGATGCAATTCGTGGAGGTATTGCACCACAACTCAGAACCATTTTCGCGATATTCAATCCACCACGGGAGAAACTGACGAGAAGGTACACTATGCTTTCAGATTCCTAGAAACTTATTTGTTATTCATTGATCGTACAACTTATATCCATTGATTACTGATTTCTGGTTTTTCTTTCTATTGATTGGTCATATAGTGTGTATGTATTAGTAGTTTGGGCCCACTAGTTTCGAATAACCTTGATTTTTTTCTTTCTCTGTATATACATCTATATATAGTCAGGGTTTTGTTTATTTTGAGCCAATAAAATATGAATACTTGTCGAATATAAAACGGTTATGTAGAATTTAAATGTCGACGAAATATTAAGATGGATATTAAAGTGAAATTTATTATATTGAGTAATATGAATATATATATATGCGAGTATGTATGTAAAGGGCTCGGTATTTACCCTGGTTGTTATAGGTTGCCATAGATTTTTGACACCCGATATTGACCAACTATTTGTGATATACAGTATTACCGCGTAAATTGTAATAAATGACATTTTGTTCAGTTGTTATTGATGTTTGTGACTATTAAAGTTGAATATCATGTTAAATACTGCATGTAAATAAAACAAGTAGCAGGTCGTAAGAAAAGTAAAAATAACCCTAATCCTTATCCAAATTCATTTTGCGAGATCATAGTGAAATTAGTAAGCTACGAAACAGTGTGCCCCATCAACGAATCTTTTATCAGAAAACTATGAAACAAATCCTTCCCCTACGATCGGAAACCTAACTATTCAGTGACTAGAATCCTTTGACTACACGATCTATACTAGAAGAAAAAAATTAGTGATCTTAAATTCAATGAACTGAAATTTGGTCAATAATTTAGTAATGTGAATACAGAAATATGGAAATATGTTCCCAATGTTTGGGACTGGACTCGATATTTTAAATCTTGATAAACTTTGAAATTTTATATCAAGTGCGTCAAGTGACGAAATGAGAAATATATATATATATATATATATATATATATATATATATATATATATATATATATATATATATATATAATATGAAGCAACTGTTTGTCTGTAATCAAAACAAAAACGATTAAATACTCTCATGGACACAAATCATAGTGAATAAAGAGAGTTGAGAAAGGGAGTTATTATCGACGTGAGAACAAAGACTCATAAAATTGTCGAAATGTCTCCTCTTGGGACAGAGACTCAATAAAATGCTACTAAAGTGTTTTTTTTATAAAGAATGATTAACCAATTATATATTTTTTTTCTTTTTTTCCGCAATGATATGTATTCATTGCACTGAATATTAAATATATTGACCTTTGAATTTTCTTTTTTTTTCCTTTACTTTGGCTTTCGTCTTTTGTCGAATTTTTTTTATGTAATCCAACTTTTAATATCTCTAGAAAGAGAAATGTGTTATTTGATATTTTTGAAAGTAGCAGATTTCTGTGCATGCTTATGAACCATTCTTTTCATGTATTAAAATTTTCCTGTTATGTCAAACTAAGTTTTCTTTTATTGAAATGTAATAAATGTCTATAGAAATGTAGTTAGGTTAGTTTAATTCAACTAAATACAACCTGAAGTATACATTGTCCTGTATGAATGTGTGTGTGAGTGAAATGTAGGTTTAGTATTAAGTGCACCAATTATTTTGACATATATGTGTGACTTACTATAATTAATGGTAGTTGCAATTAAAGTCATTGAATGTCAATACTAACTTAATTTAAGTTGGCTCTATGAAGGAAGTAAAAAGGACGGAAATAGCCTGACGAACGATCATCATGGGAGAACTGTGAAAGTCAAAATCTTCGACAAATATGTGCTACTCTAATTTTTTTTCTTTCCTGTGGTCGATTCTAGCATGCCATCAACTTCGTCGTTTATTTTTCAAATATTGGATATTAGTCTAGAACTTCTGGAAATATTGAATAAACGGTTAAATTAAACTTTCTCATCTATCTCAGAGCTAGATTGGGATAATTCGGTAGTTTGGGTTAAATGGATCTAGATCTGGGATGTATGGGTTAACATGTGTTTACCTTTGATCACCTTAATACCAAACATTCACCCAATAGCTATTGGAAATGATCCCAATTCGATAATTATTCACTTTTTCTTTACCATATTTCTCAAAATATCCAGTAACAGTTTCCTCTTTATCACCTTCTTACTTTACCTCTTTCCTCTTCTATCTTCCTTTTCCTTTCTTCATCATCTTCTTCTTCTATTTTTAATAAAACTGAAAAGGGGGTCGTGACTGGGAATTCTATATGTAATAAACACGGTCATGTATTTATTTGATTTTATTTTCTTTAGAAGTCCGATAAAAAGTTTTCTCATTTCGATCGAACCTAGTATGTTCGAAATTAAGAAATGGATATTATATTTCAATATAATTAGACATAAGCTGATAGCTTCATGTATATCCCCACCAGGGGTGAAGGGTTCCCACTCACGACTTATCCCATGCATCACATTTGTTGCAGATTTTTTTTCTTTCCCTCAATCAGTTTTAGATTGGAAAACGTGACAGGATTCGTTGTTATGGAAACGGTGGTTTCTATGGCAACGGCCCCCTTTTTCAAAGTTCTCTTATTAGAACATGATATTCCTCCCCAAATGAGAGTAGAAACAAACATTTGTGAAATCTGTAGACATATGTAGGAAGTGTGTACATTTAACTACCATGAGAACGTAATAAGCCATATTATAACTCGGCTAACTTGAATGTATAATTTCTTCAGTGTATTTCAAAATTAAGTGCCATTCGGACCTAGGCGCTCCTCTCAAAAAGAAGATAGGAACCACAACAATTGAATGTACTGTATAGGCATGCGACATCATGGCGCACAAGGTATGTTTTACAATTGTGTGAAAATTAATAAAATTTTTACGCTTTGCGTTGTGCATATGTACAGGTCCGCAAGTGTAGTTGAAAATTAGGACTTTATATTTGTCCGATGATATCCCCACAAAATTTAAGAGCTTTCTTATGTAGATATGAACTTTGGAGGAAAATCCCGTTGATTTAAATGGCTTGGGTGAAATCTTATGTGAATGTATATTTCCGTAGGTTTATCTAAAAAGATAACTATTCATTCCTAAAATGCTGCTCCCAAAATGTAGGAGAAAAAAGGTATAATTGGATCAGGGGGTTACGTTTTTTTGTCTAAATGTCTCAGATAAGGTTTCATGAGGTATACCTGTGAATTCGCAGTTAGATGGAAAATTTGATGTTTCCCTTTATTAAAGTATTGTTTCCAAAATTTGAAACTATATTATATAAATATGAAATTGGAAGTTACTTTTTTCTTATTTAAAATGTATTATATGAAATATTTTGTGAACGTATTAATATATAAGTGTATCCAAATAAGGTGTCACATGGACCAAACAACCTGTTCAGAAATTTTAGAAATCATCTTTCATATATGACTTTACAAGCATCTTGATGTCAGCTGTGGTTTTGTGACATGTACATGAGGTCTGGGTTCTGAACTTAGTTACCGCTTCCTAAAATTTAGAATCCAAATTTGTGTGAGTTGAATGCGGTTGAAATTGAGTTTAATCCGAGATGAGGAAGTTAAAGAATAAGAAATGGGGAGAAACGTTAAAAGGTAATCTGTGATGCATAAAAAGTAGAGTTTATTCAACATAAAATACAAGGATACATAAAGTACTATAGGTAGTAAGTTTTCAGTATATGAACAATATCAATAAAAAACATATGATATGAGAACGTGATGTAATATGGAAAAGTTGAACGAAGCTTCGACGAGGAGCTTAAGATAAAGAGGTGATTCAGATGAAGTATAACACTTAATTTTTTATTGGTCTCCAACGAAGCAAAGAACGTATCCCAGCACACAATCGATGGAAATTGTTTAGTAGCTCTTGATAAGCGGGCGTAGAGAATATTGGTTTAAACTATAGGTGAAAACGCAACCCAAAGACGATTTGCTGGAAATACTAGACACTATGAAGAAATAACGGGAAAAATTCAAAATTATGATTAAAAATAAAAGAAATAAGGGCCAAAAGATAAAACATGATGTATAGTAAGAATATATGATTACTTGGCAAGAATGACTATGTTAGAATTGAATTTACTGGAACAGTTTATATAGAACATGTAAGCATTGTGGCAAACCAATTGTCGATCACGGGAGAATATAATTGATAATTGCATATCTTCTTATATTACATTGCAGTTAATATTGTTATTGTAATCAGATAAAAATAAGTAGAGGATTGATTATATTAAAAATTAGATGTTACAAGACAGTGAAACAAAATTTTCCCACTCGAATGTTTATTGGACAAAATTAATGATTAACACATCTAATGTTTGGACAATGAAGAAAAAATGCATTACCTTTGTGTTTGTCCAAGCATTCTTTACCTTTCGAATCGCAGGCTCTATATCGATCTGCAATTTGAAGAAATTATAATTGTACGTAAATTAAATATATCAGAACTGTATTAAAAATATGCAGATATTGACTATAATAAATTACAAATAAATAATTACAGTAAATTTTGGAAACTATTTCTAATGTTACTAAAAGTATCATTTCAACCTGTAAAATTTAGCAAAACGAAATTACAATGGAATGTAAAGGAATATATTCGATGAAAGGACTGACTTTCAAATAATTTTCTTGTTCACTCAGTATTACATAACTGCTAACTTTGTTAATGCGTATTTTATAGCTACACCTACACAAAAAACACAAATACTCACATTTATATACATGCAGGGGAAGTTTTTTCCTAACTTAAGACAACTTTGTAACCTACGGATAAGAAGTTGATATTTGAGCTCTTGGTAAATTAAGAGGCCGTCTATTTAACACTACCAGAGCCTATTCAGTTCACTGCACAATTACGTTATTTGTCTCAGATATGTATATATATTTGTAGAATGAAGGAGACTGTATATATATCATCTTAAATATACACATAGAAATAACAAAGGAACTGCATTGTGTGTTAGTGCTAAACTTAATTAATGATGTGCATTGTTCTATCAGTCGATCCTCCTTTTCACTATTTGAATCAAAATCTATGCAATTTAGAGACAACGTTCTATAAAATCGACTTTTTAAATAAATATTCGTGTATTTATAAAATTGGGAAGAGCGTGCTCCTTCATTATTGACCAATTTCAACTGCATGCATTTAAACCGACTGGGAACTCTCATGAAGAAGTCACAACATTCGACGAAATTGTATTTCTTACGAGTTACCATATAATTTATTACTGAAATTATGAATAAGGGTGGGGATTGAATGATTATTCACATTTTATTGACTTCAAATACATTAGCGAGAATTCTGTGAAGACATAAATACATACATGCATTACATGTTGACGACACTGAATAATTTCTAAAAAAAACAATGATATAACAAGTTCCTTTAAAACGTGCGGGAGGAGGGAGACGTTTATTCTGCCATCTTCTATTGATTTTAAACCGAGAAATCCATGAAAATATATTTACGAAAAACATACTGGATCATATTTCTAATCGGTGGTTGAGTCGGAGGATAATCAATTCCAATATAGGAGGCTAAATTCCATGCTCATTGTTGGCTGATTTTAAGTTCAAGCACTGGGGATCACGGAAAAGAGTCAAAGAAAATGTATAATATTGTATCAAAACTGAATGAATTTTATATGTTCTTATGGAACTAAAAATTACTTGAAAAAGGTCTTCAATGCCTTGTCCTTTTTCTGATTTCATCTTCATGATTAATGAATGATTGGAAGCTTTAAAGAAAATATCGGGGATATTACACCAGATCGAACAGTTGCAGCAGCAATTATCGTTCAATATTATATATATATATATATATATATATATATATATATATATATATATATATATATATATATATATATATATATATATATATATATATATTTCTCAGACACTCAAGATTGTGGAAAAGATTTAAACGAACTGTTTATGATGTTGCATCAAAACTGCATTAATTTTAGGAAGTTTATCATGTTAATTCTAAAATAATTTTGTAAGGGTTAGGTTGCAGGGGGATGATTGAGAGGCTTTGAAGAACATTTATCACGTATCGTGCCAAAATTGATTCCTTTTAAACTAAACATTGGGTAACTTTTTTTTTAATTAAAGAGGTGTGAACTTGGTCTTTATTTATTCGCATCTTTACCCTAATCTGTTTTTTTTTCAATCTCATAAAGAAAACATAAAAGAAGCTTTCTACATAGTTGAATAATTATTATTTAGTTTATATTGGAAAATTCAGTTGCTTTTATATGCGTAAACATCCAGGAGGGTTGTATTTTACCTCCTTGACCCAAATATACTCGATGGATTGCAACGTCAAACAACAAGGTTATTTCGATATGTTGAAGGAAGTCACATTACAAGTTTCGTGAAAATTGGATACGATTTACGAGAGTTATTGAGAAGACACTTTCAGACAGACCAACAGATTAACAGACGGACAGAGACACAAAGGGCAACGACTCGAATGGTCGCTGATGCTGGCTCAATAATGCATCACAAGTTTAACAAATGTTATGATGGAGCAAAACACAACCTTCCTGCACCTGTACAGATACTTAACATAGATGTTATTTGTGTCAAGCCAGAGCGAAGGAGAATGACTGGTAGTTGTATGAGGTCGTCCGGATCTTTCCTTTTCAACGTCACAAATGGTACCACACATCTAAAAATTTTCAAACGGGTGGGTAATTTCCCAGCGTATTCAAGATTTTGTTCAAACTCACATTTCACTGATGTAGAACTTCAGCTGTATTTTCGAAGTGAAAGTACTAATTTTAAATGCAAAATCCTTCGTTACATATCAATCCTGCAATGGGTATTTTATTCCACCAGTATATTTAATACATCACATATGTAGTCATCAGAGTACTGATATCTGTTGAAGAAAGATTAATTATGCTTAATATTGTAATGTTAGGAAACTTGAGGAAGGGCTGTGATGAAAATAATTGTTAGAAACAATAAATTTATGGTGATTGCAACGAAGTGGTTGATAGTATTATTAGTGATCCTTGAATTGCAAACGTGAATCAAGCAGACGAATAGGAAAAAAGGCATTAAGGAGGAAGAAAAGTCACGTTTGTGTCCTCAAATAGAGTTTTTAAAAAACACATATAAAATGATTGGTGTGAAATATTGCATTATATGAGACAGAAATATGGGCATTGCATTGAAGAGATGATAAACGACAGTAAATTCTGAAATGTAAATATGGAGAAGAATGTAGAAAAAGACAGAATCGAACTGAAAACCAATGAGAAGGAGTTAAAAATTAAGCATACAATACTCATTATGCTTTTTAGACGTGTTTTAAAAAATTAGCGAAAACTATCAACAATCCTTATATTGTGGAAAATACTGTATAAGAAAATGACATGTCAAATGTGTCATAATAATTAATAAATACCGTAGTTTCTTTGTAAATTCTGCCTTAAACGAATTGATTTTCTAAAGTTATTTTGCAATTTAAGGTTAAAATAATAAGCGGTACTTGCACTATGTGTTAACATGACTGAATAAGACATAAGACCTACGTACAATTTCTTACGAAAAGTTTATAATTGTAAGACACTATGAAATGCACAATGGTATGAACTCGTTGGTTCAAAGATTTCTTAAACAGCTGTATCTTTTTGGAAAGAATTCAAGTCGGGGAAACCTAATGTACGCTAGTGAGAACATCATAGGTAGCTACTTATGAAAGATATATTCAGCTTGAAATCGTTATCGACTGCAGGCAAAATGAAATGGTGTTGAGACAATCACAAACCTTTAGGAACTGATGTAAGGTGGGTGACATATTTTCGATCGGATTATTTGAGTTAGAAGACAAACCTTCATAGGCAGCCACCTATTCAGCACGCATCAGTATACATTCAGTTTTCATGACTTGATTTAAAAAAATACATTCATGGGAGTTTTCGCCGGAGAGGGCAAAGTTTGTCCTCTGGTTCTGTATGTTTAATATAGCTATAATAAGAAATATATGTAAAGAAGTCGAACTGAAGCTGATTTATTCTATACCATCACGCTATTCACGGTAGTATCACATGACATAATGAGAAAAATGCTAGGAACGTTCACTTAGTAGAATAATGGTATACGTTTTTACAAAAATTAAAGAAAACAGTATTTTTATGTTCAACGGTGTGTGTAAGAAAATTTGGGGAGAGTGTTAGGGGTGTTGGCGGTGTCCAGAATACTCCCTGGACCTATCTATTTTTGCAACAGAAGTTGTAAACCTAAAAAGAAATAAAGAAAGAAAGAAACCACTGCAGCATTGCTTATGCCCGAAAGCTTTTTGCAAACTATTCATTTACTTGTTAGGTAGAAGCCATATCCTGCTTTGTGGAGTTCATGGATGTACCTGTATTGTAATATGTTGTTGTATGCACTTGACAACCAAGAGTAGCAGGGCTATCTTAACAGTACCATAGCCACTTTGCCGGGGGCTCCGAGAGCCAAATGGCATGTATTAACTACATGTATTAGGAGCAAAATTTAGTCATAGAGACCACAACACACTTGTTCGCTCTGGGTCTTATGTGTTGTTAATACGGCACTAGCGCGCGGCCCGATTGGGAGCAATCGGTCCATTCGGCTTAAGGCCAGCCTGGTTTAAACACTTTACACTCTTTGAGTCAGGAGGATCATGTAATCACGTTGTGTAACTAGACTTGAAGTAATTAGGTATGTTTTCATGATTTCATTCAGATACCCAATAAAATCATTCGGAAGACCTAGGTCTAGATGAGAAGACAGTACTAAGATGGATATAAATAGAATATAAATAACCAGGGAGCCTAAAAATTATTGAGTGTTTGTGTGAATACCCAGAATGCATCTGTTCTGATCTAAAAATAACACTAGGAAACCACAAATGGACCGATTGGGTGCAAAGTGACGTAGCTCTTAAATTGATATTTTCTACGAAAGTACTTTAAACTTAAACATCTCATGTAAATCGCATAAAGAGGTTATTCACCATTTTTATGAATGTATTACAATACATACAATGGCAGAAAGGAAATTTGTTCGTAACAAGGATAGTTAATCTTGCAGGTGGATGTGTCAAATACCGTGTCCTTCATGTTCCTCGTAATGTTTTCTATTTCAGGAAATACTTTGCGATAAACATATTTTGCATACTTTTGTATTATCATCATGTTGTGCATTATAGCATATAGTACATTATATATGGGTATATATTATACAGTATAAAGGGATAACCAAAAATGTTGTTTTCTGTAAATCAGAATTTAAAATATTGATATCCTACTAAGACAGACCGAAAATCAGTGGCATTAACGCTGTCACGTGGTTTCCGAAAAATGTACGATTATGAGAGTTATATTGTCATAGAGAACCATTCATGAGAAATCAGAAATTCTATGTGGATCATCATTGACTTTTGGCAGTATTTGTGCCGGCCAAAACGTATATGACGTCACATGAGTTGCCTGTTTTGCAGGCTATGGTTCAGCATCCCGACTTTGGTTTTCCTCAGTTTACACCAAGTTGCACAGTGGTAATAACCATGGTGGGTTGGTGCTGCTTCCATGGTGAGAAATAGAAGGTGGTCACTTAAACAAAAAAAGATTTCAATCAGAATAATTTTGACGAGCTTTTTGCTAGAAATTTGATGGGCGAGATGCATTGTTTCGTGTTTCATGTAAGGCCCTTCAAGCAAAGTATTCAATATATTCATATTTTCTTTCAACTTCGTTACTCAAGTTATTTCCGAGATATGGGCAATTATTGATCTTCAAAGTTTCAACAATAACTACAAAATTTGAAGGAATTTGATCTTCTCAAAGTTATCTTTTAATATGCAGAATCTTTGGTACAATATTACAAAAATCGGTGTAAGAGCATCTTTTACCGGCTTCTCCGGCTATACCCTTTGTGGTACTCCGATTTCACGTTACGAAGAGAAAGCTAAAAACTGAAAAATAGATAAATCATTAAAAATCCATAATATTTACCTTCATTTTTACAAGCTGCGAATCGACATCTCATAATAGTTAAAGATAAATGCAAATGCACTATACATGAAACACCATTGCATTTACTTATATAGTCAATTGTTATAATATTTTTGTATTTATATAATTCAAATCTACAACCAGGAATCTCATAGAAATATAAAGTATGTTGAATTGTCACACTTTCAGTAGAGACACTTAAAGAAATCTTATGATACATATTTATACCTATCACACAATTCTGCCATACTATAAACCAGAGGAACGCTACACCTACGAATTTTAGCAAATAGCAAACTCTTCCTTTTTCCATACACAATGGTCACCTTTTGGCAATAGAAAACGGGTTAGAGACTTTAAAGAACTGCCATCATATTCTTACCTTCGACATGTTTCTCGCATACTATACAATAGATTGACACTAATATCCACTAAATATAAGCACATGCCAAAATCTTTTTTCTTCCATACAAAACGGTTCTCTCTTCATCACAAATGGCGGGTTAGAGTATTTGACAAAAAACTAATATTTTAGCCTCCCAAACGATGGCGGGATAGAGTTATTTGATAAAACAATACTGTAATATTTTTACCTCACACGTTTCCATCATACTATACACCAGAGGAAACTAAAACTCATTAAGTATTAGTACAGACAAAATCTTCCCTTTTGTATTCTAAACGGTCATCTCTTAGGAACCGATTGCAGGTTACATTTAAAAAAAATCGTATAATATTCTCATGTCCCACGTAATTCTTCATACTATACTCCAGAGGAACAGTAAAAGGGCATAAAATTTAGTTAACGTCCAAATTCGATGTTGGTTTGCAGTCGACTTTTTAAGGGTTGGTGATATGAATAGCTACTTCCCCATTCCTTTTAAATTCATACACAATTGATATGAGACTTGAAGAGGTAGAGTGCTAGGAAAATCTTATAAACATAATAAAAAAGCTGTAAATATTTTGTCTAGTCCGCTGCTTATCCGGATGCTGCTTAAGCCTATATTCATCCATCAGCGCCATGGAGAAGAGAGGCGGGTATTGGAAGGAGTAAAAGTAATGGATGAAGACTGTTTACAGTATCCAATTAACATTTTTGGGATTCGCTGAAGTGAATACTGACACCCTGATGCTCTTTAACTCCCGATTCAGGCTTATTCGGTTAAAGGCTGAGGAGTGGACTGAGAAGAGGATGTTATTACAGATTTTCACTATACATTTATTGAAGTTCGTATCCTAAGGGATAAGGATTAGATAGGATTTCCTATAGTAATCCTATCTGTAAATTCTATGAAAATTATTCTCCGCTTTCGCAATTTCAGGAGCAATTTCAGGAAATTAATTTCAGTAGTTTCAATCTCAAAATGGATTGAAAGCTTTATTCTTCCAAATTTGAATTTTTACTTTCTCTTACGAATATTTTCTGGGAATGTACGTTAATTGAAATCATAAAGGGTCAGTGATGAAGATAGTCTTCATTTTCTCTAACTTGAACATAAAACAGTTGAGATTGGTTGATAGTATCAACAAAAATAAACATTTATTATGTTAAAATTGTAATAATAAAGTAACTATTAATATTATAGTCAAAGTAATCGAGGTGGTGGTAATGCCTTGGAAGAATATATGCGCCGTAACGCGGGTGGGGATGGTTGGTGTGGGGATGACTAGAATGCACTAAAGAAACGATATACTATCTTCTGGAAAAATCGAATATCTGTCACCTTGTTTATATTTTACATTTTTTGTACAGGTGGAACATGAGGAAGTGGTTTGAAACCCTTTTATTCCTTAACAGTTTATGGATTACAAAGTTTTATAAACAAAAAGCTTTTATTGTTATGAAACCTTAGTCAGTCATATAATTACGCGAAGAATATTCCGGGGGAAATTTAGAGGGAAAATGACTCGACACACTACACGGGTATTAGGAACACTCACAAGGACATACGAGAGGTGTAAAGATCAAACTACGTATTTGTGTGATGAACATACAATTTATACTTCATACACAGTTCCAATATGCAGAATCAATCAATATCTTTAGTAGAAATTAATGAAAAAGACAGAAAGTGGGAATTTAAAACTTGATGTGTGAACTTGAGCTTGGAGTGATTCTACGTATTAGCAATATTAAAAAGCCATCTCTTATAAGTTGTATGCGTGATTAAGTTGGTTTAGTCATGCTTTTAGAATTCCAGAATCAAAGGGCATCAGTTCGAGCCTGAATGGGGGAAGTATGTTTTTAAATATATGAAAAAATTATCATATGGAATTTTAATTTGTAGTGCTTGAAAAAATAATTCATAATCTAGACAGGTACTGATCAATCAGGTACAAAATGTATGCAATTTAAAATCGAATTAACTGCAGTGGTCGCGTGGATCACTATTGCGATCCAGGGGTATATCTTTTGTTGCTGAATGCTTGACCTTGAGTTGGTAGGATGCTTGACCTTGAGCAGCCATCAAGCTTCCCCCCATATCATGTGGAACAGATCAGTAATGTTACAGGATTCCTGCTGTCAAAAGTGATTTTAGCGGGTGCTTGATTTTGGTAGTTGGAACACTATTGTGATCCATTCGACCAAACAAGGACTACATTTCTTAAAACTTGACCCATTTTGGTTTTTGGTATAACTGTTTGTTTTCCATATGTTGTGTATATTTATGTTTAAAATGTCGGTACGAGACTGTCAACATATACGTAAGTGGTTAAATGATACAGAGAGTGACTGTGAATGCATTGTTGGTATAGAAGACTCAGAAGAAATAGAGGAAGAACTCTTCATTGATAATGAAGCTTCTAATAAATTCGACAGCAATGGAGATCAACGAAACGAAGAAGCAGAGGTTGCAGCAGAACGCCCACTATCTCAGAACGTAGCAGAGGAAGATATTCCAGTAGAAGCAAGACCTACAGGATAACCTTAATTAGTTAATCTTAATATACGTGAGTTTTACATAGGCAGGGGAAAAGGTAAAAAAGAGAGCCAACCCGCTGGTATTTGAAGCCTCAATTGCCACGCATTTCTAGAAATCCATGGATTAATATAATACCCCCTTTTCACGCTCCTGACCCACAGGGTGATGCTAAAAGTGCTCGTACAACTGTTGAGGGATTTGCTTGTCTGATTGACACTAAAATGTATGTTTTGTTAAAATTACAAAATGTCTTATAAATGTTTATGATTTTCTTTAAATAATAAAAAAATATTATTAAAATGTGCGTTATACTTTGCTTTATACTCCCCACCCACCATATAATAATAGTATTATAAATATAACCATGTGGAAAAAGAGAAGCTATGTATCACAATAGTGATCCGTGCGACCAAACACGTAATCTGAAAAGCGCTACCACTATAGTGTTAAATCGCAATTCCGGTAATATTTGAATTCCTTACTATTCTTATTTATTTACATTGCATGTTTACTTGCTAGTTTACAGCATGAATATTAGCTGCTATGTAACACACAATTTTCTATAATTGAATTTAATTAGTAAATCTATATAGTTGCGATAGCAACGTTTTGAAAATGAAGTGTGTAAAAATGGTTGTATTTGAAATAGATTTTATGTAATGGTGTAATCAGACCAATCTTGCAATAGTGGACAGTTTAAACTGTCATTCCTATAAATTTACTCATTTCGCTTCAATGTTCATGGAATTTAGTGTAAAATTATGAAACACAAAAATGATCTAGCGGTGATAAGAAGTCTACTTTAACATACTTTATAAAATTACCTTGAATCTCGTGTCTATGACACACTAGATTTCCAGCTCACTTCCCAATGGAACAGCTTTGAACGCATTACGAAAGATTTGAAACCCTCTTTAGAACGTAAGCCTAATTCTTATATAGTCTTAATGCTGAACGACGTTAACTTCTAAAGTAATTATCCGCTTAGCCAAGTGATTAGCACATTGGTTTTGGAATTGATCGTCCCAATTTCGATTTTTGACATCCTCGTTGAAACTGTTAACTTTTGACGAACTTAATATTTTAGTAAACCGAGATATAATGAAATTTAATGGACAAATATACTTTATTGTTTAATTTAATTTTGTTTAATTGTCAAATCATGCACGATAAAATCAGTTTTATAATACAAATATTCAATTTATTTTTATAATAATTCTAATCTGTGATACAGATTGAAGTAATAATATTGGCTAAAATTTCTTTATTATCCACTTATCGTTTCTGTGATATAATTATATCTAACTTTGGCTTAAACATGTATTATGATTAGGATGTAAAAGTTCACTATTTCGAACTAAAATATTACATCCTCCTTGGAAAGCACCATCAAATATATATATATATATTAGCGTTTCGCTTAAGAGGTATATCATTGCAGTTCTTATTAAAAATTCTAGAAATGCGATGCAAGGGAAAAATTGTATCGCAAAATGCTATGCATTTAAGACCATAATTTACTACCAAAGTGGGCTACTTGTGCATAGAAAACAGTTTATTATCTTTCGTTTTTTAAAGAATGGTTCTCTTTCGATCTTACATATAGTTAAAGCTCATTGATTTGTCTTCCTGGAAACCTGACGTTTACCTTTAGTACTAGTTATCTCTGAAGAACACAATCTACTATTCACTACAAATTATGGAAACTGACCGTAGAACTGACGACAAAGACCATGTAATCTTTGACGGTTTATTCTATCTGTAAAGAAAATGGCTCAATTGACTTTCCAAATCCAAGACTCGAACTTACTTTTCAAAAATTAGATTACTAGCTGAAATATGGAACATCAGCAGTGCTCTATCCTGCCCTCGTATGTTTTCGTGTTTGTTTCACACTATTGGTGGATATATATGTTTTTTATGCTTTCTTATTTTACATTCAAGCTACGGGGAGTAAATAGTATTCGGTTTAAGATGTTTAAAATATGGAAAAAGAATTAGATAGGAGAAGCAGTTGACTACAATTACAAAGTGGACTTTGTGTGAAATAAATTATTTTGTTTTGCCATAATCAGTGAAGCTAAGCTGACTTTGTGATGCGTAATTAGAATTACCCGTTTCTTCAAGTCGATACGAATTCAAAAACTTTATATCGACGAGAAAATATTACCATTTTAAACAACCTATAGAATGCCAAAGTTTAAACTTTTTAAAAAATATAGCTAATTGCTGTTATTTTTTCCTTACTTTGCTTTTCATTATATAACACGTCTTTCTGATGCATTAAAAATGTATCCTGTTTCACTGTATGAAATAATAATAATAATAATAATAATAATAATAATAATAATAATAATAATAATAATAATAATAATAATAATAATAATAATAAGAAGAAGAAGAAGAAGAATAAGAATAAGAATAAGAATAAGAATAAGAATAATGTTTTTCTTGTCCGCTTAGAGTGCGATAAAATCTTACAAATTGCGATGGAAATTTAAATTCGTTTCGCATTTTCTATGCAAAAATAAAAATCTAAAAAAAATACTGTGAGAAATAAATATATAGTGAGAAATAAAATATTCATTGTTCGTAGTAATTAACAAATTGGGTGTAAGTTTATTTAAAATGAGCTATCTTGATATTTTACCCATCGTTATTGGAAAGGTAGGAAGAGGTATTTTATCGGGAAGGTATTTTATCGAATAAAATATATCGATCTACATGGAGTGGCATATGGGACTGAGCGTGAAGGATAGTATAATACGAGAATGAAGAAATGAAAGAAAGCAATAGTAAACAGAGGAGACAGCGACACACAGAGAAGAGATATAGTGAATCAAGAAATCGAAAATATTTGGCTACGTTATGTGAGTGAAAATTATATATAGTAACTTTCGATACAGCATTCACGCAAGTCATGAGTGCTGAAGTAGCCTGGTAGGTTCTGTTTTATAACGGACTTTTGATCAGGAAGATTACTTTATGTATGTATCAGAAGAACGTAGATAAATAAAATGGTGATGTAAACAATATTGAAACCATATTAGTGACACAGACCCTTAACACCATACTAAAGGCGTGTCTTATGATTAACCAGTCTTCGTTTTGCAGTTGCTGGGACAGCATGAGTCAGCACAATTATTTTTGCTTCATTGCTCACAAGGCTGGAGGGAAAGAAAGAATCACTTTTTCGCGGAAACACAAACTATTTTCTTGTGTTATTATGGTTGATATATATAATATTGTAAGAAATCAAAGATGCCAGTTTCAAAGCCACAAGCCAACCTTCGCAATCGATAAAAAGTTCACAAGTGTTTTTCTTCTTTTAAGTGTAATAAGACATGTTGAAATCTTATTAAGTGTAGAAAAACATTAATTTTAATATTTAAGGATCCAGTATTTCAACACTGTATATACACGTGAGCATATTGTGGATTTATCATTCCATGTTGAAGCACATCCATACTTCTCTGAGTCGCTTAATGAATAGTGACACTTCTGATGACGCACAATTTCGATTTGAGGTCCTATTTACACCCTTGTCGATGAAAAATTGACATGTAAAAATATTGAAATTGACCGAAATTAGTGCTGTGCCATTAGATTTTGGCGTCGCTAAGTTAATGTGGGCGGCTCTGAAGCAGTTTAAATTCAAGTTTAGCCCCCAGCGCTGGCAGGACCCCTCTTAGCCTGACAGTGGGAACTGGGAGAGGCAGAAAAAGATTATAATAAAGAACTGATATTATTGTCAAACCCATGGGTTTAGTGGTCTCTTGGATAAAAAGTGACACTTCAGATACCATTTAAGTTCAGGGGTATCACCCAATAACACACCGAATGGAGGGTAAATTTGTGACATGTAAAAAGAATTGAAAATGACTTTCTTAGTGTTGAATCCATAGTTTTTGAGGTCCCTGAGTTAATTGGTAACATTTCCGATGATCTTCAAGTGCAGCCTCCAGTAAAGGTAAGACTTAGCATAGAGAAAGGATGGAAGGGAGTATCATACAAAATGTACGAATAGACCGATATTAGAGTTGAATCCATACTTCTCGATGTCACTAAGATTAATTATTACAATCCTAATAGCGTTGAGAATAGGTGAAAAAAAATGTTTCAAATGACTAAGATTAGTGTCGAATCCATAGTTTCTGTTTGTTAAGCTATTAGATTATAATTGCGATAGCATTTAGTTCCAAGTCTATTCATGAAGAAGCATGTCACCTAGGTTCCAGGAGTAGCGCCAAAGGCGTTTCTCTCACATCTATAAATATTAGATATACTGCATGTGTTATGAATATATACTCCAGCGTAACTCCGGGACGTCTACAGAAACTTTAAAAAAGCTTGGTAGACGTATGATTTTTAGTCTGGAAAAATATCATGGTAGTAAAACCCCCTAAGGAATGAAAGTTGAGACGAGTGACTTATAAAATGTTAGTGTGCAATTCATAGTTTCCTGGATCGATCAAACGAATAATGACGTTCATAATGTTGTTTAAGTCTAGAGTCATCCCATCACCTCAACTCCAAAAACAGTCCTTTACAAGGCTAACTAAATGTTTCTTAAATATTTCACGTAGCAACCAATCATTTTATCGTGTTTTTTTCCGATTCTACTGATAAAGTAAAACTTCTGTGCAATTTGAACTCATGAACAGACGAGCGAAAATCCCACGCTCTATCAGCGAGTACACATGAACACAATCAAACTCATTCTGAATAAAGCTGACCTCTAATTTCCGGTGTTGGAAGATAATGATACTAATAGGTGTTAAAAATGTTATATTAAACTTGGGATATTCCTATACCCTTGAGTTTGAAATAGCAAGTGTTTGAACACAAACAGAAACTAAAATGAAAATATTTGAATTTATTTCTGTTCCCGTATTAGTTAAAGTATGGATTTATACGGTTTCTTTCCTACAATCCTGTCAACTTTGTATCTCATGTTTCATATTTTTGATTATGGGATTTTCACTTTCTGCAATTGCGAATTTTTTTTAAAAAATCCAAAATTTCGACATTCTGGAATTGGAAATATAATTATTGATTTTTAATCTATCCATTCAACCAACGTTGGCTCTTCTACAACATATGCCATAAAACGTCATGTTTGACGTGTTTAACGAAATACAATTACGCATGTTTCAGTCTCTCTCATAGTGTGAGGAAAACAGCTAATAGTTTCAAAAGAGTAAAACAATCCGTTTTACTGAAATTGTAAAATAAATAGTGCATTTTATTCTGCATAACTATGATCTTGCATTAAACGAATAAAGCGCACATAATAATACAAATTTTAACAGTGAATTAAAGAAACATCACATGTAAATATGTCACAGTTAGTATTTATAAAACTACTCTTGTCTTTAGGAATGTAAATATCATGCTGTTGTTAGAATACTGAGAAGTAACTTCCGTATGTCAAATAGCTACAGACAAGTACACAACACATACAGTTATGTATTGCCATTACACGTTTTAATTAATCTTTATTTAACATTCAGATATGATATACTTATTTTCTATCAATATTCAACACGTCTAGTGACTTGTGACGATATTTTGAACGTCTTTACTTTGACTTGAGGAAATCTTTGAAGCATAAAGCGGCACCACTACAAACAGTCATCATTTGATTCACGGGTAAGAACATCTGGAACCCAGCGACCGCAACTCTTTGAAATACCGAGGTAAGTTTTTATTAAAGACTGGGCTGCAGTTAATCCAAACTTCAAGGTTGACTGCATTTTCGTGTATGAGATATGGTTATCTTTCATAGGTTACTTTAGTGCTGCGATAATTTTATCCGTAACTGCAGTGCGAGGGTGCCCAGTCTGACGCTCATCTGTCAGACTTTGTTGGTCACTTTTAAGTTCCCCGAACGAACTGAAAGAAGTTGTACGTTAAGGGGCAGAGTACCAGAGACACTTTTCTAAACGTTCATGGCATTCTTCTTGCGTTAATTCGTACTTAAAGTCATAAAAGTGTATCACACAAATCACGTTGGTTGAACTTTATTGTAGTCAACTGACGGGTTCAAACTGACCTACACGTCTAAATCTCTAATTTTAGAAGCAGAAACCTGAAGTCTTGTAGCTACACCTTTCGCCACTAGACAGCATTCGCGTTTAAACATGATACGTTTCTGTACAACAGCGCCATTTGAATTTTGATAAATAAAATGTTTTGGCATGCTTCTCGAACAATTCACGTATAAATTCTAGTAGAGCATAATCTTGAGTTAACATTGACATCCAAATAACTTAGATATGGCAGGCAAAAGAAGGCAAGTATTAAAGGAAATCTATCAGCTGAGGTGATCAGATTATCAGGAATTTCCTTTTGTAGCAAAAAGATTCGTAATTTAATTTTACTTTCCTTCCATATGACCAACAGCTATTTTTCAATTGGAAAGTAATATTTTATGCATATCCATGAAAGTTATATTTTTCTGAGTTCCATTTGAATTGTTCAGCTAATTTTCTTTATTGTGCACTCAAAAAGACGAATATACTGTATAGGGCCTATCATAACTATATATAAAACTACATGAGCTGACATAAATTATTGAGCATTTCCTGTAGGGCTACAATGATTAAATTTGGCATGATCGTAGTTTTCGGGAACTAACTGACAGGAAAATTGCCAAAAGTGAATATTTTTAGGGGGTCTAAAGAGGGGATAAAAAATTTCCCGATGTTATTTAAATGGTCTTTCATTTTGATCTTTAATATCATGTTTTAGGTGCTTAGAATTGGAATAAAATCTTGAAACTTGGCATTCATGTACTTTTTGGATAGCAGTACCTAAGTAAATCAGTAAAAAAAAAAAGCTCAACTTTAGAGAGGTTTTGTAGGGAACTGAAAAATCTTTCCCATGTTATTTATATTGGACGTCTTCTACACCCCAAAATGTTTAGACACTTCCGGCATGATTGGAATGATGATATTTAGCATGATTGTAGACTTGCAAAACTAACCGACAGTAAAATTTCCAAAAGTGTATATTTTTTAATTTTTTAGGGTTCTAAACGGGAATGAAGAAATTCCCATGTTATTAAAATGGGCGTATTCTTGGGATATAAAATATTATCTTTTAGATATTTGAAATAGGAAAATAAACGATAGAATTGTGAGTTCAAAAGGTGCGAGGCCGTAGGCCGAGCAAAGACAGCGTGTGGGAGCGAAGCCACCGGATAGACAGATTCAGGAAATATGAAGAGCAAGTTCACGAAATTCACTGTTGATGCAAAGGACGATAGATAAGAAATGCGAGGCTGTAGGCCGAGCAAACTCGGGGGTCTGGGGGCGGAGACCGTAGTTAGCCAAAGGCTAGTCTATTATAAAATGGAAAGTGATTACATTTGTGACTCTTAATGTCTTGAACCGACCGACCGATCTCGATCAAATTTTTGACGTACATTCGGTTCTGGCCTGGGAGTGTTTTCCGCTATTCCTGTGACAGTAGAAATTAGAGGAAGGAGTGGAAGGGGGAATATAAAAAGTACTATAACTTAGTAACTCTTGAACCAAACGGTTGATCTCGATCAAACTTTCAGCATAGATAATGTTCGTGCATAGGATTATTCTATTATTTTACTTTGACGGAGCAACGTAGGGGAAGGGGGAGGGGATATATATGTTAAAATAATAAAAAATTGAACTTAGGGTTGGGGAAAAAGAGGGGTGAGATATATAAAAATAAATAAAACTTAATAACTTTCGAACCACCAGACCGATCTTGATCAACGTTTCAATACAAATGAGGTTAGGGCCTGGAAATATTTTCTTTATATTTTCACTTTGATGATGAACCTAGGGAAGGGGAAGAGGAGGGGGATATTTATATATAAAAATAAATAAAACTTAAGTCTTGAACCATCCAACCATCTTGGAAAAATGTTCAACATGCATGACGTTTGGGCCTGTGATAATTTTTGTCATTTATATTTGAAGGGGCATCGTATAGTTGTGGGAGTTGGAGATATATGTAAAAAGTAAAAATGCAAGTGACTGTGTTTGTTACTTCATCACTCTCTAACCACCCGACCGATCTTGATCAAGTTTTCAACATATATTGTGCTTGTACCTGGAATGGTATTTATCTATTCACTTTGAAGATAGAACTTAGGGGAGTGAGGAGTTAAAAAGTAGATCTTAATAACTCTTGAATCAAACGATCAACCTCGATCAAATTTTTAACATAGATGAGGTTCAGGTCTGAGATATTTTTTTATCATTTCACCTTGACGGTAGAACTTATGGCAAGGGCATAAAAGGTGTAGATATATAAAAATAAATAAAACTTAATAACTCTTAACCACCGGACCGATCTCGATCAAATTTACAAGTTATTGGGAGTAGAAGAGCAATTTCTACATCGAAGATGAGGAAAATTACTGCAATAAGGAAGAATTGTAGAGAGAAGGGAATTCGGGCTGATGACTTATGGTCGAACCCGCACTCAAAAGGTGAATTTTTTCTCGATCATTAATAACTTTCTTGGAAAGAAGAGTTGAAATAGCTATAACGATTAAGCAAATAATATTAGTTAATAGACCAGTTGTTAAAACTATTAATTGCCTATTTCTTTTAAGTGATCCTTTTGATTGGAAGTCAAATATACTATACATATTAAATAGGCTAGCCTCCTCATCAATACATAGAAATATAAAGGAATAGTCATACTACATCTACAAAGTGTCAATATCAAGCAGCGGCCTCAAATCCAAAATTGTGGGTGGGAGAAAAATGTGATAAGAGGCTTGTGACGTAATAAACAAGTGGCTAGGAATGTGGAACCAATAATAACGTGAAGCCCATGAAAGCCTGTTGCTATAAAGAATGTTGATCCATAAACAGCATCTGCGATGGTGAATGGGGCTTCATAATATTCGTATGCTTGTCAGTAAAGTATAGACCTAGGAGGATTGTAAGTAGTAGGCCTTGTGTGGCTTGAGTGTGGTTGCCTTCTATTAATCTATGATGAGCTCATGTTACAGTAACTCCTGAGGCGAGTATAATTGCAGTATTTAGAAGGGGGATGTGTATTGGATTGAATGGTACAATTCCTGCTGGAGGTCAAAAAGATCCAATTTCTACTCTTGGTGCTAGTCTGCTATGGAAGAAGCCCAAAAAAATGAAACAAAAAAGAATACTTCCGAAATAATAAATAAAATTATACCTCACCGAAGACCTAATGTAACTTGTATAGTGTGTAATCCTTGGTATGTTCCTTCTCGGGTTACATCCCGTCATCATTGAATTATAGTTAGTAATGTAATTAGTATGCCTAGGAAGAATAGAGAAGGGTCATATTGGTGGAATCATTTAGTGAGTCCTGTGGTTGTAATTAAGGCCCCTAGAGCTCCAGTAAGTGGTCAGGGGCTTTGATCAACAAGGTGGTAGGGATGATTTTGTACTGCTGACATAAGTAGCTTCTCTTGAGTATAGTGTGACTAAGACTGCAAATACGTATGATTGAATTACTGCGACAGCAGATTCTAATATTAGGAGGGTAATTTGTCCAGTTATTAGTAATGAAAGTATGGAGAGGGATAAGGAAGAGCCCGTATTACCTAATAAGGTTAAGAGGAGATGGCCTGCAATTATGTTTGCTATTAATCGAACAGCTAGGGTTCCGGGTCGAATAATGTTACTAATTATTTCGATGCATACTATGAATGGTATGAGAGGGGCCGGAGTTCCAGAAGGAACGAGATGAGCAAATATATGTTGAGTGGTTAATTCACCCATAAATTATGAAACTTATTCAAAGAGGAAGAGCGAGAGTTAATGTAAAGGTTAGGTGGCTAGAGCTGGTAAATACATAAGGAAATAGACCTATAAAATTATTAAACAAGATGGAGAAGAATAAGGAAATAAATAGGAAGGTTCTTCCTTGATGACTAGTAGGGCCAAGAATAGTTTTGAATTCGTTATGATGGGTTAAGGTAATTTTATTTCATAAAATGTTTGGTCGTCCTGGTAAAAATCAGAATGGGATTGGAATAATTAGAAGTCCAATTATTGTTCTAAGTCAGTTAAATGATATGTTTATAATTAAAGTAGAGGGATCAAAGGTTGAAAAAAGGTTTGTTATGACTTTCAATTTATAGTTGTTTTTTTTAATATTAGTATTATCTAAAATGGGATGAGGTGTATTTGAATTACAATATTAATAGATGCAAATAGAAGGTAGCATAAAGAGAATATAATAAATAGTATGAGTCATTTTAGGGGGACATTTGTGGAATAGAAAAAAATACTATTAAGTAGTAATTTAAGCTTGACATGCTTATGTTATAATTTAACTATTTTTTCCCATTGGAAGTAATTGTTATTTTACTATCTTTTGGTTTAAGAGACCACTGCTTACTTTCAGCCACCCAATGAAAGATCTTGTATTATTTTTGTTATTCAGTTAATAAATACTGAATGAGGGCAGGCTTCAACAACAATTGGCATAAAACTGTGATTTGCACCACAGATTTCTGAACATTGAACGAAGAATAAGCCTGTAAGTGTAATATTAGTTGCTACTTGATTTAAACGTCCTGGAGTAGCATCTGCTTTAATACCAAAGGCGGGCATAGCTCATGAATGAAGAACATCGGCAGCGGTAATTAAGATACGAATATCAATGTTAATAGGTAATACAATACAACTGTCTACATCTAGTAGACGAAATGAATTAGGGTTTATTTCATTGCTAGGAATTATATAAGAATCAAAATCTGTTAAGGAGAAATCAGAATATCATAACTTCAGTATCATTGGTGTTCAATTGTTTTAAGGGTGATTGCTGGTTGATGAATTTCGTCTAGTAAGTATAGGAGTCGTAGGGATGGAAGGGCAATAAAAATAAGTGTAATAGCGGGCAGGATTGTTCAAATGGTTTCTAAGGTTTGCCCTTCTAATAAATTACGGTTAATATATGTGTTTGGTAGGAGAGAGGCTAGTAGATAACCTACAAGAACTGTAATTATAGTTACAATGAGTATTGTATGATCATGAAAAAATACTATTTGTTCTATTGCGGGAGATGCTGCACCTTGAAGACCTAGCTGATTTCAAATGGCCATTTCTAAGGAAGATGATTATTCTTATATTTGGGGCTTAGGCCCAATGCACTTATCTGCCACCTTAGAAGTTTGTTAGTAAGGGAAGTTCTGCATAACTATGTTCTGCGGGTGGTAGGTTCTGAAATCATTGTAAAGATGTTGTTTGTTGGTCTGAAAAGACTACTGGTCGAGCTCTTGCAAAGGCTTCTCATATAATAATTACAAGTACTAGGACGGCAATGAAAGAGAGGAATGAACCAATTCTTGATACAATATTTCATGTAGTGTAGGCGTCTGGATAATCTGAATACCGACGAGGCATTCCTCTTAGACCTAAGAAATGTTGAGGGAAGAATGTAATATTTACTCTTATGAATATTACTAAGAATTGCATTTTTAGTCATGTAGGATTTATCGTTGTTCCTCTAAATAAGGGGAATCAATGAATGAGTCCTGCTATGATAGCAAATACAGCACCTATAGATAGTACGCAATGAAAATGCGCTACTACATAATAAGTGTCGAGGAGAACAATATCTAAGGATGAATTTGCTAACACAACTCCTGTGAGACCTCCTACAGTAAATAAGAAAATGAAACCTAAAGTTCATAGGATTGAAGGTGAATAAGTTATTTGTGCTCCATGAAATATAGCGATTCATCTGAATACTTTAATTCCTGTAAGAACGGCAATGATTATCGTGGCTGCAGTAAAGTAAGCGCGAGTATCAACGTCCATACCAACAGTGAATATGTGATGAGCTAAGACAATAAACCCTAGGAATCCAATTGCTAGTATTGCATAAATTATTCCTAAAACACCAAAAGTTTTCTTTTTACCACTTTCTTGGGTTACAATATGTGAAATTATACCGAAACCTGGAAGAATTAAAATGTAAACTTCGGGATGACCAAAGAATCAGAATAGATGTTGATATAAGATTGGATCTCCTCCTCCCGAAGGGTCAAAGAAGGAGGTATTAAGATTTCTGTTGGTTAAAAGTATTGTAATAGCTCCTGCTAATACAGGAAGAGATAAAAGAAGTAATACAGCAGTGATTACTACAGATCAAACAAATAATGATATTCGTTCTAAGGTTATTCCAGGAGTTCGTATATTAATTACAGTTGTAATAAAATTTACTGACACAAGAATTAAGGACACACCAGCTAGGTGGAGGGAGAAAATAGAAAGGTCAACAGAAGCTCCAGCGTGAGCAATGGCTCTGGAGAGAGGAGGATATACAGTTCATCCGGTTCCCGCACCACTTTCTACAATTCTTCCCGTTAATAGTAGAGTTAATGAGGGAGGCAGTAATCAGAATCTTATATTGTTTAGACGGGGGAATGCTATGTCAGGTGCTCCTAGTATTAAAGGTACTAATCAATTACCAAAGCTCCCAATTATAATTGGCATAACTATGAAGAAAATTATAATGAAAGCATGAGCAGTAACAATTACGTTATAAATTTGGTCATCACCAATTACGCTACCCGGCCTACCGAGTTCTGCTCGAATAAGAAGACTTAGTGATGTTCCTGCTATCCCTGCCCAAGCCCCAAAGATCAAATATATTGTACCAATGTCTTTATGGTTTGTAGAAAATAATCGTCGTTGCAAGTGAATTAAATAGGATGACCGAAGTATTAGGTTATAGATTGTAAATCTATTTATGGTTAGTAAAACCTTCTATTAGGTTTTATAGTCAATATTTATGATATCGGACTGCAATTCCGGAGTAGTAGTTAATATACTAAGACCTAAAAAATTGCCTTTTATTTATAGCTTTGAAGGCCATTAGTTTTTTTTAACTTAAAGTCTTTATTTAAAGGATGTTGACAGTTAAGGGTAAAATAATTATACCTCTTAATGAAATAATGATGAATATTGATCTAATTGACGTTTCTTGATTTTTTTTCATTAAAGATGTTCATGTTTGGTTATAATGGTTAATAATGAAGGCAGCATAAGCAATTCGTATATAGTAGAAAAGGGTAATTAGTGCTGTTATTACTATTAGGGTGAGGATGATAAATGATATTTGCTCAGCAGTTTTTATGATGATAATTCACTTAGGTAAAAATCCTAAGAATGGTGGAAGGCCTCCTAAGGATAAAAGACTGGTAAAAATAGCTAATTTTGTTGTTACGATGATTTTATTAGAAAAAGTTTGATTAATATGAAATATTTTGTTTATTGCGAAAAGAGTAACTGCTATTGTTGAAAGTAAGGCATAAAATAAGAAGTAGAGGGATCATGCCATATCACTTAATACTAGGGCCATAAGTATTCAGCCCGTGTGATTAATAGATGAGAATGCTATGATTTTACGTAGTGATGTTTGATTTAAACCTCCGATTGAGCCTACGATTAAAGATAAAATTAGGGTTAGGTAGATTAGATTTGTAGGTTTTAAGCTATAAGAAAGTAAGCCAAGAGGTGCTAATTTTTGTCATGTTATTAAAATAATGCAGTCTATTCCGAGTATGGCTTCTATTACTTCAGCCATTCAGAAGAGGGGGGAGGGAGCTGCCCCTATTTTAAAAAGTAAGGAGATGGTGATTAAATAATATGTAGCTTGCAGTCCTATATAAAATAATTGCTATTAGAAGCAAGGATCTTGCAATGGCCTGTAGTAAAAAGTATTTTAAAGCAGATTCGGTATGACGTTGATTGTTGGCCTTTGAAATCAGGGGAATGAATGATAGGAGGTTAATTTCAAGACCGATTCAAGTACCAAATCATGATAAGGAAGTTAGGGAAATAAGGGTTCCTAACACAAGTGTTGTAGAGAATAAAAGAGTTTTAGGATTTGTGAGCATTAATAAAAGAAAAGTAATCTTCATATGCGGGGTATGAGCCCACTAGCTTATCTTAGCTTATCTTTCTAGACTAGTGTACGGTGCACGTTGATTTTTTATATCGGAGGTGAAAGTTTAATTCTTTTGAGTGTAATAAGAGTATATTGAAATACTTGATTTATCCTATCACGATAATCCTTTAATCAGGCATCTTATTATTTAATAATTATTTATAGTAGTATATGAGAATTTAAATAGACCGATATTGTGTTATAGTAATTAAATTTAGAAAAAATATATGTTAATAACAATTAAAACTTGAAAATCTATTAAATCCTCTTAATTAAACTGCGATACCGGCTAAAAGTATATTAATAAGCCTAACGTATCCATTATATGTTAACTTTTACAGCATATGTGTGAGGAGAGAATAAATATACTTGTATAGGATACAATTTTGTTTGATGGGGGAAAAAACAAAATTGTATCCTAGACAAGGGGGAAATAGGGTTTATTTAATACTAATTTTTATTAATTGGAGTAAATATATAATTAATGATTATTTATTTTAGCGTTATAAATTAATGGTAAAGTATTATCCGGGCTTTTCTTTCCTTATTTATCTAGTTGTACATGTAACCTTCCGGGCAAGAAATAAATTGTTATTGATCTTAAGGGTAAATAATGAAGTATAATTGGTCACAGTACTTGTTTATGTTTATTGATTAGTGTTTGAAGCAGTTAAGGTTTAAGGGGCCCGGCGAAATTCGTGCCAGCTGCCGCGGTGAGACGAGGGGTCGGAGGAAAGAAGCAGTGATGGTTAAGGTGTAGTTACAAATTTAAATTAAAGGACTGTCTTTTTATTTTTAGGTGAAATTATTATTTAAAATAATGAGTTCTATGTTTGAGGCTATGAAATTATTTGTTAAACTAGGATTAGATACCCTATTATTTTTAATGTAAAATATAATACCTGGCTAATAGTAGTTATGTTCTTGAAACTCAAAAGATTTGACGGTATTTTAGGCTGTTCAGAGGAATCTGTCCCGTAATCGACAATCCACAATATATTTTACTTAATGTTGTTTGACAGTTTGTATACCGCCGTAGTTGAGGGTATTAAGGAGAGATTAGAGACCTTCATTATCTTCATTGAAGAGAACTTCAGGTCAAGGTGCAGCTTATCAGTAAGAGGAGATGGATTACAATGGAATGTATATACGGATTTTATTATGAAATTATTTAAATGAAGGTGGATTTGAATGTAATGTTATGTTGCTATCATGAGTGGGGCTCTAAGATATGTACACATCGCCCGTCGTTCTCATTTGTTTAGGTTAGATAAGTCGTTACATAGTGGGAGTACCGGAAGGTGCGCCTGGATTGAATTAATAACAAAATAGAGCTTGTTAGTTGAGCTATTCGCTTACATCGAGGAGGTTTCTGTGCAATTCAGATTATTTTGATTGAAGGAGGTACTAATATATATATATATATATATATATATATATATATTAACACTAAGTGAATCAACTTTAATTGATGTTATTGTATGGAGCATAGAATTAATTTGTTGATATTATAGCTAATTAGTACCGTAAGGGAATGTTTAAATAAGTGAATTTTTTGGGAGGAAAAAACATGTGATGTTGTACCTTTTGTATCAGGGGACACTAAATAATATTATTATGTAATTATTTCCCGAAATGGAATGAGCTAAAATATTATGATATTATAAGTAGCATATTATTTATTAATTTTATTTTAGTGGTGAAATGCCTTTCGGTTTCCATTATATCTGGCTGTGCAGGAATTGAATTTAATTCAGCTGCGGTTAGACTTGTTGTAAAATTTGGTTTTTATAGTTCTACCGTGAGTAATAGTAAGGAGGATTCCTCTTTACTTTTATTATTTATAATGTGGTTTATATTAAATGAAAGATGTGGGCCTAGAAGTAGCCATCATTTGTGATTTTGTTATAACTTATTTGAGTTGTTTATCATATTTTATTACATTTAATTTGTTACTGTACTTTTGTCTTAAATTAGTTAGGATAATTTATAATGGTGTTATTAGTATGTTGGGGAGAATGATTAAAGGAGTTCGGCAAAACTTTCCTCAGCCTGTTTATCAAAAACATGTCCTTTTGTTAAAATAGAAGGTCTGACCTGCCCAGTGAGGTTTTAAACGGCCGCGGTATCTTGACCGTGCGAAGGTAGCATAATCATTAGTCCTTTAATTGTGGGCTTGTATGAAAGGTTGGACGAGTGGAAAACTGTCTTTATTTCTAACGTTGAATTTTACTTTTGAGTGAAAAGGCTTAAATGATTTAAGAGGACGATAAGACCCTGTAGATCTTTATATTTAAGTAGTAATTTTTATAGTTGATAATGAATAAATGTGCTATTTGACTATTGCGTTGGGGCGACGAGAAGATAAAATAAACTCTTTTAAGTATAATTACTTTTAAGTATTTTTATGATCCTTTATTAATGATTGTTAGACTAAGTTACCTCAGGGATAACAGCGTAATTTTTTTGAGAGTTCATATCGACAAGATTGCGACCTCGATGTTGAATTAAGATTTTATCTAGGTGCAGAAGCTTAGTGTATAGGTCTGTTCGACCTTTAAAATCTTATATGATCTGAGTTTACATCGGCGTGAGCCAGATCGGTTTCTATCCTTTATTTCGAAATAGTGCTTTAGTACGAAGGGACCAAGTACTAATAATATTTATTATTACGGAATAAAAATAATGAATAATTACTTTAGCAGATAAGTGCATTAGATTTAGGATCTAATAATGGATCAAGCGAGTCCAGGTAATAGTGTATTATGACTATATTATAGGTGTGGTTTCTTATTTGATTTTGATTATTTGTGTTTTAATTGGAGTTCCATTTTTAACTTTATTAGAACGAAAGGTTTTAGGCTATATTCAAATTCGCCCAGGACCTAATAAGGTGGGTATTTGTGGTTTTCCTCAACCTTTTGCAGATGTTATTAAGTTATTTACTAAGGAGCAAGTTTTTCCTACTATATCTAACTATTATCCTTATTATCTAGCTCCTGTTTTTAGTTTACTTTTATCCTTGTTTGTGTGATTAAGAATTCCTTATTTAAGTATTATATTGACTTTTTCTTTAGGTCTATTATTTTCTTTTATTTTGTACAAGTATGGGTGTATATACTGTAATAATTGCTGGTTGATCTAATTCTTCATATTTGTTAGGAGGCCTTCGAGCAGTAGCACAAACTATTTCCTATGAGGTTAGTTTGGCTTTAATTTTGTTGTCTTTTGTACTTTTAGCTGAGAGATATATATTGTTGAATTTTGGTTATTACCAGGACGAATTATGGTTTTTGTGAATTACGTTTCCTTTAGCACTGGTTTGATTTGCTTCTTGCTTGGCAGAAACTAATCGCACTCCTTTTGATTTTGCAGAAGGCGAGTCAGAACTTGTTTCTGGATTTAATATTGAGTATAGAGCAGGGGGCTTTGCCCTTATTTTTAATGCTGAGTATGCCAGTATTTTGTTTATAAGAGCTTTGTTTAGTATTTTGTTTTTAGGACATGATATTTTTTCTCTTTTGTTTTTTTGTAAGGTAGTGTTTATTTCTTTTGGGTTTATTTGAGTACGAGGAACGTTGCCGCGGTTTCGATATGATAAATTAATATACCTATCTTGCTTGAAAGTGTTTTTTACCTTTATATCTTAATTATCTTTTATTTTTAGGAGGTATAAAGCTTCTTTTTATTTCTCTTTTAATTTAAGTGTATTAAATTGAGAATAAGTTCTTAGAGCTTTGCTCTGTTGTATGTTTTCAAAACATATGCTTATTCTCAGCCAAAGAATTAAGTTTTATTAAGTAGGGAGTCTCATAAGGAGGAGAGATATGACACAAATAGGAAATAAGCAAAGTAGGTAACTGTGAGAATTTGACCTGTTAAAATGTAAGGATCTTCGACTGGTCGGGCCCCAATTCAAGTTAGAAGGATTAGTGTACTAACTATAATTCAGAATATAATTTGATTAATAGGGTAGAATTGTAAACCTCGTATTGTTCTAGTATGAAAGAATGGTATAATTATTAAAATGAGGATTGATATTACTAGGGCAATAACTCCTCCAAGTTTATTAGGAATGGAACGAAGAATAACATAAGCAAACAAGAAGTATCATTTTTGTTGAATGTGTACTGGTGTAACTAGAGGATTTGCTGGAGCGAAATTTTCAGGGTCTCCTAATATATAGGGATTTCAGAGAGTAAGTAATATTAGAGCTCTTATTATTGTTAGGAATCCAATAGTGTCCTTAGTTGAGAAATAAGGGTGGAAAGGAATTTTATCTTGATTTCTGTTAAGACCAAGGGGGTTGTTAGATCCTGTTTGGTGGAGGAATAAGAGGTGTACTATTGATATAGCAGCTACAATGAAAGGTAAGAGGAAATGGAAGGCAATCGGTTTAAAGTAGCATTATCTATAGCAAATCCTCCTCAAATTCATTGTACTAGTATTGTTCCTAAGAAGGGAATAGCTGATAATAGATTTGTAATGACTGTTGCCCCTCAGAAAGATATTTGATCTCAAGGTAGGACGTAGATTACGAAAGCAGTTGGTATTACTAGAAGTAGAATAGCAACCCCTACTCTTCCAGTGTGAAGATAAAGATAAGAGCCGTAGTATATTCCTCGGCCGACGTGTAAGTAAAGACAAATAAAGAAGAAGGATGCTCCATTAGCGTGTAGAGTACGTAGAAGCCACCCAAAATTCACATCTCGGCAGATGTGAATTACTCTGTTGAAGGCTAATTCAATACTTGATACATAGTGTATTGCCAGAAATAGACCTGTAGCAATTTGAATAATTAAACATAAGCCGAGAAGAGAACCAAAGTTTCATCAATATGAGATGTTAATAGGTGCTGGAAGATCTACTAAGGCGTTATTAGCAATTTTAAAAAGGGGATGATGTAAGCAAATTGGTGTTGACATATGACTTAGAGGGCCGAAGAGGGCCTTGGTATAATGAAGTGATTTTTACTACTGCAATTAATGTAATATATAGGTATGTCGCTAATATAATAGTATTTACTAAGATTGATGTTATATGAAATTTTATACCGGGGATTTCTTGGTAGTTAGTAGCATAGTGATGAGGATTTGGCAGCGAAATTATGTTTGGGAGTAGAATGGGGTCAATAATTATTATAAGAATTAAGAAGAGTGGAACGAGGAAATTTAGTAGAAAAAGATTAGGTGTTAAAGTAAATATTTCATTTGATGCTAGTCTTGTAAAATTAATAAATAAAACTAATATACCTCCTAGGAAAACTAAGAAAAGAATATAAGAAAATTAAGGGATTCTCTTATAGTTGAAATAGTTAAGCAGGTAGTAATAGTGTTGACAATAAGTATTAGTCCCATTGTTAGGGGTGAGATATTTGAATTAGAATGAAACTTAGAACTACTGAAATTATAAGTAATATTCAGGTTATTTTAATTTCAAGAGGTAGTTTATTAAAATATTAGTTTTGGGGACTAAAGATAAGTTCATACTTTCTCTTGATGCTTTTAAAATATTATTCATGAATGGTTTACAAGACCAACGTTTTAAATAAACTATAAAAGCTTATGAAAATATTATTTATTTTGTTTTCTTGTTTTTTAGTTATTTTAGGAATAGCTTGTTTTGTTATTCAGCGTAAGCATTTACTGATAGTTTTATTAAGACTTGAATTTATTGTGTTGATAAGTTTTTTACTTTTATCTTATTCTTTAGGTAGTTTGTATGTTGAAAATTATTTTTGTTTATTATTTCTAACTTTCAGTGTTTGTGAGGGTAGCTTAGGCTTATAGCAATTTAGTGTCTATTGTTCGAACTCACGGAGGTGATTACTTGAATTCTTTAGTTGTATTACGATGCTAAAATATTTAATATTTATGTTGTTTTTAATACCTTTGGGTTTTAATTTTAAATTATGGTGAGTTGTTCAGTTTTGTCTTATTAGAGTTTGTTTTTTATTTATAATAAGAAATAGTATAGGACTAATTTCTTGGGAGGTGGGCTATTATTTATGGAGAGATAGCTTGAGATATTCATTGATTTTATTGAGTATTTGAATTGTTATTCTTATAATTATGGCTAGAGAAGGTGTGTTGAGAAATTCATTTTATAGTACGAGTTTTATTAGTTTAATTTTAGTATTACTTGTATTACTTTACTTGAGCTTTTCTTCTTCTAGATTGTTTATATTTTAATTTTTTTGAGGGTTCATTAATTCCTACACTATTTTTAATTTTGGGTTGAGGATATCAGCCCGAACGAGTGCAGGCAGGGATATATTTATTGTTTTATACTTTGTTTGCTTCATTACCCCTTTTGATTGGTATTTTTTATTTGAAGTATGTTAAGGGTAGCTTATTGATGGTTAATATGAGAAGTGTAATAGATTTAGGAATTACATATTATATATGATATTTTGTTTTAGTTGTTGCTTTTTTAATTAAAATTCCTATGTTTCTAGTTCATCTTTGATTACCTAAGGCACATGTTGAAGCACCCGTAAGTGGTTCAATAATTTTAGCAGGAGTTTGATTGAAACTAGGAGGCTAATGGACTGTTACGAATTATATATTTTATAGAAAATGTAACTGTAAATATAAATTTAATTTGATTTGGTATTAGAGTTGTAGGTATTTGGTCAGTTAGATTAGTAAGCTTACGACAAGTTGATGTAAAATCTTTAATTGTTTACTCTTATTTTGCTCATATAGGCTTAGTGTTGATGGGGCTAGTAACAATGGGATTATGAAGATTTAGGGGTGCTCTTACATTAATAATTGCCCACGGTCTATGTTCTTCGGGATTATTTTGTCTTGCAAATATTTCTTACGAACGTTTAGGGAGTCGAAGACTATTAATTAATCGGGGAATACTATCTTTTATACTTAGCTTAGGGCTGTGATGATTTTTACTAAGAATTGCTAATATAGCTGCGCCGCCAACATTAAATTTATTAAGAGAAATTAGTCTGTTAAATAGAATTGTTGGTTGATCTTGGTTGAGTATATTAGGTTTAGCTTTACTTTCTTTTTTTAGAGCTGCTTATAGATTATATTTTTATTCATATACCCAACATGGAATACCTTATTCTAATTTATATTCTTGTTGAGAAGGAAGTGTGCGAGAATATTTCGTTATTGATATTACATTGATTGCCTTTAAATTTATTGATCTTTTTTGCAGGACCGAGATTCTTATGATTGTAGTTGCTTGAGTAGTTTAGAATAAAATTTTAGTTTGTGGAACTAAGGAAGTTTTAATTGCCCTTAAGCCATGGTTTGACCTTTTTCAATTTGTGTTACTAGATTTGTCTTTTTAAATAGAATAAGTGTTTATTTATTCATAATAGGCTTGAATTTTTTAGTTAATAGATACTAGCAGCGTTCACCCCGCTTCGCTGCGGTCACCCCGGAACGCAATAAACTTTGTTACTTAGATAATTTTTACTTTTTCGCTTTCAAGTGATATGATAAAAACCATAGAAGATTGCAGTAAATGTTAACATTATATCGCCTGTCATTTATGTTAACCCGCCCCGCTTCGCTGCGGTCACCCCCGAACGCAATAAACTTTGTTACTTAGATAATTTTTACTTTTTCGCTTTCAAGTGATATGATAAAAACCATTATAACGCCTGTCATTTATGTTAACCCGCCGAGTGACACGGTCATGCGGGTTGCATATAAATACGTTTATTTTTATACCTATGATGAACTAACAAAGGATTTGTACGTAATGGACACCTGAATGGTCAATTATCTCAAGACACTGGTAATTGAAAATTAAAGTGATATGATAAAAACCATCTAGGGTCCAAATCCTAATAACCCCCCAAAAATAAAAGAAATTGGTTCAGCCGTATTAGCGTGATGAGCGGACAAAGGATTTGTACGTTCTCTTTTATATATATAGAAGATAGATAGTGTATTTATTAAGTGAGAAGTTATTTCTTTTAATAGAAATAGAATTATTATAACTCTTCTATTTGATTGAATATCATTTACATTTATAAGATTTGTGCTTTATATTTCTAGAATAGTAATTTATTACAGTGAACAATATATAAGATCTGAACGATATCTTAATCGGTTTATTATACTTCTATTAATATTTGGTCTTTCAATAGTTTTGTTGATTATTTCTCCTAATTTAATTAGAATCCTCCTTGGGTGGGATGGATTAGGATTAGTATCATATTGTTTGGTTATTTACTATGAAAATGTGCGCTCTTATAATGCTGTCATGTTAACAGCCCTTTCTAATCTTATTGGAGATGTAGCAATTTTATTAGCCATTGCTTGAATATTGAATTATGGAAGTTGAAATTATGTTTTCTATTTGCATAGAGTTTTAAATAATAATGAGATTTGATTATTTTGGCAGCAATAACAAAAAGTGCACAAATTCCTTTTTCTGCATGATTACCGGCAGCAATAGCCGCTCCTACACCAGTATCAGCATTGGTTCATTCTTCTACACTTGTGACTGCCGGTGTTTACTTGCTAATTCGTTTTAGAGACGTTTTATTAAGTGTTTATGCGGGAGATGTGTTACTTTTATTGTCAGGATTGACAATATTTATAGCTGGTATTGGTGCTAATTATGAATATGATTTAAAGACGATTATTGCTCTATCTACTTTAAGTCAGCTTGGTCTTATAATAATAATTTTATCTATAGGATTCCCTGTATTAGCGTTTTTCATCTATTGACACATGCTTTATTTAAGGCATTACTTTTTTTATGTGCAGGAGCAATTATTCATGGTGTGGGAGACACACAAGATATTCGTAGAATAGGGCCACTTGTAAGTCAGATACCTCTTACTTTGTCTTGTTTAAATGTAGCTAATTTGGCTTTATGTGGAATACCATTTTTAGCTGTGTTTTATTCTAAGGATTTAATTTTGGAAGTTTCTTCCTTGTCTTTAATTAATGTAGTCAGCTTTTTCTTATTATTTTTTTTCTACAGGCCTAACTGTATGTTATTCAGTACGTTTAAGATTCTATTTAACAGGCAAGGGCTTTGGAGGTTCTAATATTCATTCTATTAGTGATAATGAAGGTTGAGTCTTATGTAAGGGAACACTAGGACTAGTAGTGATGGCAATTTTAGGAGGTGCAACATTGAGTTGATTAATTTTTCCTACTGTTAATTGTGTTGTTTTACCTTTACATCTAAAAATGGGGGCCCTCCTTGTAAGTGTAGTAGGCTTGTGAGTTGGTATTTTATTATCAAGTTATTCTATTGGACAGTCTTTAATGTGTGTGAAGTTTTACTTTAGCTTTACAATAATAGGAAGTATATGATTTTTACCTTATTTATCAACAAATTATATTATTAAATTACATTTATATGTGGGAGGAGCATATTATAATAATATTGATCAAAGTTGGAGAGAGTGTCTTGGTGCTCAAGGCATGTATAATAGTTTTAAGGATGGTTCAACATTAATTCAGCAATCTCAGGACAATTTATTTAAAATGTATTTATAATTTTTTTTTAATTTTTACAATTTTTCTTTGTTTCTTTATATTTGTATACTTAGATAGCTTATATTGAAAGATCTAGATGAAGTTTAAACCTGAGATGTTTTTTGTCATATCACTTTGACTGTGTAATTTAAAGGTGGGAGAAGGGAGAGGCATTTAAAAATGATCGAAAATGACCGATATTAGTGTCGATTCCATAGTTTTCGGTTTTGTTAACATGAACAGTGACACTTCTGATGCAGTTTAAATCTAAATTCAGCCCCGCAACTTCGGGAAGGGGAAGGTATATATATATATATATATATATATATATATATATATATATATATATATGAACGAAATGACCAATATCAGTGTTGAATTCATAGTTTTCCGGGTCACTGAGATGAACAGTGACACTTCTGATGCCGTGCCCCGTAGCATTGAGAGGAGAGGGGATGTATAAAAATCATCGAAAATGAGCAATATCAAAAAGTGCTTTGGTAATAGTAAAATGTGACTGACCAACGGAACATATTAACATTTTTTCTTAATTTAACCCAGCGAAGCGGGTAATTAGTGCTAGTCTATATATATATATATATATATATATATATATATATATATATATATATATATATATATATATATAGGGTGGGCCATTTTAATCAATCTGCGGAAATATCTGGAAAATGATAAAACATAGAAGAAATTTTTGAAGTACACGTTATATATTGCTAAGGGGGAAAACCAATTCCGCCAAAAATACCCCTCCACGTCCCCCGTAAATGGGGGTAACGCGGGGTAACTTTGAAATGTCAAATGGGAACATGGGTCGAGTAATACTTCGTTCGAAAGGTCTTGGAAAACTAAGTAACGCTGTACCAAAAGATGTTTCATATTTTGCACCAGTTTGAAAATGGCCGCCATGATATGTTTCGGAAACTCCAGTACCCGTAGTATGAAAACCATGGAAGGTCAATGAATGAATGGAAGAAAATTGAAATACGTAAATGTCATTGGGCATATCGAATGGTGTGGTCCCTGTGATCCCAGCGGCCTCCCTAAAGGGGTCTTGAGGGCTAACTTCAAAATTTCAATGTCCGACCGGACAACGGTTCGGGCGTACGCTTGACAGACTCAATGCTGTTTGGAAGGCGCACAGAGTTAATGCGGATGGCCACATTTGCATTTTGATTAACTATTAGCACTCACATCATATTGTGAGCTTCAGGGATGAAACGGTGCGTACGCATACCCCCAAAATGCTTTCCGAATAACCAGCACGCATTGCATAAAAGTATCTGTGGCGAAGGAGATTAGCAAATTAACACGTTTGTAAGTTCCAGCAACTGCATTATTCGACAACTTCTTTCGTATAACGTTCCTTCTGTTTTCGCATCAAATCATACTCAGCCATACAGATATGCGTTACCATTCAAATAAAATTTCCCCTTTTTTAGTCACTACAGCGTCATCCTTACCAACAAATGTTTCAACCACACCATACCTATTTGTAAGATAGCCTTAATTTGCGAATTAAAGTAGAGTTCTCATTTGAACTTTCACTGCTACTTTCCAACCAACTCACACACAGAGCGCAGGGAGAGATTATTTTGCAGGACTTGGATTTCTCTATATACATTATGGCAATTCTAATATTTTTATCTCTGTTGTATTATTCTCGAGCCTTGGGACGCCTTCCTGGTTTTCCTATTTAATTTTTTTATTTTCATTTATGTCTAACCGTATTCATACTATGGGCACTAAACGTTTTCGTAGACACAGTCACCATGTCTTAGCGATCATTTTGAAAACGGTGTCTCACGTCGAAAATATTCTTACAGAAGCTGTTTGATATTAGTTTGTCTATGTAATGTGATGTTACTCGCTTTAAGTTGCTATTTGAAATTTTCAAGTTGGCGCCGATACCTTTCAGTTGGCCCTTGGAGTCACCCCGACAACACCTCTCGATGTGCCTTACGTCAGTTAGCTACACTAGTTTTTCTTCTGTTGTTTATCTCTAATCGCTTTCGTACTACGTTTACTAAACCTTTTCTCTGACACGGATACTATGTTTCGGCAGCCTTTTGAGTACACTGCCATTTCACCTCAATCGTTTTCTCCTGCAAAATGTTTGAGCTTGCCAGATTTATCGAACGAGGTACCACTCGACACATGTTACTATTTGAAATTTTGAAGTTAGCCCCCAAGACCCCTTCAGGGAGGCCACTGGGATCACAGGCACGACACCATTCGATATGCCCCATGATATTTACGTATTTCAATTTTCTTCCATTCATTTACCTTACATGGTTTTCATACTACGGGTACTGGAGTTTCCGAACCATATCATGGCGGCCATTTTCAAACTGGTGCACAATATGAAACATCTTTTGGTACAGCGTTACTTAGTTTTCCAAGACCTTTCGAACGAAGTATTACTCAAGCCATGTTCCCATTTGACATTTCAAAGTTACTCTCCGTTACCCCCATTTACAGGGGACCGCGGTGGCTGAGTGGTAGAGCGTTCACCTCTGGTGCTTGGGGTCCCAGGTTCGATCCCAGCCCCCGCCAAGTGAACTTTGTGGTGGACAAACACCGTGTGCGTGGGTTTTCTCGGGGTTCTGTTTCCGCCCACTTTCTTCATTGCACCATTTCACTCATCATCACCGTCTCCTTTAGCCTTCAAGGCCCTATTGAATGCTCAACTTGTTCTTTATTAGCATCTGGAGTCAGTGTTTAACTAAGCGACCTCGAAAACAGTGGATTCCATACTAATATCGGTAGTTTATTATTATTATTATGTCTACATCTCCCAGTTCCCTTGGAAAGGCACAACTGGGAGCTTTATTTGGATTTAACGGCATCCAAACTACCACCAAATACCTGAGCGACACTAAAAACTAATGACTCGACACCAATATCAGTCAATTTCAATACTTTTACATGTCACTACGGCATTTCCCAGATAGTAAAGGGAGCTTAAATCGGATTACACGGCATCGAGAAGAGTGACTGTTTATCTAAGCGACCCCGAAAACTATAGGTTCAACCCTAATAGCGATACTTTTATATGTATCCCCCACCCACTCCTCATAGGATTGTTAGGGGCTCTTTCCCAGACAATATTTTCTCCAGACTGTAAGTAATATACTGTATGACGAGAATGTAGTTAAACATGGTGCAGGTGATCCAGAGTTACGAGGAACACATACAGACACATATATACATTATATATACATATATATAAGACATGGAAAGAAAGACCAATGTCTCATCACTTCCATACACAAAAACATTTCAGACCATTGAACTGAAAGCCTAGGGAAAGAAGTCCGTTTTGCTTCCTTACTAAAGCACAAATTAGTCTCTTAAAGCAATTTGTGGGTAACGTGAGTTTCTAGTGCACATGCTTCACGGTTTAAGTTGTTTTTGACTGAAACCACGATCCGATTTTGAATATTCCAAGTTTATTCCCCTATCTTCTCTTTTTGCCTCTGACAGTTATCTTTCATCACTACCTTTAGTATCTTAATGTTAATCTATGGGTTGAAAATCACAAATTTAAAATTACAAATCAAATCTTTCTCTATTTTAAAATTACGAAACATATATCCCAGAATTTAGGCAAATGGTGCAAATATAAACTTCTTGCCTTTGTTTTCTTTTATATAACGTTTACTGTATTTTATTAATTAACAGCATTGGCACTGTTTCAATATTTTGGTGTGTTCATTTATATAATGCCTTGTGCTCAGAATTCAGCAATGGCTAATGAGACTAACGGTTTCTTCCGTGCCAACAATATTAGAAATCTTCTCAGGCCTGCCAAGAGAGTCTGCTGAGAAATATTTGCAAAATTATGAGCGATTAAGCGTGCTGTCAAATTGGTGAGAACAGAAAGTGTCTCAGATTTTTCCTCTTTACTTATCAAATACATCTCTTTCCTTGTATAAATCAGGGGACATGCATTTCTCTCTGAGATGGCCAGATTTAAAGAAAGCCTTTCTAGAACAATGTTCTGTACTGGACCCCACTTAACAGCCATTGATAAGTATAAGTCTTGGGTTCAATTATCAGACAAATCACTGTTATCTTATATTTGTCCCAAACAATATTTGAGCGAACAACTTGCTCGGGAACTTTTATCTCACATTATTATCATGGTTTGTTACCCAAATATATTGCCAATTTTGCTCAGCGACCCATAGCGTTTTTCGACGCATTAATCCCACAAGCGGACACATTATAACGCGCGGAATTGCTTACTCAGAAAATATTACAATTGTCTGTAATTGAGACTTCTTTCATGCTTCGGCTAGTTCTGTGAAACAGTCGAATAATACCTTGCAAACTAAAATTTCTAAACTACATTAATTGCAACTCTAACCCCATAGTAAAGAGTGATAGTAGGGCATTTTCAGTGGCGTACGCTACTTCTCAAGAATTTTCCACCTTTTAACGATGTTCAGGGTCGAATACACGCTCCAGTGACAAACCTTAAACAACTGATAGGACACCCTCTGTTTCTTGTATCAATTATCCGAATAGTTCGCCATTAGTTTCCAGGCAGTATAGCATGGATGTACAAATTGTAACACGCGAAGTCGAACCCAGGACACCAAACCTTCTGTCACTATTTGCGCTTTTACTTCTACTACTCCCGTTCCTTTTTCACACCTGAACAGCCATCAGTAAATCAAGGAAAGCGTCCTATCTCAAGAGATAAAAATCGATTTAATCGTCGTACCTATCAACAATTTAGATTTCCCTCACATTCATACACATATATAATGCATCCTGTTTGCTTTCCACCATACTCTTTCTCCTCTTTACCTCTTTTCTAATCTTCCTTTATCTAATCACCCACAACCAAATCCTCAAAATTAAGCACGAAAATACGAGTAAGCGAGAGGAACGAAGACCCCAAATCTTCCCGTGCTTCCTTTATTCCTACAATCCCTCCCGGAATTCGCCTATGAATTCTTTCTTAATCAGCAAAAGGCTATGTCAGTCGTGTATAAATCCAGTCTCGCCACACGACTTCCCGCACCTACACTCTCTGGATAAAGTACGATATTGCTGATATTCTGGAATCGTAATCCCCGTGTAAGGCTGGTGCCAGGGTGATAGGCTGCTGTGCTCGCGTAGCTTCGGTCTTGTGGTATCTAGGGTTTCGCACTCACGACCCAACCGCATTCCATGGCCCAGCATCTTAGAAGGATTACGTTGAAGATGCCCAGGGTAAAGTGGATGATGACTGAACTGACATTGCAGAATACGATCAAGCATTTTTCAGGACGATATTTAACACAAAAGTCTTCACATATTTTCCTTTGATAGATAGCGAAATACAGGTTGACTAAACAGGCTTTTTCCTAAGCAAATTGCTCTCATGTTGTAACAAATCAACCTGTGGTCTTGCTATTTCGTTATTTTATGTGCCTTTATCAGCAGAACAAAACATTATTAAGAATTTTGCCATCATGTTGGCGCTTTCCACGAAAATCCGTTTCTCACACACTTACGTCGGCTTTTCGAAGGGGTAACTTCCAGACGCTCTACAGGGACAACCGGAAATGATCTCAACATAATCTAAACGACCTTTGACGCGGAATATTGTGTAGATAACATGTATCAATTTTCATAAAACTCCATTGATAGGCAGAAATAGGCCTTATCATGACCCATTCTTTGATAAATTTGCCAATATCTTTGCCGAAGACAGTGAACTTACAAAGAAAGACAAAATGTGAACTGAAGCTAATAGGTAAACTATTAGCCAGAAATATAAATAAAATGTTCACAAATAATTTTTCTCTGTATTATTTTTCTTTAATTTATCAGAGTAAAATTATCATCTTTTATATTCTTTTCGTTTCTAGATTTTATACACTTTAGAAAACACAATAAATAAGCTCTAGGAACTAGACTATCGAGAACTAATGGAAGTAGAAAGCGATATGCCCATTCGTTCGCCAATTTCTCATACATGTAATAAATGTTACATATCTGTACAGAAATGTCATGTTCACAATTTTTTGATTATCCGATATTTTGTCTTTTATATACATGGGAACATAGAAGGAAATAATCCACAACGAATATTAAAAGACAATAATTGGTATGATAGGAAGGCGTTATAAGCTTTCTGGCATTTGATTTAGCTCTCATTTCACACTAGATATAATGCAGGATGATATTATTAGAACCAGAAGTAAAACTTTCGCAAAGAACAGCATAAAGAACAACAACACTGATCAAACAATGCAGAAATTACATCAGCAGATAAATAAAACTTTGGAGAATAGAAAGGATTTCGGAATGGGTCATAACGCCTTCAAGTTGTTCTTAATTTATGTTAAATTGCAAGTGGTTCAGAGCTGAATCCCGGTTTGAGAGAACAGCTAAAACAAATGCGCCAATATTAATTTTCATTACTCACCCATCCCCTTTCCCTTAAACGATATATTTATGGATCGTTTGCACGTGCATTTGCAAAGCAGCAAGCCGTTTTCTCGGGGGAAGGGAATACTGATATTAAGTACTATACATAAACTTGAAATATTTGGAACACATATTCATTAAAATAGACATATTTTGTCTCTGTCTGATTTAAGTTCACTTAAAACTACTAGACTCGCCAAGAAATGTTCTAAGAATTGTTTGCAAGACAGGGCAAAAGACCAAAACACAAGTCCAGTGGCGGATGCATGCACAAACATCTTGAAGCACGTGTGCACATAAACTTAACATAAAGACGATTATTTAAGTATATTGAATTATTTATTATCAACATAATGTATTTCATTACTATATTATAGTTTTTAATACAGATACCGCAGTGAAAGATAAAGCAAAGGTTACATGTTTTGGAACAACTTAAACACTCCAGAATAAAGAAACTACCTACCTTGCTCAGACGTTTGGGACACCACGAATGTGTATCATCCTTTTGCAAATTACATTTATGTTTATTTTGAACTAGCAGCGTTCACCCCGCTTCGCTGCGGTCACCTCGGAACGCAATAAACTTTGTTACTTAGATAATTTTTACTTTTTCGCTTTCAAGTGATATGATAAAAACCATAGAAGATTGCAGTAAATCTTAACATTATATCGCCTGTCATTTATGTTAACCCGCCCCGCTTCGCTGCGGTCATCCCGGTGCTGGCATATTGTAAAAGTGTCTGTAAAAATAAGCAAATCAATTAAAAAATTTTAAACAGAAGATTCAAGCTATTTTCCGCTGTATATCGCCTGTCATTTATGTTAACCCGCCGAGTGACACGGTCATGCGGGTTGCATATAAATACGTTTATTTTTACCTATGATGAACTAATAACAAAGGATTTGTACGTTATGGACACTTGAATGGTCAATTATCTCAAGACACTGGTAATTAAAAATTAAAGTGATATGATAAAAACCATCTAGGGTCCAAATCCTAATAACCCCCCAAAAATGAAAGAAATTGGTTCAGCCGTATTAGCGTGATGAGCGGACAAAGGATTTTGTACGTTCTCTTTTATATATATAGATTAGTTTATGGCACCTTGATTAATATCGTAGAACATGACAATATTGCACAATTGTAAATTTGATTAGTGTTGCGAAGGATCTGGAAAACTGGAACTTTAAAAGAAACTTTATTTCTCTCTTTTCTATCAAACGGAGCAGTAAATTTGGGAAAGATAAAAATTGTAAACTTCATTTATTTGTTTTCGTAGAAGTAAATTTGAGTAGAAAATTTTACATAATATACTGTTCCTGTTGCATATAGTTGCATATCTGAGTTACTTTGTGCATCTACCTCCCATCTTACAAAGATATTAACAAACTCTAACAAACGACTTTCGCTAAGTATTGCACTCCGATTTTCATGAAATTTTAAGATAGAAAGCAGAGCTACAACAACCGAATAGGGGTCTTTTCCTTTTCTGGTAAAAAAAGTGGTTTTAGGGGCAAAAGCCCAATGAAATTGTCTCTAAACAATATTAAAATCCATGGAAGAAACAATAAAACTTCATACACAAATAGGGACATAGTAAGTGAATTATTAAGTTTCCTATGGAAAACGGTTTAAGGGGACAAACCTCCTTGGGAAATATTTTCATTCCCCTCAGAAATCACCAAACTGTGAACATTTCGAGTATATACATATAAAGAAAAAGTTTCATGTAAAGTAATGTTTAATTCCATTTAATGAACTGAAAACAGCAAGTGACCTGTATAAATCGCCTATAGATAATCTCGAAATATTGAAGTGTGTCACATTAGCTCATAGTTATTAAAACTAAAGATTGGAACAGCATCAATACAACCACATTATTTGTGTTAGAGGCTTTTCTTTAATTCACTCTTTGTTCGCCAACATAATCTTCACAGCAATGCTAATCAAAGAAGCAGTATTGAAAACACAGCGACGTTTTGCATGGCCCATGAGTTATTTGTATTTATCCAGAAGGATTATATACCGAAACTACATTCATATCAATGCACCACTCCACAGGCATCTGAAAGCGTTCCGGACTTTCTGTTATCTACCCAGTGTAATATCACGGGTATTGGAAGACGCATGTAAACCTTGAGATGGAAACTGATCGTGAGTCAGTGATTGTAATTTTATATTATCTCGTAAGTGCACATTAATGCCGTGTCACTGTAAAATAATTATATCCGAAAAACGTCGAACAAAATTTTTGCAAAGACGAGAATAATAAATATCTAATGGTTGAAGTTTTATTTTACTCCTTTCAGTACTGTTAGAAGTTTCATGTCTGAACGTTTCGTGGTTGATTAATGGGTATAGGATTTTCATAATGTTGATCCTAAGAATCTAATAGCAGTACTGTTTTATTCTGTATTGTAGGAAAACAAACGTTTTCTAATATTTCCCTGGAGGTTTTCTGACTTTGACCCAGAAATATTACATGGGCGCAAAACACCTTTGTCAATTTTAAAACCGAACTCGCCTTTTGGTTCCTTACATTTATGAATAATGTTGACAACAAAATGCAATGCAATCTGCTGGTAGGATTGGTCCAATGGTATACTGTTTCCATAGTCTTGATTCATTCTACAGCTAACGTACGATCATAATGTCCTGGCAGAAATCCACTTTTATCGGTATTATACACGTTACTTACTAAATTGGAGAATTAAGGTACTTACCGAATTAACGAAGTTGCTTCACTTCTTTAACAAAGGTATTTGTGGTTCTCTTGATGTCAACTACAGCTCCTCCGCACATGTAGTAGATACAAATGTCACGACGTTTAAATAGCATGAACCATGTTTTTGATACTTCAGTTGATGTCATTTGAAGATTGTTGTTAGCCTGTGTATCACATGTTCTCAGATCAATATCGTGCCGTAGCTTCTTCGAATATCTCTAGTACACACTGTAAAACTTACGGCAGTTTATCGTTCTTAATTCCTCCATCTACAATATGTTTCTAATACCGTTTCAGTTGTTTATGTGAGGGGAAATCCCTATACTTTGATCCAACAGACTGTAGGAAGAAGGGCTTTATCTTAAGATTTTCCAATATGCTACTGTTCCCTCTTAGAAGGGAAGAGAGGGGGATTAATTATGGAAGTGGAACATGGCTAATACACCTATCGAAAGCACTAATGACTCCTATTACGAAACTGTAATAAAAAAAATCCGAATGAATATACTGTGCGAGTTATATCAATATTCAGGGTGTCCAAAAAATCCGTTTTCACCCCTAGAAATCTCGAACGATGAGAGAGATGCCAAAACTGGGAAACACATGTTTGATCATTTTTAAATTACAACGTATCAAAGCAAGAAATGTTGTCCCAGGGCCGTCCACAGGGTCACAGACGGGGTCCAACTCAAAAATTGCAAAAGGTAATGTGTCAAGTAGCATATCGTTGGAAACATGTTGGAAAACGAAAGAAGATGGAACAAGTTTCGACTCAATAAAATTACCCTGTGTAAAATGGCGGCCGGTCAAAATGTATATCTTCATTTTGATTCTCCGAGCGCATTCACTTTCCATTTTGCAATTGGCACTTGTTGTCATTGTGAGCATTTGGACGTATTCACTCTTCCTGGTATAAGAAATAATAAACACTTCTGACCAGTTTACTTGTTTATAATACACTTGTTTACTAAAAACTAAATTCCAGTGTAACAGTTTCGACAACGTAACGTAACAGTACGTTGTCGAAACTGTTACACTGGAAGTTACGTTGTCGAAATTGTTACACTGGAATTTAGTTTTTAATAAACAAGTGTATACACTCTGGTCAGAAGTGTTTATTATTTCTTTATTGAGTTCCAGAGTCGTGATGGATAGAGTTCCTGGTATAAGATTTTTTTGTTTGAATCATTTAATACTTTATAATCCAGACAAGAAGCATAAGTACCACTTTGTGCAGTCATAAACATAAATCTGTAGAGGTAAGAGGTTTTATTTCTTATGGCTCCAACCACTACTTATTCATGTTGTTCATTATGTTTGTACATTACATATTAATTAGTCAGTTCTATACTCAAAGATGTTAAATGTTATGTCTTTTCTTTTCTTTTCTTTATTTCTTAATTTGCTTTTATTTTATTATATTTTTTATTTGTTTAGACATTACTGGGCCTAAAGAGCAGAATCTTATAGTTGGGGCATTTCCCTTTTTACAGTTGAGTACAAGAATTAAAGTGAAATTAAACTAAATCCAGGCTACAGAATTAAAACGCAAGATGTTTGCACAGTGTTATTGTAGAGAGTCCAGACTTATTCCATCTTCTTTCATTTAACAACAGCTTTAAACGATACTTGATCCTCCCCTTTGCCATTTGATAATTTTGAATAGGATCCCGTGTGAAACCTTGTGGAGGATTCTGGGACAAATATTTTTACTTTCAGTCATTGTACTCTTGAAATGATGACACAAGTGTTTTCCTGTTTTGACATCTGCCTCACCGTTTCAGTTTTTTTGGAGGGTGGGTGGCCATAGGCTTTACAATGACGTTTTTGCTGACATTTTGAACGGCCGCCAGTTTGCACAGGGTAATTTTGAGAGTCAAAACTTGTTCCATCGTCTTCTTTCATTTCCCAACAGGTTGCCAACGATATGCTACTTGACCCCCTTACCTTTCGCAAGTTTTGAGTTGGACTCCGCCTGGGACCCTGCGGGTTGCCGTGGGACAACACTTTTTTGCTTTCATACGTTGTACTTTTAAAACGATAAAACACGTGTTCTACGTTTTGGCATCTATCTCATCGTTTGCGATTTCTAGAGGTGGAAACGGATTTTCAGGACACCCTGGATATTGATATAACTTGCATAGTATACGCATTCGGAAATTTTTTATTACAGTTTCGTAACAGACGTCATTAGTGCTTTCGTTTGTTATATAAACCATCTTCCATTTCGATATATAATCTCTATCTCTTCCCTTGTTAGTAGTAAAAGGTGAGGGTATCTCATCAGTTCCTCTAGAGGCGGATTCAGCACAATGCTTCAAATCGTCATCTTCTACTGCGGAATAACTTTCTATCTTCTTTAGTAACAGATAGATATGTTTCTTCTACAACATCAAAAGAAATGCCTTCTTCCATACAATATTCAATTATTTTTTAAATAATGTTTGCACCATGTATTGCCTGCATTTAATGTTTTCAGAAGCTGCATTACTTGGATCAGCTGCATTACGGACAGCAGGTTCAGAATATTTGCCGGATTAAGAAGAGATTGTTTTCTGCTGTACTACAGATGTCGGAAACATTTGTTTTATACAGGGGTAGACAAAAAATCTAGAAACGCTTACACAGGACACGTAAGTGTGACTCTCCACTGTACAATATGTGTTGCGGTTGCCAATCGTTTTTTGTTTTCAATGTGTCATGTAGACCTTTCTCTCCCGTCAGCAGTAACCAGTTCACCTGTGAGTGTCGTGGTGTGAAAGTGGTGCAGTAAAATGGGCTACCTGACAGATTTTCAAATAGACATGATCGTTGGTTGGAGCTTCAGTGGCAACAGTGGCGAACATTGTGTGAGTATCGAAAAGCACTATGTCCAATGTCACGAGGGCATACAAATTCATGCGCAAACGACGTCTGCAAAGCACAACAGTGGTCGAAAAACAATCCTGTCAGATAGGGACCGGAATGTATTAAAACGGGTTGTAGCAGCGAAAAAGAAGACCACTGTAATCAAAATTACGTCTGGACTGAATTCTGGCCAACAGAACCCGGTTGCATCGAAAACAGTACGAAGGGAACTTCATAAAATGAAAATTCATGGCAGGCCCGCTATCGGCAAACCCCTCGTCACAGCAGAAAATGCGAAGAGGCGTATCCAGTAGTGCAAGGAGCACAAGGCGTGGACAGTGCAAACACGTAATGTGATCCGATCAATCGACTTTCACCTTGTTTCCATCAATCGGCCGTGTTTACGTATGGAGAACACCGCCGGAGGCATATGATGTAGACTGTCTGCTCTCAACTGTAAAGCATGGAGGTGGTTCTGTTACAGTATGGGCAGTGATATCGTAGTTTTCTGCATTTCCCATCATAGCCCTGCATGGAATGATGACTGCTAAGGCGTATGAGGCCATTTTGGGGACCAGGTTCTACCCATGGGCCAAATATTGTTTTCTGATGTTGATAGCATCTACCAAGACGATTTGGCTGCAAAAATGGTGAAATCATGGTTTGAGGAGGATGACCAGGAGCTATCACACCTCTCCTGGGTCCCTCAATACCATATTTGAATATCATTGAGCCATTGTGGTCTGAGTCGGAAAGGCGTGTCGGTCTCATTACCTACTACCATCATCCCTTAAGGAACTGGAGCATGTTTTGAAGGAACGACGGTACAAACTTCCACACAGCACGATTCAGGAGCTGTATACGTCCATTCCACGTCGGATCCAAGCTGTTTTGTACGCCAAAGGAGGCTCTACACCACACTAGGTATGATTTTCACACTTTTGCAAAGGTTTTAGATTTTTTTGTTTAACCCCTGTATCTTTTACATGCTCTTCATGTAAGATTCATGATCAATATCAACTCTACACGTTATCGCATTAGAACATGATACCTCCTATAGTTTAGTGTTCGATTCGTAGAGAGTACATTCACAAGTGCCCACTTATCTTTCTTTGCAAATAAATGACTTGGAATATCATCTCATATGTTACCCCCAGAGGGTTATCTTCATTAGATATCTAGGACAATGTTTCAACAAATAAATGAGCAAATAATATCTACTCAATATTAATGAATTTAAGTTGAAAACTTATTATTCACACATCAGTCACTGTATCAAAGAAATGATTTCGAAAGGAAACAAATATGATTTGCTTTACAATATTAAACAAAAAAGTGGTAAAAGTTTGTTTAACAAACAAGCAGCTTGATTGCCTACAAAGAACATTGTTTAGGAGAAGGGAAAATCCGGCAATGTTGTAGTTCAATCCACAGACTTACAATTCTCTAGAATGTTCGCTGATGTATATTATGGAACAAGAAATAAGCATCATGTATTTATTATTCGATTCGTGTCTTTCTGCAAGTTTCAAGGCCAACTAAAAACAAATTTAAGACAAATTTTATCTTTTCTCCGTTTCTTCGTAGTAAAGATTAATTACGTGTTCGCTAATTTTAGTTGGCAACGAATGGCAAAAGTTTTCGTCAAATTTCTTTCTAGCTGACCCTCAGTTACAAACATGACATCAATTGAGGCATCACAAATTAATTATTAATTTGCAATTACGAGATGGCATTAAAAATTACAATCTGTGACTCACGATCAGTTTCCATCACAAGGTTTAGAGACGGTTTCCAATATCAGTGGTATTACACTTGGTTGACAACAGGAAGTCCGGAACGCTTTCAGATGCCTGTGGAGTGTTGCGTTCACATGAATGCAGTTTCGTTGTGTAATAATTGTGGATAAGTAGCAATAACTTATGGGAGGTGCCAAAACGTCGCTCTGTTTTAAACACTGCTTCTTTGATTAGCATTGCTGTGAAGATCATGTTGGCAAACAATGAGCGAATTAAATAAAAGCATTGGTTTGGTAATTTCTGAAGGGATCGCTAAATGATTCCCAAGGAAAGTTTTGCCCCTTAAACCGTTTTCCATAGAAAACTTATTCGTTAGCTAACTACGTATGTCTATTATTTGTGTGTCAAATTTAGTTTCAATTGTTGATGTTTTTCATGGATTTCAATATTGTTTAGAGACAATTTCAGGGGGCTTTTGCCCCTAAATCCACTTTCATACAAGAAAAGAAAAGACCCGTATTCTCGCGTTGTAGCTCTACTTTCTATCTTAAAATTTCATGAAAATCGGAGTGCAATACTTAGCGAAAGTTGTTTGTTAGAGTTTGTCAATATCTTTGTAAGGTGGGAGGTAGATGCACAACGCAACTCTGATAAGCAACTGTATGCAAGTGGAAGAGTATATTATGTAAAATTTGCTACTCAAATTTACTTATGCGAAAACAAATAAATGAACTTTACAATTGTCATCTTTCCAAAATTTACAGCTCCCTTTGATAGAAAAAACGAATAAAAGTTTCTTTTAAAGTTCCAGTTTTTCAGATCCTTTGCAACACTAGTTGAGTTTACGATTGTAGCATATTGTCATGTTCTGCGATATTAATCAAAGTGCCATAAACTAGTTCAAAATAAACATAAATGTAATTTGCAAAAAGATGATACACATTCATTTTGTTGAAAAGTTGGATCAAGGTAGGTAATTGCTTCCTTCTGGAGTTTTGAACTTCTTTAATTCTTCTAAAACATATGAGAAATGGTTTATCTTTCAGTAGGGTATTTATGTTAAATACTGATATGTTATTCATGTTGTATTTAGGTATGTTGAATTATTTATGTTGATAATAAATAATTCAATGTACTTAAATAATTGTGCTTTACGTTAAGTTCATGTGCACGCATGCTTCAAGGTGTTTTTATTTGCACCCGCCACTGGACTTGTGCATTGATCGTTTGTCCGTTCTTGCAAACAATTCTTAGAGCATTTTTTGGTAAGACTAGTAAATTTAAGTAATCTTGAAGTCAGACAGAGACAAAACATTCTTTTGTTAATTAATATGTTTTCGAAATATTTGAAATTTATGTATAGTACTTCATATCCATATTCCCTTCCTCCGAAAATAAGGATTGCTTTTTACAAATCGACCTGTTGAACCTAAGGTAGAACTAAGCCTGATGATAGTGATAATTATGTCCAACTTTCATGCAATATACAAGTACATATATTAAATTTCGTATTTGTATTTTGATATACTCACTATGTCACTCGGTATATCTGGAACTTTGCAAATTACATGGAAGATGGAGTGAATCCACCGCTATAATAAAATGGGAAAACAAAGATCCTACACACACAATGTCGACCACATTGCATTGAGAATCGGAGTGAGTATGAGATGGCGTTATTACCAGACGTGTTTGCAAATAACGCCACTTGCTTTACAACGGAGAGGCGTTAGAATCGTAACGAAATACATTTTGAACACAACTAAACAATGTTCTTGGCAATATGCTACCTGCTTTCCTGGTATAAAAAACTCATAGTACATGTCCTTAACCAGTTACTCTTGTGATGATTGCGAACCTCATCACAGCAGCTGAAGTCAAATGGAGTACTACTCGTTGAAGCCAGACAACAATGCACAACCAGTGTCACACAATGTTCACAAGCCACATTTAATAGTGGTGCCAAATTCACATGATTCGTGAAACCAAATCTTGTATTCAATACACTGAATCCACGTTTTAGGACCCCTGGGTCGTATTCTTCACAGTCCCCACGGAGCATGTCTCCATCCTTCTTCTTTCTGGAGAATGCTTGTTTCTTGGTGCCGGAAGAAGAGGAAGGGCTTTGCAAAAAGGTCGGGTGTTACCAATACTCCTCTGGCAGTAAGAGAACGCTCCCTGGGATGAGATTTTCCCCTAGTTATTTTAGGTGTAGGCAGAAGCAAGTGAATAAAGTGGGCACTCGGTGGTGTTGAAGGAGAGCTGGAGGATGGTCGTGGGCTTGCAGGTGTTGTTGGAAGTTGATGATGCTCTAAGGCATCATTGGGGGGGGGGAGAAAAGCGACATTACGTATAGCATTTTTGATAAAGTGATAAACTGTAGCCCTGAAGCCTGAAATTGTGTTCTGAGATGTTGCTAAACGGAACCATTCCTGTGAAAACAGTTTTGGAAACTATAGCTTCCCAAGTGTTCTTCCGGGATGTGTTCGTCGATAATTGTCAACTGCTTCAGAGCAGAGTATCTTTAACAATTTGAAGAAGTTCTTGTCGAGCGGTAGAAGTTCATGGGTGCAATATGCAGGTAAGCACTACAGTTGAATATCCATGGTCTCAGCAGCATTTAAAATGATAATATCAAGATGACTGCGATGACCATCTACAATAAGCAGTGCTAGTAGTAGAAAATGGATCGATCTGGCTCATAATAGGACAACATTAGCCAACTCAGGAGACCCTGGGAAATTGAACACCTTACACCGTGAACCCACGGTCTTTTACGACCTCCATTTAGGGGTGAATTTGTTCCCTTTTATGGGCACTTTTTAGAGGGTGTACTCGTTCTCTTTTATGAACACTTTTTAAAGGGTGAACTTGTTCCCTTTTATGAGCATATTTTTCAACCCCTACGAACACATAGCAGAACATCAGATAACAGATAAGAATATGAAAAAGAAGGGGTGTATTCATTCTCTTTTATGAGCATATTTTCCAACCCCTACGAACACATAACGTAGCACTGATTTCGTTCCCAACCCTTAATAGAACATAGGGCATCAGACAGAGACTACGAAACATAGTGAAGATTAAAGGGTGAGCTCGTTCCCTTTTATGAGCATATTTCCAACCCCTACGTAACACACAGCAGAGCAGATAACACATAAGACTCGTTTTCTTTTATGAGCATATTTTTAAGGGTGTATTCATTCTCTTTTATGAGCATATTTTCCAACCCCTACGAACACATAACATAACAAGGGTATACTCGTTTTCAACCCCTATTTTAACATAGCAGAACTAGTAAAAGAGTATGACTTATTTTTCAACCTTAATCGAAGATAGCCAGTTAAATTCTAAGCCAGTTAAAAATGGTTCTCGTTGGTACAAAAGGAAATAGGACACCTCAATAAATGGCACAAAAGGTATAGAATGCTGATCCTTCTTCTCCTTTTCTGGTTAGTACAAATTTATACCTTCGTTTACTTGATTAGTACAAGTGTTCTTTCCTTTTTCTTCTGTTTGGCTAGTTAAAATGACCATTCTTTGATTTTCTTCTGATTGGTACAAAAATAAAATTTCGTTTATTGGAGTAGTACAAAATGGTATAAAGATCTGAGTTAGTTAAAATGGTCCATCTTCACTTTTTTTCTGGTTCATACAAAGCTAAATACTCCATCCAAATTTGAGTAAAATGGTTCATGTTCGCTTTCTCAAATTTAGCCCTTCGTTTTGTTTAAATAATACAACATGCACTAGAAATTCTAAGCTAGATAAAAATGCCATTTCTCCTTGGTACGAAATGGAATAGATCACTTAAATTTATCCCTTCGTTTATTTAAATAGTTAATATATCATATCTTTGCTTTCTTTCTTGTTACTCCATCCAAATTAATTTTTGCGTTACAGAAATTCTGCACTAGTTGAAAAGGTCTTTTTTCGCTTTTTCTGGTTAGTACAATTTTATTCTTTCGTTTATTTGAGTAATACAAAATGGTTCTTCTTTGTTTGGTATAAAAAAGTAGAACACCCAAATTTGTTCTTTCGTTCATTGGGCTAGTATAAAGGTACCTTGTTCGACTTTTCTGGTTAGTACAAAAAACAGGTCACCCAAATTTATCCCATCGTTTGTTTAAATAGTACAAAAAGGTACAGAAATTCTCAGTTAGTTAAAGTGGGTCTTCTTCGCTTTTTCTGATTAGTACAATTTTGTTCTTTCGTGAAAATACTCAGCTACAAAATTAAATAGCTCACTCATATGTATGCCTTCGCTTATTATACTAGTTTAAAATGATATAAAATGATCCTTTTTTGCTTATTCCTTTATTTGTTGAAATAATAGAAAATGGTATAAAATACTCAACTTCGATTTTTCAAATTAAATAGCTCACTCAAATGCATTAATTCGTTTAATTGATTTTAGAGTTGACACAAATTATAAGACCTTTGTTTATTTGAATACTCCAAAATGATGCAATTTCTTTTTTTCTCGATGGTACAAAACTAAATACTCCATTGTTTATTTGAGTAGTAAAATTCTGAGCAAGTTAAAATGCCATTTCTCATTGGTACAAAATTGAATAGGTCACTTAAGTTTATTATTATTTCGTATATTCAGCTAGTTCATTTCTTTCTCGTTGGTATAAAAAGTAGAACATCGAAATTATTCTTTCGTTACAGGAATTATGAACTAGTTAAAATGATCCTTCTTCGGGTTTTTCTGATTGATACAAAAATATAACATGTCAGTAAGTTCAAAAGTTACATAATGGTCAGTAGTTGAAATAATTTTTTCGGTTTTTTTGTTTATTTGAGTAGTACAAAATGGCATTTCTCGTTGGTACAAAATTGAATAGGTCATTCAAATTTATCCTTTCGTTTGTTTAAATAGTTAAAATGGCATATCTTTGCTTTCTTTCTCGAAGTAAACCAATCATATTTATTTATTCTTCACTTCTCTCTGCTTGGTACAAAACTGAATAGGTCACACAGGCTTTGTTTAAAGTTATTAAAGCTTAAATATTTGACCTTTGACTTCAATAGTCAGTACTATCGGAACATGTAATAGTTGATGACGTATTGCTAGATTTGGAAACAGCACCTCAATACGTTACTCCGTTTAAGAGTTATTTGCGTTTAAATATTTGACCTCTGACCTGGAAGTTCATTATTTTGGAACTTGTAGTAGTTGATGACCAATTACTAAATTTGGAAACACCATCTCAATATGTGGCTCCGTTTTCGAGTTATTAGGTTTTAAGTATTTTAACCTTTGACCTCGATTATCAGTACTTTTTTAACATGTAGTAGTTGATGACCAATTACTAAATTTGGAAACACCATCTCAATATGTGGCTCCGTTTTCGAGTTATTAGGCTTTAAGTATATTGACCTTTGACCTCGATGGTCATTATTTTGAAACTTGTAGTAGTTAACGACCAATTACTAAATGTGGAAAGAGTATCTCAATATGTGGCTCCGTTTACAAACTATTAGGTTTTAAGTATTTTGACCTTTGACCTCGATGGTCATTATTTTTGGAACTTGTAGTAGTTGATGAACTATTACTAAATGTGGAAACAGCACCTCAATGTTTTGCTACGTTTTCGAGTTATTCGGGTTTAAATATTTGACCTTTGACCTCGATGATCAGTACTTTTTTAACATGTACTAGTTGATGACCTATTACTAGATTTGGAAACAGCACCTCAATACGTTGCTTCGTTTTCGAGTTATTAGGTTTTAAGTATTTTGACCTTTGACCTCGATGACCACTAATTTTGGGACATGTAGTAGTTGATGACCAATTACTAAATGTGGAAACACCACCTCAATATTTGGCTCCGTTTTCGAGTTATTAGGTTTTAAGTGTTTTGACCTTTGACCTCGATGGTCATTATTTTTGGAGCTTGTAGTAGTTGATGACCAGTTACTAAATGTGGAAACACCATCTCAGTATGTGGATCCATTTTCGAGTTTTAATCTTTAACCTCGATGGTCAGTAGTTGATGACCAATTACTAAATGTGGAAACAGCACCTCGATATGTTGTTTCGTTTTTGAATTTGACCTTTGTTCACGATTGTCAGTAGTTTGGAGACAAGCTTATGTCATTTCTGTTATGTTAAATTAGGGGTTGGGAACGAAATCAGTGCTACGTTAAAATAGGGGTGGAGAATGTGTTCATAAATTTTTGCTTTGTTAAAATGTTCAAATAGGGGTTGAAAAAGTAATTATTAAAGAGAACGAGTACACCCCCTAAAAAGTGCTCATAAAAGAGAGCGAGTACACCCCAGCTATGTTACGTAGTCTTATGTTATCTACTATGTTAAAATAAGGGTTGAAAAAAGTGCTCATAAAAGGGAATGAATGAATGCACCCTCTAAAAATCTTTGCTCATTGTCTGCTATTTCTGTTATGTTAAAATAAGGGTTGTAATGAGTACACCCCTGCTATGTTATATAGTCTTATAAGGGTTGAAAATAAGCCATAGTCTTCTATTAGCTCTGCTATGTTACGTATTCTTATGTCATTTCTTTTATGTTAAAATAGGGGTTGAAAAACTGCTCATAAAAGAGAACGAGTACATCCCCTAAAAAGTGCTAATAAAAGAGAGCGAGTACACCCCTGCTATGTTACGTAGTCTTATGTGTTATCTACTATGTTAAAACAGGGGTTGAGAAAGGGAACGAGTTCACCCCTATTATCTGCTGTGTTCCAATAGGGGTTGAAAAAGTGATCATAAAAGGGAATGAATATTATGTATTCTCTGATATGTTAAAATAAGGGTTGGAAAATAAGCCATACTCTTTTATTAGCTGTGTTATGTATTATCTGCTCTGCTGTGTGTTCATAATCTCAGTGTAATTTCTGCTATGTTCATATAGGGGTTGAAAAATATGCTCATAAAAGGAAACGAGTCCACTCTTGCTATGTTACGTAGTCTCTGCTGTGTGTGTTATCTGCTCTTCTATGTGTTCGTAATCTTATGTGTTATCTGCTATGTTCGAATAGGGGTTGAAAAAAGTGCTCATAAAAGGGAACTGGTTCACCCTTGCTATGTTACGTAGTCTCTGCTGTGTGTTATCTACTCTTATAAGTGTTCGTAATCTTATGTGTTATCTGTTATGTTCAATTAGGGGTGGAAAATATGCTCATAAAAGGGAACGAGTTCACCCCTAAAAATATGCTCATAAAAGAGAACGGGTACACCCCCTAAAAAGTGCTCATAAAAGGGAACAAATTCACCCCTAAAATGGAGGTCGTAAAAGACCGTGGGTTCACGGTGTAAGTTGCTCATTTTCCCATGGGCTCCTGAGTTGGCTAATGTTGTCCGAAGGTGAGCCAGATCGATGCATTTTCTACTACTAGTGCTCGGTCAGGGATCAGATGTCTGTTGAAATGTTCCAGAAATGTACGGAATTCTTCCTTTGTAACATAGCCTTTATGTTCCATTGCATAGGTGTTATCTTGAGGACGATCATCACCAAACTTTTTTTTTCATATTTTCCCTTGTATAACACCATTGGAGGGATCTAATTTGAACCTGATGCATTGGTGCAATCAATAACACTCACTTTCACCTTTCTCGCCATGTGTAGCATTAAGTACTCACTGCTCTCTTTCTGTGCCAGAATTTTTAGGCTGCTGTTGCACGTTAGTTGTACCCCAATTTCATCTGCATTGCAAATAAGTTCAAGATTGTCATATAAATTCATAGCATCAAGTGTGTTTTCCAATAATGTATACAATTCGTTGACTACAGTTCTGTTTAAAAGCATGAACTTCCCATTGCTCAAATTTTCCGCCTTTCTGCACACGATATTCGGGTGTCTTGCCATGAAAGCATAAAACCAGACTTTTCCGACTGTACCACTTCGAAATGGATTAATTATGGCGTTCTCATTACATTTTCCATACGCGATATTGCAAACATTTTTCTAGTTAACCAAATCTAAGTGTTTGTAAACGAATTACTCTCTGTTTTAATTCTTCCTCCAGTTCCTCTGACAATATAGAGCTGAACCCAAGTTTCCGAATGGTCTGTTAACTTTCTGCGAGAAATGTTAAACGCACATGTAGGCTTTGCAATCTTCATAAATTGCTTAATGGTAGTGATAGCTTGACGTAAATCATTTTCAGACTACACTGCCCGTATGTTTTGATATTTTCTTGGCATCTGGAAAAGAAAATGAACAAACATCACGAATCTCACATGTCATAGCCACTTCGAGAAAAAACAAACTTTTAACACTAGTATTAGCTTAGATTAGCGGCTTGAAGAGGTGGCATTATTTCCCGATGCGATAGCGGCGTTATTCCAGAAGCAACATACTTTGTTTTGACCATTCTTTCTATACTAACAATAGCGGCCTGCATATTTTATGTATATCATAATGTTATGCAAGTATGGTCCTATCAACGCATATCTTTAGTAATAATAAAATCGTACGTTTACAGAAACAATTAGCCTACTTCGTTTGACGCACTGAAAATTTGCGAGCTGTTTCCTCTGCTCCGCTGCTGCCACGTCAACACTTGTTCACTCCTTTCTTTCTACTGACGAGTGGCTCTCCTCTTGTCTTTGTGTCTACAAAGACAACAGGCATCACTGCTTATCACACACCCATAAGTGGTCACTTTAGGAACCATATGTTCATGCTACCACTGTAGAAAGTTTTAAATGGCGTTATTACCCGGCTGGCATTATTTGCCGAGGTATATCGCAAAAATATTTAATATGATAGTTGCCTTCTTTTTTATTTTATTCTTTTCTCGTTTAACGATCCATAAATCTACCCTTCAGGCCAAAGGAGACGGATGAATACTGGAAATTAATAATGGTGAAATTGTTTTAGCTGTGCTCTCAAATCGGGAATCAAACCCCGGACCATTTATAAGAGAAGATAAATTCAGAACAACTAGAAAGTGTCCTGCCGCATTAAAAAAGTCGTTATGTTCTCCAAACTTTTATTTATCAGCAGACGTAATTTTTGTATTAGTTTATTTGTCTTGTTGTTCATTATGTTGTTGTTTGAGAAAATTTTACTTCTGGTTCCAATAATATCATCCTGCATTATATGCAATGCGAAATGAGAGCTAAATCAAAAGCCAGTAATATTATGAAACCTACCAATCGTAAGAAGTATTGTCTTTCAGTATTCATTGCGAATTATTTCTTCCTATGTTCCCATGTATATAAAAGACAAAATATCGGATATTCAAAAAATTGTGAACATGACATTTCTGTACAGATATGTAACATTTCTCATGTGTATGAGAAATTGCCGAACGAGTGGATATATTGCTTTCTACTTTCATTAGTTCTCAATAATCTAGTTCCTAGAGTTTATTTATTTGTGTTTTCTTAAGTGTATAAAATCTAGAAATGAAAAGGATATAAAGAATTATAATTTTATTCGCTGATAAATTAAAAAGAATAATTAGAGCAAATTTATCTGTAATTTTTTTTCTATATTTCTGACCAATAGTTTACCTATATTAGGTTCAGTTCGCATTTTGCTTTTCTTTGTAAGTTCAGTGTGTTACGTATGTAGTAATATGTTTAGAAATTTACCAAATATGCGTAACTAAACTTCTGAATTGTTATAAACTTTTAGGACATACTGATAAATTTAATAAAGGAACTTAGATTGTGATAACTAATCAACACACTACATAGGTACTCATATGCTTATGATCTGACTTGTTTGTATTCTGTTATTTCAAATAAAGTATATTACAGTCAAACTAATAACATCGCTATAAAAATAACTGAACGCAGATGAAATAACAATCCTCGATAATAGTTAATTTCATCATAAAACATTATCAAAGAAATGTCACTAAAATTACTTTCGTAATCATTTTTTCTTACATATCTGATTAATGAAGAAAATGCAATTGACAAATCTAAAATCGCTATAAGCTATTTCCCTTGCGATTTTTTTCACATGGTTTTCTTCTTCTTGGAGAATACTTCTTGAGTTTAACTTGTCACCAGTAATCTGATGGTTTAAGAAATCTGTTAGTAATTGGTAATGAACCTTCAGAGGCAAAAACATGAACCACTAGGATTTTAATATAATGGGAAATCACAACATCTCTAATATTCCGGGTGAATAAGGAAAACCAAGTCATCCGAGCGTGAGACAAAGACGTCAATAGGCAGTTAGCCAGATACAAATAGAAACACAAGCGTTTGATCTAAATTTAGTTGTCTCACTTAATCGTTATAAAGGTTCAGCTCTACTCAGTGCAGTCCACAAGTACTTTGGTGGGTAACCCCATAGTTTGAATTAGAAAACAACACTCTGTATGCATTAGTGTCGAGTTCTGGACACATATTGATTTCCATTACAGATATGGTGACCGCACATCACTGTGCATTTCAACTGAGTTGAATTTAATCTGCGTAAAGGCTGCTCCATACTTTCAGTCTGTGTGTTATGAGAGGCCGGAAGTTACAAGAACACACTATGCGCAAACAGCAAGTATCATCTGGATAGCTATTCTTTTGCTTTCTTAGAAATCAAGATACTCGCAGAATAATTTGTGATTAATTTTTGGTTAATTTGTATTAAACTAGAAAAATGTCAGCTACCACCAAGTCAATTTTATGATGTACAATCATGTTTTGAGGACTTGTGGGGGTGTTCTAGGAGTTCCCCCGTTTACTCCCGCTTTGCCTATTCCTTATCCATCCCATTGTCATCGTCTCTAAAAATGTGCAAGTTACTATACAAATACTGTGTTAGACAACCTCCTGCCCTAAGAGAACTTTGATTCTACATGGAATGGTGTCATAGAGCACGTATACAGTACGAAGCGGGGTATTAGTCCAATCAGTATACAGTGCATGACTACTTTCCATGAGAGAGGAATGAGGTGCAAATCTGAGAACTCATTTCCTCAAACGGATCACATGTGTTCAACTACGTCCAGATCCTGGTATTAAGCGGCCAGGGAAGATGTTCAACATCATAATGATGTTGTACAGACCAGTCGCTAAAACTATGTGAATGGGCACATTAACATCGTGAATTATGGTGCCTTTACTCAGAAACCTCATCTGAACTATTAAAGAACACCGTCTTAAAACGTTTATAGAATCACAAGCAGTGTAGTGCTTTTTTAAGATTATAATAAGGCCGCCGTCATGTTTCAATGTTGGGCGAATTATAGCATTTTTGAATTCCTTCTCTTGTGGTATGAAATAAAGTGAACTATGGCTTATTTTATATTTCACACTTCTCCAGTCATTACCAGCTCCTGATGCATTTACACAAACACAATGGCGTCGTGTTAAAAGTGTTATGTCCTCCTATCAGCACTGCAACAGACTTCGTATGTGGATGACATGTAACATGCTGTCAACTTTGTCGACTCAAGACTTGTCCTTGAGTCTCCCTGTCACTTGAACTTCTGTCTTACACTTCTGAGTAAGAATCCGATTCAATGTTAGGTGGAACCTCTCAGTAAGGATTTTCTTTCAACCATTTTTCCCCTTCACCGATGTGGTTTTGCATGGAATAATTTATCACCTAAATCACTCCCGAGGCTGCAGACACACAAGTCACTTTCATTACGCTCGCATCACATTACTCAGCGTTACAGTTAGTCGCCTTTGGAAATCAGAGGAGTTGTCTGTTTAACGCTATATATTCTATTTAGGGATTTAAGGGTACAAAGAAATACTTTTTAGTACTAATTTAGCATTAATGGCAATATTCAAGGTGATGAATTTTAATTATTTTCTTTCATTTTCCTGTTAGTGATTTAAAATAACTAATATATTTTATTTCCTTTTAATAGTAGCATATATTACTTTCAAGACTGCACAACCACCTACAACAGATGTTACCTTCAAAGAAGCGTTTGAGTAATAAGGCGGAATTACATTTCTAAAATAAAATATGACGTGGCAACAGTTTAAAGAACGTCCTTACTAATTTCCTTTATTTAGGAATAAAAAAGTACATAATATACCATATCAATCTGGAAATATTGTAATTGTTTAATTTAAGCGAAAAATTATGATCTAGCACGTGCTTAGAAAGTCAAAATGTCACAAAATAATCTTAGCATCTAAGAGCCTGAGAATTGAATTCATGTCCGAGTGGTTTCGCTGTAGATTAAGTACTTTAATCATTACTTGTTGTAATTGTGTTCTATGTCATTACGAGAAAAGAAAAACATCTAAATTTTTATTTTGTAATTGATCGTTTGTAGTACAAGAATAAATAAAATTCTATATCATGGAGTGGAAAATATGAGAACCTCAATCTGCTTTTCGTCTGGCAGATGCACCTTTCATTCGTTTTTAATACCACTGGGATTTGGGGCGCCTAGTGTCAAATGCCGTTATATCCATTTTCTTTTTTTACAAGATTGAGTTATGTATGCTTTGTTATCTCTTTGATCTAAATTATTTCCATGGAAACAGTATTTTGTTTGAAAGCTCGGTATATCATACTAAAAAGACTAGTTCAAATAGTTGTACTACGTGTATATATAGAAATTTACTACATGTTTTGCAAAATTACTCGTAACTAACATAGGCTAAATCAATGTGGTGGTTTTTAATACTAGGAGAGGATGTGTCGGTATAGTATACAATGACTATGTTTCCAGCTTTTGATTCTTGTAAGAACTCCAACAACATAACCTACAACTACTTTAGCACCATCTATGTACACGTAAATGTAATTGTTCCATGATATCGACTTTTCACTTAATAAAGAATCAAGTAGATATCAAAAATATAGAATCAAAAATTCATTACCCCTTCTAGATAATGGTAATGATTTACAGAACAGAACATAGTCATAGAAATTAGGGTCGTATCATTATCACTGATAATCGGCAAGATACGTGGATTAATCCGGTCCTAACTCGAATTTTGTTTGAACTATAAGGGAAACTGGGGTAGCTTCAACAGAATCTAATGCATACAATGATTACGTTTGACATAGTACAATTTTATTAGGCACAGTATTATTTTATAATAGTACACTGGCAACTTTTCGTCCACTATGAGCTTTATTAGATTCATTAATAGCACTTTTATGAGTTTCAACAAAACTGAGAGACTTGTCTTCAAGAGCCAGGGTAGAGAACCAAGTACAATGCTTTCAGCACTTTCAAGTTATTGGCCTTTAAGTAAGATTCATTTGCTCCTGATACCCATGAAGTTAGTTACGTTTGGTTTCTCTTATTAAGGTTCTATTTTATTTGCTAAGTCACGATGAGAGTCGAAATGCCGCCTAAGGAACCAAACCCAGTGAATATCATATGCAAATACGAATCGAAATACCTTCGTTGCTTTCCTTTTTTAGATACATAGTCAATAGACATTGTGGATTCTGAAGCAGGGTGTGCAGCATATTCCTAACTCAAGACTAGGGAAAACTCTCCGATCTTACGGAGCCCGTTTTAAGGCACAGTTCAATTTAAACGACCGTTCCGGTGGCAAGTTCTCGAACAAATAAATAAATAAATAAATGAAATTAGGCATAAACTGAATACATGGAAGTTCGTCGGGATCCTAATACCGCAAATTATGGATGCGTTAAAATATCAAATAATACTTTTGATAAAATGGATACTTTCATATAACTAGGACCATTATTAACAGATTAAAAACATTTTCACGAAGAAATTAAATGTTTACTAAAAGCATGGAATTCATGTTATTATTCATTTCAAAATCTCCTGTCGTCGCGACTTCTGTCGAGAAATTTGAAGTTTAAAAATATAAAACGATGATCATACCTGTCGTTCAGTATGGTTGCTCAACATGGTCGCTTACGCCGAAGAAAGAACGCAGACTGAAAGCATTTGAGAATAAGATCCTGAGATGAATATTCGGACCCAAAAGGAACGGGAATGGGGAATAGCGGAAACACCACAATTAGGAACTACATAATTTTTACGATTTACCAAACATTGTTAGGGTAGCAGGTAAGCTCAGAGACAGATGATGTAACGAGAATGGAAGAAAGTAGAAATGCTTTCAATGTTTTAACTGGTAGATCAATCGTAAAACTAGTATTAGGATGACCTAAGCGTGGATGGGAGAACATTATTAAGATGAATATAGCAGATTATAAAGTAGAAACTGGATCCAGTTGGGTAATGATAGAGGTGAGTGGAGGGCTTCTGTGAAGGTGGCGTTGAACCTTCGGGTTCCATTGGGCATAGAGCTAGTTAGTTAGGTATAAATTTCACATATATATACTTATCAAATTGTTAAGAAATTAACCTCTGACTGTCCGGTATATAAATCCAAAAATATACTTTAAGAAAGCCATCGAGAAAATTGTACTTCGCATGCAAGAATGATTGATAGAGTTCCAGTAATTATAAGATATATTACTATCCTTCTATTTAGAGAAGTAACAAGAAGAAACTAAACTACTATCAGGGAAATTATTTTTCACTTAATTTACACCATCTTGCTTTTCCCGTTAGGTGAAAGTTACATTTCACCTGTCTTACTTTAGATTAGTTCAGGAGCAAATATATTTTATAATTTCCATAACTGGAGAACTTGAGAATCATTCGTCACACCACCATACCTATCACATCAAATGTAGGTTTAATGAAAGCCCCAAACCATTGCAGATCGTAGGTCCCTTTACATGTCCATCTGTCTTTGTGAATGGCAAATTGTCACTCTTTACGTGCTGAATATATGCTGTATGGTAATTTATGGGTATAATATGTACCTAAACCATTTGCACATGACAAAATACGTGTTTTACCAAACATATTTCTTGAGACCTACACAATAGAAAATACTGTTACTAAATGCAGATAATTATTTTATTGCTTCTATCCAATATTTTGAAAATACACATTATATTATATCCTTTAGTATTTTGTAGTCCCTAATAAAGTGAAACTCTAAGTAATAACTTATTTAGCTTATACGTAAATCAGGCACTGCATACACTTCTTAACATTGCATTAATTACTTTAGGTATCAATAATATTATTTTTAACATTTAATTCAATACAACTTATAAACTATATTTACATCTACTGAGTACTGATTACTGATGTCCGAGTTTAAATATTACAACAAATAGAGATTGAATTTCAAGTGGAATTGGTATAAGAGTTTATGATTGTATCAAATACATAATAATATTGGCCATTCACTGAACCAAAAAATCGGCTTCTTTAAATGAGATTGACTAAATAATGTCCAAGTATCCAGCAAATGATAAACGGAGAAACTTCAGGAAGAATATAAGGTAAAAACATATTTACTTTGTAATATTAACTCTTTCTTCAGAAATGTACATTCTCTACTACGTTAATGTGCTAAGAGAACGTTAGTAATGACAATAAATACACTTACCTCTAGAATATTGAGGAATATAACTTGTGCAGTTACATATTTCAATATTTTTGTCCATTATACACTGTGTTACACATGCAGTATGGCTGTAGTATGGAAACACCCACATATCTTCAGTTTCAGTAGGAAACCTGCAATTTCTTGATTCCAAAGGAAGGTTCTTAACGTCTTCATCAACAACGTCATTCTCTTCAATAAACAACATTGACACTTTTTTTGAATGGTATAACATTATACCATAAACCAATGCTCCAATACCTCCTATCACTGGTACATCATATTTCGAAAGTATGAAAGACTTTAATGAAAACAAGATAAAAAATATAATTTGGCACAAATATTAAGTATTTCTAATATCAATATCTGTATTGTAAGGTAGAAAAATGAACATACTTAGTCTAGAATAACTTAAAAGTTTTCAAACGCGATTTTTTTTTTAGAAAATGACCGATGAGATTGGCATGTTATTTGCGATGGTGGTATACAGGGCGGTGCTCTGTTAAGAGAAAATATAATCATTATGACGCCGAGATTAAAACTCGTCATTCTGAATCCAATATGATACTTTTAATTTATAAGCGTTCATGTGATGCGTAGTTAGATACTGGAAAGTAAGTACAATACCAACCTCAAATAGTTTATTTTACTACCTTTATCCTTGAAATAGTGACTCTCACGTCAGTGTAAGAAATCGGTGTAGCACAAAGAATAAAAAGGCTTCTAGTAGTGTAGAGGACTTTGAAATGTTTACTTCTGTATTTGTGGCAATCTGTTATTAGACTTCGGACTGCATCCTACTACGATGGCACGCAGTCATTTACTATTACCACGGAGCACTTTTCTATGCGAATAATAAATTTTTGATATCGTACAATATAATGTAATTCCAGTTATTTTTGAAACCTTTTTGTGAGTCAAGAAGCTGTGCACAAATTACAATGAGAAAGTAGTTTTTTGAAAGCTTAATGCACACTAGTCTGTTTGTCTAGAATCGCAAAATTATGCCGATATATCAGAGATGGAGAAATACAAGTCCAGCTTTCATTAGATTGCGAGTGATGATTAGAATAGGTGACTGGATATCTTACCTTGGCGAATATTCTCTCTTTTGGTCTGTAATACATAAGTTTGGAGAATTTGTTGCAAATATTCTGTAGAAACATGCACTTAATATTACGTAACATTAACAGTAACAATAATATTCACATTACTTACAACCTAACTTAGAATTAAATTTCTCCTGTAGGAAACCAAAAATACAAGTACGAAACCGTATGAAACTATGTAGACTAATAAAAGCATTACTTAGTCATTTATATCGGCAGTTTCCAGCGATATTCTCGGATCTTTCCACAAATTGCCATATATGTACGTTTCATCTACACTAACTATTGACAATGTGGCAATCGTGTACATGTTTTTGCAGTTATACGGTATGGTTGGCCGCATGTGACGATTAGTCTTGTGTTATGAAATTTTGTGAGCGTCATAGTGGATAGTTGCCTTGGACAAGAGGAATGAGCTGGAAATAACACACTAAGTCAGTAGATTCTCCGACATCATTAAAGCCACAATGACGTTAGCTTTACTACGGTACGTTTCGGGTGATGATAAGTAGGCTATACATAATCCCGAGGCAGCCGCGTTCTTATCTAGTACTATTTCGTTCATAATGAAGCACTAACATCTAATGCTCGTTGATGACGCTGTTTAGCTATGTTGGGAACATTTGAAGTGTAAATCGAAAAGTGCTATAACACAAACTTTCCTAAATTAGTTTATTTTCGGTGTCATTAGACTTCTAATAACACGGCTATTATTTTAGAAGATCTCACACAATATTACCGTAATAATTTAATTTTCTGTAGCAACGTATCGGCTTCTCTAATTTTTATTGACTTTTCCTTACAAGTGACATGACCAGAGTCACTCAAACTAATCAGTACTTGATTTGTGTTCTGTTAATGAGAAGTACGTGAAATACTCTAGCGATTATGGAACTACATCTACAAAATCTGTTCATAGAACGTAATTTAGGCAAATTGTTTATGTGAATGATAATTCACGAAGTGCATATCAATGAAGTGATAAGAATGAGGAAGCACCAAAAGCTCCGTCAACAGCATTTAACAAGAGATGAAGAGTTTTACTTCTCCATTTATCCCTTGGAGTCGTTCAACCCAGTATTACGGGTTCAGTGTATTCAGTATTATCTGTATAACTCGAATTTTCAACAATATTTAACGACATGAGTGAACGATTATTGAGACTTTCATAGGAGCTGTGTAGCTCTTTTCCCGTCAAGAAAATTTGAATCGTCGACATATGCACTTTACAAACAGACTCCAGAAATAAATAAATATTTATGAAAATAATATCGTACCTTCTATAGCCAAATACAAAACATACGTAAACATAGTAAAAATAGAATAATACTGTAAAATAATTTACAATGTTCTAAACAATGCACCCGAGAATCTGAAAAAAGCTATTAGAATAAATTAGAAAATTAAGAAAACATAAAAGAACAGTTAAAAAACAAACAACAAATTGACCCTATTAAAATACAAATAAATATCAAAGTAGTAGTGTCTACAAGTTACAACTGAGAGAAATTATGATTTCAATCTCAGTCGTAACTTGTAACGATTTAAGGATTAAGATCCCTTTTGTTGTAACTTTTACGAGTTTGGAAATTCATGGGAAAAATAAACAGTTTCCTACCCTGTAGTCTTGTAGCTACTATCGGGTGGAAATTAGCTCATGTCTCGGTTTAAGTGGTGTTAAACAAGAGCTCCAATGGCATTAATTGGAACTATAATGCCTCATTGAAAGGTACGATAAGAGATTAACTCTAATTAACTCTATGCCCAATCGAACCCGGGAATTCAATGTTGCGTTCACAAAAGTTATCAACTGACTTCTATCCTTAACCAATTGCATCCAGTTTCTACTTTGTATTCCTATTTATGCGAGATCCATCTTAATATTATCCTCCCATCTGCGCCTAGGTCTTCCTAATGGTTGTTTTCAGATTGGTCTTCCTGTCAAGACTTTGAAAGCGTTCCTACTTTCTTCCCTTCTGGGTAGATGGCCTACTCACCTGAGCCCCCTAGATTTGATTACCCTAATAATGTTTGGTAAATCATATAAATTATGTAGTTCCTCATTACGAAGATAGTGCTGTTCCCCATTCCCGCTTCGCTTGGATCCGAATATTCGCCCAGTATCTTGATCTCAAATATTTTCAGTTTACGTTCTTCCCTTAGAGTAAGCGACCCATGTTATGGACCGACAAGCATAATTATCGTTTTACATATTTTAAGCTTCAAATTCCTTGACAGAATTCGCGACAACAAGAGAATTGAACTGAATAATAACAACGAATTCCCTGCTTTAATTCGACATTTTATTTGTTCGTGAATATGATTTCCGTCTCTTAATATTGATCCTAGACATTTGAAAGTATCCACTTTATCAAAAGTAGTATTTGATGTTTTAACACATCCATAATTTGCGGTATTGTGATCCCGACGAAATTCCATCTATTTAGATTTCTCTGCATTTACTTATAACCCCATGTTCCTGCAAGCATTTAATAAACCCTCTGCAGTTCTTACTATTGTTCCCTATCATCCCTTAATAAATTTATTTCATTAGCATTAACCAAAACCTCGTGAATCCCATTCAATTCTAAGCACTGGTTGCTATCTTTGATTTTCGTTATAGCATATTCCAGAACAAACTTGAATAGTAATGTCGACAACGCATCTCCTTGTTTCAGCTCATTCTCCACATGAAAGCTTCAGGACAAAAACTTTCGTACCAGGACTTTAGCTTGGCTTTCATTTAAACATATTTTAATTAATCTAATTAGCTTTTCCTGTATTCCAAATTCTGTAAGAATATTGAACAATGTTTCTCTATTTACCGTCGTAAGCCTTTCTAAAATCAATTTATAATTGATGTACTGGGGTACTGTATTCCAACTTCGTTTCAAGTATTTATCTAATGGTAAATATTTGGGAGATAGTTGGTCGATTTCGTCTAAATCCGCACTGATAATCTTGTCTATCATGTTTATCTTATGATGAAAATGATAAATTTACCTGTGCATCTTGGCCACGCAAAACACAGTTTTGTAATTTTTCCTAACTCGTTCGAATTCCCATATGAGAGACAGACGTTCTGTATTTGTGACTGGAGAAATGAAGCAAGGATTCCCACGATTTGCTCTTGGAGGTCAATGGCCAGAATACTATCCTGATAAAGGGGTGGTGAAGGAAGATATGAATAAAAAAAAAGCACGTACAGGAATTCAGGAAATGGTTGCGTGTATTTGTTTACCCTGTCTGTTTTGGTAAAACGAAAACCATTAGCTATATCAGCTCCTCTAATCAGTGGGGAGCTTTAGAAATGCCGGAAAATTCTCAAAGTTAAAAATAATCATCTCAATTGTCAACTATTGGCACCTGTCGCCTCGTCAAAAGGTAGCGGAGTTTTTGTTATATGAATACCCTCAAGATTTTCTCAAGACATCTTTTGCTCCGAGAGAAACACTTCTAGCTCATTAACAAGAGGTAGTTAACTACAATATTAGAATGTGCATATGTGCCAAAAAGAATAAAACAACTACGTCTAGAATAAACCATCATTCAGTAACAACTGAAAAGAAGTCATATAAATTGCATATGAATTTCTCAATTTATAACTTAGCTTTTCTTGTTTTCAATCTGAATAACTCAATGTGCTATAGTATCAATTTCAATAAACTGCGTATTCTTTCATGGTTGTTTGTGTTATTGTGTTTTCAATCCGAATAATCCAATGTACCTGACACGTTTTCAGGAAGAGAAAGGTATGCACATATATTAAACATACTATAGTAATATTTTCAACTACTGTATATTTTTATGATAACTCTATATAGATTATTTATAAGTAATGTCTCCTTCAGAGAAGAATACAAGTGGGGGTGAGGAAGCAGGAAGCAGAGGGTGTAGTTGTTGCCCTCTGAAAACTTCTACAATAGTTTATTACTCTCCAAAGGCAAACTTTTTCTCAGAGTTGCCAGGTATATGCTGAATGCCATGTTTGTGTGAAATCCAAAGAAATGCTCTCTTCTGATCATTTGAGGGAGGAGATGCTGTAAATCAAGCTTTAGTGACACCTGACACATGGCTAGCCAGCAGTTAAAGAGCAGAGAAATTCCGTCTTAGTCCTTAAAATGAAGGATGAAAAAAAAGTTTGAAAAACTTATCACTGAATATATTGTATTTTAGAGTAAATATGTTACTCATTTTGCTATAGTTTAATTTATTAGACTACAGGGAAAATCTGGAGAGATTGCTTGAAAAAGTATATGTAAATTGCTTGACACATTTTTCAGTCTTGATACTTCCATAGCCAGAAAATAAAATTATAAATCAATTTACCTCGCATCACCATTGAATTTGTACTTCTTGCAGCTAGCATTCATTATCGACTCAAACAACTTATTATTATTATTATTATTATTATTACTATTATTATTATTATTATTATTATTTCTTATATTTTGGTTTAAAGTAGTTTTAAACTTAAAAATTTGACAGGATCTGTTATTACTGTCGTTTCTTGGTAATTACCCGTTTCGTAGTTTTCTTCCTGAAGAAGAATATCATCATGGCTTATTACCTAAAGGAATTAACTGTTATTTTCATAATTCCCAAAATTTTCTTAGAGCACTTAAGAACATTAATGATGGACATGCAAATATCAGGATAATTTACACAAAACTGAAAGGGTTGAAATATGAATGCAAATGTTTGCTTTTGATTCGTCAAAACAGGAAATTGTCAACAAACTTTATCTTGTCGTCTAACAGCTGCCTACAGTTTTTAAAGGAAGTTTTTCCAAACATTTTTTTTAAATAGTTTGTTTTGTTAACAAAATTTCAATAACTTATTGCCAATGGTTACTCAAAGTTAAAATATAACCTCATTTCTTTTTTAGCATCGGATCGAAATACTTGTAATTACGGTTATGAAAGAACTATCCAACAAATTACGAACGTGAGCGATTTGACCCAAAATTATTCATTTCAGTTGCAGTTATGCTTGGTTATTAAGAGTAAATTTAGGGACAATTGATCTGATTTGACTCGGAATCTGAACAAATTTCAGTCTGATTAAAATTATATACATATTAATAGAAATACAAATGAGCAGTAGAATTTAGTAATAAACGGAATGAGACATTCTGAAAGATTAGTGAAAAACAGATATTAAAAAACTCGAGCAGAAAGAGAAAGGTAATAATGAAATGATATTTCAGTTCATACTCTAAAATATATGCCCTTTAACGTACTAACATTCGGATATAGGAAATAAATGACAAATTAAGAGTACTTTTTTAAAAATGCTCACCTTTTAAAGGATGAACAAAGAAGGATTAAGAATGGAATACAATCCAAGCAATTACATACATTATAACCAATACGGTAGTAGTATAAAATTTTCTTTGCTTGTACATAAAATCTAGCAATAGGGTTATTGCGAAAAGCGTCAGTAGCAAATAGAATGTCCAATAATATTCTCCATAATACAGCTTGGAGGTGTAAAAAGAACAAGTACACTGAACGACTAATTAAGTGTACGTTGGGGCTATAAGATATAGTAGCTTTTTAATCCAGGATTGTTTCTATTACGCTTGATAGTTGAATAACTAACATGAGAGTACAGACATGCCTCAAAACATTAGATGCAATGTTATTCCTCCATTCAGAACAAGAAATACTAAGTAGTCCAACATCACTTAGAGGACAACGAAATAGAAAGGCAGACATTTTATTCACATTAAGTTCTAGGAGAATGAAATTAATACTAAGAAAGGAAAAACAACAATACGGATATCATGGAGAAATCGTCATGAGATACTAAACAAACTTGTTTAGTTTAAACAAGCAAACAAACACACATACAAGGAAAGAAACATACAAGAAAACGGAGAAAGAGCGAGAACAAGACAAACTAACATAAGACAAACAAATAAGTGAAAGTTTAACTCTTAAGGATACACAATCTGTCTCTTTCCCATTCTCTTTCCCATTGCAGATAAACATTTCTTTAGTAGATATCGCGAACATCATTTACACTAATTGCAATGAAAGAAACTGAATATCTAGGCTATGTGTATGTGTGTCTCATACGCTCTCCACTCAGTGGCGTAGCGAGCATTACAATATTGCGGGGGGGGTGAGACTTGATATTTCGAAGTCGATAAAAAAGTGTCAAGTCTTGATAAAAAATGCCAAGAGTTTAAAATATCTTAGTCTCTCATTTACCAAACCCTGTGGAAAATTATTACAGCAACCTTATTTTCATATTCGTCCCATTCCATGCCCCGTCTGAGAAACAAATACGAACAATCCTTGGTCCTCTTTCAAGTCGAAACGGAAAACAATTACTACCTGTGTGTAATTGAGAGCTTGCATGATGTAAATTTCACCCATTATTTTTGTACTCATACTTGATAATCGCCATCTGTGAGGAACGAAACAAATTTTAATTGTGGTTAATTTTTTTTAACATTTTACAACCACGAAACAGAATCTATTTTGTATGACAAAGTATATTTGTTGGCTCAAAATCATAGGTAGCAGCAGATCTTCGTTTTAGCAATAATGCGATAAAGAGGTCTGTCGAGAAAAGAACCAGGAGGTTTATTGTATTTCTCGATAACAAGTAACAAAAATGTTTGATAGGAGCGTTGGATAGCACTGTGGATTCCCTTTAATGCTAAGTATATGTGAATTGACGAGGAAACTGTAGAGCATTGGTCGAGGAAAATTATGTATCTTCCTTTATTTCTTCGACAATTAACCGATACATTCCACAAATATGTAAATGTGAAAGTAGTAAATGCAATGCAACTGAGGAAAATTGAGCAATAAGAGAGTCGATTGTTTAAGCGTTTATCCACATATTCACCACTAAAAACACACTATCTGACTCGCTTTCATTTGGATTTTTATTTTTTGATGGTGCATTTTAAATATTTGATTTTTATTTGGCAGTCCGACTATCTCGGCACTTTTTACTGAGACGGAAGCAAATGGCTTTAACCCCATCAGGATCCTGCTGCCTATAGTCAGACAATTTGTCCATGCCGACCAGATGACGCGATCGGATTGCCGGCGCCGAACACAGGCGTCTTTCCGCGTGATTTTCGACCGCGACGTGCAAAAAGAGATTCGTTCACCAAAAGAGAGTTATAAGGTAATTTGTTGCTTTAAAATACCAATTAGGCCTTATATTTCCCTCGTATAAAACTTTCTCGAAACTGTCGGCAGACAGTTGGATGACGACTGCAAAAAGATACTGCAGGCAATTTCTTGAAAAACGACGTCGGCACGACGTCAGCGAAAGTTTCAATATCGCGTACAAGCGGCAAAGAGTAGAATTTTGGAAAATGAATACAGCCTGCATCTTCTTTAATGATGAAGTAAAAATTGAAACAGTCCGAAGGTTTTTCTAGTAGGTGGGCACTAATTCCATAAAATGTCATGAGAAAACGGAGTCGGCAGAAAGTCGGCATACAGCGGACGGAACGACCGCATCAAATGATGGTTGTAAAGACGTCGAAACGTTGACGGCGTGCCGACCATAAAAAAGGTAAATGTATGAAAAGAAATGAAGTAACGGGACTGCACGTAAAGGGTAAATGGGAAGTAAACATTTAAAATAAAATTACAAGTACCAGAGTATCCTTGACAAACATTTTGGAAGAAGACGGCAAACAGCGGACGGGCGATCGTGGCAAATGTTGTCGGAAAGATGCCGAAACGCTGGCGGCGTGTCGACAAGTAAAGGAGTCGAAAGAAGGTCGGCAAACAGCGGAAGGACCGACCTTGTAAAGATGCTCGGACAAGCGCCGAGCCGTCTTTGCCACTCAAGACCCTGATTGCAGAAATCGTAGTCTGGTCGCGCTGCCTGTATTTTCGGTTACCGCTCTTCATTTGCCACTTTGTGATGCAGTATGGGTGAACTGCTTTAAACAAAGTTCGTTGATTCTTATAGTCAAGTGAAGGTGTGTTTACAAGGAGGAAAAATTTTTTGTGATAAAAATATTCATTCATTGACAACTGTACCAAGTCGCTGGTTAAGCAAATATCACGAAAACATGATTTGTAATTGCCTCTGGTGGAGAAGGCGACGAATAAACTAAATATTTACCGGCTAATTGTATTCCATGTGCAACGTGAGGAATCGTGGCCTTAGAAGTGGAAGAGCTAAATACATGTCGTGAGTTAATATAATACTATGCATATATATTTCAAATTGTCATAAATTTTATATATCGTGTTACATATGTTAATTGTTGCTGCGCATGAAAAAGATTCGGTTATAGTATGTTCCCGCGCACTGGCGTCTCTGGCATGCAAAATTTGCGGGGCATCAAGGAAAATAATTTAAATGGTACTACCTAGCACAACCTGTTTATTAGCTTCGATTCTATTTGTTACCTTTCTGCTTACCTTCACGGACCCCCTAATGTATATCAATAACTCGATTACAATTGTAGGGGCCACGGTGGCACAGTTGTAGAACGATCACTTCTGGTGCTTGTGGTCCCAGGTTCGGTCCTAGCCATCACCATGTGAACTTTGTGCTGGAAAAACACCATGGGCGTGAGTTTCCTCGGGGTTCTCCCGTTTTTCCACTTTCTTCATTCAACCATTTCATTCATTACTGGTCATCACCGTCTTCTTTAGCCTAACCGGCATAACCGTGGAACAAAAACTTAAATGTCTTCATTCATTTATTTTTTTTTATTTTAAAAAGCGAGCGACAGTTAAGAAACTGTAGTACACGATTTTCTTCTTGAAATTGCAAAAGTTTACAAGCCTTAGTTTTTAAGGTAAGTGGCATCTAACTCAATGGCAATGTATTTCTGCACAGTGTACGAAAGCTGTATTTTACGTTTATAACTGAAGCGTTACTAGTATAACCATAACAAGTGATATTGAAATATATATGATTTCCAAAGCCCACATGTTTTCACTATCCTCGCTTACGCGTATACCACCGACGCTGACGCACTTGCTCCCCTGAGGCACACCCCGCGCTACCGCGCGGGCCCACCAGCGTTGTCCTGCCTGACTCAGTTATATATATATATAATTCGTGCCTTTTAGTCGCCAACTAGCACCAGGGACAGATACAGGGGAAGCGATCGGGGCGAGGAAAAATACTGCGATGACAAGGTTTGTGTTTCTTTAGTATTTAGTGTCTGTTTAGTAACCAATTAGATCGACTAGATTATATACTGCAGGACTTGTTTCATATGTGAGAGAAAACTTCCAATTTTTTTAAAAAAAATACTGGAGAATTGAAGTAGTGATTAAACGCTCTTGTGTACAGGTTTACTTGTGGCGCAATACTAGAAAAAATGTTTAAAAATTATAATTCTTTCACCAATTTCGTTTTTATTGTCCCTTAGACGGTTTCCACTGGGCGGAATATATTTCATTTGGCATAAATAGAATTCAAGGGGACCTCTAGAAGTAATTGTTGAAAAAATACAATTCTTTTTCGATTTGCGTATAAGTACGGCTTCCAGATGTCTACCATTAAAATACCGCGAAAAACACAAACTAATCTGTGCTGAGTGGCCTCTAAAGAGCACGAATGCTATCTATCCAAGTCTGATAGGAGGAAGCTGGTGGGTCCTAGCGGGGATGCGTTCGAAGGGAGCAGGCAAGTCAGCAATAGTGTGTATGCGCTGAGGTGAGGGTAGTGGAAGGAAGTGCGTTTTGAGAATGATACGAGTTTCAACAATAATTGTTATTATTTCATATAGTACTAGTAACTCTCCACTTGTAAACAAAATACAGGTTCTGCATACTGTGCAGAAATATGATGCCCGTGTACACGGTACAAAAATAAGCCGCACGTGGAAAATAACATCTAATAGAGCTATTTTTCATATGCACTCATTTGTTTTATTGGTCGTAAAGCACTTGTAATGATTTTACACTAGTAAACCTAAAATACAATTGTATTACACTGTATGTAATTACGATACCTGTAGAAATGTGTTCTTTATAAAGAAGTCTTTTCATGGAAAGTGTTGAATTTTACCTGTAAATCTTCCAAAATGTAGTGCACGAAAACTACACTTGCACCAGACTGTCTTATTTTGATTTTTTTGCGGGCAGCAGTTGCTCAGTGGTAGAGCGTTCACCACTGGTGCATGGGTTTCCGAGTTCAAACACTGTTCCTGCCAACTGAACCTTTGGTGGACCTACAACATGTGCGTGGGTTTCCTCGGGTTCTTCCGTTTCCTCCCACTTTCTTCATTCCACCATTTCATTCATCTCTCATTTTCGCCGTGTCCTTTAGCCTAGCCAGCATAAACGTGGGAGATAAAAGTCAGAGATTATTTAAAATTTTTGTTTTATGTAATTTATAAGAAAAAAGTCACAGCAGATACTTTTCAAACAGAATACAGCAAATGTCTTCAAACAGAATAACACGAATTCTTAATTCCTCTGCCACTTCCTCATTAAAACGTAGTGATGTTCTGGCGGTATAAGTCAAAGCCTTGTCCATATGGGTCATCACCTGGTTCGCGTCTGATAGATATAATTGTGGGATATCTCTCCGGTAGGTAAATATCATAATTGATTCTTGGAAGTATTTGGCATCTACCTTCAAGTTTTCTTCGACCTTGCGTATCATCAACGAACTCTCATATCCGAATACCGTAACAACCAGAAATCCACGAGGGAAACTTCCTGCACTGACAAAGAAAGTGTTGCGCCGTTTGCCGTCAATTGCATGGTCAAGAATATTATAAAATTGAGGATCTGTCCATACAACAAAATCGTAAAGCCTTACGTTACAATTGACCACATCTACTCTGCCCGCTCCGCGCCACTAAGATAACAATGTTTCGAACCAAGAATCATGGCGGGAACGAGTATAGTCAATCAAACATACCCTCCCAAACGGTACTTGGTTGTTTTTTGGCTTCATGAGTTCAGAGAATGAATATACGTATAAGCAGGTCCCCTATTTTATAACATCCTTGGTCACGGTATGTGGTCGCCAGAATCTGACCACCAGAAGTGATATGGATATATGAGTTTCCATTTGGAACTCGCCAGGTACTTTTCATACAGTTTCTCCTGCAGTTCGTGTTACGTTCGGCAAAGTGACGAGATAGAAGGTGATGTACTGTCACAGAATATTTTGGTCCTAGAATATTTTTGTACCCCCAATAAATAAAAGAACATCCGAAAAAGAGGCAGGGTAATAAAAGTGACAGCGGTCATAACCGCAAATTATCTGTGCCTTCAGAAGAAGAAGGACAACTTGGCACGCGACACAATGACTGACAGGTAATAAACAGACCGCTCAGAATCTGCAGATCCCTTCCACGAATGTTCCCCATTTCTTTTCTCTGTTTTTTTTCTTTCTTTCTTTCTTTCTTTCTTTCTTCTTTTTACAAAGAATACAGTAGAACATATTTATATTTATAGGTTTTTTTAATCTATTCTGGGTTACCCTTAGTGTTTTGCAACAAACATCCTGAATCGAATTCTGGAACATGTTTGTCACTCTTAAAAAGATAAAGATTGGTCATAATTTTGAGAATTTATTGCCGAAATCTCAGTTTCGTGTGCTGATCTAAAATATCATGTACCTATTAAATGGATAACTAGGTTAGATAGTTCGGATTCGGGTCAGTCACATTTGAAATAGAATTGAGAAACAAAAAAGAAGAAAAAGAAGAAAGAAAGGAAAAAGAAAAAAACAAAAGAAACTACAGTGCTTCGAATTTTATATTTACTGCTTTCTATTTTAATAATTGTTTAAGCTTATATTTATTATATGTAGAGTTCAGAGCATAAGGCAATTAAGCAATAAAGTTCGGAGAAAAACAGGCATAAAATTTGTACTGTAAACTCTATTCCTTGGAAATTTCAAGTCTTGGACGGTATGCTTAATTGTATGAAAAATTTTGCACTGCTTTTATTTATTTATTTATTTATTTTTCCTCTTTACATTCGCCTACTTTACCTTGATTTGAGACTTTCAAATTTCATCCTATTTTCCACTGACAAGTATCTGTAACTCTATTAGGAAATAATTATATATTATAACTATGTTGAAATTCATTGTACTTTGGCTAATGACAAACACTTTAGCATTTAATGTCGTAAAGGTCAGATCCACCGGTACTGTAAGAGAACGGTGCTTCACTTAGAAATTCAAACTCCGATTAGTGATAATTTCACAGCCTTATTTATTACAAGTGTAAGCTCTTTAGTTAGTGGAAGGCGTGGATCATGGGTCAAAGTTGATGACAATGTTTTTCGGTGGATGATGGGCCAGAGTAAGTCATGGTGAGCCATAGTGGATCATGGTGGGTGCTGGGTCAGAGAGGGTTATGATAGGTCGTGGGTTCAGTGGGTCATGGGTCACGGTGGGTGGTGGGTCAGTGGATCATGAGTCAAGTTTCTATTGACCCACGTCATCTCTGTGCACAATCATGCAACCTATAGGACTAACCGCCACTTTCATTATCTGGTGTAGATCTAATTCAGATACAGCATGGCAAATGCTGACCGTGAAAAACCGCCTAAGTCGACTTTTTTTGAAAATTGATAGTTCTACATTGTGTAGAAGCGGCTAAGGCGAATTCATAAAATTGAGGAAGTTACAGCATTTCGTTCTGTCAAAATTAGCATGGTAATTGTTGTTAAATTTAACTTTAAACTGCTCTCCTGTAATAATTACTTTTCTCAACTTAACCGGTTATTGACTGGAACCAGCTATTTATCTGGAATCTTTTCCAAGATGGAAAGTATAAGAGTGTTTCTTGTTCTCTAAAAATAGCATCTCTAAAAATGGCATAATAAACGATTGAATCAATCTCGATAAACGCACATAAAATGATGATTCAGTACTAAATGTAATAGTTATTAACTGACTCCCGTTATGAATTTGTAAAATGCATTTGAAATAACACATCACCCCAAAAAGCAGAAAGGTGCTAAGCGCCAAATTGCAAATTTCTCAGGAGATGAATAAAAACGAATGAAACACTAATTAATTCCGATTCTTTCTTTCTTCTAGAATTGAGTTTTCACTACAAACTTTTCATATTGTCTCGTGCCACTTGTTTCCTTTCTGCACAACATTAAACATGGAATGGGTAGTCAGGATATGCGCTTAGCTGGAAATTAAAGAAACTGACGCTTAGCACCTTTCTGCTTTCTGGAGACGATATATGTAAATAGCAAAAGGATAGATTATATAATGTTTCTGAGAAACTGGGTTTTCAATTGGTTTGGAGTATAATGCCTTTTCAGCACCAAAGATGCATAAGATGTAGACATACAGCTTCACATGAATCCGAGCAACATTAGAACTTCATCGGGATCTTTCCCAGCGAAGGCGTGTATAGTAGCCATACAGGAACAGTGATTTCGATAAACCGATTGCTAAATGCAGAAAAAGGCTTCGTTGACATATATATCCATTATTTGTTGATTCTCATCGTGAAAGTCGCATTAAACAGCAGTTTAGATGGTTAATTCATTAAGAACCTATTCCATCTTTAACTTTTAAGCCATTAATTTTTCTGTAGACTTACTCTTCTCTTTTTATTTTATGTAAACTGGAATTTTCATGACGTGATTTTATTTATTTTCTCCTCAAATCTAGTTAAATGTTCCTTGCTTCTTCAAAATACATTTGAATTACTTATAAATTTAATATTACTAAAATAAAATTTGATTACTAAATATAAAAATTATATTAATAAATTTAATTTTCACAAAATAGATTTGGCAACGAAATCAGGAAAATCGAACCATTAAAATTTCAGTTGATTAAGAAAGAAAATACTTCCCCATATAAACCAATGGGCTGAAAATCAAAGATGGTGCAAGTATTCAACATCTTTAATAACTACAACGAAAGGAAGAAATAAAACAAAAATGTAACAAATTGCTTGAAAATATCAAATTCCTATTGTTATTGGAACAAGTAGTTGTCGGCGTGGTTTGGTGGTTAGCATACCGAATGCTCATTACATGCGGCAGATTAGGATTACAATTTTATCCATATCATCAATATCGTAGCCCTATCTGCTTGTTTAGTCGCTACTACGTGTGCCTTTGGTGTACGTGGTTCCGGATTCGATTCCCTGTAGGAGAGCCTTTGGTAATTTAACTATCCTCGATTCTTTATTTATGTCTTTGTAGTGTCCGGTATTTCTCAACAGCTGAAAAAGACTTAAATAACAATCAAAAAAGTTTATTTTGTTACAAAAAGAGAGATACAAAACTCAACTCTGATGCATGGGTCCCTGCTTTGATCCTTGCCCACACGAGTTTGTGGAGGGCAATATCATGTCCGTTTGTATTCTTCATGTTCTCGCATATTCTCATTCCACCAATTATTTTATAATAGCTCAATTTCTATACCCACCTGTCTCATTTTGCCTAACCCTATTGCCATAACCATGAGACGATAAATTTTTTTACTATCCATAACAAATATTGATAGTACACATTTATTGTACTTTCCTTTTTCGCAGAAACCAAGTAAACGTGTGAAAAGAGTAATAAAAACAATCATATTATCAATTTCTGCAGATTTTAACCTATGAGTTTCAAGCTACTGGTTGTTCTTAAAGTAATAACTTTTGAAGACGACAACAATTTGCCTAGATAATGAATACGTGAAATACACTTTTTGATTCTTGCTTTTCAGCAATTTGGCTTATTTTGGTGCTTATTACAATAAAAAACTATTATTAATGGTGGACCTTTTTTACTATAAAATGCTTGTATTACCATAATAATAAGTATTTTAACCCCATAAAGTTTTGTAACTAACCAGTCTTAATTCTTCGAAATTTCATACTGTCGTTTTCCCAAGGATATCGCACCCATCCTTTTAGGTGACCGATGATTGGCAAGGAGGAAATACTGCCGGAATATGCAGGTGAAATAAGATCTAAAGAACTGATATCGACTGCTTTTTCCACGATCTAGGATGCTTCATGCATTTGAAGTTCACCAGTGGTGACAATGCAAAGAAGTTTTCTTCCTCGTCGACCACACATTAGAAGTGGCTGCACTCGTAAAGGAGCAGGGACATCTCGTTTGTGAACTTGCTTTCGAGCGTCTTCTTTGGACTTCAGTTTGCCCCGTTTCAAATTGTTCTTGTTCTAGATCAGTGCCAAAATGAGTAAAAAAAAACTCGATTTCTCCAGAAACATTCAAATCCAAAAATAAAGAAATTCCGTACGAAATGAATATCCGACGAATTAGGTTTTTAATATCTTATTTTTTGATGCAAATCGAGGATTGTTCCGTAGCAGAAACTAATATTCTCAGAAATAGCGATACTAGTGGGAGCGCGATACCAGTTACAATCACTAATAACTACCTGCAGAAAAGCGTATGGCATAAATGCAATGCTGGGATAGTAACAAAACGTAATTTTATTGTGGGACATCCGAATTCCATTCCCGGCGGGAGCTCATGTGGTTCTGATTCAACGATAATCATGTCTCATATAGCCTTGCTGCTGAACGGGACGTTAAACTCAAAATCAACCCAACGGAGTTTTATTGTATTGTAATAACCGCAAGGTTCGTCAGCAGTCATGCTACTATCAAATAGCGTTTTCGAATCCCTTCTGCATTATTAAGTTTATACAGGCTGTAGTTCACAATTTCCCAAAACAATAGAAATATTTGTTTATTTATTTATAGAAAAGAAAAGAATTGAAAAAACTAGTTTGAAAGACTGCATATAAACCTGAGAATAAAAATAAATATTACAGCTAAAAAAAACTCGTTACGTAACGAAAATGTAACCCCCCTCCTTCCCCCTTGTCACACTTCGTAACGCAAGGCCAAACCCCTTCCCACATTTTGCCGTGCTACGTAATATGTGGACATCCCCTTAGCATGAATTACAAGCAAAAAATGAAATGAAATCTGAGTTTTACGTGCCACGTTTATACCGGTTAGGCTAAAGGAAACGGTGATGATGATTGAAATGGTGGAATGAAGAGAGTGGGAGGAAACGGGATAACCCCGAGGAAACCCACGCACACGGTGTTTGTCCAACAGGAAGTTCATTTGGCGGGGGCTGGAATCGAACCAGGGACCCCAAGCACCAAAGGTGAACGCTCTACCATTGAGCCGCCGCGGCCCCAGGATTACAAGCAAAACTAAACAATCTTTTCATTGAATTCGATATGTGGTCAGTGCATACATTATGACCAAGAAACCTAATAGCGGACTGTATATTTGATTTTACTTGATTTTCTTAGTTTTGCGTCCCTCTCAGCAGGCAACCTATATGGGACGTGGGATCCGAAACACATGAGCTTCTGGAATTGAATCCGTCTCTTCCGCGCCAGAGACACGTGCGCTATTTCCATAGTCACGCTATTCGATAGTACAACAGTGATGCCAGTTTGGTAACAGTGAAATTCCAGTCCGAATCCATGAAATTTCCCGACTAGATGCAAAATTCGCCGCCAACTAATTTACAATATCTAGAAAAAAAATTGAAAAATACTTGTTTACAGAGCTTATGACGTATAATTGAATTCATTCTCTAGTATAAAAAGACATTATTTACAGTTATGCATGACAAGATCACAAACAACATTTACAAAATGCTATGTACTTTTTCTTTTCTTTCTTTCTTTCTTTCTTTCTTTCTTTTTCCTAATGAACACAATGTTGTTCTTATTGTTTGGAAGTGGATGTATTCGGCAAAGCAATACTTAATTCCATTTTACTGATCTTAACACGATTTTTGTCAGTGGACAACGCTTGCTACAAAAAGATGCAGCAACATGCAGCGTATTTTGCAGTTACTTTACATTAGTTTGACGTTTCAAGTCTTTTGTGTTTCTGAAACTAACTTTTATCACAAAGAGCTCTATGTTACAGGTATCTAACCCGGATCTTACTTTTGTATCTATTCCCGACACGGACTGTAACAACCCGTTAAATTGTTGATCCGAAAGCCACTTCTTGTTTAATCTCAGTTTTATCTCGATTCTTACCATAGCTTATCTTAAATAAATAAATAAATAAATAAAAACAAAACCTCCGTGGAGCAAGTGTTGCATTTCTCTCTTTCGTCCTAACACGAATTCGAAAAAAAGAAAGCTATGCTTCTATGCAAAAAAAATCATGTACACCGAATGATAGGAATATGAAGAATTGTATTTTTCCTTGTCTATTGATATCAGTTGGTATTCTTAATGAGTTTACTCATTAGTTTAGAAAGAAAGAATACTATTCCAGACATATGTCCTACGTATACTCGTGAGAAATTCGTGAGACCAGAATTGCCGAAAAGTTATAAGGACAGATGAAATAGGTTTAAGCACACCAACGTGATATTATCAAAAGATTTATTTTCAGTAATGATTCCAGGCAGAAAAGTTAGTCAGTGCAATCTTTGTCTCCATCTATTCCATGTATTCATAAGTATCGGATAGTTTTGATATTTCTTCTTGCTTCTCAAAAATGGAGGAACACTTTATAACTGCGGAAACAACAAACACATCTCAGGTGTGCGAGGAGAAAGGTAGGTTTTTACTCACTATCAGTTCGCAGCAGGAGTCCATCGTACCAGATTCGTTTTACTTCGTTTTCTTTGTTTTTATCTAGTACCCTTCTTCAGTCATACGGTTGCTGTCTATTTGCCTGCTTAGATAAATGCAAAATCGGTCAACCTTGAGATGAGTCAGTATATGAATTGTGTGAGAGAGAATGTGGACCATGTTAGTATATTTAAAAAAAAATCTCGCATTTCAGCCAGTTCTCATAATTTCCCGCCAACTGTCATCATTGCTGTACAGCTCTTGGAAAATTGAAGTCTGTTTTAGTATTTCAATAGGTCAACGAATGTGGGGCCAACATGTTAAAATTCTATTCAGAAGCCAGGTAGAAGGGGTAAAAAGAAGTCACGTAGACACGACTTCTCCATGTTTCCGTCTGATTTATTGTTATTATTCATAATGTCGGAAAATGTATGAAAGAAGCCTTTGCTCCAGTTCCCAAGACACTCGCAAATGTCGTCTTGATGCCTCAAATAGGTATATTGATTGTGAATCATTTTGCAAGGATGTTGAATTCTGGTGAACACATGCATGGAATCATTAAAATGTCAAACATATTCACATCGCTAAGTAAATACCTTCATGTATCATCAAGCTGGAAGGAGTGAAGGAAAGAAAGAATGTACTGCATGCTTGCGGTATTGTTTCTTTGTAGATCCCATTTTGCTACTTCTAAAATTACATAGATCAGAATTACCTCTTCATGCTTATAATGAAAATCATAATGATATAGAATTTATATATATATGCATCAAAGTGTGATCAATGCAGCATTTTGATACTCTACGGGAAAAAAAGAAAAAAAACTTATTTCATATCTGATTATAAATTTCGAAAAAGGAACTAAAATTTGTGAAAGTAACATAAATTAAATAGTTTTGGATTATATTTCTTAAGTCAACTACAACTAAACTATAGTAATTTCTGTAAGTTGGGAGGAGTAAAGGTAATATGCCCAGTAAGTGAAATAAGTTTACATAGATTTCACTCCACTGACAGATATAAGGTTAAGTCAAAGTGCATATTGGTTATTTTTACATATTTCTACAATTATGAATCCTGTAAGTGAATAAATCAAAGTATATCCATCCTTAACTTCAATATATATATATATATATATATATATATATATATATATATATATATATATATATATATATTGATAACCTAGCCACTCAGTGCCTAATTGGGGATGCAAAGTTGAGTGCAACTAGGCGTCTTCCACTCACCATCTAGAATGAGTGGGACAAACTCTGATATTAACTTGCGAGAGGTTTCTCATTTGGGGATTATTTAAATAAAGATACGTCCACTTCATTGAAATAAAAACACTGTATTTCGTTATGCTTATGAGTGAACTGTAAGATTTCAGAACGCTAGTTATGACGGATATTAAGATTCATTTGCCAGACGGGTACAGAACGATCAAGTATTGAGCTTTTGAATTCTGACTCGGTGCCACACATACCTGGATAAAACTGGTGTATTCCCACGTCGTTCTGGCGTTGAATGCGGCTCCTTTAAGCTGAATCTCCTTGCTGGTGGAAGACGAAAATGAGCATTGAGGTATGGCTCCTCTCAATGCAACTCTCTGCACGAAGTTCTGCGTAGTTAAAATGTTTTGGGGTTTACATCAGCATCCTCTGGGTGTTCTATTGCATGCATAATCGGTCCGAAAAATGAGTCTTTTCTCTGTAAGTCGCCAACATCAATGTTCTTATCGAAAGTCAAATTAACTTGGAGATCTTCGGAATTCACTTTCAACGTTTCTAACTCAATATCGTCTACCGTTGGTTCAATGTCTGTGTTCCTGGACAAAATATCACTAGGATTCTTTTCTCCAGGACAATGCACCGGTGTGTACTTATACTGGGCTAAGTCCAAACTCCATCTCACCAATTTCGGAGCTAATTTAGGTGACGTTTGCAAATACTTTAATGCCTTATAATCGGTGTACAGCTCAAATTCTTTATTGAACAAGTAATAATTAAATGCTCTTAAAGAACTTATCACTGCCAATATTTCTAGTTCCACTATGTGTCTGGTCTTCTCTTGTGGACGTAACACACGACTGTAGTACGCTACTGGTGTCCATTCACCATTAGCCTGTTTTTGCATTAAAACTCCACCAATCGAACTAGTCGATGCGTCTGTGTACACTCTCGTGTCCAAATCTTCCCTAAATGGAGCTAGTAATGGTGCATTCATTAGTGCTGATTTTAATTGATCAAACGCCTGCTGGTATGATTCATTCCATTCGAACTTATGACCCTTTTTCAAAATTGGCTGAAACGCTGATGTGATTTTGGCATAGTCCTTACAGAATTTTCGAATATAATTTGTTAAACCAAGAAAAGATTTTAACTGCTTTACATTATTCGGGGCCTTACATGCTTTTATCGCCTGAATTATCTTCGGGCTAACCTCGTATCCTGCGTCACTGACAATGTGTCCAAGAGCCAAAATTTTCCTTTCTATGAACTGACATTTTTCTACAGATAGTTTGAGTCCGTAATGTCTCAATCTTTTGAAAACTGATTGAAGTACATCTACCATTTTCTCCTGATTATTCGTATATATAAATACATCATCCATATAATAGGAAACTGACTCTGGATTTACATTTGCCAGGGTCATCGCCATTATCTTTGTATATATGGCGGGCGATTGTAAGTATCCCATAGGAAGAACACGATACTGATAAGCTCCTACGCCTGGTATATTGAATGAAGTATACTCCCGTGACTCCTCAGAAATAGGCACTTGATGATAAGCCGATTTTACATCCAAAATACTAAAATATTTATGTCCTCCCATACACGTTAAAATTTGATGAATCGGAGGCAGCGCAATGCTATGCAGCTTGACGCATTTGTTCAAAACCCGGCAGTCCAAAACTGCACGAATACCCCCTGACGGTTTTTGTATAAACAACATCGGAGAGTTGTAAGCGCTTGAACTTTCTTCAATTATTCCTTGTCTTAACAAAATGTTAATTTGTTCCTTAACTTTATCTCTTAACGCTATGGGAATCGGATATTGATGACGTCTAAATGGTACTTTTGTTTCTAACTCAATGTGATGCTCAAAATGTTTTACTTGGCCTAATTCGTCATCCTGCCATGCAAAAACATCCGCAAAATCATAGCACAAACTCTCAATTCTATTCCTAATTTCCGGTTTCGTTTCATTCCCAAATTTCAATCTAGATTTATCAAAATTTCTACGAGATCTTAAAATACTATCAATATCTTCGGTTGATAATCCTTCACTCTTCAATTGTTCTTCATCCACACATTCTTCAGCTTTTCCTAGCGTCACATTCGGTCTCAATAAAATTGCTCTATTAGATGGGTTAATAATTTCGATCTTGTTATTTTCAGCCGATAAAAGTGCACGCGGAATCAACACATTGTATTGGGCTTCTATCTTCCTGTCCGGCTCTAACAAGTATTCCCTGTTATTCCAGGAACTAACCAAATTCACTTCCACAGTAGTCTTAGACCTAGGTAACAACCGTACCTTATGACCTAATACCCATCTTGGTCGAATACAATGTTTTATTCCTAACGCTGCATTGTCAGACACAGTCACAGATTCCTGTTCTTCCCTTTTCCTTAATCTTGGCTTTCCAAATCTCTGCAATGTCAATTTATTCTGACCGTAATTTATTTGGCAATTTTGACTCTGTAGAAAATCATTCCCGATCAAAACTTGATACGGAAAATCCTTTACTACGCGAAATTCCAAATGAAATGTCTGTCCGGCCATTTTAAATCTAATCACAGCGATCTTATTTACTACTAACACATTCTGTGTTATTCCACGAATCCTTGTTGGTCTAGGGATTACCTTCGCACTAGGTGGGACTAGTTTTTCATTTACAATAGATATCTGCGATCCTGTATCAATCAACGCTTTATGACTTCTACCATCTACTTCTATCGGAACATAGAGCATATTATTATCAGTTAACGTAGAGGCTACTATTTCTCTAACTTTTGATTTACCACCTGTAAATGTGCCTCTGTCATTTACAGTTTGACCTAGTTTAAATTATTTGAAGTTGTAGCCTGATAATAAGTTGTACCATTTATCTGGTTCGGTACTACTGGAACATACTGTACGGGACTATTTACTTGGCTATGATTTTGGCACCATGTTGGCCCATTAACACCATTCGCACAACAACTATTTCCTCTTTGTTGCCAAAAACTTGTCTTCCTTCCGCCTCTGTTATTACGCCAATTATTTCTAAATCTTCTTCCATTATTGTATCCGCTAGAACCTCTATTCCTATTATAATTATTATTATTACTATTCCTATTCCAATTCCTATTTCCATTATTCTTGTAAAAATTTCGTCCTCCATTCCGAAAACTTCTATTTCCTCTAAAATTATCACCATTATTCCTCTGTTGCTTCGACTCACTACCACTTTTATCATCTCTACTATTTCGGTCTTGAAAATTAGCAGCTAATGTCAACTGTAAATTCTCTACTTTCTTCTCTAGCTCACTCAATTGAGTAATACTCGTTGGTTCTTGCTTAATTTTTACGTCTTCCTTATTTTTAATCTCTTTCTTTAACCACAACTTGTCAATTTCTACATCGCTATCCTCCTCTTCTACTTGTTCTCTCATTTTCTTTAAAAGGTCTTTGACAGTAACCTTTCCGTTTTCCCGTTTAACGCGGTTCTCTACTTTGCACTTATTCTTCTCTACTTTCTGAAGATCCTCTACAAATTTATCAATTGTCGAATATGAATTTGTACCTACTCGTTCCATGAAATATGGCTGAAGACCACCTAAAATTATCCCTATTTTCTTTTTGTCATCCATCTTGGCGTCTAATCTTTCGCACAAAACTAGCATATCATACACATAATTTATTATAGGCTCATCCTCGAGATGCAACCTTTCTCTTATACGATCCTCTATATCTAATGTTACATTAGTACGTGTAAACTCTTCGATTATGCTTTTCTGTAGTTGCTTATAACTAGTTTCACTAACATTCCTTCTCTTTAAAAATACCTTCATCCATTGTCTACCATTACCTTTGAATACACTAGGTAATAGCTCTTTTCTCTTTTCCTCACTCACGCCTGCCATTTGACACGCGTCGTCAAACTCATCAAAGAAACCTATTATATCGCTATCTGTCTTCAAGTCCAACTTCGGAAGTTTGTTTACATCGGAATAAAATGTTACACCTGTCGCCATTTTATCTTCTTTTGTACTACTCGACTGCTTATTATCAACTACGGTACTTTCAAATGGAAAGATTGATGTAAAATCTTCCGTATACGATTTTGCTATAGGACTGGACGGAAAATTCTCGACGGGTCCTAACTTCAAATTTGGTTTCGCACTTTCTTGCTTTTTCTTACTCGAACTTGCAATATTAAACAAGCTTCCGACCTGTACTCCTTTTGCCGCTTTTTGTGCTCTCGTACGAATACTTTCGTTACTCATTTACTTATTAATTACTTAAACTTATTTATTCTTATAACACGTATATTCGAGCTACTTAATCAACTTGTCGGGAGAATCGGATAACTATTTCCTTATTGCAAAACCTTAAATTCACTATATCAATTAACACATTATAACTTAATACCTTAACCTAATTCGAGAAAATACGATCACAATACTTAAAATTACACTTCATCGTAGAGAGGGTGGGAAGGGTGGTTTCTAGTTACGTAATACAATATCATTTAATGCAATATCATTTAGTTACGTAATACAATATCATTTAAAATATGGGTGGGAAAGGAGGGTTTAATTATTTGAATCTACTGAAACCGTTACAAAGGCGTAAGCCACCAGCATGTCTCCACCATGGGTGGGAAGGGAGGGAATTAATCGTGTCTACTGGGAACGATACAATTGCAAAAGCAAACCAGCATCTACAACCATGCCAACCTCTGAATTAGTACTGGAATCGTACCCTTGATCTAAAAGATCTTAAGACCAGCATCTCACCACCATGACAACCTAGCCACTCAGTGCCTAATTGGGGATGCAAAGTTGAGTGCAACTAGGCGTCTTCCACTCACCATCTAGAATGAGTGGGACAAACTCTGATATTAACTTGCCGGAGGTTTCTCATTTGGGGATTATTTAAATAAAGATACGTCCACTTCATTGAAATAAAAACACTGTATTTCGTTATGCTTATGAGTGAACTGTAAGATTTCAGAACGCTAGTTATGACGGATATTAAGATTCATTTGCCAGACGGGTACAGAACGATCAAGTATTGAGCTTTTGAATTCTGACTCGGTGCCACACATACCTGGATAAAACTGGTGTATTCCCACGTCGTTCTGGCGTTGAATGCGGCTCCTTTAAGCTGAATCTCCTTGCTGGTGGAAGACGAAAATGAGCATTGAGGTATGGCTCCTCTCAATGCAACTCTCTGCACGAAGTTCTGCGTAGTTAAAATGTTTTGGAGTATAAAGTATTTTCTCCTCCTGTCATCTGGCTGATTCTCAAATCGGACTTGGTTCTCCAAACTCGAACCCAAGAATGATCACGGTAACTTGATCATAAACTCTCCAAGAATTGTCCAATCTCGACTCTCGGTGAACCGTCGGTGATCTCCTCGAACTGTCTCTGAACTGTCCTCGAACTCTCTCAAACTCTCGTCCTCCGGTTTTGTTTGGCGTTGTCCAACCACCGTCGTCTGCTTTTTCGTCTGCTGCGGCACGTGCAACACCGTTTTCACATGGAGAGACAAATTCCTTCCATGTGTCAAAACTCAAAATTGCAATCCTCGACACGTTCTGATTTCCCGATTCTAAGCAATTCTCTGTACATCCGTAATCTCATGAAATTCGTGAAATCTTACAGATTCACTTTATACAATTTCTAGAATCTGGCTAATGTGAGGAAAGACACATTGTCAACATTTCCTTCCTACATTGCCAGACTCTCAACGATGACATTCTTATACACATGTGTTTACAATAAATTGCTGACACAAACATTAGCAAGATTGTGCAGCTTGCATTTACTCACATATACAACATTTAATTCCCATAACCTTAATTAATGATTTCGTGACATAAACATAAAAATAAAATCAAAATATACAAATTACTTTCCTCGAAAATCGAGTCCTGCTACAATATATATATATATATATATATCTTTGCTGTCCTTCTTCACGAACCTCTAAATTTCCAGAAAAATATACTTGTAGTGTTCTGATGAAAGTAGATATTGCTACAGACTTGAAATCTATTCAAATGCTCTAGATTCTATAATTTGTTGTTTTTCTGACAAATGAAGCAACTTTTTAAAACTCGCTTAAACATGCTATATTCTTAACTTTTTGGTTTTGTGCACTTTATTCTTCCGAGAAAAATTACAATTTTATTCATATTAATTTTCATGAGTGTGAACTTTGTCAACGCTCAAACTCCTTAAATTGTCCTGGTGCATCCTTAGAAGAAAGTCTGAATTTAACTCTGATCTTCTATGATCGTCTGTGTGATGATCTGTTGTACTTGGAAAGACATTAGATAAGACTCCTGTGGTTGCGAAGAGGAGAAACATGATAGTAGAAGAAAAATAAGGCTGCATGGCAGTTACTGGGAGAAATCATCATCATCATTGTAGGTATTCTGCCATTATTGGCAGGTCACTTGCCGCAACTGAGAAACTTCCATGCCCCACGGTCTTCCGCTACCTTCATCTTCACGTACGATTTTTCTATTTTTATATCGTTCATCAATTATACTCTCTTTCGCCCCCTCCCTCTCTTTATCCTCTAGCACGTCTCTCATGATACAGTTCCTCATAAGCCAATGCCCTAACCAGTTTCTCTTCCTCTTCTTAATAATATCAAAAGTTATTCCTTTTCTTTTCCACCATTTCTAAAGCCCTCTTATTCGTTTTCGGCTTAGTTCATTCACTCCATTCTTCTCCATTCCCATATTTCGAAAGCTTAAAATCATTTTCCATAATTTTTTTTTCGTAATGTCCATGTTTCTGACCAATACACTACAATACTACACACAAAGCATTTTATCTCGGCTTGAGCTCGTATGGTTCGGACTGCACGTTAATCAGCAGGTCCACGTCTCATATAGCCTCTAAGCTGAACGGGACGTTAAAATCAACTCAACTCAACAAAACATTTTAAGAGTCTTTTTCTCAACTCTTTATTCAAGGCCCCATAAAACAGTATTTTTTTCCCCTCCTAAAGGCCTCTTTCGCAATTCTCATTCTTTCTATTATTTAACGTTCACATTTCAGATCATTACTAATAATACACCTTCTCCCCTTCTACTCCTATATTTGACAATGTTTCCTTGTTCCAATCACCATGTCTTTTCTCTTTCTAACATTTATTTTTATCCCATATTCTTCACAGGCCCTCCTCAAGTTTGCTAACATCTTATTGATTTTCTTCTCAGATTCTGCAACAAGGACCGTATCATTTGCAAAACGTATACACCTAATCATTGTACTTTTTACTGAAATGCCGTCTTTATTTTGTAGACTCTTTTTCACTCTCTCTCTTCTAGATAGACATTAAATAATGTAGGTGAGAGACAGCATCCTTGTTGAATTCCTTTTCCAATTGTACTCTCCTCTACCATTTCCTCCCTATCCTAACACTTAATTGTTGGTTCATATAAAGTTTCGTATTGGTCTTTGATCTTTTCATTTCAACCCAGCTTTATTCAGAACTTCCAACAACAATTCCCAATTCACGAAGTCAAAAGTCTTTTCTAGATCAATAAATACCACGTACACCTCTTTTCCCTTTTCTGTAAACATTTTACCGATCACTCTTAATCACTGGCAAAAATCCCGGTGGACGAGGGAGACATGTCCCCCCAATCTTGGACCTGGGGAGACTTTCCCTCCGATAATCCGATTTGAAATGTGCTTTTTGGGATAAGTGCGATGATTTTTTTCCGACTGCTGCAAAGGAGTCTAACAAGGCAGGGTACCTCGGTGTAACACGCCGATTTTGATAAGATTGCACAGACATACAGATCATCAAAAAAGAAGCGACACGTATTTTTTTATATCGGTCAACAAGCGTATTGAAAGGGTCAAATAGGGACATAAAAATGGGGTCAAAATGAGATTTTATGCAATATAGCGAGAACGAGAAGAGATATCGGAAAAGGTTAAATGTACGAAATACTACCCATAGTTGACGCAAGCCATTGAGGTAGAACTTACCCATGTGAAGGAAGCAGAACATCCGGAAATGGACCAATCACGTTTACAACATTGTCATAATGTGCGACAGAAATGAGTGAAGAGGGTGGCAAGGAACAGGAAGAAAGAAAACACGAAAATGGAAAATACGTGTTTTTGCTTTGAGTTCATACGTCACCCGTTTGCGAAAGGAACGCAGATTCGTCTCAGTGCACGAAGATTCATCTCTACACGCAAGAAGGATGCAAACGCCGTTCGTATAGGCAGTTCAAGTTGAGTGGTAGAAACGACTAATAGATGAAGGAATATGAGGTCAGATGAGGTAGCACATTATGACAGGTGCAGGTACTGTAAGGAAAGAAAGAGCAAGTTGACGTTGTATACACGACTCCAAAAGTGCATTACCACCTGCAATTCTACTTTTCCTGCAATAGCAGGCAACTCAAAAAGCTCGGCGCTTCGGTTGGTTGCGAATTCGAAAGGCGTTGGACCAAACCTCAATTTTGTAACAAATATATCAGTGTGGCAAACTGCAAATAAGAGAATAAAACAAATTGTTAAAAATGACAACTTTATTATTGTGACGGAGTTGGATGACATCAAAAGTTACAAAATGATCTTACTTAAGCAGTTCAAACAAGATGAATGGCAAGAAACAGATATCAGAGGAAACCATTTCTCTCCTTCCATCCCGGAAGAAGAATTTCATAAAACAGAAAAAGTACATAATGTAAAGGTTTAATATAAAAGCCAATCCCAAAATTTTCAAAGCTGACACCGGAAAGGAAAGAACAACTGAACCAAAGTAAATGAAACTGTGCAGAGATATTGCAGACGTAAAATGAGGAAATCCGGGTTTCGAATTTTAACGGAGAAAACGGTTGGGTGGGGCACGGACCCCTCCAAACATTTGATCACGAAATATCAAACGTGCTAGTAACAGTATGTCAGATTATGTAAAGGACATGAAGAATTGCAACGAAACTTTATGTATGGACAATACGCAAAAAATAAACGATTACGTTTTTCGATTTTCTCCTGGAAAACAGTTTTAGGGGCAAAAGGCCCAATCCAAAATTTTGGAAGTTGACGCCCGAAAGGCGAATAAAGTGAATCGAAGTCAATGAAATTGTGCACAGATATTGTCGACGGAAAATGAGGCAATACGGGTTTCGTATATTCCTGAAAAAAACCGGTTGGGTGGGGAAAGGACCCGTCCAAAACTTTGATCACGAAATATCAAAAGTGCTAGTAACAGTATATCAGATGCGTGTACAGGACATAAAGATTGCAACATGACTTTGTGTATGGACAATACGCAAAAAAGAAAAGAAAACGAGTTTCTTATGTTCTGCGGAAGCACGGTTTTAGGGGGCAAAATCCCCAACCCAAAGTTTTGAAAGTTGACGATCGAAAGTCCAGAAGTGAACCGAAGTAATGAAATTGTGCACAGATATTGTAGATATAAAATGAGGATACGGGTTTCGTATTTTCCTGAAAAAAGGGTTTGGTGGGGCACGAACCCCTCCAAACCTTTGATCAAGGAATATCATAAGTGCTGGTAACATTATGTCATGTGTGAAAAGGACATGAAGAATTGCAACATAGCTTTGTGTATGGACAATACGCCAAAAAATAAACGAATACTGTTTTTTTATGTTCTGCAAAAAAACTGTTTTTAGGGGGCAAAATCCCACTCCCAAAATATTGAAAATTGGTGACCAAACGGCAAAAAGAAATGAAACGAAGTGAATGAAATTGTGCACAGATACTGTAGACATAAAATGAGGGAATGCGGGTTTCGTAGTTTAATGAAAAAACGGTTAGGTGGTGCACCGACCCCCAAAACCTTTGATTACGAAAAATCAAAAGTGCTGGTAACAGTATGTCACATGTGTGTAAAGGACATGAATAATTGCAACGATACTTTGTGTATGGACAATACGCAAAAAATTAACTAACATTTTTTTATTTTCTGCGGAAAAAACGGTTTAGGGACAAAATCTCCTACCCCAAATTTTGAAAATTGACGCCGGAAAGGCAAAATGAAGTAAACCGAAGTTAATAATTTTCAGGGCACATATTGTAGATATAAAATGAGGGAATACGGATTTCGTATTTTCCTGGAAAAAAGGGTTGTGTCCGCCCCGGACCCCTCCAAAGCTTTGACCAAGGAATATCAAAAGTGCTAGTAGCATTATGTCAGATGTGTGTAAAGCACATGAAGAATTGCAACATAACTTTGTGTATGGACAATACGAAAAAAATAAACGAATACGGGATTTTTGTTCTATGGAGAAACGGTTTTAGGGGGGAAAAGGCCCGCACCCGAAATTTTGAATGTTGACGTCCGAAAGGCAAGAAGTGAACCGGAGTGAATGAAAGTGTGCACAGATATTGACGACGTAAAAGGAGGATACGAGTTTCCTATGATTCTGGAAAAACGGTTCGGTGGGGACCGGACCCCTCCAAACATTTGATCACGAAAAATCTAAAGTGCTAGTACCAGTGTCAGATGTGTGTAAAGGATATGAAGAATTGCAATGACACTTTGTGTATGGACAATACGCAAAGAATAAACGAATACGGATTTTTTATGTTCTGCGTAAAAGCGATTTTAGGTTGCAAAAATCCCCACCCAAAAATTTTAACGTTGACACCCGACAAGCAAGGAAGAAGTGAATCAAGTAGATGAAATTGTCCGCAGATATTGCAGACGTAAAATATGGATACGGTTTTCGCATTTTCCGAGAAAAATGGTTGGGTGGTGCACGGACCCCTCCAAACCTTTGATCACGAAATATTAAAGTGCTAGTAACAGGACGTCAGATTTGTGTGAAGGACATGAAGAATTGCAACGAAACTTTGTGTATGGACAATACGCAAAAATGAAACGGATACGGATTTTTTTTTTATTTTCTTCAGAAAAACGGTTTAGGTGTCAAAAACTCCCACCCAAAATTCTGAAATTTGACGCTCGAAAGGCAAATTAAAGTGAACCGACTTGAATAAAATTCTGCACAGATATTGTATAACATCAAATGAGGGAATACGGGTTTCGTATTTTCCTCGAAAAAAGGTTGGGTGGGCACGGATCCCTCCAAACATTTGATCACGAAATATCAAAAGTGCTAGTAACAGTTGTCAGATGTGTGTAAAGGACATGAAGAATTGCAACATAACTTTGCGTATGGACAATACAAAAGAAATAAACGAATACGGGTTTTTTATGTTCTGCATGAGAACGGTTTTAGGTTTCAAAGGCCCCACCCAAAATTTTAAATTTTGACGCCCAAAAGGCAAGAAGAAATGAACCCAAGTGGATGAACTTGTCCACAGATACTGCAGACGTAAAATGAGGATACCGGTTTGATGTTTTCCTGGAGAAAACGCTTGGGTGAGGCACCGACCCCTCCAAACCTTTGGTCACAAAAAATCAAAAGTGCTAGTAACTGTATGTCAGATGTGTGTAAAGGACATGCAGAATTGCAACATAACTTTGTGTATGAACAATAGGCAAAAAATATACGAATACGCGTTTTTTATTTTCGGGGAAAAAAGTTTTTTAGGCCAAAAGCCCCCATCCAAAATGTTGGAATTTGACCCCGAAAGGCAAAAAGAAGTGAACCGAAGTGAATGAAATGTGCACAAATATTGTAGAGGTAAGATGAGGGAATAGCACCAGAGGTGAACGCTCTACCACTGAGCCACCGCGGCCCCTTTGTCCAAACGAATTAGCGTCTCAAGGCAACATACCATAATTATTGTCAACACCCTACCGGAAGAGGAAGTGGTTCAAATTGACTATTACTTCCTATTTCAATTCTTTTTTTCCATAGATCAAAACAATAGGAGATACCAGGATACAGCTTTTTTTACGATCAACAGGAAGTGTTTCAAATTAACTATTACTTCCTATTTCAATTCTTGTTTCCAGGAATCAAAACAATAGGATATATCAAGATACGGCTTTTTTACAATCAATTCAGGGTCGTAGGAAAGTGTTCCTCCAAGAATTCAGCATCACAAGAATAATTTCCACCAATTCCTATTCAAACCAGAAGTAGCTGAAGTTAGCCAAGTACGGTTTCAACGTGTTTTGCTACAAGTTTCTAATCTATGACTAAGAGTGTCAACTTGTTGCATATATTAGACGAGTTACCAGTACCAATACCAAACTAAAAGAAGTGAGTATCGTTTCACAGTGTGAAACGAAGATTTCCAAACGATATGAATTCAATAGTCAAACTTGAAGTAGTATTCTCATCTGTCACAAAAGAAAATGCATGTTTTTCGAGGTATAGTATCTTTCTATCACCTCTCGAAATAATATTAAATGTTTTAAAGGACCAATCCCTAACCATAAATCGATAAATGTATTATCTTTCGTTTTACAACTCAGACAAGATATGATAGAAATATCGTAAACTTAATAGAAAGACAAAACAGCTACGTTCTTTTACAAGCTTGAAACTTACGAATATTAGCAATATATATTTACAGAGTAGGGAGTTTCTACTACGTTATTCCGTAGTTCATTGGATCCGTACAGAACTACCACCCAGATGACCCGTGTTCGAAACTTCGTGCTTTGCTTGTGTTAAAAGAAAAAGATGATTACAATTGTAATTGAACTCAAAATCAAGTCAAGTTAGAGATGCGCACGAGACGAGTCGAGACAGAATTTTCCTGAGAAAATTCGAGTCGAGACACAGATTTTCCAATAGAGAAATATACATTTTTCGAGTCGAGATATTCCTTTTACAGTACATTTTCGAGACGAGACAGCCTCAAATCTTGTTTCGTGCTCATCCCTAAGTCAAGTCTATGATGGAGCTCAGGAAATCAGCACTTATACTGATAATTACTTTACTGTTAGGATACAGCTGAGTTGATTCACTATGTTCTATGCTATCAAATGAAGTATAAATATTACATTGAAGTTTTCCAGACAAGATTATTGGCGTGGACAGCAAACTGTATAGCGAAAAGAGAGATAGAAAGTGAAGGGTTGACTTTAAACGGCCCGCTCCAGTTGAAGTGCTTATACAGACACAGACAGACAATGAATGACACGGAGAATCAGTCGTATTAGCAAATGCTAAAACAAATCTTATGCTCTTACTCACTTTCACTAACGTGTCTGCTCACTACGGACGCATCGTAAGTATATACACTAACATATAGCCACGAGAGAATATATAGGACGAACTCAGATTTTGAGTACAGTGTCAAAAGCTCGTTTCCGTAAACTGTAAAAGGCAGTGATGCTCAAGCAATAATAGTCCACTTATGTTCTATTAAATCCACTTGTTCTATTTATTGGATATTACAAATATTATGCAAACTTGCAAACTAAAATGAAATATAACAAAAATTAAAACAAGATGGTAATCGATACAAATGTAGAGGATGGATATGACATGCCCGAGTATGATGGAGGAAGCTATTTGTTTACTTCTTGGCCAACCACTAAGAGCATTTATAATTCCATATCCTACTTTGTTATGCGCAATTACTACATTCAATATTCACGAACGACGACGAACTGAAGGGTAAAGATACCTTTGCAAGTAACAACTGTAGTCATAATATTAAACTAAGCAACGGTGAAAATAGTGGGGAAATTAGAATGACCAATACTGAACAGTTTACATCGCTCATTTTGAAATACGGCTAGCAGATTAAACTTACAAGAAATGACAAAAATCAGTGAAATTTGGCGTTATACTAAGCATGGTTTTTGGGGAGAAAGCAAGGATTTCCGGTGGGGAAACTTCAGTTGATATCAGGGGCGTCGTTAAGGGGGGTAAAGGGGGAGCCTCCCCCCAAAGTTCCCAATCTCTTGACAAGTTGGCAAATTAAAATACGTAGTTGGGAATTTGAAGAATGCCGGTTTGTTCAATTGTCTTATCCGGTTTAACATTTTCTTGGGTACCCAGTTGCTGCAAGTTATCAGTTCTCCTATAGACTTGGCATAAGTTTTGTGTGGTTTCCAATCTTGAAATAAATTGATATATTCGTTTAAAGATTCTTTACTTGTTGCAAGTGGTTACACTTCACTTTTGTTCATTTGATATTCGTAAACATTTTGAAGAATCTTTAATGAAAATCAGGAACTGTACCACTGACAAAAGCAGAATAGAGCTGGCATGCAAAGACAGACAGAAGAGGCGTTTCGGTGGCAAGTAGAGCATTGGACGCAAAAGCATTTGATACAAGAGCGTATACAAGGCAACAGGTAGTGCCTCTCAGAATTGATGTTAATAAAACAAGAACAAGGCAGTGACTGGTTAGTATTAAGCCTGCCATACGTCCCGTAAAAAGAACGGGACAGTCCCGATTTTGGACCCAAGAATCCCGCGTCCCAATAAATTTAGTCGGGACAGGCAAATGTCCCATATTTTAATTCCATCCCATTTCTGCTATCAATATAAGCTTATTCGAAAAGTAATGAAGTGGCTGGGATAATGTGAGTGAACAATAAAGTGTAGCATGTAACAGTTTTGAGCAAGTTATCACAATACCCTGTCCGACTTGATACCGAGCGAAATTTGCAACACTGCCTTTTCCATTGTACCTGGTGGAAACTCGAACACTCTCCAACATAAAAAAAAAGTAAGATGGCTTTGAGTGTTTCTACATGTACAGTCACAAACATTAATAAATGGCGGCTGAAGCCATTATATCTTATAGTGACTTTTATAGTGACTTTTATCTTATATATAGTGACTTTTTCTTCAGAGAGACATTAAATAAAGTAACAAGAATTATAATATTTCTGAGAGGTTATGGGTGCAGAATTGTGCTTGGCCCAGGGCTTAGAAATATGTAAATTTGGTCCTGAAAATTATACACGATAAAAGAAGAAAAATCAACTTTTCATCAGATTAAACTGACAAACGTATTTTTTTCAAATACTACCATGCAAATAAATACTCCTAAACGCACGAAGAATATTGAATGTAGATTGTGTCACTGATTTAATCAGTTTGCATATTGTTTTTCTGTAAAGTATTTTTATAAAACATTATCTTAAGTTTTTAAGGATTTTTTTTTTTTTTTTTGTAGTTGGATTGTAAACATCTTCAGTCCGTAAAGTTAATTGCAGGGAACGACGAGAGAAAGGTAGCTGCAACTTATGAAACTTATATTGTTGAAAAAATAAATGTCGGCTAGGCTAAAGGAGACGGTGATGATGAGAAATGAATGAAATGGTGGAATGAAAAAGGTGGGAGGAAACGGGAGAACCACGAGAAACCCACGCACACGGTGTTTTTCCACTACAAAGCTCACTTGGAGTGAGCTGGGATCGAACCGAGGACCCCATGCACCAGAAGTGAATGCTATACCACTGAACCACCGCGGCCTATTATACTGTTATACATGACCAGAGGTACAGTTTGTTGGATTGTGTTGGAGAGTTTGGGGGGAAGGGGATCTAAAGTGTCCCGTATTCCCATAAAGAAAATATGGTAGGTTTATTAGTATAAACTTTTTACTATGCATAGTATGTAAATTTGACAAATTTAAGAGTTTTTTTTCTAATAGTAAAATGTCAAAGGGAAGTAAATTTTGATACCAGAGTGAATATGCTTTGTATTATGTAACCGTGTGTGCTTTGTGTGTGAATAAACCGTTCGCTTTGAAACAAAAGGTGATCATATTAATATAGAGGACAAGAATAGCTTATTTCAGTTCTGTTTTGCTGTAAGACTTCCTATTTACAGGGCTTTTCGAGTAGGGAGAACTGAACAAAAGTGTGTTTTGGGAATGGTATTATCAGTTCCTTTCATAACGGGAGACGATGGCCCCGGGCGCCGAAGAAAGGGGGCGCAAAATTGGGTATAAAAATGAAAAAAGAGAATGAAAGGAAAAGAGAAAATGGAAAAATTACTTGGAATATTACTACTAGTATGTACTTAAATTCTCTTTCTGCTCTAGGAAGTGGTCCTATAATGTTACTCACGTTAGGAAAATATATGTGCACATATATAAAATGGAAGGAAAAGTAATAAAAGGTGTTCAAAATCAAGAAAAGCAGGGTTTATCTTTGAAAATTTTTTTACGCTTCGAGGCAACCATAGTGGCGCTTCACGAATGATCGGTCGCCCTCACTCATATGTACGAGGCCGCTGTCGTATACTCTTGCCCCGGGTGCTGATTTTTCATAGCACGGCCCAGAGGGGCACAGTAGGTTTCTGGAAATGTTGTTCGATGGACGAAAGCTACAATGGATTAGTCAGGTCATTCTGTCGCTTCCGCTATGAACCGAAGTGCATGATTCCGAAAGTCACATTTTTTTTGGGGGGGGGAATAATACATCTGTTGGGTGAAAGCATAGATCGGTGTGTGTTTCACTTCATTTTCATACAATTGTGTTGCCTTTCCTACTTTGTTTTTAATCACATCACGTACGTAGTTGTTTCTTTCGGAAAGTAAAACAAAAATTAAAATTCTTCCTTTCTTTATAGTACTTATAAGCCAAAGCATTACGTAAACATTGTATGTTACTTATGTAGCTGATGGGTAGCAAGCGAGGCACGTGACCCGGGCTTGCGGTTGGAGGGGCGCCTAAAAGGGAGGTTTTATATTAGTATTTTTTTTGCCGGTATTTAACACTTTTCACCAGAGTGCGAAATTATGAAATCGAAGTGGGAGGAGACTGGAGGACAGAAGAGAAGAAAAAAAGCTCTGCGCATTTCTCGTGAGGATTGACTGGCGCAGATTACCTAAACTAGCCATAAATTGTCAAATTAACAGTTGTGCATCGTGGGAGATGATAATAATTTTGAGTTGAGGTGTGAAATTTTATTCGAAACAGGGGGCTGTTCGTATTCATATCTCAGATGGGGCACGGAATGGGACGAATATGAAAATAAGGTTGCTGTAAAGTTTTCCGCAGGATTGGTAAAAGTGAGACTAAGATTTTCGAAACACTTGGTATCTTTTTTACCAAGACTTGGCATTTTTTTAAATCAAGACTTGGCAATTTCAAGTTTCATCCCCCCAATCTTGTAATGCTCGTTACGCCGCTGGTTGATATATTGGGGGGAACAAAATGTGATTAAGGGGGAGAAATCCCCCCGGTAATTCGCACCCTGAAAACAAGGGTACCATAATTAACGATATACAGTAACGGGTTAATATGAATAAACTGTGTTGTGATGAGCAGGCCTACTGCACTACTAGAAAATAGTTTGTTGATGGTATGTAATATTGGAGTTCTTTCAAATCAGTTTGAATATCCTACGCTTCTCTATATTCTGTATTTTTAATTTTACATAACAACATTGTTATTATTATATAATTAGTTTAGCAGAATAATAATAAGCTGCCATTTTTTCTAATGCCTTGGGATGGGCACGAGCTGAGCTAAAACGCGACTCGAATTCAAGTCGAGTTTCGAGTCGAATCAAAGGTAATTTTCTCGAATCGAGTTCCGAGACGAGTCAGTTTTTGACGTCGAGTTTCGAGTCGAGCCGTTTGATAAATGGCTCGCTCGTTCCGCTCGTTTTAGAAAGACTTCCAGCATTTATACACAGCATAGGTTGGAAGGTCATTTCTCTATCAACTTCATGAATTAAAGGGAACTTGTATTCCTCGAAAGGCATTTGTTTTGTCCTTCAAGGTCAATAGAAGAATGAAAACGCTGATACTAGGAGTATTTTAACACGCGACTCACTACAACGATATAACAGAATGGTGCCTCCGGCTGTTAATAAAAGGCTTAACTAGCTGGAACTCGCTAGTATAGTAGCAACGTTCTATGCCAAAACAAATGTGTTGTGTAAGAAATGCTAGAGGTTGTTCTGTCCATGCGAGCCGACTACGTGGGTGCTCCCTGGCTCTAGCAGTCACACAAATAATCTTGTCTGGGCGCTGCAGGCAAGGTTTTTAGGTTCATAGAAACATAATAAAATAAATATTTCTCGCTTGTCACTATCAAAAAATAAACAATTAAAACATCGAGATGGAAGTTAAAATTTCTAACCTCTAAAGCATAATTGTTTGTTTCAAGTTTGTTTGTGCAAAGGCAACCAAGGAACACACTAAGTTAGTCACTTTATACTTTATGTCCACAACAAAATCCTTGCAATTTCTTTCTGCAATAACATTAAAAGTATTTTCTTTTATGATGATTTTTTTCATTTTAATTTGTATGAATGTAGTATTTTCTTTTAGTAACGTATTGATAATATCACTGCTTTTTGCACTCATTGTGCATCATGTAAGTTCTTGAAAATATACACTTAATATCACGATTGTATATGTTAGGAATATGCATTACAGTAATTAAACTTGATCGTGGGTTTAAACCTGTTTCTTTACGTTTAAGTCAGCCGTGTTACCGACTGAGCTAGGACAGCCCCAACTTATCCTTATATTACCGGTATATTTTACTTTATCCTAGCACAGCCCTTTATGACAGCGTTCATAAAAGATTTTAACTGGAAAGAAATCAATAAAAAATTATCGAGACTCCCCTGAAAACATATAACACGCCCCGCCATTGATATGCACCCACATACATTTTGGAAAGTCGGCGCCGTTGGTTCTATCTGTTGTGTTTGAAGTCAGTGTTTCTTTCAGAAACTATGTTCCCTGGGGCACATTTCGTATTCCGGGGAGTTGTTGATTGTTGTTGATTTTAGTTTAGCGTCCCTTTCAGCAGCGAGGCTATATGAGACGTGGACCTACTGATTAACGTGGAATCGGAACCACATGAGCTCCCGCCGGGAATCGAACCACACGAGTTCGTATTCCGGGGAGCTCCTCTGTGGCTAAGCGGTTAGCGTTCGCGCCTTTGGCGTGGGACACCCATTTTCGATTCCCGGCGGGAGCTCATGTGGTTTGGATTCCATGTTAATCAGTAGGTCCACGTCTCATATAGCCTCGCTGCTGAACGAGACGTTAAACTCAAACACCACCACCACCAATCGTATTCCGGGGGACACTGTTGATATTATTCTATTTATTATTATTATATTATATACGTATTATTTTGGTCTCTTCCGAGGGTACTCTCACAGCTCCGGGCGAGCAGTGCCCCCTAAAAACACTTCTGGAAGAAACACTGTTTGAAATATACCTAATCTAATACGTATAAATAAAATAAAAAGTTTGTTTATGTGTCTGTCTGTCTGTTTGTATGTATCTAGGGATGCGCACGAGACAAGATTTGTGGCTGTCTGGTCTCGAAAGTGTGCTGTAAAAGTGATGTCTCGACTCGAAAAATGTATATTTCACTATTGGAAGAGCCGTGTCTCGACTCGAATTTGGCCAGGAAAACCCTGTCTCCACTCGTCTCGTGCGCATCCCTTTATGTATCTGTGTGCTGCCTGGAGACCAGACGAGAGGACCGAGAGTTACCAAATTTTGATCTTGGGTATCTTGGTCCAGGCCCCAGATCAAGATGAAGCGTTCTTTTAAAAAAAAAAAAAATCGAACCAGGGGGTTTCAGGAGACATTTACAGGGACATGTAAAAGTAGTAGAAAATGACCGATATTAGTGTCGAATTCATAGGCGGTCTCTGAGATCAATGGTGAAACTCCGATTGCATTAACTTCCAAATCCACCCCATTTGATTGCGGGTCGGGGTATCGGAGGGGATACCCTCACATGTAAAAATAATCCAAAATGACCGATATTAATGTCAAATCCATAGTTTTCGCACTCGCTGAAATCAACACTCGCTGATACTACTACAGGCGTTGACTTTCAAATACAGCCACAATGTTTTTTTTTCAGATAGTTATTAATAAATGTAAGAAATAAATTATTAATAATAAATGGGAATAGATAGGAATACATTTTGAAAGAAAGAAACGAAATTGTAAACATACATAACCATATCTGACTTTGCATAATCTATCCTAAACAACAATCACTAATCTAACAAGAACAAAGCAGACTTTGGTAAATTAACTTCGGTGTCATTTTTCGCGAGGTAGTATTGCACATTTAAAGTATGAATATTCAGGGATGCGCACGAATCGACATGTCTCAAATCTCGACTGGAATTCGAGCCGAGACACACTTTGTAAAATTATAGACGTGTCGAGACAAACGTATTTCTCGACTCTAATTTTCGAGTCGAGACACGAGTCGAGTCGAGACTGTTCATAAAAATCTCGACTCGACTCGAATGTCTCGAAAATCTTTCTATAATTTTTAATATTATTTTGAAGAAAATATTCACTCAGAAACAGCCTTAAAATCAATTCCAGCATTTATTACTTTAGAAAGGTACAGAACGGATAAACTTAATAGTTAATCTTTCGAAATCAAGATTTAATTTTCAGCTCAATTCAGTTAATTAAAACTAATAATTAATGTCGTGATATTTGATTTTAATAATAATAATAATAATAATAATAATAATAATAATAATAATAATAATAATAATAATAATAATAATAATAATTACAATAATAATAATAATAAATAATAATAATAATGCTCTGGGGAACATTCAGGTGAGCATCCATGTGTCTAGTGGAGCTCGAGCAAGGCACAATGACGGCCGAGGCGTATCGCACACTGCTTGCAGACTACATACACCCCTTCATGACAACCATGTTTCCCAACGGAAGTGGCATTTTTCAACAAGAAAATGCACCATGTCACAAGGCCAGGAGTGTGATGAAGTGGTTCGAGAAATGTTCAACAATGTTCTATATCTGTTGACGGTGTACGAATTACAAAGGGGATGAGGGAAACCCCATTGGTAATACTGCATGTTGCTATAACCAAAGATTTCCCTCTATGTTAAAGAACTATGTGCTTTGTAATTAAAATGCTATGAGTAGTTCTATATGTAGTGTGTATGAAATAAATTATTAAGAAATGCAACCTATGTTGCTTTCCGATTCCAAAATAACATCATAAAACAATAAAAAGAAATTAAATTTTATTGTAAAACCAGCATCCTTTCAAACTCAGACAGAAAAAGGCTGACACGTTTATGTCTTTGTTCGGAACGAGAAAACTCATGAAACAATGGTTAGCCACTGACGAAACTGGCATTAAGAGAACTTGTATTTCTATAAAGGATTTTTATACATACATATAACCACCAGCCCTCGGAATGAAATCTTCTGAAAGACTGATCTTGATGCATGGTTTAACATTTTACTTGAATCTGGAACACTATCACAAAATATTTAAACTTGAATCGATTGGAAAATGGAAATGAAAGCTGTTTGTAAGAATCATTTAAAAAAAACTTTAGGTATTTCTTGTTTTTAGGATAGTTTTCATTTGAAATAATAAACGCTGGTATACTTTCGAAGGTAATAATTTATTCCGAGATAATAAATTTAAAAACACTTTCAAAAACTGTGTTTATATTTTTGAGACATGAGACGAGACGAGGCATTTCAAGAGACGTCTCGTCTCGTCTCGGGATCTCCTCCGTGGCCTTTGGCGTGGGAGACCCGGGTTCGATTCTCGGTGGGAGCTCATGTGGTTCGGATTCCACGTTAATCAGTAGGTCCACGTCTCATATAGCCTCGCTGCTGAAAGGGACGCTAAACTAAAATCAACTCAACTCAACTCGTCTCGTCTTTGAAATCTAGCCGCCGAACCAGGATATGATCAAGGTAGGGACTAAAGCATAGTTGTCAACTTTATCCAGTATAAATAAAGTAGGATTGAAACCCATTTTATCCAGTGTATACCAGAGCGTCAAGGGAAGGGCGATAATTATTTCATAAGTTCACACACGGCACGATCAAGCACTGAATCTATTGAAATCTTACTACGTAATAATTATCGAGTGTCTGCACTTTTTCTATTAAAATTCATGATATATTCTATCATAATATAAATTGTCACTCATGTACTGTATGCTAATGTAACTCATGATAAAAGTGTTTTGTTTTAAAACAAAATGTAATGGTTGAGGTGGACTCTGGCGAGTAGAAGACATGCAATTTATTAAATCGCCTCGCAACCTACGTGGCCACACACTTAGGTTACACTCTTCAACTTTTTTCCGTGTTATCTAAAGTATCGACTAATCTTAAATTCGCATTGCCAATTCGGATTTTCTAACAATTAATCTGTTGCAACTTAGTTTGGATGCAAAATCCTGACTTAATTAGCATTTAAGAACTTTACAGTGTGCATTAAAATGATGACAAATATAGTGAAATCTCAGTTTCAGATTTCATGTCTACCTTGAATCTAAATACCTTTGCCGTCATTTCCTTCAATGTTGAAAGGAGCCGAAACTTGCAATAGATCTCAATTTTTTTTTATATATAATGTTTAATTCCCACTATTTGTTCATAAAATTTTAAAGAAAAAATCAAATGAAATCTTCAAGTTTTACATCCCACGTTTATGGCGGTTAGGCTAAAGGAGACGGTGATGATGAGAGATGAGTGAAATGGTGGAATGAAAAATCTGGGAGGAAACGGAGAAACCCGAGAAAACACACGAGCACGGTGTTTGTCCACCACAAAGTCCACAGAGCGCGAGCTGGGATCGAACATGGAACCCCAAGCACCGGAGGTGAACGCTCTACCACTGAGCCACCGCGCCTCCAAAATTTTAAAGAAATATTAGTTACTAACAAGTAACACTTCCGATGTGTAACACTTCGATTTTGATAAAATTTGGCAGGTAGATATTACACATGAAATAAACGAATACGTGTCCCCTATTTTCTGCGGAAAAACAGTTTTAGGGGGCAAAAGCCCCCACGCAAAATTTTGAAAGTTGACGGCCCGCAAGGCAAAAAACATTGAACGGAAGTAAACGAAATTTTACACACATATTGCAGACAAAATTAGGGAATACGTGCTTCGTATTTTCCTTAAAGAAAACGGTTAGGTGGGGCACGGAACAGTCCAAAACTTTCATCACGAAATATTGAAATTTCTAGTAACAGTATGTCAGATGTGTGTAAAGGACATGAAGAATTGCAACGAAACTTTGTGTAAGAACAATACGCAAAAAAATAAAGCAATACGGTTTTTTTATATTCTGCGGAAAAACGGTTTTAGGGGGCAAAGCCCCTCCAATTTTTTTTAATTGAGGCCCAAAAGGCGAGAGGAAGTTAACCGAAGTCAATGAAATTGTGCACAGATATTGTAGATATAAAATGAGGGAATACGGGTTCTTTATTTTCTTGAAAAAAAGAAAACCGTTTAGGTGGGACACAGCCCCCTCCAAAACCTTGATCGTGAAATATCAAAAGTGCAAATAACAGTGTCAGAAGTGCTTGAAGGACTCGAAAAATTGGAACAACTCATTGTGTAGGGACAGTATTATGGAAAGAGTATACGAATACGGGTTTTCTATTTTCTGCGGAAAAAAGGTTTTAGGGGCAAAAGCTCCCACCCAAAATTTTGAAAATTGAGGCCGAATGGCCAGAGGATGTGAACTGAAGTGAATGAAATTGTGCATAGATACTGTAGACATAAAATTAGGGAATGCGTGTTTCTTATTGTCCTGAAAAAAAAGAAACCAGTTTAGATGATACACAGACCCCTCCAAAACTTTGATCGTAAAATATCAAAAGTGCTAATAACAGTATGTCACAAGTGCTTGAAGGACATGAGGAATTGGAACAACTTATTGAGTAGGGACAATACGCAAAAAAAAAAAAAAAAAAGAAAAAAGAAAGAAACGAATACGGTTTCTTATTCTGCGGAAAAATGTTTTTCAGGTGGCAAAAGCCACACCCAAAATTTTTAAATTTGAGGCCCAAAAGGCAAGAACTGCACCGAATTGAATTACATTGTGCACAGATATTGTAGACGTAAGATGAGATAATTGGGTTTCGTATTATCCTGGAAAAAAGCGGTTGAGTGAGGCACGGACCTTACAAACCGTTGATTACTAAATATCAAAATTGCAAATAAGCATATGTCGGACGTTCGTAAAGAATATTTCGAATTACAACGAAACTTCGTATATTCCAAAACAATACATGAACCGTATTTTAATTTTTGCAGGAAAACACTGTTGGGACCTAGGCCCCATCCGAAAAAAAAAAAATAAATATTTCCTTAATAGCGCAGGAAGGAGTGGACCGAAGCAAATGAAATTGTGTGTAGGTTTTATATACACCCTATGTGAAATAAGCCCTTTCGTGTTTCTCAAGTTTCCCTATCCGTTGCTTCAAATTTGGCAGATCAAGAGCAAACTGCAAATAAATCGACACGTATTTTTGTTTATGCGCAAAAACATTATAAGGGTTAAAAGTGCCTCCTGAAATACTATAAAAAACGCTATACTGTTTGTGCTTGTAGTTGATCTGAAAAATTTAAAGAAATCGGATGGAAACACGACAAATGTGAAACACGAAGGACCATAGTTCACACACTCAATATCTACATACAATTTCATTCGCTTTGGTCCACCCCTCTCGCCTCTCAAAGCCTCGGTCCACTCAACAGTTTTTTGTTTCAGGAAGAATACGAAACATATATTCCCTCATCTTACCTCTGCAATACTTGTGCACATATCATCCATTCATTTCGGTCCATTTCTTCTTGTCTTTCTTGTGTCAACTTTCAAATTTTTGAGTGGGAGCTTTTGTCCCCTAAAACCATTTATCCACAGAAAATTAAAAAAAAACGTGTATTCGTTTATTTTTTCCTATTGTTCATACAAAATGTTTCGTTCAAATTTTTCATGTCCTTTACAAATATCTGACATACTGTTACTAGCACTTTTGATATTTCGTGATCAAAGGTCTGGAGGGGTCCGTGCCCCACCTAACCGTTTCTTACAGAAAGATACGAAACTCGTATTCCCTCAGTTTATATCTGCAATATCTGTGCAAAATTTCATTCACTTTGGTTCACTTCTTCTTACCTTTCGAGAGTCAACTTTAAAAATTTTTGGGTGGGCTCTTTAGCCACCTACAACCGTTTTTCGGCAGAAAATAAAAACAACAGTGGTCGTTTATTTTTAGCGTTTTGTCCATACACAAAGTTATGTTGCAATTCTTCGTGTCTTTCACACACATTTGACATACTGTTACTAGCACATTCGATATTTCGTGATCAAAGGTTCGGTGCCCCAAACAACCCTTTTTTCCAGGGATACACTTAACCCGTATTCCCTCATTTTATGTCTACAAAATCTGTGCACAACTTCATTCACTTTGGTTCATTCTTTTTGCCTTTCGGGTGTCAACTTTCAACATTTTTGATGGGAGACTTGCCCCCTAAAACCGATTTTCCGCAGAAAATAATAAACAGTATATGTTTATTTTTTGCGTATTGTCCATACACAAAGTTATGTTGAAATTCTTCATGCCCTTAACACACATCTGAAATATTGTTAATGGCACTTTTGATTTTTCGTGATCAAAGGTTTGTATGGTTCGGTGCCCTACCCAACAGTTTTCTGAAGGAAAATACGAAACACGTATAATCATTTCACGCCTACAATGTCTGTGCAAAATTACAATCACTTTGGTTCACTTCCTCTTAGCATTCAGCATCAACTTTCAAAATTTTTGGTGAGTCTTTTTGCAACCTAAAAACCGTTTCTTCGCAGAAAATGAAATAACTATGCGTTTATATTTGGCGTTTTGTCCATACACAATATTATGCTGCAATTATTCATGTCCTTTACTCACACATCTGACATGCTGTTACTAGTACTTTCGATATTTCGTGATCAAAGGTTTGGAGGGATCTGTGCACCAAACAACCTTTTTTTTAGGAATATACTAAACCCGTATTCCCTCATTTTATGTCTACAATAACTGAGCACAACTTCTTCACTTTGGTTCATTTTTTCCTGCCTTTCGGGCGTCAACACTCAAAATTTTGGGTAGGGGCTTTTGCCCTCAATACCCGTCTTTTTTCAGGAAATAAAACACAGTATATGTTTATTTTTTGCGTATTGTCCATACACAAAGTTTCGTTGCAAGTTTTCATGTGCTTTATACACATCTGACATACTGTTACTAGCACTTTCGACATTTCGTGATAAAAGGTTTGGAGGGGTCTTTGCCCTACCCAACCCTTTTTTGCAGGAGTATACGGAACCCGCTTTTTGTCATTTTACATCTACAATATCTGTGCACAATTTAATTCACTGTGGTTCACTTGTTTTTGCCTTTCGCGTGTCAAATTTCAAAATTTTGTGTTGCGGATTTTGCCCTCTAAAATGTTTTTTCTGCAAAACATAAAAAGCCCGTATTCGTTTGCTTTTTCGTATTGTCCATACGTAAATTTGCGCTGCAATTCTTTATGTTCTTTACAGACATCTGACATACTGTTACCAACACTTTTGATGTTTCGTGATCAAATGTTTGGAGGGACCCATGCCCCACCCAACCTTTTTTTAAATAAAATACGAAACCCGTATTCCTTCATTTTACGTCTGCAATATCTGTGCACAATTGCACTCATTTCGTTTCAGTTGTTCTTTCCTTTCGGGTGTCAACTTTTTAAATTTTGATTTGGGCTTTTATATTAAACCTTTGCAATATATATATATTTTTTAGATTCTTTTTTGGGGGCGAATGAGAGAAATGGTTTCCTCTGATATATGTTTATTGCCATTCATCTTGTTTGAACTGCTTAAGTAAAAACATTTTGTAACTTTTTATGTCATCCAACTCCGTCATGGTAATAAAATTGTCATTCTTAACAATTTGTTTCATTCTCTTATTTGCAGTTTGCCACACTGATATATTTGTTACAAAATTGAAGTTTAGTCCAACGCCTTTCGAATTCGCAACCAACCGAAGCGCCGAGTTTTTTGGGTTGCCTGCTATTGCAGGAAAAGTAGAATTGCAGGTGGTAATGCACTTTTGGAGTCGTGTATACACAAAATCAGTTTTAACAGTGAGAGTATTGGACGCGGCGTATGCAATACGAGCTGGTTTGAGTATACAAAGTTGCCAAACGCGAGGTGTAGAGCCAGCAAAGTGTATGTGCATTTGTGTCTTTCACAGGTACTATTCTCAACAAGACAAGCAAGGCGACGTTTAACTGCTTGTGAGACCTAGTGGTGAACATTGGACAGTGTGGTAGCTGGAGTGGTATTTGATTGTTGTGTAACTGGTGGTGTGTGCTTGTGCGTATTTGTGCGTGTGTAACAAAATTCAGGTGAGGTGTAAGTGGGCTTGTGACGTTTGTGGTCGCAAGATGGTCTATGTGAATCCCCTGAATGTGGTGGATATGCTAGTGGAGGCATATCAGGCAACACAATATGTCCGGACACCACGAACGGTAACGGAAATGGAGCTCAAGGACTATATTTTTAACATCCTAGAAAGTTTCAAGACGAATGGGCACATGTATGTTAAGATTGAAGAAGACCTATTATGCAGCAATAGATCAGACATCCCAAGTATGGCAAGTGAAGATGAGATGGATGAGTGGGATGGCCCAACGACCTCCAACGTACATACAACTGGAGTCAAGAGCAGAGATATTGTGGACATGGGATACAAGCGGAAGGAAGTATCGTTTTGGAAACGAGGGAAGAAGAGAAAGATGTCCTGGAAATCTGTACAGAAACACTTCAAGCGTGTCAAATGCAGAACAGATCTATATAGATGGCAGAAACAGATCACAGAAGGTGGAACCAAACATGAAAAGCTAAATGTGATAGACCGAACTGTATATGAAAAATTTGCGACAGCAAAACAGCGGCATTTAATTGTCCATGACACAGACTTGCAACGTTGGGCGTTAGAAGCAAATCAAACAACAGCCGTTGCTAATTTCAAAGCTTCGAAGAAATGGTAATGGCGCTTTAAAACACGTTACGGTATCGTCTCACGCAAAGTTACAAAATTTGTAACACATAGCATTACAGCAAAGGCCACACAAGTGCACGAAAGCGCTAAAACCTTCGTCCAAAATGTACAATCACTCATTACTGCTCATGGCGAGGATAACGTATATAACACAGATCAGAGTGGCTTTGCTTTAGAATTTCACTCTGGACGCTCTCTGGCTTTGCGAGGCGAGAAGCATATTACAGCAACAATGCAATCTCTACCTGTCATCACACATAGCTACACAATACAGCCTGTTATATCTGCCAGTGGATGATTGCTGTCGCCCATGCTCATAGTCTTGAAAGAACTTCATGGTACGTTTGGGCCACGGATTCAGCAAACAATGTTCCGCCCACAAAACTTATATATTTGTGCAACATCATCTGGGAAAGTGACAAAACAGAACGTTAAGACGTGGTTCCAATCAGTGTTCCTTCCACAAGTCAATGAGCAAACGGTACTGTTAGTCGACTCGTGGACGGGTTATGATCGATCCGACTTGGCAACAATAATGCCACAGGACAAGCAGTGCAACATTATGACGATATCTACACACACAACTGGGTTAATACAACCTCTGGATGTGTATGGTTTCAGAATCTGGAAGAACTTCGTACGCAAAGTATCTGATGCGGTACGCCTTCAGCAACTCAACATCAATCTATACAGCAGAGACAATATACTGAAACTTCAATCCCTTGTGCATAATCCACTTTCATCTCCACGGTACATACATCTATTCCAATACGCATGGTTTTGTTCTGGATATCTTTCATCACGACCAGATTATTTTCCAAATCCAGTGGAGTTTTGTTTTCATCAGTTGACGTCATTGGTCTGCGAAGAAGCAGAGTGCCAGAACCCATCCATCATCAAGTGTTCGTGGTGCAAATACTGTTTTTGTTTGGACGATTTCTTCCTGAAATATCATTTTTGTGCTACTTATCAGGAGTGAGCGTCTTGTTTTCAGCATACACCTTTGCTGACTTTTATGTTGTACGTACATATGTACGCGTATTTTCATGATATAATGTAGATACTCATGCGTAGAACTGATATTGCTGTTGCTCTTTATCTTACATGTGGACCACCTGCTATTACATTCTACTGTGCAATGCATTTTGTGTGTGTGTGTTACTAGCTACAAACATTCCCGTTTCCAATATGTATCTCACCGTTGCTCCCATTGCACAATATATGCAACCCACTGTGCAGTATTGTCTCACTGGCTGCCTATACGAACGGCGTTTGCATCCTTCATGCTTGTAGAGATGAATCTTCGTGCAGTGAGATAAATTTGCGTCTCTTTCGCATATGGATAACGTATGCACCCAAAGCAAAAACACGTATTTTACATTTTCGTGTTTTCTTTCTTCCTGCTCCTTGCCACCCTCTTCACTCATTGCTGTAGCACATTATGAACATGTTTTACATGTTATTGGTCCATTTCCGGATGTTCTGCTTTCTTCACATGGGTAAGTTCTACCTCAATGGCTTGCGTCAACTATGGGTAGTATTTCGTACATTTAACCTTTCCCGATATCTCTTCTCGTTCTCGCTATATTGCATAAAATCTCATTTTGACCCCATTTTTATGCCCCCATTTGACCCTTTCAATACGCTTGTTGGCCGATATAAAAAAATACGTGTCGCTTCTTTTTTGATGATCTGTATGTCTGTGCAATCTTATCAAAATCGGCATGTTACACCGAGGTACCCTGCCTTATAAGATGAAATTGATTTCTCTTGTCTTTTCCATTTTTTTTTTAAAAACAATCGTATTCTGTAGTATTTCAAACTGAACTTCGTGCTGTAGTGCGTTTAGTAATCTCATCAATATGTATTAATTCCACTTCCGCTACTTGGGTACAAAAAACGCCAGAACAGGATATGCCCCTCTCCTCTTGGTAGAAAATTGTCTCAGCTGTAGGTACGGGCATAAATTCCGGGGAAATAGGGGGACATGTCCCCCGAACATTGGAACTGGAGGGTATCCCAATAATCCGATTTGAAAAGTGCTTTTTGCAGATAAGTGAGATGATTTGTAGTGATGTGCACGAGACGAGTCGAGGCAGGATTTTCCTGACAAAATTCGAGTCTCGAGACACGGCTCCTCCAATAGAGAAATATACATTTTCGAGACGAGACAGCCACAAATCTTCTCTCGTGCGCATCCCTAATGATTTGCGTCCGAGTGCCACAAAGGAAAGTGAGATGAAATTTGTTTCTCTTGGCTTTTCCAATTTTAATGAAAATGATGGTGTGCGACTGTGTGTGACGTAACCTGATGTGAAATCTTATCTCCTCCTCTCTCCTATGCTCTAGCATACGAAGAGTATATAGACTACTCAATGTCAGTAGAACCCATCTTTTCATTAAATGCACATTTAATCTATTTGTAGTATCAGCCTAGGCATCTACTCATGCTTTATAAGCTAACTAACTCTATGGCTTATGGAACCCGGAGGTTCAATTTCGCGTTTACAAAAGCTCTCCACTGACTTCTATTCTTAGCCAAATGGATACAGTTTCAACTTTGGATTCCTATTTCTGCGAGATCCATCTTAATATTGTCCTCCCATCTGCGCCTTGGTCTTCCTAATGGTCGTTTTCAGATTGGTCTTCCAGCAAAACTATCAAAGCGTTTCTACTTTCTTCCATCCTAGCTACATGACCTGCCCACCTAAGCCTCCTACATTTGATGACCCTAACAATGTTGGGTAATCCGTATAAATTATGTAGTTCCTCGTTGTGAAGTTTCCACCATTCCCCATTCTTGATTCTCTTGTGTCCGATTATTCGTCTCAGGATCTTGTTCTCAAATACTTTCAGTTTATGTTCTTCCCTCAGAGTAAGCGACCATGTTTCGAAACCATACAGAACAACAGGCACGATTATCGTTTTATATATTTTAAGCTTCAAATTCCTCGAAAGAATTAACGACGACAAGATATTTTGAACTGAATAATAGATCTAATGCGAATATCCCGTTTTTAGTCGACATTTAATTTCTTCGTAATATGATTTTCGTTTGTTAATATTGAAAGTATCCTAGATATTTGAAAGTATCCACTTTATCAAAAGCATTATTTAATATTTTAACGCATTCATAATTTGCTGTATTACGGTCCTGACGCACTTCCATGTATTTAGTTTTCCCTGCATTTACTTCTAAACCCATGTCCCTGCAAGCTTTTAATATGACATCGCCATTCCATTCTACTGTTCTCCTATCATCCCCTGTTAAATTTACATCATCAGCGTACGTCACAACCTGGTGAACACCGTTCAACTCTAGGCCCTGGTTGCTATTTTTGATTTTCCCTATAGCGTATTCCAGGACAAAGTTGTATTGTCACTTCTTTTCGAGTATTTGGCGAATGGTAAATATTTGGGCGATAGTTGATGGATTTCTCTAAATTCCCAACAATTTCATCTGTGTATGGGATCAATCTTGCTAATAGAATGTTTGAAAGGATTTTATAGGATGTTGACAAAAGAGAGATGTCTCGATAATTATTAGTCAGTTTTGTCGCCTTTCTTGGGACTAATAAGAGTTGTGTATTTCTCTGAGCGTGTTCTCTTGATGTGTGCGTGTGTTTCCTCAGGTATGGGTCTTAAAATGTTTTCTCCTTCTTTGTTGATCTTCAGCTACGTCTTTCAACTCCCAATACTTTCTTCCGTTTCTCAAATCATCGACCAGTTGCAATCTTCTTCCTATTCCTCTCATTCCTTCCATTTTTCCCTCTATGGTGTTATGAAGGAGACAGTTCCTTCGCTAGATGTGTCCAATCTAATTAGTCTTCCTACAAAGGATGTAGTTTAAAAGCGCCATCTTCTTAACAATTTGTTTTAAATCGAATTTTTCTTTGTTTATCTGACAACAACAGAAATAAAAGGCTTTTTGTACCTTTTAAAAATATTAAAAAATGTTCAAAACGCTCAGATGAAACTAAAAATTAATGATAATCGAAACTGGAAAAATGGGGGTATGGACACAGTTATAATATGGGAAAATTGAGACATTAGATTTTAGCAATTTATTTAAACAGGTCCAAGAATCAGATTAATCGCATATTACTATTAACAATCATATACAGATAATATAATGGTCGATACTTCTTTACTTTTCTTAGTTTTACCAATCCTAACGTTAGTCCTTCATTTCTACACTTGAAATTGAGTGGTGTTGAAAGACAAGGTTAACCCACAATTTCAAAGTTTCGAGAGAAAAGAAGAAAATGAGAATTAACCTATAAGAAAAGAAAACCATAGTGGAAACATTTTCTTCTTCTTCTTCTTCTTCTTCTTCTTCTTATTATTATTATTATTATTATTATTATTATTATTATTATTATTATTATTATTACTGTAGTGACCAACAATTCTCCTGCAAAATGCTGTTCCTATCAGAACATAATATCCAAACTCATTCACAGAGGTCCTCCGTGGCTATGGGGTTAGCGTTGATAAAGACAATGAAAGATATTTCGGGCATCTACCGAGAAACATATGATTTTACACAGAAATGAGTAGAATTCTTAAAGTTGAATTTAATTTGGTAAATATTATCGGAAGAATTTAATTGGTTTTGAGTCAGTTTGAAAATTCTCTTCAGCGTCACTTTTAGAGGGGAAGAAAAGTAATTTATGTAGGGCAGTGCCCCCTCTAGCCCCTCCCTGGCTTAGGGCCTGTTTCAAACAATCCGAGACTCAAGAACATTTCGAGAGTATCGAACACTTAGAGCGTCTCAAACATTTCCATAGTCTCGAACACTTCAAGTGTCTCGAACAGTTCGAGTCTCGAACAATTCAAGTTTATTGAAATTTTCGAGAATCTCGAACACTTAGAGTGTCTCAAATATTTCCAGTATCTAACACTTAAGTGTCTCGAATATGCAAAATCTTGAACATTTCAAATGTATTGAAAATTTCGCGAGTCTCGAAAACTTAGAGTCTAAAACATTTACATTGTGTCGAATACTTCAAGTATCTCGAACATTTCTATAGTCTCGAACAATTAGAGTGTCTAGAACATTTTCATAATCTCGAACACTTCAAGTGTCTCCAACATTTCGAGTCTCGGACAATTCTAGTGTATTGAAAATTCGAGAATCTCGAACACTTCGAGTGTATCGAACGAACACTTCGAGTGTCTCAAACATTTCCAGAATATCCAACATTTCTAGTGTATTGAACATTTCTAGAATCTGGAGCACTTCAAGTGTCTCCAACATTTAGAGAGTCTCGAACACTTAGAGTGTCTCAAATATTTCCAGTATCGAACACTTCAAGTGTCTCGAATATGTAGAATCCTGAACATTTCAAGTGTATAGAAAATTTGGAGAGTTTCGAACACTTAGAGCGTGAAATTTAAATTTTTCAAATCGTTATTGGATGAACAAACTGATATAAACTGATTATATAGTAAAAAATACAGTTTGTGAGTTAGTTAATATGTTTTACAGTAAAATGTGTCGTTAAAATATGTGTGCCTCGGATCAAACGTCAAAGCTTTACCTTGTAGTTTATACTTTTATATTTTGTGTAAAATTAAAATATAAAATTAATATATCTGATAACATAATGTGCAGACTTTATGAAACCGTGACCGATAGATTATAGTATGATGCCTTTATGTATATGAATTGAGATGAAGATTCTAATTTCTATTATTAAAACCGCTTTCTACGAATTACAATGGCATAAATATATTTTTTTTAAAAATAGTGAAATATGGAAAATAAATATATAGTAGATATAAATAGTATAATAATATGTCATGAGTGTATGCTAATTATAATGTATAAATTGATGAACAGGCTGTTAAAATTGAGTTCGGAATTGATTTTCAATTAAACTATTATATAACTACTAATATGTTGTTTATTGAATAAAGCATCATCAATTTGACATCACAAGGAACTGTAGGCTGCTCGTTGTCTTTCTGATATAGTATTTTTTACTGTGGGAGTCTCAATCGAAACCAGAACCTCAAATATGACAAACTATAAATTGTAATAACCCTTCTACACCGTCGTAAAAGTGAGATACCGTACTACACAACATTTTGAGAATCTCGAACATTTTGAGTGTCTTGATCATTTCGAGAGTATCGAACACTTAGACTGTCTGAAACGTTTATAGTCTCGAACAGTTCAAGGGTCTCCAACATTTCAAGTCTTGAACACTTCAAGTGTATTGAAAATTTCGAAAATCTCGAACACTTCGAGTGTCTCGAACATTTCGAGCTTCTCAGTCATTTCCAGTCTCGAGCCGAGTGACTTGAAAGTTTTTAAAATTTAGAACACTTCAAATGTTTAACATTTCGAGAATTTGGAAAGTTCGATAAGTAGATAAAATTATTTTTTAACCACGAAACGGTTTACAAATTTTAGTGAATTGTTGTTGATTACTCGATTATCGGAACAACCCTATTTAATATGACATAATACATGTAGAAAACTTCTCCCTTTGATGATCTTCTAGGGGCAACTATGGAATGGTAAAATCGTGCGTCCATGGTAGAATGAAATGCGTTCATGATAATATTTTCAATTTACGGTATTTATCAGCTGGCCCGGAACCAGCCACAGAGCTTTAGGGTGGACATGAATATGTTAGGGAGTGCAAAGTCATTAAAAATTTTATTACAAATATCTAAATTGTGTTTTTTGTATTGAGGTCTGGAGAGGCCATGAAAAGTCTCGGGGTGTCAGGCCACCTAGCCCCTCTCTGATTTCGGGCTTGGTTATCAGTCAGTACAGTATAACGCAGGAAGAATAATATTAAGTTTCATTCAAATCTGTTATTTAATGTGCAGAAGTGTTTATACATCTTTTCTCTCATTCATGTAATAAAAATAGATATAGGTAATATTTAATGTGTTGGAAATTAACCAAACACTCATGTTGTTCCATCCTCAAGTAGCAAAATAAAGGAAGAAACAAAACAACTCTTTCCCACAGCTTGGTGATCTAAATATCGAAAAACTGGCCGCCAAAGAAACTGGGTGTAGTGGGGTGTGGTCAAAAGTGATTAGCAGCTAGCATTTTACTACATGAATCACACGGTCAGGTGGAATAAATTTCCTTGAACTTCACCGAAAGAGAACATAAACAAGGGAAAAAGAAATGTATAGTTCCATAAATCTATCAACCAAATGTTCAAATGTAGAAAATGAATTTGAATAGACAACATAGACATCAATGTATACGGTTCAGATAAAAACGAATAAACATCTGTAATTTTCAAGATATTACATTGAATAGATAGATTCTTATTCCACCCTTCTCCCGCCGACTACTTACATCTACTGGGTGTTCTGATTCAAGAGCAGTGATGACAGTCACCTGGAAATGTTATTTGAAATCGGCTGTGAAGAGGAAATTCTGACATTCTCATCTATTCTGTTATGTTTTGAAATTCATTCATTTTATCCAATGAACATGCACTTTCACGCACAATTCTTCCACTGACTCATCTCAAGGTTGACAAACTTCGCATACATCTAAGCAGATATAAGTGGCAAGTACATGCCAGAACGAAATGACGAGATAAAAGTTGGCAAAGACACAATAAAACAGATGGATCTGCTACCACGGATTCCTGATGCGAATTGCCCGTGAGAAGACAGCAAGTAATTTCCCTTTGCTACAAATTTACTAGCAAAGTGACATGAATTTCATGTTTCTTAAACAAATATGTTGCTTTCAATATTCGATTGAAGATCAATTCCGAACTCTTTTTTAATTGCCTGTTGATCAATTTATACATTATAATTAGTAGTGTATACTCATCACATATTATTATACTATTTATATCTACTATATATTCATTTTCCATATTTCACTATTTTTAAAAATATTCTTTATGCCATTGTAATTCGTAGAAAGCTGTTTTAATAATAGAAATTAGAATCTTCTTCTCAATACATACACATATAGGCATCATACAATAATCTATCGGACACGGTTTCATAAAGACTGCACATATTCTTATCTGATATATTAATTTTACACAAAATATAAAAGTATAAACTACAATTGATAAAGCTTCGACGTTTGATCAGAGGCACACATATTTTACCGACACATTTTACTGTAATCCATATTAACTTTTTACTATAAAATTTATATCAGTTTGTTTACCCAATAACGATTTGAAAAATTTAAATTTCATGTATATTTTAATTTTAGTATCTGAGGATACAGACTAGTGTCCAAATTTCCCTTGTAGAAATACTAAGTAATGTGCTGAGGTGTAGCTATACAATAGCTGCGCATTACAGTTGGAGACACTTGAAGTGTTCGAGACTCGAAATCTTCGAGACGCTTGAAGTATTCGATACTATGTGAATGTTTTAGACACTCTAAGTGTTCGAAACTCTCCAAATTTTCTATACACTTGAAATGTTCAGAATTCCACATATTCGAGACACTTGAAGTGTTCGATATTGGAAATATTTGAGACACTCTAAGTGTTCGAGACTCTCTAAATGTTGGAGACACTTGAAGTGCTCCAGATTCTAGAAATGTTCAATACACTAGAAATGTTGGATTTTCTGGAAATGTTTGAGACACTCGAAGTGTTCGTTCGAGACACTCGAAGTGCTCGAGATTCTCGAATTTTCAATACACTAGAAGTGTCCGACACTCGAAATGTTGGAGACACTTGAAGTGTTCGAGATTATGAAAATGTTCTAGACACTCTAATGGTTCGAGAATATCGAAATGTTCGAGACACTCGAAGCGTTCGTTCGAGACACTCGAAGTGCTCGAGATTCTCGAATTTTCAATACACTAGAAGTGTCTGAGACTCGAAATGTTGGAGATACTTGAAGTGTTCGAGACTCGAAATGTTCGAGATACTTGAAGTATTCGATACTATGTAAATGATTTAGACACTCTAAGTGTTCGAGACTCGCGAAATTTTCAATACACTTGAAATGTTCAAGGTTTTGCATATTCGAGACACTTAAGTATTAGATACTGGAAATATTTGACACACTCTAAGTGTTTTAGACTTTCGAAAATTTCAATACACTTGAATTGTTCGAGACACTTGGACTCTCTCTTCACTCTTTCTATAATACTCGGCGACCTGTAGTTATTGTAAAATAAAAGCTTGTATACTGTTTTAATTCACCTGAATGTATGTCTGTTTTGCTCCAAATATGTTTATGAACATTTTGTTTTCGAAACCCCGCAGTTTCCGTTCTTGTATTCGTGTTAGGGATGAGCTTCCACATTCATACAAAATTGGGCAGATTGAGCCGTTATTGATTTTAATGTTTTCAATATTTGTTAAGACAATAAAATGTTTTACAGTAGGCTAAACTTTAGTTTATAGATGATATGCAATACTATTCAACAAGACAAAAACACTAATTGTTTGTTACTCGGGGTTGATAGCTAAAAGGAACAGCAGTGCTTTCTCAACATTAGGTGCGAGCGAATTGACGTACGAATTTATAGTTTACACGATTCTGTTTATTAGAAAAGCTTCCTTCCCTGTGAAGGTCAACGAGTTGCTTACCCCTTCTGCAGTGGTAAGTTGTGGGAGGTAGAGGATTTTCCTATCAGGTTGCCTGGAACAGACTTTAGTCCTTATCATATGTCTATTGAAGGTGCCATGCATGTTCGTTGTAAAACAAATTATAACTTATATTACTCTTAGTTATATTGTTTTCAATGAGAGAGAAAACCTTACATATACAGTAGGTATTCAATATCTTTACAGCCCGCATATGTGGAGACACACATGTTACCTAACAAAATATTAAAGCATTTGATTATTTACCATGAAATTGTATATAACGTAATAATAAAATTAATACTTCAATACATGTCTTAAGTATGTTTTAAAAAATGATATATAGGATCTAGGATGGTAATTCTTTTTAACTTAAGACTTTTTATTGCATTTCTTATGGAGCAGTGAGGGTATTTTAGTATTGCTTCTGTATTTAAATGGTCTGTGAGTTTTGAAATACGGACTTACTGTACATTGTGTTGCACTTGTTTAGCTATTTCAATTCGTCTCCATTTAACCTGATTGGAATGATAATGATTGAGATATTGTTGCCTTGTTTCTTATAATTGAGAATAATTGAGGTTTTAAACTAATAGTTTTCGATAAATATACTCAATGTGTTTATGTTCTAATGATTTTAGATTCTTGTCTGTACTTCCGAAAGTTAAGTTTATTAAATTCGTTATTTATATGTGATATTCTGTTATGTTTTATTATTTAGTAATTATTTCCTTATTGAAAAAGTAAGGTACGCCACTTTGAACCTAAGCTAGATTTCTAATGGGATGCTTTTTCGTTTTCTTTTCTTTTTTTTTTTAAAGGGGAGAGAAACGTTATGCTTTAACTTGCGTTATATTTGTGATACCCATTGGTGTCCGAAAAAAAATTTCTAGGGAGGGACATCTCCATGGTTGCTATTTTAAGTCTGGTATACTTGGTTTGCTATATTACGTACACATTTTCATGAGCCAGGGCCCTCCTGCCTTCCCCTTCGACCGCCCATGCTGATACATGTAAGAGGTCAGATGTTTAGTCAGGATTTTTGCATTCCATCCTATATTCTCAAACTTCTATTTTTCAAAATTACATGCTAGTAGTTTTGTGAAATCAGTGGCTTTTAGTTTAGTTTCGTAGGAGTATTAATTAAGAATGTGGGTGATCAGTATTTAAGAAGGAAAAAAATTAAATAGTTATCCCTATATAGCAGTTAGTTGTATTACCTATTACTAAATGCAATGTTCTGCCAAAGCTAGTTATAACACTTCCAAGAAACAGAAGTCAATTAAATAAAATAAGAAATCGATACGAGAGAAGAATTTTCGAGAACCCTGACGAGACGAGAATATTTCGTGAACCAATACGTGATCTCATGACCAACATTAGTAATTAGTAAAATCATGCTCAGTGACGGGACACATTGTCCTTTCATCAGGCTGTCAAGAAAAAGTATGGAGCCTTCAAAGGTCAAAATTGAGAATAAATTTATTGTTATTTGAAAATAATATTATGAAAACACATATGTAATATTTTGTTTGGTGAACTTCTGTAATTTTTCGAGCAACATCCCGTCGCACAGTGGGGCGAAAACGCAAAAAGCTGGCCAAAATATGATAACTATATTCAAATTGAATGAAATTTAGTATTAAGGAGTTATTGAGGTTGCTGATTACGATTCTGCAACTAACGTTGAAAAAAACAAAAGGGCGGATCCAAAATGGCGGAATAAAATTTGCAAAAGTCGAAAAAGTCGTAGAAATGTTCTCAAGAGTGGTGATAAAGGGGTTATTGAGCTTGCTGATTACAATTCCGCAATTAAAGTTGAAAAAAAAAACAAAATGGCGGATCCAAAATGGCGGAATAACAAGAGTGTCAACATACTTCGTAATTTTCAGAATGTATCTTTAACAACATTCACTTTTTTCACATATTTTGATGAACAATTACTTGTTACTTACGTTCTTATTTATTAGAAATGTATTATTACTTAAATGACACAAATTTATTGGTATTTCATTCGGTTATGATAACTGCAACGGTTGTCACTGTAACATTAAATGAACAATAATTAACATCAACACGCTTCGTAATTGGCACGTTTTGGCAGCTACTTTTTTGTCGACAGCATTAATTAATTTTCAGACTACCATTCTACAAAATATGAACATGGTGCGCGAGGGTGTACATAATGTTTTCAACGTTTTAAGTTAATAAAATATATAAACAATGTGAAATTTTTGCCTGACTTGCGATTCAAATTATAAATTATTACATCATTATTATTAATATTTCACTTCATACACTTATTCTATTAATACTTACCAGTACGATATAGGAAAACTTTACAGATTTAAAAACTATGAACGCGTTCGAAAGTTACAACCGTTTAAACTGACGCGTCAAATTCTTCTATTGTTCTCTACACCTTTGACTTGCTGAAGGGTCTACTTACGAGTGACTCAGGTACTCGGAATAAAGTAAAAACCGTATTCTATTTATGGATTTGGGCCCTTCTAACATCACTCTAACCAACTACATTTAAAAATTCCTATATTACTGGCTTTCGTTTTTCTACTTTTGGCCAGCTTTTTGCGTTTTCGCCCCGCTGTGCGTCGCTATAATATTTCTAAGCTTTCTGTTGAAAAAAAAGTAAATAAATAAACGTGATTTTCACAAGTCTTTTTTGAAACTAAGTTAACACCGTTCCGGAAGTTCTACAGAGACCGAATTAAATGATAGTTTTATGGTGCAAGACCCGGGTTGTACATTGGATGCATTAAAAGCTCCCAGGCAAGTTCTCGCAATGTTAACGGATCTTTAAAGATGTATGCGGTCTGGTGTTTTAGCCATATGACACCACTTCTATTAACCAGTTCTGACAGTTTCTTTGAACTGTTAGGTGCACTAGCGCTAACTGTTGACAGTACAGATCTGAGTCTATCGTTCTTCCCGGCAACAAGTAGTGATGTAAGTGGGTAACATTCATAAGATCTAAACGCCATAAGACCCAAAAATATAAGCACTAGACCTAAATTTTAGGTATGGTGCCATTTAGGTCTTATGCCGTTCAGATCTTGTCCATTTTTCATTCAATTGTCTTAGTTCTGAAATTCGCCATCATCACACGACACTGCGACGATGCAGTAACTACTTGGCAATAATGTTACGAATGTAGCTAATTCCAACGGTAACAGGTACATTTGTAATACTAAAATCTGCAGTTATACATGAATTACATAATATAACTTATTTAATTGTAAGAATTAACTGTTTAAATTTTCTACAAATTCGTATCATTCAAATTTAGGTTCGAGAATCCCATGACGAATTCCTAAAATGAATAAAATAGAAGTGGTTAAAGAACATATTTGACGAGACTTTTCTGAAACCAAGTTTTACATGCTAAGGGATATGATTCCGGAAGTTCGTTGTTCGATTCTAGGGATGTCACAAAACTGTATTCCCCCCCCAAGAAGAAATACACTTATGTAGCCTCAAGCTTCTTTGAAGCATTTTGTAAAAACTTCTTTAGTTAACTAAACTAGGTGCAATAGCAGAAGCCCTTCGCCCTGCACATATCTACATCATATGCCATATCTTCACTTTTATTCCCTTACTTGCTAGTTTTACACAACACACATCTTGTTATTTGTTAGCTATACTTTGTTGTAAGTAAATGAAATGTTTGAGTTTTACGTCCCATGGTTATGCCAGTTAGGCTAAAGGAGACGGTTTTGATGAGAGATGAATGAAATGGTGGAATGAAGAAAATGGGAGGAAACGGGAGAACCCCGAGAAAACCCACGCACACGGTGTTTATCTACCACAAAGTTCACTTGGCGGGAGCAGGGTTTGAACCCGAGACCCCAAGCACCAGAGGAGAACGCTCTACCACCGCGGCCCTCTATATTTTGTTGTGTTACTTTGTCGAGTCAATATTTTGATATTGACTAACATGCCAGATAATGCTTCCTACAGAGTGATGTTATCTATATCGGCATACGTAAACAATATTTAGTGTAGAAATCTATCTTTTCTACTTTAATCAGCTGTATTGATAAATTCACGTTGGACGATGTCACCTCCTGTGAGGTCGATTGAGGGTAATGCTTGAGGTACTGAACCTTGGAGATTTGTCCTAATCCTTCTAGAACTTTCGATCTACGTAATGACAACCTGACTGTGGGTGTTACCTAACATTCGAAGTTTACTACCTTTTATGGAGAAGAGAAGAAACGAGGTGGGCTTTTGTAAAACAGCTTTGAATAAAACCACGAACACAAAGTTTGTGGGAGAAGTGCGCATAAGATTTTCACGAAATAACTTCGTTGGACGACAGCTCATGGGGCTACCTCGATACATAAAGGTATTGTAATCAGCCGAAATATTGAAGGAACGTTAAATTACAAACCATTACATTTTACAGACCAAATATTATTATATTACCTACTCAAATTTTGCTGCATCTTTTCAAATATGCATTTTGTGTATTTGATTTATAATTACAATAACAACTGTTAAAGTTACATCAAGAATTTAGTATTCATGTATTTTAATGAAAGAATTATAGCATTTAATCATTCATGTTTCCAACATCTCATGAAGCTGGTAGTTGCAAGGGGCACTTCGTTACCTTGCTTGATTATTCATGTTATATATTTTAATATTAAATCCATGGGCGGCGATTAGGGGGGCAAATGGGGGCAGTTGCCCCCCACTTTTTTGAAATGGCCCATCAATGTATATAATTTCATTTGGAAATATAAAGTTTTGGTATGTATTAATGGTTCATAGAATAAAAATGGTGCCATAAAATATTTGCCGTTCCGTGAGTACGTATTGGTTGTCTTCCCGTCCAGTGAAGAAAGTTACATGAATTTTGTTTTAATTGCCACGAAAAATGGCCCAAAAATTAACCTATTGGAGTGCCACAATTCGAGTGTACTTTCATTTCTTCTTACAAGGGCTCGATATGTTAGTCAGTTGCTTTAGAACTAAATGAGATAATATTTCGCAAAAAAAGAAGTTCTTCACAAGCAGTGTTTCTTTCAGGAACAATGTTCCGGGGTGCACACTTAGTATTCCGGGGGGGAGCACTGCTTGTACTATTCTATTTATTATTATATTATAGACGTATTATTTTGGTCTCGTTCGGGGGGTGGGATACTCTCAGAGCTTCGGGGGGCAGTCCTTCCCAAAAGCATGTCTGGAAGAAACAATGTTCACAAATTATTATTTAATTGCACAGAAATCGACAGTTCCTAAAATGTCTTTTCTTCTTTCTAATGGTAAGGAATATTTTGATTGTTTTTTTTTTTAGTTTAACATCCCGTTTAGCAGTGAGGCTATATGAGACGTGGACCTACTGATTAACGTGGAATACAAACCACATGAGCTCCCGCCAGGAATCGAACCCGGGTCTCCCACGTCAAAGGCGCGGCATTGTTTTGCATTGTAATATATGAATTTAGGGGTATACATACTGTATACAATTTTGTATATACAATTAAATTTAGTGAATTCAACATAATTCTAGGTTTTAGGTAGGGGTGCGCACGAGACGAGTCGAGACAGAATTTTCCTGACAAAATTCGAGTCGAGATACTGCTCTTCCAATAGAAAAGAATACACTTTTCGAGTCGAGACATCACTTTTACAGCACATTTTCGAGACGAAACAGCCTCAAATCTTGTCTCGTGGGCATCCCTAGTTTTAGAATTATTTTGCATAACCCGAGTCTGGAGTGATTCTAAGTATTGTTGAGTTCTGATGTATTCCAAGAAAGTGAAAACTGTACCTAATGGCAACCAACATTTTTCGGGAAGCTGCAAAAGCATTTCTTTAAATGTCGCAGCATATGCTTGTAGTATTTACTGTTTTTCTAAGAGTAATAACATGTAATAACATGCATTAAATCAAAAATATAAGTTGCTCATTAATTTCCAGTTTCAATATAACTTTTGCGAAACAAGCCTCATTCGTCATTACTATTCGATTAATATTATCCTTTCTGTTTGTTTTGCGAATGTATCAAATAAGCCCCTAATCCGACAACACAATTTTCCAGACAGAATTTTAAGATGTTCATGAGCAAGGAATCAAATTTCTTCTTACATCTTCGTTGTTTAAGAGTACAAACGGCTAGTATCTACTTGCATTGCTCTTGTCAATTTACTTAGTAAAATATGAAACACGATATACGGTATTTTAACTGCAAAATACAGTATCCTAATAGTTATACATCCTTTCGTCAAACAATGTTAGAAGCAATCAAAAAACTAACATTGATATACAAATGTTGAGATCATGTCTTGCCCCACCCACTTTTGACGTCCAACCGCCGCCACTGATTAAATATATATATATATATATATATATATATATATATATATATATAATTAAGTTGTGTATATTAATTAGTAAATCAGGCTTGACACGTATTTATCTAGTACTACTTATTTAATAAGTATAGCGTAATATATAATCTTACTATGTTTATAATATGTAAATGTATGTAAATATAAATTAGTGCATTATCCCTTTCATTTATAAATGCCAAATTTTCTTTTAAGATCAAGATTCAGTTAGTTAGATCGAGTATTACTCTCGCTCCCACTATAGTTTTTTGAAGATTTCTCTTTTCTTGCTTGCTTTTCCAGTAATTTTCCACTGCTGTAGAAGTTTCTAGAACCGTTGAATACTTAAATTTTTTCTTCATTTTTTCTGTCCCCGGCAAAACATATAAAAAGGCGGATTTTTTACATGGTTTTTGCTGTTTCAGCTAGGGAGGCTTGTAGAGTAGAGGTCTATGCTGGTGGCTGTTCAGTCCAAAGGGAATCAGCAAGTAAGCTTTTTCCTGGGAGTTTGTCCTTTAGATTAGTTACTGAATGACCAGTGAATATGTTAGTCCGTGGCTTCCTGTCCTGCTAGGGAAAGTGGTCTCTGGCCGTAACTTAGGTGAAATTCCAGAGTTACGAATAGGAATTAAAGAATAAAGTAGGAGTTTGAGCTCTACGTCAGAGTAATGACTTAAATGGGTTCTAGTAAATAGTTAGAAGGAGTGAAAAGTAATTTGCTCTTGAGATGACCCTAGGGAGAGAGTGAACTCAGGGTACTTAGGTTTTTTGAAAATTTCCAGGTGCTGGAGGTGTTTTCCCATTAAAATTGAATCCAGGTTGCGGTTTGGGTTTGTTCCCCTTACAGTCAGGCAATAGTGAGGCTTGGCTGGTGTTTTTGTTTCAAACTGCTACTTTCGTGTTTGAAAGTATTAGAGTGTGTGTTTACCTTTTAACCTAGAGTCTTGAATGGAAGGCGTAATAATATAGCTGGACCATGAGTGACGGCTGCTACTCCTAATTCCCTAAGTTTACCAATCCTTTAAGATTTTAGTTAGTTTCCTTTTCTGGATTTCTCAGAGTGTTGAGAGTCCAAACCAGGTGTAGGCCAGATTGTTACTGAAGTGAAGTTAATCAGTCTTTGAAAGCAAGGAATATGGACCTAGAGTAGAGAGAGTACTAGTTTTCCATATTACCGCAGTTCCCAAAGAAATATTAGAGAAGTCTTTTATTGTTTATGATTAGTGATATTTAAATTAGAGTCTGTGCTCCTTGAACTCTCATGATGAGTTCTTTGGGAAGCCGAGAAAATGTTAAAGATTTTCTTTCAAGGGCGAAGTAACATCCTTTGAACCTCAAAATTCTAGTCACTCACCTTACCCTAATTAGAAAAATATTAAGTTTAATAAATCTAGTTATCCATCGTAAATCTCTTGTGTTTAATTTTAACTCAACCGTATTTTGAACCTGTTACCTAGACCACAGCGAGCGGACGATTTATTTCTTAAGGAATTTATTTCTTTTGTTGTAAAGTAGAAATGGCAGACTCGTTAGAGTGGGGTGATAAAGAATCTCGATTAGGTTTATAGTTTTCATATAGATATAAAGTGATCAGATCAGAAGAGTGAGAGATAGAACTACTACATTGATATATATATATATATATATATATATATATATATATATATATATATATATATATATATATATATATATATATATATATATATATATATATATATATTAAAAATTTTTTACCTTACATAGTGGAGATAACATACCCTATTTGTTGCGCAACAATTTTCTTGCATTTTCTAGGTTGCCTTCAGTGTTTTCCCGACATTACTTTCAGTGACGGAACATAGTGGAGATACATTCAGAACTACAGTGCATTTTATAAAGAGTAAAAACATTGTATTATAAAGAGGAAAAACACTCTATAACTTTCCAAAGATAGGAGAAAAGCCCACCGTTTATCTATTAGGACCAAATGCACTATATATTTCACGAATAAGCATTAAATAAGCACTGTATACATAAATAACGCAGTAAATTTAAAATTAAAAGAACATTTATTATGCTGTACTACATTTTACAATGTGTTGTAATACAGTTGATATGTATAAGCAAAAGAACCGAAAACAAGAAATAACGCTAAAGTACTAATGTAATATGCAACGCAATACAAATGCAGAGACAGGGCGGATCCAGGAATTTTCTGAGGGGGAGCCCAGGTCTGAAAAATAAACTTAAGACATTTTTGATATTTGCTTCGCTAAATAAAAATGGAGACTTAAGTGTGGCGTAAGCGTAATACATATTTATCTTCATATTGCCGAATTCAGTTTTAGAGATACACCGACATTTTTATATTCTTAAACAAAAAGGTTAAATTCGGATAATTACAATTAATGTATAGAACCTCATTAAAATACTTAATTATCTTTATCTGAAATCGTTGAAAATAATGATTTTTACTGCACACACTCTTGTTCAAAAAATAATTTCATGAGAGAGAACAAAATATTTCTTTACTTACCTCTGAACGAAGTTAATATCCTTCCAACTAAAATGTTTCCACAGATTCTAGAATTTCCAGAATAAAATTCAGTGTCTTGATGGTTTTCAATTGTTCCTTAATACAAACTTCACAATATTTTAAAATAGGGTAGATTACCCGATTTTAGAGGGTACCGCCCGATTTTTAGGTCCCATATTCTTCCCCCGCTTAATCATCTCTTAATCATGAAAAAACACCCGCTTTTTTGAATTGGAGAAAAATCTAAGACCACTTTGTTGATAAAGTGTTACTATACTCAACGTAAACCGATACATATCTGTGTCAATCTCAATCGCGATTGAGTTAAATTTGGACTCAAGCTCAAGACTCAGGCTGTGAGCTATTTGGCCAGTGGGCGTGCGCAGAGCCGTTTGCTAATAAGAGATCTGTTCTAATGCACAGTGTTTTTTATTTTTATTTATTTGTTTATTTTTTCTAGTTCATGTGTTTTTATTGTAATGTATTGGATGTTATATACGAATGATCGTGTTGTGACAAACATACTTGAATTATTAATGACTTTATAAACTTCAAAAAATGTGTCATAATCGTACACATTTTGCTTCAACCCATGAATGGTAATGTATGATCTCATGGGTGTGTATTTTTTTGATGACCATTCTATTCAGTTCAGCTGAACAAGTCTGTTTTTACCTAGTCTACGCGTTTACCTAGTCTTTATATATTCAGAAATGATTGCAAATTGATCCTTAGCACTTTGTCTAGCTTAGATTCATTATTAATATTTTTTTATTTTAAAATGTTTATGCTGTATTTCATATATTGTGAAACCGTAGTAATTTTGTATGCTAGTACGATTTCAAGTAGCAGTCTTTAAAAATGATTAGAAATTTTATAAGAGATGGGCCAAGACTACTATTGTGCTGCCAAAATGTCTTGAGCCGTGGCAAAAATGTGAACTAAAGCTCACACCCTCACACTCCCACGCGTTGAGCCAATAAGGGTTCAGCTGTTGCTAAGCGAGAGAAAGCGAGTGGAATTCCTTTAGCCGATAGCAGCGCTTGCAACGGAAGACTAGGGATCAAGTCAATGTGGCAATAGAATAAATATGTTTTACCTTTCTTATGATAAAAATTTAGAAATTATTTTTTATTTTTCTTAGAGAGAAAATCGTATGAACAATATCTGCCATATGTCGTTTGCTTTTTTCTGAACTTGCCTTACATATATCCTTACAATTACAGATATCTTACTGTAATACTTATTTAGTACTTACTTTACAATCAAGACTCACATTTGTTGAATTGAATAAACGCAAAAAGTAAATTTGTCTACTTTAGTTTCTTTAGAAAAGTACATTCGATGTGTCACTTAAAAAAGAAATCAATTAAAAAGAAAAAAAAGGTTCGAAGGATCCGAGATTAGTATTTCTAATACACAAGTTCACATCAGTATTTACGGTTTAGAATCCCCGCTATTCTAATTTTAATATATGGCAACTTTAGAATTCATCCTTGTAAGATTAATTTCACTGTACACACTGATGAAACTTATTGCAACAACGGTAACACACATTATTAAAAGTAATTTATTGTATACAAAGTTTAAGACGGCAATAGAGGGCGAATCAACTCGAATACGGCTTAAGTGTTTGTCAATTACTAATTTTATCTAACAAAACGACATTAAAAAATACAAAATTGTTGAGAATGTAAACACAGTTTAAAAAGATGTAATCCTTATTTCGCCTATTTATAGGTGCATATCAAAGCACACGGCAAAACAATGGATTAAAAAAAATATCATATTACTTTATACCAATAACTGAAAGTTTGCATCATTTCGAAATGACACATAAGTCTTAAAATAATAATTTCTTGCTATTCGTTTCATAATTTTAATGTTATCTGTCTGTACTAGTGCTGCTTAAAGTACGGACTGAAATATCCTTTTTATCAAATTAGGAACCTATTAATAACATTTTCAATGTCCACGTAAGATTGTGATGTATGTACAACAATGCAAGTCCAGTCGATCTATCTTCTGTCATCCTAGACCTTATCCAGCTCTTGAATCTTCTTCGAGTTGAAAATCTTCTTTCTGCTGTCGCTGTGGATATTGGCCAAGTAAGCAATATTTGTAACAGAGTTCAAAAATAGATAGATATTTCCATCAATTTTGGAATATGCTACTACCGCCGTGTTGAACGTTTTGATAATTTCGAAGTTGCAACTCTTCTTCAAAGAACATACCTCATGTAAAAGTTTCGTTTCTATCGTGTCCCTATCGCGAAAAAGCAGAGGGAAGCATTTGTCACAAATATTTTCAATTCTTTCTTTCAATTACTCATATCTGAGATTTCTTCCAGTTATACGGGCACTAAAGTGTTTAAATCTTAGCAATTGACAGACTGTTTATAAAACGGTTCTGAAGATCAACATTAACACAATCTACTAATGGAATGTACACACATTTTTTTTTCAATAAGACTTAATATTAGCTTTTTCATTATCAGAAACATTGGGATAGTTTGTCCGGTTGGCTTGTTTGTCAGTCAATCGTAGAATGCGAAGAGGACATCCATGGTTCTCATTACGCTTTTTTTTATGTTCAAAGATAATAGAAAAAACTGTATTCTCCTTCAGTACTTCAATTGCATGTGTTTTCTCCTGTACCGCGTACACATCTATGTTTTCTTCCCGTAAGTATTTACTGAGCACAACAGCAGTGTTCAGGATATCACTTAAACTGACAATAGTAATTATAAATTCACCGTTAAGAATCGAATGTAATAAACAGTTTGCCATAGCTGCAGAAGCGTTGTCTTGCCAACGGGATACACATTGAAGAGATTCGGCTATTTTCAGCGAATCTCCCTGGAACTCCAAAATGGAAACGTGCCTCTCGATCCAACGGGTTTCATAATAACTTCGTAGTGAGTGTCCTAACACATTTTGAAGGTCATAATTGCGTTTCGAAGACATGTGGAAAAAGGCTAAAACTTCTTGAACACAACCAACAGCGTTCTTGCGCTCTGAACCTAAATTCGTTACTGACATAAGGTAAAGAAATACCTGTAAAGACAGGCACGTATCCATAGGGAGGTAACATCGAATAATGGAATTGCAATGACGAAACTTCATTTGTTGAAGTTGATACCCCCTCCACCTCGAAACCTGAAGACGTATCTATTTTATTATTATTATTATTATTATTATTATTATTATTATTATTATTATTATTATTATTATTATTATTATTTTACTGGAGAATAATTTTTCGCCTGAGTGCTGAAAGGGAGCATTTCTTCACAGAAAACTGAAAAAATATAAAAGTATTTGATTTATTGATAGAGATGGACAAGAGATGAGACTCAAATATTTTTGCGAAATAAGAGACGAGACTTTAGCATTTCTCATAGCTCGTCTCGCGTCCACCCTATTTATAAACTGTTTGGTTATTTCAATTTCAAAATGGGGTTTCGCAGTGATTTTTATGCACTGGCGGAATAATTTCACACGCGTCACAGTAATGTTTCTCCTCGAACTGAGAACTTACAGCGAGGGTGCGACCTCCTCTCTATGTGCGCCCTTCATCTATCGCGACCTAGACATGGAGGTAATAACCGCGACTTAAACCTCGACCTCGATGGCGAGGTATCTTCGGTATGTCTTTACCCTAAATATAACACATACATCAAAATGAAAATTAAATCTTTAAGTTTTACGTCCCACGATTATGCCGGCAAGGCTAAAGGAGGCGGTGATGATGAGAAATGGAAGTAATGGTGGAGGAAAGGGAGAAAAGGGAGGAAAAGGAGAACCCCGAAGAAACCCACGTACACGGTGTTTGTCTACCACAAAGTTAATTTGGTGCGAGCTGGGATCGAACCAAGAACTCCATGCACCAGAGGTGAACGCTCTACCACTAAGCCATCCTGGGCCCCTAACATCTAAGTTTAGATCAATTCGTTTTGCTAAGCTCGTTAGGTTGTACATAGATGGCGCAACTGCACATGACAAGAAATGCGTAAAGTAGGAACGAATATTAGTGTTAGTTCCACATTTTAAAGATTATGATATAAACGATAAATACTTTAATGCACTAGAGTTTTGTGTGTTTCTTTCTAATAAAGCAATATAAAATAGAACTGATATCTTTTTATAACAATAGTTAACGAGAAATCCTTGTGCAAAGTTTCTTTAAGTAAACTATTTTTATTACAATTACTGTACTATATTACAATAAGTAATATTGTTTTGTGTAACTACTGTGTTTGAAATAAAAAGTTAGACCCCATGGAGTAACAAACTGGTATTCTTATTAGACAAGTCAGTAATGTAATAAAATGTTTCGCAACTTATTTTTGCTCGTAAAGTATTCTCGAATTGCATCGTACAGGAAATCCAGTTACAAGACTAATTTATTTAGTACTTCGAATAACTAGCAGCAATTTATATCACTTCTCATATGTAACATTCGCACACTTCAACCTGAGGCGCTTGAAAATTTTTTTGTTCACTGTTGAGGGTGCGAAGTGAAATCTGTGGACCATATCACGTTGAGTCGGGAGATTTTCTTAGCACTCGACGGATTCCCTTTAGCACTACAGATGTCACTTTGCTTGCAGGCCTTCTTCTAGTAGTTGTCGTGGGTGGATGTTTCGCAACGGTATCTTGTGTGTAACCGCACACAATAGCTTTTGCAGTAGTCACCCTGGGTATTAACCCTTTCTTCCAACACTGTTTCACAATGTGTAGGGCAAAAACTTGGATATCGGAAGTTTGAAAAAAAGTTAAACAATTCAATATCAACATCTGTAGAAAACCATTAGCGACTACTATTAAAACTTTTTTGAGGAGAAAAGCTCATCATGAACTTGAAAATTTTAAGCGTTCAACTTCTTAATTTTTGACCTTTATTAATGGATTTCCATCCAGGTAGTAATTCAGCAACAAAAACGACATTATTCTCTATAGATCTGATCCATTATTTAATCGTGGAAAAGGGAGATTCAAAAGAGAAGCGTAGTCAAGCAAAATTCGTTTTGTAGCAGTTACAGCGGTGATGTCTGTTCTTGAGTTGTGATTTTGTGTAGATAGTTGCACATTGGCTGATACTTGCAGTAAAGTTTTCTTTCTTGTTTAAGAATACTGATAATGACAGTGATTTATAATACAATATTAATGGTGTTTCAGTGGAAAGTACAACATTTTAATTGCTTATTATTATAATAAGATAAATGAAGGCAAGCATTTTCTTAAGTTTGATGTGAAGTTAAAACTTTTACGGTAAAAGTTTTACGGTATAAGTGATAATTCACAATCTCGTCTTTAGCTCCGGATTTATGACTTCAATGTGAAGAGTTGACTTGCATTGCGATTTGTGAGTAATCTAAAATACCACTAGAACTGTACTTTGCTCAAATATGCTTCACTTAATTCGGCTTAGCTTAAATAAACTTATTACAAGTAGCTATTTACCTGGAAACTTAAGACTATTTTAATTCGAACAAAGGCTCAAATATAAAAATAAAAATAATAAATAAAACTTCGTTTAAACTCAAGCATATGTAATAATAAAATAATTTGTTTGCTGCATATTAAATATGTTCTTTTAATAACGTAACACGGTTTATGTATTGACTTATTCTTTAAATGTTGGAGTCTCTGCTGCCGAGTTATAGTTTTGTGACCTCAAAGTTTTTAAAAAGTATTTCTCAAATTTATTTGTTCATTCGATTGAATTTTTATTACAGATGGTTTCTGTTTAGATATTTTACACAAATTGAATCCTAGGGAAAAATAAAATGAATTTGTTTGGAAACTTTTATCATTTTTGCCTACCTGATCAATTTTCCCCGTAGTTTATTTAAGAATATGTGCATTTCATTTGTTCCACTAACAAAGTTTTATTTTAAGGTGTAATATTTTGTATTCAGCCGAATATAAAATTCTCAATTGCCAATAGAATAGTGTCGCAAAACCCTGACGCGTATCGAAGTTCTATTTCAAAGTAATATAATGCGATCTTCACTAAATATAATATTCTATTTTAATACATCTTTTTGTCTGGTGAGGGACTTAGGGATTTATTGTTTAACTTGCAGCTTCAAAGTAAGGTTTCAAAGATTTCCCAAGAAACTCCGATTCCTACCATTGGATACACGGCAGGATTTCTTTTCTTTTCTAATTCTCGTTTGGCGTGGCGATCGTACTGTTGTAATAAAGATTGAGTAAAAATTAACTATTTCGACTGCTAATTGAATTCTTCATCAGTGACTATAATTTTGATTGCTTTTACAGGTTTTCTTGTACAATTTTTAAATTTTGATTTGTAACAAAGTAACTTATCAGTCTATTCGGTTCTCCGTGTTCTTTGCGTATCACTTTCATAGTAAAGCTGCTTTGTAAACATTTTTGTACCATTCATTAAAATTAGATACTTTCAATAGCCAATATGGATATTAGAGCATAACACTGGGAATTTAGAAGCGAATGACTGCTTCCATTTTAAGAATGAAATGAAATATCTTGCTTAACGTCTCATGATTATGCATTGAGGCTAATGTAGACAGTGATGATGATAAATGAATGAAATAGTGGAATGAAGGGGGCGGAAACAGAGGAACTTCGAGAAAACCCTATGTGCGTGGTGTTTGTTCACCACAAAGCTCACTTGTTCTGGGATCGATCTGTTCTGGGCCCCAGGTACCAGAGGTGAAGACTCTACCACTGATCAACCTCGTCCCTTTCATTTTAAGAATGAGTTCCTCATCTAATACAATTATATTTTTTTGAGTCAGTATATACAGGTCAACTAAACTCAAAACAATCCGTGAGCTCCTTCAAGGCTAAACGGTTAGCGTACGCGCCTTTGGCGTGGGAGACCCGGGTTAAATTCGTGAGTGGAGCTCATGTGGTTCGGATTCCACGTTAATCAACAGGTACAGTCTCATATAGCCTCGCTACTGCAAGGGACGTTAAACTGAAAATCAACTCAAAACAATCCGTGGGACACTAAACTCAAAACATTCTGATCCAATCCAAAGTTTCCACTGTTAGAGATTGGAACAAAGGGTACACATGTCTATTCGTAGCCCTTCTGACTGGCTTTTCACAATCCTTCAATGGTGTATGGCTCTTGTGTGAGAAGGTTCGTTTCAATAGGCCGAAAGAGTAGTAATTCATCAGTGACTCATCAGTTGTCTTTCACTGAATGTCTGTGAACGTGTTGCTATGAATGGAAAGTTTCTTCTAACATGTGTTGAGGAAGAGATTCCTCCCTTAGAAACAAGGAATTTCATGGGGACAAGCTGTATGCGGCTCTTGGTAGATCAGGAAGTTGAGCTCTTTATGCCCCACAGGATTATCTCACGCCACGCCGTAACTTGCTGCTTTTAACACCCATGAGAAACCATTTTTTGATAAAGTGAATACACTCTACTAGCACAATTTTATAATAGCCTGTAACTACAGTTTATTGTGCCTTCTCAAACGAGAACTTCCTCTGAGAGACATTAGCGATAAAATTGAAATAATAATCAGTACGTCAAAGGGGCAACACTTTTTTCTGCCTCTAATGTGGCTACTAGCACAAACACGTTTTACACTCAGTTAGCTACTCTGATTTCACTCAAGGTAAATCTACAGTTATGCACCTCGCTGCCAACTAGCTCCGAAGAGTGTAAAACTGTCTCACCCAGTTGACGATCTCTGGTCTAGGGATTAGAACGTTGGACTCATGTATGTATGGTCCCGGGTTCAATCCCCTAATGGAGTACCCCAAATTTTCGCAGTCTACCCAGCGTCGTGAGGTACGCTGGGATCATTTAAATAAAAGACGTATCGGACATTTGGTCTAGAATTCGCCCGGTACACCTGTTGGGGGCAGGTGACAATGGGTTGACTATCTATTCGTTACTCAGGTAGACGTAGTTCCTCCAAGCTCTAACATATAGCATTAAGCCGGTTCGGGGCCACAAGGTCTATTACACTGTGGAGTTTGGTTTGGTTTTGGTGTGATGAAGTATATATTCGATTGTAATAAATATACGTGATGTGCCAGCGCCGTACACATAGCAGAGTATATTTTACAAAGCATTATATTTGTTCTATTTTAGATACTTCATTTATTTCTGGAAACAATTTTCGAGGGGAAAATGTTGCTCAAGAAAGACAGAAGTGTTGCAATGGAAGAAGACCCACGGAGAGTATTGACAAACATTATATGTACTAACTTCCTTAAAGATATTTGTGAAGTGTGGTAGCACATGTGCGGGACTAGAGTTTTTTCCTTTTAGGACGGGTGAATTTCATTCAATCATAACATTTGTAAAAAAATTGTCCCATTTTAATGCGGTTTATTTCAAATCACACGGGAATGCTGGTCATCAGTTACCTCTAAGGCGAATATTGAGAATTACGTCCATCTTCCTTTTAGTACAGTCGAACCCGTCACTCAATGTTCGCTGCAGTAGCCCGCAAAGTATCCTACAAGAGTGTGCAATTTCTCTTGTAATGTTAACTCGCAAATGTTCTAGTGTTCGTCGGTTATTATAGTACACAAAACCCTTTTGTTAACTGCATAGCTGGTAATCTGAGGACATAAAATCAGGAGACCTCGGGGAACAAGTTTGTAGAAATGATTCGATCACTTGATCAGAGCCATGTGGCATCTGGTAATCGTGTTGACTGCTGATAGGCCATTGAATATGGTATAACCTTCTCTTCAGTGTCATTCAGTTTGTTTGAACAAATTCATTTAAAATATCCATATAAAATATCATATTCACTTTCCCCTAAAAAAATGTGTCGAGTGACGTGACGTGTTGCTCACACTACCACAACGAATGGCGCATAAAATTTTCATCTCTTGTGCGTCATTGGCAAGAAACCACATTAAAATTGAACGTCCTTTACAGATGTTATGACCGAGTGAAATCCACCCATTCAAAACTCGTTCACATTACCAAAGCCTTTTTGAAAAGTGGAAGTGGACTGGATTCCTTAATGTTTCTTTTCTATTAGAATATATAAGAATAAAATATATTTTCTCTAAATCTCTAAACTTTGTGTAAGTTTTGGTATTGAATTCAATATTAAAGTTTGTCCTGATGAGGTTAATCAGGTAAAATAAAAAGAGAGCAATTCAGTATCTAAGTTATTTTACATAACTGAGTAAGTCCATTCGAAAGTAATAAGGTTTCTTGTCAATTTGTTATTCTCATTTTCGTTAGATAAAATGCTTTTTTACTCATTGCTGTATTATCGTGCTCCATTCCATGTAATCTTATTGTCAGCTAGAGCTGTGCGATTGCATAATTCTGGGGGATAGGATTTTTGGCTTTGAAATTGATTTTTGTTTTGCCAATATTACCTTAGTCCCCCTATCCCAGTTTTCGTCGTTGAATTCTTTTTTTTATTACTTCACCTTTTCTATGCAGTGTTCTAAAATTTTCTGTATCTCTCTATATTCTCACAATCCTAATTTTGAGCTATTTAAATTCTACATTACTATTTAATAGGTTTCAAAATTTTCGTCAATTATAAAGACAACTGTTGTTTGATATTGTTCTTAACTTTTTTGTGCGTGGAATCAGTTAAGAGAAAAAGTGTAATTATATTTCTAAGAGTACAAGCTCTTGATGTTTTGATCTTACTGATTTCTTGTAAATATCTATTTAAATGTCGCATGCTTTATCAAAATGATCTTTTAGTATATGTAAATGTATTATTTAAATTAGATGTCATTTAGAAATATTAAAAATATACAACCCAGAATTTAATTTCCACGAAGTAAGAGGCATTTCAATACACCTGAAGAAAGTTAATAAAAAGTAAAATCCTTAAAATCTCAAAGAAACAGAGGAAGATTTCCTCATTATATATCAATGGGCTCTAAAAGAAAACTGGCGGAATTATACAAGACAGTTAAATATGGATAGCAAGAGTACTATACAAATCAAACTACGAGCACACTTTTCCTCCTCCCGGTATTTTTAGATAATATTATTTAACACAGAAGGTTAGCGCAAAGTATTTACATAACTACAATTCTAAAGTGGGATTGAGTAGGGTGCTTTGTGCATAGGCTTTTATGACATATACAACCATAAAATCTTACATATAAAACTTATAACTAAAACTACATTTTCAAAGTAGAAAGCAGCAAAACCTGTGCACAGGTGTACCTGAGAAGACTTACGCCTTTCTCTTATTTCTTTGTTTGGGTTTGCTTTTGGCTGCCTCTTAGGCTCCTTTTTCTGTTTGTTTTTGTTTCTCTTGCTTCTGCTGCTGCTTCTATTGTGCCTCTGTTTTGCTTTCCAGACTAGGGCTAGTCTCCATTCACATCAACTCCCTCTGACTCGCTGGCTTGTAGAGGAGAGAGTGTAAATCCTTCTTCTGGCTTGGAGGCGACTCGAACCTGAGACGTCGACCAAGCCGATAACTACTCAAAGCTGGCCAGAGCATGAGCGAGCACGCTCGGCTAACACGTACTCAAAGAAACCGAAGAAAATCAGTGCTTATATATGAACTAATACGTCTACAAGCAACGACATATATTAGTAAAGTGATAAACTAAATGATATGTAACGCCATCTATTGAGTAAGCAAGTCACTGCTTGAAAATGTTCACCTAGCCGGTAAATTCAAATCAACAAATATGAAAATTATGAATATCTTGGTTCCTATAAGAGATAGAGGGCTGATATTTAATTTTTTGGCAATTAGTCCTTAGCTGGCCCATAAGTGTTGCCAACCCATAAAATTAAAAAAATCGCTAAGTTTAGTAACAAATTTGATCATAAGTTTGCAACACTGGAAAATCATACAATTGAGATATTTGAAAAATAAGAAAATACTAGCATAATCTACATAAAATTTTAAGACATTTTAAAGAATAACATTTTCCCGAAAACACAAAAATAAACCCGTAAAAATATCCCGAAATTTTGATTTTGTTATAACTTCACCAAATATTCACCGATTATTAAAATTCAAACGAAAATCAAGAGAGAAATAAATTTACTATCTTTTGAAGATCTTGAAGGCTGCATAACTCTAAGGATATTATTACAAAACTCAAATGCCTCTCTTGTTTATATATAAATCTTCAAAATTCAAATGGCATTCAAAAGTACTGCTTTTCCTTGTGCGTTGTGAATGTCTAAATCTCGTTTTTTATGAGTTTATAACCATAAAACCATTTAAACATACTTAAATTTACAAGTTTGGATACTGGTAATGGAATATTCTGCTAACTTCGTTCTCTATGGGAAACAATGATTTCTTAAACTCAGTCCATTGATCATAATTCAACGTGAATAAACAGTCATTAATTTCGAAAAGTACTTGCGTTTTGTTTTGCACATTTTTCACAAATATATTGAAATTATTAGTAAGAATGAATTTCTTTTGAGGTACCATACTAAGTACATAATTTATAACTTTAAAAATTTTTAATCATTTTTTACTCTTTAGATTCATTTTTGAAGAACAGTTGGTGCATTTTGTATGCATTAGAAAGATCTTTCATTCCGTAATACCTCATAAACAGTTTCTTAGTTTTCATCTCTTTTGAAACTTGATCAGTTCTTCATTATATCTCTGGGGTAATACGTTTTTTTATTTTTTTATTTAAATGTACTAATACTCTTTCACCAGTGTATTTTGTTGTCATCAATTTTCATAAGGTTATTTCGTGTGATTTTCCTTCCTCCAGATTTTGCAATTTAACAAGTTTTTAAAATTTTAATATTGTTTTTCTTGTTTAATTGTGATGCCATTTTTTATTTATTGTACATAAAACTTAAAAATTTGTTCATTTTTGTAATGACCTCATCTCGTTATATATATATAGTTAATTCTATCAACAATGTCTTCTATATGTTCGTCTATTAATTCTCCATTCATTACTTTAATAACATTAAGCTCATCCTTAAACAGCAGTTTGAGTAACCATGTTTTTATAATACTCTTTCCTCCAAGCTATATTATATCGTGTTAATAGACGAGTGATAACGGCAGAAGTAGATGCAAATGCTGTTGTAATAATCGAATAGACTGTAACAGGAATGAATATATTTATAAACCCTGTTAAATCAGAAAGCAGTATCGAAAATGCAATATGAGTAACATAAATATGTTTTAATGAAACAAATTTCTTCTTATTTTTCGCTAGTAAGTTCTGAAGTGTTAATATGGTATTTTCAATTAACGCAATTAGATTCTCTCGTGGAATGTTATCTGGAATATTCATTTTTATTAAATATTTTTTATGATTCCTATATTCAATTGCTTCTGCATTACAACCTGTTGAAAAGAATCCACAACTACCATCAAAGTACAAGCCTGTTGTAGAAACCTTGAAAGAAAAATTAAAAAGATATTGATTGTCACTTAAAGCAAAGTGACTTCCCTAAAATTGAAAGATGACACGATATATCGTTTAACGTTTATACATACGACGAAAAATGTATGGTGTACATTTTGTATCATACTAAAAATAAAAAAAAAGACACCCATGTGAATTTATTATATATAAAAGAAGAAAATAAAACACACCATTGTTGGATTAAAGACCTAAGTAATTTAGTTGGTACTCAAATAACTAAATGGAGAGCTCGAGAATATTTATGTGATGGATGTTTGTTATACGTTTATTCACAAGATGCATTAGATAAACATGAGAAAGATTGTTCTACTCACGAAGTTGTTAAGATAGAAATGACACCAGAAGATACATACGTTGAATTTCAGAACTACCAATATAAGATGAAGATGCCATTTGTAATTTACGGTGATTTCGAATGTCTATTACATAAGGTTATGGGATGTGAAGAATGTTATCCAGAAGATAAATCATATACCAAAAAATATCAGCAGCATAAGCCATCTGGGTTTTTTATTACATTGTAAAAAGTGATGGAAGTAAATTAGATCCTGTTGTGTACAGAGGTAAAGATGCAGCTAAGAAGTTCATAAGAATGTTAAAGAAAGAAACGAAACAAATATCGAACATATAGAGACAAAATAACGAATTACCTTTAACGCGTAAATAGTTAAAAGAGTTCAACAAATCTAAATGTTGCCCTTCTGTAAAGTAAAATATACTCCAAAAAAACATAAAGTTAAACATAATGATCATATAACAGGTGAGTTTGTAACAGCATTATGTAACAACTGTAATCTAAAAGTTAGAGTACGTAAGTTATTACCAGTAATTATACATAACTTATCAGGATATGATTCACGCTTGTTTATAAAAGAACTAGGATGTAATAAAGAGCAAATAGAAATAATACCAAATAACGAACAACGTTACATATCATTCAGTAAAAAGGTTGGAACCATCAAATTAAAATTCGTAGGTTCATTTAGATTTATGGCATGTAGGTTAGACAAATTATCATCAAACCTAACGAGAGTACAAATGGCTCACATACAACACTTCTACCCTAATGAAGAACAATTTAACCTTGTAACAAGAAAAGGTGTTTATCCGTACGATTATGTTAGTGACTGGAATAAGTTTAGACAGAGACAATTACCACCAAAGGAAGCATTCTACAACAAGCTTAGGAACACACATATAAGTGGTGAGGATTATGAGCATGCAAAGAAATTATGGAAAACATTTAAAGTTAATAATCTCGGACAGTACCACGACCTATACCTAAAAACTGATGTGTTGTTATTAGCAGAGGTGTTTGAGAGCTTTAGAGAAACATGTCTTAAAGCTTATGGTCTTGATCCAGCTTGGTATATGACAGTGCCAGGTTTAGCTTGGGATGCAATGTTAAAGGTGACAGATATAAAACTAGAGTTACTAACAGATTATAATGTGGTCTTGATGATAGAGAAAGGTATAAGAGGTGGAATATCACAATGTAGTAAAAGATATGTAAAAGCAAACAATAAGTATATGGACGATTACGATGAGAATAAACAATATTCTTACTTAATGTACCTAAATGCCAATAACCTCTACGGCTGGGGTATGAATCAATATCTACCGTATAAACGATTTAGATGGTTAAATGTAGAAGAGACAAGAGAAACAGATTTGGCAAATGTTCCTGATATATTTGGAACAGGATACATTTTAGAAGTTGATCTTGAATATCCTAAAGAATTGCATGACTATCACAAAGACTACCCATTAGCACCTCAAAACATCTGCCGGCCTGGTTCAAAACAATCAAAACTGTTAACGACTTCATACGATAAGGCAAAATATGTAATTCACTATCGAAACTTAAAACAATGTTTATCACTTGGATTAAAACAAGAAAATTCATCGAGTAATAGAGTTTGAACAATCAGATTAGTTAAAGAATTACATAGATTTAAACACACAGATGAGAACTAGAGCAACAAATGACTTTGAAAAAGACTTTTATAAGCTAATGAACAATTCAGTTTTGCAAAGACTATGGAAAATATTAGAAAGAGATGTAAACCTATAAAAATAGAATGTGACCCAACAAGAGTAGAAAAACTAATTGCTAAACCAAATTTTAAAGATATAATTATTTGTACTGAGAATCTATGTGCAATCATAATGAATAAAACTAAATTAACTTTCAGTAAACCAATATATGTTGGAATGAGTATCTTAGGTCTATCAAAATATTTGATGTACGACTTCCATTATAATGTGATGAAGCCAAAATACCATGACAAAATAGAAGTATGTTATACAGATACCGATAGTTATATATACCATATTCAAACAGAAGATGTGTACGAGGACATGAAAAATTATATTGATTATTTCGACACAAGCGATTACTCCAAAGATAACAGGTATAAGATACCCCATATCAATAAGAAAATACTTGGTAAGATGAAAGATGAACTTAAAGGAACAAACATAGAACAATTTGTCGGTTAAAGATCAAAAATGTATTCAATCAAATTCGAAAAGGATAAATGTTGTAAAAAAAGCAAAAGGAATTACAAAAAATGTTATAAATAAAGAACTTTCATTTAGGGATTATAAAGACTGTTTGTTCAATCAAAAAGAATATAAAAAAATGAATTTAGTCAGAAGTTATAAACACGGTTTGTACAGTATAGAAGTAAATAAGTTAGCTTTAAGTTGTGTAGATGATAAGAGATGTGTTCTAGAAAATGGATTGCATACCCTGCCACGGGAACATTATAAGATAGAAGAGTTGTAGTTTTTTAGATGTAAGTTTTAGTTATAAGTTTATGATGTACGATTTTATGGTTATATATGTCATAAAAGCCTATGTGCAGAACACTCTACTCAATCTCACTCTAGAATTTTAGTTATGTAAATATTTTGCGCATACATTCTGTGTTAAATAATATTATCTAAAATACCGGGAGTAGGAAAAGTGTGCTCGTAGCTTGCTTGTATACTAATAGCAAGAATTATTTAGAATAATATAGTGCTTTTTGAACATTGTAATAACTTTGTATATTTGCCTTTTTGTTTTTACATACTGTATGAAGGCTATCTGTGTTAACACTCAATTTTATGAAATGTTACAAATTTTCTTTAAAAAAAAATAGTAGTACGTCCAAAGGTATATTACATATAACTTCTATTGAATGATAAGGTTCATTACATATATGTGCTAATGTATATAATTTAATACGATGTGCATTGTACTGCGTTAATAGAATTTGGTGTGTTTTTAGTGCTAATATAGACCAGAAAAACTGTGATCTTCTCTTCATTTATTCTCTTAAAGAATTCCTTTAAAACAAAGGAACTCTGCAAAGTATTATATTGAAACATTTCCTTTTTGATGCAAATGACTTTAAAGTTTTTCTCTATATAATGGGTATGCACTATGAATATACTGTACATGTGGCTGTTTCACTTACCATGTAAATTATTTTCTTCTCACATTTTTATGTTTCATTGTATACAATTATTGTATAAATCATATAGAAACGAATTAAATGAACAATTATTTACCTACTTAATTGTTCATCTTAATACGATTTCAACTTTTAAAGTGTTTTTAAATAAAAATTTAAGGCATAGAGTTAGAACTGATAACTTAGTCGTTAGAACTTGTGTTTGTTGCATTTCAGTGTTTGTTTTCTACGAATATAGTCATGGGTGTAAGTAGGGGTAAAAGTGTGGGGAGCGCGGGGTGACATATATCTAGGAAATATCCGTGGCGTTCCCCCACTTTCTAACTTATTTACAATATGCAAAGATAAGTACGAGGAACGGGGTATTTCATGCGTCTCCCTACCTTTTCAAATCCACTTTTACGCCTGGGTGCAAGTAAAGCTGCACCCTGGCCAAGCGCACCGATTTCTCTGCAAATTTGGGGGGCCCATCCACATGCAAAAGACATATATAGGGATTTAAAGACAAATTGCATTCAAATTATACCAAATATGGTATATTGATAAATACAATGCGAGGGGGGCACATGAGCTTTGGGGGGGAGGGCCCTTCGCCCCCAGTATCTGCGCCTTTGAACCTGATTTCAACAATACATATGCATTAGTATCGGGGATTTAATATTATTGGTCCACACTTTCGACCATAGCCGGACATAAGTAGACAAGTGATCGCTGCGGTCACTTTTTTTTTTTTTTTTTTTTTTTTTTTTTTTTTTTTACCGAAGTTACAACAAATGCTGAGACATTTTTGTTTTGAGTGTAGTATAAGAAAATGAATGCATTCAGAGACTTGGCGTGGAATTGCTAATGAAAAATGTTTAACATTGTGGCCAGTATTTGAATCTTGATTCATATACACATAATCTCTAACGGCTGGGCTATACGGATAACTTATATTTTGCAGTATTATTATATTTTAATTAGTTTATTTGACTCTGTGTTTAATTTGTTATTGTTAATTTTGTATTCACCATCTATTTGCAGTAAATTGAACAGAATATCAAATACTCTGCAGTATGGAAATGGAAAATAGAATTCACGTTAAGGGCGGTGGGATATTGTCATGACTATTTATAATATTGTTCTGCTTTTATTTCAGTTGTTTCATATTGTGCACAATGTGTAAAAACTTACAGTGCTCCTGTTCTACCATGTTTTACAGGACTATAAAAGCTTTATGTTTTACAGGACTATAAAGTGCTTTATATTTTTCAAGGTTAAAATTTTGTATTGATTTTAATGTTAAGATTTTATGATGAACCCAGAAATGTGTCTCAGTATAAACCTTTGAACCACTTAAGTTTGATGTGAAACAAATCCATTCCACAAACCTAAATTCTTTCTCTTTTATAAAACTATACATATTTCGTCTTCTTCAAATAATACAGAAAGGTAGTAACAAAAATTTATGGATTATTAAATAGACCCTCTAGTGTATTTTTAGAAATCTGTTATGTTCGAAATAAATTTTCAAATTTCAGTTAGCAAATTGTTATAGGAGATTAAGGAATTACCATTTCGCATTGCATTGATAATCCTTTTCTATACTATTATTAATCAATATTTCCAATTATTTATTCTGAATCATTCTAAACAATGCTTTTACCTTTCTGTATAAGACACCTTCCTCAGATTCATATTGAAAATAACTACGTCACTTTATGTGGTTTTAAAAACTAGAGAAAATTTAGTTTTTTATATAAACGTTTGTTTCGCATCGCTAAGTTAAGTGATTTAAAAATTATAAAGCGAGAACAATTCCAAATTGGGCAAAAAATTTTAACTTTCAGAAAGGTTAAACACAATTTTAACCCTGAAAATTTTGTCAATATATGGACAACAAAGCAAAAGAGGTTATAACAAATTCAGTCATGGTTATTTCAACTAATAAAGCAGGTTATATTAGACGAGATACTCAGCTACTAGAATTAACTTACCCTACTACATTAACCGAGTAAACGGGTTATTTTAATTAACTGAACAGGTTAAATTAACCGATCTATTCGGATAAACATTTGCCTACCTTAACCGAGTAAATAGGTTATCTTAACTAATTTAATTTGTTATATTAACCAATCTACTTCATTATACAGTTGCCCTACCGTATTACTTTAACCAAGTAAATGGGTTACTTTAACTAATTGAATATGCTATATTAACCAATATACTCGGTTACAGCAGTTGATGTATCCTGTTTGAATAACCGAGCAGTCGGTTATTCCAACATACTAACTAGGTTACCGGTTACAGGGTATGATTGATAGTAGCAACTACGTGATCGGTTAGCTTACCCCTGTGAGTTATTACACTGTAACCTAGCAATATTAACCTGTTACGCAAGGTTGCAATCACCTTCTCTCGTTAACCTTTTGGGCTTGGCTGCTGGTACACACGTCTCTGTTGTCCATATATTGACAAACTAACTTGGTTACTGTCCACCTTTTTCTTGTTTACTAGTAACTTTTTTTTGCGTGAGGCCCGGTTTGAATCTCTCTTTGTATGTACCATTCTATTTTTTTTCGCTCAGTGCTGCAAAAAAGCAAAAAAAGAAAAAGCAAAAGAAAGAAAGAAATTTTATACTGGGACACACAAAAAATTCAAATATTATACTTCAAAAACTTGCGTAAAACTTCGGATTTTTTTAACTTTCCGAAAGAAGCAACTACCGGATTAAAAATAAAGTAGGAAAGGCAACACATTTATATGAAAATGCAGTGAAACATACACCGTTCTGTTTTTACCCAGCAGACGAATTGTTTGAAACCAAAAATGTGACTTTTGGAATCTTACATTTAGGTTCACAGCGGAAGCGACGAAATGACTTGACTCATCCGTTGCAGCTTTCACCCCACCGAATACCCATACAAACCTACTGTTATATCATTTCCAAAACACACTTTTGTTCAGTTTTCTCTACTCGGAAAGCTCTATATACTAACCAGTCACTGTCTTGCTCTTGTTTTATTAATATCAATTCTTGCTATTCTCTTATTAATCTCTACAATCTGCCTGTTGTTTTGTATACGATCTTGTATCAAATCTTTTGCGTTCAATGCTGTACCTGCCACCGAAATGCCTTCTTCCGTCTGTCTTTGTTTTAATTTTGCACGTCAACTCTATTCTGCTTTTGTCAGTGGTAAAATATTCCTAGTTTTCATTACAGATTCTTCAAAATGTTTAGGAATACCAAATCAACAAAAGTGAAGTGTGAACATTTGCAAGAAGGAAAGAAGCTTTAAACGAATATATCAATTTATTTCAATATAGGAAACTACAAAAAAATTATGCCAAGTCTATAAAAGAACTGAATAATTTACAGCAACTGGGTACCTAAGAAAATGTTAAACCAAATAAGTCAATTGAACAAAACGGCATTCTTCAAGTGGCCAACTAGGTGTTTTAGTTTATATATTTAGTTGTTTAGTTATATTTTAATTTGCCAAATTGTTAAGAAATTGGTAATTTTTGGGGGAGGCTCCCCCCTTACCCCCCTTAACGTAGGGCCTGTCTCCTTTAGCTACAAAGATTCTAGCAGGTGTGTTGTCAAATCAGCAATGAAACAAACTACTGTCAGCCAGTTACCGGTAACATTTGAAGTTCAAAACTTATTTACGGCCTTCAGACATGTATGGCTCACGTCTCCTGGTTTCATTAAAACATTTCACCTGTAAATCAAAATGAACTTTGAAATTATCCACAATCTTGAGAAGTTACTATCGCACCAAGAACGCACACACACAGTTTTATATATCCCCATCAGGATGCCGCGGTCGGCAAGAGGAATTGAGGCCGTCGACGGTGGCAGGCTGCCGGTAGGCAGCCGGCACCCATCCGCGGCGGCACGACGATCTACTTGTTCAAAATTGCCGACCTTTTGCCGAGGCGGCAAGCGATCGAAAATCGTAAACAAAATGCCCTTTGCCGACTGTTGCCGACCGCCAGAGTCGGCAAAACAGTCGGAAAGACCTCTTTCCGACCCTCTGCCGACTCCTTATGCCGGCCTCTTTTCGACGGCGGCGCCGGCGCATTTACTGCACCTTTACGGCTGTTTGCCGACTGCTCGGCAAGGCAACTTTCCGACGGCGGCGCCGGCGCATTTAATGCTCATTTCCGGCTGTTTGCCGACTGCTCGGCAAGGCAACTTTCCGACGGCGGCGCCGGCGCATTTAATGCTTATTTCCGGCTGTTTGCCGACTGCTCGGCAAGGCAATTATTCGACGGCGGAGCCGGCGCATTTTATGCACCTTTCTGGCTGTTTGCCGACTGCTGGAAAGCACCTCTTTTCGACGTCGGCTTCCCGATTCTCCCACAGGCGGCATCCGACTTCTTGCCGGCGTCGAATAGTGGCCCTTTGCCGACTTGAAATCAACACTTCAGGAAGGCAAAATTTTCATCAGCTTTTACATTAGTCTTGCCTTAGTCTTCCTCCATGCTATGATCTCTCGACAAGGAGCACCCTTGCAAGTTCTTGAAGTATAATATTGGCATTTTTTGTGTGTCCCAGTATAAAATTTGTTCCTTTTTGATTTTTTGCAGTACTCTCAGCCAAAAAAAGAAGAAATTGAATGGGACATGGAAGTATTATATACTTTCAGAACTAGCAATTGTGCCCTTCATGAGAAATCATAGCATGGAGGCAAACTTAGGCAAAGCTACTGTAAAAGGAGGTGAAAATTTTGCCTTCGTGAAGGGTTGATATCCAGTCGGCAAAGGACTACTTTTCGACTGCGGCAAGAGGTCGGATGCCGGCTGTGGGAGAATTGAGAAGCTGACATCGAAAAGAGGTCCTTTCGAGCAGTCGGCAAACAACCGGAAAGGCGCATAAAATGCGCCGGTGCCGCCGGTGGAAAGTTGCCTTTCCGACCAGTCGACAGACAGCAGTAAAGATGCGTAGCACCCACCCACCAGTAATGTTGCACTCGGTACATACGCAGTACATTTCTACAATTCTCAGTACGATTTAAGTGCTATATAGAGGGAAAGTATCTGTGAATGACTTACAAATGCTTAAAAGCGACCTAAAAATAACAACTGAGCAGCTAATAATGAACATTAAGAATAATTCAATTAACATGTCTGTGGGCGTAATGTGAAAAACTTATAACAGTCAGTACATTTACCCCCTAAAAGCACATTTTTCACTATCACGACTACTAGGAAAAACACTGTTCTATGCAATCGAAATTTGCTAGTTGCAAACGCTTTCTTCGAAAAAAAAAAAAAAAAGCCGCAGCAATCCGTCGGAATACGGTCTTTTCAGGTTGTCGTTTTCCCATCAACTATTGGAAAAAGAATTTTATAGGTCAATGATTTTCTAAATTTTTTAAAGTACAGGGGTCACACTCCCAATGGAAAATGAGATTTAAATAAAAATTAATGAAGTAAAAATTATAAATAAAAATACTGTAATAAAAGGTATATAGTGGCGGAGAGATTTAAACCGAGCCTACAGGCAAAAAAAAAAAAATACTAGTAAACAACAAAAAGGTGGATAGTAACCAAGTTAGTTTGTCAATATATGGAAAACAGAGACGTGTGTCCAAGCAGCCAAGCCAAAAAGGTTAACGAGAGAAGGTGATAGCAACCTTTCGTTACAGGTTAATATTGCTAGGTTACAGTGTAATAACTCACAGGGGTAAGCTAACCGATCACGTAGTTGCTACTATCAATCATAGCCTGTAACCGGTAACCTAGTTAGTATGTTGTAATAACCGACTGCTCGGTTATTCAAACAGGATACATCAACTGTTGTAACCGAGTATTTTGGTTAATATAACATATTCAATTACTGAAAGTAACCCATTTACTGGGTTAAAGTAATACGGTAGGACAAAAACATAAACAAGTAGATCGGTTAATATAACAAATTAAATTAGTTAACGTAACATATTTACTAGATTAATGTAATAAGGTAGGGCAAATGTTTAACCGAGTAGATCGGTTAATTTAACCTGTTCAGTTAATTGAAATAACCCGTTTGCTCGGTTAATGTAATAGGGTAAGTTAATTCTAGTAACCGAGTATCGCGTCTAATATAACCTGCTTTATTAGTTGAAATAACCATGACTGAATTTGTTATAACCTCTTTTGCTTTGTTGTCCATATATTGACAAAGTTTCCAGGGTTAAAATTGTGTTTAACCTTTCTGAAGGTTAAAATTTTATGCCCAATTCAGAATTGTTCTCGCTTTATAATTTTTGAACCACTTAACGTAGCGATGTGAAATTAACGTTTATGTACAAACCTAAATTTTTCTCTAGTTTTTAAAACCTCATAAAGTGACGTACTTATTTTCAATATGAATCTGAGGAAGGTGTCTTATACAGAAAGGTAAAAGCATTGTTTAGAATGATTCAGAATGAATAATTGGAAATATTAATTAATAATAGTATAGAAAAGGATTATCAATGCAATGCGAAATGGTACTTCCTTAATTTCGTATAGTAATTTGATAATTGAAATTTGAAAAATTATTTCGGCTGCAACATAACAGATTTCTAAAAGTACAGTAGATTGTCTATTTAATAATCCATAAAATTATGTTACTACCTTTTTGTATCATTTGAAGAAAGAAGAAAAATGTGTAGTTTTATAAAAGGGAAAGAATTTAGCTTTATGGAAAGGATTTGTTTCACGTCAAATTTAAGTGGTTCGACGGTTTATACTGAGACACATTTCTGGGTTGGACATAAAATCTTAACCTTAAAATCTATACAAAATTTTAACCTTGAAAAATAGAAAGCACTTCATAGTCCTGTAAAATATAAAGCTTTTACAGTCCTGTAAAACACAGTAGAACAGGAGCTCCGTGAGTTTTTACACATTGTGAACAATATGAAACAATTGAAATAAAAGCAGAACAATGTTATAAAGAGTCATGACAGTATCCCACCGCCCTTAATGTGAATTCTACTTTCCATTTCCATACTGCAGAGTTTTTGATATTCTGTTCAATTTACTGCAAATAGATGGTGAATATAAAATTAACTCGAAAAAATATTTACAGAGTTAAATAAACTAATTACAATATAATAATACTGCGAAATATGTTATCCATATAGTTCAGCCGTTAGGGATTATGTGTATGAATCAAGCTTCAAATACTGGCCACAATGTTAAACATTTTTCATTAGCAATTCCACGCCTGCGTCTCTGAATGCATTCATTTTCTTATACTACACTGAAAACAAAAATGTCTCTGCATTTGTTGTAACTTTGGTATTAAAAAAAAGAAAAGAAAAAGAAAGAAAGAAAGTGGCTGGAGCGATTACTTGTCTGCTTGTCCGGCTATGGTCGAAAGTGTGGGGCAATAATTTAAAATCCCCGATACTAATGCATCATGTATGTATTGTTGAAACCAGGGTCAAGGGCGCCGATCTTGAAGGACCTAGCACCCCCCACACAAAGCTCATGTGCGCTTCCTCGCATTGTATTTATGAATATACCATATTTGGTATAATTTGAATGCAATTTGTCTTTAAATCCCTATGTATGCCTTTTGCATGTGGATGTCCTCTCCCCCAAATTTACAGAGAAATCGGCACCCTTGGCCAGGGTTCAGCTTTACTTGCACCCAGGGGTAAAAGTGGATTTGAAAATGTAGGGAGACGCATGAATTTACCCGTACCTATCTTTGCATATTGTAATTAAGTTAGAAAGTGGGGGGACGCCACGGATACATCCTGGAAGCGAGGGAACGGCGTCCACCCGCATTCTCCACACTTTTACCCCTACTTACACCCGTTACTATATTCGTAGAAACCAAACACTAAGATGCGCCAAACACAAGTTCTAACGATTAAGCTATCAGTTCTCACTCTATTCCTTAAATATTTAGTTAAATACACTTTAAAAGTGGAAATCATATTAAGTTAAAATAACAATTAAGTAGGTAACGAATTGTTCATTTAATTCGTTTCTATATGATTTATATATTAATTGTATACAATGAAATAGAAAAATGTGAGAAAATAATTTATATCGTAAGTGAAACAGCCACATGTACAGTATACTCGTAGTGCATGCCCATTATATAGAGAAAAAAGGTTAATGAAGTCATTTACATCAAAAATGAAATGTTTTAACATAATACTTTGCAAAGATCCTTTGTTTTAAAGGAATTCTTTAAGAGAATAAATGAAGGGAAGATCACAATTTTTTATGCTCTATATTAGCACTAAAAACACACCAAATTGTATTAACAAAATACAATGCACATCGTATTAACTTATATATATTAGCCTATGTAATGAACCTTATCATTCAATAGAAGTTATATGTAACAGGCACGTAGCCAGGATTTCGTAATAGGGGGCGTCCGAGACATGAAATACTGTGGTTATCACACCAGAGTTCGATTATTCTAAACTATTTTACTGGTAACATATATTGGTTCGTTTAATCAGGATTTCGTGTTGGGTGGGGGTGGGAGTTTGATATGAAATATTGTGGTTATCATACCAGGGGCTTGATCAATTTAAACTATTTTACTAGAAACATATATTGGTTTGTTAAGAATTTAAAATTAGGACATGTTAGCAAGGGCGCCGATTTCCTGTAAATTTGGTGGGGGGGTCCATTCAGATGCAGAAGGCATATATGAGGATTTTAAGACAAATTGCATTCAAATTATGCCAATATATTGTATATTCATAAATACAACAAGGGGGCCCACATGACCTTTGGGGGGGCCGGGCCCCCTTGGCCCCCCAGGATCGGTGCCCGTGCATGTTAGTATTTTAGTAACAAATTATGAAGAAATCTCGAATAAAAGAATATTTATTTAAAAAATTTAAAAAATTACAGTATATACGTTCCTTCTTCTGTTCATCCAAATATAAAGTTTCCTTTCATTATGACAACTATTTAAGAAAAAAAGTACGAATCCAATAATGTCTTGTAAAATAATTTATATCTGCGTTCCTTTTTCTGCTGAATCAAATGTTAACAGGACTTGCTTTCCACATAACTTATTCCGTCAATTACTGTATGTTCCAAATGACAAGTTAAAGGAGCAATAGAAAACCGTTTCTGAAATAACGTGTTAGATACTACAGGGAAGCGATGATAAAAAATTATTTTTATTTTTAGCTTTATTTTTATCTTTAGCTTTATTTTTATCTTTATACTTGTATCTTTATATTTTATCTTTATTTTTAACGCTGATTCTTCCTATTTCTTGTCTTTTTTTGTTTCGTCCTTCCTTAACTTTTTTTTTATTTCTGGTCTCGAAGGGGGGGGGGTCCGGACCCCCCGGACCCACCCCTTGGCTACGTGCCTGTATGTAATATACCTTCGGAGGTACTACTAATTTTTTTTAAAAGAAAAATTTGTAGCATTTCATAACATTAAGTTTTAACACAGATAGCCTTCATACAGTATGTAAAATCAGAAAAGTATTTTTTGTTCGGTATTTTTCTATATGTAGCTATAACAGCACTTACCCCGCCCTCAAAACACACATCCTGGCTACGCTACTGCTCTCTGTGGATTTTCTTCCATTGCAACACTTCTGTCTTTCTTGAGCAACATTTCCCCTTGCTTCCAGAAATAAATGAAGTATTTAAAATAGAACAAATATAATTCTTTGTAAAATATACTATTCAATGTGTACGGCGATGGCACATCACGTATATTTATTACAATCGAATATATACTTCATCACACCAAAAACAAACCAAACTACACAGTATAATAGACCTTGTTGCAATGAACCGGCTTCAACGCTATATGTTAGAGATTGCAAGAACTACGTCTACCTGAGTGACGAATATGTAGTCAACCCATTGTGTTACCTGCCTCGAACAGGTGTACCGGGGAAATTCTACACCAAATGGCTGATACGTCTTTTATTTAAATGATCCCAGTGTACATCACGACGCTGGGTAGATTGCGAAAATTTGGGGTACTCCATCAGGGGATTGAACCCGGGACTATACATACATGAGCCCAACGCACTAAGCCGTAGACCAGAGATCGTTAACTGAGCGAGACATTTTTACATTCTTCGGAGCTAGTGGGCAGCGAGGTGCATAACTGTGCATTTACCTTGAGTGAAATCAGAAAATAAATGAAATGAAATCTTTGAGTTTTACCTCCCACGATTATGCCGGTTAGGTTAAAGGAGACGGTGATAATGAGAAATGAATGAAATGCTGGAATGAAGAAAGGGAGGAAACGGGAGAACCCCGAGAAAACCCACGCACACGGTGTTTGTCCACCACAAAGTTCACTTGGCGGGGGCTGGGATCGAACCCGGGACCCCAAGCACCAGAGGTGAACTCTCTACCACTAAGCCACCGCGGCCCCCATTCAGTAAAATCAAAGTTGCTAACTGAGTGTAAAACGTGTTTGAGCTAGTAGTCATATTAGAAGCAGAAAAAAGTTTTGGCCCTTTGACGTACTGATTATTATTTTAATTTTATCGTTTGTATGTTAAAGCACCTGTTCTCAACTTGTACGGTTCTCAACTAAAGCACCGATCCCAAGCCAAGTGAGCTTTGTGGTGAGCAAGCACCGTGCGCATACGGTTTTCTCGGGGTTCTTGTGTTTCCTCCCCCTTTCTTCATTCCACCATTTCATTCAATTCTCATCATCACTGTCTACATTAGCCTCAGTGCGTGATCGTGAGACGTTAAACTAGATATTTCATTCCTAAAATGGAAGCAGTCATTTGCTTCTAAATTCTCTTATAAACATACTAGCAGCGTTCACCCCGCTTCGCTGCGGTCACCCCGGAACGCATAGAAGATTGCAGTAAATCTTAACATTATATCGCCTGTCATTTATGTTAACCCGCCCCGCTTCGCTGCGGTCATCCCGGTGCTGGCATATTGTAAAAGTGTCTGTAAAAATAAGCAAATCAATTAAAAAATTTTAAACAGAAGATTCAAGCTATTTTCCGCTGTATATCGCCTGTCATTTATGTTAACCCGCCGAGTGACACGGTCATGCGGGTTGCATATAAATACGTTTATTTTTACCTATGATGAACTAATAACAAAGGATTTGTACGTTATGGACACTTGAATGGTCAATTATCTCAAGACACTGGTAATTAAAAATTAAAGTGATATGATAAAAACCATCTAGGGTCCAAATCCTAATAACCCCCCAAAAATGAAAGAAATTGGTTCAGCCGTATTAGCGTGATGAGCGGACAAAGGATTTTGTACGTTCTCTTTTATATATACTAGCAGCGTTCACCCCGCTTCGCTGCGGTCACCCCGGAACGCAATAAACTTTGTTACTTAGATAATTTTTACTTTTTCGCTTTCAAGTGATATGATAAAAACCATAGAAGATTGCAGTAAATCTTAACATTATATCGCCTGTCATTTATGTTAACCCGCCCCGCTTCGCTGCGGTCATCCCGGTGCTGGCATATTGTAAAAGTGTCTGTAAAAATAAGCAAATCAATTAAAAAATTTTAAACAGAAGATTCAAGCTATTTTCCGCTGTATATCGCCTGTCATTTATGTTAACCCGCCGAGTGACACGGTCATGCGGGTTGCATATAAATACGTTTATTTTTACCTATGATGAACTAATAACAAAGGATTTGTACGTTATGGACACTTGAATGGTCAATTATCTCAAGACACTGGTAATTAAAAATTAAAGTGATATGATAAAAACCATCTAGGGTCCAAATCCTAATAACCCCCCAAAAATGAAAGAAATTGGTTCAGCCGTATTAGCGTGATGAGCGGACAAAATTTTGTACGTTCTCTTTTATATAGATAGATAGATTAGCTATTTATAGTATCTAATTTTAATGGATGTTACAAAATGTTTACAAACCAGCTTTACTATGACAGTGATACGCGAAGAACACGGAGAACCGAATAGACTGATAAGTTACTTTGATACAAATCAACATTTAAAAATGTACAACAAAACCTGTAAGAGTAATCAAAACTATAGTCACTGATGAAGAATTCAATTACGTCGAAACAGTTAACTTTTATTTAATCTTTATTACAACAGTACGGTCGCCACCCCAAGCGAGAATCAGAAAAGAAAAGAAATCCTGCCATATATCCAATGGTAGGAATCGGAGTTTCTTGAGAAATCTTTGAAACATTACCTTGAAGCTGCAAGTTAAACAATAAATCCTCAATAAGTCCCTCACCAGACAAAAAGATGTATTAAAATAGAATATTATATTTAGTGAAGATCGCATTATATTACTTTGAAATAGAACTTCGATACGCGTCTATTTTGCGACACTATTGTATTGGCAATTGAGAATTTTGTATTCGGCTGAATACAAAATATTACATCTCAAAATAAAACTTTGTTAGTGGAACAAATAAAATGCACATATACTTAAATAAACTACAGGTAAAATCGATCAGCTGGGCAAAAATGATAAAAGTTTCAAAACAAACACATTTTATGTTCTCCTAGGAGTCAATTTGATTAACATATCTACAACACAAACCATCTGTAATAAGAATTCAATCGAATGAACATAACTTTGAGAAACGCTATAAAAAAAAACCCACAAAACTATAACTCGGCAGCAGAGACTCCAACATTTAAAGAATAAGACATAATACATAAATCGTATTACGTTATTAAAAGAACATATTTAATATACAGCAAACACATTATTTTATTATTACATATGCTCAAATTTAAACGAAGTTTTATTTATTATTTTTATTTTTATATTTGAGTCTTTGTTCGAATTGAAATAGTCATAAGTTTCCAGTTAAATAGGTACTTGTAATAAGTTTATTGAAGCTAAACCGAATAAATTGAAGCATATTTGAACAAAGTATAGTTCAAGTAGTAATTTAGATTACTCATAAATCGTTATGAAAGTCAACTCTTCAGATTAATATCATAATTTCGGAGCTAAAGACGAGATTGTGAATTACGTAACATTTAACTTCACATCAAAGTTAAGAAACTGCTTGCCTTCATTTTTTTTTATAATCAGAAGCAATTAAAACGTTGTTCTTTCCACTGAAACACCATTAATACTGTATGATAAATCACTGTCACTGTCACTATTCTTAAACAAGAAAAAAAACTTTACTGCAAGTATCAGTCAATGTGTAACTATCTGCACAAAATCACTACTCAAGAACAGACATCACCGCTGTGCCTGCTACAAAACGAATTTTGCTTGACTACGCTCCTGTTTTGAATCTCCCTTTTCCACGATTAAATAATGGATCAGATGTATGGAGAATAAAGTCGATTTTGTTGCTGAATTACTACCGTGATGGAAATCCGTTAATAAAGATCAAAAATTAAGAAGTTGAACTCTTAAAATTTCCAAGTTCATGACAGAGTTTGCCTAAGTGGGCCCAGCCCGAAAAAACCCGGTGGGTTTTTCGGGTTGGACCCACCTGAAAAAACCCACTTTAAAACCCACCTGGGTTTTTGACCTATTTGTTAGTATATTATTGGTACAACTAAGGCGATCACATTGTAAGTGATTTCTATCAAATTTTAGACTTTCCTTGGGCGAATTATATCCTTTTACGTTAAGGTATACAACAACATTCAACATAAAACCTTTATAAAGCTCTGAATGCACTAAATGAATTTAAAAAAAAAACTTACCTTAGCTTGAGATAGTTATAGAACAAATTAATGTATGGATTATGCTTATAGCCTTTTGAAGTAAAATAAGCAATTTTATACTTTAGAAAATATTTTCCGTGAATAGTGTGCTCGTCGACTCGGGGACACCGAGGGACGTTATCACTCATACGTTTGACGGGTTTAAGGTCATAGGTGCCGGTACTAATAGTACATAGGTAAATACATTAGTAAAACTATTGGTATTATTTTTTACCTTCGATGTAAAACACAAGATTTTTCAACTAAAATTAGGTTGATCAATAACAGTTTAGTTCAGTCATTTGTTGCTACTCTTCAAATAAGCATTCTGTAGAATCAACACCAGCAATAGTGTAAAAATTCTTGTCAAACTTAAGAAGCTTAATGCTCGGCGTTCCGAAGACTATGTAACGCTTACTACGCTAAGTGCTGAGTTCAAATTTTCGTACTAGCGGAAGTTTTGTTGTACACGCCGTGAAAGAAGTGCTCGGGAAATTTCCGAATTAAACTCAAAAGGATCGGAAATGAATACTTCAACAATAAAACTATTTATTTTACGCTTAAGCCTGCCATACGTCGGGACAGTCCCGTTTTTGAGGCTCGAGTGTCCCGTATTTTAACTCCGTTCCATTTCTGCTATCAATATCAGCTTATTCGAAAAGGGAAAAACAAAAAATTCTGACATTGGCTGGGTATCCTGTAATTAGTGAATGAACATAACGCTGTTGCCTGTAACAGTTTGGAGGAAGTTATTACACCACCCTGTTCGACTTGATAGCGAGCGAAATTTGCAATGCTACTTTTCCCATTGAATTTGCTGGAAACTCGGATACTCTCCGTATCAAAAAAAAAAAAAAAAAAAAAAGGCTTTGAGTGTTCCTACATTTACAAACACAGGGAAGATGGCTGACCTTTTCCCCTGCAACACATTAGATAAGTTAACAAAAAATATAATCTTTTTCAGAGGCTAGGGGCACAGAATTGTGCTTTGGTCCAGGTCTTAGAAAAATGTAACTCTGGTCCTAACAATTACACACGACAGAGGGTGAAAAAGCAGCTTTTCATCAGATTAAACTGACGAACGTAATTTTGGCAAATACAGCCCTGTAAATAAATATTGCTAAACGCGCGAAGAATATTGAAGGTATGTTGTACCACTGATTTAAATAATTTGCATATTGTTCTCCTGTAAAGCATTTTTATAGCACACCTTAGGTTTTTAGGCATCTTTAGGCTATACAATTAATTGCAGGGTACGAAAAGAGAAAAGCAGCTGCTGTTTAGTGACCTTTCGCCTATTATACGTAATCTGAAACACAATAAATAAATAAAATGAAATCTTTTACTTTTAGTCTCACGGTTATACCTGCTATGCTCAAGGTGACGGTGATGATGAGAAATGAATGAAATGACGGAATGAAGAAAGTGAGAGGAAACGTGAGAATCCCGAGAAAACCCACGCACAAGGTGTTTGTCCACCACAAAGCTCACTTGGCGCGAGCTAGGATCGAAGTAGGGACCCCATGCAACAGAGGTGAACGCTCTACCACTGAGCCACCGCGGCCTATTATACTTTTGTTCATAACCAGACTATAGTTCAATTCATTGTGTTGGGAAGTTGAGGGGAGGAGAGATCTGAAGTGTCCCGTATTCTCATGGAGAAAATATGGCAGGTTTATTTACGCTGGAAGATGTTAATTTCATGTAAAACATTTTGAAACATTTATTTGTTTCATACAACATGAATTGTATCTTTGTTTTAAATTAATAGACCCTTTTGGTATCCATATTTGGCGAACGTCAGTCAGGCTTCTGGATGACTTGATTTACATTTGTTCGTTTGTCTGCCGAGCTCCTTTATGGCTAAGCAGTTAGTGTACACGTCTTCGGCGTGGGTGACCCGGGTTTGCTTCCCGGAGGAAGCTCACGTGGTTCGGATTCCACTTTAATCAGTAGGTCCCGTCTTATATAGCCTCGCTGCTGAAAGGGACGTTAAACACAAAATCAACTCAACTTTCGGCCTTTTAAGTTAAAATTTTCAGAGTGCAAGCACGAGACACTCTAAATTTCCTGTTTAGATTTTGGCGGCATACCAACGTAAAATATCGAAATGGCGGCCATTTTGTCAAATGAGCGAGTATCTACGATACGAAGCGCAATTTTCAGTCTTTTAAGTTCAAATTTTGACGGTAGAATCACAAGATATGCTAAATTTGCTGTCTAGATTTTCTCGGCGGTCCAATGTAAAAAAAAAATCAAAGTGGCGGCCATTTTTTCAAAACGGCAGTGAGTAGAAAATTGTTGCAAGTTGTGACAATCACAATATTGAAATATAAATCACATTTTAACACTTTTACCCCAAAGACATTGAAATATTTCGAAAAAAACCGATTAAACCCAATTAAACCAGAAAATAAACGGAAAAACCCATATGGGCCCAGGTGGGTTTGGCTTTTTCAAAAAAGCCCGGGTTTTTTCAAACCCTGGTTCATGATGAGGTTTTCTCCTCAAAAAAGTTTTAATAGTAGTCGCTAATGGCTTTCTACAGATGTTAATGTTAAATTGTTTAATTTTTTCAAACTTCCGATGTCTAAGTTTTTGTACCTACACATCGTGAAACAGTGTCAGGAGAAAGGGTTAACATTCGGAAAATGAAAATGAAATTTTCCAGTTTTACGTCCCACGGTTATGCCGGTTAGGCTAAACGAGACGGTGATGATGATAGATGAATGAAAATGGTGGAATGAAGAAAGTGGGAGGGAACGGGAGAATCCCTTGAAAATCCACGCACACGGTGTTTGTTCACCACAAAGTTCACTTGATAGGAGCAGGGTTTGAACCAGGAATCCCATGAACCAGAGATGAACGCTCTACCACTGAGCCACCGCGGCTCGCAAAAAATCAAAATAAGACAGTCTGGTGCAGGTGTAGTTTTGGTGCACTACATTTTGGAAAATTTGCAGGTAAAATTCAATACTTTCCATGAAAAGGCATGTTTATAAGGAACGAATTTCTGCAGGTAACTTAATTACACACAATGTAATACAACTGTATCTTAGGTTTACTAATGTTAAATCATTACAAGTGCTTTCCAACGAATAAAACAAATGAGTGCATATGAAAAATGGCTCTATTAGATGTTATTTTCCACGGGCGGCTTATTTCTGCACTGTGTACACCGGCGTCATATTCCTGCACCGTGTGCAGAACCTGTATTTTGTTTACAAGTGGAGAGTTACTAGTATGAAACAACAACAAGTGTTGTGCGTATTGACACTATCGCTGACGTGCCTGCTCCCTTCGGACGTATTTCCGCGCGGGCCCACCAGCTTCGCCCTATCTGACTCGGTTCGATAGCATTCGTGCTATTTAGTGGCCACCCAGCACAGATTGATTTGTGTTTGTCGCGGTGTTTTAATGGTAGACATCTGGAAGCCTTATTTATACGCAAATCATAAAATAATTATAATTTTTCAACAATTACTTCTAGAGGTCCCCTTGAATTTTATTTATGCCAAGTAAAATATATTCCGCCCATTGGAAACCGTCTAGGAAACAATAAAAAAGAAATTGGTAAAATAATTATAATTTTTCATTTTTTTAGTATTGCGCCACAAGTAAACCTGTACACAACAGCGTTTAACCACTTCCTCATTTCTCCTGTATTTTTTTTTTAAATTGAAAGTTTTCGCTCACATGTGGTATATAATTTAGTGGATCTTATTAGGTTACTAAAGATACACTAAATACTAGAGAATACTAAAGGAACACAAACCTTTTCATGGCACAAGCATTATGAGAAATTGTCCAGGCTTCTCTAAGATAATTATCTTCCTTTTTGTTATTTAGGCTTAAAACATGTACAAATCCGAACTTGTGTTCGTTCAGGTTTGTTTTCGGCGCACCTTCCGGAATAATTGATGAAAAATGTTAATTATTTCACCAATTTCCTTCTTATTGCTTCTAAAATATTTCCACTGGGCGACATGAAAATATCACACCTGGCATAGATAAAATTATTAACTGCTTCTAGCAGCCAACTTATCCTTTAACCTCCAGTTGGTTACCGATTAATTTTCTCAGTGTACCACTCACCGCGCTGACGTTTTCCCGTGGAGTAGGATTTCTGTTTGGAAATAGCGTTCTTTTGATTGTATTATAAGAGTGCAGCCTGTATACCACCTCGCTTTAATAAGTATTTTTGCCATAAGAAAAGGTTGCGGGTTACTTTCTCACTCTATTATGGAACAACTATTCACAAAAGACAAAATCAAGCTGTCACCTCAAGCAGTACGTCAGAGCACTTAATCTAAAAATCATCCAATCTAACCTAACCTAAATTTAGGGATTTACTGTTGTATCGCAGAACCAATTTGAAAATCGAAAAAAATGTACCAAAACGTACTCCGATCGGTTATATTTGGTTGGATTAGATTAAGTTACGTTCGATTACTTTACATTAGGTTAGGGGCATAAAAATTACAGTGCAAAAAATACAAACCATCCTGTGCTAGTCAGGGGCGGATCCAGGACGGGTTTCTGGGGGGAGGGAGAGAGGTTGTAATACTACTACTTAGAGCTACTTTTGAGTAATCCAAACTCTGGAATGGGTTTTATTTATATATAAAATAAGAAAGTTTCCTCATTTGGAAGGGAGACAATCGCCCCGATCGCTACCCCTGGATCCGCCCTTGGTGCTAGTTGGCCATTAGAAAGCACGAATTCTATATAACTGAGTCAAGCAGGGCAACGCTGGTGGGCCCGCGCGGTGGTGTGTTCGAAGGGAACAAGTGCGTCAGCGACGGTGAGTGTACGCGTAAGCGAGGTTAGTGAAAACATGTGGGCTTTGGTAATCATACATATTTCGATATCACTTGTTATGGTTTCATACTAGTAACGCTTTAGTTCTAAACATAAAATACAGCTCTCGTACACTGTGTAGAAATACATTGCCGTTGAGTTAGAAGCACTTACCTTACAAACTAAGGCATGTAAACTTTTGCAATTTCAAGAAGAAAACAGTGTACTAAAGTTTCTTAACTGTCCTTCGTTTTTTTAAATAAAGGAAATCCTTAAGTTTTTTGTCCCACGGTTATGCCGGTTAGGCTAAAGAAGACGGTGATGATCAGTAATGAATGAAATGGTGGAATGAAGAAAGTGTAAATAAACGGGAGAACCCCGATAAAACCCACGCAGACGCTGTTTGCCCACCACAAAGTTTTCATGGCGATGGCTGGGATTGAATCCAGGACTCCAAGCACCAGAGGTGAACGTTCTACCACTGAACCAGCGCGGACCCTACAATTGTAATCGAGTTCTTGATATACCTTATGGGGTCCGTGAAGGTAAGCAGAAAGGTAAGAAATATAATCGAAGTTAATACACAGGTTGGGCTAGGTAGTACCATTTAAATCACTTTCATTGATACCTTCCCCCCAAATTTAACATGCCACAGACGCCAGTGCGTGGGAACATACTATAACCGAATCTACCAATTAACATACGTAACACAACATATAAAATTTATGACAATTTGAAATGTATATGCATAATATTAAATTAACTCACCAAATGTATATTGCTCTCTCACTTCATACTCAATGAGTAATCCATAAAACAATGAGCGTCCTGCTACTTCGGGAACTGATGCAGCATGATATATACTTTAAAAGAATATATTCATATTTATCAACCTTTTTTCCCACTTGTAAACTCAACCTTAACGAACTTTGTTTGAACACTCAACCAGCACTGCATCACCATCTGACAAATGAAGAACGCGAACCGAACATACAGGCAGCAACCAGACTTCGATTTCTGCAATCAGACTTTTCAGCGCCACTGGCGGCTCGGTGCCTGTCCGAGCATCTTTTCAAGGTCGGTCCATCCGCTGTTTGCCGACCTTCTTTCGACTCCTTTACTTGTCGGCACGCCGTCAACGTTTCGGCGTCTTTCCGACAACATTTGCCGCGGTCGCCGTCCGTTGTTTGCCGTCTCCTTCCAAAATGTTTGTCAAGGATACTCTCGTACTTGTATTTTATTTTAAGTATTTACTTCTCATATACCCTTTGCGTGCAGTCCCTTTACTGCATTTCTTTCAATGCATTTACCTTTTTTTATGGTTGGCACGCCGTCAACGTTTCGACGTCTTTACAACTATCATTTGTCGCTGTCGTTCCGTCCGCTGTATGCCGACTTTCTGCCGACTCCGTTTTCACAAGACATGTTTTATGGAATTAGTGCCCACCCACAAGAAAAACCTTCGGAGAGTTTCAATTTTTACTTCATCATTAAAAAAGATACAGGCCCTATTCATTTTCCAAAATTCGACTCTTTGCCGCTGGTACGCGTTATTGAATCTTTCGCCGACCTCGTGCCGACGTCGTTTTTCAAGAAATTGCCGGCAGTCTCTTTTTGCAGTCGTCCTCCGACTGTCTGCCGACTGTTTCGGGAAAGCTTTTTACGAGGGAAATATAAACCCTAATTCGTATTTTAAAGCAACAAGTTACCTTCTTACTCTCTTTGTTTTCTTTTGGTGAATGAATCTTTTTTGCTCGTCTCGGTCGAAAATCGAGCGGAAAGACGCCGGTGTCCTGCGCTGGCAATCCGACCGCGGCATCTGGTCGGCATGCGCAAATTGTCCGACTATAGGCGGCAGGATCCTGATTGGGATATGTATATATATATATCAGAAGGCGTTCTTTAATCCTATATATATATAAAAAGAATGCCTTCTCACATCTTCGAAATGAGTCCTATCTAAGATCTATGAAGTTTAACGTCCCACGGTTATGTCGGTTAGGCTAAAGGAGACGGTGATAGTGAGAAATGAGTGAAATGGTGCAATGAAGAAAGTGGGAGGAAACGGAAGAACCCCGAGAAAACCCACAAGCACGGTGTTTGTCCACCACAAAGTCCATACGGCGCGAGCTGGGATCGAACCAGGGACCCCAAGCACCGGAGGTGAACGCTCTACCACTGAGCCACCGCGCCCCCAGAAATGAGTCCTAGTTCTTAAAGGAGAACCAGTAATCGACGTGCGAATGACATCTTGTAGCGTTGTTATATTACAAAGGCTCAGTTTAAATACAACTACGAAATGTTCGTTTGGAAGCTTTGATCGTCGGTAAGTTATTAAGGCGGCGGATCGTTGCTGAAACAAGACGGTTTCAAAACCCGACCATTGGGAATATATTTTTTTTCTGCTTTCAAAATACGTTTCTCTATTTTCATATTTGTTATTAATAATTTCTATCACGCATTTTTTGTAAATTATCTTAAATTAGTGATCATGAGTTAGTGGTGATTAGGTTAGGTGCAGTCAATCATCTTTAAATTTTCATTTCTCTGTTTCCACCGTTTGGATTACTGTTTCGAACTGGATTCTGTTATATATAGTACACAGTTTCTTACAAACTTATTGGATGGCTCTGCTGTCATGTATCTTTACACTTTTTAACCATTCTGACAAAATATATTTCTATCTTTTCATATTTATTACTACTATTTTTGTTGCATTTTGTGACTATGAATTAACGAATGCCAGGGAGATCAGTTTTCCGTACTTAAACACTTTACAAAGTAGTAGTTATAACGTCGCGTTTCCAGGTGCTCATAGTATATCAGCAACTGTGTTTGCAGTTTGTTTTTCTTGAATGTTCAGTAAATGTCTTTCCGTGGAATTAGAAGTTCCTTTGTCTCTGCGACGTTGATTTAGAAATGACTAATGCATTATTGTTCCAAAATTATGTCTTTAAGGACTTAAGTTGGTTTTACCTGAATGCGGACAATACACCAAGTGATGTTATAATGTTAAAGAGGCCATCTAGAACTACTTTCGGGTCTGGCATAATACAAGGATCAAATTTTGAATTATATACGGAATTATCTTGATGAGTTATTTTCAACAATGTTTATGAAACCAGAGACAGGTATTTAGACTTTCAGAGTATGCTATGCATAAGAATCAAAAGTTTTTTTTTAGAACGACTTTGGCTGTCCATCCGTCTGTCTATATCTATCTGAGCAGAAACTCTAACAAGAAACCCTAGGTAACTATCATAGCCCGCTCTTATCGAAACTTTGTACATAGAGAGAGTACTTCGGGAAACACTTACAGTAAAAATTTTAGCTGCAGTGTCGAAGACGTTGGGACACTAGGGCTCGAGAAACATCAAAAGTGGAAAGTCAGTACATTAAGGACAGGTGAGAAAATTCACGTTTCTTTAAAACTGGTCATTGTAACGACACAAAATGAGCATACATGGATACGTGCTTCTGGTAGAGTGGTTTATGTACAAGATGAGCAAAGTGTATCTCATAACACTCGAGCAGATGGAGGGTATGGAGCTCTATCAGTAAGGTCAGTGTAACCAGAAAAACAAAGCGAAATATAATTTTAGTACCACACTTTGAACTACTTACGTTCAAATTGATGCATCGCATGACCCTCGTCTCATTTACACCAATCGTACCAGCTTCAACACGATTTCTTTTAAGATGGCGGATATTCTTTTCGTCACTTTTAACAGATCATATCTATCGTCTCGTATCCATGTATCCTCGTTTTGTGTCATTATAATGACCAGATTTAAAGAAAAAGTGCATTTTCTCACCATGTCCTTAATGTACTGACGTTCCACCTTTGTTCTTTCTCGAGCCCTAGTGTCCCAACGTGTTGGACTTTGCAGCTACAATTTTGGCTGTGTGCGTTTCCCGAGACACTCTCCCTATATAGAAAGTTTCATTAAGATCAATGCATTATGTACATTGACTTTGTTAGCATTGATATTCCCAAAAATCAATTGATAACAGTAGATGCTACTGGATGTCAAAGTTTTGATTTGAGTTCGAGTCTCGGAAGAAATAATATGTAACTTACTCTTCCTTTGCGTGGTAGAATAAATTATAGTATTACTTTATTTCCGTCAGTTAATTTGGATTATTCTAATCGCGGTTCAACGGACCTTGTAATTATAGTAGAATTGTCATTGTTCCTAGTGATAGTAATACAAGGGTTGATCCGAGGGTTACTTTTCAGGAACCATCAATTTCGAATGGGAGATTAGAGTCACCATTTCAGAATGCTAGATCAAATGATGTTCCTAATAATAATCGATATCTAGAACTCGGTAATTATTATTAACGGGTATCAAAAATTCTTAGTTCTACACCTCGTATGGGTCATCCTTCGAATGTTAGTAGGAATCCAACCACTGGAGTAGGTTTCGGAAATGCATTATCTAGGGTGAATGAGTTTGGTAATAATAATCCTCCGTTAAATGAAGTTTGTTTTGATCTAAATCTAGAACAAAAAATGATGTTGAAATACACGCATCAGAAATCCTTGTCTGGTCTAGAAAATAAGTTACCTGGTTTCAAGAATGCAAAAGGTAATGATAGTTTACAGATGTTTGAGTTACTAGCGAAGATAGGTGAAATTCTGATGAATACTTGTTATTCGTTTAGCATGGTTTTATCCATTTTGCTATCCAAGTGTGATGGAATTGTTTTCAAACACGTAACAGCTGCTTCCAATGATAATTACGATTGGATGCATTTTAGAAACTAGTTAATAACTAAATTTATCAGTCCGGTTTGTTTTCATTTGCTTATTAGTGAAAGGGTTTACCGAAAGCAAGGATTGACTGAAATGTTCAATGATTATGTCAAGGCGATCATCATCTTAGTCATAGGTTTAGAATGCTGAACTATTATATTCCTAGTAACAGAAAGGAATTACTGAAAATTTCGGAACGATATGTACTCAACTTTAGAGAACAATTGTAATATAATAAGATAATGAGTGTTAATAAGGGAATAGGAAAGAGAGCTATATCTAATAATAGTTTTTCTGTTGGTTCAAGTTTTAAATTAGCTGGTTGTTCGGTGCCTATTGGGAATAAGGATAAATCAGATCATATGAAGGATGAATTTAGGATTTCGATTATTCCAGGTTTCGAATAAAAAAAATTCGGTTCAGTCACGCGGATATATTATATCTGCAACAAATACTCCTGCGGAGATTGAGGATGCGGTGGCAAGCTTTGTTTTTGGAAAGATAAACGATGTTCCGACCAACGTGTGCATCGATGGTGGTTCGAGTTTTAAATAGTCACTTTGGAGTTAGTCAAGATGTGTGGAGTCGTACACAACCTAAAGGAAGTTCAGGCGCGAACTGTCAATGCCCCTACTGGGATGAACTTTGTCACAAGTAAGGAAGTTAGGTTAAATGTCAATTTATCCCGGCACTTTCAAGTAGTGAGTTTTCCTGTGGTGGAAGAACTACCCTGCAGTAGTCTTTTAGGGATGCCTTTCCTGAAAGGAACTTCTGCAGTACTTAACTATAATAATAACACTAGGTTCTGTACAATGGTTGTAAAACTTTAAGATTAAATTATCATCGTGAATTAACTAAACCTTTGTAACAAGTCCAGAATTCAGGAGATTATCGTGGTCGAAGGAAATTTGAGAACTTTAATCACCGTATAATGAATAATGTTAAGCAAAATGACTTCTTGACTTTCCGGTTTGACTTCTATTTTACTTCGAGCTGACACATTCGAGATAGGACTTCGCGAGATGGGAATTCAGTGTGACATTGATCTCCATGATCTTGAAAAATAGTTATTGTGCATTGATGCCCCAAATTCTACGCAGTTGCTTGAATTGCGTAATCGACTTGAATGCGATCTACTTAGAGGTTGTTGCAATTCGGATGGAAGGGATGCTTCAGTTCAAGGAGAGTGTGGTGAATTGAAATTAAACAGGTCTTCGGAAGATGAAGAGATTCTTGATACATCAATTTTTCGTCTGAAAACTAAACCTGAAATTAGGGACTTGGCTACGATCTCGACTTGGCTATGATCTCGACAATGGTGATGATAGGATCTCGAATATTAAGCATAATAAATTGTTTGTTGCAAGTCGAGATGTCCATACTCCTGTTGGTGAGGAGAAGTTCCCGTCATCTTCGGATACAAAATCCAAGCAAAGAACTGCAAATGGGAAGAAGAAGAAATGAAAGAAGAAAACTAAGATGTTAGACGAGGAGCGAATGGATTCATGTGGAAAATTAGAAAATAGAAAGATGTTGACCAAGGAAGAAGATAATTAAAAGAAGAGGTTAGGAGTTCATCCGAGATATCAGATGTTGATGTAGAACAATCCGAAAATTTCCATGCTTTGTTGAACCGGAATAAAAAGTATTTTGTGGATCCTGTAAAAGGTGAAAGGGACTTTCTTGATCGAACCAAGCAGGTGAAAAACCAACCGAGCATACAGGCGGAAAAGCCAGTTGACGCTTGGAGTTATCGAGATTCAGATGTCGAATCTTTCATTGATCTGATTAAGAATGATTATTCAGAAGTTATTTCGGAGAATGTTGGTTGTATAAAAGGTTTTGTTGGGAGGCTATACTTAACCGAGAATAAACCTTGCAAACATAATCCGTTTCCCGTTCCTAAGAACAAGGAAACATTTTTTGAGGAACAAACTCAGGATTTGGTTAGGGAAGGAATACTCGTGGAAGTAGATCATTCAAACTATGCTAGCAGTTGTTTTTTAGTTGGAAACAAAAATAATACCTATCGTATTTTGCGCAATTATGTTCAACCGAATGAATTGATAGTTAATGATCCATTCCCGGCTCAAGATATTGAGGAGTGTATTGCGGGTATAGCTAATATGCGACTGTATACGAAGCTAGACCTTCAGCGGGAATATAATCAGATAGAACTGGATGAAAGCTCGAGAGACATAAACACTTTGGTCACCCCAAAGGGATTATACCAATATTCTCGAGTCCCAGTTGGAATTAAGACCGGGAGTAACATCTTATCCCATGTGATGTCTAAGATACTTGGGGATTTGGAGGGGGAAGGGTTCAAAAGGTACTTCGGCAATGTAATAATCTTTTCTGACTCATAGAAGGGCATAAAATTATTATTTATTAGTATTGGATCATTTAGAATACATAATATAACGGTATTCCCAGAGAAATGTATGTTTTTTCAATCGAAGATGAAATATCTGGGATACGTTACTTCGGGTGATCAAATGGAAATCGATCCTGCACGAGTCTCCGCAATAAAGAATATACCACTTCCGAGGAACAGGCGTGGATTGATGAAAATATTGGGTTTCTTTAGTTCTGGTTATTCCAAGTTTGCTACAGAGATACAAGAGCTTATGGGTCCATTGAGTGAGATAAAATCTAATAAAGAAAAGTTTTTCTGGACCTCAGAACACGAAAAGGTTTTGGATAAATTGAAAAGGGTGTTATTGGAAAACATAGTTCTAAAGAAACCAGATATCAACAAGCGCTTCGTTGTGAATGTAGATGGGTCTGAGAAATTCCATCGCCGGGTGTCTTTCACAATATAGTGACAAAGGGGAATTACAACCTGTCTCGAATTTAGTAAAAAGCTCTAAGAAGCTGACAAGCATCGTAGTATTTATGAGATTGGGTTCATCAGTCTCGTAAAGACTATTCCTAGATTCAGGATGTATTTGGTGAAGGAATTTGATGTTCTCACTGATAATAAAGCGCTTACGTGGATTCTCAGCAACTCAAAAAGATTAATGAAGTATGGACCATTAGTGGAGACATTATGACAATTTTCGTTTAAAATTAGGCATGTAGATCGAATGATAATTTGATCCCAGATACTCTTACACGAGTATATGATCCTTTTGATTGAATTTAATTGATGGTCCAATGGGTCTAACCGTGTTTAATAATAATTTGAGATTGGCACATCAATGGAGGCTACCTTTGGTAAGAGAATCCATTGATGAATTACAGAGGGCAGATCCTATTCTGAATTTGTTGATGGTGAAAATAAGTAAAGGAGAGTCCATTCCAGGTTATATCCTAAATAAAGGGATATTGATGAAAAAAAAAACAAATTCGGCTAACAATCCTTATAAAATCATTGTCGCTAAAGATCTAACTAGAGCGTTGATAAAATACTATCATAATGATAAATTAGTGGGTGGACACTATGGGACGTACCGTACTCTCAAGAAGCTAATGAAGAAATTTACTTGGGAAAAGTGAAAGAGGAAGTGAGCGAATATGTTAGGATCTGCCACAGGTGCCAATTGTCAAAGGAAGACAATAAGAGAAAAATGGAACTTAGTTTCGGAGTATAAGAGAATAGGAAGTCATTAAATGTTTGACATCATTGGTACCCTTCACAATTCCATGGCTTATAAATACATTCTGAAAGGTGTTGATAATGCCAGCCGTTTGTGGTCCTTGAGAAGCTGAGAAATTTAAGGTCTATATGTATTTCAAGAAAAGTGTTAGACATATTTTGACGTTTAGGTTATCCTGAAGCGATGTTTACTGACAACGCTTCAGTATTTATTTCCGACCATTTCCAAAACTTTTTGTTTGGGCATGGCGTAAAGCACTTACAGCTCGGCCCTTAAAATCCCGGTGGAAATGCTGCGAAGAGATTTATAAAAACCATTGAAGTCCTCTATTCGGGCATATTTTGACGATAAGTAACATTTGTGGTCGTCACTTATTCCTGATTTGCAGTATACATTAAACATAAGTGAACATTCCGGTTTGAAGATGAGTCCTATCGAGATATTTTAGGACGTCCGAATTACACCCCTTTAGAAAACCGATGGGCCATCTAGGACCTGGATTTAGGTGGAAAAACCACCAAAGAGCTCTGGCATCAAGCCATGAAAAATATGGAGAAGGCATGGAATAACAGGAGACACTTAATGTTGAAACGAAGAAGAGAGGTATCTTTCCAAGTTGGCGATAATGTATTGATAAGAACCCATGATAAATCTTCTCTCCGAGACCGGATCGCTAAGTCTTTGAGTCATAAATGCCAGGGGAAAATGGCAAAAAGTTTATTGCTTTCGTTTCAGCGTCCATACAATAAGTTCCATCTCTTGTTCAAGTTCCTTCTCTTTAATTCTCTGTCCAAACCGAAAGTGGTTCAAATTAGGCATTTTTGTTTTGAACTTTTATCGATAAACAGAAAAACAGTATAGGACAGCGAGAAGATTCTTTTGCAAATGATTAATCGTTTTAAGACAACCTATAATAACTATCCGAAATACTCTATGAAGAACGAAAGTAGTTCAAACTTGCTATTACTTCTGGTTTTGATATTGATTTAAGAAGAGCAGAAACAATAACATTTTTCAAAATGTACTTTTGTGCAATTCATTCAAAGAATAGATGCAATTTCCTGTCTTAGCCCTATAGTCAAACCAAAAGAGATTAAAAGTAGCGATTTATATTTTCAACTTTTATCGCCATAGAACGAAAGCGGTAACAGATAGCGGGAAGCGGTTTTCTCCAGATGATTCAGTGTCTCATGGCAACATATCGCTACTACCTATAATATTCTACTAGAATTGGAGTGCCCACATAACTATCCGCAGCACTATGCCAAGGTCAAAATAAATTCAAATTTACTATTTCCCCCTGTTTCAATACCAGTTCCAAATTTTATGCCTATAGAACAAAAACGAAAACATTGAGCAAGAAGCGGTTTATTATATTTTATTTTTTATAAACTACTCAGGGTCTTGTGACAAAATATCATTGCTATTGAAAATACCCTACCAAAGATGGAAGTTACTGCAACAATCACGTTCTTGTAATGTTCTTGTATATTTGCCTTTAGGGCGAACATGCTTTTAAATATCGCATAATGTTCCTAGGGTTCCTTACGAAAATTTCCATCGACTAAACATATTTTCCTCTTTTCGTATAAAATTTTCCATCCTTTGTTGAGTGTCCAATTCCTATGACAAAAGTTACGTCATAAGATTAATTTAGCTACATTAAAGGAATTACCAACTACATTTGTTATATTCATTTACATTTTTTGTTCTTCTTTTACTTTTTCCGTTATTTCTTAAAACAAAAAGTGTACACAAATACATCCAGCTAATAATGGGTGCAAACTGTGCTACTTTGTACACACACACACAAACATACATATGAACATAAACTATTGCTATTCTATTGGTTAATTTCTTAAGAATAAGAGAAATTTAATCACTTATATTGATGAATCAGTCAGCACGAGAGTTTCCTTGGATTTTAACAATTTATTAAAAAACTTCCATTTTCCCTTTTTTGTAAAGTTCACATATGAAATTTCCCTAAATAAGGGAAATTTCCCTGAAACTACGAACAATGATATTGTGTAAGTGAGGAAAAAGAAGAAGAAAAAGAAAAGTAGCCCGATTTTTCTGATTAATTTTGATTTATCTATTGTTTATTCTAAGTAATTATATGCATTGCTATAGCCTGCAGTATGTATGCTACTTTTCACCATCTGTTCCAGATAGATATTAATTCATGTGCGCGAGAGACAACAACCCTGTCGATCTCCCGTTTCAATTGCACTCCTTATTTTATTATAAACCATTGTTCCATTTATCACAAAGTTGTTCGTAATATTTGCGACATTATCTTCGACATTTTCAAGTATATATATATATATATATATATATATATATATATATATATATATATATATATATTCTTCTACTTGTTTATGTAACGAAATATAATTGCATATTAAATTTCTGAACTATCCTTTCTTGGTTAGACTTGGGATGGACAAACACCGTGCTCGTGGGTTTTCTCGTGGTTCTCCCGTTTCCCCCACTTTCTTCATTCCACATTTCATTCACCATGTCTCCTTTAGCCTAACCGCCATAACCGTGGGACGTAGAGCAAATATTTCATTTAATTTTTTCTCTTGTTTAGGACTAAAGATGAATCGTTTTATTTCTAAAGAAACATAATTTCATTATATTCATATCTCTAAGTAAATATTATAGTATTCTTCTACTGACCACATATAAAGAATAAACAAGAACGTTTTATCGATATTTTACCGACCATCTTCTAACATTGATATGTCATGTAACACGTGCCTGGTAGTTCAGAAACAATCCCAATCAACACCGACGATCTTCTGTCAACTTTCTGGATGGCCATAGATTCCATTGTGTAGAACTTGGTGGGCCATGAAGCAAAGAAGGTATCAAGTACATTTGGATTTCTACTAGGGATTTGAACATGCGTCCTTTAAAGTGATTGCTGTGGTTGTCGAATTAAAGAAACAGGTGATACTCGGACAGCACAATGTCCGGGGAGTATAGCATATGCAATAATATGTCCCATCCAAAGCATAGAATGGTATCCTGGGTCATCCTAGCCACGTGCGGCTTAGCGTTGTCTTTTAATAGGAGGACCCGTTTGAGATTCAGAAGTGCTGGCTCCAGAGTTTTGAGTTTTTTCGAACATGGCTCAACTGCTGAAAGTATATTGTTGAATAGATGCTCTGGCCAGATGGTAGCAGTTGACGATGCACGATGCCGCGAGCAGTACACCAAACACACAGAAAGACCTTACTCTGGTGCAATGCTGGTTTCAGCTATTTCGCAACCCGTTCATGAGATGGTAACCAATGATGTTGGCGCCGTACACCTTCGTACAGTCCCCAATTCTCATCACATGTCAACACTCTGTCCAGAAATGGCTCCATCCTCAGACGAGATAGCAATGAAACATATGTGTCTGCTCGCGTTACTTTCAGGTTTGAAGTGAAATCATGTTGGACCAATCGACCCAACTTGTAGTGCTTCCCAAGTTGATGGAGCTGTTGCCGAATGTTACTTCCACTCACATTGAGTTGTAGTCCCGGTTCACATGTTTTTCCAGTGTTCGCCTAAATTGCTGTCTGAAGATCTTCATTTTGTACATGTGTTGGTCTTGTGACACGTGGTGCGTCTTCGAGTCTTTTGTCACCGTCCTTAAACTTGTTTAAAAACCGCAGCACTGTCTGCGTAGGCACGACACTCTCAGCTAAGGCCTGGCATATCTTCAGCCCAGCTGGAGTCGTTTGACAACAGTTTGAATTCATATAGCATACATTGCCTTATGACGCTTTTTAGCGGTCCCATGTTCACTCCGTATTACCCAAGTTCATAGTGTAACTGAACTGCTACAACCACCTAGAATGTTCGATATACCCACAACAACAACTAAACTTCGCCTTATATCCATTTGCATTCAACTCACTGTGTGATGGACAATTGAACACAGACTTCCACTAAAAGCGACAGACCTTTCTGTGGTTCTTCGTTACCTTATATAATCACTGAAATCCATCTCGTTGTCCATAGCAGTTAACAGTTTGTAATTGAATATAACTTAATTTAGTTTTCAGCTCTCAACGTAATCCTTGTTTATGTAAGTAAAAAAGTTAGAACGTATTTTATGCATTTAAAATCGTAATTCTTCTTCATTTCAAAAATAGAAAAAGAAAACTTTAGAATTACAATCACAACTATAATAATATATTTCTTTTTGCTATTATCCTACCTGATTGATATAAAAACATAAACAAGGCGAGACGAGAAATCGAACATCGGTCGTGTTAGTAGAAATCCTATACAGATATGATGTCACTGAATAATATGTAGCAAAGCTCCTGTATTATGTAAATACTAAGTGAGCCATAGGTTTCACGTTATCAAAGAGCGCAGTTAATTTTTTTTCCTTTTTACTAATTTTAATGGTGTTTTGTAATGCATTAGAAGGCGAAAAAATGCCTAGTATATATTAGAAGGCAAAAGATAATACGTTTACCGATTTTAGGGATCGATATTTGGAAACCTTTAAAGCATTCAATGAAATTTCGAGGTGGTGTTAATACTATTCCGCGAAAAACAGTTATTTCTATCGTGACAGATAATAATGTTATAATATGTTTGCTTATTCGTCTTTAGTGTTGTCAAGAATCGTCCTTACTGTCATCACACACCTAACAGAGTTATAAAGGTAACCAAGAAGGTGCTGTCGCTTGTTGTGGAGGACTGTGTTCCATTATCCCACTCACCGTGAGTTGAATGCGAATGGGAATAAGGAGAAGTTCAGTTGTTCATGTGAGTCTAGGAATATGCATATTGTTTCGAAAAATCAATGTTTTGAAAACAAAAACGAAAAATTTTACGTAAAAACGAAAAATTAAAAAAAACGAATTTCTTTCGAAAAACGTAAAACGGAAAATTTTCGAAAGAACTTCCTTTTTTGGAAAAATGAATAACGAAAACTTCGTAAAACGATAATTTTCGTAAAACAAACTGAATTCATTTCATTTGTTAGGACTTTCAAACTACAGTATACTATGCATAAATATAGGAAGTGTTATAGAACGGCTATGTTCATCTGACTGTCTATCCATCCGTTCGTCTGTCGAGAGGCGTCAGAGCAAGAGCGGTAAAAGATAGTGAGAAGCGCAGTTTTGCAACACGTAGAAATTCATCTAATGCATTTTACTTTTATTTAATCCAGAAGTGGTAGAGATCTATCGCTTTCTCTTACATTGTTGATCACCACAAAACACAAACGGTAATATATAGAAAGACGCGGTTTTCCAGAACGAACTCAGTGTCCTAAGAATATATTCAATGTTCGACCTTATTACACTTCCAGATTAAGTTATCCGTAAGTGTCGGAAGTCTTATAGAATGGCTTTGTCCGTCCGTCTGTCGACAGAGCAAAGAGAGTGACATATATGGAAAAGCCATTTTTTGCGTTTGGTTCAGGGCCCTTAAAATAGGTTCCGTCTCATCCATTTAAGCCGGAAGTGGTTTAAACAGCCTTTCCTGGTTTCAACGTCTATCGCTATAGAACGAAAGGGTAATAGATAGCGAGAAGGGATTTATTGAAAACAATTTATCGTCTGAAGACAGCATATAACTATCCACAACATTCTATGACAACCAGATATGTTTTATATTTACTATTATTTCCGGTTTCAATACTCAATTACATAAAGTAAAAACAGTGAGGGATATCCAGATGTAGATTTTTGCAATCGATCCAGCGTCTGAAGAACATATTGCACGTTCTTCGCTAACTCTGTATTTGAACTGAAAGTGTTCAAATTAACCATTTCCGGTTTTAACACTTGTCGCGATAAAACGCAAATTGTACTAGATGGCGACAAACAGTTTTCTGCAATCGATTCAAGGTTTTAAGCGGGAAATTCTTGAAATTTACTACTACTTTCGGCTTCAATACTTATATTCATAGTGCAAAAACTATAAAAGATGCCGAGAAGAGGTTTTCTGGAATCAATTAAGCGTGCTAAGAATTAACCACCTTCTCCCCACCAGCATTGACCACCTTCTGCCAACATTCTGGAAGGCCAGGCTCATCGCGGTACAACTTGGTGGGCTGTGAAGCAAAGTAGATATCAATTGCATAATGCACCTCCACTAGGGATTTGAACTTACGTCCTCTAAGGCTATTGTCCAAGGAATCTAACAGGTAATAATCCAGGTGCAGTGTCCGGGGAGTATAGGGTATACCGTAGTGTTTCCAATCCAAGCCATTGAATGGTGACCCGTGTCACCCTAGCCTTAAGGGGATGTTGTCTGTCTGCCCTTTGCGATTCAGAAGTACTGGCTCCAGAGTTTTGAGCTTTTCGTGAACGTGGCTCAACGCACTTGGGTTGATGCTCTGACCAGCTGGTAGCAGTTCACGATGCACGATGCCGCAAGCAGTCTAACAGTCACATAGGAGGATCTTCTGGTGCAGTGCTGGTTTCGGCTCTTTTCGAATCAGTTCATAGGATGCTCTCAATGATGACGGCGCCGTAGAGCTTCGCATAGAACCCACTTCTTATCACATGTCAACACTCTGTCCAGAAATTGCTCCGTCCTCGTACAAGACAGCAAAAAAAAAAAAAAAAAAAAAAAACAGGTGTCTTCTCGTGTTGCCTTTTGGCCTAAAGTGAAATCATGTGGGACCCATCGACCCAACTTGTGATGCTTCCCAAGTTGATGGAGCTGTTGCCGAATTGTTTCTCTACTCACACTGAACTGTAGTCGCAGTTCATCACATATCTGGCCACTGTTCGTCTAAATTGCTGCTTGAAAATCTTCATTCTGTACGTGTTGGTCTTCTGGCACGTGGTGCGTTTTCGAGTGTTTCGTCAACGTCCTTAAACTTGTTAAACAACCGTTACACTGTCCGTGTAGTCACGACATCCTTTCCAAAGGCCTGGCGCTGCTGCGGTGTATGACCCCAGTTTGAACTCATATAACATACATGCCCTTATGACTCTCTGTTTAGGTATCGTGTTCACTCGTATTCTCATTCAAGTCACGATGTGAGTTCCAATTGAACACAGACCTCCAGAAAAAGCGATAGCACTTTCTTGGTTATCTTTATAGCCATTAAAACTTTTAATCTTTATCGCTATAGAACAGAAATGATGAGGTACCTAATAATGTTTTCTGATAGGGATTCAGTATCGCAGGAACATACTCTACCTTTGATGTTACGGATCTATTGCCAACGAGGAATTTTAGTTGTGCTACTTGATGTACTAGAAATTTGAGTACTCAATTCGCATAGATTGGAAGTATACGGTAGTTTTACACTGTGAAACGAAACTCACTTGCTTTGTCTACTAATAGTAAGTGTATCACAACTCCGGGTTTCAGTATTGAGCACCTTAGAGAAAGCATGGCAATAGTTTGTGAAAAGCCTGAATTCAGTAACTTGGGAATTAATTATCTCTGAGTTTTATCCTCTGGTAGAAATTTACTACCACTTCTAACTTCATTAGTGATCAGCATAGAGCAAAGATGATAAGGGATAACGAGATATGTTTTTAAATATGAATCCTTAATATTGTCCCCTTCATCTGTATTGCTCTATGTAAACCGGAAAGGGGGAGACACTCCCATTTCCTCTTTCATAGTAAAAGAATAAACGATAGCCGGAGGCAGTTTTTGATATGGATTCTGTGCCACAATCGTAGTTTCCATCTCCAAGTTTAATGCAACGGAAAGTGATAAATACTTACTAAATCTTCGGTTACAATATTGATTTTCATAGAAGGAGAGAGATACTACTAGCGACAAACGTTTCTTTTAAATGTATAATTTTATAATACCAAGAATAGATTTCAAGCCCTGTCCACTAGTCTAGTAACTAGCGCATTTTCTCTAAATATACACACTCAGAAAAACGATTGGGTTGAAATTTATAAATTTTTGCATATTTTAACCCAACCAGATGGCTAAGACTCCTCCTACCTAAATAGGGTCAAAGTACTTAGTTACAATGGGTTGAAATCATTTCAACCCAACGTGTAGTTAAATATATGAGTCCAACCCAACGACCCAATTGCTACAAAATCGCATAACCGGTTAATACGTTTAACCCAACTTGGTGTACAAGGTGACCCAACAAACTGCAAATTCAATTAACCCGATTTTGCGTTTGACCAAACGTGTAGTTAAAAGTGACCAAGGGTGGGATAAGAAATGACCGCATTGTGGTGTCGCTTCGAGAAGTGAGGGAGTGCAAATAACCCAATAATGAGGTAAAAGTTAGCACGGTGGAGTTTAAACATGACGAAAAATTGGTTAAAAAAAATTAAGGTCACATTCACCGTTACAGATCTTAACACAACAGGTGGTTAATGTTAAACTTACAGTTGGTCACGAAGGTGACCCAACATTAAATGAGTATTCTTAAGCGTATTGCGTGGGTTTTTATTCAACACGAGCGATTTTTTCGTTTTCCCGTTTAAAGAGTTTTGCCCTTTCTTCGGGTAAGTGCAGTAATGTAGATCAATTGTCTCAATGGAAATGTAGGTGGTCCAAGAGATTGTCATGTTTATTACTTCTTTATTCATCACATTAATAATAAACATACATTGATTGAAAGGATTCCAGGAAGAAATAAATTAATAAATAACACAAGAAGTAAGAGGTTAATGGCTAGAAATGAACATTGCAAGTTATTAAATAAACATAAACAATCGAAATGAAAAGAATATTGGGAGCTGCAGTAAAGAGAATGAACAAATGTAATGAATAGATGAAATGAAGCGCTCTGGATGTCACATCATAAGGTTATGTTAGTACAGACGAATGAAATTATCTTTTGTTCCTGGAGAGATTCAGGAACTGATTAAGACAGCGGAGGTCCTTGTTAATAGGTATTACGGTTCATATGATGGATATATATGAAATGAAAGCTTATGCGGTTGGAAGATTGTATAGATTTCGGGTCATCCCAACATGTCATCGTCTAACTGTAAATGATATAATGCCATGAAGTGTTGGAGAAGGGCGTCATCGAAAGTTGGTAGCGCATCGTTGTCACGGTCGTAGCGGAGTATATCAAGTATCATAGGATAGGGCTCTACCAAACGTTTGCAGATGTAACACATAGAAAGTTGTTCCAGGTGCGTCAATAATGGCGGAATATCGATCATGTCATAAAGTAAGCGTGTTGAATGCGGTACACTAGGCATATAGCATGGCGCTCGAGTAAAGCAAGTTTTCGATAGTATTCTAGGGGCGCAGACCCTATGGTTGTATGTCCATAGGTTTTATGTATGGCCATAGGTCCATATGGCTGTATGTCCATATGGTATGTCCTTAGTTTATGTACTCCGCATGAAGGTTTTATATGTATTGAATACGGTATGTGCCCTTAATCCCCAGGTTGTGCCAACTAATCGTTTGAGAAGATTAAGTCGATTTTCCGCTTGGCTTATGATTTTGGTGAGATGTAGATACATCGATATTGTATATATTTTTTGTAATTTCTTCTATTTTTATATCTTGGTCTTGGGCAACGGTGCATAAAAATAAACAATGGTGGTTCGAATATACGTTACATTTTAGACGGTGGTTTACCGACCAGGACTATTGAGATTAGTTTGAAATAAAATAAAGCTGTCTCAGCATAGAATTCAACACGGAGTGTACTTTACTCAGAAGTGGGAAAAGAATCTATAGAAACAAAAATGAGAATATGGATGAGGAAGGTGGTTATGCAGAGCTACCAGGTATGAACTCTTCAACGAACGTGGCTGTTCTTATAAGACAGCTTCGTCAGCAAATATCCAGCAACAGCAAAAAATGAAGCAAATGTCACTTCTAACACAACAAAAAATGGATACTGAGTTAGAGAAAATGTCCCACCAAATATCACAGCAACAACAAAAAATGGATACCAAGCTGGAGCAAATGACACTACAAATAGCCCAACAAATGGGTGTAAAGTTTGAGCAAATAACTACGCCACTGGACAGTAAATTGGAAAAAGGAAACCAACAAATACATTCAAAATGGGAAAAAATCGATTATTAAATGGAACAGATTTTACATTGATTCACTGATATACAAACTTCGGTAGAGGTGATGGAAAGTGCAGTTAATGACCATACTAATCAGATCCGGGAATTGCAAGAAGAAGTAAAGGCGATAAGAGAATGTCCATCTATTTAACCTCCAAGTCTGATAGCATGTCGAGAACGTTCTGTGGAAACCCCAGGAGCCTCCTGTTTCCAGTAATCAATTTCGAAAACTAAAGGATGAGGAGTTGCAAGGCCTGATGAACACTGATCCCGCTGTGGCTGCTCTTCAAATAGGACTAGATGCATCAAGAATTAAAATGGCCCTTCGTCAGAAACTGGAACAAACAGGATTGCCGTTTAGTTCGAGTGAATCATTAATTGAAGCAGCGTTAGACATTCAGTTGGAGGAAGACCGGGATAACGATGAGGAAAATAATGAAGAAACTCCTTCTAGACAAGGTGGCCCAGGATCTTTGCAAAATTCATTCCGCTGGATTGATGAGGAACACTTACCAGACACTAATACAGAGCAGTGCATTATCAATTCTACCGGTAATGTAACCGAACATAATTTCAGAAGCAACAGAAGTAGTATTCGTACAACATTTAGGAATCAGTTAAATGTAACCGAACCTAATTTCAGAAGCAACAGAAATAGTAATTAATTGTACAACATTTAGGAATCAGTCAAACAATAGATCTAATTTCCATCGAATTGAATTTCGTAATAGATTCATAGGTGGCAGGAATTCGCAATATAGAAATCAGAATACTGTTGAAGCACATAATACACAGGACCGTATACAAGATTGTAATGTGCAATGTAACTTAACCGAACACTTTGGCAATGTAACTTATGCTAACGTTGTGGCGTCCGAGGAAGTATATTCAATTGATTAGTTTTATTTCACTTTGAATACAATTATGATTTCATTTGTTATTAGTATTTTGTTTGAATTTTATACAGATCATAATTGTTTGCGTCAAAACATACTAAGAATAAGTTATTACAGTTAGTTAAGACATTAGTTCCTTCAGAAGTTTTATCTAAGATTAACATAGATAATGTTGAATTTTCAGATTGATTCTTAATATTTTCTTTACTTGTATTATTTCTTATTATTACATTGATTATTTATTTAATTTTGTGTATTGTTATAATTTCTTTGTAATTTGTACTTCTTCTGAATTCTATGCTATTTACATCTATGCATCGACTAGCAGCGTTCACCCCGCTTCGCTGCGGTCACCCCGGAACGCAATAAACTTTGTTACTTAGATAATTTTTACTTTTTCGCTTTCAAGTGATATGATAAAAACCATAGAAGATTGCAGTAAATCTTAACATTATATCGCCTGTCATTTATGTTAACCCGCCCCGCTTCGCTGCGGTCATCCCGGTGCTGGCATATTGTAAAAGTGTCTGTAAAAATAAGCAAATCAATTAAAAAATTTTAAACAGAAGATTCAAGCTATTTTCCGCTGTATATCGCCTGTCATTTATGTTAACCCGCCGAGTGACACGGTCATGCGGGTTGCATATAAATACGTTTATTTTTACCTATGATGAACTAATAACAAAGGATTTGTACGTTATGGACACTTGAATGGTCAATTATCTCAAGACACTGGTAATTAAAAATTAAAGTGATATGATAAAAACCATCTAGGGTCCAAATCCTAATAACCCCCAAAAAATGAAAGAAATTGGTTCAGCCGTATTAGCGTGATGAGCGGACAAAGGATTTTGTACGTTCTCTTTTATATACATAGATAGAAGATAGATAGATACAAATATTGTTTATCAAAGCTATATTAATTATGCCCAAATGGAAGAAATAAGTTATATAGTATGTCAGCATATTCTGAGTTGATTCGTCAATGAGCTCCCATAATATTGATTGTGAAGAATCTATTTTAGGATCTAAATAATTAATAAACTGATCATATTTTTTGAATTAGTCCTCTTCGTGGATAATTTTATACAATTAAAATGGAAATGTTAAATGAATATAAGAATGAGATAAAATGAAATTAATATATTTGAATTGTAATTTATATATATATATATATATATATATATATATATATATATATATATATATACAAGGGCTATTCGGAAAGTAATGTAACCTTATGTGTAAAGATTGGTAACGGTCCAGGATTCTTTCTTAAATTGTAACCAATTCAAGAAGTCCTTAGCCATTTATACAACGATATTGTATATGGATTTTGTAATTTCTTCTATTTTTATAGCTTGCTTTTGGGCAACGGTGTACAAAAATACACAATCTGTTGTGTAAAAAGAGAAGAAAAGAATATATATTTGTTGATTCTAAATAGAAAGAAATAACATTTAATTTCAATAGTTGAAATATATGTTGGTTTTATAGGTGTAATCTGAATTTATAGTTACTATAACACAGATAGTCGTTTTATTTAAAACGTTGCTATGACAACTGAAAAAGAAATGTTTTGAATTAATGGAGTTTAGGAAAATAAAGGTAAGAGTTATATAAGTTGTCGTGCCTGATTTAATGTATTTTGACCGTGTTAACGTAACTAAAAATTACACGAACTGTGGGCTAACTAACGAACTAACGAGTAAAATATGAATAAGTTAATAATCATTACATTTTAGATGGTGTTATCTCGCGCAGGACTTACATTTTAAGTGGTGGTTCCAATATACGTTACATGGAATCCATGTGAGGTGAGTGTAAAAAATGACACCGAGGTACGTAATAGTACTTGACACTGGAATAGGTCTAAGATCAACCTGCAGGCGAAGTAGCTTCGGATTACGATGTACTCGTGAGAGGCGTCAACATGGTAAGAAAACCATGGTTTGTCTCTTGTAAAAGTTAATATTAGGCATCCAAACATGACATCAGCACACAAATGCCTCAGTAGCCATTTGCATGGTTTTATTATGAGATTGTACTGTGCGGCCAGTTGTGAAAAAAGCAGTGACGTCAGCAAACTGAAATATTCTGGTGTTATTAGGGACAAGATCAGCGACGTATCTTAAATAAAAAGAAAACAGAGGTGAGCCTTCTGATACACTAGATTGCAACAAGACAGGATAGGATAGCGTTTTATTGGTTGAGATATAAGCTAGTTGTCCTTTTAAGAAAGGGTTTATGAAGCGGATGTACGAGTTGTTATGAGGTGGTTACGAAGTTCATATAGCAAGCCATGGTGCAAGAGTTTGTCAAAATATTTTTCCATATCGAATGTTACAGGGCAAGAAGGAAAACTCGTATTATATTGACTGTAAATAGTTGTATGAGACGGAATAATTGATCTAATCTTTGGTCGAAATCCAATTTAGTATATTGCAAGATTATGTGAATGAAGATGGTCTTGCATGCGACGGACAAGAATTATTTCCGAGATTTTGGAGAGGCAACTAGTGAGGTGAATAGGACGATATGATGTGACGTCTGATGGAGGTTTCTTTGGTTTTGGAAAGAACAGAGCTCTAGAGTATTTCCAGTCAAGTGGAAAATATTTAGTTCGCAAACTAAATGTATAGGTGGTGCTAAGAAAGAGTAGAAAAGAGTGAGGCGCTTGTATGATGACTATATATGTAATGGAGTCAAATCCTGGTGCAATATTGCGTTTACCTCTAAAGGCGTTACTAATAGTTTCATGGTGAATCGGCATGGTTAGATGATTATTTGATTCTAAATCATGATCGGCAGATGGGCGAAAGGAAGTAGAAGCTACATCTCTATTTCGGTTGATGGTTGATTGTAAGCATTCTGGTGTAGGACAAACTGGTAGAGATGTAAATATATAATGAAAATAGGTAGCAAAAATGTCAGACTTTTCCGCGTCCGTAAGGATTACTTGACGATTATGGACAATAGAGTATGGCGTACAACAAACTCTACCAGTTAATTGATGTAACTTGCGTCAATATTTTGTCGGATGTGCTTCATTAGCTGGTGTGTTGCAACTTTGAATCCAGTGACGTCTCTTAAACGCGATGATATAATTGTGAGTGATCCTTAGGTATTGAAAATCAAGCCAAAGCACTTCAAGGATACCCGTAACGAGATATTCATGGTAAGCTCTGCGAGATGCTGAAATAAATGGCCAATATTGCGGTACAAATATAACTTACGTTTATGTAGCTGAACTTCGATTGTTGGAATGGAAAGTTGTGCCGCGTCCTGAAGGGCTGTAGTAAGTTCAGTGATGGTTCAAGTTCGTATTGTGTACTAGCCATTGTGAGTGTAGTTACTGCAGTGTCTAAATCGGTTCGATATTGTTCCCAATTTGCCTTTTGGTAGCAGTAGACCTTGTGAGTTGGACACTTCGGCTGAGTGTTAAAAGAACAATGAAGTTCGAATTTGATGGGGACATGGTCGCTACCTATGACGTCAAGTAAGATATATGAATGGACTGAGAGAGTGAAAATAAAGTTATGACTACATCAGGAGGAGTATGACGTGCAGGTTTCGGTAAAGTATGAAATTTAACTCCAGTTTCTTTCTGATCAAAATCTGGAAAGTTGTCTTTGTCACGTTGGGAGCGGCTATGAAAATTGAGATCTGCCATGATAATGTAATGTCGGAAGTTGATATCAATACATCATAGCTGAAAGGTCTGCCTGGACGATAGTAAATAGTGACAAATGAAACTGTCTTGCCTCTAAAATAAATAGTTGTGATGTTACGTTTGGGTATGTGAAATGCAGCTGGAATAGTAACTGCACGATTTGCATCAACTTGACGAAACTGCTCTTCCTTTCTAGTTTAAGGGCACATCATGTAACAATTTTTCATCCGATATTTTTTGAATATATACCCATCGCTGATCACAAAAATGTCGGATGCCAGAAAAAAACACGGGAGGGGAAGGGGCGGGAACAAGCCAAAATATTAGCCGTTTCTATTATTCACTATAACTCCGTAATCATTCTAGCTAGAGCACCCGATTTTTTCATTTTGGTTGTATAATTGTCTTTTACACTTTAAGTTCAGTGCATTTTTGACGTAAATATAATGATTTTCTTGTTATTTTTAATTTTACTGAGTTTTGGTTGAGAGTGACGTCAGTTTTTCGCCACAGATCCTTTACAAGATGAAATTCGGGAAAATGTTTCCTATAAACGTTTTTCGTCATTTTATGTTCTTTCAAAAAAATTTAAACTTATATTAGTATAGGACTAATAGTGCCTGAGTTATAAGCAACTTTATTCTGTCGTGTGCGAAACTGATCTCGGCGTGGTCCAAGGGTCACTTCCCACAAATGGTAGATATTAGCAGCTGATGATTATATATATAAAAGAGAGCTTTCTCTAGTACACGGTATTAGAAACTGCAAACTGTTTCTTTATACGTGTCTCTGGTATATTCCAAAACATGCACATACATGTAGTTTTCTATTTATTTTTCTGAAGAAAATCTGGGTTCGACAACGGTTGTTTTTGCTACAATTCCTTCGATTTATGTACTACAGTGGTACTGAGCGGAATAGAGAAGAAACCAGATTTCAAAATTGCCTTCAAGAGAGAATCATGGACAAATTTCCATCCTCGTTTTTTTAACGTTTATTCTGTTAAATCTTATTTACAAAAGAATCCCTTGCCTATTATTAATGCAATAAATACAGTTTCTATAATACAATAAATCTATAATAAGAAACGTAATAGAAAAAAAAACTTTATACCTAAGTAATCTCTACACAAGATAACAAAGTATTTGATTTCTAGAATTAGTTCTGAATAATGTTGTGCTACTGTTATATCTCGAAAAAGATAAACAACTTTGTGATGTTTTTAATGGATCATTCAGTCTTCTTCATCACTCTGTATGTTAACTGATATTGAAGTTTTACACTCGTTCGGACAACGACACATTGGAGTGCACAAGAAACCGCGATTCTTACATTTGCATTTCAAACTTACACACCCAAGTTTCTAACAGCTACACATTGTAATCTCTAAAGAAGTCCTGGGAATATCTTCAAAACTGGTCTTAGAATTTGATCCTTAAAATACCATCCGGAGTCTTCTGGCCTCAGTAGATCTATCTCACACTCATCAGCATTTCCCAAATTGCTGTTTGTTAATGGGATCTCTATATATGTTGTTTCAGAGCATCACTAGTAGGAGGTAATCTATCCAGGCTGTATTTTCATAAAAGAAGAAACCTAGCTTCATCACAGATATTCGCATTAACTTTGAGGAGCTTCGTGGAGAAAAGTTGTACAGATTTAATAGCTCTTGCTGATAAAAGAATCTGTACTAACAAGGTTCTGGACACAGTTGTCCCGCCCCTTTTGGGACCAAATCTAGTGGACATTGTAGACCTTGACTCCCGATGTGCGGAATGGGTTCGCATTTGCCAGACTAAAGCCTGGTTTAGCAGTAACCGCCGTTGGAACGTCGCCAAGCAGTCCGCCAAGGTCGACCGGCATGCCTGTGGCTACAGAGAAACTGACCGTAGAGTTAGTTTGTGAAAGCGTTGTTTTGTGCTGTTTCGCGCTTGCTCTTGCTGTTTCTTTGCAAGTGTGTGTTTTAATGCTGTTGTAGTCGTATGGCAACGGCTGGGAAGAGACTTTTGTGTTACATTAGCAGTGCCTTTGGACTGATTGTGTGGACTCTGCATCCTGTGAGTGTGGATCAAGAGTGACTGATTATAGTGGACTCTCCTTTAAGCGTAATATGTTTGACAGATAGACTTGTGCGGGATCACGAATAAGCGACATGGCTACCCGAGTGACGAATAAAATCAATCCTGCGAACATTGTTCACCTCTTCCAGGAGCGCGTGCGTACACGGGTTTTTACGCAGACACGACCGAATCAACAGGAAATCGAACTGGCTAATATTATTTGGGTCACGGTCTTGGCTGCATTCTGCAGTGATATTTATGATGTCGAATTCATGGAAACATTGGACATTGGATCTATTGGGCGTGACAGTGGTGGGAATTTCCAAATTGTGGTTGATGATTCGCATACCGCAGCAACTTCTGTCGATTCTCCATACAAATCAAGTCCTACAAAGCGGCGTAGAGCATCGGGAACCGGTCAAAACCCCACAGCCAAAACCCCCACACTCAAGAAATGTCAAAACGCCCACACAAACGGTGATAACCCCCACACAAATGGACAAATCTCCCAAACGCACGAACGGTCAAAACCCCCACAGCCAAAACCCTCACACTCAAGAAATGTCACAACGCCCACACGATCGGTCATAACCCCCCCACAAATGGACAAATCTCCCAAATACACGAACGGTCATAACCCCCACACAAATGGACAAAACAGCCACACATAACAACAGTCACAATCTCCACATAAATGGACAAAACCCCCACACAAATGGACAAAACTCCCACATGCAGAAATAGTCACAACTGCCACACAAATTGACAAAACTCCATACTCATGTATTGCCTTTGTACTTTTTAATATCATTTTTTATTCCACTTAAACTGATGTTGCAACTATTCTTCTTGGGCGTCATAAAGAGCCGCAACAAAGACGTGAAATGACGATCATTTCAGAGTGTGGGGGATTTGTCCGATTTTGTGGGAGTTTTGTCCATTTATGTGGGGATTATGACCGTTGCTATGTGTGGCTGTTTTGTCCATTTGTGTGGGGGTTATGACCGATTGTGTGGGCGTTTTGACATTTCTTGAGTGTGGGGGTTTTTTCTGTGGGGATTTTGACCGTTCGTCCGTTTGGGAGATTTGTCCATTTGTGTGGGGGTTATGACCATTTGTGTTTGTGTTTTGACATTTCTTGAGTGTGGGGGTTTTGGCTGTGGGGGTTTTGACCTAGACCCAGAGCATCTAGTAAAGGTTCTACTGCCAAGCAAAGTTCAAAGCCATTTCCTTGAGGACGAACGATTTTCACCAAGACAAGAAGACTTGGAAAATTGTCAAGTGCGTCATGTCAAAATGCTCGTTCCTTGGCAGTAATGAAGACTCGGTTCGGAAATCACTAAACCGTTTGCTCGAAGCAGATCAAAGAGGAGGTAGTCGGAAGAAAAAGCTGCGAGATGTTTACGAGCATGTTTATGACAAGTTAATTAAAGCCAGAGACAATCGCGAAATCATCCATGACACTCGAATCAAGTACTGGGCAAATACAGGAGCAAAAGAACTCGGTGTCTCAATTTCAAAGCAAGCGACCGCTGGATTCAAAGATTCAAGCGCATCTACGACTTGACATCACGTAAAATCACGAAAATCATCACACGTTCAAAGTTGGTCAAAGAACCTAAACGAACCAAGGAATTGGAAGCATTCCGAGTGCGGGTCAATGGTAAGATCGGGCAGTACGGAGTCGATAGCATTTTCAACATGGATCCGTCTGGTTTTCAACTGAAAATGCACACAGGGAGTACTTTGACAATCACAAGTTCATAGCACATCAAAGTTGGTGTCCAAAACGTTGATTCTACAAAGCAGTCACACAATTCAACCCATTCTGTGAGCTAACGGAACACTACATCCAATGTTATTTATCGCACTAAAGGAAACATCTGACAAAATTCCTGCCAATCCAAGACCACCCCTCGCAACATTTGCAAATCTTTACGTTATCGCCTCAAAGTCCGGGAAAATGACCAAGGAGCTTCTGGAAAAGTGGTGCAAAGATGTTTGCCCCAACTCAGCACCTCGAGATCGACTGTCGTGTCTGATCATCGACTCGTGCAAGCCATACGCGGACATTGATAACATGTTTTTTCGACTGGAATGACTGTTGACGTCCAACAAGTTCCCGAAGGATGTACGGACGAAGGACAGCCGTTTAATGTTCGCCACTTCCGTTAACGTAAAGTTTTCCAACGATACATCGAGGACCACATCTTGTGCGACGAGCCTGACATTGATTTGAAACAGCGGAATCAAATAATGAAACGGCAATCTTTAATACATCATCAACTGTGCTCCTTTAGATTTCGTGAAATGAATCCATCGGCTTGGACGAAGGCTGGCTTCGACGTCGGCAATGCTGGGGCATTCATCACTCCCAAAAATTTCTGCTACGATCGAATTACAGGTGAATGTTTTACTTGCGATGTAGCTACTTTTATTGTATGTGTTTGGTGTAAAAAGAACTTGTGTTTCAGACATTTTTATTATGATCATCATTACCATGACAATCTTGAAGATTATGTCGAATAGAATTACTGGATGAAATCCTGTACTCATTTTCTTTGCAACCAAAAATAAATGGTTTATGTTAGGCTCAGAGTAGCCAAAATGGTCGTGTTGGTTAGCTATAGTATACTATATACTATGACATGTACATTGTTAACTTACGCCTTCTAGGGGTCGAGAAGGAAGGGTTAGAACTTGTCCGCATTTATTCTTGCTCCACCTGAACCGGAAGACGGACGGGGTCAAATTGGGGGTTACATTACTGTACTCATAGAGTATTATTTGCGGATATATTAGAAATGAATCCTAACCACTCTGGGGAGGTCAGAATCGAACAGTTCTACAAAAGTTCCAACGACGTTTACTCCTAAACCAGGCTTTAGTGTGGCGAATGCCAACCTATTCCGCACATCGAGAGTCAAGGTCTACAATATTCACTAGGTTTGGTCCCAAAAGGAGCGAGACAACTGTGTCGCGAACTTTGTAAGGAAAATAAAAGGTCACAGTAGTACTAAATTTTCCACGTAAACCAGCTTCCTTTAGAATATATGTTTCACGCATCTTGACACATTCCGTTAACCAGGTATGACCCAAATGTTAATTATACTCAAATGTTCTGTAAAATATAAATTTTACACTGTTTACCTTTGATTATTATTATTTCTAATTTATGTACCTCGAGAACTGGGCACCAAAGGCCTGTACATCACAATATTTCGTACTGCGATCGCACGTGTACTATGAAAGGGGTTGTGAAGGAGGAGGAGAGACTACCAGCGGTCGCTATCTTAAACTTCGTGAATACTCAACCATTGGGTATCGTAATTTAATAAACGAAATAAGTTGATTGCTAAATTTAATAGTTATGTGCATTTCTTTAATGGTTGTTTAATATCAGACTTGCGAAGATGAAAACGAAAGAAATTTATTGACCGCGCACATGGCGACGACTCCCACTCACGACTTCCTTCAGTTTTATTAAAATAGAGAAAGACTAACAAAGACATATATGGGAAAACAAGGGGAAGTTAAAGGAAGGAGGTGAACAAGAAAGATGGCTAGATGGACCATATGATGGAAATATATTATCTCAGAAATAGTAAAAGGCAATAAGAAAGTGTTACAAGAAAGGTATATTAAAGGGTATATAGTGAAGACAGAAGAAGATAAAGGAGGGAGGAAAAGAAGAGGTAGAGAAGAAAAATACGGAAATATCATCGAAAAGTGGTAAAGAAACTCAAATAGGTACTAGAGGCACTTTATATTCCCGTTCTGTTGCTTTAGAATTGGGTTAAAACTGTTTGTTTTCAAACACATGTTTATCCTCACAACGCTGATTTGGATCCAGGTAAATACACAAATCAGAGTTACTGAGACCCAGATGGCGAGAAATGTTAAGTGGATTACCTTAATCGTTGTTTCTGATTATGACGTAATCATTTACATATTGAATCTTGCCCAGTAAATCAAAGTCCTTTTTGAATTAATCAAGGAAAAAATCAGGTGATAAGTTTATTAGCCATGAACTGGGTTTCTTGAAGTCTTAGGACACAACTGTTATTATCTCTACTCAAATTTCATTGCTTCGGCTTGCCTTATAGAGCCGTTTTGAATTAATCAAAGATTAGTAATCTTCATGACCTACGTCAATAGTCATTCATAACCACATATCCCACCGAAAATATACACAACAAAGCTCATCAATTTACACCAAATTTTAAATTTCTCTACTTAAAACTAAAATTACCATTCATCCGATAACGCATTCACACCATATTAGACAATGTATATATACATATAAATACGTAAAATATTGCTTTAGAAAGAAATTATTATCTAACTACAAACGACAACATTTATTACATCTACAAACGAAAAAAAAAACAGAAAAGTAAATTAATTACATACGGTTACATACATACTAGTGAATATAAAATGATGCGGTATATCCATTAATATTTAGTTTATGAATTTTAAGGATATTTTATTATTTAAACATAGCTCATCGCACAAGTCAGACATTTATAAGGGGAGATCGAATCTCTTTCGCTATAGTTTTGGAAACGAAATCCACTGTAAAAGTTTAATTGTTTCAAATAATATCAGTAATACATATTGTCTCTATACTTTTACACACTAGGTTCCATGCACCCTTTGATGGTACATAATACAATAGTTTTGATTGTTTACTAATTTGTCCATAACAGACGCACAATCATTGAAACATATTACAGTAGCCTTTAAAGCTATTAAATTTCCAAAATTAGGTTCTGAACTGACTTACAAGTAACACTTCCCAAGTGTAACATTCCAATTTTGATAAAATTTGGCAAGTAGATACTACACATAAAATAAACGAATACGTCTTTTTTATTTTCTGCAGAAAAACGGTTTTAGGATGCAAAAGCACCCACCAAAAATTTTGTAAGTTGATGTTAGAAAGGCAAAAGCAAGAGGACCGAAGTGAAGGAAATTGTGCACAGATATTGCAGACGTAAAATGAGGGAATACCAGTTTTATATTTGCTTGAAAAAAAATGGTTAGGTGAAGCAGAGACCCCTCCATTTCTCTGATCATGTAATATCAAAAGTACTAGTAACAGTAGATCAGATGTGTGTAAAGAATATGAAGAATTCTAACGAAACTTTCTGTATGCACAATACGGAAAAATAAACGAACACGGTTTTGGAGGCAAAACATCCCACCAAAAATTTTGGAATTTGACGCCGGAAAGGCAAAACGAAGTGCACCGAAGTAAACGAAATTGTCCATATATATTGTAGAGGCTACATTGGGGAATACGTGTTTAGTAATTTCCTGGTAGAACAGTTAGGTGGGGCACGGACCCCTTCACACCTTTAAACACGAACTATCAAAAGTGCTAATAACAATATGTCAGATGTGTGTAAAGGACATGAAGAATTGCAACAAAATTATGTCTATGGACAATACGCAAAAATAAATGAAAACGCTTTTTTAATTTCTGCGGAAAAACGGTTTCAGGTGGTAAAAGCCCCCACCCAAAATTTTGAAAGTTTTGTCCCGAAAGAGCACAAAACGTAAACCGTAGTGAATGAAATTGTGCACAGATATTGTAGTCGTAAATTGAGGTAATTTATTTGCGTATTTTCCTGGAGAAAAACATTTGAGTGAGGCAGGGACCTTATAAACCGTTGATTAATAAATATCAAAAGTCAGTCAGAAATATCAGTACGTCAGAAGTTCCTAAAGAATATAGAGAATTGCAACGAAACTTCGTATAGGGACAATTTTCAAAACAATAAATGAAACGTGTTTTAATTTGTGCGGAAAAACAGTGTTGTGGTCTAGGCTCTCTCCGAAAAAAAGTAAATATTACGATAATAGCACAGGAAGGAGTGGACCGAAGCAAATGAAATTGTGTGTAGATATTGTATATGTAAAATAAGGCCTTTCGTATTTCTCAAGTGTCTTTATCCGTTTTGTTTCAAATTTGAGACATAAACAGCAAACAGGAAATTATTCGACAAATGTTTCTGTTTATGCGGAAAAACATTGTAAGGGTTAAAGGTGCCTCCTGAAGTACTATAAGATGTGCTGTGGTGTATGTTCTTGTTGTTTATCTGCCAAATTTGAAGAAATCGGGTGGAGACATATATGAAACACGAAAGGTTTTAATTTACATATAAAATATCTACATACAATTTCATTCGCTTCGGTCCAGTTCTTCCGCCACTCAACGTTTCGGTCTTCTCAAGTTTTTTTTTTCTTTTCAGGAAAATACGAAACACCTTTTCCCTCATCTTACCTCTACAACATTTGTGCACGATTTCAATTACTTCAGCCCACTTCATCTTGCTTTTCGGTTGTTAAACTCCCAAATTCTGGGTGGGGGCTTTTGCCTCTTAAAACCATTTTTACACAGAAAATAAAAACCTTGTGTTTGTTTATTTTCTGCCTATTGTCCCTACACAAAGCTTAGATGCAGTTTTTCATGACCTTTACGCACATCTGACATACTGTTATCAGCACTTTTGATATTTCGTGATCAAAGGTTTGGAGAGGTCCGTGCCCCATCCAATCGTTTTTCGAGGAAAATACGATACCCGTATTCCCTCATATTATGTCTACCATTGCTTAGTAAAATTTCATTCACTTCGGTTCGCTTGTTGCCTTTTGGGCGTCGACTTTCAAAATTTTCTGTGGAGCATTTGCCCCTATAACCGTTTTTCCATAGAAAAATCACACATTCGCTTTTTTTTTTGTTTTTGCGAATAGTTCATATGCAAAGTTTCGTTGCAATTCTTCATGTCTACACACATCTGACATACTGTTACCAGCACTTTTGATATTTCGTGTTCAAATGTTTGGAGGCGTTCATGCCCCACCTAACCGTTGCTTCCAGGAAAATACGAAACACATATTCCTTCATTTTACGTCTGCAATATCGGTGCACAATTTCGTTCACTTCGGTCCACTTGCTTGTGCCTTTCGGGTGTCAACTTTCAAACTTTTTGCTGGGGGCTTTTGCACCTTAAAACCGTTTTTCCGCAGAACATAGAAAACACGTATTCGTTTATTTTATATGCCAAAGCGTATCTACAAGCTAAATTTTATCAAAATCGGAATGTTACACTTGACAAATGTTACTTGTTAATCTAGTATCTTCATCCATTTGATCACATAACCAAAATCGAGGTACATTGACGATTAGCTGGCAAATCTCGAAAGATCAAAGTTAAGTAATGTGGGTTGGACTACGAAGAGTTTATTTATTTATTTATTTATTTATGACTTCTTTTACGTGACAAAGTTAAGGCTCCGCAGCTTTCTCCGAGCACTTAAGCACGTGCATATATAGTAAAAAGTAAGAAAAGTATTGAACCACATTAAAAAGGAAAGTATTGAACCACGTAAATATACTACTTAAGTAGAAAAACTAGTTAAACACTTCAAACAAAAATTGAAAAGAATATACATTAGAGGAAACAAAATAACATGGAGAAACCTACTTTTCATATTGAATGTAGTGGTACTAGAAGTGTGAATATATAAGCTGTACAAGTTAAGATGGGCTACTTATTGGTTCTGTGTTCATATATGGGTTATTAATAATCTGGTAAAACGTAGATGCCTCATGTGCTACCAGTATCCTTATCTTTACTTAAGAGGAGGGAATTTACAGTTTTTTTTTAAAATTTGACAACTGTGGAAACGTTGTGTATTAATTGAGGTAAACTGTTTCAGAGGCTTGTAGTACTTACTGTGAAGGATTTTCAGTTATGAAGAGTTATGAAGATTAATTTACCATTATGGACGTCTTAGGTGGATTAGTCACAGAAAACTTTATACTATATTGTTGATCATTACTCATCACTGTTACAGAACAATCATGAGAACTTCACATGAATAAACGACACTATCAGAGTTTGGAGATTCATAGGTCACGAAAAGAGGATAGGGATGTAATAGTATTAGAGAATTTAGGTTTCACAATATTATATGCATATGTAAAAGGTTAACCATGAGGCAATATAACCTGCCTCCTTAAAACATCCAACATGCAGTTACTAATGTGACAACATAGTGGTGTTAGACACATATATAGGTCATATTACAACACAAAGAAAGACGTGACACTTATTTACAACGGCGATATACTCTACAAATACTAAGGGTTTATATTTGTCGACGTTACGAAACCTATAACAACAGAATGTATCAATCGTATCACAGCTAACCGGGTAAACTAATGAAACCATTCGTTTACATCAAAAAGACGTATCTCAACATCATACTATACTCTTCATAATAAAATCCACATCTATCACGTATTTATATTTCAAAACATATATTTAATCATCTTATACGATTCGCAGTTAATTACTCTGTTTTAACACACAAAAAGAAGAAAACTCGATAAACCTAAAACGAGTAGCAGCACCAAGAATGTGTTCATATCCTAATCAATCATTAATGATTTTGGATTTTAATTAGTAAAGGTAGCTGGCAGGCATGACAGCAAAGTATTTATACACTTTGTGGTATACTAATGAATAGTTACTGCTCATTAGTTAGCAGTACTGAAAATGTTTTAGACTTACCATACGTAATAACAAGTTTTAAAGGAATTTAACAATAATTTCGTAGGACCACGAAACATAATCGGTAAAGATGCATCTCTAGTGTAGTATTGAAACAATACTGAACGCAATGACCACGACAGCTAGTGGCGTCCGAAATCTTATGTACTGATATTACGAGGTTAAAGGATTCTGTAAAATATCTCAAGATCGTTTCATTGTAGAGGAAAAGAAAACATGAATAAATCATCCACCGGATAATCGTTCACGACTACGATAGGTCAAAGTTGGCGATGGTAAAAACATTCCTCTTGATACGACGGAGGTATATAAAACTACAAATTATTACTCACAACATCTCATGCAAATAAAAACAAACCTCCAGATAGTGTCACTAGGTTCAAATCAACTATACTAGGTGGTTATACAAATTATCAGGTTAAATGGAGGGCAGGTTACGAAAATCAAAATACTTTCAGAAGAAATAGAAAGATAGCTAGAAGAAGGGAACAGAAATGTACAGACGAAAGGAAGATAGAAAATAGATACTACGAGAATAGGATCTACAAAATATGCGACAATCGTAGACTTTAAAGCCAAGCAGGTGCATTAAGATACTGAAACAGACGACCTACTAAATACCTGGTATAAAAACGTTTCCCCATGAGCGAGAATGAGTCCGCGTCCTTGGTAAAGCTCACAAAGGACATAAGCTTTATAAAATTTTTACCACTCACTGTATATGGCCAAGCCCATAGCAATTACGGTCGGATCTACCGAAAAGATGGTGCGGTCTCTTAGTTTAGAAATTTCTATATAACAAAAAAATTATCCGACCCCTGAGAATAGCTTAGGAGAAGATTTAGAAATAGATACAGAAAGACTAAGGGCCGTAGACCGACAGGATAAAAAATAAAATATCAAAAAAGAATAATTTACTCATGGCAAGGTAAAATAAGCCAAAAACGAGCCAGCCGCTGTAGTACTCAAGGGTGGGACGGGATGGCTCCGTACCTGATACGGAAGTAAACTATCGTAGGAAATATTAATACTATGATATTATCTGTGTTATCCTATATGCAAAAGATAATTGATTTATCTCCATGCAAACATTAACGCTTAAAGTAAGAAAAATAATATAAATAAGTAGCTAGGTAACTAATAAATAACTAGATAAATAATAAATAATAATAAAATATAAATAATATATAATAAATAATATAAAATAATATAAATAAATAAATATACAAACGGAAACTACTGTGTAGGCTACTCACTTGTCACCTTGCACGGTTGACTTTAATGTGCGCCAGCATTTCTAATGCACCTAAATTACTGTATGTGTAAATAGAAGAAAAGAACAATATGAATTGAAAAAACGAAACACTAATCGTTTCCAACAACACCATTCTTCTTTCTATTCGATCAGTTTATTTCACTCGCGATACTTTTATTTCTTTTTTTCTGAGTGATTACGATGATGCAATCAAGTTGCGGGGTGTAAATACAGCTATGCATAAATAAAACACTCCTTTAGTACGAACTCTCAATGCGAGAGCCACCACTTGAACATTCATTACTATGCACTAACATTCATGTATCTACAAATAGCAGGACCCTAACCAGTGGCAAAAGAGATAATAAATTGGGCTTACATATACTATGTGCTGCCCCATTTACGACGACAATTGCTACATTCTATCTATAAGTATTTGTTTATATTCGTTTATTCATGTGTTTATTTCGTAGAGGTACATCCTCAAGACTCCCAACTCTTAAAATGCCCCGGACTGCCTACAGTATTTACGTCCTATTCATTTATATTTCTATCTATGCCACTATAAATAAGTACTTAAGTATTAAAAGCTACTTCTTATAATCCGTATACGCATATCCGTAAGGATAATCGAGTAAGGATTATAAAATAGATAATATTTCTCAAACGCTGGTCACTGCAACGAAAGGTTGGAACGTCTCAAAATTCACTTTTAACAGCACAAACGAGTACATATATTTACACTTTTTAAGCTGTTATACAGTATATGCGAGCAAAAGTTATATTATTTATTGGTTTACATTTCACGGTGAATATTATTCTGTGAATGAGACTTTTGCATCCGCTTCGCTAACTGAAATTTTCTACTCTTGACGCTATTCATTAACACTAGTAGCTGACTTGTCTTATCTACGCCCACTTGCATCTAGAATTCTACTAATTTATATTCTGATACACATCGCAGTACGAAACGATTTATATTGAAATTGTGTAATCACACTGGCATGTGTATGTGTGCTGAAGATATTCTGTACGTATGCAATAACTAAATTAATCACTGATCACAGCCCTTCATCCATGTGATAGTGTTTTACAACAGCTGATTCCGGTTAAGTGACAATGTGAAGTATAGTTTTATTGCTATTCAGATATTTATTATCAAAGGAGAATAAAACTTCTGATGTGCACACTTGGTAATCATTTTTAAAATGTAATTACTTACTGATATCGTAGTAGTTATCAGAATTTTATAAAAGTTAAAAAAGAGCAATTTTCATAATGCTGATTTCTCTAACGTGCATGCAGTGACAAATGACTTACGAAATGCAATTATTGTTTCACATTGTCAATAAATGAATTACTAAATCACTGTAACTTTACTTCACATTTACCCGCCCGATCTCAATCCAATTTTCAAGATACTTGAGGTTTGAATCTAGAAATATTTATGTAATTTTACTTTAACGGTAGATCCTAGGAGAGGGGGAGATAGGGGGAGTATAAATAAAATTGGGGTAGGGGAAGAAAGAAATATATAAAAATGATCGAAAACAACAACTATCAGTGTCGAATTTTTAGTTTTCAGAGCCTCTTAGATGAACAGTGATACTTTCAATCCCGTTTAAATCCATATTCAAACCCGCACCTTGGGGAGGCGGAGGAAGAGATATTTAAAAATAATCGAAAATGACCGATATTAGTGCTGAATCCACACTTTTGGGGTCGCTGATATAAACGGCGACATTTCAGATTCCATGGCCGGTAACATGGTGTAGGGAGAATATATATATATATATATATATATATATATATATATATATATATATATATATATCTATATATATATATATATATATACGTATATGTATAAATGGTCAAAAAACCGATATTAGTGCTGAGTCTATAGTTCTTGCGGTCTAGAGATGATCAGTGACACTTTAAATACATTTTCAGCCCCGACACTTGGGGGATGAGGAAGGGTGACATACATTAAAACTATTAAATTGTGCAATATCAGTATTGAATGCATAATATTCGGGGCCACTAAGGTAAACATTGATACTTACGATTCAGCAGAGATCCAAATTCAGCCATAGAAACTAGGGAATTGGGGAAGGGGGACATCATACTTCATCATAAAATGTAAGTTATTATCAATATATAACATCGTATTCTGTGATTTGGTGACAAGCTACATGGTTCGTATCATAAGCTATAAATACAAAAAGGTAAGAAAAATTGCAGTAAAATACACGAGATATAAAGATGTGCATTTAAATTATTTATTTCAACCCAGCAAAGTTGGTAATATGTGCTAGTCTACACTAAATATGGATATACATTTCTGAAAACATAAATACCATTTCAATCGGCTCTGACGTGAAAGCGAGGTATCGAGGACTAGAAAGTCTTTCTCCTTGAAACCAAAATATTTTACATTTTGGAGTACTAACTTTGGCCAACAAAGGGGTTGAGGAAGATTCCCTTCTGAAGAAAAGGAACTTTCACTTCTTTATTCAACCCATATTAAAACTTTGGAAGCTACGCCAAGTAACAAAGTAAATAGAAGTCCCTGTTAAAGTTTATTAGTACATCTTTGAATTTGACTTACTTACTCTGAGAACACTATACACCGCCGTGTTTGATGTAACTGAAAAATACTACACATAAAAACTATTTATCGGACAGATTACCGAACCTAGGAAGCTCACAGTAAGTGAAGGAAAACAAATCTCAAAGGGGAAAATTGATCTCCGCAACTGCAATTTTGTAGTTCAGAAAACTGAAACTGAACATACGAATTTCACTTCAAGTCCTGCCCAGTCAACTTCTGAAACACTAACATGGCGTCGGTAATCTTGGACTCCAATGTTTACTTTAATTACTTGACTTTTTAATGGATCTGTTGACGATCCTATACTATTTCTTCGTTTATATGTCATTTCTATCTTTTTGTAACTACGTTTACGTTTTTACAGCCGATCTCCATTTAATTCAATATGGATTTACTCAGCACGGCTTGCAACGTGTTGTCTTGTCGATAGTCTTTACACAATAAGCTACCTAGAAAGGCGCCAAACCAATGAGGAAGCAAGCTATTTCTAATCACGACGCAGAATTTTCGCGCGGTGGCATTACAAAATGAACAGGAAATTGCTAAAACTGAATAAAACCAGATTTTAGAGAAACATGGTTATCGCATCGTGTTGAAGGGGGTTTCAAGTATCCTACCTGATTTCGGATTGGTGAGAAATTTGGAAGAAATTTCATTCAAGTACTAAAATTTGAATTACGTTGAAATAATAATGTATATTCTGTATTTATCCAAATGAGATGCCCGTACATGAGAAAATTACGAGGAATAAATAATGTATGAATAAAATAAATTATTTCCCGAAAACCCACACGGTTAATTATTCTGTAACTTCCAAACTATTTGGATGAAGACTAAACTATTTTAACATGTAAAATGAAGCAATTTAAACAGTAAAACCCGATTATGCGTTCTCTTATTGTATAGTGGGGCTTTAAGTTATTGAGACATGGACCAGGGTTTTAAAAAATAACACTAGATACTCTGTAACTAGAGGGTTAACGTTCTCCCTATCCATTAACAAAATTTTGCTAGAATAAGAAAATATTTCTAAATCCAGCTAATATATATTTATAGGTATATATTTCACATTCACACTCTCATACATTCACGCACTCATACATATTGTCTCAAGACCATGACAACCATTCGCTTGGGATATTGGGCCAAGATTTAGCTTTTGTTCTCTGGAGTACAATCAAAAATTTTTAAGTTTTGGAAATTATGTACTCGTATGTTAAATCCTGAGTAAGATTTCTCCTTTCAAATTATCTACGTATGTATAGGACAGGTGATAATTTAATCGAACACTAGAGATAACAATTCATAACATCTAACTAATTACGTTTAGATGAGAAAGTGTCGGAACACACGATCTCTCTTTCTGGGACCACAGTTCTGTTTTTACTATTACTTAGTATTTGAGGAGAGGTTTGATTCTGAGGTCTATCGATTTCGATCTATTATCTGAGGTCGATCTATTATTACCGTTCTCGTAACTGTTACCGTTCTCCCTTCTTCCATTATTCTGCTTGTTAAAATTTCCCCGATCATTATTACCACTACCTGGATTCGATTCCATGTTCGTTCTGTTGTAAGGGCTGTAATACCGGCGGTTATTAACCATAGGGCGGTTACGGAACGGATGTCGGCCACTGCTATTGTTAACATCTGAGCTGTCCCACTAGGATACCTGGATCCAACTTGGGTATAGCTAAGATAATCGGTTTGGCAATTTGCCGTAACTTTATTTCTCACTGGTTTTACTATCTTAGTCTGTCAGGCGAAGTGCTACTTGGGAGGATAACCGACCTCTTTGTCGCATAGTGCTGCCAGGCATGAAGTAACATCTCGAACAGTTTGACATAAATGAGATGCTATCGCTCGCGATTCGTCTGGGGAAAGGGCATTTACTATTATATCTACAAGTTCAACTTGAGAAGGATTACCAACAATCTGATAATACAATTCAATAATCTTCCAAGCATAATTCAGCAAGGATCCATACATGGAACGATCATAGCGCATCGACTGCAGGTCACGTTTTTGAAGGCGCTCAATGTGCTTGTTACAGTATTCTTCCTTGAACATTACCAGAAAATCACTGTAATTCTGTATTCTTTACTTACTTGAGAGATACCACACACCTAATACCGCTATTAAGTACTTTTCTACAATCTGGACGCTTTCGCTATTCGTAAGCTGGTACATATCCAAATATTGTTCGAGTTTACGGAAAAAGACATGACGTAGACCATTGATAACGTTGTTGTCGAAGGTTGGAAGCAGCGCTATATCACGGAGTGAGACTTGAACTCAAGCTCGGGAAATACTGAAGGGAATGTAGTGGAACCAGAGCACTACTCTGGAAAGCTGGAGTTGTCACATAGTTTGTCATAGACGGCATGGTAAATTTATATGATATCCCCGGGTATACGGTAGAGATCTTAACGTAGTACCAATTAAATTTGTTCCTACCCTGAGACCAACCGTGCTCACAACCCAAGGTCCGGCGTGAAACATTATATTTTTTTAAAATATCCAAGTTAGGGTACTATTTTCACTTGATAATGACGGAGCATTTACTTAGGCTACCATGGAGATAACTACACTTGTTCGTGATACGGTGCTATAATAGTTTAATGGGTGTGTCCAGAATAACTGTTGCATAGGATAACGAAATGTCGGATTCCACGCATCAGTTGACACCCAATTCTTTATCTTCATATGTTTTCAATTGTTTTCATTTAAATGTGTTACAGGTGTACTATTTCCCGGAAGAGAAAGATTTTCCTCTATTGTATTATCCTCGTTTTGTTAATCACATTGATTTTGAAGAGTAGATATCTCGTCTCGAATCTCACTAATAGCCTGTCATTACTTTCAGTTTCTTATCCACCTTCCAGCTACCAAATAGTTAGTTTAATTTCTCTATTTCAGCTTGATGCTGAGCGATGTTCTCATCTACATTGCCGAACATCTATTTTCTCGAATTTATTATCAATACCAACCAATCTATTCTTGGTTTCCTTTCTTAACCCTTGTCCGGGCAAGATATGTTTGTAATGTAGACGGGCAACTGGGTCCTTGCTAAGTCTATTAGCCTTACCAACTCGATATGTTCATGACTTTACCTTCAACTAAAGATAAAAGAATTCAGAATTTTGTCATCGAAATATTTATGGTTATTGAGAAATTCAAAAAAAATGAAGCTACTGGGACTGGGTGACCCCGCTTGCCCGGATAAAGGTTAATTCACTAATATTGTGTTAAGTTTCATACTCTACCTGTTCATGCTTATGCAACATTTCCTACTTTAACTTGCTTAAAAAGGAAGTAAAACCAAGGCTTATGTTATCTTTTTCTTCATCTTTCGAATCAGAGCGTCGTTTTCCCTCTTTGAAGTATCAAGCTTTTCCTACGTATGCCAAAATATTTCCTTTATGTCCATTTTAAACTCTCTTATTTTCGTTCATATTACCGAAGTTTAAAGTTTCCTCGTGCCTCATTTGTTGATTATCTCGCCTCCTTTTCTCGAGAATATCTTGATTCATTTATTTTACAAGAAGTAGAATGCTATTATCGCCAAGTAACGCATTTTCCTTTTCGCCTACCACTGCTTTTTCACTATTTACATTGGATGGGGGATCGCCTATTAGATCTTTACCATTCTAATCATCTTCTCGATCAGATATGTCAACTGGAGATAGCTGGCCTCAATTCTTTGGTGCTGAATGATATTTTCTGTCGGGATCAGGATCCTCGGTATCTTTATATACTGATACATTCACACCGCCCCATCACTACTCGTACTTTTCTTTGCAGTTGCTTGAGAGTGATCAAGGTCAGTTCATAAAAAGTTGATCCACTGAACCTTGCAACCATTACTTCTCACGACCCTCAGTGACACTCGTTTCTTACTTTCTTGAGAATTTCAATTTATATTGGATAGACGGCACTTCTGTATCGCTCCGATCTAATGTCTCTATGTACGTTGCCATATAGATATATACACAATATCAATTCCTATTATTAGTAGTATATTTTATATTCTCAAATTTACATGGGTGGACAGAAAAGATCCAAAACGTTTGCAAAAGTGTGAAAATCATACCTAGCATGATGTGGGGCCTCATTTTGCGTCCAAAACAACTTGGATCCGACGTGAAATGGACGTATACAGCTCACAAATCGTGGTGTGTAGCATTTTGTACCATTTTTCCTCCAAGACAAGATCCAGTTCCTTAAGGGATACTGGTGGAGAGTAATGAGACAGAACACGCCTTTCTAACTCAGACCACAATGGCTCAATGATGTTCAGATCTGGTGATTGTGGGAGCCAGGGGAGGTATGATAGCTCTTGGTCATCCTCCTCAAACCATGATTTCACCGTTACTGCAGCGTGACAGGGTGCCAAATCATCTTGGTAGATGCCATCACCATCAGGAAACAATATTTGGGCCATGGATAAAACCTGGTTCCCCAAAATGGCCGCATACGCCTTAGCATTCATCATTCAATGCATGGCTATGACGGCACCTGCAGAAAACCACAATATCACTGCCCATACTGTAACAGAACCACCCCCTGCTTTACAGTTAGGACCAGACAGCCTGTAGCATAGGCGTGGGACGGTGATCTCCATACGTCAACACAACCGGTTGTTGGAAACAAGGTGAAGGTAGATTAATCGGACCACATTACGTATTTCCACTGCTCATGAGTCCACGCCTTGTAGTCCTTGCACCACTGGATACGCCTCTTCGCATTTACTCCTGTGACCAGGGATTTGGTGATAGCGGCAATGCCATGAATATTCATTTTATGAAGTTCCCGTCGCACTGTTTTCGATAAAACCGGGTTCTGTAGGTAGGAATTCAGTTCAGACGTACTTTTCATTGCAGTGATCTTTTTAGATGCTACAATCCGTTTTAATGCCAACCGGTCTCTATCTGTCAGATTGTCTTTCAACCACTGTTGTGCTTTGCAGACGTCATTTGCCCATGAATTGTGTATGCTCTCGTGACATTGGACACAGTGCATTTTGATAGTCCCACAATGTTCGCCACTGTTTCCACTGAAGCTTCAACCAGACGGGCATCAACGTTCATGCCTCTTTGGAAGTCTGTCAGGTCGCTCGTTTTACCGCATCACATTCACAGCACGACATTCACAGGTGAATTGGTTACCGCTGATGGAAAAGGAAGGTCCACATGACACATTGAAAACAAAAAACTTCAGCAACCGCAACACGTGCTGTTTAGTGAAGGACCACTACGTGTCCTGTATGAAGTCTGTAGATTTTTTGTCCAGTCCCTGTATGTATGATAATCTATTCATAAGAAACGGGACTCATATTAACTTCATATTTCACCAGTTTCTTTGACTTTTTCGAATTTTGTGTTTCACTCCCTCCCTTTCACTGTGCAAGGAAAACAGAAACAACCGATCGGCCAGTGATAACAATCCGTTTACTTAATAAAAGAACTCTCTTACCTTTCAACTAGCGGCTAGCTCAACGTACGGTTTTAACATTTTGTCGATAGCGGATCAATTACCCATTTTGATATGTATTGAGAAGTTAGTCCTCCACGAAACTCCACGGCGCCGTTATCTTTGGTTAGCATTCCATGAACCGGTTCCAAAACAGCCGAAACCAGCAATACACCAGAAGAACGGTCCTGTGTGTTTAGTGGACTACTGGTGGCATCATACATAGGGAACTGCTACCACCTACTCAAAGCAGCAATGCAACTGTAGCAGTCGGCAGTCGGCAGTTGAGCCGTGTTTAAGAAAGAAAAACTCAAAACTCTTTAGCCACCACTTCTGAATCGCAACGGTGTCCTCCTGTTACAGGACAACGCCGAGCCCCACATAGCCTATATGGAAACACTATTCCATATGCCATTTTCCACAGGCGTTGCACCGTCCGATTATCACCTATTCTATTCGTTGGAGAGTCACCTAGACGACGTCATTTCACATCACTAAATTCTATCGCGATGGAATCCATGGCCTTCTAAAACGTTGGCAGAGGGTCGTCGCTGCTGATTGGGACTATTTTCGATCTTCCAGTTACGTCTTAGATGGCATATCGATGTTCGAAGATGGTGAGTGAAAAAGCGAGATAACTTTCTTGGTTACCTGTATAAAAGTGTCAACTACTTCCAGCAAAAGCTAGGAGCGTTAGTTGCATAATAACACATTTATTTTTTCTACATGCATGGTCATAACAGTAAGACTTCTTTTGTTCGACACAGGCTATTTTCCACCATTTATTTCAACGGTTGAGTTCTTAACGTTTTATGACACTTTTCTCTTTTTAAGTTTTGGCATTTTTATTGTTAATGCTACTTATATGTAACAAAAGTATAATAGAAAAAGAACTATTCTTTCAACTTATTGCGTCCTTTACTTTTTATAGTTCTTTTGCATTCATACCCTAATTTTATTACGTTTCCTGTATTGTGGGAGGTTTGTTTATATTATGGACGTTTTATTTTTATTTAGGAATTAATTTAAATTAAACATATGTCATTAATTGGACATTCCATGAAGAAGCAAATAGCCTCTGGGTTGACGTCTTAGTTAAAAACATGGGTCTTCCGTTCTTTAATTTATATTAAAATTTTCACTCTCATTTCCCACAGATACACACAGTTGCTTCTTTTTAAATAAAATTTCATAAATTTTCTTCACAGAAAACCTCTTAGAAAACGGCTCTAAAAGCTGTATCCATTACCTATGGGCGAATTTACCTACATGTGCATTATTTTTCTGTGATATTAAACACCATATTCCATGTGATATTGCAAAGAACTGGTTTAATGATAATTGGAGACATTGAATAAATTGGTATATTTATGTTCTTGTATTTGATTACTATGTTAAAATAGCAATTGTTTACGAGAAACAACAATTTTGGTTTAAGTTAATAATGAACAAACATAAATTATATCATATTTACTCTGGATAAAAGTAGAAATAAAGTAACTCATAAAGTATTTATAATACCAACCTTTATGTTAGGTACCACAAGATAATTGTATTTAAAAGACATCGTGTTGTCAGCCGAATATACGAATACATCTGTTTTATTTTCCCTGAAAATAAGCATTTTGTATAAGAGTATAAATAATAATAATAATATAATTTATATTCAAAAATACGTATAAGAGTTTAATACAAAATTAAACATAATATACAGTATTTACTGTACCTCATAATTAGTTAAAAGGAACCAGGTCAGAATTTTATCTTTTTCTATATTTATTCTTTTAGAAATACTAGTTTTAATGCTAATAGTACTAATTCTTTTTTAATATAACTTCAACATAATTTTATAACTGTAATTTCTTGTCCGTAGCTTTCTCTCGGATAATGCAAATCAAATGAAATAACATTTCTAGCTTTGTGTCCCGCGTTTAAATAAGAATTGAAGTTTTATGAAATGCGCCTAGCATATCTTGAGGAGTTACCAACTAACTGTTGTACATAGTTTTTGTTTCATGCAATACGAGACGATTAGTTTTGTAAATTACACATTTATTTGAGTTCGAAGTCTCAACTAAATTCTTGTGAGAGAAAATAGTCACTGACACATTTAATGAAGGAATCAGAACAATTGTCTGTTTTGCCTTTATCATGTATATCCTTAGCAACATTGACTGCTATATGACACATCCCGATTTTCTTTCTATTTTTCGACTCCTATTAAAGATTTTTTAGAATTCCGACTCTCTCAAGTAAATAATAATAGTAATAATTGCTTATAAACTGGAATGTCAGTTTCGGAGATAAGCTTTTATCAAATAACTTAATTTTAGATTAAAATCAGGCGCGTAATCTGATATACCTGATAAAAATAGTTTGTGACTACGATGGAAGTTCGTCCAATATTTAATATGATTTCTTATAATAAGGATGTCATAGAACATCGAGGGGATGATAACTTCAGCGGCAATATTGAGATAAGATGACCAGTCTAAATATGTGTAGATGAGGCATTGATTATCTCAATATCCAATAATTGGTACCAAGTCACATTATATCTCCAAAGTACATTCAAATATCTACTGTACGGATAGATTAGATTAGCACACAGTTAGAAAGGTAAACACTAAATCCTAACATGAAGTATCTTCAATAACTTCACGAAATTCAGGCTTCAATAAACTGGTTAAGCATTCGACCCAAAATATTAATAATGTGAAATACAACAGATTTTTCTAACGATGTCATACTGGGATTCAGAACCAGAAGTCTCAAAATGTGTCTCTAGTCTCAAAATGAATATTCATGTTACTTCTTTCTTTGCATCGGGAAGTCATTTTTTGTGAATTTCAAGAATGCATGGACAATGAGATCTTTTATTTCTAAACTTTTTCCTTTCTTAACACTTCACAAAAATTAATTTGATCTTTCCGTTTCACAGATGATCTCCGAATATATTGTCTTCAAACCCATTTAGTATCACTCTTTTCTCAAATCTGTAATACAAAGAAAGCTCTCTTTATTTGCTACGCAGATATAAGAACACATTTTCGTCAGCAGCATATGTGTACGAATCTCGATGAAAGCATTATTAAAGGCCTTTATCCAAAGTAATTTATCTTTTGTTAAGCTGGATGTAATATATGAATGCTATATGTACCACTTTCTTTTTTGCTAAAATTTCTAAATAAATAGTTGGTAATCTTGTCATTCCTATAAAATGAGAAACGTTACAATTATTAGGTTATTTAACCATTTCTTCCACTACACACAAGAGAATGTAGTACGTAGCTTTTTATCGAGAAATTTTCCAAGTGATCAAGTTCATCTGGATTACTTAGAAAAGCAAAGCTACGAGGATGGGCCCAGAAGAAACCGGACTTTCGTTCTAAAAAAAAATATTACATTTTTTACAAAATTCTTTCAGTCTCCTTCAAAGTACTCGCGATTCATTTCTCCCATCTTTTTTCCCACTGTTTGAAGCACCTCTGGAACTCTAAAACTTTTATGTCGTCCAATCCGTTCTGCGAAGTTCTTTCTACAGCCTCTAGACCACCAAAACATTTTCCTTTTAGATTTTGTTTAATTCTCGGAAAATGTCATCATGTTGGTCAAAACGTTTGGATCACTTTCAATCTGATTTTTCAAGTCCTGGCTGAAATTCAGACGAATGATTTGGTTCTGTGTGAGCAGGCGAGAAACAAACTTAGCGGCAACATGTCTCATTTACAAAACCTCACGCTGGCACGAGTTCCAAGTCACTCTGACTGTTCTGAAATACCATAGATCATGAAGCGACGACCCTCGCTGATTTTTGTGCAGATTTGTTGGATATTTTTGTCGTTTTGAAATGATGAAGAGGACCCAGAAGGAGCATGATCTTCAAAATTTATCTCACCACATTTAAAACGGCCAAACCACTCCAAATATTGTGTGCGGTTCATAGTATCCTTCTTGAAAACCTGTTGAAGCATTTGTAAGTTTTCGTTTCTGATTTTCCAAGTAGGAGGCAAACACACTTTTTGTTATTTTGAATCTGCCATAACGATTCTGCAGGCGGCAAACGAGAACAGTTGAGAAAAGCAATAATATGATCAAACGTTAACCTCCTACGCAGACGCCGCTTGGCCAACTGATCTCTTGGCCAACTTGGGAAGGTCTCTACTAGACCCACTTAGCAGGAGATATCTCTACTACGCCTAGGAACGGCAGCGCTCTTTCAGTCCGGTTTCTTTTGGGTCCTCCCTCTTATTTTATAGGATATGAAACTAAAAATGTACATTACATATACAGTGCTCGAATTCTAAGGAGCAGTATTTGAGTATACAGTCGTGGCTAAAAGTTAGGAAGCATTTTCCCGAAAACAGCTTATTTACACTTGGGATGTAAATTAATGGTTCTAGAGATACTTCTTTCACTTCGTTTTCTCTGTTTTACCTTACGTCATATCTACGGTTGCCATAACTTTTTGATCCAAAGCACGGACAAGCCTTAAAATGACGAATCATCAAAGATATGGTGCCCAAACGCAGAACAATAATTTTGAAATTTCTTACCCAAAAATCACCTTTTTAGGTTATCACACGATTATTTACTGTAATACTTGAAACACTATTGGAAACTAACATGTTTTATATTTTTTTTTAATTAACGAAAATATTATAAATCATGCCATTAAATTACATATATTAAATCTTTTCAAAAGAACCTTGGAATGGAAAACTGACACTTTTTAGAAACGTTACCTATTTTATTAATGGTAATTAAAATATAAGTTACATGATGATGATACACAATTCTTTTCACCTGAGTTTTTAGCCTTTCCCGAGTCGGAAATTTTCGGGAAGCTGCAAAAACTGTTTAATACGAACATTTTCCTATTTCACGTTTTCTACGACAGGGACACGGAACCAAAAATACGAACAATCCGTACAAAATACAGACATATGACAACACTAGTTATATCGCAGCAACAATTGTAACATGTTTTAACACATAATTGTGATTTCTTTGATTCTTGTATACACTTTTCTGTACTGAGCGGTTGCACGCTTCAATCCAGTTGTTTGTGTCCGTGTTTTATGAATACTGGCATTGAAATAATTGTTGATTTTTAATAGTTAAGGATGAGTAGTTTTCATTTGCTGTTGATGGGTTTTGAACAGAACACCTGGCTGCTTGCTGATAAGCGAAAAATGCGATTATATTACATGTCAGGCTACTAATAAAGTACTATACTGTACTCCACAGTACTGTTGACATTACCGAAAGTTAAATGTAGACTTTTACATGAATTAAATAGAAATAGACTTTTAAATTAGGTAATTGGAATTCTTTTGATTGTATTTCACTGTGACGGAAATGTTTTTGCTTCTCATGTTAATTTAACTTTTTGTGTTCCATTTAAACAGTCACATGATGTCCGCATCTAAATCATTCTAAGAATTGAATCTACAAACAAGAGCTCAGGTCTGCACACTACATGAAGAAGGCCAGTCAACTCTTAAAATTGCAGCCAAATAAAGATGCAGCCAGTACTGTCACTAAAGCATAGAATACTAAAGGAACTGGTTCTTTTAAGTCACGCCATAGAGCAGGTAGACATCGTGTTACATCAGTTCAAACGGCCAACGCAATTATTCAATTATGTAATCAATCTCCACGAAGTTCTTCAATCAAAATAAAGCAAACCTTCTAAACGACGTCAGAAAACCTAGTTGTAGAACAATCAGACGACGTCTGTTTAATACACTTTTGAAATCATACACTCCTGCTAAGAGATCAAAATTATCACCGTAAAATATCAAGGATCATGTTGCATTCTGCAAACGCTACAAGAACTGGATAGCCGAATGGTAGGAATCAGTGATGTTTGCGGATGAAACAACTTCCACACAATTCTTCAATTATCATACACATGTCCGGCGACCATGCAGCAAGCGATATAATTCCCACTATGTCATTCCAACTGTAAAGCAAGCAGAAAAGGTGAGGGTTTAGGGATCAATTTGAGTGAAGGGACTTGGAGAATTCTGAATTATGCCCAAGAATACTGCCATATATGGGTATGTTTACCTCAAGATACTTCAAGAGAAACTTCCATCTTTTATGAGATTCATATATGTATTTACTTCCAGCAAGACAGAGTCCCCTATCATGGTTCACAGGCTGCCGAGTCATTGATTATGTCTCGTGACTACACACTGCTTGAATCATGGCCCGTAAGTTCCTCAGAGTAGAATACCATCGAAAACGAATGGCATAATAAGAAGAAGAAACTGGCTGACAGGTCTCCAACATCGTAGAACGACATAGTGTAGAAAATTAAGAATATGTGGGTTACTGAAATTACTCCAGAAAATTACCAGGATTTAGCTAGTTCCATACGTAAACGGATACAACTAGTGTTAAACAATTACGGACATGTAACAAAGTATTCAAACCATCATTTTCTTTATATAAGTGTTCGTCTGTCATTGTAGGATATGAAGGAGGATAAAACACACTGAACAAGGTGACAGAATTAGCTCTAAAACCATTTATTTACATCCCCAGTGTAAATATGTTGTTTTTGGGAAGGTGCTTCCAAGGTTTTGGTCACGAGAAACATAAATTTTAATACACAATATGGAAGTAGAACTACCATTCTATACTCAGTACAAATAATTCAACAGTCTCATATATTCTCATACAATTACTAAGTGAAATCTTTTAAATTAAGAAGTATAGTTGCAAAAAATTTTTGTTAAATAGTTTACATGTATGACCGAAAAGATAGTTATTTCAATCAAGGGATATACATCAAACCATCATACCATACATCAAATATGTAACTACATGATTAATTGTTTAGTACATCTTACGTTAAGGTAAGGTTCGCTTTGCATGTAAGATATTACTTGATTATTTAACGTGGGAGTACATAATACTGTCAAAGGGAATAGTAGGTCAGGGTGATTATTTTTGTTGCATGACATTGATGAGGTGCATGTCTTAAGTGTGCTATGTGTACATCATTTTGAGAACATAGGGTACTTGTTATATCTTTAATAACCTATTCACAGATGGAAGGAAGCCTCTATTTTCCTATGGTATATTTTAATGACTAGTACCTGAAATATTTCATATTTAATAGCATCTTCTATAAGAAAATTACGGCATTTAACCTAATACCTTCCATGTATAGGTCATGTAGTTAACAAGCAGCAGAGATGACGATCCAGATCCGCGAATGTGGCCAATTCTTCATACGATTGCAAACCGTGCTAATGAATAAAAGGTTGCAAATACTACTGAAACATTTTCTACATGGATAACTGACTGTACTCCATTGATCAGAAACGTTTGCCATACTATTTTATTAACTGAAATAATATGACCTCCACCTGCTGAAGCAATGATAATTCATTACTGTATAATGTCCATACTTTCTTGTCACTACCATATTTTTGCTATTACTTTAATATGTAGAATTTTACACACAATTCAAGATAAATTTATTCCGTAAAACATCGCTATGAAACTGTATGGGAATAATGAGAACGTATTTCCGTATTTTCGATATAACGTAACATTGAGAATTTGAATGAATTTTGTTCCTATGATTCAGTTATACTACAAAATTCTATATTGTAGTAAACAAAAATTGATCTTGTTTAATACAAGTGTGATAGAAGTGTATTTATACAGTTTATACGTCCCACGATAATGGCGGTTAGGCTAAAGGAGACAAAGATAATGAGAGATGAATGAAATGGTGGAATGAAGAAAGTGGGAGGAAACGGGAAAACCCCGAGAAAACCCACACGCACAGTATTTGTCCACCACAAAGTTCACTTCGCGGGAGCAAGGTTCGAGCCCGGGACCCCAAACACCAGAGGTGAACGCTCTACCACTGAGCCACCGCGGCCCACCAGTTTAATATTGTCTGTGTTTGTGATAAAAAGTAGGTTTAACAAAAATGAAATTCTATTGTACTTACTTCGTCTGGTCAGAATTAGCGATATAACAAACATGGTCCCCAGCTTTCATTGTTACAATAATTGCACTGCAATCAGCTATAACGTTATTGACGGAGCAGTTTTTGAAGACGTCTCCAACTTCTCTAAAATTAAGAAAGACAAATTTGAAAGGATAAAAGCATTGTATCTTTAAAATTCATACTTTTATAAATGAGTCTGTGACTAATAAATATGTTGAGAATAAATACAATTCTAATAGGAAAAGCTGTTGAGAATGGAAATTCGAGTAAGTCTAGGAGAGAACAGTAGAATTAGTGTGATATGTTTGAGGGAATTATGAAGCGCTAGGTATAAATGATTAATATATATTACACACAATACTGAATAAGAAATCTGTACTTCTAAAGAGATGCTCTTGTTGGTTTTTACAATCATGTATTTGTTTACTAACTTTTATTACAATAACTATACGTAAGTAGCATTTCATATCACTAGAACGTCGATGCTTGCATCTGCTACGTGAAGGACCAGGAGGGGGTTAAATTTGAGAGCGCTGGTTTTAAGTAGTTTTCAGAGTGCATTTGCTGAATTTGAGTTAACGTGTTGAACTAAATTCGAAAAAAGAAACAATCCATAGAATTGTGCTTTTTATTTGTAAAAAACGGGCTGAACACAGGGCGTAAAACTGCTTACATATTATACCAAATTTCTTCTAACACTATGCAGAAAACCAGTATTATAACTAACACTCGACAAGTTCTATGAGAGCCTAAGTGTTTATATAAAGGAGAAAAGTGACACTTAAAAAAGTAATACAAGTTTTAGATATAACAAAATGTAAAGAAATGTTTGGGAAAACAAAGATGGGAAGCACCTATGAATAAGGGAGGATCAAATTGGCCCACACCAAATGAATTATTTAAAAAAGGAACAATGCAGTTGAAAAATGCGAAAACGAACCTTTCTTCAAAAGAAACAATCACAAAAAACAGAGAATATCTTAATATATATTAATCCATATAAACTGAATAAAAAAGAACTCAAAGGCAAAATTGTTCTTTCTAGGCATATTCATTTTATAATGTGTTTCTATTGATTATATATATAGATTTCTATCGTACTTTAGAAAACCAAACCATGTAGAGTAACACAATGGAGTGTTGGGTTAGAATCGAGAGGGTCCCACAGGTGAGGAATAACAGTATTTAATTTAATAGAAATGAAACCCATAATTTCAATGAGATAAAATAGTAGCTACAGGGGCGTAAATAGAAGGTAAAGGTAGAGCTAGGTTTTGCAACTGATTTGGATTAGCCTTACCCTAACACAACGCTGATCCAATCTTCTCTCTCCTAAAACTCTCAGATTGCGGTCGACGTAAACTCGCAGGTCAAGGCGACAAGAAGTTCTCCATGAAGGCTCGTCCGTCAATCGACCAAGGCATCAAATGTTGAACTCCAGACTCGGTGAAGGCGAAGCGTTCTCTGAAGTGGTTGGGTTCCTGATCAAGGTCAAGAATGCCCCGGACTGATCAAGAATGACCAAAACTAACCAAGATTCAATCGAATGACCAAAATGACCAGGATCAACTGAATGATCCGAATTGTTCCTGATGAAGCTTTCTCAAGTCTATTTATTTTGACTGTCTCCCTGACTCCATGCAGGAAGTGTTTCGACTGTCTCTCTGACTTCATGCAGGAAGGGAAGGTGGTTACTCACTTGTATTCATGCACAGTCAATTACGCCAAATTGACAGAACTGAAGTACACATATCCTCCTGCCGATGACAGCAACAAGCAGCCTTACTTCCTACTGAAGCTACAAACGTCGTCGAGAAACACAGACTCTATACAGGAAAAGAATGACTTCTCAGAATCAAAGTACATACTCATTCATCGATACTATTTCCTAGTTGTGTCAATAGTCCCAGGTAGATGTACGAAGCGTTCATTGGTACGATGTTAGTGTATGACCTTGAGATCCTAGTAAAACATACTTATAGAGAAAGCATCTGATCTAGACAGAATTATGTTTCCGCTAACGCGACTGAGACTTCGGGTAAAAGTAATAGGAAGTGCTACCTGCGTTTATTACAATTTAATTACAAATACAATGACTTCCTTGTAATATAGCAAACAGAAGTTAGTTAATTGTTTCCTTGTAGAAAATAAGATGACGGCTGACGATGTCGTTGGCTGATGTAAATGACGTCTAACAGGCGATGAACTTCAACTGTGAAGCCTGCTGGGCTCCCAATGAATGATGAATTAATTTGAGTGTAAATAAAGTTACCGGGTCGGACTTCATACCCCGTTACAGTACGGAGTAGCTACTATGATTCCCAGTCTTGCTCCACAATCATAAAAACGATAATATATTTAGAAATCAACAGGAAAACAAAAGTCTAAAGAGTACTTTTTAAATAATTTATATTTATATGGGTTAATTATAGACCTAAAATATACAGATCAGTGTTATTTGAAGTAGTATGAGATATTACTGCTTTCAGATGATCATAATAGACATGTTACACAAACAAGCGCAATACGACTATGCGATTACGGAGAATGAAATTAGGAGTAGAATTATACTTCAAAGGTGAATTGCCAATTATGATACTATAAATAGAGAAAATTTTTTAACACATTTCGTATTAAGAAGTTGCCTTTTCTGTATATCATCATTGTGTGATGAATTTGATGATAGTATTTGTTCTTCAAAGTCTAGAATATCATTCAAAGGAATCTTGCTCAAATCCCTACAGCTTCATTTACAGGAAGAATATTTTGCTTCAATACCGTTTACATTCCAGGTAAACAAATATATAATAGCGATTTGTGAAACACTTATAATGAATTAAAGAAGTATTATGAAACTTGAAGATCGTGGAGTGCGTTTGGATGGTGCAGAACCAGAGTGAATGAAAACCATGAAGCAAGAAACGGAGAAACATAGAGGTAAATTTTCCACTCTACTGGCATGTCTGGTGAATTTGAAGGAGAAAAGTAACTGTTTTTTAAAGAAAAGGTCATTTTTTATTTGTTCAAATCTCATACATTATCACACATTTATTCATATTAGAATAAATGTCTAATAAGGCTAAATGGAGATGATTTAGTCTGGCAACAATTAAAAACACAAAACTTAGTATTTACTACGAAACATAGATGATGATTCTGTCTGGAAGAAACCGCAAATCTCTTCATCTAACAACCAATACTGTAATAACAATTTTCTAAGAAAATTGAGGTGGATGGATTTGGTAAGTTTTCATCTGAACTGATCTTTTCTGAAAAGCATGTGAGAAGAGTATTGGTGTATCATTCACATAATAGAAATTGAAGGAATCATACTTTTGAGGCTATCAGTTAAATATGAGAAGGTACTGGTAATTCCGTGGCCTACATCATTTCTCGATATTAATTTTAACTTTTTTATTATATCTTAATATGATGTAACCTTATAATATTACAAGTCAAACAGACTTATCTTCTTGGTCAATAATATGATCTAGGTGAAACGCCATAAACGACAGTCCAAGAGATTGTTTTATGTGCCAGAAAACATTTCATTACCTAAAGTCCATGTTGTGATGGGTAATTTGCATTAAGTGGGTATTGCATTGGTATCAGTATTTCCTATTTGTCTGACCTAGCCATCTCTGATTATTTATGATTTTCCCATTTGAAAAAAGCATATCAATGTTCGATTTGCAGGAATTCAGCTGATATCAAAACCACAGAAAACGGGTTTGAGATGCAGGAAAATATTTTTATTTATTTATATTTTTGAAATATATTTTCTTGCAGAAGCTACAGGAGATACAGTAACGATTGCAAAAAGTGTCAGAATGAGAGTACTTGACATATGCATAACACTGACGCTTTATATAATTTATTTTCAAGGTAAATCCGGCAACTTAACAATACCTCCTAACACATATGCAAAAGGGATAGGGAAATATGTTGTTTCTTTTGTAAAATGTTTGTATTGTAAAATTAAAACTCACATCTACCTTGAAATAAATAACCAAAGTCATAACTAGCACAATATTTTTCTCAATCTATAATAAATCAATGCAGTCATATTCCTTTCTTCTATCTTTATTATCTTTATAGTATTGTCAGAGTTTCTATTTCGCACAGAACCTACAGTGACAATGTTTTGGTTAATTTCTGGTGAGGACAAGCGGAGAGGCAGATCACTTTTTGAGAAGTCAGGTATTGCTTTTGTATACCGAGAACAGTAGCTTTATATTACATCACATATATTGCAATTCAACATATTTATGGTATAATGGGTGTAAGCAAAACAACCTAGGAGCATTCGTCCCTTTCTAACTTCGTCATTTGACACGTGGCCAATCTGACTGACCTACGATATGTTAGGGCACAGGCAGCAGTATGTTCTTCTAGGAACAACTAACCTCTAGCATAACAGCTTATTCTCGAAGAAAGGTAGGTCTAGGAATTAATTCGTGCGGGTGGACAAGAGATGGCGCAACGAACGGAGCGACCCACAGTTCCGTGTATCCACACATGTGTTGCAAACCCCTGTCATCGCGTATCGTTCGTAGTATAGGGCAGTGGATTAAAGCGTCAACAACACCAGTTTGTAGTTAAGTGAACATGGCGCAATTTGTGCCTGATAAAGTGTTTTTGCGGGGTGTCCTGCTGCATTACTTTAACACGCAGAAAAGTGCGACTGAAAGTCATCGTATTTTGGTGGAAGTGTATGGTGACCATGCTCTAGCTGAGCAAACGTGTCAGAAGTGGTTTGCACGGTTTAGAAGTGGTGATTTCGGCTTGGCAGACCAAGAGCGAGCTGGACAGACAAAAAAAATTTCAAGACGAAGTATTGACAGCATTGCTCGAGCAGGATTCGTGTCAAACGCAGGAACAACTTGCAGCAGCATTAGGCGTTGATCAAACAACAGTCTCCAAACGCTTGAAAGCCATGGGAATGATTCAAAAGATGTCACATTGGGTTCCACATGAATTGAAAGACGGAGACGTTGAAAGACGAAAAACCATTTGCGAATTGCTGCTTCAACGACAGAAAGGGGTTTCTGCATCGAATTATTACGGGTGATGAGAAGTGGATCCATTACGAGAACCCTAAACGAAAAAAGGCCTGGGTGAAACCAGGTGAACCAGGTCCATCACAACCAAAACGAGATATTCACTGTGCAAAGGTTATGCTGTGCATATGGTGGGATATGAAAGGTGTGAAGTACTATGAGCTGCTGCAACCGGGTGAAACTATGAATGGAGAACGTTATCGACGACAATTAATGCGTTTGAAGCAAGCTCTGGCCAGAACACGACCAGAATGGGAGAACAGACATGATAAACTTATTGTTCAACAAGATAACGCTCGCCCACATGTCACAAAACCAGTCAAAACCTATTTAGAAAATGTCGGATGGGAAGTTTTACCCCACCCGCCGTATTCACCAGACGTTGCTCCTTCGGACTACTACTTGTTCGATTGCATGAACAACGATTTGATTGGACAGCGGTTTACTTCTTCAGAAGATATCGAAACATGGGTCTCTGACTGGATCGCTTCCAAGGATGAGGACTTCTTTCGCCATGGAATTCGTACATTGCCTGACAGATGGGCGAAAGTGGTGGCTAGCGATGGACAATATTTTTCTTAAGGTATTTATGTATTTTGTGTTTGTACTACAGCTTCAATGTGTGCGTACCAACTGCACGAATTAATTCCTAGACCAAATACAATTAGGAAACTTGGTATTTGGTTTGAGTCAAAGTGAACTATCTCTAATTATATGTCATAAACATAAAAGTACATAACCTTAACATGATCTTCAGAAGCTACATACTATCATACAGAAGTTTATAGTGATTATTGTTTGATTATTTTTTACTTAATTGATCACCTAGTTCACTTTAGCATGAAACAAAACAAGTAGAAGTCGTAATGTTCAAAACAATTTGGCTTTAATGTCGTACAAAACCAAATAAATAATATTTCATTTTATGCATGTGTATTTTATATCCATGGTATGAACTTTGAACTCTGAACTGCTATGAATTTGATCCCCTGTTTCAATTACTTCGACTAAATATGCTCTGTGGTTTTTTTATCCTATTCTTACTCATGTTGAACTAAACACCGTGGCAGCTTGTACTAAGTTCACTGTGGCAGAATAAAAGTGAGCTTTACTGTAAGTTTAAATAATTTAATGAAGGTAGAGCTGGAGAAAACCAATATATTTAAGATAAGTATAGCAGGTAGAAATTTCTCTTTTTTGATTAACATCAGAGCAGGTATGTTAAGGAGATGTCTGAAAATAATTGGATCAAATGGGGTGAAACAATTTATGTTTGCTAATGGAGATTGAATCAGATGCATCTACAGATATCAGTAGACTAGCTTAATTCACTCTTTTTATTCGTGTCATCTGTATCGTAAACGTATCGATGAATGGAATAGTCGAACAGTACTTTCTCTACAAGAAAATTTCGTCTACCACAAAGGACATGATATTTTTAAAGTAATAAATTAATACTGTGTTCATCTGAATGCTCTGCCCGAAGGCAGCTTCTAGCCTACTCATCTAACGTAGTAAACGGGAACTCAGAAGAGCAGTGGCAGGGTAGCCAAGTTATCTCCCTAGTGATTGAAAGGGGTGTGTAAATCTATAAAGTAGAGATTTGGAGTAAAGGATTGATTATTTTATCCGTTTAGAAGAGTAACTTGCACTATCAATTAATAATGTCAAATAACTGTCACTTTATAGTGCAAAGATGCCAGATCATGCACATATGAAAATGAATACACATGTATAATAAATTTCTCATGTGAGAGTTGTGTCGGTTTATGCAGAATAATGCGACTTCAATAACAAGATCAATAAAAGAATAATCCAAGCTGCGAAGCTGAAAGCCTGAACAAAACACATGCTTACTCCCTGGTTTCTACCTATTAAGGTTAGGATTAACAACAGCTCGAGTGTATTTACTAATAATTAACCGATATTTCCAGTACTTGGCCAAAATATATCAATAACTTGTGCAGAAAAGCATAATATTTATTTGCTCCTAGAACTGTAACCAACATTCATTATGACTGTATTTTCCAAACTGTGCTCTGCATTAACCATGGGGACGCACAAGTCATTCGCAAGGCTTCCATCAGCAGCAGTAATGGAAAATATAATAATTAGATGCCAAACAATACAAGAAAACAAAACATGAGTTGCTTCGCCCATCTCGCGGAGAAAATCAGACACCTTTAATCAAGTAAAACTGTTTTTCTGATATATTATTATTAGCAATAACGTTACTAAAGTAGTATTGTTTGTAATAAGTGAATTTTAGTTTGAAATAAAAAATAATGTTATCAGCCATGTTGCACTATTGCTTCTAATGAAGATAAAAGAATGAAAACTGCATTAACATTTTATTTATAATATATATATATATATATATATATATATATATATATATATATATATATATAATTCCTTGTATAAAAGGAAATGCACGATATAGGCAGATAGAACTAAACACTCTTCTGGCTCTACAAGAAATGTTTCCGTAAAAAAGGGTTCCGCAGCTGAAAATGGTTTAGAAAACGTACTACACGATTGACCGGACAGAAACGTTCACTACACATCTAATATCTTTCTATCAGCAGCTCTAGGAATTTTGGGAAAACCTAAGGAGGTCAGAACTTCATGACCTCCGCTACGACAGAGACGTTCTCAATAAGCATATAAACATCGAACTCATATTAAACGCACCTTGGAATTTGAATGAAAGGTCCCATCACGTATAATAATGACAAATCGCGAACAACTAAATTAAATAGTTCTTACTGAATATGTCATGTATTCTGAGTGTCATTTGGGAATTCTCCAGATAAGGAAATTTACTGGGATGTTTCTAGAGGAAGAGAAGATCAACAGTCTGCAACAAATGGTTCTAAGTCAAAACCGCGCAAACAATAACAGTGATGAGCGAAAACAGCGTATGCAAAGACAGCGTGGACAGAAACAGCGCATGCAAATACAGATTGGACAAAAACAGCTCATGTAAATACAGATTGGACAAAAACAGCGCATGGATGAAAACCGAGTATGCAAATACACCGCGGCTAAAAACAGCGCATGGACAAAATCCGCGCGTGGACAAAACCAGTGCATGGACAAGGACAGCGTAGCATGGCTTGTAATGCCCATTCTTTTCCAAAGCAAACATTAATTGAATAATTGTGAAACTAATCTAGTTAAGCACACTAACTCTTGAGCTGAATCCGACCCTTGCTTGTATCGCGCTGACTTGCAATATTTCAATCTTCACTATATACTTCATTTTACTGCTGATTCCTATCAGCCAGGACTATACACAGTCACTCATTATGGAAAATGGGACAATTAGAGCATCCAAAATGTCAATGCGAAGAAATAGGCATACCAGAACATCACGTACTGTGGTATCCAATACTAGAAGAACGGCTAGAGGGAAGAGATCAAATAAAACGGAAAGAAATAAACGAAATTATGCCTAATGAGGAGGGATATAGGGTATTAGGCAAAATATAAAGGACTAATCACAATTGAGAACAAAACAATATACTAGGAAAATTATTAAAATTTTAAACAAAACGAAGAAACACCGCAATAGGAATGACGATTATAATAGTGTAGCTGAATGAATTGAAGAGTGAAATCGGAAAGTGTGGTTTCTGTAAATAGTAATTATATAAATACCTTCAATGAAAAAATGTTTTGGAACGGAAGCAAATCTGGTATCCGCAATGAACTATTCAAATGCCAAAAACGAACCTATAACCTGAGCTATAAAGATAACATAATATAACAAATATAAACACAATGCTATTTATCCTGATATCAAGAATTGTACCGTATTTTTTGTAGAATGAAACGATCGTTTCAATAGCTATGACGCTTATTGTTCCGTGATATGTGGAGAGGGAAACTATGGATACGTCGCAAAAATGTCTCCCAAAATAGCTCTATTGTGAGGTTGTGCTTCTTCTCAAGTGACACTGGAGCCGCTACGAGTCAGTGTGCGAATTAAAGGACATTTTACAGTTGTGATAAAGTGTCCATCCGAGAAATTTAACATGGGGAAATTCAAAACCTATGGAAGGCATCCAGTTCTTCAGAGGGGGATTTCCTCCTTTGCCCCTGGTAAATTGCACGCTGGTAGTATTTAAAGTATACCTGAAAAATACTAGGAGGTATACGAACAATAGCTATATCCTTAAAACAGGGAGAAGATGTAGTATAACACCGTAAGAATGCAATAAAAAATAAAGAATATGGGTGTTGGTGGATAACGTGCGTTTATCCCAATACAACTGTAGCACAATTGCAATTTAAAACGCTTGCTTCATTCTACTGAGAATGTACTACAAAGCTAGATATCAGGATAAATACTACTGCGTTTGTACTTTTTATATTATGTTCTCTTTATAGGTCAGGTCATAAGTTCGGTATATACAACCTTCCCCTCGTAATTATTCCGAGAGTATTGGTATACAACCTTTCCCCTCATACCTATTCCATCTATCGTAAAGAAACTTGGAACAACCATTTTCTAACGTCTTTAGCATGTTTAGATATCCATTTGGAATATCTGCTTCTACTGGGTCGGGACTCGAGAGGAGGTAAAACTTGAGGTTATGGATTTTTGAAGAGAGTTTTCTTAAAATTATCCCGATTTTACCTGTTCATATTCGTTTTGGACGACAACACATAACGTCTCTGGAAAGCTTGTTTCATGCTGGAGAGAATGAATTATAAACCATGACTTTCTAATGAACAGTGTTGATGCAATAGCAATTTGACTGCGAATCTACCGATTTTCTTTATGCTAACAGGTTAATGTGTCCCAGGGACTTACTGTGTTGACATGGCACATAATGCTTTGCGCATGAACACATCTTTGTTATGTTTATCGAATAGTTTAGGTTTGATATGGATGTCCGAATGGCACGTTCATACCCATTCCTTCTCACACTGAACGTACGAGACGGAAGGACAAAATTGACCAGGGTCTGCACTAAGTGCGACGAGTGGACACTGGACCTCAAATCGGTACGAATGAGTATGTCATGATATGGAAATCAACCCAAGAACATTATACAGTAGATAGATTTATATAAATATAAAATAGGAAGAAAAGAGGAAATTGATCATAATAAGAGTAATCAAAAGTGAACGTATACAACGATAGTGAAAGTGAAAGCAAAGTCAATGTATAAAATAATATGGAAGATAAAGTGCGTTACAATATAAGTGAAAACAACACTAAAATAAAAATTGTGAATTGTGCCTACATAAATTGAGCTTTTACTTCACATAGGGACGCAAATTATATGTAAGCGAAGTTGTGTAGCGTTAGTGCAACGTGATATGGGAAAAAATTAAGAGGATGAGTAAATGTATTATTAATAAAGTGCTAACAGGTGTGAAATATCTCATAACGCAAGAGTTTAACATACACGAGAGAACGAAGACAGGTGAAAACCAAGTCACACAAGGTAAAAACGTTAACAACCAGGAGAAGAGATAACATTAAAATACAAGAAATCGTAAGTATGAAGGCTACAAGAGCAATGAGTGATGAATGAATTGAACCAGAAGAGGAGATATTATTGTCATACAAGGAATTGTAAGTATAAAGACTTTAAGGTAACTAGTGATGGATAAATTGAAAGAATAAACTGAATAAATTGAAGAAATGAATAAATTGAATAAGGCTTAACTCGAATGAAGATAAAGAGAGTACTATAAATTAGATTCAATAGTTATATTTTATTTACTTTGTTAGTATATATGGACTTTGAATATTTGTTATTCTCTTGAAATTTTATTGGTTTCGTGGACTTCTGTTGTCTGAGATTTTGTCTTTCTTTCCTCACCCCTTTCGATCCCTTTCCCATCCCACTGTTCTTGTCATAAGAAAATAAATAAATGATGAAAAGTACAAGGAAAAAGCAGCATTGCTGTGATACGAGCGCTATCAACGCGCAAAACCGAATGTTTTCTTTTTGAATTATACGGACGCTAAAAACCCCGCGTTGGCTTTGAATTTTTAAAATAAAATTAACTTTCCTTCCTCAGTCGTAGAGTTTATATTACAAAAATGTGGTTGTTTCTTGATTAAATAAACATTGCTAATACCAATGTGCACGGGAATTTAGCATACGAGAGCAAACAACACAACCTAAAATTGATACTTAATGTGTCAAATATCAGCCATAACTGTTAAATGGATTTCCAAACTACATATAGTGGGGCAAATATATTTCTTTTGTGCGTTCGGTTATCAATCGGACGATTACCAAGGCACGGATCCCATCGTTGCCATAGTAACAGTTGATACACTCAATGGTCTTTGGTTTCCACGAACACAGACCAAATGTTGTCAAAATAATTGTCCCCGTTTTCACGGCAGATTGGTACAAAGTGGAGCCATGTTGGCAGATGAGACAACTTGTCCAAGTCCTCTAATTTTGCCAAACAAGATCGTTTGCTTGGTTAAAAACGGGGACCATTTTTATGAATTTAGTGAAATATTTAATGAAATATTGTTGCAAAGATAAAACAGAAAGTTTATGTTTAAAACTGGAATGTGAAAGTGACAAAATACATGTTAACCAACTACGCATATCCATTAGAGAGTAAAATAGCTTGTTTGTGAAGTAATAAATTCATTTTTTAAACATCCGGGGAAAAACTAGTCAGATACATGGACCCGTATAGAAGTTAGTTTGTTTGGTCAAAATATCCTTATAAAATGCAGAGATACACAGGAAGTTAAATTTTTAAGTTTTCACCGGGAGATAGCACTATCAAACCCTATCAAATATATTGATCTGTGTCGAACTTCATTTGAAAATAATTTAAGAAATAAATAAGATCAAGTTATTAATCAAGCTCTTTTTGTTGATTCTTTGGATTTGTTCTCGCCGCATCTCTCCACACGCTATTTACCTGTAATGTTTATTTTTGTCCATTCGCTGTTTTTTCCACGTGTTATTTCCATGTGATTCTTTTGTCCCCACTCGGTTTTGTCCATGCGCTGTTTTTGTCCACGCGGTATTCACATGCGCTGTTTTTGTCCACGCGCGGCTTTTGTTCATGTGCTGTTTTGACCTAACAAAATATTTTATATATAATACGTATACAGTACTTATGAAAATATACATCCTCCAACATTTGTTACTTATTATTATTATCATTCTTCTTCTTCTTATTATTATTATTAATAATAATAATAATAACAATAATAAATGTATGTATGTATGCTGGTTATATATTAATTGTGATTAAAAGGATAACCTTACTAAGTTTATAATAAAAATTTACACCTGAGCTAATGTACCTTAGTTCGAAGTATCAGTATTACAAACGATAAAAATAATTTCTGGGATGTGAATCCAACGATTATTCCACTACTCTAAGACATCGCTGGTAATAACAGGAAAAACTTGGTATTAAGTGTATTCAGGAAATCGCACACTTCTACAATTCCAATGTTGTAAAACTCTTGTTTTCGTCATAACAAAATAGAAAAGAATAAGTACAAACAATAGTCAAGAGAATTCAAACCTAAATTGTGAAACTAAGTTGTTGAAAATGAGTGATAGAAGTAGTATTAGCGGATGTTGTTGCAGTATTTAGATATGAGGATGTTTAACGGCCTGCTTGAGCATCGAGGATAAATGCTACGTGAAAATACAGTTTAAACATATACTTTCGCAAATAAAATTAAATAAAATCTTTAAGTTTTACGTTTAATTGTCATGCCGCCTAGACTAAAGGAGACGGTTATATATATATTTGGGCATTTCTTTATATTCTTTCACGAGCCATTAACACACATAAGAGATTGTCAAGTACAACGTTTTGTCAGTCTACTCGATATTGGGGAAATCAAAATATCGAAGCGTTAGCCCGCGAAGGCGGGATGTGTTGCCAGTGCACTGAAACGTACTTTTTATACATATTTTCTGTTTATTATGTTATTTCGTATGGACGTTTTATTTTCGTGAAATGTAGAAAAATAAAACTTATAATGTAATCAACCTGAAACTCAAGCTGCCCCATGATGCAAGCAACGGTGGACCAGGGTGGGCAATTCCGACCTCTCGGCAAAAATTGGAGCTCAGCAGCGACGATTCGCTTTGGCCCCACTTCCGTTTTGAAAATTATACCACCAGCCTTCCGCAAGCGGCAGAGGCGCGACCAAACACGCCAATGAGTCACTAAATTAGTCCCTCAAATATGTTAAATCAAAAGCATGCGTGATTTGTTTACATTAAAGTGATTTTTAGAAAACACTAAAAATTACTTCGGAGTGGGTGCAAACCACCAACCTCATGATCAGTAGGCAGATGTTTTTCCGATTTTGACACGGAGGCGATGAAGGAATGTCGCATGAAAAGGAATATCGTTGATGTCTTTTTAATTTGGCCAATCACAGTGGTACTTAATGTAAACAACCTGAACCTCAAACCATTGGTTTTTACAATCCAAATAAACCTAAAATAGTTCTGAGTTAAATAACATTTGTATCAATGACTTCCTTTATGAAAAAAATTAAAACACGAATGTTTTCAAATTTGCCACTTTTCCATACAAATTCCCACCGAGTAAAATTTTAAACTCATACTAACAACTTTTAAATTGATACAACTACTAAACCACAGACTTTCGTATTTAACTTTTACAAACAGGTTTACACGTTTTTAAGAAAATCATTTCTGGAAGGACACTGCCATTCTTTTTATTGTTGCTAGCAATATGATACCCAACTGCTGTAGTGGCCCGATGGGTTGCAAACATCAATAGCCAATAGAAAGTCTAACTGAAGTCTATCCACTAGAAATGTTCCAAAACATTGGTGCACCGGTTTAAGTTTAAAACCGAATGTGTCGATTTATTTAACAAACCAAACCATAATTGGTACTCTTCGGTTTCAAACAGACACTGGATTCATTTTTTTAGAATATTTTTATATATCTTGAAACAGCCCAAACTATATGGAGTGACTTCTTTTTCGATTAAGTAATTTTGAATCAGCTATTTCAATTTTGAACGAAATTACGATTCTCCGTCTTTTTCTTAATAATTTACATGTAACTTTTCGCAAGTGTAACATTCCGATTTTGACAAAATTTCGCATGTAGGTACCACATATGAAATAAATGAATACGTGTTTTTTAATTTTCTGCGGAAAATCAGTTTTAGGTTACAGAATCCCCCCCCCCCAAAAAAAATGGAAAGTTGACGCTCGGCAGGCACGAAGAAATGGACCAAAGTGAATGAAATTGAGCACAGATATAGTAGACCTGAAATGACGGCATAAGAGTTCCGTATTTTCCTGAAAAAAAAAACGTTTGGGTGGGGGACAGAGCCCTCCGAACATTTTATCACGAATTATCAAATTTCCTAATAGCAGTATGTCAGAAGTGAATAAAGGACTTTGATAATTGCAACGTAACTGTGATTAGATACAATACAGAAAAATAAGCGAACATACATTTTTTGCTTGTTTGTGCGGGAATGCTCTTGCAACGAAGGGTAACTCCGGTAGAGGTAAATTTTACCGTGGAAGCGCAGGAAGGAGTGAACCGAACCGAATGAAATTGTACATAAATATTGTATATATAAAATAAAGAATACGTGTTTCACAAGAGCTCCCATCCGATTTACTTGAAATTAACTGCAAATACAAAAATTATATGTATTTTATACTATTTCGGGAGGCGCTTTTAACACTTACAATGTTTTCCGTATAAACAAAAACACATGTCGTTTTACTTTTTTTCTGTTTACAAGCCAAATTTGAAGCAAACCCGATAGCAACACTTGGGAAACACGAATTGCCTTATTTTAAATATACAATGTCCACACACAATGCAATTCATTCGGTTCACTGTTTCCTCCCCTACTACGGAAATATTTCTTTTTTTGAAGTAGCACTTGTCTCCAACATTGGTTTCCGCAGAAACTAAAAACACGTCTTCGCTTATATTTTGAGTATTTTTCCTAAACCTAGTTTCGTTACAATTCTTTCCATATCCTTTAGGAACTTCTAACGTATACTTATTTGCACTTTTGATATTTTGTAATCAACGGTTTCGAAAGGACGGTGCTCCACTTAACCGTTGTTCTTCAGGAAATACGAAACACATATTTCCTGATTTTACATCTACAATATCAGTGTACAATATCATTTTTTCTTCAAACATTTGTAAGTGAGCTTTTGGTACCTAAATCCGCTTTTCCACAGAAAATAAAAGCACGTATTTGTGTGTTTCATTCGTGTATCTACCTGCCAAAATTTTATGAAAATCGGAGTGTTACACTCAGGAAGTGTTACATGTTAGTTTGAAAGAACACGCTCATGATCAATAAAAAATAGAACCATTTTTCGATTCGGTTTGGTTTTGCTTAGCCATCTAAGAAAACCTTTTCTATTACAAACCAAACTACGGTTTACCTGTACGATACATGTAACCGTCCAGATTTACTAGCCTTGACCGTATATATATATATATATATATATATATATATATATATATATATATATATATATATATATATATGTGTGTGTGTGTGTGTGTGTGTGTAAAACTAAAATGTAATGAATATGGTCTCTCTCTAGGTCAACGATACCGAAAGTTGTTTTTAATCCATCGAACTACATATTAAAAATAAAAGGAATATCCTTCGAAAAATCACATTTTCGAAACGTGCCAATGTTTCATAAAAGTTAAATACAAAAAACTGAAGTTTAGTAATTGTCTTAATTTTAAAACTTGTTGATATGAATTTTAAACTTTATTCCGTTTTAATTTATATGGAAAAGTGGCAAATTTTAAAATATCCTTCTTAAAATTTTTTATTCCGTAATGGATACCTTTAACACAAATATTATTTACTTTAAAACTATTTCAGGTTTGCTTGGGTAGTAATTAAGCTTTAGGTTGTCTACGTTAAGGAGCACTCTGACTGGCCAAATCAAATACCCATCAAAGATTTATCCATGTACAGCCGATGTCTCCTTCATCATCTCCGCGGTAAAGTCGGGGGACTATCCATCTACAGATCATAAGGTTGGTGGTTCGGGTCCACTCAGGACTAGTTCTTTTTTTTAGTTCTTTTTACGACTCACTTTAATGTAAAGGAATCACGCAAATTTTTGTTTTAACATAATTGGGGGAATAATTTTGTGTAACATTTTAGTTGATCGCGCCTCTGCCGCTGTGGTATAAGTTTGAAAAAGAAAGTGGGACAACTTCGGATCGTCGCTGCAGGACATCCAGGAGAGATTTTCACTAGTTGTCCATTGCTCTTCCACCAACGCTTTCACCATGAAGTAGTTTATGATTCAGGTTGTTTACATTATAACTTTTCTTTTTCTGTATTTCACGAAAGGATAACGTCCACACGAAATAACTTAATGGAAGGTGTACAAAAAGTTGATTTGCATGCGCCTGCCACACACCAAGTCTTCGCGCGCAAGGATTAGATATTTTGATTTCTTTAACATCGAGTAGACTGACAAAATGTTGAACTCGACAATCTGCAATGTTTATTAATGGCTCGCGAATATATATACAACAGTCTCTTTTAGCCTAACCCGCGTGACCGTGAGACGTAAAACTTTAAGATTTCATTTCATTTCCGAGGATACATACTTAAACTGTAGTTTCACGTACCATTTATCCCTGATGTTCAAGCAAATCATTAAAATTCCTCATATCTAAACGCTGCAACGACATCTGCTACTACTTCTATCACTCATTTTCAAAAATTTAGTTTGACAATTTAGATTGGAATTCTCTTAACTATTGTTTGTACTTAACACTTTCTATTTTATTTAATCCGGAATAAAAGTTACGCAACTTGGAAATCGTAAAAGTGAGCAATTTGCTTAAGTCATTTCATGCCTAGTTTTCAACCCTTAAGAAACAGCTATGTCTTAGAGTAGTGGGATAAGGGGTTCACATTCAGGTGGTTCTGGGTTCGATTCCCGCTGGGTAATTAAAGGAAATTTTTATCATTTTTACCATTGGTTACTTCGAATGTAAGGTATTATAGAAAATATTCAATATCTCTCGGTCTTAGTCTTGATGAGACTCTTGTCACTGCATTCGCAGTAGAACTGTGAGGAACGAAACACAACTACGACATTCCGTCAGCCGTATTAACCTTGATTGGTACTATCTTGGAACGTAACGTTTTAACGAGCAACTAGCGAATACGTAAGCCATAATGTTAGTATGGGTAAAAATTACCACTGATCAAAAACGAAGGTTATTGTTTGCCAACCATTGCTTATGTTTCTACTACTTCCAGTACTACTACTACTGCTAGAAATATTAATGTTTATGCAATTCTCCATTTCAGAGACGTTCCGTATCAACAGAAAGGCTTGAAATTCAATAATCAAAAACTTTATATAATATAAAATATGTATCCAAGTCTCGACTTTCCAATAATAATAATAATAATAATAATAATAATAATAATAATAATAATAATAATAATAATAATAATAATAATAATAATAAAGTTTTAACAGACTTCAACACTAATCACGTAAACAATACCTTCCAATAAAGAAAAAAAAATACTTATCATGATGGGATTCGAAACCGGATCTACCATACGAGTTTCGGCTTTGTCAATCTTTATTTTTCGGTTTTTATATTCACCCCACCGAGGTGTTGTTTTTGAGTGCCACCTCAAGTTCTTTCGCCTTATTCCAAACACGACAGGGCAGGAACACGGAAATATCGAGGACAGTTACAATTCCGACCTTCCTGTTCAGAGTGATTCGAACCCCGAATGGGCTTTACAACTCATTTGTCAGTAACCTGTCACAAATTCTTCATACAAGGATAAGAAGTTGAACTAGAAGTTACGAAAGATACAGATAGAACTTTCCACTTCTACGCGTTTTGATACAATTCTAAGAATGAGAATATAATGTATGTCCTGTTTTTCTCTTTGGAAATTAGAAGTTAGAGTTAGGAAGAATAGTAATGTAAATCGGGACTATCGTTAAAAACTCTGAATTACCACCACTTAAATAACGCTTTGTGATATTTTCCTCATTGACGAAGGTCTATAAAACTTGCTTCTTGAGTTTTATAGACCTTCGTCTTATAGTTTTTGAGACTACTAACCTTCTTGAGAACCACGTAGATACTAAGCAATCGTAATTTTTAAGATTGTCGGTTTTTTTTCTTTTTTAGCTATATGTATGTGATATGATTGTTTAAAAGTTTATTATGTACATTATGTATTATGTATCCTCGTCGCCAGAAGTGCCTTTACATCGCAGCGACGGGTATGTGACCGCGCAGTACTCCAAGGAAGGGATGGTTGTATAAGAATTTTTGATTAATTTTGAAGAGTTTTTATTTTGACTAGGGAATTAACATAGGTATACGGAGTAAAGACACATATTTGAAGCATCAGCGCACGAAAAGATTCGTATTCTCAGTTTTCCTAATTATTGTTTTATATGTTAAGTTAAACATCACGATATGTATCACTGATATCGCAGATCGTATTATTTTGTAAAATCGTGTCTGTAACCTATTGTCAAAACATTCATCTTCAGACATGATGTAGAGAGAAGAGAAAGAGATAAGACATCTGCAATATATGTATATGTGACTCAATAAGTAATTGTAGAAATTAGTTAAAGGACACGTAAGAGAGCGAAAAGGAGGTCTAGAAGTCTGAACTTTTTAGAAACGTCCTAGATAGGTGAAAATATAGTTAAAAATTGCAGAAGGTATCATGTAATTTATCTTTCTTTTCTTATATCCTAGTATACTTTTTCTTTCACAACCAAACATCTCTATTCAGAATTACGAGATAAAGGTAAAGAGAGAAACATTTCCATCTCAAGAATTGTATCCGAAAAAAATCTTTTGACTTAGAAAAGATTCGAACTCGCAACCCTTGAATCCAAGAGTGTGCGCTCTACCGATTGAGCTAACAATTGCTGTTGCAGAAACCTGATTTCTACAACTACCGGTTGCTGAATGGTGTGTATTAACGAAATTGGTCGAGGTAATTGCTTCATATAGCTATTGCAATAATAATAATAATAAAGAAGAAGAAGAAGAAGAACAGAATTTAAAAAGTTGCATTGTTAAAAGTTTGGTGTGCGAAGTTAGTCCTAATATGAGATTATATTTATTATATATAATAAATGTAAGCGTGGTTTATTCGTGCGTGCTACTCAAACTGCGCAACTCACTACTGTAGTCTCATAAGGGTTGTACGCATATGGTACAGTAGCCTTGTGTACCCCAATCGTGAAGAAAGTTTCGGTTTCAACCTATGCGTGTCCTAAGAGGAAGGAGGAGATTCAAAGAAAGAGAAGTGGTTTAGAAATTATGCAAAAATAGAATATCTCTCGAGGTGAGGTGATATAGAGTTCAGCGTGTCTTTCAGCTGTGACTCTATACAAGGTGTGCATCTACGACTTAACGTGGAACCCGAACCACACGACTCCTGCCGGGAATCGAAACCCGTATCACCTCTAGCTCAATCATGAGACACACACAAGGGCGCCCATATTGTGGTTTTCAAAGGGGGCAAGTATAAGCGACATTTCAAATATAGTTGCAAATTTTGGGGTAAATATTCAAACAATTTTATTTGGTTTTCGATCTTGCAAAGTATAATTTCCTGTAGATTGGGCAAGCGCCCCCTCTTACCCCCTTAATGGGCGCCCCTGGAGACACAGGGACATGCAAAAATAATCGAAAATAAACGATATTAATGTTAAATCCATAGCTTTTGAGTACATGAATTATGAAACCTTCTATATCGTTCACATCAAAGTTTAGCATTATCGGCATTGAGGTTTAATGGGAGGGGTGAAAATTTAATAATTCTTAATTGAAAGATAGGAGTGTCTATTCTATAGTTTTCGGGGTTGCTGAAATTAATAATTACACTCCCGATACCATTAAAGCGCAAAGCTTTACTCTTTCGTTAGCAGGAAGGTTATTCATTTACTTAACTCAGGAGACCTTAAAGTTAAGGATATGAAACTCGATGCATGTATTTCTAATTCAAAATTATTATATACGTATTGTAGCTTAGACTTCTAAGGAAGGGAAGGGTCAATTTATGCAATGATTTCCTTCACATTCGAATAAAATACTGTTCAATTATATTGCGAAAACTCATTTCGAGTGGGGGGGCGCGGTGGCTCAGTGGTAGAGCGTTCACCTCTGGTGCTTGGGGTCCCGGGTTCGATCCCAGCCCCCGCCAAGTGAACTTTGTGGTGGACAAACACCGCGCTCGTGGGTTTTCTCAGGGTTCTCCCGTTTCCTCCCACTTTCTTCATTCCACCATTTCACTCATCTCTCATCATCACCGTCTCCTTTAGCCTAACCGGCATAACCGTGGGACGTAAAACTTAAAGATTTCATTTCATTTCATTTTCATTTCGAGTGGTGTCATTGCTAATAGTTTTAAGTATTTGTTAAGACCCCTACTCATTTATAACAAAATCTCACTTTTCCTGTGACGAGAGTAACACCTAAGCAAGCACTCAGTAAAGTAAATGCCATTAAAATCTATATTCATAGGAAAGTGGTGCAAATGCAGTTGAGCTCTTTGGCAATCTTTAGCATGCAAAGCGAAAAAAGCCACCACGTTGATATTGAAAAAGTAGCTAATGAATTCCTCCCCGAAAAAGATCACTCGCACATTTATTTTACAGATGGTGGTTTATAGCTATACGTAAGTTTGTTGAAATTGCTCCATAGTTGTGGGGGCGAGACACTGATGCCATCCGTAATAAGAGGGGAAGTGGCATGTAAAAGTACTCAATATGAACAATAATAATATCGAAATCGTTATGGTATTAGTTTTCGTGGTCTCAGATGAATAGTGACGCTGTCGATGTTGCTTAAGTTCAAGTTAAGCCTTGGTTGGCATGGAGGTCAGAGTGGGAGGTTGACAGGCTAAATAAATAAATAAATAAAATTAAATCGAAAACATCCTTTATTTGTGTCGAATATATATTTTTCGGGATCTCTGACATAAACGGTAATATTCCAGATGTGGTATATGACCAAGGTTGGCCCCATTCGCATGCGGTTTCAGAGGAGAGAACCGGTGAAGATTTCAGAACAGTTCCTTTCACTTAAGTTTCAATACACTGAGAGTGAGGAGTGGTAATACACAAATACTGGTGTCACATCCGGACCTATCAGAAGTATGATTTCTTAGGAACTGTCGTTGCTCCAGGGAGGCATTACCCCATGATCAGTCCCTAAAATTCTTACTGCTTTACAGGAGCGTAGGCAGGAATTTATTTCAGTGATCAAAAGCATTTTTAGGGTTAAATTGTTCAGATGATAATGTATACGTATTATTCGTTTGAAATCCCTCTGTAATTTTTTTCTGAGTCAAAACTTTCTCTCTCTCTCTCTCTCTCTCTCTCTCTCTCTCTCTCTCTCTCTCTCTATATATATATATATATATATATATATATATATATATATATATAAACAGTAACAGGATCGGTTGTAGACATTTTGTAAGTGTAAATAAACAATATTTAGTCGCCCCCGCCTAAATGATAATAAAAGAATAGAATGGACAAAAATTTTTCAGATAATTGTTACAATTACAAATTTTTCAATATATAATAATTCAGTCTTCCTGTAAGTATTAAAGGAAAATGGCGAAATTTAACCTAATTAACTGTGGATGAATCATGACCAAAGTTCCAATTTTAATAATTTATATATTTTTTATTAAATAAGCACAGGAAACAACTAAAATGTATACCTAAGATGTATTTTGACAAATATAGTTGAAAGTTCATGAAAGTTACTGAAAAGTTCATGTTATAAAGACACTTTTCTGGTTTTCAATTTGGCAAAATCTCTTATTATTGCATCAATATAAATTTCATTCAGAATGTAATTTTCAATGGCCATCAAAGCTAGTCCATTTAATCATTCTTGAGATACACTTGATTTCAAATGATTCTTTATTAATTTTATTTAAACTAGTTCAATACACAACAAATGACAAAAGTGTCTGTCTTAATTGATATTTAATTTGTCCTCGATCCAGTGGCAGAACTTTAAAATCAGGTTCTTTCGCAAAAATTCTTTTCAGGGCCCCTTAGTCCTATAGAACAATTCAATTCTTTCATGTTTTTTCCAACACAGACGTACGAAATCAGGCAGAAACACAATGTAAACACAAGCAAAGATGCACCCAAGATTTATCTTTGGGGTCCGAAGATTTTTCAGAATAGCCTATAAATGCAAATAATTTTGTGTATCTGCCCCTGACATTGTGCTAAGTGGGGGATCCAGACTCTTAGACTACCTGTGTAGTGTTTCGTCTACACATATTTTTAGGGGGACATTTTCCCCCAGGAGGAGATCAAAATAATACGTCTGTAATATAATAATAAATACAAGAATAGCAGCAGTGGCCTTCTGAATACTAAGTGTACCCCCCGGAAGATTTTTTCTGAAAGGAACACTGCACCTATTAGGGATGCCCACGAGAAAAGATGTGTAGCTGTGTCGTCTCGAAAATGTGCTATAAAAGTGATGTCTCGACTCGGAAGATGTATATTTCTCTATTGGAAGAACCGAGTCTCGACTCGAATTTTGTCTGGAAAATCCTGTCTCGACTCGTCTCGTGCGCATCCCTAGCACCTATGTCGGCGCATCCCTGAACACAAGTAACTAATAATCAAAACTCCACTTTGCATTAGAATTATTACTAATTTAAAATATCGCTCCGTCTAAATTTAATACCAGAGAATGGATTAATAATTACTGTTATACTGTTATAATTTAAAAAAGCATTGTATAAGCTGCTATGATTGGAAGTGAGGGTACTGAAAAAAAAACTACTTGTCATCTAAATGACCTTTCATCGCTTTCAAATATATCCTTTCAAGTTATATACTTATATGCCGCATGAAAACTAATTGTATTCAAATATATTTTGAAATACATGAAATTTAATTCAGACCTGTAACCGAAATGACCGTATCGTTCCATTTTAATTCAACAATTAAATTACTGCAATCAGGTAAAATAACCTTACAGTTTCAAAAGAATGTCAACCTGCAAATCTTCATTAACAGTGACTAGTATTGACAAGTCTCCACCTCAACATTTGTATGATTTTGTCCAGAACGCGAAGAAAACCTTTTAGAGCCTTCGGTTGCATCTTATCTTCTTTCATGTTTTGTAGCTTTCTTTTCCGATAAAATGGTCACTTGGTTTTATATCGTTGCTCATTATTATTACATGAAAAACAAAGTACTATTAAAAAGTGAAAGCGCAAAATCATTATAAATTAAAAAAATAAAACAAAAACGAAACGACTTAGGATAGAAATGAAAATCTTGACGAATGACAAATGAACCAATAGATATTAACAAAGTGAGTATTAAACAGTGGACAGCGATTTGAGCCATTAGGAACTTAAATTAAAATTTCCCTCACAAATGATTTTTAAAATATCCATTTGTACCGCCCGTCTTTTCTTAGTATTCGCTCCACTCCCTGGGCGAATGGTTAAGAAAAGCCTACTTGCTTGCATGGGGTCCCAAAGAATTTTTAGGGGGGTCATCTCCCTGTACCGGGAGACTCAATTACGAAGCGTCAACACCAACCAGTAACCTACGTTCGCTCAGTAAATGTCATCAAATTACTTTTCTGTAATTATTTTTCAAAAATATTTTATTATTTTCATGAAGCAAAGAGTGCATCTTCTTCTTGGGTTGAGAACCATATCTACTATACTTCTAACAGTCAACTAATAGTTGATGTTCATTATTTCTATCGATTTTCTACGTGTACTAAGTTATTTCAATTTTTTATGTTTTCCCTTCCGGTTAAGACAATGATTAGAAATGAAGGCTCCTCATCGTATACAAATCTTGATCATTGTAACATTTTTTTAGTCAAAATTGTGAATTATTGAAAATATTTAAATTAGTTAGAATGAAGAGGCTAACACTAAGAAACATGGTTAGAAAAAAATAAACATTGTTGTTTAACGAATTGATAAAATCAAGCTTTTTCAAAACATAAAAAATACTGTATGGTATGGGATGATCATGGAAAAGTAAAAATAGCCATCGAGGACACACTAACCAACTACTGTACGCAGATAAGTCAAGGTTCGTTAACTTGGTAGACGTACGTATATGAAGAAACCACTAACAGAAAATAGCTGATAGTTTTACGCCTAAATATTATAGCGACCTCGAAACTATGAACTCTACATTAACGTCGGTTGTCGTTTTCGATCATTTTATATGTTACTTCCATTGCCCCAAGGTATGCAAGGTGTCTTACCCCTTATCCCAATGCATGACAAGCAAATAATATTTTCGCAAACAGCCAGGGACAGGGAGGAACACAACGCACACAGCTCGCTGTATAGCTTTAGGGCAAATACCTAAAGGCATAAGCAATAGGCCACTTGACCAAGAGCAATGTTGCTAAACGTAAGACAACGTAAGCCCACGCGCAGCCTGTCTCTTCGCGTGACATTACCTTCGACACAATATCACTGACCCTTCGAAAAAGATAACATTGTTGCGCTCTCAGAGTCAGGTTTTAATTGCATTTGTGTTAAAGAAATGAAATGAAATCTTTAAGTTTTACTTCCCACGGTTATGCCTGTTAGGCTAAAGGAGACGGTGATGATGAGTAATGAATGAAATGAAGAAAGTTGGAGGAAATGGGAGAACCCGAGGAAACCCTCCCACACGGTTTTCGTCCGCCACAAAGTTCAATTAGTGGGGCTGGGATCGAACCCGAGGCCCCAAGCACTAGAGGTGAAAGCTCTGCCACTGAGCCACCGCGGCCCTAAAGGAAAAGAAAAGAAAAGCGCACCCAAGACAATACCTCTAGAGTTGTGGAGAAACTTGTCCAAATAGACTTTTCTTTTTATTTACATTTAAAAAGAAATAAAATATATTTCCATGATGGAATAAAATTCCACTAATATAACTAAATTAGAAATAGCAAAGACAGCTGAATGTAAGGATAAAGCAGTAATTTCACATCAGGTTCCAAAGAGAATAGACAGCAGCAAGCGAGTAAGCAAACAGTGTTACTCCTCCTGTGGTCCTGTCCCGAGCATATGTCAAAGGTGACGTCATTGCATGAGTATGACGGAAAAAGTTCTGTGATGAACTTACCAAACCAGTAACTACTATTTACGTCACAGAGTCCGACACTCTATAAAGTGCCTTTTATCTATACAGGATTATGCGCGATCAACGTTATAACTGTTACATTTTTCATTCTCTGTTGCAAGAAAATATCGCAAAATTACATAAACGGTCTGGTAGTTTTAGTTAGAACGATCCGTCAAGTGGAGGTGGGGTAAGTTCTCAAACATTTAAATATACGACGTCTTATATACTGTAGGTGCAGTACGCAACCAGTTACTAGAGAACAAACCCCGAAGTAGGACTGGTATCAAAACTAGACAATACGAGACTATTTACAGTATTACCTAGTCTCCTTTCAACCGACAAATAGCGGTCTTAGTCTCGTCTCGATAGTTTCGAAATAAATTGTGTGAAATTATTCCACACTAAATTCGACAGTAGATATAATAAAATATACCTTCGATAGTTCTCCCTATTGCTTCAGAATATATAATGGGTGCACCATTTTAAACTAGATAAAGTATGAATTAGCAATACATACAACATTCAAAAATACATATATCTGTTTCCATTAAATATACTCATTGTTTCTTAAATTATTTATTACTAATTGAAATACCCGGCGTTGCACGGGAAGAATTAGTTTTATATTTCAAAGATATATTTGAGATTAGTTTTCCCAGTAGAATACATATTTGAATCGGAATGAAATAGTACGAATCCATTTCCAGCAGGAGCAAAAGAATCAACTTGCCGCTAACGAAGAATAAAAACATGGGCTTTTATGGAATCGGGGGTCACATTATTTACTTCAGCGATCCGGAAAATTATTGAATAAACACTCATATCTTTCAATTAGGAATTTTTAGGACCTCAAAAGCTATGGATTTAACATTAATATCGTTCAGTTTCGATTATTTTTACATGTCCCTGTGTCTCCCATGATAGAGCTAGAGGTGATACGGGTTACGATTCCCGGCAGGAGTCGTGTGGTTCGGGTTCCACGTTAAGTCGTAGATGCACACCTTGTATAGAGTCACAGCTGAAAGACACGCTGAACTCTATATCACCTCAACACGTGAGATATTCTATTTTTGCATATTTTCTAAACCACTTTTCTTTCTTTGAATCTTCTCCTTCCTCTTAGGACACGCATAGGTTCAAACCGAAACTTTCTTCATGGTTGTGGGACACAAGGCTACTGTACCATACGCGTACAACTTTGAATAGCACGCACGAATAAACCACGCTTACATTTATTAGATAATAAATAAAATCTCATATTATGACTAACTTCGCACACCAAACTTTTAACAATGCGACTTTTTAAATTCTGTTCTTCTTCTTCTTCTTTATTATTATTATTATTATTATTATTATTATTATTATTATTATTATTATTATTATTATTATTATTATTATTATTATTATTATTATTGCAATAGCTATATGAAGCAATTACCTCGGCCAATTTCGTTAATACACACCATTCAGCAACCGGTAGTAGAAATCAGGTTTCTGCAACAGTAATTGTTAGCTCAATCGGTAGAGCGCACACTCTGGGATTCAAGGGTTGCGAGTTCGAATCTTTTCTAAGTCAAAAGATTTTTTTCGGATACAATTCTTGAGATGGAAATGTTTCTCTCTTCACCTTTATCTCGTAATTCTGAATAGAGATGTTTGGATGTGAAAGAAAAAGTATACTAGGATATAAGAAAAGAAAGATAAATTACATGATACCTTCTGCAATTTTTAACTATATTTTCACCTATCTAGGACGTTTCTAAAAAGTTCAGACTTCTAGACCTCCTTTTCGCTCTCTTACGTGTCCTTTAACTAATTTCTACAATTACTTATTGAATCACATATACATATATTACAGATGTCTTATCTCTTTCTCTTCTCTCTACATCTTGACTGGAGATGAATATTTTGATAATAGATTAGAGACACGATTTTACAAAATAATACGATCTGCGATATCAGTGATACATATTGTGGTGTTTAACTTAACATATAGTAAAACTGAGAATACGAATCTTTTCGTGCACTGATGCTTCAAATCTGTGTCTTCACTCCCTATACCTATGTTAATTCCCTAGTCAAAATAAAAACTCTTCAAAATTAATCAAAAATTCTTATATAACCATCCCTTTCTTGGAGTACTGCGCGGTCAGATACCCGTCACTGCGATGTAAAAGCATTTCTGGCGACGAGGATACATTATTACGCTAAATAATGTATATTTTTTTATTTTGAAACCTTTCTATTTCTCTACTTAGGCGGCCATTTTTGACACATATGCTAAAAATGCAAAGTTTCAGAAAACATTTTCGAAAATATATTTGAAGAAAATATTTTGATAAAATAATTACTTTGTATTATACAGAAAGGATTCAAAAACATCGTGTTATATGATATAAGGGAAAGTTATATGTTTTCCTGTTTTAGATGTAAACTTAGCTATTGCATATGTTCAAAATGAAAAGTGACATATATAAATTTTTCTGTAAAAGATACATAACCGTCACACTTAATAATTCTTCTCTAACAATGGAAAATTGATTTAGTTTTTACTGTTGACGCTTTAATACACTACGCCAAAGTGTTTAGTTTAGGTTGTTCTTTTCCTTATCGCATTGGTCATAACACATTGCTTAATGCTCCATACAAATAGGCAGAGGGTAGTGGATACAGTAAGTGGTTATCCTCCATTTAGATATTGGGCAGTAAAAGCATGTTTTCCTGGCTCCTGGCTATCGTCCTTCAGGGTTGATACAGGCCGGTATCCAGGGGGTAGGCTATCCGCCCCAATAAAATGTTCACGATATGCTTCCAAATGAACTATACTATGGTTGGATCATGCTCCCTTAACTTCTACCGGACCCCCCCACATTTTCGGGCTGGCTACCGGCCTGGGTTAATAGGAACTTTCAGGAAATCTGATATTAATACCCGAAGATTCCGCTGCAAATGTGCTTACTCATTCGGCAATGCATGTGAGGAGAAACCAGCTGGTCGCAAACCTCGAGATTAAATCTTCTCCTATTATTCTTCACTCTCGTCGTCCAGCAACAACTTGCTGATAGCATCCGAGTCTAAGGGTCTATTATGGGCCATTTTTAGAAAATGACACAGTAAAGTCGTTGAAACCAGATAAAATAGTGTGCAGAATGTAATTTGAAAAATGTACGATACATTAGAAAAAGACGAACGTGAGTACTAAGCATTCGTAATTTTTTTACGACTAAGGATTTAGTATGAGTAATAAGCTTTCGTAAAAATTACGAAACATCATTCACTACACCCAAAACGAAATGCACTACAGGACTGCTCGCCCGCGACAGGCTTACTGCTCCGGCGAGAGAACCTGTCATGGAAGGGGACGGGGTATGGGGTAGGGTTTTCTTTCTATGCCAGTTTTACCAACTCCATTAATAAAAATTACGAAGGCTTGGTATTGCAGGGTAAGAAAATGTCGAGTAGGTCATCGTGATACTCACATAAGAAACGTCTTCTTATACGAACATTACTATCTTGGGTATAGTCTTATATACAATGTTTTAAGTAGCTGCAAGTTTGGTTGAAAACTGAAGTGACGCAGTAGTTAAGTGCGTAGCGCATTGAACTTCTATTCAGCGGATCCGCGTTCAAATTCCTACCAGGTTGAAAATTTTTCAATTTTTTTAATTTCAATTTCAATACATACTCACTGTGACAAGCAACATCTTCTCTCCTGGAAGAAAAAGATGTTGGAATGAGGAGAAATGGAGATGTTCTGGCAATAGAAAGAATGGTTTACAAACTTATTTCCAGCAGTTGTTCCAGATTTGATATTTTCATCTACTTTCAAGCATTTTCTGACTCATGGGTTAGTGGTTTTATTTCTTTAAACATACATTATATAATATAATACCTTACATACACTGCAGTATTGAGATTAATATGTGGAGTTCATTGGAAAACATGCTCTAAACCATAGAGTTTCATTTCAGAATGGAGAAATATTTAGTGCGTCATCTACTTACAATTTTACTTGCATATAGACCTGCCTCAGTTCTGTCAATTGCTGTCAGTGCGGAGAAAAGTTATGTGTACGTTGGGTTGCATCTCCCAAGCGTTTTAGGAACTGCTAAATTTCTAGACCCCAAGTAATGGAATTGAAGCATTTACGGGGAGATACTTTTACAGGTGATTCGTCCATTTTCAAATTGCATATTTTTCAAGAAAACTCGATTTTGAGAAATTGGCACTATTGGAATCAGTGGTATTCTTAGCTTTCGTATGATATACGCTTTGTTGTTCTAAAATATCCTAAAGAGGGTACAAATTACATTGAAATACGGGAAATATCATTGTAAACGTTAAAGAAACTAAAATGGAAAATACAAAATCTTCTAAACGTTTACAGAAACAAATTGTCCTTTAGGCATCTGTTGTGTGTAAATAAAAACAATTGCAATGGACTATCCCACAGAAGTCACTGCTAAATTCAGATAAGTTAAAAACGTATTGTTTTCTCATAACACAATCGTTTCTGATGACAGTATGTTCAACGATTGGAAACCCTTCTGTTCTTGTTACTCTCTAAATAAAACATATTTTTAACGATCACTTTCATTGTCACATATTAGATGGGCGACACCTGACACCACTTTGTGAAAATTTATCCCTTTCTTTATATCCGTCCTGATAAGAAGTAGTCAATTTTCCAGGTCTCCACGACAAGTGATGCCATTCGTATCTTATAGCTATGGAAAATTGATCACCACGAAAACTCGTTCTTTTTCACGACCCCTTTTTGGGGTGTACTCGTTCTCTTTTAAGTCTACTTTTTCAACTACAACTTTAACATAGCAGAGATTATACAAGGAAGGGTATAAGCGTTGTTTTTTTTAATATAGCAGAGAATACATGAGACTATGAACACATATTACAACCCCTATTTAAAATAGCAGGGGTGCATTCCTTCTTTTTCTCAAGCACTACTTAGCATAGCAGAAATTAAAAAAAAAGGTATGTCTTATTTTCCAACCTCTATATAACATAGCAGGTGACTAACTTTCGCAAACCCTATGTAGCATAGCAGAGCTGATAAGAAAAATATGACTTAATTTTCAACTCCAAAATAATAAAGGCTAATACCACATTTTTATCTCTATGTAACATAGTAAAAAACTACACATAGTATAGCTAACACAAGAAAGGTTATGATCCTATGTATAATTTTTGCTCTCTTTTACATAGCAGAAAACCACTTTTTTCAGCCCCTACCGGACATAGCAGAGATTACAAAAATTACTATGATAAAATACATAGCTCCTAGAACTCGTTATGCTGATAAAAATGATGGCGTACTCCTAAAATTATGCTTACTCCTTAAAAGTCGTTCTCCTTTGTAACCTTTTTTCAACCGCTATTGAAGATAGCAAAAATTAAAAACATACTCCCATTCCTGTGTAACATAGCAGATATTACTACGAACGCAGATTCCAAACCCTATGTATCATAGTAGAGCTTAGAGAAGAAAGGTTATGACTTGTTTTACGACACCTTCTTTCGACTCCTATTTTATACAGGGCTTGCATAAGACTCGATATAGATTCGGTTTTTGAACATGCTAATTACGAGTATCAGTTTTATTTTTACCTAGGTTTTCAGTATATGGGGGATACGCCCCTTTATAACATTTTTAGCCGATTTAGATGAAACTGTCTATATAGGTGTTTCCGAACATGCTGATTGAGTACATTATATTTACCTTGGTCTTTTATTTTATGTGGGGTAGAATCTTTTATAACAAGTTTAGTCGATTTGGATTAAACTCGATATATAGTGGTTTCTACATGGTGGTTACGATTATCATATTTGTTTTTACCTAAGTACTTCAGTGTATGTGGAATAGGCCCTTTTATAACAATTTTAACCAATTTGAATGACACTTGATATGTAGGGGTTACTGAACATTTTGATTACGAATATTATATTTATTTTATTTGGTCCTTATTGTTTATGTGGGATACGCCCTTTTATAACAATTTTAGCCAATTTTGATGAAACTCAGTATATAGGTGTTTCCAAACATGTTGATTACGAATATAATATTTGTTTTTGCAAAGGTCTTATAGTTTACGCGTGATACGCCCTTTTTTACTACAACTTGTAATGTCTAGGTCAAAGGTCAAATATTCAGCGGTGTATAACTCGTGAACCGAATAAGATATTACAATAGTGTTCTCACATTTATCAATAAGGCTTTGAGTACTACGTATTAAAAAGCCTGTCACTTTGAGGACAAATGTCAAATATTAAACATGCGTAGCTCGTAAAACGGTACAACATACTGAAGAAAGCAGTGATCTCAAATCAGCCCTTGTAAGAGCTAATCCTATTTAACATAGCAGAAAATGTGTACATTATTGTAGAATGAAGCCACATGAACGGCGTTAGTCTTTTCAAACCACCTTTTTTTTTATTATAGTAGAAACTACAAAACAAAGACCATGACCCTTCTAATGACCCTGATGTAACATACCAAAAATTATATAACCAGTATAAAAGAATATATGTGTGTCCTCTTTTTTAAATCCTACAAAATATATTTTATAGATAAGTCATAAACTGTACATCGAGGTCAAAGGTTAGAGAATTAACTGTGTATAACTCGTAAATAGTACAATATAAAGAAATTTTCCCTTATGTTTGGTATGAGGACAGTGAAAACCGGCGAATTTCATTATTTAATGTAACAAGTATAATAAGGTTATAAACTATTTCTCTTGTGACTACGAAATTTACATAGCAACCAACGTGACTTATGTTCTCTAAAATCCCATAATTACAAGTTGCTTTAATATGGGTCCGGATAGTATAGTGTAACAATTCTCCAAATTTAAATTTTATATAGCTTAGAAATTTGTTCTATCATGTAGATTTTTGTACTAAACAGAAAAAGTGTACCAAATTCAAACCAATTTAAAAATTTAACACGATTTAACACAGAAGGAACATTTTAACTAGATCAGAATTTTATATATTTCTACGCTATTCAAACAAATGAAGAAGCAATATTTTAAAATTTGAGTGGCAAATTTATTTTTCATCTAGCTGAAGTAATCTGTCATTTACATCTAGATCTTCTTTGGGAATTCTGAAAATATAATTTACAGGATATTGAAAATTCACTCTATAAATTTGGGAAAATAGATATATACCCGTCTGCGTATGCGGAGTATTATTACAAAGACTAACGGCTTATTGTAGATAATGGGACTATTGTTGATGGTCTAACTTATTAAGGAAACGAAGAGCATTTTGTATATTTTCTGCTGTTTGTTTTACAGGACCTATTGCTTAATGGGAAGAAGAAAGACCATAACGCACCTAAATATTGAAAGATTTTAAAAATTCTTGAGTTTCAAAATTCTTGATGATTGGGACTCTTGTCCAGATAGAATATGCGTGGTACCTCATATTTCAGAATTATCTAATTTTGAAGAAAATCAACGAAGGTGGTGGCTGTCACATCCCTTACAGGTTCACAGATTTAATAGGGTATTATTATTCTGGGGCTATAGAAAATAATTATAACCATAAGAGGTCGGTAGTTTCGCTAGTGCATCTATAAAGAAAACAATCAAAGAGATTGTTGTGTTCGTGTGTTTGAATATGGATATTATTATGCCTATAATTGTGCTTAAATTTATTACAATCAAGGTAAGAGTTAACTTTCTTATGGAGCTATTTTTGTACATTTGGAATATAATAGCAATATTTGATTAGATATTTTAATTTCTGAAGTCCAGGATGGTAATCCGCACTGAATTCCTCAGACTGTATCTTTGAGAGATGCAGGAATACATCTTAGCTTAGGCGATGAAAGTGAGAAAAATACCCACTAAAGTTTATGATCTTGTAAAATGTATTGCTTTAACCATTTTTTTAAATTTTGGGTGATCTCTGTCTTCATTTTGAAGTACTCTATAGATATAGTGGAGAATATAGGATCATCGCTTTGCAATGCTGCTATGTCTGTGCTGCCATCTAACACAAGTAATGTAAGAAGATTTTCTTGCTCATCTATCTGCTCACATTCTTCACGAGAAAGAGCGGATGGCGTAATAGATAATCTGCTATGTTCTTGTGAGCTGATGTGACGAACTTTAAAATCGAAAAGTTCAATAATGCTTAACCACCTGGTCATTTGACTTCTGAAATTAGTTGTCTTAAAGATTGTTCTTGAGCAAAGTAAATTTTCATCCTAGTAACTATTTATAGAAAGTTTTCAGAGCAAACACTGCGGCAAAGCCTTCAATTTGGTGTATTGGTCGGGATTCAACTCTGGGTGGAAGTATAGCACTGGCGTATTGCACAACTGACCAATAGTGTCTTTCATTGTACACTTTCTGAAATAATGCTGCAGCCACCCCTACCTGTGAACCATCAGTTATGTCTAAATGAGCCGCTGCAGGATATTTGCAAAACGGGTTTTGACGTCCCCATCTCTTTAAGTTGTTCAAATCGTTCCTCTAGTTTAGGAGTTCACTGTATAATCTTTTGTTTACTAGCAGCAAATCTGTGTAAAGGCGCTGCGATTAAATTAATTTTGTTATAAAAAAGTTCGGTGGAATTGCAACGTTGCAAGGAACGATTTGACCTGTTTACAGTCTTTGGTCGTTCTAAAGCAGTGACAGCATTAATCTTATCAGGATATTGTGATATTTTACCTTTATTGATAATATGACCCAGAAATTTAAATTTCTCGACATCAAATTGTGTTTTCTTAAGATTATACAAAAGACCGTACTTTTGTGCGGTAGTGAGAGCACGTTCTAACAAATGCAACATGCCTTCAAAGGTGGTGCTTTTGATATAAAATCATCAATATAATTCAAAAAGTCTTTCTGAGAGAAATATGTGTAGATTTCTTTAATAACTCTGTGTAAAATTAAGGTGGACATTCTGACACCTTGTGGTAACCTACGAAGCTTTAACAGTGTGTGTGAAAAATCTAATTGACTGACATTAAAGCTAGTCAAATCTTGATCTATTTCAGCAACAGGCATTTGGAAAAAAGAACTGGCCAAATCAGCTAATACACAGAAACTCGCATATTTTCCCTCAATATTACCGAAGCGACTTTTTTTTTTACTTTTTCTCGAACCTCTCGATAAATATATTTCTCTAAATATACAAATTAAGTTTTATCGTAGCAATTACCAAACAGATTTCGAACTCAATATTGTTTCACACAACTGTTTAGAAACGGTTCATTATATTACAAATTTTCTACTCATCCTATTTTCTTTCACCAATTTCTGCTTCTTGCAATTTTTGCACGAAAATCTTTATTTATACACTGGCCCTATCTTTCTAATTTCAACATTGTTACCAAATACCAAGCTTATGTATCCACATACCCAATAAAAATCCACATTACAACATATAACTTCAGTGTATTTTTATTTCTATTTTAAAAATATTTCTTGAAATTTCCTATAAGGCATATTTTCACAGGATAATTTATATTTGTAATATATGGTGTAGATAAAAAACATAATATATATGTATATCGTGTTCAATGCATATAAGGAAGCTGGTAAATATATATCCTACTATTCCATCCTAGTTTATCGCGGCGCAACCTCATCCCTTCCCCACTGTAAATAATTTATGACAAAAATTTTCAGATTTTAATTCTCATCTTTCATTATTTGCACGCTCAACTAATGTCATGAGTTACAGCTTATTCAAGCTAAACCTAGCCTTCCTGGTGACAACGCTTCGACTTCAGACCACCACTATTTAGATGAGATATCCACTCCACCTGACGCCAGATGAGGTCATCGCAGTCCCAAGCAGTGATGTTTTGTATCAGTGTCCAGGCAGCTCCATCGCAATCCTAGTAGCAGATCCCAAAGAATATCACAGCTAGAATCTCATTTAATCCGCTTCCACGGTTGATCCGGATGTTCTGAAAAAATGTTCTTTCCGCAGTCAATCCGTATCCAGGATTGACCAGGTGCCCCATTCAGAAGAAGATGCCGCATCATGTACCTGTTTCCGTTCCATACTTCCACTTACGAATCCAGCCCTGCCAATGTGTAATGCAGCAACATCATCGTTTACTATGACAACGGAAATCTTCCAATGTTCATTTCGTGCTCACCATTCTCTTCGCGTCTCCAACAACTTAGCTCACCATCCCTGTTCCTAGCAGCATGCACCAAGGACTGCTACACTGAACTCTGGAAGTGTTTACAATCCGTTCCACATCGTTGGTTCACCAACACAGGGGAAGTTTCCAGCAGTAAGGGTCCAAACTTCGATTCTCCACACCACGTAGAAATAGATTCACGTAATCATATAGTGATTCGTTGGAGTCACTCTTCGAGACTGCTCACCTCAGAAGGCAAGTTGCAACTGGATTTATACTCAGTAGTAAGAGGGTCACTACATCTAAATCTTGATTATTCAATTTGGGACTACCACGGACCACAGTGAATGAATCAGGGATGCTTTGGCCCGGGATTGCGTCACTTATTCAAATTTTGCTTATGCTTATTCAGGGCCCATGCACGCTGGTGCGAATGAGTCAGAGATACCTTGGGCCGGCTATGACGTCATTGAATTGGGATTTTTGGGTTAGAGGTGATGATGATTTTTTTAAAAAAATATTAAAAACATATTCTTGATGATTTATTACGTTATGAATTACTACAGGTTTATGAATGCTTTATATTTTTCGTTCCATTTTATGGCATAACATTTGGAGATTGTATCCCTTTGATGAGATGGACTAACACTGGTGCAAATGAAATCTTTAGTTTCAGGTCCCACGATTATGCCGGTTAGGCTAAAGGAGACGGTGACGATGAAAAATGAATGAATTAGTGGCAGAAAAATTGGAGTATTTCGATCATAATGTTGCCCACCACAAAAAAACTTTCGCGGGGTTTGAAGCAGGGATCCCATACAGCAGAGGTGAACGTTCTACCACTGAGCCACCGCGCTCTCTACTGGTGCGAATGAATTAGAGGTATTTGGTTCGAGCTAATGTGTTTGTATGACGTCACTGAATTGAGATTTTTAGCTTGGAGCTTATGGTGACTTGTTTCGTTCCGTTTTGTGCGTACAAAATTACTAAAACAAGGTTTGATCTTTTTCTTGATGATCTATTACACAATGAATTAGTAGACCCAGTAATAGTATAAAGTAGTATTAGTATTAATATGAAACTCGAAAACTTTGGAGTTCTTCCTTGGCTAATCGGCTAGCATATGCGCTTTTAACGTGGGAGAACAGGGTTCGATTCCCGGAAGGAGCTCATGCGGTTTGGATTTCACGTTAATTAGTAGGTTCTATCCTAGCTGCTGAACGAGACGTTCAACTCAAAATCTAATTAACTCGAACACTTTGGGAGGAATACTTGATTTTTGGTTAAGGTATAGTTTTCATTCACGGAACTTACAGAACTCGAACCACAATATTGAATTATCAAAAGTGTGTCCAGGAAAGCATACATTTATTTCAGACTTATAAAAGAGTGGGATGGGCGATCCCGGACTTGGTTAAGAATAATAATTTATATTGTATTCGTTTGTGGATTTAATAAAACTGTTGGAAAGATTTTAAAAGCTTCTTTGTGTATTGACTTATAATCATATGTTGAAAAAGAATCGTCAACTATATGCTGTTACATATGCTTACGTATTCGTTGTCACAGTATCGGTGGCATTGTTTGTTTGAACAAGTACGGTGTTTAATTGTCAAATAGTGTGTAATGATTTACTTTGAAAAGATATATTCATTCTTTGAGAAGGAGAAAAGGGATGAGATGTGGTTATTTTGGACCTAGTTAGTACCTCTTCTTTTCGTCTGTTAAGTCACATTTACGTTTGCTTAAAACTGATTGGTTCATTGTAATAACGATTAATCATACTCATGTAACGAGATAACATTGAGGAGTTATTTCTTATGACAAAACAAGAACATATATGTGTAATGGTTTACTTTGAAAGAATACATTCATACCTAGAGAAGGTAAAGAGGGAAATGATGAGCTGATCCTAGTTACTACCTTTCGTTTCCGTTCGTGGATAAATAATATTGACGTCATGAGTATAGACTTTCATAGGGCATGGGTACATGAACGAACACTAAAATTTCATGATTGGTGGGTTAATTTGGCAGAACCAAAGTCATGGTCTCCAGAACTAATTGTAATATTTGATCACGTCAAATTGCTAAAGATATAATTTGGGAATGATTCTAACCTCATGTATTTTCTTTATTACGTTGTAGGCTTGCACAGGTGAGAATTAGTTTCCGAAGATCATGAGTTTGATTCTCGATTATGGCTTATATGACTGATGTTAACAAATTTTTGTTCTGTGTTGGATTTATGCTCTACATAGACGTTGTGTGAGCTCTTCAAAGTAGAGTTTACTGTCACTTTATTTACATTAATGAGGATATGGTTACCTTAATGCACACCTTTTAAGATTTTTGATAAGAGAGAACCATGATACTTTAAGGTTACCTTCTTGGTCTTGATGTTAGTTGGTGTGATTTATATATTAAATAACATTGACGGTTTAGTTAAAATCTTCATTTCAAAATATCTTAGCCACCATTTTTCAGTTGGTGCAAAGAGATAATTGTTTCACCATTAACCGTCTTACCTTATCCGGTTTTTAACTATTCGATTAACAAGTAAACGGTTTTTAACTAATCGATTAACAAATAAAATGTTTTAACTATTCGATTAACAAATAAATAGTTTTAACTATTTGATTAACAAGTAAACGGTTTTTAACTATTCGATTAAAGTTTGAGTCCACTGATTTCCAGTTATTACAAAAATTCAAGTGAAAATTTGAAACTAAAATTTCTAGAACTCAGAAGTTTAAAATCAAAGAATTTGGACTGAAATTTTCGAATTAAAAAGTTTCAACCTGGCAAACTAAAAATTTTATAACTTGAAATTTTCAAATTACAATTGTCGAACTAAAAAGTTGAAACCAAATTTTAGAACTAGAAAGTTGAAACTAAAATTTTCGAACAAAAATCTTCAAATAAAATTTTTTAAATTCGAAATTTCAAACGAAAGAAAAAAATCAAATTGGAATTTTAGAATTTAAAAGTTTTCGCTACAAATTTTGGAAAACTACAAATTTTCGAACAAAAAAGATGAAATAAAAAAGTTCGGTTTCAAATTTTTCAAATCAAACAATTTTACACTGAAATTTTTGAACTAGATCTGTAAATTAAAATTTTTCGAATCATGAAATCAAAATTCCGGAACCAAAAGAAGTTGAAACCAATTTTTACAACTGGAAAGTAAAAACTAAAATTTTTCGAACAAAAATGAAATGAAGATTTTTAAAACGAAAAATTCGAACTGAAATTTTCTAATGAAAAATTTCCACCTGCGAAGCTAAAAAAATTATAACTTGAAAATTTCAAATTACAATTTTCGAACCAAAAAAGTTGAAACCAAATTTTAGAACTAAAATGTTGAAACTAAAATTTTCGAATAAAAATGAAATGAAGATTACTTCAAACGAAAAAATGAAACTGAAATTTGCGAATTAAAAGATTCAACCTATGTCAAACTAAAAAAACGAAATTTACAAATTAAATTTTTGAACATAAAATTTCAAACCAAAATTTTCGAACTGAAAGGAAGTTTCGAACAAAAAATAATTCGAAATTTTCATACAAACTTTTGGAAAAAAAATTAAGCAGGGGTTTGAAAGTGATCACTTAATTAGATTACAACTTAGAAATAAACGGTTTACAACAAATGAACGTTTTCGACTAGATTTGCAATCTTAAAATTCAAAGTGTAAAAATAATGAATGGATTTCAAGGTCGAACTAGAAGTTAGAGGTAGGGATTAACCAATTTTGGACAAAGGTAACTTCTCATCAATAACTATCCCCTATTCAAGTTTTACATTCATAAAAGTTTATCATTTCAGATGACGAGAAAACTCCATAAAATTTTCATTGAACTTTTATAATAACTGGAAATTAATGGACTAAAAATTTAATCGAATATATAAAACCGTTTATTTGTTAATCAAATAGTTAAAACCATTTATTTGTTAATCGAATAGTTAAAAACCGTTTATTTGTTAATCGATTAGTTAAAAACCGTTTATTTGTTAATGGAATAGTTAAAAACCGGATAAGGTAAGACGGTTAACGGTGAAACAATTACCTCTTTGCACCAACTGAAAAATGGTGGCTAAAATATTTTGAAATGATGACTTTAACTAAACCGTCAATGTTATTTAAGATATAAATTACACCAACTAACATCAAGACCAAGAAAGTAACCTTAAAGTATCATGGTTCTCTCTTATCAAAAATCTTAAAAGGAGTGCATTAAGGTACACATATCCTCATTAGTGTAAATAAAGTGACAGTAAACTCTACTTTGAAGAGCTCACACAACATCTATGTAGAGCATAAATCGAACACAGAACAAAAATGTGTTAATATCAGTCATATAAGCCATAATCGACAATCAAACTCATGACCTTCGGAAACTAATTCTATCCTGTGCATGCCTATAACGTAATAAAGAAAATACATGAGGTTAGAAACCTTCACAAACTATATCTTTAGCAATTTTAGGTGATCAAATACTAAAATTAGTTCTGGAGACCATGACTTTGGTTCTGCCAAATTAACCCACCAATCATGAAATTTTAGTGTTCGTTCATGTACCCATGCCCTATGAAAGTCTATGCTCATGACGTCAATATTATTTATCCACGAACGGAAACGAAAGGTAGTAACTAGGATCAGCTCATCATTTCCCTCTTTACCTTCTCTAGGAATGAATGTATTCTTTCAAAGTAAACCATTACACATATATGTTCTTGTTTTGTCATAAGAAATAACTCCTCAATGTTATCTCCTTTCATGAGTGTGACTAATCGTTATTACAATGAACCATCAGTTTTAAGTAAACGTTAATGTGACGTCAGAGACGCAAAGAAGAGGTACTAACTAGGTCCAAAATAACCTCATCTCATCCCTTTTCTCCTTCTCAAAGAATGAGTATATCTTTTCAAAGTAAATCATTACACACTATTTGACAATTAAACACCGTACTTGTTCAAACAAACAATGCCACCGATACTATGACAACGAATACGTAAGCATATGTAACACGATATAGTTGACGATTCTTTTTCAACATATAAATTATAAGTGAATACACAAAGAAGCTTTTAAAATCTTTTCAACAATTTTATTTAATTCACAAACGAATACAATATAAATTGTTATTGTTAACCAGCTCCGGGATCGCCCTATCCCCTCTTTTATGCGTCTCAAATAATTGTATGCTTTCCTGGACACATTTTTGATAATTCAATATTGTGGTTCGAGTCCCGTAAGTTCCGTGAATGAAAACTATACCTTAAACAAAAATCAAGTATTCCTCCCAAACTTTTCGAGTTAATTTGATTTTGAGTTGAAAGTCTCGTTCAGCGGCTAGGATAAAGCCTACTAATTAACGTGAAATCCAAACCGCATGAGCTCCTTCCGGGAATCGAACCCTGGTCTCCCACGTTAAAAGCGCATACGCTATCAGGTTACCCACGGAGGAACTCCAAAGTTTTCGAGTTTCATATTAATACTAATACTACTTTATACTATTACTGGGTCTACTAATTCATAGTGTAATAGATCATCAAGAAAAAGATCAAACCTTGCTTTAGTAATTTTATTCCCATAAAACGGAACGAAACAAGTCACCATAAGCTCCAAGCTAAAAATCTCAATTCAGCGACGTCATACAAACACATTAGCTCGAACCAAATACCTCTAATTCATTCGCACCAGTAGAGAGCGCGGTGGCCCAGTGGTTGAACGTTCACCTCTGGTGTATGGGGTCTCTGGTTCAAACTCCTCGAAAGTAGTTTTGTGGTGGGCAACATTATGATCGAAATACTCTAATATTTCTCCCACTAATTCATTTATTTTTCATCGTCACCGTCTCCTTTAGCCTAACCGGCATAATCGTGGGACCTGAAACTAAAGATTTCATTTGCACCAGTGTTAGTCCATCTCATCAAAGGGATACAATCTCCAAATTTTATGCCATAAAATGGAACAAAAAATATAAAGCATTCATAAATCTGTAGCAATTCATAACGTAATAAATCATCAAGAATATGTTTTTAATATTTTTTTAAAAAAAATCATCATGACCTCTAACCCAAAAATCCCAATCCAGTGTCGTCATAGCCGGGCCTCTGACTCATTCGCACCAGCGTGCATGGCCCCTGAATAAGCATAAGCAAAATTTGAATAAGTGACCCAATCCCAGGCCAAAGTATCCCTGATTCATTCACTGTGGTCCATGGTGGCCCCAAATTGAATAATCAAGATTTAGATAGAGTGACCCCCTTACTACATACTCCAACTACCAATTCGCCGTCCCAGCAAGAGACTACTCAAGGTAATCAATGGAAGACGTTCTATAGAATCAAACGTTTCACGACTCACTGCACAATTCAACAACCAACGCTTAGATGCGTCATCTTCATCTTCATCACTATATTCCAAGATGTACAGCTGACACACATTCTTCAGTCTTCAACTCCTGCTTTTTCGTACTCCAGTTTCTGTATTCGGGAAGATGTTACCGATGGTTATCCACAAGCTTTCTCCAGTTCAACGAACTTTCAGCGATACCCATTTGTATTGATCATATCATTGTTTACAAACACTCGTTGTAGTGCTTTCCTCTAATGTAAGCTTTTCTTTGTTTCCAGTGCTTTCTTTTTTTCTGAATTTTATAATATTAAGAACTTCTCTGAATCTTACAAACTTTTATTGCGTTTTTGAATTTTTTAAAAAAAACTTTTGTACATGATTGTACTGTAATTCAAGGTACTTTCAAGACATATGAAAAGGATTTATTTTAAAACATATAAGTTGAAAAAAAAACTTCAGAATAAACTATAAGGATATATGACGAATTAGTTGTTTATGAATTTCATCTCAATGTTTAAGGTTTTAAGCAAATACTTCCCAAAAGTGGCAGTAGAGAAAAGAAGGGAAGAAACAAGGTAAGAGACAGCTTACAGTACTCACGTCAAAGCAGACTATAGAGAACTAACGAGAAGTGAGAATTTCACAGCTTTGAACTTTTCATGGAAGTTTACCTTTTGTTTTTAATTGAATTTGTGTTGTGATGGAAAATGTATTTTGTAAACTTCGTATTCGTTTGTGGATTAAACAAAATTCTTGATTAAAGTTTCTGTGAGTATTGACTTAAAATCATATGTTTAAAAGGAAACATCGACTACATCGTGTTACCTATGCTTACCTATCCGTTGTCACAGTATCGTTGCTATTGTTTGTTCGAACAAATACGGTGTTTAATTGTCAAATAATGTGTAATGGTTTACTTTGAAATATATATTCATTCTTTGAGAAGGAGAACAGGGATGGGATGATGTGGTTTTGGACCTTGTTAGTACCACTTATTTTTGTTTGTGAATTAAAATAAATTACGTCACATTTTCTTTTCGCTTAAATTTTATTGGTTCATTGTAATAACGATTAATCTTACTTATGTAACGAGATAATAATGAGGATTTATTTCGTACGACAAAACAAGAACATATATGTGTAATGGTTTACTTTGAAAGAATACATTCATTCCTAGAGAAGGTAAAAGAGGGAAGTGATGAACTGACTTCGAACCTAGTTACTGCCTTTCGTTTCCGTTTGTGGATAAATAATGACGTCACATTTACTCTTTGCTTACCTCTGATTGTTTCATTGTAATAACTCTAACAAAACATTGTTATTGGTTTGGGCGATTTAAACGTTCAGCGTTTCAGTGTTTAGTTTAATTAGTAAGGGCAAATCTGATGAAGACTGTTCCGACAGCACTTGTTGTATGTTGTTTAGGTTAATGAATAAAATGTTCTCAATATTGTGTAATATTTGTAAGCTTAATTGATTCTTCATTACAATATATAGATGTGTATAGGCTTTTATGTAGCAAGGGTACATGTACGATCGTGATTGATATCAAGTTTTTGAGGGTTATTTTGGCAGAACCAAAGTCATGGTCTCCAGAACTAATGTTACTCTTTGGTCACCTAAAATTTGCTAAAGATATAATTTGGGAAGGTTTCAAACCTCATGTATTCTCTTTATTACGTTATAAGCATGCACGGTCTACATTTTGTCTCCGAAGGTAATAAGTTTGATTCTCGATGAGAGCGTATATGACTTTGATATTAACTTAAATTCTTGCGCTGTTTAGGATTTATTCTCTACATAAAGGTTGTGTGAGCTTTTCAAAGTACACTTTGCTGTCTCTTTATTTACATATAATGAGGATATGCGTACCTTAATGCACTCCTCTTAAGCTTTTTGATAAGAGAGAACCACGATATTTTAAGTTCACCTTCCTGGTCCTGGTGTTAGTTCATGTGATATATGTCTTAAATAACATTGACGGTTTAGTTTAAGTCATTTCGAAAATATTTTAGTATGTGCCAAGAATTGTCAGAAGTGCAAATAGGGAATTATTTCACGGTTACCCGCCAAACGTTATACGGTATTTAACAATTCAATTAAAAATAAACGGTTTTTAACTATTCGATTAACAAATAAACGGGTTTTAACAATTCGATTAAATTTTTGAGTTCATTAATTTCCAGTTATTACAAAAAATCAAGTGAAAATTAGAAATTAATATTTTTCGAATTCAAAAGTTTAAAATCAAAGATATTCAAACTGAATTTCTACGAATTAAAACATCAAACAAAACTTTTCGATCAACAGACCTTGAAATCAAAAATTTCGAATTCAAATTTTAAAACCAATAAAAATGCACACTGAAATCTTTTAACTAAAAGCTTTCGAAACAAACTTTTAAAATTAAAAATTCTCGAAACACATTTTGCAAAGCTAAAATTTTGGAACAAACAATGAAAAATAATTTCGATTTCAAATTTTCCAAATCAAGCAATTTTACACTGACATTTTCGGAACATGAAATCAAAATTTCCGAACCAAAAGTTCAAACCAAAATTTAGAAATAAAAGTGGAAAACTATAATTTTCGAACAAAAAATTGAAATGAAGATTTTCAAACGAAAAAATTTCAAATTGAAAGTTTCGACTTAAATGTTTGAACCTGTGTCGAAATAAAAATTTTATAATTTGAAATTTTCAAATCAAATTTTTGAACCTAAATTTACAAACCAAAATTTTCGAACTGAATGTTTAAAAGAAGTCGGACATTCAAAATTTTCAAACAAACTTTTTGGAAAACTATGCAATGGTTTGAAAGTGATCACTTAATCAGGTTACACCTTAGAGATAAAAGGTTTTCAACAAATGAACGTTGTCGACTACATTTATAATCTTAAAACCAAAGCGTAAAATTAATTAATGGATTTCAAGGTCAAACTACAAGTTAGAGGTAGAGATTAACCAATTTTGGACAAAGGTAACTTTTATATTAATAACTAGGCCTACCCTATATTCAAGTATTATAGTCATAAAAGTTCACCATTTCAGGTGAGAAGAAAACCGCGTAAAATTTTTAAAAAATGGCAATGTTCTGTTTGGTTACAACTCATTTCATAAGACATAATCATAACCTTTACTGGTTTTAAAACTTTAATTGTCTCGAAGAATTATTAGGGTGTACGTTTTAGAGATGATGAACCGTTTGGGTAACCACAATCGTACAGATACATTGATATTGCTTGAAATGAAGTTGAATCAAGCTTTATCTCATCAGACAGTTCTAACTTACGAACCAATGTAGTGAACTTTAATCTTTTATTTGTTTAAGATCAACGTCGACGTATGAGCTACTTGGCCGGCCATAAGCGGACCTTTTTTTTTCGTATCATCATGAAAGCACACACAGCTTGTTAGAACGGTCATAGCCACTACGCTACGTGAAACCCGTACCCTACCACAGAACAAACATAAACGCATACTTCAAGACCTTGAATCGAACCTGAGACTATTTTAAGACAAGATTACTTACCACAGCGATTCCCATTTGATGAGTTCAATCGACCCAGGCAAGCTGTTGAAACGACATTATACTGTAAACTGATTGATTTTCCATTCAAAGATATCTTGATTCTGCACTTGAAATCACTTATGTTCGCAATGAATTTGGTCATAAGTAAAGAATGGAGCATTTGTATTTTTGTTAGCTCAGTCATCTTGCAAGTGTGCTTCCTGCACTGCAATTGTGATTCCTAGAAATCTTGTTTTCAATAGCTTGTGATGAAGCATGCAGAGCCGGATCTAGTGTGTGTGTGTGTGGGGGGCAATTCGGTGCATTTGCCCCGGGGCGCAGCTAGTTGAGAGCATCTAGGGGGCGCCATTTCGAGGCAAGATTAACGCTAGGAAATTTGGAAGGCTGTATGGACGATGATGGGGTGGTTGGTTGAATGAAGAAAGTGGGAGGAAATCTGAGCTGAAAAATGTTCTCGCAGTATTTGATGTAACTATCACTACTTCCTCTAATTCAGAAGTCAAATCAATGAATGAACTTAATGAAATCAATCAAAGATCTACAATTTGTAATTAATTTATTATTTGGGACTCAGTTTTGCACGAAATGAATAGAGTTAACGAAGAAATACAGAATAAGCCGTGTTTCTTTCAGACAAAAATGTTTTTTGGAGACATGCATAGTAATCGGAGGGCACATATTATTTTCACAAGGTACTATTCTATTCATTATTATATTATACACGTATTATTTTGGTCTACTCCGCAGGGCAGTGTCCCTCTATAAGCATGTCAGGAAGAAACACTGAGAATAAGGATTTGACTTCGCAAAGGTCTCTTGATATGTTATCTGATCTTTTGAACACCATCTCCAGGTTCAGAATTTTGGATTTGGCAGATGGCTATCGGAAAGCGAAGGTTGTTGTTAATTTGATAGATGTGGAAGTGCATCTTGAAGAAGAAGAGGATGAGGTGATGTGGAAGATCAGTTCAGAGAAAATTGTATCTTGAAGAAGAGGGTGAAGTAAGATTTTTTACTGAAGAGGATTGCCTTAGACAATCTTTCTTCAGAATTAATGACCTCTTATGAGAAGAACTCTATAGTAGAATCGACAGGCTCAAAGAAATAAGCAAGGACTTCATCTTCCTCAGAGGAAGCTCATTGTGTGAACTGTCTTCGGAGGGCATGAAAAAATTGTGCGCGCATCTCGCTTTGAAACACGAAGACAATTTGAATGCTGTAGAATTATGCGTGTATTCTTGCCCGAACTCATGAAGTCCGTCGCTATAACATACTCGACATGATTACCGAAATTGGCCTTTAGAGTGTTTGTCAAAACGTCTTAATGGCTCTTAGAACTTTTCTTATCGTTCTGTATAGTGTGGCAACTTGTGAAAGAAGTTTCAGCAAACTAAAACTCATTAAAACATACTTACGTTCATCTATGGGACTGGAAAGGCTCTAAGACTTGGTAACATTAGTTATAGAGAATAAGGTTGCTCAATCAACATTTTATCAAAAAATTATTGAGAACTTTGCATAAAATCCAAAAAAGAAAACAAAACTATTTTTCTGAGCACATGTTACAAAACGAGGAGGGAATTTTATAGAATACCGTTATTAACAGATACTATTTAAAAAGTACTTGTTCTCTATATTCATTGTTACATATAAATGGATGTGAAACGTGTGTAAGTATCTACCTTAAAATTAAGCATATTATTAGAAGAAGTGTTTACACACAGGTGGGAGGCCCATACATAGAGTGAAGCCAATATACACATGAGAAAAGCCAATATCACTTGAGAAAACTCTATATACACAATTATCTATATACAGGCGGAAGACTCACATATAGAGTGAAGCCAAGCATACAACCGAAAAGCCAATATACACACAGAGGAGGAATCATAAAGCAAGTGAATGAAGAAGAATTTCCAGAGCCAACAGAAGAAGAGGAAACGACAGATTATCAAGTTAAGTTTCCGTATTTATAGAAAAAGGTTTATAAATATAGAGATAACGAAGGAAGTTTTTTTTTTTTTTTTTTAACCCAGGACATTCGAACGTCAATATGTCACCTAAGACGTACTTGGAAGAATAGTCCCTATCAGCATCGACGATCTTGTGGCAACGTTCTGGAAGGCCATCAATTCCATCACGGTAGAACTTGGTGAGCCGTAAAGCGAACGAGGTATCAAGTACATTTTGCACCTTTACTGGAGGTCTTGTAAAGAGAATGTCCAAGGAATGGAACAGGTGATAATTAGACGATAAAATGTCCGGGGAGTGTAGAGGATGCAATAGTGTTTCGGATCCAAGGTGTATAATGTTGTCTCGGGCCATCCTAGCCACGTCAGGCTTAGCGTTGTCCTGTAACAGAAACGCCACTTTGCGATTCAGAAGTGGTGATTGCAAAGTTTTGAGTTTTTCTTCAGAACGGTTTAACTGCTGAGAGTACACAAGTGCATTGATGCTCTGACCAGTTGATAGTACTTTCCGATGCACAATGCTACAAGTACTCCACCAAACACACAGGAGGACCTTCTGGTGCAGTGCTGGTTTCGTTTGTTTCGAAACCGGTTCATGGGATTCTAACCAATAATGATGGCGCCATGAAACTTCCTATAGGACTCACTTCTCATCACATGTCAACACCCTGTCCAGAAATGGCTCCTTTCTCAAAGGAGACAGCAAAGAAACACAGGTGTCTGATCGCTTGCCTTCTCGCCGGAATCAAATCGTGTGGGAACCATCGACACAACTTATAGTGTCTCTCAGGTTGATGGAGGTTCGGCCGAATATTTTCTACACTCACACTCAATTGTAGTCCCAGTTCTTCACATGCCTGGCCACTGTTTGCCTCAATTGTTGCCTGAAGATCTTCATTTTGTTCGCGTTCGTTTTCCTGCATGTGGTGGGTCTTCGAGTGTTTCGTCACCGTTCTTAAGCTTGTTAAACGACCGCTGCACTGCTCACGATACCCTGACCAGAGGCATATCCTCATCCCCGCTGCAGAGGCGATTAATCCCAGTTTGAACTCGTACAGCATACACGCCCTTATGACAGTCCTATGTTCACTCTGTCCTTACGCAAGTTCATGGTGTAACAGAAGTGCCAAAATTAGGTACTATGTTGGATATGTTGGATATACCCAAACCAACAACTGACCTTCGCCTTATCTCCATTCGAATTCAACTCACAGTGTGAGGGCCAATGGAACACAGACCTCCACAAAATGCGACAGACTTTCTTGATTACCTTTGTAGCTTGCTTTATTGCTATGTATTTGTTTATTCTTTTCTATTATAATACTAACATTACTTTGCCTTAAAATCTGAAGTACATTTCACAATAGGTCCCAATATATCTATATAACAAAGTTGCAACTTCTATAACTATGTATTTCTTACGAGGAAGTCTTGAAAATTTTGTTTTCAGTATTTTATTTTCGAAATAAACGGGCTTCAACAAAAGAACCGGTTTCAGAATTTAAGTTTTAAAAATATCATAAATATTTAATATAAATAAAACATAAACATTACATAAAGCATTGGTTTGTGTTTCGATTAAATAATAAAATGACTTTTAATACCTTTTACTTTGTAACTTTTGGATGCGCTTCGTAATTTGTTTCAAGATCGTATGTGTACACAGAATTTCAGTAAATGGACCCAGGTTCGATTCAAGTTCTTGAAAATATGCGTTTATGTTTGTTCTGTGCTAGGGATTCGGGTATCACGTAGCGTAGCGGCTATGACCGTTCTAAGAAGCTTTGTGTGCTTTCATGATGATATGAAAAGAGGTCCGGTTATGGCTGGCCAACTAGCTCATTACGTCAACGTTCATCTTAAACAAATAAAAGATTACAGTTCACTAAAACAGTTCGTAAGTTAGGACTGTCTGATGAGATAAAGCTTGATTCAACTTCGTTTCTAGCAATATCAATGTCTCAATATCCGGTTATGGCTAACCAAACGGTTCATCATCTCTAGAACTTACTCCCCAATATTTCTTCAAGACAATAAAATTTTAAAATCAGTAAACGGTTATGGTTATGTCTTATGAAATGAGTTATGACCAAACAGATCTATGCCAGTTTTTTTTAAATTTTATGGGGTTTTCTCCTAATCTGAAATGGTGAACTTTTATGACTATAATACTTGAATATAGGGTAAGTTATTAATGTAAAAGTTACCTTTGTCCAAAATTGGTTAATCTCTACCTCTAACTTCTAGTTCGACCTTGAAATCCATTAATTAATTTTACACTTTGCTTTTAAGACTATAAATGTAGTCGACAACGTTCATTTCTTGAAAACCTTTTATCTCTGAGGTGTAATCTAATTAAGTGATCACATTCAAACCATTGCTTAGTTTTTCAAGAAGTTTGTTTGAAAATTTTGAATGTCCGATTTCTTTTAAACATTCAGTTCGAAAATTTTAGTTTCAAAGTTTAGGTTCAAAAATTTGATTTGAAAATTTCAAATTATAAAATTTTTAGTTCGACACAGGTTCAAACTTTTAATTCGAAACTTTCAGTTTGAAATTTGTTTTGTTTAAAAAATCTTAATTTCAATTTTTTTTGTTCGAAAATTTTAGTTTTCAATTTTTGTTTCTAAATTTTGGTTTGAATTTTTGGCTCGGAAATTTTGATTTCATCTTCCGAGAATGTTAATGTGAAATTATTTGATTCGAAAAACTTTAAATCAATTTTTTTCATTTTTTGTTCAAAAATTTTTAGTTTCTCAAAATTGGTTTCGAAAATTTTAAATTAAAACATATCAGTGTGCATTTTCTTGGTTTGAAAATTTGAATTCGAAAAGGTTTCTGTGTTCGAAAAGTTTAGTTCAATGTTTTTAATTGGAAAAGATTTCAGTTTGAATATTTTTTAATTAAAATTTAAAATTCGAAAAATTTTAATTTCAAATTTTCACTTGAACTTTTGTAATAACTAGAAACTAGTGGACTCAAAAATTTTATCCAGTAGTTAAAAACCGTTTATTTGTTAATCGAATACTTAAAAACCGTTTTTTAATCGAATAGTTAAAGACAGGATAACGTTTGGTTGTTACCCGTGAAACATTTTCCTATTTGCACTCTGAAAATTTTTGGCACATACTAAAATATTGTTGAAATGATTTAAACTAAACCGTCAATGTTATTTAAGATATAAATCACACGAACTAACACAAGGACCAGGAAGGTGAACTTAAAATATCGTGGTTCTCTCTTATCAAAAAGCTTAAGAGGAGTGCATTAAGGTAGGCATATCCTCATTATATGTAAATAAAGAGACAGCAAAGTGTACTTTGAAGAGCTCACACAACGTCTATGTAGAGCACATATCCTAAACAGCACAACAATTTAAGTTAATATCAAAGTCATACAAGCTCTCATCGAGAATCGAACTCATGACCTTCGGAGACCAAATGTAGACCCAGCATGCCTATAACGTAATAAAAAGAATACAAGAGGTTTGAAACCTTCCCAAATTATATCTCTAGAAATTTTTGGTGATCAAATACTAAAATTTGTTCTGAAGACCATGACTAATTCTACCAAAATAACCCACAAAAAACTTGATATCAATCACGTTCGTTCATGTACCCTTGCTCTATTCAAGCCTATACTCATCTATATAGTGTAACAAAGAACCAATCAAAACTTACAAATATTACGCAATATTGAGAACATTTTATTCATGAACCTAAACAATATACAATAAGTGCTGTCGAACAGTTTTCATCAGTTTTGCCCTTACTAATTAAACTAAACACTGAAACGCTGAACGTTTAAATCGCTCAAACCAATAACAATATTTTGTAAAGTTGTTACAATGAACCAATCAGAGTTAAGCAAAGAGTAAATCTGAAGCCATTATTATATATCTACGAACGGAAACGAAAGGTAGTAACTAGGTTTGAAGTTAGCTCATCACTTCCCTCTTTTACCATCTCTAGGAATGAGTATATTCTTTCAAAGTAAACCATTACATATATGTTCTTGTTTTATCGTAAGAAATAACTCCTCAATGTTATCCCGTTATATAAGTATGATTAATCGTTATTACAATGAACCAATCAATCTTAAGCGAAACGTAAATGTGACGTCATTTATTTTAATTCACAAACAAAAAGGAGAGGTAGTAACTGGGTCCAAAACCCTGTTCTTCTTCTCAAAGAATGAATATATCTTTTCAAAGTAAACCATTACACAGTATTTGACAATTAAACACCGTATTTGTTCGAACTAACAATATCAGCGATACTGTGACAACGAATACGTAAGCATAGGTAGCACGATATAGCTGACGTTTCCTTTTAAACGTATGATTTTAAACCAATACTTACAGAAACTTTTTATATCTTTCCAACAGTTTTATTTAATCTAGAAACGAATACGATATAAATTATTGTTGTTAACCAGGTCCGGGATCACACCTCCCCCTCTTTTATGCGTCTCCAATTAATGTATGCTTTCCTGGACACAATTTTTGACAATTGAATATCGTGGTTCGAGTCCCATAAGTCCTGTGAATAAAAACTAAAACTTAACCAAAAGTTAAGTATTCCTTCCAAAGTTTTCGAGTTGAGTTGATTCTGAGGTTAACGTTTCGTTCAGGAGCGAGTACAGAACCTATTAATTAACGTGGAATCCGAACCGCATCAGCTCCCTCCTGGAATCAAACCCTGGTCTTCCAAGTTAGAGGCGCATACGCTAACCGCTTACCCACGGAAGAGCTCCAAAGTTTTCGAGTTTCATATTAATACTAATACTATTTCATACTATTACTGGGGTCTACTACTTCATAATGTAATAGATCATCAAAAAGAGATCAAAGGTCTTGTTTTAGTGATCCTGTATCCATAAAAGGAAACCAAACAAGCCATCATAACCTCCAAGCTAAAAATCCCAGTTCAGTACCGTCATATGAACACATTAGCTCGGACCAAAAACCTCTAATTCATTCGGAGCAGTTAGGGCGCGCTGGCGTTTATCGTTTACCTCTGCTTTATGGGGTCCCTGGTTCAAACTCCGCGAGGGTAGTTTTTTGATGGGCAATATTATGTTCGGGATACTTCAGTTTTCTCCCACAATTTCATTCCACGTATTCATTCATTTCTCATCATCACCGTCTCCTTTAGCCTAACCGGCATATACGTAGGACGTAAAACTAAAGATTTAATTTCATGCTTATTTGCACCAGTGTTAGTCCAATTATATACCATCTCACCAAAAAATAACAATCTCCAAATTTTATACCATAAAAGTGATAGATAATAAAAAGCATACGTAAGCCTGTACTAATTCATAACGTAATAAATCATCAGGAAAGGAATGAAAGACCATATTTTTTATAATTTTTTACCCATGAAAGAAAGGTCATAACCTTTGATGCAAAACTCCCAATTGAATGACGTCATTCAAACGCATTAGCCGGGCCAAGGTACCTCTGACTCATTGGCACCAGCATGCATGGCACTCGAGTAAGCATAAGCAAAATTTCAATAGGTGACTCAATCCTGGGCCAGAGCATCCCTGACGCATTCGCATTAACGCTATGGTCCATGGGTCCCCAAATTGAATAATCAAGAGTGCGATCAACCCTAACCTGTCCCTATTACCACTATATCATACCTCACTAAATATTCGGCACAGGTTATGGAGAACCCCGATAGATTTTTTATACTTTTTGACCATCTTGCATTATTGCATTCTTCAAATGGTGATAAAAGGAGCTATTACCGATGTATTTACATGATACGGCGCTCGATTTAATGCTACAGTTAAAGGCCCAGAAACAAATGGGTTTACTCAATTACGAGCAATTAAAGGATAAATTAGTTGACTTGAGTAGACCAAAATTACCAATATATCGGGATGAGTTGAACTTTTTCAGGTCCAACATGGCTAAAATGAGCCAATAGATGCCTATTTTCTAAGGAAATTGAAAGTAATACGACAGGTTCTGCCTCAGGTCACCGAGGAATGGAAAATACATTATTTATCATTAGGATTAATGATAAAGGTTTTACAGAAAATAGCTTTAGAAACATTCACGGCTGTTCAATCTTTGCAGACACACTTACATAACCTGGAAAAAGCAAATGACCTAATAAAGAAACGTGATTACGATGAGTTACAATAGGCAATATATTCACTCTGTGATCACAATTCATCAGTCAGCAATTTAAACTCATCGGCAATCGCTTACGCTTCATTCCCCACACATCATTAACAACTGATTTATCCATTATGTAATCCAACTCCTAATTGGAATCATTACCAACAACCTGCCCCAGTTTTTCCTACACCTTCAGCACCACAGTTACAGGTTATTTACTACTTGAAAGGTTACTATACCAGTCAGGTCACATTTCTTTTTGCCAATTAATGTCAAAAATCGGAAAGTGGATAATGAATATTTTATCATCCCTCCATTAGAGAATTTGTTAGACAAGTAGGGGCCACAAAGTATGCCTACTAAAGTATCTAAGAATAATTTCACACTATTAATATCAAATCCAACCAATAGGCCAGTAACACTAGTAAAAACACACCGATTGCGTATGTTGAAGAAAACGTTCAAAAAGTAGATATACAGGGTGATTACAAAACCGACGAACAAAATGATGAAACATTTTAAAGAACTGAACAAGAAACTCAGGATAGGCTGGACGAGACCAAGTAACTTTTTGATATTAAGTTATATGACATAAACTCCGACTTAACGAATGAAAGAAAAAGCTGTACATGATCTACTTTTTAAATATAGGGATGTCTTTTCTTACACACCAACAACACATTCCATCTGGCGGCAGGCTTCACAAATTCGTGGTTGCCAACTTTGGCCACGCTCTTCGAGCGTCGTCGCAACGTCTGGCTTCGTCCAAAAGATTCTCACACTTCCCGCTTACCTCGTTGGCTTCAGAACATACGCCGACGTTTCTAGAATATTTTCGCTAGAAGTTCGGCTGTTGTATAAATATTGTGTACATCGGCCAAATAATCCAAGAGGCCAGTTTATTGCAGCTTAACGTTTAACGGTTTTAGTTCGCTACTGTTTCTGTCAATACAGAGAGTTTGTGCATTGTACGTAAAGTTACATTCTTCTTAGTGCGATACGATTTAGCGACATTTTGTATACTTTGGTTTCCAAGTTCGGAAGCAATGGAAAGCAAGATGAGGAAAAACCCTCATAGCAGACCGACGCGGGAAAGTGTGAAACAGGGCTTATTTGGCACTCCAAGTGAAATGGGTGAAGTACAGTTACCCACGCACGGTAAAGTTATGCGACAATATCATTGGTTTCGAAGTGGTTTAAGTGGTGATGAGAGTGTAAATAAATTAGCAGTGGCTGTCATTTGTAAACAAGTTGGACAAAGAGTTGTACATTTCTGTAGTAGAACAATTCAGAAATTTTTTCAGCATAAAATATAATGTTTTCAGCAGGCATAAAATGTTTTCAGCATGTCAAAATTTCTCTTTTCTGTGTTTTCAGAAAAGAGAGTTTTTGAAATGCTGAAAAACATTTTATAAGGAGTGTCGCACCAAGGAAAAACATTTCGCTCGTCAAGGACAAGAAGCAACACTTCATTCAGGTTTTGTTGCACACGCGGAAAAGTCTCTTTTTGATATTGCATCTTGGAAATGTAAAATAGCCGAAGATTGCAACTGTGAGAGAACACGCAAGATTTCGAAACCAGAATTCAAGTTTCTTTTGGACCAGAGAACATCACGGAAAATGAGCATTGGTAACATTGACGTCCGAAGAAGCAAATCTCTGCCAAATATATTTTCCCGTAAAGTGAGCAGATTTAAGGGACAGAAAAGCAAGAAAGACGCTGGGAGTGTTGAAGAAAGACCATCAAATAGCGGGATTAGGCAAAGGCACAGGTCAAAGGTACTGCCGTCGTCTGGGGAATCCAGCGAAACTGTTGAATCGGGAAGCACGACGGGATCTGTCTTCGAGGCGCGACCAAGAATGAAACATAGCCTAAAGCACATCTGTCTTCAAAATACAGCAGAGGCAGCGTTTAGAACTGGAGCTTCAGACAGACAGGTTGCTTCGATCGCTTCTGCTGTATTCCAGGACACGAGACTCATAACGCCAGAGGACAAAAATCTTGTTGTTGACAGTTCTAAGGTACGGAGAGGAAAAGATAAACTGGGTGAGAAGATCCAGAAAGAAAAGACTCACCTAGGTCGGGCGATTACAAGTATCTATTTCGAAGGAAAAATATGGAAATTTTGTGGAAGAAAAAAATAATGATAAACTACGAAGACGAGAGATTACAGAAAAGCTTAGCACAGTTTTATCGGAGCCCAGTTCGGAATACTTGGATCATACCACACCTAAATCAGGCACTGGCAAGGTTATTGCCGACCTTATATTGGGGGTTTTAGAGAAGAACCAGTACGACGTGTCAAGTTTTGAGGCAGTCGACAGCGATGGTGAAGGCACGAACACAGAACAGGATAATGGCGGGATAAGTCAGGTACAAAGATCCGTATGAAAGAAACTGCAGCATCTGATTTGCCGTCATCATACCAACGAGTTGCCATTTTGACACCTGGTTACCGAGTTGGATGGTGGGACGACCGGACCCAACGCTTTTTCTGGCCCCATCGGAAAGAAATTAAAGGATTGTGAACGTTCACCTATCGTCTCCTTTACACCCAATCCCGTTGAATGGGTGTCTGAAATGAAAAAATCAAATGGTTTAAACAGCGTCCAGAATTATCTCTTTGAAATTTGTAAGGTTGTTGCTACAGTAATGTGTATTACCAATCTAGCAAACAGAAAACCAGGACCATTATCACATTAACGATGGCTTGTATTGGCCTGTAGGATGTTTCGCCACGACATCAGAAGTGATAAACCTAGTACAACTTTGTGTCTACTTTGCCAGTACTTTGCTAAAATATACGCTCCCGTCTGGTTTTCAGTACGGCGAAATCCTACGTGCGAAACCGCCCAAGTGATTTCATTGTTCCGAAATTAAACTTTACAGTTGAAAATTACTACGACATGATTAATTGGCCTATGTGTCCAACAGAGTCACCAATCTCATGAAACACAACGGACAAGCAGCTTGAAGAAAACACCGGAACTCCAGTGACTCTAAAAACCAGATTTTTTTCCTATAGTCAAGCTGTGGAACGCTCAGTGAAGCTGGCGTCCGAGGCAGCGTCTAGAACACGAATGTCCCGCTTCGCAACCGAGAAGAACTACGTGACCTAAGGTCAAGTGTCAACGTATGCCTACTGGGTGCGTGGGTGGGCATAACTTGATATGCAACCACCTCCCCGTGATGAGTTGTGGGTTATTTTGCGTACAGAGCAAAATAAGCGAAGAGTTTCACAAACAAAATCGTGTTATATCAATGGGTATGCCTATAATCATCGTTAACGTGGCATACCAAGCAAAATCTGGACATTAATTCCAACAACTAAGCTAATATGGATTTACTATGACTCATGAACATTCTAAAATTATTTACTGGCATTGCTACAAGTTTGGTTTAACAAAATAATTGTAACATAGCCTTCTGGTAACTCTAAAAACGACCACAAGTAGCTTTTATATCATTGGTGTTGTACGTGTTGCCTGCCCAAACAGTTAAAAAGTTTAAGTCCAATCGGACAGTGTAAGGGGTTGTCCAAAAGAAATTTTAAAAAAATCAGTAAGATCGGTGCCACTAATGCACATTTTCCACACTAGCTGTCATCGAATTTCCAACAAAAGTGTAAAACGCTCCACCCTAGTACGCATGCTTTTAAAGGGTTTACCATTTCGCTTAACTGCTTTTGGACATGACCTAGTAATAAGAAGCAAAAATTGGAAACAGCAACTATCCTACTAAAAATTGCCCTTAAAAGACTAAGAAAACATGATTTTAGAGCAAGCCCGAACAAGACCTACCTATTATACAAAGAATTGGATGTCTTAGGACTCACAGTTTGTGGAGAGGAAATTAAAATTTCACCCAAAATTACCAATAAAATTCGAACTTTTAATAAACCAACCTCTAAAAGGAGCTTGAAGAGTTTTCAAGACTATGCTCTTATTTGAAGGCGATATTAAAAATTTCTTGGAGAAAGTGGAACCAATTCAAGTTCTTTTCGTCAAAAATTCAGAATTTAAATGGACAATTCAGCATGACGAGTTATTTGATAAACTTAAGATGGATGTTATGCAGGCCCCATCTTTGATTCATTTCTATCCATCATTAGAAATACGAGCGTATAACGACGCATCTTTATCTTCAGCAGGTGGAAAATTTAGCATGTTACAACTCTAAAACTAACCAGAAACGTGTTGTTTCCTACTGTAGTTGTCGTTTTACCAAGACCCAGAGAAAGGCCGAAGGATGGCAAAAAGAACTATATGCATTGATATATGCTCTTCGAAAATTTCGGTATTTTTTACTGAATAGGAAATTTAAATTATTCATGGATGCTAAATGTTTGGCTTCACTCAACACCCAGCCTGACAAGGTCGGAAAATTTGGTCGCTATAAGATATTCTTAGCGGATTAGAATTTTGAAATTCAACACAGTAAAAGTCAGCAACATCCTGCAGACATTTTTAGTCTTTTAGAGGACAAAGAAAATATACAGTATGACGAAAATCAAGAAGTTGATAACTTCTCGGACACAGAGGACGCTAAAGTTTTTGCTTTGCTATCACTGGAGCGCACTTTTCAAACTGACCAGCCTATTACGTTACCCAATTTAGCTGATAAACAAAGGAAAGACTCTTCATCTTCACACATCATTACTGTATGTAAAAATATAGAACCTAACAAGTTATCTACACTCCGAGTGGCGAAATACTTATCTCTTAAATGTTGACCATTATATAGAATTCAGAAGCTCCCTCAACTAGGACTGCTATATTTACATTGTGTGCCGAAATCCTTGCTAAGCAAATGGTTTGATGCTATCCATAACAAACCACTGGCACCTCACTTTAGGTATACTAAGACATACCAATCGGCACTCAGAAAATATTATTTTCCAAATATGAAGGCTTACATAGCAAATAGAATAAGGACATGCAATCTTTGCCAAATTTTCAAGTAGTTACCGGCTAAGTCGGCGGGCCAGCTGCTTCATCATCCACCTAAACATAATGCCACTACCTGGTAGTACGATTCAATTGGAAAAGTCCAAGTCGGGCAACGAAATTTCAAACAAATACTAGTTGCCATTGAGATGTCCACGCGATACTGTGTGACCAGGATTGTAGACAACATTACAGCAGAAGAAATTGAACAATTTATTATATATGACATTATTCTTAGATACGGAGCTTTTCGTACCTGTATTTGGACAGACACCCTGTACATAATGCTAAGAGAGTGCAGAACCTAGCAAAATTCTACAATTTTGAATTTAAATTTTGTCCAGCATATGATCATAAAATTTTAGGTGTAGTGGAATCGTACAGGATAATTTAATTACAAGTTATAACAAACAGACAAGATATTACTACCAAAAGCATCAACAGACTAATTTTGATAAGGGCCAAAAGGTACTGATAGTTTTCAATCTTCAGATTGGAATAACAGAAACTTCTCCGGTTAGGTACGACGGATCTTTAGAAATAATCGAAAGAGTTAAACATAATCTTCATAGTGTCAGATTTCCTGACTCATATCGTCAACCCATACAGGAGATTTCTGTAGGCAGGATTAAACCATATTATGAAGATATAGTCGACGCTCAGCACAAGGATAAATAGCTATTTTTCTACGCGAGCAAAGACATCTAAACAATATATATAATAGCAAGGGCAGAACAGAAAACGCGATAGGCTCTGGAATATTTCATCTTTTATATTTTTTTCCCTTCTTTCAACTACCAGCACGAAATGGAATGCGGAAGATAACGAAATAACGCATCTGAATTATTTAACTCGATATACAAAGAATATTGAATAACATAAAAACGTTTTTAATCATTCTAGCTTCTTAATTTTAACAAAAAATGAAGCACTCACCACTAGGAAGAAGAAACACAAAGAAAATCGCTCACACAGATAAAAACATTTTTCACTACGATATAAATATTTCTACAAAAATTTAATTCATTTAATCTGCCACTGAATGAAGGAATGCTGACTTTGGTTTTCCGCATTTACCAGGCAACTGATCTTTACAAGGATAACTAACTTATTTCACAATTCCTTGATATTTTTTCTTTTTACATATTGTCACCGACATCACCGACATCATGCAAATATTATACAAGATGTTCCAAAACTCATGGCCAGTCTTACATTATACAGGATGTTCCAAAAATTATCATCACTATGCAGGATGTCCAGGGATTCAGAATCATCATTATCATCATCATTGGCAATTTAAAATTGGATTATTTTAATGATATATATATATATATATATATATATATATATATATATATATATATATATATATATCTTTAGTGCAAATATTTTAGAAATTTTACACCTTATACAGAGTGACCAAGAAATCTCGCCGTTCGCATCCCGAACTATCCAATATAAATTATCTTTATATCCTTGTGATAATCGGAGCTTTTCTTAGTATTGGTATCTCTTATTATTTTATACAAGCCATATCTCCGTCTTAGCTCGATACCAAAAATATCCAAAAGAACTCGCTTAGATTTATCTCCTCCAATTCCAATGGACACATTCAATAACAATCATACGACTAAGGAGTAACCCGTTTTACTGCCTCCACCCACTCTCACCATAAGTGAGCTAATACATATATATATATATATATATATATATATATACATTAACGCCAAAGCTAATTCTACAAGTAGAAAAATGGCTTATAGTGATAGTGATAAATAAACAATCCCACACGTCAGTGTTTACAAACATCACCACGTGGTTTGGCAAGAATATTTCACACCACATTGATCTACAATCACTTGCAGACGACGGCCTCTAGCCCCTCCCAGGGAGAAGAAGACGACTTCGGAGCAGCAGCGCCACCGTCACACAAGGAGCGCTATAAATTTTGTGGACAACGACAATTCTGTGCAATAGGATATTGTCCTATAATAATAAATTTATCTTTTTTATTCAGCAAGTGCGAATATAAATTTGTCTTTCGGTATATATGCTCTAAGTTAAAAATAATAAAATGTGTTTCAGCGTCTCAGGAAATTTTACTCTAAGGAAAGTTTTTATATGAAAATTTTGCTTTATTTTTGTCATTAAGGAAGTTCTGAATTTAAATGTACTTTTAAGTTGCAGGCATGAAATTTAATAAGCGAAATCTTAATTTACAATATTGAAATCAATGTTTCAGTGGTTCTAAAAATCCCGTTCCTAAGACTGGAAAGCGAATCATTTGTATAATATTGAATCTGCCTTTTCTTTATTCCAAAATGCCCAGTCAGATAATTCGCTCAAGGAGAAGGTATAAAGTTTGGTGTATAAACTTTCATTAAGAGTAATGTAATGGATGGTCCAAAGTTTTCAGAACTCCGTTCTTAGGAAATAAAATGGGTCAATTTCTCAGTTATTCGACTTTCTCTTATCTTAATCAAAAACTACCCAGTATGGGGATTTTTTAAAAGTTAGATAAGGCTCGTAGATACATAAAATGTTCATTAACAATATGTTATTCAGTGTTTTCGAAACTTCCGAATCTAAAAAAAAAGACTATTCATAGTTTCACTTTAACTTTTCACTTTTACGTTGCGTTGTTATGTAATGTATGTATGCGAAATTGATTAAAAAGGAAGTTAATTAGTCTCTGACCTGGTCTGAAAAGAAAACCATCAATATAGGATAATTGTATAGAAAAAAGTAAAAGTGAGAAAGAATACAATATGTAAAAATAAATTATTTAAGATTATATTGAAGTAGTGATGGTAGTACCTGAATTACTGGTGTTAGTAATTAAGTGGTAGACAATAGTGTACTGTCCTAAGATATTTTAGTTTAACATACTTGATTCGAACCCATGACAAAATAAACAGTAACACAGCTACATGATGATATCTAGAACACCAAGAATGAATGAATCTAATTCTCCTTTGTTTGTTTCCGGCAGTGTTCTCTCTACAGCCTTGAATCTGACATTATGCAATATGCCAGTTTTGGACTTTTTCTCTTATTTTTTATTACACTTTATGATTGTTTTCTACATGTCACTTGTACAATTATTTGTCAAGATAAATACATTGAAACAGTTTGAATTGAGGAGATATAAAGACACAAGAGATGCAATTAGATAATTAAGGGTAGTCAGTGAAAGGTTTTTGGGGAAAAGAACAGAGGTATAGGTTGTATTTATTGATCTGGAAAAGGCTTTTAACTTCGCAAATTTCGAATTGCTGCTGAGAGTTCTATAGCAGGTTGGATTGGATTCAGAAGATCGTAGACTTATAAGAGAGACATATATAAACAAACATGTAAGCGTTAAAATAGGAGAGGAAATGACAGAGAAAAATGCAAATAGAGGGAAGTCTGATAGAAGTACTGTCTCCCGGTAAAATTGTTTAGTATCTACCTAGAAGAAATAGTGAAAAAGAGCCTACATAATGAAGACGGTATTTCAGTAAGAGGTAGTTTGATTAGGTGTATATGGTTTGCACATGATATGCCACTTGTTGTGAAAAAAATCAAACGTTGTTAGAAAACTTAAAGAAGCGCTGTGAAGAATGTGGGACGAAAATATGTTTCGTGTTGAGTATTGTCCTCTATTTAGCTGAAACACGAACTGAGGAAAACGGTTGAAAACTTTCAAACTGTGGGTGTGGAGATTAGTAGAGAAGATTAGCATGTTCGACCGGGAAACGAAACAAGAAAGCATTAATAATATTGTGAGAGAAAAGAACAATTTGTAGTATTATTGAGAAGAGAAAGACAAACTCTTTAAGGAATCGCACCACGAAGGATATGCTAGAGGATATGGTGTGATTTTAAGAAAGGGAGAGGATTATGTCGGCTACAATTGATGGACGGTACAAAAACATAAAAAATGCACGTGAGGATGAAGAGGTTAGTTGTAGACTGTGGACCATGGATGCTAATTAGTTTTGGAATGTAACCTGCCAATAATTGTAGAATACCTATGATAATGATAATGAATATTCAGATGGTATGATTCTATTAAAGAATACACATGTTGCTCAATAAGAAAAGGATGGGTAAATACTATGCAGACCCAAAGAACGTAAGGATGTAGGCTAAACTTTACAGACCGTCTCTGGAAGGCAATCTTAGTTTCTATGAACAGAAGATCAATTATGTAAGTGGACTGAGGAGCTGGTTATATGTAACCCGTGGTTTATGGTTAACATTTCTTGATCAAATGACACGTAACTCAAATTCAACTGAATGGTCAATAGGTATAATTGTAAGTTCTAGGCTGAAGATAATCTTCATTTTACTGTTCAAAAGAATGTGAATTTTTGTGGTGCAAATGTGTGCTCTGATTTGTCTCTGAGGAGATTGATTAGAGTTTCTGTTTCATAGTACTGTAACTGAAAAAATAAAAATAACTGACAATACTGCTACTTCCATTTACCCTTCCATAAAGTTTTCTCTTACCAGCAGGATAGCGACCAGTTGCATTTTCATAGACATATGAAAGCATATCTGAGTCATAACGTTCCAGACCGGTGGATAGGGCAGAGGTGAACAATGAAGTTTACTGCACGCTTTCCAGGTTCTCCAGGAATCGATTTTTCTTATGAGGAACATTAAAAGTTGAGATGTACTGCCATTCAGCATGCAACTTGAACTAACTTTGGTTGTGAGCAGAAATCTGATTGGATACTTGAAAGAGAAGTTTAGGAACAGTCGCTACTCGTACTCGTAAGTGTGTTGATTCTGGAGGCAACCATTTCGAACATTTATTTTAATGATTGTTTGAAATATTCAGTTTGACTAAAAAGTACAACTGGACTGTAGTAATTTGTTTTCCAGGAATTTAGAATTCTAGCTTGGTAAATATATTTTCTGACAGCTCAAAGTATGTACACATATTTGAAGCACATTGTTTTCTATCATTTAGTACCACTTGTTAACTATCTTCTACCAGGTTAATTTAGTGAATTGTTTCAGGGAGACTAAGTGAGAAGGAACCCTCTGTTCACAAGCTGAAAAGGGCGAAGAAGAAAAAGAAAGAAAGCTCCATAACAAAAGAAGGGTGGGAAACCCTGTATCGTGCAAATGAGATGCATGGAGTAAGTCGTGAGTGGGAACCCTTCACCCCTGGTGGGGGAATATTCATGAAGCTATCAGCTTATGTCTAATTATATATATAATTCATTTCTTACTTTCGAACCTACAAGGTTCAACCAAAATGAAAAAAAAACTTTTATATCGGACTTCCGAAGAACAAATAAAATAAAATAAAATAAATACATGACCGTGTTTATTATATATAGGACTTCCAGTCACGACCACCTTTTCAGTTTTATTAAAATAGAAGAAGAAGTAAAGAAGAGAAGAGGAAGTTGGGATAGGAAGATAGGAAAAAGAGGGAAAGTAAGAAGATGAGGAAAGAGGGAAACTGTTACTGGATATTTTTGAGAAATATGGTAAAGGAAAGTGAATAGTTAACGAATTGGGATCATTTACAATAGCTATTGGGTGAATATTTGGTATTAAGGTGATCAAAGGTAGACACATGTTAACCCATACCTCCCAGACCTAGATCCATTTAACCCCAACTACCGAATTATTCCAATCTAGCTCTGAGACAGATGAGAAAGTTTAATTCAATATTTCCGAAAGTTCTCGACTAGTATCCAATACTTGAAGGATAAATAATGAAGTTGATGGCATGTTAGAATCGACAACAGAAAAAAAAATCAGAGTAACACATATATTTGTCGAAGATTTTGAATCTCGAAGTTCTCCCATGATGATCGTTCGTTCAGGTTACTTCGGTCCTTTTTGCTTCCTTTATAGAGCCAACTAAAATTAAGTTAGTATTGACTTTCAACGACTTTAATTGCCAACTACCTTTAATTATAGTAAGACACACATATTTGTCAAAAGAATTGGTGTACTTAATATTAAACCTACATTTCACTCACACTCACATTCATACAGACAATGTATACTTCATGTTGCATGTAGTTGAATTAAACTAACCTAACTACATTTCTATAGACATTTATTACATTTCAAGAAAACTTAATTCGACAGCAAAGGAGAAATTTCGATACATGAAAAGAAAATAAAACTAGTAATAACAATATGGTTTATAGACATGCATAGAAATTTGTTACTTTTCAATATATAATAACAAATTTCTCTTTGTAGATATATTAAAAGTTGGATTATGTTAAAAAAAATCGACAAAACGAAAGACGAAGAAAAAAAAATCAAAGGTCTACATTGAACATATTTAAGATTCAGTACAAAGAATACATATCAATGTGAAAGAAGAAAGGAAAAATATATAATTGGTTAATTATTTGAAAAAAACAACACTTTGGATTTTTATTGAGTCTCTGTCCCAAGAGGAGAAATTTCGACAATTTTATGAGTCCTTTTCTCACGTCGATAATAACTCCTTTATCCACTCTCTTTGTGCACTATGATTGGCGTCCATGAGAGTAGTTAGTCGTTTTTCTTAACTACAGACGAAATAGTTGCTTCACATTATATATATATTCTTCATTTCGTCACTTGGCGCGCTTGGTATGAAAATTCAAAATTTATCAAAATTTAAAATATAGAATTCAGTCCCAAACATTGGTAACATATTTCCATTCTACTATACGATATCTCAATGGAGCTAGGTCTTTGGACCTATCCTAGGTCCTGTAATCACATTACTAAATTATTAACACATCTCAGTTCAAATTTTGATCACTTAATTTTATTTCTGGTTTATATCGTGGAGTCAAGAGATTCGAGTCACTGAACTGACGAACGACAAATAGTTAGGTTTCCGATCGTAGGGGAAGGATTTGGGGCACACTGTTTCATAATTCACTGATTTCGTTATGGTTTCACAAAAATAACTTTGGATACGGATTAGGGTTATTTTCACGACCTGTTACTTGTTCTATTTACATGCAATATTTAACATAGTATTAAAAATTTAATAGTTATGAACATTAATAACAAATCCGTAAGGTGTCATTTATTACAAATTACGCGGTAATACTCTACAAACACAAATAGTTGGTCAATATCGGTTGTCAAAAATCTATGTCAACCTAAAACAATCTGGGTAAATACCGAGCCCTTTACATACATATTCGCATATATATATATATATATATATATATATATATATTCCTCAATATAATAAATTTTATTCTAATATCAATTTTAGTATTTCATCGACACTTAATTCTCTACATAACCTTTTCATATTTAATGAGTATTCACATTTTCTTGGCTCAAAATAAACAAAAACCCTCACTAACAAAATTCTTTTCTTTTAATAAGGTTGCAACATTGCAATGAATATATAAACCCGATAATCAATAATAATTCAATTTTATTAAGATCCGCGTATAGAAAAATGGTTGATATTATTTAATAAGTCGACACAAAGTGGAAATACAGCAAATAGAGCAGGCACGTAAGTTTCCAAACTATGTAAGCACACATATATAAATGTATATACAGATAAAGAAAGAAAAAAATCGAGATTGTTTAAAATTAGTGGGCACAAACTACTAATACATACACAACATATAACCAATCAATAGAAAGAAATCAGAAGTCAGTAATCAATGGGTATAGTTTGTAGATCGATGAACAATAATCAAGTTAATGGGAATCTGAAATCGTAGTGTACCCTCTCTTCAGTCCCGCTCATGGTGGATTGAGTATCGCGAAAAATTGTCCTGAGTTACCGCTGAAATACAGGGAAAAATCTCCACGAACTGTATCCCTCGATGTCTCAGTTAGCACATACGATCGAAATAAGTGATATGAACATTGTATGTTTTCATGAGTTTCAGAACCGGGGGAAGGTTTTAAAAAAAACTTGAAGTAAGAAGGAAGAAAGAGACAAGATAGAGAAAGCGGCGCCAACGAAAGGAAAAATATTAAGATACTATTCACTACACAGACGAGTGATCGAATTTAAATATATAACAACCCACAACCAAAAAAGTTCACATATGCCGAAAGAGGGTGGTTTACTTAAATACGTAAACTCAAAAGTTATCTCCAGAAACACGAGTCCGTGCCCGCAAGGGAATTTTCAGAAAGGCAAAAGCTTTAAGCAAATTACCTTCCTCGCTGTATCCGGTGGAGTCCCTGGTGACTCCGGCTACACCGGAAGGTGGTGCAGAATCTTAATTTGGAATTTCAGAAAAGAAAAAATAATCCGACCTCTCAGAAACTAAGAAAGTCCAGAATAGAAATGAAACTAGAGTAAATAATAGCTAAGATATCCCTAACGAGTAATTTGCCAAAATAAAAAAAAAAAATTAATAACATTTTTGATCGGTGATTCCGTGACCAAACATCACCGATGGCTACCCTGCGCAGACATGCCAAGGTCTGGGATGTCGTTAATTTCCATCGTCATCTAATTTAGCTAAGGAAAGAAACGAAAATAATTAAGAGGACTAGGGGTCGACATCCGGGTACGCAATGGACATAAATATTAATTTAGTAGCGATTGATTTAATCGGATACCCCGATCTGAGCTGTTAGCTATAAGAACACTGACAGTAAATAAGGTAAGCAACGAAGAAAAAATCTCGGAGAGTCAATGAATGTTAAAGGTACAAATGACCAAACCTGTACTTTTCGATGATCACAGGACATAGCAGTTATTTTTCTTAATTATAATTTCTGTCAACCTTTAAAAGTAATTCCCATATGATGCTACCCTATCTGATGAATGGCTTAAGATCCGGGGCTGTTAATATGAGGTACTTAATATGAGGTATGCGAAGTAACATACAATTCCCAACTACACATTACTATCCAATAGCAAACTCGGTTGGATGAATGTACTGGTGTAGAAGTCAAAACGCGAGAGATTTTCAGTAAACATATTCACATTCTCCATATATAATATACACTGGGCCTATCTACTTAAGTATGGTTGTCATATCATCTCATTCATTTCATATTATATTCGTATTATTATTATATCATTACATTTATTCATTGTTTACTCATTTCCATGCGAAGTAATATTTTACAGACATCCTATTACATACATTTACACGCAGGCCATACACATATTATATTATGCACTAATAAATCTATAATTATCACAATCCGTCACGCTTAAACTTCTACACGAAAACATTCATCGAACCACGGACTCTTTGTTCCGAAGCACCCAATTTTTATTTACTTCGTAGTTTTAAAAAAAATCATACGTGTATTAACTGAAAGTTAAATTGTCAACGATGAATTTATTTCTGATTTGCTGATAAAACTAAAGCAACAATGGAATTTTTCTACAGCCACGGGAAAAGATAATTTAATAGTACATTTTGAAACAAACAGTAACATCATGTGGGCTTTACTTTTATTAAGAAAATAGGCATTCTTGATTTCAGTGGATATTTCGGTTTCTAATTGATATAGCAAGCTGTCATTTTCAGAACAGTGAGATCTCATGCTATTTCATATGAATGTATACTCATATGAACCGCAAACCATGCCCACGGGAGGTAACTTAAGAATAAGGGGCCAAAATCAAACAACCTAAATCGCTAACTCATGCACTGACGTAATGTCAACAAACGACTGATTACCGAAAACGAACACGATAGCGCTGCATTAGAGAAATAATTTACTGTGTACTAAAATATACCCTTACACTTATTAATCAGAAATCTAATATTTACTCTGGTTTAGTATACTTCGAGTTAGACAAATTGTACTAAATTAACGCATGTTTAATACACTGTCCTCGCAGTAAAATCACAAACTCACACAGAACTACTAACTACATACAATACTATAAATGCTACACATATAAACTACTAACAAGCACCATTTATTATAGGTATATTAAAGGAAAGCACCTTTAAACACATTACTCTTTCTCGGTATATAAATCGGTATATATTGAGCTTTAGGGGGACAAAATGAGAAGAGTAAATCCTAGGTCCAATTGACCTGGGCAATTGTTTAAAACATGTTTACTAAAGTTTGATGTCCTGGGGGCACATTACAAAGTTTATTGAGGGACCTTTCCCCTCAAAGGGGAAAAAGCTCTAAAACAAACAATAACTAACCCATCCCCCCGCTAGAAATGGTTCAATTTGGTAACATGAATAGGAGCCCTTTACGTTAGCTTAAGCTACCATTATGGTAATTAAGATTATAACTATCAAACCTACTACGTACATGCACTTACTGAAAAATAAAAAAAATCCACATTTACTATACACACGAACAAATTGTACAAAACCAGGTCGTATTTTCCCTAATCTCTAGCTGATTTTTACTGTTTAAAAGAAAAGGAAAGTAAGATCACACTTCTGTCCTATTTGTGCTAGCCTGGCGGCATCATGGTGTCCTGTAAACCGGTTCCTATTTCTCCTTAGGAACAGTTTCTTTATTAAAAAATGCATAATTTTGGGTTCCTAAACAGCTTTCAGTTTTAACTAGGAACCTAAACTAGATTTTACCTTGATGTAATTAAACTGTCAGTCCTTTCTGGCACAAATTGAGCAGTTGGTGTCAGAAGTGGTGCTCCTTGACGCGTCCACGATGATAATAATAAAATTGCGCCGAAAACGACAGAGATAGGAGGATTCCACCAATCAGGGCGAAATCGTTCAGCCGCGGAAATTACAAAGCAAATAGAAATTAGTGAAATCCAGATATAACCGGATCTAAAGTAACTATGGACTAGTGAGAGGGGGTGAGGGAAAGTTTAGGTACCTGGCCAAATTCTGCATTGATCTGAAATTAAGAAAATTTATATCGAATGGCGGAACTATATTTCGGTATGACGTCAGAATGGTAAACCTTGTAAGTATTCAACTTGTATATGCGAGAATGGGATTTACAATTAATCAAAATATAAATAAATATGTTAATCAGTGAAAATATGATTCCTAATGAGACCTTTCGATTCATTACATTTAATTTGAAGTAAAGAGAATAAATAAATCGTGTAATTAAACCGAAATCGGATTTAAAAAATTTTTACTAGGTACAGGGTGAGTAAAAAAGTTGCCATTACTCTCAACTGTAATGGTACATTATAAAGTGTAAAGGCATCAAAATTCCGATTTCTATGAAGATGTATTTTAAGAAAATGCATCCTTCCCTTATAGAATCCTGACTACACGCAGAGAAAGCACTACATTCACCATTTCCCAAATATATATATATATATATATATATATAAAGAGAAAAAGGAATTACAGTATGAATTGAATCTAGTAATATGTCTCAAATAAACTTTCTAAATAGCATTAACCTGAAGACGGAAAAATATATATAATATACACTGGGCCTATCCACTTAAGTATGGTTGTCATATCATCTCATTCATTTCATATTATATTCGTATTATTATTATATCATTACATTTATTCATTGTTTACTCATTTCCACGCGAAGTTATATTTTACAGACATCCTATTACATACATTTACACGCAGGCCATACACATATTATATTATGCACTAATAAATCTATAATTATCACAATCCGTCACGCTTAAACTTCTACACGAAAACATTCATCGAACCACGGACTCTTTGTTCCGAAGCACCCAATTTTTATTTACTTCGTAGTTTTAAAAAAAAATCATACGTGTATTAACTGAAAGTTAAATTGTCAACGATGAATTTATTTCTGATTTGCTGATAAAACTAAAGCAATAATGGAATTTTTCTACAGCCACGGGAAAAGATAATTTAATAGTACATTTTGAAACAAACAGTATCATCATGTGGGCTTTACTTTTATTAAGAAAATAGGCATTCTTGATTTCAGTGGATATTTCGGTTTCTAATTGATATAGCAAGCTGTCATTTTCAGAACAGTGAGATCTCATGCTATTTCATATGAATGTATACTCATATGAACCGCAAACCATGCCCACGGGAGGTAACTTAAGAATAAGGGGCCAAAATCAAACAACCTAAATCGCTAACTCATGCACTGACGTAATGTCAACAAACGACTGATTACCGAAAACGAACACGATAGCGCTGCATTAGAGAAATAATTTACTGTGTACTAAAATATACCCTTACACTTATTAATCAGAAATCTAATATTTACTCTGGTTTAGTATACTTCGAGTTAGACAAATTGTACTAAATTAACGCATGTTTAATACACTGTCCTCGCAGTAAAATCACAAACTCACACAGAACTACTAACTACATACAATACTATAAATGCTACACATATAAACTACTAACAAGCACCATTTATTATAGGTATATTAAAGGAAAGCACCTTTAAACACATTACTCTTTCTCGGTATATAAATCGGTATATATTGAGCTTTAGGGGGACAAAATGAGAAGAGTAAATCCTAGGTCCAATTGACCTGGGCAATTGTTTAAAACATGTTTACTAAAGTTTGATGCCCTGGGAGCACATTACAAAGTTTATTGAGGGACCTTTCCCCTCAAAGGGGAAAAAGCTCTAAAACAAACAATAACTAACCCATCCCCCCGCTAGAAATGGTTCAATTTGGTAACATGAATAGGAGCCCTTTACGTTAGCTTAAGCTACCATTATGGTAATTAAGATTATAACTATCAAACCTACTACGTACATGCACTTACTGAAAAATAAAAAAAAATCCACATTTACTATACACACGAACAAATTGTACAAAACCAGGTCGTATTTTCCCTAATCTCTAGCTGATTTTTACTGTTTAAAAGAAAAGGAAAGTAAGATCACACTTCTGTCCTATTTGTGCTAGCCTGGCGGCATCATGGTGTCCTGTAAACCGGTTCCTATTTCTCCTTAGGAACAGTTTCTTTAATAAAAAATGCATAATTTTGGGCTCCTAAACAGCTTTCAGTTTTAACTAGGAACCTAAACTAGATTTTACCTTGATGTAATTAAACTGTCAGTCCTTTCTGGCACAAATTGAGCAGTTGGTGTCAGAAGTGGTGCTCCTTGACGCGTCCACGATGATAATAATAAAATTGCGCCGAAAACGACAGAGATAGGAGGATTCCACCAATCAGGGCGAAATCTTTCAGCCGCGGAAATTACAAAGCAAATAGAAATTAGTGAAATCCAGATATAACCGGATCTAAAGTAACTATGGACTAGTGAGAGGGGGTGAGGGAAAGTTTAGGTACCTGGCCAAATTCTGCATTGGTCTGAAATTAAGAAAATTTATATCGAATGGCGGAACTATATTTCGGTATGACGTCAGAATGGTAAACCTTGTAAGTATTCAACTTGTATATGCGAAAATGGGATTTACAATTAATCAAAATATAAATAAATATGTTAATCAGTGAAAATATGATTCCTAATGAGACCTTTCGATTCATTACATTTAATTTGAAGTAAAGAGAATAAATAAATCGTGTAATTAAACCGAAATCGGATTAAAAAAAATTTTACTAGGTACAGGGTGAGTAAAAAAAGTTGCCATTACTCTCAACTGTAATGGTACATTATAAAGTGTAAAGGCACCAAAATTCCGATTTCTATGAAGATGTATTTTAAGAAAATGCATCCTTCCCTTATAGAATCCTGACTTCACGCAGAGAAAGCACTACATTCACCATTTCCCAAATATATATATATATATATATATATATATATATATATATATATATATTTAAAGAGAAAAATGAATTACAGTATGAATTGAATCTAGTAATATGTCTCAAATAAACTTTCTAAATAGCAGTAACCTGAAGACAGAAAAATAATAGAGTAAATACAAATTGATTGCATTTAATTAAGTGAAAACAAATAGAAATCCAGTTAATAACTTGTTAGTAAATAAATTAATATTTATTAATGTCCATTAGCTTGAATTCTTAAGATTTTTGGACGAATATTTTATCACGTAGCTGAATAGACATTTTATTCAAAATATCTTAATATGCATTGTTACTACCTAAATAAAATACGTACGTGAGTGTAGCAATATTCTTAAATAAGCTAGAGATACTAAAGAAAGCTTGTGTATAAAGGTGCGGTAAGGTGTAACAACTCAATTTCGTTAATCAACATTAGCAAATATATTTTATTTATACTTACTTTCCACGAACACTCTCTTCTTCTATACACATAGCACTACACATATCTATTGTTTTATTCACTGATGAGACTATATCATTCTCTTCTATTTCATGAAATGTTGCACTGTAGTAGTACTTATTCCAAAGGGAGACAGATGTCCAAACTCCAAATCCAGTAAATGCAAGGTAAATCAATATCCACATCAATCTGGTTTCAATAAAATTATACAAAACGATCAACTTATAACAACTAGATTTGGGTAGTATTGCAAATTGTCTATAATCTACAACCTATTGCTACCTAACGACATTTTTTAAAAAAAATAATTTGGTCATTTTACATATCCAAGATATTTATGGAATATTTAATTTTTGAACTCACATTGTGGTTGTTACTAGTCATAAATAGAAATTGGATAAACAAATACATGTTTTTATTTGACATATGCAAGATATTTATGGAATTTTTAATTTCTGAATTCACATTGTGGTTGTTACTACTCATAAATAAGAATTGAAAAAAAATACATGTTTGTATTTTTCATAAATACTAAACAAATTGCATAACTATTTAAAACGCATTATTATATTTTATAATGAACCTACACAATATTACTTCGTTGTCTTTATTCTAAACGTATTTAAGGGTTAAGGGATATATGTTTAATTTTATAAGTTAAACTAGCCTCTGGCTAGCTGGGTACCCCCAGACCCCCGCGTTTGCTCTCCCTACGGCTTCGCATTTCTTATTATCAGCCTTTGCACCAACAGTGAATTTCCTGCATTTGCTCTTAATATTCCCTGAATTTGTCTAGCTGGGGAATTCGCCCCCACGTCCATGCCTTTGCTCGGACTACCACCTCGCACCTCTTAAAACCACAATTCTACCGAATTTCCAGTTCCTTTTCCATTGCAACTCTCTAAAAGGTTAGATTTTGTATCCCAAGAAAACGTCTATTTAAATAATACGGACATTTCTTCATTACCCTTTAGACCCCTTAAATTTAAAAATATTAACTTTTCACGATTTTTCTGTTGGTTAGTTCCAGAAAGCTTCAATCATACGAAATGTCGTCTTTCTAATCCTGACAGAACTGTCCACTCATTTTGTGGTAGAAGACGTCCCATATAAGTAACATGGGGAAGATTTCTCAGATCCCCATAAAATAACTATAAAGTTGTACATTTTTATACTTGACGATTAACTTGGGTGATGCTACTGGAAATGTACAAGCATACCGAATTTCAAGTTTGTATTCCAATTCCAAGTACCAAAATATGAGATTATAGGTCTAAAAAAGGCTCTTTTAACTAACATGGGGAATTTCTTCATCTCCCCTTTAGACCCACTAAAAATTTAAATTATTCGCTTTTGGGAATTGTTTCTGTAGGTTAGTCCCAAAAAGCTACACTCATGTCAAATTTACTCATTTCAGCCCTTCAGGAAGTTCCCAATAATTCTGGGATGTAGAAGATGTCCAATATAAATAACATGAGAAAGATTTTTCAGTTCCCCATAAAACTATTCTAAGTTTGGAAATTTTAATTTTTACTGATTTATTTAGTTAATGCTAACACAAACGTACAAGTATACCGAATTTCAAGTTCTTATTCTAATTCAAAATGCCTAAATCATGAGATTATACTTCCAAAAAAAGAGACCCATTTAAATAACATGGAAACATTCTTCATTTCCGTTTAGAACACCTAAAATGAAAAATCTTCACTTTTGGCAATTTTTCTGTCGGTTAGTCCCGGAAAGTTACAATCATGCAAAATTTCAGCTTTCCTCGTCAGCCGGTAGTACCCCTTTCATTTATGTCAGTTCATGAAGTTTTATATATAGTTAGGATACTATATTACAATCTTAGTAGTAGTAGTAGCCGCACTATTTGCAACTGAGTCAGAAAATTTCTTTGTGACGTCATAGGTGAAAAGGTCAATTCCCTTACCCCGGGGTCAATGAACTAGGGGTACCTAGGAACACCCCTTCTAGATTTTGGCAGGGGTACCTTGGCCCATCCCCTAATTTTTGCCAGGAGTACATAGGACCCCCTAAATTACAAAATCTAAAGTTATGGCATGGTAGCCTAAGAAACGGTATGTACCTCTATCAGTATTAGGGATCCATCTCGTTCTCTTTTATGGGTAAAAAATTGCCAAAAATTCAAATTTCGGAGGTTTTTGACCCAATTTATCCCTTTTGATGAGTTCTTATTGCCTTATGTAGTTATATGGCAGGGGCCCATTCCCTTTCATAAGACATGCCTACCTTGGTGCACTCCTATAATAATTTGGGAGTTGTTCGTTGGGACACCCATTAAATTTTGGAAACTGTTCAATTTAAGCATTTGGTATAATAGTATAGGACCCTAATAAATACCATTATAAATTTGGGTGGTCCACCTCGTTCGTATTTCATGTGTAAAAAATTTCCGAAATATAAACGTAAGCAAGATGTTGTACCACGTGTTCGGTTTTCGGCCGAATTTATTCCCTTTGATGAGGTCGTATTATCTTAATTGTATATATGGACATACATACAGGTCCATTCCTTACCATAAAACATAGGTACATTGGTGAAAGCTTCTTAAAATTTGAAAGGGGGTACATCGTCTCACCCCTTAAATTTTGGAAATTGTCCAATTTTTAAAAATTTGGTATGGTAGCCTAGGACTGGGGTATGTACACCTTGTCTCAAAAAGGTTGAGCGCATTCTTTATTGCTGTTTCGAGGCAAAAATTTCTAAGTCCAACTTCGGGTATTTTCGGGAAAAAGTAAACCAGGCTCGAACCTCAAAGTCAACCTTTGCAATCGGGAAAAATCTTGCAGATGTGTTTTTCTTCTTTTAAATATAATAAGACTTGTTACCAATTATATATAAAAAAGCAACATTGATTGAAATACTTAATGATACAATATTTCGAAACTGTATTAATGCCAGCACATGCTTGTTTGTCATTTTGCTCTCCATACTTAATGAAATATTTAGATATGTAAACGAATCTTTCCATATGTAAAATAATGGTGAAAGTTAAGACAGAACATTATTCTCTCCTGAGTACTAAAATAAAAGTCAAAGTAGAACAAAAACAGCGTTTGCAGTGGATATGAATCTAATTATTATCTTAAATACCGCTATATATCGCTAGAAGTAGTATTAGAGGAGTGCTTGTGTTAGCTCAGTGTTACGCCGTTGGATTTCAAACCGTAAGGTCGAGGGGTCGATCCCCATCTGAGTCAATGTTTTTTTTATGAAATTCTATTTTCCGCAATGCATGAAAAATTATATAAAATAATTACATTAAAATACGTCTGTTGTATATATATAACATATAATCATTGCAGAACATAGTGATTATTATGTTTAAAATATAACAGGTGTTCACAGTACGTTGGTATTCTATGATATATGTGAATGTTAAATACAAATTAAGAAAATAATATCATCGCAATAAATAAATTATGTAGTGTATTTATTTGCAGCTGTTTGTCATATAGGGGTTACTTCTGAACATTCGTATTACAGCATGTCATTGATATTCTTGAAAAATTATCCGAGGCATAAAAATTGGATATAAACAGAGAATCCAAAGTCGGAACGCTCGCAAGAAATTCATGAACCCCAAAGGTCACGTGAGCAGACTGGAATTGTCATTCTGAAGCATGCCACAGCAGAAGGTCTTTACATAGATTTTCAATTCAATACTCGATATAAGCTTTTGCAATGTGGAAGTGGTGATGCCTTTGGTCGCTCTCTCTCACTTTCTCGCTCGCTCACTCTGTATTTATATATATCAAAGTGTATGTATGTGTGTGTTTCGACATAATTCTGAAATGTCTAGAGCAATTTTAACCATATTTCTTACAATCTGGAAAAGAGTACTGTCGGGATATATATCAAAAATGCTAGAAAAGGATCGATATTAGTATCGAATCCATAGTTTCGTGGTCGCTTAGGTAAACAGTTCTAGTTTCAATTCAAGTCCAATTAAGCTCCCATTAGCACCCAGGGTGGTTACGTAGCGACAAAAAAATATCGAAATCAACCAATATTAGAGTCGAAGCGTAAGTTTTCAGTGCCGCATTTCCCATTAGTCCAACTAGGCCCGTGCCTAAAGGGCAACATATTTGAAGAGCGCAAAGTTTCAAATTTTAATTTTTTTAGTATGAAAAAGTTTTAAAAATCGAGAGCAAATATACTATTTCATGAGCAGTCCTCTTTTACTATTCTAATATATTTAGTGATAGCGTAAGAAATCTGAAAATAATTCAGAACATGTTTCCCATTATTTTTTGTTACGTAATTGTAGCTGTAGCATCTAGTGAGTGGTATTTAACTCCAACAAATTCACTAATTAAGCATATTCGAATTAAGTTTTATTTGTAAGTTAGGGATCAAGGGACGGAGAAATGTGTAGTTATTGGGGCCGCCGAGAGCAAAAATGCGTAGGGACGCCGAGCTTCTAAATGCAGCACTGTTTGCTAAATTAATTGGTAGAAATTTTAATGCCATTTAAGACCAAATTTAGTCCTAGCAGTGGCAGTATCCGTTTGCTGTCCTAGGAGGAATGAAAGGGACTGACATAAGACCTACATTAGTTTCGAATCTATAATTTTGGGGGTCTCTTAGGTAAAGATTGGAACTTCAGATGCCATGTAAGTTAAGCCCTCATTAACACAATGAAGGAGCTTGTGAAATTTGTGACATGTAGAAATAATTGAAAATAACCAATGTTAGTATACAACCCATATCTTTCGTGGTCGCCAAGTTCATTGGGAGCAGTTCTGATGACCTATAAGTTTAAGTTCAACTTCCAGTAAGAGTAAGATACCCCAGCACATCTAATAAGGAGAGCGTAGTTCTAATGTCTGGGACAACCTTTACCAAACTTGGGGGACATATTACTTTCAATCTAAGAAGAAAATATTGTAGTAGTATGAAGTTATGGAAGTTGGGAGGTGTGACATGTAAAAATAATGTAAAACGACTGATCTTAGTGTTTTATCCATAATTTTCTCGGTCGTTGAGATGGATAGTGATGTTTCCAATGGAGGTTACATCCAAATTCATCCCCATCTTCACAGGATGATAGCTTGGGAAAGGTGAAAATAAAATATCAAAAATTACTTAAATATTTGTCGAATTCATAGTTTTCGGGGTGAGAAAGCGTTTCTAATAACTTTGGAAGGTAATTTGTACCCACGTCAAGATGGGCTTTTTAATCATATAAATTTCTCACCTTAAGAAGAAATTACCATTACAATTATGATATTAAGCCAACCTTCGACATCGATGAAAAAATTATGTGGATGTATGTTTCGTCTTTTAAATGAAACAACACATGTTAAAATCAAAGATGGAGTGGGTCAGTGGGTCGGTTGGTAAGTGTTTGAAATGGGTCAAGATTTGTGAGTGGATCAGTGGATCGTGGGTCAAAAGGACGTGACCTACTGCGAAACACCACTCACCGTGACTCACACTGGCTCACCCGGTGGCCACCCTTTTAGTCCAAAGATATTTCGTAAAAAGAACATTTCGTCCAGAGACATTTAATCCAAAGACATTTGGTCCAAAGGACAATTCGTCCAAATGACATTTCGTCCAAAATTTAATTGGTCCAAAGGACATTTCGTCCAAAGGAGAATTGGTCCAAAGGACATTTCGTCCAAAGGAGAATTGGTCCAAAGGACATTTCGTCCAGGGATGTTTAGTTCAAAGCACATTTCGTTCAAAGAACATTAGGTCCGGTAACGCTTGTGGATCAAGGGTTTGTTTCTATTAGAAGAGTAAAAGTGATTCATATAACATTATGACTCAGTAGCTTCTTATTTCTAAAGGAAATTTGAAATAGAGATTTATTCCGCAATTTTCATTTTGATAGAACAAATAATGCTGACATATTCAGAAAAACGTAAACGCCTAAAATAACATGGCCGAACAACAGGAGTGAGGGAAAGGTTGTAGTGTGAAATATGTTGCTGTAATAACTGCTAACATGATATCTAAAATTTTCATGTTGTGAATGAAATAGTTCTAAAATAAGTACCGGTAACTAAAATTAATGGAGTTTAAATTTGAGTAAGTTAAATATTAGGTATTCAAACACTTGTGTTAGAAAAGTGAAAAATTATGTGTCAAGTATCTTTGAAGAAATACTGAGAATAGAAAAATACACATGTGTGAAATATATTCTTAGTGTCCAAAGATAATACTCTTAAACAGTCACATTCTTGGCTGCAACATTGTGAAAAGTGATTGAAAAATATAAGATGAAAGTTGGAACATTTCGTGTAGAATATACGTATCTTTTCTGGTTAACCACAAGTCTGGTTTCTATTTGTAGACTATTGATAGTGTGTAACTTTGGCAGACGTTTCTACATAATTAGTGAGTTGTATGACAAACCAGAATTGTTAACTTGTCTTGTATTTTTATTTCAGTGTTGCTCCTTATGCAAATATAGTATATACTTTTGCTTTCATATTAATTTTCTCGGTACAGCACAGTACATTTAAGATATCCATTGCAAAGTTTCAAACCAAATAGAAGATTCACATGACCATGCGGAGGCAATGTTGTCCGCAAATGAAGAGGGAATATGCTCTTCAAAGGGTTGTTTATCATTTTGGGAGGTGAATTCCTTAATTAACGAAGCTACAACTGTATTTCTGCGAAGCTAAAACTGTATTTTTGTAAAATTATTAATGAAAGCAAAGAAAGGTGGCCATTTAGTTTTCAAGCGTTTACGTTTTTTCTTAATATCTCAACATATATTTGTTTTATCGAAAAGAAAATTGCGGAATAAATCTCTATTTCAAAATTTCCTTTAGAAATAAGAAGCTACACAAGTGGCACTTCCCAAGTGTACCACTCCAATTTTGATAAAAATTTGGCAGGCAGATACTACACATAAAATAAGTAAATACGTGTTTTTTTTATTTTCTGCGGAAAAACGGTTTTAGGGGGCAAAAGCCTCCACCCAAAATTTTGAAATTTGTCGCCCGAAAGGCAAGAAGAAGTAGACCGAAATGAATGAAATCGTGCACAAATATTGTAGACGTCAAATGAGGGAATACGGGTTTCGTGTTTTTCTAGAAAGAATAGTTGGGTGGGGCGCGGACCCCTCCAAACCTTTGCTCATGAAATATCAAAAGTGCTAGTAACAGTATGTCAGAAGTGCCTAAATTTACATGAAGAGTTGCAACGAAACTTTCTGTATGGACAATATGCAAAAAATAAATTAACACGGGTGCAAAAACTCCCACCCAAAGTTTTGAAGTTGAAGCCTGAAAGCCAAGAAGAAGTGGACCGAAGTGAATGAAATTGTATTTAGATATTGGATACGTAAAATAAGGCCTTTCGTGTTTCACAAGTGTCTCCATCTGATTTCTTCAAATTTGGCAGATCAACAACAAGCACAAACAGTATAGTGTATTTTATAGCATTTCAGGAGGCACCTTTAACCCTTACAATGTTTTTCCGCATAAACAAAAACAGGGGTCGATTAATTTCCTGTTTGCTGTTGATGTGCCAAATTTGAAGCAAAACGGATAGGGATACTTCACAAACACGAAAGACCTTATTTTACATAGGGTCTCTAAAATGTCTACCCACAATTTCATTTGCTTTGGTCCACTACTTCCTGCGCTACTACGGTAATATTTACTTTTTTTCGCAGAAGGCCTAGGCCCCAACCTGTTTTCCGCACAAATTAAAATACGTTTCGTTTATTCTTTTGCGAATTGTCCCTATACGAGGTTTCGTTGCAATTCTCCATACTCTTTAAGAACCTCTGGCGTATAATTATTTGCACTTTTGACATTTCGTAATCAACAGTTTAAAAGGTCCGTGATATACGCAACCGTCTTTCTAAAAGGAAAATACGAAACCCAATTACCTCAATTTACGTCTACAATATCTGTGCACAGTTTCATTCAATTCTGTACACTTCTTCTTGCCTTTTAGGCCTCAAATTTCAAAATTTTTGGTGGGGGATTTTGTCCCTTAAACCGTTTTTCCTCAGAAAATAAACTCGCATTCGTTTATTTTTTTGCGTATTGTCCCTACACAATATGTCATTCCAATTCTTCATGTCCTTTGAACACTTCTGACATACTGTTATTCGCACTTTTGATGTTTCACGATCAAAGTTTTGTATGGGTCTGTATCCCGCCCAAATCTTTCTCTTTTTTTCAGGAAAATACGAAACCAGTATTCCCTCATTTTATGTCTACCATATCTCTGGAAAATTTCATTCACTTTGGTTCATTTCTTGTGACCTTTCGGGCCTCAAGTTTCAAAGTTTTGGATAGGGGTTTTGCCCCCTAAAACCGTTTTTTCGCAGAAAATAAAAAAGAGTATTTATTTATTTTTTGCGTATTGTCCCTACTCATAGTTTCGTTGCAATTCTTCATGTTCTTTACACACATCTGACATACTGTTATTAGTACTTTTGATATTTCGTGATCAAAGGTTTGGAGGGGTCTGTGCCCCACGTAACCATTTTTCCAGGAAAATACGAAACACGTATTCCCTCATTTTACGTCTGCAATATCTGTGCCCAATTTCGTTCACTTCGGTCCACCTCTTCTTGCCTTTCGGGCGTCAACTTTCAAAATTTTGAGTAGGGGCTTTAGCCCCCCCTAAAACCACTTTTCCGCAGAAAAACACGTATTCGTTTATTTTGTGTGTAGTATCTACCTGCATATTTTTTCAAAATCGGAGTGTTACACTTAGGAGGTATTACTTGTGAGTCATAATGTTATGTGCATCACTTTTACTCTTCTAATAGAAGCAAACTCTTGACCCCCAAGCGTTACCGGACCAAATGTTCTTTGGACGAAATGTGCTTTGAACTAAATATCCCTGGACGAAATGTCCCTTGGACCAATGTCTTTTGGACGAAATGCCCTTTGGACCAAACATCTTTTGGACCAATTGTGTTGTGGACGAAATGTCCTTTGGACCAATTGTCTTTTGCACCAATTGTGTTTTGGACGAAATGTCTTTTGGACGAAATGCCCCTGGACGAAATGTCCCTGGACCAAATGAGTTTGGACTAAATGTCTCTGGACGAAAATCCGTTGGACGAAATGTTCTTTGGACCAATTGGCTTTTGCACGAAATGTCCTTTGGACCAATTGGCTTTTGGACGAAATGTTCTTTAAACCAATTGTATTTTGGACGAAATGTCCTTTGGAGCAAATGTCTTTTGGACGAAATGTCCTTTGGACCAATTGTCTTTTGGACAAAATGTTCTTTGGAGAAATTGCCCTTTGGACCAAATGTGTTTGGGCTAAATGCCTCTAGACGAAAATCCTTTGAACGAAATATCTTTGGACGAAACGACCCCCAACTACCCACCGTCCCATTCTGTTCTGCGCATTGTAGACAGCATCTTCTGTACACTGGTGAGCTTGTCTACGTTTTACTTTCAATATCTCCATTTTTCTTCTTCTGAATCTCCAATTCTAATGAAAAAAGCTCAGGCATTTTTGGGTTTTGATATTTGCTATTGTAAGAGTGGCAATAACAATAGAAGTTCAATTTTGAGATACAGCTTGTGAGCTTTTAGAGGAGCTAACTGCTGGAAAAAAATTTGAATCACCTGTAATATATTAATTATTATACCTAGTATAAAAAACTGAAAGTAACTATGTCTGCGTGATTATCACGGTCAAATTGCAAAGTCAAATGAAATGACATTTGGTATATAATCAGGCCCCAACCCCAACTGGGAAGTTATCATACGCATATCACTTTCATTATAACACATACCCTTAGTGGGGAGTAGGTGTCAGAATTTTTGCGAACAACTGAGTATCTTACAAGCCGTTGAACTTAGAGAGCTTAAATTCAGTATATAACTCTTTACTAAAAATAAACAGAACGTGTCCTGGCATTTTTAAAAATGTGTTTTATGAGCGGGGGGATTTTCTATATATTGGAAATTGGTAGTGGGTTGATTTGTAAAAATTATCGAAAACGATTGATATTAGTTGAGAAACTAATTGAGGAATGAAAACTACAGTCCTTTGCATTTTATACCCACTGCTTTCTAATGTAATAATTGCTGAAGCTGTTTTTTAATATATGGCTCGTTCAGAGCATAAGGCAATCAAACCATAAAGTTGTGAGAAAAATAGACATAACATTTGTATTCCAAGCTTAATTTCATGAGCATTTTAAATTAGTACGGCATGCTTAATTATATGGAAAACTAGTTTTTCTTTCTTTTCTTCTTACGTTGGTCTACTTTATCTTGATTTGATACTTTCAAATTTCATTCTGTTTTCTACTGAAATGTATATGTAAGCCAAGAAAGAAATAATTATATATGATAAATTTAAATTCATCTTAATTTGGAAGATGAGAAACACTTTACCATTGTATATCGTAAAGGTCAGATCGACAGGAATTGTAACAGAGCGGTGCTTGAGCGATTGACGGTAGGAATTCAAACTCCGATAAGTGAAAACTTCACAGCCTTGTTTTATTTCAAGTTTAACCTCTTTAGTCAATGGAGAGAAGGACGTGGATCATGGGTCAGAGTTAATTACGTTGGTGGGTCGGAGTTGGTCACAATGGTTCAGAGTGGTTCATAGTTGGTTGTGGGTCAATTCTGTATTCTACCATTAATTTCATAATTCGCAATCACCCTGTCCTTTAGCTTAAAGACACAATCGTGGAACGTAGAATTTAATATTAGTGATGTAAGAAACCCATAATGGGTCACTTTTTGTTTTACCTTGGTGCAATGGTAAGACAAGTGTTTACCTCTTCTGGGTAGTTTCACAGCTTCACATTTGTAGAGGTGGTCAAGGAGTTTTCAATGAAGGATTTATTACCATCTTGAACGCTCGCTATTTTGCACAAGTTAGCATAAAGACTTGGGACTCTTACCACTTTTTTTAAATTTTAGTAATACTTTTAAATGACATACTACTTGATTCCCCTTACCATTTTCAAATTTTGAGTTGCATCCCTCCTGAGACCCTCCGGGGAACCTTGGGGCAAATCTTTTTCCTCGACTGGGTACCTTTGAAATTACAAAATACATGTTTTCCGGTGTTGACATCTGTTTCATCGTTTCAGACTTTTATTAGTGTCAACGGGCTTCATGGATACCATGCTTGTTTATTGTCTTAGTTTTCAGATACAAGCCCCCATGTCGTAAGCGTCAGTGGACCACCGATGCGCAACTGGCGACATTTCACCAAAAGTTGGTGATCCCGCAGCTACGATCCGTGGTGGCCCCAATTCGGTTTTGAAAATCATACCACCAGACGTAGAGACTCAACGAAACGCCAACGAACCACAACATTTCTCCCCCAAAATATGTTAAATCGCCCATATGCTTGATTTGTTTATATTCAGGTGAGTGTAAAAAACACTAGGGGAAAAAAGCAAGTATCCGAAGGTGGGCGCGAACCTTAAACCTTAAGTTTACTTGCCGCATATTCTTCTGACTTTGCCACGGAAACGATGAAGAAAATCTCGCTTGTAGAAGGATAAATCATTGAGATCTTAATTTAGCCAATCAAACAAATCCCTCTATCTCGAGTTCTGTGAGATGGTATGTGAACCGTTTCGAGATTTATTGCTTTCTGGTGGGGTACTATCTATGTGGAAAATTTGAGAAAATCGCCGACGCGCACCTTCGGAAACTCTCCTCTTTAGTGCAATCTTGACAAGAGATGGTGTGGGTCAATGAAACCTTGATCCACAAAATACTGACCCACTACACATCGTGACCCACAATGACTCAACACCCAACGTGACCCATTCACCCACCATGACCCACTCTGACCCACCACCAACTATAAACAACACAACCATTGTGACCAACTCCGACCCACTATAATACATCGTCATTAAGTTTGATTCATTATCCACGCCATCCTCTCTACTGACTTAAGAGGTTATACTTGTAATTAACCAATTTTTCCAGTAGTTAGCACCTCTAAAAACTCATAGCCTGCATCTCAAAAGCCAAGCAGTAAGTCCTATTGCCATTGTTACAACTGGAAATATCAAAATCCAAAAGAGCCTGAACTTCTTTCTTCATTACAACCAAATGAAAAAAAGAAGAAAAATGGAGGTCTCGAAAGTAAGACGTAGACAAAGTTGCCAGTGTTCAGAAAATGCTATCTAGAAGGCACTGAGCAGAATGGGTTGGTGGGTCAATGGGTCAGTGTGAGTCACAGTGATGGTGTTTCGCAATGGGTCACGCCTTGCTGACCTACGATCCACTGACCACTCATAAATCTTGACCCATTTGACCCACCGACCAACTCAATCTCTGATTTTACATTTAGTATATCATTTAAAAGACGAAACATACATCTACACAATTTTTTCTCGATTGCGAAGGCTAGCTTGATACATATACTAGTTGAGATGGTAATTTCTTCTTAACGTGAGAAATTGATATGATTAAAGAGCCCATCTTGAAGTGGTTACAAACTACATTCCAAAGTTATTAGAAACGCTTTCGCGACCCCAGAAAACTATTACTTCGACAAATATTTAAGTAAGTTTTTACATTTCATTTATCATATCTCCAAGCCCCTCATCCTGTAAAGATGGGGATGAATTTGGATATAACGCCATTGAGTGCCCCACTACTCATCTCAACGACCGAGAAAACAATGGATAACACTCTACAATCAGTCATTTTTCACTATTTTTACATGCCACTCTTCCCAACTTCAATCCCTTGAGGTATCTTAATTCCACAATATTTTTTCCCTTAGATTGAAAGTAATATGTCTCCCATGTAAGGTAAAAGTTGCTTCAGACATTCCGGAGTTTCGCTGGAATATACACATATACATACATCAAAACATTTAGAGCTGTGTGAGCAATGCTTTTGATGTTGCTCCTGTAAATTCAAAATCCAGGAGGCATAGTCGCTCATACCAAAACGTGGCATTAAATGACATTGTGTTTGTATCAGTGTCACGATTCAAACTATGGATTTGACAATAATTTCAGTCACTTGAGACATTTTATTTTTCATCCCTTATCTCCCTTATAATAATGGGTTTTGAATCAATTGAATCGATTTTGAGTTTAACATCCCGTCAACAGTGAGGCTATATGAGACGTAGACCTACTAATTAACGCGAACTACATGAGCTCTCGCTGGGGGCCGAATCTGGGTCTCCCAAACCGAAAGCGTGTACGCTATACGCTTAACCACAAAGGAGCTTTACGATGAGAGATAAATTTGGACTTTAACGCTTTCGGAGTTGTAATTATTAATTTCTGCAACAACGAGAACTATGGATTCGACACTAATATCGATCGCTTTTACTTTATATATATTGGCGGAGAGAAAGGGACCACATCCATATACAAAAGCCTTGTAGATTATTGAATTGAATTCCTTTGGAAAGAAATCCTATTCTGCCTTCTTTCTCGAGTATAAATAAGTCTCTTGGACATGAGTTCGTGTTCGTAAATTTCCTGTTTACATAGTTTTGGGGACCGGGAGTTTTGTGTCTGTAACGAAGATTGGAGTTTATATAATAATTTCTGTTTATACCCGAATAGTCTCTTTACCTTTCAGAAAGCGTAAATCACTTGCTGTAATGAGAAAATTCAGAAGTAACTTCCGATGACAAATAGCTCCAAATAAATACACTACATAATTTATTCATTGCGATGATATTATTTTCTTAATTTGTATTTAACATTCACATATATCATAGAATACCAACGTACTGTGAACACCTGTTATATTTTAAACATAATAATTACTTTGTTCTGCAATGATTATATGTCATAGATATATATACAACTGACGTATTTTAATGTAATTATTTTATATAATTTTTCATGCATTGCGGAAAATAGAATTTTATAAAAAAAACATTGACTCAGATGGGGATCAAACCCACGACCTTACGATTTGAAATCCAACGGCGTACCTCTGAGCTAACACAAGCGCTCCTCGAATACTACTTCTAGCGATATATAACGGTATCTAAGATAATAATTATATTCATATCCACTGCAAACGCTGTTTTTGTTCTACTATGACTTTTACTTTAATACTCAGGAGAGAATAATGTTCTATGTCTTAACTTTCACCATTATTTTACATATGGAAAGATTCGTTTACGTATCTAAATATTCCATTAAGTATGGAGAGCAAAATGGCAAACAAGCATGTGCTGGCATTAATACAGTTTCGAAATATTGTATCATTAAGTATTTCAATCAATGTTGCTTTTTTATATATAATTGGTAACAAATCTTATTATATTTAAAAGAGGAAAAACACATCTGCAAGATTTTTCCCGATTGCAAAGGCTGGCTTGGAGGCTCGAACCTGGTTTACTTTTTCCCGAAGATACCCGAAGTTGGACTTAGAAAATTTTTGCCTCGAGACAGCAATAAAGAATGCGCTCAACCTTTTTGAGACAAGATGTACCTCTATCAGTATTGGGGTTCCATGTTGTTCCTTTTATGGCTAAAAATTGCCACCAAAAATTTAAATTTCCGTGGTTATTGACCCTATTTGATGAGGTCTTATTACCTTATATGGTTATATGGGCATATATTGAAGTCTACTCTATTTCTTAAGACATAGGTGTAATGGTCCCCTTTTTCTAAAATTTGTGAGGAGTATATTGGCTCACTTTTAATTGCGGAAATTGTCCAATTTACAAATTCGGTATAATAGTATAGGATCCTGATATGTATTACTATAAATTTAGGTGGCCCATTTCGTTCCCTTTTTGATGTTAAAAATTGCCAAAAATCAAATTCTGGAGGTTATTGAGCCCCCTTTGATAATGTGTAATACCTTTAATGTTTAAATGGACGTATAGAGAGTTCTATGTCTTTTCTAAGATATAGGTACATTGAAAAATTAGAAGGGGTACATTGGCCCACCCTCAAAGTTGAGAAATTGCCGAATTGAGTATACTAGTACAGGACAATAACAAATATCATTATAAATTTCGTTCCATTTCATCGGTACAAATTGTAAAAAAAACTAAATTTTGGAAGTAATCGAACCCTTTCATAAGAATGAATGTGTACAGGGATTCCTTTCCCTTATACTTTGATGCTCACTTTTTAAATTTTGTTGGGTACATATCACAATTTCTTAAATTTGGGAATTACCAAATAACAAAATTCGATAAACGTTCTCTAGTACCCATTATAAATGTTGGTGTCCCTCTTATGGCCAGATGTTCAAAATTCGAAAGTTATTGACCTATTTTGTTATCTTTGATACAGCTTTGTTACCTCATATGAGTATTGGATTCATTACCTTTCATAAGACATGGGTATATTTGTGCACCAGTCTTAAATTTGGGAAGGTACATTCTTGATTGTTAAATCAATATTTGGTAATTGTTCTTAGAATTTGGTGGTCCAGCTAAGGTAAATAAAATATTAGTATGATCACGTGGTCACTTATTAATGAAGGGATTATGGGTCCAGAATATTGTTACGATGATACGTTCCTCTTAAACTTTGTAGGATAATTTGAGAATTGTCAAAATGAAATTACGTCATTGGTCTTGATTATTCCCTCCTCTTGGTCAAAATATAAACGCAAGCAATACGTTGTACCACGAGATTGACCTTGTAGTGTAAAGGAATTCATTTTCTTGTTAAAATTGATTGTGCTACTTCTTAAGTTTGGGAGTTATCAAATAACACATTTCTAGACGAGAGTTGGTTCTGCTAAGGTAAATAATTGAGTTGAGTTGAGTTGATTGTAGTTTAGCGTCCCGTTCAGTGGCGAGGCTATATGAAACGTGGACCTACTGATTAACGTGGAATCCGAACTACATTAGCTCCCGCCGGGAATCGAACCCGGGTCTGCTGCGCCAAAGAAGTAAATAATTGGCAGAGGGTATTGACCTCATTGAGAACTATCTACAAGATATAATTATATGGTTCACTGTAAGCCTTAGGTATATCGAGAGAGGTACGTAGGACCATTCTTTAAATTTGGGAATTTTCATAAACAAAATTTAAGTATGAGGCGCGAAGTTGGAATGTTCAATACCTGATTAATATGAAACAATACTTTGAGCTTTAGTCACAGCTCATAGTCTATAATATCATTGGTGGTGGTTGATTTTTTTACCTTAAGCTTTAGAAATCAGATAGGTAACTTTATTGAATCTCAGAGTTGTAGCTATGACTCATAGTCTAAAGGAAATATGATATCTGATATGCTACAACACTTTGAAATTTAGTCACAAGGTGATGTAATCTGATCACTAGCAAAGTTATTGTTGATCCAATTTGATTGGCTGATCACGATCTTTAATAGAATCTGATTCGTTGATGACTTTCAAATCTTTGCGATTTTGTTGATTATCTTTCATGCAATCTGATTCATTGATGATTTTAAAATTTTTGCTGCACTCAATTTTTTGTTTAACATTTATCGAATACTGTTTAAAATTTATGGTATGAACATTTTCATTCAACATTTTGCATTCACTTATAAATATGATTAAAACCGTTTATTTGTTAATCGAACAGTGAAAAACTGAAAAAATTGACGGGTAACCGGGAAATGGGAAAGAATTTTAGTTCAAATTTTTGTTTCAAATTTTTTTGTTTCAAAATTTGTCTCAAATTTTTGTTCCAAAATGGTTTGAAAGGTTCGTTTGAAAAATTTCTTCGTTTCAATTTTTTGTAAAATTTTTGCTTCAAAATGTTTTCAAATTTTTTGGTTCAAATACTTTGTTTGAAAATATTTGTTTCAAGATTTTGATTGAAATTATTTTTTTGAAAGTTTTTCAATTTTTATGAAATCTTTTGTCTGAAAGTTTTTACGTGCAAATTTTTTGTTCGAAACTTTTTGCTCGAGAATTTGCTTCGAACTTTTCGAAAATTTTGTTTGAAAAATTTTTCTTTTCAAATTCGTTTAAAACTATTTAAAATATCCCACGTTTAAATGTTGGAAAATTTTTTCAAAATTTAAAAAAAAATTCGTTTGAAAATTTATTTTGAAAATTTTCATTTCAAAAGTTTTGTTCCAAATTTTGCTTCAAATGTTTCGTCTGAAAATTTTGTTTGTAGTTCTTTGCAAAAAATTTTGTATCTTTGTTTTGAAAATTTTGTTAGAAAATTTTTCGTTTCAAAATTTTCCTAAATTTTTTTTCAAATTTGTTTAAAAATATTGTTTCAAAATTGTTTGTTTCAAAAATTTGTTTGAAAACTTTCGTTTAGAAATTCTCTTGAAATTTTTTGCTTGTAATTTTGATTTGAATATTTTTGTTGAAAATTTTAAATTTGAAATTTTTGTTTGAAATTTTTTAAATATTTTGTTTGCATTTTTTTAAAACCTTCAAATTTTTGTTCGAAAATTTCTTATTTCAAATTGTTTATTTCAAAATATTTTGCTTGAAAATTTGTTTCAAAATGTTTAACTCGAAACTTTTTCAAAAATTTGTTGAAAATTTTGTTTGAAAAATTTTTCGTTTCAAATTGTTGTTTAGAAGCTTTTTGTTGAAGAATTTGACGTTTAAATGTTTGAAAATCTTTTGTGTCAAAATTTTGGTTAGAAAATTTTTTGAGTTTGTGTACTCATTAGTAAAGAACTGGAACTGTTTAGAACAAAAACATCTGGCAACACTATTTATGATGATACAATAGTACATATCAGAACATGATAATGCAACGTCATCAGTTTTGCATCATCCTTCGAGATAGTACTCATGATGGTGTCATGATGGCTACTTGTGCGCAGTTTCTAAACACACGTGATCTGTTAAAATCATTTATCAAGATTACCGATTTACAACGGAATACAAGTTATAGAATGTTATCTACCGAATGATCCCTACAAAGTTTGGATCAAGAATCGTTGTGAAGTTTGAAAATGACAAAATATTATTTTACAGTAAGATATTTACGCATGGAAGCTTCAAAACAAGAAAAACTGTTACGTTTCTTAAACATTGGATCATTACCTTTATCTTACAAATATTCTTAGGTCGAAGTCATCAATTTGAATTTAGTACACAGCATGATCAGTAAATTTGGATTTGGCAGCATGATGTAATCATTTGTAATGAAATCATGAATTCAAACGTCTACAGATTCAATATCAGCAATAGCTTTATGATATCATCAATGCCAACGTCAACAAATTCTGTGTCAGTCTGTAAGCTAGAACCCTTGAAATCATTCAAGCAAGTGCGATTAAAGAGGAAAATGTGTACTCCTAACGATATAGAATTCCTGTTCGCAATCTCTTACCCGATAGACAAAACATGTGATGATTGGTATCGGTGGTACAACGTTTGAACCTTTTATTCGATTGGGCAAACCAGAACAATTTCTTTTACAACTGAACTTTGAAGAATGGCTAATACATAATACTTGTATTATGTGCACGAATCGACAATATGAATTATTATTTCCATGGCTAAATAATAATTCAGTCATTATTTAGCCCATAGTCATATCATTAGGCTCAAATCACGAAGTGGTGCTACGTACAGTCCTCGAGGAGAAAATGGTGCTGTTACGTAAAAAGAGTACATTGCACGTATCTCGCAACATGATATGTGTAACGCAAACGGGATGGAACCAATTCATCAATGCATTCCTGTGAATAAAACATATACTGGAAGTGTGCAACAAAGCAAGTATATTCCTGATAAATTATTATTTTGAAAAATGTGTTATGCATACTGTACAACATGCATCTAGATGGTGTGATGGTTGTCAACATCGTTCGTGGATTCATAGCTGTATTCATAAGCAGTATATTTGTGTTCATATGGACATTAAGTTTCCACCTACCGATATTGCAATAGACCTTACAAGACTTCAATTGGAATTAAAAGTATGCGCTTAAGTCCAAATAGTACAAGAAGTACAAAATACATTATATGGACAATATCCAAATCCTTTACCTGGTATGGACGTATGTGCAGTGTAATAAAACGATAAGTTTCAATGATTTGTGCTCTTCATTTCAAGTACAACCCATATTCTGACGTGTACTATTGCATCAACATAAACATTGTGCCAGATGTTTTTGTTCTAATCATATCTAATCATTTTTCTTTACCAATGAGTGCATAAACATAAAATTACAAACCAAAATATACCAAACAAAAATTTCAAGCAAAATTTTGAAACTAACAGTTTCAAACAAAAAATTCCCAAAAATAATTTTGAAACAAAAATGTACGAATACAAATTTCAAACAAAATTTTGAAACAAAAATTTTAAACTAACAATTTCAAACAAAAAATTTACAATTTTGAAACAAAATTTTCAAACAAAAATTAGGAACAAAAAAAATTAAGCTAGAAATTTCAATTAAAACTTTTGAAAAAATTCAGAACAAAATTTTCAACTAAAATAATTTCACGTTCACGTTTAACCATCGAACTTTATCCGGTTTTTAACTATTCGATTAACAAATAAACGGTTTTGATCATATTTATCAGTTAGTGCCAAACGTTGAACGAAAATGTTCAAACCAAGAATTTTAAACAGTAATCCATAAATGATAAACAGAACAAAACAAAGAACCAAAAATTTAAAAAATCACCAATCAATCAGATTGCACGAAAGACAGTGATTACGCAATCACAAAATTTGAAAGTCATCAACCAATCAGATTGCATGAAAGATAATGATCAGCGAATAAAATTGCATCAACTATAACTTTGCTAGTGATCAGATTACTTCATTTTGTGACTAAAGTATTGTAGCGTATCAGGTACCACGTATTGCATTTAGACTATGAGTCATAAGCTTCAATATGGTTACCTATCAAGTTTCTAAAACTCGAGGTAAAAATCCACCACCACCAACAACTATGAGTTGTCAGTAAATTTCAAAATATTGTTTGAAATTTCGCGCCATACACTAATTTTTTTTCGCATAATTCCCAAATTTAAAGGGTGGTCCTACGTACGTCTCTCTATATACCTAAATCTTGGAATTAACCGTATAATTATATGTTGTAGTTAGGTCTCAATGAGGTCAATAACCTAGAAGGAAATAATCTATACCAACTGTTGTCTAGAAACGTATTATTTGGTAATTCCCAAACATAAGGAGTACCGTAACACAGTTTGAAAGATAATGAATAACTGTATACTACACATATAGGACAATCATCTGGTACAACGTATTGCTTACGTTAATATTTTGGCACATAGGAGGGAATAATCAAGACCAAGGACGTAATTTCATTTTGACAATTCTCAAATTATCCTACAAAATTTAAGAAAAACACATACCAATGTCCTCGACCCATAATCACATCATAGATGACCAAGAGACTATGCTAATATTTGACAATGATTTACCCAAGCTGGATCATGCAATTTTTATATTCATGTTGTAAGAACAATTATCAATTATTGATTTGACAATAAGAAATATACCCCTTTCAAAATTTAATATTGGTGCCCAAATGCACCTGTGTCTTACGAAAAAAGTAATAAAGCCTTTACTCATTCCCAGTAATAAGGCCTTATCAAAGAAGATAAAATAGGTCAATAATCTTTGAAATTTGAATTTTGGATATTTTTACAGCTACAAAAAGGAACAAGATACACACCAACATTTACAATGGGTCCAAGAGAACGTTTACCGAATTTTGTTATTTGATAATTCCCAAATTTAAGAAATGGTCCTAAGTACACCAAACAAAATTTAAAAGGTAATATTTGGTATTTCTTAAATTTGGAAATTTCCAGACTTTAATGTGTGGGCGAATGTATCCCTGCCAAATTTTAAGAGGTAAGCATCAATGTACTCTTGCCTTATAAAAGAAAAATATACCCGTGAATACATTCATATGTTCATATAAGATAATAAATTCCTCATTAAAGACAAAAATTTGGGTCAATAACCCCCGAAATTTGAATTTTTGACTATTTTTACCCACGAAAGGAAACAAGATGAACTATCCAAATTTATAGTGATACATATTAGAGTCCTATACTAATATACCAAATGCTTAAATTGGACAATTTCCAAAATTTAAAGTGTGAGCCAAGGTACTCTTACCAATTTTTTGAAGGGGTGCACTAATATACCTATTTCTTATGAAAGGAAACGGACCCCGTACACTCCCATATAACCCTATAAGGTAATAAGACCTCATCAAAGGAATAAATTGGGCTTAAAACCGAACACGTGGTACAATGTATTGCTTACGTTTATAATTTGGCAATTTTTTACAACTGAAAGGGAACGAGATTGACCACCCCCCAAATTTGAAATGAAAAATGAAATGAAATCTTTGAGTTTTACGTCCCACGATTATGCCGCTTAGGCTAAAGGAGACGGTGATTATGAGAAATGAATGAAATTGTGGAATGAAGAAAGTGGGAGGAAACGGGAGAACCGCGAGAACACCCACGTAAACGGTGTTTGTCCACACCACCCAAATTGATAGTGATAAATATTAGGGTTCTACACTATTATACCAAATGTTTTAATTTGGCAATTTCCAAAATTGAAGGGGTGAGTCAAGGTACCCCTGCCAAATTTTTAAAGGGGTGCATCAATGTACCCATGTCTTATGAAAAGGGTAGGGGATAAATTGGATTAAGAACTTCCGAAATTTGAACTTTTGGCAATGCTTACTCATGAAAAGGAACTAGATGGACCCCCAATAATATTAGAGGTGCACCTTGTCTCAGAAAGGTTGAGTGCATTGTTTGTTGGTGTTTTGAGGCAAAAATGTTCTAAGTAAACCTTTGGGTATCTTCGGAAAAAAGTAAACCAGGTTCGAACCTCCATGCCAATCTTAGCAATCGGGAAAAAAATACAGATGCCTTTTTCTTGTTTTAAATATAATGAGACTTGTTACCAAGTGTAGAGAAAAACAACATTTATTGAAATACTTAATTATACAATATTTGGAAACCTTGTGTTAATGTCAGCACATTATTGTTTGTCATTTAGCTCTCCATACGTAATGGAACATTTAGATGCGTAAAGGAATCTTTCCATATATAAAAGAGTGCTCATAGTTAAGACATACCACATAGTTTTTGCCTGAGTACTAAAATAAAAGTCGAACTAGAACAAGAGCAGTGTTTGCTGTGCATGTCAATATTATTGTCTTGAGTGCCCATTCATTATACATTGCTAGAAGCTAGTTCCGAGGAGTACGGGTGTTAGCTCAGTGGTTGCCGGTGGGTGTAGCCGAGCGGTCTGAGGCGTTAGGCTGATGATTGTTAGGTGAAGCCCATTGGGGGTTCGAGTCCCTCTGTAGTAGCAAGGGTGGAATTTTTACTGTCATCGATGTTTCTGTGTTCGTGTCCCTGTCGTGTCTAGTAGTCCTGAACAGTAATTGCAGTAGAAAATAAGTCAGGAAGTTTTAAAAAAAAAGTGGTAAGTTGTTGGATTTCACATCGTAAGGTTGTAAGTTCGATTCCCATCAGAGTCAAGGATTTTTTTATGATTTTTTTCTCCAATGCATGAAAAATTATATAAAAATATATCAGTTGTATATATATAATATATAATCATTGCAGAACAAAGTTATTATTAAGTTTTTATATATAACATCTGAGAAAGGTGTTACAGTACGTTGGTATTCTATATATGAATGTTAAATTAAAATATTAATATCATACCAATTACTAAGTTATATAGTGTATTTATTTGCAGCTATTTGTGATATAGAAGTGAATGCACAATATTCTCATTACAGCAGTCATTTACATTCTTGAAATACAGTATATTCCTATGGATATAGGAATATTATTAGAGGCATCCGAAGTCGGACCAGACAAACGAGTCAAGAGTACGAATATTTCCCGAGCCCCCAACGTCACGTGAATAGGCTGAAGTTACTCTTAGAATGAAAAGCAATCACATAGGATGAGAGTTTAACACTCTGATATGCGTTTGTAACATGGAAGTCATATCTTTCATAACCATGGCGACACATGAGAGCAGAAAGTTTCGAAGGGTGTTGCTTTTTCACTCCAAGGTTCTAATTTAGGATAGTGCATATATACAGTGAAGGGGAGTGCATGTGCTCCGGCGCACCCCCTAAATCCGGCCCTAAATATATATACAGGGTCTGTCATGAATGAAAGCAGACTAAGACTGTTGAACTGTATGTATTGAAAGTAACATTAACTACAACTAATAATCTTCAACATAACACCAACCGGCATCTACACAGCGCTTCCAGCGATTCTGCCACTGTAGATAAGCTCCATGGAACTCTTGTGAAATGCTGTACAGGTTTCTTCTAACGGCGGCTTGAACACCTTCGATGGACTCTAATCGACAACCTTTCAGTTCTCGTTTTAGCCGGGGAAAGAGGGAAAAGTCACATGGAGACAAGATCAGTGCTGTAGGGAGGTTGTGAAAGCGTAGAAATATTTTTCTTGCCCAAAACCTCCTGCACAATCCTTGCCGCGTGACTGGGCGCGATGTCGTGGTGCAGGGTCCAGTTGTTGGCGATGTCGCTTCGGACACGGGCTAACCGTCTGAGAATTCTTTCGAGGACTTGGACGTAGAAAGTTGCGTTCAACGTCGCTCCTTGTGGACGACGCCTTGAGCATCGTGGAAAACGAAGAGAATAGTTTTGACTTTTGACTTGCTCATCCGCGCATTTTTTGGACGAGGAGACAGGAGCGTGTGCCACTCCGCGCTCTGCCGTTTGCTCTCCGGGTCCTACTCGAAGAACCAAGTTTCGTCCCCGGTGATGACATTTTGAAGAAAATTTGGGTCATCTTCCAAACGGTTGAAAAGGTCTGTTGAAATCGTCACTCTCAAGTTCTTGTTAACGTCGGTGAGGACTTTGGGCACCAGTTTGGCACAAATTTTTCTCATTCCAAGACTGTCTGTGACAATTTCGTGCACTTGCGTTTTTGCCAAGTTGAGCTCATCGACAATCATTCGGACACTCAAACGTCGATCGGTGTTCAAAAGAGTCCTTACCCTTTCAACATTTTGTTCCGTTCTTGTTCTGGTTGGCGGATGACCCTTCTCTTCGCCTCGACGCCCTCTCTGCCCTTCTTGAAGGCCTTATGCCACACAAAAATCTGAGATCTTGTCATTCGCTCATCACCATACGCTGTCTTCAACATTCCCAGTCTTGCCTTTCCCGATTTTCCTACAAGAACACAAAATTTAATGGCGTAACGCTGCTCAAGCAACCGCCGCATTTCGCTTTGTTCCAAGGTACGCGCACAACGTCTCACTCAACACACGATTCGCACCGAACCACAGCTCGCAGAAGACCAAACACTTGTGCGTGGTGTTGCTATGGCCACCCACCACCTTTCCCGGCAGTTAGTTTCACTGCGCGACGCGAGAGGGCACCACATCAAAGCAAAGCTAGTCTGGTTTCATGCATGACAGACACTGTATATATATATATATATATATATATATATATATATATATATATACAGACTGTTCCATAATTCGTGTAATTTCCTACAGCACTGGGAGAAGATGAAGTTTTCACACTATTAATATAAAATTTGGCACTCTTATTGAGAAATATCTAAACACAAAAGTTCATTTTCCTTATGGGAGATTCAATGTTAAATTTTGGAAGCAGTTTTCTCCAATAATTATTCGTAAAGATTTTGTGGCAAATGAGTTGTCTTTGCTACTAAATGCAAAATCACTCATTCCCAAAGGTAGTAAAGCCGTCTCAAACATTATTTTGGGAAGGCCCCCCTTTTGGGGGGCAAAGGGCGTAAAAAGGTAGTGGGTGATGTGTTACCAAAATCCCAAAATTTATTTTTGGAGTGCCAGTAAACGTCAGATTAATCACGATTGTCACAGAATTAATGCTCCAATGCTCCTCCTTACATGTAAGAGTGACTAATAATGGGGCTACAGCTTCCTTTCAAAAATAAGAAAATCTCCATAAATATCCTTAGTAGGGACATAGGAGAAGAAGGTATTTTTTTATTAATTAATGTGAAATTTGGCGTCATTGTAGCAAAAGAGTATGCGTCTTTGAAATCTGGAATGCTACTTTGGTAACGCACTGCCTTAGGAAGGCACAGGGGGCGAAACATCTGATGATGGAGTTTTATAAAAATTCAAAATTTTGTTCCCGAAATGCCACTGAGGGTCAGATTATTCACAAATGTCACAGAATTAATATTCTAATGCTCCTTGCGTGTGCCAGTAACTTATATGGGTCTATAGCCCTGTTCCAAAAATTAAAAAATAATAAATATCCTTAGTATTGACATAAGGAAGAATGATTTTTTCTCAATTAATGTGAAACTCGGCGTCGGGTTAGCAAAAAGTTATTGTTTACCAAATCTGGAATATTATTTTGGTAATGTACCGCCTTAGGGTGCACAGGGGCTGAATGATAAGTTATTGGAACTTTTTAAAGTTTCTAATTTTATTTTGGAAATCCAGTGTATGTCAGATAGATCACAAATAATGCAAAATTAATATTCCGATGCTCTTTGCATGTGCCAGTGACTGATATTGAGCTACAGTCCCCTTTCTACAATTACATTGAAAATTTATAATAAATATCATTAGCAAGGACATACGGAAGAAGCTATATTTTGTCAATTAATGTGAAATTAGGCGTTGTGCTAGTAAAAATCTGGAATATTATTTTGGCAAAAGCAGGCACAGGACACGGAGGGTAATTTGGTACCTTTGGATGTCGTAGGAGGAGAACTCATAGAAATTCCAAATTTTATTTTGGGAGTCCTCATAGGTGTCAAATTAGTTGCAAAATGCACCGAATTAATACTCCATACTTCTTTTATGTACCAGTACCTTTACTAGCTTTGGGAATGAGTGTTTTTGCATTTAGTAACAAACACAACTCGTTTGCCCCAAAATCTTTACGAATAATTATTGGAGAAAACTGCTTCCAAAATTTAACATTGAATCTCCCATAAGGAAAATGAACTTTTGTGTTTACACCCCCAAAAGAGGGGCTAAACAGCAATTTTCTCCTATTTCCTATAGAATTCGAAAAATTCAGACATTCCTCAATAAGAGTGCCAAATTTTATATTAATAGTTTGAAAACTTCATCTTCTCCCAGTGCTATAGAAAATTACACGAATTATGGAACAGTCTCTATATATATAGTAGTATATATATATATTTACATCAGCTAATGCTTATGACAACAAACACTATTCGAAGCTTTCTTGCACCCACTGGAAAACGTGAAGTATATTAATATTTATTTGCATATATTGTTATTGTAGACTGTTCCCATAATGCCCACCGACTTCGATTTTACAAAATTTGAGAAATAAACTTCACTTTTTATTTAGTGGTCAATTTGAAGGCATTTTTTATACTACCATTAAGAAACCCATATACATCATATTACGAATCAATCATTACGGAACAATCTCATGTGTGACACGCAGCAGTGGTACCAATCTTTGAAAGTTTCATTTACAACTTTTTTCCTTTTTCTTTTTTAACTGATTTTGTGAGTAATGGTGCATTCAGTATAAAGGTACAACAAGATATTCTCTCTCTCTCTCTCTCTCTCTCTCTCTCTCTCTCTCTCTCTCTCTGTGTGTGTGTGTGTGTGTGTTTGTTTCTAGTTTCCGGCGAAATAATGTGGATACTACCAGATATACCTTCGTGTGTACATATGCTAGTGTGTGTGTGTGTGTGGCGCGGGTATATGAAGTATTAATTGGGATCGCGTAGTGGAACTTATCGATATTAGTACGTACATACAAAAGGCTGTTATTTCCCACGATAACTTTGGACGAATGCGAATTTTTAAATTCTGCTTTTTGCAATAACTAAGTAGAGTGATTCCTCTCGAGGGAGTTCCCCTAAATGGTAGCCCTTCCATGTCCAATTGAATCACAAATTGCCGTAACCGTTTGTACATTGTTTGTACAGAAATGTGCAGGCCAAATTTTTGTTTGTACACTATTAGGGGCGCCGCCAGAACGGAAAAAATTGGGGGCTTTCTAACTGGTAGCCCCCCACCAACATGTCCTATTCAATCACAAACTATCGCAATCGTTTGTATTTCGTTTGTACAGAAATGTGCAGGCGAAATTTTTGTTCGTACACAATTAGGGGCGTCGCCAGAACAGAAAAAAATGGGGGCTGTCTAAATGGTAGCCCCTCCCCCATGTCCAATTGAATCACAAATTGTCGCAATTGTTTGTGCTTCGTTTGTACAAAAATGTGCAGGCGAAATGTTTGTTTCGACAAAATTAGGGGCGACGCCAGAACGAAAACAAAGTGGAGGCTGTCTGATTTGAACCCCCCCCCAACATGTTCAATTGATTCACAAATTGTCGCAATCGTTTGTACTTCGTTTGTACAGAAATGAGCAGGCGAAATGTTTTTTTTTACATAATTAGGAGCGCCGCCAGAACGAAAACAATGTGGGGCTGTCTAAGTGGTAGCTCCCGACCATGTCCAATTGTATCACAAATTGTTGCAATCGTTTGTACGTCGTTTGTACAGTAATGTGCATTCAAGATTTTGGTTTGTACACAATTAGGGGCGCCGCCAGAACGAAAACAAAGTGGGGGCTTTCTTAAGTGGTAGCTCCCCCACCATGTCCAGTTGAATCACAAATTGTCGCAATCGTGTGGACTTCGTTTGTACAGAAATGTGCATTCAAAATGTTTGTTCGTACACAATTAGGAGCGCCGTCAGAACGAAAACAAACTGGGGGCTCTCTAAGTGGTAGCTTCCCACCAACATGTCCAATTGAATCACAAATTGTCGCAATCGTTTGTACTTCATTTGTACAGAAATGTGCAGGGGAAATGTTTGTTTGTACACAATTAAAGGCGCCGCCAGAACGAAATCAAAGTGAGGGCTGTCTAAGTGGTAGCCCCCCACCATGTCCAATTCAATCACAAATTGTCGCAATCGTTTGTACGTCGTTTGTACAGAAATGTGCAGGCGAAATTTTCTTTTGCACGCAATTAGAGGCGACGCCAGAAAGAAATTAATGTGGGGTCTGTCTAAATGGTACTCCGTTCATCATGTCTAATTGAATCACAAATTGCCGTAATCGTTTGTACATCGTTTGTACAGAAATATGCAGGCGAAATTTTGGTTTGTACTCTATTAGGGGCGTCGCCAGAACGAAAACAATGTGGAGGACTGTATAAATGGTAGAAACATTAAAAAAAATGTGTCACATTTATGGAGTATTTTCTAACAGGACTTTGTTCACACTATTGTGTGGTTTGGTATGTTCACACTATCGTGTGATTCACTATATTGATCTTATTCTAACGATGATGGAATTAATTTTTTTTGTTTTTTTATGTTTATATTTATACTTACAATCATTATTGCTGAGTTAGTAAGAGATCACTCCTTGGCTCTTATTATTAAACTTATTCATTATTTCTTACGTGAGCTGAATCCATATGAGAAAAATTTATTTTTTTCTTTCTATCTTGTACAGAAACCGTCATTCTCATCTCGTACAGGAAATTGATAAGTGGAAGATATAACAAATTCACAAAGTAGACTGTTAAAAGGAAAATTATAACAGTATTTTGTTTTATTTGATAATCTTCATTAAACTCATTTTGCAGAAACTATAGATTGCATGGTGAAGTATTTTGGTGCATTCAGCATTCTGATTTACGAGTAGAGTTGCTAACTGGCCGGTATTTGCTGTGATTTTGATTAAGGCCGGTGACCCACACAAACTTCTTATTAGCCCCCTTCTGACCGGTATTTTGGAATCAGTAATCCAGAATATAACATTGAACATCAAAATTTTTCAACAGAGCCCTTACAAACACAAATTTCCGTTGTATTATACATTATCGATATTTTTTTAATGTATGGCAGTTTTTTTTATTTATTTAACATAACAAATTTGATAACACATATTTTATTGTAAAAGAATTTTATACATTTATTGAGAGTAGAAAATGACTTTTTAAAGCAATTTCCTTTGTTTGAAGTGTAAGTTTATAAAGTAAATTTCATTTTATGAATCAACTATTGTTACATAAAGATCAATATCCAGTATTATTCATCTGTTTCGATAATTTTAAACAAGTGGCAATTGCTGGTAAATACAATAACGATCAATACAGTCTTCAGTTTCTCATTTGTAGAAAGAATTTTGAGGTTTTGCCGGTAATTTTGTTTTCCTGAGTTGGCAACCTATTTAAGAGGTTTTGTTTCAACTCTGCTACGTAGTGGCTCCGTACTGACACTCCGCATGCAAATAAGTATGTAAGGCTACCATACGCCCCGGTTTCTTAAAATTTGTTCCGGTGTGCAGAAATTTTCCTTCTTGTCCTGTTTTTTCTTTATTATTATTATTAATTACATATCAAAATTTCTGAAAAGGTAATAAAATCGACTTATTCCTTTTGTTTTCAATTCCGACAATACTATAGGAACAATTTCATTCTAATCTTTATTATTATTCCAATCGCTGCTTCCCCGGATATAACATGCAATGTTTAAATCCTCCTAAGTAGCACTCTTATCACTAAAAGTAAGAATGTATACCCCGAGGTGGCAACAAATTCTTGTGACCTTCCAGACCACCCCCGAAAACACATTTTTTTCTGCTTCAGAAAAACAATTATGCAAATTGCTTTCTTTTAGTTCGCATTTTAGGTTAACGAAAATAAATCAGTCTATTGAAATTTGGAAACAACTTCCTAAATCTGGATTTTTTTCTTTATAGACATGTAGAGCATGTAAAGGTGGTATGTGTAATAATATTGAAAATATAACTTTGCCTAAATATTGTATGTTCACTGATTGCGTTTATATTGTATAACAGCTTCTAGCTTCTATAATAATTTTTAGCACTGTTGATTAAGTATGGACTGTTTTAATACATTATTTTAAGTTGTATAATTAGTGCGATACTGTAGTAAAATTCGAAAGATAAAATTAATACAAAATGCAATATTTACTACTAATTTGTAAGGTGTCCCGTTTTTTCTGTTTTCGAAAAGTATAGTAGGCTTAAAGTATGCTAAACCATACAAAATAAATGTACTGTAAATTGTACCCCTCTGATAGTGCTCTCAAACGGGTCGGGTTACGGGTCGGGTCGGGTCGAGTAGGGTTGTCGGGTCGGGTCAGTTGGGTTAGCTCGTGTCGGGTCACTCGGGTCGGGTCGTCACATTCTTCACTTATTTTCTATACGGAATACTATAAGTAGTTTGTTGTAGAATTCAATTCGAAGTTGGTGAATGAATGATAATTGTGACTAATTGAAGGTGAAATAGTAATAAAATTTTAATTTAACCCTATATCAACTAATTGGCATTGTAATCATTGTAATATTACTACTGACTTTTTTCCTTTCTGCGTTTCTATGTCAAATTAAATGTCACATTAAGTGAAATTGAAAGGAAATATTTAGTTAACGTCCCACGTTATGCACCAACGCTAAGAGAGACAGTGATGTTGAGAAATAATTGAAGTGGTTGAATGAAGAAAGTGGGAGGAAATGGGAGAACACCGAGAAAATCCATGCACATGGTGTTTGTCCACCAGAAAACTTACTTGGTACGAGCTGGAATCAATACCCGTGGACCTTCGGGTCAAACATCTGCCTTTGGGCAGAACACATTATTATTATTATTATTATTATTATTATTATTATTATTATTATTATTATTATTATTATTATTATTATTATTATTATTATTATTATTATTATTATTATTATAACTTTAAGAGTGCCCAAGAAAGTTCCGCCGCCTTTTCACCAAACCTTCGAACATTGGTATGTAACCTAAGACGTACCTGGAATATCAAAAATCGTCTCCATCAGCCTCGACGACCTCCTGCCGACGTTCTGGAAGGCTATGGATTCCATCGCAGTCGAACTTAGTGGGACGTGTAGTGAAGAAGGTATCAAGTGCATATTGAACCTCTACTAGCGATTTGAATTGGCGTTCTCTAAGGTGATTGTCCAAGGAATGAAAAAGTGATAATCGGACGGTACAATGTCCGTGAAGTATGGCGGATCCAATAGTGTTTTCCATCCAAGGCGTAGAATGATGTACTGGGTCATTTTAGCCACGTGGGGCTTAGCGTTGCCTTGTAACAGTAGGACCCCTTTGCGATTCAGAACTGCTGGATCCAGACAGTACACAGTGACAGTACACAGTTGCATTGATGATCTGGCCAGCTGGTAGCAGTTCCCGATGGACGATGCCTCGAGCAGTCCACAAAATGCACAGGTGAACCTTATTCTGGTGTAGTGGTTGCTTGGGCTGTTTTTGAACCGGTTCATGGGATGCTAACCAACAATGACGGCGCCGTGGAGCTTCGTACATCACCCTATTCCCATCACTTGTCAACACCCAGTCCAGAAATTGCTCCTTCCTCAGACGAGACACAAAAGAAACACAGGTGTCTGCTCACGTTGCTTTCTGGCTCCAAGTCAAATCATGTAGGACCCATCAACCCAACTTGCAGTGCTTCCCAAGCTGATGGTGGTAGTGCCGAATGGTTTCTCCACTCACACTGAAATGTAGTATCAGTTCCTCACATGTCTGTCTTCGCCTCAATTGCTGCCTGAAGATCTTTATTTTGAACATCTGTTTGTCTTCCGGCACGTGGTGCGTCTTCGAGTGTTTCGTCACCGTCCTTAAACCGTCATACCACTGCACTCTCCGCGTAGTCACGACACCCTCACCAAAGGCCTGTCATATCTTCCGCCCCGCGGAGCAGCAATTTGAACTCGTACAGCAAACAAACACTTATGACGCTCTGTGAAGGCCCCATGTTCACTCAGTTCTTAAGCACGTTCACGGTGTATCTGAACAGCCACAACCAAGTAGTATGTTGGATATACTTACTAGTGTTGCTCACGAGACCAGGTTTGGGGCATTCTCGTCTCGAAAATGTGTCGTGAAGGTAGTCTCGTCTCGAAAAGTGCATATGTTTCTATTGAAAGAGCTCTGTCTCATCTCGTGCCCCTTCATGAAAATTCTGTCTCGTCTCGTCTCGTCCAACAACTGACATTCACCTTATATCCATTCGCATTCAACTCACGGTGTAAGGGCCAATTGAACACAGACCTCCACAAAGAGACAGAACTTTCTTGGTCACCTTCAGATTATTATTATTATTATTATTATTATTATTATTATTATTATTATTATTATTATTATTATTATTATTATTATTATTATTGCTGCGGTAGTGATTTGACTTTCTCCGCAATAAAATACTTGCTAATTTTATATAACGTTGCAAATATCTTCTAGATAAATTAATCAAGAAAAAATAAAAGGTAATTTCCTACAGAATGATATTTCAGTGCAATTAGTTCCTTATGATTCTATCAGACAGCAACGCTGTTTTTAAATAGAAAAATCAGAATGTTAATGTGATGAAATTTTTGTTTTGTTTGTTACACAGCAAAAAATATTAAAGGAAGTTCTATATACATTCCTTACTAGAAAATAGTGTTGTCTTCAGAACTTTTATTCTTTTAGTCTTCAGAACTTGTCTTCAGAACTTAGTCAAATTTTATTTTGACTTTCGAAGTTGATTGCCTAAATTTTAACCTTGCAAATTTGGATGTGGAGTAAAATAAAGAAGGTTAGCAGGGTAGAGAGGAAAACGAATTAGGAAATGCTGAAAAAATGCAAGAGACGAGAGCAATATTAGACGATATAAGGAAGCGAAAAAATGGACGGATCACAAGTTTCGATCTTGCTAAGGGATTGCATTCTGAGAGATGTAGTAAAGGGGGTGATATCAGGAGAGCGAGAGTGTGTAAGAAGGTTGCAATTGATAGATTGTAATAAGGAGGGTGTGTACTTTATGTTGGGTTGCGAGGCAGATATTAGCGGGAAATCGCAAAAATGGAACCTAGTTCACGGAAATTGGCCTGTCATTAATGGCAGAACACTGAGGACGAGGAGGAGGATAATTATACTACAAATATAAAAAGCCGAAACAATGGTTTATGCATAAGAATTGGTCAGAATTTTTTTTCTGGTGGCAGTTTTGTAAGGTTCTAGCTCTCTCAAACTGGTTAGATTGTAAGGTCAGGTCACTCGGGTCGGTTGTCGGGTTAGGTCACCTCGGGTTTGTTTACTCGGGTCACTTTGGGCCGGGCCAATCGGGTCAGCTCTGGTCGGGTTGTCGGGTCGGATCAGTCAATTCGGGTCACGGATGGAGTCGGGTCGGTCTTCAACACATATAATTTCCACGAAAACTACGATATACCACGGTTTATACCTCATTGGACTTCCAATAAAACATTTTCAATGATGTGTACACCATGTCACCATTTTTGTATGAGGGAATTTCTAGAGGTATTTTGTGGGAATTTGATGGAGTGTAGATTCCTGTGTGAGTGTGTGTGTGTGTGTGTGTGATACCTTACAGGATACAAGATGTCGAGGAAGTGTGTAAGTAAACCGGACAATTTCTGTTATGTATGTGAGGATCTGATATTGAAATCACAACGTCGATGTTTTAGTCCACTTGTAAGGAAGTGTTATCAGTTATAGTTTGGTTGCTGTGTAGGAGACCAGGATAAGAACTGGGTTCCTCACTACATTTGCTGTAGTTGCGTGAAACGTCTGACTGGGCGGGCAAATGGTGAACGAAACATGAACTTCGCAGTACCGATGATCTGAAGGGAACGAAAAGATCATTCATCAGACTGCTACTTTTGAATGACACAGATAAAAGAAATCAGCAGTAAATCTAACCATACAGTACAGTACCCTAATTTGCCATCAGCAATTAGGCCAGTTCCAACCAGTGCAGAATTACCTGTACCAGTACCTCCTCCTCATCTTACGGTAAATGAGGATTACGTACTTGAGGCAACTATTGAAGTTCCAAATGAGGATGATGATCCTACTTATGTAGAAAGCACATCTACATTGGATCCCCATCTGATAACTCCGGGTGAACTAAATGACCTCGTACGGGATTTAAAACTCTCCAAGACACAGACAGAATTTCTTGATTCTAAACTTAAGGCTGGAATCTGCTCCATCGTGACCCTAAATTGTGTATTTTTCGAAACCATACAGAGTTTTAAAACTATTATTCTCAAGAAAATGATTTAGTGTATTCTAATAATGTCTGTGCTGTGATGGATACACTTTACATGCACATATAAGTACAGAGTGGAGATTGTTTATTGACTCTTCCAAAACTAGTTTTAAGGCTGTCCTTTTGTACAATAGCAAGAAATTTCCTTCAGTGCCTTTGGCTTATGCAACTAATATGAAGGAAACCTACGAAAATATCGAAATAGTGTTAGAAAAAATTCAGTATGAGAAATACAAGTGGACCGTTTGCTGTGATTTACGAGTCATTTCTTTGTTAATGGGTTTGCAGCTTGGTTATATGAAATATTGTTGATTCCTCTGCGAATGGGACACCAGGAACAAAGCGAAACATTACATCAAGAAGGAATGACCAACGAATGTATTAACTCCTGGACAGAAGAATGCTGTTTATTCCTCACTGTTGAGTCCTGATTAGATAATTCTACCTCCTCTTCACATAAAGTTGGGGCTCTTCAAAAACTTTGTTAGGGCAATGGACAAAAGTAATGCAGGATCTTGTTACCTCAAGGAAAAAAATCCTCGGGTTAGTGACGCTAGGGATTTTTGTAGACCCCCAAATAAGATGTTTGATTCGTGACCAAAAATTTGAGGATCTCTTAACTCTGGTTGAGAAAGCAGCTTGGTGTCCATTTAAATGTTTAACAGAGAATGTTTTAGGAAACAAGAAAACCCCAAATTACCGTGAAATTGTGAATGATTTCCGGCAATCATTCAATGAAATGGGTTGCAACATGTTCCTTAAAGTTCACTTTCTAGACTCCCACCTGCATTTCTTTCCTGAAAACCTTCGTGCTGTTAGGGATGAGTAAGGGGAACATTTTCATCAGGACAATTCCTCCGTGGAGAAGAGATACCAGTGACAGCGAAGTTCAAAAATTCTAGCTGATTACTGTTGGACACTTAAAAGAGATGTTCCAGAAACCAAACACAGAAGAAAGTCGACAACTAAAACATATTAGTTGAGGTAAGTAAATGTCCATTTATTAAGAAGATACCACTCACTTCTATTGTATTATTTATTAAGTAGATATAAAATGGTGACACGGTGTATACATCATTGAAAATATGTTTTATTTAAAATCCAATAAGATATAAACCGTGCTTATATTGTAATTTTCGTGGAAGTTATATGTGATTTTATCTGCACTAATGAATATTGTAAAATGAACAGTACACATAGCATATTTTTTATATAAATATGTTTATTTCTCTAGATAGAATAATGCTATTCTTATGAAACTTAGAGGGCTTACTAAGTATAAATCAGGCTAACATACAATATAATTTGTGCGTTTATATACCTAAAGTACCCAAGCTACAAGTATAAAAATGGTTTTAAAAAAAGAGAAAAGAAAAAGATAAGAAATTTGAGGGGAAATTTTCCGAAAACACCTCTGTCACGGGAAAACTGAGGGTGATGGAGAAAAACTAATTGCAGATTCGAATTCTACGTGAAATGTTCTATTAGAACCAGGTATTTTCTTCCGTGTGCCAGAGAAAAAGATTTTTTTCGACTAGTGTAATAGATACCATTTTCAAACTCAGCAACCGTTATTCAAACCGGTTAACGTTGATCGCAGATATTAAAAATACTCACATCCGTATATTATTTAATACAAACGAAAATTTTACCACCACATTTCTGCACAAACGATGTATAAACGATCGCGACAATTTGTGGTTCAATCGAACATGGTGGGGCGAGCACTTAGACAACTCCCATTTTTTTCGTTCTGTCCACGCAGAAAAAAATTTCGCCTGCGCATTACTGCTCAAACGATGTACAAACAATTTAGATAATTTTCTTTTGAATCGGACGTACGGAGGTGCTATCAATTAGGCAGCCTATACTTTGTTATCGTTTCGGCGCGCCCACAATTGTGTACAAACGAAAATTTCGCCTGCAAATTTCTGTACAAAACCGTAACAAACAAGTGCGACAGTTTGTGGTTGAATTCGACATGGTGGGAGGGCTACCAATTAGAGAGCCCACAGTTTGTTATCGTTTTGGCGGGGCCACATTTATGAGCAAACGAAAATTTCAGCTGCACATTTATGTACAAAGGCGTACAAACAAGTGCGACAGTTTGTGGTTGAATTGAACATGGTGGGAGGGCTACCATTTAGACAGCCCCCCACTTTGTTTTCGTTCTGGCGGCGCCATTAATTATGTACAAACAAAAATTTAGCCTTCACATTTCTGTAGAAACGATGTGGAAACGATTGCGACAGTTTGTGATTGAATTGGACATTTGGGGGGGAGGCTATCACTTAGACAGACCCCAATTTGTTTCAGTTTTTACGGTGCTCCTAATTATGTACAAACAAAAATTTCGCCTGCACAAATGATGTAGAAACGATTGCGACAATTTTTGCTTGAATTGGACATGGTGGGGGGCTACCATTTAGACAGCCCCCACTTTGTGTTTGTCCTGACGGCGCCGTTAATAGTGTACAAACGAAAATTTGGCTTGCGCATTTCTGTACAAACGATGTAGAAACAATTGCGACAATTTGTGATTAAATTGGAAATGGGGGGCTATCATTTAGACAGACCCCACTTTGTTTTCATTCTGGCGGCGCCCCTAATTGTGTACAAACGAAAATTTCGCCTGCACATTTCAGTACAAACGATGTAGGAACGACTGCGACAATTTGTAGTTGAATTGGACATGGTGGAGGGGCTACCATTTAGACAGCCTCCCACTTTGTTTTCGTTCTGGCGGTGCTATTAATTGTGTACAAACGAGAATCTCGCCTGCACATTTCTGTACAAACGATGTAGGAAGGATTGCGACAATTTGTGATTGAATTGGACATGGTGGAGGGGCTACCATTTAGACAGCCCGCACTTTGTTTTCGTTCTGGCAGCGCCCCTAATTGTGTACAAACAAAAATTTTGCCTGCACATTTCTGTACAAAAGGTGTAGAAACGATTGCCATAACTTGTGATTGAATTGGACATGGTGGGGGGCTAACATTTAGGCAGTCACCCACTTTGTTTTCATTCTGGCGACGCCCCTAATTGTCTAAAAACGAAACTTTTGCTTGCAGAATTCTGTACAAAAGATGTGCAAACGATTGCGACAATTCCTGATTCAATTGTACATAGTGGGGTACTACCAATTAGACAGCCCCCACTTGTTTTCGTTCTGGCGGCGCCCCTAATTGTGTACAAACGAAAATTTGGCTTGCATATTTCTGTTCAAGCGGTGTAGAAACGATTGCGACAATTTGTGATTGAATTGGTCATGGTGGGGGACTACCTTTTAGACAGAGCCCACTTTGTTTTCGTTCTGGCGGCGCCCCTAATTTTGTAAAGCGAAACTTTCGCCTTCATATTTCTGTACAAACGATGCAGAAACGATTGGGAGAATTTGTGATTGAATTGTATATGTTGGTGGGGGGCTACCATTTAGACAACCCCCCCCTTTATATTCGTCCTGGTGGCGCCGCTAATTGTGTACAATCGAAAATATCGCCTGCACATTTCTGTACAAACGATGTACAAATGATTGCGACAATTTGCGCTTGAATAGGACATGTTGGTGGGGGGCTACCATTTAGACAGCCCCCACTTTGTTTTCGTTCTGACGGCGCCTCTAATTGTGTACCAACAAAAATTTCGCCTGCACATTTGTGTACAAACGATTGAGACCACTTAAGATTTAGTCTGATAAGGGGGGGCTGTCTAAATGGACGTCTCCTTTTCACCTCTACTGTAATTAAATTCTTCCTCGAGAAAATCTGTAACCAACACTGTCAGTAGCTATGTCCTCGACTAATATACCTTAACAAGTACAGCTTTATTTTCGTATATTTTTCAACAGTTAACCAATTTAAAACTATCGCAAACAAGAATATGTAGTCAACTTCTTAAATACTTCGCTCGCAGGAACCCGTTCAGCGCGTGCCACAAGCAAAAACAACATGTTTGGCGTCTCACAAATGAAAAAGGGGAAAAAAGAAAAACGAAAGCAGCACGGCAGTGTATTATCGCAGTCAGAGCTGACAACATAGTTTCGGTCGTCACTAACGCCAATAGACCTACTAGCGGTGTACAAGAGTAATACAGTTACAATATACGTTGTGCCACAGTAGCGCTACAGGCGGAATGTGCACGAACTACAAATGAATACGTTCCCTTACAAGCATCAGTCACTGTTGCACCTCTTTACATTGTACACATCCTTTTTTCTCCCACTTTTTGACCTTGACAAGCAGAAGTACCAGGCTTTCCGAGTTCACAACCGTAAACTGTTTGTGTATAGAGTACGTTTTCAGTTCTTCGAATGACTGTGCGCGCGAAGAACAAGGGTGATGATCGGGCTACCGAATACGGCACTCAGAAACACCCGGTTGCAACTTTAAATGTAAAATACAAATATAGAGCCTTGACAATGCCGTGGGTATGAATATATATATATATATATATATATATATATATATATATATATATATATATATATATATATATATATATATATAGTATGGCGCTGAACTCGTTGTACAAAAGCAGAGGAGTGATTCCTGAGAATAAAACAAACAAAAAATAAACAGAGGGCGAAAACCCCATCGAGGTTTTTCCAAATTTTTTATAGCGGGAGTTTGACTACGGGCCTATGATATGAAGTACTCTCTAACTACCTCCATAAAAAAGGTTGCGTGAGTACCTTAGGATTCTAAAACATGTATTTTTGAATAGAGCACATACTAGTTCCTAAGTGAAGTCTTGAGCCGACTACAGTAGGACACATTGTTTTGGAGCTCTGGACCTTTAGAACTCATTTTTTCATGTTTTCGGCAGCCTATAACACGTAAACGATGGGGTTTTCGCAAAATGTTTATAGGGACTTTTTTGTTTGTTTTACTCTCGGGAAACACTCCTCTGCTTTTGTACAACGAATTTAGCGCCATACTGTATATATATATATATATATATATATATATATATATATATATATATATATATACTGGGTGATTCAATAAGAACGTACCAGGCTTATATCGCAGCTAATACTGCACGTAGAGCCTTCAAACAAAAAAAAAATGCATTACCAAATCGTATGTGTAGAATGCAATAAAAATAGTAGCGAGACCAGTGGCGTCTCGTGAAAACCTCCATCGGGGGTCAACTTCAAAATTTGAAACGGATAGTGGTATAACTGTTGGAATCATTTGATAGGTCATTAAGTATCATGCAACTTTTAGAGGACGAACTTTGTCATATCCTTTCCCATTTAGTCGCTAGAGGCGTTCTTACAGACTTGTATTTGACTACCCGTAACAGACCTTTATCTCAGCTAATAATGCACATAGATTCGTTAAACAAACAATTGAACTACCAAATCGTATGTGTAGAATGCAATACAAATAGTAGCGACACCAGTGGCGTATTGTGAATATCTCCAACGGGGGTCATCTGCAAAATTTACATGAAATAGGGGTTGGTTTTGCCTCCATTGAAACAAGCGCACAATGAGAGAAACGTCGAGAGGAAACACGTTGTCATATTTCTTCCTCGTTGGCAGCAACACGGTCGCATTACTAGGTGAAAGTCAGATGGTGCGAGGGTGTCCGCAGTCACACCAGGCGAATGACGGGAGGGTAGTTGCAAACCATGCTCTGGTAAACAACCACCGACGCCTTTGCAGGATTAACTCGGAGCCTAAGCCAAGGGTAGCTCAGACGCACAATGACGTGGACGCGCGATGTACCTTGTGTGCGTAGTACAATACGAAATATCTCCCAAATCCGGGAGCATGTGTTGTGTGCTTGTTTGTCGTTGTTTCGAAGAGCGCACTCATTTATCGTTGCCAGAGATTGTGTTGGTACTCTTTAGGTCCAGTAGCTAGCACGTACATGAATTTGCTCAAGACATAGTCTATGCGGCCTCGAACAGGCGATTGCTACTATGTCAGACAGAGGGCAGAAAGAGCGATACTGTAGCCAAAACAGGTAACACAAGCGTGTAGAGTCCGAGAGTGATTAATCTCTGCAGTGAGTTAAAGTGGTCCGTCTACTGGACAAGGTGTCGTGCATTGACTTCTACTACCCCTGTGCATTACAAGCTTGTGACAGGACGAATACGAAACTTTCACAAGCAGTGAAACCTCTTTGATTGTGTTGATGTTTGAGTGATTGTAGTAGGAAGTGTCGGTAGTAAATAACATTCACGGGGTATACGAATTTGGAGGCTTTCCAAATGCTCATGATTTTAGGGTAATGCCGGGAAATTTATAGGGCTGCAGCTCGATTATACGCTGAACGCTATTCACAGCGACAAGCTATTACCCACAATCTGGTGCGGAGATTAGCAGCAGGATTGCGGCAGACAGGCAACATGCGTGGACGCTATGGTGTCCGAAGAAGAGTTGTACAAAATGAAGACGTTGCCATTGATCTGCTTGCTATTGCAGAAAATTCTCATGTATCTTCGCGGCAGATCGCACGAGATCGCTGTATCAATCTAGGTAGTGTTCTGCGTATTCTGTGGAAGTAACATTTTCAGCCGTACCACCTCTCCCTGCATCAATAAGTAAGTGGTGCGGGCTGTAACTTACGGCTTCTATTCTGCAACTGGGTGGTCAATGGCGTGAGAGAACAAACGAATTTCATTCACTTCATTTTATGGACTGATGAAGCGACATTCTGCAGTGATGGCAACGTGAATCTGCACAATGCACATTACTGGGCAGCGGAGTACACTCACTGGATGAGAGAAGTTAATCGGCAACACCGATGGCACATTAATGTGTGGGTTGGCATTGTAGGGACTCAGGTCATTCGGCCATGGTGTTTTGCTGCTAATTTAATAGGTGCAATGTTTCGTGATTTCTTGCGACACCATCTACATCCGCTATTGGAAAACGTACCACTTCACATTCGTCAGACGCTGTGGTTTCAATTAGATGGCTGTCCAGTTCATAATGCTGCCATGTGTAGGGAAGAGCTAAATGATCTATTTGCGCAACGCTGGATCGGAAGAGGTTCCAATCTACAGTTTCCTCCGCGGTCACCCGACCTTACTTGTATGGACTATTTTTTCTGGGGTCGAATTAAGGATCTTGTGTATGTCAATCGACCAACACAATACCGACAACACCAATTTGCAAAATGCAAGACTGCATTACAACCGCATTCCGGACCATCAACGCGGCCGAGTTGGAAGCTGTTGCTCACAATTACGTACAGCGAATAAATCGCTGTATACCTGTTCGGGAACATCACTTTGAACATTTGCGAAAGTCAGGGGGCGTCGACTGCACTCCGCTGAAGGTAAGCTGATTCTTTAGCTCTTTAGTCATCTTTCTCTAATGGCTTGATTCCAACGCCTCAGCTTTCTGTCCCCATGTTTCGTTCCATGCCTTGTTCGGTTCGTCTTTCTTCGTTGCAACTAGTGTTGTAAAGACCTGGGGAAAAACCGGAAATTTTGGATAAAAAACAGTTTTTTACCGTTTTTCCCGAGCTTAGAAGAAAACGGAAAAATTGGGAAAAAATGAAAAATTCGAATATTTTACTACAATATGCTTCTAAAATGAAAACTATTTTATATTTACTAGTTTACGGTTAAGACCATTGAGTAGTTATGTTTCTTGTATCAGAATAGGGAAATTTTGTGGCAACAAATATATTTGTATCATACGTTTAAAGTTAGCACCGTGATAGAATGGAGTTTGACTACAAGAGATACTAAAATATAACTCTCGTTAGATTAATTAATATAAACGCATTTAAATTATCTTACGTAATCTTATAAAGTTACCGTTTTATAGCAGGGAAGTGTTAAAATAACAGGGTCAGAATCATTTTAGTTAATACAAGTATGTTAAAATCAAATATATATTTTATGTAGATAAGTATCTTCCTTGTGCTATGTAAAATTTCCGGAAATTTTTAACCCATTACAAATATCTTTTGTTCGGAAATATTGGCAAAACCCGGAAAATATAATTTAAAAACTATTTCTTCGCCTGATACTAATCTTATTTGCTGCAACGTGTCTGCAGCATATATACAACGTATTTCGCTAGCGGGAAAAATACTTAAGCAACAGCTTTTGCTTTACTTTTTAGTTTTCTGGTTTCTGATAAAAATCCCTCTTTTCTATTTGTATTTACATTTTTCGAACAACTCAGAAAGGGATATGATCTTATTTACATATACACACATACATCGCACAGACTACACAACTTCGTGGTTGCTTACTTTGGCCACGCTCTTCGGGCGTCGTCGCAACGTCCGGCTCCGTCCAGAAGATTCGCATACCTCCAAGTCGTCTCGTTGGCTCCAGAACCTACGCCGACGTTTCCAGAATATTCTCACTCGAAGTTCGGCGGTGGTATAAATATTGCGCATTTCAGCCATGGTACAATGCGCATGGTACAATTTAAAATTTTATGTATGAATGGTATGGTGTTGGGAGCAACAATGGGATCACCATTGGAAGCAAAAATGAAAATAAAGATAAAAGAGATTGAAAACGCAGATCAGTGTCGCAATTTTTTGTGTGTGAAAAAAGTGGAATATATGTTAAATGCATATGCTGTTCTCGTACGCATCGTTGCTTTAAAAGGGTACCGAATACCTAAGTCAGCACGTCACTTAACGATCTCACACTACCATAGTACTGCTTCTCATACTCTACTGTTTTGCATTAGAGATTTTTAAGCCGTACTAAACCAGTGACCTCTTCCGAGCAATTGTACTTTTCCAAACACAACATTAACGTTTAGTTTAAGGTGTAAAATTCTTAGTTTTTCACACACTGTGTGCGCCAACGGCATTTGCATTTAACACATGCTTTATGGTATTTTTCGCAATGTTGGCAACACTGATCTGTGTTTACCATCTCTTTTGTCTTTACTTTCATTGTTGCTTCCAAAGATTATATCCAATTCAGGTTAATGGGTTAAAAAAAACAACCTTCACTTGGGTTGAAACACTGTTCATTCGATGCTGTTCGTTAATACATGGGCAGATGTCTAGTTTTTTCTAGTTGCTTCGTGCAAAGTTTCGTTTCGCTGTCTCTTTTGGTTTCTCCGTTATCCTGGTTGGACATTTTAAATTATATTATAATTTGGAAACGTCATATTATGACTGCCAAGTCAACGTTATTTCACTAATGCGTGTTTACGGCCACATAAAATACATTTCAGGGTGCGTATATCGTAACACGAAATTATTTTTTATAAGGAACACCCTAATACTCTTCCTTATTTATGCATGAAATTTGGTATTGTCAAGCAGGATTGAGAAATAATTTTCGCTTGTAACTACTCTAAATATTGAAAAAAAGAAAAGGAAAGAAAAAAAGCATTATGTATACGCCATAGTATTTTGGTTAGATTATATTTAGGTAACTATAGCAGAAAAAATCTCTATTCTATCCAAAAGTTTCCTTCTCTCCTGCTTTATGCAAATATGTAATAGTACCATTTGAAGCACTTTTCATTCTAAAGAGAGTATCGTATAGTCCATGTTACTCAAACGAGTAGTACTGAAGTAGTATCTACTAAACCAAAAGTCATTTTCCTCAAAACGTGAAAGAATCTAAAAGAATTGAGGTTATTAAATAAGGGGAAAACAAGAGGGGAGAGGTGAGGACGTTCCAGAAAATAGCCCTCATGTTGTGGTCTAACATTCATGAAAAATTAAGCATTTTAGTAATTAGTCCCTCACAAAACCTCTACTGCCTGGATTACAAGTGTCCCAATGTGTTCGTGATGTCTCAGCACGCAAAAGAAGTTGCCCCGTATTGCTTGGGGAGCCTACCAACGTGTAACAATAGTTCCAAATGAACATATCTTCTTCGGTAAATGGTCTAATCAGTAATTGGCTCTGGTAATGTACAGTCTACCTCTATCGTAATTAGAGGAAGCCCTGCATTGTTTGGATTATCCTACAGGGAGGAGAATGTTAGCTACCTGCCTGCAGGAGACTGAACGGCGACTGCAGAAGAGTGCCAAGTCAGGTAACTGTGTAATGGTTTCTGATCCCAGTGAAATGGAGGAAGCTCTGTGGGGAAGGGCTGGCATTAAACTCAAATGGTGACTTAACACGTGCCATTGGATCCGGGATGAAATACGGGAGTATCTCGACCTGTGTGTGATACCTCTATACATGAGGGCGTTTGCCGTTGAACGATAGAATTATGCAGATCCGGAAATGAACAAGTCCTCTCGGGCACTACTTGGGCCTACCAGATTGGATTGGAGTGTGCCGAGTTCTTATCATACCGTGGGATTCGGTAGACCATACAAACCAATCGAAGCAATCTGGGTAACGGCGATGATGGCAGGGAGGTGAACTTGCCTTGAAACTCTCGGGCAACAAGCCTGCAGACCATGAGAGTACTGACTCGCTAGCATCCGTAGTTAACTTGTAGGTAGGCCTTCGGTCGTGCCGCAGAGTAGAAGTATCCCATTCTCTTAGAGAAAAGAGGTTACACTGTTTAGCCGAGGAACGGTTTAGGGACAAATCGTGTCGGTGACTTAGGATCTAGTGGCCTACCACTTCCAGGATTTAGCACGTTAGGAGGGCATGATGTGACCGCTCAGCCTGTTTATTGGACCTGTTCTGTCAAAAGAAGCATCCGGCCCAATGTTGCTCCGGTTTCTGACTTTACCCTCGTACAACTTTACCCTTCTAGCGTGCTAAATCCTGGAAGTGGTAGGCCACTTGATCCTAATATTGATGTTATCACTGAGATCAAAACAAGCATCATCAATGAAGAAAGCTATCTCCAATACATAAATTTCCTGGTCTTCAATAAAAGCATTGAATCAGCGTGAACGTTAAATTCTTGATTTGAAGATTGCCACCTTAAGTTCTTGAACAACTTGTTCCTTATATACACTTAGTGCACCATTTTCGACGTCACGTAAAATGTTGTTGGTGATAAATTTAATTGCACTTAAATTTACGTACAGAGTTATATGATGATTGTAAATACTTTGTTCTACGGTGATCAGAGCTCGTTGAGTAATAATATGCAGTTGTCTATCGTTTTGTTTTTTCTTTTTTATGTACGGATCATTCCCGATTATATTTTGAAACAAGTCTACATGTGGTTAACTTATCTGCGAGACCAGGTTTTGAACCCTGTTCTTGATATTTTGCTCTCAGTCTGGCATGAGTTTCAACTCAATAATAAAACCTTTCTTCTCTGGAGTACTTCATTGTATGAAACTAAGAATAATTAAGGCGAAACTAATAAATACATCCCCAGAAAGTGCAACAGAAAATCAACCTAACAAGGAAACTGACAAAACTTGATAATAAATTGCGTTGCTAACCGAACACAATTGATTTTCCTTTGGTTCACTTCCAAACAAGAAATGTAATCCTGTCATGTGAATATAAGTGAGACTTGCAGGGTGCAGGGTGCAGGGTGCCTTGCAGGGTGAATATAAGTAAGACTATTTTTATGATAATTTCCAAGTTTCTTTTTTATTGCTCTTAATAATTAATGGTTCTCTCAGTTTTGAAACAAACCTTGTTTGGCAATGAAGCACCAGCAGTGTTTACGAATCCACATTCTTAAATAAAAGCAACAATTTTCCTAGTTCTTATAGAGGCAACATTCGATTGATTATCGGTAGAAATTAACAAAACTAACAACTTTTGTTTCACTGCCATGGATACCGTACTCCACCTAACTCCACTTACCCAAGTTAAAAATTATCAACATATTCTGTGCCATTGTGTATGCTTTGAAAATATTTTTACTTATGTCGTTCGTTGAGGCAATACTGCATTACACTAATTAAATTATGTTTCTTAATTCAAAAATATCAGTAGCAGCAAGAATTAATTTTGGTATAAGCATTGTATGTGGTCATTTTCTGTTGAGAAGTATACTATTCCGAACTCCAGGTTGCACTGTAAACTGAACACTATCCGCCTTATGCAGAGTCGTTTTGACATATGATTAGCGTAATACTAAAGGCCTGACTACTGCAAGAAACATATGTTAGTCCAACTCTTTAGTATGGTACTAAACATGCGTCAGAATGACTCTGCATAAGGTTTATCTCTACTATAGCACTTGTATTTATCTCCACTATAGCCCTTGTTAGGCTTCGCTGAACGATAATATAATTCCTCTGGAACACGTGTATGATCTTGTTGAAGCATCTTTGTCTTGGGTAATGAATCCTTCTCACTCAATGTGACATGGGTACTAGTAACCAATTCCCTGTTTTCTCAGTTGTGGTATTTTCCAGAATCTAAACATTGGAAAACCTTAACTTCATGTGCTCAACTTTGTTGAACCCAATCGTAACAGTTCTGCTAGGAAAGATAAATCTTTCGCTCTAATCGAGTGTAAGTTAACCAGATATCCCTGCTGAGACTTTTAATTGTGGGAAGCTTTAGCACCTAAACCAGTCGTGAAAAAATGACTCTTCATGCTACCTCTAAAAGAGTCCTTTTTCCTCTTGCATGTCATAGTCTGAATTGAGTGCATGTGATCTCTATGAAAAGATGTAGGTGGAAAATTAGAGCATCACACGTTTTTGCACTTCATAAGGATCTTCTCAAATTGCCTTTATATATGTAATTGTAGATAATTTATTCTCTCAACATAAAACGACACATTGGTAATTTCTAGGTTCAATACCTAGTATATTAATATAGGTTTCCTAATTTACCAGAAACGAATATACGAACCAGAAAATTAAGCAAACATGTTAAATTTTGTCTTACTTGTAAAACGTTATTTAAGTTGGTAATTGTTATGATAAATGCATCTGTTAAGTTACCTAATTTCCAAATTCAAAAGTAATTTCCCAATATTCACCCATCGCTCCTTTGCTAATGAGTATAATAGAATACAGTGACCAAAATACTTCTATTTTATTTTTGATGATCACAATTATAGGACTCTTTAAATACATTCGCCTGTTTATCTGAAGAGTGATATAACTCAAAAATCGTCCTTATAGACTTATGGGCAGAAAATGAAAGATTATCTTGATGTCCATCAATGGTAAAAAATAATGTGCTTCCAAACTCGGTGCTACAGAGCACTTTGTGTCGTTCTTGCGCCCATTTGTTTTCATTGGGTTTCGAAACTTTCAAACGCTTCTCCAGAAAAGTGAGGGATTTTCAGTTATGCCACTCTTGAAATAAACAGACGATCCAATTGAAATATGTACAAGCTACATATACCATCAGTTTAAATATGACGCATTATTTCAAATAGAACATGAGTATGTTGATCCGTGAAACTATATGACTAATGGAAATAGTCCCATTTCAAAGAAATTTAAGAAATACTTACGTTAACTATTAATCATCTAATAAATACATGATAAATGCAGGAAATTTAGTTATTATAATTCGTTTATTAGAAAAAAGTGAATAACTTTTACCTGATGTATGTGTTTGGAGCTTCCATAAATTGCTTTACTGAGTCTAAAGAACTTACATTGGCCCATTGCTGAACGGAAGTGCAAAACAAATTACACACCTTGAACTGCCTAACAATTGAAGAGGAAAACTACAGTTACTATGTAAATGTATCAGATTAGACTAATTGAATTACTTAATTTTCTAATCTTCAACTAACTCGTATCTTAAATATTTTAGATAATAACTCCGACATCTATTGATTGTGATAACTTTAAAGTTTTTTACAATAAAATGTTTCGATCTTTAAACCTAAACATGGAAAACGGATATGTGGAAAATGATATCCTGCACTAGATATTTCATTAATTGAAGTGACATATCTTAAAATCCCAGCCGTGTAATACCAGAGACGACCAATTAATTGTATGTAATTGTGGAAGTAATTTGGTATGTCGGTGGCCTGCTGCCGAATGTGAAGTTCTGTAGCTCGAATTACTTACTAATTTAGTTTTGGTAAACTTGTCACATCGATAATCTGGTATTTACGTGCAGTAGCGAATTTTGTTCGTGGTCGAATGTGTGAAGTCAGAGTCAATTAAGTACACTTAAGAGGTTTACACAACCATGTAAACGAAAAGAACACTACTTGTGAAACGCTATGTTCAAACGTGGTTCAACAATGACCTCAAACTGTGCGAATCTTTTTAGAGAGAACCCTAATAAATCCAGAAAATTCTACTAAAAACCAATTTCTGTCGGTTTTTGTCATGAACAAGGAGTCAGCATGTCCCAAAGTCCATCATATCGAGAAGCATGTAGGAAGGAAATGAAGGAGCTGGACAAACATGTTGTAAACAGGAATTGGTTTCTAAAAATGATCCCGGGCGGACGTTTGGACAGGCGGCGCTGTTGTATTTTAAGTCAGAAAAAGAGTGGTTTCATTTATTGGGTTATATGAACGATCAAATTACGAACACATCTCTGCTGACGACCCACATATCCTGCAGGAAACACCCATTCATGACCAAAAATGATAATTAATGTAGAGTTACAAGAATATACTTAGCAGGACCAGTTTTCTTTGAATCAGCAGAGGACCAGGAGTGAAATTTATCAGGACTTCTTGCACGTTTTACCATTTTCGCGACAAAAATACGACAATCCTACTTCTAACAAGGTTGAGACACATGCGACACCTGAAACGAATTTGTGGCATTTGTGCAGTTAGCGGCAAAAGTGTTTGAGCCCTGATTGTTATAACATTGTTAGGTCAGTTCAGCATTCTTGCCGCTATAACAAACGCCTAGAGAAATGAAACTCAATTTACACGTAATTTGTCAAGCAGTTAGTGAGGATTCGGAGCACTGAAACAGGCTTTTGCTGTACAACTAATTAATGCACAAAAATATCCACTTTAAGATCGATCAGTATTGTTTCCAGGATGTTGTCCAGTAAGTGCAATATTATAACTCATTATGTGAATTAATTTATTATTTCAGAACATTCTGCATTTGAGGGGAAAGATAAATATTGATCATACGTAAGTTAGCATATTGTTAAAATCAATTGCAAATATAAAATACACAGCAATAAAATAAATACTTTTAGTATAAGATTGAAATATTCGATTAGGAGAGGATATTATTAGAATTGTAAATATAAAATGCCAATGTTCAAAGCAAAAACATAGTATTAGGTATACCCTCTTGAGTTCGAGAAATTACGGTTTGATTCTCCGCAGGCGCTCATGTGGTTCGGATTCCAAACTCAGTTGTACGTGCATATCTAAAATAGATCTAAGGTTGAAGTACATTTAAGCAACTATTATCCTCTGAGGCGTAACATAAAATCATAACATTGTTTTCATAACAAACATAATAGCTTACTCTTTCCTTGTTGTACACTTTAAAATAAAAAAGCCTTAACTTTCTAGAATGAATAGAGAAATACGTTCTTGTCATTATATTTACCGTGTGTAATAGAGGTTTCTGTGTAATGAAGGCATTTAACTCGAATTAAAACTCAAGTACTATTTTGTATTGCACTTTGAAATTCTCGCTTATACAAAATAGTGTTAGAGGGGCATTACTTTCCTATCAATTAATTATTCAAATTTAGGCAACTAGGAATATGGCACAGGACGTTGTAGGAAAATAAGTGTAATATCTAGTATATGGAAATTAGGATATTGTAATACTAGCTTTTCTATAGGTGGTAAGCATTGGCTGGTAAAATTGAGGAGACTTATATTGTGATTTGAAAATAGCATTATAAGATAATATATTTACCATTTTATTTGGTTACCATCTGCCTTTGGTCCGATAACACCACAGTTCAATCGCTATAGATCTCCTGTTGTTTCCGGTTAAAAAAGTGTCTTTTTTCAGATTTCATTCAAACTACCTTAAACTACTCAGAGAATTTTCTAGAAACCGAACTAAATAATAGTCTGACGGTTCCTCACCCAGGATGCACAGTGGGCGCATTAAAATCTCCCAGGCAAGTTTTCGTAAGTAATAATGGGCCCTTTAATATATTTGTGGTCTAACTTTATCAGCGTACTGTATATACTTATTCTTTTGACTAGTTCCGAATGTTTCCCCTGAATTGGTAAGTGAACTCGAGCTTGTTGTTGAAAATACAGGTCCGAGTGTACAGTTCTTCCGGTGGGAGGAATTCGTGATGCACGGCGATTTTGGAAACCAGGACATGCACAACGTACCCTTTCTGAACATCAGTATGTGCTTTGCCAGAGATTGTGGAGTTTCTCATCACTTTGACCACGAACACTTTGGTACATTGTTAGAGGTTATTAACTTTCCATCCCTCATCAGCAAATAGCTCTAATTTGTAATGCTTTAATTCAGAATCGTTCACAGAAATCTGATTGCGTAAATAGTTTTTGACACAAATCATGTGGCATTCAAACTTCTTCTTTTTGTAGCCACCTTTATGAAAATGGTTGAGGACTCTTTTAAGCTGGATGTTTAGGTCTTTGCGGAAGCAATGACTTTCTACACGCCAGTGTTGCTCAGCTTTTGCCATAATGTCATTCACGGTTTCTGTTATTTTTGCCTACTGCGAGCATGCTTTTCAAATTTGAAATTTTCGGTAGGAAAGCCATTGAAACGTTGAATTTTAACAACTTATCATTTCCATAATCTATGTAAATTTCTTCATGTGCTTGCAGAATATATACACTTTCTGGGAATGAAATTATACATTAAAAGACAACTTTGCGGAAATGTCCATATATCACGGCGCACCATCTTATGTCTGCTTATGAAAGTTCCAGTAGGTTTTGTGTATCTACTATCTTCAACTGTCAGTTTTAAAATTGTGTTACAGTTAATCTGCTGCGATAAATATCCTGAGATTTAATACAATAAGGCCACTGTGTGCGAAAACGCATAATAGTTTTAGACTATATGATATTTTTGCTATTTACTGTTGTAGACACATCAGTTCGAAAATTAAAATCTCGCGAATGGACGAACCAATTTAAGCACTTATTATTTAAAGTACGGCAATGGATGGGTTCTAATAGAACTATTGATACTTTAAAATTTACAAATTCAAATTGATTGTTGCTATAAAAAGAAACTTGAGTTATATTCCAGGGCTTCTAATACCAGTGGCATGATATCAGAGAATTCCTTGTAAAAGAAGCATGGCAAAGTTAAATATCTTTCTACTGAGGCTTAAGTACTGAATCTGTGTTGAACACAGAAAAACCCAAAGCAAATCATTCTCAGACTAAAGATTCATTTGATAATCTACAAAAGAATGGCATAAAAGTTCAAAAGAGCATTTGATAGACCTCAAAATCTTCCTAACGGTATAATAAGTCCTTATTATTAGGTTGCAAACCTTTGATCTCCCTATCTAGTACTAGGTTTGGTGGGATGTCACTTGAACATCTGAATTGCCAACATACAAACACACATATAAATTTGATATTACCAAAATACAAAAGTAGTAACTTTAATATTAAATTTTGGTAATATCAATTAGGAGAACAATAGAAAGAAATGCAGAGATCTTATTAAACGCTTGCAGAGACATGGGTTTAGAAGTAAATGCAGAGAAAACTAAATACATGGAAGTGCGTCGGCACCGGAATACAGCAAATTATGGATGCTTTAAAATATTAAATAATACTTTTGATAAAGTGGATAATTTCAAATATCTGGGATCAATATTAACAGACGAAAATCATATTCACGAAGAAATTAATTGTCGACTAAAAGCAGGGAATTCGTGTTACTATTCGGTTCAAAATCTCTTGTCGTCGAGAATTCTATCGAGGAATTTGAAGCTTAAAATATAAAAAACGATAATTATGCCTGTTGTTCTGTATGGCTGCGAAGCATGGTCACTTACTCTGAGGGAAGAACATAGACTGTAAGTATTTGAGAACAAGATCCTGAGACGAATATTCGGACCCAAGAGAACGAGAATGGGGAATGGCGGAAACTTCATAATGAGGAACTACATAATTTATATGGTCCACCCAACATTGTTAGGGTCGTCAAGTCTAGGAGGCTTAGGTGAGCGGGTCATGTAGCTAGAATGGAAGAAAGTAGAAACGCTTTCAAAGTCTTGACCTGAAGACCAATCGGAAAACGATTATTAGGAAGACCTAGGCGCAGATGGGAGGATAATATTAAGATGGATCTCGCAGAGATTGTAATACAAAGTAGAAACTGGATGCACTTAGCTAAGGATAGAAGTCAGTGGAGAGCTTTTGTGAACCCGGCATTGGCCCGGGTTCCATAGGCCATAGAGTTAGTTAGTTAGTTAGTTAATATCAATTCCATTTAATCAAAACTAACTCTTCAACTCTGCTACTGTATCTAGCTTTTTTGCTCTGTACTTGTTAGGAAGCATCCCTTGCTGTGTCATACATTTCCCAGCCGGACTTGGCTATTCTACACTTCGAAAATCATCTAGGCAACATCTTTCTTAATGCCTATACTGCTTGATATTGTTTAAGATGTTTATTTTGAAGCTGCTGTGTGAACTTCGAAATCACATTAGAACGAAGTTAGAATTACAACAGGTTCCTATCTGTACCAGGAATAGAACCAGGTCTTGCAATTGATTTGCAGAGCCCTTCTAATTCCGCTATTGAAACTCTTTCCACAAAGCAAAATGTATGTTTTCTTGGAGCTAAGAAATTACTACTGCTCTGAAACAGTATTTCCATTAGTACCTTCTGTGACCAGTTTGGCCGGTGTTTATATGAAATATTTTTGCATCGTCAAATGAATTGACTATATACACATATATGCATATGTATACACACATACACATGCGTACATATACTATATATATATATATATATATATATATGTTGTGTGTGTGTTTGTTTGTGTGTATGTATATATGTACACAGCTCATTTAACTTTGGTAGTTATATATATAACAAAAGCTTGTCAGAAGTCAGTGAAAGAAATACCGATTCCTTGCAAAGTGCCTTATGTTACGAATAGACAAAATTTTTGTGATTTGTATCTGCTCGGATTTTGATTGGAGATCTGGATCCTGGACTTCGATATTATTCTCCTAGCTAAATTCGTACCCATTATTGAAATCTTAAACTCATGTGTTAAAAGAAATCAGATTCTTTGCTTTACCTGTATAACCGAAAATTTCTGACCTAATTTATTTTCGAATTGAATGTTGTTTCTATTTCTTTTCTAAAAGTGTGTATTTACAGAAGACTGAGTATAACAGAGGAAAAGGACTTACAAATATCTCGGTATGTATCTTCAACTAATTCATTTTCTTGTTGTGTCACTAAAAAACTTAAGTTGGTATGCTTTATATTATACCTAGATGTATACACATTGAAATAATATACTTGCGTTCAGGAACATATTTTTTAAAACAAATAAATTTATGTTATCTTTGTTAACTTTTTACTTCGTAGATAAAAATTTCGTTTTACTATTATTTTCTAGACGTACAGATATGGCTCTATTTGCTAATACCTAAATACACTATGTCATTAAAAGTATCCGCATACCCCCCAAAACATACGTTTTACATATTAGGTGTATTGTGCTGCCACCAACTGCCAGGTAGTCATTATCAGTTACCTCTGTAGTAATTAGACCTCGTGAGAAAGCGGACTCGCGGACATCGGACGTGGTCAGGTGATTGGGTGTGACTTGTATCAAAAGTCTGTATGCGAGATTTCCACACTCCTAAACATCCCTAGGTCCACTGTGTCTGATGTGATAGTGAAGTGGAAACGCGAAGGGACCGTACAGCACAAAAGCGTACAGGTCGACCTCGTCTGTTGAGTGACAGAGACCGCCGACAGTTGACCAGGGTCGTAAAATGTAATAGGCAGACATCTATCCACACCATCGCACAGGAATTCCAAATTGCATCAGGATCCACTTCAAGTACTATGACAGTTAGGTGTGAGGTAAGTAAATTTAGATTTCATGGTCGAGCGGCAGCTCATAAGCCACAGCTCACGCAGGTAAATGCCAAACGACGTCTCGCTTGGTGTAAGGAACGTAAATATTGGAGGATTGAATAGTGGAAAAACGTTCTGTGAAGTGAAGAATCACGGTAGACAATTTGGCGATTCTATGCCCGGGTGTGGGTATGACGAATGCCAGGTGAACCTCATCTGTCAGCATGTGTAGTTCCAACAGTAAAATTCGGAGGTGGTGGTGTTATGATGTGGTCGTGTTATTCTTGCAGGGGGCTCTACCCCTTGTTGCTTTGCGTGGCACTCTCAGAGCGCAGGCCTACATTGAAGTTTTAAGCACCTTCTTGCTTCCCACTGTTGACGAACAGTTCGGGGATGACGATTGCATCTTTCAACATGATCGACCACCTGTTCATACTACACGGCCTGTGGCGGAGTGGTTACACGACCATAACCTCCCTATAATAGACTGGATTGCACAGAGTCCTGACTTGAATCCTACAGAACACCTTTGGGATGTTTTATAACGCGGACTTTGTGCCAGGTGTCACCGACCTACATCGATACCTCTCCTCAGTTCAGCACTCAATGAAGGATGGGCTGCCATTCCTCAAGAGACCTTCCCGCACGTGATTGAAAGTATGCCTGTGAGAGTGGAAGCTGTAATCAAGGCTAAGGATGGGCCAACACCATATTGAATTCCAGCAGTACCGATGGATGGCGCCACGAAATTGTCAGTCATTTTCGGCCAGGTGCTGTCATGAATGCTAAGCGTGGGCCAACACCATATTAAATGCCACTAATACCGATGGAGGGCGCCACGAAATTCTAAGTCATTTTCAGCCAGGTGTACAAATACTTTTGATCACACAGTGTAATCAATTTTTTCGAGGCTAGTTTTACTTCAGTGGCGAAATAACATCAAATCCAGTTGTTCTTCCAGAAAATGTCCAATGGGTCAAATCGAAATGTGAGGAGCTACACTAAGACATGATCTGCTGAAATGCTTCCACAATAGGGACATATAATCGTTATTCAAGTTAACTTAGCTCTGGGAGGGTGGAGACCTGGTGTGGGGAAGACAAGAGAAAGAATACATGAAAAATACATGGAATAAAGACATATGAGATCTTTTTTGTATTTCTTATATTACTTGAGACCTTTGTAGCCAAATAATGATTACGTTGTCACAGGTTTAATTCCTTGTGGGCACACGGAATTAAGAAATGAACTCTACTCTCAAAGAGCCATAAATACCAGTGATTGGCACTACAGTTAAAACGCGTCACTCAAATATAAGTTTTCTTAGTTGACCATAACCTCTCGTGATTCTAATATCGTGTAGTTTATTATATATTATACTAGCAGCGTTCACCCCGCTTCGCTGGGGTCACCCCGTAACGCAATAAACCTTGTTAATTAGATAATTTTTACTTTTTCGCTTTGAAGCTTGAGCGCGAAATTGCCCCGAAATTGTTCTTTGCCCTAATCTACTGGTCTTACGTGCTGGCATATTGTAAAAGTGTCTGTAAAAATAAGCAAATCAATTAAAAAATTTTAAACAGAAGATTCAAGCTATTTTCCGCTGTATATCGCCTGTCATTTATGTTAACCCGCCGAGTGACACGGTCATGTGGGTTGCATATAAATACGTTTATTTTTACCTATGATGAACTAACAAAGGATTTGTACGTTATGGACACTTGAATGGTCAATTATCTCGGACACTGGTAATTGAAAATTAAAGTGATATGATAAAAACCATCTAGGGTCCAAATCCTAATAACCCCCCAAAAATGAAATAAATTGGTTCAGCCGTATTGGCGTGATGAGGTAACAAAGGATTTGTGCGTTCTCTTTTATATATATAGATGGAATCGTAATTCCATTCAAAGGTGAAACAGCAGACTCGTAATACCTTAATCTGAAACATGATTACGATTCCCCGTTTTTTTTTCATATTTTTTGTGAAAACATTTTAATGAGCAATAATATGCAACTTTTCTTTTGATTTGGATTGGTTTGGGTTAACAGCTTGAAAATATAATCTTTACGTTTGATGCCCCACGATTATGCGTGTTAGGTTGAGGAAGACTATGATGAAAGCAAGTGAACTATGATGGACAAATTGGTGGAATGAGAAAGTGGGAGTGTCAGGAGAAAGCCCACTAGCACGATGCTGTTCGTCTCAAACTTACTTGCCTTGGGAACGAACCAGGCACCCCACCATCAGATAGTTCAGTAGGGTCTGAGTTTCGATTCCCGGTAGGAGAGCCTTTGAAATATTAAGTGTCCTCGATGCATCTGGTTCGTGTCCCTCTCGTTCAAGGTTACTGGAAATAAATGTAAAACGAGAATAACCGAATATAATAGAGATAAGTTACAGAGATACTTTCGGTGTTTTTTAAAATTTAAACGTGAATTCTTCGGACTATAATGTTTTAACATGACCGAAATCAGTGTTTCTTCGTTAATAAAATATAGCAATCGTAAACGTTTGCAATTTGTTATATACACGAGTGTTCTTGACTCTTACTTAAAACAGCAGTCTTAGGATAGTGGCTTGAGCAGTCGTTTCGTGAATCAGTGGTCTGTGGTTCTAGTCCCTCCGACGAAATTTAGAAATATTTTGTAATTTACAAAGTTGATATTTTAGATGTATAATAACATAAAACACAGTCAATTTCTTGTGTTCCTACAAGTTAGAGTTGAAATGACTTCCTTCACAGGAGGAAAACTAACAACATGTCACAGTCTACACTCTCGATTCCTACTCTGAAAACTTCGCGTGTTTCGCAAACCATTCATGAATACAAAACGGTCATCCTTAAGGTCTAGTATGAGTCATAAAGTTGTCTGAAACGACATTGTGAAAGTTCTTTCGGTCTTAATAAAATTAATAATAATATTTCCGTTCGTCATTTTCAAGACGTTCCATATATTCGTTCAACCAAAATTGGTAAATACGAACATTTTTTGTATATATATTTTGTTAAAATATCAATATAATACAAACACAATCCAATGTCTTTTACCCAAAGAAAGGGCGTTACTATGTATCGTGATGAAGACAAATCCTACTTAGTTTCTGTTAAGGCATTTGAAGGTTCGATTTTCATATTGTCCAGTAGCTGACACCTTCTTTCCCCCCTTCTTTTCCTTCCAAAGTACTCTTATAAGGCTATTCATCCTTATAGAGTTAAAACATCCTAATAGGGGGTCCAAAACATTCATTTGGATTTTTCTTAACTTCAGCATGATTATTTGCATTGGAATAGAACGTAATATTGAGGTCTCAAATATTCAGTAATAATAATAATAATAATAATAATAATAATAATAATAATAATAATAATAATAATAATAATAATAATAATAATAATAATAATAATAATAATAATAAAAGTTTCAAAGTAGCCCTACAATTTGAAAAAACTTACTTGAACGTAAGGATTTCGGAGAAGGGATTCCGTACCTCCAAGATAAACAAGTCATATAATATACTAATTTTTAGGATATGTAGAGGTAAGTATAAAAGCTTTGCTAAGAAATACCTACACAGACCATAATTGAATGAGCTGTAAAATACAAAGTAACAAAAAGCTTATAAGGTTCAGTGTACAGATCAATTGTTACTTAAAGAATGGGCATGCGCTATTTCGAGAATCGTAACAAGACGAGAAGAGTTTACGATACTTTTCATCTCGCCTCGATTCTCATCTCTAAAACGACATGTTAATTTGAGTTACCCTTATCCCGTTTCGAATGTAAAATGTTAATTTTCATGTTATTTTGTTTGTTTTAGAAACAAGATGATTAATTTCTCTTCTCATGGGCAACATTAAACACAACCGAAATGTTCTTTCGAAATGCCAGGTTTCTGCTTGTAACGGTATGACCGGAGCGATAATTAGCTCCTAGCTTTTAATCTTCTACGAGATAAATAATAATAATTATTATTACTATTATTATTTCTGAAGATTTGATACTTCAAGTATTGAAACATCCGAGTATTCAAATATTTGAATATAATAAAACTGTGTCATCGTCGATCAATCGCCATCAAAAATCCTAAAGTAAAAGAAAATGCCCGATGTGGATTCGAACCACGAACATCCAGATTACTGGTGGAGCGCCTTGACCACTCAACTACGGTCACTACGCCATAAGTGATTCGTCTTTAGTCTTGTTACGTTACGTATCTTTGCCTCCGCTTGCAAAGTTGTGTTATATTTCTTTGTTTCAGAACGTATTTCGTATTTCTTTTATGATGATATAAGTGAATAATCTTTGGTGAATGTTATATTAATAACTTGAGTTGTTTTTAAAAGCTTTGGTGTACAAGTTTATTTCTTCTTCACACGAAACTACAGATATGACAAACTGAATTCTCATATTTTGCACTTGCTTCTAAAGCAGTCACCATTAATTGGTAAAGCATTTTTTCTGTCACGATTCATGAATTGTGTAACAAAACACGTGAAGAAATGACTTAAATGAAATGGAAGAGTTGATATAAAAGTTGAGTACTGTAAGATAATGAAAAGCATGTAATAACGTCTCGTATTTGAAAATAATGTCAGCTACTTTTAATTCACTAGCTTGTATTAGATTTAGTTCAAGCTTGAAGATCTAGAATGCACAAACTCAGTGTATGTAAAAGAAAAAAAACAACATGAATGGACGAGATTCGAACGTAAGATCACCAGTAGAAGAATTTCGTCTACTAACCCCTCATCTAACAAGTCAACACCTTTTATAATTTATAAATTTGCATGCAAATGATACCATTATACGTTTGTGCAGTCAATGTTTTGCTCTTTTCTCTTCAAAAACGTAACATGTAAACGACGTTTCGTTTTGTTTTCCATTAGAACTTTGAAAGACATGATTTGTGTTTGAGTATAACATCTTTCGTATCCTTTAAAAACAGTTCTAGGAAATACAATTCAATTCACACAGCAGTAAAAAACTCGTTCTGCCTTAGAAAATATCCCTAAAAGGGCGAAACTGTATCATGCACCTGGCGTGACTAACGGGAGTACGATGAGGGAGGTCTACAGCAAAAATGGGCCCACTGAAGATTCGTAATTCCACTTTGGAGGTTTTTATATAATTTCACACTTTTTCCTCAAAGTCTAAAATGCAACTACTTTAACTTTAGATGAAACAGAAGTTGTGAAGGAGATATAGACTGTGAACTCTATTGAAAAGATTTATCACATCCTTACAGCAACAACTTTAAGTTTTCGAATAGTAATGAAGAACAAGATTGATTGGAATTTTAACTTAGAATGAAATAACCAAAGATCTAATCTTATATAACTCTCATTGAAGTAGTGTTCCGTATTTGTTTAGACGCCTATTCTATTATATCTTTACCTGTTGTGCATGAGGTCCTTGGTTCGACCCCCGCTCGCGGCGAATGAACTTTTTATGGACAAACACCGTGTCCATGAGTTTTCTCGGGTTTTTCCCGCTTCCTCCCACTTCTTCATTCCTCGATTTCATTGATTTCTCAGCATCGATGTCTCCATTAGCGTAATCGGTACAATCGTGGGACGTAAAAATATAATATTTCATTTCATTTTTCTTTTATAAGTGTATCTCACTTTTCCTGTGACGAGAGTAACATTAAGCGAGCATTCAGTGAATTAAACCGCTAAAACCTATATTCGTAGCACAATTGTGCAGATGAAGTTTAGCCCTTTGGCAATTTTTAGCATGGAAAGCAAAAAGGCAATACATTGATATCGAAAAAGTAGTTAACGAATTCCTCTCCGAAAAAGATCATCTGTACAGTTATTTTTCAAATGGTAATATATAATTATATTTACGTTGGTTGAAATTTCTCCATAGTTATGGGGGCGAGACACCTAAACCACCCCTACCAACAGGTGAAGATGGCGTGTAAAAGACGTCAAATACGAACGATATTAGTGTGGAATTCATGTGCAAAGATGAATAGTGGCACTGTGGATGCTGGTAAGTAGAAATTAAGCCTTAGTTGGCAATGGGAGTTGACAATGGGAGAGTGACAGGCAAAAATAATCGAAAATATCCTATATTTGTGTCGAATGAATAGTTTTCGGGATCAGTGACATAAACGGTGATATTTCAGATGTGGATATGTCCAAGGTTGACCCTATTGGCATGAGGTGATAGGGGGAACCAGTGAAGACTTCCGAACAGTTCCTTTTTAGTGCGTTTCAATACACTAGAGGTGAAAAGTGATAATATACATATACTGATATCACGCTCTGAATTATCGGAGATATAACTTTGGGTAAACATTACTAACTGCTCACTTTAAATTTTTCACTGATTTTCAAGGGCGTAGACAAGGCTTTTTAAGGGCATGTTTTACTAAAATGTCTATCATAATCTCTAAAATTAGGCATAAGTTACAGAAAATTAGTGACTTCGTGGGACAGGAGCTCTGGATTGCCAAGGCCTGCATTATGTGTATGTCCGTGCTGCTCTGCATTGTCATAAGCTCTTCTTCAAATGTAGGACGTAAAATGTAAATAAGAAACGTATAACATAGAATACAATATACATATAGAAAATATTATTATAAATAAGAAATACAGAAGAAAATAATTATAGAACATAATGTTGAAGAACAAGCTTTTTTAAACAATCATACTTGATTGTAAAATATAATTTTAAAGCAATTATCCATTTATGCAAGGCTACAAACAAGTGAGAAGTGCCATCTGGTAGCCACTATTCATCTCTTCGAACCAGAAAACTATGAATTTGACACCAATATTTTTCGTATTCTATTACTTTTTTTATACTTGTAAAGTCTTTCCCTCCCTGGAATGGCTTCAGTGTCTTAGCCCCCACAGTAGATTGTTGAGATGGTAATTTATACGTATAGTAAATTCGTTTGAAATTCCTCCAAGAGTCAATGTTGCACTGTACGTTTTTTTTTTTTGAATCAAACTCTCTAAATATACATACATACATTACAGTAAGAACTGAATTTTGTATTAACACCTGACTGTCGTCGTTGTACAAACATTCATGATGATATGCCGTAGGGAAATGAGTTACATTAAGGTTGTAAGATTTAATATCAAGTTTGAAACATCGCAAGTTAAAGAAACGCATGTAATAACAAATATCATATTTGAAAATAATTTTGAATTAAACTAGCTGTGACTACATTCCTTCAAAATGTAACTCGTGGAATGCACAGTGTGAGCGTAACTTAAAGAAAATAATCAATAAGAATGGTCTTGATTCGAAGCTCGGACCATACACGTAGGAGTAACTTACATTAACCATTCACCTAACAGACACTGAAGCACAGGATTTGGCACTCGTTTATCAGATGGTTCTATCAAATGTCACCTAAATAAACACAATAGTAACAACTTTTACTGCCCCAAAAAGGTGTTCTGAACAAGGAGAAGTTCATTATGCACATTGTAACTAAGTTACAAGAGGTTTATATCGTATCAGAACGGCGCATCCACAAAGTCAACTTTTGTAATATCCCAATAAGTTAGCTTTCAACGTAGCTAAAGGAAACGTATGTGAATGAATACAGAGTTCTCCGTAGCAGAAAGGATAAACTGATAGTTCCGTAACTACTAGGTTCGCGGTTCGAAACCCGTCTCGGAAGCTGCAGATTTTTTTAAATTCTTAAGTCCTCATATTCTCAAGATCTTTCTCTTCATTCGTAATTATATGATGCTCTCAAATGTATTCTCCACGCTAATTCGACAACTGCCTATTGTGATCCTCACAGTTCGAAACCTTCCCTTCTTCTCTTTCACAAAATCGCAATTTTCGTCATAATATGAATGCTGTCCGATCATTTTTCTCCAGTTCTAAATATGTGTATATAAATCATTTCTCTCTGTGTCCATATTTCAATCTCTCCCCCCCCCCTCTCTCTCTCTGTCTCACTCAATGTCGCCCAGGAACTCATATGGCTTGAGATCAAACCTTCCACTCTAGAAACCAAATGTAAGCTCTCTAGCAATGTGCTATCGTAACTCTATAGATTTGTTGCTAAAAGCAGTGTCATTTTAGATTTTATTAGGGGGGAGGAGTCTCCGCGGACAAAAAAAAATAATTTTTTTATTAGTGTATTACTATACATTTGATCAAACAATATTTATTTATGAAGCTCAAGGGAGGTTAAATTACACCCTCCTTTCCTGCCCAAATGACGCTCTTGGAACATTTGCTTGCAATTACTGAAAAGAAATGAAATGAATCATTCAATAACACTCATTTTTGTCAGTAGATATTCTCGAGCTCTGTGCGTGCGTTACAGACTTTAGGAAGCACAAAACTTACTGCCATTATTGACAATTTCCACAGATTTCTTAGGGAGCGTCTTACTAGCTTGCAGTCTTTAAAGAAGGGAAAGAATGAAACTATTGGTATTAATGAAGCTATGGAAAGATTGTGTGACTTTTTTAAAAAAAAATGGGCTCTTAAAAGATATTTCAGAACAAACGAATGAGAAATGGTATTTTAGAGCTATAGCATTGTAAACTTGATTCCTGTTGTGTTTTTTTTTTTGTCTGAATTGAAATAGTGTACTACGTCACACACACTGCTTTGGACAAGGAGAGGTGGAGGAGGAGAGGAGTTGGAGTTGGATCGTACTAGAAGCAACTAATCGATTGAGACATGTATTTCTGGATGCATAAGAAAACGAGGCAAGAGTTTGTTATTAATTTGGACTTACGATTTTTGTAACAATTTCTATGCCGCGAACTGTACTATGGTGTTCTCTTTCCATTTGTCCGGTATTGTTTCCTCTCTCCAATCTTCCTGAAATATTTCCGTCAGCCATATTTTGGTTGTTTCTCTGCCATATTTGATATATTCTATGTTGATATTGTCCCTTCCTCCAGCCTTTCTTGTTTTAATATTTCTTATGGCTTTCTCGAAATTCAGCCCTGGAAATTTCCTCTTCTTCATAGTTTCGGCTAATGTCTTCTCTTTCTCTTTCATCCTCGTCTTCTACTTATTCCAATTTAAATTTCTCTTGATATTTCTGCGAAGTCTTCAGTATGCTCGGTATGTCTGTCTCTATTCCATTGTTTTCGTTTTTGATACATTTTATATTCTTCCAGTGTTTGCCTCTTAGAGATTTAATGAGTACCCAGAATTTCCTGCTGTTGGTTCTAAAGTATTTCTGTTTCTTTTCCAAATTCTTCCCAGGCTTTTATTTCTGCTTCCTGTAGCACTCTCTTTGCTTGCTGTACCACTTTTCTATTTCTTTTTTCAATATAAATATATTGCTTTGTCCTCTGTTGTGTGTGTTTCAATTTTTTTTACAAGAATCTTTCTTTTCTTTTGTTATTTCTTAAAATACTAATAGAAAAACGATGTATAATTTGATATTTAAATTTTTAATTAAAATTAAGAGAATTATTTTTGAATTTCAAAAATTCCTGTTCTAAAGTGGAAAAGAGAAGGGAGCATTACTATAACATGCATGTTTCCGTTTTTATATGGTTTAATCTATACTTTTCCGTACAGGCACTTCTAGCAGCTTTAGATAAAGAATCCTAATATATTTGCATTACCTGCATCACCTTTCTACAATAGAAGGGCTTGTAAATTGAAAAGAACTGACAGGTATTGGGATTTCAGCGCCCTTCTTGCAATTAAGTGTTAAAGTACTTTGAAAATACATGACCGTCTAATGTGTGGAAATAATTATGTAATGGGAAGTATAACAATATACATTAAATTACAAAACTGGTTGAAACGTCAGTTCTTTGCACAGAGTGAAGAGATTTTTGGAAACTATTTGAAACTACTACTTCTTTCGAATAGCATTTCAATTAAAAGATAATTATAAATATCAATAAAATCGTCTATTTTTGGTGTAAAATTTGAATTTCCGAACCAGTTGAGAATGCGATCTTTAGTCAGTTGACATGATTAATGGTCTTGAGATAGGTACTAAATATGTTCCATAATTCATTCGAACCGCGGAAGTTGCATTACATGACGAGATTACGAACAACAAACAAACTCGATACATATATGGTAAAAACATAAACGAATCTATTCCTCTTCTTGAAACTGGAGCATCGGGAAATGCTGGATTACGTAGTCACTTATTTGTAATTAGATATTTATACCGATTTTCATCTTCGTAACTTGAGTGAATGGTTTGATACTATCTTTCTCGCATTAATTGTGCACTTTCCACCACCTTAGGATATTTTAGTTTAATCCTTGCGATGGATTAGTATCTTTTATTCAAAATTATAATCAAAATCTAATTCGAGACCGGTATTAAGTGTAATCCAAAATGCCTAAATTTGTGTCGTTTCCCAAAATTGAAAGTCAGAAAACGCTAGGACACATGTCCATTTATTTGTAATGAGGAGTTTATTTCCCTATCATAGGGTTCATGGGGTACTCTATTCTGGATGAAACATTTGAGCTCCCTTTATTAACCTTAGTAGTCTTATTTCTAAGAAGTTCTTCCTTTTTCATTCTTGTCGTAATAAAAGTAGTAATCTGTTAAAATGTTACGTTTCTAAATATATTGGTGTTTATGTGTGTGACACTTTCACTCTTTCATATAATAGTGAAAATTGCTCTCATTCCACTATCAGAAGCAAAATTTTCAAAACGTTGAAATACGTGTCCTATTAGTTTTTTTAACAGCTTGTAGAACACTTCCTATATAAGCGAGTCATTACATTAAGTATTTTCTAAAAAAATAGTGAATATTTATATCACGTACTTTGAGATTAAGCACAGAGAAATTTTAATATTTTATATATGCCTTTTTTACTCCTTAGCAGTAGACTTCGAAAACTTCAAAACACTTATTCCCTTACTCTCAATAATGAGTTTTTTAAATCAAGATTTATCTCTCTAAGTTCAAGAACTTGTGAGATACATTATTTCTGGTAACCAATTTGAACCATCGCAACCCTCCTTAGGATGCATATATTTCCAAAAATCCTCCCTTATTCCTTGTTTTCGTCACAGAGTTATGTTCTGTCGAAAGTTTAAATTTCTACCTATAGTAGTATGGCCTTGACAATGATAACAAGAACACATGATTCACAAAGTATTCACGCATCACTCTCAATTCTTCCTTACGTTACTTCAAGTGACCTTTGAGTAGAGTAGTTTTATCTTCCACAATAGGTTTTGTTTGGAATCAGGTACGACTCTGTATGCGACGAATAATTGGAAGTTACATCTCTTGCAATGTAAATATATACGTATATTTCACAATAGTCACAGTTGCTTTTATATTATGATAATTTATTTGGAACTGGTTGGATTTGTGAAATGATGGAAACTGAGTTGACCGTTAATAATAATAATAATAATAATAATAATAATAATAATAATAATAATAATAATAATAATAATAATAATAATAATAATAATAATAATAATACACTGAAAAAGGCACAGTCCAGATTTAAGGAGAAAACGAGGATAATATGCTTTCTGTTGGGAACACCATGGCAAGGCATTGGTGTCAATCGTAACACTGGGTGAAACACTCTTATTTCCTGTGCTGATGTACGTTAGTAAGTGCGAACGGTACTTACTGTTTTCATAGGAGTAACTGGTGTTCTCACTTACTGACGTAAGTCGTCACAGGTAATAAGGGTGTTTCACGTAGTATTACGATTGACACTAACGTCTTGTCCAAATAGAAATTATATTATCCTGGTTTTCTTCTCAAATTTGGACTTCGTTTCCTTCAATGCAATTACCTAAATAAAAACAATAATGAATACATTTAATTATCTTATTTAATGATCGTCTCGTCATGGTGATTTAGTGGTTCATCCGGGCCTATATAGAATGATTAACCATAATGTCAGTGAAGTGATTAGGATAAATAAGTGTTAACGCACTGTATTTCCAAACGGAATACCGTAGCTAGAATCCTGGAAAGTTCGAACATTCTAACATATATACTTAGTTCCCATTTCAATTCATACTTAGTGCGGTAAGGGCCATATTTTCTTATGGAGAAGGGAACACATGATGGAGTTACGATAATGAAAGTACGTTAGAGTAGGAACAAGAATGGAGACCAAGATTTATAAACTTATTTGTTCAGTTGTTCTAGATTCAGTATTTTCAATTAATTTCAACCATTTTCTAACTCACTTATGATCAGTTATTTCCTCTCAGGTGAAATATATTGTGAAATAATATTCTAGGCACATAACGAGTTACAATGTATTTGATTGAAAACATTCGTTGAACAACAAGCTCGCAATAACATATATTAATTTTAAAGTGGGTACATTTTTTCGTGCATCAACTGCAGAGCACATATACCTATTTCAGTACTCCACGGCCTTACAAACTGTTTGAAAGGAAATGTGTGTATGTTGTTTTGCATCTGTGCAGGATAACACTAAAAGTATTAGACTTGGTGTAATGAAGCTATAATAGTCTTGGTTTCAAGTACATTTATCTCCGACTGTATATAAACTGTTTACAGAAGAAAACAGAGTAAATACGAAATTGCAGCCACCTTGTTTCACACATTTTTTCTGCAGTGATTTTTATGTTTGTGAATGCTTAAACCATCTGGTCTATACAAATGATCTCTATATCCAGACTGAATTGCAGCAATACGCCGTATGATGTATAATTTGTGAAAAACTGCTGAATTTATCAACTAACATACTATGACATGCGCAGAAGTGGCATGATGATAAGTTAGGACAATTTTCGTTAACTTATTTAATTTCGCAACGTCGTTTTATTTTATGTAGGACTTAAAATTTTAAAAAATAGATGACAACATATCACGTTTTTCGGAATTGAATATTGATAGTATTCAGTTTCAAATGATACCTAGAAGTTGCATGACAAAAGTGGAAGTCGATTGTTTCTGAATGGAAATTGACACTGCTTAAAAGAAATTATGAAATGAAAAGAAGAATTTTTGTTTAATTTATTCTTTTGTATGCATGTTCTCGAGTTGAAAGTAGCGTAATATAAAGATAAAATAAAGCAATATAATATATCACCTTGAAGTTGTCAAACAGAGGAATATGAGTTTTATGAATATATTAGATAGTAAAATAAGTAGACCCTAGATGAGCTATTTAATGATATTGTTTTCAATTTTGTAAAAAGTATTGGAAGAGAATATTTGAACCATTTATTCTTATTTTCCTCTCACGTATTCTCAAAATTGGAAAGACTGAATTCTAATTACAAAACTATAGCCCTATATTGCTTAACTCAAAATCTAGTATCCGCGACTTATCTCTGTTAAGATTATAAAGTACAGCTAGAAAATGAAAGAAGCTTCTGTAATCAATTTTGTTATAAAATTATTGTTATGAATTTTATGACAAAATAAATTTCATTAGCTTCTTTAATTATTATTATTATTATTATTATTATTATTATTATTATTATTACTATTATTATTATTATTATTATTATTATTATTATTATTATTATTATTATTATTATTATTATTATTATTAAATACTAGTAGAAAGATTACAGTTTATAAAATAAAATACGATTTTGTTAATATACAAAGATAACCAAGAAAGCTCTACCGCTGTTTCACCCATCACCTTCGAACATCGATATGCCACTTAATACGTATATGGACATTCAAACATAGTTTCCATCAGCATCGACGACATTCTGCTAACGTTCTGGAAGGCAATGGATCTCATCGCAGTAGAACTTGGTGGGCCGTGAAGCGAAGAATGTATGAAGTACAATTTGCATCTCTACTAGGGATTTGAACTGGTGTCCTCTAAGGTGATTTTTCAAGAAATGGAACAGGTGATAATCGCACGGTGCAATTTCCTTGGAGTATGGCGGATTCAATAGTGTTTCCCACCCAAGGCGAAGAATGGTGTGCCGGGTCATCCGAGCCATGTGGTGGCTTAGCGTTGTCCTGTAACAGGAGGACCCCATTGAGATTCAGAAGTGCAGGCTCCAGAGTTTTGAATTTCTCATGAACATGGCTCAACTGCTGACAGTACAAAGTTGCATTGATGCTCTGGCCAGCTGGTAGCACTTTCCGATACACGATGCCGCGACCAGTAAAGCAAACACATAGGAGGACCCTCTGGTGCACTGCTGATTTCGACTGTTCGTGCAAGTCCACCAAACACAAACAGCAAACAGCAAACAACACACGTGTTTGTTCGCATTGCCTTCTGGATAGCAGTAAAATCATGCGGAACCCATGGACCCAACTTGTACTCCTTCCCATGTATATGGAGGTGCTGCAGCACACAGAGCCCGAAGGACAAGGTATGGCATACAAAATATATGTCAAACCTGTCCGTAATAGGGTACACACAGATGTCTAATGATACTAAACACACTGCCAACAAGGTAAATAATACTGTCACTAAGCACACTGCAAGAAGACGCTAGAAATATTAATTTTAGTGGAAATAATGGTAGTTTAGTAACTAGACATCATTTAAAAGGTGCTAAATTTATATTCTAACAATATAAATGAACCAATTGTTTTTGATAAAAATATCCTTTAAAATTTCTAGATCAAGCGACGAAGTGCTACATTGGTAACCTGATAACAAGAGACAAGCGACAACCGTCTCACGTTTCCGCACATGTGTATAGATTTTTGACGTACAATTATATCATCCCAAACATTGCCCCAATGATCAATACATAACATACTAATCCGTCAAAACTAATGAAAACAAGGCAGTAGATCATTTTGACATGCTATACTTGCTCACATTTTTTATGTTCATGGTGGACATATCCGCAATGTCAAAAAGTCGACATATTTCCTTATGTCCACCATTAGAAGGTAATTCATTTGTACACATCAAAGTATGTCCAAATTTGAAGACATGCATTTGTGTGCCGTTTTGAGTCGTTTCGTTCTCTCTGTAAGAATGTTTTTTCCACTCACACTGCATTGTAGTCACAGTTCCTCACATGTCTGGCCACTGTTCATTTCAATTGCTGTCTGAAGATCTTCATTTTGTCCATGTGTTGGTTTTCGGAGAGGTGGGACGTCTTCGAGTATATCGTCGCCGTCATTAAATTGTTAAACCACCGCTTCATTGTCCGCGTAGTCACAACACTCTCACCAAAGGCCGGGCATATCTTCCGTCCCGCTGCAGGGGGGTTTGACCCAAGTTTGAACTCGTACAACTTACACGGTATTATGATGCTCTGTTCCCGTGTTCACTTTGTCCTTACGCAAGTTCACGGTGTAATTGAACTGCCACAACCAAGTAGTTTGTTGGATATAGCCACACCAACAACTGACCTTTGCCTTATCTTCATTTGCATTCAACTCACAGTATCAGGACCAATGAAACACAGACCTCCACAAACAAGCGGCATATTTCTTGGTTACCTTTATAATTTATTTTACTTTAGGTAATTACATCTGGTAATATGAATTACAATTAAGTTAATAAGTAAATAAATTCTAACCTTGCATCCACGCTTGTTCCTTGAGGGTATGTTCTGGAGTAGCGAGGCATGTTGGCATTTTCTCTAAACAATGGAATGCTGGTAACTGAGATGCTTTTGGGGTTGGAAAGTTTGGATTTCTTTACTTTTCGGTTTCCAAAAATCAACTGAATAAGTCTCAACAGGCATAGATAAATCAGTTCTGTACAACCTATTAAGCTTCCTCCAAAGAACAAACTACCAATTCCTCCAAACGACACTGAAATGATTGGATACTAGTAATTATTGACGTCAGTGTAAATGGAAAGCTAATGCATGCCATAAACGTTGCTAAGAATTTCAGCGTGGCTGACATAAATACACAGTAAATAAAATAATATAATTATCGTGATCTGTTCACTATATCCATTGCTTGTTAAAGTGATAGAAGTAAAGCTTATGCTGGTACGAACAAAAATAAGTGGGAGCATGTTAAAATATTAGGGAAGAAAATAACAGTATTTTTCGTGTTTAAAAGAGAAAAAAGGAAATGTGGCAGAGACGGCAATGTTTTAATACGGATGTCACAGTGGTAGAAGAGAAGGGGAATCCAAAACAATTAATTACATGTAAGATAGTTTGAAAATTAAAATTATTCCGTCAAAGCAGTTCGGCTGAAGACACGAGAAATATGGTGGTATAATGCTACCTTACTAGACCTTCCAAAAGAGCTGTCAGAAACTCCAATAGTAATGCATTAAACTATTATTAGAACTAAGTAGAGGAAGGATAAGAATTACAAGAAAAGTTAAATAAAATTGGAAAAGTATAATTATTGGTGGCTAATGGATTGAGATTGAAGTATAAGCTTATGTATGATATGATTTCGAAAATTCCTCCTAGTTTTAAATTGTCACAAATGATGACCTGATAAAAATATAACCGACTTCAAAATATATCTAATCCTTAAATAAAATAAAAATACTAGAGTTTGTTTACTGCATACAGTCTCTGAAATTGATGAGGGAAAGATTTAGAATTTGGCTTGACATGATTTTCTTTAAAGTTGTGACTAAGAAATTAATACACAAACCTAAAGTAAGTAAGTTCTCTCGTATGCTTATTTTTTTCTCTTTAGTCCTAGGGAGATGAATAGTAGTGTCGAGTAATTGGTTCCTCTACAGATAGAACATCAAAAATTCTTGGGAAATATTTAGACGTGAACAGGACTCGATGTCATTCAGGTGGATTTCCAAATTCTACTAAATAACCTGTAATACAGTTTCTTTTAGGTATTAGCAATATCTTTTATACAGTAACTTGATTTCTGAGGATACCAGAGGCTAACGATGCGTAAAATATAATGTCTCCGCTGATTTGTAAATGATTCAATATTGTATTCATTGGTGATTTGGTATTTTAAAATGTCTTGCCTCTAGTCTTTTTGCCTAAAGTTTATAGTACAAAAATCTAATTTTTTCGTTAATAACACTAAATTAGAAAATTAAAAAGATCTTCCGAGAGTAAGGGTTACCTGTGCTTTCCGTGAGTTATGCTTATGTAAGAAGTAGAAAGAGAAATATATATATATATATATATATATATATATATATATATATATATATATATATATATATATATATAGAATGAGAATGAGATTGCAAGGGAGAATGATAAATCATAAATAGACACATAATGTTTCTACCATTTAACTATGCAGAAAGAAAATACAGACCTAACTTGTAATTACCAGTTGCCTGTCTGTTAATATTTCATTCTATGCCTGCACCTTCTTTATCGTTGAAGTGATTTTGGACAATATATCGCCGTCGCTCCTCGAATCAAAAGCAAGGAATCATACCAATTGCTTCAAACACATTGTCGAATTTTTACTATCAGCTTACCTACCCACAACATAATCAGGAATACTCTGTTATACAAATTACACAACACATACCAAATTTTCTTCGGTCATATAAATGTTACAAGCTCTGGCGTACTACTACGTCCTATAATAAAATGACTACTGTTGGTGTTTATAGTATAACTAACACAAAAATTTAGTTCCATTAGTACATGTATTTTTATCATTTAAAATGTAAAAAAAATGTTCCAGAATACATGATATCACGTAATCAAAGTTAATGATGTAAACATTGTTTCAAAGTCAGAAGAATTAGCTCATTAGCGTAAAGAGCAATTGTGTCGGAAGGAGATTTGCAAACCCTTACGTCTATAAACAAAACGTTAGTACGTTTAAACGAAGATGGTAAAAACATTAAACAAATGAATAAGGATGTAACGAAAACAGCCTTTGGACTTAGCATTGAAAACTTTTGGACTTAGTTCATCACAAACTATGGAAAATCGTTTAATTAATGAAAGAATACAAGTCAGTAGCTTTGTATTCTTTAATAAATACATAGCAGTTAAACTAGAAAATCTTATCTGAAAGGAAACATGGAACAGCAGAAGAAGTACAATAGACATACAGTATGTAGTATTCCGGACCAAACGAAAATGCTGTAAGTGTTTTCATAACCATTGGAATTGTCTTGGATATTATCATCACAGAAGAACGAGTAGACACCAGCCCCACGCTAGGAAAGCTTCTTCATTAGAAAACTAGCGGAATATTATTTTTTTAAAAAATATATTAGACTCCTGAACAAGGATGTGTTTCTAAGAGGCTGTAAGTGAAAAGAAATTAAAATAATGTACACATAAACTACACAAATGATGATAGATTTGAATCAATCAAAAACATATCTCATACTGAAAGCATGTTTTCGGACTGGCAAAGAGTAAATGCGAACGGAGCTATTTATATCTCTGTGTCGACTACTACAGAATGTACTGAACAGAACGTTATTTCTTTGGAATTTCGTTGCCAAGTGGTGCGGTGGAGTGTCATTGGCATCAATAAGTTCACACAAAACAAACAAATGCAATTTTTAGAACTACTGATTTCTTGCATAATATGCTTTAACATTTCAGTAATATGCTTATTTTTAAAATTTTTAACAATATGTTATTCATATTTTTTGCTGTATGTACAGTCTTGCCACAAAATCGTGGACAGTCATCTTGCTTTAGAAGAAAATAGTGTGATAGTAGTATATAGAGAATTGTAATTCTGCTTCTCCAAATAAAGAATTCAATTGGTCCATAAAAATCAATATGCTTTATCTAATTCCAATTCCAGATAAGAGTGCTGAGATTTCTAAGATAAGTAGATGACCAGATTTTTTTTAAAAAAATATTTATATTCTTGTTTAATATTTCAAATGTCCAAATAAGCTGTGATTTAGTAATATTGAGGTGGTATTTACAAGTTCAGAAGTGAAGAAGAGTATGAAACAGAGTGGGTGAAGCGATGATTTAAGGTGAACTCTGTCAGGCGGAGTACTTTTTATACACTGCCAGTTAGACGACGATATTTTCACAGTGTGTAAATCAAAACTTTATTTCTTGCAATATTCTATACTGTTAAAAGATAAAAGTATCATTACTTTCTTTTAGTCTTGCTCTTACGATGACTTTACCAATGACTGCTACAGAAACGCATAGCCATGTAGACACGTGGTATTGTGAAAATTTGTGTTTCGGTCCATACATCCTCTTTAGTTCACGTCTATACCCTTACAGGCTGCAATGTCAAAGGAGATTTCTACATGTTGTGGCAATTTGTCGCAAGTGCCATTCAGTTTTGTATTTGTATGATTAAGTAATTTCTCCGCTGATCAATGATTGATAAAGTAGTCTGTTTGGTACGTCGTTGTAGTAAGAAGTTTAATTTAATGATCCGTTTCTGGACAACAGGTATGGATACATTCATCCAATCTCAGTAACCTTTCTAGTGTCCATCTTAACAAGATCATCAACTGGTTCAAGATAAATATGATGACTTTCATATATGGCTTTTCACAAACAGTAGAAGCGTCGCATGAGATCTGCGCAAGTTAGGCGATTTTCAAGTCCTTCAATTCACACAGTGCCACAAAATGTTACATTTCACACTACAGCGTGTCTTTACTGGGTAAATAAGTCTTTCATCTAGCCATTCTTAAAATCAAATTAATAACAACATACGAAACAAAATAATGGCACTTTTACCACCTAAGAATACACAAAACACTGTATTGGAGAACGTAAAGGTTTGCGTGCAAACTAAACAGATGTTGCAGTTTAACTGACTGAGCACAGAAAAATACCCCGTCGCGACGGATAGGTTTCAACCCCCCGCAAAAAAAAAAAAAAAACACATCACCCCGTTACAGACTCATTCAGCTCTCGGCTGTATATAAGGCATGCTGAGCAGCGTCATGGATAAATATGACACATCTAGGCATCGAACAGAACAAACGAAGGAAGTAATTTCAAGTAGCAGAAATAGCACAAGAAAAATACTGGCGGAAGATCAAAGTTTAAAGAAAAGCACTACAACGTTTGGGTATTTATAAGTGGTGAGCCGATAAAAAAAATCTCAATCATTTAGAAGGCATATAGGCCTAGCACTAAAATAATACTTACTTAGAACTTATTTCAGCGTATTTTATGTAAATGCAAATAAAAAAGAAGAATAACATATGATCTAAAACTTCAAAAATCAGACTTTTAACGAAATTTTGAGTCATTTTGGCAAATCAAGGATTTATCCTCTAAACATAAATTTCTGATGTAACCTTAGTGCTACCAATGGCACGTTTTCTTAAAACTTCACTGATATAACATCCCATTTGCTCTTTTTGTGCTCATGGTTTTTACACAACAGATGCGTAAACAGTCTATAAACGCGTAATATCTGTAAATGTGGGAAGTACATATACAGATAACACTGTATTAGGATATGCGGGTCATGTTGTAAAACCCTCCATTATTACACGATATAATATGATTTTAATATCATTATTAATTGAAGATAAGAATGCTGATGCGTATTAGATTCTGCTTCAGAGATAAATTAGGGAGGATTTAGATTCACCTAAGGCTAAGATATTGAATATCGACACACGAACAAAAGGAATTACTCAGAAATCTTATTTGATAAACAAAAGAGAAGTTTCAAAATTAATTTGAGAACCTTTCATCATGCTTTTCGCGTGTTAAGTAATTTTTTCCAAGACATGATATTAGGGAATGACTTTTTAAGTATCTCAGAGAGCCCAATTAATTTGAATAGGAACGTTTTATAGTTAAGGAGTTTTGGAAAACCTAGATTTGCTCTAAGTAGTGACAGAGATATTTCATAGAAATTGTCATCACAAGCTAATAATTTTGTTTGTAACAGAGGTCGAAAGTAGCTTACTTGCTCACAAAATAAGTATCGTGAAGATGTTGGTGGTAGAAGACTTAACCCTAGAGATACCGCAAGTGTGGCGAGCGGGGAAAAAATTAGCATGGGTCTGAAGCCTATATTATAATAAGTTGATTGCTATATTTTAGTATTAAAGAGATGGATTGGGAGACTTTAGGGACCCCGCCGTTAATCCGCTCCTGTATATCGTACAGCCTATAGAAATCATTATAAAGAAATGGAAGAAACAAATCTCCAGGTGTAGGAGAAATTCCGGTTAAGCTAATTTTATCCAGGGAGTAAAACATATGGAAGGAGATACAGAATCTCATTCTCCTCATCTGGCACAGAAAGGAAATATCAAACAAGTGGAAAGAATCAATCATTACCACATTTCAGACAGGCGACAAAACATATTCACAACTAATCAAAGTAACATGATAAAAAATCAAAATACGTTTTATGTGCTAACTGCATCCAAAATTTATTTCAAACTGATTAGCAATTTTACAGTGATGAGACCACAGAAAGTAAGAATTATTGGTTTCAGTGTGAAGCCATAAAGTATAGAAAATCTCTCTTCTCTTTCAACATTTTAAATTTCATAAACGCTGAGATAAGTTGTTTTGATTTTAAATGATTGTTTAGTATACAAAGTTTCATCTTTCTAATTTGACTCTATTGTGAGATACACTGTTTTACGTATTATCAGTGCTTCTGCACCGCAATGGATTAAGCATATTAATCAAGTTAACCTCATACAACCGCAGCTCAAACAACTACATAGATGTATGAAAACCAACAATTTCAATTTCAGCCTTTATTTTATGATTCGATCATAAATTAGATCAATTTTGTTCTTGCTGATACGATGTAAAAGCCGTTCATTGCATGAGAAAAATAGCCCGTGGTAAACATGAAACCACTTTTCCACTTTGTATACGCACAACAATAAAATTTTGATAAAATATACATAATACTCGAATTTAGTCAGACATTTTGTAAATCTCTATTGCATTTCTTAAGAATGTGCCCTTTCATCAAAATAACAAGATAAAAGAACTTCAGTTTGAAGTAGTTAGTAAATATGTCCTCAATTCAGCAATTAGAAGGAGGACACTCTGGGTAATATTAACCTGTGAACCTTCCCGTGGGAATGTTGCTTGTTACTATATGTCTATGTGCGATGGTCATATACTTTGATGGCTATTAATTTTTCAGTCATGGGCCGCGGGGCTCAGTGGTAGGGCGTTCACTTTTGTTGCATGGGATCCTTGGTTTGATCCCAGTTCGCGCTAAGGGAACTTTATGGTAGACAAACACCGTATGCGTGGGTTTTCTCGGTGTTCTCCCGTTTCTCCTCACTTTCTTGATTCTAAAATTTCATTTATTTCTCATAATCACAATGTCCTTTAGCCTACCCGGCATAATCGTGGGACGTAAAAGTTAGATTTCATTTCATTTTTTCGAGTCACTTTCTGACGGAAGTACTGCGTTACGTGATGTGTGACGTTGAATAAAGATGCTATTCTTCAGTGAAGGGTTGGGAGGGAGATTGAGAGGAGGTCCTAGAATACACCGTTTGTTTTTTGTTTTTTTGGTAGATTTATGTTTGTATGGCCCACATAATATGGCCGTAGAATGTATCCTTTTGTTGATTTTCGGTGAGGGTATGTTTGTATGGTCTTGTAGAGAGAGTCATAGACCGCCAAAATATTGGATTTTGCGTATTTTGTAGCTCATGGAACGGTAGAGGAAGAGAAAAGTGTTTAAGAGGATTTGGTTTTAACCATTAACTTAATTCATTAAATTCAGAAAATTATTGATTGGTTAATGATGTGACGTCGACATATCTTGAGAAGTGATTCGCTGGTTGATTTCTTAGTATTTCATTAGTTAATACGCATTGTTGAGTAAGAAGTGTGTTTCTGCGTGTGTGCCTGTTCGCCTGTTTATTAAAAGATATGAAACATGATTTATGTAAGGTAAGTAAGTATACGTTACCATTAGTGTAAAGTTGAAATCATGTCATTAAATATAAAATATAATAATAATAATAATAATAATAATAATAATAATAATAATAATAATAATAATAATAATAATAATAATAATAATAATAATAAACCTTTAAATAAACAAAAACGTATGTGTCTGAGAGAGAAAATGACGTCGGAGAACATCCCCCGAAGAAAACCAACGCACATGTTGATTTCTTCACATAGCGTGAAATGTGATCGAACGAAACACCCCACGCATCAAAGGCAAATGGGAGAAAACCCACACACGTAGTTTTTGTTCAGCAGAAAGTTCACTTCTCGTGGATGGGTTCGAAGAAGGGACCTCATGCATCACGCCAGCGGTTTAGCAGTGATTGAAGCGCCCCCGTAGTGATATTGAACAGAACGGATAGGGGTTATGTGCTTTGCAAACCACTTGAAAGACACCGATCCACCCACTCACACACACACACACACACACACACACAGAGAGAGAGAGAGAGAGAGAGAGAGAGAGAAAGAGAGGGAGAGGGATTGAGAGAGATATACATACACATAATGAAGTTTCCTCCGTGAAATAAACGAATATGCTAGGTAGAATTTGTTCCTGTTTTAAGAAGAGAGTAAATTTCAAAGGGCGGTGATCTGAAAAACTGAAACTTTTCCCGAATTTCGCACATGTGAGTCTCTTTGAAAGGCACATGTCTTCAGAAATGAACCTATTGCACAGACCATCATGTGAGAAATGCCGTAGAATTCCTATGCACTTTTGCGGAAACTTTTCAAAAATGAGTTTAAATGAGGTGAAATTTCAGGTACGCCTTAGATTTGATGACGCCTTTTATTCGAAGAAATACGGTATATATTTATGCATAGAGAGAGAGAGAGAAAGATAGAGAGAAAGAGAGAGAAAGAGAGAGAGAGAGAGAGAGAGAGAGAGAGATGCTCCCGGAACTGAAAGTGGGATTCTTCCCTTTAAATCAACGAGATGACAAATAGACGCTTACATAATAAGAATGCCTAATACAAGCAGCTATAAAACAACAAAGTGATAATTGCAAGCATTATCGCCTAAAGTACCAAGATTCGAACAACATTCCACTGATATCCCCAATGCCAAAATATTATGATTTATAAAATTCCCCCTGGCCCCAAAAGTGTCCTGTGAAAACAATCACAAGTTTTGGGATGAGGGACCATATTGAGACCACAATATTCAACTATATAAATTGACTTTTAGCAGATTCGTATTCAGTTATTATTTCCCACAACCAGAAATTTTTATTCATTCAAGAGAGCAAAAGCACTATATTCGTTAACGACAAAACGAAGTTATTACAACACTGCGTTATGCGTGAATCATGCATATTATACTCGCTACTTGTGATATGCACATAAAAGCTACCGAGGCACGCTAAGTCACGCCTGAAGCAAGCAGCGAAGACAGAAAGCGATTCTGCAGACCGAAATAGCAACGCATTACAGACATATCAAAAGAAAGGAAAAAAGATCCCTCTTTCACACACTTAATGCTGTAGTTCTAATTTCCATTTCACCATCAAAGTTACGTGCGTAGACTATCATTCAATCCACCATTACACTTAATCCAAAGCGTTCAAACAACTTTGTTCTACGAAAGAAAACGTAGAACAGTACATTTATAGATAACCACACATAGACAGTTACATAGTAATAGATGAATGCAATTAACGCAACATAATATCGATTGTCTAAATATACACTAGTTTTAAACAAATAGACAAATAAAAAACATAAACAACACCGTTATAATATATCATATGTTAATTGCACTTCGGAAGTAGTACAATGAAAACTATTGACTGACCAACTGATAGAATGATTTTTTACTAAATTACAATTATGATCAAACGTTAGTGAATGAAACAATGACGGCCAATGAAAAGAGAAATGATCCGACGTCGGATATTATGCGGTAGAAACAACATAATTGACTTTTTTGTCTTGTCATCTGAAAATGTCTCATTTTAGCGAGGCGGAAGAGAGCATGTGTTTCGTCTCGTCGCTATCCCTGAGTAATCTCGTGTTTCCGAAACAAGGCAAATTGTTATCTCGTCTCCTTTTGTCTAATTTTCTTTTGTAAACCTCATAATAATAGAAGTAAAATTGGAAGCCATGCGTCTTCGAAATGTAACCGAGTTTACAAGTTAGAACTGATCTGACAAGAGAGGGCTATGGAATGATTTAGAGATATTTAAAACACGACGAGTCGAGACAAGGACTTATATCGTATCGTCTCGGATTTAACAAAGTCTATCTTGCCTCAGCTATCCTAAATTTGAAGACACTCACCAGAGATGAAATGGGTCGTGGGGCAAATGGGACATGTGAGTCAAGATTTGTAAGTCGGTCAGTGGATCGTCGGTACGGTCAATATGACGTGACCCACTGCAACACATCACTCACATAAACAAGCATCCCGCCATAAACTACAGACCCAGTACGACCCACCGACACACTCTGCTAAGGACGATGTATATAGCATCCTCTGAAAAGTTGGGGATATGTCTACATTTTACTTTTATTGTATCCATTTTTCTTTTTCTTTCTTTCTTTTTCTTTTCTTTTTGCATTTGTTTCTATTTACTTACCTGAGATGAGTATATCTAACAAGGAAAAAGCAGACTTTTGTAAATGAACTTCGGGGCCATCTTTCGCGTGGTATTAACATTTAAAGTCTTAATATTACAAACTGGAGGAGCGCAATAGCCAGAAATAGCATAGAAAAATCGTCTTAAAGTTTCGACTTGCCGTATATATGATAGGACGCTTTAGATTATCAAGTGGCGGCTTGGCAGATTGGGGAACATCTATGACTCACATACGGAGAGTCTCAGGTTCGATTCCTGCTCAATTAAGTTTCTTTGCTTTTACCAATAAAGTAGCCATATCTAAGTACAAGTAAAATAATAATTCATCATGTGTATATAACGCATAACACAATAGAAATTTTAAGATCACTTGTAAAACTTTTCAATGTTTCATGTTAACTAGCCATGTTAACAAAATTAACCTATTTCGTAAATATATTGATATCCCTAGCTATATTACGCTTACCACAGTCGTTATGTAAAAATGTTCTTAATCCTTCGTGTATATATCTGTGGATACTGTGTGAATTGCAAGTGGGATGAGGGGAAAATCCCCTTTAGGAATACTAGATGTGTGCTATAGCCAAACGAGATACCGAATTATCGACCTTGCAATTCGCATATTGTCCACCGATATAGACACTAAACGTCAAGAACATTTTTTACATAACGACTGTGGTAACCATGATATAGCGGGTGATATCAATATAGTTACGAAATAGATTACATTTTGTTAACATGGGTTTAAAATTTCTATTGTTGTATGAATTATAAACATATGGTGAATTAATATTTTACTTGTAGTTACAAATGGCTAATTTATTGCTAAAAGCAAATAAATAAATAAATAAATAAATCTAACTCGAGCGGGAATCGAACCTGAGACCCTCCGCATGTGATTCATGGATGCTCCCCAATCTGCCACACCGCCACTTGGTAATCTAAAGCGTCGTATCATATATACGGCGACTTGAAACCTTTAGACGCTTTCTCTAGGCTATTTCTGGCTATTGCGCTCCTCCAGTTTTTAATATTAAGACTTTAAATGTTAATACCTCCCGAAAGATGGCCAAGAAGTTCATTTACTAAAGTCTGCTTTTACCTTGTCAAATAAACTCATGTCAGAAAAACAAGAAAACAAGAAAAAATGAAAAATAAATAAAGATAAAAGAAAAATGGAGACCCCAAAAGTAAAATGTACACAAATTCACCACTGTTCAGAGGATGCTACATACAATGCACTGAGCAGAGTGTTTCGATGGGTCGTAGTGGGTCTGTAAGTTATGGTGGGACGAAGATTTGTTTTCGATCACGGTGGGTGGTGAGTTGCAGTGGATCAAGTCCTATTGACCCTCGACCCACTGACCGACTTACAAATCCTGACCCACATGTCCCACTTGGTCTACGACCCACTTCATCTCTGCTGAGAGGCTTCCAATTTAGGATGGCTGAGACAAGATAGGTTTTATTAAATCCGAGACGAGAGGAGATAAGGAGTCCGTTTTCCTTGTCTCGACTCGTCGCGATTTAAATGTCTCAATAGCATTCCATAGCCTTCTATTGTCCGATTATCAATTTTAACTTGACAACTTCGGTACATTACAAAGCCGCATGGCTCCAATTTTACTTCTATTATTATGAGGTTCACGAAAGAAAATTACACGAAAGGAGACGAGATTACAATCTGTCTCGTTTTGGAAACAGATGACACAGAGGAAACCTCGAGACTAGACATAATCTTTCTCTCGCCTCACTAAAATGAGACAATTTCACAAGACGAGACTAAACAGGCAATCATGTTGTGTCTAGCGCATCATAATAATTTTTTTTATAAAGTTCTGTTTTCATCTCATTATCAAATTATTTCTCGAAGTCCGACATCGGATCATCTTCTTTTCATTGACCGTCGTAGTTTCGGAATCTTAGGTGATAATGCTTGTAATTATCTCTTAGCTGTTCGTATTAGGCATTCTCATTATATAAGCGTCTATTTGTCACCTTGTTGATTTGAAGGGAAAAATCCCACTTTCAATTCCGAGAGCATCTCTCTCTCTCTCTCTCCGTATGCATATATATATATATATATATATATATATATAGAGAGAGAGAGAGAGAGAGAGAGAGAAACTTTGAAAATGAATGTGTTTTTTCTCTCACGAGGAACCCCTTGAGTGTGAGGTCACAAGTGCAATCTCTAATAAGGCTCATTTGAAACTGTAATGTGAACAAAGACAACAGAAAAAAAATATTATCAGGTAATGACTTACCATGTGCATCAGGAGAGCGACAGAAAATGCATGTGTTGGAGGTACAGAGACCAATTTTCTATGGGATGTATGCATTACACTACATAAAATGGACATTGTTGACATTCACAAAATATTCAAAAACAAACCTTTAACTTGCAGCATGAACACCGAATGAAAAATTACAGTGATCATAAACCTTCGCACCATCAGGATAGAAGGCAAACTCCTTGGAAGTTACAAACTGTTCAGATTATTGAGCTAGATATCCACTCTTAAGGAATGCATATAGAATTATATTGGTCTAACGGGTGCCAAGACATTACATCAGTTCTCATCTCTCCGTCATACCACTGTGATTCTATGTGCATTCTTTAAGAGTGGATACCTAGCTGAACACCCTGGACAGTTTGTAATTCCTATAATACATGTATTTCAACTTTTATTTGTATTTGTGGGCAGAATATTGTTTTAAATTATGCACAAGCTATTCAGGAAAAGGAAGAACATGAAAAAATGATATGTACATGCAATTTCTTTGCAGTTAATATACGTTGCTCTTTTGTTATAATAGAGATTCGTTGTCATAGCAACGAAGAAAAAGTAAGATATAATTCCGCATCCATCTTATGTAAACTAAATGTCCAATTTAAGGAGTGAATTTATTTTTGGTTTTGTGATGTTCCATAATAAAAGGTAATATTTAAAATGCAATGTGCAAAATGTTTTATGGTGGTTTTCGTAGCCTTGCTTGTATAAAACTAAAAACTGAGGACCTTTGAGTAACGATGTTCTATATATATATATATAAATCTATCTATCTCTCTATCTATGTATGTCTCTCTCTCTCTCTCTCTCTCTCTCTCTCTCTCTCTATATATATATATATATATATATATATATATATATATATCTATATCTATATCTATATCTATATATATATCTATATCTATATCTATATCTATATCTATATATATATATATATATATATATATATATATATATATATATATATATATATATATATATATATATATTGGTGGTTCATCATACAATTTTATTTTGAATAAGTGTCGTTATATAAATTTGGTGGTTTTGCCGCCAAGAGCTTAGGAGATTTGTATGAAGTTTAATAGACAATCTCCTAAATAATAAACTCTAGGGGTGCAGATTGATTTTAAGGCTATGTAGTGATTTTGTTAGAAGAAATATCAAAACGTAGTATACTTTGTTAGGAAGTGGCACAAACATTTTCACAAATAACAAATTGAGTATTCCTGATATTGGAAATACATCTGAATCGGATGGCAACAGGGAAATGAACTTTTCTGACCTAGCCGATCTCATTAAACAATTAAAACAAGATTTTGGTAATCGAATGGATCAACAAACGGAACAAATGAATCAAAAATGGAACAAATTGGTGAACAAATGAATCAGCAGATGGAACAATTAAAGCAGGATTTTGGAAATGGAATGAACCAACAAATGGAACAAATGAAACAACTATTACGTAGGTCCACTGAAGAAATGTCATCACAGGTTAAACAAATGTCATCACAGGTTAACATGAATGCTCCAAATGAACCTCAACCTTCCATAGAAACAACAAAAAATGCAGATTCTGAGTTTGCGTTGGTGAAATTTACGGAGTTTTTGCAAAAAAAACATACTGAAGTAATGGTTGGATCAGATTATCTTAACTTCCTTCTTCATTCTAATGTTTTTATTGCCTTACGGATACTGTGTGTAATGAAGATTTTAGTATGTATCAATGTGCGAAAATTTATGGTCATCTTCGTCTAGTGAATGCTTTTGACTGCTTGTATTCACAATATATTCAACATGATATTAATCCTAAAGATGAAGTAATGGTAATAGAACCGTTTAATGATATGTACACGACATTGGCTCATATAGCAGGAAGAAAGTTGATTCCAGTATCCGTGAAATTCAGAAAGAAAACCTGTGTTCCCACCAACGCTTCTAGTGATTGGTCGATTGAGTTGAACGTGTTGAAATGTTCACTCAACGAAAAGACCAAAATGATAATGAACAATCCGATAGTGCTTTTACAGAACGTGATGCAATGTGTTAACTTCAATCATCTAGATATGACATTGCAAAATTTTGAAAATCCACCAATGGTGCAATACAATAATAACCTGAACCAAACTAACCATAATCGAAACCGTGGTAGGAGAAATTACCGTGAATATTGTGTAAGGAACAAGTATACTCTGTTAGGAGACACGACATTTCGCCACCAATAAAACGAATGAGAACTGAACCTAATTTTACGGGTAATGTAACCGAATCTAATCTTAGTAGCAACAGCAATAGCAATCGTACTACACTTAGAAAGAATGTAATCATTAGATCCAAGTCCCATTGAATTGAATTTCGTAACGGTTACATAGATAGGAGAAATTCTCAAAATAGGAAACAAACAACTGTAGAAGTAAATAACGCACAAGACTTATTACGGCTTATAAAGTTCAATTCAACTTGAATGAATTCGTTGGTCATGTAACTTAAGCTAATGTGGCGTCGGAGAAGGAACATGTTCAATTGAGTTTTGTTGTACTTCACTGTAAATACCGTTATGATTTCGTTTGGTATTTGCATTTCATTTGAATTCTGTGAAGATAATTCAATGAATCAACAAATGGAACAATTCGTACATTTATGGTCTTGATAATAAACTCTTTTGATCAAACCGCAATACTGTTCCATTTTTGAAACGTATTTTGGCACGTCTTTCAAGATATACTAAAAGCAAATGGATGCAATTAGTTAAAACGTTAGTTCCTTCTGAAATTGACAAAAGTTAACGTGGATAACCAATAATTTTTAAATTTATTTTTAATATGATAATCTCTTTACTTGTGTTAATTTTTGTTGTAATATTAATTACTGTATTACGTTCTGGATATTGTCGATATTTCAATCTTAATTTATATTTTGATTGATTATATCCTATGTTTGATCTTTTCTTATGTAAAATTGCCATTATATAAATGCTATATCCTTTTCACAATCCTTTTTTGTGTTCGGCCCGCTAAAATTATATAAACTTTTAAACTTCAATTTATATTATGTTTGAATGGCTACGAAAGGACCTTAAAATGAATAACATCTATGCCGTAATCTGAATGTACTTATATATTATCGACGTTAAAACATATGAATATTTGAAATGAAATTAATTAAAAATTTAAAATAAAATATGAAAATAATATTGTTATAAAAGTAAAATATGTTATATGATTGTGTGAATTATAATTTCTATATACATACAAGGGTCATTCGGGAACTCCAGTTCTTAGTATGTAATACTTAACGGCCCAGGATTTCTATTTTTATTTTAAAGAAAAAGTTCCTATAGTTCAAGGCGCGATATATAACCATATTTGTATTTCAAACTGTATTTGTATTTGTTGGCAGAATACACTTTTAAATTATGCACAAGCTATTCAAGAAAAGGAAGAAGACGTATATGAAAAAAGGGCATGTAGATGTACTTTCTTTGCAGTTGATATACGTTGCTGTTTTGTTATAATAGAGATTCTTTGTATTTCCGGATCCATCTTATGTAAACTACATGTCCAATTTAAGAAGTGAATTTATTTTTGTTTTTCTTGTGATGTGCCATAATAAAAGGTAATATTTTAAATACTATGTGCAAAATGTTTTATGCTGGTTTTTGTAGCCTTGCTTGTATAAAACTAAAAACTGAGGATCTTTGAGTAACGACAACTTTGTGTCTCTTGTACTCTCACATGTGCGAAATTTGGGAAAATTTTCAGTTCTTCCGATCACCACCCTTTGATTCATGTCCCTGATTAAATATATGTGCTTCGTTGTTTACATTGTTTCACTTCTCTAATAAATTTCACAGGAATTTTTAACTCGGTTTCACTTAACATATTAAAAGGATAATACACTCTCTTTTACCACCTATCATATGCTGTATACATTATTTTAAAAAGAGAAAGAATATACTCATTCGAGTAGATTTGAACTGACGTCCTTCGGTTTTGTAATCTAGCATCTTATCCAACACGCCAAGATCGCTGCTTGGTAAGCGCTTAGTTTGTTGACATATTTGTTCGCATTTGTATTTTACGTTTCCTCTTCGACAATTTTTACTCTTTTTTCTCCGTTTACTGTTTGGAGTTACTGGTTTTATCTTTGGGTGTTACCCTTTATTTATATCATGCACAATTCCTATTCACAGCTTGTGCTCCTCTTCAATGCCTTATTGAGTTTAGCCTTTTCTTCTTTCTCTTCACTATACTTTGATTTAATTGTAATATTTTCCACGATTAGAGCGCAGGAATGCCAAACTCAAAAAACAGGTGTAGATTTACTTTTTCGACAGAGAGTAGGTACCACAGTAAGAATTGAATACCTTAGGGAAGCCATTTTTAAAGATTTAAGCGTTCGCTAAGAACGTTATATACTTATTATATATTCGTATACTAATAAAAACATCACAATCTTAAGAATGTAGATGAATGTGTTTTACCTTTGGATATCTATCTATCTATCTATCTATCACAACTTCACCTAGGAACTATTATATGCCGTATCCAAATATCCAAGTTTGAGAATCCTGCAATACTTCCGCAAGTTTTTTATGGAGGTAGTTGGAGGGAACTTCAAATTATGTTCCCATAGCAAAACTTGCGTAACTACTAGTTTATTTTACTTTCATTTGTAAGAGGAATTTGTAGTTGACTAGTAAAGTATGGAACTCGAATGATAGACACTCGGGTTAGAATTCCGTCATGGCAATTACTTTATGTGTATTGGAAAGTTTTGTTTACGTTATTGGAATTGTAAAATCTGTTATTCCTGATTATTATTATTATTATTATTATTATTATTATTATTATTATTATTATTATTATTATTATTATTATTATTATCGGAAAGTCGTGGTTTGGCTACATATGTTATCTTTTATGAAGTATTTGATTGAACTTCTACTTTTTTGGTATGAAACGTATATGGAATGTATCTGGAATGGTGAATTGCTAGAAATATTAATATTTCTAGCAGAAGTAGAAGAAGTAGTAGAAACTTACAAGCAATTGTTGGCAAACAATAACGTTTATGCTTTAACAGTCGTATTTTTCACTATCCTAACGTAATGAATTACGTATTCATTAATTGTTCGCTAAATACGTTACCGCTAGACAGTACGATTTAAGGTTGAAATGGATGATGTTATCTTGTAGTCGTCTTTGGCAGCTCACTTTCCTATTGCATATGCAATGAAGGAAGTCGTTTTAACCCTACGAACGGGAGAGAAACTGAATTTTTTCCACGTTATCTTATATTGGAAGTATCAATATTACAAACGATAAAAATTTCCTTTAGTTACCCAATGAGAATCGATTCCAAATTCAACGGTATATCAAACCAACGCTTATCCCAGTACTCTAACACATAGTGGCTTAACAAGGAGGGAGAACTTGGTGATAAATGTCTTCAGCAAAGTGCACACTTTTACAATTCCAATGTTGTAAAACTCTTCTTTCCGTCATAATAAAATATAAAGTTTTATGCCAGCATTTCGATATGAAGAAATTAGTGCCCTGCTCGAGGATCGAGTATAAATGTTACGTGAAACTAGAGCTTAAATATATCTCTTCGGGAATGAAATGAAATGAAACTCTAGGTTTTACTATGCTAGGGTTTACTAGAGTTTAACTGCCATTCTCGCACAGGTTTACTATATACAGATCGGACACGGGTTCGCGTGGTGGTACTGTAATGATATGCGTGAGCTCTAAACTAAGAAGTAAAGAACATAAATACTTATACAGTTAGGACTGTGAAATCTTATGGGTGGAAATAAATGTTCCAAGCGGTACTCGTAGGCTACTTTTATCGAGCACACAAAAACTCTCCGTTGTACATATTCGAAGTTTGTCGTGATTCTATGATTGCTGCCCTAGCATACTGCAATGCAACTCTTCTTGGAGATTTCATTCTCTAAATTGACTGGTTTTGACCCACATATGGTGTCCAACATTCTAAAAATTATAATAATGACTCTTGGTTTTTGGACAATTTTATACCTGGTCTGGGATTAGCATAATATGCACTCTAGTAGAGGTGATAGTAACTTGGACTATATTGTGTCAACTCACAAATCAATGGTTGTGGTCCCAAAGTTAAACTTTTTCCCATCAGATCACGACTCTCTCAATATGTTTTCCCCTCATATCAAACATAAAATATCCCAACCTCAAAAATCAGTGAAATCCTTATCGCAGTGGAAAAGGACCCCTTGAGTTGAAATACGTCAAACTCTATATTTTTCTACGGTGCTTACTTGCCTCAGGCTTAGTTGATGATGCAGCTATTATTTGCTGACGTCATTCAGGCTGTAGTTAAAGACTTTGTGCCTTTCCGTAAAGACCTTCCTCAAAGTTTCGCTCTTGGTTTCATGAGGAACTAAAGTGCGTACTTCGCAACAAAATATGCATTGAAGCTATGGAAGGATTTTCCCAGTGAGAACAGGTATAAGAATTTTACAGATATTAGGAGACATAGTAAATATCTTAGGAAAAGAAAGTTTAAAGAGTACATTGAACATATCACAGTTGATACTCTTAAAAACCCTAAGCGTTTCTGAACCCTAATAAACAATCGAAGAAATAGTTCTCGCATACCGACAGAACTGACCTACAAAAATGCTTGTGTAAATGAAGAAGACAGGGCAAAAGTATTCAATGAACATTTTGCTAGCAGCTTTGCTTCATTCCCTCCCACCTCTCCTTCCTTCCCTACCCTCTTCAACCTGTTTGTTCTGAGTCTTTGTCTTCTATCAGTGTTACACCGACTGAAGTACTCTCTCTTATCTTGTCATTGCGCCAAACCCTTTCGTTTCTACTAAACCGCTTTTTCGCAGAAGGTGTCTTTCCCACCACTTGGAAGAGAGCTAATTTCACTCCTGTTCATAAGTGTGAGAAAAATAAAAATGTTGTGTCCTGCTATTAACCTATTTCCTTATTATCTCCACTGTCGCTTGTTTGTGAAAAGATAACACTGTTCAACAACAAAAATGTAAATTGAATAAACTCAGCTAATTCTTATTGATTTTATGGTGCTGATCACGAATTTGGAAGTTATTTTCGAATAATATTTCGAATATTTAAATGATTTCACTTTTTATCTGTGTTTTCTCATTATTCCTGTATTTTTTATCCCTGATTCTGACTAGTGGTTCGCCATATACACGTTCCTGGATGTAAGGCAAGGCTGCGATAGTCTTCCACACAAGTAGGGACCAATTATCCTTGATGACTGGGATCTGACCAGAGTGTTAATTAATCAAAATGAGGGGATTAATTAAGTTAACTAATGCAAATTCTAAACTATCAACATGCACAGCAGTGCATGGCAGCCAAGTTCCGAAAAGAAAATTAAAACTGGCCTGCACTGCCGTAAGCATATTATACACGAACAAGAGTTTTGGGTAAAATTGCCGATTTCGAGGCTTTCTAAAAACGATTCTATTAAAGGTAGAAACATGAAATATAGAATGTAAGGAGATATCTCAACGATGTACTCATATGCTAAACCTCACATTCCTATCTTCAACCATATTTCAGTACTGGATCCCCAAAATAAGCAGTTTTCAGGCTCACTGACTCACTCACTCACTCATCAAATTGATTAGGTACTTCCCAATGAGATAGAAACGTGAAACTTTGCATAAAGGTACCCTATAACAACTTCAGTATGGAAAAAGTACGAAATCTGAGGCATATTCTATGGGAAATATTTATGGCCAAAAAACTCTCCTTAGCCAGAAAAAAAATCGTTTGACTCACTCACTCATCAAATTGATTAGGTACTTCCCAATGAGATAGAAACGTGAAACTATGCATAAAGGTACCCTACAATAACTTGAGTATGGAAAAAGTCAGAAATCTGAGGAATGTGCTATGGGAATTTTTTATGGGCAAAAAACTGTCCTTAGCCAGGTAAAAAATCGTTTGACTCACTCACTCATCATGTTAATTAGGTACTTCCCAATGGGATAGAGACGTGAAACTCTGCATAAATGTACATTATAATGACTTAAATATGGAAAAAGTCCGAAATGTGAGGAATGTGAGATGGGAGTTATTTATGGGTGAAAAACTGTCCTTAGCCAAACACAAATCGGTTCATTCTCTGCCTTATTAAATTGATTAGATACTTCCCAATGAGATAGAAACGTGAAACTTTGCATAGAGGTACCCTATAATGACTTGTGCATAGAAAAATTCCGAAATGTGTGGCATGTGTTATGAGAATTTTTTTATTGGCGAAAAACTGTTCTTAGCCAAGTAGAAATCTTTTCATTCTCTCAATCATCAAATTGATTAGGTACTTTCCAATGAGGCAGACGTGAAACTTTGCTCAGAAGCACCCTATAATGACTCGAGTACAGAAAAAGTCCGAAATGTGATTAATGTGATATGAGAATTTTTTATGGGCGAGAAACTGTTCTTAGCCAAACATAGAGAGGTTCGTCCTCTCACTCATCAAACTAATTAGGTACTTCTCAATGAGATATAAACGTGACATTCTTCATAAAGGTACCTTATAATGGCTTAAGTGTGAAAAAAATCCGAAATGTGAGGAATGTGCTATTGGAAATTTTTCATGGGCAAAAAACTGTTCTTAGCAAAGCACGGTTCATTCAGTCACTCATCACATTGATTTGCTAGTTTCTAATGAGATAATGACGTGAAGCTGTGAATAAAGATACTTTATAATGGCTTGAGTTTGAAAAAGGACCGTAATGTGAGAAATGTGCTATGGGAAATGTTTCATGGATTTAAACCGTCCTTAGCAAAGTAGAAATCGGTTCATTCATTCACTCATCACATTGATTTGCTAGTTTCCAATGAGATAGAGACGTGAAACTCTGCATAAAGGTACCTGATAATGACTTGAGTGTGAAAAAAGTCTTAAATGTGAGGAATGTGCAATGAAATTTTTTTATGGGTGAAAAACTACTTTTAGCCAAGCAGATATCGGTTCATTCATTCACTCGTCACATTGATTAAGTACTTGGTTATAAAATATTGAAGTAAAAGTCTGTATATTGGTACCTTATAATGCCTTGAGTATGGAAAAGGTCTGAAATTTAAGTAATGTACTAAAGGATTTTTTTATGGTTGAAAACTGTCCTTAGTGAAGCAGAAATCGGTTCACTCACTCGCTCATCTCATTGATTTTGTATTGTCAATGTTATCCATATGCTACATACATACTGGCCTCTTTCCCGCTTAGATGTTACACAATGTCGTTTCAGGATGTCTGGCATCTAACAGTCTTCCGTACATTACGTACGTCAGCTATAAGTTACAAACGGCCATTTGTATAAGAGATCCTGACCGCCCAGATACATTCTTTTCGTTCGTGTGGAAAGTACGTTTATTCGGAACACTTATACGGAAAGTACGTTCAAATATACTTTTTCAGTTATACGTTTAGTGTACGTTAAGTCCAAAAACTACAGGATTTACACATGTAACCAACGTTTTTACGTACGCCACATACATTTTTCTCACTTGTCATTGTGCGAGTAAAATAAGTGAAAGCTAGTAACAAGTAGTTCAGTTAACTTTTAAAAACGTGGGCTAAGACACGTACATACTGCCGTAAACTTCGTGGTTGGAAACCCAGACAAGGAAAACCAATATTTTGTCTTTTTTTGGTGAATATTTTTCCTTTATTGCAGTCATTGGTATTAAATAGATATTGAAATTAATTTCATAAGTAAGATAATGTAGATGTGAGAATGTTTAAAATTAATGAAGTTTTCGAAGAAATGAGAAATCCAATTGTTCGAATTTATGCGAGACTAGCAACAAAATGTAACCGATTTCGTAAATATATTGCTACCGGTACCACGAGTTATATTATAGTTACCACAGTCGTTATGTAAAAATGTTCTTGATACTTCGTGTCTCTATCTGTGAACAGTGTGAGAATCTCTTACGTATCAGCCTTTTCACTAACAGTGAATTTCGTGCCTTTTCTCTTCATATTTCCTGAATTTGCTCTCTGGGGCTTCGCCCCCACACCCTCGCCTTTGCTCGGCTTACTTCCTCACACGTCTTAAACTTACAATTCCCGAATTTCAAGTTTCTTTTCCTACTTCAACTATCTAAAAGATAAGATTTTGTATTCCAGGAAAACGCTTATTTAAATAACATGGTGATTTCTTCATCTCCCTTTAGACTCCTTAAAAATTAAAAATAGTCAATTCTAGCAATTTTCCTGTTGGTTAGTCCCGGGAGGCTACAATCGTGCCAAATTTCATCATTCTAATCCTGCCGGACCCGGTGGGAGAGCCGTTGGGAACTAATGTTGTATGTGTCACATTATGACTCCTTTAAAAATGTACAATTTTAAATTTAAATCCAGCAATATGCCACAATTAAGAATCCCAATATACCGGTACGATATTGACATGGTGAACTACAAAAAGAGGTGAAATATGAACAAAAACACCAGAGGTGCAAAAAGTGCAGCCAAGTTCGTCAGCCTCAAAAAGCGTTGAGATGAAGATGGATGATCCAAGTTCCTTGGCCACTGCATCTGAAAGGAACACTGGAAATTGGCGCGAGGTGTCAAGGAAAATGATGTTAAGGAAACTTAGGGATAGTGGTGGTGAGTGTGGTGGGTTTGGGACCACCATCAACCTTAGGAATATCAACTTTGCTGAGGCGCTAAGTCACTTATACAGTATACTGCAATAAGATTGGTGTTTCGAAACCCAGACAAAGAAAACTTATATTCCTCCACGAAGTGCCAAAGTAAATAATGTTAACGAGCCTTAGGGATGGTGTTTGTGAGCGTGGTGGATTTGGAGGTCACCACTAGCTTTAGGGCTGAAATGTCCCGGCCGTGAAACTAGGAACAGACATCTTGATGTATTCGAATATGTTAGACACCTCGCACCAAGTTCCAGTGTTCGTTTCAGATGCAGTGGCCAAGGAACTTGGCTCATCCAACTTCATCTGAACGCTTTTTGAGGCTGACAAACTTGGCTGCACTTTTTGCACCTCTGATGTTTTTGTTCATATAAGTATTGATTTCTGTAGTAAACATAAGGATCCTGTATATTTGTACACTATACCGCTGTCCGGATAACGGATTTTTCTCAGTGACTTTAGCTCATTTTTCTATTAACTTAGAACGGCAGGGACACGAACACAAAAACATTGAGCAGAGTTAAGATTCCAAAGGCTCTTCCACTGGGAATCGAACCCAGGACCCCATACACAAAAAGGCGCACGTGGTAGCCAATAGACCAGCGAGGAGGGCACCAACTCGACCACTCAGACGATTGACAACATTATCACTGTGCACATGATGTGTTCAATAACGGAATCGTTCCAGATTTCTAATTGTAAGGACAGTTTTTTTGCTAATGAAAAAATATCCATAGCAAATTCCTCAAATTTCATTTTCAAGCCATTATAGGGTACCTTTATGGACAGTTTCGCATCTTTATCTCATTAAGAAGTACCTAATGGCTATAATCCGTTTTTGCCCATAAAAATTCCCATAGTACATTCCTTAAATTTGGAACCTTTACTTACACAGGTCATTACATAAGGTAGGTACCATTATGCAGATTTTCAATTCTCTATCTCATTTGGAAGCACCTAATCAATGATGAGTGAGTAAATGAACCGATCTCTGTTTGAGTAAGGACAGTTTTTCGCCCATAGAAAATTCCATAGCACATTCCTTAAATTTCGGATATTTTTCATATTCAAGACATTATAAGCTACCTGCGTGTAGACATTAACATCTTCATCTCATTGGGAAGTACCTAATTGCTACGGACAATTTTTCGTCTATAAAAAATTTCCCATAGCACATTCGTCACATTTCGAACTTTTTCCATACTCAGGTCATTATAAGATACCTTAATGCAGAGTTTCACGACTTATCTCATTGAAAATACAAAATCAATGTGATGAGCGAGTGAGTGAACCGATTTCAGGCTTGACTAAGGACAGTTTTAACCCATAAAAAATCCTTTAGTACATTACTTAAATTTCAGACCTTTTCCATACTCAAGTCATTATAAGGTACCAATATACAGACTTTTACATCAATATTTTATAACCAAGTACTTAATCAATGTGACGAGTGAATGACTGAACCGATATCTGCTTGGCTAAAAATAGTTTTTCACCCATAAAAAAATTTCATTGCACATTCCTCACATTTAAGACTTTTTTCACACTCAAGTCTTTATCAGGTACCTTTATGCAGAGTTTCACGTCTCTATCTCATTGGAAACTAGCAAATCAATGTGATGAGTGAATGAATGAACCGATTTCTACTTTGCTAAGGACAGTTTACATCCATGAAACATTTCCCATAGCACATTTCTCACATTACGGTCCTTTTTCAAACTCAAGCCATTATAAAGTATCTTTATGCACAGCTTCACGTCATCATCTCATTGGGAACTAGCAAATCAATGTGATGAGTGACTGAATGAACCGTGCTTTGCTAAGAACAGTTTTTCGCCCATGAGAAATTTCCAATAGCACATTCCTCACATTTCGGATTTTTTTCACACTTAAGCCATTATAAGGTACCTTTATGAAGAATGTCACGTTTATATCTCATTGAGAAGTACCTAATTAGTTTGATGAGTGAGAGGACGAACCTCTCTATGTTTGGCTAAGAACAGTTTCTCGCCCATAAAAAATTCTCATATCACATTAATCACATTTCGGACTTTTTCTGTACTCGAGTCATTATAGGGTGCTTCTGGGCAAAGTTTCACGTCTGCCTCATTGGAAAGTACCTAATCAATTTGATGATTGAGAGAATGAAAGGATTTCTACTTGGCTAAGAACAGTTTTTCGCCAATAAAAAATTTCTCATAACACATGCCACACATTTAGGAATTTTTCTATGCACAAGTCATTATAGGGTACCTCTATGCAAAGTTTCACGTTTCTATCTCATTGGGAAGTATCTAATCAATTTAATAAGGGAGAGAATGAACCGATTTGTGTTTGGCTAAGGACAGTTTTTCGCCCATAAATAACTCCCATCTCACATTCCTCACATTTCGGACTTTTTCCATATTTAAGTCATTATAATGTATATTTATGCAGAGTTTCACGTCTCTATCCCATTGGGAAGTACCTAATTAACTTGATGAGTGAGCGAGTAAAAACGATTTCTTACTTAGCTAAGGACAGTTTTTTGCCTATAAAAATTTCCCATTGTACATTCCTTAAATTTCGGACTTTTTCCATACTCAAGTCATTATAAGGTACCATTGTGCAGAGTTTCACGTCTCTGTCTTATTGGGAAGTACCTAATCAATTGGATGAGTGAGTGAGTCAAACGAATTTTTTCCTGGCTAAGGACAGTTTTTTGCCCATAAAAGATCCCCATAGCACATTCCTCAGATTTCAGACTTTTTCCATACTCAAGTTATTGTAGGGTACCTTTATGCAAAGTTTCACCCTTCTATCTCATTGGGAAGTACCTAATCAATTTGATGAGTGAGTGAGTGAAAGTATTTTCTTTTTCCTGGCTAAGGACCGTTTTTTGCCCATAAAAGATTTCTCATAGCACATTCCTCAGATTTCGGACCTTTTCTATACTCAGGTCGTTATAGGGTACCTTTATGCAAAGTTTCACGTTTCTATCTCATTGGGAAGTAACTAATCAATTTGATGAGTGAGTGAGTGACACTATTTTTTTTTCCTGGCTAAGGACAGTTTTTTGCCCATAAAAGATTTCCCATAGCACATTTCTCAGATTTCGGACCTTTTCAATACTAAGGTCGTTATAGGGTACCTTTATGCAAAGTTTCACGTTTCTATCTCATTGGGTAGTACCTAATCAATTGGATGAGTGAGTGAGTCAAACGATTTTTTTTTCTGGCTAAGGACAGTTTTTTGCCCATAAAATATTCTCATAGCACATTCCTCAGATTTCAGACTTTTTCCATACTCAAGGTATTGTAGGGTACCTTTATACAAAGTTTCACGTTTCTATCTCATTGGGAAGTACCTAATCAATTAGATGAGTGAGTGAGTGAAAGTATTTTTTTTCCTGGCTAAGGACCGTTTTTTGCCCATAAAAGATTTCCCATAGCACATTCCTCAGATTTCGGACCTTTTCATACTCAGGTCGTTATAGGGTACCTTTATGCAAAGTTTCACCCTTCTATCTCATTGGGAAGTAACTAATCAATTTGATGAGTGAGTGAGTGAAACGATTTTTTTCCTGGCTAAGGACAGTTTTTTGCCCATGAAAGATTTCCCATAGCACATTCCTCAGATTTCGGACCTTTTCCATACTCAGGTCGTTATAGGGTACCTTTATGCAAAGTTTCACGTTTCTATCTCATTGGGAAGTACCTAATCAATTTGATGAGTGAGTGAGTCAAACGATTTTTTTTCTCCTAAGGAGAGTTTTTTGCCCATAAATATTTCCCATAGAATATGCCTCAGATTTCGTACTTTTTCCATACTGAAGTTGTTATAGGGTACCTTTATGCAAAGTTTCACGTTTCTATCTCATTGGGAAGTACCTAATCAATTTGAAGAATGAGTCAGTGAGTCAGTGGGCCTGAAAAATGCATATTTTGGGGGTCCAGTACTCGAATATGGTTCAAGATAGGAATGTGAGATTTATGAGTACATATGAGTACATCTTTGAGATATCTCCTTTCATTCTAAATTTCATGTTTCTACCTTTAAGAGAATCGTTTTTACAAAGCCTCGAAATCGGCGATTTTACCCAAAACTCTTGTTCGTGTATAATATGCTTACGACAGTGCAGGCCAGTTTTAATTTTCTCTTCGGAACTTGGCTGCCATGCACTGCCGTGCATGTTGATTATATTCACTTTTGATACTTTTATTGGGTATTTAACTCTTTAATATTTCCACTTTCTGTACAATCACTGATCACACCTTCGAAAAAAAATATTTTGATGCGTGTGGTTTCTGGGTCCGTAATAACGTTACCGAAGCGAAAACAAAAACACGGCGAGAGAATGACGTTGTATTCTTCATGGCGATTTTAAGAAAAAATTATTCACTATTTCATATGGATGATGACACTGAGTACTCTCCTTTATACTTGGGTGAATGTCCTTTCTTCATGCTCCACATGAACTGCGTACAAGTAATATCTCTCTTCACGTATGCAATAAGGAAAAGTTGATGAAGTGATGGAGTTATAGACATCCTCAAATTTTTAAGGAACACATTTTTTCTTTTTCTTTGTACTTCGTATAGAAGCATGTTAACTTGATTTTTTTTCTAAATTTTAACGCATTATTGAAGTACCCGTTGTGTTTAGTGCTTTAGTGCAGAGAGGTAAGGTAGTAAGCTTCTTTCTCCCATTACCGAAAAACCACACTGCCCGCCAAGCGAGCGTTGCGTTCTTTCCAGACAATGGGTATGTAGGAATACACTTTTTAGCAAAAAAGTACATCCTGTAAAACATTTACTTTTCAGGAAACTACTCCTCTTTTAGGAATTAACACGTGGATTTGTCCCTTATCGATGGTTTAGTAAGTATTATTGTACAAGCACTAAATTGAGCAGTTTAAATTAACCAAAATGTAATTATAAAACATAGCTCGTCACCTCACACTTTAGCTTGCACAGGGGTGTTTCAAAACGTCAAATTCAACATATCTTAGCAAATTTGGCCGTCCGAAGGAGGTTATGGGCGTCACACATACATATAAAGACTTGTGAGGGAGGAATTTCACAGTTCTGCTCTTCGGACAATTATGAAAATGAAATGAAATCTTTGAGTTTTACGTCCCACGGTTATGCCGGTTAGGCTAAAGGAGACGGTGATGATGAGTAATGAATGAAATGGCGGAATCAAGAAAGTGGGAGGAAACGGGAGAACTCCGAGAAAACGCACGCACACGGTGTTTGTCCACCACAAAGTTCACTTGGCGGGGGCTGGGATCGAACCCGGGACCCCAAGTACCAGAGGTGAAATCCTCTATCACTGAGCTACCGCGGCCCCCTTCGGACAATTATGTCTCGCCAAGCGTTAATGAGATGAAATGGAGCAGTATATACGACAGTTGTTCGATGAATATTTGGCGATATCGACGATATCGTTATTGCGTTTCACCAGCAGCAGAGGAACGACGAAACGCCAATAAACTACAAAATTACTCACAAACTCTGAACATTTAAATTTCATTTTTTCTATGTTTTCTGCATCCTATAACTCCAAAAAAAAGAAAGCATTTGTTCACCCAAGTTGGTCTATACTTTTCGTTTTATCTCACTACCAAGAATCACCTCCCAAAGGTTCTAGATGTTGTTTTGAAACACCTTGTATATTTATACGGGCTGAGAAACAACAATCTATTTATTAGACGTGCTCCAACAACAGGTTAACTAATTTGGGTTCGATTTGAGGTTGACACAGAATGTGTCCTTATATTTCAAAAAACGAACCGTAATTATCATCAGCTTTGTATAAGAACAGACACTGGGTGGTCGCCTTTCAAATATATTTACTTATTTTGGAAAAGTTTCAAACGATGTGTAATGGTTTCGTTTAGGTTAAGATATTACGCATCTTCTATTTTACTTCTGAATGCAATTACGATTCTGCATGTTTTCTCTCTCTCTCTCTCTCTCTCTATATATATATATATATATATTTGCAAACACGTTGATGAGCAGTAGAAAATACAACTGTCTTTCATTTCGGAATGTTTGGGTTAACAGCTTGAAAATTAAATTAAATGAAGTCTTCGCGTTTAATGCCACACGATTATGCCTGCTAGGTTGAGGGAAACTAAGATTGAAGAAAGTGAAATATCATGGACGAATTGGTGCATGAGACAGTGTGAGGGTTACTAGAAAATGCACGAGCACGATGTCCATCTCAATCTTACTTGCCTTGAAAACGAACCAGGCAACCCACCCATCGGATAGTTCAGTGGGCGGTTTTGGGTTTCGATTCCCGATTTGAGAGACTTTGTGATATTAAATGTCCTTGGTTTATCTGTGCCCGTGACCTTGTCGTTCAAGGTTACTGGAAATAACAGTAAAATGAGAATAAACGAGTATAACAGACACAAATTACGGAGATACTTTCGGTGAATCAGGAAAACAGTAGTCTCAGGCACCAGATTCAAGTTAAGAGTTCGAATTCCTCTTAAGGACACTTTATCCTTCATGCCCTTGCATGTTTGTATGTCTTTTTTAAATTTAAATTTGAACTCTTTGGACTATAGTATTTTATCGTGACCGAAATTAGGGTGTTTCATCGTTAATAAAATATTAGAATCGTAAACGTGTTCAATTTGCTACATGCACGAGTGTTTCTTGATTATCACTTAACATAGCATCGTTAGGGTAGTGGCTTGAGTATTTGTTTTGTAATTTGGTGGTCACGGGTTTGATTCCCGCTTAGGTAATTTAAGAATTTTTTATCACTTATAAGGTTGATATTTCTGACGTATCATTACGTGAAAAATATTCAATTTCTCTCTATTTTACAAGTTACAGTTAAAACGATTTTGCGCCCAGGGGAAATATTGACAACATAACGCCAAATGTCTACAATCTTGATTCCTACTCTCTGTGAACTTAGCGTGTTTAGCAAATGATTTACGAATACAAAAGTGTCATCCTTAGGGCCTAGTTTGAGTCATGAATGTGTCTGAAACCTTATTGTTCCATTGTGGAATTGTTTCTAAGTTCTTCCACTCTTAACACAAATAATAATATTTTTCTTCGCCGTTTCATATTTCCTTTGAACCAAAATTTGTAAATAGGAAATTTTCTTTTCTACATTTCGTAAAACATCAATATAACAAATACATAATCCAAAGTATTTTACTCAAAAAGGCGTTAATATGTATCGTGATGAAGACAAATTCTACTAAATTTCTGTTAAGGCATTTGAAGGTTTGATTTTCGTAATGTTCAAGGGCTGACATCCTCATTTTCCCCTTTTGTATTTCTGGAAACTAATCCTTTCCAAGTATCTCTTATAAGGCAATTCATCCATTAATATCTACCTCAGTATGTTTATTTGTATTGGAAAAGGACATAATATTGAAGTCTCAAATATTTAGTAATAATAATAATAATAATAATAATACAGAAAACAAATTCTGTATGAGGACAGATTGTATTAAAATCTGTAAAATCATCCCCAGCATTTGGTAAAAGTTAAAAAATAGTCGGGATTAGCGAGACTTGTCCGGATCACCAGGCTATACCCTCTAAGTACGTGCCTGCAACTAGCTAAATGTTAAACGAAAAGTTTCCAGGCAAAGTTCATGTAAAAAGGAGAAAGTATGGCCACTGAACTCAAAGTAGCACAACGAAAAGTTTATTTTAAGTAATGTTTATTCCGGCTAAGTTACAGAAGACGTCGATGATGAGATGAAAGGAATATTGGAACAAAGTAAACCGTACATCCAAGACACACCTCTACAACTGCCCAAATTTTGAATTAAAGCATTTCACTTAAGTTTTATGCAGAAAGTATTCTACTTTATGTTTTAAGGAAAATAACTGTAATAAAAAGCTCAATATTTCTGAACAGTAAGGTTTATAATAAACTAACTTTTAGGATATCCACAGGTACGATAATTATAAAAGTTTGCTACATAAATACCGGACAGACCATAATTCAGTGAGCTCTGAAATACAAAGTAACAAAATAGCGAATAAGATTGAATTTGCTAGGAATTGTTACTTAAATGTAAAATGTTAACTCTAATTTCGATTTTGATCGTTTTGTTTCAGAAACGAGATGAGATTCCTCTTCTCGTGCTCAACATTAAATAAGACCGAAATATTCTTGCCAAACGTCACGTTTCTGCTTGTAATGGTATAACCTGAGCGATAATATGCTCTTAGTTTTTAGTCGTCTATAGGATAATAATTAGTAATAGTTCATTATTATTCCTGAAGATTTGATAGTTCAAGGACTGAAACATCCGAGTAGTCAACCATTTGAAGATAATAAAACTTTGTTATCGCGGATCAATCGCCATGAAAAATCTTAAAGAAAAAATACTTGCCCAATATGGATTCGATCCGAGAACGTCCAGTTTGCTGGTCGAGCGCCTTTACGAGTGATTCACCATCACTACGCTGTAGATAATTCGTCTTTAGTGTGGTTATGCTAGGTTTGCTTACCTCCGTTTTCAAAGTTGTACGTTAGTTTCTTCGTTTCAAAACGTCTTTCGTTTTTCTTTTATGATGCGGTAAAGGTTAATAATTTTGGCATAATTTATATTAATAAGTTTTGTTGTTGTTAAACTTTTGGTTGAGTAGTTTGTTTCTTCTCCACACCAAACTACAATTATGTCATATTTATTCTTTATACTCTGCATTTGTTTCAGAGTAGTCGCCATTGCCTGACAAAAGACTTCTGTCCGCCACGATAAATAACCATTATTTTGTGAAACCTGGACGTGTTGAGAGAGCAAATATGATTCCTGTCTATTTGTAGTTGTACGAATTCGCACAAGCTGAGCAACAAACCTACACGTAGCCTCTTATAGAAAATTTTGTATATGGTACACACTCCCTTAAATCTCACCCATCCGGAGTTTCTAGACTAAAAATTAGTTTTTTAGTAGTTTTCCGCCATGCTTAAGTGTACATAATCTGACTCATGTAGTACAACATCTTTAAATATTTGCCTAAGTTTTTAAATAAATTAAAATATTAGATGTACATGATAGATTACACATATTATATGAGTGGTACACGTAGATATTTGATTTTTAGTAGTACAGCATGAAAGACAATTTTGCTATTACATTTAGTATAATGCTATATATATATATATATATCGAAAAAACGACTTTTAAGCTTGGAACTATACTTGGATAGGTATCGGAAAGCTTAAGAACGGCTCTGTTCGTCTGTCGGACAGTTGGCTTCTCGAGAAATATCGGAGTTAAAGTTTTTCGTAATGTCGAGAAGCGCTTTCCTGGAATCGATTCAGCAGAAAAGAATAAATTCAATTTGCTACATAAATCCTCTACTCAAAGAGAAAGTGGTTGAAATCAATCATTTGCGGCTTCAACGTTTATTGCTATAGTACGAAAACAGTAATAGATAGCGTTAACTTTTTTCTCGGAGTAGGTTGAGTGCCTCAAAAATCTATACCATCGTTGCTCATGCTGCACTAATGAGAATGTAAGTGGTAGAAATTTAATTCTACTTCCGGTTTCACTATTAATCCGCTTATAGCTAAAGCCCATGCCGTCTCTTATTGAAATGTAAGCTAAACTACAATACAAGCAATAAAAGGGTATTTTTGTAATATTCTAATTCCAATGTTATATTCAATAAATGCAAAAATTTGAATCCGTTTAAATCCCATTCGCGAAATTTGGTAAATGAGCTATTAATTAAATAAAGTGAATATATGTTTCAGCGCCTTTGAAAGCTTCTGCAGCAAAGGCAAAAAGAGCAGTATGAATAATATTCAGATATTGTATTTTCTATGATTTAAACTTTTTCAGCCATTCAAAAACTGAGCATTTCTACTAGTAGTATTAAAGATGGAGACAAGAGAATTCAAAGAGAAGAACAAACTAACAATTGGAAAATGCAGCAATATATAACTGAATGTATCACTGTAACTGTAGGAAAGACAGGGAAATGTTTGTTGAAATATCACAATCATTTCTACTATTTTCATATCTTAATTAGAAACCATAACATGTGATATATCATTTTAATAGCAAATGTTTGTAAAAATTGAATCACGTAATTAGTTTGGCTCTAGCACTAACTATTACTAACTTATCATTGCTCCTTTTTTGTCGTTCCAAGTGACTTACTATTTAGTAAAATGCGGTCTTTACGCATGCTAATCTTTGAAGAACAAAACACGAGGTTCATTGCGGGCGATTTAAACCTCTGTCACTATATATCAGCAATGGTACTGTGTCCAAAGTAGTGAAGAAATGGGATTGTGGCAGATCGACTAAGACTGGTATACCACACCCGGTGATAGACAAGGAAATAACTATGACAGTGTTGGCATCATTCAGTAGAAGTCCCAAGGAAAGTACACACATTCGGCCCAGTGAAAGTGATTTTAGTCGCATCTCAATCAAATGCATTATGTTCGTAAATAAATGGCACCCATCTCACTTTACAAACATCTTACAAAAGATTATCTACATGGTATTAAATTTGCTTAATTGGCTACACAGTAGCTACGACAAAACCTTACAATTGCCTCTGACGTATTGATTACTCACAATTCACACTTATACTTATTGGGCGAAAATAACCACTGAACTTGGCGTACTTGTCGGATAATAATAATCCGCGCAGGTTTGACGTATCCGCAGATGTTCCCAGTAAGGTGATGATATGGTGCGACGTGTGAGAGACTTGTGTTTTGTTCCTGTTCTTCATCGATGTGTCCATTCTTATCTCCGAATGTTAGAATACAACTTCCTATGACTGCATCATGGGTAGTCGTATCATGGGTAATTTCAAATACTTTTACTGCACGATGGTGTCACAACACATTGCACTATATGTATCCGTAAGTACCTCGATCAGTATTTTTTTAATTTGTGAACTAGTCGATGATGTGCTATGAAATGACCTCTTATTCTCCTAACGTGACGCAGCTCGTTATACTAAATGTGGAGGTATGTAAATCTTTTTGTATTTGTGGGGAAAATATGGGATTTTCAGCACTTCAAGGAAAGAAATGGGACGCATGTTTCAACAAGAAAGCCAATATTTTGCGCAAGCTTTTGCATGACAAAGAACTCAGAACGCATCTGGCAATCAAACCGAATGCATAACGCATTGAACTCATGCTGCAAAAGTGCGGCGTCCTTTCTGTATGATTGATCACTTTATTTGCAGACAAACAATAAATAATCATGACCTCGTAATAATTAGCATTGGAGCAAAAAACTAGTTCTATTAAAGTTCTGTAAATATTGTTAGAATTGCATTTCATGTACTATTTTTTCGTAAAATTCAAGGTGGCGGACGTTATTGTGTTGTGTCCTTAGATACTGGAACAAGGGACATGGATTAGGAAAAATACAGATAAAACTAAATACATGGATGTTCGTCGGAATCAAATACGGCAAATTATAGATGTGCTAAAATATCAAATAATACATTTGATAAAGTGGATGCCTTCAAATACCTAGGATCAATATTAACAGATGAAAACCATAATCATGATGACATTAAATGTCGACTAAATGCCAGGAATTCGTTTTATTATTCAGTTCAAAATCAAATGTCGTCGCGAATTCTGTCAAAGCATTTTATTCTTAAAATATATAAAACGATAATCGTGTTTGTTGTTCTGTATGATTGCGAAACTTGGTCGCTTAGCCTGAGGGAAGAACATAGGCTGAACGTATTTGAGAAGATCCTGAGACGAATATGCGGACCCAAGAGGAACGGGAATTGGGAATGACGGAAACTTCACGACGAAGAACCACATACTTTTACCAAACCTTGTTATGGTCATTAAATATAGGAGGCTCAGGTCGCAGTTCATTTAGTCAGAATGGAAGAAAATAGGAAGCTTTCTCAGTCTTTACTGAAAGACCAATCAGAAAGCAACCATTAGGAAGACCTAGGTGCAGATGGGAGGACAATGTAGAGATGAAAATGAAATGAAATTTCTGAGTTTTACGTCCCACGGTTATGCCGGTTAGGCTAAAGGAGACGGTGATGATGAGTAATGAATGAAATGGTGGAATGAAGAAAGTGGGAGGAAACGAGAGAACCCCGAGAACACCCACGCACACGGTGTTTGTCCACCACAAAGTTCACTTGGCGGGAGCAGGGTTTGAACCCGAGACCCCTAGCACCAGAGGTGAACGCTCTACCACTGAGCCACCGCGGCCCCTAATGTAGAGATGAATCTTGCAGAAGTAGGAATACAAAGTAGAAACTGGATCCAGTTGGCTAACAAGTAAAGGATCCAAATGGATAAATCGAGTTGCAGGATGAGACATAATGCAACTGATAGAGGATGTGAAAACAACTTTGCACATATACATATCTTCACATTCTCTATCAGGCGCACTATGTCTCATCCCGCAACTCGATTAATCTATTTGGAACCTCTACTTTTAAGGATAGAAGTCAGTGGAGAGCTTCTGTGAACGCGGCATTGAACCTTCGGGTTCCATAGGTCATAGAGTTAGTTAGTATAATTAGTCCACACACTTTCAACATATTCCCATCTACTTACTTTGTTTATATTTTGCAGCGTTTAACACTTACTAGGGCGTTTTCACACTTTTGCTGTGGTTAGGCAACGAGATCATGACACAAATAAACATGTTTGCGTTAAATATAAATACTCCTATATTTTAAGGAATCAAGAACACTATTTCACTATCATTACAAGGCAAACTAACAAAATTTGAACTATTTACAGAAGTTGAATTTTGAAACTTTTAACATAATTCCTACATTTTTTTATTAAAAAATGTATATTTCAGCCTACTTCTTTGTACGATTCGAATTCTCAATTGGAGGTAACTAGCATTAACTCATATTTATACTTTTAGCAAGATACACCTTCGTAATAATTTTCTAATATGTTTCAGATGTTTATATTACACAAATTTTTATATAAACATAGTCTGTTCATATCTTGTTCATATTAAAACAGTACTAAACAGTTTAATTCTTATGAGTTATAAAGTTCCGAAAATATATAACGACTAGAGCATGTATTTTAAATATGTAAGTCAAGCGAAATTGGTAACCAAGTATTTCGGTACAATATCGTACACCATAAAGGAAATATTGAAGCAAGAGTTTAATTTCTAAAAATCTATGGTCTCTGTCATTTTTGAACCATAACTCAATTAAAGATTTCACACTTTCTATCTTTTGAGGATTGCTAAGGGAATTTAACCAATGTGTAAAAAGCAATTAAAACATATCGGCTATCTGCTTATTTATTTAATTAATTGGATAAGTAAAGTTAATCATTATCCCTAGGAATCTAATTTACGTGACAGGTCATTCAAATGAGGGGTTCCTTGAACCGACTCAGTACAGTTTTTAAATATAAAAAAATATTAAAGAGTATATTTTAAATTATCTTATCATATAAATTGACATGTACTCTCGTATATAAAACAAATGCTATTTATTTCATTTTCTCTACAGGAAACTACATTATTCTTAGTTAGCTACTATGTCTCATAAAACCGTACTCAGCTGCTGTGAATGGCAGGAATATACTGACTTACTGGCCAGTGTGGTTAGATACGTACTTTCTTTTATCCGGAGACTTGGGACAGAGAAAAAACAAAAACATTTAACAGTCTGGGTAGATAATAGTTTTGCACTTCATTTACATTTTTATTATATTGAAATAAAATGATTTAAGGTAATTCCAAGGGGGATCCTCGGACGAACTACTGTTTTTTTCTTACCTACTGGTGAACTATTTTTATATCACTATGGAAATTTGTCTATATAACCCCATTTAACAAATCTAAAATATGACTGTTCCCTAATAACATTTTATTGGATTATTTTAAAGGGGGGAGTTCGAAGAGTCCACTTAGTATTGATAGTTCTATACAATTACAATTAGTCTTTTTGCTACCCTACAGTCATAAGTTTTACTAACTGCATTAAAAACTCTAACTTTATTTATTTTAAAATTGACGTTAAGCAACCAGTGCTAAGGAAAATAACATTTAATTACCCATCATTTCCAAATCACCAAATACAACATCACGCATAAATCTGACTTTCGGGAATGCATACATTGTAAACCCAACTCCGTTTATGTCATACCTGTAACAAAATAATAACTGTATGAAATTATTTTAAGACATTATAAGTACGTAAAATGTTAGAAAATTATCTGAATATAGATTTAATACCTGACAACAGAATTGAGAATGAACTTGTATATAATGGCTCTACAATTTGATAACATTACTGAAAAATTTTTCAAACTATTCTCTTCTGAGCTGCTGATTTGAAGAAAAGAACTCGAGCATTATTGTATTTTAATACCAATAATTGTATTGTTACACTGGTATCTATGTTGTGTCACCATACAGATTGCCCTGTCTTCTTATTAGCCATCTTTTGCTGATCATATTTTATGATTACATTACTAATACATTTTTATGTTTCTCTTATTCGAAACAAAATAGTAAAGTGAAAGGGCTTCGATATTTCTAGAGCCCCATCCTATCGGAACTACTTATTCTGAGTGAGATTGAATTTGTTGGCCAACTAAAAATATTCTTTAGGTAGGTAGCTTAATTACCTTAAGATACATAAGAATATATCATAATAAGATTAGAAAATCTATTAGAAGAGATTAATGAATTGCACAAATATACACGAGAAATCGATTCTGGGACTCGTATACATAAAAATAATGCATTTTGCTGTCTCATTTTTCCCAACATTTGAATGAAGACATGTTTCAATTTTAAATGCTACACTTTAGTAAACTTGATCAGTTTTGCACTTTGGAGAACAGCCACGGCACTAGGATATGAAGATTTATCATAAGATCACCGTAACTCACAATTCGTGAAATTCCGGTGTTAGTTTTTTAACGGTTAGTCATTAGGGGAAGCTGGGCGTAAAATACACATTTCTACGACAACAATGTAATCTAACATGGTTAAACAAATTTCCTCTTAGCTGATAAATTGCATTTTCTGTGCGCATATAACACCCATATCATAAAAGAATACAAGAATTAAAATTAAATGCAATATACAAATTAACAACATTGAGATATACAATTAAATAATAGATTAAGATTTTTGTCGTGAATTTCACATAACTTTTTGGGAAGTGATAATTTGAAAATCTTGTTATTTTCTGATGATAGTCTAAACCGTTTAAAACTATTCAAATAAGTCAAAATGTACGTTGCATTTTGAATATTAATACTATTTACAATGCATTCAAATTTATCAATGAACACAGAGAAAAGTGTATACACCCCCATTATTAAGCAGTGAGACCACAGATTGCCTGCAGAACAGTATTGATTCGAAATGATATGTTTGGATATAAATAGGGAATTACCTGTTTGGTTTTCAAAGGAATATAATATCACAATTCATACAGTTTTATAATCAGTTCTGTCAGTATGGGAAAGTGAACTGTCTAATTTTGTTGAATAATATTAAGGTGTGGAGATTGGGAAGGTCAGAGAATACATAGTATTTATCACGATGCATATGAAACCATATCTTATTGCCATCTGCAGTGTAAATTGAGGCGTTGCTATTTGTGTAAAATGTGTCAACCGAAAATGATTTGGATGATAGGACACACATGGTTTCGTAAAATGTCAATATAATATTTAAGAATAATATTTATGTTAGCATAATCACAATATCCATGCAATACAACATAATCACAGAGATTTCAGTTTATTTCACGTATAGAAAGTTTCGAGGATAAATGTTCAAACAACATGGAAGAATAAAACTGCAAGTTTATAGCAAAAGTGCGAAAAGTGTGTTTAATTTGGCAATGTGACGTTATGTTGTGATGTTTCTATTGTTTGCTTTTCTTATGTGTCTAAAGAGTTTCAAAATAATTTGAAGTTGAAACTTCATTATCTGCCCTTAGTTACTTTTCGTAATGTAAATGTAAATCCGACATATTATTCAGATATTACTAAGTTGAAAAGATGTATCTCAACATTGTTTTGTGTACAGGAACATGGTAAATAAAATAGAAGAGCAGAAGATGTAGAAAATGTTCAAATTTCTGTGTATTTAACGTTGATGCAGTTGAGTTGCGTCATCAATTCTATGCAATACAGCAGGAATAGTACCTTTTGAATTGCATAAGTGTACTATGACAAAATTTTAAAATTGTGATAGTAAAATCGATGACTTTAATTACCAGCCTAAAACCTTCTGTAAGAATGTACTATAGGCAATAAGTTTAGACCTTTGGAATAGTAAACTAAACTAGAAATTTATTCATAAAATTAGTATGTGTCCCATGCCATATCACAATGTGATTGAGATATGTATAGCATATGGAAAGCAATGACAATATTGTTTGACAACTAATTCTTTTGCGTGAACGTGCTGAGCTTGATGCTAGTACAAAGAGAACCTTGATGTCCGTTTGCTCTAAGCCAAACGCGTAGTCAGTACGGAAATAAACTCCAGAAAGAAACGATTTTAGAGCTTTATAGAAAATATCTGCAGGTCATTACTTAACTCAGGAACTTCCAAAAGGTACGAGAAAGAGAAATAAAAAGTATCTGAGAACTATTTCACGAAGGGAAAGAAATAAATATTTACCTGCTTCGTGGTGTTCGATAACCCAGTGGTTTGGAATTGTTTAATTCGTTTTTAGGAAAAGAGAAGTGTGTAATATTTATTTCAAAGAAGTAAAATATTTTATTTCGTCTTGGCAGTTTCGTATTTTTAAAATATATTTATATCTTATTAATGTTGTTGTTGTTTTATACGCAAAGTCATCCTGTGTGCAAACTTGTGGTTAGTTTTGAACAGAACACGATTTAGATTTAAAAAAAAAAGATTTTAAAAACGTATAAGACTAATGACGTGTCAACACTTTAGGAATATCCTTCTTTGTTGACTTGTGTATTTTGCTAAATGCAGAAATTAGTTTACATTCCATTCACTCTTCCCGGGGTGAAAATCTGCCCGAAAATATTTAACTACCCAGCAAGGAGCTAATGTAAATTACATTATATTCCATGTCACTTTTGTACTGGATGTGTTCTTTAAAGAACGGTACCTAACTGAATCCATGTAACTCTTTATTTCTTCCTGTAAAAAAAATAAATAAAAACCTAGAGAAATCTTGATAGTATTTTCGAAACAACTTTCTACTAGGCACTAATTGGCATGGAAAAAACTTAGTTGTCGGTGAAAAAGAAATATAAATACACAGGGAAATTCTGGAATTTCCACTTCACCCATGAAATACTTCGAGGAGGCATACTTTTATTTGCAAATTGCATAATCAAACTTAAATTATGCGTAATAATTCCCTTAATAACTCTAACTAAGAAGGAGAAATTTGTATGAATATTAATTTAATATAATTAATTGGCATATCAAATAACGCAACAAGATGACTCACTGGTAGAATGCTAATATCTGGTGCACGGGGGTTCGGATGCGATATCAGTTCTCGCCAATTGGATTTCATTCTGGAGAAAAACCTTACGTACTGTCTTTTTTTCACGTTTTAGCCTTTCCTTTCACTTTCAATTTCTTCATTCAACCTCATTCTCATCATACCCATCTCTGTTAACCTACATAATGTAAACTGAAAGGTATACTTCCATGTTTTTCTCAATTCTCAGTCCATAATCCTGGAATGTTAATTAAACTAAACACTATCCTACAAAAATCTATTTGAATCGAAATGTCAATATTGTTGTACAAGTTTAAATTTGGGCGATTACGACCTAGCCTTTGGGAGAGATGAACACTACTGTATATAGAACATAAATATTATAGCAAGTACATTTATTAAAATAAGTAATAAGATAAATGTAAACCATTTCGTATGAATTTTTTGCGTAGCCTTCCTAAATGAGTCTTTTTTAAAGCCTCAAAACACTAAGCTTAGCACCAAGACCAAGGTTGCTATTCAACAAATACTAAGTGCGCTTGAGGGAGCTGTTTGCTTGAGGACCTCTCGTCAAAGCAGCGAATCTTTGTGTGGAATTAAATCGCACTAAGCTGGTCGGGAATGCTTTGCTTTCTCATGTGATTTGAATAAGAGATATGCAAATGTAAACAATTAACTATTGAGCATAATCAAAACGAATAAAAAACAAAATACACAAATATTAGACAATATGAAGGAAGATAATAAGATTTCGAAATTCAAATATTCTATGGATGAATTGGACAGCGATTCACCTAAGTAGATTATAGATGAGCTTAATAAGTAGAGACGCAAATTGTGTAGTTTTTAAAGCACCCACAGAAATATTGAGAAAGGAATTGACTCCTGAGGTGGCTTTATTTTTTCTTTCTTTTCAAGAGAACTCAGAAGGACGTTGATACAGAACATTGACCACTAAGTCGGGAGGCAGAATCTGGAAGTCTTCAAAATAAGGAGTTGGATCAACCCGAGAGAGTAAAAGCAACCGGTGGTCCTAAATCATCAAGTCCACCATCCTGATCATTTCTAGATCGCCGGTCGCTGTATACGAGCGGCAAGTTCCCCCGTACACCTCTTACCCGCTACTAAAGCTAAAAAGTGAGCGTTTCTAGAGCGTTTCTAATAAAATCCTATATCTCCGAAACTAATCGAGATATTAACTAACTTCTTTTACCGGTTTTATCTGTAAGATGTGGTTTACTCTTTTCTATATTCATGCTTTGGATATACGCAACAGTTTTTCGGAAATTTGAATATAAACATTAACAACTGACATATTTTGTCCTTAATATTTTCTTTTTGCTCTGTATCTCTCCAATGAGTTGAGATATAAAAAGAACATCCCTAATCAAATTTGTAGAGCATTAAATTATCTTTCCAACGGTACCAATATTGTTAGGTTCACTTCCAGAAGTAGCCGTACAGCGAGGTAAGTTTGAAGGCAAGTGCGCTTCGATTCGAATTCTGATGCTCTGAATGCCACCACTGAATTTCAGCTGACGTCACCCAATAAAGGTTTTGTTTCCCAGATAAAAGCTGATATTTTATCCAATATTTGAAGGAGAGTTCTCATCCTAATCCCTTGAGCTCTCACGCCCAGTCATGATAATTTCTAGATCTCTGGTCACTTTATAGAAGCATGAGTTAAGGATCCCAAAATTTTGGGATAAGTAGAGATGTCTTTTATTGTGTTAAAATCCCTTTACAGTTGATATTAAGGATGATTCCAATTTTTCAACTCTATTTGTGTGCGGTATTTCCATCGGTCGTCAAAAATAATTCTTTATTTCTTTAACAAAAATGTTTATCTTGTCATAATAAGAAAACAGAAAATATGAATAATATAAAAACATATGTAAAGATGTCTTAAGTGAGGTGAAACACCATTTACAGGCGATATACAGGGTGATTGATAACATTGTTGTGCACTTGAAGGGTATTTCTAAAATCAACAATGGGCCTATATTTTCTCAATGGTCACTAAACAATGTTTCTGCAGAAACGTCAATAATTATATTTGTGTGTAGTTTATGAGGATATTACATCGAACTTCATTAAATATGTACTAATTACTGGAAATAAGCAAAACTATAATAATATTCTACATTATAATATCAAATCTGCGCAAAATATTTGCAAAATTACATATTTCTTTAGTCTTTTGAATCTTCATCTGATGAATGATTTTCTGGTACGCAAACAAATGTATATAAATAAGTTATAACACTTGTTGCCATTACAACTACAGATTCTAAAGCTCTCCACTGAGCACGGGGACACATAACCTCGTTGTTGACGTGCCCATTAATTCCCCGCTCATACATTCATACATAAAGTACGCACACAATTGCAATTTTTGTGTCTCAGATATGTTTACATTTATATATAAGACTACTCTGGGCAATTTTACGCATAGATTCCTGAGTGTTCCATTCGGACATCAATGTTCCATTCGTAGTTTTCCAACCAAAATGTTCGGGTTGAAGGAAAGAAGAAATTGGATCCAGTTTAAAGTTGAGAAATTATGGGCCCATACAAAGGAACGCACAAATGTACTACACCAACAACACTGCGGAAGGAACAAATGTACATTAGGGAGTAAACCAAACCACGCACAGCATCCAGTGACCAACAGGTTTCATGCTGCATATCGAGTGTGCAGCCAGGGCGAGAAACGTACTTATTGTTTCATATTATCTATTATTTTTCTGTTGTTGGTATTGATGTATTATGTTAAAATATGTTGTGTCTGTATATTACTGTTAACCGGAATGCAGTGTGATTGTCTTCATTGTTGTCTCACATGTTAACGTTTCCTATACTCTTGCCTGACACTTATCACACGTCACTAATCTTTGCGAATCGATTCTGACGTACTTTCCTGTCACAAGTTTGTTATCTTTTGCGAGGCAGCATTTCTGTAATCTCTTCAGACGTGCGTCGTCGTTTCTGTGGTTTGGCAAAGACATGCAGAATTTTATGCGGTGTTGCAACCCCAAAAAAGTTAATTTTATAGTTCTTGGGAGCGGCTCGTTACATCGATTCCTCACAAACGCCATTGGAATTCCTACGCCAGAGGAAGATTTCCTGTTCACATTTACACACTATGTCACATGGTACTTCTTCTTTCTACGGCTTCTCTAACATGTGACCTTTTCTGAGTGAATTCTGTACCAAGTCTGTTAGTCACTGGATACTCTGCATGTTGTGATTTACTCCCTACTATACATTTGTTCCTTCTGCAGTCTTGTTGTTCTACATTTGTTTGTTTCTCTGTACGGACCCCGTAACTTCTCAACTTTAGAGCCTCTTGCCTCCCTCACTTGGCAACACTGATAACAATCTTTTGTTTGTTTTCTTTCACATTTTATGTCAATTGTTTTAACTCGAGAAAGGCAAACTTCACTATCAAACCATTAAAGGTAAACATACGTAATATTTATGTCCACACTAAATAATGAACTACAAATATACGATTCATATAGAAACTATTATTGTTGCTTTGCTCAAGGTTCCAAAATTGAAGTTTTATTGTTTAGATAGTATTACAACACAACTATTATCCAGGGCCGTAATTTATGGGGGCAGGAGGGACAACTGCAACCTAGGGAAGCTCCCCGCCGTTCGAGGGGTCCCATTTTAATAAAAAAAATCTTGCTTCATTTACGATACAAACATGAAATTATAAATGAAGCATCAAACAGGTTCCCTACATTACATAAACAAAACACTATACAACAGGAAAACAAAATGAGTCCTGGGCCCATTCCAGTAAAACATATATACTATTAGGAGCCCTAGAAATAATATTTATTCGTATGGTTTTGAGATTTGTCAATATTGTCTCCTTAATTAACTTGTCAGGTATGGAACGGGCCCAGGAGCGTAAGTAAGCGCCACGCAGATCTTGGGGAGCGCCCACAGGCTTTGGGGGCCCATAAAAAGTAAACGAAAAAAAGAGTTGGTCCCAAGAATTAGAAAAACTCCTTTTTCTAGGGGGCCAAATACGCTTATTAATGCTTGCCCACGGTGCTGCTATTATCTTAAATTTTTTTAGAAGTACATAGAAGAAGAGCAAAATAAACATTATTAATACTTAAGAACAAACGTCTGAGAAAGTCTAGATATATTACTGAATATTTTTGTTACTAGGAAATATTAGATTCATATTGGATAGTTCTTTCACCTTACATATGAGATTGGTTCGTAAATCACACACAGTTATGACACATTTTGATCTGATGTTCACCACATTCTTGCTTATTGCAGTTACGGCAATGTTCCTTCTTTGGATCTTCAGACTTGAATCTGTCATTGGATTTGTCTTCCAAGGAAAATCATTCTTTCCTAGCAATTCAGTAACACAATTAGATTTCTCTTGCCTTTCGTGAAATGGAAGTTCATTTGCCTTCTCATCTCTAAAACATACTGCCCTTTCTGTCTAATTTTATCCAGATTCTTCTCTTGAATGCGTGGCGAACGGCTATTTTCCTCTTTACTACATTTAAAAACTTTCCGCTTCTTTGGTTGGATTTGTGGTTTCACATTCAACAGTTCAAATTGCTGACACAAAATGTTGTTCAATATCATTTTCACTGGGATAATAATCTGGATCTTTGTCGGAGTCATCTGATTCTTCTTCTGATGTCACATCAAATTCAACGTTATCTTCCTCCATTTCTGAATCTGGGGTCTCCTCTAATATCCCTAAAATAGCTTCCTCGCTATTTATTGCACCACACCCGTTTATTTCTGTAGTAATAATAAATTCTTTACGAATAACAGTGGTCCTTGATGCTAAACATACGTAAAATGCGTGCAAGAAAACTAACGCTAAAGGCAAACACACTCTAAACTTCCGTGTAAGATTTTACGTTAAAATGTAAACATATGCCAAATTTACGTATAAGGTTCTACACTCAATCGTTTGGTACAGAGAACATAACGTCGGAACTTCAAGCCAACTAACCCGCGATAGCGTATCTAGAGGTTTGTATTTCCACACACAATTCCTGCTACGTCACATCAGTGTTTTCAACTCGTACAAATAAAATTTACGTAGTTTACCTTTCTCGGCTTAATGCCATAAAATAGCAACACTGTTTGTGCGACACTACTGTCGTGTTCTTGGTCACGTGTCCTCTCCCATAGGTATCAGGTTACCTGCACACATTTTATATTTTCTGCCTTTTTCCAGCGTTTTTGGAGTATAACTCGAGATAGCCTCATCCGGTCACTGCCTGGTTTATGTATTATATGTCGATGGTAAACAGGACATTTCCGCACTGAGCGAATATCACCACGATAATTAGCGATCCAGAATTAGTCAGGGTACCAATTTTCATAAGTATCTAGCTGTGACGATTTGCGTAAGTCCCTTGTTAGTATCTCCTTTCTCTCATTTCTAAGCATAATCCTCTTGTCTAGTTTGGCGTATGATTGTACCTTCATATTTGAACCGCATATTCTAAGAATCCTTGGGTGCGAACTAAAGATTATCTTCCTGCATTTTACTATCTCGCTTTCAATTCTGAATGTATTGCTCTTTGCGATTATACTGTAGTGTAACCTAAAGGTCAGAGTGAATACTATGGATCTATTGATTTCTAGCCTCTTGTTATGCTATTCTTTTCTTGCATGTCTATTATCACTTTTCATTCTCAACTTGTGCATTTTCTAACACATCATATCCGCTATTTGTCTATAATTATTCTGCGCAGGGGTGGAAAATCAACTAATTTAATAGAAAATAGACAAAACCTTCACATTTTTCATTGTCCTAAGAATGCAATCCCAGATCTTGGTAGCAAAATATATAATAAATCTGGATCTTACACCAAATATTGCATTATTTAGACTTTTGAAGGTGTAGTTGTTGTTTTGGTATACTGCATAGGAGTTATGAGAATTCACACAAAGTGGATTTTGGTTTGATAATTGTAGAGTCAGGTATAGTTCAATCGTTGCCACTATTCCTACATACCCTTTACTTTCTTTACTTTCTTTACCTCTTTCATAAAATACTTTTTTATTTCAATTTTTCTCTTCCTTGAACACAAGGCAACTCTACATTCTGATCATACCAATGATTGCACAGAATCTCCTGCTGGCTGACTACGAGTATTTTTTATCTAAATGATATCATAGCCTATTTTTAATTATGTACTTTTTATTGAAGTTTCCTTTTAACTTGCTCCCCCCTAGTTCAATATTTTAATATGGAAGGTTACTGATCATTTTGCACATCGACTGTTTCCTAATTACACAACAAACGTCTATATAGTCTATATCTACAACTAATACTACTACAGTTAGTACTATATATATAAATAATTAATTTTATTTCATTACTCTTCTAAGTTTTCAGTAGGATTTGATTTTTATTTTTACAACTAAAGCTTGACTTAATTACATTCTCTTCGAAAGAAACTGGCAATGTATTGTATATGTAACACAAAGAAGCATTATTATAATTATGACAATGTATAAAACTTTATTTTACTTATTGATAGAATTAGAAGAACACCAAATATTCACTTACTTTAGGGATCCAAATCGTGTCATTTGGAAGTTCTCGTCATCACAGGCTGGATAACATTTACAATCTTCTCTAAGTCTTGGTTCCTTTTCTTTCAAAAAGACCAAAAATAGAGACACTTGTAGAGAACGCAACAAATTTTATATTGTATTACAAAGAATTGAATATACTATAAGTGCATGCCGAATGAAGAATTGATATTTCAATCCATATACTAGGTAGAAAAATACAAAAAAAGAATCGTAGAACTCAGAAACCTTACATTGTTACAGAAGATAGAGGTTTGATTTACGAATATAGTTCATGAAAATCATACTCCACGTTAACTAAATTTGCTCGTTTCATAAAATGAATCGTGCATTAAAAAGGTGTTTGTTGAAATTCAAATGAAAAAGAAAGAAAAAGAAAAAACGAAAAAATAAAAGAAATAAAAAAAGAAGAAGAAAAAGAGTAAATTTCCAAACTCTATATTATCATGAATTATTTTAAATACTTCTAGCGTTTGATTATGAATGGCAATCAATACAAATATAAGCACCAAAAGTAATTGCAAAACATAATCCTAAAACGTTTTCTATTAGCTGGTGAATGTAATTTTCCTGGAAGGCACATATTTTATGTATTTTCACTAATTTAAAATCTATTACTATTATTAACGTAGTAGTCAAACTCGTTGCATCAAATTGTCATGAAGTTGTAAAAAAGTCCATATTTTTCAAACCACGAAATACGTATTTCAGAAATGAATATCATGTATGACGATACTGAAAGCTGTTCAGACACGAATAGTGAACGTTTACATTTTCAGTTAACATTTTATGAAAGTTTACATTTCCAGTCATTACTCAAATATCTTACAAACACTTTCATCGAGTTAAGTTGATTTTGAATTTAACGTTCCTTTCAGCAGCGTGGCTATATGAGACGGGACCTATAGTATATTTGACTTCCAATCAAAAAGATCATTAAATGAAATAGGCAATTAATACAGTCTTAACAACCGGCTCCACACGAGCTCCCGCCGGAAGTGGAACCCGCGTCTCTCACGCCTAGGAACACTTTCGTAGCAACTATAAAATTGCATTATATTCTACAAGATTATTTAATGCTTGCTAATATTACGCTCGAAGTAATCAAAGTTGAAGTCTTGTATTAACATATTTGTTTTCACCTTTGATACTTTCCACTACATCTATTTATTTCCTTGTGTGTTAAATAGTTATTAATTTAAACATCATAGATATTTTCTATCGAGTCCTTCAAAAAACATAATTACAAAGAATCGTTAAAGTAATTACACGTTAATAGCTTTTCAATTTTAATTTACCTGCAGTCTTGAGGAATTTTTTGTTGTACTCTTCCATCACAACAAAAGTTAAAACACGTTCCCACTGATATTACTATCTCCTTGTGCATACTCTACTTATTCATTGAATTCTATTTTCTGCTACAATCATTTATCCATAGCATATAAACATTGTTGAAAGAAGTGCACTGGATCATTCATAAACAATTTATAAATTCCTATGACTGTAATTCAAATTATATAACATTTTAGAAGATAATAAGTAATAGTTCTTTAGTTTAAGAGGAAATAAATAATACTCGTTTTATTTCGAAGGAAACTGAACCAATATATGTTCGTAAGTAAGAAAAGCATACTAAGTCTCCTTTAGAGAAATGAATAATAGCATTTCAAGGCAATTAATAATCCTGAGAAAATTTCACCGATATACATTGAAATTGCTTGAGAAGTTTCAAGATTTTTTTTTAACATTTCTAATATAAATATTTTCTCCACACTAATATTTTAACTTTAACATACATATATTATATTTGTAGCTACGTTGTTTCCTATACTGTGTGATTCGGTTACTTTTAATGTTAAGATTTTTATCTTTTGATTTTCAGAAGAGCCTCCTGGACCAGTGGTAGGATAGGCTTGTTCAAAATCTGTCTTTCAAATGTTTCTCTGCAACGCATATTTCTAATCTGAAGAAAATGTTTCCTTGCCGTCAGTAATGGGCGCATTGGATCTTACTTGTGAAAGTTCAATAAATTATAATTTTGTGGTTAGTTCCGAGCATACAATTTGCAGACAAATAACTCCTATATATCTACGTGAAACATAAGATAAATAAGTATCACGATTCTTTATTTTGTCTTTTCATCTTAAGTTGTAGTAACAAGAAATCTTAAGATTAAGTGTTGATTTTGCTACTAAATCATTGCCAGTGGTACACCAGAAACTATGCTTCCAGTACAGTACGTTGGTCGTATTCATCAATATAAAATGCATCGACTAACTTGAGAGTACTTTCTTTCTAAGATATATACTTTTCGAAGAAATATCAATATACCTGAAACACCAAGTAATATATATCCATAATGACGAAATTTTCTTCTACTGCACAGAATCTCACATTATGAATTTTATATACATGAGTGCCATATAGACTGGTGCAGGACAAAGACTGCTCAAGGTCTAACGCGAAGGTAACGCCAGACTTCTAGGACTTCGACTTTTAAGTAGGAAATGCAGTCATTATCATCCAGGACCAACTTTACTTTTCAGGATGTATCATAGTACAACTATAGAGAAGCAAATATAAATTCTTCGCCGCAAGAAAGCCAAGCTAGAATAAGCACACTTCTTGTCTCTATGGGAAATCTGTGTATACAACATACATTGATACTTACTTCGTTCCTTTGAGATACAAGCCATTCCTTCCACATCACATGGTTTATAGTGTCCTATGGAATAGAAACCATACATATTTACAACTAATTAAATTAACAGAATTTAAGTCTTATCAAAAGGAATAAACATTTTCATATTTATTTAGTGCATATATAAAATATTGTTGAAACTAGATCTGGAAGTTGGGGAGGAAAGAAAAACATAATTTATGTTGGATCTCCTTAAATAGTAATGGAACTAGTTCAGTTATAATAATTACTGAACAGTAATAATGCAATTTTATCCACTCTAAAATATCTTAGACTGAAGAAATTAAATTTAAAATATTTGCAAATGTAATGAAACTACTAGCCTCCTACACAGATAAATTTGATATCTCATTGTGTCATCTACCTACTTCGAAAAATGTTTTCAATATTATAATCTTTAAGTCTTATCGTTTCAGCGCGAAGAATGTTCACTTCTTCCAGTTGTACATAAAAAAGAACACTAACATATTTCTACTGACCATCAAATTCTTTAAATATTAGAGACCATAAATCATTGAAACTCAGAAATATATAAACTTCTAATAACTACGTTAGAATAAGATATTAAATTACGATGAAAATTACATGCTATTCCAGGACGTGGAAATACCAATTTCTTGTATGAGTAAAGGTTTATGTAATGTAGAACGTAGAACAACAACAAGAATTATATGAAACTATCTGAAATACCCGTTGTTTTTACGGAATGAATAGATCTATGGAAAATCTTTGGAACTCATACTCCTTTGCATAGTTTCAATAACAGCGTAATTATATATATATATTCAATTCCATTTTAGGACAAATTTTGGATTTACCTTCACTCGAAAGATATACCTTTTAGTTAATGTGACATGGTGAAAGACTTTCAGGTATCTACTATGCTCCCATACTCATTCCAAATTAGTGAGCTGAATTCAATGTAAGATCACAAAAAACTGAAAACATCAATTTAAACGTGCCGAAAGAAACACAGAAATTGATATTTTTACTCCTTGAAACATAATATTGAAAAGTGCATGGATTACGACTTCGCTCATTCGTTATAAGGAATTTATACAGAAGTTTGATCTTTGTACATTGAGCTGATTGTATGAGGCATTCTTTCCTTAGGAATAAATTTAAACCCCCTATTCACTTAGTGTATGTTTTTGCTTGAAAATTATGATTGAAACCTAGTGCATCTCTAATCTTGATGCGATATTCGGGTACCCAAATCCAAAAGAGCCAGATCTCCACAGCAAGCAAGTTGCGTTCCTTCGGATCTAATAAACTTTTATTCCGATAATCCCTATTTATACATTGCAAATTCATTTTAAATGTAGTATTTCTTGGTTTAAACTTCCTGTATATGTTTTCTATTTAGTACATATTCGCTTCTCTAATTATGATTTAGTACGACCATACAGAAACAAACAATAGAAACACTTCGTTATGATTGGAACATATGAATATATGGTAAAACGAAGCAGGTTAATTTATCGAAGTTAGCGTGGTGTATCATATTTGGTACGTTACAAGTCTAAATCCAAATAAAATTTTCACGTCAGATCGAGCTCTTTTACGTTTTCTTATTTTGACATTTATTTTTTAAAAAATAATATAACACCTGAAACACTTGAAAATTAATAATAACTGAAAGAATGTATTATGGAATATTATGTTGTTTAAATTTCTCCTTAGATAGTTAAATATTCCTAATAGATGACATTGCATTAATGGATTGTTCACCAATGTCTATAGCTAAGCAGCTTCTTTGGAATTGAAATATGCGATATGAGGTATGAGGTATCATACCCTCAGTAGTGGGGCGCGGTGGCTCAGTGGTAGAGCGTTCACCTCCGGTACTTGGGGTCCCCGGTTCGATCCCAGCTCGCGCCGTGTGGACTTTGTGGTGGACAAACACCGTGCTCGTGGGTTTTCTCGGAGTTCTCCCGTTTCCTCCCACTTTCTTATTCCACCATTTCACTCATTTCTCATTATCACCGTCTCCTTTAGCCTAACCGGCATAGGGACGTTAAACTTAAAGATTTCATTTCATTTTTTACCCTCAGTAGTGCAAATCGAGAATGTACCAGCTCTGTATATGATTTTATTAGCATTTTATTAAACTAGCATTCAATTAAATTTTGACATTTATATCGCCTTAAAGTTCATGACTTCAAGTCGGACAAACATTAGTCACTGTTTTTGATCAAGAAAATACCATTTGTTTTCTAAAAGAAGTGTAATAGTGTTGTCAATAAGGTGTAACGTATTAATTGTGTAACGTATTATATCGATTCGATTCCCGGTGCAGAAGTTATTTTTTTTTAAATCATTCTATCTTTTTATCAATACCGCTATCGAGTTTCTAAAACAATGAGTAATAAAAATATCAAGTTGTCTAGAAACAAGTACTGAGAATTTATTCTCGAAATGCCGTTATTGTATCAAATCTGAAGGTATGGGTTGCAGCGAGTGAGACCTTACACCATTGGAAACGTGAATATTGCATACAGGAGATTTGTGAAAGTTTTTGAAATTCTAATAATTATTCGTAAGGTATTGCACCCTGAAGATATTTAAACTTTCCGAAAAGCTGTGCTACATCCTATGATTTTATTTGAATAAAGGCGCCAAGATCATCAATGGTAAAATTGATTTTGAATTCCTATTATCGCAGATAAACCTTCGTCTTCCTCCGCGGCGAACTCGCTCTCTAAACTTACTAACCTACGAGACTCTCAGGTTATCAAATGTTAAGCATTCCCTGTTTTATAGATTAGCACCAAGGTATAGCACAATTTCAACAGATTTCAACATTTTTACTACTGAACGAAGCTTTAGAACTCAACTGAAGAGAATATTGTAAATTTAATGGTGAACTTTCTTTTATTTATATTTGGTTTTCTCTTTCTTTTTATATTTGTGTTTTCGGTGTTCATGTTTTCCAGTTTCAGCCAAATGCCTCGCGCTTTATGAAACAGGTTTATTTATTTACTCACTATGAGAAAATATGTGCTGTTTGAGGTAGAAATTCGTAATGAACAAAACAAACAGAATAGTTAAGTCGCTTTTGTCCTAGAAACTTCGAAGCTAGATGCTTCTTGCAGTTAGCGTCATATGAAGGCAAAAATAGATGATATTCTGGCAAAACTAGATAAGTAGAAGGTTGTGACCAGTCACTACATAGCACATGAATTAATCTTCCCTCATCATAGTGTTAAGGCATTTTGGGAAAAGGTGCTACCAAAAGAAGATCAACATTTCGATGGCAACGATCTGACTTGAAATAATTTGCTCCATTGAATTTCTATATCCGAATCTATATTCAAAAGAAACAAAATCAGTTATTTCTGAACCAGTTGGGAAAAGTGAATAGCACACGACATTAGTGTGAGAAAATGTATTGAATGATGTGAATAGAAGCTCCACGACTGTTGCAATAATACTAATAATCACAATGGTTAAGCTATGCGTTTATTGGCACTAGAAAGATATCGGGTATCATGAGCTTCTCCAGCATTATAGAACGTTATACTCGGAAATATACTGTTGTCAATTAGCGCATGCGCACCTAGCAATTTAAAAGGAACGGCCGGAACTACCTAACAGAATGTATGTCGTGTACAACACTGACAACACTAGGCTACATACATATTTAACACCCGTCAGAACTCGAGAGAATATGGCTGGAAATTGTATTGTATTCACTGTAAAGCCCGTAACAAGAACAGTCATATTATCATTTGAATTGGTGTAATTGGTGTCAGCAGAATTCGACAAAATTAGTTTTAAACAATACTGCAGGAACCAACTGTTTCAATTCTTTGACAGCAAAAGAAGTTCTACAGCAATGTATTACGGTGTTTTCGGAACAATGATAGCAATTAATCTAATAAAACTTGGCTCATGCCTTCAAGATGTTGAACTTCAACCCAATAGTTTTTAGACAAACTCACCTTTACTCGATTTTACTCATTTCTCTTTGACATATTTTGTCATATTTGTCACTGTGTTAGGTTGATTGATTGAATAATTTACATATAATATTCCTTTCCAGCATTAATGTTATATAGTATGGAACGCCAAATAGTACCAGATATAATTGGAGTTCAACACCTTACCCCTTCCATGGAAGACGATGTTGTACATGGCAATTATAATAGGAACAAGGTAAGTATTTGTTCATTCATTTCCACAACAGTTACGATTTTGTCACTTCAAAATATACATTGTGAAAATTGATTCTATTTGTTAAGAAAACATCGTGGAAAGACTCTGTTACTACTTCCAAACGATAATAGTGGTCGAATTAGAGTTTAGTGTTTCTATTCAGCTGCAATCTTATACGAGAACTAGATTCATACAACAAACTTGATTTCGAATCACATGAGCACCTGTCGGGAATCACACCATTGTCTCACTTGCAAAAGTGAATAGTAAAAGATATGACTATAATTAATACACTGTACTCGAGCTATGACATTTTTTATTTAGAGTTTGTATAATATTGTTTCCTAATTGAATTTGAAAACAAAGAAATTCTTCAAGAATTATTAAAATAAACACCACAAGTCTCGATTTTATGTTAAAAGCGCCTCATATTAAAATTGGACGAACTAACCCTAAAAACAAGTAATTTTACATCATTTGGTAGTGCAACCTTCTACTTATTTAATTCTTGATTGGGAATAACTACTTTTTAAAAATCTGTCCACTAATTATAGTTTGATGCTAACAATAACACATTAATTATAAAAACTATCAGCGTTGTCCGAAATGTCTTTAAGAGTTACATAATAATTAATATGACACTTTCTTTTGAGGTTACATTAAACAGCTAGCATGTTCTTGAACAATTTTTCAAATTTAGTATTTATTTATACACTACTAATAAATATCTGGTACAACTTATATCCGTTACTAAGGACCTTCATTACTTAGTATTTCTTTGAAAGTTTTTTTTTTTTTAATTTTCATTTTCTTTAACCCTTACTTATTAGGTTTGCTATGTTTCCTGTGGTAATAGGGTTTCATAATTTCAATCTAAATAAATTAATATTCACTAACCTGTATGTTTGCTTTGAACTAACTTTTGTAAGTTTACCTCATGTAGTTTACATTTCTCTAAGTCACGTAACTTTATATTCTTAAGACTTTAACGTCATGTTTGCTGTTTGTGATGTCATTTCTTATTTTTTACATGGAACCTTATTTTAAAATTACTTTAATGAATACAATATTGCAAAATTCGATGATCACCCTTCAATCAATTATAATAGACAATTCATCTTCAATCATACACTGCGTTTGGAAAAGAACTCCTTAGTTTTAATGTGTCCTAGAATTTGTACAAAGGGCATACACTTTTGTAGTTTGTGGTGTTTGAGTCATCAACTCTTCAAGTTTGGCTCCTCTGAAGTTGGCAGGTCTGCTTGACCTTCAAAGGGCACCAGTGCTGTTTGTTTCCTCTGTTTACTCAGTTCAGTCCTGGCAGGCGTACAGTGCAGAGCAACTCAGCAACAATGTGTACTCCACAACAAAAAGCGCAGTTTGTTATTTGGCTTGTGAAAACTGAGTCAGTTATAACAGTGCAACGTAATTTTAGACGTCAGTATGGTGGTGAACCACCTACAGCAAAACCTTTCCGTCAGGCTAAAGTCTTTCAAGGAAACCGGTAGTGTTTTAAAAGCAAAACCAACAGGGAGACCGAGAATGTCTGAAGATGTTGTTGAACAGATCCGTCTTTCTTGTGTTCGGAGCTCGAAGAAGTCATTGGCGAAACGTAGTCTACAATTAGGAGTTCGTAAAGGTACTGTGTATGATGTTGTGCGTAAAAGACTTGAGTTGCTCGCCTACAAATTGCAACTGTTACATGAAATTAAACATACTGATAAAATCGAAAGGTATGAGTTTGCTGCTGACTTTCTACACAGAATTGATGATGACGTCATTTTTTAAAGAAGATTCTCTATTCTAATGAGGCTCTATTTCATGTCAGTGGAATAGTTAATCGTCATAACTGCAGAATTTGAGGGACAGAGTGTCCTTATGAAGTTATTCACCTTCAACGTGACTCTCCCAAACTTAATGTGTGGTGGGGTTTGATGGAAGATCGTGTGATTGATCCTTTTATTTTTGTAGAAAAAGAAACAATAAACGGGGACGTTTACTATGACATGCTGACAAAGTACGTGTTTCCCCAAATGGACGATATTGAAGCGGAAAAGGGACTTATGTTTTCTCAACAAGATGGCACCCCACCACATTACAGTAACCATGTGCGTGCGGCTCTTGACACTCGCTTTAGATGAAGGTGGATAGGCAGAGCTGGCCCAATACCTTGGCCACCACGAAGCCCAGACTTAACCCCAGTGGGGTTTTCGTTTTGTGGCCACATAAAAAATGTCCACAGTGAAAAGATCAGAGACATCAGTCATTTACGGGAAAGAATCGTCGCGGCTGTTGGGACAGTTACCCCTGAAATGTGGGTGAATACGTGGCGAGAATTGGAATATCATCTCGATGTGTGCAGAGCCACAAATGGATCCCACGTTGAAGTCTACCAATATTAAACAAAACTTAAAGGAATTCAATTTCATGATATCTATTCATTGATGTAAGTTTTCATTCCCAATACTTAAAACTAGGGAATGCGTTTTCAAACACCCTGTATAATCTATCTTTTATCAGTCATATTTAAGTAGATCAAGAAATAAAGACCACATTAAATTTATCATATTTGATTAAAATTCTTCTCCGAAAGTTACTTTGTATTCCCTCCATTTTCTCAATCTCGTATTGTTTGTTTCTTTTTAATTCTTAAAACCAACAACAGGTATTTGTTCAATACTTCCAGTCTTGTTTAAAAAATTAAATTGCTTCGCCATTTGTTATATAGATCTTCATTGACAACGTTTATTCATATTATTCATAGAAATAAAAAAAACACAACATAGTATAACTTATTTTAGACATTTCCGTTACTATCTCATTCTTGGAATCATATGTAAAGTTCTAAAAATTAATATTGCATAACAAACTAAATTATCAATCACGCCTGCAAACTCTACAACGCTCTTTATAGTTGTTCTTTATTTTACGGATACGCTATTTCTTCTACTACAATTAATTCTCTACTACCATACATTGCTAACAAATGGATTAACTTTTGTAATATATTTCAGTGTAATATATATTATAATCATATATGCTGTACGAGGTGCCACCTAAAATATCCATTTTTTACTGGCGAAACCAGTACCACTACGACCTTCCGCCGCTAGATTTCTCGAGGTATTAGCTACTGTACCACGAAGTTGCCTCATCTTTGGTGCATTCAGTTCTGAGTTTTAATTGTGTGTGTCAGTACGTCTTTCAGTGTTTCTGTGACTTGTCGAATGACTAACCTTAAGGAGCAATGGTGAAGTTTAAGGAAACTGCAGCCGAAACACAATCCACGCTAAAGGAGGCATTTCGTGGAAGTGCCCTGACTCAAGTAAGAACATTTGAGTGGTTCAAGTTTTTCAAAGAATTCAGCGTATCTGTGAAGGACGCCAAACTCTGGTCCACCGTTAACATGCACAACACCGGAAATGATCTTGAAAATAAGTGGTGTAATTCGGGAAGATACAAGGTAGACAATTCACGATGTTTGTACCAGACGTCGACTGTCGTACGGTAAATGTCAACGAATTCTATCTAGTGAACTAAACATGAGACGAATTGCAGCGAAGTTTATTTTTTGGCTTCTCAATATCGACCCAAAAATCTGAGGATTCAGACGTGCACTGAGCTGCAGCAAAAAGAGATAGAGTGTCAAACCTTCCTATAAAGAGTCATTACAGGGCTGTTGTTAAGACCCGGAAACAAAGCAACAAACATCATAGTGGAAGACACCATCTTCTCCAAGGGCGAGATAAAGCTCGACAAGTTCTCAGCAACATCAAGTCGAGGCTTATCATTTCTTCGACATTGGAGGAATTGTGCCTTAGGAATTTGTTTCACCTGGTCACTATGTCAACGGGAAATTTTACAACCATGTTTCAAAGAGTCTGAGAGAAGATGTTCAGCGCAAACAGCCAGAGCTGTGGCAAACGAAAGATTGGTTACTGCACCATGACAACACACCCGCGCTTACCTTGCTCGTTGCGAAGAAATTCTTGGCAAAAACAACATAGAAGCGGTCTTTCATAATCTCTAATTACCTGACCAAGACACGTGTGACTTCTAACTGTTTCCGAAGATAAAACTCACGATGAAAGACAGACGTTTTCATTCCATTGAATATATCGAAGTTGAATCGCAACACAATTCAATCTGCGGATTTCCAGGAGTGCTTGGAAAAATCGGAACGATGCTGTGATCATTGCATACATGTCGGTGGGGTAACGGAGGGCATTAGGAGGTAGGTATGGTCTCTTTTTTATTTTTACAATGACAATCTCGGATATTTTGGCTAGTATAATCTTTACACATCTAAAATTAATCATTATTAGCAATAACTAAATTTCTATTTTTCTTGAACATTTCATTCTTGAACAAACATTTCATACCTTCCGTTTCTCAAATAAACTTTTTTCACTTGAATATCGAATCTACTAACATATCTTATCTAGTACTGACATTTTAACTTTGAAAAGTTATCATTACAAAGTTAGGCATATCGAAGTCTCTTGAGTTGTAGTATGATAGTGATTTAAAAATTAATGGATTAGCCTGTTACTAATTTTTCATACAGTAATGTATATTGAAGGAACTTACGATTTTGACTTTTTAAAAGTTGATACTATTGTAATTTGTTCTCATAATTAGTTTTATATTCAACTATTCGCGTTCTTGTCTCCCTATTGTTTATCGTCATTTTAGTATTGTATTTACCCCAGCTTTAATTTCCGTCTATTTGCAAGAAACATGAATATTGCTATTAGCTTTAATTATTTTTGTTCTCAAGCCTCTTTTCACCCTTTCATCTTTGTAATCACTTGAAAACCAGGTATCAGTTTAATGGAAATGGAAGTTATTTTTCAATTCTATCTTATCATTTGTTTGAAACTGGATTGTTTACGAATAAATCTTCAGTTTTAGGTAATTTAAAGTTTCAATTACTGTTGAAGATAACGCAGGCAATTGAATATTGTCAAATAAACTTCACGTATTTTAGTTTCTATTTGTACAAGAAGAATGGAGAAACAGCTTCTATAAGTTATATAGTAACATTTACATCGAATGTTCCTCCAGCTTGTGCAGATACAACTTTAATTGTCGTAGGGTGAGTGTGAATAAGTTCAGCTGTCTCCAGTAGTCAGCCATTTTTAATAGCAAGCAATTAAACAAGCATGCTGTAGCCTGTTATCAAACAAATAGTCAACTAATCCTAAATGAGGGCTTCAGTAGTTAAATTGATGTGTTCTGGTTTGGTGTGACATATCGTGTCAGAAAAGAAAAATATCATTTGAGGTCTGCTGATACAAATGAGCAAAGTACACATTTTGTTAATAAAAAAATAAGGAAGAAACTTTACAGTTGAGTTAAAACTATATCATTGTAAAATAGTATGGGTTATTTCTTTTCTCTATGCATGAATGTATGTAGTTTGTTGAAAATTTTGTGGTAGTCGATACAAATCAAGATACTGTGTAGACACAAGGGGGCTGACTACAAGTTCCATTTTCGATAACCTCTCCCAGTACTCAGCCATTGGGGTTTGACTACTGGAAATATGCATCATTTCCGTTATCGCATAAGAATTTTCCACATTTTCAGATGAATGCATGCTCAAGACAAAGAAGTAGCGAGAAAGGATCCTTGATTTCATTTGCCATGGGTCAGTCCCCCCCTCCCATTACATCCAACGGACGACAACTAGATTTCATATATTCCAATAGTTACCCACCTATCATCCAGTCAATGTAAATGCATATTTGTCCAACTCAGGCGTTTTAACTAATACGTGTAAGACTTTTCTAACGGCTTAATGAAATATTAGCTGTTATGAGATCACTAATTGCATCATGCAAGAATAACTCACTTATAATATTATCCATTTCAATTCTTGTATTTTCCTGGAACTGAGGAAAAAAGTTTAAGGACTCATGGCACGCCTGAATTGTCTCTCTAAAATGTAAAGGGCAGGCGGTCGTTGAATATTTGAAAACTAATCTTAAGAATAAAGAAATGAATGTTGATCTAATTCTTGAAGAAATCGCAAATGCGAAAACATTTGCTGTTTCTGATTCTATTACGGACGACACAGGAACTAGTAATCTTCAAATTCCAACTGCTTCAACATCATTGGACGAAATCAACACAAATCTACAATGATCAAAATTAAGCTGTGCCCTAGTTAATACTGAAGTGTCATCTGGTTTGTTAGAAAATATGGTTGCAGGGACATATGAAATATCCGACTTTGGTTTATTAGTACCTAGTAAAAACAAAAAAGGAACTCATTCAACGCGAGCGATGAAAATGAGGACATTAACTCAATGTAATGAGCCTACCATTATTAGACATTACAACACAAGATACAGATGTTTCATCCCATTTGGAAGAGCAGGGGACTTCTATGAATCCAAGAAGCTACTTTTCTTTAACGAACGTAACTGTTCCAGATTTTGAAAGAACACCTCCTTTGTCTGGAGCAATAAAAAACAAGACACCTGCGACTTTAACTAGCAAAAACTACTAAGTGCGATTTCTTCAAGACCGTGGAGAAACTACGAGGATTTAAAAAGACTGAAGAAGGAAAGAGACGAAGAACAGAACGGGATCATCAAACCGATCTAAAGACAATGTAAAGTGTAGAGCTTGCATCAAAAGCAAATTACTGGCTTTTGAAGATGATGAACTTAAAAACATAGGTTGCGACTCCTGTCAATGTTGTTATCATCTAATATGTACAACTATGAACAAATTATCATATGTTAAAACTTCCGAGAAAGTTTCTGTGTGCCCTGCGTTTGGTTAGAAATTATGCTGACGTTATATAACCAAAACAGAATTATGTTATTTGGAGAATTATACCATGAAATAGCTTATTAGTTTCGACAGTTTTCTGAAGTTTTGAGACTGTGCAATTACTAATACTTTATTAAACGCTCTGGTCTCTTTAAGAACATGAGCCTATGCTCCAGTAGCGGCGCTAGTTCGTAATAGTGGGTGAGCAAGAGGGGAGGCAAGAAAAAATTTGTGGTGCCAAGGTAGCAACACTTGTTTTGCATTGAATATTATTATTATCAGTTGTATATATTATTATTATTATTATTATTATTCATGGTTGTAATAGAAAAATGGAGGGCTAGAAGGGGCGAAAAGAAAATATTGGAGTGGAGTCGCCTCTCTTCGTTCCCCTATAGCGCCTCCACTTCTGTGGTCATTTGAATAAATTTGCGTTGCTTAAGTTAGAAAGTTAGCTTAATAGGTATACTTTAATTCCTGTTTTGTACTTTTATTTAGATATACACAAAGGATTTAGTGTCCTCTATAAATACTGAATTTCATTTAACCCTCTGTATGTCTTTTATTTACCTTTAAATCCGTGATATTGAATGCGAGGGACTACTAGGGTGAATACTGGCTGACCTCTGGGTAACTGTTGACGTACCACTGGATTCTTACAGGTGATTTCGGAAAGTTATTAAAAACCGAGTTAAAAGTTTACTTCTGCACATAATCATGTCACATATTCATGTTTTAAGCTGTATTCGTTGTACATAGGCGATGTAAAGGTGATGCGATGAGAAAATCTACATATAATAAATTTTCGAAATGGAATTCACCCATGAAGGACTAGTGGCACATTTACCCTATAACATTCAGATTTGTGAGGATGGCAAAACCATTTTAAATCTGGATGTCACATTTTATGTCTTTATTAGACTTATTCACATTATTAAATGTGTATTTGTCTGGTGGAATGCTTTGCGATTCATAGCCCTAAGTATTCTCAATCCTATATTCAGTTAATAAAATAACAGTTTGATAAAATGGACATGTATTTTTTTCTGCCAATATCAACCAAATTATCATGTTAGTCAATTGCTTTTATTTTAATTTCCACCATCTTATATCTTCCTACGGGACAAAAAGAATATACTATTTATAAATAGTTCTATTATTTAAAACCTGCAGCTGTCTTAAATGAATTAATTAACCTGCTTCTAGAGAAGCATTTTCATAACTTTCGAGAAATTTGCTATCAACCTCATTAAAATGATTATTTACTGCGTTGAGAGAGTCAAAGTTTGGAAAATTGTTCCCAATCAATGTGTTCTCTCCTCTAATATTTGTTCAAGCTCAAATCTAAAAACAATATGGAAAATTTCTATTGATATATCATTATTATCTGTGTCTATTCCTAGTGTTACTGAAACAATCCTCTGACACTCTTTGTTCTATTTCAGATTCTAAATATGTTTAATGTTTCTGAAATTGTATTGGCCTTCTGCAATGACAATTTCTTTATCACCATATATAAGTTAATTACGTTCTTCTATTATGTTTAAGGGGGCCGCGTTGGCTCAGTGGTAGGGCGTTCACATCTGGTGCTTGGGGTCCCGGGTTCGATCCCAGCCCCCGCCAAGTGAACTTTGTGGTGGACAAACACCGTGTGCGTGGGTTTTCTCTGGGTTCTCCCGTTTCCTCCCACTTTCTTCATTCCACCATTTCATTCATCACTCATCATCACCGTCTCCTTTAGCCTAACCGGCATAAGCGTGGGACGTAAAACTCAAAGATTTCATTTAATTTTTTCTATTATGTTTAAAATTAAGTATGTACTATAGAAAACACCAAATGTATATGTAAATTGTTCACCGTGAAGTATCTTCTTTAATATAGAATTTTAAGCAAACAATTCAGAAATCCTTTATTATATAACGAATTAAAAAGACTTGTTTATCAAAAGTTTGGTATATCACAACACAGAAAGAAATAAATGTTCTAGAGACATCATTCGAAAATTGTATATAATTTGAAGATGAAAAAGAAAATATTATGATTTGATAAATATGTTTATTTTACGTTAATCACTTTATCAGTATTATTTTTAGAAACTACAACTTTTATTAATGTATTTATTTCCGTAAATAATAAATACAATTTGTTTCTCAATACATGTTGCTATTGTAGAGACTCGCATGTGCGAGATTCGATAAAAATTTCGTTTTTCCGATTACTATCCTCTGATACATACCGCTCTTTACATATACCTGGTTTCCCGTTTTCATTGTTTCACTTCCCTAATAAATGTAAATAGAATTTTTACCTCGTTTCCACTTAATGTATTAAATTAATAATACGCTCTGTTTTACCACCACTCAAGTGCTATATGCATTATTAAAAAAATCAACTTTGAGTGGATTCGAGCTGACTTACTTTGGATTTATAATCTAGTGTTTGAACCACTACATCAAGATCGTTGCTTGGTAAGTGTTTAGTTGCTAGCATATTTGTTCGCATTTGTATTTTATGCTCCCACTTCGACACGCTTTACTCTTTTTTATCCGTATATAAACTATTTCTCTTCTGATGACGTCATTAATTTACATCACGCACTATTCGTATTCACAGTTTGTGCCCCTCTTCAATGTCTTATTCAGATTAGGCTTTTCTCCTTATCCTTCACTATCATTTGATTGATTTAATTCTTATACTCTTCACGGTTATAGCACACGAATGCCAGACTCATTAAAGAGACGTACATTTACTTTCGTAACAGAGAGTACATATTTTTTATTTTAATATATAACGTTTCTATTCCTTTGACTTCATCTTCCATTTTACCACGTATTGGCTTGATTATTTGAAGTAGTTCATATATATTATTTTGAGGATAGTCGTTCCTATTCAAGTAGTTACTAAAATTTTTGCATATTGCTGAACATCTTTTGTGTGAATACGATAAATATTCCTATTTGCCTGTAAACATATTTCCCTTTTGTCCTTCAATGATCACATTATATTGGAAGACATATTTTAAATTTTCGACAAATCTAAAACCGACATACCCACTTGGTAACTTTATTTTATATGTACAGTTACCTACATTTCTGCATTCACCTTTGTTAGCCCAGTGCAATTAGACAAAAAATGTTCCAAACCCGGAAATTTATAATAACAAGCCGAGAATTGTTAGAGATGTTCATATCGTTGTTCTGAACAACACACTCAAAGTCCCAAAAAATCCCACTTGAGGAAACCAAGATATGACGTCATCAAAATGGTCTACGACAGAATTTATCCCTTAAATTTCAAAACGTCGTATCTTCTTGTCATTTCAAGGTAGAAACTTCGTTCTTGCTTCATTTTACTTACAATAGATTCAACATTATTATTTATAACGACTCCTTGTCATACACTATTGCTGTCTTTAAATATGGCGATTTAAAATGAAAGGATTGTGTATTTTCCATTTCTATTTCAATTTTTAACTGTGAATAACTTTTAAAAGGAATTATATACGGAAAACTGTTTTGAAGTAACCGTTGTTCGCTGTTTTAAGATCTTTTTAACGAGCTCAAAACCATTGTTCTACCTATAAATAACATAGCTATCCAATTTAATGTAGAATTTTTAGTAACCGATTATCATTAAAAATACGAGCATTAAAATCACTTATGACGTTGTAAACGGAAGTAAACGGATTTGTATTGCAAATAATAGCTGCAATATTTGGGATGACTTCTGTTATTTTTCTACCACAAATACACCACAATATATATCAAGTGTGAAACATACAGCTTACGGAAGGTTCTTAAGAGGCAGATGCACTTATATACCTAATTTTTCCAATATTTAATTTTTCAATGATGAAAAATATTTCTCTATTTAATGATCAACTGATACATATTGTTGTTATAAAAAAATCCTCTTTAAAATAAATGTTCAAAGAATACATTATATTTTCGGTATAATTCTTTCTGGAGGTGTTTTATGCAAAATACTAGCAGAACTACTATGATGTCTTCTGATGTATAGGTTATATCTTATAACAAAATATAAATATAGAGGGGTAAGACAAAAAAATCTAAAACGTTTACAAAAGTGTGAAAATCATACCTAGTATGTTGTGGGGCCTCCTTTTGCATCAAACCCGGCTTGGGTCCGATGTGGAATGGACGTATACAGCTCCTGAATTGTGGTGCGTGGAATTTTGTAAGATTGATCCTCCAAAATATGCTCCAGCTCCTTAAGGGATGCTGGTGGAGGGTGGTGAGACCGAACACGCCTTTCTAACTTAGACCACAATGGCTCAATGATGTTCAGATCTGGTGATAGTGAGACCCAAGGGTTGTGGGATAGCTCCTTGTCATGCTCCTTAAACCACGATTTCACCGTTTCTGCAGCATGACTAGGTACCAAATCATCTTGGTAGATGCCATTACCATCAGGGAACAATATTTGGGGCATGGGTAGAACCTGGTCTCCCAAAATGGCCTCATACGCCTTAGCATTCATCATTCCATGCAGGGCTATGATAGGACCGGCAGAAAACCACGCTATCGCTACCCATACTGTAACAGTACCACCCCCATGCTTTACAGTTGGGAGAAGACAGTCTGTATCATAGGCCTGCGACGGTGTTCTGTATACGACCGGTTGTTGGAAACAAGGTGAAGGTCGATTTATCGAACCCCATTACGTGTTTGCACTGCTCATAGTGCCTTGTGGCCCTTGCACCACTGTATACGCCTCTTTGCATTTACTGCTGTGACCAGGGGTTTGACGATAGCAGCCCTGAAATGAATTTTCATTTCATGAAGTTCACGTCGCACGGTTTTCGATTAAGCCGGGCTCTATAGGCCGGAACTGGTTTCAGATGTAATTTTCATTGGAGCTGCTACAATCCGTTTTAATGCCTTCCGGCCCCCAGCTGATAGGACTATCTTTCGACCACTGTTGTGCTTTGCAGACGTCGTTAGACCATGAATTGTGTATGCTTTCGATACATTGGGCACAGTGCCTTTCGATACCCTCACAAGGTTTGCCACTATAGCCACTGAAGCTCCAACCAGAAGAGCACCAGCGATCATGACTCTCTGAAGTCTGTCAGGTCGCCCCTTTTATCACGTCACGACACTCACAGGTGAACTGGTTACTGCTGACGGAAGAAGGTCCACATGACACATTGAAGACAAAAAACGATCGTCACCCACTAAACGTGTTGTACAGTGGAGGGCCAAACTTACGTGTCCTGTATGAAGTGTTTTTAGATTTTTTGTGTATGCCCTATATATATATATATATATATATATATATATATATATATATATATATAGTGAAACAATATTATTTATGATTATAAAGTGGAACAACCTTCAGCCATGAAAATTATAACATAACAAACAATAATTGTTAGACAGAAGAATAATTAATAAGTGTTGAACTGAGCATGTCAATGGAATATGGAACTGTTCATGTCACTGCTTATAGTTCAAGCTCTTCCGTCTCATTGTCCTCATCTAGAATGTGTGAACGGTTTTCCCAGCCATGGCCAACACAATAACAATACATTGTTGAAAATTTAAGCCACTTCTTCGCAATTCGCAATTTCACTCGCAACCATACTTACAATTAGAAGATATTTTAGGAGCAGGGGTATTTTCACTTGGAATAGTTTTGTAATAATCATCTATTAACATCCATCCCCAATTAGTTAGTGATAAATTCACGCCGTTCCACTGCTGAATCTGGTGATAAACTAGGTAGGAATGTTGCTTTGTTGCAGCTGATATTTGTGGAAGTGGAGATAAGTCAAATACAGACTGTATTGACAGAGTTATCATATATTGAGGTACCTTGTTTTATCCACGGCACCATTTACATCAAAGCCATATAAATTTAGAAGAAAAGATTCCCCAGCATTCGCAATTTCTTCCTGAGTTGCGTCTGATCTGTTAAATTCACTTAGACGTTTTCTTAAAATAGAGTTCCCTCGAAATTTACAAAAAAAAAACTGTCCTTTTTCTCTCCCAAACGGCGTAGAAATTGTATCACATCTAGTTGAGGCATGGATAAAGAAATATCACACCCAGTTGTGGCATTAGAAAGAACTTCTCCGACGTCAGCTTGAAGTTTCCTACTGCCATAAACTTTGTGATGATTGTCTCCTTTTCCTGGTATCAGCATCCAAACTTCGAAATCTACATCAGCGTGTGCAGCCAAAAGAACTAACAAATTAATGTCTTCTCCTAAAGGAACTTAAGATATTCATGTTCTTTTTACGGTAACTGATGTTAAAACTCCAAGAAGTCTGCGTCGGCGGAAGGTTGAAGTACCTTAATACCCGCTGATTAAAGATACTCTGTTAAAAGTTCAATAATTTTTCTTTTGTTGGACACGTTTGTCAAAAACAGTTCTTGGGATACAATTGATGGTTTGGATCGTCGATTATTTTCTCTGTTGCTGACTTTTTACACCTTCCCCTCTCGTGCTCTCCATCTTTCGTGCTTGGACCTAAGTAGCTATCAAAAACAATAGTAACTCTGTGTCCGTAGTGTTGCTGAATATATTTAACATACTGGAGACATGCCTGACGGAAATGGCAGCGCACATCCACGTTACACGATGCAATAGAAAACCTCCGTCGATTGTACATATGGGATCTGATAGTAATATGTTCTCGGAAGAAGCAAGTTCCTCCAAAACAGCGATCAATTCTGATTTCTTGCCTTTTTGCATTGAAACACCATCAAAAAGAGCAGGTGGTCTTGCGGCCTGCTCGTTCCTCTAATATTCGGCCTACTCCTCATCACTTCGCATTACACTTAGAATACGATGAAAAAGTTGGTTAGGATTAACTTCAACATTTCTTTCTTTAAATTGTATAGTTTTGGCTACACTTGCGGGCGATAGAACCTTGTCTTTTCGCTTCAGATGAGTGTCACTAAAGCGTTAACCCACAATTGATTTAATCGCAGCTACACCTCGACCTTTGGCTCCATCACAATTCACACTGTCATCACCCACCAAGCAAGTAGATATGAAAACCGAAAGATTTAACAAGAGTTTAAAAGGATTGTGCGAGTGCAGCCAGGTCATCATCTCCTGAAAATCGTTATTGTCCCTGGCTTTCCGAGATTGTTTCAGTTCCATATCTTGTTCAAACGTTGTAATGAAAAATTGCTGATGCAGGCATTGCACAGACCTAGCGCGGAACCACATTTTCGGTCATTCCTCGACCATGTGGTAATCCATCTGCAGTCTTTATCGTACGAATTAACACTTGCTCGATTGTTATATCTGTCCATATTCCTGACCAAAATTTATCTGTTGTTCTAATTGTGAAATAGCTGTGCTTCACGAATTTGTCAAATTCTTCAGGACTCATGATTGTTTCTAGTTTCAGCATTTGTTGCAAGTAAGTGGGCAGGCGTTGCATAATTGAAATGGCCTGCGGCATGCAAGAAAGGGGACGCTATAAAGGTGGAGGTTCCAATCACTTGAACCTGCTCCAATGAAGGGACATATAATGTTAACCGTTTCGAAGTATTGCGCTCATAGTATTTTGTTCGATTTGGGACGAGTACAGTGTGTACTATTTCGTGTAACATATTTTGAATGTTCAGTAGTCATTGAGACATGCTTGTATTTTGTTGTGATAATGTACCTAAAAGTACATCTACATAAGTGCAAGCTTTTCAGTCTATTAGTAAAATCTTAATTTACATTCATTTCATTTAGTAATAGCTTTGCAAGTGAAACCTGAGTCAGAAAATGCGCACGAATAGCTCGAGCACATGTATGCCCAGTCACTATGTGGACTACTATGATCTTTGCGTAGATGGTCTCCTACAGCTCTTCCAAACCATTACCAGCCATAATGTTCACAACAGCACTGAGAAATGACATAAATAGTTGAAAACCCCCAAGCCGCACAATCACGCGACCTGTCTTTTTCTGGTGCTAGAACCATATCTATGGCTTTAGCATATATTGGCTGATCAAATGTCACTACACAGAAATTTGATTCATTTTCATGTATTACTCCACTGCGTTTAGGAGACAAGAGTAAATTGTACTTGGGTTTCCTGGGGCAAGATTCACAAATGGTGGAGGTAAAACGGCTGATGTTTCGTATTCTTCTGCCTTGCTTTGACCATATATCTATTCCAACTAGGACTTGACGTATCTTGCACCATGTACCCCAACATGCAGCATAGATCAAATAGTCGAGCATTTTTGATAGTTTCTGATTCTGGGAGAGCTGCGCTGATATTTTCCACCTGAAGAAGGCAAGTTCCTGCCTTCAAAGGTCGCTGGTAAGCAATTACCGTACAAAAGCCTAACGATTCCAATTTGGAATCTACAGAATAATCTGGAATCTCTTTTTTTCTTTTCGTAAATAATAGAACCTCTATTAACTTCATTTTATGTCACCAAATGTTAATAATAATTTTTGGGACTTTGAGTGTGGTGTTCAGAACAACAATCTGAACATCTCTACCAAATTTCAGCTTGTTATTATACAATTCTGGGTTAAAACCTAAATGCATTGAACTATGTATTTTTGTAGTTTGGTTTCGTTACAAATCTCTCATATCACTTTTAATTTTCTTGCCAGTTTAGTGTTAAATCCTTTTCTAGTATTTTGCAGTGTTGTTGTTACAAACAGTGAGTTGTTCATTAACTTATATAAATCTTGCTCAAAATCAGTTGTTGCTTTTGTTCTCACCTGTGTGTTTTGATCAATTCTATTCTTTAACGAATCTCACTGTTTAAACTCTATTACGCCATGTGATTTAATCTAAGTGACAGACATTGTTAGAAGTTTTGATACTGAACCACAAATGTTTTGTTTATCTTACAGGTTTGTTAATATCGTAAGCTTTTTTTGAGCTAGGTAGACACATAATATTAAAACTTGAGGCATAATCTTTGCGATGGTCATGTAATCTATATTCAAATTCTGCTTCTAATATACAGCCACTATCATAATTGCCCTGTATATTTGTGGTTTTATTATTTTTATTTCTTTCGTATGTAACCATTTAAATCCATTGGTCGGTAGATATGAACTGATTGCCGATCCTTATGGATTATCGCATCCAAATGCATTAGATAAAAGACGTTAATATTTACGTTATACTCTTCCATATATATATATATATTACTGACTTTTCTATTATTTTTGAGAATTGACTAATTCCTTCTCCCATCTTTTTCCGTCATCAAAACAATATCGTGATCATTTAATAGTTCCAATTTTATACTCGTCATTTTGAATATTAAGCTGTCATATTCCAAATAGAATAATTTCACTGAGGTTTCATCCACATTTCTCTAACATTTTTGTGTACATCTGCTAATATTAATACTTCCATTTTCAAATACAAATCATGATATTGTGCACGATTTTTATCTTAAATTTATACCAAACCATTGTTTCATGATCATAGTCTAAATCACTGATTTCTGTGTTATCGAACTTGTTGAAGGATACTTCATTTGGCTTGTTGGAATGATACAAACATTCTCACAAAAAGGGAAATTTATATCAGTCGCGGGAATATGGGTTACTTTTTCCGATATGAGATACTTTTCTTCTAGATATATGCCAATCGAAACGCATGGTAATATATATGCACATATGGGTGTGTTTGTGTGTGTTATATATTTGCGGGAAACATTGACTGATATTGGAACGGAAGGAAAATTTTCCTTCACGAACTGGTAACACTACCTGCCAGAGTAAATGTCGAATATTTTAGTCCAATTTTACTCATGCATACGAAGAATGTAAATAAATTGTGCGAGACTGTTCTCTGTCTGGTAATTATGTCCGAGCAAAAGTTTTTGAAAGTTTCAGATGAGATATTTAGTGAACTGATTAGACAGCAAGAAGGAAGTGCTAAAGGTATGATAGTCTTCTTTCTGACTAGTACCCTCCCTAAATTTTACCTTCTATATAAGTCACTGAAGACCAATAAGCTCATGACTAATATCAAGCTTTAAATTAGTTAGAAATCTAGTAATAATATTGTTCTCCTTAAAAAAAAACAATTAAAATATTGATGGGTTAAAAATGACCCTATCTTCACCGGATACGTTATTTCTAGTATCTTCGCTGGGCGAGTGTTAATTACTTTTCCTTCTGGCCCATGATATGCGCACCATTCTAGGCCACTGTCACATTTCAAATCCTTCCAGGTTAGATTTTTCATCTTTTCTCAAATTCCACGTTCCTGATCCGTAAAACACTATGTTCCTTATCAGGATTTCAAGAAATCATTTTTAACGTCTAACGATACATTTTTATGTTAGTAGTCCTCGTTCCCTATTGCATGCTTGTTTATCTTGCGCTATTCTGGAACTTACGTGTTTTTAACTTCTTCCGTCCGAGGATATTAATCTTACAAAATAGAGGAACGACTTAACGTATTCGCTTTTCTAGCCACGTGTTTGCTCATTCTTGTTCTGCTCTTGTTCACTTTATCAATTTGTTTTTCTTCTGATTTGTCTTCATTTTACATGAGTTTTCCAGTTGGTGGTTCAAGTTTGAAAGTGCTTCCAGCAAGTCCTTTTAGTTCTCCGCTCTAAGTACTATGATATCAGCAAACCTTATTGTTGAAAATTGGCTAAATATTTGTTTTGACCCTTTTCATCTATAATATTATTTCCTTAAGTATTAGTTGCATGAGTTGTTCTTGCTTTTTGAATTTTATTTTTTTTATTTTTTCCAAGTTCTGAAATCTTCAGTTTCCAATTTTTGTTGCTCTCAATTACTTTCTCATACATTTGTCAAATAGAAAATCTTCGAACATTAAATATTTAGATGGAACAAAGAATGCCAAAAGTTGGATACGAGCCTAACTGTGAGGGCAAATTAAATTTAGAAATATTAAACTGAAAATTATATATTCAACTAATATGTATCAATGTATGAAAGGAGTATCATTTTCATTCTTGAGATTAATGTAACTTCACAATTCAACTCAAAAAATTCTATACCTCTTATTGTGTAATTGTTACCACCAAGGCTGGTGACAGTGAAGATCAGAGTAAAGATACTAGTGTTTTTGATCATTATAAATTATAATCAACTTTTATTTTAAAAAATGACTGTAATGAAGCGTTCAATGAAGGAAATACAAATTTTCATATTGGTAATAATGATTGTTTTGAGGTATATAAAGTTGATACTGCTTTTAACAGAATAACGAGTAGAAACTTAGAAATATGATATAATCCATGTGTGTCTTAAAATGGAGCAATTTATGTAAATAATTCTAGTAAAAGTGAAGTATACCTGTAAATGAAAGAATAAATGAAAATGCTTGTATATTTTGCAGTAGTTGTGGCTTGATAATACAATTTTGTTATGCTGTTACCATCCTGCAGAAGAGGTTTATGTATGCTTGAAAGATGAAAAAGTTATGAAAAATAAATTAGGTTTTGTTTTAATATGTTATATATTGTGTTTTATGGAATATATCCTTAAACTTTTAAATGAAAATTGTTTATATAATAAATGTCGCACCACATTTATTTTCAAAATAAGATTGGAAGTATTGCACACAAACTAGTTATTGGTTTAAAACAAAGAGAAATAAACTAACTCTATGACCTACGGAATCAGGAGGTTCAATGCTGCGTTCACAAATGCTGTCCACTTACTTCTGTCCCTAGCAAACTGAATGCAGTTTCTACTTCACAGAATGAAATAAACAAATAATATAAAATCGAAGCGATGGAGATGATTAAAATCAAGTTTGACAAAACAATATTAGTCAAGTGTATTCAGTCAAAGTCGTTCTTCCCTCCTCATGTTTACAAAACAACTCACAGATAAAATGAGAGTTTAAATAGTTGAACATAAGGAGTTTATTAAATTTACTGAATTATTCAAGTCTGGAATATTTTAGGAATGAAAATGAAGGAATTTTTAAAGTTGTATATAGTAAATAACGGTGTTTTAATTAAAAATGCAAATTATATTAAAGTATTCATAATTGTTAACTTACGAGATCTATAGAAAAGTAAACCATATAAAATAACTATGTGAAAATTAATTCAAATAAAGATACTGGTGAGAAATTATTGAGGCATTTTAATGGAAAGTACAAAATCCTTTTATCACAAAGATATGATGAAGAACACGTATTAAAGAGATGAAGGCAAAACAAATTATGCAGTATGATAGGTTAAAATACCATTGTAATATATATCTTAGTCATCACTATTTTTAGATGTTGAAAAAATAAAAAAGTTTTTAAAACTCTGCCTGGGAAAAGCAAGTTGTTACGATGGAACTTCAAATTAAAATTATTATTAGTAATAAATTTAATATTTTTTTGAAAGATGTAATAGATAACATTGCAGTGATATTAGCAATTAATGGACATTTGTCTGCATTAAAGTATCATCAGTGCCCTTCGTAGCTAACAGGTTAGCGTACGCGTTTTTTATATGGGAGACCCGGATTTGATTCCCGGCAAAGGATCAGCTCCGAGTTAATCAGTAGGTCCAAGTATCGTATAGCTTCACTGCTGAAAGGGATGTTAAACAAAACAAACTTAAATAAATTATCATCAACAGATTGACCTCAAAATATGGTTATTTCCACTAAGAAAGAACTTAATATTTTATTCCTATATCCAAATACTTCTAGTTATAATGTAATTGATTTTGTAAAATCTAGACGATTATGCGGTTATAAAAACAGGAACAATTGATATCTTAGTTATCCTAAAATGCAGACATTCACTAGTACAGTACAAAACGTTGATTTTAACAATCTACAGAATGTTGTTTGAAGTTTTGAAATAGGTTAATAACAGACAGAGGAATGAGGCTGTCTCATACACTTGTATTTGTTATTTTATCTTTTAGGATGATAACGATCAACAAATATGCGGATAAGGCTTTCAATATTGTATTAATTGTAGTCAAAACTTTAAAGATGTTTATAAATGTTGGAGAAATGAAGTCTTTACTAATTTGATATTTGTATTTTCAGATTTCGGTGAAATTTTAGGGATTAGTTTTAAGATTTCGAAACAATGTTATTCTTTACAAAAGTTTAGTATTCATTAGTGATTATGCTCGCATTCTGTTTTTGTAAACTTCTTTGTAATTGCCAAAAGGTTTGTTGACTGAGTTTTTGCAATTATATCAAAATACTTGTGCATCAATAAATGCACTCAGAAACTTACAATTTTAATAAGATTTAAAAATTTGAATAAATTTCGAAAATCACCAACATATAACGATGGTAGGGTATATGACCATCGAAGAGCAGACTCGTCTTCATTTCTATATAAAATTTGCCATAATCTTTATTTTATAGATAACGGGTTGAAAGTTTGAACAGTTTAAGATATCACTTTGAAAGTTTTACGGGTAAATATGATAATATTTGACAAATGTGTTGTAAACAGTGGACTTTCTTCTTAATTTGCTATCGTGCTTCGGACTGGTTCAAAATTACTGTATAGGAGTGTCACGTAAGCTGTGACAAAATATACCCCAAAGGGCCCAACGTCATTGATAAGTGCCCTCTATATTCTCACTTGCTGACTGTATACTGCAGCTTAACGTGACTGCAGAACTATTGCGGTGACTTGTGTTGGAAGCTTTCATACCAAAGTTTATGAGGACAATACAATCAATACTACAATACAATACATTCATGATTTGTGAAACATCGTAATCAGATTACAAAAGCATAGGAATCTGTATATAAAGATATTTAAAAATATAAAAAACTAAGCTTAATATTAAGCTTGACATAGAACTTTTGACTTCTACTTCCACTTGATAATTAAAATGAATATAGTGAGAACAAATAAAAGTAACTTATATAATGCAAATTGAGATATATGTTTTAATCAATACATTTTGTTTTAGCTTTTATATGATATTAATTAGAACAAAATGCCTGACATAAGAATTAAAAATTCGTAATTCGTTACTGAAATGCACTACATTTCTCTCACTTTTTACCACATAATAGTCAATATATATATCATTACATTATATTATTGATAAAACTAAAGGATAGCAAACATAACTATTCTTATGAAATTTTCTAACTCACCATGAGTTTGAAATATCAAGGGTGAACATTGGCATGCATCCATCAGCTGTTCAAATTTGCATTGCGTAATACAGGCAAGTTTCGTGTAGACTGGACTAACGTCCAAGGTTTTTTCAGTTCTAAAATAACATTTCCTTTGCTGTGGAGATAACTTACTAATACTCGGAGAGTTCACTGTCAACAATAAGTCGACGTTGTAAATCAATGCATTTTCCCCGGTACTCTGTTTCTTATAGACAATAGAATTGATGATTTCATGTGGGTACTCAAACGGTGAGTTCGCGAAAACCTGTAAAAGAAAATAAAAAAATAGAGTAGAAGTCTCCCTGAAACCAGTAAACTATATGTTTTCTTAAAATAGTAGAGAAGATAGAAAATCGATATTAGTATACTTAAATTTCCTTCCAACATAAGCATTTTTATTACTATCTAGAACTGATCTTATCTACTGAATCATATGGGGTTCCAGATTATGAGCGACGGCTTAAGAGCCTGCCTTACTAAAAATAATACGAAATTTACTATTTTCTTTTGCTTGATTATTCATCAGTGAAAGGAGATAATGAAATGCAAGTTACCACAATCATAGATGATGCTATTCTACAACAGAAAATATGAATCTGAAGAGTGTTCAGTGTTGCAATCCATAGAAATTACAGTGTTGCCAGAAAAACAATGTCCCTAAAATCTAAGTTAAATCAGCGAGTAGAGCAATGAACTCAACTGCATTTGGTTAAGTATCTTGTTGTTTGGGTTTCTTGTGAACTACTTTTTAATTAACATTATTAATTAGTTTTAATAACTGTATGTTAAAACTATTTTGTTTATTACAAACTAAATACAACTATTTTTAAAAAGTAGTTTTTTAAGCGAGAAAAAACACTTTATTCGTAGCCATACTTTGATTAGAGAACTTTAGAAGCAACTGTCGTATTTTCAGTGAACCTAGAATGTTCATTACTGAATTTTCAATGTCTGTGACTGTGTGTATATATGTCTGTCAGTAATTTTGTATGTTTTAAAATTTTGAATCCTCTACTTGATAGACCATCGAAAGCTATCTGAGAAAATGATTTAAATTTTTGCGTCACTTTTACAGTTCCTGAAATATTGGCCAGAAAGGTTACGATTTCATCAGATTTAAGCAGTCACATGTCGGTAACCGTAAGTCACAGAGAGATCATATTGTTGTATCAGTACCTAAGATTATGGTGAACATTTTGTCACCAAATAGTAACCAGTGGGTAATTTCCAACTGGTGGTCGTTCCACAGATCTTGTCCAAAGGTTTCGGATTTCGGGAGATTCAAGGAGCCATATCTCGGGAAACGTAAGTCATAGACAGATGATATGTTGCGAATTTTTCAATTTTGAGAACCCCATTTTGAGCACGTGTCTTAGTAAAACACCATATAGTAGAACGTTTAACAGATTTCCTCCTTCGTATTCTCATCACTTCAGGTTATACGGTTCCAAAAGTTTCGTGGCTTGTTGATGTTGGTTGTTGAGAACTCTAAGCGAGGATATATGTGAGCACCTGCTACTTTGATCTGGAAAGCAGAATAAATGATGCAAGTACGGATACATGGCTCTGCACTGTATTCCAGATCTAAATTTGTTTTCAGGTTTGTTGCTGCTGCGAACAAATTTGTTGCGTTAGCTTCAATAATTGAAACATTTTCATTTTTCCTTGTTTCTTATGATCTACTCAGTTTCGCTTCAGTTTGTAATCTCTGTTTCCCTTCTGCTTCGAATCATTCAATTCAATATCCTACTGTTTTAATATTCAGGCTTGTGGCAGGAGTAGCTTGTTTTTAGACATTCCAGCTTCCCATATGCAATAAACATTTTATTAGTTATTAGATATAAATAGCCTACCATCTTTGGTTTGTTTTTAATATAAAAGCAGCTTGCCGTAGATAACAAACAGTTCTTTCTAAGTTCGTTCTGACAATGATTTTGGAGCATCCTCAACTGGTTAATATTATTTTTAAGATCAATATTCACTGTCGTCACTTATAACACTTATAACAATCATGTAATTATATTGTGTGCCACTTAGAAATAGAAAATCATATCACCCTTTCAACTACACTATTGAAAATTAGCTGCTTCCCACAGCCTCACTATCGTGTATTTCGGGAATTTGTACAGGTAATCCCTCCTTTATACTTAGTAAATATATTGAATAAACTACTGAGTGACTTTATAAAATACATTTGTAGTTTTACCTTGAGATGCTGGAATCACCAGACTCTTGCGGTGTCAACTCGAGAGTATGCTGCGTAAAATTGTATATGGAAAATACAACAACCTTAAGTCAATTCCTTGCTCACATTTGGAGAGTCTGCCCTGGTGCCTTATTAATTGTCAGTAGGAATATATGTTTGTTGTGCTACACCCCCTCCCACAACTGCCTAAAACTTCTGGTCCGGCCACTGACCACACTACACCAGTGATATTCCACACTGACCGCTAGAACAGAAGGATTGTATTCCTCATTGCCAGCACATAGTTTTGCAGCGTGTAACCAGAAATAACCAGATTTAGAAACTTTTTCCAAAAATAACCAGATTTAGTAACTTTTCCAAAAATAACCAGATTTAGTAATTTTTGTAACAGATTTACTGACTTTTCACAGAACATTTTCTCTACTTGTCTAGGCTTTATAATATCCATAAATCCTTTTATCTAAGAACTATAACTAAATTATATCTACTTCTCATCTATCCCATAATGAACCCAAGTTAATGTATTTAAACCATCCTGTAGTATATATCTCTTATCTTCACTCGAATCTAACGCTAACTTATTAACAGCTATAGTAGATATATATATATATATATATATATATATCATTCTTATGACTACGGATGAGGTTTATATCTATATATATGTTTTTATACTATGGAATATGATTTTATGATAATAATCAAACTTTAACTGTTTCGTTACTAGATATTTAGTTATTCCTTTTGCTTTTTATTTTTCTTTATTTTCTTTCTAAAGGCATACATCTAAGATCGTAGTCCAACAAATTCAGTGATTAATTTGCCATTGTTTTCATTTTTCATTTTGCCTAATACTTTTTTGTTTATTAGTAATATTCCATATTTATTGTTCTTTCCTTAGATTAACCATTCTTTTAAGTCTTTGTAGAAGTCATCGGTTTCTATCTCATATATAAAACTATTAGTGTTCATGCAATATAAATCTATGTTGATTCCATATTTAGGTTTCATAGTGTTATAACTGAAATTGTACATTAGTAGTTTTCATAATTCTAATACACTCATTCCAACATCTATTGGTATTTGAATATTAATTTCTCTTTCTTCATATGTATTGCACACAAATCTTCAGTAAATATTGTTCTGTAATCAAAGTTCGGTTTTACTATTAATTTCTCTTCCTTTTGCGAATCACATTCTAAGGTAATGCATAGTGTCTTTCTAAAATGTTCCATAGTCTTCCAGAATATGCTATTATTCACTAATTTGTAAAAGTTCTTTTCAAAATCATTCTTAGCTTTCGTTTTCATATTAGTATTCAAATCTAAAAATTTCTTTAACCAATCTGATTGTTTGAACTCTAATACTCTGTCAACTTTCTTTAACCTCATCCCAAGTGACATATACAGTTTTCAATTTCTAGTGAATAACGTATCTTTCTTTGTTATAAAGTGTAGTTAATAATTTTAATTGTTTTGATCCTGGTGGCCACATGTTTTCTGGAGCTAATGGTAGATCTGAGTTATATTATGTAGATATTCTAAATGAACTTCTAATATATAACCTATCTCAGAACCATCTGGAATATTGAAAATGTCTATGTAAGATTTAACCCATTTAACGTCTTTGTAGGACATTTTGTGACTCACTCCCCAGCCGCATAAATTATTTCCGTCTAAATATGCCAGATATGTTTAACATTCATTCTTGTTATAGCTTTCCATATATTTGTTGTTTACTTTTACATATCCTTTAGTACATTCTGAGATTCTGCCTCTTATAGCCTTCTCTATCATTAAGATATTATAATCCATCAGCATTTCTAGATTAATTTTTGTCAACTTTAACTTTTATATCCAGGGTAAGCCAGGAGCAGTGAAATACCAAGCAGGATCTAAACCATAAACTCTTATACATACATCTTTAAAGTTTTCAAACACGTTTGCTAATATTAACACATCCTGTTTTGTTATAAAGTTCGGTATATTCTGCAAGGTTTTTAATATTGAATAATTCCCAAACCTTCTTCGCATGTTCATACTCTTGATCACTTATATGTGTTTTCAATTGTGTCAATATAATCATACGAACATACACCTTTTGCATTACAAAATGTAATAGGTCATTGGGAAAGTATTTTGATGTTTCTCTATATTGCTGTTTTGTAAGGTTATTCGCTAATTTTGCTAAACTCTTTGACATAAATCTAAATGAATCTGGAAATCTTAAATGGATCCCATTCTATTCATCAACCTTTATGCATTGGGAGTATGTAATATATTTCTCCTGGTTATTTGCAATTAGTTTTACCTCATTCGTATCGTAAGCAAGCTCTTTAACCAACAGATGAGCATCCTAACCACTTTAGTTGTGAATAAATACTGGAATAAAATTAGGATTTATACAGTTCAAATTACAATAGCTGCGAGCTGCACCTCTAAAATTTCCAGTTAAATGATCATGATTTCTTACCTTTGCTTTATTTTTTAATTTTTTCAAACATTTTCTTAAATCATATTTCTATTTTTCTATTTTGTCGCTGATATCATCTGCACGTTTCTAGAATAGTATTTTCTTTTTGAATGTATTTTTTGTTTCTCAACTGCTGATGGTAAAGCCTGAAAGTTCTCTCACATATATAGCAAGTATCTGAGCTGTTATATATATTTCTTCTTCCTCTTCAGTTAGAATATCCATTTTAACTTTTTGATTGTATATTTTCTTTATTTCTATTACTTCTTTTTGTAACACTTTAACACATACTTTCGCAATATCTAGACAAATATAATTAACAGGGCTTTTATAATCACCATTTGAGTAATTAATATACTAACAGAAACTCATTGGAACATGCTTTTGCATTTTACTGTCTTAGTAGAATTTGCTCTATTTCTATTTTACGTAATAAAGATTCGAAATCAGCATATTTTGCAAATGGTACTCTTAAATATCGATTACAGTTTTGGTATTCTATTTGATTGCCGTATAATTTCGGAAGTACTATTCTAACAGCTTCATGTTCTCTACAATATAGCTCGTGATGATGTAACCTTTATTCATTTTTAAAATGTCTTGTTAAACACCTATCGCAGAAGTGCAACTTCTCGTGGTATTTTGTTACTTGACTTCTTATTAATCTTGATGTCTTTTATCTCACAATAATGATTATTTTCTTTATCTTTGTATATAACGGATTAACATGTCATTCTTGCTTATGTTTCGTGGTTTGAAGTGGATATATATTATGTTTCTTATTATATCTATAAACGTTAATTGAAATGTTACTTTTCTTTTCGAACTTTACTGTTCTTTAATTGTACAGGGAATTTAATCCCATCACAATACTTATGTTCTAATTCTTTAACAAGTTGTATATAGTTGGAAGGTCTTTCAGAATGTTACTTACGGTCTATAGGTTTTAATTAACTTGTTACAGAATATAAGAAACATTTGATGTCTTTATTTTGAACATTAATTACTGTTTTCTTACCTTTAATTGGTTTGGGAAGTTCAATATAGGAAGAATCTCTTAATGGCACATTTTTGTTTAGCCGATTTCTAAATGTTTAATTTGGTGCAATGCCCATCATGATCCTCTACCTTGAATTTCTTCCATTTCTCTACGAAGTTTTTGTTTTGCATAGTATATGTATTCATCTAAGTCAGTTAATTCTAATATTCTTTCATTCAATGTTTTAAAATTAAATTCTTTTACTTCTTTTTCTTTGATATAGTCGCAAATGAAAACAATATTATTTTAATATGATGGAACTTTAGCTCTTCTTTGATTTTGTTATTAGCAACTCTTCTACTTATATCTACAAATTTTGTTGGGTCTTTATATCCACCTACGTTATCGACTTTAATGCTCCGCAATCTCTTTTTAATGCTGTTTCTTCTGTTTCTACTTGAATAGGTATGCGTGCTGGTTTAGTTTCTTCAATTACTTCTCTTCAAATGTAAACAGTATCGAAGCTTCCTTTCTATCTATTCTTTTAGGTTTTGATTCTAGAAAGATGTCTTCTTAAAATAGAAATGTTTGGGCTAACTTAAATCTGTTTCGTTTGTTTGCACCTTCATACTTTTTAGTACGATCAATAAGTTGTGCTTTTCTTAGTCGAGAATAACCTCTTATCCCCTTCTCTTTATATATACTCTGTAACTCTGCCACATTATGTTTAACTAAAGACTTCATCTTGTTTTGTCCTTGTAAATTTTGATTTGATTTCATTTTTTAAGAGAACTAATTTATTATAGAGTGGCTTCTATGAGATCAGTACATAAAAGCCAAAGAAAATTACATTTTGAACTATATACTTAAGAATCTACTCTTCATATTCCTCTGTCGGTTCGTTTTCTTTATCACTACCCCAATTTGATTGTAGTTCCGTATTCTATTTTTCTTTAACTCTATTTCTTTTAGCAACATCCCCTTTTCTTTTAACAGTATTTGCTTTCCTATTAGCGCTGCTAGAAGTTTAAGGTCTTCGTGAATAAGTTTAAATTAATCATGTATTAAATCACAATTGATATCCATTATTTATTATTTGAAAATTTTTAAAAGTGAAATTATAATTTTTCCAGAACATCGTAGTCGATCATGCCACTTGCTAAAGAAGTATTATCTCTTACACCTGTATTCAATCGTGTGTGTTATTCCTTACATGATGATCTTTTAACGAATGTGGAGCATGACACAGATGATGATGATGATGATGATGAAAGACCTGCTCCCGATTTGATTAATTCTTGTATTGCTATTGGTATGTTAGATCATTTATTTAAAAAGCTGTTAAGGAAGATAACGAACGCCTTATACGAAATATTATTGGGAAGTATATTATGAACTTGTCAGAAGAACCATTAAATAAACTAAGAGATAAGCAATGGTCTTATATGCGATTTAGTGAAAATGTTATAGAAGATTTCATAAATATAAGGATAAGATCGATTGGGAAGACTTAACATATAATCACTTATCTGAATATTTCATAAGAGAGTTTCCTGTAAAGGTTAATTATATAAATCAGAAAATGGTATGAAGGTTTTGTAAGATAGTATGCTGATAAGGTTGATTGGGACAAAGCTAGCTCATGTTCACGTTTATCAGAAGATTTTATTAGAGAGTTTGCTGATAGAGTATTTTGGATAACGATTTCAACAAAACAACGTTTATCAAAAGCTTTTGTTTTGGAATTTGAAAATAAGATTTGTAACGAGCTTCTATTCCTATATAGCCACTATTTTGATTATAGTGTACCTGATAATCCGAAACCTCCAGAACCTCTTTCGCTTTCGATATCAAATCAAGTAGCTGTAACTACTTCAATTGGCAAAGATTCATGTTTCATTAAAACTTACTCTGCAATTCTTTTAAATCTTTGAAGAACTGTTTCACCATAAAAAAGGAAGTTAAAATATCTAAACATCGCGTTAACTCCAAATAGTTCACAGATAAACCATATTATCAATGTTCTTTTCTTAATTATTACCATAACTTCTCCGTGATATCTACTGCCTACATCACCTACACATACCTCTATATCTTCTTTTAAACTTAAACTAGATCTAGAAAATATTTCTCTAAAGTATCCTTTTGGTATGTCTATCTTAACTCCATATTTAAGTAGATGAGTATGTTCAGGTTTTATTCTCACAGTCTCGGAAAAATAGGGATCATAGAAAGCAGAACCTTTCACCATAACTTTAGGCATTTAAACAAACAACGAGACACATGATACAGTATTCACTTTGATGACATAATTTGTAAACGATTTCATTTCTGTTGGCTTACATATAAAAATGAAGAGATTTATATTTTTACATACACAAGAATTGTAATCGTATATGATAGATGCGAAACAAATTTTCTCATTCGAATGTATTCAATCGAGTAGGTCATTATATAACTACTAACTTATTGATCTTTGCATTTCCATATATTGATATATTAGACCATTTATTCAAAGAAGCTACTAAATATAATGGCAAATGACTTATACAAGATATTCTTTGTCGTCATGTTATGAAGTTATCAGATAAGCTATTAAACACATTAACAGAGGAGCAATGGTGTTCTATATACTACAATGATTGCGAAGATGAATACGAATCAAAGAATTACAGTAGATTTCATACGTAAATATAAACATAAGATAAATTGGAAAATTATATCACAAAAATATTTTCAGTAGATTTTGTAAGAGAATTTGCAGATAAGGTTGACTAGACATGGATTGTACGCTCTCATTTATCAGAAGATTGTATAAGAGAATTTGCTGATAAAATTGATTGGAAACATGTGTGTTATGACTGCGTGTCTTGAGACTTTATTACTAAGTTTATTGATAAATTTGACATAGAAGTACTTTGTGATTATGGATTTGTGAAGCAATTTTCAGATTTTATTCGGAAGCATGCTGATAGACTAAATTCGACTAAATTGTCATCATCTCAAAAGCTATCTAAAGATCTTATAGGAGATTATGCTGATGAAGTAAACTGGCGAAAGATTTTACTTATTCAAAGTTTAACTGTAGGTATTGTTTGAAAATTTCAAAATAGGTTTCCTTGGCCATCTTCTGTTCTATTTAAGCACTATATAGATTAAAGAGGCTGTAGAGAATTTAATTAGAACTGTTATGATTATTATTCATAAAAATGTTTTAACCAGAGAATAGGTTTATAGAAATTTAGTTAGATATTAACCGATCATATAAACAATGAATATTTTTAATTATTTCTTCTTCTAATAGTGATGTCTAAAACTCATTACCTTTACCTTTACGGATATCTAGTTCTTATTGCATTAGTTGAAACAACTTAACACTGATAAAGTCTCTAAAGTTCTCGTAAATGATCTCGAGGTTTGGATATTTCTCGTATGCATCCGTAAGAGGTTTGTATAAACTCCTCTTCTGACATCTGATAGCATAATAAGAGAAAGGATCATCTAGTTTGTTCTTCTTATATATGATCAGACAATTATCTTTTAAACTATTATTAGTATATGGTGCTGCTAATTCCTTTAAAGCACTGTTTTGAATCCTTAAGTTGTCCATTGGTTGTTCGACTTTTTATACTCTTGATTCTAATTTTTTGTTGTTATCATGGTATTGCTAAAACTCCTGGCTAAAGTAATCTTCGATAACGTTACTACACTTATCATAAATATCAAATGATAACCACGAAGCTATGTTGAGAATTATTCTTTTGTATACATATGTTCCAGAAATTAAATTATTTATTTCATTACCTGCAACCCTCAATTCATATGTTCCATGTTTAAAATGGAGCTGCTCCACTTAATTTATTTGTTATAATAGTTTAGAAAATTCTCCGAATTGATCATGCTTATCCAATCTTAAAATGGATTTCCTCCAAACTCACATAACTTAGCAACATTAAAGTATCCAGTACTTTTATCTATGATCAATTTCAAATTACCAAATAAACTGTACAATCGTTATCTTTAATCTGTTGGTAGCAAATATAATTTAAACTGTGAGAGTTATCCATAGTACTCATATTTATTATATATATATATATATATATATATATATATATATATATATATATATATATATATATATATATATATATATATAAAATTTATTTAATTTTTATGGGTTTTGACATAACTTAATAGCCTTGATGTCACACCCGCAGGGTACTTTTATGAGTAATAATCATAAAAAGACAAAATATACTAAACTTAAATTACCACATTGTCTCTATCTATCCAAGTATTATGGGCATGGGCGGCGATTAGGGGGAGCAAAGGGGGGCAGTTGCCCCCCCACTTTTCTGAAATGGCCTATTAATGTATATAGTTTCAACCAGGGAAATTTGTATATTAACATTGATATACAAATATTCAGATCATGTCTTGCCCCCCCACTTTTAACGTCCAATCGCCGCCACTGATTATGGGAATCATCAAATCCTAACCATTTAACATATACTTTATTACATTTCTTACGCAATACATTTTGAACAAGGTACTCATCTTTACATTTAGTTTTTAATAATTCTTGCTCACAGAACATTCTTTGTACATCCTAGTTATCTAAATCTTTTATTCTCTATGCTGGTGGATTGGATGGAATAAATTCTTTATTAACAAATACTTATGTTGACCAGTTAGGAGTAATCCTTTCTTAAACAAATGTTGGGACTTACTTATACAACATAATCATTAATTTTATATTTAGGTTTAACACGCTGATATTTCTTACACGCTTTCTCTAATATTATTTGCTCATTCATTTTTTACTCCTACAGGCATTATACCAAATTTTCTATGTACTTTATTATTGTACTCGCTAACAAATGTTGGTAATTTCTCTGTCCATTTATAATTTCCTTGCGCAGTAAACTTCTTCCACATGTCTTTTTAAGAGTTCTGTTGAAGCGTTCTACGGTGGAGGCCTTTCTACCACTATAAGTTTAGTAATGGTTGATATCATACTCCTTCATCAACTCTCTAAAATCTTTGGTTTAAAATTCTTGACCTTGATCAGTTTGTAAGTTACTAGGTTTTCTAGCTTTTAATACTGATTAAACGATTTTGTAACATTCTTACCACTCTCATCTTTAACAGGAACAACGAACACATATTTCAAGAACACATCAACAATGGTTAGTAAATACTTATAGCCTTTGTTTAATTTGGAAACACCTTTTAGTACCCCGTTATGCATTTCTAGAAGATCAGCTTGCGAAAGATCATCAATACCTTTAATAACATTTAGCCTAGGATAGTTTTCCTTGCAGGTTTGCGAATTTCTTCTATAATGACTTCTCTAACACCTCTACCTTCTAGTCAATCTTTCTTTTTAACGAATTGGGATTTAGTAACACGACATACAGAATAAACCTCTTTCTTGACATATCTTCCATTCTTTGTGTCCTCTATTCTAATGGTATCTTTCATTGTATCTGTTAATTTTTTACACTTAACACAATATACCCTATTTTTTATATAGCAAATCATTTAACTTCTCTTTCTATATACAACACAACAAATAGTAGTTGTTTTTCTTCCATAGCAGCATTCACTTTTGGTTTAATTGTAATTATATTATTTTTGTTAAAGCTGAAAGTTAAAGATTGAATCAAATTATCATAACTAAATATATATATTTAGATGAAATTTATCAGGATATGATTCTATATGTACTAGTTTACCATTATAGAGAAATCTGTAACTACTAGATAGATTGAATAATCTGAAAATTGGATCTTTATCACCTTTACTTTTCAATCGACTTAATAAACTAATAGTTTCCTTCTTCATAATGGATATATTTGATTCTTTTTTGGTGTTTGGAAATCTTCTATTCTAACAACTTTATCTATACCATCCTTTCTAATATCTTTCTCTAACTGTGAAGACATTTCGCTTCGTATTTATGGAATTTTTATCCCGGGACGTTTGCACTAAATAAAGAACAACGTTATTATTAGTCTTTTTGGTTTCTTACATATATTCTTTCCTTAAAGCATCAACATCATCTTTCTTTAAATATGTGTCTTCAAACTTGTTTCTATCGTGTGTATTGACGACTAATTGAATCGAGATGTTCTAAAGTTACTACATATTGCTGGTCAATATCATTAGCTACATTAACAAGTATTTCATTTTTAAAACTAACTCATATTGTATTATTTGATGTAAAAATATTATGTAATTCAATTTTTCTTACATTATTAAGATACCTGAAAGCGCTCGTTCTTTTAAATTTATAAAATTCTTCTTCCTTTACAAAATCATCTAAATGCTGCTCACTAATATTAACATCACGTTTTTTACTTATGAAGCTACCAAAGATATCCATTATTTATTATATAGAAAACGGTAATTCCCATCCAAAATTCTCAAAATATGTTTTCAATACAACGCCAACCGTTCTCGACGTTTCAAACTCAATATCCATAACTATACCATGTTTTCTTAATAGCTAATAGAAAACATACTTCACATTTATAAAGGCGTTAAGTTTACCATAATAAAATTCACAAAAGGCGTAATATATTTCTTCAAATTCGTATTCAAGTCTATCTCTTACATGTTGTAAGTTTGTTGGTATTAAATAAACATCATCATAATATTTTGAGTATTTATGTTACTTTAGTCATTTAATATATCTTGCACAGACATTTGATCTTTCTATATATTCTTAAGTTCTTCGTCTAATATCATAAATACCTCTTTTGTTATAACTCTATGTTGCAAAGCTTGTAAACGAGATAATTGTAACTTAAATCTTTTTTATAGTGTCATACCATGGTTTTCTCATACCGATCTTTGTTCCTTCGTCTTTATAGTTGGAGCCATGGTAATTAGCTATCCATTCTCTTTTCAAGTCTTTTAAAGTAATTATAGGATATTAGTTCTTTATATTGATCTGGGTACAAGAACTTTGGAATAAACATTTTCCATAAAACGTGAACGTCATATATGTTATTTTTATCATTTAAATCTTTTAGTAACATACTCACAATATTTAAAATACTTATAAATATCATCCCCACTAAGTTCATGCTTATGTTTCTAAAAATAACCTTTAATTCTATTATGTATAACCTACATATTTATTTTAAACCAAAAACTATTATGAAGATTACTTATTAAAGTCATTAAATCATATTTCTTTATTCTTCTTCTCATTATATACACTACACTGCTAAAAGAATATCTGTCACTTAATCATTTTAAAGCCTTAACACAAAAATGTCCGAAAATAACACAATTAAAATCTTGTATTCGATCGTCATTATAAAATAGATTTTGATTTCCAAGATATTGTATAAACGGTTTAGGTGGTATTCTCCATAAGAATCAAACATGTACTTAATATCTTTATTTTTCCAATAGCATCCAATGTGTCCCAATGTTTTCTGATTTATCAAAATTGACTATACCACACTCTTTTTCTTTAGGTTTTCTCAGTAATTTATCATTTATAAACACTCCTCGAAAGTATTTTATTTTAATTCTTTCACCAACCTCTCTGTGTCGAAATTGATTAATGGTTTTAGTTTTTTGACTTTCTACCACTATCTTGGTTCGCTTCCATCGTTAAATTATGTCGTTTTTGTTCTTGTAATTCTTGCTTATTATTTTTCGCATCAATAATAGTTTTAGCTAAAGCTGTTGATCCTCCTGCTAAAGAACCTAAAGATTCAAATGCCGCGAGAATAGCTGGTATCGTAAATATAAATCCACGAATGTGTTCTTTAGGTAAACTCTAAACCTTTTTTGATTTGAGCAGTGCTTATATTTACATTCATACCTTTCCCTTCTTTTATCTATTTTGTTTCTTGTTATAGGAAAAAATAAAGGTTAAGCAGGTTCGTATATAAAACTATATTTAAACTCAGCATTCGTTTTAAATTTTGTTATTATTGCTGTTTCTCTATGAGTATGATCACCACCTTTAACGATTATGCCATCAGCTACACTATAGTGAACATTAACTCTATCGAAAGAATTAAACTTTTGTAATTTACTCACAGCATATGGTTTGTTCTTTGCTAATACCGGTAAATGCTCAAATCCAAGAACAGTATTTAAATTTCCTAATACAAAATCACTTTCGCCTGTGTCTATTTTTACTCCATTTTTTTGTGATCTTCTGCTAATGTTATAGAGGATTTTAATAATCGTTAAGGCACTTTAATGTATATTATCCACCTGGTATAAGTACTATTTATTTCCAAATATAACTAATGTATTATCTGCAACATTTGGAATTAAAAAAGTGCAACAAGATCTATACATAAATCGTTATTACTGTTATCTAACTCATAATGAAGTTTCTTTTTCAAAATAGAAGTATCACCAGTTAACTTGAAGACCTTAGCCATCTATTATATAATAAATAAATGAATCTAATTGGCCTAAATATATTCCAAGAGAAAAAGTAATCAAGTTAATAGAAGATGTCATTCGAAAATTAGAATATAACTTAAAGAAGAAAAGGAAGAAATTGCATTATGTTAAATATTTGTATTACAGCTTAATCACTTTATCCATATTATTATCTGCAATAATTGGTTTTATTAATGTACATATCCCTATGACAGTTTTGTTAATTATAATGTCTTTAGCTACAGGTAATGCAGTTAATACAGGGTTGTCTTCAAAACTTAATATTAGTAAGAAGGGTGAATATAAGGATATTGTAAATTGTATCAACTTAATTAAATAACATTTAGATGTGATAATAACATTGAAAGGTGATATCGATTAGTAACATATTAAAGATACTGTTTATAAGATCAAACAAACACTTAAAATATAAAAACATAAAGCATCGGAAACCACGATTCTTCTGGGAGTTTATGTAAACTAAGATAAAAATCAAAATTTGTTATTTAATAAATTAGTAGGGTCAAGAAAACTATTAATTGCGATGTGCCAGAGATGATTAATGAAAAAACTAAGAAAAAAGAGAAAATTTACCTGTTGATATACGTTGTCTTATAGGTCCATCGGCTTGTTGTAAAACTTTTTTTTTACTCTTTACTACAGCCAGGTTGGTTAAGCATTAATTATTACTACATTTATTCTAAAAGCATGAATCAGCCAAAGTATCAGAAAGTACAAGAACGATTTGAAGAAGCAGAATTAAAATTTTAGAAAAAATAGCAACATTTCTAAGTAGTAATGACTCGATTGTGCCTATTGATGATTGTGAAAAGTACTCTATTGCAGTATTTGATGATTATATTTCAGATAATCAAGATACTGTTAGAAATTACTTTACAAGAGGAAGGCATAAGCATTTAGATTGTATCTATCTTGCACAAACATATTCCAAACTACCTAAACAGCCATTAAGATATAATGTTAACTTCTTATTTTTATTTCGTCAAGATGATACTAATTTAAAACATGTGTACAATGAGTTTGTAGGAGGAGATATTTGTTACGATAAATTTAAAGAGATATGTTCTACTTGTTGGAAAGATTATTATGGTTTTATAGTTATCGATGTGACAAGGAAAGTAAATAATGGTAAGTATAGAAACAAGATAAAACATTTTATAGACGTTGATTAACGTAAAATTCTTCACGATTTTTCACGTTTTGTAGACGTTTCCTGACGTTTTCTCGAAGTTTGTTTACGTTTTTTGAACTTTTCTAGACGTTTGCTTACTTTTTTGACATTTTTTGAAGTTTTTAGACGTTTTCGTTCTGTTTGTAATAAATGGATGAGAAAGATATTGAGAAACCTTAAAAAAGTCCCTTATTCAAGATTTAAAAATAGCAAAAAAGAGCAAGAATATATAACAAGTACAAAAAGTAAGAACAACCATTAATAGATGCTATTGAGAATTTATGTAGTGAACTTAAAGAAATAGTAGAACAAAAGAAAAATCAAATAACGAAACTTGTTCCATTTGGAAATAAGAGTGCGAGAGTAGATTCGAAATATTTAGAAACACCTCCAATGTATGTAAGTTCTGTAGAGGAAGCTGATTTCCTGGTAAAAAAATTAACAAATAGCAAATTTTATTCTTAAAGATAATGGTGATGATTTAAATAATTAAAGGAAAACGTATAAAAAAACACAAGGTTTATGGGAGTTGATGACAATGAATACTACTAAACATATTGAAGATTATGATGAGGATGATTTTAAAACTTATGAAGAAATAATAAAATCAGATGCTGCGTTTCAAAATTATGATCAAGATAATAAAAGAGTTGCGTCTAGTAGAAGTGCAAAATACAAAAATATTATATAACCTATTTGGAAGACAAAGATTAAACCAAGCTCACCTCCAACTCATAAATCTAAAAAATCGCCTAAGTCTGGAGAACGAATTAAACAACATACTGAACTGCCTAAATAATATACTTGGATGGATGATGTTCGAAACTCAATAGATAGATTAGTTGTTATAGATTGAAGAAAGCTGGTAACAGTTATTTTACAGAAAAAAGTACGTATAGTCAGTATGGTTAATAAGAAGCTTTCACAACTTGTTCCTAACGATCCAAAAGGTATAGGTTATTTGATAAAGACATTGAACACAATACCACCAAGATTTTGGAGCAATGAGAAACTTGGTAAAGGGTTAGAAAATGACTTCATAAATAAACCCCCATTTGAAGTATATATATTAGGATTTAGCTATTGAGGTCAACTGGGCCGTTGTCGTACTTGAAAAGAGAATGGCAACACACATCTTGTTGCGGGGTCATCTTTAGAGCATAATCTACTACTTCTATTTGGGAACTTGTAGGAGGAAGTCGGGTAATGATCGAACACAATGGTAATACCGATTAGGATTGGAAAATCCGCAGGTGAGCTCCTAAGTTAGCAAAAGTAGTCACTCTAATATGGAGCCGTGTCAGAGACTGAACGAGTGTGGTGGTGAGGGGTCTGATCTATTAAGATACAGTCCAATCTTCAGGGAAAGTTGAAGAGTTAACTGCGAGGTACTAAGGTACAAGAAAGATTAGAAAGATGATATTAACCCACTAGAAGAAGGTTGTAGGGAACACGATAAACACTACAGAGATAACAGAGATAATGCTTCAAGACTTATTGCAGACTAACAATTAGAAAATAAAGCATGCAGAAGAGTATTTAGTAAAGATGCATCAATTGGTAAAAGACTTGGAGCTTTTGGAGTTGATACTGCTATGTATGCTAACATTAAGTTATGTTGGGTTCTTTGAAAATTTTCTTTATAATAAATAGTATGAAGAGTGTTGAGTGTTATGAGTTGCAAAGTTTTAAAGCAAATAGAAGAGAATATAATAATTTGAATAAACTTAACAAAGATATTGAATTTGATTTTGATGTAGGAGTTGGATTTCTTCATCCTCACAAAGCAGACTTTTATGAAATTTGAAGTTGTAGGTGCTCAAGAGGGAGGAACATTTGGAGCTAATGCTACAATAAAACTTGTAAATAATTTCTTCCCGTCCTTCTTTAGATATAAATTATTAAGCATGGAGTAATTATAGATAGGATTGATTTACCTGGAATAACCTTCACTGCAATCGGAACTTTAAAGATTTCTAAACCATAAGTTGAGTACTTGAAACATGCAGGTTTCGAAATAGAAGGTAAACTTGGATTGAGAAAAGATTTTACAGTTTCACATTAAAATTAATTCCAGTTAAAATTAATTCCAGTCCTTTTAAGTAATTATAAAGCGGTTATGTGGAAAGGAGGATTAAGAATAACATTTATAAAGGCTGGTAATAATAATGATGTTTTATATAAGTGAGGTGCAACAGCTCCAAATAATGGAAAAATAACAATAAAGAGCCTGAAGATAACAATACCAATTGTAGAGTATGAATCAAATTACGAAACCAAGTTAAAATTAAATATTCTTAAAGAACCTAAAATTGTTATATTCACACTTATAAATGTGTACAAAGGAATGTAGAAGGCTCTTTTTCTTTAGAATTTAATTTAACTCCTCAATTTAATTTTAGACAAATTGAAATGCCATATTTTGTAATTGTAGCTTTTCAAACTGATAAAACCAATAACCAGACTGCAAATTCTAGTAAATTAGATCATTTAAAGTTTAAAATCCCTGATTGAAAAATGGACGCCAGGAGGTCTTTCCAAAAGAAACCATAAATTTAGATATTGATAATAATGATTATTTTCAGATGTATGAAGACTATGCTGCATTTAAGAGAGTAACTTGTGGAAATACAGACATGTACTACAATCCTGATGAATTCAATAAAATAGACCAATGTATGTGATTAATTTTAGCAAGAGAAAAATGTATCTACAAATAAGAGAACTAATATAAAAATAGTAGTAGATTTTACAGAAGGAGTAACTAATAGTACAATTTGTTATACGATTTTGATTGGTCAAAAGAACTTTACGTATGATCCTAAGAATGAAAAAGTATCAGAAGAGTTATAGATTAGATTGTTAAGTTTATTTGTTTTAGATTTGGTTTCTAGAACATTTATAAATATTTATTTTGGAGAATTTTTTTATGAAATATATCTCATAAGGATAGATAAAAATTTCCTATTAAATAAATATGGGAGAAGAATTTATAAATGAGCTTGGAAACTTGGATCAAAAACCAGTTACAGACTTACGGGAACGGGATCAAGACACAACATTTCAAATTCTAAAAATGGAAAAGATTTACGAAACACTTATAAAATGATAAATGATATAGCTAAAGATAGATTGATGATTAAATACACTGGACCAAAAGATAATTACCCACCTGATGAATTCTGTGTTCAAGTGAAAGATTTTGTACATAATAGATAAGAAATGGCATCGTACTTAAACAAGAAAAATTATATTACTGTTTTAAGATCTGTTAAATCACAAGATTTAGAAAAAGGACAAACTTACGAAATCACATTATGGAAATTGATTCAAACAAAATACACAGGTCGACGAGTTTTGGTACATTTAGATGGGAAATATAAAATGTTATTGAGCCAAAGTTATAATGAAGATACAGAGCATGTGTTAAAAGATATGAGAAAATATAACTATTTATGCGTTATGATGGTATGAAGCAGTTTAATACTGGCTATTCTATGCATCAAATATTTTTCAAAATTAATCACTAAAAATGAATTGTTTTAAGAATCTACAAGTGAAGAGTGAGTTACTAATTATGGAACCCCAGAAGAAGTTTATTCTTCCTAGCTATTTCAATGTAATCATCAAAAGTGTTCAGGGTCATACTGAAATCGTTTCTGAAATGCATGGCTGTCTATTTTCTTTAAACTATGACCAATGGACTGAGTTTAAGAAGATACTGTGTCCCATAGACAACGAGATATCCAGGATACTGATGTCACTCTCAGTATCCAAACTTGTGAACATGTAAATATATAATGCATAAATTGAAGTGAAATAAAATCTTTGTTTTACGTCCCGCGCTTATGCCGGTTAGGCTAAAGGAGACGGTGATTATGAGAAATGAATGAAATGATGGAATGAAGAAAGTGAGAGGAAGCGAGAGAACCCTGAGAAAACCCACGCACACGACGTTTGTCCCCATCAAAGTTCACTCGACGGGCGCAGGGTTTGAACAAGGACCGCATGCACCAGAGGTAAACGCTCTACCACTGAGCCACAGTGGCCCAATACATACATAGGATTTAAGAAGTAAGTTTTTTAGTTATCATAAAACTACCCTCGTATATAGCTGCAGCTCTTTAAATGCTTTTCAAAAATATATACATTGCTATACTTGTGATTAAGGTTTTAGTCTTTTAGGATTAGAACAGAAATCGTGTGGGAATTAAGGCACCTTTTAATATTTTGATCTGGCAACAATGCATAAAATATTTATGACTCACGTAGCCTGATGACTGTTAGTAGCGTTGAGTGACAATCAAAGCTGGACATGTTTTAGATGTGGCCGCGTGTAAGTTGAAGTGTTTGTGCATTGTGGAGTTCGAATAGATTGTGTTGTGTAGGATGCACTGACTTAGATTACGTTTGTGCTGCTTCACGATTGATGAAGTGTAGATGCGTGTGTGTATGTGTGTGTGATACCTTATAGGATACAAGATGCCAAGGAAGTGTGTCAATCACCCGCACAATTTCTGCTATGTATGTGAGGAACTGACATTTAAATCGCAATGTCGATGTTTTACTCCACTTGTGAGGAAGTGTTATCAGTTATATTTTGCTTGCTATTTAGGAGACCAAGATAAGAATTGGGCTTCTTACTGCATTTGTTGTACTAGCGTGAAACGTCTGACTGGGTGGGCATATGGTGAACGAAACATGAACTTTGCAGTACCGATGATCTGGAGGGAACCAAAAGATCATTCTTCAGACTTTTACTTTTGTATGACAGATAAAAAGAATAACCAGTAAATCTAAGCACACAGTACAGTACCCTAATTTGCTATCAGCAATTAGACCAGTTCCACACAGTGCAGAATAACCTTACCAGTATTTCTTGCTCATCTTACGGTAAATGAGGATAACGTACTTGAGGCAACTACTGAAGTTTCAAATGAAGATGCTCCTACTTATGTAGGAAGCACATCTACATTGGATCCCCATGTGATAACTCAGGGTGAACTAAATGACCTCGTACGGGATTTAAAACTCTCCAAGATACAGGCAGAACGTCTTGATTCTAGACTTAAAGGCTGGAATCTGCTCCATCGTGACACTAAAGTGTGTATTTTTCGAAACCGTCATACAAAGTTTCAAAACTACTATTCTCAAGAAAATGATTTAGTGTATTGTAATAATGTCCGTGCTGTGATAGATACACTCGGACGTGAACATATAAGTACAGAGTGGAGATTGTTTATTGACCATTCCAAAACTAGTTTGAAGGCTGACATTTTCCGCAATGGCAACAAATTTCCTCCCGTGCCTTTGGCTTTTGCAACTAATATGAAGGAAACCTATGAAATTATCAAAATAGAATTAGAAAGAATTAAGTATGAGAAATACAAGTGGACTGTTTGCTCTCACTTAAAAAATATTTCTTTGTTAACGGGTTTGCAGCTTGGTTATACGAAATATTGCTGTTCCCTCTGCGAATGGGACAGCAGGAACAAAGTGGAACATTACATCAAGAAGGAGTGGCCAAAGCGTGTATGAACTCCTGGACAGAAGAATATTGTTTATTCCTCACTGGTGAGCCCTGATAAGATAATTCTACCTCCTCTTCACATAAAGTTGGGGCTCTTCAAAAACTTTAAGGCAATGGACAAAAGTAATGCAGGATTTTGTTACCTCAAGGAAAAATTTCCTCGGGTTAGTAATGCTAAAATCAAGGAAGATATTTTTGTAGGCCCCCAAATAAGATGTTTGACTCGTGACCAAATAATTGAGGATCTCTTAACTCCGGTTGAGAAAGCAGTTTAGTGTTCATTTAAATGTTTAACAGATATTTTTTTAGGAAACCAGAAAACCCCAAATTACGGTGAAATTGTGAGTGATTTTCTGCAATCATTCAAACAAATGGGTTCCAGCATGTAACTTAAAGTTCACTTTCTAGACTCCCACCTGCATTTCTTTCCTGAAAACCTTGGTGCTGTTAGTGAAGAGCATGGCGAACATTTTCATCAGGACATTTCCAACATTGAGAAGAGATCCCAGGGACAGTGGAGTTCACAAATGGTAGCTGATTACTGTTGAACACTCAAAAGAGATGTTCCAGAAGCCAAACACAGATGAAAGTCGACAACTAAAACATATTAGTTGAAGTAAGTAAGTGTTCATTTATTAAGAAGATACCACTCACTTCTTTTGTATTATTTATTAAGTAGACATAAAATGATGATATGGTGTATACATAATTGACACTATGTTTTATTTCAAATCCAAAGAGGTTTAAACCGTGCTTATATTGTAATTTTCGTGGAAGTTATATGTGATTTTATCTGCACTAATGAATATGGTAAAATGAACAGTACACATGGCATATTTTTATATAAATATGTTTATTTCTCTAGGAAGAATAATGCGATTTTTATGAAACTTAGAGGGCTTACTAAGTATAAATCAAGCTAACATACAATATAATATGTGTGTTTATACACCTAAGGGTACCCGAGCTACAGGTATGAAAATAGTAAAAAGGAAGGGTAATTTGAAGGAAAATTTCCCGAAAATCTCTCTATCACGGAAAAACTGAGGGTGATAGAGAAAAACTGATTACAGATTCGAATTGTACGTAAAAGGTTCTTTTAGGATCAGGTATTTTATTCCGTGTGCCAGAGAAAAAGTATTTTTTGTCGGCTAATGTTATTATGAACGAAATTGAATATTCGTTCTCTAAAACTTATTTTATCGTCCACTATTTGATATGAAGAGACAATTAACCTAAATTCAATTAAATAATAAATTATCCGTTGAATTTTATGACATGGGTTTACTAAAATACTAAGTTTCACAAAAACTAACAGTTTTAACGAGGAAGTCGAAAATCGAAATTGGAACGTTCAATTCCAAAATCAACTTGCTAATAACTTGGCTAAGTTAATAGTTACTTTAGAGTTTAACGTCGCTGAGCATTAAGATTATATTACTGTGTTAAAGGTGGATGTACGTTCTAAAGAGGGCTCCAAGCCTTTCATAGTGCTTCCAAAGATGTTTCATCGGGAGGTGAGGTTGAATCTAGTGTGTAATGTAATGTTAAATTTGACTTCTCATCGCAGCTACATCTGATTTTGAAATTTTATATTGAATTCCAAAAACATGGAAGTGCAACAACTAAAATTACGTGGTTCAGTGTTTGAAGTGCGTTGTATTCCAAGGCTGGCACGGTAAATAATTACACAATTACTCAAAATCTCTTTAAGATACAGCCATTATTACACACTTCATTTCACAAACTGGTCTTATAGCAACTATATCGATTCCCTTATTAAATTTAATTTAATTTATAGATAATTGTGCCTTATAAAGTAGGTAATACCCATGTTATAAAGTATATATAAAACAAGTAATAATCCGCTGTAAATAAATAAGAAAACTAAGGTATTAGATATTACTGGAATTTCGATTTAATTTTGTTTTAACTAGTATAGATTTTCTTACTGTTTCTTATTGTTTGAAATCGCTTTTTAAAAATTTAGATTATGAATTACACTATTTTTTTAATGAAAAATGCAAGTTTACCTAGATTATACCTGTGTATAGAAGTAGGCATAAAGAACATGAATAATTATCATTTTGGACTTGTAATTTTAAGTATTGAATTCAGAAATCTGTTCTCATTATCATAGTGTTAACGTTGCCCATTTTAGAGTTTTCGTATATAAATGATGGACATGTCAAATAAATGTGACTGAGCTTTGAACCGTGACAGTTCATAAGATTTTGTTTCTACACATACTTCAAAGTAGCGTTTTATATTTTTTTTAGAAAAAGTTTTCGTATATTAAAAAAAGAAGCATTTCCCATGCAGACTCGAACTGTCAATGCTCGATTCTAGAGCTCCAATAGCATGAGTAAACTCACTTGTCCACGGAGAACACTTACGAGGGAGTGCGTTCTAATATTGCTAATAGAATCGCTCCAAGCTCATGTTAACACTTGTAGTTTTAAATATGCATTTTTTTTAGCAATTTCAACTAAAGATATTGATTTCGTATACTTGAACTGTGGATGAAGTGTGAATGTTATGGTGATCGGAGAAATACGCAATATGATTTTCTACTCTTCTTTACACTTTGCATATATTTTTGTGAATGTTCCGAATAACTGTGCAGTGTGCCCAGTAATTTTCCTTCTAATTTCAGCTAGAAAATATTTTTTGCGTAATTATTTGACTGACTAAGATTTCATATCAACAAAGGTTTGTTGCTTATAATTTTCTTGTATTACATTATTTCTTTCTCAAAAGTCATAAACAGTTATTCATTACTACACTGGTTTGTCAAAGAAGGCGCAAAGAAGCAATAATATATATATATAAAAACTGTGAAAGAACATATTAATAGAAATGTGGAAGTTACAGTATATGCGAACTTCTTTCTTTTTCTCGCGGAGTACAGTACATCAATCATTTCTCAACCAAACAAGCATTGTTTTATTATGAAAGTGAATAATAGTAGGGTCTATATTGTCTTAGGAAATGTCGGGACCTGGATGAATCATCCCCGTGGGTGCGCCTGTATTATCTATCCGTTGCGGAAGTTAACGCTACGCTACTGGATATTACTATGTTACTTTACATTCACAACAGTAATCACTTTTATTATCGCTTTTTTCTTACGTATAAAGGAAACTTCACAAAACCCTGGATCACGGCTTTAGTCAATTTCAATTAGAAGCCTAAATAGAAAATATGTCTAATATTGACGGATTTAAAATGACATCTTATTTTAATAATTACGATCAGATAATTTTCTAAATGGAAAGAGCAACCGAAATTTATTTTTCTAACAGTCTTCTTTCTTTATTTCTACATGAATATTTTTTTTTAAAAAAAGAACGCTAAAATGTCTTTAATTATTTCAAATGAAAAATTTAAACACCAAAATCATCCCCAGGCTTAAAGATTTTCCAATTCTGTTCAATTCGTTACAACAATTGTGATCCCAACCTTATACTTCCCTTTATCGTTGCCTTCTTTCTAGAAGAATATCAAAAAGTGGTGAAATGCGTGTCTAATTATTTTAATAATTTCTGGACGGAAAAGGGACTCTGAAAAGGCATTTAAAGTTATAATTGGGTGTTGAGTCTTTTGTTAGACACATTAAACACAACTGAGGTGCGTAAGCTACATGTCTCCTGTCTTTAAACAGTTAAATGGGAAGCCCGCATACAACATTTCATGCGCCTACGCTTCAGAGGTTCGAATATATGGGTATTTTACTATATAATTAGACAGCCAAATGCCTGAAAACCTGTTGAATTTGAAAAAAAAATCCTTTCTTGAAGGTATCTTGCTCACAAATTCTATGCTGCTCATATCTCGAACTTCTTAAATCTTAAAGGATTTTGGTATATGAAAATGTTATAATAAGAATTGTAAACCCTAATCTTTTTCTTCCTTTCTAGAGAAAGCATTAAAAATGCTGAAATACGTCTGTAATTAATATATCTCCACTCTTAAAGGATTTTGTGATATGACTACCTTATTTTAACGATCACAACGCTCGTACTTTTTCCTTCCCTTCTAAGCGAAAGATCAAATCGCTCAACCAGGTCTTTAATCACTTTAAACGAAAAGTACACATGCCAAATTTAATGTTCTAACTATAACGGATTTTGAGAAAAGGCCATCTTCTTTTAACAACTGCCACCTCACTTTTTCTGCTCGTCTAAGAGAGACATCAATAAACGCTAAAACATGGCTTTAATTATTTTAAGTAAAAAACTTAAGTACCAATCAGTCATCTAATCTTAAAGGATTTCGAGTATGGCCATGTTATTTTAACAATTGCAACTCTTTCTTTCTCCCCGTTTTTTCTTCCTTTATAGATAACATATCATAATGGCTGAGATAAGGTTATCTTATTTTCACAATTGCTGACTAACTCATTTTTCTATGTCATTTTTCTTCCCTTCTAGTGGAAGTATAAAATAAGGCTCAAATATATTTTTGATTATTTTAAATGAAAACTCTAAATACTAAATTTCATGCCCTTAACTTTAACGACTTTCTTGATACGGCTATCGAATTATAACAATTCCAATTCCTCTTCTTGCCATATTATTTTCTTTCCTTATTGTGAAATATTAAAACAACTACGAACGAAATGTCATATTATTTTAAATGAAAAGTCCAAACATCGAATTTTATGTCTATATCTCTAACAACTTTCGAGATACCGACATCATATTATAATAATTGTAATTCTCGCCCCTGTTTCATTCTTGCCCTCTTTTCTTTCTTTCTACATCAAATATCACAAACCTTGGAATGCAGGTCTAGTTATTTTAAATAAGTTTATATATAAAATGTATCTAACCTTCAGAAAGTTCGAGATTTGGCCATTAAAAATAATAATTACCATCCCTCCTTCCCCTATCACGTCGAATTTCGAAAAACGTTGTTCTTTAGTGGGACCTTACATCACAGATCCGATGTCTTGTGCAAATTTCGTGTTTCGTTTTTCGTGTTTCTAGACTAAGTACTTATGTGTGGGTGTTGACAAATAAGTCAGTCAGTTAGAATTTCTTTTACATAGAGTGATGAAGGTTAATTTAATTCCTTATATTATCTTGTGTAATAAGATGTACACGTTTCAGCAGAATAAAGTCATTTCTGACATAAATCTGTGCTTCAATCTTTCCGTTTAATCCTAACAAGCCGGAGGAATAATCTATCATATGGAAAACGAAGGAAAAGAGTCAATTTTGCCCATGTTTTTAAAATCCTTTTTAAAACCACCAGTAATATCTGTTCGTATTAACTGAATACTTCTACTAATAAGGATGAGCTTTAAAATGATATAAAATCTTCTGAAGTTTTAATTTAACAGAAACAGATTAGAAATATATGTCTCAGTACAGGCTAATGATGCATTTCTTAAGACGATATGAAGTACCTTAAAAACATGAGTACTTGTGGACAAATTGCTAAAATAAATTTACCACTGATAACTTTGATCATTGTCTGAAAGTAGATAGTGTTAGCTTAGTCATCCATTCATTGCATAAAGTTTACACATACCATATTGAAGTAATACTATATTTCTCTAACCATTCCTAAGTTGCTTAAAAAAGAATTGACTATTTGGCCTCCGTCTTATGTATTAGCACATGCAGCTTATATATGTTTGAATTTAAATGTGATTCACACTCACAATTATCACAAATTGAAAATGGTGCTCACACATTAAAGTGTTCCGCTTTGTTTTCGTGAACAATACACATTGATAGTACTGTTTCCTCAATTCAAGTGGAGACATATATATACACTCTAGTTGGATTTTTCAGTTTTCTGAGTACTACCAAGGATATGTTGCGTTGCAGAAAATGTTGACTTCTATAAACCACTCATCATATAAGATATTTTATCTCGTAACATTTCACAGGAGACTCTCAAAACTTGAGCATTATATTTTTCAGATCTACATGCATTACAAATTACGGATCGCGAACTGTTAGATAGGTATAACCAGAAGAATTTCATCAAGGGATGGGGAAACTGAAAAGGTTTAAATTTTCTGCGAGTAGTAATAGGTTGTGATTAACTTCATAAAGGTCTTTCCAAAGTCAATATAAATCACATCTAGTGGCTATCTAATTTATTTGCTATAACATATGTAATTCATGCAAGGTTCGTTATTGTGGATCTTTATGGAATAAACCATACTGTTTAATTTAGGTAACCGGTTTGACATGATTAAAGATTCGTCGATAAAATATATGCTTAAACATTTTAGCGAAACCAGGCAATATAGCTATGGGTCGAAAGTTTGTAATATCTTGGCTATCGTTGGACTTTGGAGTTTGACAAGTTAAAGCTGTTTTCCAATTGACTGGGAAAGTGTTTGTTCTTAGTAGTAAATTGAATTCAATTAATAGGCGATATTTAAATATATCAGCACAACCCTTAATAATGTACGAAAGTGGTCCGTCAGAACAAACTGACGTTTTAGACTAAAGGTTCTTAATAGCCATTTCTATCTTATTAAAATCTATTTGGCGAGTATTTAGTAGTTCTATCCTACCATATTTGTTATCTCCCAGATTTGTGTTGCTACTAATTTCCGTTTCTGAAATTGAAAGAAACACTGATCTAAAATACTTCGCAAAAGCATTAGCTATTTCTTAGTTATCACTGATATTACGATCTTCAAACTTTAATTATTTCTACAGTAGATGTCTTTTTATATTTTTAATAAAATTCCACAACTCACTTGAAGTCTTAGTAATAACATTTTCGGAATTACGTAAGAATGTTTCGCAGGCTAATTTGATGCAATTTTTAACCTTTCTTTTCAAACGAGCAAATTCCATGTAATAGAAGATACTATTACTATTTTTTATTTAAGATTTTTCTATGATAACTTGCCTTCAATTTATTAATCGTGTCCTTAGTGAATCAGTATTGAAAATTCAATGCAGACTTTTTTCTACGAAGGACGTACGTATCAAATGCTTCATACATTATAATACATGGCTTAGTCACTAGATCATTATTATTGTATTCCCATAAGCATTTCAAAACAACACACTTTAGATTAATATGTAATTTCAAAACATTCGTCTTTCTAAATTAGGTAGCAAAATGATAGAATTATGACCTACTGTTCAATGGCTTCATTGATGTACTTTGATTACTATAGCGAGTTGATGAAGATCAACTATGAAATTAATATATTTATAGTGTAAATATGGACGTAATTTGACATATATCACGGTATTTCTCAGATAAACATATATCACGGTTCATATTAAAATAATTGTAAGGAAGCCATCGTAGTTGGTGAAAGGATACATCAATAATTGCCCATCGCCTGTGTTTACTAAACCTAGGAATTAATTTCCCCTACCGCAATTCATCAGCAAGCTATTGGAGTGGTCATCAAAATACTCATAGTACGCGAGAGATTAATGTTTCCTTCCCAGTTCTGGTTACTAGTGGACTTCTTGTGTCGCTACCATACGCCCATCACACTACCGTGCTACTATACGTATAACACAACTTAATTTCTCCTCCCAAGGAGCCATAGGCCAAAAGAGACCATCCCAACCTGGAAACGTATTGACACCAGAGAGAGCTTGCACTACATCACTGCCTACCTGTGTCGTTGCAATGCTATCAGCCCATCGCGCAATAATAAAAGATTTTGCAGTGTACATCTAGTACACATTCCTCATGCTATATGTTCTTAACTAACGATTTTATATTAACACAAATCACTATTAAAACCATGTGCTAACAGTACCTGAAAGTTGTATAGAAAAACTTCGTAAACTTCTGATTTCAAGAGTTATTGATGAAGAACTTCTAAGCTTGCAATGGGGTGTCGCCATTTTAGATGGTAGTAAGTTATGATGCGAATAAACTTTCTTTCTTTATTACTTTATTCCCAGAAAAACCTACAACGTTCTCTAGACCAATCTGGAAAATATAGTATGACGCTTATTCGAATCGTATAAGTGTGACTCACTAACACTAAAAGCAAGGTTGCTCATTTAAATAAGCTTGGTACCACAGAGGTGATGTTATTAGAAAACTTTTTCCTGCAATAGGTACAAAATGAATTAAAAAAAAGAGTTCAAAGTAAAAAAAAAAAAAAAAAACAAATATTGCTCCTATAAGAATCAAAGCACTACAAGTGAGTACAAGTTCTACTTATACACATACTTAGAATTAAAAATTAAGGGCTATTGTCTATTTTTTGTTGCGTTCTGTATATAGTTGAACACTACTAATGATGTCTGAGAGCCAAATCCAAGTCAGGTAGAATAGTAAAATATTAGAACTGTTCAAAGGAGTTTATACTGTAAAATATACGTTGGCAATTGTAAAAAGGCAAATATTCAACAATATAAAATCGCTTCGAAACAAATATACATTAAAAAGAAGATAAATACATTTTGCGGAGTGACACTCCGCTCGCGTGGGTTGAAGTTACAATTAAGCACGCGTGCGTCATTTTCATCAGCCGACTGCTCACTTTCAGAATTGTGATCGTTTCTTCGACTACGTCTACATCACTATCATCTGAAGTTCCTGTTTCATCTTCTAATATACGCAGTATCTGTTCTTGTTCTTTTTCGTCCACATTTGTGTACACCTGACGCTGAGGCAAACTCCTCAACTTTGAAAACACTAAAGCACGCACGCGGAGCGACACTCCACACTCGAAAATGTTTATTCAGAGCAAACTACCAGCGAACTGCTGATCAAATTCAGTGTAGCCAGTGTGCGCGTGATTTAAGGGGGAAGCTACACGGCAGGTTACTCCTGGCGGTGGCCTATTAAAATTGAGAAAACTAAAATTTCTCTATCCGCGGAGCGGATCTGGGTAGAAGATACTGTGGTATCCACCACTACCACAGGTTTAATTGCTTTGGTAACCACTTCCATGAGAAATACTTTATTAACGTGTCAGGCCTGCGACTCGTACTCACGCACTTCATTGCTTTCTAGACCCAGTTTAATAGCAACTTCATGCTCAACTGCAGTGTAAAAGCAGGAATATTCATAAAGTGTGGTAACTTGACTAGAAATTACATCTAGACCTAACTCTGATTACTATGAGCTGTATGGCTTTGTGTTTCAAATGTTAACTAACGGCATCAACCTTTCTGGTTACCTTGACTTGATAATATGGTATATTCTAACTGTTTGCGTTCAAGAATTTATTTGTATATTTGTTGCTTAAACATTATGGGTATTTATTTCAAATATCAATAATTACTTTAGATTGTAAACGTGCTTTAGTAGGTATGTGCAGGTTTGAAATGTACACATAAAAATTAATACTATTCCTTGCACTTATTCAATCAAAACATCCCTATTCTCTTTCCGTGACTTAGGACAGTCCGAGTGGGAGTTAAAAACAACTGACAATAGGGACCGTATGAGGAGTTTAAAGGGGGAAAGGAACTAAAAGTAAACATTACATCTATGATTAGAGATGCAAAAAAGCCGGCTTTTTTGAATCGATGGTTTTTTTCACATAAAAAGCCGGCTTTTTTGGGAAAAAACGAGAATTTTGGAAATTTTGGCTCTTTTCAACTTCATGATTTTTCTATCTAAATAGCTTTCTTATAGTATATTCTATAGTTAGATAAAAATTCCATGACCTGAATGTGATATTTCGCTCTGAAATTCACCATCAAGATGGATGGAGCACATGTTTTACGAATTAAAGCTAACATGAAGAATGTAGTATTTGAGGGTAATTTTAGAGGCTATTTAACTTTATTTTAACTTTTCAGTTATCGACATCTTTTTTCTTCTCTAGTTTGTCATCCGTGTTTCATTTCTAAGAGCTTTTAGTACTCTAGCTTCTAGCGCAAAAGTTAAACTTGCCCGTTTTTCTATTTATCCGTCAAAGCGTACGTTTTTCAATATATCCGTCAAACCGTACTTTCACATTTCTGTTATACTGTAGCTGTGAAGTGATTTAGCAATAATTTTCCGGACACAACCTTGAATACCAATTTATACAAATAATCAGTAGCGGATTTAGAAAAGTACTTTAGGAGGTTTTTTTCTGATTGTTTCGTTTCCTAAAAAGTCCTAATTTTATTTGGGAAGTGCTTGAAATTTATGAGTACAGGCATAACTAATATTTCGTTTCGTTTATATGTTTAGCAATAATCTTCCGGATACAACTTTAAAAATCATTTTATACGGAGAATCAGTGGCGGATTTAGAAAAGTATTTTGGCAAGGGTTTCTTACTAATGTTTAGTTTTTTTAAACATTCGTAATTTTTATTTGACGGGACTTAAAGTTTATGAGTAAAGGCATAAATAATAGATATTTCGTTTGTTGCAGACATTCCGTAACTTTGGGGAACGGGCTTCAGTCCGAAAGACCGCCCCCCTAACCTTCGCAAAACCGTCACTGCTGGTAATTAATAATAATAACGATTTAAAAACAATAAAAAAGGAAGTCGCCCAACTCACAGTACACGCACTATTTCTATATTCACAGATGGAATGAAGAAAAGCTTTGTCAGAATGGTCGAATGCTGGTTGAATCCCGGACTTCCCGATAGAAGCGCAAAAGCTAATCACACAGTCATGTTTGTTGTGCAGTTGTATTTAGCTTAACTTAAATATATTCCGTAGACTTTTTTGGGGGGATGGGGGGGAGTTCCGTAATGATATGTTGAATCCCTCTTGTTAAAAATTCAGAAAACTTGAGGATTGGGTAAACCGTGATGGTGGTTATTTAAAACTTAACTGTAGAATTTCAAGAATATACAGAACCAAAAGCTCTAGATGTGCAGCCTTTAAGTGTATCATATAAATTTAAGTATTTCTCTTATGTTTTATTTTAATTTTATTTTGTTTCGAAAAGAGGGTATGGAATATTTTGAAGTAAAAATACTACATACTATTTTGCTAGTTATTTGTGTATTCTTTAAAAAGAAGTGTTTACTTTTAGGGTTGGCTAATTTACACCAACTTTTTTTTTTTTTAATAACTGGTTTAAACCACAAAAATAAAAAGAATGAAAAATGTGAATCGTGTGAACTTCATGGTAACGTTTCCAGATATCAAACCACCTGCAATAGTTTTATTTCCCTTTCACCTTTTAATCAAGGTGTCCCATGTTCAATTCTCGGTCGAACCACAATCCTTCTTTCATTCGTAACCCAAGTAGGGGTTCGGATGTCAGTTTAAGCGAAAGTATTCTCCTTGATAACCTCGGTATTTCGTAAGGATGTTAAGCTTAAATATACGAAACAAACCAAATTGTATATTTCTACATGCCTAAATGCGTGTTGTTTTATAAAGAAGCCAATATTGCTTAAATATATTGATAGAAATTGGCAAAATTTATCGATTGCCTACGTAGCTTCCAACATTATCTTGGATTGGACTTTCAATGATATCTACGTACCGGTACTAAATCTGTAATTTAATACCTCAGTTTTAGCGTACTGATTATGGTACGTTGACCTTTAAATTTTACATGCAAAGCAATAACAGGATTTTCCCGTTATTGTCTTACATTTCAAGTAATGACGGGATTTTCCCAATGGCTAGGGCGGGAGATTCTCAACTTAAGAAATTTACTAACCGCACTTCTTTAAGCTTATGGGAGTTCTTCCGGCATAACCCCGCTGTTGTATAATAACATCAAGGCGAAACAAACTTAGGCTATTTCTGTGAATATGTAATATAAATACATAAAGCAAAAAACCTAAGTCAAAAAAGCCTGGTTTAAACATCCCCCCAAAAACGGGTTTTTGGCATATTCAAAAACAACCACGGTTCTTGCCAACTCTGCTTACTTTTGTATATAGGAGGTTAAAAAATTCTTATTATATACATTGGTTAATCCTGTGGAATTCATAATGTAAATATGTTGAAGAAAAATTGTTTGAAATATTTTTTTCGAAATTCATAGTTTATTTTCTATGTTTTATATTATTATAAGCATCAACCACTAATTAAATGATTTTTTTGTGTTATAGAGAAGCGATACAAAGTCTGTTTTATCAATTTAAAGCAGTATTTTGAAAAAAGCCCAAAATTTCCGAAGCAAAAAAGCAAAGCAGAAAAAACCGAGTTTTTTTCCAAAAAAGCCGGTTTTTTCCGAGCCCTTGCATCTCTATCTATGATTCTACTATTCATTGTTTAGGTACTCGCAGATATGTACGTATAAGAGCTGCGAGCTTCTATAATTTTGTTGAGTAGAAAGTATCAATAACACATGCGGGGTTTGCAGGTAAATATATCACTCGTTATATTTCTTGATTAGTTACTCATATTTGTAGTTTTCCAGCTAAATAAGAACCGAGGTCGTGCGAAAGTACCCTGCTTTACGGAAATGAGCTTGGTCATATCTCATATCAGACCGTGTCACATTATATTAACTAGCCATTATTAACACAAACTTGGAATTAACACAATGAAATTTAGTGATAATCAGGATACAAAGGCAAAAAGTTATGTAACAATATACGAATATTTTGATATAATAAATGAAGTATTCACTCTTTCCGTAAAAAGTGTTATGTGTCATATCGTGCATATGTGGTATTGAATTCTCAATTTTAGAGGCTAGTATATACTAGAAGATATATCGTTTTTGTAAACTATAAACTTACGACTATATTACGGCAGAAAGTGTTTACATATTAATTTGTTTTGTTTTAGTAACGTAATTACGAATTATTTATAAAATTATGTAACGAGCTATTAATAATACTGTAAAATTTACCTTTGATTCCTGGGGAACATACCATAAACCTGTAGGTATGATTGGATCCGTACTCTGAAATGATTTATTTCTTAAAATTTCCATGCCATACTCAATTCCTTTGCTGAAAAGGAAGAAAAATTAAGCATTATATTTCGATTATGAACCCAACATGATTTTATACGCAATCACTGCTTATTTTTTAGAGTAAATATAGTCATTTATATCGTTTTCGTAACTATTAATGATTTCAAGTTTTTAAGTAAAGTTTTGATTAATAGCAACAACATGGAAATATAGACTTAACAGATTAAATTAAATGAAATAACAAAACGCATGTGTTTCTGACTAAATAAGAGAACTTCAATTATATATTCCTCCAATTGAATAGTAATGTCTCAATATATAAGTAGAAGTGTGTATATTAGGGCGGGGCAAAAAAAATAATTAATACAAATTTAATGAAAATCGCTGCTCTTGCATGTGCTAAGCACACTTTCAGTATGATTTCTAAAAAAAATCACACTTCTACTGGTCGCAACTAGAATTTGATTCAGTAATTTTATTATTTTGTAATTTTCCAATTTGTCGCTAGATGGCACAACAAATGTCAGTGTATTTTTGTAGAACAGAAGGTTTTGCGTGTAGTTGCAGAATTTCCTTACCACATATTTTAATTATAGTTTATACATATTTTTCATTTTTCTCTTGTTTTGCTTAAAATAAATGTTTTTTCGATGCAATTAACACAGTTTTATCCTAAAACTTGCAACAAGTTTATTGCAAATCTTGCATTTATATCTGTACGCCGTAATTTTTTTTTCACACTTAGCAGCTTGACGTACCATACGTCACAAGCTGATTTTTGAACCGAGCCTAGCCTAGCTGGGAAGTGTTAAAGTGCCTTCTATGACATTGTGTTGCATACGCTCTCACTGGGATTGACAGTGCTTCTCAGTACTGGAGGGTGAAACTTATTTATCATATCTTTGTTATCAGGATAACTCGATCATAGTTTGAGTTTCTAATCGTGATTCAAGCCACTCGAGTGCCTATTATTGCATTTCTTTGGGATATTACTGGTCCGAGAGACCATGCATCGCCTGCCTCCGGTAGTTAAGGGCCCAGTCCCGCCACCTCCGGGGGATAAGGGGAGGGATCCCCGTCAACAGCGCCGTAGTAGACAGCTTTCTGAAAGCAGTATCGGATCCGTTGAAAAGCGCTCTCGCTCTAAATCACCGCACTATGTTGCTCCATCTACCAGCATTGAAGAACCTATGCAATGTTCGTCTAATGCAACTCTTGATAACAACCAAACTCCTAACAATCACTTTTCACAACGTGCACCTGTTTATTCATTTCTGTTAACAGATTTCGATCCGAAGTACAGTATTCCACGGCTAATTTTTAACCAAGTTGTAAAGTATCTACCCCGTGCTAGCATCAAACAGATAGTCTTCACCAAGAATGGTGTCATTATACGTTCAGAGGATCAAAACTTTGGAACCACACTACGCAACAAAGCTAGCTATGAAATCTTTGAAAAAAATGCGAAAATGAAGCAGCTTACTAGTAAAGTCAAGCAAACACCTCCGCCGTCCAAGAATCCAATGCTATCTGTTGTCATCCGTGGTGTTCTACCTGAGATCACTGATGCAGAAGTGCTCGAAGAGCTTACAGCTGAAGGCATCCCTGTCGATAAATGCATTCGCATCAAAAATCAAATGGAACCTACGTTCATGGTTCGTGTGCTAAGCTCCAATAAATCATCTATTGATACTCTTCTTCAGGAGGGAGCCTACATCTTTAAGCAAAGGCACAGAGTCGAACCTTCACGTACCAATTCGCCCCTACCTATTCGCTGCGAACGATGCCAGATTTATAACTCGCATGTAACGTCAAAATGTCCAAACATTCCTAAGTGTGGATACTGTGCCGAACAGCACGAGACCAAAGACTGTCCGAATCATCAAAAGCCTGCTCACTGCTCTGTATGTCCCGGGTCACATCCTACATACAGCTACAAATACAAAGCTAAGCCAGCTCCACCCGCAGATCATCCTGAACTCACAGTTCCACTACGTACAACTGATCCACCGGTTCATGCCCACCAATCAATCGCAGCAGGTCTTACAGTTGAAAACTTCCTCCGATCTTTCACGCTTGTCCTTCAGAACATTTTTCCTTTTCAACGACAGTTCATCCTCGAACATGTTATCGCTGCCGCCACGAGCATTTTCAATATTAATCTGTATGCCACATATTCCGGGAACTATGTGCACTTTCACATATCTCCAAAAGAAGCTGCTGTCTAAGCAAATAGCTTGCATCATCATCATGGATTTGGCTTTCTTATTTATGAACATTCGATCATTACCACAACACAAAACTCTTTTCGAACACTTGCTTCTAGAAGAATGTATTGATATTTTTGCTTTGAATGAAACGGCTTTAAAACCATCAATGCTATCGAGATTCCCACGGTATCCACTCCTGCGCTATGATTTTCCAGTAGATAATGCTCGAGCGCAAGGTGGAGTTGCAATTGGCATCAATAACAAATTATCTTACCGACAGCATCAGATTCAGCTTCCTTATCGACTTCCTGAACATCTTATAGCCACTATCTATCTACCTAACATAGCACTTACGATAGCAACAATCTATGTACGTCCCGGACAGGTGATACCATTCGAGTATTTCAGCCGTTTGTTTCAATCATACAGGCATCTACTGATACTAGCAGACATCAATATCCATAGCCGCTCCGAGAGGGAAAAGAGACAGTTTGCTGACCATATAGCACTTCACGTACATGGTCACATATATCCCCTTCCGAAACACACAAGACCAAGTAGCCAAACTACACCGGATGTTGTTCTTTCTACCACTTCACTCATAGACAGGTGTCATATCGAAGTCTTGGATTGCATAGGTAGTGTTCATTTACCGGTAAAAATAACAGTCAATAATGTACGTAAAAATATTTCTCATACAGCAGAACGCACTATATACTTATACGACAAAACGAATTGGCAGAAATATCGCTCAGATATTGACGCTGCTTTAGAAACTGTACGACCACCGGATACCGAGGAAACTCTTAACTCAGCCATAACTACACTCACCAAGGCCATCACCACCAGCGCACGTAACAACATTCCTACTTATCACGGTAAAATTTATCAGCCATTTTGCCTCCGCAATATTTGCATTTAGTCAGAAAATCTCGTCATTATTATAGACAATATGAGCGTACTCGTAATCCTGAATATCTAACACAGGCACGTAGATGGCAACGTACTGTGCACAACTATATTGTTGCCCATAAACGGTTGACGTGGCACAACACATGTAATCAACTAAACGATGAAACTCATCCCACACGCTACTGGAAAAAGTTCCATCAGTTGACAGGACAGCAAAAAACAACAAAATATCCACTGTTTCAAAACAACGATCCTTTACATTCAGATCGCGATAAAGCCAACGCTTTCGCCTCTCATTTACAAGCTGTGTTCACTCCGCCTGTTGAACCACATCAAGATAGTCCTAGATTTTCTGAAAAAAAAAAACATCACTCAACTATTACAACCGTCACCTACACATACCTTAGATGAAACTCAACCGTTAACAGTATCTATAACTTCTGATGAAATTCAGACGAGTATCAAAAGGAAACGTAATACAGGAAACGTACGTAAAGGAAACGTAAGATATTTTGACCAAATATCTTACCGACTTATCAAGGAATGTTCAGTACAGTTTTTTCTGCTTCTTGCAGTTATCTATAATTTTATTCTCCGTAGAGGATATTATCCAGTTGAGTGGAAAGTCTCTAAAGTATGTATGTTCCTAAAACCGAACAAGCCTCCGAGTTCTGTAAGTTCGTATAGACCGATACAACTAACTGCCACACTGGGGAAAATATTTGAAAAGATTCTAGTGAAACGTTTACATCCATATTTGCAAGACCATCAACTTCTTCCCACTTTCCAAACCGGATTTCGACCATCATATAGTATTAATGATCAGTTGCTTCGATTAACGACTACACTTGTAAACCAGTATAGCAGATCACTACCATCTTGTCTAATTTTAATGGATTTGGAGAAAGCATTTGATCGAATTTGGCACTATGGTTTATTTTATAAATTGCTAAAATTTGGACTTCCCCTTACTTACGTTAGAGTAATTTTCTCATTCATACTGAATCGAATCGCATATGTCTGTATCAACGGTTCCATCTCCCATCCTATATTTCCATATACCGGGGTACCTCAAGGGTCTAGCCTGTCACCTCTTCTCTACATATTATATGCATCAGACGTACCAGTACCTGCTCATCCTACTTATTTATTCCAATATGCCGATGACACCGCTTTCTTAACTCTCGGAACAACTATACAACAAATCAATAGAACCTTACAACTCACAGTTAATAACTTTCTTGTGTGGTGTAGGAAATGGAAGCTCACCGTCAATGAAGAGAAAACTCAGACCCTAGTCATCATACCACCTAAATGCCGCAGTAAAGTTCACCGTAACCCCAATCGTCTTGATATCACTGTCGGAACACACAGATTAGAACCATCTAAATCAGTTACATATCTAGGAATAACGTACGATAATAAATTACAATGGACTGCTCATTTCCAGAAACTTGTGCTTAAAGCAAAAAATCGGTTGCAATTACTTCGCAGGCTAGTAGGACAGCATTGGGGACTAAACTCAAAATTGCTTATCAACACATATAAAGTGTTCATGCGCAGCATTCTTACATTTGGCCATATTGCTTGGTCTCCAGCTCAATCTAAGTTCTACAGTAGGCTCGAAATTATGGAGCGCCATGCAGTACGCTTAGCATACCGCATCAAACTACCATATCCCAACCGAGAACTATACAATCGAATAGACTTTCCACCACTTGTAGAACATATCTCACTTTTACGTAAGCGATATATAGCCAAATGCCTAGAATCTCATAAAGATATTTTTCTGGACACAATCTTCATAGATTCTGAGCAGGATTCATCTTTCAAATATTGTCATACACCGTTGAGTATATTGATCACACTTCACGTAAATAACCTTCCTATGGATCACTTTCATCGTAGATTCTTTCAACGTCAGATCATTCATCAAGCCGTCCCTCATCTTTTTCCATAGCTGCACTGTTCTCCCTCACCATTAATCTGGGCTCCCCATGTCTACATCAGTCTTGAGACGCCACAAGACAGAAGAATAACATGCATTCGTTACTATTAACCATTTCACTGTGTTGTGGCGTATAAGGCACTTTCATCTCATCAATCAGTAATTACAATTTCAATTATGTTCACCTTGTAGCCTTGTATATCATTTATTTTATACTATCACCTTTTTCCAGTTATTTATTGTTAATTTTTTTCTCATGATATGTATAGCTTTTCCACAGTTCAATATCATACAATGTTTATTATTTATGTTCATGCACATAGATCTATTTCAGCACTATTGAATGTACTCGTTCTATTTAGCACTAGTTATTTTCTTTATATCAAATTGTCCAACTAACGTTGTTTATGTTTGCACTTGTTTTCAGTATATCACTTGCCGAGAGAGAGGGCGTAACCCTCTAGAGGCAGTTCAATATGCAACTACTTGATGATTCATGCTAATAGAATGAATTATGTCCCATAAATCAATAAATACTTCAACAAAAATGTATATCCTATATTCAAACCTATTCCTTGTTTAAACTCAACTCCTCGAAAAAAAAATTATATATATACTTCATCAAGAAACCTAAACTCTCTTGTGCCAGTTACTGTGCCAGCGAGGACCAAGTATAGCAATACGTACTTGCGAGCATAGCACACTTACAGCACTTAGGGGATTGACGAAAGTTTTCTTGTTTTTTTAACTTCATCAGTCATCTTATTCATCTTCATTTGGGCTTCGGCCCTCGGCTGTTCCATCACAATGACAGACTTTGGCAAGGATACCGGAAATTCGAATCACGGTCAGGATTTAGGATTACTACCTCTTAACATCGGGCCTAAAGGTAGCCAGAAAACACAGCCACGCATTGTTACGGGAACATCTCGTTCAGACCGTAACACTATTCCTTCTTCTACCTATGTTGACTGCGTAACTAAAGGGCATCGGATTCGTTCTCGATCTCTCTCTGACGGTGAACAGACCCTAGATCCAAAGAAGCAACGAATTACTCCCAACGTGAGTCAGACTACACCTCCAGCTGGCAGTCATACTATGGATTGGACATCCACTTCTGCAGATAACCAACAGCGGCAATATCAACCTGATCCCGTATACAACTTCTTACTAACTGACTATGAACCGAAGTACGACACTGTTCGTGCGGTTTTTCAGCAATTAATCAAGTATGTCCCTCGTCCTGAGATTCGGGAAATTGTTAAGACACGCCGTAGCAACATTTTGAAATCCAGTAACCCGAACTTCGCCACGCAAGTTCGCAACAAGGCAACTTATGAAATTTTTGGGACGAAAGCAAAGAATTCTACTTTGCAACAGAGTACACGCAAAACTCCTCCTCCACCACGGCGACCTCCTATGTTGTCCGTAGTTATTCGTGGTGTAGAACCTGATCGTACTGATGATGAAATTCTTGTTGAACTTCATCAGGAGGGGCTACCTATAAAGCGTTGCATTAGGATCAAGAACACCCAGGGGCCAACCTATCTCGTTCGAGTGCTCACTGATCAACAGCAGTTGATCGATCAACTTCCATCTAAGGGAGCATATATATATCGACGCCGATATAAGGTTGAGCCACCTCGCACGCCAGCACCACTACCTGTTCGATGTGAGAAGTGTCAACAATATAACTCACACCCAACAGCAGAATGCACAAACAACATCAAATGTGGTTATTGTTCCCGCGAACATCCTACTAAAACCTGTCCAAACCTTCAAGAACCACCACGCTGTGATCGCTGTTCTGAACGTCACCCAACCTACAGCTATAAATGTAAAGGTAAGCCTCAACCTGATCCAGCTAAGCCTGAACTTGTTGTTCCTATACGTTCCGTCGATGCACCAACTCCACCAGCAAATTCGTTACGTCATCCAGTTTCTGTAGAGGATCTTCGTTTTCTCACCATTTCGTTACAGAACGTCCATCCATTTCTTCGCAACCATATTCTAACTCAAATCATGCACGCAGCCAAACTATTTTTTAATTTACAACTTCAGGCAACTTACTCCGACCAACAGCGCATTTCCAAATCCAACCACTTGAAGTTTATGTTTAATATGGATCATTCAACCTATTCACTTATATTCTTTATCATTATGAGTTACAACTTATTGTTTCTTAACATACGATCTCTGTTGACGCATCAAGTGCTCTTCACACAGCTTCTCCAGGAAGAACAAATTGCCGCATTTGCACTAAATGAAACTTACCTTGCACCATATTTAACGTTTTATATACCAAAGTATCATCTACTTCGTCACGATGCTCCACCAGGTCCACGTCTCTACGGAGGCACAGCTATTGGTATCCGGCACAATCTTCCTTATCGTGCAGTTACGGTTCCACCTACACTTAACCTTCCCGAACATAACATCACGACGATCTATTTTCGAGGCCGCACAGTTCCCCTTGTCACAATTTACTATCATCCAGGACGAGCTATAAACTATGATTTCTTCCGCCACATTGATTCTAATTTCCGGCATTATATTATCATGGTCGACCTAAATTTTCATAGTCGCTCACAACGCGACAAGGACATTTTTTTAGATTTTGTTCAGAATGAAACAGGAGCTGAATTCCATAATTTACCGAAACCTACACGTCCTATCAGTGGCACTACTCCTGACGTAGTCATAACCTCATCTTCTCTCTCTCAGTCCATCCATATATCTGTACTAGATTCCATAGGTAGCGACCATGTTCCCATCAAAGTCGAACTTCACTCCTAGCACTCAGCTTAAGCCTTCTCCTCAGAAGGTCTACTGCTACCAAAGGGCAAATTGAGGCCAATGTCGTTCTGACTTAGACGCTGCCGTAACTAAGCTCATTATGCCTAGTTCACAATACGAACTTGATAGAACAATAACTGCTCTAACTACAGCCATACAGGACGCAGCACAACGTTCCATTCCAACAATAGAAGTTCAGTTACATAAACCCAAGCTACCTCCACAATATTTACCATTTATTACAGCCTTACGCAGAACTTTCCGTGAATACATAACTACGGGCAACCTTGAAGCGCTGAGACTTCATCGCTAATATTTAAGGATCACTCATAACTATATCGTTGCGTGGATCGAAACTTGCAACACACTTGCTAACGAAGCCCATCCTACGAAATATCGGCGCAAATTTCATCAACTAACTGGTAAAGTTTCTCGTACGCCATACTCCATTGTTCATAACCATCAAGCAGTCCTTACGGATACGGACAAGGTCAATATATTTTCTTTCTATTTTCAAGGCATTTTTACACCACTACCTCGTTGGTATACACCCAACCACCTACAGTCAGCTATCAACCGACGTACTGATGCAACATCTGCTTCCTTTGCTGATCATACTTTAGAACCAAATAATCCTCTAACCATGGAAATTCACCCTGAAACTATTAGTAATGCACTTACAGGCAAACGGAATACTGCACCAGGCTTTGATTCTGTTACATATGTTCTCGTCAGACAGGCGTCTCATTCTTTCCTCCTCTTTCTTAGCAGCATTTATAACTTTATTCTACGAACTGGATTTTTTCTGCTCGACTGGAAGTACTCCAAAGTTCTTCTTTTCCCTAAACCAAAGAAACCTCCATCAGAAGTCCCATCGTACCGTCCTATTCACCTCACAAGTTGTCTCTGCAAAATCTGGAACGAATCCTTGTACGTCGCATGAACGACCATCTCAATTCACATAACCTTATTCCAATTCATCAAGCTGGATTTAGGCCACATTTTAGCACACTCGGTCAATTATTCCGTCTCACCACAGCAATTTATAATCAGTTTAATATAGGATATCCTTCTTGCCTTGTAACCTTTGATCTAGAAAAAGCTTTCGACAAAGTATGACACCCTGGTTTACTATACAAACTTTGTAACTACCTTGTACCACCTCCTACATCCGATTCGTACATTCCTTCTTAATAGGGCGAATAGCTTATATATCGATCAATGGAACGTTATCTCATCCCATCTTCTTACAATCTGGGGTACCGCAAGGCTCATCTTTGTTTCCTTGATTATACTTATTGTACGTCGCGGACCTAGTCGTTCCTAATACTACCACAATATTTCAGTTTGCGGACGACAATGCATTTTTCACAACTGCCCGTACTGTACGATCTCTTAATAAAACCATGTAAGTAGCTATTGACGCATTCGTGCGTTGGTGTCATATATGGAGGTTGAACATTAACTCTTCAAAAACACAAGCCATAGTTTTCTTGCCAGGTAGACGCCGCTCTCGAATACATTGAAAACCGAATCTACTTCGTCTTCAGATTGATCTTACGCCTGTTCCCGTGTCAACCACTATTACGTATCTCGGTGTCATATTTGACACTCATCTTACCTGGATTCCACATCTTACCAAACTCGTACGCCAAGCACAAAACCGACTTAATCTCCTGAAACCACTACTTGGCACAACCTGGGGTTTTCGAGCAGGTACCGTAATCAATACATATAAAACATTCATGCGAAGTACGTTAACATATAGACATACAGCTTGGATATCTGCACCGTTAAAATTCTACCAAAAACTTGCTATCCTCGAGCGTCATGCTATACGCCTAGCATATTGTATAAGAGTGCCGCATCCAACGAGATTACTTTGTGAGATGATCGACTTTCCGCCATTACTAAATCATCTTGAACAACTTCGTATACGTTATATCTGCAAACGATTTGCTCAGCACCATCCCCTGACGCTTGGAACCCTCCGCTACGACCGTGATAACGATGCGCCGCCCAATTACGTTGATACTCCTCTTCAGCACTTCATGACACTATATCATTTACAGTTAGATGACGCTATGCTGGACCACGAAATCTTTGCAATTTATCGCCCGCATGAATTTTTATCCCATATCTATCCATCATACGCACCGTAAGAACCTATTAACAAAGGCCTTTTCTGTGAATCATCAGTTCCTGAATCGCCCCAGGAACAGAAGATAACTTCATTCGTCTAAACTAACATAACCTAGTGATGTGACTTCTAGAGCACTTCATTTCATCTATTTTATCAAATCCATTTGCACTTTTATTATTATTTTTTTAGTCCAATTTACCTTTTATTCCATGCTTTGTGTTAATGTAATACCTGGCAATGTTAACATGTTCATTTGTAGCACTTAAAATATTCCTGTTCATGTACGTGTGTTTCATTTTCTGAATAACTTCATTTAATCCATGCTTAATATAATGAATGAATAAATAAAGAAATAATAAATATGAAACCTCTTAGATCACCTATATTTCCTTCAAATCAATAAATCAAATTGAAGCACTTACCCGAAGAAAGGGCACAACACTTTAACCGGGATGATGGACAAAAAATATTTTTTATGAGATGAAAATTTCACTCCCTGGAGGATCAGTCTCTGGTCGACATCACCGTGTTTCTCCTGTGAGGCCAGAAGAAAATCTATATTTTTGAAGAAGCTTACACCGTGAAGGATCGTAAGATCATCACCGTGCTTTTCTCTTATTGAGAGCAACGGGGAGTAACAGCTTGCCTTATACATTCGACTTGGGGACACCCGCCTCATTAATAAACGGGTTCTCACTGTTAGTGGGAGCAGAACAATTTAATAATCGTCTACAGTTTCGATTTAAGGACACCCGCCTCATTAATAAACGGGTTCTCACTTTTAGTGGGAGCAGAACAATTTAATAATCATCTATACTTTCGATTTGAGGACACCCGCCTCATTAAAAAATGAGTTCTCACTGTGAGTGGGAATACAGCCCGCTATCATCAAACATCTAAGAGGGTGAACAACCTCAGAAAAAGCGGACTTCTCATCCCTAGTGGGTGTGATGTATATTTCTTAATCTATTACATTCATATTCAGTTTAAAATTTTCCATACCGAGTATGATGTTGTGAAATTGTATGTATTTCAGTATAGCAAACTAGCAGGCTTCATCTTCGAGAGGACCACTGATCCGATCAGAGTCTCACTATTCTTTATTTGGTCAGCCTGAAATATTTTCTGGAAGACAGCTCCCGACGAAGGAAGAAGTAGTTAAATGCTACCTGTTCTACAGAAATTTTTACATGAAGAGGGGAAAGAAACACCTTCTACGAGAGATATTTTAAAATATGTGGCGAATGATCTTGTCAGTATCTGGAACAAAGCTAGCTTTCCAGTCATTGGATATTCCAGCGTTTTGGGCAAACTTTCAAAACGCATACGACTTGCCCAACAGCTCCAAAAATATCCACCAGCAAAGCGCACATCAATTACATTCAAAGCGAACTTCAGTAATTTCAAACAAGTATTTGATATTTGTATTTCCAAGTGTGTTAGAAACAAAGTAATGGACTGACAGTTATGTAAATGCGCCATAAAAGTACCACACATTGAGTGGAATTTCTGGGTAGATCAGACTTCGGGTCGGAAAATGGTAATCGGTTCGATTAACAAGATTGTTTCAAGTTCACTTCAGAAAAAAGCAGAGAGGAAGGAACAGGAAGTTCGGTTTAGGATAAAGCATTTGCAAAGCCTAACTACGACTAAAACTACTGCCTGCCAGTTGAACTTTATGGAAGAAAGTGAAGCAAGTGGTGTGGCCTTGGAAGATGATTCACCTTATGAAGCAAACACATCCGACTCTGAAGACACAAATCCCGAAAAACGACCAGCACAAAATAGGCATCAGTACCCAAACTTAAGCCAAATGATGGAAAGAACTGGCGTTAGTAACCGAGATGCTTGCAAATTAATTAATGCATGCCTGAAAGACCTGAAACTGGATAAACCGGAAACAAAGTGACAGCGAATTTATTGGAGAGACAAGGGAGCAGAATCTCGTTCGTTTGACTTGCGCAGGCTAATTTGTGTTGGTTTTGATGGGCGCATAGATGAAACCACACTATTTGGACCAGATGAAGGAAAACTAACACAGAAGGAGGATCACTACGTTATTATTGCATATCCTAGTTAGCAATACGTGGATCATATTGCTCCACAAATTGGCAAAGCAGAAGATATTTCAAATGAAATACTCTCTGTTACACGTGACACGGATTGGACATACTTTGCGTCCTCTGGTATGTGATGGAACAAATACAAACACCGGCGAACATTCTGGAATTATACGTCGACTGAAAACAGCTTTAAATCGACCTTTACAGTGGCTCATTTGTATATTGCATCTGAATGAGCATCCACTAAGAGAAATTTTTTAAAAATATTTATGGCAAAACAACTGGTCCAAAGGGATTTTCGGGGCATATGGGAAAGATGCTAAGTTTTGATCCACGGGATGTTTCAATAGTTGATTTCCAGCCCGTCACTGGAAATGTCAAGGAATTTTGTGCGAATATCAGAAGATTTTAGTGCTGATCAAAAGTATTTGCTGAAGGCTTGCATCGCAGTACAAAAGGGAAAGAACAACGCTGATGCTGCTGTTATAAAATTTTTACAAACTGCTTCTCCAAGTGTCCTTAATCACGCCAGGTGGTTGACGCTCGCCAATCGAACCCTTCGTTTGTTCATGAGCACAAGAAATCCATCCAAAAACATATTGCAGCTTGTAACCTACATCGTTAGAGTGTATGCTCCACGTTGGTTCGTGATAAAAACCCATTCCAACTGCACTGATGGATCACGTAACTTCTATTTTGTTTTGGAGAAAGTTAGAAATTTACTCGATACTGAGATGAAGGAAGCTGCAATAAGATCTCTAAAGTTAAATTGTTCTTTTAGCCACAGTGAAAGTATTCTTCTTGCAGCTCTTGCAGATCCAGACATTGAAGTAAGAAAAGATGCAGTAAACAAGATTGTTGTTGCAAGAACGACCAATCAAGTTGGAGTGAGAAAATTTTGTAAATCAAATATTATGATTCATCTCGAAGCAGAAACTATTACAAGATGATTGATTGGGATGCTTCCGTCACAACGCCACCTCCACTTGTAAGCTCAATGTCAGATGAAGAATTGCTGGCAAAGATTGAAATAGGACCACTGGAATTTACAGGAATTCAATGTCATTCACAAGCAGTTGAACGAGTCGTAAAATAAGTTTCCAGGGTTTCCACAACAGTTTTTGGTGATAAAGCCAGACATGGAATGATTGCTTCATCCGAGGAATCAAGAAGGAAATTTGCAAATTTGGATACTAAGCATGCGTTTCTGAGAGCAGATAATTAAGTAATACTTCTTTAAAAAAATTAATGTGTGTTTTAAAACAATAAACCTACTGAACAGAAAAAAAATACTTTTTATCATATGCCAATAATAGCTTCATTGTTAACTCAAAGTTGGGACCATTAAATCAAAAATAAAAATCTGAAATTTTACATACGAAATCAACTTTACCTGCGTCAACTTTTAGAATTAGAGACAAAAGCTTCTGTTTACATTTCTTGAAGTTCACCCCGCCCTAGTGTATATTCACGATCATTTAATTATACATATGTACATTTATTTTGAAAAAGCACACGCATACTCGTGACGTCTAGTTGCTCTACCTTTCAAAGTCAGGACAAATACAGTTTACTACATACATTCACTTGTTGTTTCAGTAATGAAAGATGAATTTACCAGAAAATAGTATATACTGACAACATATTGCATAGGGAGCATTAAAATTTAATATAAACTTAGTAAATATGTTATTCGTAATTTCTGAAAATATAATAGTACAATTTAAACAAGTAAATCCCATTATACATGTAAAAGTACGGAAGACTTTTAAAGTATGCGAATTTACTAGTGTAATTAAAGGTAATCGACTTATAACTATTCGTTGCTATAAAGAGACCATATGCTTCGAAAGCTCAATCTATATCAATATAAACTTCTGATTGTCTCTCACAAATGGTACATAATATACAAAGAATAAAACTTAAAGCAGAAGTTGATACAGTTCTCACTACTTCTGTCTTTAGTGGTATAATAAGAACAACAGTGCTATCCATTTGTGACCAACCTTGGTCCCACTGCTCATCCCACAAAGAGATCTCCGAGTTAGCAATACTGTAAACAGTGGATAGTCTGTGTATAGTGAAAAGAAAAACAAAGGTGCTGCTTGCAGAAACTCTATGTGCGAAGATGAAATAATTGGTTATCTGTACCAATTCGTCTTAGCCAATGCTTATACAAGCGTGATATAGTATTCTTTCAGTGACAAAGGTTATTAACATATATATTTTTACCATTTTACTATACGTTAGCAGTTTTAATTCTTGATGTATTCACGAAAACATATGGTACCGTGAGTTGGTTCTCAGTGTAGCACTATATTTATCCGCTATCATTGGGTGTAATAAGTGATAATCCAAGACGCAAAGTGAATATATTGAGCCTAACAGTTTATATTATACAAGTGATCTTATATATTACTTGGAATTGCAATAGTACAAGCGGATGGCTGACAGTATGTGTGATTGGCGAAAGGTTCCATTGTCATAGGCCAAGGTACAAGTCATCCTGTACTCTAATTGTTCTCACGTTATATTGCATAGTCTAAATATATTTAAATACGTTCCAGTGTATATCCTATGTTCTTTTATTAGCACTTATAATCTGTGTGCATGATTACGCTTATATGCGCGTTATCGCTACCAGAGCTCGTTTACCAGGTTTGTGTTGTGTACGATTACTAATCCTCATACATCACGTATACTGTTAAACGAACCACTTCTACTAGGTTTAATAATTACCGTTAGACATTATTGATGTTATTATTCTAAATGCATAACGTTTATTCCATAGTATTATCGTTTATTCTGTACGGAAATCAATATTTGAACCGAAAGTTACAATAGCTAAAAGCCATATGCACCAGTTCCGAAAGCAACCAAAAATTATGATAATTGATTCAATCAGATGTAAATATATCTCTAACTCTTGCAAGTACTAATCCGTCGAATTCATTATAAGCCTTCACGGAGGCTAACAGACGTAATTGATCCTAACATTTGACGACCTTGCTATTTCGTTTTCTTCTCAATAAATTTGATACTCTCCTCTTAGGAGGCAGAGATACCCAAAATCAGTTATTGGCCTTGGTATCTCTACCGGCTAACGAATACCTTCTGTGCTTTCTCTTTCATTACGTGTTTTCCTAACATAGGGCAATGGCTTTTCCGACAAAACCCTCATATCACCATTGTGGATTACCGAAAATCATCCCAGGTCCACCTGACGCTGCTGATCTTCACAGGCAACGCAGACAAACCCATAGACGTGTTCAAGGCACTATTCGATCTCCATTTGGATCTCGATCTCTCCCACGTTCGCCAGCTATTTCACGATCAACTATGTCTCAGCTATCAAAGAAAGCACACACTATTAGCGAGTCTTAACTTTAGATAGATCTAAGAGACGACCGGCAATTTTCCTCATTACAAACACCACAACGTCCACGGTATACAGCTTTCTACTTCAATAGTTTGATCATAAGTTTACCAATATCAAAATTCTGCTCCAGCAATTCTGTAAGTACGTACCTCGTACATCTAATACCCACTCGCAATGGCATCATCATCAAACCAAGAGACGCAATACTGGCCTATAAAATTCTGATCCGCTGCAGGTATGAAGTCTTTGGCAAAACAGCCACTCTGAAACGATTAACCAACAAAAGAGCAAAACAGCCACCACCTCCACGGAAATCACCTACCTTGTCTGCAATTATACGTGGTGTGGACCCGATGATCACAGATGAAGAGTTTGCAGAAGAGCTCAAATAGGAAGGCCACGTCATTACGAAATGCATCCGCATTAAGATCAACATGAGCCCGACCTATATGATGCGTGTTCTTTCCTCGCACCAAGAAATTATCGATGACCTTCTAACTTCAGGGGCATTCATGTTCAAACGTCGACATGGGGTCGAGGCATCTCTCACTCCACAACCTCTCCCACTTCGATGCGAAAAGTGTCAAAAATATAATTCGCATCCAACATCAAAATGTCCAAATAAACCAACGTGTGGGTTTTATTCTGGGTATCACTTTACTAAGATCTGGCCGAATACACACCAACCGCCTAAATTCAGTACTGTCCTGAGCAATATCCTACGTTCAGTTATAAATTCAAAGCCAGTCCACCAGTGGAAAAGACTAAACCTGAACTTGTGGTGACTATCAGAACGCCCGAAACCAAATCTGAATCTCCGCCTATCACCTCAGTGTATCAACCTATCATGATCGAATTATTTCTTGCATTTTTCACCGTAGCTCTGCAAAACATTCATCCATTTCAAAGAGAATTTATGCTCCAGCAAATGCAACTTGCAGCTCAGGCAACTCTTAACGTTAGGTTTAATGTTACGTATTAAGAACCCTATGCTTATTTCCATGATACTGCTAATCCACCTAGCTCTTAAAACCCTCACCCATCATTATGGCTTTAATGTTTCTGTTTCTTAATATCCGTTCTCTTCAATCTCATAAACCACTGTTTTAATAACTACCAGTAGAAGAACAAGTCAATGCATTTATCCTTAACGAATTTCATATGAAGCCTAAACAAAGTTGCAAATTTTCACGATACTCATTGCTCACACACGACACTGCCATACCATGTGCCATGCAAATGGCAGAGTCATCCGTAGGTTTGCTCCTACAAGCGCCTATTGCCAACATTTCCTGTCCATACCAAACATCGCGGAATACATTATAACCACTTTGTACTATATATATATATATATATATATATATATATATATATATATATATATATATATATATATATATATATATATATATATATATATATATATATATGTCATTTTGGCTATCTTTTATGTCCGACCTAGCCATGCCATTACTCTACAATTGTTTCAATATATCTCAGACACGTTTCGCTCCTACATCATCATGGCAGACATATATTTTCACAGTCGAACGGCCCGCCAAAAGTAACAGTTTCTAGATTTCATTGCAACCAAAACATCTGGCACTTTCCATACCCTGCCTCATTCTACCCGACCGATCTCGGATACCACTCCGGACGTTGTCATACTTCAACCAGTCTTTCTACACGCTCTACTCTCACAGTATTCGATCCTCTTGGTAGTGATTAGGTTCCCATTAAATTTTCACTCACGTCTTCACACCGTCCAGCAAGGCGCTTACCTCCCGTTACTCGTACCACGTTGCGCTTTGATAGAGCTGACTGGCAAGGATATCTAAATTACCTCAGTAGCAGTTTTGTCAACTCATCTCTACCAGAAACGGAAGATCTTTATAATTCTTTGGAAAGAATAACTACTGCACTCCATGACGCAACCAGCCGTTTTATACAAACTAGTTAATCCTATAGTTATCACTCAACGCTCCCACCCCATTATTTACCACTTATCACACATTCACGACCACTCTACAGATATTACAAATGTACGGGAAATAGTCATTGCACTTACATCGTCAATTTCAACGCACAGTTCACAATTATGTTAAAGCATATAAATTACGTCAATGGATAAAAGCTTGCAATAATTTGGCAGACACTGCATACCCGTCTAGATACTGGCATCGTTTCCACGTGCTTACTGGTCGGAAGACCCACACTACCTATCCTCTCATTGAAAATGAAAATTTTCTTCAGGCGGAGAAAGAGAAAGCAGATGCCTTCTGCAACCCGTTTACAATCTATTTTCACGCTATCTGAAGCAGCCATTCCTCGCAGCCATCCCACACATACCTTTAACATAAGTTCACCAGATCTTCAACCCTGCACGTCTTATATTTTACTTCACCACCCTTTTGCTACACTTATCACGGCAACAGATATTAACTCCGTCACGGCTCGCAAACGCAATATTGCTCCTGCTCTGGATTCAATCACTTATCGCCATCTTATGTCTTACTACACCTATTGGCAACTACTTCTACGTTTATTCTCCGTACAGGTTATTTTCCCCCTCAGTGGAACACTTCCAAAACGCTCATGTTTGCTATGCCATACAAACCACTGAATACCGTATAATCTTACAGGCCCATACAATTAACTCCGACTTTCAGCAAAATATTGGAACGCATCCTTGTTAACAGGCTTCACAATCACTTAACAGCAAAAAATTTGCTACCTTTACATCAAGCTGGTTTCCCACTAGGATATAGTATTAACGATCAGTTACTTCGCCTCACCAATATGAACACTAATCATTACAATCTTCCAAGCCTGCCTGTTTAGTTTTATTCAATCTCGAAAAAGCATTAGATAAAGTATGACATATGGGACTTCTATTCAAGCTTCTGTCTTTCCGTCTTCCAATCAAGTACATCCGCTTCATATTTAATTTCCTTACAAACCACCTGGGTTACATCCATATGAATGAATGACAGTGTCTCTTATCCTATGTTTCTTCATAGTGGCGTTTCTCAAGGCTCTGCCTTGTGCCCCCTTCTGTATCTGCTTTATGTCTCCGACATGCCGTCTTACATCAAAATGTTCATACTTTCCAGTACACCGACGACACGGCTTTTGTGGCGTTAGCTAAAACTATCTCTCAAATAAACACAGCGATGAATGAAGCTATCCGTCGGTTTAACGATTGGAGTCGGACGTGGAGCTTAACGATAAACACTACCAAAACTCAGCCATAGTGTTTTTTCCACCAAACAGTCGATCACTAGTTCATCGAAACCCAACTCGTTTTGCAATTACCGTCAATGGTGCCGCCATAAGCACTCAAGGACAGGAGCTACTTGGGTATAACATTTGATCACCATCTTACATGGCGCCCACATGTTACTATCGTCGTAAGCAAATCCAAAAATAGGTTAAATTTACTTAAACGTCTCAAAGGTGCAGTGTGGGGTCCCAATTTTTCTGACCCCATTAACACTTACAAGGTCTTCCTCCGTCCCGTTCTTACGTATGGTTTAATTGCATGGATATCGGCAAGCGCAAAACATTACCAAAAACTATTAATAACAGAACGACATGCTCCCCGCCAAGCCTACGACATTAAATTACCGAGTCCAACCCGTGAACTGTACGACCACATCACATTTCCTCACCTTCTTTATCATGTTGAAGCTCTTCGTCTTAAATATACAACTGAACGCTATGAGAGCAAAAACGCTCTCTTTCTTGAAACTGTTTACTGCGATGCTCCCTACATCCAAAGCCATCTCCAGACGCCTACATCTCTCTCACTGCTTTTCGCACTATATAAATACTCTGTACTCCCAGATCATCCCGACTTTAGCATTAATAATATCCTCAGTACGTCACAAATCGCGGCCCATATCTCATCTTACAACATGCACAGAAAACCCGCTTTTTACTAACAGGACCTACTAACAGGGCCTCCGCCGTAGGCCTGCTTAGTGCTAACGTGTCTGCTGCCGCCAAAATGTCGCACGCGGGTTGGTCAGCGGTTTATGGTTTTTACGAACACAAATCAGTACGCAGCCAGTCTGATGAATAAATGCCTGAGTCTTAAGGACCAGGTTTCGGAGGAACCAAATTAAGGTACCGCTAAATACTACAACTTCTCCGTAATCAAACTGAAAAAATAAATGGAAAAATTCCTTTACAGGATCAGTAATGTGCATGAGACAGTTATCGCGAGTTGGCTAACTGCTTTCCTTTTGAGAATTCCACAAATTTCTGCTTAACGAGAGCAATTAGCCGACTCGTGATAACTCTCTCTGATGCACACTACTGTTCCTACAGAGCAATTTATCGAATATTGTTTAGTTTCATTACAGAAAAATGATAAAATTAGCGATACTTTAGTTTGGTTTATGATGCCTCTTAACACAAAGCAACACATGTGGTACGGTAACTATAGTCCTTGGGAAGAAACTAGTGAAGGGACACAATATAAAGAAATAAATCAATCTCTGTAGCTCTGAGACCGTAGGATGATCCAAACAACAATTGACGAAGTACAAGAGGCCTTAAAGATTTAAAAAATAATAGCTGGCTTACCTTACTGAACATTATGTTGAAAGAAGGAAAAGAAATAAAATTGATTTGATCAACTTTATCTAAAAAAAAATCAAATAAGAAAATGTCCAACAGTTTGATTCTTTACATAACCAAACTTGTGCATTTATTGTTATTTGATGCAAAGAGTTTCTGCAAAATTGTACTAAAAGTTAAGAGAACCATTATTTGTTAAAAGATCTTTTCATAATTGCTAACTTTATAACCTAGCCAGAGAACACGCACCGCTGTTCGCGAGCTCTAGCGCGTAATTTGAAGGAAGGAAAAATGTGGCGAAAAGCGATTTTCTAATTTTTTTTTTAAGTACAAGGGTCACACTTCACTGGAAAAATGAGATTTAAATAAAATTGATGAAGTAAGAATTATAAATAAAGATATTGTAATAAAAGATATGTGGTGCCGGAGAGATTCAAACCGGGCCTACCACTCGCAGAGCTGACGTTTATCCCTTGGAGTACGGATTTCTGCTTGGAAATAGCTTTCTTTTGAGTGCATTATAGGGGTGCAGCCTGTATACTCGCTAAATGAAGTATTTTTGCATATCATTGTTTTCACTCTATTATGCAACAAGTATCCGCAAAAAGACAAAATCAAGTTATCACCTCTAGCACTAAGCCAGAGCCCTTAATCCGAAAATTATCTAAACTAAACTAAATTTAAGGAATTACTGATCAATCGCAGAACCAAATTCAAAATAAAAAAAATGTACCAAAATGTACTTCAATCGGTTATAATTGTTTGCATTAGATTAAATTACGTTCGATTACGTTAGGATAGGTTAGGAGCATGGAAACTACAGTGCAGATAATACAAACCAACCTGTGCAAGTTGGCTACTGAAAAGCACGAATGCTATATAACTGAGTCAGTGCAGGGTGACGCTGGTGTGCCCGAGCGGTAGCGCAGTTCTCGTCAGCGACAGTGCGAATACGCGTAAGCGAGGATACTGTAAACATGTGGGCTTTGATACAGATTTCAATATCACTTGTTATGGTTTCATACTATTAATGCTTCAGTTGTAAACATAAAATACAGGTTTCGTACACTGTGCAGAAATACATTGCCGTTCAGTTAGAAGCCACTTACATTGAAAATTAAGACTTGTGAACTTTTGCAATTTCTAGAAGAAGATAATGTATTACAGTTTCTTAACTGTCGCTTGCTATATTTTAATCACACATGATATGTCATTCCCCTTATATACACGCATCATTTCCACACTCCTTTTGCGCCATTATATCGTAACAAGTGTACCTCTCCGCAAAATAGTCTATCCGCCTCAACAAACAGTGAAGCATACATAAAAACAACCATTTTCTTAACTTTTACTATTCCCATTAAATGACATTGACATATTCTTCCACATAAACTTAAACAAATTCTCCAATTGACTAGTAAATTTCCTAAAAATGGTCTGGCGATACAGCAATTAACCCGAATTTAGTACCTTTAGTCGTAGTCTTACCCACTTATTCTTATTGCTTGCCTTGTTCGGGCGTAACTGAGAGCTATTATGCAATAGGACCCAAGGTGCTATTGCGCGTGAACATACTATAACCGAATCTTTTTTATGCGCAGGAACAATTAATATATATAACACAACTTTAGTTTATTCGTCGTCTTCCCCGCCAGGGGTCAATTACACATCGTGTTTTCGTCATATTTGCTTAACCAGCAACTTGGACAGTTGCCAAATTATTGTTTACTTTGAAAAGAACTACAGTATGATCAATGAGCATTTTTTTATCACACAAATCTCTTTTCCCACTTCTAAACTCACCTTCCCCTTCAACTATTGATAGGTGTTCTACTTAGTAGACTGCAGACAAAGTGTGTTTCACGCACATCTTTTTGTAAACGTTTGAAAACTTACTATCTGACCATCTGACTATACGAATTAACACTTTTTGAAGCAGTCCACCCACACTGCATCACAATGTGACAAATGAAAAACGCGAACCAACTATACAGGCAACTCGAACAGATGAGGATTTCTTCAATTAGGCTCTTAAGCTTCAAAGGTGTTACGGTGACTGGCTGGGCGCCACACGAAATAGCTGCAAACCTGCATCGCAGGCACTTTAGCAGATTAGCAGCTATCGTAGTTGGCGAGGCGCCATCGGGAAAAAGCTGCAAAATGGCATTAACGGGAAATGCCCACATCCCGCCTTGACACCACCTATGTTGCCGGCCTGGCCGCTAAAGTAAAAGGCGATCCGCCATCGATGGCGGCAAATTGTCAATTGAGGCGGTGTATACAAATATTAATTGCCCCAGTCGTTTTGCCCGCTGTCTGCAGACCCTTTTCCGACTCATTTTAAGGAATCATCAGTACCCCCCCCCAAAAATTTAAAGGGATGCATCAATATACCCATGTCTTATAATAGGAAATGGACCAATATACATGACCATATAACCATATAAGGTAATAGGACCTCATCCAAGGGAATAAAAATGAACCGAAAACCAAACACGTGGTTGTACTAAAATTTGGCAATTTTGTACCCATGAAAGGAAACGAGGTGGACCACCCAAATTTATAGTGATACATACTAGAGTTTTATACTATTATACCAAATGCTTAAATTGGGCAATTTCCAAAACTGAAGGTTTGTGGCCAAGGTACCTCTTCCAAAATTTTCAAGGGTTGCATTAATATACCCATGTCTTATGAAACCTAATAGACCCCTGTATACACCCATATAACTATATAAGGTAATAACACCTCATCAAAGGGGATAAATTAGGTCTAAAACCTCCGAAATTTAAATTTTTGGCAATTTTTTACCCATGGAAGGGAACGACATAGACCCCCAATACAGATAGAGGTACATACTATGTTCCTAGGCTACCATACCAAATTTAAAATTTGGCAATTTCCAAAATTTAAGGGGGGAGGTTCTATGTGCCTCTGCCAAAATTTAGGGTAGTGGACCAAGGTACCCCTGCCAAAATTTATAGGGGATTGGTCCTAAGTACCCCTAGGTCATTGACGCCGGTCTAAGGTCATTGACCTTTGACCTATGACATCATAAAGTTGGGGTCAAACTCCAAAGTGAGATCAGGTGGGGCAAGGACTACTACAATCTACTGGTGTCGGAAGTACCAATATGGTTTAAATTAAGAAAAATGGGAGAAGACATCGAAAATAGAAACAGAGCGACTAAGAATTATGGACAGTGATCTGAAAGAAGATATTTAAGGAAGATTATTTGATTGGCGATATCGTTGACAATGTAGAAAATAATTGAAGAAAAATTTTACAGATTCTACTTGACATACTCTACAGCAACATTGATACGATGGAAAAAGCACCGAGAAAACCGTGGGTAACTGAAGCAATGCTTAAGAAGATGGATGAACGTAGAAGGACAAAAAGCATGGACACCAAAGAATACATAAAGCTGAATGATAAATTAAGAAAAGAGACCTACAAAACCTAACAAAAATACATGGAACAAATATGTTAAAATTTAGTGGAACTTCAACGTCGTGGGAGATATGATACGATATAACAAAAAGCACAAGAATTAGGACGAAAAGCTAGCAAATGCATTCGAACATTTGGAATGGAAAATCAAAAAGGACATTACGTCATTCACCATCGATGAATTCATAGAGTTTGCGTAGAGTACATAAAAGATTCGAGTGATCGGAAGAACCGCCCGAAAGATTTTGCTATTGAAGCAGAGAAAGAACTGGGTGATGAAGAAAAAGGATCCAGTAAATTGAAAACTGAAGTCTTACAAGTCATCAAGGACATGTCAAGGACGAAGGCCACTGGAGATGATGATGATATACCAGCAGATCTGCTCTAAGCAATTAGGAGACTATGTAATGACAGTATTAACTCCACTTATTAACGAGATCTACCTAAATGGAGAATGGCCAAAGGATTACAATTATAGCATTACCCAAGAAAAAGGAAGCCAACAAGTGCAGCTATAACAGAACCATTAGCCTTACACTGGAAATATAACTGCGCGCATACTGAATAGATGGCTGGAAAATAATATATCAGAAATATTGGACGAAGATCAACTGGGATTCCGGAGAGGAAAAGGAACCAGAGGTGCCATTGGGTTGATAAGAAGTATCTCAGAACGAATTTTGGACGTAAAGGAAAAGCTGTGTTTGTACTTCATAGACTAGCAAAAAGCTTTCGACAGGGTCAATTGAATTAAACTTTTGCAAATACTTAAAAGAAATTGGAGTCAACTGGAGAGACGGAGGGCTCATTTGCTACCTGTATATTGCAAAACGAATCAAGATGCGCTTTAATGAGGGAAAAACCAATAGTGTAGAGACGAAGAGAAATCAGACAAGAGTGCAGTATGACGCCCAAATTATTCAACATTTACAGTGAATGGTTAATGAAGGTAGCATTAAAACCCTTAATTAGTCGCATGCGGAATTTTGGTCCGCACTTTTACATTTTTCTTTTTGTTTTTCTTACTTTCGATCGTATGATTTTGAACTTTTGTCTAGCTGTCTTTTAAAGTTTCATAATTAAACAACAATACATATTTAAGTTGTTGTCCAAGCCACTAATGAATATTTTGTTATTTATTTTGGAGTGATGCATTTTGCGGAACAAAGTTCTGCGCGTGACTAAATAAGTTACCCTATTTTCTTCTAAAAATTTTACGCTTTTTTTCAGTTTATTGTTTTTAGCCGACAACAATTAAGCGATTCGGTGACTACAAAACATATCACAAGCAAGAGCCACCACCACTATTTTTTAAATTTATTTTACAAAAATATTTTTTCGGGTGCAGTTCATTTGTAAGCAACTGAACTTATAAGCGGTTCGTATGTGCATTGTGCGCTCTGAAAATAAATACATAGAGAAGAGAGTCAGTCTTTTCTTTCAAAATGGATCATCATGAACGTGATGTGGACAGAATTAGAAACATGTTGCTGGAAGTTCTGGCTGAAGACGACAATTTAGATGTTTGGGATATGGAAGATGGCGATGAAGAAGATATCGTTGAAGAAAATGACCATATCTGCCAGTGAAGAATCAGCAAATGAAGGTGAATTATTGCCAGAAGCAGATGGTGTGGAACAACTCTCAAATACTACTGCATGGGGACCATATCTTCTAGGAAAGGACAATGTCACCAAATGGTACGCACATGCCCCACGGCAAAATATACGAAGAAGATGTCAGAATATTTTGACTCATTTGCCAGGAGCTAAAAGACATGCTAAAGAAGCAAAAACGCCGAGCGAATGTTGGAGTTTGTTCTTTAGTACGTCTATGCTGGAGAGAATCGTTGAATTTACAAACCAGTGGATTGAAACACATAGGGTCGCTTATAGCATAGAAAGAGATGCTCAAAATACTAATATACCAGAAGTAAAGGCCTTGCTGGGCCTTCTATATCTTGCAGGATGACCGAAGTCACCTCATGCTAATCTAGACGATCTCTATGCAAAGGATGGGACTGGAATTGAATTCTTCCCAGTAACAATGTCTCTTAGTAGACTGAGATTTCTCCTACAAGCTCTTCGCTTTGATAACAAAGTTGACAGATACAAAGAAGAAAGTTTGATAAGTTTGCGTCTGTTCGAGATATTTTTTCAAGAATTCTACTTGCACTGCAAACATTGCTATTCTGTTCAGGAATATATCACAATTGACGACATGATTGAGCCTTTTCGAGGACGATGCAGTTTCCGTGTTTACATGAAATCAAAACCAGCTAAGTATGGAATCAAAATATTTGTTTTGTGCAATGCAAGAGTATTTTATGCTCTCAACATGGAGGTATATGTTGGTCAGCAGCCCGATGGACCATTTCAGATGGACAATAGCCCCATCAGATAGTACTTAGGTTAGTAGACCCTATAACCGGAACAGGAGGAAGTGTCACTACTGACAACTGGTTTAGTTCCATACCACTGGCTGAAGAACTACAAAAACGTAGACTGTCTCTAGTTGCTACTCTGCGGAAGAATAAAAGAGAAATCCCTGCCATATTTACTGAAGGCAAGCGACGTGAGGAATGCAGTAGTTTGTTTCGTTAAGGTGAAAAAATGACTCTCCTTTCGTATGTAGCGAGGAAAAATCAAGTGGTTACTCTTATCTCTTCCATGCACTTTTCTGATGATATTGATGAATCTTCCGGAGAAGCCAAAAAGCCAGAAATGTTAACTTTTTACAATGTAACAAAAGGAGGTGTAGATACACTGGACCAAATGAAAGCTACATATTCGGTATCTAGAAGAACTCATAGATGGCCACTAGCTGTCTTCTTTGCTTTGATGAATATCGCCGGTATAAACAGCTTCATAATTTTTCAGTCCAACACACTGAGTAACATGAACAGGAAAGATTTTCTGAAAGTCTTAGCTAAAGATCTTTGCTTGGACAACATGAAGGCAAGAGTAAGACTACAATATCTCCCCAGAGAATTAAAATTAAGATATCCGATAGTATGCAGGAATACCAGAAGATCCATCTTCTGTGTCTGATCCAGTTCCGATTTCAGGACGTTGTGCTTTCTGCACGAGGAAAGAAAACAGGAAGACCAAATATTGTTGTGTCAAGTTTCTAAAATTTGTGTGCGGTGGGCATAAAGAAACTGTCACATTGCAAACAATGTTTTCATCAAGATAGAGTGGAGGAACTTGAAGATGAGGATATGTAAGTAGTATGGATGTGTTAACCGAGAGGCAAAAGCATAATTTATATGAACGTTTCAAAATACATAAAAACTATATTTCTTATCAGGTCTAACTATACATGTTATTATTCTTGTTATTTGAGAAAAACCAGAATAGTTACTTCATTGTTTAGGTATTTATTTCTAACGTATTTTTATATTAGTTTAGGTCTTCAATAGCATAAAATAAATTAAAACGTCTATTAAAACAAATATTTTAGTCTAAAATTAAATAAAAATGAAAAAAAAATATTACACGAGTTTTACTATGTAGTTATTCCGCACGCGACTAATTAAGTAACTGTTTTTATGCGACTAGTTAAGGGTTAATGGTAATGGAGATTTCAAGATTTGATTGCAGATTATTAATAAGATCAAGTATGCAGATGATACGGTTATTACAGCTAGAACCAAAGAAGGACTACAGGCAATGATTGACAAAATAGTTGACATTGGGAAGCTATATGGAATGGAAATCAACATAAAAAAAATCCAGAGTCATGAGAATATCCCGTCGAAACGCGCCCTTACAGGTCAGAGTAGAACAAAGAGTACTTGAAGAGGTTGACCATTTCAAATATCTGGGAAGTATTTTGACGAAAGACGCTTACTGCACCAAACAGAGCAGTTTGTGAATTGCCATAATCAAAGAAGCATTTAACAAGAAAGGTCATTCTTAACTAGCACCTTAATATTGAACTAAGGAAGAAATTGGACAAGTGGTGTCGATGGAGTATTGGACTTTATGGTTCAGAGACTTGGATATTACGAAAGTTTGAGAAGAAATATTTAGAGAGCCTCAAAATTTGGTGTTGGAAGAAGAAGGACAAGATAAAATGGAAAGAAAAAGTAACAAGTGAAGGCCTTTTTAAGACGGATAGGAGAGAAAAGGACACTTTTAGCCAACATCATTCGTAGAATAGCCAATAGGATTGGACATTTCTTAAGAAGAAATTGTCTTCTTCATACCGCTGTAAAAGGAAAGATGGAAGGAAAACTAGGAAAGAAGAACACAAATGATAGATGATTTGAGAAATAGAATAAAATATTGTGATTTAAAAGCGAAAGCTGAAAATCGAGAAATATGGAACAAACATTTCTAGGTCTAAACTGACAATTAAGAAGAAAAGAAACAAGAAGAAAGAAGAAAAGGCCTCATTAGACCCAGTACATGCCAAGAAGCAGAATACTTCATAATAATACTAATACATTCCTCTCTCTCTTTCTGTATATATTATATATATATATATATATATATATATATATATATATATATATATATATATATATATATATATATATCATATCTCAGGTAAATGTTGACAGTTTTTAATGACAGAAAACCGAAATAAATAGTAATTTAGCACAGATTCTTGTCCAGTAAAACATGTAATATAGTTAAATAGTATAAATTTTCCGAATAATTAAATTACCTCTTTAAATGTTTTGCACTAGTATAATTTGGGAAAATATACTTCATTTAATAATTATATATCAAATTATTTGTTGCAGAGTTTGTCACAAAACTGACGCATCTTACATAATCATTACTTCGACTAAATATTTGGCATTTCGTCTGGTGCCAAACAAATATCTTTAGCACGGCTAGGAAACGACATATATCAAAAACGTCGTATATGTTCAGAAAACTAGCTTCTTTACCTTTCCAATTGAGGAGAGCATGTTATTGAGCGGTCTTGCATGAAATTTCACCATCAGATAAACAGAAATGTGAAATACTCTCTACTTAATATTTATTACATTTAGCTATGAAGAATAATAAAACTGCATTTCACCATGAGTAGGCAAGTGTCCATTCGATATCGATTTGCAAAATATGGTTCTTTTGTACAAAATTAGGAAAAATTAGACTAGCAACCCAACAACAACTTTTTCTCATGAACTCTTAAGGAATATCCGTAAAGAAGGCAGTCGAGAACTGTTCACGCAATGTCAGGCGAATTTGGCACACATCATATCATTATTGTTTAGCGATTCTTGATAATCGGTTAAGTGAAACCGTTGCACTAATTTTTGTTAAATGAGCTGATGCTTGCCAGCAAGGATCTTTATCTGTAATTTTGTAGTTATCTAAATCTCTGGAATAACCGTTAAGACATACTGACTCAGTTTGTCAATTGTCATGAAAAATGAAGTTCCTACGACAATTGTAAATGATAAAGATAAACGTTGGGACATTATCAATGTCACGAACAGTTTTCGGATTCTCAGAGAGAGTTGGTTTAGATATAGTGATCTATGACAAAGTGTTTCACCATTTTGTACGAGTTTCATATTCGCTAGCTCACTGTAGGATTAGTGTAGACCCGACGTCGTTAGTTAGAATTGGAGGTACATCTAACAACCCTTTCCGTTGACAATAAAAATTGGCTCTAAAACTGAAGAACGCACACGACAATAAAACAAAATAAAATGGAATGACAATCTTCAAAACTCTAAAGTGAATAACCAGTTACGAATTTTCTCACGAACTATTTTCTTTAAAAGGGGCTTTTTTAAAATGTGTATGTGGTGTTTATTTTTCTCGTGTATAGAGCAGTTTCCAAGGACTAGATTCATGCACAAGGAGATCGAAATAATGCAAGGAAACTTGTAACTATAAGAGTAATAGATGAATGCTATACTAAATGCCTTCTTAGTTCTAATCTCAATCTGTATTTTAGACTACGGTGTTTGAAATTGGTTATGTGCGGATTTTATCAGATTACATTCTATTGACAGGTGTTTCCTACAATATCCGAGTAATCAAGTAGTCTTTCCACAAGTTTTGTTTTAATACTATACCTGTAATTTGTCAATGAATCTGAACAGGGCATTATTAAAAGTACAACTTAGAAATCACTCACTAAAATTAGTGTTTTACGTTAGTGGAAAACAACTAAGGTCTCAAAACGACAAATGTTGCCGCATTCCTTTAAATTTGATAAAACTCACATTCAATAAACTGGATGTACGAAAAGTATTCAACAAATTTTGCCTCCACCTCTCTATTATTTAATATTTATTGCTTATGAATAATTGTACCGTCTAACGAAAACCCGAAAATTCTGTTTTCAAAGAAGTATTTTAGTCTTCAATTTAGTACACACAAGCGTCGATGCGCTTAATTGAATTGTGCACTAGATATTGCATGACATCGGTGAAAAATTAGGCCGGTTGCTGACAACACTTAGAATGCATATCCTTAATGACATCCATGTCACATTCAAAACGCTGGCCTCTAAAGTGTTCCTTAAGCTTTAGGAACAGCCAAAATAATAGAACTGGTCAGCTCTACACGGTAGGTGTTGTAAAGGTATCTCCTGCAACTCTGCAGTGATAGCTTGCCTTGTATGTCGCGTCTTACGTTGTCGCAAGGAATTGCATTGACGTCTTGGAAGATTATTGTTTTTATGAGCAAGAGTTCAACTTAAATGTGCACTCACTTTATTAGTGTCTGCAAATAAGGACCACAGTTGTCAGTGATACTAAGTTCTGTAAAAGCAATCAATTTTGTAACAACACTGTCTCCAATATCGTAACCACGACTACGTATTGAGTTTTTAGTAAGGAGAAAAATTAAATGTTGGTGCTTGGATGATGGTGCTGTATGGACTGGTGTTTAATCTCGAGCTCAAAGTGATAAGCACAGGATGTGTCCCCAGTTACGAGAAACATGAGAAAGGTACTATCTACTCCTCAAGTGTTAAAGCGAGCCACATCTTGTTCACTTGCGTTTCACTGGCCTATTCAATTTACATTATAACAAGGGACTTATGCGAATCATGACAGCTAGACATTTATGAAAATTGGAACCCTTATTAACTGTTGATCGCTAACCATCACTGTTACCGAAACTGTTGATTGTCACTCGGTGCAGAAATGCCTTGTGTACTCCCTACATATAATACAATCACTAGACAAAGACCGGGTGAGGCTGTGCCGCGTAATACCCTAAAAACACCGGAAAAAGGCAGAAAATGAACGATATACACGTATAATCCAAAACCTTCGGGAGGGGACACGTGACCATGAAGTGTCACAAAGCAGTGCTGCCACCTCAACACAATATATAGTTTTTCAAATAAAGTGTATACCACTTTTGGCAATAAAACAATTGGGATAAAATGTGAAAGGAAATAAGTAAACTGTGGGTTACAATGTTGGGTGGCAAAATACAGGAAGATACGGCGCTCTAAAGTTGAGAAATTATGGGGTTCGAACAGAGAAACAAACAAGTATACAATTACAAGAATACTGCAGAAGGAATAAATGTACAGTAGGGAGTAAACCACAGCATGCTCGATATCCAGCGAATAACAAATTTGACACAGAGTTCTTCTCCCCCCAAAAAAGGGCAAATGTTAGAGTAGCCGTAGAAAGAAGAAGTCTGTATCACCGTGCTAATACCCAATCTCACCGTGCTAATACCCAATCTCACCGTGCTAATACCCACACATGCTTTCCTTTACACAGAACTCATATGATAATGTGGAAATGTGAACATGAATCCTTCCTTTAGCGCTGTAATTTCAATGATACTTGAGAGGAATCGATATCTCGAGCCGTTTTCGAGAGCTATAAAACGAACTGTCGTAGGATTACAGTATTGCATAAAATCCTGCATGCCCTCAGAACGACAAAAAGGACGAGGCAGCGTATGAAAAGATTACAGAAAAGCTGTGGCACCAAAGATAACAAACCTGTGACACGAAAGTACGTCAGAATCGATTCGCAAAGGTTAATGACATGTGATACTGTCACTCAAGAGTATAGGAAACGTTAACGTGTGAGACAACGATAAGGACAAAACACACTGTATCCAGGTTAACAGTAATATATAGGCGCAAAATATTTTAGCATAATATACCAGTAGACACTACAGAAAAAAAATAAATAGTATAGCAAAATACGTACATTTCTCACACTAGGTGCAAACTCGATATCGCGCATGAAGCCCGTTAGTCACTGGATGGTATGCATTCTGTGGTTTACTCCCTACTGTACATTTGTTTCTTCCATAGTCTTGTTGTTGTTGTAGATTTGTTGGTTGGTTTCTGTGTACGGGCGGCACAGAATCTCAACTTTAGAGCCTTGTATCTCCCTTATTGGGCAAAACTGATAACCCAGCTTACATATTTTCTTTCGCGTTTTATACCAATAATTTTAATGCTATAAAATTATATACGTTCTATTTGAAACTTTATCAGTTGTGTTGGGTGGTAACACTGCTTGTTTGACACCACTACCGTGTTCTTGGTCACGTTTTCCCCTCCATTAAGAATTAGGTAACGTGCTCACATTTTTAATTTTCTGCTTGTCCGGCGTTTTTAAGGTATAACTCGGCACAGCTCACCCGGTTACTGGGTGGTATCTATATTATACGTAGTGAGTAATCAAGGTGTTTCCGTACTGAGTGTTTATCACCATGATGAGTAGCGATACACAGTTAATGAGGGTACAATTTTCATAAATATAAAGCGGTTACGATTCACATACGTCCTTTGTAAGCTTAAGTTGAACCACCCTTGAGCAAATTTTCTTGAATCCAAGTTCGTCCGGTATGATGTGCTTCGCAGTTTCCAGTTATGTACTAGTGTAGCCTGCAAGTTATCTTTGTTTAATGCACTATTCTCCACAAACAAGTCACTCAACTTGATTCAATATTTTTCGAGTAAATGCAGTCATTGGACGCCGACTGTGTTCTATGTCCTGGAGATAGGAAGTGGCTGCTGTTCCTATGGATATAGTGTATGCCTAGCTTCTCACTGTGCTAATGCCCACACATGGTTTCCTTTACACAGAAGTCATATGATAATGGATAATGGTGGTGTCATATCTTTGACGCTCAGGAATTTGATGACCGCACGTTGTTTTAACAAGATATTCCTGCGGTCTATCACTAATTCTGCAACTGTGTACTTGTTCCTGTAGCGAACCGAAAAAAAATTTGTGAAGCTGAAGTTTCAAACTTTACTTAAAATGTACAATTGTGCTTGTACAATAGTTATGATAAAATTAAGATTTGAAGGCAACACTTATTAAATAACCCACATACCAGTGAAGTAAAATATAAGAAATATCTCCAATACATAAAACTTTTCCAAGTATATAAATCAAGACTGTCAGAGCGCAGTATGACCGACGAGAATATCATGTTATTCTAAAATCATTTTACTATGTAGATGTTCAAACGAGGAAAGGATAGGCGCAGGTAGTAACTCACGGTGGGAACATATTAAAAGTTGCTTACAGCAGGCTGCAGAAGAAGCAGTAGGTTACCGCGAACACAAAACTGCTAAAAAAAACATGGGTTACAGAGCAGATGTTGCAAAAAATGAGGGAGAGGAAGATGTGGAAACAGGTTGATACAGAAGAGGGCAGAAAGATGTACAGAAAGTTAAAAAATGAATTACGAAGAGAAACAGACAGAGCGAGGGAAGAGTTTTACAAAAGAAAATGCGAAGACATAGAGGAATTAGAAAGAGTTGGGAAATATGAGGAAATGTACAAGGAGGTGAAATCTATGGAATTTCGGAGGAAACAAGGGGTATTATGATGGCAGTAGAAAATAAGAATGGGAAGGTAGTCAGCGCGAGAAGTGAGGTCATATGAAGGTGGAAAGAATACATTGAAGACTTATATGAGAGTAGGAATAGACCGTGTAGCCTAAATGTTGAAGTACAAAATGAAGTAGGTGAGGATGATAAAAGATTTAGTATTCTTCGGGATGAGTTTGAAAAGGCTATATCCGAGATTAGGAATGGAAAGGCAACCGGAATAGATAACATACCAATCGAATTCATTAAAAATATAGGAGACGAGAGAAAGAAAGAATTGATGCGACTATGCAATGAAATATATGAAACAGAACATTGGCCAAAAGACTTTCTGAAAACGATCATGATACCGATGGCTAAGAAATCGAACCCAAAGAGATGTGAGGATTATAGAACTATTAGTCTCATATCTCATGCAGCTAAAATTATGCTCCGAATACTGAACAGAAGGTTATATGGGAGAACAAATAAAGATGTAGAGGAGGAGCAGTTCGAGTTCAGAAGAGGCAAGGGCACAAGAGATGCTATTGGACTATTATGAGATATCGGTGAAAGATTTATAGAGAAACGGAAAGAAGTGTATGTTGTATTTATTGATCTAGAAAAGGCTTTTGACCGTGTGAATTGGGAATTGTTGTTGGGAGTTCTAACAAAGATAGGGTTGGAATGGAAAGATAGAAGACTCATAACAAACTTATAAATGAACCAACAAGTAAGTGTTAGGATAGGGGAAGAACTGACGGAAGAGAATGCAATTGGAAAAGGAGTTCGACAAGGATGCTGCCTCTCGCCAACACTATTTAATGTCTATCTAGAAGAGATTGTGAAAAAGAGTCTACATGATGATGATAACATTTCGGTAGGAGGTAGAATGATTAGATGCATAAGATTTTCAGGCGATATGGCGCTTGTTGCAGAATCTGAAAAGAAAGTCAATAAAATGTTAGAAAAAACGAGAAAGGCCTTTGAAGAATATGGGATGAAAATAAATGTTAGAAAGACAAAAGCCATGATGATTGGAACGAAGGGGTCTGTGTCAAATATAAAAGTAGGAGGGGAGAAAATAGAACAAGTGAATAGTTTTTGATACCTGGGTAGTATTCTTAGTAATGACATGAAGTGCGAACGTGAAATAAAAGCAAGGATAGGAATGGCGAAAGAAGCCTTTAGGAGGAAGAAAAGTCTGTTTTGTGGGACCTTGAATAAAGAGTTGAGAAAAAGATTCATAAAATGCTTCGTGTGGAGTGTTGTACTGTATGGGACGGAAACGTGGACATTAAGTAAATGTGACGAAAATCGACTGGAAGCCTTCGAAATGTGGGTGTGAAGAAGAATGGAAAGAATTAGTTGGGTCGAGCGGAAAACGAATGAAAGAGTGTTAGAAATGGTGGGAGAGAAAAGAACACTTTTAGACATTATTAGGAAGAGGAAGAGAAACTGGTTGGGACATTGCCTAAGAAGAGATTGTATCATGAGGGACGTCCTAGAGGGTATGGTGGCGGGAAAGAGAGGGAGGGGGCGAAGGAGACTACAATTAATGAGTGATATTAAAACAGAAAGATCGTACGGGAAGACGAAAAGGTTAGGGGAGGACCGTGGAGCATGGAAGCTTCTCAGCTGCGGCAAGTGACCTGCCAATAAAGGCAGAATACCTATGATGATGATGATGATGATGATGTAGATGCCATACATACTAATTCAGGAAAAAAGAAGTCCTGGAGAATAAGAAGTACATTTTCTAAATTTTACTGAAGGAACCATATTGCTTATGAATCTAACAAATATTTAAATAGGTATAAAAATATTGCATTACGTAAATTACCTGGCAATTGCTGGTAAGACCGAGTGACAAACTGCACACGCTCCAAATCGTGTATTAAGAAGATCAGGAGAAAACAATTCGACATTTGATTCGTCGACATTCACGCATTGAATTTTTGGTAATTTTCTTACCTAGTAGAGAAGAAGAACTTTTGATGTTTTTTTACAAAACAAAAAGATATTATAGGTATAGTATAATCTAATGTTAGAATGTTACAATATTTATTTAACAGAAAAGTACAACATAATACTTTCAAATTTAATTTCGAATTTTCCAATCTTGTATTGAGTAGCTCAGGAGGAAGAGATTTTATGTAAGAAATACAAGTCTTAACATACTGAAAGTTCGTTTGTTTGTAAAGAAAAAACTCTCAATTCCAAATATTAATTTACAGTAGCAGTTGTAATTCACATATATGTTTCCTATTATTTAATAAAACTACATTGTTTGGAATATATTTATTCTGGCAGTTCGGCTAAATATCCAATTAAAAATAGCACAATTGCCACTTGTCCTGCTTAACTCTCAAACCTTTGATTATATAATATATGTTCGTTATTTTTTTTACTTAAAAAGAAAAGTATTATTTACAACTACTAAAATAGTATTTTTACAGCAAGTACACGATAGTGAACTTGTAAAATGTTTCCTCCAGGAGAGGGTGTTTCAAAACCTCACATATAAAGTAGTAGATTAATATGTTATTGTGCTTATTGCTACTTAATTTTGTGAAATTAAAATGCATTACGACTGGTTTTCTTAGTGATTTTCAGAAATAGTTGACATACTGGACATTATATTTTATAATCATTTACTGCAAACATAGTGGATATTCCTGTAACGTTTACATAAACGTAAACAAGAAACTACAAAGAAATATGTTGTATATATTACTAAGTCTTATGCAACATAGTCACGTTTTATAAGTCTGCACCAAAAAGTTAAAATTGTACATTAAACATTTTCTGTTTTCCATACGTGTTCTCACTATAACTGTATATAAACATCGCTTGTGAACAACGCAAATAATATTAAATCATTGCCAGCAATAGGTTATTCTAAACATTATAACATTAACATAAAATGATCAATTTACTCATACATCCTAGTCATTTTGACAATGCTCTGAAATGACTAAAAAATTCTAAAATTTAATAATGTATTATTTAAATGATATCACATGACGTCTGAAGCATTGCATTAAAACTAAGCGTAAATGAAATCAAATCAAATCTTTGAATTTTACGTCCCACGATTATGCCGGCTAGGCTAAAGGAGACGGACATGACGAGAAATGAATGAAATGGTGGAATGAAGAACGTGGGAGGAAACATGAGAACAAGGAAGAAACCAACGCACATGGTGTTTGCCCACCACAAAGTTCACTTCGCGGGGATGGGATCGAATCCGGGACCCCAAGCACCAGATATGAACGCTCTATCACTGAACCACCGTGCCTCCTAAGTGTGAATAATCTATGGGCCAGACAACATTTGAGTATAAATTGGGGATACCAGATTTCCATCAAACCACAACTGTATTGGTACGTGAAAACCACGAAACAGTATGATGGCCTTCTCGGAACGGTAGCTTTTCAAGATAGCGTTTGAATAATTATTGGCACCCGGGTCGATTTATAAAACTGACAATATCTCGACTGCTAGTTATCGAATTTTAACGCTCGTTTTTTTTTAAAAATGATAGCACATTCTTATTTGCAACAAGGGTCGTTTTCATCATTTTGCCGTATCTTAAACGATATATGAGGAAAGTATGAAAAAATTATTTTCGAAGCGCTTTAAATTTTATTTAATCTATACTAATAGTGATAACATAAGACGTTATTAAAAAATACTTTGGGCAAAAGAAAAGATACGTTAATTAGCTTTCGTTTGATGTATTTGTGAACATTCCAACAATAACACAGTCGGAAATATCAAGATTCCAATGTTCAAAGGCCTGCGGCGTTCCGGAAACTCAAGTAAAATATTGATTTTTTTAAATAACACTTTTCTTCGGCAAAAAACACGTAACTAGAGCTACATTTGATATTATTTTACTCTCTTAAAATGTAAACTTACCTTGCAAATTTAATTATCCTCTTCACTGTCTGAAAACCCAACCCCTTCGTTAACTGTATCCTCCTCAGGATCTGTTAGAGGTAGGTTGTAATAGTGTGTGGATTTACAAGGAGGTGCATACTTTATATTATTAAGCAAACAAGAACAGCTAAGTAGCTTACAGGAATGAGAACACGGACAACTGAAAATACTCCAGATAGCTTCTAGAGCTGGTAAATTGGTCATCCACTGAACAGGAACATGTCAACTCTCGTCAGCTGTCAATCCATGATTTTGAGGCTCGGGAATTTCAGGGAAGTTCCCTAGGTATCGTTTCCAAATTGCAGATTGGTAATTTCTTCTAAAAGCATGCTGATAGAGATAATCTTCGCATGGAGGAAGTTGAGCACAATCGATTACAGCTGGCTTGCTTTGAAATAATTGGCAGCGTGTTTCATTTACTTGATCAATAGAACTGTTTCTAAATTCAGGAAGCAAACAAACTTTTGTAGTTGGCTGAAAAGTTCACGCTTTATATTTCAGTCTGTTCCAAGAAAACATCACACACACGAACACACACACACACACATATATATATATAAATTCATAATCATTTCGTAACAGTTTAATTGCCTTTCATTTTCCTTGACTACATATAGCATTAAGTACCGGTCATTGGGTGAAGAGAAGGTAAAGCAGATACTAATGGAGATCTGAAAACAGACTAGTTTCCTTACATCGATAATTCGAACTCTTTTTTTTTTTTTTTTTGTTTCACTTTCAATGTAAATATTACTTCGAGTTTCAATGTACACAGGCAAATATACACACAGAACGAAACCATCCGCGTCATTTGATTTACATGTAACAGTTGAAAACTCTTGTGAGTGATGGTTAATATGTAACATCATTCTCGCATCAGCTTTTTCTTGAGAAGATGACAGTTTTGGCACTTCATTGTTTCTTTTGCTGTACTTTTTAAGCACTTGTTTCCATACGTTACAAACTAATTTTTTCCTTTCAAATTCATTCTTATTTTCGTTTTGCTGCCAATTTTCTGCTAGGAATATCCTTACCTTATATTTGCTCTCATTACTTCTTAAGAGTCGCTTCCAGTTTTGTACTTTACGTGCATTCTTCAAAACATGAAATAATATTCCTTCATCAGCACCTCTCAAAGTTCTTTCAGAGGACGATATTGATTTCGCTTTATAAGTGCCAACAGTTACGTCTATTCTGTCAATGCAATGACCTTTTAAAACTTCTAGCAGTATGAAATAAGATATTTAATCAAAAGTACATTTTCTCCATATAACTTGCGGACTGTCAGTAGGAGAAATCAGACCCTCAAGGAGAGTTCGCTAGTGTGGCTTTATTAATTTTCCTTAATGTACCATCAGGATTCGGTAGACTCAATAGCAAAAGGACCCAAAAGATGACTTGAAACTCCCTCCATGTTTAGGTTACGGTTTCCTGCAGTCAAAATCATAGTCCTGAAGATATTTCAATCTGTCTTTAAAATTATTACCTTGTTATTGCTTTACGCCTAACCTTCTAGTTACTTTTGAAAATTTGTAACTGATATTTTTACTAGCGCCAAAGAAACCTTTATTCTTTTCTAAACGATCATGTTCTCAGTGTTCGTAAGCGCTTGTCTGTGCTTGTAAGCCGTTAAAATGTGCACAATGCTGCAGAGATATTTGTCGAAAGGTTTGGTCCACTCATTCTACAGAAGCTGAATTAACACTGAGAATTGTGTTTTGTTTTTAAAAATAGGAGTCTTTCGAAGATCCGAATATTGATATATATTTTTTTATGATCTCTACAAATTTCCACATCTTCCGAAATGCTGAGGCTCGATATTCTGTGGTTAAATAGTATTTACTGACTGCTCCAAGCTTTAAACTGAATCCTTTTGTACCACCTGTCTCCTCTAGAACCTAATCAGTTTAGCCAAGCGAATTCATAAGTATCTGATATTGTTCATTTTATTTAAAGAAATTACCATGGGATAATTTATTGTAAACACAACAGGTTGAGTAACCTCCCCGATGAGCTCGAATCAAGCCCAATAATAACTCCATTAAATCTATATAAAACATCCAGAAAACAAACATGCTCCACTCTCATGCCTCAAATGATTCAGATAGCCTTCGGAAAGAATAAATATTTCGTTGATTTAGTCGTCTTCATACAACGTTTCCATACAACATTTTGAGATATGTTTTCAGCAAATGAACAAAATAACTAATTTAATTCTGTAACTGTAAAAGGAAGCTGAATAATTTTGACTTCTACACGATCGATAAACTCATTCCAAATTATTGTTATTAAGGCTTCGTACACGCATTCATGGAGTCTTATAGCACGGGTGTATTACTTTCCTTCTAAACTTGACAAGTGGAAACCGTTGCAATTCTTTCTGATTCTATTGCTTAGTCTTTGAAGTGTAGCATTACCAAATAACTTCCCAATATTAGGAAGGAGGTTACAAACTACGTTAAAAGGTCTCATGATTATGAAAATACTGTCAAATTCATTAAAATCTGTTTCATTTAATATTTAAGATCTGTTTCATTCATTTAATATTAAGATCAAATTCATTTAATATTTGTTGTTTTTGAAAAGTGGCCTAATCTACAACAACAATATTTTCCCAATTTAACCTTGACTTTATTTGATTGCACTCAGTCAATATTTCATAAATTGTTGTCCTATTAGTTGCTGGGTAATTTCTGAAAGGCTAAGCCATTGCATTTGGTTAATATTGTTCCTGACTAGTATATAAAGTCCTATCTAAAAACCAACTGTCTAATTTCCAGAGTTGCAATGCGGACTTAGAACCCAAAGTATTTTTTTCGGTTTAGATTCCAAAAACAAGCTAAGCCAATCAGGAATTGGCTGTGTTGAAATGTTAGATGATCTAATCTTCTTACCTGCAATATATTATGGTAAAGATGAATGATGAACTACTATGCATCTTTTCTTCTTATCATCATTCAATACAGGTCTCAGAGGTACACACAAGTCTGATACTGACGAGTGTTGACTCAGTGAGTTTAAAGAACATTCAACCGCACAATTCATTGTTTACAATAAATTCCAGTGCTACCGCGCGTATCTTTGAACATTCAAATCTTGATATTGTTGGCTTTGTTGCTAATATGGGCACAAGTACATCAAACGAAAGCTAATTAATGTGTCTTTTTTTGCCCAAAGTATTCTTTCATAAAATCTTTTGGTCTCACCATTAGTATGGATTAAATAAAAATTAAAGCGCTTCGAAATTCATTTTTAGTTATTTTCCTCATATATTGTCCAAGGCACGCCAAAATGATGGGAGCGATACTTCTGGCAAATATAATGAGGTACCGTTTAAAAATAGCGTTAAAATTTCGATAATTAGGAACCGAGATATTGCAAGTTTTATAATTCGACTCCGGCGCCATCTTTGATTCGACGCTATCTTGAAGAGTTCACGTTCCGAAACGGTTATCATAGTTTTTCGTGGTCTTCAGGTACTGATACAATTGTGGTTTGAAGGAAATCAGGTACCCCCAAATTATACTCACCTTACCTATACTGGTCCATGGACAAAAATGCCTTACTAAGTACTAATCCAACAAAACTAGTATTAATTTATCTGTTCTACATGAAGAGAGAGAATTAAAAGATATTACCTTAGCTACTGTAAGAGAAACGCAATATAGGGGAGACCGGGGCTATTTGAGTATAGTAAGGGAAAACTCGAAATTTCCAAAACAAACGACGCTCTTTAGAGTTTAAATAATTATACCAGAATCTACTTAAATTATTATAGTATAACATATTAAAGAACAAAGAACCTATTAAATCATGGAATTTCAGGAAACGAATTTAAAATAAAAATGACTGAATTCGAGACTAGTAAAAATCACGGGGCTATTTGGGTACTTCACTCTATCAACATTATTTATATTAATTACATTAATGTTCATGCATATTCTTAAATTATACTCTTTTTTATATAATTTGTAAAAAAAACATTACTTCATAAAAGAAGAAGTCGAGGAATTCTTTAGGAAAGGGTGTTAAGGATAAGATAACACTCCTTCAGCGTTGTAATAATATGACTAATAATTTTCTTATATGTTACATATTCCCTTACACGTATAGGTTCATCTTAGAGTAGTTTGACTTATTCTGTTTGAAATAAACACTTGTAAAAGCAAACGAGAAAAAAAACTGACAGAATAACATAAAAATAAACTTCAGATAGTTTTACATTTTCTGCATTAATCTTTAGTAGATAAAAAGTATGCACAATAATGACAACTGTAGCTCAAATTTAACTGTTAAAATAAAAATGAACTGACAATGAGATTTATGTTCAAAATCGTTTAACGAGTAGTCTTCTCAATCAAAATTAAATGTATAGTAAGATTTAAAAAACTTGTGCTGGAGAAAGCAAAGTGCATGAAAATTATTTTTATACAAACTTATGAGAAATCACTAATTTCTCGAATCTCTGAAGTATGAGACAATGAATGTTATCAAGGAATGTATAACATAGAGGCACTACTTGCACATAGATTGTGTTTCTTTTTCATAACGTCCAACACATATTTCATGGTAGCACTGTTTACAATGTTGGCAGCGATACATTCTTCTTGACTCATTAATTCTTTAAAGTAATATCTCACCTTACAGAATTTGCGTGGGACATTGTTCCCGGATTCATTGTAATCATTATCATCATCACGAGTAGCATATGTAACTCTTGAAGGGACAGGCCTATATTTTTGTCTCCTTGATGCTTTTCGTCTTCGATCCAGCGAACAAACGGCTTTTTGTTAACGTAATCATAATCAGATAAGGAAACTTGAGAAGCTGGTGGTAGATTGTTTACAAATTATTCATTCATACGCTGATCTTTAAAATAATAAATCTTGGGATGTATTGTCCAACTGCGTTCCAAGCGACTATCACAGTGACATTTTCGCCTCTCTCAAAGTAAATACCACCAATTCTCACATCTTCTTACCAATCACTTTGCTTCATCCACATAGAATATACACTGTTGTTTTTGTGTTGAGCCCAATTATTGAAATAAGGAATTTCAAGAACTGAAAATCGGATTCACTGGTTCCTTATTAACGCCCTGAGCACAAGCTGTTGAAAGTCCCTCAGGCTTTTGTAATTATAAATTCGGATGTATTTTCATTAAACTTGAAAATCAATCTTCACCAGCTAGTTTCTAAAAGGTTGCAAAATTGGATTTATTGTTACATATCGATACACAGCTTTACGAATCGTATCATGGTACAGCTTAGTCCTTTTTCCGCGAGAGTCATAATGTCACCCTTTCAAACTGCACTTCCCTTCACAAAGTGTCAAAAGGAAAATTGCAGTTTTATAAAGCTCCACTTAAACTCAAATCACTTCTTGATATACTTTGCGTGGCCTTCTCCATATCCTCATTATTCCACTTGCTGTATTTATGTTTCGATTTGTATATTCGTATCGTCTAAAAAGAAAATGAAGTGTCTGGATTTACATACATGGATCACATATGAGGCTGAACCATAAATACAAAACTAAAATGCATAAATTACAGGTATTCACTTAAGTTTATATCTGACCCAAATAGCGCCCATTCGCTCAAATAGCCCCAATTTTTTCGACTCAAATAACCCCGTTTTGCACATGTTTACGTAGAAACGTACTATTTTCACATGAAACAGAGGAGAGCACCAAATATGGCGGTTATAACATGCGGACGTTCTGTTTTACTCGTACGGTAATAATTTTACAAATATATGAATTTACACAGATTTAGCGACTTATATTATACAGACATTATTTTATACCAGACCAAAGTACAAACTGTTACAAGCCACCTTGCTCCGAATAGTCTCATATCTACAGCAGCTGATAAGAAAGCTTTCCTTTACCACACACAACCTTTCCTTTACCAACGTACTTACAAATAATGCAAATTCAGCGCATTGACCCACATATTACAGGTTCGCAGTTATGTTACCATTATTATGCGGTTTGACCACCTCTTATCTATGACCACATTTTCTTAAATATCTACCTTCTTTCTCCTAATTAACACATGCAGCATCTGTCATCGATTATAGTTCTTTGCTCTATCAAAAATTACTTCATCGAACATAATTATTGTCCGATGTCAACAATATAATATTTTAACTCACAAAACAACCACACCTTACAATACATAGTAAAACATAATCGGCCATTACCAATATCAATAAGGAATGTATCCAGGATTGGAGTTCATTAAACAATTATACACTAGTGTAAACTTAGGTGATACAATTGTTTGCAACTTGAGTAAATTTCGAAGTCTGCACTTCACTCTCTGCATTTCCCAGCTACATGTAAATGCGATATTTTTCTAATATTGTTAACCCGCTATGCAGTGTATTCATAATCTTATTAATGACGATCAGTGATAAGCGTATGATGCGAGTGGGACGCTACGAGATAAACTGAACACTTTAATGTAAATATGCCTTCAATTTATCTGATTTACATATAGAAAATATTGCGAGCCGAACGCTATAATAATACGATCAGCGTGTTTCAGATCCATTTAAGAAGAATGTAAGAAACATGGACTCACCAGAGGAAAAGAAACGTGAAAGGAATCAAATGCTTAATTATGAAAACATCTGCTGAAACACCTTGAGTGTTTTACTACCATATGTCAATGACGGGTTGGATACACATGGCATTGGAAGTAACAACTTTCAACTACCTCGAATCATATGAAGTTGTAACTAATAAATGACATATTCTATTATTTCTACATGTCATAACACTCTACGAAACCTAGGGATGTAAAGCATAGGTGTACTAATATTGGTTGAAGTTCCAGTAGCTGTTCCAGTTATGCTGAAACATACAAACGCACACATAAAAATCCATACATTTATAAACGACCTTATCAATTCATGGAAATCTAAAGTTTCCGTTCTCCGTATGGTAGAAATTGTGAAAAAGTTAGTTTGTTCCTAGTGCTTACCCTAAAACTTTTTTTCTTTTAGATGAATCCGAATAATAAGTTAATATTGTTTATTGCAAGCAAAAATGCGTACTTAGAACCAAGAGGAAAACGAAAGTAATCGCCAATCCTTCTTATTATCTGAAGGTATTACGGGTAATTTACTTTCCCTGAACTTTTCAGATTGTAAGACATTTTTTTACCACTTTTTGTGTATATTTCTTCACACATTCTAGGAGTGTGCTGCAACATGCATACATATCAACATAAGTTACTTTATATAAATGTAGTTAAAATAAGATTGGTCACCTTGGGTACTGAAATTTGACAGAGAGTGAAAATATCAACTGAAGATATTGAATATTCCCTTTTTTCTTTATTAAAGACATTAATATGAACATACATATTAACGTCTGAGGAAGGTAACGTTACGTTATGGAAACTGTTAAGAACCATTTAAATTTTTCATAAAGTAATACAAGCTCTGGTCAGAAAAATATTATTTTTTATTTAAATATTCTTTCAATTACATAATCATATTGGGGAAATGTGATATATGGATACCTTTTAGCTAGCATAGAGTTGTATTTTATTCAGAGCAGCACTATTACAATTTTACAGTATGTTAATGATTTGAGAGCATGGTGAGCAAGCATATGAACTGGAATATAGTTGCCCTCTCTGTTGAGAAGTTTTCAGCAATAATGTCGTTTTTTAGGTCTACTTCAAACAAATTTGCTCATCTCTAAGGCTGAATTTAGAAACTATTTTTCAATAATCTGCATCTTGTTGCATTATTCTAGATTTCAAGACGTTTGCGATACAACTAGTTCTACGTTATATTGAAACTGCTGTAGGATTAGGGTGCTTTATATCTTCATAACTCAATTCATATCAAATTTTGTGCATAAATACGTTTAGTTTTCAAGTAGGTTCGAGACTTCTAGAGTGATTTATACGAAAACGTATCAACTTTTAAACTAATCTTTTGTGATTTCTTCTGAACTTTAAATTCATTGTATGATGGTCTCTGCTGTTCTTTCAACTTTTAATTTCCATTTGGTAATTGCTATGTGCCTATATCAAGCCCACTTACTCAATATTTCTCAATATATTCTATATACACTATGCTATCAAAAGTATCCGGATACCTGCCTGAAAATGACTTACAAGTTCGTGGCGCCCTCTATCGGTACTGCTGGAATTCAATATGGTATTGGCCCATCCTTAGCCTTAATGACAGCTTCCACTCTCGCAGTCATACTTCCAATCAGGTGCTGGAAGGTTTTTTGGGGAATGGCAGCCCATTCTTCACGGAGTGCTGAACTCAGGAGATGTATCGATGTAGGTCGGTGAAGCCTGGCACGAAGTTGGCGTTCCAAGACATCCCAGAGGTTTTCTATAGGATACGAGTCAGGATTATGTGCAGGCCAGTCGATTTCAGGGATGTTATAGTCGTGTAACCACTCCAACGCAGGCTATGTAGTCTGAACAGGCGCTCGATCTTGTTGAAAGATGCAATCGCCATCCCCGAATCGCTCTTCAACAGTGGGAAGCCACAAGTTGCTTAAAACATCAATGTATTCCTGCGCTGTGAGAGTGAAACGCTAAAGAAGAGGTGGAGGTCACCTCTAAGAAAAACACGACCACACCATAACATCACCAACTCCGAATTTTACTGTTGGCACTACACACGCTGACAGATGACGTTCACCGGGCATTCGCCATACCCACACCCTGCCATCGAATCGCCACGTTCTGTATCGTGATTCCTCACTCCACACAACGTTTTTCCACTGTTCAATCGTCCAATGTTTACACTCCTTACACGAAGCAAGGCCTTGTTAGGCATTTTCCTGCGTGATGTGTGGCTTATGAGCAACCGCTAGACCATTAAATCCACCTCACGCCTGTCATAGTACTTGGAGTGGCTCCTGATGCAGTTTGGAATTCCTGTGTGATGGCCTGGATAGATGTCTGCCTATTACACTTTACGACCCTCTTCAACTGTCGGCGGTCTCTGTCAGTCAACATACGAGGGCGACCTGTACGCTTTTGTGCTGTACGCGTCCCTTCACTTTTCAATTCACTATCACTTCAGACACAGTGGACCAAGGGATGTTTAGGATTGTGGAAATCTCGCCTACATACTTCTGACACCCAATCAGCTGACCACGTTCGAAGTTCTTGAGTTCCGCGGAGCGCCCCATTCTGCTTTCTTGCGATGTCTAATGATCACTGAGGTCGCTGATAATGAGTACTTGGCAGTAGGTGGCAGCACAATGCACCTAATATGTGTAGTCCAGTTGCAAAACTCGTTATGTCCTTACTAAGCAATTTTTCAGAAACCGCAAAAAACCTTCATTTTTATATGAAAGTGAATAGAGCAATTTTCTTTTCTCCTAAGGCTGAATCATATTAATGCGCATTTGAGGACAAGACCCGATAAAAATTGACTAATATTGTAGAAAGTTATTAAAGAAAAACGTTTGGACATAACGTTGTTGGCAACAGTATTGTGGACAGAACGAGTTCTGCAACAGTATGAACATAACGAGTTTCGATTCACTACACCTAATGTACATAAAAATGGGCATTTTTTTTAGGTAAATGTTGTTAATAAAGTATTGGAATAAAGTATAATCAAGAAAAAATAATAAAGACTGATTCATTTCACACAGTCATTTTTTATTAATACAAAATATTGCAATAAGAAAGAATGTAACAAGATTCTTATAATGAGTTGTGACTCATACAACAAGTCCGTCATTTTCGTCATTCAAGTCCCCAACATCAGATTCGATAGCAGGTGTTTCCATCAAATGTTTTTGCTCCTCAAAAGTTTCCGTGAAGAAAGTAAGAGTTTCTTGTTCGTTCCAAGAATCACTGTAGTGTTTACTTAACAATGTCTTAATGTATTTAATTTTGGATTTTTTCAAGCAGACGCCTTTACCCAGAACTGTTGGTTGGATGTATCCGATAACTTTACCACGTTTCAAAATGCTCCTGCCTTGTCCAAAATCAATTTCATTTCCCCTGTAATCGTGTAATTCCCTTTTGCCGTTTTTCTTACGACAACTCGTTTAAAACGTTGCAGTATTTCATCTTTCAAAATCTGAGATACGGACTTCTTCCAGTCACGAACTTGGCAGTCTTTTCCCAAACGGTAAATCGTGACATCATTTTTGATTAGTTTCAAATAATATTCATCGGTAATTAATGTAGCATCCTTCTTTACATCGGACTCAATGCGGCCAAAGACCCTGTCGGGCGGTATGAAAGAATGACCCACAACCGGGAAAATCAAGGTTATATCCTTCAAGTTAGCAGGAGCATCCTCGCTTAAAAATTGCTATAGCATTCCTACTAATACCTTATTTTTATTTTCCCCACCGCAACCATTTGCAATAAGTTTTTTGCTGCTGTAACTTCTTAAATTGGTCGACATTAATCGATGATATAAAGCTGATGCTATTTGGTTCGACCCCTTGGGATACTCATTTTCAAGCCAAACATAAGAAAATGTTTTGTCTTTACTTTGCAGACTTTTGAAACTTCCCTAACACACTGTAAAGCTGTTCAAATAAAGTTGACGCGTGTAATACGCAGCCTGATCTGTGATTTTGTGAATGGGCTAATTTTTTTGACAATCAAAACTGAACATTATTTCATTATCGTTAAAATTACGAGCATGCTCGTAAAAAGCTTCTGCTTTCATTTTATGAACATTAAGTTTCGACCTGAGATTTTCTTTCTGACTTGCATCTCTACAAGATTTAATTTTCTCGTTCAATGATAAACACTGTGAACAAACGTCGGTTGTTGGTGATCCAAAGTGGCAATGTAGAATTACCAACTTCTGACCTTATAGTTTAGAAAATAAGAAAAAAGTGTTTCGCTTTGACGAACGGACTTAACGCACTTTGATCCAGTATAATCTAGATAACATAACAATAGCATTGCACAAAACGAATTATGTTCCAGTATTATAGTGGACATAGCGGCTTGCGAAACAGTACAGACGATGGACAAAACGAGTTTTGCAACAGTTCCAATTCTTTGAGGCTACTTTTCTATGGGATAAAATGAAAATTACAACCATTTGATTTTCTCATAATGTGCGTAACGGTTAAAAGAATATGGTGATGTTGAAATCTCATTTTTTTAAAAATGGACATAACGAGTTTTGCAACTGAACTACTCATATGAAAAACTTTTTTTTTTGAGGGATATCCGGATACTTTTGACCACACAGTGAATACTCAACTGCCGGTCCTTTGAATAATAAAGGCATTTTTAAATCTTTAAGCCCAGCATAATCATTGGTCTTTTACATCATGAAATGTGCTGCTCATGCACAATGCTTTCAATAAGCTCTGAACGTAATGTGAAATGAAACATTTAACGATGCAAAAAATGTAATAAGATATTAGTTTTCTACATCAATAACTTTTCGTACCACTCACTAGCAATACCAGTAGCACGGACTCCACTTGGAAATTCTCCAATTGAATGTTGTTGATCCCCGCCGTCACGTTTTTAATTTTTTATTCGTTGTCATTATTGACAGAATAGAGCTGGAATTAAATTTTGTTTTAAATGCGGTTTCACCGAAACTGAAACGTGCTGGATAACAACTACGGATGTCCCTATTTCAATACAATAAAAATATTTGAATGGTTATCTCTTTCAAAGAAAAGTCATTTTTGTCCAAAAGAAAGATTACAGTCCTTGTCCGTCAGAAACAATATTAAGTATAGGCTGGAGCAATGATTTCTTATATCTGTAACCTATATTTAATAATGTTTCTCACTGTACACATGGTCGCCTGATTTGCCTTCAGAAGACTTCATGTCTCTCCTAAGCTTAAATTTATCATTGACCTATTTAGGAATCCCTTCTGACCTGGCTGCCCTTTCTGACTCTAACTTTCTCTAGTAGAGGCCTCATAACCATCACAATTAACTCAGTAGACGTGTATATTTCTCTTTTTATTTTCTTGTGTACTATTGGGATGAAGTGATTTCAAGAACTCAAGATTGCCCCCCTCCAAAAAATCGGCTTACAAGTAATTCTCTAGGATAGTGGAATTAACATTGCATAAACTGTGGAATCCTATAAATAAGGTAAACACTATGCCAGTATCTTTAACAACGAACCTTAATGTGTTTTTAAAAATTAGTGTCCCTTATAGAACAATTAACTAGTAGAAACGTAAATTTTTAGCTTGAACACACGTTAAGTAATTCTATTGTGTACACATTCAAAGTGAAAGACTAATAGTATACAATGACTGCTCTTAAACAAATGTAATTAGGTTCAACTTATCACCTTTTAAATGCAAGAATGGGCATGCAAAATGAAATGAAATCTTTTAGTGTTACGTCCCACGATTATGTCGGTTAGGCTAAAGGAGACGGCTTTGATGAGTAATGAATGAAATTATGGAATGAAGAAAGTGGGAGGAAACGGGAGAACCCCGAGGAAACCCACGCACACGGTTTTTGTCCACCACAAAGTTCACTTGGCGGGGGCTGGAATCGAACCCGGGACCCCAACCACCAGTAGTGAATGCTCTACCGCTGAGCCACCGCGGCCCGTAAGAAAGGGCATGGGTGTATAAGCATAGTGAAATGGCCCCAGATAAATCTTGGGACGACAAGTGGGTAGTATGTAGGTAGCCCGAAGATACATTAATATCTCAAGTTTCAAACCTCAACTCTCATTGGTTCATGAGAAATGGTGCAAAGTGGGATTAATTTATTGTCAAGAATGGCTTGATCAATTATGTTCAAACGTGGATATATGTATGGGTGTATACAAGGGGTTTGTCTGAAAACATTAACACCTTCCCACGTCTATTTTCGCTCCTCAAAAAAATCGATTCAATATTTTGAGCCCCTTTTGACCTATGATGGTCTGCGTGCACAATTATGAAAAAAAAATTTAGATGTCGTTTTAACCCTACAATCACATACATTTTTTTTTAAAATTGTATCAAGTTTACTCCATGGTCAATATTAACCAAAACTAACCATACGACACCTATAAGGGAGTAAATGTTAAAAGAACAAATATTGATGTAGCTTTAGCATTGAAGTGCAAAACTCACTGATGCCCCCTTTGATGGCCTGTGGCGTCTCCAACCCCATTTTGAGCTAAGGTGAAACTGGTGATATTAGTGTTTATTTCATATCAATCAATCAGCCTGAACATGAATATGAGATTAAAATTGTCATCAGACCACCTTCACTATCCGATTTGAGTATGTCTGAAGTTTCGGTATGAGTTTTCATATAAAAAAAATCAATGATACCTATGCCTATAGTGTCCAATCAAAGTGAAATAACCTCAGCTGCAGAGACAACAACTATCAACAACATAATGTAATGCATGCTTTGCTGTTGTATTTCTCATGGGTCCTGAGAGGTGGGATGGGGATAAGATGTAGAGTAATGGAAAATTGTAACATTTGTATAAAAGGTACATTTCATCCAAGAAATAGAAGAAAATACAATGCAAACGGAAAGTAAGTTACATGTAAGAAGTACAAGTATTTCAATCTGTGAAATAAATAAGAATGAATAGTACATACTTCAGTTCTTGTCACTGTTTTTATTTATGACCACAGAAATGTTGATATGATCGAATATTTTGCTCAATATTTGTGTTGGTTTTGGGATCCTCAACAAATATCTTAAATAACTTAGGTAATAAATAATGGCTGCAACATGCAAGCCAGAGCCAACAGTTCACAATCCATTCGCACAGTCGCAACAATACCTAATGACACTACTGTGTTTTCTTTTAGATAAAACATTTGTATGCTTTGTTTTGCGTATGTCTTGGATGCACTGTCGTTTTCAATATCTCGTCGTTATCTTTAACATACTGCATATTAATATTACCTCTTTTATCGAACATTTCAGCCAAATAACATATTGCCTGTTTATATTGGAAGGATCAACAAAACAATCCTTTGAAATACATATATTTCTGTCATTCGAGGAAAATTCTGAAGCCCCTGTGAAGAAATAGATGTAAACCGAAGCTCTCTTCTTTGCAATTTCTTCTGTTCCACAAAGGCTACAAAGGTGTTTTCGTTTCTTGAGGATTTCCAGATTTCATGATTGCGGTGATTGCAGAGTCTTTTTCATATGGTGTCACACATATGGAGAATTTATTGTGTAGAGAAATAGCAATTCTATAATACCGGTCGATACTAGTTATCATTTCATTGTCAAATATTTCATCCAACAGGCGATACTTTTCTTTCAGCATTCCATGTGTAGCTTCAACTGCCGAAATAATTCTTGTAACAAACCTGATAATATTTGCTTGTGCAGTAGACAATTGTGATATTTTGCCTTTGAATGCTGGCACAGAAACTTCATACCCTTTGTCCTCAATATATGTTTTACAGATTTTATATTTTAATCCATTGACTACTAATTGACTAATATACAATGTACAATTCTTATGTAGATGGAGGGTTCTGTTCCCCAAGAAAAATCGCAACAGACGCTCCTGGCTCTCAGTATTCCTTTTCCCGCTACAAGTTCACATAGTCACAAGGATTCATTGTTTCGTGTTTGTTTTAAAGTGAGAAGAGTATTCATTTCCAAATAAATTGTTAAATATCAACAGCTTCACTATTACAGGCCATCGAATGGGGCCTCCGTGAATTTGACACTTCCGGTGTGATTTCTCATTCATTCATTTAGCAAACATGCTAAAGCTACATTTATATATGTTTTTTTTCATTTGCTCCTTTATAGGTGTGGTATAGTTGGTTTTCGCTAATTATGACCGTGGAGTACCCCTGATACAATTTTGAAAAAAAGATATAAGTGATTGTAGGGTTAAAGAGACATGTAAAATTTATTCTTTCACAATTGTGCTCGCAGATCATCATAGGTCAAAAGAGGTCAAAATATTGATTCGATTTTTTTGAGGGAAAAAATGGTCAAGGTGAGCTGTTAATTTTTAGACAAGGCCCTTGTATATACCCATACATGCATCCAAGTTTGAACAAAATCGATCGAGGCATTCTTGACCAATAAACTAATCTCACTTTTCAGATTTTGTGCCATTTCTCGTAAGACGATTAGAGTTGAGGTTTGAAACTTGAGGGATTAATGTATGTTGGGGGTACCTACATACCACCCACTTCTCTTCCCAAGTTTCGTCTGGTACTATTTCACTAGCTTATCCACCCGTGTCCTTTCAACGTTTGACGGTATCGTTGACAACACTTTCAAGTATCTTGTGGTAGATTTAGATTCTAAACACGGAAATTTTTTCGCGAATTTCTCGTCTGAACAAATCACACGCGTAACACCATAATTAACATTAACTTGTGAAATATTATTGTATTTTAGTACTCATCAATTTATGTGCAAGAAATTAGTCTTTCTTATCAGAAACGCTATAGCAATAATTCAGTACAATAATGAATAGTGCATTAGGAAGTGTCAAGCACGGAAAAATATTTCGTCATCTTCATGAAAAACACACCTTGATCAAAGATTTTGTCTGCGGATATTTCTTCTATATTGGACGAATCTGATGAAGTTTAACTTCGTACTACCCTTTATTTCCAATGAAATACTGAGCATCACAATTTATCATGAACTATTGATTTTGGAGCCATAGAAAATGAGAGGCGTGTTTTGCTTAGTTTCTACGTGTTACTTTGTAATCAATGACTATGTTTTCGTTAAACATAATACGAATCATTGAATTATTTTCTTGGCATGTAACACGCATGTGGATTACAGATTTGAACCTACGTACACAGCCATATTGAAGTTTTACTATGTACTGAAAGAAGGATCTTCAAATACTACCCTCAATAATCGAATTTTGTAACTTTTTAAATACAATTATTGTGCAATGTTACATAACATTTTAAATTTTGAACAATGACCCGGTGGTATAGAGCTAAGCTTTGATGCAATATCCTTGATTTGATTCCAGATTATGCGATATTTTGTGGACAATACCTTGTCCGATTGTTTTCTCATTTGTTGTTATAGACTTATTGCACCAATTCTCTCACAAGAGTTTATTTCATCTGTCTTTTTAAGCATAAATATTGTAATTGTTTGGCGTTAAATTAGAATGTGATGTTTTCGGATCCGTTTTACATTCGTATAGAATGAAATATGTGGAAGGAGAATGCATTACTTGCTATTATCCCAGTTTTAAAATTCATCACATAATAATGGTGAAAGCATTTTGAGTCTAATGCAATAAATGGAGTAAATGATTTATTGACTGTTTGCAGTTAACTTGAAATAAGAAATGTTTAGAAAATTACAAGGACTAGCCAAAAATAATGGTAATATCGTTAATATCGTTATAATTCGTACCTGATTTTATGCATAGAACAAAACATGTTCCATTCCTTTAACGTAATCCCTGTCATCTCTACCATTTTCTGACACACATGTGGAAGGCGTCATACGCCATCAGCCCTTCAATCTTTGTCGATGTTCCATATTGACCTCATATGGAACGGATGGTCTTCTCTTCCGTAGTGTGCTATCCGCAAAATCTTTATGGCAAAGAGATAATCACAAGGTCCCTAAAACATTGTTCTGTATTACGCCCACGGGTCAATTCAATCTTAATCCAAGCATGTTGTTCATCTTTTGAAAAGATAGTGTCATGTTCCTTCCACTTTCTTCCTCTTCTTTACAGTATTGCTACTTTTGACCGAATAACTCACAATAGTTACCACTCATCACAGTTCATCGTTCCACATTCCGTTATCAAATACGTAACTCTAGTGGTGCTAGGCTACACCTCTTTGTTATCAGAGCAGTATTGCCACTACCTTATATCTAACCTATGTATTTATTCAAAACCAAATTTACACATGTAAAAAATCAATTAATTACTCTGCACATACAATAAAAATCATAACCAAAGAAGAATACTAGCATGTTTTTACGGTTATTTTCAGACAGAATCCGCTTGAGAAAACGAAAGTATCATTTGTCTTACCTCCTGTTGAATCTCTGTTAAGTTTCTTTGAACAAATAGTCCATCACGTTCGAATTCTATGAATTTGTCCATTGTTGTTTCATTTACATTTGCAACTGCTACAGCAAAATCTTTAAAATACTGTTTCTTACTACCAGGAATTTCACCAAATAACCTTGAAAGCAAGATAAATTTTGTGTTATAATATTGGTAAAATGTTAATGTTGATGTTAATTGTAATGTTAATCATAATGATAATAAAATAAATAGTTCGTTTACTTATAGTGGGAACTTAAAACTGACGCATTATCCATAAATCCGCCATAATGTGTAATTATATCAGTTAGTAAGTGAGTTCCCAAACAGAGTTTTGCTTCAGGACATTTTCTCTTCCGTGTAATTGAATTGGTCGGGGAAGCATAGTGGTAGGCCATATTTTCTAACTTCGGTTAAACTGGAATATATTTTTCAACATTCCGACGCAGACAAGCTTCTCCTACCATCTACAGTTACATCCCCAAAATTAAATTACCTACATACTGTTCTATGCCTCAATTTTGACCCAGTGCACTTAATATCAAGATTTCACCGAATGTGGTGCATACCATTCTTCACACGTGTCGCTCTATTTTCTATAATTTTTCTTTAAAATACAGAATTGGTAAAGCACAGTAAATGTCTCTGAATTATTTTCTCGAAGTGAATAGGCAGAAGAAAGTTATATTTTAAAACTTATATTTGTCTTCAAATTTCTGCGACGAAGCAACCGATACATACATTTGCTTCAAATATCGGTTTTGTAATCGCTTTTTTAGGACATATGATATTGTTATGCTTCGGTTGCGAACTGAGTTGAGGTGAGATGTTTTGGACATGCAATCCAAAATTCCAATTATTATTTATTAACTGTTACTTAAGACTCTGAAACACTAACATCTATGCTTACAGAGTTCTTAGTAACCGTTGGTGAATAATATATTGGCCATTAACTTAATCATTAAAATTGTTCATTAAATTAATGAATAAATATGATAGGATGAAAGTTTCACGCAAAATTAAAATGATTTATATGGTTTTGCGCTATTGGAGTAACAAAATAAATGACTTCCAACTGTTCTACTTCATCTACGATCTTAGATTAGAAATGAGAGTAGACATTTATTGCCAAAAAATATATAATACGAACTATAAACTGCTGTTACAATCTTGGGAAAATGGCCTAAACATCGTCAAAATGACGATGAAATATGTAACTATAATTTTAAACAACAAAGTCATCAAATGATGGGCATCGTGTACGCGATACCATAAAATAAAGTATATTGTTCAGTTGAAGTACAGTATATGTAAGCTTGATTTCAAATCTAAATAACGATATAATATATAAATTTAAACATTTTAATTGTTAAGACAAATACAGCATATGATTCACCATAAAATGCACTTATTCCGCTTATTTCTGTCTACTATGTTGTAGCATGTTGTGTTTTCATGTCTTATCCCTTACTACAAAGATAAATGAATAATGTCGTCACATGAATCGTGTTATTATTGTTTTGGATTAACAAATTGCATATGAAAAGTGGAAGATTGAATATCAGGGATATATTCATAGGATAGGGGTATTTCCTATTTGCGTTGCCTCTCTCTGCGAAAATACATATCGTCGAAAAAATAAAAAATTGAAATTTCACAAATACTTTTAAAAGTACTACACACACACATTGATTTTGGAAATATTTAGTGAAAATGAAGATTCCAAATTTTCCCATATAGTTGCAGTACACTAGCATAGAAAGAAAGGCTAATTTGTGTATCTCACATTTCTGTTTGTTTTGTTTCTAAATTGTTATCTTAGCAGAAAATATATTTACTTGAGAGAAAAGTCTCGATCATATTTTCAAAATCAAAAAATGACAGAAAATAAAAAAATACAGAAACATACAAAAAGAACTAAAATAATCACCGAAACTTAAGAAAAGGGTAAAACAAATTACCTCAAATCGAAAAAAAAAAATACATGAAAGGTAAAACTCGTGAAATTTGCACAAAAATACCATAATTATTATCATTTTTAAGAACAAAGTGTAATATTATTTGTATTTGCGGGGAATTTTTTCTTCGACACCAGAGAAAAGATGACAGTTTTATCACCTTCCGCCTCCTTAATTATAAATCATGTCTATAAATCCTAAGGTTCAAAGTTTTTGTAATTACTTACCAGATTTCAATTTCTAAAATCTTCTACCAATGACTAATCAGAATTTGCTGCTTTAATACTACGCTTAAAACTTCTAAAACTAAAACGGTGATCGAAGTTTTTAAAAAGATCAAAACTTTAGAAAAGGTTTAAAGAAAAATTTAATAGTGATCACCCAATCAAATTGCGTGAAGAATAAGTTTTTCCCCAGTGATCTTAGACTTAAGTTGCAAAAATGCAAAGTGTAAAGTTGTTATTTTTGCATAGCAATGGTTTTAATAATTTACTGTTAGATATCAGGTCCCAAACTTTTCCACCAATGAACTTAGACTATCAGTCATAAGTACAACCATATGGTTCAAAGTGTGAAATTATTGATATACATCAATGGGTTATAATAATTACCTATCAGGTTTCAAATCCAAAATTGGAGTTAGATGAAACGACGAACCAATCAGATTTCGAAAAATAGAACCTTACACCAATGACCTTAGACTATGTTCTGTGCTGAATCATATGACCTTATGATACATTAAAAACTTTAATCTTAAATTAGGTCAAAATTCCCCAACCTTTAACATTACTATGTTTTACCTGTCCAAAGGATCAACGTGATCATTTAAATTTACAAAAAAAAAAAAAAAAAAAAACAAGTAATATAACATTCCAGAGTTGATTTTTGGACAATTTCTGAATTTTAGAGATAGACCCAATCTAGCCTCAAGAAATTTCCTTACATCCCCAGGTATATTTCCGAATTTAAACTATCTACCTACTCTTCGGTAGTTCTATCACAATCCATTAGACCTAATAACTCAATTTTAAGGAACTAGCGTTTACTGGGCATACGATGAATAGATATTGTCTGGCTAAACAATAATGGGATTTGTGACAAGAGTATTATTTATCGTTACAAACTTACCAATTTAAGATCATTCGTTTTAACATATTCCACTCCCCTCTCTTTACACGTTTGGATACGATGGTTTCACTGTTGGAATCAGTTGTGGAAATCAGTATGTGCAGCCGTCTCGAACATCACTGCCATTTTATGCTTTATCTCTTCCACAGTCTGAAAATGAGTTCCCTAAAGGACCGATTTCAAGTTCGGAAAAAAGAAAAATCGCTCTGTACCAAGTCCGATGAATAAGCTGAGGGTTCGAATGCTGGAAGCCTTCTTAGCTACCAGAACTGCTTAAGGGTCAAGCAGTCGAAGGAATATTGTCGATATGTTCAATGTGTTTATTGTTCCTCCACAGGGACTCTTTCTTTCTCACACGTTCTTGCAGCTTTTCGAAACCTGCTGATATTACTGCTTATTCACTGTCTGACCTGATGGTACAATCACGAACGAAAGTGTTCTTCAGCTGACAACATTTCTTTTCCTATGAACTCAAGAATAAATTAATCTATTATGGTACCGATTTTGGCAAGTTATCAAATTATAACTATTCTAAAGATAACGACCAAAAGATCCAGATTAATTCATTTGTTCCAGAGTTAATGAGAAAAAGAAAATTTGTCAACTGAAAAATACTTTCTTTTCCGTGTGTACCCATTCAATCAGGAGCAGGCCATAGATATCAAAGAAAATCATGAAAATGACCTTCAGTTTTGATTTACTCTTGGGTGTCTTTCATTCGCAGTCCTGAGGGAGTTTTTCAATGCATGAATTGCCTCTTCTTCTCATCACACTGAAATCCAAAGGATCTACGGTTTAAGAAACCAAGATCCACGTCTCGTATTAAATTATGGTTTACGTTAACATGCCCGGTTCTGCTTCCTGCCACTTTCTTTAGCCAAGGCACGAATATACACCAGGATTTAGCAGTTATCTTGATATCATCTTATAACTTTGAAACTATCAATAGAAAAAGCTGAAAATTCGTAACATACGAAAATCGAAAAGTAGACATTATTTAACATACTCGTCAATGCCAATAATTATGGAAGATGCAGTAGTTCAGTGGTACTGTGCTTAACTCTGTTGAGTTTTAAGGGGTCCTTAGTTCCATCCTCGAACAAGTAAGATTGTGATGTACAACATAACGTCTGTAGTTTTCCCGGAGTACGAACGTTTCCTCCCATATGGTCATTTCTCCAATCATTACATCATCATTCAGTCGTCTTCATTTTCCGTCTCACATATACTAAAAATCATATTTATTTATTTATTTATTTATTTATTCGACACAGTAGGCTCCATTCTCAGTGTTGTTCCTTAGAAATACATTTACCCATACAGATTAAAATTAAGTCGTGGGATATTAATCTATTTAAATAAACAAATATTCTATTGAAGGAACTCTTTTAAAGACACGTAAGTTAATTAAAGATCTACGAATGCTATTTGATCCTCAATTAAGTTTTACTTACCATATTGAAACAGTTATTAATAATTCGTATAGAAATCGTGGCTTAATTATGAGAATAGGAAAAGAGTTTCAAAACAACACTCCGTTAATGAAACACTACTTCTATTTTGTGACAGAAATTAGAATATCGCGTTATATATATATATATATATATATATATATATATATATATATATATATATATATATATATATATATATAACAAGAAAATATATTTATACATTTTCATTATCACATATATTTTAAAATCTATTCTTATATGTACTGTCTCCGACATTGCAGAAACGTCCATAGCAGATATCCTGGGAATTCCATTATAGGAAGCACTCATCCTCCGTATAGAAGATTTAGCGAGGATATTTGTTCTTACCTTTTTGCAATAAAATTTACTGCTATTTTCTACGCTTACTTAGCGGGACATGCAATTGAACCTTCGAAGTAATATTTGGATAGTACAATTTTACCATGCAGTTTTTTATGTAAAAATAATAGATCCGTATGTTCTCTCCGTTGTTTCAAAGTGTGCATATTGAAGTTTTGTACTATTTTCGAATATGAGTCATATTTTGGATACATGCCAGCTTTCCTATTAGCAAGTAATTTCAATAATTTTGAATGTATCCTTTCAATCATATCTACGGGTTTTTGTGTTTTTTCTGGCCAAGACAAAGTCTCATATTTTAATTTTCATCTCACAAAACAGTAAGAGTTTCATTAATGTAGCATCCTTTTAAAACTCTTTACCTATTCTCATAATAAAGCCAATATTTCGGTACGAATTATTAATAATTGTTTCAAGATGATAAGTAAAACGTAATTTACGAGCAAATAACACTCCTAGATCTTTAATTAAGTTAGGTATCTTCAAAAAATTCCTTCAATAGAATAGTCATATTTAATGTTGTTTTCTTTGCGAGTAAAGGAAAGAGTTTTGCATTTGTTTGCAACGATAACGTTGTATATTATAAAATTTACCTGTACCAATTTACAAGAAAAAGAATCAGAGGCGAATTATGTAAGCAGTTTTATATAATGAAAAGAGATATATGTAAATTATTTTCGATTGTCAATTTTTCATATATAGCTGCTATGGTTACGATGAAAATGTAATGAAGAATAAGTCAAGATATACGGCTACGTGTGTTTAATCATTAAAAACTAGTATCAACATAATAATTTGTGTTTATCTTTATACATAAAGGGAACCAGGTAATAATTAAATGCTATATCAAAAATTGTTATAGCTAAATAGTGTGTTTTGAAACAGAAATATATTTATGATATTTAAGATGACTAACCTTACATTCTTATGGTGCAACGTAAACCGGGACCCTCTACAGTCTTGAAGATTAGTAGAGACGGGGTTATAAGTTTATTTAAAGAGACTTATGAATATTCAATATACATGTTTAGGTAGTGGAAGAAAGATAGAACGAAGGGTAAATATGGCTAATGTACAGAATAGTGATAGATCTACGACTGATAGCACAGAAGAAACCATGTTGCAATCTGTTACTATCAATCAAGTTATGGATATGTTAAAACAAATAAGTCAACAAATGAAGGAAGGACAGACTCAGCACACTCACCAAATTAGGGAACTCAAGGAAGAACAAAGTCAACAAATTAAGAAGCTCCAGGAAGATCTTGAGAAAAAGATCAACCAACAAACGCAAGATTTCGAGGCGAAGTTTGAACAAATAGGACTATGTCACGAAAACAAATGGAAAGCCGTTCAAAGTGAACTTGCTCACATGAATCAGTGCATTATCACCAGATTTGAACGATATGACGGAAAATTACAAGAAATAGGACAAAAGGTCAATGAATTTCAAGGGTCAATAAATGATTTAGAATCCACAGTATGTGTGCATGAGAACCATATTAAGCGGTTACAGGAAGAGATTCATTTGTTGAAAGAGAAAGGTATCCCTGACGATACATCACAAGAGGATGGACATAGGAACGAAGTACATTCTGCATTCTCTAATTGTCAACCTAATCGTCCCCATCGCAGAGTAGTGAAAATCAACACTTCATCAAGTGGTGAAGAGAAAAGTACAGATGCAGAAAGAAGAGGGAGACAGTCATCCCGACGTAATTTTAACAGGCGTACGAAAATCAATACAGGTAAACGCATAAGATTTAGTAAAGTTAAGTCACTTACTAGATTTAGTGCCGTACCTGAGGATATCCCTGCTAGATCGTTTCTTGAAAAGTTTGAAGACGAATGCGAGTTGATAGGTATAGACGAGCCCCAATATCTAAACTTGTTGCCACATGTATTGCTACCGCCTTGTTTAACTTGGTATAAAGTTCTCAGGAGCAGTTTGTACACATATTCTGATTTCAAAAACGCTCTATTGTCAAGTTATGAGAATGATTTCATGATTGCAAACAGAGACGCCATTTTAAGAACCAAATCTTATAGTCCAAAACTCCATGGAAGTATTACTGAGTTTGTGGTATCAACGTACAATGAGCTAAGATCTCTAAATCCTACTTATCCTGAATCCCGTATTATAGCATCCATCCGAATTTTGCTGCCATACAGGTTACAACAATTGTTAATGTCTGCGCAGTGTATTAGCTTCAATCATTTGATCATGCTTATTCAAAGCTATGAAAGTCAGTCAATAATTCATAATAATAATAATAATAATAATAATAATAATAATAATAATAATAATAATAATAATAATAATAATAATAATAATAGAATCCAGGATAGAGGTCAGGTTAATTCTAGACGTAATCCAATTCAGTATGTTTATGATAGTAATATTAATGTGCAACCTGAGAATCATTCTAAAGTAACTGGTTTTAATAATAGAGGGAATAACTATAATGGTACCGGTAATCAAACACAATCTAGTTGCAGAAATAGAATTAGAAACTTTAGAAATGGCAATAGAAATTTCAACAGAAATAACAATTATCGCAGATTTTCTCAAAATCGATTTGCAGAGGGTAGGAGTTTTGTGAATAGAAATCCAAATAATGTAACTGAGCCTAATCGTCATGGAAATACTATAGATTATGGGATACAATGTTGCTTAAGTGAGCCCTTCGAACGTATAACTTGAACTATCCAAAAAGGCGTCCGATGGATTTATATTAAATTGACCTTTGCTTACGTCTATGGTTAATATGTTCTTCAGTCGAAAAACATATGTAATTATGAAATATTTTGATTGTGGGTAAAACGCAATATTTACGGAATATTGACGAAGTTAATTTATGGCAATTAACTGAAAACATTATTGAATTTATTCCTTATAGTTTAGTTACAATTTCCTTTTATAACTTTAATTTGAGGAATTGTTAATTTGTATGATTACATCCTTAAAGTGACGCCGAATTAAAGAGGATATACAAGTTTTGTGAGTTGTATGCCGGACCTTATTTATGCACTAAACAATTTAGTCCTAAAGTATTTGAACTTATGGATGTAAAGACAGGCAAAACTTTAGGATTACGAAACATCGATGAAATTAAGTTGTGGAAACCTACTGAGAAGACTAGAAAACGGGGGTTGGACTTAGTTCGAACTTTAATCCCTTTTGAGGTCATGACACAAACTAATATTGAGACCAATTAACAAAGGAATTGTTTCTTTAAAAGGAGAAAAATGAGTGTTTTATGAATATGTAAATATCTAAATTTAGTTCATTGTATTTGACGTTGTGTCATTTTGTCATTGCGTTTTCAATTGATATATCTTAGAATTGCGTGTCTTATTTGATGTTAATGTACCATATCTTTTATAAATTCACCCATAATTACAAAAATGATAAAAAAAAAAGAATTTGCTCATTAGGGGATTTGTTTCAACAATGATTTCGTTTGAATTCGTTCTTTATACATTTATTGCAAAGTTTCTTTCTAAATTATTCATTGAAGATTTGTTAATTTGTATTTCATATCAAGAAATCATTTAAAAACTGTATTGTATTGTATATATATTTAAACTATGTTTATATTAGAATGATAGTACTTATACAGGGGCTGTTCAAAAAGTAAATGTCTTAAAGTTGTCATTCCAGGGTTTTTTCCTTTGTAATCAAAAAACTACGGAAGTCCGCATTTGGGCCCCATTTACAACGATAACGTTGTATATTATAAAATTTACCTGTGCCAATTTACAAGAAAAACAATCAGAGGCGAATTATGTAAGCAATTTTATATAATGAAAAGAGATATATGTAAATTATTTTCGATTGTCAATTTTTCATGTATAGTTGCTATGGTTACGATGAAAATGTAATGAAGAATAAGTCAAGATATACGGCTACGTGTGTTTAATCATTAAAAACTAGTATCAAAATAATAATTTGTGTTTATCTTTATACATAAAGGGAACCAGGTAATAATTAAATGCTATATTAAAAATTGTTATAGCTAAGTAGTGTGTATTGAAACAGTAATATATTTATGATATTTAAGATGACTAACGTTACATGTTCACGTTCAATTTAATCTTATTAGGCCCTATTGTCACACAACTTCTTAATATTGTAGAAGTTTGTTTCCTCTTACGTACAGTCTTCAAGCGAATTAATTTTGGAGAATACTTTAAGGTTACCAGCGAAACGAAGAGGGCTAGAATAATGAATATGAGACTCTATATCATTTACGACGAATAGAAATAAGTGTGGACCGAGATTTGAATCTTGAGGGAGTCCAGATAAGGCTGAGGGACTCCAGAGTTCTTTAAAAAACATATCGTTTCTACACGACGACCTGTTGACGATTTTGCAAGCAGGACGCAAAAAAAAAAAAAAAACTGTTTGCTTGCATAGAGAAATAAACAATTCGTTAGTTTTCTAACAGTTCGTCATGGTCTACCAAATCAATGGCTTTTGAAACGTCAATATTGACCACATCCACTTGACAACATATATTCAATTCAATTGCTATAAAATCTCTAATAATTGTTAAATTAGTGGATGCCGATTTATTCTTAGAGAAGCCATGCATGCTGGTATACTGATATGACGGGTTATACATGACACATTATCGTATTGTATATTACTTGCTCAAACACTTTGGAAAATTCTGATAAAATAGACATAGGTCTAAAATTCTGTATGTTCTTCGCATCACTAGATTTAAGGATCGGACAAATTATAACCTCTTTCCACCTGTCCGGTAACAGGCTTGTTTCAATGAAATTTATAATTGTATGTAGCGGATGTTTAAGGAAGATCATACACCCCTTAAGAATGTAGGGTGGTATACCATCCTATCCGCAAAATTCGTTGGGTTTCAACATTCTTATGGCTTCCTCGACTTCCTCTAGAGCTATTTCATTTTAAAGGAACACATCTAACGTTGCGTATTCTGTTCCATCAGGCATGAAACTGTGTGATAATGCGCTGTCCATTACTGTAAACTGAATTAAAATAACGTGCAAATTCTTCCGCAATATCATTGTTGTTTGTCAGTCCCTTATCATTACGCGTAAGGAAGTCTATAGAAGGATGCCTATTTTCACTTTTTTATAAAATTTCAGGGACATTAAAATAAACAAAATTGTATTAAATTATATATACGTGGGACGTTAAATTGAAAGAATGAAAGTAACATTAAATTGACAGCCTTGTCAACCTAACAGTAAGTTGTTTTCTTCATATGGTACCACATCATACTATTATATATTCCAAACATGTATGTAAAACAAACACTATAATTCCACACTTCTATAAGGTTGGGAAGTAAGATGGCTACATTATCATAAACAACGAAAATCAACCCATTTTTACAATGAATTGAATATATTATTGTTTTCTAAGAATTGCCTTTCGTAAAGAGTGTTTCTATGTATATCACACCCAATTACATTGATACTTTTAAAGAGACGTAAATATCATAATGTCATTTACATTTATTTGGTATTTCAAATAATTCCTGACATATAAAAAACATGGTTGAATTTGATGAACTCCTTAAAATGTCGTACTTGTGAGATCTTAAGAAAATCCTTATTGATTTACTTTGCATCTATAACATTAAAATAATACGTTTTGGTAGATTTCATTAAGTACGTTTTTGGAATTAAATAATTAAATCGTGTTTTTGTAAAATGACACATGTCAGATAAACCTAATTTTGAGATAAATGAGAAACACTATACTACACAATACAATTTCCCCACAAACTTCTACTTATTTATAATATACCAAGTGTAGGCAGCAGCTTGACAGGTGCAGATATCTCACAAAATGTGTATCTACGTTTGTGCAAACACAACACTGTCGTTAACGTCATGTCGAACAAAATTTGACATGTGTCATTTTACCAAAAAAAGGTTCAATTTTAATCAGTGTTGCAAACTTTCATTATCTACCTTATTTCCAGAACGGTTAGAGACATCAAATGGCTCTTATCTTCCTTATTGAAAGCCATATATGTAATTGGATGAGATTCTTATCAAAGCAGTTTTTTTTCAAATACATGCTTTTGAAAAAAGTAAAATTTTTATTTCTTTTAAATTCCATTCTATTCACACGAAATTCTTCATATCATAATCATAGTATTATATATTAAAGTATTTTTGGTGTGTACTGCCTCATCCGACTTACTTTTCTTTGTTACTGCTATAGAGGTCATTACAATTTTGATGTTTGTGATACTGTAGCACTCCTGATTTGCAGCACTAAATAATATATCTCATACTTTTAGTTTTCACTAATGTGTAGATTGCAACAACTTGACGAATTCCCATTTCGTATAAACTTTATGGACTGCTAGCTTGGTGATATTCAGAGTATTAAAACAATCTACACATGCTGGCATTTGCAAGATACAGCATTCGAAGAGTTTTGTCTCTTCATTTAAAAGTTACATGTATCAAGATAAATTGTCCACCCTATATAGTGTACATGGGATTTTGAGGTACAAATCTATGCCTAAATGCATGCGAAGAAACTCATTACTAAATACCGTTTGCAAACTATATGAACCACGTAAGGTATGATATGTAAGTTTTCTGACACTAAAATGACTAGAATAAACATAATATATTTTACCTATAGAAAATATCTTAGAAAATAAATAAGATAAAATATAAAACATTAAAGTAAAAACAAACATCATTATTGGATCAAAAGGTCCAATATATTTGAATCAAAACAATTTTTGTAGGCCTTATATGTGGAGAACTACGTACTGTGTAGCCAAACCCAAACTAATGCCTAACCCAATATGATATGAATATTCCGAACAAAATACGAAAACTCAATTTAGGAGCCGGTGGAAAAATTTCGTGGCCCCGATCCGGAAACTAATAATTGGCCAAGATTGCAATCTTTTGATCCATTTTTTGGTTTATTAAATTTCTTGTTTCTCGTCCTTTTATAGAATTTAAATCATAAAAATGAATGTTAAAATAGGGTCAACTTAGTATTCGTTTTTTCTATGCCAAATGTAAGATAAACGATGATTAAGTTTTCAGTATTATTTTAGATTCAAGATCTTTATTGTTTAAAATATAACCTCACCTTTTAAGGATCTTATAAATGTTTCTAGCAAGAGCATTTGGTGGGCATGCCATAACAGCTGGAAGAGGAATTTTCCATTCTATATAATTTCTTTCTATGATTACGACGGTTGGATTTTCCTGAAACTTTTGCCAGGATTTCAAAATAAGAAAGCAAGTAGTCATTATACTACCTACGAAGAATACGATCCACATCAATCTGAAACAAATGGAGAAACATTCATTAAACTTACTTTACTTCAATGTTTAAAACAGTAGATCTCTTTCGGAACACATACAAATAATTTGACACAAGGATTATTTGAATATTAACAGTAATGTGCCATCACAACAGTAGCAAATGAAGAAGTTTCGTGATCAAAGTAGCATGCTGTAGTTGCGAAGAGCAGAAGAAAAATATGTGTTATGTAAAACAAAACTATGAAATTATAAAATAATCTTGATGTTATTCCACAGTTATATAAAGTAATACTCTTACATTAAACAATATAAAAATAAACTATCAATTAGGTAATGTAAATACCTGAAACCTATACATTCTTTGGTATTAGCCACTTGTTTTAACCCGTGCAATGATGTTTTCAGAAACACATACTGAATATGTGATATCATGTTCCAGAAATTTCTGAAAATATAATATAAAGAAAAATTATAAGATATTCAACACTTTCATACAAAATAACTCTTGTTGATCACGTTTGGTTACTAAAATAAAATTCAACCGAAGTAATTATATCAATTATTTCACACACACACACACACACACACACACACATTATATATATGCGTGTGTGTGTGTGTGTGTGTGTGTGTGTGTGTGTGTTTGTTTATGCCTGTGTCAAGAATGTTTTCAGCTACGTTACGAGTCGATATATAACTTCCAATTCTACAATTATATATCCTTGTTTCAATAGCAGAAATTGGATATTCATAGTCAGCGTTAAATTCAACGTTACCAGTGAAGATTTACATAAATTGGCTTTCTTAATAAACTCACTAGAGATATACTTCTGGCAGTATATTGGAACCAAAATAATAAAAAATAGTTCTTTCGTTCAAGGGTTAACATGTCTCCAAAGTTAAATCTTTGGAGTAAGGGATATGGATAGTCCTTGGTTTTAAATTCACAGTGAAGATGTCAATTAACTCAATTAACGAACTCCTCCTAGATAATCACTCTAGCTATCTATTCCAAGAAACTCAAATATTCGCTTCCGTTCGAAAGTTATCGTGTGGGGGTAGAGAACATACTGATATTACAATGTTATGTGGACCACAAATGTAATTCTGTTGCCATTGAGAATCATGAAATAATCGTCTTTAGTCAAATTTGTCTTGTGCTTCAAAAGAAGTGTATGAGCTGATGCAAATAATAAATCTCACTACTTCTTCATTATTAAATTTTTATGTATGTAGGATGTTCGGAAACAACTTTACAAAACATACTTAACCAAGAAGCCTAGCCTCTCTTGTGTTTCTTACAGTGTCAGCGAGGACCAAGTATTGCAACACGTACTTGCGAGCATAACACAATTAGAACACTTAGAGGATTGACGAAAGTTTTCAATTTTGGAGGGCGCTTGCTTTTGGAATTTCATCTAGCTTCCTTCTTTTCGTTTGCATCTTCATTTGGGCTTCGGCTCCAGGCTCCCTACCTATTATGGCGGATCTTAGCAATGCTTCTTATCGCATCTCCTTCAACAAATTCCAGCTAATATAGGGCCAAATGGTCGGCAGAAGACTCAACCCCGGATTGTCACCGGAACGATACGGTCAGGACTTCCCACGACTGTTTCTGCTACTTACACTGACTGCATCACTAAAGGGCAGCGCATTCGCTCTCGGTCTCTCTCGGATGGTGAGCAATCCATAGATCGGAAGAAACAGCGAGTTACTTCTATTATTGATCCAAGTATGAGCAATACCATGGATTGGGCATCATCTAATTCAGTCAATAACTCCAACACACATCATCAACCAGAACCCTATATAACTTCCTGCTGACATTATGATCAAAAGTATAACACCGTTAGAGCAGTTTTTCAGCAGTTGATTAAATATGTGCCTCGTCCTGAGATACGCGAAATCGTCAAAACTCGCAGAGGCATTGTACTAAAGTCTACCAACCCAAATTTTGTATCGCATGTGCGAAACAAGGCAACTTTTGAGATCTTTGGACCAAAGGCTAAACTATCCCCACTAACTCCAAGTGCACGTAAAACTCCTCCTCCTTCCAGACGATTGCCAATGATATCCGTTGTTATACGAGGAGTTGAACCCGATCTCACCGATGAGGAAATCTATGAGGAATTACATCATGAAGGATTTCCTGTAAAGCGATGTATCCGGATAAAGAACCCTAATGGTGCAACATATCTTGTACGGGTTCTCACCGATCAGCCACAGTTGACAGACCAGCTTTTGTCCACTGGAGCTTACATTTATCGAAGACGTAACAAAGTCGAAGCTTCTCGCACACCTCCTCCTCTTCCGCTAAGATGCGAGCGAGGTCAACTGTATAATGCACATCCCACATCCGAGTGTACTAACGATATTAAGTGTGGCCATTGTTCATTACAATATGCTACGAAGGATTGCCCCAATCAAAAGGCGCCACCACAGTGTAGTGGTGTCCTGAAAAACATCCAACATACAGTTACAGATGTAAAGCTAAGCCACAACCGGAACCTTCTAAACCAGAACTTGTTGCACCCATAAGGTCTGCTGACCGTCCCACTCCACCTGCAAACTCTTTACTTCATCCTGTTACTGTTGAAGATCTCCTCCGATTCCTCACGATTAGTCTACAGAACATTCATCTGTTTCTTCGAACTCACATTCTCAACCAAATCATCCATGCAGCAAAAATTCTGTTTAACCTTCAGCTCCATGCAACCTATTCTGGACCAACAGTTCATTTTCAAATCCAAACTATCGAAGTTTACGTTTAATATGGCAGCTTCCATTTGCAATATTTTTTGTGTTTTCGTAATGGCGTATAGCTTCTTATTTATGAACATACGCTCACTATTGACACATCAAGTTCTATTCACGCAGTTATTACAGGAAGAACACACCTCAGCCTTTGCACTCAACGAAACTTATCTGGCTCCTTATCTACAGTATTGCATAAAAAAATATAACTTACTACGTCATGATGCTCCATCCGGACCACGTCTGTGTGGCGATACACCTATCGGCATTAGCACTCGTCTACCATACCGCACTGTTACCATGCCTCAAACTTTCAATCTGCCTGAATACAATGTAACTACTCTCTACATTCGTGGTCGCACAGTCACATTTGCCACAATCTATGTTCGGCCAGGAAAGAGTCTCAACTATGATTTCTTTCGTTTCATTGATACACAATCCCGGCATTATATTATCATGGCAGACTTGAATTTCCATAGTAGAACACAGCACGACAAACAGCAATTTCTTGATTTTATACAAACTTCCACTACAGGGGAATTTCACATCTTGTCACAACCTACGAGACAAACTAGCAACACAACGCCTGACGTAGTAATAAACTCGTCTTCTCTTTCTTCTCTTATTAACATTACTGTACTAGATTCCATCGGCAGCGAACATGTTCCTGTTAAACTAGAACTGCAGTGTACAGTGACGTCGTCAAATCACTTAACACCTAGAAACATTTTTCTATATCATAAGGCTAATTGGGATCAATAACGATCCAAAATCGACGACGCCATTAGCACACTCACTATACCTACCTCGCAGCATAGTCTTGATGAAGTCATCACTAACCTTACTGCAGCAATTCAAGGAGCAGCGGACCTTTCCATTCCGAATATTCATGTAAAACCGCATAAACCTATTTTGCCAACAAGATATCTTGCACTAATTTCTGCTTCACGTAGAGCTTATCGTGAATGTAGAACCAGCGGCAACTAGAGGCACTGCGCTTACACCGCCAATATCTCCGAATAACACAGAACTACATTGTAGCATACAAGAAAAGACAGTGGATTTTAACGTGTTGACAACCCTCTCAGTTCGTGTCTTTGAAACGGGGATGTAATCGTTGAACTGAGAAGATCACCTTCCACTCACCACTTAGAATGAGTGGGTAAGTTGCTGATTTCTATGCCAAAGTTAACACCGTGCTTTATAGGAGTTAACTTAAAATAACAACTCGGAGATTAAATAAAATATTTGACAGTTATATTTCTCATTACTTTGTGTTGCGGTGAAAATGTTGTGTTCTAATACGGATATCTAGAAAGTTTGCCAGAAGAGCAACGCATGCCAAGCATTGAGCAATTGATCACTGATTTGGAAGTCACACATACCTTGGATGTTGTCTTCCGTCGTTGGTCCTCGGTTTCTCTCCTGGGCTGGTCTCTGAAGTGTTGATATCGCCAAGTTGATATCCTCCTGAATTGGTGTCTCTCTGCTCAAGACACTGCTAACATTGGTGACGGTGTTTCTCTGATCAATGTCCTCGTAACTAACTCCCAAAGTTAGTTTGATAAATTGTAAGCGATTTGAGACTCCAGTCTCAACTTCGTAATTGGATCTGTACTGCTCAGACACATACGAACTTCTCCGTCGTATAGGAACTTCTTCCCTCCAGAGACCTCTCGTCCTCTGGTTTGGTTCGAAAATCGTTCTCAGGAATTTGATGGTGTCGACTGACGTCAAGAACGTGTGCCTTCCTTTCTTTAGAAAACAAGGTCTCTTCCTTCTGTCGCGAACAACAACTGGAATACTTTGAATGCTCTGACCTCATGATTCTAGACAATTTCTACATACCCGTGAATGTGTTTCATGTTCACAATCATTATACAATTGCAACTTAATGGATTTTACAAATTGTTCCTGCCAACACATTTTCTAAATTTAATTCCTGCATTCGCAGACAACAAATAATGTGTTTTACTTGTTTTTAATAGCTGACAAAAGAATTGTATAAATTTAATGAGAATTGCATTATTAAGAATCTTAGGCTTGACAAATTATATTCGTTGTTTTTCCCTTGACCAAACAATAATTTAACATCTTTAATAAATCCAATATTTCCAAATAAACATAAAATTGTGAGCTCTGCTATATGAAAATACAGGCTCTGCCACATGCCCTTTTTGAAAAATTGGTAGCTACGCTTACAAAATAGATCTCGTCGGAGATCACGATTAAAACAAATACCCTGTAGATACATAAAAATTTGAAAATATGAAAACATAACTGGAAATAAAATATAATGGTAACAAAATAAAGAGTATATATCAACATAAATAAATATTCATAAGTCACTTAAACCATTTCCAGACCCCAAAATTTACATAATCTATCAATATTTAATCATTATTTAATCATTTGATTTTGGTTAAGATGTAATATACAAAATATACAGTTAAAAAGTGTATGCTCGCTCCATCTCGTGAGTGCAACAATAATCAGAACGAAATCATAATCTGTTCTGTGTTAATTGCGTCTGAGTTAGTACTTATCATTTGCAATTAAACTTATCTGTTACTAGGTGGGCAGTAAAAATTTTCCATTGCTTCATTGTACATCCTTGCCAACTTGAACACTTGTTGACTGTACGCGCAAAGTTTTTATTTCCCACTTTTTCACACTATATTCGTTCTTTGTTTGGAAAAAGAAACTTCTACACTAATAATAACATTATATGCACTGTTGTGATACTCTAATTGACAGGGATAAGCATCACTATATCATAACTTTTATGCTTAAAAAAGTATAAACCTCTATATTTTCACTGGTAGAGAAAAAAATTCTCCTCTAGGCCGTTAGCAACTCTGCGGGTGACTTTGGTTGTGAACCACAAATTCAGCATTTTTGAGTAAGGTTACTCCGAACTTCCGTTGCAGGTTCCATTTGGGCGTCACGTCGGTTGAACGTTAGCACGGTGTTGAAACACAATGAAAATTTAACAAAATTTTCAACAGTTTTGCGTTTTAAAGTATTATCACGTCACAGGGAAAGAAAGACTCCCTGTTGGCGTTGATCGTGCGTTCCGTTTTTCCGGGTTTTTCGAAATTTATCACAAAAATGTTCGAATCACTATTAGTGACGTGTCCCGATTTCGTTTTGTGGTGATCGTCTAACCCATTATTTGCAGTGTTGTTTACCTGAGTAACCTAAATCTTAGCACTAATGCTAGTGCTTTGGAAAGCTATGCTCAATCTGGCTTTTCTTGAATTGTGGTGAATCATAACAGTGGTCTTTTACCATAATAATAAACATAAACAATGTGGACAATAATAATAAACAACTACCAGGGTAAGTATATTGATTTCCTATTAAATATGTATATCTATATGCATATATGTTTATAATTACTTAACTAATTATCCTAACTTGTAGTAAAATAAACTATGCATTTATCTAACACTAGTTAACTGAACTCAAAACCCGGTTAAGATTCAGGGGTGAGAAATCGATGGAATCTCGAATTTCTGCAAGATTCGATAGAGCCTTGATTGTTAAACGGCTGCTCGACTAGCCGTCCATCCTAATCGAGAATTGGTTCCAGCTATCACATTTACAATTAATTATAATATATCTAAAAAATTATAAAAATTTGACAAAATAATATCAATTTAGAAAATCTGATTCTTCTTCATATTCAATTTATTTTCTATCTTTTTTTCACTAAGTTACTCGTGACGAAGTATAATTGTTTTTACTTAATTAATATTAACCTTAATATCTAATTAATCTATATCGACATAATCCGTGATTTAAATAATTTCACCATTCTGGTGAACATTGACATAATTGTTATTTTATCTAACTTCGTTGCTTTGGTGGCCATTCCAATAACAAATTCCATTAGCTAAAGACATAATATGGTGTTTAAATACTTATAAACGTTATGTGCGCGTTAATTATATCATTTACTATTATTTATATTATATTATTATTACTATTACTATTTCTTATTATTATATTTATTACTCTTATTATTATTAAAAATATGCCTACAGGGCCTTGCTTGTGAAATGGAACCTCATAATCAGTCGTAAGGCTCCGATATTTTTGTCCATCTCTAAATGTTCCTTTCTTGTTTAGGGACTACACTTGCAGAATCTACTTGTCTGCTTTACTCCAAATCTAAAATTCTTCTTTTCTTCTGCGCTATATCTATATAAACTTATATTATATTCTCTTATATTCAGTATTCACTATAAGCGCTAATATATTCATTGAATATTCCACACATATTCATCATAAAATCGACGTAGCATGCTCTCTTTATTATATTACTTATTTCTATTTTACTATATTTCTTCTATTACTATTAATTATTTATTATATTTTTTTATCTATTTGCTACTTATTTATTCTTTAATATCTTCATTCTTCTTTATACTCATATTTATACTTTATATACTTTTATGTCTTCATTTGTATTTATTACTCTTCATTACGTCTAGTTATATTCTATTTATCTATTAGTTTGCTATCACTATTTATCTTCCGTAATCTATTTTATTACTATTTTCCTTCTTCTCTACTCTCATTCCTTCCGACACCTTCTCTATTTCTTCACTTTCTTCAATCCATATACAAATCTATGAAAATTAGTGCTAGATTAAATTACTTAATTCATTAGTAATGAAACTAAAATAGACTTCTATTTCAGTTCTTACTTGTTTTACTCTAGATCTACTAGATATTAATTAATCTTTCCGTAATCAAACTTATTCACTTTATCCTACTCTTACATACTAGAATACTAGATTACTTAACTTCTCTAATTTTAACCTTAATTTAGTATTCGCTAGAATCTAGTCTAAAAATGAAGGATATAACCCAAAAAAAATATTCACTGCTTTGCACGTAATAAAACGAGTCATCTCTCGTGTCTCTTCTGAACTTATCACGGAAGACTGAACTTATATAATTTCTTAAATAATTTATTCTCATCGACGTTCGGTAATCGCCCAATTTCAACTCGACGAGAATGGGATTTCCTTCCTAATTAGAGTTTTTCCTAATAAAAGGTTTGCCAGATCTCAATGTATCTCTTAATTTTGAATTCCTTATCTAGCTTAATTTTACCTATTTTGCATCATTCATTGTGTTTTCTTATTTGTTCTTTCTTGCCGTTCTTAATTCTACTTTTCCCTGATCTTATTTTGATAGGAAAAATCATTGTTTTTTCATTCTTCTCCATAGTCACATTCCCTAAAACTAGTCTTTATTTTAAAAATAATCATGTCACCAATAATTTACTAATTTTCTAATCTTTATAATTATCTATATGTCTTAAAGTCAGAATCAAAATTTCTAATAATCAACTGTCAGATTTTCTAGTTATTTATCACTAATAATAATACTACTACAATTAACATATTCACTTATGTACTTATCACTTAAAATTCACTTATTCCTTAAAACTATATCTCTAACCTAAATAATAAATTTACACAAAATATTAATAATTAACGATATTCCCTAGTATAACCTTATATATACGTATATATATATATATATATATAACTAAATATTAATAATAATATACTACATCAGTATGTGCAATAAAACTCTTATGTTTACATCATCTTTAATCCGATAACCAAGGTGTTCGTGAAAAATGTAGCAAAGGCTACTAAATCTAAACTAGACCTATCACTGGCAATAACAAGCTTAGTTTGCTTTTCAAATTGTGATAGAGTTGTAAGAAAATCGGAAATCTTTATTGCCTGTGTGCATTCGAACTTATTTCTAAAACGCTGCAGCCATTCATTTACTCTTTCCTGGGTAGCTCCAGAACTAAACAATGCAAAAATCTTGTATTTTAATTGCTTATTCTTGATTGCAAAAAAGATAGTACTACATACTATTGTGTTTGTTTCAGCAATTCCTGTTATTACGGACAAAAAATGCCTTATGAAACTTAATTCCACTAATTCGTCAATAGTGAAGTTTTTATCGTAAAACTCTATCAAGTAGTAATGTTTATACTTTAAACCTAGTACATTATTTCTAAATGTCTGTTCTTTATCCTCATCGTACGTAGGATTATATTCCATAAAATGTTTCAGAACTCCCAAGTCTAGATAATAGTATGTGGACTTGCTAAACATCGTGGCTGTTTTTCCATTATCCTTTAATACGGGATAATGCACCCTATGATTGTTTTTCAATGACAACATTGTTATTAACTTAATAGTGCTAATGGCAATAATAATAACTAACTTAAGGATGGGTTGGTTAATTTTAACTATAACTTTGTGTTGTTATTACTGTATCGTAAAACAAATTGTAATATCATATTATTATTTTGATGCTTTCGCTCGAGCTTGAGTCGCCTCGAAGGATGGAATCAACTCCTCTCTCGCTGTGTGCGCTCGTGTACCGTCGTCTCCGATCGGCAATTTTCGTAACTAATCGCGCAAGCCTCTCTCTTGCTACCGCTGTGAATGCGTTACGCTGCGTTCTCGCTTTCCACATTCATTAATTTCTTACAAATATTTTACTACGTTATGGTTGTCTAACTTACAATAATAGTGTATTAAATTAGAACTAGGTATCTTGTAAAAGTAACTAAATCTTATCGACCACATTGCAGTAAAATTATTTCGTTCCTTAAACGCTATAAGTTACTATAAATTGAGAAAATATCACTACGACCCATTACTATATTTTATGTTACTCAGCCAAGAATCAAACTCGTGACTCTTAATCATTCGTAACTGAACTTTAATCTTTATTCTTAAGTAGTAATGAAGGCTTAACATTATTATGCAAGTACTGTACTTCCAATTTGTACTTCCCCATAACATCAGTAAGGGTGGGCGGGTGGGAATTATTTATATTTACTGCAACTAGAATCGAACAATTAATCTCCAACCATGACATTAGTGAGGGTGGGAGGGTGGGAGTTATTTAGTTACGTTAATATTCTGCGAGAGTTAATCTAACGAGATCGTTACCAAGACGTAAAGTCTTTCAGCATCGCCACCATGACAACCTTCTCAGTTCGTGTCTTTGAAACGGGGATGTAATCGTTGAAGTGAGAAGATCACCTTCCACTCACCATCTAGAATGAGTGGATAAGTTGCTGATTTCTATGCGAGAGGTTAACACTTGTACCATGTTTTATAGGAGTTAACTTAAAATAACAACTCAGAGAATAAATAAAATATCTGACAGTTATATTTCTCATTAATTTGTGTTGCGGTGTAAATGTTGTGTTCTAATACGGATATCTAGAAAGTTTGCCAGAAGAGCAACGCATGCCAAGCATTGAGCAATTAATCACTGATTTTGAGGTCACACATACCTTGGATGTTGTCTTCCGTCGTTGGTCCTCGGTTTCTCTCCTGGGCTGGTCTCTGAAGTGTTGATATCGCCAAGTTGATATCCTCCTGAATTGGTGTCTCTCTGCTCAAGACACTGCTAACATTGGTGACGGTGTTTCTCTGACCAATGTCCTCGTAACTAACTCCCAAAGTTAGTTTGATGAATTGTAAGCGATTTGAGACTCCAGTCTCAACTTCGTAATTGGATCTGTACTACTCAGTCACATACGAACTTCTCCGTCGTATAGGAACTTCTTCCCTCCAGAGACCTCTCGTCCTCTGGTTTTGTTCGAAATCGTTCTCAGGAATTTGATGGTGTCGACTGACGTCAAGCACGTGTGCCCTCCTTTCTTTGAAAAACAAGGCCTCTTCCTTCTGTCGGGAACAACAACTGCAATACTTTGAATGTTCTGATCTCATGATTCTAGACAATTTCTACATACCCGTGAATGTGTTTCATGTTCACAATCATTATACAATTGCAACTTAATGGATTTTACAAATTGTTCTTGCCAACTCATTTTCTAAATTTAATTCCTGCATTCGCAGACAACAAATAATGTGTTTTACTGGTCTTTAATAGCTGACAAAAGAATTGTATAAATTTCATGAGAATTGCATTATTAAGAATCTTAAGCTTGACATAAATTATATTCGTTGTTTTTCCCTTGACCAAACAATAATTTAAAATCTTTTCTAAATCCAATATTTCCAAAGAAACATAAAATTGATCATTAAATTTTGTGCTCTGCTATATGAAAATACAGGCTCTGCCACAGTGTAATACTCTTACTTCAGAAACTCATCCTAGCAAATATTGGCGTAAATTCCATCAACTTACTGGCAAAACTTCTCGTACACCTTTTCTCTTGTTCACAAACATCAAGCTCTTACTAATGACATCGACAGGGCTAATATTTTTGCTACATTTTTCCAAGAAGACTTCACTCCTCTTTCTGGACGGCACACACCGCATCGCCTTCAAACTTCGATCAACCGTCACTCCTCATCTACAGCCTTCTTACCACCATACCCTGGAACCTAATAATCCACTTACTCAGGCTGTAGACCCAGATGACATCAGGACTATTTTAGCAACCAAACGCAGTACGGCACCTGGATTCGACTCCATCACATATGCTTTCTTCAAGCAAGCATCTCCTTCTTTCATTCTGCTTCTAAGCCATATTTTTACATTTATCCTACGCACTGGCTTCTTTCCGCTCGATTGGAAGTATTCTAAACTTCTTTTATTTTCTAAGCCTAAGAAACCACCATCCAACTTACAGTCATATCGCCCGATCCATTTAACAAGTTGTCTCTGCAAATGATTAGAACGTATACTCGTTCGTCGGCTCCACTACCACCTCCTCATGCACAATCTTCTGCCGGTCCATCAAGCTGGGTTACGACCGCGCTTCAGTATAGTCGATCAGCTCTAAAGACTCGCCACTGCTATTTATAACCAATACCAGTGGCGGCCGGTGGATTGTGGTTTCGGGTGTTGCAGTACGAGCGACAAGAGACAGAAAATATAAAGTGGACTCATTGACTAATCAGCATAACTTTAGATGCAAATGCTATGTGACATGTTAAATTAAATAACATTCTGTTTTTAAAAACTAAAATTCAGAACATTTTATCCGATTAATCACCTTAATTAATTAGTAAGTTCATTCTCCTCTCTTTGATTGGAGCAAATCTGTCTAATACATGATGGTTGAACTCTGGGATTCTTATTGTCAGGTCTTTTTTGATGGAAAGCATAACCAATGGTGATAACATTTCTTGGGACATTAAATTCTTTGAAAGTGTCAATTCTTTCTCATGTGGAAAAATCCTTTTCGTCTTTTCCTGACGCCATAGGTACTGTTAATATTAATTGCAAAGCTTTGTAGATTTACTAAATATTTTTTCTAGATTATTGCGAACGATTCATTCTAGCAAATTGAGTCCTTGACAGTGATCCGAATTCCTCTTCAGCGATGACTGAAGAGAGTTCGTAGCAGAGATTAGTGTTATAAAAAATGTTCAGTGAACACACATTATTCACAGCTTATCCAGGAAAATTTAAAATAAATTAAGGAAATGTATCTTGTGCAAACAACACTACTGCATAAGATATCCTGTAAATTTAAACTGGATTTTTTTGAACACTCTCCTGAATTGCCCTTTGCTTGTTTTGTTTAAGCCTTAGTTGTAAATTGTTCCTCGGTTGAAAGCTGATCAATGTTTTTTGTAAGTTATTTACAGAAGTCATGGTATGCAATTCATTCAGAATTTGTAGGTTATTTACAGAATTAAAGCACACACAATAAAATTAAACCTAATAATTAAATACCAAAACAGCTGATACAAAATAAGGTACTGATATATGAATTCCGAATGTCACATATTCATACATCAACACACACACATGTGCATAAAAGAAAAAAATACATTCCAAATCATCCATCTTGCTTGTTACGCAATGCACAATGAACACAATATACTTCCACATGAGGCGAAACGGTGCCTACCAATGTGATATGTTCTGGAAAGAAAACCTAAAACCCGCCAGATGAAGGATCAGCATGTAACAGAAGCCAATAAAATCAAAGAACATCAAAATAAACCGCACTGCCAGTTCTACACCCAAAAATGTTAACTGGGAGGGGTCCAAAGTATTTGAGAGATGTGCAATACGTCTACACAATATGGAACCTGTCCTATACTGCACCCGAAAAGACGTTAAGTAATTCTTACTTACTGTCACTTATATTTTTAGAAAAAATGATAGAACGATTAATTTTATAAGAAAAAAAAGAGTACATGATGAGGCGTAAAATAAAATATTTAGCCTACATCAATCGTTTCTGTGTTAGAAAAGTATAGTTTATTAAGAAAGTCTACAAATGTTGGTCAAGTTTCGAAATTTTTGGGAGGTCCGGACCCGGTGGACCTCCTCGTAGCCACGCATCTCAGCGTTGCTAATTAGTCCCAAATACAATGTGGCGTTCCCCATTAAACAGTTTTCTGCGCAACGACCAGTCCCTTTAACTTCTGAGATAGGGGAAAGGAGACTTAACATTTGCTCCATTTCCCGCGCTGAAGGAATCTGGTCGTTGAATGCTCGCTACAACACAATGCAAATTAGAGACTCTGTGGCGGATTATTTTTCGCTTTTTAAAATGGATTTACGGAACGGACAGTTACAGAAGTGAAAAATACGTTATTTAAAGTGTATATATACAAGTATTAAAAAGTTTTTTTTCTGTTCTTTACTACTATTGAGAATAATATTTTTTTCTTGAAATACTTTGGTCGTTGCGCAACGCTGCAACACTAATATTAGCCGACACTGACCAATACAACAAGAGATTTCCTTCTTATTTAGTTACGTTTGATTTGGAAGAGGCATTTGATAAGGTCTGGCATCCTGACTTGATATACAAATTACACAACTATATGCTGCCCATATCTTACATACGATTAATCAATACTTTCTTAACAGGACGTCTTGCATATATTTCTATTAACAACGCTTTATCACATCCCATATTCTTACATTCTGGCGTACCTCAAGGTTAATCTCTCTCTCCTTTGTTATATTTACTGTACGTTGCTGATCTCAGACTGACTCCTCACGTCCAAGTCTACAAATTCGCCGATGACACAGCATTTCTCACGACAGCTCGCACTATCCAGCGTATTAATAGACTCATGCAGCCAGCTATCGACACATTTGTCCGTTGGTGTCAGGTCTGGAGACTCAGTATTAACTCACCGAAAACACAATCTGTAGTCTTTCTATCACCATGCAGACGATCCAGAGTGTTTCGCAATCCGAATTTATTAAATATTCACGTGGACAACACGCCAGTTCCTTTCACATCATCTCTTACTTACCTTGGGGTAATATTTGACTCAAAGCTTACGTGGACTCCTCATCTTAAGAAAATTGTTACTCAAGCTAGGAACAGACTAAATCTACTGAAACGTTTAGTTGGCGCCAGCTGGGGTTTACGACTACCTACTGTTTTCACACTTACAAAGCTTTTATGAGGACTATTTTAACCTATGTCCATACAACTTGGGCCGCAGCTCCCGACAAATTTTATAAACAATTGTCTATAATGAAGCGGCATGCTTTAGATTGGCCTATCGAATTCACTTACCAAGCCAAACCAGACTTCTCTACGATCTCATAGACTTTCCACCACTGCTCACCCATCTAGAACAGCTTCGCATTCGTTACATCACGAAACGCTTTGATTTACGACACTCCATGCTTCAGGATATACTACGATATGACCGAGACAATGATGCACCGCCACGATACGTCGACACTCCGCTCGAACACTATCTTACACTGTATCACTTGCAAATGGATCCTGCCAATCGAGACCCAGAAGTATTTGCTATATATCATCCACGCCATTTGTCATCTTCCATCCATCCATCATATGCACAGTAATAACTAACTAACATGGGCCTCCTCTGTCTACATGAGTTCCTGAATAGCCCCAGGAACAGAAGATAACAGCATCCGTTCACTAACAGAACCTAGTGTTGTGGCGTCCAGTACAATTCATCCTCATTTTCATCATCATTTCTAAATATTATTTCTTTGAATTGTAATTCCTGTTCCTGTTTTTCTTATTTGTTATTATATTCACGCACTTAGCCTTCATGCACTGACAGTTTATTTTCTTGTTTCATATTACTAATAGCCTCCATGCACATATTACCTTTCTTGTTGTTATTATTATTATTAGGTTTTTGTGTCACCTGTTTCAAATTATCTCTATTGTATATATGTTAATTACTTAAAATAATGAATAAATAAAGGAAAATCCCTTACACCAACCACAATTTTGTAGCCTCTACATTCCTAATACAACACTTCCCGGAAGAAAGGGCGCAACCCTTTAACCGGGTAGACGACAAAAAAATAAAATAAACTTTACACATGTTGGGGTATGAATGCCGAAACTAAAATAATGAAAACAGTTTAAACTAATCTAGGTATGATGAAATACCTCCCTTCTAAAATACGAAAACGTCATGTCTGACTGAAGTAGGGTAAAACGGATCATCATTACTTTTAGTCACATATGTCGTGAATGCACAATTGGACGTGGTGCATAGGCTACACAAGAGTAGCCCTCCCAAAAAGAGAGTGAATTTCAAGGGCATTATATGAACATTAAAGGCCGAAAGTGAAGAGCATGTTAGCCCACATGGAGCCTAAGTACTGGATGCAAATGAGTCTACACATTTAGTAGAGTTCGGTAGATAAAAAAAAGTGTTCAACTGTAAAACTAAAGAACTTCAGGAAATAATTCCTTACATGATTACTTCAAAAAATTACTCCAATTACAATTTTGACGAGGTTCATGTGATTCGGATCCCATGTTAAGCTATCCAAGTCTCACATATAATGGATATTGGAACATAGGTTAAAAAAGAATCTAACTCATTCACTAACTACAGGATAAAATTGAGGAGGAAGAGAATTAAAGAAATATCGTACTTCAAGCACCTCCCCTAATATATGGCTAATTGATCAGCTCATTTATATTGACAGTGTAATCATTACTACGTATTTTTATATTTCTCAACAACTGCAACATACAGCAAAGACAAAACTGTAATCTTATGAACTAGCTTTAAGGCGCAATTCTTCGGGGAATTTTTATAGATTTTTTTGTCCGTTGCCGGAAGCTCCTCATAGTTGCTAAACAGAGTCAAACTGTAGGACAATCAGACTTAGTTTGTAACATTAAGGAAAATGGAAGTTACTAATAGGAGACCTTCCACATCATTATGCACTTTTCCTAATTATTATTGAAAGGGTACTGTTGTCTAACAATGACATAATATAAATATAATAAATTGGATAAGACTTATTTCTTTCTCCAATGAATTATCTTTTAAGGAAACTGAATACATAGAATTTTGACATTATTTGTGACAATTGTTGAAACGTGTTCAATTATCTCAATTGACGGTCGATTTGAGTTTTCCTTGTAAGATTAATGGATATTTTTGTGGATCCATTTGTTTATATAATTTAAGTATGTTTATAGACAATGCACTACGTTCATACTATTTTGGAGACATATTAGTTTAAATCAGAGATAATACATGTAGCAATCTATAAAATCACCCTTTTTAAAAGTTCCCGATTTCTTTATCACTTTCCTTTCTATGGAAAGTTGTATTATCAACAGTTAAAGTATTTTCTAGGTGTAAATCTGTCATCATCTGAAATTTGTGCTCTAAAATTTAATGGTATATTTTATTATTATTATTGTTATTATTATTATTATTATTATTATTATTATTATTATTATTATTATTATGAAAATAATAATAATGTAATAAATATAACAATAAAATATTTTTGTATTTTGTACCAAAATGTTTTATTTGACTGCTACGTTTTAAAGATGAAAATAAGTTGATGAAATATTGGATGATTATTCTGGTTCAGAGAGTCTTCTGGATAGAAGAAAAAATTTCGAGAAAGTATGCAAGCAAAATATACTAGATAATGTTTACATCAGTGAATACTGTTTATGAAACATAGGTTTTAAATACCCAAACAAAAGAAATAGCAACATTTTAGTTCTTCTGAATTGGAAATGTCAAATTTTAAAAAAGATTGATAGATTCTTTAAGCACACTTTAGACTTACTTTATTAAACAATCCAAAGTGTTCTGATAGTTCCTAAGCAATGATGTTTTGAAAGATCCACTTAAAATGTAATTTTAAGACTGCAGTTCTTAGCTTTTCTCTACTTCGGATAAATGGGGACCTTGGTAATTTCTACAGCGTCGACAAGGATTTATGTGTGATTAAAAGATTTTTATCTACATTATGTTTTTTATTACTGGTATTGTATTTACTGTTTTCTTATTTTTTATTATTATTACTATTATTATCGTTAAAATTATTATTCCATTGTAATGTAGTACTCTGATACCACGTGCTATATTTTGAGAACAAGCTGTTCCCGGCACTAAAATAATAATAATAATAATAATAATAATAATAATAATAATAATAATAATAATAATAATAATAATAATAATAATAATAATAATAATAAACAATTCTAGGAATCAATTTTTGCTAGGAGTCACAAGTATTTCAGACTCAACTTAAAGCTTGAGTCGTATATTTGTACGACTTCCCCATTCAGTGAAGGCAACGGCAGACCAACATCGGTTCATTTTGCCCAGTAACCTTTTTGCCATATACCTGGCATTGGATGGTCAACACCATGATTGTTGTAATAATAATAAAGACTTGGAACATTTCGTTCAGTCTTCGTTCTAACTCACTTTACTAACTGCTAAAAATTTTACTTTTTCAGAATATATTTTTTTTACTTTAATATTTAAAAATCAATTTCTCAAAAAAATGAAAAATGTGAAGTTGACAAAAGTAATTCGGAAGCATGAATATTATCACATTTCTTGAAATTGAAGGTATAATATATATCTATTCCAAGTGTACTATATTTCTCAACTTTGAGTCAGTTCCTGTAAAATTTATATATATTAACAACGCTTTATCACACCCCATATTCTTACATTCTGGCGTACCTCAAGGTTCTTCTCTCTCTCCGTTGTTATATTTACTGTACGTTGCTGATCTCAGACTGACTCCTCACGTCCAAGTCTACAAATTCGCCGATGACACAGCATTTCTCACGACAGCTCGCACTATCCAGCGTATTAATAGACTCATGCAGCCAGCTATCGACACATTTGTCCGTTGGTGTCAAGCCTGGAGACTCAGTATTAACTCACCGAAAACACAATCTGTAGTCTTTGTATCACCACGTAGACGATCCAGAGTGTTTCGCAATCCGAATTTATTAAATATTCACGTGGACAACACGCCAGTTCCTTTCACATCATTCTTACTTACCTTGGGGTAATATTTGACTCAAAGCTTACGTGGACTCCTCATCTTAAGAAAATTGTTACTCAAGCTAGGAACAGACTAAATCTACTTAAACGTTTAGTTGGCGCCAGCTGGGGTTTACGACTACCTACTGTTTTCACACTTACAAAGCTTTTATGAGGACTATTTTAACCTATGTCCATACAACTTGGGCCGCAGCTCCCGACAAATTTTATAAACAATTGTCTATAACGGAGCGGCATGCTTTAGATTGGCCTATCGAATTCACTTACCAAGCCAAACCAGACTTCTCTACGATCTCATAGACTTTCCACCACTTCTCACCCATCTAGAACAGCTTCGCATTCGTTACATCACGAAACGCTTTGATTTACGACACCCCATGCTTCAGGATATACTACGATATGACCGAGACAATGATGCACCGCCACGATACGTCGACACTCCGCTCGAACACTATCTTACACTGTATCACTTGCAAATGGATCCTGCCAATCGAGACCCAGAAGTATTTGCTATATATCATCCACGCCATTTGTCATCTTCCATCCATCCATCATATGCACAGTAATAACTAACTAACATGGGCCTCCTCTGTCTACATGAGTTCCTGAATAGCCCCAGGAACAGAAGATAACAGCATCCGTTCACTAACAGAACCTAGTGTTGTGGCGTCCAGTACAATTCATCCTCATTTTCATCATCATTTCTAAATATTATTTCCTTGAATTGTAATTCCTGTTCCTGTTTTTCTTATTTGTTATTATATTCACGCACTTAGCCTTCATGCACTGACAGTTTATTTTCTTGTTTCATATTACTAATAGCCTCCATGCACATATTACCTTTCTTGTTGTTATTATTATTATTAGGTTTTTGTGTCACCTGTTTCAAATTATCTCTATTGTATATATGTTAATTACTTAAAATAATGAATAAATAAAGAAAAATCCCTTACACCAACCACAATTTTGTAGCCTCTACATTCCTAATACAACACTTCCCGGAAGAAAGGGCGCAACCCTTTAACCGGGTAGACGACAAAAAAATAAAATAAACTTTACACATTTTGGGGTATGAATGCCGAAACTAAAATAATGAAAACAGTTTAAACTAATCTAGGTATGATGAAATACCTCCCTTCTAAAATACGAAAATGTCATGTCTGACTGAAGTAGGGTAAAACGGATCATCATTACTTTTAGTCACATATGTCGTGAATGCACAATTGGACGTGGTGCATAGGCTACACAAGAGTAGCCCTTCCAAAAAGAGAGTGAATTTCAAGGGCATTATATGAACATTAAAGGCCGAAAGTGAAGAGCATGTTAGCCCACATGGAGCCTAAGTACTGGATGCAAATGAGTCTACACATTTAGTAGAGTTCGGTAGATAAAAAAAAGTGTTCAACTGTAAAACTAAAGAACTTCAGGAAATAATTCCTTACATGATTACTTCAAAAAATTACTCCAATTACAATTTTGACGAGGTTCATGTGATTCGGATCCCATGTTAAGCTATCCAAGTCTCACATATAATGGATATTGGAACATAGGTTAAAAAAGAATCTAACTCATTCACTAACTACAGGATAAAATTGAGGAGGAAGAGAATTAAAGAAATATCGTACTTCAAGCACCTCCCCTAATATATGGCTAATTGATCAGCTCATTTATATTGACAGTGTAATCATTACTACGTATTTTTATATTTCTCAACAACTGCAACATACAGCAAAGACAAAACTGTAATCTTATGAACTAGCTTTAAGGCGCAATTCTTCGGGGAATTTTTATAGATTTTTTTGTCCGTTGCCGGAAGCTCCTCATAGTTGCCAAACAGAGTCAAACTGTAGGACAATCAGACTTAGTTTGTAACATTAAGGAAAATGGAAGTTACTAATAGGAGACCTTCCACATCATTATGCACTTTTCCTAATTATTATTGAAAGGGTACTGTTGTCTAACAATGACATAATATAAATATATTAAATTGGATAAAACTTATTTCTTTCTCCAATGAATTATCTTTTAAGGAAACTGAATACATAGAATTTTGACATTATTTGTGACAATTGTTGAAACGTGTTCAATTATCTCAATTGACGGTCGATTTGAGTTTTCCTTGTAAGATTAATGGATATTTTTGTGGATCCATTTGTTTATATAATTTAAGTATGTTTATAGACAAAGCACTACGTTCATTCTATTTTGGAGACATATTAGTTTAAATCAGAGATAATACATGTAGCAATCTATAAAATCACCCTTTTTAAAAGTTCCCGATTTCTTTATCACTTTCCTTTCTATGGAAAGTTGTATTATCAACAGTTAAAGTATTTTCTAGGTGTAAATCTGTCATCATCTGAAATTTGTGCTCTAAAATTTAATGGTATATTTTATTATTATTATTGTTATTATTATTATTATTATTATTATTATTATTATTATTATTATTATTATTATTATTATTATGAAAATAATAATAATGTAATAAATATAACAATAAAATATTTTTGTATTTTGTACCAAAATGTTTTATTTGACTGCTACGTTTTAAAGATGAAAATAAGTTGATGAAATATTGGATGATTATTCTGGTTCAGAGAGTCTTCTGGATAGAAGAAAAAATTTCGAGAAAGTATGCAAGCAAAATATACTAGATAATGTTTACATCAGTGAATACTGTTTATGAAACATAGGTTTTAAATACCCAAACAAAAGAAATAGCAACATTTTAGTTCTTCTGAATTGGAAATGTCAAATTTTAAAAAAGATTGATAGATTCTTTAAGCACATTTTAGACTTACTTTATTAAACAATCCAAAGTGTTCTGATAGTTCCTAAGCAATGATGTTTTGAAAGATCCACTTAAAATGTAATTTTAAGACTGCAGTTCTTAGCTTTTCTCTACTTCGGATAAATGGGGACCTTGGTAATTTCTACAGCGTCGACAAGGATTTATGTGTGATTAAAAGATTTTTATCTACATTATGTTTTTTATTACTGGTATTGTATTTACTGTTTTCTTATTTTTTATTATTATTACTATTATTATCGTTAAAATTATTATTCCATTGTAATGTAGTACTCTGATACCACGTGCTATATTTTGAGAACAAGCTGTTCCCGGCACTAAAATAATAATAATAATAATAATAATAATAATAATAATAATAATAATAATAATAATAATAATAATAATAATAATAATAAACAATTCTAGGAATCAATTTTTGCTAGGAGTCACAAGTATTTCAGACTCAACTTAAAGCTTGAGTCGTATATTTGTACGACTTCCCCATTCAGTGAAGGCAACGGCAGACCAACATCGGTTCATTTTGCCCAGTAACCTTTTTGCCATATACCTGGCATTGGATGGTCAACACCATGATTGTTGTAATAATAATAAAGACTTGGAACATTTCGTTCAGTCTTCGTTCTAACTCACTTTACTAACTGCTAAAAATTTTACTTTTTCAGAATATATTTTTTTTACTTTAATATTTAAAAATCAATTTCTCAAAAAAATGAAAAATGTGAAGTTGACAAAAGTAATTCGGAAGCATGAATATTATCACATTTCTTGAAATTGAAGGTATAATATATATCTATTCCAAGTGTACTATATTTCTCAACTTTGAGTCAGTTCCTGTAAAATTTATATATATTAACAACGCTTTATCACACCCCATATTCTTACATTCTGGCGTACCTCAAGGTTCTTCTCTCTCTCCGTTGTTATATTTACTGTACGTTGCTGATCTCAGACTGACTCCTCACGTCCAAGTCTACAAATTCGCCGATGACACAGCATTTCTCACGACAGCTCGCACTATCCAGCGTATTAATAGACTCATGCAGCCAGCTATCGACACATTTGTCCGTTGGTGTCAAGCCTGGAGACTCAGTATTAACTCACCGAAAACACAATCTGTAGTCTTTGTATCACCACGTAGACGATCCAGAGTGTTTCGCAATCCGAATTTATTAAATATTCACGTGGACAACACGCCAGTTCCTTTCACATCATTCTTACTTACCTTGGGGTAATATTTGACTCAAAGCTTACGTGGACTCCTCATCTTAAGAAAATTGTTACTCAAGCTAGGAACAGACTAAATCTACTGAAACGTTTAGTTGGCGCCAGCTGGGGTTTACGACTACCTACTGTTTTCACACTTACAAAGCTTTTATGAGGACTATTTTAACCTATGTCCATACAACTTGGGCCGCAGCTCCCGACAAATTTTATAAACAATTGTCTATAACGGAGCGGCATGCTTTAGATTGGCCTATCGAATTCACTTACCAAGCCAAACCAGACTTCTCTACGATCTCATAGACTTTCCACCACTTCTCACCCATCTAGAACAGCTTCGCATTCGTTACATCACGAAACGCTTTGATTTACGACACCCCATGCTTCAGGATATACTACGATATGACCGAGACAATGATGCACCGCCACGATACGTCGACACTCCGCTCGAACACTATCTTACACTGTATCACTTGCAAATGGATCCTGCCAATCGAGACCCAGAAGTATTTGCTATATATCATCCACGCCATTTGTCATCTTCCATCCATCCATCATATGCACAGTAATAACTAACTAACATGGGCCTCCTCTGTCTACATGAGTTCCTGAATAGCCCCAGGAACAGAAGATAACAGCATCCGTTCACTAACAGAACCTAGTGTTGTGGCGTCCAGTACAATTCATCCTCATTTTCATCATCATTTCTAAATATTATTTCCTTGAATTGTAATTCCTGTTCCTGTTTTTCTTATTTGTTATTATATTCACGCACTTAGCCTTCATGCACTGACAGTTTATTTTCTTGTTTCATATTACTAATAGCCTCCATGCACATATTACCTTTCTTGTTGTTATTATTATTATTAGGTTTTTGTGTCACCTGTTTCAAATTATCTCTATTGTATATATGTTAATTACTTAAAATAATGAATAAATAAAGGAAAATCCCTTACACCAACCACAATTTTGTAGCCTCTACATTCCTAATACAACACTTCCCGGAAGAAAGGGCGCAACCCTTTAACCGGGTAGACGACAAAAAAATAAAATAAACTTTACACATTTTGGGGTATGAATGCCGAAACTAAAATAATGAAAACAGTTTAAACTAATCTAGGTATGATGAAATACCTCCCTTCTAAAATACGAAAATGTCATGTCTGACTGAAGTAGGGTAAAACGGATCATCATTACTTTTAGTCACATATGTCGTGAATGCACAATTGGACGTGGTGCATAGGCTACACAAGAGTAGCCCTTCCAAAAAGAGAGTGAATTTCAAGGGCATTATATGAACATTAAAGGCCGAAAGTGAAGAGCATGTTAGCCCACATGGAGCCTAAGTACTGGATGCAAATGAGTCTACACATTTAGTAGAGTTCGGTAGATAAAAAAAAGTGTTCAACTGTAAAACTAAAGAACTTCAGGAAATAATTCCTTACATGATTACTTCAAAAAATTACTCCAATTACAATTTTGACGAGGTTCATGTGATTCGGATCCCATGTTAAGCTATCCAAGTCTCACATATAATGGATATTGGAACATAGGTTAAAAAAGAATCTAACTCATTCACTAACTACAGGATAAAATTGAGGAGGAAGAGAATTAAAGAAATATCGTACTTCAAGCACCTCCCCTAATATATGGCTAATTGATCAGCTCATTTATATTGACAGTGTAATCATTACTACGTATTTTTATATTTCTCAACAACTGCAACATACAGCAAAGACAAAACTGTAATCTTATGAACTAGCTTTAAGGCGCAATTCTTCGGGGAATTTTTATAGATTTTTTTGTCCGTTGCCGGAAGCTCCTCATAGTTGCCAAACAGAGTCAAACTGTAGGACAATCAGACTTAGTTTGTAACATTAAGGAAAATGGAAGTTACTAATAGGAGACCTTCCACATCATTATGCACTTTTCCTAATTATTATTGAAAGGGTACTGTTGTCTAACAATGACATAATATAAATATATTAAATTGGATAAAACTTATTTCTTTCTCCAATGAATTATTTTTTAAGGAAACTGAATACATAGAATTTTGACATTATTTGTGACAATTGTTGAAACGTGTTCAATTATCTCAATTGACGGTCGATTTGAGTTTTCCTTGTAAGATTAATGGATATTTTTGTGGATCCATTTGTTTATATAATTTAAGTATGTTTATAGACAAAGCACTACGTTCATTCTATTTTGGAGACATATTAGTTTAAATCAGAGATAATACATGTAGCAATCTATAAAATCACCCTTTTTAAAAGTTCCCGATTTCTTTATCACTTTCCTTTCTATGGAAAGTTGTATTATCAACAGTTAAAGTATTTTCTAGGTGTAAATCTGTCATCATCTGAAATTTGTGCTCTAAAATTTAATGGTATATTTTATTATTATTATTGTTATTATTATTATTATTATTATTATTATTATTATTATTATTATTATGAAAATAATAATAATGTAATAAATATAACAATAAAATATTTTTGTATTTTGTACCAAAATGTTTTATTTGACTGCTACGTTTTAAAGATGAAAATAAGTTGATGAAATATTGGATGATTATTCTGGTTCAGAGAGTCTTCTGGATAGAAGAAAAAATTTCGAGAAAGTATGCAAGCAAAATATACTAGATAATGTTTACATCAGTGAATACTGTTTATGAAACATAGGTTTTAAATACCCAAACAAAAGAAATAGCAACATTTTAGTTCTTCTGAATTGGAAATGTCAAATTTTAAAAAAGATTGATAGATTCTTTAAGCACATTTTAGACTTACTTTATTAAACAATCCAAAGTGTTCTGATAGTTCCTAAGCAATGATGTTTTGAAAGATCCACTTAAAATGTAATTTTAAGACTGCAGTTCTTAGCTTTTCTCTACTTCGGATAAATGGGGACCTTGGTAATTTCTACAGCGTCGACAAGGATTTATGTGTGATTAAAAGATTTTTATCTACATTATGTTTTTTATTACTGGTATTGTATTTACTGTTTTCTTATTTTTTATTATTATTACTATTATTATCGTTAAAATTATTATTCCATTGTAATGTAGTACTCTGATACCACGTGCTATATTTTGAGAACAAGCTGTTCCCGGCACTAAAATAATAATAATAATAATAATAATAATAATAATAATAATAATAATAATAATAATAATAATAATAATAATAATAAACAATTCTAGGAATCAATTTTTGCTAGGAGTCACAAGTATTTCAGACTCAACTTAAAGCTTGAGTCGTATATTTGTACGACTTCCCCATTCAGTGAAGGCAACGGCAGACCAACATCGGTTCATTTTGCCCAGTAACCTTTTTGCCATATACCTGGCATTGGATGGTCAACACCATGATTGTTGTAATAATAATAAAGACTTGGAACATTTCGTTCAGTCTTCGTTCTAACTCACTTTACTAACTGCTAAAAATTTTACTTTTTCAGAATATATTTTTTTTACTTTAATATTTAAAAATCAATTTCTCAAAAAAATGAAAAATGTGAAGTTGACAAAAGTAATTCGGAAGCATGAATATTATCACATTTCTTGAAATTGAAGGTATAATATATATCTATTCCAAGTGTACTATATTTCTCAACTTTGAGTCAGTTCCTGTAAAATTTATATATATTAACAACGCTTTATCACACCCCATATTCTTACATTCTGGCGTACCTCAAGGTTCTTCTCTCTCTCCGTTGTTATATTTACTGTACGTTGCTGATCTCAGACTGACTCCTCACGTCCAAGTCTACAAATTCGCCGATGACACAGCATTTCTCACGACAGCTCGCACTATCCAGCGTATTAATAGACTCATGCAGCCAGCTATCGACACATTTGTCCGTTGGTGTCAAGCCTGGAGACTCAGTATTAACTCACCGAAAACACAATCTGTAGTCTTTGTATCACCACGTAGACGATCCAGAGTGTTTCGCAATCCGAATTTATTAAATATTCACGTGGACAACACGCCAGTTCCTTTCACATCATTCTTACTTACCTTGGGGTAATATTTGACTCAAAGCTTACGTGGACTCCTCATCTTAAGAAAATTGTTACTCAAGCTAGGAACAGACTAAATCTACTTAAACGTTTAGTTGGCGCCAGCTGGGGTTTACGACTACCTACTGTTTTCACACTTACAAAGCTTTTATGAGGACTATTTTAACCTATGTCCATACAACTTGGGCCGCAGCTCCCGACAAATTTTATAAACAATTGTCTATAACGGAGCGGCATGCTTTAGATTGGCCTATCGAATTCACTTACCAAGCCAAACCAGACTTCTCTACGATCTCATAGACTTTCCACCACTTCTCACCCATCTAGAACAGCTTCGCATTCGTTACATCACGAAACGCTTTGATTTACGACACCCCATGCTTCAGGATATACTACGATATGACCGAGACAATGATGCACCGCCACGATACGTCGACACTCCGCTCGAACACTATCTTACACTGTATCACTTGCAAATGGATCCTGCCAATCGAGACCCAGAAGTATTTGCTATATATCATCCACGCCATTTGTCATCTTCCATCCATCCATCATATGCACAGTAATAACTAACTAACATGGGCCTCCTCTGTCTACATGAGTTCCTGAATAGCCCCAGGAACAGAAGATAACAGCATCCGTTCACTAACAGAACCTAGTGTTGTGGCGTCCAGTACAATTCATCCTCATTTTCATCATCATTTCTAAATATTATTTCCTTGAATTGTAATTCCTGTTCCTGTTTTTCTTATTTGTTATTATATTCACGCACTTAGCCTTCATGCACTGACAGTTTATTTTCTTGTTTCATATTACTAATAGCCTCCATGCACATATTACCTTTCTTGTTGTTATTATTATTATTAGGTTTTTGTGTCACCTGTTTCAAATTATCTCTATTGTATATATGTTAATTACTTAAAATAATGAATAAATAAAGGAAAATCCCTTACACCAACCACAATTTTGTAGCCTCTACATTCCTAATACAACACTTCCCGGAAGAAAGGGCGCAACCCTTTAACCGGGTAGACGACAAAAAAATAAAATAAACTTTACACATTTTGGGGTATGAATGCCGAAACTAAAATAATGAAAACAGTTTAAACTAATCTAGGTATGATGAAATACCTCCCTTCTAAAATACGAAAATGTCATGTCTGACTGAAGTAGGGTAAAACGGATCATCATTACTTTTAGTCACATATGTCGTGAATGCACAATTGGACGTGGTGCATAGGCTACACAAGAGTAGCCCTTCCAAAAAGAGAGTGAATTTCAAGGGCATTATATGAACATTAAAGGCCGAAAGTGAAGAGCATGTTAGCCCACATGGAGCCTAAGTACTGGATGCAAATGAGTCTACACATTTAGTAGAGTTCGGTAGATAAAAAAAAGTGTTCAACTGTAAAACTAAAGAACTTCAGGAAATAATTCCTTACATGATTACTTCAAAAAATTACTCCAATTACAATTTTGACGAGGTTCATGTGATTCGGATCCCATGTTAAGCTATCCAAGTCTCACATATAATGGATATTGGAACATAGGTTAAAAAAGAATCTAACTCATTCACTAACTACAGGATAAAATTGAGGAGGAAGAGAATTAAAGAAATATCGTACTTCAAGCACCTCCCCTAATATATGGCTAATTGATCAGCTCATTTATATTGACAGTGTAATCATTACTACGTATTTTTATATTTCTCAACAACTGCAACATACAGCAAAGACAAAACTGTAATCTTATGAACTAGCTTTAAGGCGCAATTCTTCGGGGAATTTTTATAGATTTTTTTGTCCGTTGCCGGAAGCTCCTCATAGTTGCCAAACAGAGTCAAACTGTAGGACAATCAGACTTAGTTTGTAACATTAAGGAAAATGGAAGTTACTAATAGGAGACCTTCCACATCATTATGCACTTTTCCTAATTATTATTGAAAGGGTACTGTTGTCTAACAATGACATAATATAAATATATTAAATTGGATAAAACTTATTTCTTTCTCCAATGAATTATTTTTTAAGGAAACTGAATACATAGAATTTTGACATTATTTGTGACAATTGTTGAAACGTGTTCAATTATCTCAATTGACGGTCGATTTGAGTTTTCCTTGTAAGATTAATGGATATTTTTGTGGATCCATTTGTTTATATAATTTAAGTATGTTTATAGACAAAGCACTACGTTCATTCTATTTTGGAGACATATTAGTTTAAATCAGAGATAATACATGTAGCAATCTATAAAATCACCCTTTTTAAAAGTTCCCGATTTCTTTATCACTTTCCTTTCTATGGAAAGTTGTATTATCAACAGTTAAAGTATTTTCTAGGTGTAAATCTGTCATCATCTGAAATTTGTGCTCTAAAATTTAATGGTATATTTTATTATTATTATTGTTATTATTATTATTATTATTATTATTATTATTATTATTATTATTATTATGATAATATAATAATGTAATAAATATAACAATAAAATATTTTTGTATTTTGTACCAAAATGTTTTATTTGACTGCTACGTTTTAAAGATGAAAATAAGTTGATGAAATATTGGATGATTATTCTGGTTCAGAGAGTCTTCTGGATAGAAGAAAAAATTTCGAGAAAGTATGGAAGCAAAATATACTAGATAATGTTTACATCAGTGAATACTGTTTATGAAACATAGGTTTTAAATACCCAAACAAAAGAAATAGCAACATTTTAGTTCTTCTGAATTGGAAATGTCAAATTTTAAAAAAGATTGATAGATTCTTTAAGCACATTTTAGACTTACTTTATTAAACAATCCAAAGTGTTCTGATAGTTCCTAAGCAATGATGTTTTGAAAGATCCACTTAAAATGTAATTTTAAGACTGCAGTTCTTAGCTTTTCTCTACTTCGGATAAATGGGGACCTTGGTAATTTCTACAGCGTCGACAAGGATTTATGTGTGATTAAAAGATTTTTATCTACATTATGTTTTTTATTACTGGTATTGTATTTACTGTTTTCTTATTTTTTATTATTATTACTATTATTATCGTTAAAATTATTATTCCATTGTAATGTAGTACTCTGATACCACGTGCTATATTTTGAGAACAAGCTGTTCCCGGCACTAAAATAATAATAATAATAATAATAATAATAATAATAATAATAATAATAATAATAAACAATTCTAGGAATCAATTTTTGCTAGGAGTCACAAGTATTTCAGACTCAACTTAAAGCTTGAGTCGTATATTTGTACGACTTCCCCATTCAGTGAAGGCAACGGCAGACCAACATCGGTTCATTTTGCCCAGTAACCTTTTTGCCATATACCTGGCATTGGATGGTCAACACCATGATTGTTGTAATAATAATAAAGACTTGGAACATTTCGTTCAGTCTTCGTTCTAACTCACTTTACTAACTGCTAAAAATTTTACTTTTTCAGAATATATTTTTTTTACTTTAATATTTAAAAATCAATTTCTCAAAAAAATGAAAAATGTGAAGTTGACAAAAGTAATTCGGAAGCATGAATATTATCACATTTCTTGAAATTGAAGGTATAATATATATCTATTCCAAGTGTACTCTATTTCTCAACTTTGAGTCAGTTCCTGTAAATTATATATATATATATATATATATATATATATATATATATATATATATATATATATATATATATATAGGGGGGGTGCGTGTTTGTGAGCAACCACATTCCTGTTCTTTTACTTTTGAGTAACAACGTTCAGACAATCCTTCTCTCGATTTTGAGTAGTAGTATTTCTTTTCATTCCACAAGAAATTAAATATCAATGTACTGGTAGCATTTCATAAAAAAGAGAAAGAAAGAAAGAAAGGAATATCAGCAACAGGAATCCAGTCACACATTCCTGGCATTTCAGTCTGACAACTTACCACGAAACCATTGAGATAAACGCTCCAGTGCCAGATACGAAGTTATATTATTATTAAGCACTATGTTTCTAAAACTGGTATTAGGAGGCACTAGCTGCAACATTAATTATATTTTCCTGATCTGATTCACTCGTGAAAATAGAGTTTCACGTGTCCTCAAGAAGGGACGTCTCCATTACCCAATTATGATTTAATATCTTCATCAACGGTTTTGTCCTATATACTGCAATAGACAAAAAGTAAATTCACTCAGCAGCCATACTTCAAATGACAAAACGTTAGTTTGAATTCTGGAGATTAGCCGTAGTTCAAATCCTTGTCATGCCATCCTGACTGAAGTTTCTTTCCACAGTCCTACCAGCGACTGCTAGGATGCATCCTTATATTAAAGCACTAGTCACCACTATCATTATCCATTTCCTATTCCTTAGATCCATCTCAGTTACCCTAAATAAATTAACTAAAAATAAAATAAAACAATGTATTCCGACATCGCATGATAGATAGACGTTTGTAATGTAAATTAAATTTTGAGAAACTGAAATTTCTGATAAAACAGAGATGACTGCTGAAACGTTATAATGTTTCAAATGTTACACCAAAATTGATTCCTTTGGTCGGATGGTAATTACTTAAGGCTATGTCCAGCACGAGAAATATGACAGAATTTCATTGTATAATAACACGGTACACTTCTTTGGAAAATTATTTATTTATTTAAATTTCTACATTTATTCAGGTGGTTGTTATGAAATATGTCACGTTCACTATTATGCTTTTCTTACTAGCGTAATACTAGAGCATGATAATTAAATGCCTTCTAATTGCTTCTGTTTGATAGCTGCTTTAAACACGATTCCATTTATAACAGAGTGATCGATATTTCTTCTCGACCTAGACAGGCAGGTTTCTTGGACTCTCTCCCCACCTGAAAGACCTCCCGATAGTGCTTCAAGTTATCTTGAAAACAATGCAGGAGTACAGTCTGTTATACCACTGGTAACATGAAAACCTGGTTTTCACCTGTAAACATCTTTCCTCATGCAATATAAGCATTTTCTCTGAAAAGGCTGGCATAGGTATAGTTTGAAGCAAATTGCGGCTGACGATATTTAGTAATTAGTTTCAGAAAATCAATATCTATGTTATTTGTAATTCATGTGTTTGTTTTATGCAAGTCGTCCGAACTATATGATTTAAACGGAAAGAAAATAGATCAAAAGAAGTGGGAATAGTAATGGTACATTGCCAGACTTCAGAGGAAGGAGTAAACTGAATCAAAAGAAGGATGATTTTCATATAATTACGGATTACCTTTATGTAAGAACAAATTCTAGGGATTTAACCATTACCGAGTTTTTTACGACAAACCTTTTGTAAGAAGTAATTGTCTCGAGTTGATTGAATTGGAATTTAGGATTCCTTTAAGCACCAAGACTATATGAGAGATGGATCTACAGATTAACTTGGAATAAAATTTACATGAACTCTTCAAAGAGAATCGAACCCAGGATCTGAAACACACAAGGCATGTACACAAACTATATAATCTCGAGAATACTCTGTAGCTATTTCTTTTGGAGGAAAAAACTAAACCTAATATGGGGGCCGCGGTGGCTCAGTGGTAGAGCGTTCACCTCTGGTGCTTGGGGTCCCGAGTTCGATCCCAGCACCGCCAAGTGAACTTTGTGGTGGAGAAGCACCGCGTGAGTGGGTTTTCTCGATGTTCTCCCGTTTCCTCCCACTTTCTTCATTAAAAAATTTCATTCATCACTCATCATTACCGTCTCCTTTAGCCTAACCGGCATAAGTGTGGGACGTAAAACTCAAAGATTTCATTTCATTTTAAACCTAATATGAAGTATTTAGTTATATACTATACTGAATGAAAATTATTAAATAATGAGTTATCATTGGCATTTATTTACCTTAATTCAAATATTGTGATAATGTAATTTTATAACCAATTCAGTTTCCACTGAAGTCTTCTGATAGGTTGGCATAATGAAGTTTCTAATAAGAAGAACTTTAATGTAGTTCAAAGATTAAGATGTGGAAGTGAATATGTATGGTAGTCATGTTGAAAGTTATATACTGTACAAGATCAACACTGTATAGAGTCTCACAGGACAAGTTTTAAAGTACATAAGTCCTAAAAACCCGATCAACACGCAGAACTCCTAAAATGTATTCATTACTAGCAGCGTTCACCCCGCTTCGCTGCGGTCACCCCGGAACGCAATAAACTTTATTACTTAGATAATTTTTACTTTTTCGCTTTCAAGTGATATGATAAAAACCATAGAAGATTGCAGTAAATGTTAACATTATATCGCCTGTCATTTATGTTAACCCGCCCCGCATCGCTGCGGTCACCCCGGAAGTTTTCGCTTTCAAGTGATATGATAAAAACCATAGTAGATTGCAGTAAATGTTAACATTATATCGCCTGTCATTTATGTTAACCCGCCGAGTGACACGGTCATGCGGGTTGCATATAAATACGTTTATTTTTATACCTATGATGAACTAACAAATGATTTGTACGTTATGGACACTTGAATGGTCAATTATCTCAAGACACTGGTAATTAAAAATTAAAGTGATATGATAAAAACCATCTAGGGTCCAAATCCTAATAACCCCCCAAAAATAAAAGAAATTGGTTCAGCCGTATTAGCGTGATGAGGTAACAAAGGATTTGTGCGTTCTCTTTTATATATATAGATTACTAATCGTAAAGTAAGAAAATTCTAAAATACAACAAGTAATTCTAAAGAATATGATGATGTTTCTACAAGCCCTGAAGTACAGTAATCCTGAAAATCTCTTGTGACAATTGCATCAAGTATTCAAGTTCGTATTTTCTAGCAGAAGATCTTTACAAATGCCGTGATAAATTGTTAATGTTTCTAAAAATTGAGATACCATCATAGGGAGAATACTATACTAGCTGAAAGGTATTTAACTAGTATTCAGTGCTAATATTTTCCAGCAGACAGGTGAGATGAATGACGAAAATTTTATCTTTCTAATGTTGAACTCCGATTAGGCTATATTGTGTATTTTCAGTTAGAAGAGAGCCTTTAAATATGCTGCAATATTAGTCCACTGAAAATCTAAAGATTTCACTGGAGCTTTGTCAATTGCGCGTAGCAAGCTCATTGGCTCATGCAAAATATCAGTTTGCATACCATATAGTTATATTCATATTTTCTTAATTTTGCCTTTGTATGTATAAAATAAAATACATATTTGTTTTTTCTATTGACTTTTATCAACTCAACTCCTTTACGAATATTTTATAATAAACTCTGCTAAAGACGAAAAGAATCACACTATGTGTCGATATTAGAAAGCTCGGAGGAAGAGAATGATAAGAGCCATTTTCTACCTTTTCAGTAAATTGATAATGAAAGTTCAACATTTCCATACAATGCAATCCAATGCCATACTAAACAACTTTCTCTGCATGTGCTGGTTGAATTCTAAACTAAAACTATGTAAATAGTATTTTGAGGTCCAATTCAAACCCATTTCACCTAAGAACACGATTTCACTGGAAGTGGTGGTTACCAATGTCTTCCTCCGAGTCTTTTATTTGTCAACCTCAAATAAAATAGATTCATTAGTTAATTGAAGGAGGCCTTAGGCTGAAATTTTCCCTGTGTAGCGTTTGCAACCCATAAGTCGTTCTATGGGTTAGCTAACAATCAATGATAATAAATAAGAGTTTATGAATGAATGACACATGGATTATCACTGTTACTTATGAAGATAACGAATTGATTCCATTAACGGTAACTGTTCTGCCTATCTGCTGAATACAATAGAACTAAAAAATTCGCTTTAACTACACAGTTACCATATGGAGTAAAGGACTGCTAATATTACATTCTTATAAGTCACACTTGTGTGACACTAATAACGTGTCTATAGACCTTTAAGCCATTAGAATGTGTACAATATTTGCCTTATTATATTATAAAATCTAATACATCTTCAGTGAAACTCCCATACCGGACACTTCACAATAGTGGGTACTTCCAAAATACAGTGCCCGGCAAAAGTATTAGGGAAACAACCCTCTCTTTTATAGGTACTCTCATGGACATTCTTCTTTTGGTTCCAAAATTTATTTATCTCTTTATTCTCACATCATACGTATTTAAAACAGAAAATAGTTTCTTTATTTTATAAATAACCCTTCCATCGATTCCTGCAACTGTTGCAGCAACTTCAAACAATTTACTAATCACAGGATTATAAGGAAACAATTAATGCAGCCTTTTCCCAATAAATTTATAAACTGTTGTGATAAGGAGGTCTCTCTATATTATTCGTTTTAATCTATAAGGTTGCATTTTAATAAAGATTTTTGATATAACATAGATTTTGTCTTATTACAGTGACCTTTCAAACCACTGACTGTGTTTATTTCTGTAAGTCTAGTAAAATAAGGTGACATGCTTGTTTGTTTACAGATTACAGCATTTCGAAATTAGCTTATATTTACAACTAGTGCATTTACTGTATATTGTACGAATTACCACATGAGCTGTGAGTAATTTAAATTTTTCTAACCTCACTTTAACGAATATCTCTCATTTACGGGCAAATATTAATTTCCTATTACTGTCCATTATTTATGTGTTTAATGTATAATCTACACCTGTTCGAGGTTCTTAACTACAGTGATACATAATTCTCTGAAACCTTATTTTTTAAAAAATTAATATTAATTCTGAAAAATTACCTTTCTTGTCATTTCTGATAGCAATCAGTCTGTCTCCCACAACCTTTCGTTTGCCAACTCCTGTCTCACACTTTTCTCATGACTGGGAGCTAAGCTGCCGTCACCTCGAAAGTATGTATTCTTCATAATGTATGATGTCTTCTTGTTCTGCTTTTGATTTCTTCTACACGATCTTAACTGTGACGATCAGTTAAGATCTTGGACGAGCTGCATTCTTCATGGTCAAGTAAGAACAAGCCATACATTCGCCATATACTGCATGTTATCTCCATTGATGTCATATTTCTGTATCAAAAACAATATTATGTATTATTAACGCTAGATCAAAAATAAAAACAAAAATGAAGTGCAGTATTAAGATAGGTTAACGTCTAGAGAAATCTTGAGCTGCGTACGACAAATATTTTAAGTATTACGTACAAAATTCGTGTTTTCATTTACATAGAAGTGAATATGACTGAAAATTATAGGCACGGCCTTAATAACAAAACGTATAACATAGATTGAGTAAACAGTTGTTCTATATTTCACAGATATGATATTTGCTTATATCAAGTATGATTTATGATTGATTTTTGACTGGCAAAACTAAGTTTGATACGTCAAACTCATTTCCATCTTGATAACATATTATATTGTATCCCTGAGTTACATCAGAGGTAGTATCATATTTTTTAAATTACGGTACGAATAAATTTAAACCACATTGTATAGTAATAGTATGTATGATCAGTTTTACTGTTTAACTCCTTTTAGTTTACGTATTAAACCCGTTTTTGTTTTCGTCCAAAAATAATTAATTATCAAGTTTCAGAATAATTAAATATGTAGGTTTTCGGGAAATAATTTCCTTTTATTTATATATTATTTTTCTCCGTAAATTTTCGTGAGGGGCATCTCATTTGAATAACTATAAAAATATACATTGTTATTTCAATGTAATTCATAGATCAGTACTTGGATAGAATTTTATGAATTTTCCACCAATCCGATGTTTGGTAGGATAATTAGGTCCCCTTCCATCCCGACGAGATACCCATATCCTGCTACAATCTGGTTTGATCCATTTTTACAATTTTTTATTCATTTTGCAATCACGTCGCACGAAATTCCTACGTTGTGATTGAGAACCAGATGCAACCGCAGAAACTTGGCGCGTCCCTACATCGTCTCTCTTTTACAGCCATCTTGGAGTCAAATTTTAATAAATTTACACGAAAAAACTACCAGAGAACAGGTAATATTAGTTTAAATCGCTATATAAACGACTTGTAAGCTTGTAGAGTCCTGAATAGCTAAATTTATCCCAAAAATTAACTAAGAACCAACGAAATATAGAACTTCAAATTGTGATCACCATGTTTGATGTTGTAATCGTTCTAGAGCAGTCCTGAAGAAATAATGGATTGATTTTTCGGCATTGTGTTTACAAACTAACATTTGGAGATTCAAATAGAAAATTTTTCCCCTTTCCGTTCCTTGTGTATTTAGGTCTGGTAACCTGTCCATATTTAGTTTTGTATGTGTAGTATATTTGTAATTTAGGGAATACATGGCGGTAGATTTAGTTTTTGAATTTCTTAAATTAAAAATTACAATGTTCGGGTAAACTCGAGTAGGGACTCCTATTTACTCTTTTTTGGATAAGCTTCCAAAGCTCGGTATGGTTTGAATAATGAAGTGAATAATCCTTTCCTTTCGGAAGGGGATCTTCCTTAATCTATCTTTCTGTGACCAATTTAAGTATTATAATTTAGAAAATGGGTTAGTTTTGGTACAACCTAGTCCTAAATGTATTGCTGAATTCCCAATTATTAATGTCTTCCGGATTAACTTAATAGACAATTCACATATAAATCAGATCTGTCGCGATTCCAAACATTTGTCTCGTGATGTAGAATGCGTAGTTCGTTGCTAATAGTACAGAGAGCATTTTTCCAGTGCAAATATTAATTCTCATTTGACATTGTCATCTGACGCGAAGAAACAGTCGCACGGCGTGAGTCTTTTGCTAAGGTTAATAGTTAAGGAAAGAGTTGATGTTAAATAAGACGGTTTATTGAACATATTACGAATTCATTGGTTGACACCATTTCCGTAAGTAACTAAATCTTTAAAATACACTATTGATAGCTTATCATATAAATTTTTGTACGTTCTGCAATCAAATAAATTCATGATAATGAAAAATCTATTTTACGTATTGACTTACCTGTGATGCATTATTAATAACTCCACTCCTGTCGAAGGAGAACGGAATTGTTGCTATTTCACAGCTTTTAATCTTTTTCTCTTTCTGAGAGTATTCTACTGGTTGATTTTCAGAATATATACATTCATAAATAAGTACAGTACAGAAATATGAATCGTTTCACACAGCAACGTGCATGTTAGAAGTGTAAATTAATAACAAACACTAAATTTTGTTTCCATATATACTTTTAGCAAGCTGCAGAATGTAAACATAGGGGTACGTTCGTATTCGAAGAAGTGAAGTTTTGTTCGTTTTAATCTTTCCGTGAAGTGGTCAGTACTAGAGATTTTTTTAAAGTTTATAACCCCTATTCTATCAATCGTATTGGATAATGTGAATATGGGCTATAAGAATTAGCTTATAGTACATAAGTGCTTATTCCTAGCGGCGTATGAACTTGAAGGTATAGAATGTAACTGCTATAAGTACTATTGGGAATATTTATAATCTCGTGTCTTGAGGATGAACCTCTGAGACATGAAAAGTAAATAAATAAATGTAAATTAGTAATTATATATGAGCATATAGTAAGTGTAGTTAAATAATTAGACACCTTAAAGTATAGGTTAGCCCAGTTTATTCTCTATGTAATTATTTATGTGTTTATTGACTATGTAATTATTTGAACTGAGATGAAAGAATCGCGAGTGGAAAGAATAAGTCGAGTAACAAAAGGAGTAGTATTGCTGGAAATTATTAGAATGTTTTAATCTTTTATAACATTTTCCCCATTTACGCATATTAGTGACTCAAGCAAACCTTGTCTATGAATGTTTGTATGAGTTGACAGTATAGTCGGCCTGACGATGTGAGTAGTGTTTGTTTATTAAATACCTTCGTACATTTTAAGATAAATTAAGGAACATTACAATTAATTAATGAATTGTTGTACATTTAAACTAGACGTGTGCTCTTAACCTTTGACTCGCAATGGCACTTGTTTGCTGTTTAACTTTTTCTTCAATGCTACCTATTTAATTCTCATTTCCTTCCCTTTACTGTATCACTATTACTGTTTCAAATTATGAGGTTATTTAGACCCTGGTGTCTTTCCGGAATTGGTAGCGCTTGCAAGGTATTGGCCGAAACAACTTACTATTTCAAAGTATTTTTGTTTGTATTTATTTTATTTTTGGTTATCCCTTTATAGGACTGTCTGTACTGTCTTTTAAAATATTCTCCTCTGTATTTTTGATCATCACCTCAGTTATTCTGGGGAGTCGGATATTTTTTATTCGAAATCTCTAAATTAAGAGAGTACACCAACCTTCCGGTAGACACGACTGTAATCTCCATGAGCTTGGGCAAATGCAGTGGGTGGTAAAATTTTCATAAAGTTTTTATCTTTTGTGAGATTCTTATCGTGGACACAGACTTGTTCTTGTGAATGGAGAGACATAATAGAGCACGCATTTAGTAGGCCGGCAATTTCAGCATATTAAGATAGAGTTTTGGCATCAAAGTCAACGATTCTCACATTAAATAGAAAGTATTCTACTACATCTTTTACCTTACTTTCCTCAGTATAGTTCCTTTTCTACCTGTCCCCCTTTTCTCTTCTCTAAGATTTTTTAAAGTTATTTCTTTCAACCTGTTCCACTTTATTTTTAACATGACAACTTATATAACCATTTAGTATAACTGATTCAAACTTAGAGGTATCATCTACATATTCTTTTGGATTTACACGAGAAATCACAGGCTATTATTTGCAGGGTTATATAACTTCGTCTAGTATCAAAGGGCATTTTACCATCACATAGTTTGACCTGCCGTAGTCGAGAACGAATGTCGGGTGGATGATTATACTTTCATTTTCTCCGCAGTGAAATAACATTGAAATGCTTTATGCAATTTCCTTTTAACCTTGACATATCAATGTGAAATATTTCGGGATCCACCTCGTCACAGTCGTTGCGTTCAATTTTGTTTCAATACGATACTATAAAGATAAATCTTTCTGATTAGGTTTCCTTGGGATAACGAATTTATTACTAACTTCTTTTAAGTTTGTCATTTTGTATTGTAAACTGCAAAAATGTTCAGTATTACAAACTGCTTTATAATATCCATTTATTAGTATATTGTATAGTGTATAATATTTCTCGGTAATGCCTGCCTGCTACTCAGAATACCTACTATTTTCGAATCACTAAAGATTATGTAAAATGTGAAAATGTTTTTTGTAGTTTCGTGGAGTTACTCACCTCATTCGTCGAGTTTTTTTATTGTGTGGGATATATTTACCCAACATTGAGTTTATAGTGAACGTGGTAATTAACTGTAAATTGTAGAAGATTAGTAAATATATGTATTTTGAATTATAAATATGTAACAGTTGAACGTTTTATACTGAAGAGTATATTATGATGTTAAGATACGTCGTTTTGATGCAGATGAAGGTTTTTGTTGCTTTTTTCCCAATTGGTTGCGAAATAGTCAATACGTTCGTTGCTTAATTTTATGAATTCGACAAATAGAAAAAATAGATCTAGAGTATATCGTCTTGCACTTAAGTGTTGTCCTTGTCCTTTTGATATAATTTGACCTATACATATGTCTAACATCTATGCTTAACCTTACTAATTGCATGGTGCATGTAGTGAAGTGGCAGGTTATATTGACTCATGATTAACATGAAATATATCCATAAAAATTGTAAAATCAGAATTCTTCTCTATAATTATATTCCTATATTCCTTTCCGCTACTTACGAATCTCCAACATCGAATAGTATCATTCATCTAAGTGACCCTGATCGATTCATAACAGTGATAAGCAATGTTTACGATATAGTTACAATTTTGTATGAGAAGTCCACCCAATACATCTATCATAATAAATAATAGTAGTGATTTGTCGTGTTTCTAAGTTGTACTAGTGTAACTCTGATTTTTAAATATTCAGGAAATACGATCTTGAAAATATACGTATTTAAGTGATGGGAATGAATATTCAGTATATTCAGAACTGAATAGTGAAAAATGACTATGTAAACCTAATATATACTAGTTAGAAATGAATATGTATCACAGCATATGCAATTTGAAAAAGAGATACTGCGTGTATGGACACCTAATGAGTGAAATTATGGACAAACTAAACAAATGATATTATCTATAACGACGAGAAAATAGACTCGTATAGTGAAATATTCTCTTTTGTAACCTGTGTTGAATTCTGTAACTAAATATGGATAGGTATGTCTTAAGGTGCTATGTATACTAATCTATTTATCTATATCTATATCTATATCTATATCTATATCTCTATCTCTATCTCTATCTATCTATCTATCTATCTATCTATCTATCTATATAGATAGATAGATAGATAGATAGATAGATAGATAGATAGATAGATAGATAGATAGATAGATAGATAGATAGATAGATAGATAGATAGATAGATAGATAGATAGATATAGATATAGATACCTGAATGTAACTGATATTTTTTGTTCGCATTATTAGTAGAGGTAATGAATGTTCGGAAACTGTAGTTAGGTAATAGTTTCCTTTTCAAAGCAATATTTAACCCATTACCTATATCAATACATTGTCAAATATATGAACATTTGGGTGAATGAATGGTAGTTCTAGTTTTAAGTAGTGAATTTTAACTGTAGTGCAAATTAATATTATTTGTTATGTGTATGTTTTAATTGGAAATGTTTTTAAATCTGATTCGTGACTTAGGTCATGCAGGTCATTAATATTCTATTAATTCGAATCGGCTCTATAAGGCAAGCCGAAGTAGCAGAATGAAACTAGTGATAACAACAGTTTTCTTCGAAACTTCAAGAACTCCGATTTATGGAATAAATGCTTATCACTTGTTTTTTTTTTTTTTTTTTTTTTTATTCTAACTGAATCACGTCTTTAGTTCACTACATGAGATTAAGTAAATGGATAAAAATTATTTAGTAGAGATGATGACTAATGCAATCAATTTAACACTTCTCACCATCTGGGCTGAGTCAGGGTAACTCTAACTTGAGCAGTTACCTGGATCCAAGTCAGGGTTTTATGAGTGAACATATGTTTCAGCATGAACAGTTCAAACTCGGTTCTCGAGTAATAGAACGGGAATATGAAGAATCCTCTGTAGCTATTTAAGTTTCTTTACTCTATTTGGATAATTATCCCGAACTTTTTTCTGTTGTGTCTATTTCTTCTTTCCATACCTCTTTTCATCTTGTTGTGTCTTCATCATGGACTATTCCAATACCCCTTTTTGTAACATATTTTTCTTTTCTTTCACTACCTTCGCCATAATATAGTTTCATCAGAAGACATTCCTACCCTTCTCTCTATCTCTCTCGCTGTTTCATTCTCCCAATCCTTCTTCTTCTACCTCCTTTACCTTCCACTGGACTTTCCTATATATTTCTCTCTCATACTTTCTCTATTTAATTTAAAACTGAAGAGAGTCGTGGTCCTACTGATTAATTTGGAATCCGAACCACATGAGCTCCGCTGGGAATCTAACCCGGGTCTCCCACGCCAAAGGCGCGTACACTAACCGTTTAGCCACGGAGGAGCTCTATCACAAAGCTGGTCAAATATCTAGTGAATAGGAGTTCCCCTTTTATGAATGGAATTCCAAATATATATTGCGTTAATAGCATATATTTTATTTGTATATATATATATATATATATATATATATATATATATATATATATATATATATGCTTGTTTCTGAAAACATGACAACGAATATAATAAACGTAGAACGAAGCGATACAGAAGCGAAATGTACCCAATATAGGTTGAACGAACAGGATCGGAAAAATCGTTTTTCGCGTATACTCGCCAGATGGCTGCGAGGTCCGCTGGATTCATTTTGTATGCACGGAACCTCGAGGATACACAAGAGAATGAAGAAAGGATCGCCAATAGAGAAATAGTCAGGTACTGCAGCTACTGCAAAGGAAAGTACGAGAAGTCATGCGATGGTCTTAATGTTTCAGTATATAGCGATACTGAAGATCCTGATCTTGTAGGGAAACATGGACATTCAACCCCTGCGGACATATCTCATCCCTATGATGATAAGAAGGGTAGTGATCAAACAGATGATCGCCCACCCGAAACAGTGATATAACAGTACTATTAGGCTAGAAGGGAAATGCGCAATTGGTGACAATAGTATTCTCCTTCTAGAGAAACAAATGAATGAAAAAACTTAATAATATGAATGAAAATTATAACAAGTCAGGATAATGAGGAAATAACACGAAAATTCTGTTGTATGGAGGAAAAGCTGGATATTTCGAAATGAGAAACTAACCCTCATTAAGTAATAAAATTTAGAGTATAAGTTTTGTTGCTTCCTCCATAAATAAATTAAGGAAGAAATGTCATGCGAGACCTCACGAATAAAGTATGGAACCCCCAAATATATCAGCAAATTGAGGAAAGAAACTGAAAATAGATTGGTTATCATTGAATATAAATTTCAAAAGGTACATGCTAAGTTTAACAAAATTGATGAGAATATCGCTCAGTATCAAGATGAGATAGATAAGCTGAATCACACCTTAAGTAGTTTTCAGGCGAATAAAAAATTGAAGGCAATTACATAATCTATTGGTGGAATGAGGAACGAAATATCTACTTTCAAATTCAACTCGATAAATCCAATGAAGGTAATACAATAGAGATCAACCTCCTTTTCCAGGAAAAAATGCGCCCAGTAAGTAAATTCCCCTTTCGTTACCGTGTGAGAACAGGACATGAACTTAGTCATTTGGAGGAAGTGGAATTATCACTCATTACATTCGATCAAGAATACGGTTGGTGTCTGGGCGGGAAAAAGTATCGTTGATACTACATATAGAGTCCCTTCCGAATACCCGAGGATATCATGTACTTTTACCACGTTGTCTATGACGAATCCTGGAGGACCCCAGTAGCACACAATAGCGCTTTGGTTCCTCTTAGCTACATTTAGCAAACTTGTGTTATTCTAAAAGATTTTAGTAATGGCTAGACCGAGGCTGTAACCCTCAGTTACAGAGTTACAGCAGAGTTAGATCATTTTTCTAAAATACGGTCCGAATAATTTTAAACAACACTGTATAACAATGGTATATATGATCATGTTTTACTGTATAACTCCTTTTTGTTTACGCATCAAATCGTTTTTCTTTTCGTCCAAATAGAATTAATTTAAAAGTTTCAGAATAATTAAATATGTAGGTCTTCGGGAAATAGTTTCTTTTATTTATATATTATTTTTCTCCGTAAGTTTTGGTGTATGTGTATCTCATTGGGATAACTAGAAAATATACATTATTATTTCAATGTAATTCGCAGGTCAGTACTTGGATATAATTTTATGAATTTTTCAACAATGCGATATTTGGTAGGATAATTAGAATCCTCCTCTCGTCCCGATGAGATACCGATATTCTACTAAAATCTGGTTTGATGCACTTTTTACAAATTTTTATTCATTTTGTGATCCCTCTGCTAGAAATTCCTGCGTTGTTATTGGGAACTAGATGCAACCTTAGCAAATTAGCGCGTCTCTACATCGTCTCTGTTTTACAGCCATAGTGAAGTCAACATTACATATCGTTGCTGTGACAATTTTAATAAATTTTACAAGAAAAGTTACAAGACAATAGATAACATTAGATTAAATTGCAACGTGAACAATTTGGAAGCTTGTGAAGTCCTAAAAAGGTGAATTTATCCGAAAAATAACTAAGAAACTACTAAATATGGAACTTCAAATTGTGATCGCCATTTCTGATGTTATCGTTCTATGACAGGTCTGAAGAAATAGTGGATTAATTTTCCGGCATTGTGTTTACAAACTAATATTTGGAGATTCAAATTCAAAAAAATTCTCCTCTCTATTCGTTGTGTTTTTAGGTCAAGTAACCAGTCCATGTCTACTTTTGTGGGTGTAGTATGTTTGTAATTTAAGGAACACATGGCGGCACACTTAGTTTTTGAACCTCTGGACTTAAAATTAAAATGTTTGAGTAAAGTCGAGTAGGGCCTGCTATTTACTCTTATTTGACCTAACTTCCATTGTCGGTATGGGTTTAATAATAATCCTTTCCCTTTAGAAGGGGATATTCCGTAATCTATCCCTCGGTGATCAATTTAATTACTATAATTTAGAAAATATGTATATTTTGTTATCGTGGCTGACATAAGTCATTGATCAGGTAATGGCGAGTACTTTAAGACAAATGCAGAATACGAGAATTAAATCTACCGTATCTGTAGTTTGGTCTGGAGAAGAAACAAATTTGTGAACGAAAGGTTTAATAATAACTCAAGATATTAATATAAACTTTGCCCAAGATTATTCCCTTATATCATAAAAGAAATACGAACGATGTTTTGAAACGAAGAAAAATAACATATATGTTTGCAGGCGGAGGCAAAGAAACATAACATGACAGATTAAAGACGAATCATTTACCCCGTAGTGATCGATGCTCAGTGGTCAAGGCATCCAGCAGTATCCTGGAGGTTCTTGGATCGAATCCACGTCGATCTTTAGGATTCATTTTTTTAACTTTAGGATTTTTGATGGCGATTGATCGGCGATGACACAAGTCTTATTAAATTCAGATATTTGCATACTCGGATGTTTGAATACTCGTACTAGCAAATCTTCAGGAATAATAATAGTAATAATGATTAACTAACAACAAAAATTATTATTATTATCTCGTAGAACATTAAAAATTAGAAACTTATTATCGCTCAGGTCATATCATTACAAGCAGAAAACGTGACATTTAGCAAAAGTATTTCGGTTGTGTTCAATGTTGCCCGCGAGAACAGGAATTTCGCATTTCGATTCTAAAACAAAACAAACAATATCGCAACGAGAAGTAACATTTTACGTTCGAGACGAGACAAGGCTAACTCAAATTATTGTCTCTCTTTGGAGATGAGAATCCAGACGAGGCGACAAGTATCGCAAAGATTCCTCGTCTTATCTCAATTCTCGAAATAGTATATGTCCACTCTGTAAGTAACAGTAGCCTGAATCTTATACGCTATTTTGCTACTTTGTATTGCAGAGCTCACTGAATTATGGTCTGTGTTTATATTTTTGTAGCAAAACTTTTATATTTACATCTGCATCTTTTAAAAGTTCGTTTATTATATGCCTTAAGGTTTAATGATATTTAATTATTTTTATTACAGTTATTTTCCTTAAGACGTACAGTAGAATACTGCTTGCATGAAACTTTAGTGGAGTACTTTCCTTTAAAATTCGGTAGTAGGAGGGGTGTATCTCGAAGGTAATGAATCCTTTCCCCGAAATCCTTACTTTTAAGTAACTTTTGCCAAATTTTAGGGCAAGTTTAAAAATTTTTAAAACCATTATCATTATTATTATTATTATTATTATTATTATTAGTAGTAGTAGTAGTGGTAGTAGTAGTAGTACTAGTAGTAGTAGTAGTAGTAAAGTTTTGCTAATTTAATGGTTTACCGTGCTCCACCCATTTCCCGCAAAGTGGGTATTGTGCTGGACAAACGGCATTCTGTAGATTTTCTCCGTGTTCCGCTTCCTTCCATTTTCATTCATTCTCCTCACTGACGTCTTGCGTTGCTCAGCCGGCATAACGATTACTTTAAAAAAAATTTTCTTAGGGTTCTTGTGAGTTCAGTAGCTGTATTTTAGACATGAAATTTGCCTGAAAATTTTCCGTTTAACATTTACCTAATTGTAGGGACCTATGCAGAGGGTATGTCCTGATTATCCTTTCACTTCTCTCCAATCCCGACAATTTTGAAACATTTGCCTAACCCCAGGGGCGATTTTACGTATTTTAATTCAATCTATCCACATACGGAATTTGTTTCCTATATTATTATTATTATTATTATTATTATTATTATTATTATTATTATTATTATTATTAATAATAATAATAATAATAATAATAATAATAATAATAATAATAATAGTATTATTATTATAACTGAATATTTGAGACCTAAATATTACGTCCTATTGCAATGCAAAGAAGCATACTATAGTTAAGAAACATGAAAAAAAAATGTTTTGGACCCTCTATAAGGATGAACTGACTTATAAGAGATACTTTGGAAGGAAAAGAGGGGGAAAAGAAGGAGCCAGCTTCTGGACAATATGAAAATCGAACATTCGGATGCCTTAACAGAAACTAACAAGGTCCTCTTCACCATACATAGTAACGCTTTGTCTTTGAGTAAAGAACTTTGGATTTTGGGTTCTAGATCAATACCGTGCAAACAATAACAGCGATGGACAAAAACAGCGCAGCACATACCGATTGGACAAAAACTACGGAAGGGTAAAAACTGCGCAAGGACAAAAACCGTGCATGCGAATACCGCGTAGACAAAACCGTGCAAGGACAAAAACAGCGCAGGCTAATACCGCGTGAACAAAAAGAGGGCAAGGATAAAAACCGCGCATGCAAATACCGCCTGGACAAAAACAGGGCAGGAACAGAAACTATGCAAGGCAAAAACAGCGGACGGAATTACAGCGTGGACGAAAACAGCGCATTGTCATAATATGCACAGGTGCCGAAATGTAGGTCAATGGCAGAAGGAGTGCGTTTGGCACACTTCCCGCCAATGCACTTAGTTGGCTTATAAAGTACTTCCTGCTAGCATCCACGTGAACATTTTAATCCAATAGACGTCTTATTCGTTTTGTCGTGTAGGTGACGTTAGTTTTCAGCCAGCCCTTCAAATGAAAGTCATTGCTATTTGGTGCGTATTTGCAGGGCATGATTAATGGGGGTCTTAGAGGGGCTGTCCGTAGCCCCGAGCCTCCACTCTGATCAAAATACAATCATCATCAGATCAAGAATAACCAGCAACAGAAGATAAAATATGACCACAGATATGAAACATATTCCCTTAACTTTCCTACTGTACTTTTACAGAAATGTATCTACTAGGCGACGCTAATAGGGGTCACATATTTTTTCTAGCCCCGGGCCTCCAGATGGGTTAATCCGGCCATGTGTATTTGGAATGTTTAGTTTTCACAATCGGAGAAATATGTTATCGTGATTTGTGAGAGGAGTGGCGTTCTGCTGTTTCCTAACGTATTGTAACTCTTAAATCAACCCTGGCATGGCATCAAGGAATTGCAATTAGATCCATCCTTCAGGTGTGAAGCGTGAAAAATAAAAACAAACGTACTCTAGATGAGGACCGAATTTCTGTTTGAAGTAAAACATATTCACGAGTATTAAGGATAATTTATAACTAAGCCACGGGTTTTTATTTTCTTATACTTCTTCTTTGTACGTACATTGGAGAAAATCAGAAATGCTTGAAAATTACGATGTGAGGAGCTATGTAAATCAAAATCACATCACATCACATATTTTTTACATATTTTGAAGTCTGTTAAATATTTTCCGTCTACTGTACACACTTTTACATTTTGCTGACGCACCTACATAATTTCTAATTAACTAACTACGAGACTTCAAATAAAAGGACAGGAAAAGGTAAACAATATGTTTTTTAATAATTTATGCCTACGAAAATTTCATTTTGCATCTTCATTTAGGCGAGAAACAAATAGAGATCTATATATAAAAATTCTGCACAACTTTGCAATGAAATATCATTTTATGTCATCTTAAATGATGTTTTTTCCCTGATTATCCTTGGTCTTATTTAAGGCAAATGTTGGGATGGTGCCTTGTTGAGTCCAGGGAGGATACCTTCACATTTCTTAGATAAATTCCTCAGGGCAGTAACTGAAGGTTGCATTATTATTATTATTATTATTATTATTATTATTATTATTATTATTATTATTATTATTATTATTATTATTATTATTATTATTATTAATATTATTATTATTATTATTATGTGATTTCTACTTTCTTGGATTACATTTTCGTATGTTCCTTGTGAAAATTTGAACTGTCTGTGGCAAGTTAGTGATAATAATTTGCAGTTATTCATATTTTTTTCAGAGCAACCTAGAGTAAGCAACTGGAACATAAATAAATGAAACATATATATTTTTCACTGAGTAAATGACGCAGAAATAAAATACATTTGAAAATATGTTCACATATTTTTACGTATGTTAATGATTTGTTTTATATATTTACAGTAGCCTAACTAAGCCTACAGGAGCCTGGACCTCCCAGCTAAAATATTAGAAGGGACTCTCCTTCTAAGTTCATGAAGTCCATTAAAATTTATAGAAAATACAGTATTGACTTATGATGCTCCATCTAGTCAATCGCTACTTGTTCATATTATGGAAAAAGTTGGGTATAATAATTTATTATTATGAAGCATTTATACATTGAACTAAGAAAATAAAAAGAGAAACACATTTTTCCTAAATAAATTAGAATGAAATGTTCACAAGTAATATATCAAAACCCATGAAAATTTCTGGAACCTGCTCACAATTTTCCAAACCGACAAACCATTTGGAATATTTATTCTTTGATTATTTTGTCAATATCAACATTGTGACTTTCTTGCCTTTTATTGCTCAAGATTATAAAACTCAACCATCTACGAATAGATACTGAATAGCCAGAAAATTATGACCACCTGCTTAAATATTTCATGTGTCTACTTTTGGTTCGCAGGGCAGCAGCAATTCAGTTTGGAACGAAAAAATGAGACCTTGGTAGATGGTTGGAAGCAGTGCACACTCCATCTGAACTACAGTACAAGCAGAGCCCTACACGGCCTGGGCGCGCCCGTTTGACCCGGTAGATTACCCGGCTCGGCCCTGCCCGTTTCAAGAAAGAGCAAATTGTTTCAAGTAATATCAAACTCGACCGGGCCGAACCGGGCCGGGCACATTCCGGGTCGGACAGAAATGCTATACGGCCGAACCGGGCACATGTATTTCCGGGCCGGCCCAGCCCAAACACTCTAAAAACGGATCGGAAACTAATGGCAGCCTACGTTAATCGTAATGTGTTTGGGAAACTAACTCTTTATTCAACACTGCTAAATACTGTAATACTACTACTATTACTACTTCTTCTTCTTCTTCTACTACTACTACTACTACTAATACTACAACAAATCATTCCTAATACTACTACAAGTGCCACGACTTCGCGTCTGACTTGATATCTCTGGCGGTACCGAAGTTACCTTCTAAGTACAGAAAAAACGGAGAAATGCTAGTTATTATGGCAGGGCTGCGTAGAATGTGAATCGATTCTTGATTTACGACGAACAACTGTGGTTCAGTAGGTAAAGAACTCACATGTGGTGCTAGAGGTCATCGAATCAATCCCAGCTCGTGCTATATGAGCTTTGTGGTTGGCAAACACCGTGTGCGTGGGAGTATCGATTCCTCCCATTGTATTCACTCCACCAATTCATCCCATCATCATCCATACGGCCTGATCCGTAGCAACCTAAAGAACATATGATAAAGTGAAGTACTTGACCTACTAAGTAGAATTAGGTACTCTACCATTAGATCACGGAGGTTAAAACCGCGAACTGGCGTGCTCATAAGATCAATTCAATTTGTACTAATGTTCAATTATCAAGGCAAATTCCAAATGTTGTTACATGTTCCTGTATTCTTTATAGTATGATACTACAAACATAACCGAATATATCATCGAATAAATCACAAAACACCGGATCGATTATGTGCCTGGAACGGTTGCTCAGTGGTTGGGCGTTCACCTCTGGTCCATGGGGTTCCTGTTTCGATCCCATCTCTCGCCAATTGAAATTTGTAGTGGACAAACCCCGTGTGGAGTGTTTTCACGGCGCTCTCCCGTTTCCTCCCACTTTATTCATTCAACCATTTCATTTATTTCTCATCATTACCGTCTCCTTTAGTCTAGCCAGCATGACTGTGGGACGTAACACTCAAAGCTTTCATTTTCATCATTTTTTTTTTCGTATTACTAGTAATAGGAGTAGTGGTATCAGTTGTCGTATTAGTATTGTAATGTGTAGTAGCAGTAGTGGTTGTAGCAGTGGCAGCAATTGTAGAATTAGCACTAGCATTCGTAATCGTAATAGTAGTATTAGCAGTAGTAGTTGTAGTATTAATATTACATATAGTTTGTTAGCAGTTTTATTATTTTCTCTGTTATTCGTAATGCACTAATGAGCGTAGTATAAGACTTTTACGTCCATGAGCTGTATTATTGTATAATAAACATGGCTGCACGGAGCCAGCACAGATAACAAATAGACATAATAGGGATATAGAAAACAAACATTGGATAAAATTTCACACGACTTTCATATTCGAGAAGGACAAATAGACATTGCAATATTATGAGGCACATTTCCCATTTTCCATTGAATATTGAAAGATTGACTTATCAGACTTAGTTGTTCTCAGGCAAGTTACACCCGGCCCGTTTAGGTCTCTGCTCGTTTGTGCCTGGCCAGTTTAGGGTCTGGCCCGTTTGTGTCCGGCTCGACATTCGGACCGGCCATGCCGAGCACAAAATATAGGTCCATCTGAGGCGGGCGGGGTTGTCATCGCGCTTGGGTTTGCAGGGCTCTGGACCAAATTAATGAGCTCGATGCTCGTGAACTCGGCACTCACGCTCAATCGGGCTTGGGCTGCATAATTGAGTATGAACTAGAGTGAGCCCGAGCCACAATGTTAGAAGTATGCGCGAGTCCGAGTTAGCGTGAACCCAGTCGATAGAAGTGAATGCGAGACCTAATGAGTATTAGCCCAGTTGTGAGAAGTGATCGCGTGCTTCAGAGAGCGGAATCTCAGTTGAGAGAAGTGAGCGCGAGTCCGAGTGAACAAGAGGTCACTTAGGATTATTGAGGGCGTGGCCATTCGGGGAATTGAATGCGAGCCCGGGTGAGCGGGAGCCTAGTTTCTCGAAGTGATTGCGTCTGAAATCGAGCTAAGTTGACAGAAGTGATCCCGAGCGCGAGCCCAGTTGAAGAAGTTTAGCGTGAGCCTGAGTGAGAGCGAGCTCATTTAAGAGAATTGAGATCGAGCTCAAGTGAATTCGAGCTGACTTACGTTTAGTGAGCGCGAGCGCAATCGAGAGAATTGAGTGCGACCTCGTGTTAGGGCAAGCCCAGTTGAGGAAACTGATCGATGGATTTTTAAAAAATTCAAGAGAAATTATTTGTTATGGCAAATTTTCTTGAATATTACTTTCAATAGAAAAAAGAATGTTAATTTATCTGGTGCCAGGCATTAACAAGTAGTTATTTTATACTTCAATTGCCAGCGAAGAACCGCTTCATTGCTGGAACTTTAGTAAACAATGGAAATACCTACTGCTCTCAGTCGCTGCTCGTTAACCGCATTTAAACTATTTCGTCCTATCTGCTGTCTTCTGAGGCACAATATTACAACAGTGACGACTCCAACTTTAATTTCTTAAGGGCAAAGGAGAGACAGAGTCATTTTTGCATACGAAAATGATAGTTTTATGTTTGACTTGAATTACAGTGCTACGTGTATTTTGTTGTTGTTTTCATATTATATAAATTAAATTTATTTTAATCAAAATTTGCGATTTGCAAATAAGGTAATATCTACATATAAATTTTTCGATTTTGGGTGTGAAAATATTGACATTTGAAACAGGGTCGGATTGAAGAGGTCTTAAAGGACTATAGCCCCAGACCTACAGGTGGACAGGAGCTTCCGCTCTGATCAAAATTTCAAATGGCTATCCTCAAAGAATCATGAAGATACAATCCCTTAACATATTCCCTTAACTTCCGTACTGTACACTCATATCCAAAATTATGTCGCATGTCTATAAATGTGTTGTAGGAACATAATTTGATAACGAATTATCCCCAGTATTTTTTTTACCATGTTATTATGTGTATAATCGGAAAAGACATGTATCTGACAAATTTCATGTCAAACGAGCAGTAAATAAAAACAATAAAAAAATATTGTCCATTTAGGAGCAATTTGTTTTACTCATTCTAATTTTCGTATTTATAATTATTTTTCATCTGTGTAACGTGGGTTAATATTACCATGGCATGGCGCGTCCTCGGGTTGCGGATCGAAGAGAAGACTCTAGATATAAAGATTAGCTGCGAATATACTGAATAAGCAGTCGCGGAAAGACGACTAGGAGTGGTCCTCCAGCTTGGGGGTTTGGGTAAGGCTAAAAACCTTATTCTGTAAATAAAAGCACTTGTTCAGAAATATTCACAAAAGCCTCGGACAATGACTGATAACTTGGCACGACCTCAGCAAAAGAAAATGGACATGAGAATTCGAGAGATTTGGAACATGGAATAGTAGAAGTCTTTATAGGGCAGGCGCGTTAAAATCCGTAACGAGTGAGTTAGAGAAATACATGATGGACTTAGTAGGAGTTCAGGAAGTTAGGTGGGGAGGAAATGGATCTGTGAATTCCAGAGATTTTACGTTCTTTCACGGGGAAGGAAATAAAAATTACCAGTTAGGAACAAGGTTTTTCGTTCACAAACGAATATTAGCAGCAATTAAACGGGTTGAATTTGTTACTGACAAACTTTCTTTTATTACTCTTAAAAGATGGAGGTGTGATTGAGTTGAGTTGATTTTAGTTTAGCGTCCCTTTCAGCAGCGAGGCTATATGAGACGTGGACCTACTGATTAACGTAGAATCCGAACCACATGAGCTCCCGCCGGGAATCCAACCCGGGTCTTCCACGCCAAAGGCACGTTGGAGGTGTGATATTATTGTTTAAAATGTACATGTCCCAACTGAAGATAAGAATGACGATATAAAAGACAGCGGAACGGATATTTGACCAACTCCCGTGATACCATATGAAAATTCTATTAGTGAATTTCAATACGAAGGTAGGACAAGAGGATATTTTCAAACCGATTATAGGGAACGAAATTCTGCATAAGGAAAGTAATGACAATGTGTCATCGTGAACTTTGCAACATTCAAAAACCTAATCGTGAAGAGTACAAAATTAACATATCGCGACGTTCACAAATACACTTGGACATCACCAGACAGAAAACCACATAATCAAATTGATCACGTTTTGGTAGATAGAAGAAGGCAATATATCATAATTGATGCCCGGTCGTTTAGAGAGGTTGATTGTGACACTGATCACTACCTGGTAGCAGCGATAATTTGAGAGACATTATCGTTGAATGAAGGTAATATTCTATGTCCAAAAAAGGAGAGATTTAATTTAAACAAATTAGAAGAGAGGAATAGCAGATTGAAGTTTCGAATAAATTGTTGGCTTTAGAAGATTCGGAGTGCACTAGTGTTCAGGATACTTGGATTGAAATTAGAGATAGCATTAAAATTTCAGCAAAAGAAAAATTGGAACTCGAGAAATATTTAGGAGCGAACCATGGTTCGACCAGGAATGCATTAAACTAGCAGAGAAGAGAAAACAGGCAAAATTACGGTGGCTACAAAATCCGAATGAAATAACTACATAAAATTTCGCAGATATGAGGCGGGAAGAAACTCGAATTTTTGAAAACTAAAATTAAGGAACTTGAACATAATACTAAAAATAAAAACATTCGGGACATTTATAAGGGGAACAGCGAACTTAAGAAAGGCTATCAACATCGGGCTTACATATTAAAGAAAGCTGGCGGCATAGTTCTCACTGATACGGATACCATCTTAAATAGATGGAAAGATTTGTATGACGATTTACTGAACACGCAGCCAAAAACTAATGTGCGCGAAGAAAAAGAAATACACCGTAGAAACCTATTCCAGAAAACAACCGGAAAGAAGTAGAAACCGCTAAAAACAAATTTAAGAAACACTTATCTCTGGGTGTAAATGAAATACCGGCTGAGTTATTTTTAGCTGGTGGAGAAAAATTGTGGAACAAAGTACACAAACTCACTTTCCTTATCTGGATCAAGGAAGAATTGCTACAAGAGTGGAAGGAATCAATCATTGTTCCAATTCATATGAAAGGCGACAAATCTGACTGTAATAATTACCAAGGTATTTCTCCTCTGTCAACATCCTTTCAAATATTCTATTAGCAAGATTGACCCCCTACGCAGATGAAATTATTGGAGATTATCAGTGCGGATTTAGACGAAATCGATCAACTATCGACCAAATATTTACCATTGGCCAAATACTCGAAAAAAAAGTGGGAATGCAATACCCCGGTACATCGACTATTTATTGATTTTAGAAAGGCGTACGACACGGTTAGGAGAAAAACATTATGCATCGTTCTTACAGAACTTGGAATACCGAGAAACTAATTATAAATAGATTAATTAAGATTTGTTTAAATGAATCCCAAGGTAAAGTCCTAGTAGGAAACTTTCGTCGACGAGGTTTCACGACGAAAATGGCCTGAAACAAGGAGATGCGTTGTGGTCATTATTATTTAACTTTGTTCTGGAATGCGCTATAAGGAAAATCAAAGATAGCAACCAGGGCCTAGAGTTGAACAATATTCACCAGGTTATGGCATATGCTGATGATGTAAATTTAATAGGTGATGATAGGAGAACAATAGAAAGAAATGCAAAGATGTTATTAAACGCTTGCAGGGACATGGGTTTAGAATTAAATGCAGAGAAAACAAAATACATGGAATTGCCTCGGGACCGTAATACGGGAAATTGTGGATGCGTTAACATATTAAATAATACTTTTGATAAAGTGGACGCTTTCAAATATCTGGGATCAATATTAACAGACGAAAATCATATTCACGAAGAAATTAAATGTAGATTAAAAACAGGGAATTCGTGTTACTATTCGGTTCAAAATCTCTTGTCGTCACGAATTCTGTCAAGAAATTTGAAGCTTAAAATATATAAAACGATACTCATACCTCTTGTTCTGTATGGTTGCGTAATATGGTCGTTTACACTGAGGGAAGAACATAGACTGAAAGTATTTGACAAGAAGATCCTTAGACGAATATTCGGACCCAGGAGGAACGAGAATGGGGAATGGCGGAAACTTCATAACGAGGAACTACATAATTTATGCGGATTACCCCAAGTTGTTAGGGTCGTCAAGTCTAGGAGGCTTAGGTGGGCACGTCATGTAGCTAGAATGGAAGAAAGTAGAAACGCTGTCAAAATCTTGACTGGAAGACCAATCGCAAAACGACCATTAGGAAGACCTAGTCGCAGATTGGAGGACAGTATTAAGATGGATCTCGCAGAGATAAGAACACAAAGTAGAAACTGGATACAAATGCCTAAGGATAGAAGTCAGTGCAGACCTTTTGTGAACGCAGCATTGAACCTCCGGGTTCCATAGGCCATAGGGTTAGTTATAATTCTTTTCTTTCGAAATTTATCACAAATATACATTTCCCGATTAAACAATAGTATCAGTATTAAAAGTGTCCTACAAAATCATTATCAAATTATATTCTTACAAGAAGACAGTTATAGATATACGACGATCATTTTGGACATGAGTGTAATTTCACAGAAATGTGTTAGGTGAAACAAGCAGATCCTACCTAATTTTTCTATCTTGGGACTTCTGGATAGGTACGGATGCGCACGAGACAAGATTTGTGTCTGTCTCGTCTCAAAAATGTGCTGTAGAAGTGATGTCTTGACTCGAAAAATATATATTTCTCTATTGGAAGAGTCGCGTCTCAACTCGAATTTTGTCAGGGAAACCCTGTCTCAACTCGTCTGGTGCGCATCAATACGGAGGTAGGTTAATCTATCCCAGATTTGAACCTATTACAGAGGTTTGAATTCCACGTTAAAGACACTAAACTCCTATTTAAGAAAACTTAATTGAAGATACCTTAGTGAATCTATCAAAGTTCTATCAAAGTTCGAAAAACTGTTTCGGTATAAATTTACGTATTCTTCCCTTAGAACTCGAATCTCCAATTAAAATAATTGAGTTCCCATATAAGTTTTCAGTTTCACCCCTAAGTAGAGAAGCAGAGGTTAATTTTAGTATACGTTAATTTCTCCCTGCACATTATTAACTTTTATATTTCGTACAGTTTTTTTTTCGTCCGATGCTTGTTTCTCAAGATATTTTGCAATATCAGGTAACAAAATTCACCCCAATGTGGCGTCGTAAATCGTATCTCATCATATTTTACCCCGACAATTCAGCTTCTGTAGTACCTATACGGTACCAACTGTAATGAACTATTTTTATGAAAGTGTCCAATATTTTGCTTCTTCTGCTTCTTTCAACGCAAGCAAAATCGATCTCCAGTTTCTATCTGACATTTTGAAGTTCGCCGCCCCAATAGAGGTATTCACGAGAAACAACTGTTTTCGAAAATAACACCGTTTGTTTCCCCATGTTCACTTTCTTATTTCGCTTTAGTTACAAACCATTATTTACTATCCTCGCATTGAAGTATTAATGAGCTGCTGTAGCTCTCAAACGGAAAGAGACATTACAAGGTGTTTCCTCTGAAAGCTGTTCAAAATTTACTGATTCTTTCAATGTGGGCAAAATAAATCCCTGTTTCCGTTTAAAGTTTTGAACTTGTTCCCGTATAGAGGAATTTCTGAGACGCTCTTGATGTTAGAAAGATCACCATACGAATTCAGCATATGCACTTCGGTATTTTTTTCAGAGATTTCTGTACACTAGAACCTGAGTTAAGGTCCTGTTACGGATTTCTTGAATCCCCCTGAATACCTGAGATTGATGTCCCGGTTTATCCTTTACAAAATCTGGCAACTATAGACTAGATAGACTATATGACCAATTTTCCGCGTTACCACTTTCAAAATTATATTCGCAGAACTTATTAACATATGTTAAAAAGAATAGAAATAAATGGGACGGAATAAAACATGTACATAACCAGAAATATGACAAACAAAAATTTAGAAATTAATGCAACGAGTAAATCTATAACTCAATATCAAACATATTACAGAGCTCAGATGATTTATAATGAACTCCCTCTCTGAATCAAAGAGTAAAGTAATTTTAAAGTATACAAAAGGTTAATTTTACAGTGGTTAAAATAATCCAAAAGCATTTTTAAAAAACTATTGTTAACTAAAGGTAAGAATTATAAATATTATATGTTGCGATAAGAATATAAATAAATAAATAAAATACTAGAATCAGGCTCATATACGAGCTTATGATTATGGAGCCACTTTATACCTTTTCTTTATTTTTACACAAGAAATTCAAAAACTTTCGCAATATAGAAATCAGTGTACTGAATTAATCTGCCCGACACCGGAAGATATACATTACTTCAGGAAGTTCGAAGTCCTGTCATCTCTAAATGCCAGGTACGTTAAACTCTATTAATAAAGGGAATCTAGGAAGTCCGATTCCCTTTGGAGAATTAATAACTTACAAGTAAGAAATTTGACTTGTTGATTTCTGCGGCAGTTATTTTTCCTTATTCTTTTACTTTATTCACTTAATATTTTGAATATTGTTATTTTTAAATTTCATATGATAATGTATTTTTAGGTGTATGCTTTAATTTATTGGGTAAACTGAATATATTAAATTTTCTTTTTTCTTTAAATAAATAAAATAAAAATTCTTTCTTTTTCTGATGTAATAAATTGTTCCTGACTCCTCTTGTTAAGGATGTCTATAAAAATTGTGAATAGTCTGTAGCAGTTTTTCTCAACCTAAATCCTGTCCTGACCCGCTCGTATGAGTGCAAATCCGAGTAAGTACGAGCCCAGTCAAGAGAGGTGAGCGCGAGCCGCATTGACAGCGAGCACGAGTGATTGTGAAAAGAGTCGAGGAAAATGGTCAGAAGCGCGAGAACAATTAAGGTAAGTGATCTCGAGCCCAAGTGAGTGCGAGCCCAGTTGAAAAAAAAAGTTAGCTCGAGCGCGAGCGACCCTAGTACAAAATGTTAATCTGTGTTTTTTTCCATGGGCTGTTTTCGCTCAGGCGATATTTGCATGTGCTATTTTTGACCTTTCGCGGTTTTTCTCTTTATACCGATTTACTTAGGAAGAGTGCCTGTCAGTTATGACACCTGAAATACAGTAAAGGCATTTGGGTTGTCAAACTTACGGAACTTATGCTGTAATTTTCCTGAATCCTCTTTCCTAAGGACATCTATAAAAATTGTAAAGTCTGTGGCAGTGGTTCTCAACTTAATTTCTGTCTTGACCCGATCGTGCGAATGCAAGCTCGAGTGAGCCGAGTCGAGAAAGGTGAGCGCGAGCTCAAGTGACCGCGAGTGCGAGTGATTGCGAGAACAGTAGAGGGAAATGGTCGGAAGCGTTAGCCCAATTGAGGCAAGTGATCGCAAGCCTGAGTGAGCGCGAGCTCAGTTAAAAGGAGTGAGCTCGAGTGCGAGCGAGGTTAGTGCAAAACGTTCATCCATGGTTTCTGTCCATGACTGTTGTCTATTTTCGCTCACGCGATTTTTGCATGCGCAGTTTTTGTCCTTGCGCGGTTTTTGTCCATGTGCCGTTTTTCTCCACGCGGTATTTGCATGCGCGGTTTTAGTTCACGCGGTATTTGCATGCGCGGTTTTAGTTCACGCGGTATTTGCATGCGCGGTTTCTGCCCTTGCTCGGTTTTTGTCCATGCGCTGTTTTGACCGTTTTGTTTGCGAAACATGCAAACTTTTCAGACAGTACGAATCAATATTTTAGACCGTAACGTCATGTTGTTAGTATGTTCCGTGTGAAGAAAATCATTTCAACTTGTAAGAACGTGATAAATTGTCTATTTTTCATGTTATTATACATCAGAAATGTCAACATTATAAATGATATTTTTTTTAATTTCCTCAGAGGGAATCGAACCGCAGAACCATAAATTACGAAACGAATGCTCAAGTCACTACATTAAGACTGCTGTTTTAAGTAATAATTAAGAAAGATTCGGGTATGTAGAAAAATTCACACGTTTACGTTTCCAATATGTTATTAATGATGAACACGGATTTTGGTCATTATAAAATACCATAGTCCATAGAATTCAGATTTAAGTTTTAAAAAAGCACACAAATACACAAGAACATGAAGGATGAAATAGTGTTAATAGTAATTCTAACGATGAAATGAATCTGGTGCTTCAGAACATTTTTTTTTCGATTCACCGACAACATCTCCGCAATTTATCTCCCATATACTCGGTTATTCTCGTTTTATAGGTATTTCCAGTGACATTGAACGACAGAGACGCGAACACAGATACATAGAGGACACATAATATTTCAAAGGCTCTCTTACTGGGAATCGAAACTGAGACCCCACCAATTGAACTATCTGATGGCTGGGGTTTCCTTTTTCATTCCCAACACAAGTAAGCTTGAGATTGATAACATCGAGCTCGTTGGTTTTCTGGGCACATCCTCGTAAATGTGTCGGAAGGGTGTCCCAAAGCTTTGGAGCTATGGACCTTTTAATATTTGTGATTTTAATGTTCATTTTTTTATGTTTTCGGCAGCCTATAACTCCGAAAGAAGAATTTGTGAGCCTAGGTTGGTATATACCTTTTGCCTTGTATTGGTATGAGGAATCACCTCCCAAAAGTTGTCGGTGCTGTTTTGAAACACTTTATATATATATATATATATATATATATATATATGGAAATGAAAAGTGGACTATGTGAGTTTTATCTTGAAATTTGAACTACATAATGTCATTTGATTTCACGAGACAATACTAAAAGCAACTGCAATCTAGGTACTAGATGTGATCAAACAAACGTTTAACTTGTTTCGATTCGGCTTAATCTTGAAACAGAATGTGTCCATTTATTTCAGAAAACGAACCGTAATTTGGTTCAGTTTTATTGCAAACAGACACTATACTGGCACAGAGATGGCGTGGGTCAGCGACAAATTGACCCACGACCCCGTTGACTTACCATCCACCGTAGCACACAACCCACTGACTAAATATCCTCCTTGACCCACTCTGACCCATTACCCACAACGACCCTGACTCTCCACCCACTAAGACCCACACCAATCCACCAGCCACCATGAACCACTGACCCACTACAACACATCATTATCAACTTTCACACATGATAAACGGCCTCTTCTCTACCGCCTAAAGAGTTTGCAATTGTAATAAAACCAGATTGTGGAATTCTAACTTATTGGTGTTTGAATTTTTGCAGTCAATCACCGAAGCACCGCTCTGTTACACTAACGATGGATCCGACCTTTACGATATAAAATTGTAATATGTTTGCCATGGGTAAAATTATTGTGAATTTTAATTAAATTATCATGGTATAATTACTTTCTTGTTGAATTATCCAGTAGGAATTTAAGTGGAAAAACGCTTTTCATGAAGAAACGAATGAAATTTGAAATTTTGAAATCATGGTAACTAGACCAACGTACAAAAGCTTACATAGGAAATTTTATATCCATATTTCTCACACATTTATGGGTTTATTGCCTTGTGCTCTAAGCGCCCCATCTAATAAACAAGATTTAGCAATTGTTATAATTGAAAGCGCATGGTAAGCATTATGGATATATGACGAGAAGCAATGTACCTTTGTTTCACAATTTATTTCTGAATTTGTTTCTAAACTAATACTGATCATTTTCGATTATTTTTACAAACTAACCCACTTTTAGTTTACCATATATAGAAAGTGCAGCCCATCCCCATAAAGAAGAATTTAAAAAATGGTAGGAGACGTTCCGTTTATTTTGAGTAAAGAATTAATATACTGAATGTCAGCTTCGTAAGTTTCAGAGCTTGTGAGATACTATTTTATTCGCAAAACTTCGGATCCCCACTACTTCCTTAAGATGTTATTATAATGAAAATTATATAATAACAGCCCAATTTAGATCAAGACCTAAAAATACCAAAAATCACATCATTTGACTTTGCAATTTGACCGTAGTGATCAGGCGCACATAGTTAGATCCAGGTTTCTATATAATAATTTATATATTACATGATTCAAAAATGTATTTTTTCTACTAGTTAACTCCTCTAAAGACTCACAGGTCGTGCATCTTGAGAGCCTAGTACTAGTATGTCTTTTTGCTACTATTGCAAATACAAATTTCAATATACAAAAATTCCTGAAGTCCTTTTTTCAACTCATCTCAGGTAAGTAAACAGAAATAAATGAAAAAGGGATATGGAGGCCTTGAAAGTAAAACATAGACAAATCCACAAGTGCTCACAAACATATTTTTAACCTACGCTCGACCCTATTCATAGGAGCTACATACGCGGTTATGGTTAGTTGTAGTTATCCTCTTATCGCCACGTAGCATAAATATAGTAGAAATGGCGTAACTGTTACTGGCGGTCTTCGTGGCCTAGCCTACTAGAGTGTACTAGCAGAGCGTACAGGCTAGTAACTATAATGGTTTTTGGTGTGGGTTCAAACAAGGATCAAGTAAAGTTGTTTTTCTGTTTGTATTTTCTCTTTTAAATTTTCGAAACAATTTTCTACATTAAAATAATATTAAAATAATACACTAAATGTGATTTACTTACGTTACATGTAGAGTTTCTTTATAGGAATCCACAGTACAAATACAAGTAATAGTAGTTGTAGTAAGAGTAGTATTATTACTAGTAGTAGGAGTTAGGAGCTTCGCAGGGCTCGTTTTGTTCCACCTTGACTGACATGATATAAATTTAACGTCAACTGCTGCTTCAATTTTCTTCTTCTTCAATTCCACTTAAGTGTTAATTTTCTTTTGTTACTACTATAATGCACAATATATGCACAAGAAGGTTTGGACAGTGAAAAACTGCAAACAATCAGAAACGAGTTTTCACTTTCAATGGCATGGGGCGAAGGTTAAAAAAGTGTGCTGTTCTTTTGTTGTATACAATGCAGTGAGCACAGTGGATCGCTGGGTCAGAGTGAGTCATGGTGGGTCGTGGGTCGCAGTGGGTCATGATAGGTGATGGGTCGTTGTGGGTAACAAGCTCTTGAGTCACGACCCATAGACCCACTGAGAAATCTCGACCCACTTCACCCACTGACCCACTCCAATACTGACTGGTACCTTTCACAGTATCCGTACATGTCTTGAAACAGTTCCAAGCGATATGTAATTGTTTCGTTTTAGGATAAGGAATTCTGAGTCTGCTGTTTCACTTTTGAATCCAATTACGATTTCTCATGTTTTTTTCTCTAAGTAGTTTTTGTGAAAATACGTTAACTAGCAATAGTAAAATACAACTGTTTTTCGTGTCGGATTTGATTTGGGTTAACAGCTTGAAAGTGGAATATTTACATTTAATGTCTCACGATTATTCCTGTTAGGTTCAGGAAGTCTATGATTAAGGCAAATGAATTATGACGGATGAATTGGTGGAGTGAGAAAGTGGGAGTGACCGACAAAACCCACGAGCAAGATGTTATACGCCTCAGGCTTACTCGTATTTGGTACGAAATAAGAACTCCACCCATCAGATAGTTCAGTAAGCGAAATATCAGTTTCAACTCTTGGTTCGAGAGCCTTTGAAATATTAAATGTCCCCGATGTGTTCATATTCCTCTCGTTCAATGTTACTGGAAATGACTCTAAACCGAGAATAACGGAGTGCAAGAGAGATAAGTAACTGAGATAGTGTCTGTGAATCAGAAAAGAGCGTCCGAGGCACCAAGTTTGAGTTAAGGATTCGAATTACTCTTAATACCACCTTATCATTCCTGTTCCTGCGTTTTTGTATATCTTTTTAAAATTTAAATTTGAACTCTCTGCACTATAGTATTTCATCATGATCGAAATCAGTGTTCATCGATATAAAATATTGGAAACGTAAACGTGTGCAAGTCGCTACTTACACGAGTGTTTCTTGACTACTGCTTAACAGAGCAGTCTTAGGATAGGGGGTTGAGAATTCGTTTGGTAATTTATGGGTCCGCGGTTTGAATCCCTTTCAGGAAATTAAGAAAACTATCATTTACAATATTGGTAATTCAGATGCATAATAACATCAAAAATAGTCAATTTACCACGTTCTTACAAGTTAGAGTTGAAACGACTTCTCTCGCAAACGAAACACTAACGGCATGACGTCATAGTCTACAATCTTGATTTGTACACTCCACATCAAAAAAGTTCCGACACATAACATAGTGCAGGTAAGCCACCAAATATGCACCTTCTTATCCCGTAATCGTGTCTAGTAAAGAGACCCCCCTCTCTCCTCCTTTCTTCTCTCCATAACTAAAATTAGCTAACAACATGAACGCAATGCTAATTTGAAATTACACATGCATTAGTATCGATCAAATGAAATAACAAAACCAAGACGAAACAAAATTCATAAGTTGATTTAGGTAGAAACTGAAACACACACAATGAAAAATTGAAACGAATGGAGGTATATTACACAGACGTTCAGAAATGAGGCAGAGAGAGAGAAGGCGAGAGAAGAAGAAAAAGAAATGGAAGAACAGATAAAAATGTGGAATTTTAAACGTACAATAGTAGGAAAACAACCTAACATTATAAAGTTCCGTTACCAGAAATCCAACAGTAATATAGAAATAACGTTTGTTTTTATATATACATTTTTAAGACTAACCGAATATATAGAGGATGCTTGAAACGTTCATTAAGTCACTTACAAAGAGGTTAGCATACTCAATTTCCAGTAGAATTGTAGTTCTCACAGACACATCTAAGATAATGTCAACAGTTTAACACACATGCTTTGTTTCCGCGTGGCTCGGTTGTAAATTCGGTAGTCTTCGTTGGACGTACTGATGCAAACCATATTCTAATAAACCCAGTAGGTAGCGACGGTCACATCTTCCATTACAGACTAATAATGCCAAGTGAACAAAAAAAAAACTAAAAGAAAAAGGGAGAAAGAAAGAAAGAAAGATAAATTTGAATGAGTACTATTTTACTTGTAAATTTCTATCAGAAAAATCCTATATTGAAAGTCCAGACCGTATCATTATGAAAAGCTACAAATGTTCAAATGGAAAATTGGATGTTCGTTATAGATGCAGCAAACCTTGCATGTTTCAAATTTCAACGTGAATAAATAACGCTGAATTATAGGATGGAAACAAATTTGTGTCGAACTAGTATAAATATTTTTTTTTTCAAATAACTAAAGAGGTTGCCACTTTCTAGTCTTTTCCGAACATTTATCTGTTCCGAACATTCAGCAGCACTTTCATCTCTTGCGGATATATCGTTGTAATTTGCACAGATAAAATGAAAACGCTAGAGCTCAAACGGATCATAGTGTCAGTCGGATGATGTTGGTTGGCTTATGAACCACTACTTGGTCGAGGATTCAAGCCGTAGTGACCCGGTAATTCGACTGAGACTCGGTAACGCAGATGATAAAAATGATATTTTGCTTATTCCCTTGCGTTTAATTTCTTTCAGAGATGACCAGGACTGGAGATATTTACCCCAGAGAACAAAAACTCTACGCTGAAGTTGGCAGTTAATTATATTTTCTAGACCTGGTCTATTCGTCTCTTGCTCCGTTTTAACTTTGGGACAGGCACACGCACAATAAGTGCGTGTGTACGTGAGAGAGAGAGGAGAGAAGTGGAAGATGCAATGACAGAATAGGGAAACTTCAAGAGAGAAATTAAGAAAGAAAGAAAGAAAGAAAGAAAGAAAGAAAGAAAGAAAGAAAGAAAGAGAGAGAGAGAGTAATATAAATATGAAACATACTATCATTACAGTGTATGATGAAGAGTCCAGACAATGTTTATTCGAATTCTGGTCAGTGATGCTTTGTAAGTTCCCCAACAGAAAATAAATCTATGTTTGCAGCCACTATTTATGCGAAAAAGTTATATTACCTAACGGGGAATCGAGTCTAGATTTTTCGCTTGTAGGTCTGGTACTTTACCAATTCTCCACCGATTACTTTACCCAAACTTTGTCCAACAAATGTTGTAATATTTCTTTCTGAGAACGATAACACGAAAAGTGCTTACTGCAGATCAATGAACTGTTTCGAATATGCTGGCAAATCTCCTGCCCTTTCTCAAACAACATTCTTAAATCTTCTCTATCATATTAAAAGTGTTTTCTTCAACATCCGTAAGCATTGCAGGTCATATGAGAAATCGATTCTTCAGAATCATTTTGTAAAAAATGCAAATTTGTCGTGAACAGCATTTGAACCTATGCCTGACAGCTTTATTAATCGTAACTCCATTACGTTACAGCTGCACTATCATGCCACCTGAAACTATGAATCAAATATTACTTACTTTAGCCTTGATCATTGGAACTATCAATCTTCTTCCTATTTATGTATATCTCCCCGTCCTCCCCCTTTACTACATTCCTCCATCAAGGTGAAATGATTATAAAGATTCCATGAACAAACGTAATCTATGTTGCAAATTTCATATAGATTTGCCTTTAATTCAAAATTTAAGTTTTCTTTATTTTTTATATTTTTCCATTCCCACCTCTCCTCGTAAACACCATCGAAACGAATAAATGAAAATACTCCCAGTTTCGAACATTATAAATGTTGCATATTCGATGAAGGTCGGTCGGGTGGCTCAAGAGAATATAAGTAACAGTCACTTTAATTTTATAATATAGGTTATTATTATTATTATTATTATTATTATTATTATTATTATTATTATTATTATTATTATTATTATTATTATTGTTATTGTTATTATTATTATTATTATTATTCGCGTCCTTTTGAAATTATTGCATAATATGTTTTTATTTCTCTATTTTACCTGGATTGAATGTGATTTTCTTTATTAGTGGGCCCTAATTTCTCTGTAGCTCGTCGAATAAATTAATTTCGTTGTGCACTTAGGTGCAATTAGAATTACAGGAAGAAGGTTCATAGTTCCAATAATCAAGGCTAAAGTACATAATATTTGACTTCAAGTTTCAGGTGGTATGATAGTCTACCGGTAACGTAATGGGGTTACGACTAATACAGCTGTCCTGCATAGGTTCGAATCCTATTCACGCCAAACCTGCATTTTTTACACCGTGATAGTCATGAATCGATTTCTCATATTAGACATGCAATGCTTAAAAATGTGAAAGCAAGCACCTTTATCATGATAGCGACGATTTACGAATGTTGGTTGGGAACGGGCAAGGGATTTACAAGGATATTCGAAACAATTCATTGATCTGCAGTAAACACTTTTCGTGTTATCGTTCTCAGAAAGAAATATTATAACATTTGTTGGACAAAGTTTGGGTAAAGCAATCGGTTTTGTATTGGTAAAGTACCAGAATTACAAGCGAAACACCTAGGTTAGATTCCCCGTCAGGTAATATAACCTTTTCGCATAAAATAATGGCTGCAAACAGAGATTTATTTTCTCTTGGAAAACTTACAAAGCATCACTGACAACAATTCGAATAAACAGTGTTTGTCTTCTTCATCATACACTGTAATAGTACTATGTTTCACATGTATATTCGTCTCTCTCTCTCTCTTTCTTTCTTTCTTTCTTTCTTTCTTGAAGTTTGCCTATCTTTTCTTTGCATCTTTCACTTCTCTCCTCTTTCTCTCATTTATACACGCACAGCGTTTTCATTTTATCTGTGCAAATTACAACGATATATCCGCAAGAGATGAAAGCACTACTGAATGTTCGGAACAGATAAATGTTCGGAAAAGACTAGAAAATGGCAACCTCTTTGGTTATTTGAAAACAAAATTTTATTTATACTACTTCGACATAAATTTGTTTCCATCCTATAATTCAGCGTTATTTATTCACGTTGAAATTTGAAACATGCAAGGTGCTGCATCTATAAGGAACATCCAATTTTCCATTGGAACATTTTTAACTTTTCATTATGATGAGGTTTGGACTCTTAATATAGGATATTTCTGATAAAAAATTACCAGTAAAATAGCACTGGTTCAATTCTATCTTTCCTTCTTCCTTTTTCCTTTTGTTTTTCTTTTCTTTTCTTTTCTTTTTTTGTTCATCTTGCATTATTAGTCTGTAATGGAAGATGTGACCGACGCTACCTACTGGGTTTACTAGAATATGGTTTGCATCAGTACGTCCAACGAAGACTACCGAATTTACAACCGAGCCACGCGGAAACAGCATGTGTGTTAAACTGTTGACATTATCTTAGATGTGTCTGTGAGAACTACAGTTCTGCTGGAAATTGAGTATGCTAACCTCTTTGTAAGTGACTTAATGAACGTTTCAAGCATCCTCTATATATTCGGTTAGTCTTAAAAATGTATATATAAAAACAAACGTTATTTCTATATTACTGTTGGATTTCTGGTAACGGAACTTTATAATGTTAGGTTGGTTTCTTACTATTGTACGTTTAAAATTTCACATTTTTATCTGTTCTTCCATTTCTTTTTCTTCTTCTCTCGCCTTCTCTCTCTGCCTCATTTCTGAACGTCTGTGTAATATACATCCATGGGTTTCAATTTTTCGTTGTGTGTGTTTCAGTTTCTACCTAAATCAACTTATGAATTTTGTTTCGTCTCGGTTTTGTTATTTCATTTCATCGATACTAATGCATGTGTGGTTTGAAATTAGAATTGCGTTCATGTTGTTAGCTAATTTTAGTTATGGAGAGAAGAAAGGGGGGAGAGGGGGGGTCTCGTTACTAGACACAATTATGTGATAAGGAGGTGTATATTTGATGGCTTACCTGTACGGCGTCAGGTGTCGCAATTTTTTGATGCGGAGTGTACACTCTGAAAACTTACCGTGTTTCGCTAACAATTCACGAATTCAAAAGTGTTATTCTTAGGGCCTAGTGAGAGCCATTAATTTGTCTGAAACGTCCTTGTGGAATTGTTTCTAGGTTCTTCTAGTATTGCTAGAAATAATAATGATATTTTCGTTCGTCATTTCCACCCTTTCCATATATCAGGCAACCAACATTTTTAAATAATAACTATTCATTTTAATATTTGTATGCATATTTTGTTAAATTATCAGTATAACGCATGCATAATCCAAAGTGTTTTACTCAATGAAAGGGTGCTTACTATGTATCGTGTAGAATATAAATCCTACGTTTTTTCAGTTAAGCTATCCGAAGGTTCGATTTTTATATTGTCCAGTAGCTGACACCTTCTTTTCCCCTTATTTTTCTTCCAAAATATCTCTTATAAGGCTATTCATCCTTATAGAGGGTCCAAAGATTTCTTTTCATTTTTCTTAACTTCCGTACGCTTATTTGCATTGGAGAAAGACGTAATATTGAGGTCTCAAATATTCAGTACTACTACTACTACTACTACTACTACTACTACTACTACTAGTAATAATAATAATAATAATAATAATAATAATAATAATAATAATAATAATAATAATAATAATAATAATTTTATTTTAAAAAATTAGAGCTGCCTTAAAATTTTGCAAAAATTACTTAAAATTAGGGATTTAGGGGAAAGGTTCCATGCCCTCAAGACACACCTCTGCTACTATCTAAATTTTAAATGAAAGCGTTCCACTAAATTTCATTAGAAAGTATTCTAGTGTACATTTTAAGGAAAATAACTGTAATAAAAATAGCTGAATATCATTGAACAGTAAGGCATATAATAAAGTAACTCTTAAATGATGCAGAGGTAATTATAAAAGCTTAGCTGCAAAAATACATACACAGACCATTATTCAGTGAGATCTCTAATCCAATGTAACATAATAGCGTATAAGGTTTAGTCTACACAGGAATTGTTACTTAAAAAGTGAACATACACTACTTTAAAAATTGAGTTAAGACGAGAAATGTTTACGTTAATGTTCGAATCACCTCGATTTTCATCTCCAAAGCGAAACAATAATTTGTGTTAACCCTGTCCCGTCTCGAATGTAAAATGTTAATTTTCATCACGATTTTGTTTGTTTTATTTCAGAATAGAGATGAGAAATTCCTCTTCTTATGAGCAGCATTAAACAAAACGGAATTATTTTTAGCTAAATGTCACATTTGCTTTTGTAATGGAATGACCTGAGCGAAAATAAATTTCTAATTTTTAACTCGTCTTTGTCCGAAAATTTTTACTTTTTTTAGAAAAAATGTTTTATGAATGGGAGGATTCTATTTGTACGATTAGTATTAAATTCTTCCACTTTTCGTAATTAATTCGCCTGTATGGCCATGTCCCAGTATTGGAAACCAGTAGTAGTTGTTCCAATATTGAAACACCAGGAACGAACGATACCAGTAAGATATTTTCCTAATCTCTTACATTACGAATGAACGTGACAGTAATCTTTGTTATATATGTTATTTGTTCTACAAATAGAACACCCCTCTATACCTTTACATTAGCTAGAAACAAATATCGTTATAAAACAACCGATTATTTTTATTTTGTAAATATACTTCGTACAAATATTATAGTATGTAGTATAGGACGAACAGTATATAACGTAAATTTTTACTACAGTATATGAATATACATATTCTTTAATAATTCTAAACTATGTATCCTATAGTTCTTATAGGGAGATATAAAAATAAATTATTAAAATGTTATATTTCAGATATATCCAAAATCAATATAGATTGATATTTAGGAAATATGTTTGATTTTTTCCCCATAGATCTGACCAATTCAAGAACTGAAATTACATTTGTGTGTGGTACGGTTTTAAGTCGGAGTTATCCAATGATCAGAAATGTCATATCTTAGATCTCTAGGGATGCGTGACAGAAATTCCTTGCTTATTTTTACCCTTCCGCTTGAAGATGGTGGAGAACTATATTTCTGCAAATATGTTTGGACTATACTTCTTGTGAAGCTTAGGTAATCTAGCGATGGGTTTCTTTCTTTTTCTCTGTAGAGTTATCAAGCATTGTAGAAAGATATTTCCATACAGAACTCAAAAACAGGCCACCACCATTTTCTGGATCTGATTGAAATTCTGTAACTTTCAATGTTTTCGTTCATCCTATCCATTCTTACCATGAAATTGTCGCAGATTGAAACCGTATTACGTTGTGGAACTGGTAGTTTTTTTTTTACTCCGTAGCAATCCATGTCTTTGCAGAACCAACAGGCTCTACAGCATCGCATGTAGTTACCAAATGAACTGCGTGATTGTCATTCCATTCCATCACCATGCGTTTGCTAGCTGCGTCGGGTTTGATATCAAATACCCAGTACCCTCTTTCTTTATTTCCTGTGGATCTTTTAGTGGACTCTGTTTGGTTCTTCATAATAATTCCAATGGAACAAATACGTAATTCTGCTAACTCACTTGCTATTGAAAGTGATGAAAATAGTTTATCCGCGTTTATCTTGAAACGCGTATCCTTTGGAAGGTAATTTGTAAACTTCATTACAACATATTCTCCCAAGTTAGCGTTTGTATTTTTGTTTACATCTCGATTAACATGTGGCTGAAATTGTGCAATCTATCCTCGAGGTTCACACAAACACCACACAAATAATAATAATAATAATAATAATAATAATAATAATAATAATAATAATAATAATAATAATAATAATCTCTTATGACTAAATGGTTAACGTTCTTAGTGGAAGAGACCCAACTTCGATTCCCGGCGAGACCACATGTGATTAAAACCCCACGTTAAGCTCTAGGTCTAGTCTCATATACTGCTGTTAAAGGGAAGTGTTCTTTTTGTTAAATTAAAAAGTCATAAACTATCGGGTATCTCTGTAGAATGAACAATCCTACTACAAAGGGAGTTGAACCCCGGACTCAGCGCATCAAATATATGTGTGATGCCAACTGGTTCAGTGTAGAGTGATACATACAACACACATCAGTGCTCCAGACACGTAACCAGGATTTCGTGAAGGGGGGGGGGGGAGGTCCGTGACAAGAAATACTGTGGTCATCACACCAGGGGCTCCATCATTCTAAACTATTTTACTGGAACATATACTGATTCGTTTAGCCAGGATTTCGTAACGGGGATTGCGGGACGTGACATGAAACACTGAAGGCCCAATCAATTTAAACTACTTTATTGTCAACATATATTGGTTTGTTAGGACAATAAAATGAGGATACGTTTGTAAGTATTTTAATAACAAACTACGATGAAATCTCGAGTAAAATAATTTTAAAAAACGTATAGAAAATGAGTTTACAATATTTACGTTATTACTCTTTTAATTCAAATATAACAATTATCCTTTCATTACGATCTGAACTATTATAAAAAGTACACTCATATTCCAAAATGATTGTCGGATATATATGACTGTCTTCGTGTAAGAATATAATTTAATAATGATTTCGCAGGGTAATTTTCATATTGATACCATGTGTATAATCGGGAAATGTATAGACCCAATTTGTGGTAAATTTCATAAGAAAAGAATTATAAGTACGAAAATTAGAGTGAGCAAAACGAAATGTTGCTAAATATACAGGAAAGTTTTATTTTTATTTTATTGTTCTTATTTTCTGCTCTTTTGGCAAAATTTGCCACCTATATGTCTTTGCCGATTATACACATGCTAACATTATAAGAAAGACTGGACGAATTCGTTATCAAATTATACTCCTACAAGAACATATTTATAGACATACGACAATAATTTTTCACATGAGTGTACAAATTCAATACAGGAATGTCTAATAAAATATTTTACTAAATCTGCGTTCCTTTCTCTGTTGTATCAAATGTTAACAGAACTTTCTTTTCACATAAATTTTTGTTTTCATTATTCCTTCAACTACTGTCTGTACCAAATGACAGGTTAAAGGAGTAGTAGGAAATTGTTTTTGAAATAACATATTTGATACTGCAAGGATGCGATGACGAAAAATGATGATAAAAAATGTTCAAGCTCTTACACAAAAGCACTATGCTTTGAGAAGCTTGAAGTCTCCCTGAGTAGTAGAAAAAATTCTGAGAATTCCGTATCTTTTCTAGAAATTTAAAGTTCCCTCACTTTTCCAGGATATCTAGCTCACCTCGCCACCATGTAATACAAATCTCCTCATAAGAAAGGGTAACCAAAAGCTTCCTGTACTTTTTTTTAAATTTTTAACGCCGATACTTCTTTTCTTTATTTCATTTCGTTTTATCCTTCCTTGATTTTTTTATTTGTGGCCTCGAAGTGGGAGTCCGGATCCCCCTGACCCACCCTTGGCTACGTGCCTGAGTGCTCCATACCTTTTTACAAAAGAATTTATAATATGTACATAGTGCAAATAGTAGGGAATTACAACCAAATAATATTATGAGCTATAGATACAAGGACCTCCACATTACTGGCAGAGCGCCTTGACCACCGCAATACAATCACTACGCGGTAAATGATTCGTCTTCAGTCTGGTTACGATAGTTTTTTTTCCCTCCCCTTGCAAAATTACATGCTATTTTTCTTCGTTTCAAACCATTTCTCGTATCTCCTTTATGATGATATAAGTGAATAATCTTCGGCAAAGTTTATATTAAAATCTTGAGTTGTTCTTAAACCTGTCGTTCACAAATTTGTTTCTTTTCCACATCAAACTATAGATATGACATTTAATTCTCATATTCTGCATTTGTTTCAAAGCAGTGGTCATTATCTTATCAATGACTTATATCGGTTACGATATCAAGACCACCTAGTCCTAATTACCGCGCCCCCCTTTTTCACACTAGTTGCGCTTGAAAGATACGTTGGAATTTAGAAAATTGTACTCGCATTAAGTGTAGATATGCAGATTTTTATTTTGTGAGGTAATAAGTATTTATATTTGTGTAGCATCATGTGCGTTTTGTAAGTAGATGTAATGTGTGTGTGAAAATGTTTGATAACTCATTTAATGACAATGCATTGCTGATTTCCCAATTATTCATCTCTTCCACATCAACTTAATTCATTTATAAATCAGATTTGTCGTGATTCAACACATTTGTCTCGTGCTGTGGAATCCGTAGTTCATTGTTAATAGTAGACAGAGCATTTTCCCCAGTGCAAATATTAATAGCAATTAGCGCATACACTAATTTTCACTTGACAGCGCTATCTGAATCGAAGGAACAATCGCACGACGCGAGTCTTTTGTTAAGAGTAATAGTTAAGGAGATAGGTAATGTTAAATATGATGCTTTTTTAAACATAATTTGAATTCAGGGGATGACACAATTTCCGTAAGTAATATAATCTTTAAAATACACTATTGAGAGTTTATCCTAGGAATTTTTGTATATTCTGACAAAATAATTGTATGATAATGAAAAATCAACTTTACGTATAGACTTACGTTAGCTGTGATCGGTTATAAAGAACTCCGCAGCTTTAAGTCATTTTTTTATTTCTGCGAATATTCTACTGATGATTTTCAGAATATATAAATTCATAAATAAGTACGGTAGAGAAATATGAATCGTTTCACACAGCAACGTACAGAGTAGAAGTGTAAATTAATAAATAACACTAAATTTTGTTTCCATATATACTTTTAACAAGCTACAGAGTGTAAACATAGGGGTACTTTCATATTAGAAGAAGTGAATTTTGGTTCGTGCGAATCTTTCCATGTAGTGGTCAGTGCTTGAGAATTTTAATATATGTTCATAACCCCTACTCCTTTATTGGAAAATGTGAATATGCGTTATAACAATTAGCTTATAGTATTTAAGTACTTCTTCATAGTGGCGTATAGATGTGAAGATATAGAATGTAACTGCTATAAGCATTTTTGTGCATTTTAATAATCGGGTGGGATTGAGTATAGCCCGCTCCCTCCTGTGATTTTTAACGAATTATAGTGATTCTAACGGTTCATATTAGTTCATAATGAATCGGAATCACATTTTATAAAGATTTAAGATGTAAATCTTGTGGTAAGGAGGCTTTAGTATAAGTAGTACTACTGTAGGTAGTAGTAGTAGTAGCAGTAGTAATGGTAGCAGTAGAAGTATTAGTGGTGGTAGTTAGTAACAATACTAGTAGTAGTAGTAGTAGGAACGGGTTAGAAGCCTCGCAGGGGTTGGTTGGGTTCTGTTCTCGATATATGTAGTAGTAGTAGTCGGAGTAGTAGTAATAGTAGTAGTAGCAGCAGTAGTAGTACTAGTAGTGGTGGTAGTAGTAGTAGTAGTAATAATAGCAGTAGTAGTAGTGACTCTTCCAATTCCGGTGACAAAGAACTGGGGGGAGCGGGCTATACACAAGCCACCGGGTGTCTGGAGGATGAACCTCTATATTATGAAACGTAAATAAATGAATATAAATAAATAATTATATATGAGCATATAGTAAGTGTAGTTGAATAATAAGACTCCTTAAAGTATATGTTTGCCCAGTTTATTCTCTTTCGCCGCTGGTTAGGGTCGCGATTTAAAAACAGTTGTGTGACTATTTGTGCATGATATTAAATGTTCAAGCAGTGGCCCCGACATCGAGAGTTCGCATGGAAGGGAATGTTGTATACATGGTTGGCTATATTTATACCTTGTAACATGTCTGTGTAACTGTAACTCAAATGAAAGCATCGCAAGTGGAATGAATCGGTCGAGTAATGGAAGGAATAGTATTGCTGGAAAAGATTAGTACTTCGTAATCTTTTATAAAATTTCCCCCATTTATATATATTAGTGACTCAAGTAAACCTGAACTGTGAATGTTTGTATGGGTTGACGGTATACTCGGCCTGACGCTGTGAGTAGTGTTTATTAAATATCTTCGTACATTTCAAGAGAAATTACAGAAGGTTGTAACTAATTAGCGAATTGTTGTACAAGTAAACTAGACGTGTGCCCTTAACATTTCACTTGCAATATCACTTGTTTGCTGTTTAGTTTTTTGTCTTCAATATTACATATATGGTACAAGTTAGTTACCCTTTACATAGATGATGGGATGGATAAAGGCGATTATACTATATTTACCACGGTAAAATGTTTCTTTTCCCTTAGCAGACACCAATATTCCCCTCTTAGTGTATTACTATTAATGTTTCTAATAATAAATTTATTTAGAATCAGGCATCCAAGGTTTGATGCGCTAGCGCTAACCAAAACTATTTGATAGTACAAAGTTATATTTATTTATAGTTTTTTTTCTTTTTATCCAAGTTTATGACTTCCTCTGTAATTTTGACCAACATCTACCCCTTAGTTATTCTGGGGAGTCCGATGTGTTTCACTAGAAATCTCTAAATTAAAAGACTACACCAACCTTCCGGTAGACACGGCTACAATCTCCATGAGGTTGGTCAAATACAGAGGGTGGTAAGAATTTCTTAAAGTTTCTATCCTTTGTGAGTTTCTTATCGTGCGACTTATTCTCGTGGAGAGATATTTTAGGCCACGAATTAAGTTGGCCGCCCGTTTCGGCATATTGACATACAGTTTTGGCTTCGAAGTCGGCGATTGTCAATTTTTTTTTAATCGGACTACGTCCTCTATCTTACTTTTCTCGGTATATTTCTGTCTTTTCCCTGTTTACATATCCTCCGATTCTCTTCTCTAAGATTCTTTTAAAAAATATTTCTTGCAACCTACTCTTTTCTTTTTGTTTTCTTGTCGATTTACATAACCATTTAGTATAACTGATTCAAACTTAGAGATATTATCTACGTATTGGTTTGGATTTACACGAGATATCATAGGTTATAACTTGGAGGGTTATGTACCTTCGTCTTGTATCAAGGGACAATTTAACAACGCATAGTTTAACCCGCTGCAGTCGACAACGATTATCGGGTGGATGATTTAATTATGCTTTCATTTTCTCCGCAGTGAAATAACGTTGTAGTACTTTATACAATTTGTTTTAAACCTTGGCATATCAAGAGAAATATTTCGTGATACATGACCATCGCAGTCATTGCGCTCAATTTGGTTGAATACCATACTGTAAAGATGAATCTTTCTGATTAGGTTTTCGTGGGCTCACGAATTTTTTACTAACTTCTTAATTTTTATTTTGTATTTTAACCTGCTAAGACTTCACTATTATAAGATGTTTTATAATATTCATTTATTAGTATATTATATAGTGTATAATATTTCTCGGTAATGGCTGCTTGCTGCTTTGAATACCTACTATTTTCGAATCACTAAATATTAAGTAAATGTGAACTTGTTTTTTGTTGTGTGGTGCGGTTACTCATCACATTCATCGAGTTTCTTTATTGTATGTGATATATTTACGCAACCTTGAGATTATAGCGAACGGAGTAGTAACTGTAAATTGTAGAAGATGAGTAAATATATGTATTTTGAATTATTAATATGTAACAGTTGAACTTTTTTTTTTTTTACTGAAGATGTTAACATACGTCGTTTTGATGCAGATGAAGGTTTCATAGCTTTTCCCCATTGGTTGCGAAATAATCAATACGTTCGTTACTTTAGTTTTATGAATTCGACAAATAGAAAATTTAGATATAGAGTATACCGCCTTGCACTTAACTGTTATCCTTGCCCATGTGATGTATTTTGACCTATGTATATGTCTAACATCTATGTTTCACCTTACTAATTCCATGGTCCGTGTAGTGAAGAGGCAGGTTATCACGACTCATGATTAACATGAAATACATCCATAAACATTGTAAAATCAGAATTTCTCTATAATTACATCCCTATTTCCCTTTCCGCTACTTATGAAATTCAAACATCGAACAGTGTCATTCGTATAACTGACCGTGATCGCTTCATAACACTGATAATCAATGTTTCTAATATAGTTCCAAGTTTCTATGACAAGTCCACCCAGGGTATCTATCATAATAAATAATCCTACTGATTCGTCATGTGTATAAGTTGTATTAGGGTAACGCTGATTTTCAAATATTCAAGAAATCTCGATCTTGACTATACACGTATTTAAGTGATGAGAATAAAAATTCAGTTTATTCAGAAGTGAGTACTGGAAATTCAAGTGGTTTCGAAGACTAATATGATACAGGTTGTCCGGAATGTTACTGAAGCTTTCTAAAAGTGTATTGTTTTAATATGGTCAGAGATATAGAAAAAACATGCATTTTAAAGAACTCAAAAAGTTTACTTGGTCTTACTTACAAGTCATTCTAACTCAGTGTAACTCCATGTTAGCTCTATTTGTATCTCTAATAATATCTAGAATGAACTAAATCTCTCTCCACGTATTCCGTAACACCTGAGGTGTTACTGAAGCAATCGCATACTTAATACGGCTCTTCAGTTCATCAAGGTTACGCTCCTTTTCACCAGAATACACAAGGTCTTCCACATACCCACACATGAGGAATTCCAGGGTGTAACATCAGGAGAGCGTGGTGGCCACCTAACTGGCCTATCGCGACTTATCCAACGGTCAGAAAATTCAGTATCAAGGTACTCCTTCACTTTTACGCTCCTATGTGGAAAGGCACCATCAAATTCGAATATCACTTGAGGTTGCAAATGTTGTAACTGGGGAACAGCAAAGTGTTGAAGCATATATAAGAACACATTTTCTGTTATGGTTTGCTCTATGAATAAGAAGGGGCCTTGGGACTTCTCTAGTGTGTTCTATGTACACATACGGATTCTCAGACACCCATATCCTAACATTCTCTCTTTTAACACAGCCCGACAAGTGAATAGTTGTCTTATCAGAGAAAGCAACGTTCAATAGGAAATTATGGTTACAATCAATCCTGTCCACAATTACAGAAGCAAATCCTGCTCTCTGTGGCTTATCGTTGGGCTTAATTTCTTGCATAAAGTGCACCTTATACGCGTACAAAAGTGATTGTTTGTGTACCACATGGTGCACTGTTGACTTTGGAATTTCCAATTACTTGCTCGCTGCACGAATTGACTTCCTCGGGCTACATTAGAAACACTCTCATTGCTTCCACATTTTCTTCTGACACACGCGATTTACCACCGCTGTGTTATTTCACTACATTTTCTGTTCATAAGAATTGATTCTTCCACGCCTGTATACTGTTGTGTGATGGAGAATCCTTGTGGTAAACACGTCGAAAGTTTCGTTGAATTTGAACAACACTTTTTTGTCTCCGCAAACCACCACGCGCATTGTGCCTTTTCGACTGCCGACGCTATCTCTGTTTATCGGCGATAACAGCGCAGTCACATGTAATTGTTTAAAAATGAAAATTTGTTGAAGAAACCTACTTAAGTTTTCTTCAATACGAATGACTTTTTTCTGTATCTCTGACCGTATCAAAACTACACACTTTTAAAAACCGTCTCTTCCATTGCAGACAACCTGTATTATCTAATGACTATGTAATTCTAATATACAGTAGTTTGAAATAAATAAGTATCACAGTATGTGTACTTTGAAAAAGAGATACTGCGTGCATGGACATCTAATGAGCGAAATAGGGACACGCTAAACAAATATTATCTCAAACGACGAGAAAATAGACTCGTATAGTGAAATCTCTTTTGTTTTCTTTTATTATTTTTAACTAGCAAGATTCGATCTGTGGTCATAAATTTTCAATCCTGTTGTAGCCTGTGTTGAATTCTACCATTAAATATGGATAGACATGTCTTAACGTTCTATGTATACTAATATACAGGGGCGGATACAGGATATGATCAAGGGAGGGGCAAAACCATATTTTGCCGTTTTATCCAGTGTAAAGCAGGATTGAAGTCCATTTTGTCCAGTATATATCTGAGCATCAAGGGGGGGCTATAGCCCCTATAGCCCTCCTTGGACCCGCCAGTGCTAATATATATATATATATATATATATATATATATATATATATATATATATATATATATATATATATATATACGAGCGATACCTTTATGTAACTAATATCTTTTCTCGGGTTCTTTTTATCAGTAGTTGTGATGGATGGTAGAAAACTGTAGTTAGGTAATAGTTTCATTCTCAAAGCAATATTTAACCGATTTAACTGTATGAATTCATTGTCAAATATAATATGAATATGTGGCTGAATGCATGATAATCCTTAGTTTTAAGTAGTGAATTCTAAAGTATAATGCAAATTAATAATCTTCCTTATGTGTATGTTTTCATTGGAAATATGTTTAAATGTGATTCGTGACCTAGGTCATGAAGGTTACTAATACGTTATTAATTCTAATCGGCTCTATAAGGCAAGCCGAAGCAGCAGAATGAAACTAATGATATTAGCAGTTTCGTTCGAAACTTCAAGAACTCTCATATATGGAAGATATGCTTATAAGCTGGATTTTTCCCTTGCTACCTCAAACACGTCTTTGGTTCACTGCTCAAGATTCAGTAAATGGATGAAAATTATTTAATACTCAGAGATGAATAAGACAATTAATTTTAATACTTTTCACCATCTGGGCTTGTCAGGGCAACTCCAACTTGTGCAGTTACCTGGATCCAAGTCAGGGTTGTATGAGTGAAGGTGAGTCTTACCATGAATAGTTCAAACTATGTTCTCGAGTAATAGAACGGGAATATACAGGATCATCTGTAGCTATCTTATTTAAGTTTCTTTACTGTATTTCGATAATTATCCCGAACTCTTTCCCTCCCTCTTTCATCTTCTTCTGTCTTCAGCATGGACTATTCCAATATTCCTTCCTGTTAAAATTTATTCTTTTCTTTATTATCTTCGCCAGAATACAGTTTCATCGGAAGCCCTTCCTAACCCCTCTCTCTCTCTTCCATTCTCCCTCTCCTTCTTGTACCACCTCCTTTACCTTCACCTTTGCTTTCCTTTATATTTCTCTATTTAAATTAAAACCGAAAGTGGAGTATTCTACAATTTTACGCTTGACCACATTGGTTTGAAGGAAACAACGCTATTCTAAAATTGGCATTCACATTAGTCTTATTTTAAAAAAAGTTGAAGAGTCAAGGGTAATTCTAGGTTGATACTTCAAGTTTTCAAATTTGGTGCACTTCTGTGGAAGAAAGCCCTGAAACCCTTTCACAATCTAAGTGCAAGTAAGTCAGCTAGATCGATCACCATTCCCAGAGATCTGTACAGAGGAATTGGATTTTCTTTCTGTTCTTTATAAAGACACTGTAACCTTCAGTTACAATTGAGGTTGTATATTTTTTCTCGGTCCGAATAATTTTCACCCGTTCTGTGTGTTATTCGGTTTTACAGTATAATATTCGGTTTTACAGTATAATATTCGGTTTACGTACTAAATCCGTTTTGGTTTCTCTTCAAGTAAAATTAATTCAGAAGTTTCAGAATTATTAAAGTAAAATACATCTTCCTGAAATAATTTCTTTTATTTATATATTATTTTACTTCGTAAATTTTGTTTATGGGCAACTCATTTGGATGATTTATAAAATACATTCTTATTTCGATGTAATTCATAGGAGTAATTAGGTGGAATTTTCTGAATTTTTCCACCAATTCAATATTTGGTAGGATACTTTAGATTCCCCTCATACCGATGAGATACCCATATTCTACTAAAATTCGATTTGTTCTAGTTTTTTTACTATTTTTCATTCGTTTTGTATTTTCTGCCGCGAAATTTTCAGCGCCGTGATTGGGAACTATATTCCACCTCAGTGTTCTGGCGCGTCTTTACCTTGTCTTTTGTTTGGTGTCGCTTGTTGGGTTAATAATGCCATTTGCTTCACAGAAGTAAAATACAATAAATTGGCAAGAAATCCATTGAATAACACGGTAATAATAGTTTCGTTTAATAAATAAACAATTTGAAAGCTGTTGAGAGCTCTGAACTATTAAGATTTGACGAAATAAATAATCAAAAAGCTACAAATATGAGAGTTCGCGTCGTGATCGCCATGTATGAACCTGAAATCGTTCTAGAACAGACCTGAAGAAACAGTGCATTGGTATACGAGTTTTGTGTGCTCTACAAACTAAGATTTCGAAATTCGTCTTCCATTCCAAAATATTTACTTCACCCTTAGAATTCAGTTAGGTTGTGGCAACCTGTTCTGGACATAGTTTTGTGTGTATTATATTGTAATTTAGGAACATATTGTGGTGTACTTTGATTTGAAAATATGAGAGTAAGAATTTGTATGGACTCCTATCTTACTCTTAGTTTGTCATAGCTTCCAACGTATGTGTTGAATAATTTCTTGAAGGTTCCCTTCTCTTCAAGAAGTGAATCTTCCTTAATCTTCTTTGGTATATCATTCTAGGATCACTAATAATTTGATTATAATTGAAAAAATGGGTAAGTTCTGGTGCAAGAGATACCTAGTTCTAACTATTCCCATCCTTTTCAGAGTTAGAACCGACCAAAAAAATGTGGTGATGTTAAGTGAATTTTTTAGTGTAGATATGCCGTTGATGATTTTGTGTAGTAATATGTGTTGTATGGGTAGTTGTGGCTTGTTATAATGTAGCAAGTATGTATAAGATTGTTATTCACTTATTTAAAGACGTGGTTTAGTAATTATTCATCTCTTTCGGTTGAATTTCATAATTAACTCATCTCTAAATTAAAGTCATTATAATATTACACACTTTTCTCGTTATATGAAATAGATAGCTTGTTGTAAATAGTACACTAACCATTTCAGTACAAAGTTTATTGTTACATTACAGCGCTCTCTAATCGCTAGTGAACAGTCGCTTCTCGTTTGTTTATGAACATAGTTAAGGAGATTTGAAATCGCCTATTTTTCATTTGTATTTAGAATTATTGGACAGCCACAACCTATATGAGTAACCAAATCGTCAAAGTACATTACCGATTACGTTCTGTAGTTAAATAATTAAATACTAAATGAAAATAAACTTCACATTCGCGTTTTACTACAAGCTATCATGCAGAACGCTACTCAGTCATTCCATAATAGCTTTAAAATCTTCTTTTCCTTGCTTTTAGCAAATACTATTGTTGAGTTCAGAATACAAATATATTTTTAATGTGTACCTTATTGAAATACGAATGCTTTACACAGCAATTTGCATGTTAGAAGTGTAAATAAAGTAAATAACACTGAATACTTCTTGCCGATTACTTAAATGATGACTTAAATGATATATTAATATATTCTATTTCCTTTTGCTCTTGTTTGGTGACGCCTGAACTAGTTATGGAATATTTGCACCTCCCGGTCCCAACACGCGTTTTGGTGGGACGTGATAAATAATCCTGTTCTATCTTTAATACGTATGTAATGTGACATGTAAAGTACAACGGTTCATGGTCATTAATTTGCGTAGGTAAACGTTTGGAGAGTATATAGGCAGCCTTCTGTAACTACTAATTCTAGGATGACGAAACTTTTAGTTATTTAGTGATTTTGAATTAGAACTATAGTTAATAATTAGTAAACTCAACTAAAATCAAATTTTCGGCGAACAACTGATCAAATTACATGGAACTATTTTGGACTAAATAACCATTTCTTTTATTTTTTTAAGGAAGAAACATTCTTGTGGAAATTTTATATAAACTAAAGTTTACCAAGCGAATATTTTCCATGGTTTATTAATATCGGCAATTCTAATTGATTTCTTTCTTTCATTTGAATATTTCTAACTGCATGTGAAACGGATTATGATATTTAAAGCTGTGATAAGTTCTTGCTTTTATAATGAATATTAAGTTGTTAGATAAACAAAATTGAATCTTAAGCGATATTGATTAGATCATTTATAGTTTGAACACCGGCTTAATTTATAAGGTAATTGAAACCAGTATTAAGCAAATTAATTGCATTCTTCGTTTTATTTTTTATAGTATTTGCTATTTAAGAAGATTTTTTTCTTTTTTTACGGTCTTCTATCTGTGCTATATCCTCTGAAGGTAAGATCTTGGTTCAAAATTTATTTTTGTCTTTTTCTTCTTTCTTTCAAAACTTCAGAATTCAAAATTCCCTTGCGCTTGTTACTGCCTTATTGGCTCCTATCAGGATTGCTAGGATCCTGAACCAGGGGTTGATAAGATTGAGCTGAAGTTAGACTTAATACATGTTTCTCTTTTTTTTTTAACTTGGACGGCCTATGCCGGATTTACAATATAAATGGAGACAATATGCGAACGCTAAATACGAACATACTATAGTTAAAAACGTAGATTCTACAGGTAACGCTAACTCCGATAACAGTCATTCTCTCTAGAAGCATCTTTCAGTGTTCCAGCCAGAATCATCCTGCGCTTCGCATTTGGACTTTCGGAATGACCTTTATGTTATCATTCGGCAGAGTGGATCAGAGAAAAGTAGGAACCGTGAAAACAAGGAGGATCTAGAATTTCATCAGCGTGTATGTATATTCTATTATACTGGTCTGTATTCTTCCCGATTCCTAGAGTGGAAACCCTACTTTAAATACCTCATTTACACGGCTATTTAATTGTCCTTACAGTGCACAGTTTTAGACAAATATAAGTAGCAGAAGTTTCATAGTAATAGCGTTGAACACTTCCTACTTCGTATTTCGAATGTTAATATGTTATCTTTGAATTTGAATACTAGAACTGCGAATAAGTAAAATATATATTCCATAGGGTATTCTAACAATCAAATTTATTAGATTTACTTTCATTCAAAATAAAGTTTCTCATTAACTGTTAAATCGAGCATATGCAGTTTTAAATTGAGATTTTATTGTTGCTTAAGTGATAGAAAAAATTAGATGTTAGTTGTGTCATGCCTGAAAGAGCAAATATAATGTCAGCCGCGAAGTGTTTCATTAAATGTTCAAAAATACCTATCCATGAATTACATTGTGATACATGGAAACTGTTTGAAAAGCAAGGAAGGATATTAATAATAATTAAAGAGAAGTAGAGAAATTTCCCGCGCTTTTTGCTAATCAAGAATTTAGTATTATTATTATTAGATTTTTGCTAATTAAGTTATTTTGTAGTTTAGTATCGACCACTTTCGACTGAACAAACTCCGAACTATACCCATTAGCCTATTAGGTGAATTTGCTCTTTGATGCGGTTTGATGTGTTGAAAAATAAAGGTGGAGTTGTATTCAGTGGTGTATGGGTGCCACAGTGTTAGTAGAAGAAAGTATGAGAATAATTAAAAAGAAACGAACTATTTTCGAAGATAATGACTGTCCTATACAAACCATCAAGGCGATTCGTTTCCGGAAAAGAGTCAAATAATTCGCGGAGAAAGATCAACACCATATTTAAACAATTTAAAATAAAATGGTCGGGAGATTATGTACGTCATTTTAACGGATAATGGTATGCCCAATACCCGTGGTTGTGTGGGTGTTATTAGGTAAAGAATTTGAGTTGATTTTAAGTTTAACGTCCCTTTCAGTAGCTAGGCTATATGAGACGGCACCTACTGATTAACGTGGAATCCGAACCACATAAGCTCCCGCTAGGATAAAGAATTTGAATTTAACATTGCTAACTTCGATAGATGAATACAACATGAAAGTCTTAATTAGTCCCACTTGTTTCTTAACTTTACAAGAACTACCATTAAGATGTAGGGACGAGTCATCTGCATCTACAAACAAAGTTAATATCTTAGAACTGTTGAAGTTGCTTGCAGAAACTGAAGATAAATCGTATCATCATTAAGGGATTTCAAAGTTTTTTCAGGAACTTCTATGATTTAGAATAACGTAATTGACTATTAACGAAATGAAAAGAGAATTCAGGAGTTTAAATTATGTTTTCTTTGTTATGGACGAAACCACTGACGTATCCAAAAAATTACAGCTCTCACAATTCTGTCCTATGTTGCTGAAGACGGAAAAGTGCAAAATAGATTTCTATAGAGTTTAGTGCTTCCCATACCACAGTTCACTTGTCCCAAATTGTGCTTCAGTGTCTGATTGATTTTCAACGGTGAATAAAACTTGTTGTTCAAGCTTACGAAGGATTTCATGTTATTGTTGGTGAACTTGGGGAGCTGCAGGCTCTTTTTAAACAAAGGAACACACAAGTCATATCTGCTAATTGTTATGCCCATAGGCTAAATTTAGTCTTCGAAGAGACCTTTGATTGTACAGAAAAAAGTAAGATTTTCACAATTGCGTCGGGACTTCTATTTTGTCGAAAACTTAAAAAAGAACCAGTGCCCTCGTTTCTACAGTCAAACATATCTTAAGCACAAGGTGGAACTATAGAAGTAGGATAATTGATGTGCTGTAACTTTAAAGATGGGACATTACTGGTAATGTTAAGTTCGTAATAGAAAATATAGAAGAATGGAATCATCAAACCAGTTTGTGTAGGAGTATACTATAAAATCTTCACAAAGTTTTGATTTCAATTTTATCCTTCAACTGTTTTTTGTTGCATTTTCAATTTCACAAATTTTTATTATTAAGTATTCTGCCTTTTGGCAGATCCTGGGACTAACGTATTTTTTCTTTCCTTTTTCTTAATTTTCAGTTTGAGCCTAGAAACGTTTTTTCATGTTTCTCGATTTTTCAGCTTCCTTTTTAACTTGAAATGTTTTCTTCAATATCTCACAAAAGAGAATTCATAACAGAGGTTATTGCGGAAAGAAAATAGATGACTTTCAAAAATATCTAAGATTATTGAGAGACAATTTCGATTATACTTGGCAGAAAATGAAAACCACTGAAAAACCTGAAGAGCCACATTGTTTAAAAACGTAATGACCAAATGAAGTGCGACTTGAAAAAAAGTAAATGCATAAACAAAAGCGTTGCCTATGTCTATACAGCGCACCTGAAAGATGTGCATATACTTCGGCAGAAGATTCGTAACATCGAAAGAAAACAAGTCCTCTTGCATGTTGTTGAATTTCTCGTCATGTACGAGTGACAGTGCGTGTGTAAAGCGGGCCACAGAAATTCTTAAGGTACAAATTCCGTGAGATAGGCAGCCCAACTAACGCCGCTACAAGATTAATTAACGCCTGGTAGAGTAGCTAGAACAGCAGCATGAAGTTTCCTCACCTGTTGAAAGAACAAACCGTAAAGTGTGTTTTTCTGCAGGAGTGAGGAGAAAAGCTGGGTGACGAAAAGATAAAAGGGAGTCTTTGCTTACTTGTACTCACAGTAAACAGCACAATACCAGAAAAAAATACGAACACCAGAGGCGCCGATGAGAAGTTAACAGTCAAGGGAGTTAAAAAATCTTAGAGGGATTATATAAACAAGTATAGAAATGTTAAAAAGATAAAGAGCGTTTAAAGAGTCTGAAAATTTTCATGGCTTAGACAATATTCAGTACTATGTTCAGTTCGCAGTAGAAAAAAGCGAAACAATTTTTCATGAATCGAAATATGTTCTGTCTCCTCTATGGAAAAATTGAAGAACTATTTATGAGTAGGATTTTTTTTATCATTTTGAAGCAAAAAGTAAAACAACTTCAACTAATCACAACCAGGTATTTATCTTCTATTGCTAGGGTTGAGCGTCCTTAACTAATTTAAGTATGAAAAGAGGTGAATTTGTCTACGTTTCACTTTCAAAGCCTTCTTTTTCATTTGTTCCTGTTTACTTACAAGAGATGAGTATCTGTAAGTGAAAAAATAAATTCAGGCAATTTTGGACATTGATATTTGTAATTGCAATAATAACAATTGGACTTACACTACTACTTGGCTTTCAAGACATACAGCCTGTAAGTTATTAGAGTAGCTAACTACTGGAAACAACACATTTTTGAAACGCTATACTAAATAAATTAATATATAAAAAATGGATGTAACTATGTGTGCCTGATCATCACGGCCAAATTGTAAAGTAAAATGAAATGACTTTCGGTATATAGTTAGGCCTTAATCCAAATTGTTATGTTATCATATCACTTTCATTATAATAATAACTTAAGAAGGTAGCGGGGATCCGAATTTTAGCGAGAAGAAATTGAGTATCTCACAAGGCGTTAGACTTAGAAAGCTAAAATTCAGTATATTAATTCTCTATTGAAAATGAACACGTCTCACAGCATTTTTTAAAAATTCTTCCTGATTAAAGGGGTGGCACTTTCTATATATGGAATATTGGTAGTGGATTGGTTTGTAAAAATAATTGATAATGATTGATATTAGTTGAGAAACAAATTCACAAACAAATAGAGAAACAGAAACCATGTGCTTTGTACTATAATAATTGCTGAAGCTTACGTTAACTATATGGAGTTCTTAAGGCCCAGGGCAATCAACTAATAAATTTTTGAGGAAAATAGACATAAAGTTTGTAATGTACGCTAAATGACAAGGAAGATTTAAGTTTGGACTGCACGTGGGTCTACCTACCTTGATTTGGGACTTTCAAATTTCATGCTTTTTTCCACTGAAAAGTATCGATAATTTAACAAGGAAATAATTATACCCATGATAATTTAATTGAAATTCATCGAAATTTGGCCCATAACAAACACCTTACCATGTTATATCGTAAAGGTCAGATCCATCGTAATTCAAACAGACCGGTGCTAGAATGATTGACCGTAAAAATTCAAACTCCGATTAGTTAGAATTTTACAACCTGGTTTTATTATTACAAGATAAACACTTTAGTCAGTAGAGAAGAGGCTGTGTATCATATGTCAGAGTTGATAATGATGTGTTTGGTAGGTGGTGGGTCGGAGCGGATCAGTGGGTAGTGGGTGGGAGTGGGTCATTGTGAGTGGTAGGTCCGAGTTATCATGGTGGGTGGTGGGTCCGAGTGGGTGATGGTGGGTTTTGGGTCAGAGTGGGTCGCGATCGGTGGAGAGTCATGATGGATCATGGTGGATGCTAGGTCAAGTTTTCATTGTCCCACGCCATCACTACCTCAGAAAGTTCAGTGCTTGCGGTCCCGTGTTCAATTCACGGTGGGAGTTCCTTTGAAATTATGTATGCCCTCTATGTATCTGTGTTCGTGTTCCTGTCGTTTAAGGTTACTGGAAATACCTGTAAAAAGAGTATTACTAAGTACAATGAACACAAGTGACGGCGATACTTTCGGTGAATCAGTAAAGAAAGTGGTCTGATGCACTGAATATATATATAAATTTGTTTTTTAATTTAAGTTTGAAGTCTCTCGACTATAACATTTTATCATGACAGAAATCAGTGTGTTTCGTCGTTATCGTGAACGTGTGTAATGTTCTTCATATAGAAGTGATTTTTGACTCTTACTTACCTAAGGAGTCTTAAAGTAGTGGCGTGAGCATTTGTTTTGTAATTCATGGGTCCCGGCTCCGATCTTCACTGCGGTAAGTTGCTTTTATCAACTACAATATCCATACTTCAGATGTGTAATAAAATGAAACAATAATTAATTTCTTTCGTTCTTACAAGTTGGAGTGGAGAAAACTTCCTTCAAACGAAAAATACTAGCAAAATTACGTCATATGTTTGTCTACAAATTAGATTCGTATTGAGTTAAAGCGTAACGTGTTTAGCAAACAATTCATGAATACCACCCGTAAGGGTTATGGTCAGAGCAAGGTATGAGTCATAAATGTGTCTGAAATGATATTGTTTCCGTGCAATTATTCCGAACGTCTTCTACTATTACTCCTACTGCTAGAAATAATAATATTTTCGTTCGCCATTTCCAACACGTTCCTTATATCTGTTTAACCAAAATTGTGAATAAGAACGATTTATTTTTATATTGGTATGTATATTTTGTTCAAATATCAATATAACGCATACATAATACAAAGTCGTTTATCCAAAGAAAGTGTGTTACTATGTATTGTCGCGAAAGACAACTCCTACTTAATTTTTGTTTAGACATCCGAAGTTTCGATATTAATATAGTTCTGGATCTGACACCTTCTTCCTCCCCTTTCGTTTCCTCTTGAACACTTATTCCTGTAATGTCTGAATTAGCCTAACCGTCATAACCGTGAGAAGTAAAACTCTAAGATTTCATTTACTAATTCGTCGAAAGTAACTCTTATCCTTTACTTTTGTTTTCCTATCAACTTCAGTATGCTTATTTACATTCGAATAGGAGGAAATACTGAGGTCTTAAACTTTCAGTAATAATAATAATAATAATAATATAATTGTATTAAAAATTTTAAATTTGCCCTACAATTAGGCAAAACTTACAGATAAGTCGGAATTTCGGGAGAGTGTCTGGACCGGCAGGACACATCTATGCAATTACCAAAATTTTAAACTAAAGCGTTGCACTAAAGTTTCATGTAGAAACTATTCTAATGTACGTTTTGAGGAAGAACTGTAATAAAAATAACAATATCAATGAACACTAAGGTATATAAGAAACTAACTTTTAGGATGTGCATAGGTAATTATAAAAGCTTTGCTACAAAAATACCTACACAGACCATAATGAATTCAATGAACTCCGAAATACAAGGTAACAAAGTAGCGTATAAGATCCATTCTATAAAGGAATCGTTACTTAAAGAATGGACACACATTATTTCGTGAATCTTGATAAAACGATAAATGTTTACGATACTTTTCATCTCGTCTCGATTTCCATCTCCTAAACGAGACGATAATTTGAGTTGGAGTTTTCCCGTCTTGAATGTAAAATGTTAACTCTCGTCTCAATTTTGTTTGTTTTGTTTCAGAAACAAGTTGAGAAATTTCTCTTCTCGTGAGCAACACTGAACAAAACCGAAATATTCAGGCCATCTGTTACACTTCTGGTTGTAATGTTATGCCCTGAGCGATAGTAAGCTTCCAATTTTTAATGTTCTATAAGATAATGATTATGAATATTATTAGTTTATTATTATTATTATTATTATTATTATTATTATTATTATTATTATTATTATTATTATTATTATTATTATTATTATTCCTGCAGATTTGATAGTTCAAGTATTGAAACATCCTTGTATTCATATATCAGAAGAAAATAAAACGTGTGTCATCGCCGATCAATCGCCATCAAAAACTCCAAAGTAAAAAAGGTACTGGTTAGTCGTGGATGCGCTTCAAATCGACTACCTTCAGATTACTTCATCACTTAACCATGATTATTACGCAGCAATTGATTTGTCTTTAGTTTGTTTACGAGTATAATACAGTGCTCACTGTATTTGATTCAAAAAAGGAGTTTTGTATTTTGTTTTTTTAAAATCTGTAATGTTGATAATTTACTGAATGCAGTGACATAATGCCCTCCGTGTACTCAATTACATATTCCTGTGTTTTGCCAATCAGTGCGAACAGAAAAGGTTCCTTATTCAGGCGAGCCGGAAGAAGTAACGCTTTAGATCAGTGGTTATTGGTGTAGTTTCCTAATTCGACAACCCGTGTTCGATTCCAACCTTCGCCGTTTACACTTTTTAAAATGTTTCATTTACAAGGCTGAGCTCCAGTTGGATGCTGCTAAATGAAAGATGATCTCCAGTGGAGAAATTCAGTGATGATATATTCCTGAAAATAAAGGGAGGAAAATGAATGGAGGAAACGAGTTACAGAGGAAATTCTATCAATATTTCCATATTTGATATTAACCGTTAATTCCGTGCATTTTTAAGTTGTTGTTTATTGACACTATATTCTCCACTTTTCTCTTTGTGTCTCAGTGTGTAAAATATTGGAAATATTATACAAATCATGAGCCTTCAGTTACATTTGCAAGCTAATGTAAAATTAGACTATTATAATACGGATAAGTTCTCCAACTTGTTTCAGTGGTATCGAATTTTCCATTTTTAATATTTACAATAAATCACTGCATAAGAATATTTAGCATTTTCAAAAGTCATTTAACGAATAATAAAATCAACTATTTCTTCTTTCGAAGAAGTATTACGAATAAATCAGTACTGCCGAGACCTAGGAGCTCATGCCCTGTTAGACCTCCAAAACTTTCATTTGGTTCTTCCCTCCAAATGATACATCCATACTTTCAATTGATTTTCATGTAGGACTACTGCTAATAGTTTCAAAACACAGCGCAAAGCTTTGAGTTAGTTAAAAAAATAACCTAACTTATATACAGCATAATCTATCTGTATATTATTTGATACGCATATGTGTATGGTTATTTGAACTAAGTAAACTTGTTTATATAATCCTCATTTGAATTAATTATAAGATCTTCTCATCAGCGCCTCTGATATCCGTATATTTTTTGAAGTGACTGTGCATAGTTTTACGCGTGTATCATACAAACAAGAAGTACTGTGAGTACTAGTATTCAAAGACTCTCTTTTGTTATATCGTCAGCCAGCGTTTCACTCCATTTCTGCAAGAAAACACTCTTTACGATTTGTGCTTTTAACAGTTGGGGCAAATTCATGCTGCTGTGCTAGCTAAGACCAGGCGTAATTAATCTTCGAGCAGGTGTTAGTAGGGTTGCCTATCTCACTGATTTTGTACCTCAAGAATTTCTGTGGCCCGCTATACACCTTCTGTTGCGTGCCAATTGTCAGGATTTGAGTTTCGATTATAAGTTGATACCCTTGGCACTCTTTCACGATGCGGAACTCAACAATATGCAAGAGCTCTTTTTATCTTCTTCTGATGACACAAATTGTCTTGCGGAGTTTGTATACATCTTTCAGGTTCAGTCTGTATTTTGAATTTGTCAATACGGTGAAATAAAAAGTGAGTACTAAATTTCCGATTTTATGAAACTAGAGTTACTCGTAGTACCAACAACCGGTAACAATCGTTAAAGTGCACGTCGCGCCACTCGTAGTTAATGTTTTAAATTAAAAATACTAGTATAGCTTTTGTTTCTATTACTCTAGAGATGAACGAATCTATCGCAATTATGTATCAAACATAGAAAAATAAAAACAAAAATTCAATTTCCAGTGCTTTACAATTTGGTGTCCGATATACGGCCACCAAGATTACTGGACGTCAATTGTTATAGAGAAGCGCAATGTACGGCTGTCAAAATGATAACATATATATATATATATATATATATATATATATATATATATATATATATATATATATATATATATATATAGATAGATAGATAGATAGATAGATAGATATAGACAAATTTTTCAATCGCTACCGCATTTACTTTTCAATGCGTTGAAATATGTAATGATGGCTCTAACCGCCAAATTAAATATCTTTAACCGTAAGGAATTGGTAAACACGAATAACTTGTTATAGTAATTGTAATCCCACACATTTTGAACCTGTAAATATCTGTCGTATCAATACCTAAAACTGTATTTTTTTTTTACCTACTCCCGAGTTAGACTCCATTTCATTCATCTCATACTGCTCCATGTATAAATCGAAAACTGTACACATGTGGTGCAATGCCTTTTATGACACTGAAAGCAATTTTCGTAGCTTTCTATCAACTATAGAGTAAGAATACTCTTAAAACTCATTGACACTTAGCATTGATATTTCCAACATCGAAAATCAGAAAAAAAGATTTTGCGTCTTTTTTCACTTATACCTTTAAGTTCTTGTAGGGACGGTTAGTAAGAGTATTGTATGGTATTTCGTTTCATTTTTCTCTTCCTTGCAAACAAATACGTGGCTCTTATTTCTTAGACTCCATACTGAAAATTTTGATCATTTAAAAACAACACTGGAATGCGTTGTTACATTGTCGTATCTACTATCCGTATTACTCTATTTAGTAAAGTATTATGATACAATGTGTCCTACTGGCGATACATCATCGTGGGTTGTATGGTGTCGTCGTATGGCGTCATCGAAGCGATATATCAACGTTAACAGGAAACTTCCTTTAAGAGCGTTATATTAGAGCGAATTATATTATTTTTGGGTTTTAATTCTCTGATTGATTTGTGCAGGAGAACGGTTTTCCCCAAGACAGCCACAGTGGTTTCTATAATTTTCAATAGTGCACAGCCTCAGAGTGAGAAAATTGTAAGAATTTGTAGAAGACTATATTTGCTTTATTGTGATTGGCATTAGATGGAAATAGTGAAATTTATATTAGTATTCAAACTATTTCTCCTGGAATCCTTTCCGAAATAGTATTACTTGAGACATAACAACGACATTGTAATTCATTACATTTAATTTTCTCTAAGTAGTAATTAGCTTTTACATTTGAAGTATCGTATATATATATATATATATATATATATATATATATATATATATATATATATATATATATATATATTAAAATTAATATGTGAAATGTAAAGATAGAGACATATCCAAGAAACTATTAATAAAACTAGTAGTCACAAGAGAAATAAACGAAACAAAGTCCAGTTATTTATAACAAACGATAGTGCCCCCAGAAATACCGAAGAATGTAATATTAAGATATAGCCAATTTGCTTAAAATGGTAAACTCTAAGAAGAAAAGAAACAGAAAAATAAAAGTTCCATATAATCATTTGAATGAAATATAGAAATAATGGACGTACCTGCCATGTAAAAGTATTTCACAGCTTATTTTTCAGTTGTTACACAGTAGCTTATTAAAAGCTTCTAGAAAGTACCAAACGAAAGCCAGTCAAAATGTTTGTAAGTCAATAAATATTGACAAATAGTTAGCGTGTTATTTTGTATATGGTCGTGATGTCGCCACATAATCGATTACAATATTTCAAAATGTATATTATCTTTAGGGGAATCAAGTAGTTCAAACTAATGCCACAGAAGATATTTATCTATCTATCTATCTTTCTCCCTTCCTCTCTCTCTCTCTCTCTCTCTCTCTCTCTCGCTCTCTCTTTCTATATATATATATATATATATACAGTATATATATATTTATGTGTGTATTTATTGGCTTTGGAAAGACACAAAGGAATTTAATAATTCATTAAACGTGAACCAAAGAATGCCAACATCTTAAGTTCATATTCTACTTTCCTTTGTAGGGAATTTAGTTGAAGATATTTAGCAAGCCCGTTTGAGCATCCGGGAAACGAAGAGAACTCAGGAATCATTGACGCATCTCTCACTAAAATTTGGTCAGGATATATAAGGTCTATAGTTAGGAGCAGCATTTATTGATTAAGGAAATCGTCAAACGGAGGCATTAGAAAGAAATGATTCCCAGTCTTTATGTTGATCACGATGTAGCAAACACGATAATAAATAGCGAGATTTGACTTAAATATCTTAAGAATACTTTTCATTTTGATCTTCTAATATATAGTAAAACCTGAAGTGCTGAAAAAGACATTTCGAGTTCTAGCTTGAATATTGATCTACGAAACAAGAAATAGAAAATAAAGGGAGAAGAATTTTTTGTTGTCAATCTATCATTTTAAGAATATTTACTATTTTCTCCCATAATCCCGTATTCAAAGCAGAATCAGAAGAAATGAACGACTCCTTTTTTAAGGTTGGCAATTACAGAGAGTAAAACTGTAACTGTTTTCTATAATCAATTAAGTGTTTCAAGAGTATGTCATTTTAATTGCAATCTATTAAAACAACAAGTGGAAGAAATAAACCGCTTCTGGGTTTAATGCTTACAAAATTAGATAAAAAGAAGTAGTTTTCTGCCGTCAGTTAAGCGACTGAACAATATTTCCTATCTTAAATTTCTCTACTAGAGCACTGTGTCTCAGTGGTACTGTGCTTACTCCTGATCCATTGCTTCTCTGGTTCAATTTCCGCCAATTAAGTGTGTAGTGGACATGTCCGTGGGTTTTCTCGGTGTACTCCCGTTTCCTCCTACACAGCTATTTTACAATAATTCTTCCATAATCATTCAATCGCATTATTCATCTATCAATCTTCTCTAAAGGACATACAAACTGAAATATTTTATTAAATTTTAATTTCCCTAGTAAAATGTGTCAGAAATTGACAACTACTTCCTGCATCATAATAAATAATAAATATACAAATATTTCAGCATAGAAACAAAACAACTTGTTGTAGTGCTCTAGTGATATTGTTTCATGTTTGTGTTTTACCAAAATTATAGATTTATGATTTGTTTCAAGAAACGTTTAACTAGGGATGACTCCAAATTTGAACCTTGAATCTGGGCATAACCTATATATTTCCTGAAAGGGTTTGTCGAGCACGTTCCAAACCAGATTTCAATTCTTTCCCCGGAGCTGACCCCACATCTTCCTGGTTGGAAGTATATAGAAAACTTGACTTGTATATACTATATATTGAAGTACTTCACACGACTAATAGTTTGAGAATATAATATGAACTTACAGATCATATCCTATATTAAGTTAATTAATTCCGAAAATGGTTATTTCACTATAATGTATTATATTAGTGAAGCTTGCTATCACACTATAGAGTGATCGTGAGACAATGTGAGTTACGTGTGCCTCACAGCTTAGACACTATGCTACTATAGTAAACTTGTCTATCCTACTCCTTTGATTTACTTGTACTGAATGAACTTTCTAGTTATGTGATGTGTAAGGGCATTGTACCTGTGATTTCCAGACTTACATCTTGTGCTTAGTGATTCTGGGTTTGCAACACCGATGTTGCTGTGTTTACGTCATTTGGCCTTGACTATTCTGCTATCACCTGTGTTAGTGTTGTGAAAATTTATGCTGAACTCATCATTTCTCACCATATTATTTCTCTCCAGACTATAATTGCTGCTGTGACTTTCACTATGAAGATTGAATAGAACTACAAAAATGCTTATGCTTTTTTTTTTCAAAAAATAGAAAAGCTAATTTTTTGTCTCCAAAATGTTTTCATTCAGGACTTCGATTTCAGGGGGGATGTGAAGATACGTGCATTTGAACACATAATGCAATATTTTATTTCGGATTTTCGGACATTTTATTTTAAAATTCAATACAGTGAAAAGCATAATCGTTCATTTAATGTTCAATCACTTTTCGAATTCTTTTCCTAAATTCATTCGTTTTTCCTATTATTAAGCTTTCTTGCTGCCTGTTATTTCTTTCTTATATATGTATTTTCTTAATCAATAAAAACGACAGATTGTTTCCTTGTAAGCATTCCTATCATCATCTCACCTTTGGTTAGTCTACGAGCACGCACTTCTCATCGAAACTGAAGAAATAGTCAATGACCCAGGATATTAACCCGGAGGGACACCGAACAAAAACCTTTGAGAGACTTTTGAAAAAGGTTGTCCGGATCGTATGAGAGGCTAGTCAACATGTAGAAGCAGGAACCACGATTCCGAATTTACAAGAAGTTTAACTTGCTCTAACTTAGAGAGCACTTTCTCTTAGCTAACGTTGTAGCTATCACTTGCGATGAAAAATCCGTTAAAGAGCAATTTCGACTTTGATGAGATTTGTTGTATTCGCAACGTTGGTTTTCCGTCCCAGGTTTCGCAGACCCTTAACGCACGATTACCCAGTAGACCAGAGAGAAGGATGAACGGACATCAACTCAGTGGAAGAATCATATCTGATATGTTACATAAGAGTTGCGAAAATATGCCATACTCTTTTAGCAGCACTGCTATGTTACATATCAGTGGTTGCAAACATATGTATTCGTATTGTCTGCGTAAAGTATGATTGGAATATGTGTTCATAGACTTATGTAATTTTAGCTATGTTAAAATAGGGGTTGGAGAAAGGGTTCGTAAAGAGAACAAATACACCACGAAAAGGGTCGAAGAAGAGAACGAAAACATCCCCAAAAAGAGCTCATGAAAGAGAAGGAGTTTTCGGGATGTTCGATTTTCGATAGCTTGATGATACGGGTGGCATCACGTATAGTGGGACACTGGAAAATCAAGTCCTTGCTCTCAGGACGACTTGACAAAAAGATTAAATTTTCAAAAAGCGCGGTCAAGTGTCGCTCACCTACTGATACTCCTTGTTAACCCTCGAGAAGTCGCGCTGAAAAAGTAACGCGAGTAGTCGCGCGCGGTCAAAAGGACCGCACGAACATAATATGTTGCAAATATCGTTTTAAATATTTTTCTTGTATTAGAAACGTAATTTTGTATATTTTCTGATTAAGAGGGATTAAAATAAGGCAATTAAGAGGGATTATAATAAGTTTTACAATAATAGCTATTAGTTGAACCTACTATTAGACATGTACTGTTTTCTTTTTTATTACTTATTTGGATTAAAATTTTTTTTTCGTTACATATTTCTTTAGATAGATAACTACGTACTGGTTTTATTGAAAATTCTAGTTCTGATGACGATCTTTTGTTTTTGTCAACTCTTTGGTTTGTCTAAAATTAGAAATGCAATAGTAAATTAGTAAAGTAAATACTATATACACATAACAATAAAACAAAGCTTCAAAGCGCATTTTACATTCAATTATAGCTCACTCGTAGCCAAGCGGTTAGCATACGCCCCTCTGGCATCGAACTTCCGGGTTCGATTCCCGGTGAGAGCTCATGTGGTTCGGATCCCACGTTAAGCAGTAGGTCTACGTCTTACGTAGCCATGACGCTGAAAGGGCGCTAAATTGAAAGAAAATATAATCAAATTTACGTTGAATTATTTTACGGTCCTATTGTTTTGAAACTTCACCTATACAACACTACATTGAATTATTCCCGGTTATATTCAAATTTACACTGTTTTACACTTCATCGTCGCTTATTTCGGCCTCTGCTGCGCTGACCCTACATTCGGGGAATCGCTGGTCATTTCTGGGTTTGAGATCTTCAGACTGGCTCGCAGACTCCGCACTTCCACTTTCGTGTTCACTCACCTCTACATTATCTCTTTTGTTATGATCTTTCTCAGACAAAGCTTCCACGAGATCATCATGGCTGGTTTATCCGAATAGTCCATTCCTAACATTTCCCTCCGTTCTTTTAAGCTGTTAATTTCTAATTTCCTCTTTTTCCATACTTGGTATCAGTTTGTTAACTTTGTCGACTTCTCTTTTATCCATTAAAATAATATTTATGTTTATAAAGCTTAAAACATCTCCAAAGCAAAAGTCACGTGCAGAGCGAAACACTGAGAAAAAACATTACACGGTTAGTCGCGCGCGGTGGAAAGCACCTCAGAGTCACTAAACAATCACTAGTAGTTAAACTAAACAACGGATAAGGGAGTGATTGAGTAGGAATGTTCGGGAAGGTGAGGGGTAAGATTAGGTAGACGGTGGTGTCTGTCGGCAAACAGAGTGGGCACACGATAAAAAATAATTTCCCTGCCGTGCTTTTGACCGCGACGTGACTACTACTCAATTGACTAACTGCACCGAGTTGAACAAAATTGAAACAATAGTGGTTCATTTTCATTCGTAAGTTTCACGAAAATCAATAGAAAATGACTTAATGCTGCAAAATCTATGATGTTCGTTTGTGATGATAATTGGTTGTTTCCAATGTGCAAATTCCAATGCATAGCCATTTATTTATGTTTCGTACATGTCACAAATGAGAGTTTCACCTGCATATCACATGAAGGATTTTGGTTTCTGTTGCATAATATTTTCTCAGTGAATATTGAAACTGGAAGTAGTAGTAGATTTCCAATAATTCCGGGTCTAGCGGATACACTGGAGTGTAGATGGTTAATTAATTTCAGAAAACACTTTTTTGCTATATACAAATTAGCATTTTCACTCTATGGTGAACAACATTAAAACGAAAGGTGGTTCATTTCTACAAAGAAACGTTTCTCGCTTCCTGTTATTGCTTTGGCGCAGGGACCGGCTATTGCACATGTCTGTCTTAGATGCTTAACCAATTGTAGACAATCACTTCTTGCTACCTATTATCATTTTTTATTTATAGTAATCAACGAGAAAAGTGAAAATGATTAATTTCAACCACATCCGGTTTGAATACCACCTCCATAAACAAAGTCTATTGTTAACTTTTGATCCTCTATATCATTGTTGAAACTGATAATGGTCCATCAAGTAGTTCTTGAGACTTTCGTTTGCTGGACGGATGGAAACACACACAGTGTATAACCTGACCAGGATAGCAGTGCGGTTTTGGGAGGAGGACGCTGCAGTTGTGTTTGCAACAGTTACTTGATAAGCGCGTTGGGACAGGGAAGCGGAGAGTTTTACTCTGCAGTGTATCCAACGATTTTTAAAAGTTGCAGTTTCGGTGTTATACTGTCTTTCCGCTTAATAAAGAACGCCGTAAGTTATGCTCTCAGGACGACTTGACAAAAAGATTAAATTTTCAAAAAGCGCGGTCAAGTGTCGCTCACCTACTGATACTCCTTGTTAATCAATTGACTAACTGCACCGAGTTGAACAAAATTGAAACAATAGTGGTTCATTTTCATTCGTAAGTTTCACGAAAATCAATAGAAAATGACTTTATGCTGCAAAATCTATGATGTTCGTTTGTGATGATAATTGGTTATTTCCAATGTGTTAGAGCATAGCCATTTATTTATGTTTCGTACATGTCACAAATGACAGTTTCACCTGCATATCACATGAAGGATTTTGGTTTCTATTGCATAATATTTTCTCAGTGAATATTGAAACTGGAAGTGGTAGTAGATTTCCAATACTTCCGGGTGTAGCGAATACACTGGAGTGTAGATGGTTAATTAATTTCAGAAAACAGCTTTTTGCTATATACAAATTAGCATTTTCACTCTATGGTGAACAACATTAAAACGAAAGGTGGTTCATTTCTACAAAGAAACGTTTCTCGCTTCCTGTTATTGCTTTGGCGCAGGGACCTGCTATTGCACATGTCTGTCTTAGATGCTTAACCAATTGTAGACAATCACTTCTTGCTACCTATTATCATTTTTTATTTATAGTAATCAACGAGAAAAGTGAAAATGATTAATTTCAACCACATCCGGTTTGAATACCACCTCCATAAACAAAGTCTATTGTTAACTTTTGATCCTCTATATCATTGTTGAAACTGATAATGGTCCATCAAGTAGTTCTTGAGACTTTCGTTTGCTGGACGGATGGAAACACACACAGTGTATAACCTGACCAGGATAGCAGTGCGGTTTTGGGAGGAGGACGCCGCAGTTGTGTTTGCAACAGTTACTTGATAAGCGCGTTGGGACAGGGAAGCGGAGAGTTTTACTCTGCAGTGTATCCAACGATTTTTAAAAGTTGCAGTTTCGGTGTTACTGTCTTTCCGCTTAATAAAGAACGCCGTAAGTTATGTGGTTGAAGTGAACCATGCCTGCAGTAATGCAGATGTATTGTGAATAGTGATATATGAATATAAATTACCAATTTAAGAACAACATAGCACAATTGAAAATTCAGTGAGCTTCTACAGTGTATTAAGCAGATTGTATAAACATTGATTACGTTTCATTTGATGTCATTATAAAACAGAAGCAGCCTGTAAAACGCTGCTTGCTAGTTTGGTCGCAAGTTAATAAGGAGGGCGTATTTTTGTTGTAGTTGTTTTCTGCTTGTTGCTTAAGATGTTCTGAAAATAACTTCAATAACTTTTGAAACTGTTTGTCTTAACTTGAGCCAGGGGCGGATCCAGGTTGAACGTTTGGTTGGCGGTCGTTCGAAGTCAAATCAAAATAACAGTGTATTGCAAAAAAAAAAAAAAAAAAAAAAAAAAAACTTTAGAAAAGGAGAAACACCTATTGTCGCAATTTCTTGAACAGAAACGGCCACCTGCGATTTCGAAGGTGGACATTTTTTCTTAACAAGAATGCCAATGTAAGTAATTTCTTGGAATTTATTACTTCATATGACTTCTGCCACGTAAAATGAACAAAAAGTAGGATTACCTATTTTAAGTTTTATTTCACATATATAATACAAAGATGAAAATTCTTAGGTTTTATTTTTAAAATAAAAAAACTATCCTATTCTGGGGGGGGGGGGGGGCAATCGCCTCGTCCCTGGATCTGCCTCTGACTTGAGCATATGTGATTTATTACGGTCAGGACAAAAAGAACTGTGATAGATTGATTACAAGTAATCCGGTTACAAACAGTGCTGCTTGCATTTTAGTTCCGAAACCGGCCGCCTACACTTGTTCGCTGGTCAGGTAATAGTTAATTACATGGTGGTGTTTTTGTTAACCAAACTCTATAAAACTACTTTCTAATCTAGTCGTTGAGTGTTGTCTTCTCCAAACGGCGATACAAATGATATTTCTAATACTGATACCCATACTATTTGTGAAGTTAATTAGGGTACAGCGAATGCAGATGATATTAGGACTAAATAAAGTACGAATTAGCAAATGAGAATTCTGAAGAAAAAGTAAAACGGAAAGTAAAATTTGGTAACGATATCAAGAAATTAACAATATTACGGTATTAATAAACAATAATGAAATCACCTACAGAAATGTCTGGAAAAGATGTCCCCCGTCTCAGATATATTCACGATGTAGAATTGAAACATAAATCATTCTTATATGTCTCCACACCTTGAAAACAGAGTACTAAAAGTTTTTGTCTTTGTGCGTGTGTTGCGCTTCCAACCTCGTATGAAGACATTTACCATCAGATAGTGGTATATAGGTACATAATAGGATAGAAAAAAGTTTTTTGTCTGTTTGTTTTAACTTTGTAGTTACGAAAGAAGGGTCAATAAAAGCCAGTGACAAAATAATAAAAGAATAATACGTCATCCTCTCCGCCCAATTGTTTACTTTTAACACACAATTAAGAGAACAGCACAAAGACAGCAATTAAAATAGTTCACAGAAATATCAGGCAATATTATAACGAATGATAATGATTAGCTATAATATATCCTAACGCAAACACGATATAAGGAGGGTCGGTAGTGCCTCAGTGGTAGAGCGTTCAGAGCGTGGTAGAGCGTGGAGTTCAGGGTTAGATTCCAGCTCGCGCTACGTGAAGTTCGTGATGGACAAACACCATTTGCGTGGCATTTTCGGCTTTGTTCTGTTTCCTACCACATTCTTCATTTTACCATTGCATTCATTTCTCACCATCACCATTTTCTATAGCCTTGTCGGCATAATAGTGGGACGTAAAATTTAAAGATTTTCATTTTATTAACTTTTATGTCATAACATAACATCATATGTACTTTCGTAATCAAGTGAGTAACGCAAGTTTTTTCACGTTTTATCCCCGATGAGATTATTTAATTGCCACAGATAAAACCACACTTATTTATTTCATATATGTACAGTGGGCCACACAAATTCTTGATGTACAAAGTTCGTGAGATAGGCAACCCAACTAACGCCTGCTCCCGGATTAATTAAGGCCTGGTAGTAGCTAACACAGCAGCCTGAAGTTGCCCCGAACTGATAAAAACACAAATCGCAAAGAGTGCTTTTGTGCAGAAGTGGAGCGCAACGCTCGCTGACGAAAGACCAAAAGGGAGTCTTTTGATACTTGTACTCACACTAAACAGCACAATACCAGAAAAAAATATACGGACACCAAAAGCGCCAATGAGAAGATAACAGTCAGGGAACTTAAGTAATCTTACAATTAACTCAAATGAGGGATCATAAATTAGTTAACTTACTTCAAATGACTATACATATATGCGTATCAAATAATATACGGATAGATTATGCAGTATATTGCTAAAACCTTAAAACTAGGTTCGCAATCTACCTTAAACGTGACGGGATTTGTGACGTAAAAGGCAGATAGAAACTTCCGGAGGCATGTCAAAATGAGACCTTTAGTTTGGGTTGCGAACCCCAAACAATTCTCATACATGAAAACTACTGAATGGCCTTAACATCCACCCGGTTCCTTCAAGAAGTAATTTAAATTAATGCAAGTCTTGGGGGCGTAGATAGCGTAGCTCAAAATTAGAAACATGGGAGTAGAAATTCAAAGATAAAATTCGACAACACAGAAATAATTTAGAATAAGGATTTAATGAACTGATCTTGAATAACTGAATGATTACAGAGCATGATATGGACTGGTATGACTTAAAGACTAGACAGGACAATGCATAATCACTTACTTTTGGTAACGATGACGAGCAGGAGCTCTGATGGACAGAATGACGGAGTAACAAAACTAATTATAAATAATCTGACTCGCAGAGTTTCGACGTCAAAATAGAACTTCTCATACCCGGAAGAGATCCGGTAGTATTGATATGATTTTTCCGTCATGTCAACATTCTTGCACATTCTTTCTGAGTCTTCCTAGTTCTAGAAGTCATCGCCGGTCATTTGCATTGTAGAAGTCAAGGCACTCTAAATTTTCCATTGGATTATGAATCCTGAAGAATATTCAGACTGCCTCCACTTCATACATTGCCTGTTTTATACACATTTTAAAATTCAATTAAATATTTTGATTCATTGCTTTGTGGTACACAATAATATGTAATAGGTTATTTTTTAAGTAAACACAAAGCTTTGCGCTGATTGTTGAACCTATTAACAATATTCCTACCTGCAAATCAATTAAAATATGGATCGATTATTCGGGGGAACATCCCAGCCTCCAATTAAAATTTTGGGGGTCTAACAGGTCCTGAGCTCCTTGGTTCCGGTGCCACTGATTGATACATAATACTACTTCGAAGGAGGAACTGGTCCGATTTCATTATTCGTTAAATGACTTTCGAAAATTGGTACGAAGTACGCAGTAATATTGGTACGCAGTAATTTACTTGTAAATATTAAAAATGCAAAATTCGATAACTCAATTAATCGATAAATGTTAAAATTTGGGTGATTCGTATATTTTAGGTACTAAATCCAGAATTTAGATTGGAAATAAAATTATTGTTTACAATAAATGAAGTATTATACGTTGTCCACAAGCTACCATGCCAAATTGAGGCATCTCTCATGCCGCGTTCCATCTTTCTCACACAGACTCTGTGTATATTTTTTTTTCGCTGGCTATGATCCTATACAGTATCAAACAATTAGATTCTGATTACGTTCTTCTACAAAGATATATTTGGAATATACAAATTTGATATATATATATATATATATATATATATATATATATATATATATATATATATATAGGGTGTATCATTGATGCATGCCCAAAAGTGACAAGGTGATTGAGTACATCCAAACAAGTAAAAATGTTCCTATAAACATGGGCCTGATGCCGCTTGGTTTTCTAGATACAGGGTGTTCACATCTCGAGAACCTACAAGAGCTCCCTATGAGAAAGAAACGGAAATGTTCCATATACAGAAATAATACAATCAAGTGGAATTATGCATGTGCACATACATTTATATTAACATAAAGAATGAAACTAATCAACATTTGACTCATTGGGTTGACAATGTTGCCAGCCTGATACAAAGTGTTATGTTTTCAAATAGCAGTAGACGTCCACACTGTCAGCAACATATGAGAACTATGGGTCAATCTCTTCCTAAATATGGGTCAATGTCGTCCGAAGTTTATGTGTGGCATAAATGAACGCTGCGTCAAAATCATCGTCATCACCACCCGGCGTGAGTTCACGTGGTTCGGTTTTAACGTTAATCAACACGTCCAGGTCTCATATACTCTCACTGTTGGAAGGGAGGTTAATCTCTAAATCAACTCACGTCATTAAGAAGATAGTTCTTTGTTAAAAACCAACTTGACACCATACGTCCAAAATGAAAATTATTAATCCTTTTGATATATATATATATATATATATATATATATATATATATATATATATATATATATATATATATATACAGAGAGAGAGAGAGAGAGAGAGGGAGAATAATAAATATAGTTCTATTTCCCATAAGACCGCGGTGGCTCAGTGCCAGATCGTTAACCTCCGGTGGTTGGGGTCCCTGGTTCGAGCTCAACTCGCGTCGTGTGGATTTTGTGGTGGACAAACACCGTGCCCGTGGGTTTTCTCGTGGTTCTCCCGTTTTCCCCACTTCCTTCATTTCACTGATTTCTCATCTTCACCGTCTCCTTTAGGCTAATCGGCAAACGGCGGAATGTAAAGCTTAAAGATTTCATTTCATTTTATTTCATAATGCTTAGAAATGAATTAACCTTATGACGCCAACCTTTCAAAGATTTCGTTAATGTCAACCTGGTGTCCGTGCGGACCCCAACCAATAACGTTGTTAGTAGGCATTGTTATTAGGTTTTATTTTTATTATATTGTTAAATAGAGTTGATTAGTTTTATTTACTATAACATAGTAAAAATAAACACAGTGTATAGATAGATAGATAATAGATAGATAGATAAAACTCAAACCATTTTTTATTCTTCTGTTTAGATATCCTTGGTTTCCTAGCACACAGGAGCACACACACACACTCATCTCTCTCTCTCTCTCTCTCTCTCTCTCTCTCTCTATATATATATATATATATATATATATATATATATATATATATATATATATATATATTGTTATGTATTTTCTGAGATTGTCGTTACAATTGAATACACTTTCTTTCGTGAAATCGTATTTGAGATCACTTCTCTACTCTCCACCCAGTATGTCAAAGTTGGTACTGAGTCCAACTCTCTTTAAGCCTCGGTATCGAGACGTCTTAGGCTTTACTGGTTCGAAGATGATGAGAAAGTGCACTAAAAGTCTCAATAATGGGGGAGAGACTCGTATTTCAGAGGTAGAGCTTGTACTGGAAATCGAAACCCAGGTAACATATGAAGACTGTGAACTGAATCCAGATAGGGAGGGATAGCATGACTAAATTAAAGAGACCATTTCGTACTTTTTATTTATAAAAATAAAATAATAAAAATGAAAATACAAAGAATCTCACAACTCAGTTACTTGAAATCATAACCTTAAAATATTACTACATGACATGTATGGGCACAACCCATACATTACCAAACGGGGGCTAGAAGGTTATTATGCTAAGCCGCGATTGATTGAAAATAGTAAATTTAATAATTCGTACTCGGAACTTGCATTGGCTCAAAGGGAAAGTTATAATTTTCGAAGTGGGAACTTGGTCTCATTTTGAAGTTGAACTTTATGTTGATTCCTAACAAGTTTCAAGTGCTTGTCCCATGTTCGGGGGACTTAGAAAAATACCTACATACCTGATCTAGTACGGAGCGTCCGTGACAAAGGATCCAAGTGTACTTCACTAACGCCGGAGAACAACAACATGAGCTCGGCGAAAAGCCTCACTTATAAAGCGACTTCGTCCCACGCATTTCTGCTAGTTCTGACGTAGCTCTAGAACTACGTCACGAGCCTTGACGAGCTTGGAGAAGCTTGTTCACGCGCATGCCCAATAGTGGCCAAGACTTCCAGTTTTTTTTATGATTTTCATCCATCACGCCGGGGCTGAAGTATCTATTTTACATTTACTAATACATTTTTATTTCAGGTTTAGCTCTAAATACATAATGTTTTTATGTACTTATCGCTTGCGTGGTGTTTAATAAATTTACAGGCGCGACCCGGCGCTGTCATTTAGGTAAATCAAAGCCAGGGTCATACCACTATTACATGCGTGTGGGTTGGTGTCAATGAGGCATCAGATTGCTAATACAAGCAAAGCCTCACGTGACTCCGTTCTCCCTTTCTCTCGAAGCTTAACTGTGTAACAACATATATATATATATATATATATATATATATATATATATATATATATATATATATATATATATATAGTGGAACATTTTTGTACTACAATACATTCTGCTGATATTTTCTTATAATACATTTTCTTTATTTCTACGTATTTTTTGATCGCTCACGGCTTTAAAACGTATCCCTATGGATATCTCTTTTGCACCTTCTCATTTTCCCAATGACTGTTGTTATCTGAAGACTCATTCTCTGCGAGCCCGGTGCTTGTGAAATAAATCTTCAGTTATATTTCCTCCCTCATTTAACCATGGCTTTACAAGTCACTTCACCAGGTTTTTTATATTCCCTCGTTCATGGCCTACGTGCTGACAAATATATATTTTGTCTCTGAACGAATATTATGTTTCAGTATTGGAGACTCAGTAAATTTTTATACCGTATTTTCCGGGCATGCTTGGAAGTAAACACACACAAAAAGATCTTCCACATGTAGCTACCAGCTACTGGTCCATAGTTTAGAAATTTGGAGATCTGTACAAGCCGTGGAAATTCAGAACGAATATTTTCCAGAGTTCTCGGAATGCTGATATCATGTCTGTTTCCAGTTTCTCTTGACGACTTTCAATGTTATGAAATCCACTGGTTTGAAGCCCCTTGATTCCTTCACAACATTTGCTGCCAACTTCTGGTGTTCTGACGGGTTCTGTGCACTTGAGTTTCTTCCACGTGGAGCTGTAAATTCTGCAGTCTTTGTTCAGTGCTCTGCTGAAACGTTTAAACTTCGGCTAGAACACTGAGGAGGGCCATAATCAGAAAACAGGTCCACATCATGTTCATTGGAGTTACCGGTAATTTGGTCTCCTTTCCCTTTCCTAGACAATTCACGTTCATACTCGTATTGGTTGTCGTCCAATTCAACCTCAGTTTTCTCGATATAAGTTACTTCTAACATCCGTAGAATGCTTTCTCTGGGCAGTCCTAGACGAGACAATGTAACTAAATAAAACCCGAAACCTGAAACGAAACCTGAAACGAGACGAGACCTGAAACGTATAATTTCTGTATATTTGAGTAGTAATACTCCGGCAACTTTGAAATACAAATAAAATTAAACAATTTCCTCACAAATATTATACAGGAAATACACGTTCTGCTAAAGAGAATATATTTGTTTCAAAAATATGTGTATAGTAACATCCAAGAAGGTATCAAAATTGTAATAGAATAATAACACAAGGATTGCGCTGCCATCTTCTCACAATTTTTAAGACAACACAACTCACATGTCAGAGGAATAAATCTTTACTTTTATTTAGGTTTTCACTGTTAGGAATTACCAATTAACAAGCTTTATTTATCTATATGTGCATATAGGAGCATGGGAAACCGTGGAGTCCGTACGGACCCCAGGTGTGTTAAATGCGTTTTTGTTCATAAATATGCTTATAATATCTAAATACAAAAACGTACAACAAGTAAATTGTTGTGAGTGAATTAAAAACATCTTAAGAAGACATGTCCTGAGTCGTGGATAAAAGTATGAAACAAGCATAGAAAATATATGAATATAATGAAGCCTGGGGTCCGCAGGTTGGCGTCATAAGGTTAAATCGCAATTTCAGTAATCTGCAATATCTTAGGTTTCTCATTTATTTACAGCAAATGTTTAGTTATTTTATACTTTATAGCAAGAAACATAAAAGGAAATCTTTAGTTTTACGTCCTACGTTTATGCCGGTTAGGCTAAAGGAGACGGTGATGATAATAAGTGAAGTGGTGGAATGAAGAAAGTAGGAGGAAACTGGAGAACCCTGAGAAAACCCACGAACACGATGTTTGCCCACCACAAAGTTGATATTAGATGCTATATAAGACACAATTATCTATACCTTTGGTGTGGGAGACCCTGGTTCGATTCCGGCGGCAGCTCATGTGGTTCGGATTCCATGTTAATCAGTAGCTCCGTCTAATATACCCTCGCTGCTGAAAACGACGCTAAACTCGAGATCAACTCAACTAAACAATTATCTATACATTGAATTTAATTACGAAATTGGTACTATTATCATAAGAGTAAGTTCATGAAAATGAAATGTATATTAATAATTGTATATGAAATAGAGTTTGCGTAATGTTGTAATGTCCAACTAGGGTTGCAATAGTGGACAGTTGAAACTGTCAATCCCATCATTCTAATTGTTTCACTTTAATGTTCAGGTTCCAAAGTGGCGACCGAAATGCATTGATATACCAGACAAAAGCAAACAAATAGTCACTGCTCAGACGGTGAAGTCATGGACTACTAACGAAGTTATGGACTGGGTGTACGAGTCTGGCTGCGGTCATAATTCTTCATAGTCGGGATTCAATTGCTACGAAGCATATTTTTTACTTTGGTAAAGCATTTAAATCTCTTTTATTTCTAGCAGTAGCTTCTATTTCTATCAGTATGTGCAGTTGGTTGCTCCAACAGCTCATAAAAAAGTAGTATTTATTTACTAACACCAAGGATCAACTCCCTTTTTTTCGATATATGTTGTTGACTTAAAGTTAGCAGTGCACAACTGTTCAGTATTTTGTTTCACTTTCCTTCAGGCAATTTTTACACATTAACAGACACTATTGTACTGATCTTGTAAATGCCTCTAGACATAAGACAAGATCAAAATGTTAACATGCTGTTCTGTGAGTATTAGCTTAGCAGAAGTTTCGATTTATTTTTACTTGCTATGTTTCTGCTCTCCTTAACGGGATCTGATACCTCTTCGCTTAGGTTTCTAACTCTCCATTTGATAACATGTAAAATTTAATATGGTAATTTCTAACAAAGTATTGCACTTAATGAGTTGAAATTTTTAATACAAATACACAAGACACATATAAATCCAACCACTGTCTCCAATGTACGTTACATGCGTTAGATTAATTGTAATATATTCTTCAGTAAGTTTGGCAACTATGCTATATATACTATATGGATAGATCTTTTTGAAGGAATTGAGAGCCCTCGGAACCTCTAGCCCTACTAGTCTTCGCGACACGTGGTAGTGATTTATGAGCGCTTCAGGCTAAAAACCAATGTCGCCTCTGATCCTTAGATATCAAAAACTTGTTTTGGGCAGCTTTGCCCTTTTGTCGACTATCTATAGAAAAAGCAGTCATACTCCCTGGAATTGTTGATTCTCGGTTGGAACAGTCACTTGCTCTCCGTCGTGAACCTTAGTGTTAGATTCGACAAACAAAAATAAACTCGAAGACAGTAAATGTAGAAAGACAACAGCAGCAGTAGTTTGTATTAAAAATTTGGAACGAACAAAAATATTGTATCTAAATAACGTATTTGTGTTAAATGTACTTTATCATAATAAGAAGTTCTATATTATTCTCGTATAAGATACTATAAATGCTCTACTTTGTAATAAAACTAAAAGTAATGTCTTTGAAAGATGGTATTAGACTTGGCAAAAATTGGTTGTGTGGGGTCAATGTAATAATTTCATACATGCAATATTTTTTATTCAATACACAGACATTAGTGTATTGGTAATATACAAAGTGTACAGTACATGTAATCAGTGTACAGTAGTGTACAGTATTAAGATATTTTACTGATAATTGCTTTTTGGATGAGTTAACTTCAAGCATATAATCATTCTATTCTTTTCTATAATGTAATTAATATAAATGTGTACACAGAGTATAAATGTTGTTTGACAATAGTAAGGTATTTTCTTGGGAAAAAAATGCCTTTTGTCGGATCGTTTTAATTTCAGATATATAGTTTCGTTTTCATAAAGTAATTAATATAAATGTATCAACAGTATAAATGTCGTGTGTTAGAAATGTAGTGAAATATTTCGTTGATAATTGTTGTAGAATCATTTGAATTTTAACCTTATAGTCATTCAATGGGGTTTCATAGTCTAATGGTTAGAGCGTTCGACTCCTGATCACCTTGTTCTAGGTTCGATTCGATTCCCTGCTAGAAGACTCAAATTATAGGCGTCTGCCCATCGTCGTGAGGCAAGCTGGGTAGCCATGTGATTAAAATACATGACAGTCTATATAATTAATATAAATATATACACAGTACAAATGTTGTTTGACAGTAGTGAGGTATTTCGTTGATAATTTGTTTTTGTAAGATGTATACTATTTTTATAATGGTAGAATGTGTGTATACTATTTATAAGATGTAGACCTATACATTTCTTTGTATAGACTTTTATAATGTATAATGAATTTTTATAATCAAGAGCGAAAGTTTAAAACCTTAGAATAGGCGAATCTTGCCACAAAAGCGAGATATATCCGTAGAAAGATTAATAATAATAATAATAATAATAATAATAATAATAATAATAATAATAATAATAATAATAATAATAATAACAATAATAAGGGAAGGAATTAAGACGTACTAAAGGAAGCTAGTAAAGGACGACAGATCATGAAGATAATAGGAAAGAGAAGAAAGAGCATGCTTACCTATCTTATTCGACACTGAGATCGGAAACCGTGTGGATAGAGAAAAAGGCAGAAGAAAAACCAGGAAGTGGAAGACCAAAGATAGAAAAATCTATTAGTTTTACGTCCCACAGTTATGCCTGGTAGGTTAAAGGAGCTAGTGATGTTGAGAAATGAAGGAAATGGTGGAATGAAGAAAGTGGAAAGAAACGGGAGAACCCCGAGAAAACCCCCACACATGGTGTTTGTCCTCCACAAAGTTCACTTGGTGCGAGCTAAGATCGAAATAAGGACGCCATGCATTAGAGATACGCCACTGATTATTATTATTATTACTATTTTATCGAGAATGTACTTCTACGTTTCTTTCTAAAAAAAAATACACACACTATTTCCAACTATGGTTATCTTACTTTTTACAAATTTGTCTAATTCAATATTGGTTTAAATAGTAGTTTTCAAGCTACGAGTTCTTTGACTAACTGAATAGTGCACGCCCCTTCTGGCTCTCTCGCCACTATTTAATATTAAATTTCAGATGTCTCGATATATTTGCATAAGTTTATTATTTCTAAAATAAACATTACGTACAAGGTCTATTCAAATTGATATCAAGTTTTTCTGACATGTGTATATTACGCATATCTTCCTTAATTTGCATTACTCACATTACCGCAGAGAATGAACAAATTTTAGAGTTCTGGTTTGATCTTCTCTTACAATAGTAAGCAAATATACGAGGAACAAATTTGCCATTATTGACGATGCGGAGGGGAGGAGATTTTCAGGACTAGGAAGGAATGTGTGCGGGTGCAGAGCAGAGGTCTGCACGGGCCGGAATTTTCAGCCCGGGCCCAGCGCGTGAATTTACAATGTGAGGCCCGACCCCAGTCCTAAAAATGTCTTAGTATTTAGGCCCGAGCCCGGACTGAGCTCTGTGATAATCAAATGGGTCCGAACTACAGAAACTTAATTATTAATGCAAAATTGTATTTTTATTTACAGCAATTCGAGGTTTGATTTTGCAGTTGTGTTTTAAAAGTCCTCCAGAAAGAAAGGTGCAATTTGTATCGTTTTACACAATATTTACAAAGTTAGGCCAGAAAAAGTCCGAGAAATATCTTTGTATATTTAAAAATTCACAGCCCGAACCCAGGGGCGTCATTTAGGGGGCAGGGAAGGGCATTTGCCCCTCTGAGTTTGAGATTTATATATATTTTATCAATAGAATAGTAGTAAGTCAGTGAAAAACGCGAAACTTTATGCGACGTCTTGCCCCTCCCCCCAAGCCAAATCTGAAATGACGTCCGAACCCCTCCCGGGCAAGAAGTGATGCATGCTTTGTAGGACCGAGCACGTGCAGACCTCTAGTGCAGAGGCGTTTCAAGTGGTGGGCGACTGCCCACGACCTTGCATCTTTAGGGACCTCGCAAAGACCAACGAGCCTAAAACGATTTGGCACTTACTTTTGTCGATGCAACAATAGAAACAAATATGAATTCGGACTTATTTACAGAAAAACAAAACATAAGGCTTCAAACTAACTTTTCATCTATTCGTATATATTAGATCGCTAGCATACGCGCCAGGCGGCGAGTAAGATTATAATTAGCAATTTTTAAAAAAGGGTGCAGGAAGGACTCGTAAACCTTACTCGCCTTCTGTGCAGATGGTATTGTCAAAATCAATACTGGATAGTAAAAGTGTAAGTGTAAAGGCTAATATGGAACAGAGAAACAAAATAGAACTTCTTCAGAAGGGAATTGGGAGGAGAGTACAATACTGTAACACTTGAAATGCGTCTTGATCTGTATACTTCAACAAACTTTTCTTATTAGATTACGCAATTTCTAGTTTCTTACTCCGATTATTCAAAGTATTGAAATGTTCTCGGAGGGAGTGACCGCCCTCCCTTTAATCCGTCCGTGGTGTCATTCAGTTTTGATTTTTGCTACTAATTCAAAATGCTTTCCGAAACAAGTTGTCTTCTTGTGACTGCAGGGGGTGGAAGGAACAAACAAATCGTGAAAGGAAGAAAGAAGTGGTTTTGGGCTCTTCCAGTCCAGACCATTTTAACCACTGAGAAGTGAGAATCACAACGTGATTTTTCTGGTAAGAGCGTCCTTTTAAAAGCAGCCAACAAGCAAACAGATGGTCAGTCCTCTCCCCTCTGCAGGATACTTCTTGTTCTTTGTTGCCAAACTTACTGAAGAATATATTACAATTAATCTAACGCGTGTAACGTAAATTGGAGACCGTGGTTGGATTTATATGTGTCTTGTGTATTTGTATTAAAAATTTCAAGTCATTACCTACAATACTTTGTTAGAAATTACCATATTAAATTTAACGTGTTATCAAATGGAGAGTTAGAAACCTAAGCGAAGAGGTATCAGGTCCCATTAAAAATTATAGCTATTTTTCTTCGACCGTATAAAGAAATTGATTGGATCCATTACTGTTTCTCTTTTCTTTTTTCAACGTTCATTCACTAAAGTTAAACAATCATCTGTTTCAATAATAATAATAATAATAATAATAATAATAATAATAATAATAATAATAATAATAATAATAATAATAATAATAATAATAATATGGAAAGTTTTATTTTCCTGTTTAAAATTTAACGCTTTTTCAGTGCTATATGCTAATCAGTGCTTTCTTTGTGGAGTGGAAAATGAATTTACGTAATTACTCTTTCCCAGGGTGGAAAGAATAGATCCACCCTTGTAGAAACCTAAAAATTCTCATAAGCATTATCACTTAGGCAATATTCTTTCTACAATACTGCAATTATAGTTCGCATCTGAAGTAATTCGTAACATAATAATAATAATAATAATAATAATAATAATAATAATAATAATAATAATAATAATAATAATAATAATCATCATCATAATCATCATCATCATCATCATCATATAGTATCGGACTTGAAGAGATCTTATATGATACACTTATTAATGAAAATAGTCACTACTTGTTGCGTACTCAGTCGGTCTTCCATTTCCTTTGGGAGCCACGTTATTCAGTAGGTTTTGTCTCATATAGCCTCGCTGCTGAAACGAACGTTAAACAAAGGAAATGAAATCTTTGGGTTTTACGTCCCATAATTTTGCCGATTAGTTTGATTTGATTTGATTTTAGTTTAGCGTCCCGTTCGGCAGCGAGGCTATATGAGACGTGGACCTACTGATTAATGTTGAATCCGAACTACATGAGCTCCAGCCGGGAATCGAACCCGGGTCTCTCACTTATGCCGGTTGGGCTAAAGGGGACGGTGGTGATGAGAAACGAATGAAATGGTGGAATGAAGAAAGTGGGAGGAAACGGGAGAACCCAGAGGAAACCCACACATACGGTGATTGTCCACCACAAAGTTCACTTGGCGGGAGAAGTGATTGAACCCGGGACCCCATGAAGCAGAGGTGAACGCTCTGCCACTGAGCCACCGCGGCCCCAAACTAAACACGAATCAGTTAACGCGTAGTAATCGTGGTTCAGTGGTCAAGGCTCTCGACCTCTAATCTGAAGGTCCGGGAAGTTTTTTTGTTTGTTTTTTTTTTGTTTTCTAATATATGGAAACATTTCCGTCAATATAAAGTTCTGTTTTGAAGTGCTTGTAAAACCAAATACCAACTCGTTTCGTTACGTTTCAAAGCTCACAAGAAGAAAGCCGATTTTTTTAAATGAACTTCGGGGCCAATTGTTGCAAGGTGATAAATGTACATATAAAGTGTTGATATTAAAAACTGGGAGATCGCAATAGCCTAATTAAGCGAAGAAAAAGCGTCTTAAAGTTTTCGACTCGCACCACATATCGTACAATGCGCAAGTTTATTAAGTGACGGCGTGGCAGGATCAGTAGCATCTGTGACTCACGTGTAAAAGGTCTCGGCTCCGATTTCCGCTGTAGTTAACTTACCTCTCCTTTTGCTTCAACCAATAAACTAACCATTTGTAACTACAAGTAAAATGTTAATTCAGTTATGTTTATAATGAATTATAACAGTAGAATTGTTCAAATCACGTTGTAAAATCTTTCAATGTTCCATGTTACCTAGCAACAAAATTTAATCCATTTCGTAAATATATTGATATCACGAGTTATACTATGATTACCATAGTCGTTTTGTAAAAGAAAATGTTCTTATGCTTCGTGTCTACATCTGTTGACAGTGTATGCATTACAAGCACTTGCACAAATGGCACGGTGGGATGAGGGCGGACATATCTCCTCCAAACTGGGAACTGAGGGACTGTCTCCCCGAATAATCCGATTTGAAATGTGTTTTTCGGGGGGAGAAATGATGTGATTTCTGTCCGATGGCCACAAAGGAAAATGAGATGAAATTGATATCCCCCAAAATAAGCCTCAAATCTCCCTGCCTCTCAATGTTCGAGACAACTCTGCTTCCCTGATCCTCCACAGTATTGTTTTTTAACTTCTTAAATATGTTGAACATCGCTTTAAAAATATATGGGAACGTCTTACCCGTCCTCCTCCCAACGTTGGAGACAGATTTTCGCCGCTTATTACAAGGGGAGTAACTGGGAAATCTCTTTTGGTTACAATAACATCTAGTATTACGAAAGAGGATTTCTTTCTCATTCCCCTTGTAATTCTCACACTATCAACAGATGTAAACACGAAGCGTGAAGAACATTTTTTACACAATGACTGTAGTATAAATAATATAACTAATGATATCAATATATTCATGAAATAGATTATATTTCGTTGCTAGTTAACATGGAACTTTGAAAGATTTTACACCTGATTTGAATATTTCTACTGTTATGATTCATTATAAACATATGGGGAATTAACATTTTACTTGTAGCTACAAGTGGCTACTTTATTCATTGAAGCAAAAACATGTTTACTCTAGGGGGAATCAAACTCGGTACCCTTCGCACGTGCGTCACACTCGCTGCTGACTCTGCCACGCCATCAGTTCATTACTTTGCGCAACGTACGAAATATACGACGAAGCAAAAACTTTACGGTACACTATCACCTTGGAAAAGTGGACCCGAAATTCATTTACCAAAGCCTTCTTTCTACTTGTCACAATGTCCATCACAATGTCCATCATTTGTATACGAAGACACTAAAATGAGAAACGTTAATATTGTTATAATGGGAATAGATTTCTGACTTGAATACCAACCTTATACCACACGTCCAAAATGAAAATTATTCATGTTTCTGATACCTATTTCAAATATACAGATGTAATGTAAGGAAAGAGAGAGAGGATTGTGTATGTGTGTGTGTGAGAGAGAGAGAGAGAGAGATACTATGTGAGAGATAAAAATCAATATATACTTGTATTTCTACTTACAACGCAAAAAGTTATAGTAATTTATAATCTGGAGTTCTATAAAGCGAATTGAACGCTTGAAGTGACTTAATGTTCATAAAGCTTCTTTTTCTTAAAGCTTTTGTAATTAATGTCGCAAATAGCCTGATGATTTGTAATATGTTTCAAAGAAATAAATGCATGTTTTTAGCAGGATAATATCGTCTAGCCCTTGCTTCTATTGATGAAATAAAAATAATGTTGAATTGATGTTGAGTTTAACGTCTCTTTCAGCAGAGAGATTATATGAGACATTTACCTATAGCGTGGAATCCGAACCACATAAACTCACACTGGGAATCAAGCCGGGTCTCTTACGTCAAAGGTGCTAACCGCTTTGCCACGAAGGAACTCGGTATAAAAATAGAATACCACACATATTACCCCATGTTACTTTACCGACAGATTTCTGTTTTATGATCAGTTAAAATAGTATTTCTGGACACCGTAGCCAAAAATTATTTCCTTTTTCATACGCTGTACGAGGAATGCAAAGAATAAACACCATAAAAACGATACAAGGAAAAGGATTCGATGTAACATGCTTTGCCTCTCTCGAATAATTCACTCAATGTATTACAAGTTCATATCTCGAGCATTTCCTGTAGAACTATTAAAACATGCTGGCTTTATAACTTGTCTATGTGGTCTAGTTGCTACCACGTGTGTCTTTGGTGGATGGGGTCGATTCGATTCCCGGTGTGAGAACTTTTGGAGTTTTAAACGTTCTCATTATGTGTGTGTTCGTGTCCCTGTCGTTCCAGAATAATGGAAATATCTGTAAACCGTGTATAACAGAGTAGGAACATAAGTTACTGACAAGGGTAAAGTAAGCTTTGTAAATGAACTTCAGGGCTACCTCTCGCGATGTAAGAGTGCACATTTAAAGTCTCAATATTACAAACTGCTATAGCCAGGAAATCCGTTTTAAAGTTTCTGACTCTCCACGTATATGATAGAACGCGTTAAGTTATCAAAAGGCAGTCAAGAGTAGCTATACCTTACGAGCAAAAGGTCACGCTTGAGTCATTTTTCTTGTTGTAACCAATAAAGTAGCCATTTGCAACTAAAAGTAAAATATTGATTAACCACAGTGGCGGCCGGTGGATTGTGGTTTTGGGTGTTGCAGTACGAGCGATAAGAGACAGAAGATATTAAGTTGACTCATTGACTAATTAGCATAACTTTAGATGCAAATGCTATGTGACATGTTAAATTAAATAAAATTCTGTTTTTTAAAAAATAAAAAATGCAGAACATTTTATCCGATTAATCACCTTAATTAATTAGTAAGTTCATTCTCCCCTCTTTGATTGGAGCAAATCTGTCTAATACATGCGTTGAACTCTGGTATTCTTATTGTCAGTTTTTTTTTCGATGGAAAGCATAACCAATGGTGATAACCTTTCTTGGGACATTCAATTCCTTAAAAGGGTCAATTCTTTCTCATGTGGAAAAAAACTTTTCGTCTTTTGCTGACGCCATAGGTACTGTTAATATTAATTTCAAAGCTTTGTAGATTTACTAAATATCTTTTCTAGATTATTGCGAACAATTCATTCTAGCAAACTCAGTCCTTGACAGTGATCCGAATTCCTCTTCAGCATTGACTGAAGAGAGTTCGTAGCAGAGATTAGTGTTATAAAAAATGTATATACATTGAACACACTTTATTCACAGTTTATCCAGGAAAATTTAAAATAAATTGAGGAAATGTATCTGGTGCAAACAACACTACTGCATAAGATATCCTGTAAATTTAAACTGGATATTTCTTTTCGAACACTCTCCTGAATTGCCCTTTGCTTGTTTTGGCTAAGCCTTAATTGCAAATTTTTCCTCAGTTGAAAGCTGGTCAATGTTTTTGTAAGTTATTTACAGAAGTCATGGTATACAATTCATTCAGAATTTGTAGGTTATTTACAGAATTAAAGCACACACAATAAAATTAAATCTAATAACTAATAACCAAAACAGCTCATACAAAATAGGTACCAAATTTCACAAAATTAAATCCCCACGTTAAGCGGGTTTGCATATCCAGGCTCCTAACTATGAAAACATTTACGCTCAGTCCAACCTCAATCATTTCACGAATTCAACCTGTTTTACGTATGTTATTAGGACATAATATCGATTGTGATTTATTCTAAAAACACTTTTATACATTGCAAGAGCTGTAACGTCCAAATATTTACTGAGAACTCATAGTCGTATCGGAATAAACAAAAGCGAGTATGGAACAGTAAACTGCTTTCACAAAAGGAGAAAGAATATGTGCAAAAGGCCTGCAAAACGGTCGAGTGGTGTGGGGCGATACACTATCAATCACATGTTTGTGAGTTCAAACCCTCTAGCAAGTTGTTTCTTTTTAAAGTGTCTTCCTATTTTCATCCGGAGGCTGAAAATATTTCTTTGTGTAACTCATTGAACACTTCTTTTGTTTCAAATTCGATTAGAACGGAACGTTATATGAATTGCGAATCTTAAATCCATAGCTAAAAAAAATGAAGTATACTCACTACTCCATTATACTCTGATTTGTAACGAAAAACTATTTATAAACAGTGGTGACTTCAGAAAATTATTCTCGTGGGGAATTTCAATATGCGGGTGGGGGGCAAACATTGGTAGTCCACATTGAGCGCGATCGAATATATGGTCCTGAAGGCGGAAATTTCTTAGCTTGAGAGGGTTCTCAAATTCTCCCTCAGATCACGTCCTGAAAGCATCATTGCTTAAAAGCTTTTCGTAACAAATATAATATTACACTTGTTTCTCGTTCTACATTTAGAATTGGTAAAATCATAACTTATAGAGGATTATAATAAAAGCATAAAAATTACAATACCGATCATATATAAATTATCCTGTAAGTTACCAACTTTGGATCAGATTAAAACTCAAATATTTGTTTTCGGATTGCACTTAAAGTAAGTCCTCTCTATATAATCCTGATTGGAAAGCCATGTTTAACACTAATTAATTAATCAATATTTATACGAATATTTTTTTATTTTACTATTTTTACCATTCAATATTATATACACTTCATTTCCAAAATCAAAATCTCGAAAATGTATATTGTACGAGTGCAGACTCGCAAATAAATGATTATTTATCATATATATATTGGTATCTATTCGAAATTCTATTTAATCGAATCCGACAGGAACACAGACAGAAACATCGAGAACAGGTGACAAAAAAGAGAGAAAAACGTTTTACCCGGCGGGGACTCGAAGTAAGTTCGAATGGTTCTTTATAAGCGAACGCCTTAGACCACTCGGCTATGGTAACAACTAGTGGTTGTAGCAAAGGCTTCGAGTAGTAGTTCTTATTACAGAATAACATTTTCTATTGCCTAAAATTTAAACCTAATTTACTTTGATATAATATATCTATTAATTTGTTTCATGAACGTTTTCATTACTTAGATGAATGAAGTATGTTGTTGATATAGATTCTATTACACATTCTTTTGTAAATATTATAGAAAGTATCAGGGTTATTTATGATCTTTTATGGAAATTGACTGGCGCATGCGCAGTACACAGACAGTTCAATTGGAAGGCGAGGAATGAAACGCTTACACTCTGTTATAATGTTTCCCTCGCAAGCAGTAGTTCCCAACCGAGGGACGGCGGGACGCACTTCCTCCTCATGGGGTGGCGTGAAGGATTTACCAAGTCCCTTCGTTGTCTTATATTTCTTGAATGATTCTTCTACACATTTGGAAGTGATAAATCGTAGTATAAATAAACCGTCCTCCACATACAGTGATTGTTGCTTTTCCAAGATTATAAACTGAAACACTTTTTATTTCAATAGAATATAAAAGTTTCAATGGGAGGGGTTACAACCCCCTCAACCCCCTGGGTCTTCGATATGTCACCGCCTAAACTGTAACTTTCAAGTTAGAATCGAAAAATGGAGACATGTGACCTACTAAATATATTTTTAATTAATAATACATTTTCATAAATAAAATATCCACAATTACAATGACAGTAAATGCTAAGTAATTATTGTAAATCTTTGTACTTTCATTTTCCCTCTTTCTTCTCAACTGTGCTTGAAAAATGTAAAAATGGGAGGTTAAGAACTTTAAATATTACATATATTTTAGCGTATTACGAAATTATATTTAATAGAATCCGGTAGGATCACAAACAGAAACGTCAAGAAGAGGTAAAATCAAATTGTACTGTGGTGGGATTCGAACTACTCTCGAATGGTGCCTCAGAATCTCTAACCGAATGCCTTAGTCCACTCGGCTAATGTGACAAGTTGAAAATATAGTAAGCGTGTTTCATGTTCAATCTTTTGTTACAGTATGAAATTTATTTTGTATTCTCTGAAGTTTAAGCCTATTTTGGCCTGATTAATAGTCTGTTGAAATTGTTTTATGTTTACGGTATTCTTTACTTTGACGAATGATGTTGTTAATATAGGTTCTATTACGTATTCGTTCATAAATATTACAGCAATTGTCAGGATTATTTATGATCTTTCATGAAAATTGACTGGTGCATGCGCAGTAGAAACAGAAAGATGCACTTTACCGACATTTGTCATACAAGCCAGAACGCAAATTTCTAACAGGTTCTCAAAATGCCTCGCTCTAAAGGCTGTGGAGAACTGTCTGTTGCTCTGAGAGGAGAAATCATAGGCTGAGCAAAAATGGGACAAACTGTGCCTCAGATTGCTAGAGATCTGGGATGTGACAAGAAAACGGTCAAGAAATGGGTTCAGCGACATGAAGATGGTGGTGAATGGTTCAGGTCTCGGTCAAGAAGTGGAAGGCCAAAAGTGACAACTTCAGCTCAAGATCAAGCTTTAGTTACAGAAGTAATCAACACACCTCTATGCCACACGTCAATCCTCTTGGACAAAGCCAGAGAATATAATTGTTCTCACGAAACAATAAGAAGAAGATTATTGGGGGCTGGTCTACACTGTTCAAAACCCGCTAGGAAGACTCTCCTGACTGAAACTCACAAGGCCAGACGAATGGAATGGGCACAGAATAACATAACCCAACCTCAGTCATATTGGGACTTAGTCATCTGGACCGACGAGAAGGTTTTCAAGTCTAACCAACAAGGCAGAGTTATATTGTATAGACCGCGCGGAACCAGGTATGCTGAACAAAATATTATTAGAACTTCTTGTTCAGGACGAATATCAGCACACTTTTGGGGATACATCACGGCTGCTGGTCCTGGAGATTTAGTTGCGGTGCCTGAGAGAATGAACAGCAGTGTTTACATTAATATCCTCGAAAATACGTTGTTACCGTCCTTAGAAAGAAACTTCCCCGAACAGGAAGAATATATATTTATGCATGACAACAGTGCTGTTCACACTTCCCGGCAAACACGAGAGTGGCTAAATGAAGATCCAGAGTTAATTTGTATTGAGTGGCCCCCTCTATCCCCAGATTTGAACCCAAATGAACATCTGTGGGCCTACATGGTGCAAGAATGGTTAGAGAGACGTGAAGACAGAGACCAAACGTTTCTTCAAAATCATGTTATGGAACTGTGGCAACATTTTCGTGACACACCGTCGTATTGCTCGAGACTTGTATCTAGTATCCCCTCCAGACTTCAAGAAGTTACTGACTCTGGAGGTGACTACACGAAGTTACTGACTCTGGAGGTGACTACACGAAGTACTAGTGTGTTATTTTTTGTGTAAACATTTATTTAAGTTTCATTTATTTATTATATTTTTTTCAAAAGCAATACTTTCGTTCTTCATTCTTTTCCTTTGCTTGTTTACTTATTAGTTCGTTAAAACGTAAAGGAAGAGTAGTAATCTTAAAAAAGTATTTGTGAATTTACTTTGAACGTTTCTAAGAATACATTTACTCTTTTTCCTTACTCTATATCATGCCCAATATTACTTTCATTTCAGTTAATTAATAATTTTATTTCACATCTCGGATAAAAGTATTATTGTATTTTTAACGATATTTTTCCTTTTGATTGTGTAATTTCTAGTTTCATTGAATTATCTCAACTCTAATGAATAAATCACATTTTGTTTATTGTCCCTTCCTTAGCTAAGTTCGAATTCGAGAACAATTTGGTGTAATATACGTTCTTTATTCTTCATATTGTGCAGTAATGACAATATTAATTATTTTTTATGAGTCCAGTTGATTAGTGAGAACTTGGACAAACATTAACCTGGTGATTCTTTACGCAATGACAAGCGTAAAATACATTTTAGCTATTTTTTATACTTCATAGCGATGAAACATTCTAACAGTCTGTTAGCGTTTCCTTCCTCGCCTTCCAATTGAACTGTCTGTGTACTGCGCATGCGCCAGTCAATTTCCATGAAAGATCATAAATAACCCTGATACTTTCTATAATATTTACGAAAGAATGTGTAATAGAATCTATATCAACAACATACTTCATTCATCTAAGTAATGAAAACGTTCATGAAACAAATTAATTGATATATTATATCAAAGTAAATTAGGTTTAAATTTTAGGCAATAGAAAATGTTATTCTGTAATAAGAACAACTACTCGAAGCCTTTGCTACAATCACTAGTTGTTACCATAGCCGAGTGGTCTAAAGCGTTCGGCTTGTAAAGCACCATTCGAGCTTACTTCGAGACCCCGCCGGGTACAACGTCCTTTTTTCTCTCTCTCTTTTTTCACCTGTTCTCGATGTTTCTGTCTGTGTTCCTGTCGGATTCGATTAAATAGAATTTCGAATAGAGACCAATATATATTGTAAATAATCATTTATTTGCGAGTCTGCACTCGTACAATATACATTTTCGAGATTTTGATTTTGGAAATGAAGTGTATATAATATTGAATAGTAAAAATAGTAAAATAAAAAATATATTCGTATAAATATTGATTAATTAATTAGTGTTAAACATGGCTTTCCAATCAGGATTATATAGAGAGGACTTACTTTTAAGTGCAATCCGAAAACAAATATTTGAGTTTTAATCTGACCCAAAGTTCGTAACTTACAGGATAATTTATACATGATCGGTATTGTAATTTTTATGCTTTTATTATAATCCTCTATAAGTTATGATTTTACCAATTCTAAATGTAGAACGAGAAACAAGTGTAATATTATATTTGTTACGAAAAGCTTTTAAGCAATGATGCTTTCAGGACGTGATCTGAGGGAGAATTTGAGAACCCTCTCAAGCTAAGAAATTTCCGCCTTTAGGACCATATATTCGATCGCGCTCAATGTGGACTACTAATGTTTGCCCTCCACCCGCATATTGAAATTCCCCACGAGAATAATTTTCTGAAGTCACCACTGTTTATAAATAGTTTTTCGTTACAAATCAGAGGATAATGGAGTAGTGAGAATACTTCATTTTTTTAGCTATGGATTTAAGATTCGCAATTCATATAACGTTCCGTTCTAATCGAATTTGAAACAAAAGAAGTTTTCAATGAGTTACACAAAGAAATATTTTCAGCCTCCGGATGAAAATAGGAAGACACTTAAGAAAGAAACAACTTGCTAGAGGGTTTGAACTCACAAACATGTGATTGATAGTGTATCGCTCCAACCCACTCGACCGTTTTGCAGGCCTTTTGCACATATTCTTTTTCCCTTTGTGAAGCAGTTTACTGTTCCATACTCGCTTTTCTTTATTCCGATACGACTATGAGTTCTCAGTAAATATTTGGACGTTACAGCTCTTGCAATGTATAAAAGTGTTTTTAGAATAAATCACAATCGATATTATGTCCTAATAACATACATAAAACAGGTTGAATTCGTGAAATGATTGAGGTTGGACTGAGCGTAAATGTTTTCATAGTTAGGAGCCTGGATATGCAAACCCGCTTAACGTGGGGATTTAATTTTGTGAAATTTGGTACTGGTATATGAATTCCGAATGTCACATATTCATACATTAACACACACACATGTGCGTAAAAGAAAAAAAAACTACATTCCAAATCATCCATCTTGCTTGTTACGCAGTGCACGATGAACACAATATACTTCCACATGAGGCGAAACAATGCCTACCAATGTGATATGTTCTGGAAAGGAAACCTCGAAACCCGCCAGATGAAGGATCAGCATGTAACAGAAGCAGGGTTGGCTGGTTTAAACAAAAAAAAAAAAAAAAGAAAGTTCGTAAAAGTGTAAGTGTTTGTAAAGTCTTGATGAACACACATTTGTGGGTTATCACGTTTCACTCCCGTATATTATTCGTATTATATTCAGACCTAAACTCCCCATTCATTACTCAAAAAGATTATACTACAAAAGCAACTTTTTTTATAAGTTTATAAATGTTTATTTTGTGATTTTTTGTAGTTGTTATTATTGTTATGTAATTGCAATCGAAGAAACATTCTAAATATTGTTTCGTTTCAATGTTTACTATTGATAAAATACAACGAAAATGCCGTACTTGGTGTGTGTGTGTGGGGGGGGGGATCATACAGACCCCACGAGAGGCATTTAGTGAAATAAGTATCTTTGGTATCTATTTATGTATAAATGAGTCTGAACCAAAGTGGACTCGAATAATTCGTATCTTTATTCACTTTTCTTATTGATATGCAGATTAAGTCGGTGTATTTCTTTAATTTGGACCAATAAAAGTCGTTGTTAACTAACTTGAACTAAATTAGTTCTTCTATACTCCGTAGTACTTTGAAATTGTTCATATGTAATTCTGTGTAATGGTTTCACTTGTGCAACTGTTTATCTTTTTGTCCTTCTGAAATGACTCTTGACAGCTATATTAAGAAGCATGTAAAGATCAGTACAACTTTTTTTTTTTTTTTTTTTTATCAGGATTCCTTCGTGAGTGAGTCGGCAGACGTATCGCATTTGTGGCCAATTAGTCCTAGTTCCGAGTTCAAATGGAGGACAATTTCTCTCGGATGTAACTCGAGAAGCGGTTTTTATTCCGCTTTAAGCTTATGTGACCCCTTCCAGCATAACTCGGTTGTTGCATAATAAAATCAAGGCAAAACAAACTTATTTCTGTCCATATATGATATGAATATATAGAGCAAATTATTTAAACCATAAAAACCTGGTTTAAACAAAAAAAAAACTGGTTTAAACCAAAAACCGTTTTTTTTGTTTAAATAAAAACCATGGTTTTTGCCAACCCTGAATAGAAGCCAAAGAAATCAAAGAACATCAAAACAAACAGCACTGCCACTTCTACACCCAGAAATGTTAACTGGGAGGGGTCCAAAGTATTTGAGGGAGGTCCAATACGTCTACATAATATGGAACCTGTCTTATACTGCACCCGAAAAGACGATAAGTAATTCTTACTTACTGTCACCTATATTTTTAGAAAAAATGATAGAACGATTATTTTTATAAGAAAAGAAGAGTACATAATGAGGCGTAAAATAAAATATTTAGCATACATCAATCGTTTCTGTGTTAAAAAAGTATAGTTTATTAAGAAAGTCTACAAATGTTAGTCAAGTTTCGAAATTTTTGGTAGGTCCGGACCCGGTGGACCCCTTCGTGGCTACGCCCCTGAGCATTGCTAATTAGTCCCAAATTCAATGTGGCGTTCCCCATCAATGTGGTATGTGGAAATTACCAAGAGTATAAAATATACTTATTTTATAAAACAAATATGTTTATACTAAAATATTATCCAGAGAGGAGGGGGGAGCGATTCTACATACTGATTTATTAATATTTGGTTCACAAATTACTGTAGAGGAAGCCTTCATTATCAATATAAGCTAAGAATTAACTTGTAAATGTGGGTCTACTTTCATTTGTTTTCTCCTCTACTAGATATTTTCTTTCTTATTTTGTAATTTTACAATTACTTTTTTTAATTGTCATTATATTGATTTGCTTCAGTATGGTCCCGTAATTTAAAAATATGAATGCATAAAAACAAATTCCATTTGTTAATTGCTAGTGAAAGAAAATTCAGAAATCTTATTTAGCGTGAAAAACCTTCTCGTTCACTGGAAATCGTGCTGTGTTGCAGAAGCACTGCAACGACCAGTCCCTTTAACTTCTGAGATAGGGGAAAGGAGACTTAACATTTGCTCCAATTCCCGCGCTGAAGGAATCTGGTCGTTGCATGCTCGCTGCAACACAATATAAATTAGAGACTCTGTGACGGATTATTTTTCGCTTTTTGAAATGGATTAACGGAACGGACAGTTACAGAAGTAAAAAATATGTTATTTAAAGTGTATATATGCAAGTATTTTTTCTGTTCTTTACTACTATTGATAATAATATTTTTTCTTGAAATACTTTGGTCGTTGCGCAACGCTGCAACACTAACATTAGCCGCCACTGATTAACCATATGTTTATAAAGCATAGAACAATAAAAATGTTCAAATCATTTGTATCCGTATATATACTGACAGTGGCGGGTCTAAGGGGTGGCCATAAATAAATTTCGTTTATGCACAATTTCACTAAAAGTTGTCGGCATCCAAAAGGAAATGTGTAAATGCTTATTCACGTGTTGTGCATGGTCCCTCCCCGAAAAAAATTCCTAAATACGCCACTGCATATTGATTGTTCTTGAATTACAAGGGATATGAGGGGGAAATCCCCTTTGGTAATACTGGATGTATGCAATAAAAAGAGAAATCATTTGAGACTTCGCTTGACGGGGGTAAGAGTACCACAGACATAAGACTTTCACGTTTTGTACTAGTATATTAATAGACAAATGATTAAAGTATATGTATTCCTCTAACTCTTGGGGGTTAATTGTCCTCTCTTGCTCTGGTTATAACATACATCCAGCATTACGAAAGGGGATTTCCCCTTATCCCCCTTTTAATTCGCACGCTGTGTCACTGAATAAGACACGACGGCCAAGACGATTTTTTTTACACAACGACTATGGTAACCATAATATATCTAGTGATATCAATATACATGGGCGTATTTAGAATTTTGTTTCGGAAGGGTGTATGCACAACATTTGAATAAGCACTTACATAAGCAAAGGAGGGGAACCAAAAAGTTATGAAAATGTGGGTTGGCAGCCCCGTGTTGTGTGGTCATATGGTTAGCGTGTTGGTCTGCGGAATCAGAGATCCTAATTTCAATTCTCGCGCAAAGTGACAGTTTTATGTGTACTCTTTTGTACTCAAATAATAAGTTCATACATTTTAACTTCGATAAAAATTATGTATTTATTCGCAATTTGTTAATTTGCAAGAAAACACAAATTACAAGAAAAATGATTTGTTTTTGTTGTAAATAACCTTATGGCCTCTAATCACAATAACCCTATTACTAAGTACGACTTCATAAAGCTAGTTTGCAACACAATTATCGAAATTTGTTTTGTGTGTGACTTCAATAAAGTACTAATTGAAGCTAAACTGTATAAAATTAATATTTGGGGAAACTGATAAAGAGGTTGTCTTGCTCGGGAATCGACCTCAGGACCTCTGAGGGTGGAATCCAGTACACTAACCATGTGATCACAGACTAAGGGACTGATAACCGCTATTTTCATAACGTTTTCATGCTCGGTTTTTTCTGTGTGTCGATTCAAACGCTATCCTTAAACGGCCTGTCTTCACTGTTGGGTCAAAACATTGATCATTTTTTTCTGGAGAATCCAAGTATGCAATAAGAAATGTAGGTACAGTTACCCCCGTACCGCCGAAAGAGGTAGGGATAGGGATTGCATTTGGTATCATTGAATAGCTTTTTCAAAAGCATTTAACACTTGTTGTTTTTGTTTTCCTGATTTGTGTATTTCGCGAGATAATGGATCGTTCCGAGACTATGAAGACACACTCACATATATAATGTTTGTGTTTTCCATTAAAAGTTGCAAGTGTAATTCATAATTTTGTCAATTTAAAAAATGTTTCCAAATGCAAAATTCCTACTTCCCAATATGGATTTAAATCGCAATACTAACAATCAATGATAGTCAGGTTTTCTAATTTTTTCACTTCTTATGAATAGCCTCACTGCTGATGAGACGTTAAACTCAAAATCAACTCCACTCATATCCTGATATAATCGTACCGATACTAGGTTTCGGATAAAGAACACACTCTATGACTGTTGTAGGTTTGTATCGTAGATCGGGTGTGGTTCTTTAAAATTGTTTTTCTAATGTGTTGTTATAAAAGAATATACAAAGGTAGAAGTTTCAAAGCAAATATAAGGCCAAGTAGCAAATATGTCGAGTGATTTTCTTTAATTATTAGCATACTCGTCTTTGGTGCGAGACATCTGAGTTTGAATCTGGAAGAAATCCGCTTTCTGAATGTGAAGGCGCATATGGTTTATTATAGAGGAAGATATTTTACTGGGAATTTCCTAGAGGAGGAAGACCAATTGACTTTCATGTAACACTTCCCAAGTGTAAGACTCTGATTTTGATAAAATTTAGGAGGTAGATACTACACATAAACGAATACGTGTTTTTCTTTTTACTTTCTGCGGAACAACGGTTTTAGGGGACAAAAGCTCCCACCCAAAATTTTGAAATTTGACGCCCGAAAGGCAAGAAGAAGTCGACCGAAGTGAATGAAATTGTGCACAGATATTGTAGGTGTAAAATGAGGAAATACGTATTTCGTATTTTCATAAAAGAAAGGCTCGAGCAATGTCCCCTCCAAACCTTTTATAACGAAATATCAAAAGTGCTGATAACAGCATATCAGAAGTGTCTAAAGGACCTAAGAAATTGCAATGAAACTTTGTGTACTGACAATACGCAAAAAATAAATGCATATGCGTTTCTTTTAATTTTATGCTTAAAAATAGTTTTAGGAGGCAAAAGCCCCCACCGAAAATTTTAAATGATGACTGCTGAAAGGTTAGAAGTGGACCGAACTCAATGAAACTGTGTACAGATATTTGGATTTAAAATGAGGGAATACTGTTTCGAATTTTCATTTTAAAAGAAAGTTGGGCGGGGCACAGGCCTTCTAAACTGTTGATTACGAAATGTCAAAAGGCGATTCGGAGAGGGCTTTGGTTCCAATACTGTTTTGGGGGCCAAGGCCCCCTACGAAAAAAGTAAATTTTACCGTAGTACCTATTTGGTTGCTTTTGTCTGGTATATCAATGCATTTCGATCACCAATTTTAACATTTAGAATATTTAGAATGATGGGAATGACAGTTTCAGCTGTCCACTATTGCAACTCTAGTTGGGCATTACAACATTACGCAAATTCTATTTTATATACAACCATTATTATACATTCATTTTCATGAACTTACCCTTATGATAATACTACCAGTTTCTTAATTAAATTCAATGTCTAGATAGTTGTTAGTAGAGTTGATTTTGAGTTTAGCGTCCTGTCCAGTAGCGAGAGTATATGAGACGGACCTATTGATTAACAGGGAATCCGAACCACATAAGCTCCAGTTGGAACCAGGATCTCCCACACCACACCTTATATAACAGCTAATATCAACTTTGTGGTTGAAAAGCACCGTGCTCGTGGGTTTTCTCGGGGTTCTCCATTTTCCTCCCGCTTTCTTCATTCCACCACGTCATTCACTTATCATCATCACCGTCTCCTTTAGCCTAACCGGCATACACGTGGGACGTAAATCTAAAGATTTCATTTTATGTTTCTTGCTATAAAGTATATAATAACTAAACATTTGCTGCAAATAAATGAGAAACCTAAGATATTGTAGATTACTGAAATTGCGATTTAATTTAATTCTAAGCATTATACATCTGTGATTGTTCAAGTTGCTTTATAAAGATGTAGATTATGAATTATACTAATTTTTTCAATGAAATGAAATTAAGTCTTTAAGTTAGACGTCACATGCTTATGTCGGTTAGGTAAAGGAGACGGTGATACTGAGGAATGAATGAAAATTGTGTAACGAAGAAAGTGAGAGGAAGCAGGGGAACTCTGAGAAAAAGCACGAACACTCTGTGTTCCTGCACCACAAATCTCACTTTGTACAAGCTGAGATCGAACCAAGGATTCCATGCACCAGTGGTGAACGCTGTAACAATAAGACACCGAGGCAATATGAAATACACTACAATATTTATTCTGCTACCTGTCTCTCTCTTATATATATATATATATATATATATATATATATATATATATATATATATATAAGCGTTAGAAAAAATAATCTAAAACGTTTGAGAAAGTGTGAAAATCATACTTACTATGGTGTGGAGCCTGCTTTTGCGTCCAAAGGAGCTTGGATCCGACGTGGAATGGGCATATGAAGCTCCTAAATCGCGGTGTGTGGAATTTTGTACTATTGTTAATCCAAAACATGTTCCAGTTCCTTAAGGAGGGTGATGAGCCCGAACACGCCTTTCCAACGCAGACCACAGTCGCCCAATGATGTTCAGATCTGGTGATTGTGGCACCCAGGGGAGGTGTGATAGCTCCTGGTCATGCTCCTCAAACTATGATTTCACCGCTTTTGCAGCGTGACAGGGTTCCAAATCATCTTGGTAGATGCCATCACAGTCAGGGAAAAATATTTTGGCCATGGGTAGAACCTGGTCCCTCAGAATGGCCTCATACACCTTAGCATTCATCATTCCATGCATGGCTATGAAGGGATCTGCAGAAAACCACAATATCACTCTACCTATACTGTAACAGAAGCAGCCCCATGCTTCACAGTTGTTAGCAGATAGTCTGTACCATAGGCCTGCGACGGTGTTCTCCATACGTAAACACGACAGGTTGTTAGAAACAAGGTGAAGGTGGATTCATCGGACCACATTACGTGTTTCCACTGCTCATGAGTCCACGCCTTTTGGTACTTGCACCACTGGATACGACTCTTCGCATTTACTGATGTGACCAGGGGTTTGGCGATAGCGGCCCTGCCATGAATTTTCATGTTATGGAGTTCCTCTCGCATTGTTTTCGATGAAACCGGGCTCTGTAGACCACAATTGAGTTCAGACGTAATTTTCATTGCAGTTGTCCTTTTAGCTGCTACAATCTCCTTTAATACCCTCCGGTTCCTATTCTCTTTCGACCACTGTTGTGCTTTGAAGACGTCGATTGCCCATGAACTGTGTATGTCCTACTGACATTGAACACAGTGCCTTTCCATGATCTTTGCGCAGCGTTTATTTATGCCACACATAAACTTCGGAAGGCAGTGACTCATATTTAGGAACGTTTTGATGTCAGCAATCATATGTTGCTGACAGTGTGGACGTCTACTGCTATTTGAAAAGATAACATTTTGTACCAGTTTGGCAACATTGTCAACCGAATAAGCTCATATGTTGATTAGTTTCATTCTCTATGTTAGTATAAATGTATTTGAACAGGCATAATCCACTTAACTGTATTATTGCTGTAATATCGAACATTTCCATTTACTTATCCTTAGCGAGCTCCATTTCCATTTACTTACCCATAGTAGGGACTCGACACGTAAACACCTTGTATCTCGGAAACGAAGCGGTATCAGACCCATGTTTATAGGAACATTTTTACTTATTTGGATGTTGGATGTATTCAATCACCTTGTCACTGTTGCGCATGCATCAATGATACACCCTATATATATATATATATATATATATATATATATATATATATATATATATATATATATATATATATATATATATATATCAAATTTGTATATTCCAAATATATCTTTGTAGAAGAACGTAATCAGAATCTAATTGTTTGATACTGTATAGGATCATAGCCAGCGAAAAAAAATATACACATAGTTTGTGTGAGAAAGATGGAACGCGGCATAAGAGATACCTCAATTTGGCATAGTAGCTTGTGGGCAACGTATAATACTTCATTTATTGTAAACAATAATTTTATTTCCAATCTAAATTCTGGATTTAGTACCTAAAATATACGAATCACCCAAATTTTAACATTTATCGATTAATTGAGTTATCGAATTTTGCATTTTTAATATTTACAAATAAATTACTGCGTACTGCGTACCAATTTTCGAAAGTCATTTAACGAATAATGAATTCGGACCAGTTCCTCTTTCGAAGTAGTATTATGTATCAATCAGTGGCACCGGAACCAAGGAGCTCAGGCCCTGTTACAGCACCAAAATTTTAATTGGAGGCTGGGATGTTCTCCCGAATGATCGATCCGTATTGATTTGTAGGTAGGAATATTGTTAATAGGTTCAACACTCAGCGCAAAGCTTTGTGTTTACTTAAAAAAAATAACCTATTACATATACTACATAATCTATCCGTATATTATTTGATACGCATATATGTATAGTCATTAGAAGTAAGTTAACTTATTTATGATCCCTCATTTGAGTTAATTGTAAGATTATTTAAGTTCCTGACTGTTATCTTCTCATTGGCGTTTTTGGTGTTCGTATATTTTTTCTGGTATTGTGCTGTTTAGTGTGAGTACAAGTATCCAAAGACTCCCTTTTGTTATTTCGTCAGCCAGCGTTGCACTCCACTTCTGCACAAAAGCACTCTTTGCGATTTGTGCTTTTATCAGTTCGGGGCAACTTCAGGCTGCTGTGCTAGCTACTACCAGGCGTAATTAATCCTGGAGCAGGCGTTAGTTGGGTTGCCTATCTCACGGACTTTGTACATCAAGAATTTGTTTGACCCACTCAGCACCTTGTCTCAAAAAGGTTGAGCGCATTCTTTATTGCTGTTTCGAGGCAAAAAAAATTCTAAGTCCAACTTCAATTATCTTCGGAAAAAAGTAAACCAACCTCTGCAATCGGAAAAATATTGCAGATATGTTTTTCTTCTCTTAAATATAATAAGACTTGTGACCAAGTGTAGAAAAATCAACGTTTATTGAATTACTTAATGATACAATATTTCGGAACCTTGTATTAATGTCAGCACATACCTGTTTGTCATTTTGCTCTCCATACGTAAAAGAACGTTTAGATACGTAAACGAATCTTTCCATATGTAAAACAATGCTGAAAGTTAAGACATAGAATATAATTCTCGCCTGAGCACTAAGATAAATGTCAAAGTAACAAAAACAGCGTTTGAAGTGGATATGAATGTCATAATTATCTTGAGAGGCGCTATACATCGCTGCAAATAACTTCCTAAGTTTATTTGTATTAGCTCAGTGGTAAGCCGTTGGATTCTAAATCGTAAGGTCGCGAATTCAATTTCCATCTGGGTTAATGCTTTTTTTATGAAATTACATTTTCCAGAATACATGACTAAGTGTATAAAATAACTACATTAAAATACATCAGTTGTATAGAGGAGAGTGTGCAAATGTGGAAACCCAGTTTGTATTTAATTTGTAAAAGAGCAGTGAATCGTTAATTTAACCTGGAAAATTGCCTCAAAATGCCTTAGAATGTAAAAAATATAGGACCATAATTCTTAAGCGCACAAACCATGTAAGTGAAAAATAGAAAAATGGCACCTGTACTAGCATATTTCGACTTTTAAAAAACTGAGGGTAATGTGGAAATACCCAAAAATTACAGTAAATCAATGTGTAAACACATGAAGTTTTTGGATCGTAGTATGCATTTAATCATAGTATGTTTTTAATCTATAGACGACAAAAAAACAACAAAAGATTTTAAATGATTAGAAAGTTAAAAAGCTGAAAGTTACAAAGTAACAAATTTCCGTTCAAAATTTTGTTGTCAACAGACAAAGATGTTATGTAGGTAGGTCTTATTTTCAAAAATCACAAATATAGATGTCTGTTTCCACGCCGGCACACTCAGAATGATGCCATTTTTCACATAATTGATAATTAATCCGTAGTTCACCACGCTTATCTTTCGAAAATGGATACCCATAAAATATGCACAGGGCGTCTTTTTCGGTGGGCTCTTCTACTCTAACTGGAAGATAGACTGGAAGATTTTGTTTGCTTGTTATTTTTTAATTGAAGGACAAACTTCGGGCATTTTTCTGGTTTTCTTACCGGCTGCAGGCCGTGTCTGTTGAGGTATAGTCATACTCTTAGATAAGGACTCTTCGATAATAAATTTTGTACGGAGACGATTTGCAAACAGCGCAGGAACTCGGCTTACGACCTCTATTCGAAATCTTCTTCTTCAAATGTGATATTTTCATGATTTCAAATGATGACACAAAAACTTTTGAAGAAGTGCTTGGTACGCTATGATCCTCTGAAAAGGTACTCAGTACGCTTGGATCCTGTAATAAAAATCGTGGAGACAGTTATTTGCCTTTTTTCCACCTCGTTGTCAGTTTCCAATTTGCTTTACTACTAAGTCTTACCCATCTGCCCTATCCCTCACTTAGGACATGAATAAAAATATCTAATATATACTTGTATCATTAAAATGTGTGTTATATTCAATAAATTATTTACTAATAATAAAACAATGCAATGGATTTTAGGGTGAGAGAAATGTGGAAACGTTTCCACATTTCCCTCATCCACATGTTTCCAAGTTACGCACACTGTAGTCAAACTGGATTGTACGAGTTAAATTAAAAACACGTTTGCTTATGAATGATTGAAAGCTACCAATACCTTCTCAATAGCTCCCTTTCACAGTACTCTGATATCTATTACAATACATCTATGATACTTTAGAGTTAATAATACTACACACTTACCTCCAATAACTTCACGAAAATGTCAAAACATCAATCGACGTACTAGCATTAACTACACTGGGCGAATGCTTCATAGCGTTGTGCTGTGACAAACGGGGACGAGGGTGAATATTTACGGCAATCGCTGCAAGGGTAAAGCTCTCCGCAGTCTACATACATTAGGTTTCTACATTACCCTCACTTTTCCACATTTGCACCCTTTCTTCTATATATAACATATAATCATTGCAGAACATAATGATGTTATTATGTTTAAAATATAACATCTGAGATAGGTGTTCACAGTATGTTGGTATTCTATATGTGAATATTAAATACAAATTAAGAAAATAATGCCATATGAATAAATAGGTTATATAGTGCATTTATTTGCAGCTATTTGCCATACGAAAGTTACCTCTTAATTTTCTTATTACAGCAAGTGATTTACGTTTTCTGGAAGGTAAAGAGACTTTACAACACAAACTTGAATGCAAATACAAATTATTATACAAACTTGAATCTTGGTTGCAGGGACAAAAAAACGAACCCAAAAACCATGCAAACAGGAAATCTACGAACACGAAGTAACGTCTTAGAGACTTATTTATACTTTAGAAAGAAGGCAGAATAGGATTTCTTTCCAAAGGGTTTCAGTTCAATAATCTGCAGTGCTTTCGTATATGGATGTGGTCTCTTTCTCTTCTCCACACACACACACACACACACACACACATATATATATATATATATATATATATATATATATATATATATATATATATATATATATATATATATATATATATTTGTGAGTATGTTCCATCATGTAAACAAACTTCATACATATAATGCTTACAGTCTAGAAAAGAGTACTCTCGGTTTAAGCTATAGGGAGTTGGATAAATGTTGAAAACTAAAATGTCTCAAGTGACTGATATTAGTGTCAAATACACAGTTTAGGTTCGTGAAGCTATTACAATCGCAAAGGCATTTAATGCCACGTTTTGACATGACCGACTATGTGACCTGGATTTTGAATTTACAGGGGCAAAATCGAAAGCGTTGCTCACACACCTCCAAATATTTTAATGTATAAGAGTAATGTATGTATAAATGTATATTCCAGCGAAACTCCGGAATGTATGGAACAAATTTTACCTAACGTGGTTGACATTACTTTCAATCTAAGAAAAAACATTGTGGAAGTTGTACCGTGAATTTTCGTTGATCTCTAAGAAGAAGAAAAAAAATGTAAATGTTTTTGGAAAGATATTGTATTCCAGCTATTGTGACGGTAAATGCTCGCTTTGATTAAGTGATTCGCGTTTTTAACGCTACGGTGAGCTGACTAAGTCTTGATAGAGATGTCACCGTTTGACCTGACATCTAGTGCCTGAATCGTAAACCTGTTCGACTGAACGTTTTCTCTTCAGTTCTTCGGACAGGGAAGGGTAGAGGAAGATGTGACTTCCTTTCGCTCTTTTAGATTACATATAGTATGAGTTAAATTGAAAAGTAAAGAATGAGTCAAGTGTAATTAACGATATTCACTATCTTAGGAGGCTATCTATTTAGGCTAAAGTCTACGAAATTAAAACCTTTTATTTTCCTTCTTCGATTAGTGAAAATTCGTTGTTTGGAAGTTAAATCTTCGAATGAATATTGTTATTTTTTGGCAACTTTAACTAGAAATTGCTAATACGTAGTAGTATATGACTTTCAGAATTTCATTATATTTTGTTGTGTATATATAATTTACTTTATGTTTGTTAGTTACATTCCATTTAGTACGTTCGATAAATCATTTTAATCAAAACGTGCAATTACTGCAACATTAAAATTCTTGTTTTGTTATATTACATAAAATTATTGCTCCTTTAAAGTCAGTTATATTGAGCTGTCAAAGTTTTGCTCGTTTCGAGCCAGCAATACTGAGCTTTAATCGATTCTTGTTATTTGTTCGTTGTTTGGCTTTACATTATTCGTTTATATTAAGAGATATTCACATTTATAGTTATTGTTCAAATTTGCAGTTTGGAAAGAAAAGTTTAATAGCAGGTATTTCATGGAGTCTCAATTAAACGAACCGAGATCCCTATGTATGCGGGTAAATTACGCTACATAGAAATAATTAAATTACCTGTCCGAAAACCCGGTTCTCTGTAGGCCGAGAAGGCTCCATGAAAGTAGAGTATATTAATGCCTTTATATGAGAAAATTAGTAGGCGTGTATTTTTGCTTTCAAAAATTATTAAAGGTAAAAACCCTTTTAGAAGTGTTAAACGTTCTAAATTATAATCCCTTATGGATCAGTTTGGCAAGCTAAGTGATACTGATAGAGAAAGTTGTACCTCTTTTGGTACTGATTTAGCATGGAGTGGCCACACTTTAGGCGATATTACAATGAGTGAGAATGTAATTTCGCATATAGAGAGCCCAAATTGTACTTACGTTTGTAGAAATAAAGGCCCTTGTCATAGACATAGTGAAAATGTAACCATGGAACCTCTTGGATGTGTTAAATTAAATGAAAATGTAGGTGAACATAGAGGACCATCTAGCACAAGTTTGACGTTCGGTAAAAATCCTATGCAAAATTTTCAATCTTTTATGGATGAAAGTGATCGAACCACTTATGTTAAAACATTTTATGGTGGAAATATTGGTAATGAACATAATTGTGAACAAAGCGAAAGTAACATGATGGGTAGAACTTTGCAATATGGACCCATAAGTGCACAGCGTAAACGGAACCAACCTTTGGAATACGGTTTTAAATTTGATAGGTATCTATCAGAAACTGTGTATAAATCTGTTCAAAATCAACTGCATGTGCAGACGGAAGTGATAGTTTGCTTTTCTGTCAGTTCTTATTAAAGGTGGAACTTTTGATATCACGTGGAATTGCACCAAATGAAGTGATTTTGGTTTCGGTTTTGGGTAAACTAAAAGGTGATGCGTATAGGGAGATGCAAGTACTGTTAAATGAAACCTTAGAATGGCGCCATATATTAGAAAGTTTACTTCAGTAATTTGTGTCTACTATTGCGCGTATGAAATTCACCCAGGAACATTTATACCGTATTATGAGAATTACTGAACCATTTTATGACTTTGTTCAGGAAAAGATTTGCATCTTGAACATTTTGAGTATTCCTATGCGTGAGGAAGAATTTTTTACACTCCTATGCAATTTAGTTACACGTGAAGTAAGAAATGTACTCGTGTTAACGCAAATTCCAACCAATAAATAATTTTTGCTAGATTTTGCTCGTTCGTACGATTCAAACTTAAAGTATACCAAGGATTTTCGTACAGTTTCGTATAACCAACCAGGACGTATTTCTTGTGGGAATAATACTTTTTCTCGCCCGCAACCTAAGTTCTTTAGTCAAAAACCTTTATTTTCTAAAGCAAAGATATATGGTGGGTGTAATGCTTGTGGACAATCTACTCATCGTTCTGTTACGTTTAATTATAATTCTAAACGCTTTGAAAACTGTAAAAATAATGCGAGTGGAACTTTACCAACTGAGAACTTAACTGATCAACAAAATGTGGCAAAAATAGTAGTGTCTGTATGTCGCGAAAATGTCTTTTGCGTGATCGATAGTGGGTCATCTATTAATTTAACCAGTCCAGCATTTTTAAATAAACTTAAGGAAAAATGTAGACCAAAAACTAAATCTGTGAACATTTCAATTTCTGGTATCCCTGGAAGTAAAACAGTTAAGGAATTAGTGCAAATTATATTTTTTTATAAAACGTAAGAAATTCGTGGATTGGTTTGCAGTAGTTGAGGAGACTGAATTCAACCTATTACTCGGTACACCTTTCCTACACGTACACCAAATTTATGTGGACTATGCTGAAAACTTAGTGCACTTTCCTTCTGTATTTCCTTACAGAATATTGAAACGTAAACTTTGGATTGAACTTTTTATCCAAAGATGCCTTTATAATCCTTTTTACGAGAACAAGTTCCCCTACTGAAAGAGTAAAAGGGACTCTCTTTTTATTATACAACCTTTCCTTTCGAAGCCACGCCTTTTCTATGTTAGTCATGCTCGTTTTGCTAACCTCTTCTTTATTTGTAGAAGATTCAACTATACTTAAGTCTAATAGCCAAATAACATCCATTGGGTTGAACATTTTTCTCCCTAAGAAAATTTCGCTAGGAGTCTTCTTAGTTTCTGAATTAATACTGACGTTCATGGTGTATTGAACTTGTCGTATAAAATCAACCCATTTCGTTTGGTTTTGATGAATGTATGATCTTAAAATTAGACGAATTACCTAATTCTGCCTTTCTACTAAATTAGAGCTAGGCGAGTAACTATACGTAGTAACGTTTTGAATACCCCTACTAAAAAGAAAGTTCTTAAAGGTCGTAGACATGAAATAGGATCCTTGATCATGAACCAGTTTATGACATAACCCATAAAACATGAAGATCTTCTCTAATTTATCACAGATTAGACGTGAACTTAAGGTTCTCAAAGGTTCCATTACAACGAATCTACTAGCAGCATCAACCAGAACTAAGATATATTTAAAACCCTTGCTGCTAGGCAGAGGCCCTAAAGTATCCAAGTAATACACTAAGTAGTCACCGTTTGACCTGACATCTAGTGCCTGAATCGTAAACCTGTTCGACTGAACGTTTTCTCTTCAGTTCTTCGGACAGGTAAGGGTAGAGGAAGATGTGACTTCCTTTCGCTCCTTTAGATTACATATAGTATGAGTTAAATTGAAAAGTAAAGAATGAGTCAAGTGTAATTAACGATATTCACTATCCTAGGAGGCTTTTGGCTAAAGTCTACGAAATTGAAACCTTTTATTTTCCTCCTTCGATTAGTGAAAATTCGTTGTTTGGAAGTTAAATCTTGGAATGAATATTGATATTTTTTGGCAACTTTAACTAGAAATTGCTAATACGTAGTAGTAATACGTAGTGACTTTCCGAATTTCATTATATTTTGTTGTGTATATATAATTTACCTTATGTTTGTTAGTTACATTCCATTTAGTACGTTCGATAAATCATTTTAATCAAAACGTGCAATTACTGCAACATTAAATTTCTTGTTTTGTTATATTACATAAAATTATGTAATATTTTTAAAGTCAGTTATATTGAGCTGTCAATGTTTTGCTCGTTTCGAGCCAGTAATATTGAGCTTTAATCGATTCTTGTTATTTGTTCGTTGTTTGGCTTTACATTATTCGTTTATATTCAGAGATATTCACATTTATAGTTCAAGGAATGGAAGTTGGGAGGAGTGAAAGGTAGTAATAGTGTAAAACGACTGATCGTAGATAAATGGCGTCATATCCACATTCATTCCCATCTTGACAGGACTAGGGACTCGGAGATATGAGAAATAAAATGTAAATCTTACTTAATTATTTGTAGAAATGATAGATTTCTGGGATTTCGAAAGCGCTTCTAATTACTTTGGAATGTTATTTGTACCCACTCCAAGGTAGGCTTTTCAATCGTATCTCTTTCTCATCTTAAGAAAAAATTACAAGCTCAACTAGCGTATGTATCAGACCAGCGTTCTCAATCAAGAACAAAATGTGTAGATGTATGTTTCGTCTTCTAAATGATATACTGCATGTTGAAATCAGAGAATGACTGGGTGGGTTGGTCAAATTGGTCGAGATTTGTGAGTGCGTCAGTGGATCGTGGGTCAGCAAGACGTGATCCACTGCGAAAAACTACTTACCGTGACTCACACTGACCCATTGATCCACCGATCCATTCTCCTCAATGCCTGATATATATATATATATATATATATATATATATATATATCATTTTCTGAACACTAGCAAGTTTGTATACGTTTAACTTTCAAGACCTCCATTTTTTTCTTTTTTCCATTCGATCCTAATGAAAAAAGAAGTTCAGACTCTTCTAGATTTTGATATTTCCTATTGTAACAAAGGCAATATTACTTATTACTTGGCTTTAGAGATGAAGGCTGTGAGCTTTTAGAGAAGCTAACTACTGGAAAAGATTGATTTATTATAAATATTAGTAGTAGAAAATGGATCGATCTGGAACAGTATTGGCCAACCTAGAACAACTCACAAGCCCCTGGGAAGTTGACCACCTTAGACCGTGAGCCCACGGTCTTTTACGACCTCCATTTTAGGGGTGAATTTATTCCCTTTTATGAGCACTTTTTAGGGGGTGTATTCGTTCTCTTTTACGAGCACATTTTAAGGGGTGAACTCGTTCCCTTTTATGAGCATATTTTCCAACCCCTTATTTGAACATAGCAGAAATTACACTGAGACTATGAACAGATAGAAGAGCACATAAGACTACGAACACATAAAAGAGCAGATAACACATAAGAGTACGTAACATAACAAGGGTGAACTCGTTTCCAACCCCTATTTAAACATAGCAGAAATACATAAGATTACGGGGGTGTATTCCACTTCTATTTGAACATAGCAGAGAATGGGGGTGTATTCATTCTCTTTTATGACCACATTTTAATGGGTGAACTCGTTCCCTTTTATGAGCATATTTTTCAACCCCTATTCGAACATAGCAGAAATTACACTGAGACTATGAACAGATAGAAGAGCACATAAGACTATGAACACACAGCAGAACAGATATACATAGCACAGCTAATAAAAGAGCATGGCTTATTTTCCAACCCTTATTTTAACATATCAGAAATTACACTGAGACTATGAACACATAGAAGAGCACATAAGACTACGTAACATAGCAAGGGTGTACTCTTTCCTTTTACGATCTCCATTTTAAGGGGGAACTCGTTCTCTTTTATGAGCATATTTTCCACCCCTAATTGAACATAGCAGAACTAGTAAAAGAGTATGACTTATTTTTCAACCCTTAATTGAACATATCGCATCAGAGAGAGACTACAAAACATAGTGAAGATTAAAGGGTGAACTCGTTCCCTTTTATGAGCATATTTTTCAATCCCTATTTTAACATAGCAGATAATACATAAGACTACGTACTTTTTCCATCCCTTCTTTTACCACAGCAGAGAATACATGGAGACTACGAACACATAGTAGAGCAGATAATCCTTTAGAGGTGGACTCGTATGATCACTTTCCACCCCTGTTTTTACCATGGCAGATAATACATAAGACTACGTAACATAGCAGGGGTATATACTCGTTCCAACCCTTATTTTAACATAGACAACGAGCACATTATAGCAAAGATTACTGAACAGTCCACCCACGGTCTACAGATAGTCATTTTAAGGGGTGTATTCATTTTCCCACCCTTATTTGAACGTAGCAAATTCATTCCACCCCTAATTGAACATAGTCCATTTTAAGGGTGTATTCATTCTCTTTTATGAGCATCGTTTCCAGCACCTAATCGAACAAAGCAACAAACTAGAGAATAATGGGGATGTACTTGTTCCCTTTTTTTAACCCCTATTTCCCACAGAGGCTACGAACATAGGAGATTACCTGGGTCTTATAGTTCATGTGGGATAGGCCCTTTCTATGACAATTTTAACCGATTTGGATGAAACTCGGGATATGGGGGTTTTCGGACATGCTGATTACGAATATCATACTTATTTTTTCTTGGGTCTTATATTTTATGTGGGATACGCCCTTTGTATGACACTTAAAACCCAATAACTCGAAAACGAAGCAACGTATTGAGGTGGTGTTTCCAACTCTAGTAATAGGTCATCAACTAGTACAAGTTCCAAAATAGTGACCATCGAGGTCAAAGGTCAAAATACTTAAAACCTAATAACTCGGAAGCGGAGCCACATATTGAGGTGGTGTTTCCACATTTAGTAATTGGTCATCAACTACTACATGTTTCAAAAATAATGACCATCGAGGTCAAAGGTCAAAATACTTAAAACCTAATAACTCGGAAACGGAGCCAAATATCGAAGTGGTGTTTCTAAATCTAGTAATTGGTCATCAACTACTACAAGTTTCAAAAATAATGACCATCGAGGTCAAAGGTCAAAATACTTAAAACCTAATAACTCGGAAACGGAGCCAAGTATTGAGGTGCTCTTTCCACATTTAGTAATTGGTCATGAACAACTACATGTTTCAAAAATAATGACCATCGAGGTCAAAGGTCAAAATACTTAAAACCTAATAACTCGGAAACGGAGCCAAGTATTGAGGTGGTGTTTCCAAATCCAGTAATTGGTCATCAACTACTACAAGTTTCAAAAATAATGATCATCGAGGTCAAAGGTCAAAGTAGTTAAAACCTAATAACTCGAAAATGGATTCAAGTATTGAGGTGCTGTTTCCACATTTAGTAATTGGTCATCAACTACTACAAGTTCCAAAAATAGTGGCAATCGAGGTCATAGGTCAAAATACTTAAAACCTAATAACTCGGAAATGGATCCACATATTGAGGTGCTGTTTCCAAATCTAGTAATTGGTCATCAACTACTACAAGTTTCAAAAATAATGGTCATCGAGGTCAAAGGTCAATCTCGTAAATGAAACCACATATTGAGATAACGTGTGATCTGTCAATTTTGTACAAAGCAGAAAAAAAGTGAAGGAGGAATAAATTTGAGTGGCTTATTTACTTTTATATTAATGAGAAAGAAATCAAAGGAACACAATTTTAACTAGCGCAGACTTTCTGTACCTTTTTGGGCTATTCAAATGGATTAACAAGAAAGAAAGCAAAGATATGCCATATTAACTACCTTTGTATTATTTAAGCAAAACGAAGGGCTAAATTTGAGAAAGCGAACATGGACCATTTTACTCAAATTTGGATGGAGTATTTATCTTTGTATGAACCAAAAAAATGAAGAAGGTTCAATATTTCTATACAATTTTGTACTACCCAAATAAACGAAATTTTATTTTTGTACCAATCACAGGAAAATCAAAGAAGGGTCATTTTATACCTTTTGTGCTATTCAAATAATAGAGGGAACAAATTTCAGTGGTCTATTTTATTTTTGTACCAATCAGAAGAAAAGCAAAGATATGCCATTTTAAATATTTAAACAAAAGAAAGGATGAATTTGAATGACCTATCCAATTTTGTACCAACGAGAAATGCAATTTTGTACTACTCAACTAAACAAAAGAAAACCGAAGAAGGATTATTTTAACTAACTCTTATACACCATTTTGTACTACTCCAATATATGAAGGAATACCAGAAAAAAAAGAAGTAAAGAAAGAATAAAATTTAGGTGGATTATTTTCTTTTGTACCAACTGGAAATGAGAAGAAGAGCTACTTTAACTATCTCATTATGTACTGTTTAAACAAACGAAAATTGACCATTATGTAACTTTTGAACTTACTGAAATGTTCTATTTTTGTACCAATTAGAAAAACCCGAAGAAGGATCATTTTAACAAGTTCATAATTCCTGTAATGAAAGAATAATTTCGATGTTCTACTTTTAATACCAACGAGAAAAAAACGAACTAGCTGAATATACGAAATAATAAATTTAAGTGACCTATTCAATTTTGTACCAATGAGAAATGCCATTTTAGCTGGCTCAGAATTTTACTATGGTGAGCTACTTATAAATATGAGTGAGCTATTTAATTTTGTAGCTGAGTATTTCCACGAAAAAACAAAATTGTACTAATCAGAAAAATCGAAGAAGACCCATTTTAACTAACTGAGAATTTCTGTACCTTTTTGTACTATTAAAACAAACGATGGGATAAATTTGAGTGACCTGTTTTTAGTGAACGAAAGAACAAATTTGGGTGTTCTACTTTTTTATAGCAAACAAAGAAGAACCATTTTAACTTGCTGAGTATTTTATACCATTTTGTACTACTCAAATAAACGAATGAAAAAGCGAAAAAAGACCTTTTTAACTAGCGCAGAATTTCTGTAACGCAAAAATTAATTTGGATGGAGTAACAAGAAAGAAAGCAAAGATATGCCATATTAACTATTTAAATAAACGAAGAGATAAATTTAAGTGATCTATTTCATTTTGTACCAAGGAGAAATGCCATTTTTATCTAGCTTAGAATTTCTAGTGCATGTTGTATTATTTAAAGAAAAACGAAGGGCTAGATTTGAGAAAGCGAACATAAACCATATTACTCAAATTTGGATGGAGTATACATTTTTGTATGAACCAGAAAAAAAGTTAAGAAGGACCATTTTAACTAACTCAGATTTTTATACCATTTTGTACTACTCCAATAAACGAAATTTTATTTTTGTACTTATCAGAAGAACTGCAAAGAATGGTCATTTTAACTAGCCAAGCAGAAAAAATGAAAGAATTAACACTTTGTACTAACCAGAAAAGGAGAAGAAGGATCAGCATTCTATACTTTTTGTGCCATTTATTGGGGTGTCCTATTTCCTTTTGTACCAACGAGAACCATTTTAACTGGCTTAGAATTTTATGCCTTTTTGTAAAATTTGTATCAAATCAAAAAAGCAAGGAAATGCCATTTTAAATAGCTCAGCATGTTACAGCTTTTTTGTTTTTGGTCTACCGAATTTCTTGACCATGTTGTACTATTTAAACAAACGAAGGAATAAATTTGTGTGACCTATTCACTTTTATAGCAAGCAGAAAAAGCCCCTTTTAGTTTTGTACCAACCACGAAGGTCCATTATAACAAGCTCGGTATTTTTATACCAGTTTGTATTACTCTAATAAAGTTGGGTGGTCTATTTCATTTTTGTAACAATCAGAAGAAAAGCTCAGGATTTTATACGTTTGTTTGTGTCATCCAGAGAACAATTTAAATTGCCTCTCCCGTCACTAAGTAAGGTTCATAAAATATTTGAACGTGAGATTTAACAAACCAGAGTTGCGTCATAATTGTGTAGAACAGACTCCATAGCAATTTGTGTACTAAAGAAAAAAGAAACAGCATGCATGGCCATTTTTGATCACAGCAGAAGAATCAGCTCATCAAATGAAATAAAAGTTTTCAAAGTTCCATGCAGGTATTTAAGCAACGTTACGAATGCGTTACCTAACATTTGTATTGCTAGTATAGTGAGGGTTGGAAGTTACTGCCTATTGCTCAACGATTCAATTATTATTTTTAAACTTTCTTTCCTCGTCTAAGTAAAAAAGAGACAAATATATATTTTTGCATTTATGTACTTTATCATATTGGAATATAAGTTTATGGAGTATGTTTGGAAAATAATAGAACATACATCATGATGTTATATTAAAGAATTATTTCTTTGTGTTGCTTGAAACATATTATTTAAGACGGAGAATGCATAGAATGCTTGTATTGTAGATATGTAAAATTATTTATTTGATTTGTTTTTGCTGAAGAGGAGAAAAAATGACTAGCATGGAGATTGTTTATGTTTCACCTAGAGAAAAAGAAATTCAGCGTGAAAACGGGAAACGTATACTGTTAATTCAGCCGTCTGACCCCGATTTGCCAGATGAATTACGTGATAAAGTGAGAATTATATATCCAACACAAGAAATAGAAGAAGTGTATTATTTTAGACGCTATAATAGATATAATGATGAAATACTCCCGGAAAGTGATGATGACAATGTTTCAAATATCAACTGTTTTGAACTGGAAGCTAATGAGTGCGGGTGTACTAGTGAAAGTGTTAGTGATACATGTGTTATACAATTATTTAATGAGTATACACCAAATTCAGTATTATTATGTGAAGCATGTTCTAAACATAATGAAAATGAAAAAGATCACAACTGTTTGCTGCGGTATGATTACGAATTATTGGAAAAGGTATGGACGATCTTAATTAAACGTGAAATGAGAGAGAAAATCTATAAACTTTACTTAAAGAAGCATTTTAAAGGTTGCAATATTAAGAACACTTATACTTTGGAGAAAAAATTTAATCTGGTGTATGAATACATTACAGAGTGTGATTATTATATCAAAGAAATAGTAGAAATGTTTTTAGAAAAAGATAAACAATTATTTAATTCTGTAAATGAACACTGAGACACTGTAGCATATATATTTGATTGTGTAAGAATAGAAGAATATTTTAGGGCTAAAAGTACAAAGGGTTACTGAGAATTGAACTGTTAAATGGATCAATTTGTACTATTGTAATATTAAGAATTTAATAGATTACAAACGTTGGACACTTGCAACTGAAATGTCAGTGAGAGTAATGTATTGTTTTCTTTAAAAGAAATAAAGAAACTGATCTGGATGATATAAAAATATACAAACTGTAGCACCACAACTAAATGAATCACTCGTTTTTTTAATCCTTCACAAAGGTATAAAATGTATCTTCTTTACTTTTTTTTCTGGTTGGTATTCCTTCGTTTATTGGAGTAGTACAAAATGGTATAAAAGTCTGAGTTAATTAAAATGATCCTTCTTCCCTTTTTTGTGGTTGGTACAAAACTAAAAGGGGCTTTTTCTGCTTGCTATGAAAGTGAATAGGTAACAGAAATTTATTCCTTCGTTTGTTTAAATAGTACAATATGGTCAAGAAATTCGGTAGACCAAAAACACAAAAAGCTGTAACATGCTGAGCTATTTAAAATGGCATTTCCTTGCTTTTTTTCGGTTTGATACAAATTTTACAAAAAGGCATAAAATTCTAAGCCAGTTAAAAAAGTTCTCGTTGGTACAAAAGAAAATAGGACACCCCAATAAATGGCACAAAAAGTATAGAATGCTGATCCTTCTTCCCCTCTTGTGGTTAGTACAAAGTGTTAATTCTTTCATTTTTTCAGCTTGGCTAGTTAAAATGTTGCTTAAATACCTGCACGGAAGTTTGAAAACTTTTCTTTCCCTTGATGAGCTAATTCTTCTTCTGTGATCAAAAATGGCCATGCATGCTGTTTCTTTTTTTCTTTAGTACGCAAATTGCTATGGAGTCTGTTCTACACAATTATGACGCAACTCTGGTTTGTTAAATCTCACGTTCAAATATTTTATGAACCTTACTTAGTGACGGGAGAAGTAATTTAAATTGTTCTCTGGATGACACAAACAAAAGTATAAAATCCTGAGCTTTTCTTCTGATTGTTACAAAAATGAAATAGACCACCCAACTTTATTAGAGTAATACAAAATGGTATAAAATACCGAGCTTGTTATAATGGACCTTCGTGGTTGGTACAAAACTAAAAGGGGCTTTTTCTGCTTGCTATAAAAGTGAATAGGTCACACAAATTTATTCCTTCGTTTGTTTAAATAGTACAACATGGTCAAGAAATTCGGTAGACCAAAAACACAAAAAGCTGTAACATGCTGAGCTATTTAAAATGGCATTTCCTTGCTTTTTCGATTTGATACAAATTTTACAAAAAGGCATAAAATTCTAAGCCAGTTAAAATGGTTTTCGTTGGTACAAAAGGAAATAGGACACCCCAATAAATGGCACAAAAAGTATAGAATGCTGATCCTTCTTCTCCTTTTCTGGTTAGTACAAAGTGTTAATTCTTTCATTTTTTCTGCTTGGCTAGATAAAATGACCATTCTTTGATTTTCTTCTGATTGGTACAAAAATAAAATTTCGTTTATTGGAGTAGTACAAAATGGTATAAAAATCTGAGTTAGTTAAAATGGTCCTTCTTCACTCTTTTTTCTGGTCCATACAAAGATGAATACTCCATCCAAATTTGAGTAAAATGGTTCGTGTTCGCTTTCTCAAATTTAGCCCTTCGTTTTTGTTTAAATAATACAGCATGCATTAGAAACTCTAAGCTAGATAAAAATGGCATTTCTCCTTGGTACAAAATGGAATATACCACTTAAATTTATCCCTTCGTTTAATTAAATAGTTAATATGGCATATCTTTGCTTTCTTTCTTGTTACTCCATCCAAATTAATTTTTGCGTTACAGAAATTCTGCGCTAGTTAAAATGGTATTTTTTCGCTTTTTCTTTAATTTATTTGAGTAGTAAAAATGGTATAAAATACTCGGCAAGTTAAAATGGTTCTGCTTTGTTTGGTATAAAAAAGTAGAACACCCAAATTTGTTCTTTCGTTCATTAAAAACAGGTCACTCAAATTTATCCCATCGTATGTTTAAATAGCACAAAAAGGTACAGAAATTCTCAGTTAGTTAAAATGGGTCTTCTTCGATTTTTCTGATTAGTACAAAGTGTTAATTCTTTCATTTTTTCTGCTTGGCTAGATAAAATGACCATTCTTTGATTTTCTTCTGATTGGTACAAAAATAAAATTTCGTTTATTGGAGTAGTACAAAATGGTATAAAAATCTGAGTTAGTTAAAATGGTCCTTCTTCACTCTTTTTTCTGGTCCATACAAAGATGAATACTCCATCCAAATTTGAGTAAAATGGTTCGTGTTCGCTTTCTCAAATTTAGCCCTTCGTTTTTGTTTAAATAATACAGCATGCATTAGAAACTCTAAGCTAGATAAAAATGGCATTTCTCCTTGGTACAAAATGGAATATACCACTTAAATTTATCCCTTCGTTTAATTAAATAGTTAATATGGCATATCTTTGCTTTCTTTCTTGTTACTCCATCCAAATTAATTTTTGCGTTACAGAAATTCTGCGCTAGTTAAAATGGTATTTTTTCGCTTTTTCTTTAATTTATTTGAGTAGTAAAAATGGTATAAAATACTCGGCAAGTTAAAATGGTTCTGCTTTGTTTGGTATAAAAAAGTAGAACACCCAAATTTGTTCTTTCGTTCATTAAAAACAGGTCACTCAAATTTATCCCATCGTATGTTTAAATAGCACAAAAAGGTACAGAAATTCTCAGTTAGTTAAAATGGGTCTTCTTCGATTTTTCTGATTAGTACAATTTTGTTTTTTCGTGGAAATACTCAGCTACAAAATTAAATAGCTCACTCATATTTATGCCTTCGTTTATTAGACTAAATTAAAATAATATAAAATGATCCTTTTTTGCTCATTCCTCTGTTTGTTGAAATAATACAAAATTGTATAAAATACTCAACTTAGGTTTTTCAAATTAAATAGCTCACTCAAGTGCATTACTTCGTTTAATTGATTTTTGTTTATTTGAATACTCCAAAATGGTGCAATTTCTTTTTTTCTCGGTGGTGCAAAACTAAATATTCCATTGTTTATTTGAGTAGTAAAATTCTGAGCCAGTTAAAATGCCATTTCTCATTGGTACAAAATTGAATAGGTCACTTAAATTTATTATTTCGTATATTCAGCTAGTTCGTTTTTTTCTCGTTGGTATTAAAAGTAGAACATCGAAATTATTCTTTCATTACAGGAATTATGAACTTGTTAAAATGATCCTTCTTCGGGTTTTTCTAATTGGTACAAAAATAGAACATTTCAGTAAGTTCAAAAGTTACATAATGATCAATTTTCGTTTGTTTAAACAGTACATAATGAGATAGTTAAAGTAGCTCTTCTTCTCTTTTCCAGTTGGTAAAAAAGAAAATAATCCACCTAAATTTTATTCATTCTTTACTTCTTTTTTTTCTGGTATTCCTTCGTTTATTGGAGTAATAAAATGGTGTATAAGAGTTAGTTATAATAATCCTTCTTCGGTTTTCTTTTGTTTATTTGAGTAGTACAAAATGGCATTTCTCGTTGGTACAAAATTGGATAGGTCATTCAAATTTATCCTTTCTTTTGTTTAAATATTTAAAATGACATATCTTTGCCTTTCTTCTGATTGGTACAAAAATAAAATAGACCACTGAAATTTGTTCCCTCTATTATTTGAATAGCACAAAAGGTATAAAATGACCCTTCTTTGATTTTCCTGTGATTGGTACAAAAATAAAATTTCGTTTATTTGGGTAGTACAAAATTGTATAGAAATATTGAACCTTCTTCATTTTTTCGGTTCATACAAAGATAAATACTCCATCCAAATTTGAGTAAAATGGTCCATGTTCGCTTTCTCAAATTTAGCCCTTCGTTTTGCTTAAATAATACAAAGCTAGTTAATATGGCATATCTTTGCTTTCTTTCTTGTTAATCCATTTGAATAGCCCAAAAAGGTACAGAAAGTCTGCGCTAGTTAAAATTGTGTTCCTTTGATTTCTTTCTCATTAATATAAAAGTAAATAAGCCACTCAAATTTATTCCTTTTTCACTTTTTTTCTGCTTTGTACAAAATTGACAGATCACACAACGTTATCTCAATATGTGGTTTCGTTTACGAGATTGACCTTTGACCTCGATGACCATTATTTTTGAAACTTGTAAAAGTTGATGACCAATTACTAGATTTGGAAACAGCACCTCAATATGTGGATCCATTTCCGAGTTATTAGGTTTTAAGTATTTTGACCTTTGACCTCGATGGTCATTATTTTTGAAACATGTAGAAGTTGATGACCAATTACTAAATGTGGAAACACCACCTCAATATGTGGCTCCGTTTCCGAGTTATTAGGTTTTAAGTATTTCGACCTTTGACCTCGATGGTCACTATTTTGGAACTTGTACTAGTTGATGACCTATTACTAGATTTGGAAACACCACCTCAATACGTTGCTTCGTTTTCGAGTTATTGGTTTTTAAGTGTCACACAAAGGGCGTATCCCACATAAACTATTAGACCCAGGTAAAAATAAGTATGACATTCGTAATCAGCATGTCCGAAAACCCCCATATCCCGAGTTTCATCCAAATCGGTTAAAATTGTCATAGAAAGGGCGTATCCCACATGAACTATAAGACCCAGGTAATCTCCTATGTTCGTAGCCTCTGTGGGAAATAGGGGTTAAAAAAGGGAACAAGTACATCCCCATTATTCTCTCGTTTGTTGCTGTGTTCAATTAGGTGCTGGAAACGATGCTCATAAAAGAGAATGAATACACCCTTAAAATGGACTATGTTCAATTAGGGGTGGAATGAATTTGCTACGTTCAAATAAGGGTGGGAAAATGAATACACCCATTAAAATGACTATCTGTAGACCGTGGGTGGACTGTTCAGTAATCTTTGCTATAATGTGCTCATTGTCCATGTTCAAATAAGGGTTGGAACGAGTATACACCCCTGCTATGTTACGTAGTCTTATGTATTATCTGCCATGGTAAAAACAGGGGTGGAAAGTGATCATACGAGTCCACCTCTAAAGGATTATCTGCTCTACTATGTGTTCGTAGTCTCCATGTATTCTCTGCTGTGGTAAAAGAAGGGATGGAAAAAGTACGTAGTCTTATGTATTATCTGCTATGTTAAAATAGGGGTTGAAAAATATGCTCATAAAAGGGAACGAGTTCACCCTTTAATCTTCACTGTGTTTTTAGTCTCTGTCTGATGCGATATGTTCAATTAAGGGTTGAAAAATAAGTCATACTTTTTTACTAGTTCTGCTATGTTCAATTAGGGGTGGAAAATATGCTCATAAAAGAGAACGATTTCACCCTTAAAATTGAGATCGTAAAAGGAAAGAGTACACCCTTGCTATGTTACGTAGTCTTATGTGCTCTTCTATGTGTTCATAGTCTCAGTGTAATTTCTGACATGTTAAAATAAGGGTTGGAAAATAAGCCATGCTCTTTTATTAGCTGTGCTATGTATATCTGTTCTGCTGTGTGTTCATAGTCTTATGTGCTCTTCTATCTGTTCATAGTCTCAGTGTAATTTCTGCTATGTTCGAATAGGGGTTGAAAAATATGCTCATAAAAGGGAACGAGTTCACCCCTTAAAGTGTGGTCATAAAAGAGAACGAATACACCCCCATTCTCTGCTATGTTCAAATAGAGGTGGAATACACCCCCGTAGTCTTATGTATTTCTGCTATGTTCAAATAGGGGTTGGAAACGAGTTCACCCTTGTTATGTTACGTACTCTTATGTGTTATCTGCTCTTTTATGTGTTCGTAGTCTTATGTGCTCTTCTATCTGTTCATAGTCTCAGTGTAATTTCTGCTATGTTCAAATACGGGTTGGAAATTATGCTCATAAAAGGGAACGAGTTCACCCCTTAAAATGTGCTCGTAAAAGAGAACGAATACACCCCCTAAAAAGTGCTCATAAAAGGGAATAAATTCACCCCTAAAATGGAGGTCGTAAAAGACCGTGGGCTCACGGTGTAAGGTGGTCAATTTCCCAGGGGCTTGTGAGTTGTCCTAGGTTGGCCAATACTGTTCCAGATCGATCCATTTTCTACTACTAATATTACATCTTTAGTCAGTAGAGAATATGGCGTGGATCATGGATCAAAGTTAATAACGATGTATTTTAGTGGGTCGGAGTTGGTCACAATGATTCAGGGTTGTTTATTTTTGGTGGTGTGTCATGGTTGTAGTTATCCGCTACAGCTTACATTACAATTAAAATTGCCCACACTACAATTATTACTATTATTAGTTATGTTAACACGTCCATTTTATTTCAATCTGTGTCTGTTATTATTTTGATAGTTGTTTGTTCATTATTATTTTTTAGAAAAACATCTGTTATGTTTAAGGGTACGATTTTTACGAATCGAAAATGAAATGGTGCTAATGGAAAACGTATGAAAAAAGAGTTGAGTTTAGTGGATTTTAGTTTAGCGTCCCTTTCAGCAGCGAGGCTATATGAGACGTGGACCTACTGATTAACGTGGAATCCGAACTACATGAGCTCCCGCAGGGAATCGAACCCGGGTCTTCCACGCCAAGGGCGCGTACGCTAACCGATTAGCCACGTAGGAGCTCGTATTGAAAAAGAATCTGCATATTTTAATTAGTGTATAAAATTCGTAGAAATCGTTGATTGCGAACACAATTCTTTAATATTAGGAAAGGAATCAACATAAGGTGTTATTACTTTTTCTATATACATTTCAAATTAGATTTTCAAAAGAATATTGGTATTATAATGCGAAATCACTAGAAGAGCAGGTTCGGAGGGTGGAAACCTTTCCCCTTCTTAATACATTAGCCACTCAAGATGAAAGATCTATAATTATAACAGTTACCGGTACCTCTCAACAAAATTCTCGGTATAAGTTCAATTTGGCATTGACTGTTACAATCAACGTTTTGGTAATTGTTTCATATACAAAAGAAATTAGTATAATGACGGAACTGGAGTAGTTTATGGCATACTTTATTAAAGTAATGTTATGATCTATGGGGCATCATGTGTGTATATAATGGGTAAAATAGCGGCGATGGTAGCATGCAATATTTCTGATTTCATCTTTGACGCACTACTTGTGATTTCCTCTGCTTTGTCATCTTAGGTCCCTGGCTAATTCTGGTAATCTTCAAAAGAGATATTTAGTATATAATTAGTAATTTCGTGTTACAACGATGTGTGCATGGAGTTGTATTTGTTGTATAAAATAGAGTGGAAATTATAAATATTATGGAATTCATAAAGTATACAATAAGTAATAATTAGGACTGTAGTAAATGAATAATTAAATAAAATAATAAGAAAAGATAAAACTGCGTAAACAAGAATAAAACGATAATAGTAATAGCAATGCTTACATCTAAGTGATTGCAAGATTGATCCAGTCTAATGCCAGGAACTTAAATGAGGAAACGAGTAAACATTAAAAATGAGCTTATAGAGTAAAGAAGATTTAAGAATGTTAAGATATACGATTATGAAATACTACGAATTATTTAATATTCTTATTATAACCCATAAAGATTCAATAGTACAAGTTATGAGCTCTAATGCCGTTGTTATTTATTCGCCATATAACTTAAATATTTACCTAGGGAATTGAAACATCTTAAGCATTATGAACAACTGAAATCCGAAATTGAAGACCAATATTATTACTCAGTTCCCTACCAGGTTATTAAGGTGATTGCTCACCATTACGTATGCCGTGGTAACGTTATTATCAAATTTTGTAATTAATACGAAAATTGATAAAGGTTGTAGTGCTATTGTCAAAATGCTATTAGCTTACTAGATTTACCTTGAAGGTGTTATGTTATTTATCCTCTAAACTATTGATATCCTATTGTTGATATTAAATGTACAGTTCTGTTATACGATATTAATCCATTAACAATACATAGTGAACTTTGTTCTTAAGGTCATTTCGAAATTATTAATTTTCCTTTTAGAGTGTAATATTGCTTGGGCAGAATGTACCAACGATAATAATATACAAGTATGTATGTTCTAATCGGAAAATCGAATTCACGTGATGCATTTATCCCACAACAACGAATTTGGATTGCTGTAACAAAATCTTTTCCCCGGAGATCGCTGCGGTGGCGACCTAACAACCTGCAGTGGGCTATTTAATTGGTTTACATGGAAATCACCTATAGACGGCGGAAGATATCAGATAGACTATGTTATGATTCAAGACAGGTATCAGAATAGCTTAAAGAACGCGAAGACCCTTCCCGGGGCTGATATTTTCTCTGATCATAATCTTGTGCTGACCGAAGTAGATATTCAACTGAAAAATGTAGGCAGAAGAAAAGTAGGTAACAAAGTGTTGAATACTGAATAGTTGAAAAACGAGAAAATAAGAAATCATTTCGTTAAAAAATTCGAAGAAAAATGTTCAAACGAGGAAAGAATAGGTGCAGGTAGTAACGCACCGTGGGAATATTAAACGTTGCTTACAGCAGGCTGCAGAAGAAGCAGTAGGTTACCGCGAACACAAAACTGCTAAGAAACCATGGCTTACAGAGCAGATGTTGCAGAAAATGAGGGAGAGGAAGATGTGGAAACAGGTTGATACAGAAGGGGGCAGAAAGATGTACCGAAAGTTAAATAATGAATTACGAATAGAAACAGACAAAGCGAGGGAAGAGTTTTACAAAAGAAAATGCGAGGACATAGAAGAATTAGAAAGAGTTGGGAAATATGAGAAAATGTACAAGGAGGTGAAGTCTATGGAATTTCCGCGGAGACAACGAGGTATTATGATGGCAGTAGAAAATAAGAATGGGAAGGTAGTCAACGAGAGAAATGAGGTCATACGAAGGTGGAAAGAATACGTTGAAGACTTATATGAGAGTAGGGATAGACCCTGTAGCATAAATATTGAAGTAGAAAATGAAGTAGGCGACGATGATAAAGGATTTAGTATTCTTAGGATGAGTTTGAAAAAGCTATATCCGAGATTAGGAATAGAAAGGCAACCGGAATAGATAACATACCAATCGAATTCATTAAAAATATAAGTGACAAGGGAAAGAAAGAATTGTTCCGACTATGCAATGAAATATATGAAACAGGAGAATGGAAAAAAGACTTTCTGAAAACGATCATGATACCGATGGCTAAGAAATCGAACCCAAAGAGATGTGAGGATTATAGAACTATTAGTCTCATATCTCATGCAGTTAAAATTCTGCTCCGAATACTGAACAAAAGGTTATATGAAAGAACAAATAAAGAAGTTGAGGAGGAGCAGTTCGGGTTCAGAAGAGGTAAGGGCACAAGAGATGCAATTGGATTATGAAGGACGATCGGTAAAAGATTTATAGAAAAAGGGAAAGAAGTGTATGTTGATTGATTGATCTAGAAAAGGCTTTTGGCCGTGTGAATTGGGAATTGTTGTTGGGAGTTTTAACAAAGATAGGGTTGGAATGGAAAGATAGAAGACTCATAAGACTCTTATACACGAACTAACAAGTAAGTGTTAGGATAGAGGAAGAACTGACGTAAGAGAGTGCAATTGGAAGGGGAGTTCGACAAGGATGCTGCCTCTCGCCAACACTATTTAATGTTTATCTAGAAGAGATAGTGAAAAAAGGCCTACATGATGATGATGGCATTTCGGTAGGAGATAGAATGATTAGATGCATAAGATTTGCAGACGATATGGCGCTTGTTGCAGAATCTGAAAAGAAAATCAATAAAATGTTAGAAAAAGTGAGAAAGGGCTTTGAATAATATGGGATGAAAATAAATGTTAGAAAGATAAAAGCCATGGGGATTAGAACGAAGGGGTCTGTGTCAAATATAAAAATAGGAGGGGAGAAAATAGAACAAGTGAATAGTTTTCGATATCTGGGTAGTATTCTTAGTAATAACATGAGGTGCGAACGTGAAATAAAAGCAAGGATAGAAAGGAGAAAGAAGCCTTTAGGAGGAAGAAAAGTCTGTTTTGTGGGACCTTGAATAATGAGTTGAGGAAATGATTCATAAAATGCTTCGTGTGGAGTGTTGTACTGTAAGGGGGGAAACTTGGACATTACGTAAAGGTGATGAAAATCGACTGGAAGCCTTCGAAATATGAGTGTGGAGAAGAATTGAAAGAATTAGTTTGGACGAGCGGAAAACGAATGAGAGAGTGTTAAAAATGGTGGGTGAGGAAAGAACACTTTTAGATATTATTAGGAAGAGGAAGAGAAACTGGTTGGGACATTGCCTAAGAAGAGATTGTATCATGAGGGACGTCCTAGAGGGTACGGTGGCTGGAAAGAGAGGGAAAGGGCGAAGGAGATTACAATTAATGGATGATATAAAAACAGAAAGATCATACGCGAAGACGAAGAAGTTATCGGAGGACCGTGGAGCATGGAAGCTTCTCAGCTGCGGCAAGTGACCTGCCAATAAAGGCAGAATACCTATGCTGATGATGATGATGAACGTTGCGCAAACAACACAAAATAGATTTAGTACATGGTGGGTGAATGGGTTGTGTTAGGTGGTGAGTCATTATGGGTCACGGTGGGTTGGGGTCACGATGTATAGTGGGTCAAGGTTTCATTGACCCACGTCATCCCTGGTTAACATTGTACTAAAGAGGAGCGCGTCGGCAATTTTCTCAAATTTTGCACATAGATATTACCCCACCCGAAAGCAATATATCTTGAAAGGGTTCACAGTACCATCACACAGAACTCGAAAAAGAGGGAATTCTTTGATTGGCTAAATTAAGACCTCAACAATTTATCCTTCTACAAGCCTGATTTTCTTCATCGTTTCCGTGGCTAAGTCAGACGAATACGTGGCTACTTAACTTAAGGTTAAATGTTCGCGCCCACCTCGGGGTTCTTTCTTATATTTCTAGTGTTTTATACACTCACCTGAATATAAACAAATCAGGCATATAGGTGATTTAACATATTTTGGGGGAGTAATTTTGTGCTTCGTTAGCGTTTCGTCGAGTCTCTGAGGCTGTTGGTATAATTTTCAAAACGAAAGTGGGGCCACCACGAATCCTAGCTGCGGGATCACCAACTTTTGTCGAAAGGTCGTCAGGTGCGCATCTGTGGTACACTGACGCTTACGGCATGGGTTTTCACACTTCCACATTGTAAAAGCATATATCAGGTATTGAATTGAAAATCTATGTAATGACTTTCTTCTGTGGCTTGTTTTATAAGGACAATTCCAGTCTACTCATCTGGCCTTTGCGGTTCATGACTTTCATGCGAGCGTTCTGAATTTGGATTCTCTGTTTATAACTTCTTTCTATGCCTCAGATAATTTTTCAAGAACATAAATGACATGCTGTAATATCAATGTTGAGAAGTAACCTCTATATGACAAATAACTGCAAATAAATACACTACTTAATTTATTATTGCTATTAAGCGATTTTCTTAATTTGTATTTAACATTCTTAAATATAATACCGATATACCGTGAGCACCTATCTCAGATGCTACATTTTAACCATAATAATTACTATGTTCTGCAATGATTATGTTATATATATATATATATATATATATATATATATATATATATATATATATATATATATATATATATATATGTATTTTAATGTAATTCTTTTGTATAATTTGTCATGTATTGCGGAATATAGAATTTCTAAAAAGCATTAAACCAGATTTGAATCGAACTCACGACCTTACGATTTGCAATCCAACGGCTTTCCACCTTTTTTTTACGTATCTCAGTGACTCACTTGTACTATTTATTACCAATTTTACTTGCTTTAAAAGTTTAACTGGCTTTTCCAATCTCCTAGAGTCACAGGGATACGAACACAGAAACATCGAGAACAGTTAAAATCACAAAGATTCTCCCGCCGGGATTTGAACCCGGGAGCCCGTATACCAAAGGCGCACGTGCTAGTCACTAGACAGCACCTAGGGCATCACTGAGCTAACACAAGCTATATTCAAAAGTTGCTTCTAGCAATATATAGCGGTTTTCAAGATAATTATGACATTCATATCCACTTCAAACCCTGTTTTTGTTCTACTTTGACATTTATTTTAGTACTAAGGCGAGACTTATGTTCTATGTCTTAACTTTGAGCATTCTTTTACATATGGAAAGATTCGTTTACGTATTTAAATGTTCCATTAGGTATGGAGAGCTAAATGACAAACAAGGATGTACTGATATGAATACAAAGCTTCGAAATATTGTATCATTAAGTATTTCAATCAATGATGTTTTTTTATACAATTGGTAACAAGTCTTATTACATTTAAAAGAAGAAAAACAAATCTCCAAGATTTTTCGATTACAAAGGTTGGTTTCGAGGTTCGAATCTGGTTTACTTTTTTTTTTAGAAGATATCTGAAGTTGGACTAAAATTTTTGCTTCAAAACAACAATAAAGAATGTGCTCAACCTTTTTGAGACAAGGTGCACAAATAGTGCATTATAGTCCGCGTCAGACGAACTGACGAATGCTGCAATGTATTAGTCCGCAGCGGGATGTTGCCAAACCTCCGGCAAGAAAACCAGCTTCTAGGAGGCTCAGTTGGAGATACGAGTGTCACGAACAACATCCAATGTGTCATAATGCAAAACCTTGACACTAAAGGATTATTAATGTATTATCTCATTAGTAATACCAGTTTCTGTTACAAATGTGGTATAAGTACTATATTTCGTTTGGTTCGAATGTTCACATTATATGCAAATGAATGTAAATATAATTGACATTATTCGGCTAAGTATATAGTTTAAAACATCATTCACATCCATCTGACTATAAACGTTAGGACTCCGCAAATTGAAGACCAACGACCTATCATTTTGATTATTTTTAAAATCACGAGACAAAGGAAGTCTTGCAAGAATAAATCAATGACGCATTACGTCACAATTCATGAAATATATATACGGAAGGCAAGGTGGCCCAATGATAAAGTGTTCTCCTCAAATGATAAGCACATTTGATTCGATTAAAACCTTTACAAGTTAGTTGTGGAAACGTGTTTGTAGGTTTCTCAGGATTTTTCTCATTTCTTTTCATTACATTAATTGCATTAATTCTAAAATCATTGTTATTTTTTTTATTAATCATTTGCTTTAACCATAATCGTGGTATGATGAATTAATAATATATTTTAACGCGCCAAGATTATTCAGCATGACCAGAGCAGACAATTTTGTAAAAAGAATGGTGGGATGAAGAAATTGGGAGAAGCTGGAAATCACAGACAAAATCCACGCACACAGAATGTGTCCACAACGAAGCCTACTTCAAGAGCTAGGATCGAACCAGTTACCCCATACCAGAGACGAGCATCCTACCACTGAGCCACACTTCCCAAAATAAAGATGTCAACATTGATGTCCTGATTTCAGGCATTCCTCACAAGAATATCACCCTCGATGTAATTATATCTCCACTCTTCACAAGAAACCTCCAACCATATTTAGTCTCACACAGTGAAAACCAAGGTGTACAGTTTCTTTCTCTTCCCCTCTCTCTCTATCTATCTATCTCTGTACGAATTCTCAGCATAAATGTTACAAACATCGTATATTTTATCCCTAAATACATGTGTTGTTTTCTTTGCAGAGGAAAAGTCACTGTTGTCATAAAATTTAAGCATGCTTCTTCGAACAATGTATTTCCGAAAATAATCAAGGTTTACCATGATTGATTTCTTTACATATGGTTCCTTGGGGATTCTTATAACAAACCTTCTACAGATGGCTTTTTGACTTTACCGCAAATTTTTGATACAGTTTTCGTATTAATTCCACACGCTTCAGTAGTTAGTTCCTAGCATTTTTGTCGATTTTCGACCGATGCACATTAAAAAACAACATATATTTGAAATAACATTTTCTGACTTTGTACGTTAAGTCTCGAGAAGGGGAGCGCCCAAAATGTTTTGTATTTAGGGACCAATAGTACCAGACACTGTGATTATGTTGTATCGAAAGAGTGTTACTTTACAACTGAAAAACAAAACTAACTGTTAAACATTGATAACTATATTGTCAAAAATGATTAAAGTATATTGTTTTCATGAGAAAGGAAACAGTATAGGTGATAAGTAGGGTCAAACCTTTAATACAAAGTATATCAAGGATTTCTATGCTAAACAAATATACTTTTATTAAGAAAGTGTAAAAATGTATGTCGATTGACAAAATTCTTGGCGTGAGGAGTACAGAGCCATTGGGCTCTCTACTGTGAGTGCGCACATGATAGCAAGCTCCGATAACTTTTATGCTAATGTTTCCTGGTTACATATACACCTACACTACAAATTGCTAAACACTATAACACACAATCTAGCGCACGTCACAATAAACACTTCATAATGTATTTATAAATTTTAAAATACTATAATATATAAAAAGTACACCAATTTGTACTTCGTACAGGCAGCGCAATTGTAGACGGGAACTCTCGTGACACTGCATAGTAAGTAAAGGTATTCAAATTTGCTGAAAATATTCTATACAATCCGGTACTTGTTCATTAAACCTCGTATATCCAGTTTCCCGAAATTCGTCTGTGGAATTAATCATACAAGCGTTTAGAATGGTAAGTTACCAACTCCACTCACGGATTAGGAAAAGCAGGTACCAAGAACATGAGATTGAAAAGAGAACAAATGTTTTCACGTAAGATTTATTTTTTGGTATCTTCACAACATTCAGTTAGTTGAGAGAAAGCCTTTCCTTTTTGTTCTTTAGCTGCTCCTTATAATTAAAAACTGAATCTAACTCCAGACACAAGAAGCCCATAGAATACCAAGACCAAATATCCGGTTTCTTGGAACTGATTTCAAACGGAGGCCAAGAAAGCGAATCCCCAGGGCATTTTTTCGATTGTCCTTAACCTGGCTTACCACTATTTTAACAATACTATTTTCACCTCCTTTATTCAAAGTCCCGTTGGAAAAATCTAAAATCATTGCTTATTATCAGACTCATGTCTTTGGCGAATTACGTGCTCAATACATAAGCTCTCTCCACCATTAATGCTAGTTTTCTAGATCATTATCTTCTACTTCCTTTCTTAAGTAGCTCCCCAATTTGAATCACAACGAGCTAGATAGTAGGATCATGAGCTTTTTATACATCAAATGAATACCACGCTTGTAGAATCTGTTAGTTCTAAGGATTTCTGTTAACATTCTATATCACAATGTTAACGTGATATAGAAAGTGTTGTCGTTTGGTACATGGGAAAGTAAATGACGATTTTCTAAAATGTGAATGACATTTGAGATGTAAATGATCCTTAACGACAGTAAGAACATGGTTCAGATGAGTTCCTGAAGATTGCCCCTGTGTAGGGATCTCCTATAGCCCATGTATTGCTCAGGACCTTCAAAAATGGCTCTCTCAGAAGAACCCTGTCTTTTTTATTTTATTCGTATTATTTATTTAAATTGGATAATTTGCTTTTACAAATTCAGAACATCATGTGTGCAGGTTTTATAAAAAATAGTTGTTAAAAATATGTCCCCTCTGTAGTAACCTCCTATAGCTCCTGTATTGCTCAGGACCATCAAAGTGGTCCTTCCAGAAGAATCATGGTTTGGGAAGCTTTATGTTGTTCCCTGAATTTCCAGGTTTGATTTTAGATACTGTATAGAAGTCTAGTTGTTAAAGTGTTTGTAGAGGTGTATATTAGCAATGGGAATTGAACCCGGGACTCCCACGCCATAGATGTGCACAGTAAGTGTTTGAGCATAGAGGAGAAAATTTATATGATCATATTGACAATCGGAATCGAACCAGGGACTCGCAGGGCAAAGACGCGCAGGCTAACTAACTACCTACGGTGGAGATTGGGTATTTATTTTCAAGAACACTGAATGAGTGTGATCGAACTAAAATGCATAGTTATGAGGTGGAAATAGTCATTTTTTTATTCTTTATTTATTTGTTACTTAGTATGCATAAGCATATTCTGAACATTCACGTATGGACCTCCTCGCTGACCGGCTGCTTTCTTCTAACTAAAAGATAACAAGAAAACTCAATGTGCGAAGTGAATGTGTTTCTGTGTGACAGAACTTTTACGTCACCTTGCCATAGGGCTTGCGTTCACTGCCCGTTACAGGAAAATGCGTATGAAGCTTTCCTCTGCTCGCAATGGCTTCTTGTATTTCATTCACCTCTCTCTCTCTCTCTCTCTCTCTTTCCTCGTCTGTATACTGTAAGTGATTGACCTGCCACTATGATTCGTGTTAGAAGTAAATTCAAAGTGATGCTGCATGAATTACCTCTCAATATCCCAAATAAAAGTTATATAAACCCTGATTTCCTGTTTTCCTATATTGTACTACTAACGCGTCTTCTAGACTGCTGTGCTGTTTTGTTTTTGCTGATTACGTGATTAAACTCTGTTTTTTTGTTCATCTTAGAAGATACATGTTAGTTGTTCCCTTTTTGTACTTTATTTTATCGTCTTTTTTATATGAAAACCGGGAGTTAAGAGGGAGTTCATAGCGTTCGAAAAATTGTAAAATGATAATGTGGGAAGAACTCCGAGAAAAATTATGGGTGACACAGTTATTGTATGGCACAAAGCTAGTAGTTGAGCATACACTTATGTTGTAATAAGTTATTTTAAAAAAATAGTAAAATGAAAATGCAGAAAGAAATGACAGAATACGGGAAAACCTATGGGGACAAAATAAATGTATGGTATAAACGTAGCTTGTTGAGAACTTACTTAGCTGTAATAAGTTACACTTATGCTGTAATGTTATAATTTTTTTAAAAAAAATGATAGACTGAAGAAAACGGGAGGAAACGGGGGAACACCGAGAAATCATAGAGGGTAATGTAATAATTTGGTATAAACCTAGCTTGTTGAGAACAATGAAAGCATACACGTATGCAGTAATAAGCCATAATCTTTAAAAATAGTAAAATGAGAATGTGGGAGAAAATGGGAGAACCCTGGGATAATCCACGGACACAGTCATTGTATGGTACAAAGCTAGTATGTTGAGAAGCAACGAGGTGCACATGTACTGATAAATAAGCTATAATCTTTAAATAAATGGTGGGATGGGAATGTGGGAAAAATGAGAGATTCCCGAAAAAAACACGGACACAATCAAGTTGTAAATTATAAACATTGTTTGTTGAGAACTGTGCTAGTATACATTTATGCCGAAATAAGTTTCAGTCTTTGAGAAATGAATGAAACATTGGACTGAAGACGAGAGGAAACGGGAGAACTTCTGAAAATCCAACGGGTACAAACGCATTGTGTACTATAAACAGTGTTTCGTGAGAAGCAACATGCTGCATATATACGTATTAATAAGTTATAATTCTTGAGAAATGAATGAAATTGTCGGATGGGAATGTGGAAAAAAGGAGACAACACTGGGAAAAGTCACATACACAGTTATTGTATAGTATAATCATAGGTTGTTGAGAAGCAACCTATCACATATTTATGCAATAATAAGTTACAGTCCTTGAGAAATAAATGATATCATGAAATGAAGAAAACGGAAGGAAATGGGAGAACCCCCAAAAACTCACGATCATACAGATTTTCTTACGTGATTTTAAAATTTGCCTTGTGTCTGAACTAGTATTTTTGTTTTATAAGTTAAATGGTATATTTAGAAACAAAGATTTGAATTATTGTTATATGTAGTTTATCGTTAAACACCAGGGATATACGAGACGTGGACCTACACTTTTTACCGAAAATTTTCAATTTGTTAATAGCATCTACATAGTTAAAAAGAAACTAGTGGTTGGGAGGAAAAGTGTGGAGAACATTTTTCTTTTGAGTTTAATATTTACCAAGGTACATGTTCTGGGACGGACTGGAACCTAATATCTTTTTCTGTTTAAGTTAGAACCCGCGTTATTTCACACCAGAGGAGTGAACTACATGACTTACCGCATGGGGCCAAAGGCTGTTGGAGGCGTGAACTGCTTGCGGTGCCGCAGGGTTCCGATCCTGGATTTGAACTTGGGTTTTTAATGCAAAGACGCTATGGATAAACGTTTTTCTCCGGGCTTCAACTTAAAGTTCCCCGAGCTGGAGGCGCAAAAGATATGCCCTATTTCCGGGGGTCTTTAAAGCTAAACGCGCACCTGCGGGGACCGATTCGTGAACTTTTACGGCATAGGTGCTTCCGCTCGGATTCGAACTTAGATCCTTTACCGTAGAAAGCGCGATGAATAGATGCTTTTGTCGAAGCGCTGAATTCCGTGGTGCGAGTTCGTTGGATTTTACCGCAAAAGACGCGTACATTAAACACTTTGTGTCTTATAAGGATTGTTTTCAATTTTTGCTGATTCGATTGCTCAAATAATCTATGAGCGTTCGGGTTTTCATTAACATTATATCCCTCAAAGTTATTGAAACACTCAATGAGTGTGAACGGGTAAAAAAGTTCTTAAAATACTAAAAGCTCGTAATAGATTACACGAAGGCATTGTGTCTTCTAACATCTCCTTTTATATGAAAAGTCGAATAGAGAATTTATTAAAATAGTTTCGAAATACTAATTATTTGTTATTTCACTTCGATACGAAGCTCAGAATATGTACTAGGGACAGCCCTAGACATAATCGCTGTGTAACCACGAGTCTTTCGGGTTATGATTATGATTTGAACTGTGTGATCCTCCAATGAAGAATTTTTAGTAAAGACTATAGGCACGACCTGCATTTACGTTTGAAAAGCCCTAGTGTGTGTGTGTGTGTGTCTGTGTGTGTGAAATTCGGAAACGAAAAAGAATTTGTAAAGTTAGGGGTCAGTTATGTTTTGTTATACCACCAGTATTAGAGTCAGATATACCAGATTTTTTGTTGGGATTGATCCAATTTTATAATTAAAGTAAGAAAATGCTATTAAAATTAGTCCCCTCCTTTTTTGCTGATTCGCTTGCGGAAACTGGTTATTTCTCTCAATTGAATTTATTTTATTTTAGTTCCAAACGAACTTTATTGTTAAAGAATAAGTGTGATCGGAATAGAATTTAGCCAGTTATGTTGTTATAGCACTATCATTAAAACTGCATATATACTAGATTTTGAATGCAATTGGAGAGGGGACTCCGGAACTGATGGCACGGTACGCTAGTTCATTGACTCTTAAATTCATATAAATGTTTTAAAATGTTCAATTTTGTATATAGTACATTGGTATAGAAGAACTTTTCTCACCTTAACATGGAAAACAGTACAGGAAGTACAGTACTTGCGACATGAATAAAATGAACACTAAATTGAACAGTAGTTAAAAAATTGACATCAGGTATCGTTACTAACATCAGAATTAGTATACATGGTAGTTTTAGTAATTATTTGTTATTATTATTATTATTATTATTATTATTATTATTATTATTATTATTATTATTATTATTATTATTATTGTTATTGTTAAAGTATTGACACTGGTAATTTTTTAAATCGCGCAACTTTGTTGGGACTAAGTTGAGTTGGTTTTTGATTTTAACGTAATCAGCAAACACGGTAGATTGGTTCAATAGATTGGACAATTTATTAGTGATTGTGGAAGTAAAGAAACAGAAAAAGGGGAGAAGAGAATGAAGAAGAATATGAAGGTTTACCAACCAGTGGTTTTCCCTGTGAAACTAAAAAAGTCGGTAGCACTGCCTGTGCAAGTAGTACCACCGGTACCAGAAGGAACGGAAGAATAAGTGATTGAAGTATTAGAAGAAGGTGAAGTGCTAGTAGCAGATCAAGTAGTAAAACCACTAGCAGTGTTAGATGTAGTTGAAGCAACGGCAGTACCATCGTCAGTGCAAATGGAGGGAGAGAAGCGAAATAATGAAGATGAACTATTTTTTATTAAATATCGATATTTTAGTTAAAACAGAAAAAGTAGAAAGGCTGGAAAAAATAAAAATATTGAGAGAAAAACTAAAAGATAAAATTCTAAATTATTTGTAAATATAAATGTGTGTGTTGGGGAAGGGAAAATTTGTGTTTCACTTCCGTTTTAAAACCTAACGTAATTATTTATTCAACATTATTAGTTTCATTAAGTTACTTAACATTCTTGAGGTATCTTGTTAATAGTGTCTAATAAGGTGTGATCAAAATTCATTCTATGGAGAAAATAAAAGGTTTTTCTTTCATAAACTGCAGAGTGTAGAGCCTTACTTGAAATCACGGTAAGTATTTTTGATGCAAGGATGGATGAATGGATGAATTCTGGGTTTACCGTTCCTTTTAGCAGCGAGGCTACAAGAGACGTTGCCCTACATGCTAATGTTGGATCCGAACCACACGAGCTCCTACCGGGAATTGAACCCTCTTACTTGACTTGTAATTTTAAATTACTCGTTGTTAACTTATGAGTTCCTCACGTATTATTTACAATAATACTGCTTGTTCAACAAGGTGTAAGTTGGATTAGAAAACAACGTTTAGTACGAATAAAAAAATTCATGCCAAAGCGGTTGGACTAACCACTTAGCCGTAAAGGGGCTCGGTAAATATTTTCAAATGAAATTTGGTCTTAGTGGAATTTCTTGTTTGTTTTTCTTTTATAGTATAAACATATAATAATAGGGTCTTAGAGTTTACAGCTTTAAAATGAGCTTTTATATGAAAACGGGATGTAAAAGAACGAAATATTTGAGTTTAATGCTATACTGTTACCTAAACATATATTAGAGCAGTTCATAAAACTTCAGTTTTAAGATGATAAAAGTGGAAGAAATTGGAAAAACCGTGTTGATGGCGTTTGTCCATCACAAACTTTATTTATTTATTTCAGAAAAACAACAGGCAAATGCTTAATTACAGTTTCCCCTTATTGTAAAGTGTATTTAGTACACTTTAAAATACACATATAATAACATAATAATAATATGACCTCAATTCTATCGTAATACACTCTAAAATACACATATAATAAAATAATAACATGAAAGCAAAATATACATTAAAATGCAGATAGCACGATATACAAGATACAACTAATTTATGTAAAATGAAAATTTTGTTTGTAGCTAAATGTATCTATATCTGGGTGTTCCTGTGACATTATACAATATACACATTTTTCTGACAGGCGATACATCTAATGCATTAGTCCTTTGCGCTGAGAGATGGAATATGTAATTATGGGGTCTCGTTGCTCTATGTAGGACGCGAATTTTGATTTCTGATAACAAATATTCTGAATATATTGCACCATGAATTATTTTATGTAAGAAAGATAATATGAAATGACTTCTTCTGCTTTCAAGAGATTGTAATGACTATCTGTTTCGAAGACTTTCGTAGTTCTCAAATTTTGGGTATATACCTGTTTCTTTATATGACAAAAAATGCACAAATTTATTTTGAATGTTTTCGATTTTATTTATATATTTATTACTATTAGAACCCCATATTATCGGTGCATATTCCACCTTAGACCGTACATTGTTACGTGTGATGAGATCACATTATAAAAAAAAAAGTTATAATGTCAATGATATCCTAGAAGGTTATGCTTTCAGTACCTACACTACAGGGTACTAGAGCGCCTCTAGCGGAAATCTCTGAAATCTCTGTAGGTAGCTTGAACAGCCATTCGAAACGATATGTATAACTGGAAAAGGTTTATCTCTGCTTAATGTGAATCTTTGACGGTTTTCATGGAAGTGGTTTAGTCGAAATATTATCGTGATATAAATTTTAAGAATTATGTGAAATTGTTAATAGCTATCAAAAAACCAACCTATTAAATTTGTGAAAGTTCTATATTCTATACCGAAATTTCTATAATTGGTGTGTTAATATGAAAAGCGTGTTATCAGAGGTAATTCGAAACAGTCCTCCTGAAGGAATTAGATTGTTGTTCAAAGCATATTTAATTGGGTAAGTGTTAAATCTTGATTATTAAATATTCTCTATATATTGTTAAATCTTTCCAGCATATCAAATATTGAATTAATTTTGGAATTATAAGAATTAGGAGGTACTATATTTATTAAATTTATTAGATCTACTATTGAAAGTTGTATTCTTGTTGTGAAGAAATCATAGTTACAGTCAACTCAGATATATATTTTTTGGATTTTCAATTTTGCTTAAAAATTGTTGTTAATTCATTAAAGATTTTTATGTATTGCATATTTAAATTATTCATGAACTTTGTCATAAAATTTATCAAGCTAGAAAATCAGTTACTTTTACTTATCCAAATTACCTTAGTATTTCACAATTTTATTTTAATATATGAAGATAATAGCAGTTTACTGGTAATATTTAAGCTAGTTCTTGTCTGAAATTTACTCTAAATATAGAATAACTCCCGATAATCTTCATGGAAATATTTAAATACTATCTTGCAAAATATAGCCATTAATCATGGAAATTACGAATCCCGCATACTAATAATTGTCCTGGTTAATATAACCAGTGGCCCAGGACGGAGCACTTAGAGGCACGTTACAAACATATCGTTTCGAATGTAACTTCAATAAACGAAGAAAAATACATGTTAAGATTGCGGGTTTTGTTTGGCAAAATCTGACTAAGGTGGGAAAGTTGTTAAGTAAGGTATTAAATAATATATATATATATATATATATATATATATATATATATATATATATATATTGATTTATGTTGAGGAGGATATTAAAATTAGTTCAGTTAGGATTGATTAAATGTCAGTATTTTTAGAGTACGTTAAAAATATAGCCTATTGTAATAAAACTGTCAATGATTGTTAAAGGGTTGTCGCTTACCGTAAGGTATAGTAATTATTTTCAATATTTAAATTGCATAAGAATATCTCTGTTTGTTTGCTTGATAATTAATATGGAAAATAAGGAAGAAAGAAATCAACCTTTGAATGAATTTGAATGAATTTGAAAATGGAAATTCTGGAGTTGTTGTACCGCAGACTGTAGGTCAACGATGGGATTTATCGTATTTAGATTCCGGAAGGGAGTCAAGATCATTACATATTTCTGCGGTAGATAAACCCCGCGAAATGGTTGAGTCATTGTCCATAGCAAGCAACACAACTGCGAGTTTGGCAGAAGGTGGAATGTTGCATAACGACTTCCAACAGCTTTTGTCCATAGATAGTGAATGTGGTGTTAGCTCAGACACAAATCCGTTTATTGACCTGAGGCAAACTGCTGACGGAATAGAAAAAGAAGAAAAGCGTAGTACAAATCCTTTTGTCGATAAAGACTCGATAGTGGCAAAAGAAATGAATTCCTGTAGCGAACCTTTGGATAATAGTTTTATGCCATTCCAAATACGAGTTGATAAATTAAATGGAAGTATTTCTAGTAATTTATTTAATGAGAAAATACAGTATATCCCAAGTACGGATGGAACAGACGATATAAACTTATTTCAATTTTTGGTAGCAGTTTTTAGAATAATTAAATTAAAAATATTCCCGGTGGAGTCTGTTTTGATAGCAGCTTTGAGTAAAGCTGAAAGTCGTTTAAATCAAGAGCTAGTATCATTGTATGAAATTAATAATTGGTTGCAAATATCAGGAATTTTGTTTCGTAAATTAATAACTCCTTTAGGTAAGCGAGAACTCATAAATCGTTATGTGAAAGTGATATAAAGACCTAAAGAAAATTTGCTTGATTATGTTAATAATATTTGTGATGCTTATGAAATATGTTACGGACCTATTAATGATAGTAGATCTAGTGAATTGTTAGACATTATAATGGAGGGGATGCAACCTCAAATTAAATTTGAAATTTATAGATATAGCTATCCAATGTCATTAGATAATCTTATGGGTAATATAATGGAATACGAAAAATATGAACGTAATTTACAAATGTATACCGCACCGGTGAGGAATTCGGAAAAAAGTGAAAATCTGAGAAATAAAATTAAGTGTTATTTTTGTGGTGGACAACATCGCATTGCAAACTGTGCTTCTAACAAACAGTACCTATTAAATAAACGGTTAGTTAAATTGAATATGGATGTGAACTCGGAAAGACGCTCTGCAGCTAATAGTGACCGGTTAGGGGCTCCGACTCAGATTATAGGAACCGGAGTTCAAAATAATGATTTACGTAGTAGTGTGGGTAAAGATAACAGTTTAGATATAATAATAGCAATGATAAAAGACGCTTTGCAGGGAATAGTCGATGGTCAAGGTTAAAGACTAAAAGTGAGAGGTCCGAAGTTCCAGAAAGGGAAGAAACTGTTTTAGAAAGAACTTTGTTAGAAGGTGGAAACAATAATAGTAGTGCGGGTTACAACTCACGTACGAAATATGATGAACGGATGAAGACTCCTATGGAGGGGTTCCGGACTCGATCCCGAGGGGAAAATAATAGTGAACATTTGGGAGAAAAGAATATGGTTTATAATGTGAATCCTGTGAATGTGGGGGTATGTGATAAAGGAATGCGTGAGAAATATTGTGGAAACTTTAAAAGCAATGGCGGTTCTAGAGGGAACAGCATTAAGAATAGCAAACCATTATATAGAGAGGTTTTGCATTTTTAGTAATTATAAACAAATAGAAGATAAAAATAAAAGCGAACAAACTATTGATGGGATTAAAATTAGTGCCGATGGAAATAAAAGTGAAAATGGAAAAACCTATTCATTGGGAACATTGACTGCTGCTTTTGTCGATGCATTTGTCTTAGGTAAAAGTAATAGAGGAGGCTTAGATACTTGTTCTACAGCATCGTTAATTAATAGACAAAGCTTTTTTCAACGGAATCGGCAGTTGAACTACCCAGTGAATATAATAAATGAGAAGTTCATTGGTATAGGTGTTGATAAACAAAAGTTAACACTTGATCAGTGCGCAGTTATACCCATTAAGTTTAAAAATCGTGTATACAGACTAAAGTTTTTCCTAGTTGAAATTTAGAACCAGTATTTATACTGGGAATAAATGAACTAAAACTGTTGAAAGCGAACATTGATTTAGTGAATAATAAGTTATTTCTCCCTTTGGAAGGAGCGGATATACAGTTACATTATACATTAAAAACCCACACCCCTTGTTTAAATCGAGATACTCGTTCGTGTGATCTATTTTATAGTGAACTAGACCATAAGACTTCTAAATTATTTCTGCGTGACTCAGACTTGGTGGAAAGGTCCACAGTACAGACTGTTGATGCGGATGGAGGTATACATCCGGGAGATCCAGCACGGGGATTTTGCAGTGTTGTCACATCTATTAGTCCATCTTTGGGTAGCTGTCCCAAAATCCAGTCGTACCAGATGGATAGTCCATTGAGGGTGGATCCTGTTGTATTAAAAGCTAATCCTGAATTACAAGGGTATGTTAACGAGATATTTAGTAAATATCCTTCTGTTTTTTCATCACATGTTGGTAAAATTAAAGACTTTGAAAATAAAATCCAGTTAAATAACTACACTCCTATTCATAAGAAGGTTATCACGGAGTTCTCAAAGAGAAATGGATAAAATTCTTGATGAGATGTTAAAGGCCGATTTAATACAACCAAGTAACAGTGATTATGCTTTCCCTTGTTTTTTAGTAAATAATAATAACGGAACAAAGAGATTAATAGTTAATTATTCTGATTTGAATCGTCATCTTTATTTAAATACTCAGTTCACACCAAGGATAGAAGATATATTGTCTGAATTATCTGATGGTAAAATCTTTAGCCATCTTGATATACGGAAAGCATATTTAACCATACCTTTAACAGAGGAAAGCCGTCATCTAACAGCATTTCTTACGCATAGGGGTTTATATGAATATAAAGTCTTGCCTTTTGGTTTGGCAGCAGTGAGTCATGTATTATCTAAAATATTAACTGACTTATTGTGTCCTTTGAAAGATGAAGGGGTTCAATGGTATATGGACGACCTAATTTGCAAAAGTTCAGATATAGAAAGCCATAAGCACTTATTGAAAAAAGTTTTAAGGTTATTGGAAGAAAAAGGTTTAACTTTATCCACAAAGAAATGTACCTTTTTTTTCAAATAAGATATCATATTTAGGCTTTATTATTGAAAATGGGAAAATGTACATGGACCCTTCAAGGTTAGAAGTAATTAGAAAGTTACCTGCTCCAAAGACAAAAAAAGGATTAATTTCTTTATCATGTTTTTTACAATACTATGCAAAGTTCGTCCCGCAGTTCCATGAGGTTATGGAACCCATTGAACGTTTAAGGGCGGCTTCTGCTGAATTTGTTTAGGGACCGGAACAACAAAAAGCATTGGAAGATATTAAGGAATTATTTGCCAGTCATGTAATGTTAAAATTACCCGATTTAAATAAGAAGTTTATTGTTAATACGGATAGCAGTCTCAAAAGTTTAGGGGGAGACCTACAACAATATGATGATAATAATAACTTGGTACCTGTAGCATTCTATAGTAGACGCCTAAAGAAACATGACTTTAATAAGCCGATTTACTTGCTAGAAATGTTAGCAGCCATAGAAACTATGGAACGTTTTAGTACTTACTTGCGTAAACCTTTTGAATTAAGAATGGATCATTCTGGACTTGTATATGCCTTGAGGAATATGAAAAGGGTTAAACGTTATGGATCATTGTTATATAGATTATTTGCATTTACGTTTGAGGTAAAATCTATATCCTCTAATATGAATATAACAGCAGATTTTATTTCAAGGTTACATGATGAGAATAATTTTGAGGAAATGGAAACTGAACTTTCTCATACCGAACAGGTAAATAATTTTTGTCTAATTAACCTTTGGAATATGCCTTTTGCTAATATATCTATTAAAGAACATCAATTAAAGGACCCTGAATTAGGTAATATTATTAATGAATTAAGAGCAAAAAGGGAAGTAGAAGGATATAAATTAATCCAAGGCATATTATGTAAGAAAACAAGAGCTATAAGAAATCCATACAAAGTATGTTTGCCCAAGGAATTAGTTCCTAGTATAATAGAATTCTTTCATTCAAATATTTTGCCAGGTTCTCATGCTAGTATAAATAAAACTATAGCTAAGATCTGTGCTCGTTTTACATGGAATGGGATATTGAAGGAAATAAAAGATTATGTATCCACTTGTTCAGATTGTCAACTAAATAAGAGCCATAATAGGAAACCTACTGGAAAGCTAGTATCTCAGTATGAGAATGTAGTTAATGGACTATGGGCAGTAGATTTACTAGGACCACTTGTAGAAAGTAAGTCAGGACGTTACTGTTTGATAGTTGTCGATTCCTTTTCTAAAAGAGTACTTCTCGAACCAATTAAGGTCTTGTCTTCACAAAGTGTGATTAATAAGTTATATAAATTAATGTGTAGAAATAGATTTACTTTTAGCATATGTCATGATAATCATTCAATATTTACATCGGCTAAATTCAAAGATTTTCTTTATGCAAATGGTATTAAGGATATTAGTATATCCCCTTATCACCCGGCTTCAAATCCAAGTGAAAAATACGTATCAACTATAAAAAAATTCATTAAGAATATATTTTGGAAAGAAACAAAGCTCATGGGATAAAGGATTGTGGCAAATTGAATTTTCTGTCAATAATGCCATCCATGAGGATACGAAATTCAGTCCTATGGTTTTAATATTTAATTATAATGTTTGTAATCCACTGGACATTAAGTGGAAAATAAGTATGTTGGACTTGAATCCTAGGGATCCCGAGTTATGGAATCGAGCTTTAGATAACATGGAAAGAGCATGGCAACGTAAAAAGAAAATATACAATCAACGCCGGCTAGATAATGATTATAAAGTTGGTGACAAGGTGTTAATTAAATCACAGGTATTATCGTCAATGAAAGATAAAAGAACAAAATCTTTATGTGCGAAATGGTGTTGACCATTCGAGATCGAATGTTTTCTGGGAAAGAATACCATAAGAGTTGTTAATGTAAATAATCCAAGAGATATCCGTAAGAGTCATGTTAGTTTAACAAAAAGGTATAGAGAAAGGAGAGAAAATGCATCATAAATATTAAATGTATTAAGCATATTTTATTGTAAGAAATTCCCAACTGAAGTATTATATAAAAAAGTAGAAATAATTAATCTAGTCAGTCATAAAAAAAATAATAACCATTTGTCAGATAAACAGTATATAAGTAGAGATAATATATTAAATTGTTTTTAAAATATTTTAATGTGTTTCTAATATATGTTTTTGTTAGTGTTCCAGATCTGGATGTCTTGTATCTATGTCCCGAAAATGTTTGTAAAAAATTGTATTAGTCCAAATTCCGATGTGGAAAATTTTATGGAATGTATGTAACGAAGCTCAACCAGATATAACGAAGCTCAAGATTGATTGGAAACATGATGGTGCTATGTATGATGAGTATTATGAATATTTTTATTGTTACTGAAATTAATTTCAAAAGTAACAGTATGATTACCTCCTGAAAATATATATATATATATATATATATATATATATATATATATATATATATATATATATATATATATATATATATAGAAACATATTGAGAATTAATTCTGTAAAGTTTATGAATAGATAGGGACTATTAGTAATAGCTAATACTAATTAACTAACTAGAGTAGTTGGGATTCATATAACATTAGGTGGTGTGTTTGAATTTATGGGGAAACTTTTTTTCTTTAGTTCACTTATTTTTCGTTTGGTATGTAGTGAATAGAGTGATAGTGATGGTTAGTTAGAATAAGTAGTTCGATAATTAGCTGATGGAAGTTAGTAGTAATAGAGACCTAGAAAGATTAACAGAATCTATCTATTCATTATTAAATTTCGAATGAGAATTCTATTAAAATTAAGGTATACAATAGAGATAAAAAGTTGTGCCAACTTTTTATAGCCGGGAGGGCGATATTTGTTACGTGTGATGAAACCCCATTATAAAAAAAAAAGTTATAATGTCAATGATATCCTAGAAGGTTATGCTTTCAGTACCTACACTACAGGGTACTAGAGCGCCTCTAGCGGAAATCTCTGAAAACACATACGTTCGAATGAGCTGTAGGTAGCTTGAACAGCCATTCGAAACGATATGTATAACTGGAAAAGGTTTATCTCTGCTTAATGTGAATCTTTGACGGTTTTCATGGAAGTGGTTTAGTCGAAATATTATCGTGATATAAATTTCAAGAATTATGTGAAATTGTTAATAGCTATCAAAAAATCAACCTATTAAATTTGTGAAAGTTCTATATTCTATACCGAAATTTCTATAATTGGTGTGTTAATATGAAAAGCGTGTTATCAGAGGTAATTCGAAACAGTCCTCCTGAAGGTATTAGATTGTTGTTCAAAGCATATTTAATTGGGTAAGTGTTAAATCTTGATTATTAAATATTCTCTATATATTGTTAAATCTTTCCAGCGTATCAAATATTGAATTAATTTTGGAATTATAAGAATTAGGAGGTATTATATTTATTAAATTTATTAGATTTATTATTGAAAGTTATATTCTTGTTGTGAAGAAATCATAGTTACAGTCAACTCAGATATATATTTTTTGGATTTTCAATTTTGCTTAAAAATTGTTGTTAATTCATTAAAGATTTTTCTGTATTGCATATTTAAATTATTCATGAACTTTGTTATAAAATTTATCAAGCTAGAAAATCAGTTACTTTTACTTATCCAAATTACCTTAGTATTTCACAATTTTATTTTAATATATGAAGATAATAGCAGTTTACTGGTAATATTTAAGCTAGTTCTTGTCTGAAATTTACTCTAAATATAGAATAAGTCCCGATGATTCTTCATGGAAATATTTAAATACTATCTTGCAAAATATAGCCATTAATCATGGAAATTACGAATCCCGCATACTAATAATTGTCCTGGTTAATATAACCAGTGGCCCAGGACGGAGCACTTAGAGGCACGTTACAACATAGGAAGTGTATAATGTTTTGAGAGCATTAGTATTAGAAAAATCACCTCCTGACCTCACAAAGCCAAGATTCCTAAAAGCCTCACCAATTACTCTGTTGGCATGAATATCGAATGACAGGTTGACTGCAGAGTAACTCCAAGATCAGTAACATAATCCACTTTCTCAATTGGCGTTTGATTAATAGTATACACATTGCGTACATAGTTTATTTTCCTGGTGTATGATACTACTTTACATTTTCTAATATTTAGTAGCAACTTGTTTGATTCAAACTGTAACCGTCCTGAGTTCGTGGTCCATGTTCGGGCGAACATTTATTTGTAACCGCCTATAGTTCTGATCTGATCGCTGTCCTCGGCTCGTGGTATTACCAATAAGTATACTCCTGATACTTTAACTTACCTGGACAGGACGACGAAGACCTCTCCAAGAAAGGTTACAAACTGTTTCCCACAAAGCTCGTCGGTCTCAATAATGAGATGAGCATTAGGCGCCGAGAGGTTCGGGTGTCTCGTCTCGAAAACCTCACGGACGATCAGACGGTCATCCAGACCATAACGCACACAGACATCACTCATACACACAACGAAAACACACTGGATTAATTGACACTATACTTATTTATTAGAACACTATTTTGAAAAAAAAATAACGAAGAGAAATGAATACAACACTGGACACTAATAAATTTTGCCGCTGAAATTACGTTTTGCCCTTTACGGGAAATATAGCCCTTTCTATATATATATGATTATAATTCAGGTATCACTAGAAACACTTTGCTCACACCATGAACACACTTGGGGGATTCGCACTGGGGAAAAGTTGTCTGGATCGTCCCACGATGAACCCAGTTGTTACGCTGAACAGTCCTGCAGCGTAAAAGTAAATCTTGAGTAAATAAACGAAAAGAAGGTCTTCACAGTTGAATTCTGATATTGGAGGGCGCGTATATAACGTTTGAAACGCACAAGGTCTGCGGACCTGGGATTTCACTGATTGGGGCTAGCCGTAAGAAATCGTCCTTCACCGGCTAAATAGCTTGTGCCCCTTAACACAACTTATGTTTGAAGTTCAACGCGAGATGCGTGGTTGCATCTTCCAGACCTGGAGTCAAACTCCCTGAGCCTTCAAGCTCAAGCTACGGATTGCAATGGTCAACAGAAAAGTGTTGGCAGTTCATTTCAAAAATCACTCGGTTAACTCACCTGTATGCACATACAAACAGAATACGGAAAACAATTTATGTTAATTTTAGTCAACTGCCCATAATGCACTAGACACGGCGATAACACTGGCGTGAGAAAGTACAGATAACGGGCTACGAAACAACACAGTTGGTGCCACTTTGGTTACTGAAACATCTGGTCAGTCCGTATTTCTCCAATCTATTATAATGTTTCCATAAGCGATTAAAGAAAACACTTAATTCAGTTCCCATTAACTATAGAATATATACTGTGCATATAATGAGTCAGGGAGAAACACTGAAATGGTTAGTCACTAACTGAAATGTTCTCAGCAAAAGCAACGTTTTAAATATATATATGAAAAAACGATGAAAGACTTCTTTGTCCAATTGTGTGGGAAAGAAGCAATTCCCACCAAAGAAAGAACTTATGTGCGTTGCAGAATAAAGTATAAATCGAAAATAATAATCACTGTCTTCACGAAATATACAGGGCGTCCACAAAAAATACTTCTATAACCTGGTGGCGGTTATAGATTGGTGTCCGAAAGTGGAACGACCTGTCAAGTGCACACGTAGACAGGTTGAGAACCCTTGGCCGTCTGACGAAGTATGAATAAAATTAGGTTTTTCACCTGAAAATTTAAAATTAGTTAGTTGGCAACACTGTCATATGGTGTGAGACTTACGTGCATAAACGATGAATGGTTTTTCACCTGAAAAAAGGGCTATTTAAAATAGTTAAATAACTTGTCCACTCACTACAACATGATGAGGTTCCTGCATGAGCAATGTCCAATCCAAATGTTCCATAAAGTAATAAGATCCTCTTGAACAATTGGTGCAGTTGGGTTTCCTTATCTTCCGTTTCTTCACATGTTGAAACCATGCTGTCTTCCTGTGTGAGTATCCTCCATGATTCTTCAACGATGAGTTGATGAGGGGAGAAGGGGAGATTTTTTTTTTTTTTTTTAACACTGGTGTGAGAAGCGAAGTACGGTTGAAACACCTGTATGATAACCTTTTTTTTTTTTTTTAAAGTTCATAGAAAGCGTTTGTAGGGCTATTAAAATTCCTTTTTTTTTTTTTTTTTTTTTTTTAACACGCAAATACTTTTCGTAAAATGTTTAAGTGTTCCGTTTCGATCACTTTATTTGACATAATATGAAGTAAATACGTTATAGGGCTATTTAAATGCTTTTTTTTTTTTTTAAACACTAATAAATTCTTTTCGTAAAATGTTTAAGTGTTCCGTTTCGATCACTTTATTTGATATAATATGAAGTAAATACGTTATAGGGCTATTTAAATGCTTTTTTTTTTTTAAACACTAATAAATTCTTTTCATAAAATGTTTAAGTGTTCCGTTTCGATCACTTTATTTTGTGTAATATGAAATAAATATACACACACGATAACTATTCATGAAAACATCGACTTGAAGAATTATCAAACATCTCAATAAAAACTTTTTAAATGTCTTCTTTTTAAATATACTGATATCTGTATTTAAAATATCAAACTGTGAATGAATAAGCAAATAGCAAAACATGTTAAAGGTACTAAAATATTAGAATTATTGTTAAAGTTTCGATATCACTATAATATATTTGAAAAATATGAAAAACATTGAATAGTAAAATGAATGAAATGTAAACACATGATAAACTGACAATATGTAAACAAAATAAGATTTTCACCTGTATGTCCTTTTTTTTTTTTTTTTTTTTTTTTTTTTTTTTTTAACTGTGCCTCGTGTTGTTTGGCAGAAAAGAACGAAAAATCGTTTTTCAAAAATAAAAAAAATAAACTTAAGTGTCAAAATTGACGTTTATAGTAATTCCAAGAAATAAGCATGATTCTGCATATCAAAGAAAAAGATCGTGATTTCGTTGACATGTATGAAGAAAATTTGGCACGCCATAAGATCAAATGCCATCTGCTCGTCGTGAAAATCGAGACTTTAATTTAGTAATGCTCAATACAACAAATGGTTTCGTTCTGAAACAAAGTTATTATTAGCTTAGGCCTAGAATAATGGTCGTTGTTCACTTCCATAAACGTAAACATTGTAGGGTTACCAGAATAGATGGGTATTATCTGCAAAAATTTTATTAATTAAAATGTTGAAAACTATTCAATATTGATCCAAGTTTTTCAGAGGTCTGAATCAAGGAAGTTGACTCACTAGTCCAAACATTCCTGAAAATAAATGGTCATTACACCATGAATTGACCAAAACCATAGGTGGGAAAAATGTGTAATACTACACGTACTTACACACACAATATGCCATCGACACCTGCGAGGCAAGACTAGAAACGAGGAAGGCCTGCAACCATAGGCATTTACAAAATGTTTCTATACATAAGTGAAATATAAACATTTATATTCAGTAAAATACGCGTATGTTCCCTGGAACATAACATACGTCTTCCACCTAGAAAAAATGTGTAAACACACAAAATACAAATGCTCTCGTAGCATCGTAAAATATGTCTCTGAAAGACAAAACACATGAGACCTACTAAAAGAAAAACATGGGATACAAACAAAAATATAGTCAACGACATTACAACTTTCTGGTCGATCTGAAACGTCAAGATTAAATTCCCTACAAAATGGTTATGTAATTTCACAACAGTTAAACTTTCTTAGGCATCTTCGCTACAAAATATTCAAACTGGTATTATTAATGCATTAAAATTCAGTCATCGAGCATACGAAATAATTGACAAAGTAATTTTTCATAAAACATTATGGCTTCATGCTGTTGGAAAGAAAGAAAATAAGTTTAATTTTCGGGATCTATATCGAATTCGAATAGTTTCTAGGACATACTAGAACTAAAATACAATTTTCTCAAAATTAACATGAAAAATAAACATTACAACTCATTAGCATACAAGTACACAATATAGTTACGATTCATAAACGTTAAAATATTCGCTGAAATGTTACTAGACAATAACATACACTAAAAAAAAATCTAACCTAAGAATACACATGGTTAGTTACGGGTTACTATAAAAATGAAAACGAAAATCTAAGATTAACACTGAAAAATAAATTTAACATTGATTATAAGTGTAAAGTTTCATAATCTACGCATGAGATTACATACTAAGTTTCATTTACAAATACAGAAATATATACATAACTAACAACTAAAAATTTTCTCATTCTAAGCACCTCGATATTTTTTTTTTTTTTTTTGAAAAGAAAATCAAACATTAATTGTGAGTCATACGTATGATAACATGTTTAAGGATTTGGAAAGTGGGAAGGGATTCTAAAAATTTTTTTTTTTTTAAATTTGAAAACAATAAAAATATATATATTATAACGCCAAAATATCTTCCCACTAGCTGGGAATACGGAACTGCGCCACTAGTTCAAGATTGCTTTTGGATAAATGCAATCTCCCTACGTATATGATTACATACTAAATTTTAATTATAAACGTATAACTATGTATATAAATAACAACTAAAATTTTCTGATCCTGCGCATCTGGATACATTCTTCTTCTTTTTTTTTAAAAAAAAAAAGAAAATCAAACATTAATTGTAAATAACATGTAATAGCATATTTAAGAATTTCGAAAGTGGGAAGGGATCCTAAAAAGGAATTTAAAATTTAAAATACTGTAAAATGAATTATAACGCCAAAATATCTTCCCACTAGCTAGGAATACGGAACTGCGCCACTAGTTCAAATTGCTTTTGGATAAATGCAATCTCCCTACGTATGTGATTACATACTAAATTTTAATTATAAACATACAGCTATATACATATATATTAGTAACAACTAAAATATTCTGATCCTGCACATCTGGATATTTTTGGAAAAAATTCTAAAAAGAAAACCAAACATGAATTGTAAATAACACATAATAACGTATTTAAGAATTTCGAAAGTGGGGAGGGATCCTAAAAAGGGATTTAAAATTTAAAATACAATAAAAATATATATTATAACGCCAAAACATCTTCCCACTAGCTGAGGTACGGATATCTCGCCAAGATATCAAACCGTTTTTGGATAAGTACGGTCCCTCTACGTATTGGATACGTTAATTATTTACTAAAAAATCTAAATTCAAACATCTGAAATGAAAACAAGAAAAAATTAATGACATTAAACTGATAGTAAGTCAATGATAAGGTTTGCAACACAAATGCACAGCTGACTGAGGTATGAAGTGCTACACGGAGCAAAGACAAAAAGAGGAAAAAAAAAATTAATCAGCTGTATACCGTTCGTCATTCGTAACCATAAGCACAGGTGGTCGAGAATGCAGCGACTATCTTATCAAAATAAAGAAAGAAAAACGTGTTATCTGCTCATTGCCGAACAGTTAAAAGCTGGAAGCAAAAAGGAGTATTAAAAGAAATGCGTAATTCTTCTTTTCGTATCCAGGTGTTTTATCAAAAACTAAAAGCAAAAAGAAAGAAAATGAATACATGTTTATCGCTTAGAAATGCGTCGCTTTTCTGAAAGAAAAATTTGTATCAACACCCAAAGTCTTGGTTGCCCCTCTTTTTTTTCTTTTCCTATGATTACTGTTTCTGCCTTGGTAACTGCAGTCTGTTCGTTTATTTCTACGATGGTTACCTCTATGTACAAAAATACTCTTAATGTTCTCACTCAAGTTGCGTTTCCAATCTCGTTTGTGATAACTCATATTTCGTGGCCGTGATTTACGACTCCTTCTGTTTCTGTTACTACCTTTTCGAGTGCGGTCTTGGTTCTGATTCCCTTTAAATTTCGTGTTGTTTACGATCTGAACTTGGTATCTTAGCCTATTGCTATAACTGTAATCTCGTTTGCGCTTTTTCACTCTGTGGTTAGTGGTAGTTATTTTTGTGCGCTTACGACCTCTGTCGTCTACAATCATTTGTTCGTGGATTTCACTACTTCTACTACAAGCGACGTCACTAGTACTGCTATTAGGGATGTTATTAAATTCTGAATAGATAAAATCGTTGCCAGATTTGTTACGAGGTTGGTTTAGACTACCTGTCTCTGGTTGGAGTTCAGATTCCTGAGTTTCCTTTTCATTAGGAGTATTAGTTTCTAGCTCAGGTTCCAATTCCAATGTTTTGTTTACACTAGGAATATCAGTCACTAACTGAGGCTCAAATTCCGGTGTTTTGTATCCAGTAGGAACATCTGACTGTACTTGGGGTTTACATTCCGGTATTTTGTTTTCAGCAGTTTCCGTTTGCTGACTATTTTCACGAAACACGTCCCGTAAACCGTCTATCTTTTGACCTAATCCGCACTTTAGCTCTTTTTCTAATCTAGCTAGGTTTTCTTTATTTTCCTTTTTTAAATCTTCAATATTCTCTTTATTTCGATTTATATATCTATCGACATTCTCTTTAAACTCAGCACGGCTCTCTTTCATTTCTTTCTCTAATCTAGCAAGATGCATTTGAAAAACTGAAGCTATCTTAGTAAACAAATCTGCTTCGTTGTATGCCATCTTCAACAAGAATAAAACAAAACGTACAATTAGGATAGAATAAGCTATCACTAAAACATATTATTAAAATCACCTGAAAAAGATTTTTTTTTTTAAATTACTGGTACTAAGCTGAAAGAGAAATGATATATTAAAATATTAATCTTATATGTATATTCAAGCACCAACGGTCTCGATTCGGGTCCCTGTTCGGGCGCCATTTATTTGTAACCGTCCTGAGTTCGTGGTCCATGTTCGGGCGAACATTTATTTGTAACCGCCTATAGTTCTGATCTGATCGCTGTCCTCGGCTCGTGGTATTACCAATAAGTATACTCCTGATACTTTAACTTACCTGGACAGGACGACGAAGACCTCTCCAAGAAAGGTTACAAACTGTTTCCCACAAAGCTCGTCGGTCTCAATAATGAGATGAGCATTAGGCGCCGAGAGGTTCGGGTGTCTCGTCTCGAAAACCTCACGGACGATCAGACGGTCATCCAGACCATAACGCACACAGACATCACTCATACACACAACGAAAACACACTGGATTAATTGACACTATACTTATTTATTAGAACACTATTTTGAAAAAAAAATAACGAAGAGAAATGAATACAACACTGGACACTAATAAATTTTGCCGCTGAAATTACGTTTTGCCCTTTACGGGAAATATAGCCCTTTCTATATATATATGATTATAATTCAGGTATCACTAGAAACACTTTGCTCACACCATGAACACACTTGGGGGATTCGCACTGGGGAAAAGTTGTCTGGATCGTCCCACGATGAACCCAGTTGTTACGCTGAACAGTCCTGCAGCGTAAAAGTAAATCTTGAGTAAATAAACGAAAAGAAGGTCTTCACAGTTGAATTCTGATATTGGAGGGCGCGTATATAACGTTTGAAACGCACAAGGTCTGCGGACCTGGGATTTCACTGATTGGGGCTAGCCGTAAGAAATCGTCCTTCACCGGCTAAATAGCTTGTGCCCCTTAACACAACTTATGTTTGAAGTTCAACGCGAGATGCGTGGTTGCATCTTCCAGACCTGGAGTCAAACTCCCTGAGCCTTCAAGCTCAAGCTACGGATTGCAATGGTCAACAGAAAAGTGTTGGCAGTTCATTTCAAAAATCACTCGGTTAACTCACCTGTATGCACATACAAACAGAATACGGAAAACAATTTATGTTAATTTTAGTCAACTGCCCATAATGCACTAGACACGGCGATAACACTGGCGTGAGAAAGTACAGATAACGGGCTACGAAACAACACAGTTGGTGCCACTTTGGTTACTGAAACATCTGGTCAGTCCGTATTTCTCCAATCTATTATAATGTTTCCATAAGCGATTAAAGAAAACACTTAATTCAGTTCCCATTAACTATAGAATATATACTGTGCATATAATGAGTCAGGGAGAAACACTGAAATGGTTAGTCACTAACTGAAATGTTCTCAGCAAAAGCAACGTTTTAAATATATATATGAAAAAACGATGAAAGACTTCTTTGTCCAATTGTGTGGGAAAGAAGCAATTCCCACCAAAGAAAGAACTTATGTGCGTTGCAGAATAAAGTATAAATCGAAAATAATAATCACTGTCTTCACGAAATATACAGGGCGTCCACAAAAAATACTTCTATAACCTGGTGGCGGTTATAAAACCATAGGGAAATAGCGTTAACGTCATTTTGCAAAGAAATTGCGTCTAATTCCGTGGAGATACTGCGATAGATTTTTAGATCGTCAGCAAACAAAAGTTTGTAAGAAGATGTTATTGCATTGTGGTAAATCGTTAACAAATAGTATAAATAACAGAGGTCCTATGTTCGATCCCTGAGGCACACCAGATTCTACGACATATTCCTTAGTAAAAATATTATTTTATCTAACGCGATGTTAACGTCGGCAAAGATAGGATGCTATAAGTTCTTGAAGATTTTGTGAAAAATTGATGTCACAAGTTTGCTGAGAAGTATATCATGATTAATTACGTCGAACGCCTTGGAGAAATCTGTATAAATTACATCTACTTGTTCCTTCTTATCAACTTGATTAGCTATAAAATGTGAGAGTTCTGAAAGATTAGTTATAGTTGATCTCTTTGGCATGAAACCATTTTCAAAGGGATATATTATTGACCTTACATGTGAATAAATTTTTTCGTATATAATAATTTCGGCAAATAGTAGCGTTAGCGGTCGATACTTTTTATTTGGTCTGCAGGACAGCCTATTTTGGAAATGGGGCAGACGTCACCAATCTTCCACTTCATAGGAAACGTAGAAGAAGCTACTGACTTGTTAAAAATAACTTGTAGGGGATGTTTCAGTATTTCTGAGCAGCCTTTAATGATATATGGTGTTATTTTGTCCAGTCCACAAGATGTCCGTGGTTTAAGTTTTTTAATAGCATTCTCCACATCTTCGATTACTATAAAGTTAATGTTTAATTTGTCCAGGATTTCCGAATTATTGTGTTGCTTCATAGGAATAAGACTGTAGCTCGATTTATTGTGTGTCACTTGACAATTTGCTATAAATGCGTTTGTAATATCAGCATCGCCACTCAAAGTTTGACCATCATAATTAAAGATATTACTTCTCGAATTACTCTTTTTATTCTTAACATACGCCCAGAAAGTCTTAGGATTATTTATAATATTGGCCTTATAGTTGTTTAAATATATATTGTATGCATTAGAAATCTCTTTTTTAGAAAGAGCTCTCAGTTCTTTAAATTTATTGTAGTGATAAACTGGGTCAAGAGAATTGTGCTTTCATTTCTTATGGTGATATGATTTGCTCTTAATTAATCTAATTATGTCACTCGAAAACCAAGTAGGTTAATTGAATTTAGCTCTTTTTCTCGAGATGCATCGGTCAAAAATAGAAAGGAGCATATTATAGAAAAAATCCACAGAGCGATCTACAGTCAAACTATCTGTGATAGGTTCCCAATTTGTTAGTGATATTTCGCGGTACAGTTTATCAAAGTCAACTTTAAAAAATTATAGTCTCTTACTTCGCTTTTGTTTGTACACTTAACATTTCTGGAGTTAATACATTTACATTCAGCTAGAAAGGCTGGATGATGAGCATCCTTCGGTAAAAGGTGAGGGCGTTCTTGTATGACGTCTACCCTGGTAAAATTGGAGAATATTAGGTCAAGCGTTTTGCCATATGAGCTTTTAATACTATTGAAAGTTTGTGAATTATAAAAATGCATTAAGTGAAATAGCTCTTGACAGGTTCCAGTAGACGTTAAAAAATTGAAATCAGTTCCCGTGACCTGTGAGAGATTATAGCCGCCTGTCAGAAGAATGTTACTCTTTGGTTGTAGTACACTAAATATGTATTCAAAATATTCTCCATATGTTGATTGATTTGACCCATGTGCAATATATACAAGACCAATATATATACAATTAACCGTATCTACAAAAACTTTTACTGTAATACAATCAACACCAGGAATGTTTGGGGAAGGAATTTTCTGCACACGATATTTTTTATTTACAGCTAATAAAACACCATCACCCAATTTCTTATCAGAAGTAACAATATTTATGTCAGCTCTTACCACGACATACCGCGAATCAAAGAGTTCAGAGTCATTGTGACTGTCAGTAAGCCAAGATTCAGTTAATGCAATTGCCTGATAGTTATTACTTAATACATTTTCGGTGAACGTTCTTAATTTGGTACGAGTTCCCCTTACGTTTTGAATATATATATTAATATAGCCATCTTTGCCCTTAACTATACTGTCACCTTCACCTCTCACTTCGAATGTTTTTGTACATACAGAAGTGTCCTTGGTGCACCCCTCTCATACTGATATCTTGCTGCCTGTCTTGGAATGTCCAGATAGACGGCTTGGAGAGGGAGCGGATGCTTGGTTTTCTTGTCGCAGATGCTATCGAGATTTTCCTTGTTCTTGATTGACAGGTTCTTTAGGCGATTCAGGTGGCTGATTGTAAACTCCCGCGGCCTGGCCAGTTTCTTGGAAATACCTGTCTGCACTGTTCTGCAGTTTGGCAAGCGTGAATCTTTTCTCTTCAATATACAAATACAGGAAATTGATATTTGCATATTTTTCTTCTTTCCGCGCTTTCATTAAATAATATTGTAACTGTTTACATACCTATTTTACCGAACTAGAGTAATCTTACCGAGAGAGAGAGAGACAATAAAAGAATACGAACTCTAAAAATAATACGAGTCGATAAAAGATACAAAAGAATCAAAATATGAACTGAACGAATAAACAATAAGAAAAAATCATTAAAGGAATACTGACCAATATCTAAGGCGCTGATAGGTATGTCAAGAGCCCTTCTGAGAATAACATATCAAAAAAACGAGAAAAGTTAAAACTTACTCCGAATTTTTTATATTTTTATTCTTTAACGTTCGTTTTTGAACATGTTGACCAGATAAAAAGTATGATGCTGGGTAGCAACACGAAAGTTATGATTATTGCATGTTGTACAGAACGCGGCATAAAATTTGTTACAAAACTTCTAAGCCCAAATTAATAACAAACTCTTGCCCAGTTTTCTTATGCATTCCCGCAATACATGTATCAATCGATTAGTTGCTTCTAGTATTTATTCCAACTCCTCCCCGTCCTTCACCTCTCCTTGTCTAAAGCAGTGTGTGTGACGTAGTACACTCTTTCCATTCAGCTGAAAAAGAAACAGGAATCAAGTTTACAACGTTATAGCTTTAAAACAGTCTTTTCCATTCGTTTCTTCTGAAATATTTTTAGGAGCCTAAATTAAAGGAAAGTCACACAATCTTCCCAGAGCTTCATAAATATCTTTAGTTTCATTCTTTTCTTTCTTTAAAGAGTGCAAGATAGTAAGATGCTCCCTAAGAGATCTATGGAAATTGCCAAGAGCTCTAAAATATCTACGCACAGAAACGAGTTTTATTCAATGATTCATTGAATTTCTTTTCAGTAAGTGCAAGCAAATGTTTCAGGGACGTCATTTGGGCAGGACAGGAGGGTGTAATTCCCCCTCTCTTGAGCTTCATAAATACGTATTCTTTATCAAATGTATAAAATACAGTAATAAAAAGTGAAAATCTTATGTCGCCGGAGAATCTCTTCCTTCCTCCCCGCCCCACCGAATAAAATCTAAAAGACACTGGTTTTATCAACAAACCTATAGAGCTACGACAGCACATTTCTAAAGAGCTTACATTTGGTTTTAGGAATCGAAGGTTTGATCTCAAGCCATATGACTTCCTGGGACACATTGAGAGAGAGAGAGAGGGGGATTCAAGTATGGAGACAGAGAGGGATGATTTGTATACACAGATTTAGAATTGGTTAAAAAATGATCGGACAGCATTCGTATTATGACGAAAATTCTGATTTTGTGAAAGATAAGAAGGGAAGTTTTCGAACTGCGAGGATCACATTAGGCAGTTGTCGAATTAATGTGGAGAACCCTTTTTAGAGCATCAGGTGATTACGAAAGGAGAGAAAGATCTTCAGAACTGAGGAATTAAGAATTTGAAAAATCTGGTTTCAGCAACAGGTTTCGAAACACGAACCTTGTGGTCATCGAACCATGACTTTATCCATTCTGCTACGGAGGATTCTATTACTCGTTCACATACGTTTTCCTTAGCTGCGTTGAAATTTACCTTAAGGGGATATTCCAAAAGTTTACTCGGTAGATGCGCCGTTTAGTTAGGAAGTAAACCTCTTGTAACTTAGTTACAATGTGCAAAATGAACTTCCTCTTCTTCAGGACACTTTTTAAAGCTTTAACATTTGTTACTATTGTTTGAATTAAGTTACATTTAATAGAGCCATCTGATAAAGTAGTGCCAAGCCCTGTGCGTCATTGTCTGTTAGGTGAATGGTTAATGTAAGTTACTTTTACGTGGATGGTCCGAGCTTCCAATCAAGACCATTCTTATTGATTATTTTATTTGAGCTACGCTCATACTGTATATTCCACAAGTTCTAGTTTAAAGTAATGTAGTCAGAGCTAGTTTAATTCGAAATAATTTTCCAATATTATATTTGTTACTAAATTTACATGGCACTCCTCACTTGTTTGTAGCCCTGCATAAATGCAAAATTGTTTTAAAAGTATATTTTACTTTCAAGTATTATTGATTTTTTAAAAATTGCCCTTCAAATTTATTTTATAATTATTTTCTATTTCTTAATTATAACACATTTTCTATTTATATTGTATTCTATGTTACACGTTTATTATTTACATTTTAAGTCTTACCTTTGAAGAGGAGCTCTTGACAATTCAGAGCAGCAGGGACATACACAGGATGCAGGTCTTTGCAATCCAGAGCTTTTCCCCCACGAAATCACTACTTTTTTGTATATATATTTAATTTTATAGATGGTGATAGCAGGGGCGGATCCAGGGGAGTGTATTTTGGGGTGATTGCATCCCCCAGAATAGTTTTTATACTTTTTATTTTAAAAATAAAACATATCCTAAGTATTTTTCATCTTTGTATTATAAACTTAAATTAAAACCTAAAGTAGATAGGCCTTACTTTCTTAAGAAAGTTAATTCTACAGAAGAGCTCTTTCTCATTTTCTATTTTTTCTTTTCTTTCTTTTCTTTTCTTTCTTTCTTTTTTCTTTTCTTTTTAGCACTCCGCTCTTACCTTGATTTGACTTCGAACCACCGCCCCTCCCAAACAATCATCCTGGATCCGCCCCTGGATGATAGACATTTTAGTAAAATATGCCCTCAATCGCTGAAATAAATTCCTGTCAAGCTTTCGATCGATGAAATAAATTTCTGTCTACTGCCCTGCAAAACAGTGACGATTTTAGGGAGTGATCAGTTAGTAATGCCTCCCTGGAGCAACGACACTTCCCCAGAAGTCATATCTCCGATAATTCAGAATGTGATTTGTGCATTATCACTTTTCACTCTCAGTGTCTTGAAACGCACCAAAAAGGAACTGTTCTGAAGTATTTACTGGTTCTTCCTATGACCCCATTTCAATATGGCCAACCTTGGACATATACACATCTGAAACATCACCTTTTATGTCAGTGATCCCGAAAACTATCCATTCGACACAAATATAGGATATTTTCGATTCTTTATTCCTGTCACCCTCCCATTGTCAACTCGAAGCCAACCAAGGCTTATTTTGGACTTACGCAGCATCCACAGTGTCACTTTTAATCTTTGCATATGAATTCGACACTAATTTCGTTCGTATTTGACTACGTTTACATGTCACCATCTTTTGGTAGGGATTTTTTCAGTATCTCGCCCCCACAACTATGGAGAAATTTCAACGAACTAAGTATAATTATAAATTATCATCTGAAACACAACAGTACGGGTGATCTTTTTCGCAGAGGAATTCGTTAACTACTGTTTCAATATCAATGTATTGGCTTCTTTTGCTCTGCATGCTGGAGATTGCCAAAGAGCTAAACTTCATTCTGTGCTATCGTGCTATGAATATAGTGGTTTAATTCACTGAATACTCGCTTAGATGATGCTCTCGTCACAGGAAAAGTGAGATACAGTTATAAAAGAAAAACGAAACGAAATATTTAAGTTTTACGTCCCTTGTTATGCCGACTATGCTAATTGAGACAGTGATGGTGAGAAACGAATGAAATCGTTTAATGAAGAACGTGGGAGGAAACTGGAGAAACCCGAGAAAACTCATACACACGGTGTTTGTCCATAATAAATTTCATTCAGCGCGAGCTGGGATCTAAGCAACAACTCCATGGACCATGGGTAAAGTTATAAAAGAATAGGCAGCTAAACAAATACGGAACACTATTATCAATGAGAGTTGTATAAGATTAGATTTTTATTTATTTCATTCTAAGTTGAAATTTCAATCAATCTTGTTCTTCATTACTGTTCGAAATCCGGACCAATCAGTATTACCTACTAGGATAAAGATTAATTGATCGCCAACAGAAATCCAAAACCCTCTGTATAACCCCACGTTCCATTATTCCATATACACAATTAAGAGTCCAGCGTACCCTACCAGTTAATAAGTTTTCTTCTTATTATTATTATTTTTAACCCCACAAAAATATAGGCTCATAATTGGACCACTGATTGGAAAAAGGGAATAAGTACATAAAAATATTTTTCTACTTTTAAGCTTTTCTCACCAATTGCAGTGCTACAATACAAGATTCTTCTTCTTGTCTTAGAGTTTGTCAGTTCTTTTGCTACAATTAGTCAGTTACACACTTGTTGAAACAAATACATATACGCCTCGCGAAGGTTTTTTAGTGTTTTTGAAAAATTAGGTCTGATGTACTTATTCCCTTTTGCTGGAAATAGTTGCTGCAAATAGATGCTGCAAGGACGTGATAAATCTTTTCCGTAGACTTCACAGTCTATAGCTCCTTCACAACTTCCTTTTCATCTAAGGCTAAGTAGTTACATTTTAGACATTGAGGAAAAAGTGTGAAATTAATTAAAACCCTTCAAAGTGGAGTTACAAATCTTCAATGGACCCCATTTTGCTGTTGGCCTCGCTCAACGGACTCCCGTCACTGTTCAGGGTGCACGATGAAGTTTCTTCCTTTTAGCTATACTTTCTAAGACAGTAATAGTTTTTTTTTACAGCTGTTTCAATTGAGTTGTATTTACTAGAACTGTCGGTTAAAGGAAACAAAAGATCCTATACTCAAACACAAATCATCTCTCTAGAAGCTCTAATGGAAAACGAAACGAATCGTCGTAAACATGTTACATTCTTGAAGAGGAAAACAGCAAAACATTGATTGCACAAAAGTATAATGGTATCATTTGCTTGCAAATTTAAAACTTATAGAAGTTGATGGCTTGTTAGGTGAGGGGTTAGTGAACAGGAGTTTTGTACGGGTGGTCCAGGGTTCGAATCTCGTCCGTTCTTCCTAGGTTTTTTCTTTAAGCTACACTGAGTTTGTTCATTCCAATTCTTTAAGCTTGAATTAAATCTAATACCAGTTAGTGAATTAAAAGCAGCTAACATTATTTTCAAATACGAGACGTTATTACATGCTTGTCCCTAGCTCACAATACTCAACTTTGATATAAACTCTTGCAGCCTTCATTTAAGTCATTTCTTGACGTGTTTTGTTACAAAACTCATGAATCGTGGCGAACAAAATTGTTTTACCAGATAATGGTGACTGCTTTGAAACCAAATGACAAGTATGAGAATTAAACGTATCATATCTGTAGTTTGGTGTGGAGAAGAAACCAAATAGCGAACGAAAGGTTTAAGAACAAATACGATATATATATAAACTGTGCCAAAGGTTAAAAAAATCGAAAGAAATTTTGAAAGAACGAACAATACTAACTTAGAATTTTGTAACTGGAGGCAAGGAAATCTAATTTAAACATACTAAAACATACCATTTATCGCATATAGAGCGTGGATCTGTGCTCAAGGAGCTAGCTAATAATCTGGAGGTTCTCAAGTTGGAACCATTTGTGAATATTTTGTTTAAATTTAGAAGTTTTGGTGATCATTAGTCGGCGATGACACACGTTTAATTGTCTTAAGGTATTTGAATATTTTGATCTTTCAATATTTGAATGATCAAATCTTCAATAATAATATGAAAAATAATAATAATAATAGTTATTATTATTATTATTATTATTATTATTATTATTATTATTATTATTATTATTATCATTATTATTAGCAAAGTAATTCAATAACACGTTAATATCTTTAATTATTTCTCGATAACTACTCGAACTTAAGACGTCCTCGAATCTAAGTAGCACCCCGATTTCGCTGGGCTAAATTAAAGAAAAATAGTAATATGTTATGGTTTTACTATTACTAAAGCACTCTTTGATATTGGTCATTTTCGATGATTTTATGTATCCCTCTCCCCTCTCCATGTTGGGGGCACGGTATGACAAATATTATCCCAGGCCCGAATGTCATGTACGTTGAAAATTTGATCGAAATCTGTTGGATGGTTCAAGAGTTGTTCTATTTATTTTTATATATTAATCTCCCCTTCTCTTATCCTCTCCTGTGTTCTACCGTCAAAGTGAAAATATTAAAACACAAGTTTCTAGTCCCGAACGTCGTCTATGTTGAAAATTAAATCGAGATCGGTCACGTGGTTCAAGAGTTGTTAAGTTTTATTCATTTTTATAGATATCTCCCCTTCCCTCCTCCTCCCCTACGTTGTACCATCAAAGGGATATGATAAAAGCCACCCCAGGTCCGAACCTCATCTATTTTGATAATTTGATTAAGATCAGTTCGGTGGTTTAAGCGTGATGAAGTTACCAAGACAGCATTTTTATTTTTATTTTTTTACATAGTCCCCCTTCCCTCCCCTACATTGTGCAGTCAAGGCAAAAAATGAAAACATCCCAGGTCCGAACCTTATCTATATTGAATGTTTGATTGATTGGGATCAGTCGGATTGTTCAAGAGTTATTAAGTTTTATTCATTTTCATATATTTACCCTCCCCTCCTCTTCCGCAAGTTCTAATATCAAAATGAAGTAACAAAAAGCTTTTGAGGTTCGAATTTCATCTATGTTCAAAATGTGATTGAGATCGATCGGGTAGTTCAAGAGTTATTCACCACCGAACATCGTCACTTTTATTGTTATATTTATAGCTGTTATGTATCTTTCCCCTCCTCTCCATCCTCTACGTTATTCCGTCAAAGTGAAATGGTAAAATCCGTCCCTCGCGTGAATCGAGACGGAGACATATATCCTCATTGCTGACGTCCCCATTAATCCCCCTATTCATACCCTTTAGTGTTTTTAATTTAGTTTCTTTTGTCTTCAGTTGCAAATTTCTAAGTTATTTTTCTTTGTTTCAAAATTCTCGCATTTCTTGTATGATAGTACAAGTTAATAATCTCTGACTTGTTTTATATTAATAATCTGAGTTGTTCTTAAACCTTTGGTTTCCAATTTTGTTTTGTCTCTACACCAAACTACAGATATGACAAATTTAATTCTCATACTTTACATTTGATTTCAAAGCGGTCGCCATGAACTTCTTAAAAGCACTTTTTCCGTCACGTAACACCCAGCAGAGGGCGTACGATATCGTCTACAGCAATGAGAGGAAACTCCGCCTTGTTACGTGACGTCACATGAAGCACGTTCCGTTCAAACACCTAAGCAAAGCTATCATTTTGCTTCTGGTTTGAAAATGGCTTACTACGAAGCTTCTGTTAAAAGCAGAGTGATTGCTTTAATTGAGCATGCGGGCATGAACTATAGCGAGGCAGGCGCGACATATGGCGTTAACCGTGCTACAGCACGGAGGTGGTGGAGGAGATATGAGGAAACAGGAGATGTAAGATGTAAAAGAGGAAGTGGGCGACAAAGAGTTTTCTCTGCCGAAGACCAGAGTTTAATTGTCCAATGCCGTGAGCACCCTTTCATGTCTGCCCGACAGTCACGAGAGGAAACCAATTTCCCAGGTGATGTTACGACTGTCCGTCGTAGACTCAAATCCTTTGGTTTGAGATCATACAGGGCAGCTGTTAAGGAGCGACTAACAGAAGACCACATGGTTGACCGTCTGGCGTTTGCACAGTTAAATATTGCACGTGTGTGGGACGAGGTCGTTTTCACAGACGAAAAAATATTTTCCAGTGCACACTTCAGGGCGAAGCGTGTTTACCGCCCCCTGGAAAAAGGTATGCCTCTGAATACGTTTCCTGTTCTGGTCGAATGGGACATGTAACTGTCCACTGTTGGCACGGATATGCAAGGCTGCAAATTTCGGAGGAATCTGCAGGATTCCTGGTAGCCTAGACGCCCACAAGTATGTGGAACATCTGGATGAAACGCTTCCGGAAATAAAAGCTCATGTAGGTAACGGCATATTATATTTGCAACAGGACAATAGCTCGATACATAATTCAAATGTGGTTCAGACATGGTTGCGGAGGCGAACTGATGTCGAAATAGTTGACTGGGTTCCTCATGGAGCAGATCTGAATCCTACTGAAAATATGTGGGCCTGTGTTGCAAGAACATTGCGCGAAACCTGGTCGAACAATCCTCCACGAACATCTAATGATCTTTGGAAGCGTGTTGAAGATGCGTGGTTGGTCTGTTGCACCCAACGCCATATCTCTCGCCTGGTGGATTCAATGCCACGGCGTATGGCAGCTGTAATCGATTCCCAATGAGACTATACACACTATTAATAAATGCTCGCCACAACACCACCAGCCTTGTCGAGGGCTACCTAATTCGACCCACTTATTAACAAAATTTTATGAAATACATTACGCGACACCAGTGAATGTAAGTGCCTCAGTATGTTCTGCATTAATAAAGAGGCTAACGTGCGAGACTTGGTGGCCGAGTGGTATTATGCTTGCTATGTAAACCAAAACCGCCTGTAACAGTGGTTCGAATCTAGTGAAGAATACCCCTACTTTTTATCACCAGGGATATTTGCAATACGCCTTCTGCTATGTCCGCCTTCGTACGGTCTGTTATATGATACGTAATGTGGACCGCCGTAAGTTTTTACTTAGTAAACGATTTATAAATATATGAACAAATACCTAGGTTTATTACAGTAACAATGGAATATAGTACTTTCGTCCGACTGACGTCGCTCTGCAAATGTTCAATGTATTACACCTGAAGATGAATTAAATAAAGACTGGAAAATTTGATACAAAAATTGATACGTAATAAGTTAAAGACAAAATATGTAATTATAATCTCATATTTGAAACTAATTTCGACTACAATTAATTCTCTACCTGTTTTCATAAATAATCCAAACCAAACTTCGAGGTTTGGAATGCACAAACTAAGTGTAGCTAAGAGAAAAAAGTAACAAGAAGAGCAGAGCAGAGAACCCACGACCACCAGCACCCTCCCATTTACTAACCCTTCATCTATCAAACCATGATGTGAACATGAATTTTGTAAGTTATAAATTTGTATCCAAGAAACACCATTAAGCGTATGTGCAACTACTGCTTTGCTCTTTTTCTCTTCAAAAGCGTAATGTGTTTAGGGCGATACGTTTGGTTTTCCATTAGAGTTTTGAAAGAGATTATTTGCGTTTGAGTGTAGGATCTTTAGTTTCCTTTAACCGACACTTCTAGCAAATACAACTTAATTCACACAGCAATTAAAAAAACTCGTACTGCCTTAGAAAGTATTCCTAAAAGCAGAAGCTGCATCATGCATCCTGAACAGTGTCGTAACTAACGGCAGCGCGTTGAGGGAGCCCAGAGTAAAACGGGGACCATTGAAAATTCGTAATTCCACTATTTTTCCTCGATGTCTAAAATGAGACTACTTTAGCCTTACATGAAAAAGAAGCTGTGGAGGAGACGGCGAAGACTACTAAAAAGATTTATCACATCCTTGCACCAACAACTTTAAGTTTTCGAACAGTACTGAAGAACAACATTGATTGAAATTTCAACTTAGAATGAAATAATTAAAAATCTAATCTTATACAACTCTCATTGAAAGTAGTGTTCCGTATTTGTTTAGACGCCTATTCTTTTATAATTTTACCTATGGTGCATGGGGTCATTGGTTCGGTCCCAGCTCACGGCGAATGAACTTTATTATGGACAAACACCGTGTGCAAGAGTGTCCTCGGGTATCTCCCATTTCCTCCCATTTTTTTCATTAAACAATTTCATTTATTTCTCACCATTACTCTCCCCATTAGCATAGTCGGCATAATCGTGGGACGTAAAAATTAGATATTTCATTTCATTTTTCTTTTATAACTGTATATCACTTTTCCTGTGACGAGAGCAACATCTAAGCGAGTATTCAGTAAATTAAACCACTAAAACCTATATTCATTGCACAATAGTGCAGATGAAGTTTAGCCCTTTGACAATCTTCAGCATGGACAGCAAAAAACGCCAATACATTGATATTGAAACAGTAGTTAACGAATACCTCTGCGAAAAAGATCACCCGTACTGTTGTATTTCAGATGATAATTTATAATTGTAGTTGGTTGGTTGAAATTTCTCCATAGTTGTGGGGGCGAGATACTGAAAAACTCCCTACCAAGAGGTGAAGATGACATGTAAAAGTAGTCAAATACGAACGAAATTAGTGTCGAATTCATATGCAAAGATGAAAGTGACACTGTGGATGCTGCGTAAGTCCAAATATAGGCCTTGGTTGGCTTCGAGTTGACAATGGGAGGGTGACAGGAATAAAGAATCGAAAATATCCTATATTTGTGTCGAATGGATAGTTTTCGGGATCACTGACATAAAAGGTGATATTTCAGATGTGTATATGGTTCCTTTTTGGTGCGTTTCAAGACACTGAGAGTGAAAACTGATAATGCACAAATCACATACTGAATTATCGGAGATATGACTTCTGGGGAAGTGTCGTTGCTCCAGGGAGGCATTACTAACTGATCACTCCCTAAAATCGTCACTGTTTTGCAGGGCAGTAGACAGAAATTTATTTCATCGATCGAAAGCTTGACAGGAATTTATTTCAGCGATTGAGGGCATATTTTACTAAAATGTCTATCATTCAGGGGCGGATCCAGGATGATTCTTTGGGAGGGGCGGTCGTTCGAAGTCAAATCAAGGTAAGAGCGGAGTGCAAAAAAAGAAAAGAAAAAAGAAAGAAAGAAAGAAAAGAAAAAAAAGAAAAGAAAAAATAGAAAATGAGAAAGAGCCCTTCTGTTGAATTAACTTTCTTAAGAAAGTAAGGCCTATCTACTTTAGGTTTTAATTTAAGTTTATAATACAAAGATGAAAAATACTTAGGATATGTTTTATTTTTAAAATAAAAGTATAAAAAGTTCCCTATTCTGGGGGATGCGATCACCCCAAAATACACTCCCCTGGATCCGCCCCTGCTATCACCATCTATAAAATTAGATATATATACAAAAAAGTAGTGATTTCGTGGGGCAAAAGCTCTGGATTGCAAAGACCTGCATCCTGTGTATGTCCCTGCTGCTCTGAATTGTCAAGAGCTCCTCTTCAAAGGTAAGACTTAAAATGTAAATAATAAACGTGTAACATAGAATACAATATAAATAGAAAATATGTTATAATTAAGAAATAGAAACAATTATAAAATAAATTTGAAGGACAATTTAAAAAAAATCAATAATACTTAAAAGTAAAATATACTTTTAAAACAATTTTGCATTTATGCAGGGCTACAAACAAGTGAGGAGTGCCATGTAAATTTAGTAACAAATATAATATTGGAAAATTATTTCGAATTAAACTAGTTCTGACTACATTACTTTAAACTAGAACTTGTGGAATATACAGTATGAGCGTAGCTCAAATAAAATAATCAATAAGAATGGTCTTGATTGGAAGCTCGGACCATCCACGTAAAAGTAACTTACATTAACCATTCACCTAACAGACAATGACGCACAGGGCTTGGCACTACTTTATCAGATGGCTCTATTAAATGTAACTTAATTCAAACAATAGTAACAAATTTTAAAGCTTTAAAAAGTGTCCTGAAGAAGAGGAAGTTCATTTTGCACATTGAAACTAAGTTACAAGAGGTTTACTTCCTAACTGAACGGCGCATCTACCGAGTCAACTTTGGAATATCCCCTTAAGGTAGCTTTCAACGCAGCTAAGGAAAACATATGTGAACGAGTAATAGAATCCTCCGTAGCAGAATGGATAAAGTCATGGTTCGATGACCACAATGTTCGTGTTTCGAAACCCGTCGCCGAAACAAGATTTTTCAAATTCTTAATTCCTCAGTTCTGAAGATCTTTCTCTCCTTTCGTAATCCCCTGATGCTCTAACAAGAGTTCTCCACATTAATTCGACAACTGCCTAATGTGATCCTCGCAGTTCGAAAACTTCCCTTCTTATCTTTCACAAAATCAGAATTTTCGTCATAATACGAATGCTGTCCGATCATTTTTCCCCAATTCTAAATCTGTGTATACAAATCATCCCTCTCTGTCTCCATACTTGAATCCCTCTCTCTCTCTCTCTCAATGTCTCCCAGGAAGTCATATGGCTTGAGATCAAACCTTCGACTCTTGAAACCAAATGTAAGCTCTTTAGCAATGTGCTATCGTAACTCTATAGGGTTGTTGTTAAAACCACTGTCTTTAGACTTTTAGATTTTCAATTTTTATTAGTGTATTACTACACATTTGATTAAAAAATACGTATTTATGAAGCTCAAGAGAGGGGGAATTACACCCTCCTGTCCTGTCCAAATGACGCCCCTGAAACATTTGCTTGCACTTACTGAAAAGAAGTTCAATGAATCATTGAATAAAACTCGTTTCTGTCCGTAGATATTTTGGAGCTCTTGGCAATTTCCATAGATTTCTCAGGGAGCATCTTATTAGCTTGCACTCTTTAAAGAAAGAAAAGAATGAAACTAAAGATATGTATGAAACTCTGGGAAGATTGTGTGACTTTCCTTTAATTTAGGCTCTTAAAATATTTCAGAACAAACGAATGGAAAAGACTGTTTTAAAGCTATAACGTTGTAAACTTGATTCCTGTTTCTTTCTCAGCTGAATGGAAAGAGTGTACTACGTCACACACACTGCTTTAGACAAGGAGAGGTGGAGGACGGGGAGGAGTTGGAATAAATACTAGAAGCAACTAATCGATTGATACATGTATTGCGGGAATGCAGAAGAAAACTGGGCAAGAGTTTTGTTATTCATTTAGACTTAGAATTTTTGTAACAAATTTTATGCCGCGGACCGTACTAATGGTTCACAGTGTTTCGTTCGTAAATGGCGATTTGGTACTTTTGAGCCAGGTGTTGCTGAATTTTTTTCACATCAGCAATTTTACATTTGTACTATTCTTGGATGTTAATATCCGCATCAGTCGTTATTTTTTCATCAGTGTTTCAATAATTAATCAGGGTTTGTTTGCAAATTGTACACTTGTCCTCTATTATAATCTGTCTTAGCCATCCACAGAATTATACTCTTAGGGAGACAATATACTTCTTTCTCCAACGGAATGGTCTGTACTCTGTTCTCGATTAATAGTAAGATCAACGTACTTACTTAGTACTAGTACTACATATATTACCTTTTCCATTGCGAGAATTTACAATGTGTACTCTAAAGATCACCGAACCCCCCAAAAGAAAAGGAAGCCTCATTACTATTAATCATATATTCTACTGTTCTGAAAAATGTCTTCGGGTTCGATTCTTACCTTTTCCTTTGCAAACGTTAACATATGGATCTTAAAAGTCACACTACCTTAAAAATAAATATTTTTCATTTAAATTGAGGTGGTTGTGTCTCACAAGAATAGGACCTGTGGGTTCAATTCATGTTTTTTGTGCCAACACAGATAGGCTGGTTTGTTTAACTTTGATACAATGCTTTCAATAGTAGTACCAAAATAGGTGTTCTTAACACCCTTTAATGCATAGGTCATTACGAAATCAAATAATGCCTGAATATGGGTCTCAGCTCTCCACATAATAACATATTTTCACTATTTTGTTTCTGTATTTGAAATTAATGTGCTAATCATTGTCTTAGGTACCTCCGCAATACTCTAAAAACTTGCTCATGCTAAGTCCATAAGTTCACCTTTTAGAAAATCGTCATTCACATTTTAGAAAATCGTCACCTACTCTCACATGTACCAAGCATTTAACACGACAACACTTTATCTACCATGTTAACATGTTGAAACCATTAGAACTAACAGATTCTGAAAGCACGGTATTCATTTGATTTATAGAAAAAAACCATGATCCTACTCTAGATGGATGCCACAATACCAATAGAGCAGATTGTATAAAGCGAAACTAGAAACAACAATGTTGCCTTTTTTATGAATGGGAATTGCTAATTCTCATTTCTAAGAAAATATTGTCTCGGTGTACAAATAAGAGAGTGTTTCTCAAATTTTAGAAATTATTTTGTTACAGAGTAGATTGTTAGCACTGAGTTAAAAATTTATTAATTTAATAAATAGTCGTCCCCAAGTGATAATTTGCGTTTAGTGAATCAGCAAGGTATGTTATTTTTTCTAGACGCCTTACCCACTGCGGATTTAGCTAATATGGTAAGTAGATTTAACTTAAAAATAAACAAATGAATATTATTTAAAATCACAATCTAACTGAAAATTATTAATCATAATTTATAATTAAATATTTTGTGGTAATCCAGGGCTTCGAGGAAGAATGTTTAGGAACAGCTGTTTTAAGACATACTTATAATAATAATAAAAATTTAAAAATTATTGAGGTTAGTGTCCTCGAGCAGTTCTGCACAACAGTACCATATGGAGACACTAACAGGTATATTTGTAATTTCCATTTAGAAGTAATCTAGTTTACTGCACAACGGAAATTTAAAATTAGAGGGGTTGATATATTTAATTTTTCAAAGGTAATTCTTATTGATAAAATCAATTTTCTTAATGTAGTAATAACGACAATAAAAAAAAAAGATAAATAAAACCAGCCGTAAAATAGGAAAACATTAAGCTAGGAACATAGTTGTTTCACCAATATTCTCAGAAAAGTGTATACTACAACTCTAGGTTAGAAATATCTTTCTACCTTAGATCCGGCCGAAGTTGTCTTTCACTTTATTGTGCTGACAGCGCCCTGCAACCGGGATGGTGGGCGTGAGAGCAGCCACAAAGCTCATACGTCAATTCAGCTGCCGTGTACCACAGCCTAATAAAAATTGTAAAATAAAATTATTTAATGTCTCCTAATACAAATAAATTAAAAACTAAATGAATCAAGAACCGTATCTGATTATTGAAAAGTAGAAACTTGAACATGCCATTATCTTACGTCCGATTCAAGTGATAAATAATAATTGAATCAAATGAAATACTTGTGCTGTATAAAACAAAATGCAATAATAATACATCATCACACATTTCCAGTCATAATAAAATCTTTTTCATATAGTTACGTTTATTCATAGAATCAAATTTTGAAAATTTTGGAATTGAGAGAACGAAGATCTTTTAGTTAGAATTGCCTTCACAGATATTTTTTCTGGAAATCAGAGAAACGCTGGGAAAGTTCATGATGTAAGAATCGGAATCGAACACAGTTTTGGAGATTTGGAACGAGTCTTGGCTATTAATGTACGCCCATTAGACTTGAGTCGAATCTCATAATTTCAATACACGATTCCAAAGCAAGTAACGCGTTTCGAAAATCATAATGTCTTATTTTATTATTCATATGTGGCACTCAGTTCACATAGATTTCAAGTACACTTTTGGCAATTTTAAACCTATTTTGTACTTAACATATTTACGTGATGCTCTGTTAGATTTGGCAATTGCCTAAAATGTATATATACAGATATTGTAAATTTAGAATCTAATGTAAAAAAACAGTGTTTACTTTCTCTGGCATTTAAAGGATGCGTACAAAATCAATGTTTCGTTCTCTAAGAACTTTGGTGATTGGACTTGTGATCTGAACGCCCCGTATGTAAAAGACAATTTATAGTAACGTGAATACGACATGCACTAATAAACTCAATAGTGAAGTTCATGAATACGTGAACAATCATTTGAAGTGTTTTTTTTCTTTTTCTTTTTTTTTTTGTTTTGCGTGCACTGCAGTGTTTAGAGAAAAAATATTGGCAGCTAAACATCAACATCTATATTTTACTTTGTACACCATAGTTACCTATAAAACAGAATTATTAATGCTCTAAAATTGTTTCACTATTTCATTTACTTCTTCTTCTTCCTAAATTTAATTTGGGAAAACTATCGATTGGCTTCATGATAAGTATCATTGACATTTACACACGCTTCCTGGAAAATGGTAATAGGCTATCGATAATGTCTAAGGCTCTGTAATATACACATTAAAATTCTAGCGATATAAACCACTATTCAACTCGTAAGTTTCTACAGTATATTCCCTCAAAAAATTAAAGGTAATTTAATACATTGCATTTCTTGAAAAATGCCTTTGTTTATGTATATGGTCTTTGAATACATGGACAAAATTCCTGTCCGTCTTTGACGGTGGATGATTAGATTGTCTTATTTTAACCCTTTAATTTACACAACTTTATTTATTAAGATAAAAACTTGTTTCAGACCTAACGTTTTAATAAGACTCTATTGAACACATATTTAGAAGTGTTTTACTCTCCTTTGGTATTCCAGTATTATGGCGTTACCTACAGTTAAACGTGCCTATAGGAGACAATGGGTGCTAAAATTACAAAGTGATCGTCTATTTGATGAATACGGAATTTACTACTATATATTATTTTAGTGTAACAAAATACTTTACATGTGATTCGTAATATACTTAGCAAGCAGTTTACGAAATTGATAATGTCCAGTATATCTTCAAAGTTTCAAGAGTATAACATTTCTGTAAACAACTTGTGATTCCCATATTTTTTTTAAATAGTATGACTTTCTGGAAACATTTTTGTCTTCAAATTATTGAGAATTTAATAGAAAACATCAAAACGTTTGGAGTAAGTCGATTAATACTTGCATCATATTCATCTCTACAGTGTTCTTCAATTTTATAATCAACTTCAAAGATGATACTCATCTGTTTCTAAACACTCAAGATTTTATATGTAGATTCCAACCAGAAAGAGAATTTTTAAATAGGTTTAGTCTCAGAATTCAGCATAACATCGATAATTATATTTAATAATAAAACAAATGTGTTACTATCATTAGATTGTCGCAAAAAGAAAAAGTACCTGGAGTCATTATATTTTGTATGCAGGTAGATATTTATGAGATCCAAAAGGGTACGAAACGGAGAATTGACGGAGGCTAAAAATGTATGAGATTTTTGACATAAGATTTCATGTATATAATCAACATTATGCATTTTATGCATTCTTACATAAGCAAGCAATCAATAAATACCAGGGTACATTCCCCTATATACATTTTATTTATATTTAGAATTAAAACCCTGCAACAATGAATGTATAAAACATAAGGTAAATGTATTCCTCTACAAATAAGGGCATGCCGTGAATGGTCCACGGCCACGGCACTTTTCTTGACATATGCATTAAGGAGACGGGATGTGGTTAGTCCGCGCTCAGGTCGCCAGTCGGTCTCATTCTGAGTGAGCTCTGGGGGGTTGTTTTAAAAGACGAGGAATATACTTGTGAAAGAAAGTAACGTGAAACGAATCAGGGAGAGCGTTCGAGTTTTCCGAAAATACTTTTAAGCATATTGGAAATAAAAATGACTGGACTATTACCTATAATTTGGTCTTACATAACGGTTCAAACTGCTGAATTGTTCTGAATACCTTTATATTTACAATACTGCGTTAGAGACATCTATTGGTAAAGATGTATATACTGCATCTTAAGTAATTTCGTAATACAATAAGTCAAATTTACCTTTGATATCACGTACACTTGTATATTTATATTAAATTATTTGACGAGAGTGAAGTATAGTAACAACAAACACATGTTTTGTGTTGGATTGTCAGCACTCCATGCCTACAGTGGTGTATATATCACTCTCCCGTAATAATATCCCACACACAGGACTAGAGCCTTGCAGTAGCTGCTCGTGGTCTGTAGAATCACCTTTTGAAATTCTGCAATATTAAAGGTATGTATACACAAGTGTTCCCTCCCCAAGCATTCTTGAGTAATATCCAAAAAGTCTTCAGAAAATATGAAGAGGAAAGTCCTTTTAAGCTCCATTTGTATATTTATTGATTAAAGTATATATTTTAATAGTGATTTATATATAAGCTATTTCCTTTTTCCAAACAACCACTATCGATGTACGTTTATACAATATTTATATACAAAACTTGTACACCCATGTTATTGAGCAAAAGATGAATCGAATATATAGTATGAGCAGTAAGTCATGAATGATATCGTTAACCCAAAAAGATGAAAAACGCAAACAAATTGCATATATTCATGCACGCAGTTAAACCAAATTATTTAATTAAGTGAACTGTGTATTATTTTGAAATGGAAGGCCTTTCTTCGTTCTTTTCGAGCTTCAAATTTTCTATGACTTGATTGAAATCCGAAATGCTGCTCGCCAAGAATTTCTGAGTAGAAAGCATCGCTACTGCAGATATTTTCCGCTTTATTTTCTTTAGGGTACAGAAATACCTCTTTCCTCCAACAATATGCATTTGTTAGCATCTCTTTGAATGAATGTAAGGGACAAAAAGTGCATTTTCAGTAACCAGGTATTTTTGTCTCCTTTTCTACTATAAAGAAGCATCAAATCTAAGATTTTTCCTTCGAAAATGAAAAAAAATACATAAAAGTTTAACATTTCAGCAATTTAGGTTGAAGAAGACAGGTGAGTATTGAAAGTGTATGATTTAAGATTATTTTTATGCTCGTCGCCGGAAATCGAACACGGGATCATGTGCAAGAAAGACACAGAGCTGGGAATTAGATCAGTGGTAAGGCATTTTCTTCTTCGAAACTTGATCGCTTCTCCCAGAATAAGATATTTGTCCTTAAAAAATAAGATATATTCCCAGAATTTTATTATAAATGTAAAATGAAACCTATTAAGTTCGAACGACCGCCTTCCCCCAAACATTCAGCCTGGATCTGCCCCTGCTACCACCAAATGCATATTTGCTCTTTGCGAGTTTGTGTTTTGTGAATAACTTCTTTGTTTCATGCATCGGTATCTCACTCAACCTATCAATTGAGTCAAGCGATGCCAAGCGGAGCAGTGGCGTAGCAGCTGCCCCCGCAACCCCCGCAGTGCGGGGGGGGGGCGAAGTATAGAGGGCCCCGAAATCTTGCGATGAATAAAGATTTAAAGAAGTAGAACTTCAACCTTACTTCTATCGGCTTTACGACTAGGGCCCCTTCTCTATACTTTGCGGTGGGGCCCGCAAAAGTGTGCTACGCCACTGAAGCGGAGGAATTCGTAACTATGACAGAACCTGACTATATACCAGTTGCGGAAAAAGTGCAGCTGGAAGCCAGCAATACGGGAGGATAGCAGCGAAGCAGGAATAAATCCACTTCCTGATGTTAAGATATAGGAGCACGCTGCCATATGCTCAATGTTACTGCTTCCATTGGTAACACTCGCTACAACTGGAAATGTAAATTTTTCTCTTTCTTTCAGTGTTTTAATTGATATTTGAAGAAATGCATCAATTCTTTTTTGCGCTTAAGAGCAAAGATTACTATTTTAATGATACACTACTTTAGTACCTAAAAATATCTTTAGTATTAAAAAAATATCACAACCATGGAACATATAGTACGAGTCGCCGCTGGAGCGTAGATAGGCCCACCCTACATATGTTATCCTGTATAAATGTAATTCGTTCGTACGCTTGAGGTTTAGCTAGGGTTATCATATCTTACGCTTTTGCTGTTAATTTTATGTACAATGACAGGTTCTCTGTTAAAGAGCTTAAATAGCATGGAATGTTTCAAAATGACGAGAAAAAATAAGGAGTTTATATGGGACAGCAGTTTCGGCATAAAGTAAAACCGAAAAAAAGTACTTGTATCTTAGAAATGAAATGTGGATCCCGATGAGTGTACGAAAATCATGTCAGCTAACCTGACCAAGAAATAGAGTAACCCACATACAAAAAATATATATTACATAATTACACCATACTAATAAAGGACAATTTCTATGTATTAAACTCAGCGATCCTATGTCTGACCGAATACAGGTAATGTCACGCTATTTCACCTCGTTTTGAAACAGTCCGGTAGGTTCTACGCCAGTGTTAAAGTAAGACTGTATTTGTATAACTTCTATAAATAGAGAATATAATGTATTAAAAAATTAACTTCGTATTAAATCCCGCCTCCACCAGGAACGGAACGCTTGGCGGACGGACTGCTTTCCATTCCTGGTGGAGAAGAGATTTATTATTTAATTCTCGTATATGCGTCCAAAATAAGTTTGGGAGACCACGTAGCGTTTGAAAATGGTTACCTGGGTACGAATTTAGTTTTTGAATACCTTATCTTCCCTACACATAGAAGCTATAAAAATACAATCTTACCTTCAAACTGGCGTAGAATGCACAGGACTGTTTCAAATGAGGGGGAACAGTGTCATTTCACGTACACTTGGTCAGACATCGGATCGCTCGGTATAATACATAGATTTTTCTTTATTAGTATGTTGTAATTATATATATATACCCTATATATATATATAGGGTGGTAGGTAACCCCACCGACAACCTTTGGAAGGTAATTCCTTATATGAAATGAAGGAAAAACGTTCTGATAAACATAGGTTGAAAAACGTATCTTTTCAGTTATGAACAGCCGAAAATTCAAGAAATCATGTTTTGAAACGTCCTGTCTTAGAAACTATACAACATATCCCAAGCGGTTTAAGGAATTACACAGGAACTAGTATGCGATCTATCTAAATATCCATGTTTTACTATCCTCCGTTATTTATTTATTTATTTATTTAACACACACACACCTATTACAGAGCTAATTGCTCCAATTACAACAGGTGAATACAAATTCAATATACAATTGTGAAATTGCTAAATAATATATTAGATTAAAATAAATATAAGAAGAAAACAGAAAAAAGAAAAAAGCCTAAAATAGCAACATTCATGCAGGCTAATTTTTCTTTTCTTTTTCTTTCTTTCTTTCTTTTTTTTTTTTTTTTTTTGAATGCAATATCATAACCATTACATTACATAAGCAAGGTTCAAAAACAATTTAATCAATTTTATATATTTGGTCTAGGAATTAATTCGTGCAGTTGGTACGCACACATTGAAGCTGTAGTACAAACACAAAATACATAAATAACTTAAGAAAAATATTGTCCATCGCTAGCCACCACTTTCGCCCATCTGTCAGGCAATGTACTGATTCCGTGGCGAAAGAAGTCCTCATCCTTGGAAGCGATCCAGTCAGAGACCCATGTTTCGATATCTTCTGAAGAAGTAAACCGCTGTCCAATCAAATCGTTGTTCATGCAATCGAACAAGTAGTAGTCCGAAGGAGCAACGTCTGGTGAATACGGCGGGTGGGGTAAAACTTCCCATCCGACATTTTCTAAATAGGTTTCGACCGGTTTTCCGACATGTGGGCGAGCGTTATCATGTTGAACAATAAGTTTATCATGTCTGTTCTCCCATTCTGGTCGTGTTCTGGCCAGAGCTTGCTTCAAACGCATTAATTGTCGTCGATAACGTTCTCCATTCATAGTTTCACCCGGTTGCAGCAGGTCATAGTACACCACACCTTTCATATCCCACCATATGCATAGCATAACCTTTGCACAGTGAATATCTCGTTTTGGTTGTGATGGACCTGGTTCACCTGGTTTCACCCAGGCCATTTTTCGTTTAGGGTTCTCGTAATGGATCCACTTCTCATCACCCGTAATAATTCAATGCAGAAACCCCTTTCTGCTCTGTCGTTGAAGCAGCAATTCGCAAATGGTTTTTCGTCTTTCAACGTCTCTGTCTTTCAATTCATGTGGAACCCAATGTGACATCTTTTGAATCATTCCCATGGCTTTCAAGCGTTTGGAGACTGTTGTTTGATCAACGCCTAATGCTGCTGCAAGTTGTTCCTGCGTTTCACACGAATCCTGCTCGAGCAATGTTGTCAATTCTTTGTCTTGAAATTTTTTTGGCTGTCCAGCTCGCTTTTGGTCTGCCAAGCCGAAATCAGCACTTCTAAACCGTGCAAACCACTTCTGACAAGTTCGCTCAGCTAGAGCATGGTCACCATACACTTCCACCAAAATACGATGACTTTCAGTCGCACTTTTCTGCATGTTAAAGTAATGCAGCAGGACACCCCGCAAAAACACTTTATCAGGCACAAATTGCGCCATATTCACTTAACTATAAACTGGTGTTGTTGACGCTTTAATCCACTGCCCTATACTACGAACGATACGCGATGACAGGGGTTTGCAACACATGTGTGGATACACGGAACTGTGGGACGCTCCGTTCCTTGCGCCATCTCTTGTCCAACTGCACGAAATAATTCCTAGACCAAATACTTTTCAAAGACATCGTAAAATCCACGATTATTCCAGATTTTATAATATCATTATGTTTCTTACAAACTCTCACAAGTGGTGAATTTTTATGGGAGCTTGTTTTAGATTTAGGTATAACAAATGGTAATCGTACTCTTAAAGATCTACTAGTGCTAAATTTTAACATTTCCAGAAAATCTTTATTAACTATGATACCATTAATAATTTTAACAGAAAAACAGGGTGCATTATTTCCCTCCTTTTCACCAAAGACGTACAATTATATTCCCTTAAGATAACACTATAGTTCACTTTCATATCATACGCAGAAATTTTGAATCTCTTGTACCATAAATACCTTAAAAATCTGTTTTGTATTGATTCAATTTTTCTTATTTCATTATCATAACAGGGGGACCATACTAATGAAGCGTACTCTAATTTACTTCTAACTAATGAATTAAATAATTCAACTAACACTTCTGCGTTATTTAATTCCTTTGAATTTCTAATTATGAATCCTAAAGCTTTATAGGATTCATTAACAATTCTATCAATATGTAGATTAAATATTAATTTTGTATCTGAAGTGACACCCAAATCCTTAATTTGTGTTGATCTTTGTAATATTTCATTGTGAATTTTATAATTATATTGAGCTGGTTTGCTTTGTTGTGAAAAAGTAACAACAAAACATTTTTTAACGTTAAATTGTAATTTATTATCAATACTCGATTTGTAAAAACTGTCAAGATCCTTTTATAATTTCTTTGCGTCTTCCATATTATTTATTGCCCGAAATAATTTTAACTCATCCGCGTATAAGAGACATTTGGAATATTTTATAACGCCAGACAAATCATTAATAAACAAAAGGAAAAAGAGTGGACCCAGTTTAGACCCTTGAGGTATTCCTGAGTGAATCACGTATCTATCTGAACATAGCCCAAGCAATGTGTTATGATCTAATTTGTCAAATGCCTTCGCAAAGTCGGTATATATCACATGAATAGAACAACTGTTTCCGTTCAAGGAGTCCAAAATAAACTGCGTAATGTTAGTCAGATTCGTAGTAGTGGATCTCCCCGGTAAGAAACCATGTTAACACTCTACTATGTATGATTTTACATGATTAAATACCTTACTGTACAATATGTGTTCAAATATTTTAGACGGCATCGATATTAATGAAATAGTTCTAGAGTTTGTAATATCTTTTGGATTCCGAGATTTATAAATCGGAGTCACTTTACTAATTTTCCAACATTCAGGAAAACACCCAGTAACCAAAATGAGATTATAAATATAGCAAAGAGGAGTTACCAAAACATCTACACAACCCTTAAAAATATAAGATGGTAAATTATCTGGACCACTAGATCTTGTTGATCGAGTTTTCTTATTGGTTCCTTACATTCTTCCTTACTCGCTTTTTTTATAACCAGGCAGTGAGATATTAAAGGTATATTCGAGGTGCTCCATTCGTAGAATGAAGACCTCTCATCATACACACTATGAAAATATTGAGCGAAACACTCAACAATATTTTTATTTGTTTTTAATAACTCACCCCTATATAACATAGTAGATGGATTTTGTAAACATCCTTTCTTATTTTTTATGAAACTCCAGAAGTGTTTTGTGTCTCTACTAATATTATTCCCTATATTTTGAATGTATAAAGAATAAGCTTTTTTAATCATCGTCTTAGATTTCCGGCGCAGGTCTAAAAACCTTTCCAAGTTATACTGTGAGTATTGTTTACGTTTCCTATAATATTCTTTATGTTTCAAAAGACTTATAATCTCAGAAGTAAACCAAACCGGGTACAAATTCTTTTTATGGCTTTTCACTTTCGGTACATGTCTATCGATATAATTAAACATTATTTCATAAAAATATTTTACTGCACCATTTGGTTCTCTATAAGTGTATAATTGACCCCAACTTTCTTTTTGCAAATCTTTATAAAAATTATAAAAATCTACTTTACTATAATTGTATTTTATCATATTATAATTCATTTTAAAACGCCTCAAATTTTCAATTTGTAAATCATGCTGTAAAGGTGGATGTAATATAACAGCAAATACCATAGAATTTTCGCTTGAATATACATTACATGATTCACTCATATTTGTTAAAACCACATCAAGAGTTTTATCATCTTTGTTTTTTACATCATTTATAGAGCTAAGATCGTGTAATGTTAAGAAATTTGAGAGGGTTTTACATATTGAATCCCCGAGTAATAAATTATAACTTGAATCTATTATAGTTGGAATATTAAAATCACGAACAATTAATATTCTACAGGATGTTAAAGTATCTACTATTTCATTAGCCCTGGCAAAGATCAAGCTATATATCTCAATTTTGAATATCGTCGGGAAATACACACAAATTATTAAAAGCCGAATTGTACCAATATTTGTCTTGATGCATACGGTTTGAACATCTTTACTAGTTACATGAACCTCTGTAACAGAAAAAGACTTTTTTATCGCTATCATTGACCCACCACCCTTCCTGCAGCTCCGATCGTTCCTAAACACCAAATATCTGTTGTCAATAATTTCTGCGTCATATACATTTTCAGATAACCAGGTTTCCGTTAACATGATTATACTGTAATTTGAGGAAAGAATACTCGTATATATTTCGTCTATTTTGGTATTCAGACTTCTTACATTCTGATAATAAACTGGAATTATGTTATTACACATTGATTATATCGGCGAAACGAACTGGCCATTTTTACTTAAAGGAATATCCCTATATTTCAACTTCCCTTTTACAGTTCGTTTCTCCGATAATGAAACACGGTAGAGCCATGTTTTACTATCCTCCGTTATCGGCGAAACGAACGCGCCATTAGTACTTAAACGGGTATCCCTATACTTCAACTTCCTTTTACAGTTCGTTTCGCCGATAATGAACCACGGTAGAGCATAGATATTTAGATAGAATGCATACTAGTTTCTTGTAATTCCTTTAATCGCTTGGGATTGGTCCTGTATTTTCTAAGGCAGAGCGTTTCAAATCATGAATTTTCGGCGGTTCATATCCCTGAAAGGAGACGTTTTTCGACCCATCTTTATTGGAAGTTTTTCTTTTCATTTCATATAAGGAAAACCTCCCAAAGTTTGTCGGTGGAGCTATCTACCCCCTGTATATATATATATGAATAACTCTATTTTTTGGTCACGTTGGCTAACATGTTTTCGTACACTCCTCGAGCTCCATATTTCGTGTCTAGTATACAAGTAGCTTTTCCAATTTTACTTTGTGCCGAAGCTGCTGTCCCATATATATATTCCTTATTTTTTCTCTTCATTTTGAAATATTCCGTGTTATTCAACCTCTTTAACACAGATATGATATGATATCGCAATAATAGTCCTAATTCATAAAAAGCACATAACACTAAATGTCATTATAAGTAGGCGATGTGTTTCAATTTCATCTAAAAAAGAACTAATCGTAATGCGTTTTACGTGATTCTCTACATTTCAGTATAACATGAGCCCAGGCCCGTGCTGGGTTACCAAGGAGGGCGATGGGCAAGTCTACCAAAAGTGGCCCATACAAATGTGTATATATATATATTGTGTAACTTAATTAATATACTATACGTCGGGAGGTGATTCCTGACAACGGAGATAATATAGACGAATCTGGGTGTAGAAATGCCTCGGAGCTATGACCGCCCGAAAATTTTCGAAAAAATGCAACAGCAGCTACACTCGAAAACAAAATGTCGGGTCGAAATCGTGCAAAAGGGAATGTTCATTATTTTTAGTTGTAGATTTAATTAGTATACTATGGGATGTAGTGCAGTTGCGGTGCAAGGGTGACTCCCAAAGAAACTGGAGTATTCCTTGGAGTATTTTATGAAACGTATGTGTACACGGAACAGCTGTGAAAAATAACAGTTCAAAGTCTGATATTGTCAACCGTTGACAGCATTGCAAAGATGACAATGACGAAGCAAATTTTTCCGCGTGCGGACAAACACACCTGAAATTTCGGAGGTGAATACCGCAGCTATGTTAACAAGTTCTTCGGCTGTCGTGGCTAGTGTTACATTCAAAAGGCGTTTCATAACGCCCCAAAAAGAAATCAAGGAGCGTGAGGTAGGATGAAAGAGGTGGTCATAACACAGATCAATCTCTCCCAATCGAACTATCTGGGAATGTTTGATTTATGTAGGTCTGCATATACCTGTCAAAATGTGCAGGTGCACAGTCATTCTTGAATCACATCTGCTGTCTTATGTTCAAAGGCACATGTTCTAACAATTTCTGGAGAACATTACGTAAAAATGAATTATACGCACTCCCACACAGGCAGGCGAGTAATAAATAATATCCTACCACAAAATTATGCACCATACTGCACCGCGCGCTCACACTAAATCTCTCTACAGATCGCCCACTAGAGTTGCATGTGGATTTTTACGCCCTACACATGGCCACTGCTGGTTTCAGGACGATATTTGGTCATTTCCTGTACCCTGTGCTCACATTCAATTATCCACATGCTGCAATTTCAACCGATTTCATTTACGTGAAATTGAAGAGACCCTATCTCCCGAAGGCGAATATGGGGGCGTGGGAGAAATACAGTGAAAGTTACTCTCCTATGAGGGCGATGGTTACTATATAAACGCCTTGCCTCTGGTATATTTTCCATTATCTTTCCATAAATTAGTTGCATATCTGCCAGCTCGTGGACAGGGTTATCTGCCATTGCGCAGGCACATACAGATTAACAAAATTAATTTTACTTAAACACGAACGTCTACAGTTTTACGCAACCTGAATACCTGGAAACTACACTCTACCGTCGTACGCAACACTTTCTATCCAGTTATACAGCAATTCCACACGTAACATCAGAGCATCGGGCACTGTATATCACTCGCAAGTTGCGTCAGATGTCTACTATAACACAGCCACGCTAATTTATGCCATCCACATCAAAATTGCAATACAGCCTTCCGCGAGCCACTTCCAAGTGGCATACAAGGAACTATAATTCCGTAAGTGCAGTTACGTCTAAGCAAAAGTGCCACATTCTCTTTCCGCCGTGTTGGTATTTCATCCACCTCCAAAGTACATAGAGAGCTTCGAAAAAACATTTTTCACCATTTGTTGCATGTATTTTCTTCTAGAAACAATTTTCTTCTAAACAATTGTTCCCCCAGTGACAAAATTAAAATATAAGTGGGCTACACTATGACACTATTTTGGTATATTCACAATAGAATGTATTTTTTTTTCGCAGGTCAGGATTAAGGGGCGTTTCTCCAACTCCAAGAGAGGGGAAAAGCCCCTCAAAAGTATCACTGGAAGATGATTTTCCTAACGGATAAATAAATTTCTTTGTATCATTATGCAACATGTACATCATCTCGTGTTTCATCCATTTTTGTTGCTTCTGTACACAGAAGTATCATATTCCACGGAAGTACATATTACGAGAAGGCAATCCTTTAATGCAGCTTACTTTCAGAAAATATGTATCTGGAAAATCCCTCGTACACTCTTGATCACATATGATCTTTGCATTTTTGAATACTACATGTTATGTTTCTTTACATACCGCCTGACTGTCCTATGCACAATCTTTTTAAACCTAATCCAGATCAAAGTTATTTTTTCTATCTTCACACACTCGTAACTTGTATAGAAAGCCGTTCATTTATCATCCGTTATCAATAGCCTAAAGATACGTTAAAGAATTCTTTTCGTTTGTATTAATCTCCCGAGAGTTTATTCTGTGCTAAGACGAAATAGATCAATCTCACATGTGCATATCCCTTTCGTTCGAATTCTAAGTGTTCTAATTTGAACGATGTACTATTAGATCTACTTTTGATTGTTGAAATCTTCTTCTTGATTGTTGTTCATTGCCCTCATTCAACGTTTGATAAAATAGTCAACGGAATACTCCAGTTTCTTTGGGAGGCACCCTTGCATCGCCACTGTACACTAATGGGATCTGCGACTAAATACAATGGACAGTCTCTCTTACCCGAATTCGATCCGACGTTTTAGTCTTGAGTTATGGCTGTTCTTACATTTTTCCGGCAAATTTTAGTGTGACTAAGGCGCCAAAAAGAGGCATTTTTACACCCAGGTTGGTGTATACTTTTCGTTTTATATCCGTGTCAGGAGTCACCTTCTGAAGTTTATGTTAATTAAGTTACACCCTGTATATATAGGGCACCATTTTATGTATTAAAACCCAAAGTTTGTTTAATAACGTAAATAGCTAAACTGTGAAGCCTCTTTAATAGAGAAGCTTTTTTTTATTTCTTGTAAGTTTTTTGGCAAATAAAATGAAGTATATACTAATAAATCAATATAGCTATATTTTAGAAATACAATAGACAATGATTATTCCGATACTGCTCTAAAACACACAGGAATAATCACATGACAAGGGCGCCTTTCGTAGAGGGCGCACTGAACCCTTCACGGGTTCGTCACCAACAGTATGTATTCACCGTACAGAACTGTGCCACACAGAAAAATAAAACCGTTTATCTTTGATATGATTTCGCAAGGGCGCCTTTGCAAAGGGCGCACTGTATCCTTCATCAATTCTTTACCAACAGTAACACTATGTATTCATGGTACAGAAATGTGCCATACAGAAGAATAAATTAAACCGTTTATCTTTGATGTATTTTCGCAAGGGCGTCTTATGTAAAGATCGCACTGTACTTATCATGGGTTCTTTACCAATAGTAACCGTATTATTAAAAAAAAATGTACCTTTATATACAATGTGATGTTTCGGAGGGCGCACCGGGACACGTCCCGGTGGGACAACACGGACCTGCATGAGCCTTTATTTCTATTTTAGACCTTATTATTGAAAATGTTTCAATCTTCACTTTTTATCTTTTTAAGCAACACAATAGGGATGTAATGTGTTCTCGGAGTGTTTCTTTTTGTTTGTTTGTTTGCTGCATTACAAAATAGTTCTTCGAAATTAGGAGTCGTACATTATTGTCATTTAGAGGTGAGAAGAAAATCAAAACAAACAAGGAGAGAAAATTAATAAACAATAAATAAAGTTACCCTCTTAGACGAACCGTTCCCAGCGTTTAGAGTTCTCAGCTTGAAGGGGGCTATGATCCGTGGTAACTTTTCTTAACAGTCCTCAACAGACACTATCCATGCTTTACATATAAAAAGGTGGCATACGATTCACTAGTCATACGATTTTCAGATTATAATAGTAACAAGCAATTTCATGGTTTTAGTTCATGGTATGAAGAACAGAATGAAAAATTCCCGAAAGTTGAATATTAACACAAATTATATAAAACTGCTCTAAGTAATTTTTGAAGTAACTCACACATAAAATCTTCCTCCAAGAACAAACAAAGCAAATGGCTCTGAAATGTGATTATAATGAGAATGATCGCTATCTCGATCACTGTGGTCAATATTGCGATGCTATCATTTTGGCTGAAAAACGTTATTACATTCAAAACCTAGAGTATCCTTTGGACAATTTTGACTGAGAACTTGCTAAATTTGTTGTGGTTTCTCCATTAACAAAATATTTCCAAATCGTTTCTTCTATCAGTAAATATTCTTGCATTGGCCTCATAATCTCTTGATTTCTTCTTTGATCTTTTCCGCAAAATATTTCTAAATGTTCTATTTGAAATCGTTAAGTATGCCTAATCCAATAAACGCAAAAAGTAGAACTTTAGATAATGAAATGAAATCTTTCAGTATTGCGTGCCACGCTAAGCCGGCTAGGCTAAACGAGACGATGGTGATAAGAAATGTAGGAAATGGTGGAATGATGAAAGTGGAGAACCCCGAGCCAACCTACGTACACGGTGTTCGTCCACCAGTGAGCCCCGCTGTCCTACAACTTTTCAGTATTATATTTTAAGTACAAGACAAACGTGGCACTGTCTTTCCACTTAGTACCAATCCGTTATCTTGTCTACTGAACACGAATACAAACAGAAAATTTCTTCTATAAAAGCATCTTTTATGTTCATTATTCAGTGTCAACACATATTTCCATAGACTAATAATCAAATATTCATCATTTATTTTATTGTACTTAGTATGGACAGGCCTACAGAGTATCTCACAAAAAAGGTAAAACTGAATGTTAATACCAGAGACGGTATTAGAAATTACCTGATCAAATTGATATCGTTTGGCACTCTCATGATTAGTTTGTGTAGCCACTCACTTGCGTTTGTTTGATTTGGCATTCTTTTGTTTTGTTTTTCTTTTAATTTTAGTCCAGTTGCCATTAGCAACAGGTAATTGACAACAAGGCTGGAAACCTTCTTTTGAGCAATAAAAGTGGATTTCTTTGAGATCATGAAAGAAGTACAGAGTCAATGGCGGGCAGAATGTGATACTGTACCACTGTCACGTGCAATAAATGCGAAATTTGCGACAAGTTTAAGAAGGAAGGAGCTGTGAGTGATCTGAAGAAAGGACGATGTGACAGGAAAAATTAATAACGGACGAAAGAGAGTAGAAACAATTACTAGAGTTCAGAGGATCATCTCAGAATTCCATTTGGAAACATTCGTATGAATAATATGTTAACAAATCAAATGATCACAGCATATTAAAGCAAGTAAAGTGGAAATCCTACATTTTCATGTTGTTTCACATAATTAATGAGAACGATCCAGATAGGCGTCTCACATTTTGTGAATTAATTTGCGATAACGAATAGCTGATTGATTTCATTGTTTGATGTTAGCAGTCGACTTTTGAATCGAATGGAACCATCAATTGTCACAATTGTGTATATTGTGTAAAAAATACTCCCCAAGTTATAGAAGAACAAACGGTTAATTTTCTTGGGTTACCTGTGTGGCGTGGTATGTCTGTCAGAGGAATTCTTGGTCAAATCTTTATTTAAAAGAACAATGACAGATGTAGAGTACATTAACATGTTGCAGGAAAAGAACTGTGACAGCTCTTTATCAACTATAATCAGTTGAAGATTTTTCAACAAGACGACACACTGCCCCATTACCGCCAATTCCTGGATGAAATATTTGTTGAGATATGGACAGGCCAATAAGGAAGTTTAGGGTATCTGCCCAGTTCTCTCGATCTAAAGCAGTGAAAACTTAGATGTATAGCAATAGGACGTTAAACTAAGAAAATCATTTCAGTTTTCCAAGTCATGCCAATTCTTTTGGGGGTTAGGGAAATGATGAAGAAATATTCTCTGCATTTTTTAAATGATTATGGGATTCGAAAATTTGCCCTTCGGGATTAAGTTGTAAACATTTATTAGAGTGCATCTTTCATTTAGGATCATTATATAAATCCAGACCTTTCATAAAGTTGATAAAATATGACCGTATGGGTGCTGTAAGCTCAAATATCAGTCTATTAGCATATAATGATTTCACAACTTATATTTATGATGATAGAAATTCACACTGGACTCCCTTTGAATTTATCTTTGGTTTTGGCACTCAGATGACAAAGAGTTAATTCTACTAATTGTTTCCCTACGTCTAATTTTGAAACTTGACAGTTTAGTGTTATCTTCGAGCCTGTCTCTATAGACAAAATAACGGTAAAATGTTTTCTACTGATTATTATCTTTAAATGGCATTTATGAATAGAGATGAATAAACTGGGTTTAACCTAAGGCACAAAGTGCCTAGAGCTTAATCGTATCAGATGTACAATATTATTTACATCTGATACGGATGCTGACCAGCAGTGACGTTCTGAGTATTAAGTGTAGCGAATTTGTACTCAAATGCTCTAGAAAGACATCTGGAGTGTCGGTAGAGCACAACAGATGAAACAGGGTGATTCACATGTGTGGAAACACGTAACGAAAAATGACCAGATATGCACTCATAATCAGTAAACGTAAATTCAAAAAGTTGGAAATGTAAGGAATACATCAAGAACATAAAAGCCATTGCCAATTCACCAATAATATTTCATCAATCTGATGCAATATGATGTGCACGTTTGCATATCAATAAGGATGCAACAATTGAGGCTAAGTTGAAATTGTGCAAGGGGACTCGCTAAGAAACTAGGTAAACTCAAGGAATGTCAGTAATGGGATCGCACGATAGAAATTGAAATGTGGCCAATGTGTGTGTTGATATCAACATGTAGCTAATGGACAAATGTCAACATGTCCCACTACTCCTGGGGCATCGTCCCACGTGCGAAAACTAGGAAATAACGTTGTACATTCTGTTATTAAATCTGGTGCACTTTTTGGTAGAACGTAACTAGAACACGATTGTATCAATGCCCTCCTTGTTTGGGACATTGTCCCGCATGCACCAGCTATGAAAAGAAATCTCTTAATCTATGGTTCAAATTCTGATAGAGCGTAAAAATAACAAACTTGCATCATGTCCCACGTCTTCTGGGACATGTGATGTACTCGAAATATAGGAAAATACCTCCAGAAATTCGTATTTTACACACAGTGCACATCTCAAGACAAAGTCGAAAATGAACCAAATTGGTCCATGTAACACCACTGCTTAAAACACCATACATATGGAAAATAAAACGACATCAGAAGTAGGAGGAAACGTCTTAAAGCTCTGATTGTTTACAACTGTGCAGTAGTAGTAACAAAATGAAACACACAAGCACGTCGGGAGGCTGTACAAGGGCGCTTGCCAAACAAAGTGTGTACTCCTCAAAAAAAAAAAAAAAAAAAAAAAAAAATACAGAGAAAATGAGGCTCCCTCGAATAATCAGGGCTAGAGCGCTTGCTTTCACTCGCGTGGACGCAGTTTCCAATCCTACTAGTAGCCCACTGCCTCAGATTCAAGACCTGACTAGTTATTTTCCTATTTTTCGCACGAGTGACGATGTCCCAGCAGTAGTGGGACATGTTGATATTTGTCCATAAACTACATGTCGATATCAACACACACATTGTCCACATTTCAATTTCTATCATGCGATTCCATTACTGACATTCCTTGAGTTTACCTAGTTTCTTAGTGAATCCCCTTCCACAATTTCAACTTGGCTTCAGTTGTTTCATCCTTTTTATTATGCAAACGTGCACATCATATTGCATCGGTTTGATTGAATATTACTAGTGAATTGGCAATGGTTTTCATGTTGTTGACGCTAATCCTTAAATTTCCGACGCTTTGAACTCACGTTTACTGAGTATGAGTGCGTTTCTCGGAATTTTTCGTTACGGGTTTCCACACATGCATATCACTCTGCTTCATCTGTTGTGCTCTATCGACACTCCAGAGGCTCTTTATAGATTCGTCCAAGGTGAGTTTAAAGGCAGTGCTTTTACATATTGGAAATGAACTTTCCTCAATTCATGTAGGTTACGCAGTTCATATGAAGGAATCTTATGAAAAAATGAAACGTTTAATTCAAGCCATTAAATATTACGATTTTCAGTGGCTCATTTGTGGTGACCTTAAAGTAATAGCACTGTTGCTAGGTATGCAGTTAGGGTATACAAAGTATTGTTGCTTTATATGTGAATGGGACAGTAGAGATCGTGGATCTCATTGCCGCAAAAGTGATTGGAGTACCAGAGAAACTCTTCAGCCGGGAGTGAAAAATGTGCAGCATGAACCACTGGTAGATCGTAACCGAATTTTGCTTCCCCCTCTACATATTAAATTAGGTCTTATGAAAGGTTTTGTTAAGAGCATGAACCAAGAGGATGAGGCCTATAAGTACCTAAGAGGACAATTCCCTCGATTAAGTGATGCCAAAGTTGAAGAAGGGTGTTTTCATAGGGCCACAGATTACGCAACTATTCAAAGATCACAAGTTCGACGAAATTCTCCAAGGTGAGGAGAAAGCTGCGTGGGAAAGCTTGAAGAGTGTTTCTTCGCAGTTCTTAGGAAGACACCGAGCAACAAATTACAAACAACTGGTAGCAAAGTTGTTATTGTGCTACGAAAATCTTGGTTGCATTATGTCTCTGAAACACCACTTTCTTCATTCACATCTAGACTTCTTTCCCGAAGATTGTGGAGCAGTAAGTGGCGAACATGGTGAGCGTTTCCATCAAGATATTGCAGCCATGGAGAAGAGATATGAGGGAAAGTGGAGTTCTAACATATTGGCCGACTACTGTTGGACTATTGCAAGGGATGCTCCAAGTGTAACCTACAAAAGGCAAGCCAAGCGAAGACGCTCAAAATAAAATAAACATAATCCTGTACAAGGTATCACTTGAAATTTTTGTCTACATTGCAGTGTAGTTTTTGCACAAAAAGGCATTTGTACATGTTTTTCATGTTTTAATGTTAATACTGATTTTTATTACGGAATTGTTAATGTTTAACTTGACCACGGTTACTTTATTTTCTGTATCGCTGTGAAACTGGTATTTGCACAATTTTGAAAAAGGAAGTACAAGGGTATAGAATGCAATAGGTCAGGGTACTTCTTAACACCCCATCTTATCATATCACAGTGAAATAGATAAAGAAGTGAAATGTAGGTTTTTACAAGGATTTTGCTTAAATGTTCTATAAATGTTAATACATTTGTATATATACAGCTACTGTTGTACAAGGGCGTTCTTTTCACAACCTGAGCTAAGAAAATTCCTCTATTATCATTTCCTTAATATTATGCTTAAATGAATTTAAAAATCGCAATCATTTGCCCCAAAATCTTTACGAATAATTATTGGAGAAAACTGCTTCCAAAATTTAACATCGAATTTCCCATAAGGAAAATGGACTTTTGAGTTTACACCCCTAAAAGGGGGACTAAACAGCAATTTTCTCCTATTTCCTTTAGAAATTCAAAAAACTCAGATATTTCTTAATAAGTGTGCCAAATTTTATATTAATGATGAGAAACCTTCATATTCTCCCGTGCTGTACAAAATTACACGAATTATGGAACAGTCTATATATATATATATATATATATATATATATATATGTGTGTGTGTGTGTGTGTATGTATGTATGTGTGTGTGTGTGTGTGTGTAATTCACTCTACTGCAAAAAATATAAAGATATAGACATTTCTGAGAAACAATTAATAAGACTAGGTGTTACACGAGGATATAAACCAAGCGAAATCCCTTTATTTAAAACAAACGATAGTGCTATTCAGAAATACTGAATAATGTGATATTAAGATATAGTCAATTTGCTTAAAATGGGAAAATCTAAGAAGACAAGGAACAAAAAGAAAAAGAAAACTTTATGATGATGGAGTGAAATATAGATATTATTTACGTACCTACCATATACGTGTGTAATGGAATTAAACGGTTAGCTTGTTACGCAGTGGTTTACGTAATGGCTTCTAGAAAGCACCAAACAAACGCCATCTAAAATATTTGTGATGTAAAATGTTGATTAAATGCTAGCGTGTTATTTTTCCATATCGTCGGGATGTCGCCGCATGATCGATTACAATATTTCGAAACGTATACGTTATTATCTTCTAACGAATCAAGGTGTTGAAACTCATGCAACATAACACACACACACACACACACACATATATATATATATATATATATATATATGTGTGTGTGTGTGTGTGTGTTTGTTGTATGTATCTATGCATGTATTTGTTTGTTTGTGTGTGCGTGTATGTTTTTTATATTTTTTATAGTTTACCTATTCATTAACATTTTAAGTTCATATTCTACATTCCTTTGTAGGGAATTTAGTTTAAGATATTTAGCAAGCCCATTTGAGCGTTTGAGAAACGAAAAGATTTCAAGAGTCGTTGACGAATCTCCCCCAAATTTGATCAGGACAAAGAAGGTTTATAGTCAGGAACAGTGATTGTTAAGGTCAAACGGAAGTATTAGAAATCAATGATTATTCGTCTGTACGTTGAACACTACAGACCGCAGAACAAAAACGATAATAAATAGCGAGATGTAAGTTTGAGATCGATTAAACATCTTAAAAATACTTTTCATCTCAATCTTCTAACATGTACTAAAACCTGAAGTGATAAAAATCCTGAAGTTATAATTTCCAGCTTTAGTATTAATCTACAGAACAGGAAAAATAAAATAAAGGGAGAAGAAATGTTTTGCTATTAATTTATCAGTCCAAGAATATTCACTATTTTCACTCATACCCCATATTGCAGTGGCGGCCGGTGGATAGTGATTTCGGGTGCTGCAGTACGAACGATAAGAGAAAGAAGATATAAAGTGGACTCATTGACTAATCAGCATAACTTTAGATTTAAATGCTATGTGACATAATAAATCTGTCTTTTTTTAAAAAATGCAGAACATTTTATCCAATTAATCACCTTAATTAATTAGTAAGTTCATTTTCCTCTCTTTGATTGGAGCAAGTCTGTCTAATACATGCTGGTTGAACTCTGGTATTCTTATTGTCAGGTCTTTTTCGATGGAAAGCATAACCAATGGTGATAACCTTCCTTCTGACATTCAATTCCTTGAAAGTGTCAATTCTTTTGATGTAGAAAAATACTTTTCGTCTTTCGCTCACGAGTTAATATTAATTTCAGAAGCTTTGTTGATTCACTAGATATTCTTTCTGGATTATTGCGAACGATTCATTCTAGCAAACTCAGTCCCTGGCAGTGATCCGAATTCCTCTTCAGCGTTGACTGAAGAGAGTTCGTAACAGAGATTACTGTTATAAAAAATGTGCATTGAACACACTTTATTCACAGTTTATACAGGAAAATTTAAAATAAATTGAGGAAATGTATCTAGTGCAAAAAACATTACTGCCATAAAACATCCTGTAAATTTAAACTGAGTGTAAATTTCGAACACTCTCCTGAATTTTCCTTTGCTTGGTTTGTCTAAACCCTAATTGCAGGTTTTTCCCCAGTTGAAATCTGGTCAATGTTTTTTTAAGTTATTTACAGAAGTCAAGGTATACAATTCATTCAGAATGTGTAGGTTATTTACAGAATTAAAGCACACAATAAAATTAAATCTAATAAATGAAAAAAAACAGTGATAGAAAAGTGGTACTGATATATGAATTCCGAATGTCACATATTCATACATCAACACACACAAATGTGCGTAAAAGAGAAAAGAACTACATTCCAAATCATCCGTCTTGGTTGTTACGCAATGCACGTTGAACACGTTGCACATTAGGCGAAACAATGCTTATCAATGTCATATGTTCTGGAAAAGAAACCTCGAAACCCGCCAAATGAACGCGTAGGATCACCATGTATATCTAACACAAGGTAAAAGTCGAAGAACATCAAAACAAAAAAACACTGCCAGTTCTACATGCAGAAATGTGTGTTGGGAGAGGTTGGATACGTCTATGCAATATATACCTTTCTTATTCTGTATCCGAAAAGACGATAAGTTACAACTGTCACATATATACTTAGCAAGTAAGTGATAGAACAATTATTTTTAAGAAAAGGGTGAGCACATGATGAAACGTAAAATAAAATATTTAGCCTACATCAATCGTTTCTCTGTTAAACAAGTATAGTGCGTTAGGAGAGTCTACAAATGTTAGTCAAGTTTTGAAATTTTTGGGAGGTTCGGACACAGTGGACCCCCTCGTGGCTACACCCCTGAGCATTGATAACTAGTCCCAAGTTCAATGTGGGATTCCACTTCATACAGTTTTATGTGGAAATTATCAAGAGTATAAAATATACTTATTTTATAAAAGAAATATGTATATACTAAAATACTAGGCTATCCACAGAGGGAGAGGGTAATTCTACATACTGACTTATTAATATTAGAATCACAAATTACTATGGAAGAAACTTTCATTATCAATGTAAGCTAAGAATTAACTTGTAAATGCGGGTCTACTTTCATTTGTTTTCTCCTCTACTAGACATTTTCTTTCTTATTTTGTAATTCTGCAATCACTTTCTTTAATTGTCATTATATTGATTTGCTTCAGTATGGTCCTGTAATTTGAAAATATGAATGCATAAAAACAAATTCCATTTATTAATTGCTAGTGAAATAAAATTTAGAAATCTTATTTAGCGCGAAAAACTTTCTCGTTCACTGGAAACCGTGCTGTGTTGCAGAAGCACTGCAACGACCAGTCCCTTTAACAGGGGTGTAGCCAAGGGGGGGGAGCAATCGGGGCCAGGCCCCTAGAAATGATTTCCTGGTCCCCCCAACCAAATGACCAAATTTTAAAACATCGTAGTCAAATTATCTCGCTGCAATCATTTAAAAGTAACAAAGTTTATTGACAATTATAATTTACAGTAAAATAGTATGGAAAAAATATTGTTTTTCCACCGATCGAAAAATAGTATGGTATATCTTACTTATACCGATCGAAAAATAGTATACTTTTTTGTGACAGCAGATTACACAATTTATTGTGATTTATATTTGACAGTTTGAAGACATTTAACAAGGTACTATAAATACAGCCATAAAACATAGGTACTAAACTGATTTGTAAGTACGGTATATTTTTATATGCTTTAACAAGTGTTTTAAAAGACATAGAGGATGAAAAGTTTGGTGAGAAACTATGTTTTTATTCAATTTGCATCTCATTCACTCTCTCTTTTATTTCTACTCAGTGTAATAAAATAAGTGTTTTTTGTTTTTTAGTCGCGAATAATAAATACATATTTTTGTCAGGAAATCTAAAGAAATCAAGTGAAATGTCAAAGAAAATCAATCTTGTGTAGAGAGGTTCTGTATACAATGTCTTAAATTTAAATATAAAGGTAACCAATAAAGTTTAGTTGCTTTTTCACCCACCACATTCGATATGTCACCTAAGACATACTTGGAAGATCAAAAGTAGTCCCCATCAGCATCGACGACCTTCTGCCAACGTTCTGAAAGGCCATGGAATCCATCGTGGTAGAACTTGGTGAGACGTGAAACGGAGAAAATATCAAGTGCATTTTGCACGTTTACTAGGGATTTGAACTGGCGTCCTCTAACGTGATTGTCCTAAGAATGGAACAAATGATAATCGGACGGTGCAATACCCGGGGAATATAGTGGTTGCTATATTGTCTCCCATCCGAGGCGTAGAATGGTGTCCTGAGTCTCCTAGCCACGCGGGACTTAGCGTTGTCCCGTAAACGAGGACCCGTTTGCGATTCAGAAGTGATGGCTCCAGAGTTTTGAGTTTTTCTTGAAGACAGCTCAACTGCTGACACTACAAGTGGTATTGATACTCTGACCAGCTGCTAGCAGTTCCCGATGCACGATGCACCAAACACGCAGAAAGATCTTTTTGTGGTGCAGTGCTGGTTTCGGCTGTTTTGAAATCGGTTCATGGGATGCAAATCAATGATGACAGCGCCGTAGTTCTTCGTATAGGACCCACTTTTTATCACGTGTCAACAACCTGTCCAGAACTGGCTCCAAAATAGTAAATAAACTCAGGCGACTGCCGCGTTGCCTTCTGGCCCAGAGTCAAAACATGTAGGACCCATCGATCCACCTTATAGTCCTTCTCAAATTGATGGAGGTGCTGCCGAATGGTTTATCCACTCGCACCGAATTGTAGTCCCTGTTCGTCACATGTCTGGCTACTGTTCGACTCAATTGCTGTTTGAAGATCTTTATTTTTTACATGTGTTGGTCTTCCGGCACGTGGTGTTTTCGAATTTCGTTATCGTCCTTAAGCTTGTTAAACCATTGCTGCACTGTTCGCATCGTTACGATACCCTCACCAAAGGCCTGGCATATCTTCTGTCCCGCTATAGCGGCGTTTGACCTCCATTTGAACTCGTTCAGCATACATGCATACATGACGCTCTGTGGATGTCCTATGTTTCCTCTGCCCTTACTCAAGTTCACGCATCTGAATTGCCACAACCAGGTAGTATATTGGATATACCGACACTAACAACTGAACTTCGCCTTATCTCGGCTCGTATTTAACTCACGGTGTGAGGTCCAATTGAACACAGACCTAGACGAAAAGAGACAGAACTTTCTTGGTTACCTTTATAGTTATGTACAAAAGTATAGCGTTTGGTCCCTGGCAGTAATTCGTGGTTAAGCATAATAAAAAATACCTTGAATATAATTTATAGAGAAATAATAATAATAATAATAATAATAATAATAATAATAATAATAATAATAATAATAAGCTAGAGTAGTGTTTTTAGTTTTCCTGAAGGAAACCAAAATTTTCCTTTTCTTTTTCGGGCCTCAAAAACACTAGCAGCAATACATTTTCTTGGGCTTTCTACATTGTAGCTGGCCCCCCTCTAAAACGACAGGCCCCTTCTACATAAACTTGCTGGCTACACCCCTGCCCTTTAACTTCTGAGATAGGGGAAAGGAGATTTAACATTTACTTCAATTCCCGCGCTGAAGGAATGTGGTCGTTGTATGCTCGCTGCAACACAATATAAATTAGACTCTCTATGATGGATTATTTTTCGCTTTTTAAAATGGATCAACGGAACGGACGCTCACAGAAGTAAAACAAAAATATTTAAAGTGTATATATGCGAGTATTAAAAAGAATTTATCTGTTCTTCACTACTATTGATAATAATATTTTTTCTTGAAATACTTTGGTCGTTGCGCAACGCTGCAACACTAACATTAGCCGCCACTGCCATGTTGAAAGTTTCAAACCAGAAGTAGGAGAAACGAATCACTCTTTCTTTAACGTTGGTAATTATAGAGAATGAACCAATAACGTTTTCTATAATCAAATAAGTGTTCCAAGAGTGTATTTCATTTTCACTCCAATCTATTAAAACTATAAGTGGAAGAAATCAACTGCTTCCGGTTTTAATGTTTACAAAATTATATAAAAGGAACAGTTTTTTGCAGTCTGTTAAGCGACTCAACAATATTTCCTACCTTGTTTTCTCTACAAGGGCATGGTGGATTAATCATCTATAAATCTTAGCCTAAATCGGATAATCGTGGTAAACTGAAATATTTCGTTTTCATTTCTAATTTTTCTACTGAAATGGGTCAGAAATTTAAACCCACTTGCTGCATCTTATCTAAGACGGAAAATATCTAAACAAAACACCATTATGTGATGCTCAAATGACTTTGTTGTTTGTTTTCCCGATATTATATAGAGTTCTTCAGTTGACAGTGAAAATAGTAAGCATTAAAATGAAAAATGTTACACAGAAATGGTAGCACAGCTGATTGACAGTTATATATGAATAGGACAGACCTGTTGCATTCTGAAAATACAAGAATGGTTTATAACGTGTCTGAAGTAGCGTGCACAGGAAGAAGTGATGGGATCGGATGAAGCTGTGAGAAGAAGTGTCCTTGACATAATGTAAATAACAAGATATAAACTGCTAAATAATGAGTATAAAAGTAACGAAGAACACCTACATGAAGTTCAGGAACATAAGCTGTTGTTATTCAAATGCTTAAGAAGCAAATAGACATACCAACTTAAGATCATGTCCAAAGTACCGTCTAGAGAGTACTGAATTGTTAAACCTTAGATGAAAAAGCACAATATTTGTGTTCCCATTAGGTCTTGAACCTAGGTTTCTTCTACACGAGACTATGGTTTGGAGGACAGACAAGAAATAGATATAAAATTGTTCTTTGGTCCATACTGTACACATGGAACGATTAATGATACATGGAATGATTAACAGGACTATTCACATCACTCCGAAATATCATCACGTCACTTCACCCCACATCGTTTTTTTTAAACATGTGTTGTATCTGTATGTTAGCAATATATTGAGGCATATGTATATAAATGCGTACTTAATAATCGCCTCATGCTACTGTGGAAGTATTGCGTACAACCCGATTATTTCAGGAAAGAAATACCCTAGTTTCTTACTGTTCCATATTACAATAGCAACAGAAGAGGCTACAAATGTACTAACCTTCAATGCTGCCCATGCTTGCTGCATTCAATAGTTCACTTTTTCCCTCTGCACATTATTTTGTTCGTCGGAAACCCTGCTGCCGCCAAGTGAACTTTGTAGTCGACAAACACTGTGTGGGTGGGTTTCTTCGGGGTTCTCTCGTGTCCTCCCACTTTCTTCATTCCACCATTTCATTCATTTGTCATCATCACCGTCTCCTTTAGCCGTAGGGAGTAAAACCGTAACCGTGGAGCGGAAAACTCAAAGATTTCAATTCATCTTCTTCGTCAATCCCAAACTCAATACTTAACATACAGGAGCTTTGCAAATTCAGCGCCGATCATCCTTTCTTGCCACATATCATTAACCTTAACTCTATTCACACTTCACCGCTATGGTCATTTTCCTCCGAATTACTCTATTTATGATTTGTTTCAAGAAACATGTAAAACATACGTATTAGACTATCATCAAGTTTGTAGAGGACTTACAGAGAATAAAAAAGAATAAATGTATAATAGATAAGAGGATAAAAAGAGATACAGGTAAAGTTACTATAAAAGGTCTAGCAAAGAAAATCAAAGAGCAGGCGGATAGTGAGGATAGCGATTCAGACGAAAGTACATTAATTCTTAGAACAGAAATGAGAGGGAAGTTAGATACAAAAGTGAAACAGGAACCACCGAGCTTGACTCAGTTAGCGCAATTAGAAAAGAAAATCGAGAAACTACAGTTAACTTTATCCACAAAAGTTAAGGAAGACGAAAAAAACAGTAAAAATAATGGAGATAGGAGTCAACGCTATGAAAATAATAGAGGTTTTCGAAATCGCGAAAGAAACCAATATCGTGGAAATAACAGTAGAAATTGGAACAACCAAAATAGAAATCAGAATGGAAATAGATGGAATAATTATCGAGGAAACGGTAATTATCGGAATAACTACCGAGGTAATAGAGGTAATAGCTGGAGAAGTAATCGGGGCTGACCGAATAACAATTGGCAAAACAATATTTTTTCTCGACAGATGTGTTGTCATAATTCAGGACATGGTAAACAAAAACCACGATATGTTCAGCTTGTTCCAACTCAAGTGAATGGAACAACATTTTACCAACCTATCGGAAATCAAAATTTAAACAGAATACTTCTCTAAATGGGAGAGGCACATTTACAGAGTATAGAAACGGAAAAGTTAGAGAAGTAATAGCCTCAATTAGTCAATAAAATACCATGGTTTATTTGGCGGTAGACATTGAAAATATACAACTTAAACCGTTAATAAATAGCGGTTCTCAAATCTCGATTTTGGACGGGAAATTGATTCCAACTACAGCAAGAGTATTACCACAATCAACTAAAATTAAGGGAGTTACTCAAAATGTATTGGTTATTAATAAAATAGCAATAGTAAAATTTAGGGTGTCAAATCAGACTTTTCACTTACTATTTCGGGTAATTAAGAATTTTTCGTATCAAATTTTGATTGGGAATGATTTCTTGAGAGCGCAAAATTGCAAAATTGACTATGAAAATAATAAATTATTAGTTCAAAGATTTGGCAAACTTCAAGTATGGAAGGAAACTAATGCTGAAACAGTTTTCGTTTCTGACAATGCAGCGATTGGTGTGAAATTTTGCATGAAACGAAAATGGATGTTAGCCCACAAAGTAAAATTAAGTCCAAGGAGCCGAACCGTTGTTGAAGTAAATTTAGTAAATTCGTGGAATGGAAACGAATATTTATTAGAGCCCAACCGCGATTTACAGAAACTGTTTAATATTTTTATACCACGAGTTTGCTATTTAAAGAAAATAACAAGTTACAAATTGTTAATCCAGCCAATGAACCACTAATGTTAATATGTACTCTAAGACTAGGTTATGCTGACTAGTGCAAAAGTGAGCAGAAATTGCGAGAAGAAGGGTTATCACCTGAAGAAATTGACAAAATATTAGAAGCACGACAGAATTTTGATAAATCTCGAATAAAGTGTGGTAGTCAAACTAAACCTGAATTTAGGTAAAATATTGAAAATTTATGCTAGGATTTTGCTGATGTTTTTGCGTGGAGAGAAGACGATTTAGGGAGAGTTAAAAACGTAGAACATCATATCGAGCTTGAGACAAGAGTTCCCTCTGAGGCCAACAATATCCCATACCAATAGCGTTACGTGATAAAGTTAAGAAACAGATTAACATATTGCTAAAACAAAACATCATAGAAGAGTCGAATAGTTCATACAATTCGCCCATGTTCTTTGTTAAAAAGCCATCTGGAGCTATAAGAGCCGTTTTGGACTGTCGTTGGTTGAACCGACATGTTAGGTACCACAGCATAGCATTACCGCCCATACACCAGATATAACGTGTATGGGGGCCATAAATTTTAGTCAACCTTAGACATTAAGGCGGCATACCACACGGTGCCTATTACAAAGGAGTCACGTGACTGCATTGCTTTTAATATCCCTATCGATAAAAAGTGCTCCCAATGCTGTACTTGCAATCGCCCGAATTTATACGAAAATAATGGCAATGACATTAGTAAATGTTAGTCTAGAGTCAGTATCATAATATATAGATGATATCCTGGTATACACGAACGAACAGGAGAAAATGGTCGCGGTGTTGAAGTCAATTTTGCAGAGACTAAGACAATACGGACTAAAACTGTCAATGGAAAAATGTAAGTTTGTAGAAGAAAAGGTTTTAACATTAGGACACGTAGTAAGTGACGCTGGATACGAAATTAGCCAGAAGATCATTTAAGCGATTAAAGTTTTCAAACCACCGAAGTCACCGAAAGAATTAAAATCATTTCTTGGGTTGGCGAACTATGTCCGGAAGTTTTGTAAAAATTATGCAGAAATTGCTGCAGTATTTTCTCCACGTTTGAAGAAAGGCCACAAATTTTTATGGAAAGATGAACACCAGGAGGGTTTTTTGAAATTAATACAAGCGTTGCTGGAGGCACCACTTTCAGCACCTTTCCGTGAAGAACTGGAGACACGGGTTTACACAGACGCTTCAATGAGTTCAATTGGAGCTGTGTTAATGCAAAAAAGTGGTGAGTGGACCCCTGTTGCGTATTATAGCAGAGTGTTGATGCAACAAGAAAAACAAAAGTACATAGTAGAATTGGAAATCCTGTCGATGGTGGACTTATTTAGAGCATTTAATCACTATGTTTTTAATAAAGAATTTGAACTTTGGATCTATTGTCGATGATTGAAATATTTGCAGACGACACTAAAATTATCTCCTAAATTACTAAGGTTAAGTTAGGAATTGGCTCAATATAATTACACGCCAATCCATTGCGCAGGGGAAAAGAACCCTAGTGATGTATTGTCGCGTAATACAACCATTAAACCGACAGAAGATGATATAGAAATAGATGCATTACCAATTAATGGGGATGATTTTCAAGTGAACTTGACGTTTGATGACAACATAAACGTAGGAGATCTACAACGAAAAGATGCATTTTTTGGCCCAATAATGAAAGCAATTGATGATCCGGACGGGACTGATATAAAAGCAGAGAAGCAGTCGAGATGGTATACAACAAAGGATGGGAAACGTTATCGAACACAGAAAATGGTATGTGGAATGAAGTTATTGTTATGTATACCGTTTTCACTTCGGGAACAAGTATTTAAGAATATTCAGTGTTCCGTGTATGGCGGAGGTCATTTTTCGTACGGTAAATGTTACAAGAGAGCACTGCGAACCATTTATTTTCCCAATATGAAAAGGTTCTTTTGTGACAAAGTAAAAGAATGCATTAGCTGTCAAGTCCAGAAGAGGAAGTCTGGAAGGACTCAGTTTCATGCAGACCTACTCTAATTATGCACAATTTCAATTTGTAACTTTTGACGAAATTGGTCCGTTTAAGCGATCGAAGAATAATCGAAATAAATATGTTTTAGTGTTTGTAGACAATGCAATACGGTATGTTATAGCTAAAGCTGTTCCGGCTCTTACGGCAGAAATTATTGGACAAGTCATATTTGAAGAAATAATCACGAAGCACGGGATCCCCGAATTTCTTAATATTGACAGATTGAGCAGTCAACAAAGCAAAGTCATGGAAGAAATGGCTGAGAGGTTCGGAATGAATCTTCACTTTGCAAATACCGATGCCCGTTATTCCGTGGGAGTAGCGGAAAGAGCAATAGGAACCATCCAGCAAATGATGAAACATTATATTAATAAAGAGTTCACGAATTGGGGTGAGGTCCTACCCAGTACAATTTTTACGATGAATACTCAGATACATGACGGAACAGGGTATTCACCGTATTACTTGTTAACTGGAAAGGAACCCAGGACATTTTTAGAACAAGATCTTGGCATACCATGTGAAAATGCGGATAATGAGACGAGAATGCAAACCATCAGATAGGCTAGGAAGTTGGCTTATAGGAACCTACAGAAGAACTTCAAGGCACAGAAAAAACCGATCGAGAAGAAGTATGACCAACCGAGTTTTGAGATCGGTCAGCAAATGTTGATCAAAGAAATGCCACGAGCTGATATTCCAGGATGTTTTAGTGGGAGATATAACATCAGAGGTACTATATTAGAGAAAGTCAATAATATCTCATATAGAATTAAATATGAGACATCGAAAGGAGAAAAGAAAGTTGACATGAGTTGACATCAGACGAATAAAACAATTTATCAGTTCAAAGGAAAAAAAGAAGAAAAAGAAGATTATGATTCGGACAGTGATGATTGAGAAGTGAAGAAAGATATGGAGAAGAATGGAATTTTGAATTTTTTAAGTAGGAAAATTAGTGAAAAAACTGCACAATGCGTGTTTATAAGTGACCAGTCAGTAAGGCGGCTGGTACTCAACCAAAGCCTCATCAATACCTGAGGAAACGGAGATATTTTAGTATTTTGAACCGATAAACATGTATTGGTCACAGAAATTAGTGATTTTTTTTTAAAATTAGAGATTATAAATCATTAGAGACATTTATATTTTACAGAATTTAACTACGAGTATTCCTCAGGGATAGCTAGATAAATAAATAAATAAATAAGTAATTAGATAAATAAAAACATAAATAAATAACTAAATTAAATTAATTAAATAAATTAATAAATATGAATAACAATAGTAATTCAATAATTTTAATCAATTCAGAGTTTATTGGGAAGTTAATTAATTAAAAGTAAAGCGATGCTAAATGTTTAAATAATATAATATTTAATAAATCACTAGAAAATTGTCAACAGAATTCGGAAAAATATTTAGGCGAAGTGTTATTTAAATACACACACGCTGGAGTAATATACTCATCATTAAAACAAGGATATCGGACAAAATTAGGTAAGCATCAAGGCATAACATCAACTAAATTAGAACACGGTAATAACATATTCTATTTTGTTAATTACAAGGATTTAGATCGTATAATTATTGGAAAATTGGCAATACCAACTAAACAAATTATTAACTTACAAAATAAAGATGTAATTCTCATGGGAAATTGGTCAGAGAAACAACTAAATTTTTCACTACATACGCAAGGGCTTCATAATTTAACTGAAAATTTGCTAAAATTAAATTTGAAACTACAGTCCCACAACTTGTTGTTACAACAGAATATATACCATATATACTTTTTGGAATAATGATTGTACTAATATTAACGATAGTAGTATTAATAGTGTTGTACTATATACTTTACGAATCTATTAGGAATTACAAATTGCAAAAAGATGATGTATAAGTCATAACATAATAATAATAATAATAATAATAATAATAATAATAATAATAATAATAATAATAATAATAATAATAATAATGACGTAAAATGCACCTGAGGAAATACATTTATTGAAAATAATGCTGAAAAGGAATGGGGAAATTGATTAAAAAGTAAAATTTAACAAATTCAAATACTTACCTAACAGCTAGAAATAAGTTGATTAAGGGGGTATTGATTCTAGAACCATGACGCGAGAGGCATAGCCGCTAGAAGAGAACGGACACGGAGTGACGGTCGGGTGTAAGAGATTACGAATGGGTAAAAGAATATAGTTATGAATAGTTAAAAATAGACAATAGACCAATATGACTCTAATAGACAAAGTAGTAACTTGATAAGAATAAACAGAAAATAGGAAAACTAGGAAATAGAATATCAAAAAGAGAAATGTGGGTAGAAATATTTACAATATTTATGATTTATAATTTTAAATACATAGAAATAAGCAAGGAAATAGATACTGTAAAATAGTAATAATACAAGACTGAATAGGATAGATTCAGCAATGAAATATTTATATAAATATTAATATATATTGTGTATACACGAGAAAATAGGTTAAGTGATTTTCAAAGCTAGCTAGTAGTAGTATTGTATTTTAGGATTTTAATATATATAAAGAGAGAATATAGAGAATAATATGTGTAAGTAGGAAAATAGGAGAATAGATTACATTAATACGTATATTTTAGATTAATATGTTAAATGGTTTAAGTTTAATAGCAATATAACAACATAGGAAGTCAAGTCGTTTTAAAGCGTTTCATTCGCGTCAAGCTAAAGCGAGCGGATGTTTCGTTCAGGTAGGAGGAATTCTTCTGAAATTCCGAAGTCATACGGAAGCGAACGAGAAGTTACGAAGCCATGTCAGGTGTTTTCGAGTGAGCGAGATGGCTGAAGGCTGGGAGACACGCATCTCTTCGCTGCGTGCGAGAGAGATGATACTTAAAGCAAGATTCGAAGCGCGGAAAGCATGCATTAGATGAGAGAATTAAAATTAAATGATTAGCATTTTCTGAAATAATACGAAATAGTTAATAGTAGTTAAGTTAGTATACTAGATGCCTAATTACGAATTTAAATAAAGCTTATGCACAAATATAACAACAGCACTATAGCGTGATGTACAAGTTGGAAAAAAGAACGACAGAAATAAAGATGTACTTCAAGATACTAGTTTAGTAATATGAGAAGTTACATATAATAGGAGAATAATAAGATAAACATTGCATCAAGGACGCAGAGGTATGCGTAAGGAAATGCAATGAAAAATTTAGAACAAAAAAATGCTTATCGTACAATAAACAAGATTGTAAATTTACAATCAGATGAGTAGATAGACAGGATAATAAGAAATACTTTTAAGTATCTACAATTAATTGACAATATCATCAAGTCGATACAGATTATAGGTTTCCTCTGTTCATTACAGATTATTGGAATAATGGACAGCAGCAAGTTATGTTTTTACGTTCCCATTGTCTTATTGGTTATACTAGTAATCGTAATTAGTATGGTTACTGCCTATATTTTAGTTAAAATAAGTAATGTAGATAGTAAAAACTGTAAGATGGTTAGTGCAAGAAGTGAGACTAATTCTGAAAATGTATATGAACAACCTATTGTAGGCCCACCCTAAACACTATATCTCTGTTCCAATCTATGGGAGAGTAAATAAGAGTCGTAGAAAACACACACACGAAGATATAAAAACACACACTATTTTTGAAAATATTAATCACAGTAAATCAGATCACAACTTGCAGACAATTATTATTTCACAAAATGATGTAACTAATAGCAAACAGCATAACGAACATCAAGAAGATATCACTAAACATATAGAGAATGCAGCGGATTCCACGAATACGTCCGAACACAATAATTTTTGTTGTTCATAAACCGAGAACAAAGTAAAAACACAATTATTGTACAAGGACGCAAAACCGAATAAGTTTATGTGATACCGTGTGAATTATCAATAATATAACCGTGAAACTAATGAAAAACTGCAAATAATCTTGTAAGTGGATGTATTTCGTAACGACAAAAGACGCAGAATGCGGAGGGAAATTACTTTTGATTTAGTTCAAGGCCAAGCGGTAGAATTCGAACTTAGCAAGTTTACGGAAAACGACAAGTGTTGCCAAGGACATGATAGTGAATTATCATGATTTTATAAGTGGTTATGGTGATATAAAATTTGGTGACTGTAGAAAACATAAAATAATTAAGTGTTGGTTCAGGATTGTGATACATATGTAATTAAATGTTATTTTCAGTGTGTGGAATTCGAAATTAATAACCAATGCGTATATCTTTATAATGTGATCAAGTGAACTACAAAACTATATGATGACTCTATAAAAATGTACTAGTTGGAGACAATGCATGAGAAGGAAATTTCCATGTGGGACTCTGTAACTATGAAGAGAGCAATGTGTAAAATATCGAGCAAGCATCTAAGTGCTTGGAATATGTTAATAAACCAAGAGGTGGCAGGAGAATATTTTAATGAATATTGTATACTTTGAATGACGCAAGTTAAGGCGCGAAATTGTAAATATTTAATCTAGTATTTTATGTTTTGATTTTAGTTTTGTTAATATTTTTATGATTTCATTTACGGCGAAGGAATAAGGTTATAATATATTATTTGTATGTTTGTATTTTTGTATGTTGGTATTTTCCAATCTCAGGTTTCGATTGGATCAGACGCGAAGCACCTTTGAGTTTCAAAGGGGGCCGTGTTGAGGGATTGAATTTAGAGAGATTTTATTTCCAAAATTTTAATAATTGGATTGAAAAAAGATAAAATGAATGTGAGAGAATTAAAAGACAAAATTAAAAGTTAAGTAATTGCAGAATTAGGTTAAGGAAATAAATTTCAAAATTGTGTTATTCCAGTATTGTTGTGATTATGTCAGTTGTAAATGCAGACTTGTGAATGTGCAATGTTTTGATTACATAGAATAACAAAGATGAAATGCTGTGTCAGAAATGTTGTAAGAGTAAGTTGTAATGTTTATGTTATTATTTGTCAATTGTTAACATGGACACAAATTTTAGGATGTGACAAAATTGTCAGATTACAGAGATAGACGTCTGGAGATTTTGTCTACTTGATGATCATTGGAGAAATGTGAATTTCGGTAATGAGATAGCAAACACGTGGAGCAACGTGAAGCAAGGTGGCAATTTGAAGAGTAACAGGTTTGACATAAATACTCTAGGAAGATGAGATCAAGAGCATTCGACGGAGAGAGGTCTCGGAAAATCACTCAACGGACAAAAGACTCTCAGTTTAGTCATTTGACATTTTATAATTCAACGAGATTTATTTTAAGACTGTTCTTTAGCTATGGTGAACTAGTCTGTAATACCAGTTTTACAATTGTTCGACTTTGGAATATCTCAGCAGCATAGTTGGAGTTTAGTTGGAGTTTACTCTGCTGCACCTTAGCTTCCTAACGACAGCAACATCTATCCTCCGTAGATTGTGATCTGGTAACGTTTGTCCATTCTTCAGACAACAAAGTACACTTCAACATTACAAATAATTATTGAAAATACAATTAAATTTAACTCGTCATGTGTTTACTTTTTTAAAAATAGTAATTGTACTTTCCCGGACATTATAGAAAATGTTCGGAGGACAATCTTCCTGTGTCCCTGAGCTATGCACTTGCTATTAAAGGTATACACAGGGAGCTTGACAATATATATATATATATATATATATATATATATATATATATATATATATATATATATATATATATATATATATATATATATATATATATATATATATATAGTGTATGAATGCATGGTTAACCTTAGGCAGTTTCCCATCGATGCAGAAAAAAGGTTTTGGATACATAAGACTATTAACTTGAACAAATAACATCATATTTTATGGATTTGATAAAACTATGGTACGTTAAGGTGATTAGATACTTTTATCTAAATGCACAGAGTAATTGATAACTTGATTATTAAATGCACGCATAATGTATATTTAAAGCAGTTTATCGGTAAATACATTTTAAATTGCTATCCATCATCATAGGTATTCTGCCTTTATTGGCAGGTCACTTGCCGCAGCTGAGAAGCTTCCATGCTCCACGATCCTCCGCTAACCTTTTCGTTTTCGCGTATGATCTTTCTGTTTTAATATCATCCATTAATTGTAGTCTCTTTCGCCCCCTCCCTCTCTTTCCCGCCACCATACCCTCTAGGACGTCCCTCATGATACAATCTCTTCTTAGGCAATGTCCTAACCAGTTTCTCTTCCTCTTCCTAATAATATCTAAAAGTGTTCTTTTCTCACCCACCATTTCTAACACTCTCTCATTCGTTTTCCGCTCGACCCAACTAACTCTTTCCATTCTTCTCCACACCCACATTTCGAAGGCTTCCAGTCGATTTTCGTCACCCTTACGCAATGTCCACGTTTCCGCCCCATACAGCACAACACTCCACACGAAGCATTTTATGAGTCTTTTTCTCAACTCTTTGTTCAAGGTCCCACAAAACAGACTTTTCTTTCTTTTAAAGGCTTCTTTCGCCATTCCTATCCTTGCTTTTATTTCACGTTCGCATTTCATGTCATTACTAAGAACACTACCCAGGTATCGAAAACTATTCACTTGTTCTATTTTCTCCCCTCCTACTTTTATATTTGACACAGACCCCTTCGTTCCAATCACCATGGCTTTTGTCTTTCTAACATTTATTTTCATCCCATATTCTTCAAAGCCCCTTCTCATTTTTTCTAACATTTTATTGATTTTCTTTTCAGATTCTGCAACAAGGGCCATATCGTCTGCAAATCTTATGCATCTAATCATTCTACCTCCTACCGAAATGCCATCATCATCATGTAGGCTCTTTTTTACTATCTCTTCTAGATAGACATTAAATTGCTATCCAACAATAGATATTTCAGTAAGTTTGTTTACTGCCTAACACGCATAAGTATTGTCAAAAGCTATAGATTACAAGACATTATATAGAAATTGATAAATTGGGTACTTAGTGAAATGTAATAGCTAGAAGAAACTTCTTCAGAAGAAATATGCGATAGTGACATCATTCTTTGCCTGACAATAAGTGCAAGTTGAAACAGGGGAGAGACAATCACAAAGAACTTATTGGCATCCAGTGCCTAGAAGACAATGTATTACAACAGTATGTTGTATATTTTCCTTGTAACAACTACTATTTACTTGTAATTTTGGGTCATAATGTATTTGAAATATATGCTAGGCAGATTCTGCTAATAGAAGAAGAGAAAGACAAAGAAATAATATATTTATAATGTTAATATATAAAAATAATCAAATGTTTTTTATGTAGGGCCTAATTTAATTTTGATATCGTCATCAAAACAGATTAAATAGAATTATTCAATTATTAAGCAGACATCTTTGAAATTTGTGCAGAAGTAAACTGTACGCTTCTCCCTTATAATTATTAAACGAAGTATCAATGCTAGTAGTGCTAGGATAACAGCATTTGAAGAATTCAATTTTATAACAATCATGGAAACAGAAATGATAGAAATAATTATAGCCAAACGAACGTAACATATTTAGTATTTTAGTTTACACAGCATAATAAAGGAATTTGAAAAATAGTTTTTAATTCCATGTTATATTATATTCAACTTTCTATTTACAACTTGAAATTCATGAATAAATGATAAATATGCATTTCCTATTACAAACTTTAATAATATTAATATTATTGAAAAATACACATCTATAACATATCAATTGAACATATGTCAAACACCTACAATATATCAATCATTAAGTAACATACACAACTAGATAGAGGAGGGAACCTTACAACCTTATTTACAACCTTTATATAGAGCTCGGAACTCAAATCTAGCTGGAATTATTGCAGCAAACTAATTCGTCATTTACAGTGAATTACAAACATTCTTATTTACTGTAATTTTAGTCACGTTTGTGTTTTTTGTGCTTGATTATCCTACTAACATTTTTTTTCCACAAGCAAATTTTACTACCATTTTGTGAGTCCATTTAGATATTAAATTCTTATATTGGTCCATAACAACGACATTCAAACAAGTGCGTAATTATGCTTATAGAGATATCAACACTTCAATGAATAAATCTATGTATACGAGAAGCAAAAGCATACGCAATACGCGTATAATATATTATTTTTTAAAGAAATTGGAACACATTATTAATATCAATATTACATGAAAATAAGATTGATCATGATAGTAAACTGATTTCGACGCTATGTCATGTCTTATCCTCGTGTGTGGTTCTTTTACGAAAGTGGATTAGACATACAATTATAGTTTACTATATATTTTGCAAAATTAAAATTAAACTATTCACTTGTTTTATAAAAATAGTGAGCCCTCAGTACTTGAGCGAAAATGTTTGCATTAGAAAATGCGATAATGACAGACAACTCACAACTACTAGATTTGAATAGACTATAGAGTACAATTGTAATCAAATTTAATTTTATTAATTTATTTATCGGCATTCTTTGGTTGGAATGGGCTGATATATATATATATATATATATATATATATATATATATATATATATATATATATATATATATATAGATAGATAGATAGATAGATAGATAGATAGATATAGATATAGATATATATATAGATATATAACTTATCGTCTGTAATCAGTTGAGAAACGATTGGAAGTTGTATATACGTCAATACATAATAAGCATTGGTCTTACTAGCAATTCCTGCTTTCAATGAATTAGTAACATTGAAGTAACGTAATTGATCCAAAATTACCAAGTCCACAGTACAATTGCAGTTGGATCATCATAACGATATTAACAAAGTCTCATTATAAATGATAGCCTTATTGATGCTTTAAAACATCGATGTATGCTACTAATTGCCGATTAGATTCACAAATACATGTTTACGAACGGTATAATTGTGGTCACACAGTCAAATATTATTTCTTTCCACTTAATTGTACATTGTACAACATGTTTTTGTTAATAAACACTTTAAAGACATATCGTATTATTTAGTCGTGAAGTCGAAAGTATGTGTAAAGCGACTGTTGCTTTACGAGTAAATTAAATGAATAACTCATAGCTAAATAGTGTTACAAGTTCTCTAGTTTATGATTACTTGTTGTTTAATATAATAATTGAAGAGCTATTTTACGTTTCTCTACATCATCTTCATACTATTTCTCGGGGGAAACTCTTCGTTTTATGGTGTTTCCGAAAAACAGAATGAAAGGTCTCACACATAAATAATACAAAGCTTCTGCCACACTGATTGCGCTTGCTCCTATAAATAGTCCCCAAACACCAGCAACTGACACTTGAAAGTAAAGAAAGAGAAAACATTGTTTACTTATAAGGTATATGTAACTATATTTTAATGTAATTCTTAAATAAAGCTTAAATGTATCATTGACAAGCTAAGTTTAATTCAAGCCGTGAGTTCCATAACCGCACAAGTCCAGCTGAAGAGATATCGAGAAACTCAATAAAAACTTAATTACAAATGTTACTAAGTATGAAAAAGAAATCTGATTTCGAAGTTCACATTTCCAAGACATATTCAGTTTTTATTGAGTTTCTCAATATTTCTTCAGCATGACTTGTGTGGTTATGAAAGTTACGACTTCAATTCGTTTCATAATCGTTTTTAGTATATTGTGAAACTATAGGATTGGATTATTATTTTTATTCAATGCCTCTTCACATTTAATTGAAATTATTTAAAATTGATTATCTTTGTCTGCTTCTTTAAATAAAGATTTGTTTTCTATATAATTGAAGCAAATATTTTATCCTAATAGTTTACCTTCTGCATAGTACGTTCTTCATTCTAATCATCATAGAAAGTAATTGTTTAACCTCTAGTAGTTTATCCACAGATATATATCCTAGAACTTCGTTTACTGGAATTTGATATTTCCGATGATGCTTTAGTTAAAGCAAAATTCATTTAAACTGGTATAAGAATTCTTAATACATAATATTGTTTGTTTGATATATTTGTGGTGCGAAAAGGTGGTGTTTTCAACGTACAATATCATTAATCTGAGCTTTGTTAAACTAAAGCCGAAGGGCTTAAATAATGAAGTTTAATTAAATTTGTGGAAAGAAATATATATTTTCTGTATTTTAAAACTATTTATTTTAAAACGTATTCTGCATTTTAAAACGTAATGCGGTTAACCAAGGAATTCCGTTAATCGCGACTACCATGATTGGTAGTTGGTTCTAAATGATTGGCTTGAATAAATGTTTTATTCAAGAGATGTTAACTAAATTTGATATTTTTATCCTTAGGGAAAAATACTATTTTTAAAAAATGTTCAGTAAATATCTTAGATATTATTAAACAATTGCTAAGAAATTTACAAGTAACACACCGTGAAAATAATACAATAAAAATAGAACAGTGGATTATGTTTCTACTTTGGGATTTACTAGAATAATATGTTATAGTTTTGACACTGGCGCAAAGAACTCCAAGAATAATTTATCTGAGATTATAGAATGTAACAAATCGAACCCGCAAATTGACGTTAACATTTAAAGCTATATTAAAATTGATGGATGCTGAACTGGGAATACGGATTCACTGACAGGCCACTGACTACTATTACTACAATAAACAATTAAGAATTTCCTTCTCTTATGTTTTAAAGAAAAATTCATGCGACATATAAAAAACTGGTTATAGCTTGTTATGTTTGGTGTTTTGATGCGACGCATTAAAGTTACCGTTTTATGAAAGAATAATATATTGTATTGCAATTATTCATAGCGAGCTTATAATTCAATATAAAGCACAATTTGTGCACTTCAGAAACGTTTCGTGTCTCTTTAGACAAAGACACAATATTTAAAAAACGAGAAAAAGTTTTCGGTATAAAACGATAAAGTAGATTATGTCAAGGGTAAATTACTTTTTCTTCTCTATTAGGGAAAGGTTGCATTTTTATGGAAAAGGAGGGAAACACTTACCATCAAAGCTTCCTATTTATTTTCTGTCTACGTTGAAACAACATTATAAAATTAATCCATGTGTGAATGTGGACAATATTTGTCCTCCTCTTTCCACGTTTTGTCGACTTTACCATCCGTTGAATTTGCATTACAATTTTTTTTAAAAAATATTCTCAGAATTAATAATAAAGACATGACTAAACCTCTCACTTCTTCTTAATAATTCCTTACTGTTTTCAGTTCCTATTTAATTGCTTAAATTATGAGAACTGTAGCACCAGACTGCAGATCGTACGTAACCTTAAACACTGTCCGATATAATTGTGAGGTTTCCCGTTTCCTCCCAGCTTTCGAATTCAACTATATCGCCCTTTATTATATTCATATCTTTCCTAACCTCGGATCATAATTGCCATAATTTAAGCTAAAATAAACATTCTGTTTCCACAACAAAGTTTTCTATATTATTATTCGATTTTTAGTAGAGATTTACCCGCTTATTTTCACAAAGACAGGTTCAACGTACCCTCAGATTGAGTATCTTGGGAAAATAATATCAGAAACAATACTGCAATAATTGTTTCCTTTCCACCTTCAGTAGCTGACTAAAATTCCTCAAACAATTGAAATTTGGAACAACAAGTTGAAACATATTATAACTTGATTTCTGTTACATGCTTTCTGTTACATGTTACATGCCAACTTTAGTTCCCTTCATCCCTTGACTTTAGTTCCCTTCATCCCTTGACTTTAGTTCCATTCATCCCTTGACTTTAGTTCCCTTCCAATTGTACTTATCTAAAGATTTTAGAGAAAATAACTTTTAGAGACAATAGAGAAATACTCACTCGTAATGTTGGTACAAATTGTATAAACTCATTTCATAATAAAGGATGAGGGATAAACTCTCGTGTATCTTTATTTTACCGAATATTACAACATGCAATTGTTGGCAAGGGACGCCCTACAGGGACTAATTTTTAGTCATGTTCTCAACATTACTCTTAGGTATTCCCTGAATTAAATTTTGTTCAAAAATAGAGAAAAGGTAAGCCTTGACAACACTGAACACGTTATGCCTCGCTAAGAAGTTGTATGTGCTAATGACCGCAAGTTGTACGATCTATTTCTTCGGAATAATGCATGCTCCGATTTATTGTTTCATTCTTATACGTGAAAAGTATAAAATATACTTGACAAAATACATCGCATCACAAGTCATTCCATACATAAGAAACCGTGGAGCTTGCACTCCATAAAAATTCCGATTTCCCGCCGCAACATCCCGTGTCCACTGTTGCGAAGTTTTACTTTTATCTGCTCTGGAAGCACCTTGTAAAGAGGGTTGATCATTGATCAAATATGTATTTTTAAATTTAGCATGTAAACCTTGCTTTACGCTGATTTGAGTTACCACTTTATTGCTTTTCGAATTGGAAAGAGCGTGTGATGAAATTTTAGTCTTTCCGCGATTTTGAATAGCAACGCGCTACAGTTACCAGTCAACTATAAGGCTTTCATTCGCACTAGATAACTTTTATGAATTGTGTAATACTACTAGTTAACAAATGAAAATCATTTTTATGCATTGATATATTTACATATGGGGATTGTGGTGAAGCTAACGAACAGAGTGATACACAATTAAAGAAAATAATATCGCAGAATTATTTAATATGAAGAAAAATATGTATCAAAGTAGGAAAGAAATGAAAGTAAAGACGTAATTATTACTTTATATGGGTAATATGGTCTTCTTGCGCAATAATTTGTGAACACAATATTAATAAGTCAATATATAGAATCAGATTTCATGAATTCTTAATATGATTCCTTAATTTCAGAACAGTGCTAAATTCGTTGACCTAGCAAACGTACGTCCTTTTGCTTCTGACAAGAATTGCGAATCAACGAAAAATTCTGGTTTATGTATTATATTTCCGTTTTTCAAAATATTATCTCAACATAGGTTTAGGTTAAAAGTTGTAAAGTATATTCCCCTCTAGGAGGAACATTGAACTATAAAAGTATATAGTTTAGAAAATAACCAGTTTCATACTCCAGATAACGTTCCATAATATAAATATTTGTGATGGCCAACTCCACAATGCATTTGTGATTAGTTAAATGTTGCTTGTTTTGTCGTTCCTTGACTTTTAGCTCTTGGTACGTGCTGTTCTACATTTGACGGGTTTCAAGGTTTGCCTTTCAGAACGTACAACATTGACAAGTATTGTTTAGCCTCATGTGGAAATATATATGGGCATAGTACTATGCTTACAACCAAGATCGATGATATCGAATGTAGCTTTCCTTTCCCGCAACACTTCTTGAGTGCGTTCTAATTCAAGTATTTTTTTTTATTTTTAGTTATTAGATTCACTTCTGATGTGTGTGTGTGAGGTTTAATTCTTTAAATGATTTACAAATTCTGAATGAACTCTTAAATAACTCATAAAAGAAGTGATTTCCCAGCTCTTCACTGAAAAAATCCATTGAAGAACTTGGAAAAGCAGTGACAGACTTAGAAATGTGTAGGGTATCAAAACATGCAAAAACGCAATTCAGGAGAGTGTAATATATATTGGACAATGTCAGGCATAGCAGATTTAAACCGTATATGTTCAATCAGAGAAAAAAAAAATAACTCGGATCTCTGGCTTACATTTGAGAAGTGTTTAAAGCTCACATTTTTTGGAAACGTAAATATCGTTTCGCAGTTGAACATTGTTTATAAATAAAACTTTAAAAACACAATGAAAAAGTAAAAGAATCGTACTAAATATTATAATAAACTGTGATCTTTTTAATAGTGTTTCTGAAATCTTTCAGTTTAGCGTCCTAAGTGTATACCTTTTAGGCTAAGGAAGACTGATTATTAAGGACAATGAATAACCATGGATGAATCGGTGGAATGATAATGCAGGAGGAAACAGAAGTACCGATAAAACCAACAAATACGATATTCTATACAACTTACTTGTTCGGGGATCGAGCCAGTTGCTCAACTAACCAAAAGTAAACGCTCTACAAGGGAGCTACTATGCCCTCCTAGTAGCGTAGCGCTTCAGGACTAGCATTAAGGGGTCACGATTTAACTGACTTCAACCCGGGAATATTTATAGGATTAACAGATTTTAGCTCAGAATTAGGTGCTGCTTTAAGAAACCATTTGAAAAAGCTACAGTGCTTAAAGGTACCTCAAAAACGATATAGAATGGGCTCCTACAAGTACCGTAATGATCGAAAGTTTTCAGGAAGAAATGACAGACTACATTAACGAAGGTGATTTTCAGGTTATTATAAACAATGAAACAAGTTAGATCTCAAGTATATTTCAAATTTTTATTATTTTTGGGCGTTGTAAAGGGCAAACTATGAGATTTGGAATTTTGTTTCACAATAAAAGTATCATGCTAAATCATAACGACCAGCTCCTTATTTCCTTCCAAAAGCTAAGTATTCATAAACATTGGCTCAAATTACTTGCAGAAACCTAAGGTGGAGGTTCTGTTATGTTTCATTGTTGTGGGCCAGGATGCAGGAAAAAAATAAAGAAACTTTTCCTAATGACGAATATATAAAATGTTAAACTGATTATGAACAAAGTCGCTTCCATAAATAGATTCTTTCTAATTTACAAGGTTTCTGCAAATTTCTTGTGTGTATGTGTGCAGTGGCGGCGGTTGGACGTTAAAAGTGGGGGGGAAAGACATCTTAACAATATTGTATATCGATGTTAGATTTCCTGGTTGTTTCTAACAGTGTTTGATGAAAGGTTGTATAACTAATAGGATACTATATTTTTTCACTTAAAATACCGTATATCGTATTTCTATTTTATTAAGTAAATTCATAAGAGCAATATAGGTAAGTACTAGCCCTTTACGAGTATACTCGTATACTCTTAAACAACAAAAGTGTAAGAAGAGATTTGAGTTCTTACTCATGAACAACTTAAAATTCTGTCTGGAAAATTGTGTGATCAGACTATTTAATAAATTTGCAAAACAAATAAATAGAAGGGATAATATTAATCATAGTAATGAATAATGACGCTTGTTTTGCAGAAGTTATATTGATACTGGGAATTAATTACCAACTTAAACTTTTAGTTCCACACATGCCATTAAATGAATGTTTTTACTCTTAGAAAATGAAATACAGTAAGTACTGCAAGCATATGCTATGACATTTAAAGAAATATGCAATTGTAACATTAATTGCTTTGAATTGCAATTAAAACGCAATTAGTGTAGCTTTCTTAATTCCACGGAAAGACAAATATCCAATACGTACTCACGCAACGGCAAATATCATATGGCACCATTTATTCTATGAAACAGTAATATATACAAAACTTTTACCAGGATGTCCACATACTGCAAAAAAAGTGAAAGTCAAGGAGAAGTCAGGGAAGTAAAAATGTATCATGGGAAGTCAGGGAAATGACAGATTGGTCACTGAAAGTCAGGGAAAAATCAATTTAGGTTCATTGTACAATTACTGAATTTATGAAACAAGGTTGATTTGTTTACTGTTACTGGATGCAAAATGTAGTTTTCTCAATGATGATATTGAGGGAGACAGTGTTCTCTGATATAGTTGCTGAAACTAATTTTCTGCGAGAAACGCATAGGGCCTATCTAACTGCATCCTGGCATTTTTGCTCAAAAGGGTAGACGCTGTTCTAGAAGAATAGCATGGTGCCAAGAGGATATCTGGACAAGTGGCTGAGAACGCGAAGAAATAGTATCTCCAGCTCACATTGAAAGCTCAGACTAAAGAATTTAAGGAACACTCGAATAAAATGAAATCTGTCAGTTTTACGTTTCAGGGTTTATGCCGGTTAGACTAAAGGAGACAGTGATGATGAGAAATGAATGAATCGGTGGAATGAAGAAAGTGGGAGGAAACGGGAGAACCCCGAGAAAACCCACGAACACGCAGGAACACTCGAATGAATTCATAGCCAATGATAGAGATGGTATTGGACTTGATGAGTTTTTTACTTAGTCTTAGGAAATGGGAAGAACTTCGCTGACTTATGGTCGGTTATGAAATTGTGTTTTATCTTCTTTCACGGAAACGCATTTTTTGAAAGTGGTTTCACAACAAATAAAATTCTCATTATTGACAACTTACAAGAAGAATCTCTGGTGAGTCAACGGATCATATACGATTCTGTGATGAGAAAAGGGGGGTCATCAGGATTAATTTATTACAAGAGGTATGATAAATTCAGTGAGAAGTTCAATGAGACAATATCAGGTGTATTTTCCAAAAATAAGAGAAATAAATGCTAGAGACAAGAAGAGGAGAGAGAAGAGGAAGATTCAGCAACAACTAAAGGAGCTGGAGGAAGAAGAAAAGAAGATTAAACTGCTTAGACAACAATAAGGATATTCAGATCAATGAGAAGAAAATTATGCGAGAAAGGATGAAAACACATTTCTAAATGGATAGCATTTAACAACTGCACCAGCAAAAGTATGTGTTACATAATGTGTGTGTGTGTGCTTTTTTTGTTTGTTTTCTTTTAGTAATCAGTAAAAACATGTATGAATTGTTTATTACTATAGGCAATATTATAATGCTGTGTAATTGGTATTGTAATATGTAAGCATATAATTTGTATTTTATATATATGTATTTTATATATATGTATATATCTTAAGTACTGCGTATACTGCACACTTTCGTTTGTAACTTTACATTTTGTGTAATATGTAGGCTTAATCATTGTTTTTCATTCGCTCAGCCGCGTTACTGTCAGCCGGTGCCTTGAGCATTCAAAACCGGCGAAGTATCATCATTACGAATAATTTCTCTTTTGGGTTTATTTATTTCATAATTTTGAAGAAGGAAAGGGAAGGGGAAAAGGACGTGAAACCAAAACAAGGGATTGGACAAAAATAAAGATAGAAACGAACAAAAAAATAAAAATTAAAAACAAAAACAAAAATAACTAAACTTAATATTTGTTTAACTCTACTCTCATTTCTAGTCTTGTGAGATTTTGTGTGTGTGTGTGTGTTTTTTTTTTTTTTTTTTTTTTTTTTTATTGAGTTTAAGTTTGTTACGTGTGTGTTGTTTTGTATGTCGTATGTTTTGTGTTTTCGTGTTTATCTATTGGTCATCTTCTTCTTTCTTCTTTACTTCAGGTTTTGACTCTGTATGTTTGGTTTCTCTGGTCTCTGCCTGCATTTCTCTCCTGTGTGTTCTATTTCACATTTGCACTATTTACACTGGCTTTCCACCTTTATATTTTACCTCTTTTCACTATCCTGCATCAACACTACACTACACTCATTACAGATATTGACACTGACTGCTTTTGATGAAATCACTAACCTTCACCAACTAGTACTTACACTATGAAACACACACACTACACTTCGTTTTATCTAAATTTTCACATTTTCAAAACTTTTAATTTTCTGATGCTTCTATATAAGCGTTTCCTGTTACTTTATGCTTATTTGCTTTATGCTTTAGTGTTTGATGCTTTAGTGTTCTCAGTTGCGTTTCAATGCCAGTTTCCACCCATTTGTGCTGGCTTGAGGTCCAGGGCCCAGTCAGAGCACTTAGTGCAGGCTCTGGTCTGTTTTATCCTTCGGCCGGCACGCCCGGAATGGTTCGTATTGGCTAGAGTTGCTCTATGTTTTCTCTCTGAGACACTATCCTCGCTTCACCTCTACTCATGCACTCACGCAACATTCACTCTTGCACCAGAGTTCCTTTCCAAACCGAGAGGCTGGAGATGCAGCACGCATTTTGGTCCTCGGCGAAATCACGGTAATCCAGTGCTTGGGTTCCAGGAGTCTTTTCTCCGGTCCGAGGACTTCTTCACACATTCTTTCACTTGCACTCATCCTTCTATTCTTCTTATGTAAGTTTTTCGTCTTAGTCCGGAGTATTCATTTGTCAAATTTTCCAATTTTTTGCAGTCTTCCTCTACTTCTATTATTTCTTTCAGCGGTTTTTCTCTTATTTGAGTTCTTAGTTCTAAAATTTCTTCTAATAATGGACACCACATGACATGGTGCTCAGGGGTTCCTTCTTCTCCGCATTCACACGTTGGGCTGGGTCTTAACTTGATTCTGTGGAGGTGTTGTTCGTATGGTTCATGGCCTGATAGATAATGAACCAATCCATATGTTGGATTTAAGTGATTTATTTTTAGTCTATCGACGATGCTAGGAAAAATTCTATGTAATCGTTGCGCTCCACTGTATTCCTGCCATTCTTTATCCCATATGTATTATGTTGTCGTTAATGTCTTTCTGATCTTTTAGATCCCTATTAAAAATTTCTCTAATTTTCCTTTTCTCTTCTTTCCTTAACCAGTAATTAGTTGCCCTTTGCAATAACACATAGTTCATTGGTTGGATACCAAGGATTATACAAAGTGCGCTATGCGAAGTAGTGTTAAAAGCTCCAGACATTCTGATTAATAGGTTTCTTTGTGGTCTATTGATTTGATTTTTGTAGGTCTTATTTCTTAATAGTCTATCAATCCAAACGCTGGATGCGTACGCCATGGTATCTGACAAAATAGTTTCTTTGTATAGTCTTAGCATTTTTAATGGTAGCCTGTATCTGTTTCTTGCAATAGTGGTCAATTTATTCGCTACACTGTTTCCCCTTTTTACTATATATTTCAAATTTTCATCAAATTTTAGTCTATCGTCTAGTATTATGCCAAGGTATTTTATGCTTTGCACTCGTTCTTTCTGACTACTCCATTTAATTTTATAGTCGGATTTCTTTGTAGTTTTGTGACGAAAATTAGATATTTGGTTTCTTTGATGATATCCTTAATTTAATCTAAATACTCCATTTTTCAAGTGTTTCTGTTATCTTTTTAACTTTTTCTTCTAATTCCCTTCGGCTGTTTCCTGATGTTGGTATTACGACGTCATCGGCGAATGCCACTATTTTATCGGCTTCTTGCTTTCTGTTTATTTTTTTCAAGCAAGGTTGTAATACTATTTCCCATAATAGGAGTCCTAATATTGATCCTTGCGGACATCCTTTCTCTGTTTTAATTACTATATCGCCCTCTTCATTGGGTATTATTATTTTTTCTGTTTTCTAGGTAGTTTCTTATCAAATTCAGTAAGTATTCTGGAATTTCTAGTTTTTTTACATTTTCAATCAAGGATGGAAACCATAAGTTATCAAATGCTCCTTCGGTGTCAATGAAGAGCGCTAATACATATTTCTTTTCGTATATCTTTTCTTTGATATCATCTAGAAGAGTATTTATGGCGTCTTCTGTTGATTTTCCTACTCTGAATCCAAATTGTAGTTTGTCTTCAGTTACGTTTCTGTGTTTTTGAATTCTGTATAATATTACTTTCTCAAAATTTTTTTATGTATTTTTCAATAAGCATATAGGTCTGTATGAGTTTACTTCTGATGGATCCCTTTTTGGTCGTTTGAGAGAATAATTAATTTTGATGGAATTTCTTGTTTCTTTATTAGTAAATTGAAAAGCTTTGTTAGGTTGGGGGACCCACAAATCTTTAGTCTTCTTGTATATTTCGCTTTTGATGCTATCTATACCCGGAGATTTCTTGTTTTTAAGTTTTCTAAAGATCTTTTCTATTTCTTCGTTAGTGACTTTGTGAGATTATGGTACAGTTCCTGTATGTTGTTTACCCATTTTGTTCCTTTCTGTGTCGTTATTGTTTCATTTCTGGGAAAAAATTTGTTCGCTAAAACTTTTAGAGTTTCTTCTCTGTTTGAGGCGTATGATCCCTCTAATTTCTTCACTGCATTTAATACTAATGGGTTTATTTTTTGTGTTATGAATTTGTATGGAACACCCCATGGATCTATTTCAATATTTTTCTTGAGGTAAAGATCCCAACATCTTTTCTTAGCCTCTAATATCGCTTACTTATATTTTTTCTTTGCGTTTCTAAATTTTTCTAATCTTCTTTCCTTTAGTATTGGGTTATAAGTTGCTTGATAACTTTTCCGGGCTGACGTTGAAAGACTTTTTAATCTTTGTAGTTTAGGTGTCCAAAAGTCTTCATATACTCTTCTTTCTTGACTTTCCGAAGTAGCCTCTTTTAAAGCTTTTTTCGTTGCTTGTTCAATTTCGTTGATTATTTCGGTCAAGTTTTCATCTTTATTTATTTGGGGTACATTTAATTTGTTCTTGAAAGTAATCCAATTTATCTTAGCTATATCAAATGTTTTTGTTCTTTTCCATTTTTTTTCCAATTTTCATATCAAATAGTATTATTTCGTGGTCGCTGAGAGTGAGTTTATCTCCAATCTGCCAATTTTCAATCCTACTTGTTGTTTCAGATGTTCCGCATGTCATATCAATATGAGAGCTGTTTCTATTCCCTACAAAAGTTGGTCTGTTTCATATGTTTGAGATTACAAGTCCGTTTTGCATTACAAAATCTTCAACTATTTCTCCTCTATCATCTGTTTCCGGGGCACCCTATAAGATTGATTTTGCATTTGTATCGGCAAGGATTAATCAATATCGGCCCAATGCATATGTTTGTAAATTTACATTCCTTTGAAAAGAAAATTGAAAAAAGAAAGAAATAGAAGCGGAAGAGAACAAGGCCAACTATGGGTAGTATAGAGGCTGGAGTTTTTTCTTTCTTTTTTCTATATTTTTAAGTTATTCAGGGGCCAGGGAAATCTGGAACTTTCGTAATGTAAAATCAGGGAAAAGTCACAGATCTTTTCTCCAAATTGTGTGAACATTATGTTTACTGAAATTATATAAATTAGAGCGTCAGTTCAAAAAAGTGGGGGACAACTACCCCCTGCCCCCCTAATCGCCGCCCATGTGTGTGTGTTTGAGGGAGGAAGAGCTTACAGGAAAACCGCAGTTTTAATTCAGTAGTTCAGGAAAGGTTTGCCCGTGAAAGTGATACTAGTTGGAATTCTATGTTCGGATGTGTAAATAATGTATTTGATCGCAAAAAGTCATCATCAGTGCATAAATAAGATGAAAGAATGGATGAGACATAAATGGAAATATAATCCAACAGGCTGATGGCAAAAATACTTGACCACAAGCACTAAAATTTTTCGTTATATTTTTCGCATAATAACTCCACTTGGGGAACTTTATTTGGGGAATTTCAGAAGAGGGATACTCATCCTACTTGTGCGCAACAGGCGATTGTAAACTTTAAAAAGAATGTTAATGCAATAAAGGAAGAATAAATTGATGGCGAATAGAATCTACAATCGTAGCATCGGAATAGAATCTACAAATATGAATAAAAGAAGACAAAGAGTGACAGCATAGAATGGAACAGAAAAGAGAAAGAAATATGCGATGATACGATTTTCGATGCTAACACCAGGTCTGCCACGAACTGTCTATTCTGCAGAAGTATTTCCATCATTATCATGAGCTGCGAGTTTGCTAGAATTGATTGTTTACGCCAATGTAGGAAAATCATTCTTTGAATTTATAAATCTTCTTAGATTGATATTAATTGAATTATGATGTTAGCAGAAGCAAAAACGTTATTTTTTACGATGAAAAGAACTAAGATAATTTGAAGGAATTCGATGTTCGAAGAAAGGTTGTCGGTATTGGCTTTTCTTTCTATTGAAAACGACCTTGTTATGGAAACGAAGTGTAATGGCGACAACCACGTGCTGCAATCAAAGGGAAAACAATGGACTTTTATATAAATAAGGCGAGCAATGGAATCCAACTTTAAACATTAATTTAAATTCTTTTCCTGTTGTTTTGTTAAATTTAGAATTTTCTTTTTAAATAGAAGCATATGTGTTTTTACGTCACACAGTGTTTGTATCTAAAGTTATGTCAGTTAATCAACAAGTGCAGTTTCTATCTTTTGTGTTGGCCATTGGTACTGCATTACCCGAGGCCATTATCTACCTTCTGCAACTGATGTTGACAAGTAGATAGAGATAGTTTGAGCCTTATCCATAAGTGTGCATATTTCCGATTTGCGAAATTAACAGCTTATGTCACATTTAGATTTTCTTTAAGGTATGCATTTCATTTCCTACTTCTTGCTTAAACAAATTATTATTGTTTACTGATTTGTTGTTTGTATATTGCATAGGACAACTTAAAATTTTAACTACTTTAACATTTAAGTAAATGCTGGGTTTCTGGTAAAACCTCCATAGCTTCAAAATATTTTAAAATAAGATTAGAGGAGGAATCATGTAGTGTGCAACATTACGCACAGAATTAAGCAACAGATTTTGCCGAAAACACTACAGGCCGTATTCTAAAAACCTCTAAAAACACGATAATTCGGCAAAAACCCATAAATCTGGAACCCTTTTAGCAAGAGCGCCACTACTCGGTGGTGCTTGATGCAGCTGCCGCGAGAGTGCACTGCTCAACAGAAGGCCCTTTGGACGACTCAATCTATATTTCTGTTCTTTTGTCTGTGTGTCTGTCTGTCTGCCTATCTGCATGAGACAACAGGGCGGAATTGTCAGTCTTTTTTATCTGAAATTTTGAGTGTGAAAGCAGAAGACACCCGAAACGTTCTGTATCGCTTTCCGTGGCAAATCGAGTTACAATGTCCAAATGGCGGCTGTTACTTAAAACTGGCCGGCAATCATGCTACAGAGCACAATTTTCAATTTTTTGAACTAGAAATTTTGAGGGTAATAGCACGAGATACTGTAAATTTGCGGTATAGACCTTCACATCAATCCGACAAACATTTCAACATGGCGGGATTTCTCAAAATGGAGGACATCCACTCAACAGGATGATACTTTTGTACTATCAACTTCAAATTTTCTGAGGGCAAGAACAAGGTACTCTAAATTTGTTGTACACATTTTGGTGGTAATCCGATATAAAGTTTTAATATGGCAACAATTTTCAAAATGGCAGTCATCCATACTACAGGGCAGAATTTTCGTCCTTTTAACTGGGCATTTTGAGGATAGAACCACGAGACGCTCAACAATTGTTTGACTTTCGAGAGCGACCTGACATAATATTTCAATATGATGGCAATTTTTCACTATGACGGGCATGTAGGTTACAGGGAGCCATTTTTCAGTACTTTAACTCTAAATTTTGTGGGAGGAAGCACGAGTTATTCTAAATTTGCCTTAGAGAGTTTGGTGATGATCCGACGGATAATTTCAAAATGGCGGATATACACGCTCCGGGAAGCCATTTACATTTTTTTAATGAGAGGCACCTAGTATACAGGCTCACTAATATTAATATGCATTGAATAGTGGGATTTTTATTTAATTTCTGAACACCACACTCGCCCTATGCATTTTCAATCTTCCCAGACAGAGCACATCATTTGATATTATTCAAACGACTCCGATAGAATATCTGATGCCTAAAGACTATTTAGATGCAACATCATAAATTCGTTACGTATGGGATGAAGATATGCGTTTTTTTCACTTTCCCAATAATGTGATTTTCATAGTTATGTGTTTTTTGTCGGAAACCTCTGAAACGAAACTCTTAGACTCAAAAGCCTGTATTATAATAATGGAAAATCCTTAGTTAATACAAAACAAGACTAGCTTCTGCTCACTAAACCTTCAAACTGTGTTAGGGTAAACAAAACATTTATTCTCATTACAACAAAAATTTCTACCAGGTAAGCTAGTCAATGTAAAGTTTTCTCTACTTCCTTTCATACTAAAGCAACAATCAAAAATTAATTTATTCTATTGTTTGTTTTCTTCAAATAATAGTTATTCCTTTACCTAAAGAGATTGTCTTACTTACATGCTCACAGTAACTTGAATTCAATCTACGCGGATTTCGTAAATGAACGGTCAAAAGTTAATTCTGCATAAGAACTTACTATGGTATGCAATTTAGACAAATTGTAAAGGAAATCCAATCGTACATGTTTCCTTTAGTCTTCAGGAAAAACAGATTAATTCGCTAAAAAGAGTCATTTTACCAATAGAATAAATATAAGGCAGAACTGAATTTGATGCTTACAACTATCTTGAATACTTTTCTCTTTTCTCCTTCTTCAATTATTGAGGAAATACAAGTAACTATTGTGTAATCTTTTCCAGAGTGTACTTATCTCTTCGTTTAAAGCTCTATATTCCTATCCGCAGACAGAAATAATAAATCAGTTACTAGTCTTCTCTAGCATATTACGACCTTTATGGAAATAAAGTGTTAGGTTTTTTGACATCTTATTGTTTGGTACGGGTAATGTTTAAATATATAGCAAAAGAGAACTAACAAAATGTTAATATCGCTTGTTTCTGTTCCTTAAAGCATAAAGATACTGGCACAAGAAATATGATACAGATGTATGTTGAACACAGCAATTAATGAATTCCTCGTTGTTAACCACTGAATCTGTAACAGAAGCAGGCTGGTCACTTCTTACATTCCTTTTATTCACACAAAAATATTTCCTGTGTTTGTTGAGAAGCTATCTATAACTATTCATCTTCATACTTGAATGCATGTACATTACTAATTGGATAGCTCCATTAAACAGAATCTACTATCACACAAAATGCAAATCAAAGATATATATATTTGAAAACTAAACTTTCCTATGTATGACTGTAAGAATATTACCTTAATGTCGCAGGTATGTGGGCATATTTCGGTGAGACAACACCTAAGATCTTAGAACTATTAGAAATTAACAACTGCAAGAAATTGGAACAGATTGTCGTACATTATACTAAAAATGAAAACAAAATAAGCAGAAGAATAAACATTCTCGAAATCCACAAGATCTGTCAGCTAAAGTAACTTAAATGATTCGTCTTCCATTTCTCGATAAAGGTATAATCATCGCTACGAACTATGTTGTCATTTGAACATTCTTAATGAATATTATCCTCTAATTTTAATTAATTAATTTTACCTGTGATATCCAGAATATCACGAAGTACTCTAACTCTTGACTTTGTTTTCGAACGTTTGTAAATTCCGATAATTTCAATATATTCTCCAGGTTGTGGAACTTCTGACATTCCATGCCTAGAAATACATATATCGTTATTTAAGGTATATCTTAATATATTGCTAAAATAAAGCATTACTGAACACATAAACAATAACAGAACGGAACAAACTTAAAGACAAATAGAAGTGTTCATAGCAAAAAATTCAGTTACTTATCAATGAATGGAAACTTACCCTGACGCAAGTGAAGCAAAGGAAGCTTAACAGATTAGTATGGCCTTCAAAACGTATCTTAGTCAATGGTGAATTGATACATATATATATCACAAATGGCATCAAATGTATTATTTCATGATCCGGGGTGTAATGCATCACTCTGTTCCATCAGAGAAGCTGTAGGAGGAAATGTTTTCCAGATTCGTGCCCAAACGGGCAAAAGATTTTCAATGATGTGTAGTTTCGGAGATTACGCGAGCTATATACAACGACATTCTGATGATTCTAAGACAGCACCTCAACTCTAGCCATGTGAATGCATGCTTTATCAAACTGAACTATTTGTGTCATTACCCGGAAATAACATATAGACTGTATGAACCAAATATACCATTGAAAATCTATATAATTACTGGAGTGATGCGGCTAGTATTCGTCAATACATCACCCATGAAAATCAGAATATTGTCTCCCAGAGCATCACGGGAGTGATCCATGGTTGGGTAGAAGCATTGCGGATCCTACGCTTTCATGAGCATACGCCACACACAAACAGAATCCATAGTTTGAAGTAAGGTCAATGATTACTCATCCGCTTGTTTCACGCGTTTCAGATCATTAGCGGTCCGTGTTGTGTGGTACCATTAATCTAACTCGGATTTCAGAAGGGATGTTATACATATAGAGCCCAGATATTCGCTGCACGATTGTAAGGTTCAATCCTCGATATTAAGTATCATTATTCCACATGAAGGTCCGGAAGTTGAAGGTCCGCGTCTCAAATAGCCAGGAGTATATGAAAGAAATGCTAAACGAGATCTCAATTAAACCAACGATTAAGCTCTACGGAGCAGTATTGGAACTACATACTGTGTGTTGTTGTTACCTGAAACATGGTAATTTAAACTTCAAGTGTTTGAAACTCTATAATACTCTGTATTCCAATCTTACAAACAACGTATGGAACAATGCAGGACCAGATCCAACTCAAACTTCGCCCAGTGCACACAGAATACAAAAGAAGAAAAATGCTAAATTGAAGTTGCCCCATCCAGAAAACTGGGGATATACTCCGCAACATAACTCACCACACGATAATATGATATAGGGTAAACGTCAGAAGATACACGTTTATCGAAAACGGAAAGAACAAAGAGCACGGAGATAATATCAACATACCTGATATGCTATAACATTAGACTTAGCGGTTATCTTGAGAGCTGCTATCGTGGAGATATTGTCAGATATTGAAAGAGAGTAGTGTCCAATGTGTACGAACTTCTGATAACGTTTCGAGAATGGTATAGATGTGAATAGGAATTCATGTGACTGCTGGATGGAAAAGCAACGGTAATTATGTTGTTATCGTGACATGCATGACAAAGAAACACAAAAACGCACACACACACACACACACACACACACACACACACACACACATATATATATATATATATATATATATATATATATATATATACAGGGTGGTCGTGCATGAATGTCGGAAAATTCGTGAGATGAATCTACAGGTAAAAACAAGCAAAAAATGTCATATGAACATTGGGTGAATGCGGCTTCGTTTGGACGCTAGAGGCGTCTGAAATGTCACCTTCCGAGGCGGCAATTTGCAATATCTCAAGAACGGAGAGAAATACGAATATCGGGTCAAAACATATCAAAGGAAACCCCATCCGAAGAATCCTATTATACATAAGTGGTGGCGAAACAGTGGCGGCGCTAGAGGGGGCACAAAGAAAGTGAATGAAACATGGAGGAAAGTGAATAATTTACACTGAAAAATTGTAGGAGGGGATGTTACTTGGAATCTGCAACAACAAATGCTAATGAACAAAGGCAACAGCGGCTAGTCTGTAGGGACTTTATGAGAGGTGGAATGTTGAAATACAGTATCATTTTAACGTAGAGAAATAGAAATGTCGGGTGAAAAGATATCAAAGGAAATCCCATCCGAAGAATCCAATTATGCACACGTACTGCGGAACAGTGGTGGCGCATGGGAGCTGCAAAGAAACTGTTAAACACTCTTAGTGATGAAACGTGCAGATCGTAAAAAACGCGTATGGAAGATAAGACCCAGCGTACTGTAAAAACAAGAGGTATTGTACTTACCATGGTCAACATAATGCCATTCTATAGCAGCTGTTCAATATGTCCTCCTTGTTCTTCGAGACAGACAGTTACACGATGGCGTAAGGATTGTCTGACTGGTGCCAATATCGCTGGCGTTTGCCGTAATGTGGCAAATGCAGCACATACACCCTGGCGAAGATCTTCAACATCAAACAGGGGCCGTGTATACACGAGACTCTTCACGTAACCCCACAGGAAAAATCTAGGGGATTCAGGTCGGGTGAACGTGGGGGCCATGCTTGTCTTCCACCAAGACTTATCCACCTGCGTTGAAATGTGTTGTTCAGATATGCACGAATGGTGTGACATGAGTGGGCAGGGGCGCCATCATGCATAAACCACATACACTGTCGTATCCTCAGTGGCACATCTTCAAGCAGAATAGGTAGGTTCTGAGTCAGAAACTGGAGATAAGATATTGCGTTCAATCGCTGTGGTAAGAAATGTGGTCTCACAACGTTGTCGCCAATAATACCAGCCCACACATGCAATTGGAAACGCTGTTGATGCTTCGTCTCTACAATTGCATGTGGGTTGTTGAGTGCTCATCGATGGTCATTATGGAAATTTGTGATGTCATCCCGTGTGAATAATGCCTCATCCGAGAACAATACCTGTGTTAGAAAGGCTGGTGATACACGGCAGCGGCGGTATAATCAACGACAGAAACGTCGTCGGGTTTCATAGTCACCATCGTATAACGCATGCGTTCGTTGTACGTGGTATGGTCTGAGATTATTACTATGCAAGATGCTTAGCACGACTTGATGCGAAACGTGTTCCTGCCTTGCTATTCGTCGGGTACTAATACTCGGGTTCCGGGTCACATGTCGGAGTACCCTCTCTTCCAGGGGGGGGGTGTTCGAACGCGTCGTCGTCTCGGAATGTCTGTGTTGGGAAGGAATGACCCAGTGTCCCACAGTCGCTGATGAATACGAATAAACATCCCCGGTGCTGGAATTTGTCTATCTGGGTAGCGTTCCGCATATAACCTACGTGCTTCTTCTGCATTACCTTCCGCTAAGACGTACATCAAATGCATATCTGCCATTTCGGCGTTAGTGTATACTACCCTATTAATTGTGGTGCATTACACATAGCGCTTGTCAACATCAACACTGTTTCACAAGACAAAAAGTAAACCACATTCACATACACATGGATTACCGCCCTGCCTGTAGAGTGTAGCACTAAAACGCTTGTGATGTTACTGTCATTGCCCCATTCAGTACGAATGAACTGTGCGCTGTCCTCTGCACCTTCGATGGGAACGCTCTCGTTACCCACGCTTTCACTATTCCTATAACTAACTCTATTATGCGACGCTCTGCACGCCCCCTTGTTCCACCTACTGTAGCTATGCGCCCTCTGTCATCGGACATGTATCATACAGTACACCTAGAGTTGTATTTCTTGTTTCCTGATTGCTTTCAAATAGTTGTGTTTTCACCAATTTCAACTTTTCTCCATGTTTCATTCACTTTCTTTGTGCTTCTCCTGGCGCCGCCACTGTTTCGCCATCACTTATACATAATTGGATTCTTCGGATGGCATTTCCTTTGATATCTTTTGACCCGACATTCCTATTTCTCACCATTACAAAGATACTGTATTCCTACAATCCGCCTCCCATAAAGTCCCTACAGACTAGCCGCTGTTGCCTTTGTTCATTAACATTTGTTGTTGCATATTCCAAGTAACATCCCCTCCTACAATTTTTCAGTGTAAATTGTTCACTTTTCTCCGCGTTTCATTCACTTTCTTTGTGCCCCCTCTAGCGCCGCCACTGTTTCGCCACCACTTATGCATAATTGGATTCTTCGGATGGGGTTTCCTTTGATATGTTTTGACCCGATATTCGTATTTCTCTCCGTTCTTGAGATATTGCAAATTGCCGCTTCGGAAGGTGACATTTCAGACGCCTCTAGCGTCCAAACGAAGCCGCATTCACCCAATGTTCATATGACATTTTTTGCTTGTTTTTACCTGTAGATTTATCTCACGAATTTTCCGACATTCATGCACGACCACCCTGTATATATATATAAAGAGAGAGAGAGAGAGAGATGGGTATAGATACATAAATAGATGTGTGTGTATATGTAAGTATATAATGGACGACCGGGAAAAAAATGGTGCAGTAGATGGAGCAAGACCGGATTTCCCAGAACATACAATACACTCCTCGACAAATATGCAGATAGGCACCAAATAGGTGGTGTGTCAAGATTGTATCTATTGTTAAATATCTCAGCAGCAGTGGCAGTGAGTAAAGAAACGGGTGACACAGCTCCCGCAAGCACCAAGCACATTTGATCACAGAAAGTTCTGGGTACTGGTATGAACAACACTCAGGCTGTCGTAGATTGAAACAAACGTCAGTTGTGTTGTACTGAAAAAGAAAACGTCCTTCGTTAATCCAGCTAGTTTTAACCCTTTTTATGCGTTACGTGAAATCGTGGACAAAAAAATTGGTCGTCTGGCAGTGAATGCAACTTAAGAACACTATTTCGGTGGTGAAGGTTCACGTTGGTATTGTCACGCTATGCTTCCAAAATCCGTCGTACCAGGCGTTTATACATATTAATGTAATACAAATCCAACTGTTGGCACTGCGAGGTAAGCCACTTTCATGAAGCAGCCTTAGAAAACTGTCTATGTCCTTATGAAGTCCATATGAATCAAGCAACAAAAGACTTTGTGTGTTAGTAGCATCTGCTGATACTTGTCGTATTACGCACTCTTTGATGAAAACCAAATACGCTTCCAGTCCATTTTACCAGAAGGCATCCAGAATACCATTATATTTGGTGGGGCGAAGTAGCTTTAAGAGCGGCGAAATCCGAGCAATTAAAGCTACGAGTTCCTGAAAAAGTGACTGAGTTTATCCGCCAAACACCTGCTTTAGACAGCAACGGCGCGACAATGTAGTTATGCGTCGTGAATCCACAGACTGGACACAGCTTTGAAAGTGCGATTACACTCTTCTGGCTAGTGTGCGTCCAGTTGTCAACTCTTTCGCAAAACCTGATTCATCAGCATTCCATATCTTTACATTCTCAGAACCCTCCATGGTATTCTTGGTCTCGTCACGCCACCCAGAATAACCAAACCAATATCATGCTTGTTACGTAGATACTTCGTAACATTTACGACTCACGATTTTGTTTTGTTCTTTGGGTGCCGCAATCCATACAAGACTAGCACTGAATGTGTGGACACCACTCTTCAGAGCAAGACGCTTTACCAACAATTGGAGGTCACAGTCATGGACAATGTGGTTATCACGTCGCGGTAATGTAAATTGACGCAGCACATGTTCTGAGATTTCAGGCTATATTTCGAGCCTTTGTCGCGTTTCTCTTTCCATTTAAACAGTGTTCTCTCCGAGGAACAGTTGCGGAATATGTTTCGTTTAGCGATATGTTTAATGTGAGAATATTTGACACACTTTGACACATTTTACGTCAATAGGGTGGTGTAACATGGTAACTATATCCTCTACGGTATAATATTGCCTGTTACGTTCGATTGCACCTGGGTTATAGTCACTGCCAGACTAAAATGGTATTGCCTGTGGTTCGGGCGATGAATCACTCCACGGCAGCGTACCATAACCACTATCCGCAGCATCTTCTTAACCCTTTTTGGAGCGGACTGGATTCGTACTCATCAATATGAGAGTCTCATATACATTCACTTCTGTTACATCGTAGTTGTGCAAAATCGAAAGTATGTGTTCAGTTGCTTCTCCTCCGGCCTCAGTTGATTCTGCCGACTGCACATAACATTGTTTCGAAAACACACTTCGCATCACTAATACCATATTGAGAGGTTTCGTCAATGAAGCTCTCCACTGGTGTTTGTAGATGAACGATAGCGTGTCACAGAATATTGCGCGTTTTGACAAAAACACACTAACACTTTTCACTCCCCGGCCCCTGCTGTCACGTTCACTTCGTTTCATCCGTACTAGTAGAACTAGTATACACAATTCAGACTCTGTTTGAGATCGTCAAAAAGCAGAGTAGATAACCTCGGAAAGGAAAAGAGACATTCATAAGGAAATGTATGCTAGAACATAGCTGGGCTTTATCATCCTTACACACTTTCTTTCAGATGCTGCTGTTTAAACAAACGTAGGCCGATATGTCTATTCTTCACACGAAACAACAACAAAAATGAACAAGAAACGTATAAAACGTTGGTCAGGAGTTGGTTTCGATCCCAGGAAAGGCATGCTTTTGATCAATCTGAGATGATATCTCTATATTCCGGAGCGAGCTGCCGACTTGCTGTTCCACAAGAGATGGTTCTTTGTAGTGTCCAAAAAAAGTTCTTGTATCCCTGGTTGCAACTGTTGTTTTCACTGTCCCAAGCTGGGTCCGAACATCTTCGAAAGGCATAATGCGCCAATGGCCAGACACTCGCATGCACAGATACTGTCGCGGTTACTTGTAACGTACCATTGCCGTGGAGTCTTGTCCTATTATTCTTCCTTCGCATACACGTTTGCTTTGCCCGAGTCTTCCACACTTCGTCCCGTTCACACTATTACACATAACGTTTTTCGCGATTACATCATTGGTTTTCGAATTAAATTGTACCTTAAACTGATATCACACAGCCCCCTTCCCATGTCAATACCTTACTCTATATCTAAGATCGCGGATTTCAAGATGGCCGCCAAGTTAGTGTTGAATAGCATATCAGGTATCCTGATATCATCCCAGTGCTCCTTGCCCTTTCCATTCTCGACATAAACAGGTATCTTGCGACGTTTACCTTATATCCTATTGTCACGTTGTGAGTTACGTTGTAAAGAGTATATCCAATATTTCTGGATGGGGTCAGCTCCAAATCAACACTTTTCTTTTCTATACTGTCCTCTGTGCGAAGTTTGAGTCAGATCAGATCCTTCCTTGTTTGATACGCTGCGTGCTAGTATTTATGAACAGATGTCGCACGAATCGCTACGGATGAATATGTATGTAGTTTTCGCTCTGCTGTTAACTTGGAAAGTGGATAAAAACAGTTCCACCTGTTCGTTTTTTGGTCTGTACGTAACTGTGTGTGGGGGTGGTGGTGGTGGTAGTGGTGGTGTGTGTTTGGGGAAAGAGACAGACAGACAGACAGACAAACAAGCAGAAAAACTGCTTGTACGGAAAATATTCTATTTCCTTGTAAAGTCTTGTATAGTTTAAATAATTAGAGAGTTATAAAATTTGTCAGTACAAGCGGAATATCGCAGTCATCATAGGAAACGTCTTTGTTCTCAGTTGTAAATTGGTTTATCGTAGAAATGGCAATCGATATTTGTTCACAACACTTATGGAATTGTGGCAATGAGTTCGATTTACTTGAAGCAAATGTTGCTTGATTGGATTGGAGTTTAGTGTCCCTTTGAGCCAAGAGGGACCTGGAGATTAACGTAGGATTAAAGCTATCTGAGCTCCCACTGTGAATCAAACTCTCAATGCTTGCGTTAGAGACGTTAAGTAAAATTGTATTTCGTTGGTGGTGAAGATATATGCGAAAGATCACTGCAAACAAAAACAAAGGTAAAATTACAGAAGACGTTTAGGTGTTTTAACTTGTATCTATAATGAAATTTTTGCTCCATCGTATCACTATTAACTATGCAAAAAAAAAAAAAAAAACATATACAAAGGCTCCGTTTAAGAAAGATGCTGCTACAGAAGGTAGAACTAGAATTTGTTGCTATAAAATGCGGTGATTCTAAGCTTAACAACAAAGTTTGAAGGGATTTTGGCAGTGCGGGAAAATAGAAAAATGTAAAAACACTATAATAAATCCTAACCACTTAAATAATAGTATCTTAACTGTAAATTATATTTCCCAGGAAATTAAGTACGTAAAATATAGTTTTGAAAATTAATATCAAGTTAATACAAAATGGAAAAAGATAAAAATTTGTCTCTTATCACGGACTGTAGGAAGTTGAAAACTACACGCAATGGGAGAAGTTTGCAAAACCATTTTCTCAGGTGAACCTTCAATCAAAGTATTTTTTTAAAATGATATTACTTCAAGAGTACAGACGCTTAATAATTCAGTTGAAACTGACATACAGCTACCAGGAGGCCAGATTAGTCGAGCAGTTTTGAATTTATATTATAATTATCCTAAATAATTGAAAATGAAATTATTTCATTCTATCATACTACGATTAGGAATTTTAGGCTGAAGAGGGCGTAAATGATTTTATAACAAAGTTATGTTTTTTCAATGAGAATCGAACTCAACACCACGTGCACCAAAGGCACACGGTCTAACAATTACATAAGTAGCCTTCCGACTGAAAGAAGGCCATAAACTCAAAATGTCCAGCTGTTTTCCAGAACGTTAGTTAAAATTACTGATGCGATATTTAAGAAATCTTCTACTTATTTGTCATCGATATTGAACTAATAGGAATAACCCACTCCTTGTTAATCATTTGTTGGTGAGTGTTGTCCTATTATTTACCAGCAATTATTTTAGTTACTTCAGGAAGAAGCAAGTTATAATTGTGGACTATAAATTTCATAGGGTGTCCCGGTATAGTACTCAGAAAATCTGGGACCCTTACAATTGTTTAGAGTTCTATCACGAGTTCTGTGTAAATTGATTGGAAAAGAGGAAGAAAACTGAAATGTTTATTCGCGGACAGAATGATGTATTTGGTTAAGTGAACACCAAATTGACACTATACGGCCTTCTCTTAAAGATCACTTTATTTTGAAGAACATACATGGAGCTTTTTAACGTAAAGTGATCATATTAATGTGAGAGAAATCTTTGAATCCCTGGGAGTAACAAGAAACATGGTAAACGTGAATAAATTAATTCGAGCTTCAGACAACATTTTACATTTCTAGTGTTAAATTTAACCAAGGTCCTATTTAGAGACACATTAGTTTTCTTTGCTGTATACCTATCCTTCGTTGATCGACTTCTTGCACTTACAGTTTTCAAAGTGCTCTCCGATATAATAAAATATATTGATTATGTAATAGAGAAAGGAGCATGCCTTACTGAAGCCTTGTGTATAGTAACCTTCAATAATAATAATAATAATAATAATAATATGAAATGAATTCTATGAATGTTAGTTGAAATGGATAGATTCACTGAAATTTAGCGTTACCTTTCTGCGTTTAGGTTATGAGATAAGAACTACCGTTTTGCAATGAGAGTTAATTCATTATTCCGAACCACATAACCACCTCATCAATGATCAAACCCTAGCCCATGTGCGTATCAAGTAAGCCACCCTAATCCGTTGAGACGAATGAGCCATCGTAAATAGATAAAGCTTTCGGGTAACATTCATATGACGATTTAGAAAGTTATTCATTGCAAAAGTGAAAACAAGATTGTCAAAGTTAAGTTCATAATACTTTCACGGCAATCCTAAAATAAAACAGTAACATTGTACAGCTGAGTAAGATGTTGGTTCCGTACACCAGTAATATAATAAATCCAAAATAATAAATCGCTTTTAGCAACAGTATTATATATCGAATGAAAAAGCAACTGTTGTATAAACTTGAGATGTTATCTTAAGGCCCCTGTAATTGCGTTTCTGGATATTGTTATTTCTTCCTGAAAATATGGAAATATCCTCCAAAAATAATTTTGTGACAATACCCTATTAAGCCTTCTATTACTATTACCCTCAAAGAGTATTCTCTACCCCGCGTTCAAAATGTATTATGAGAAGAAAACAGAAAAATGTTTATAATTGTATTTAATAGCATTACTTCTTGCTTCTTAACACAGTGTGACTATCTCTGACGAAATTGTTTCCCATGTTATTAGTAATTCTATTAATAACAGCACCTATTAGAATCTAACATTAATAAGGAGAGCTAAAAATGTCATATGCTAATGTAATTATTAAGCAAACGTAATACATGTTTTGGACACTCATACTCATATACTGTTTACAATTTAGTATATTGTTTTTCTTTTAGTTGGTCTTCGTACTTACGATGTGGTGTGAACTGTACCTATCTTCGATTGGTTGCAGAGTAGTTTACAGTTGCAATAGAGTCCATTTTGACCTGCGACTGTTGCAACAAGTTTCAATTGATCTGAAAATTTAATGAACAACAGTACAGTATTAGCTGTGAATGATAGATTGTATTATTGTTACCTTATAATGTTGACTTATTAGCGTGAAATAGAAATCGGAGGAGAAAAATGTTTCTAGATGATATTATATTCAAGTCACATATATATCAATAATTTTATTCATGTGTATATTGATATAATTTTATTCCAACAGAGAATACAAATGAAAGAAAAGCATGCTATTGTAAGTGTTTTCAATTGAGTCGTTGAGCTCGAAAACCGGTCATCTCTATTGAAGCTAATTTGAGAGGAGCGACAAACAGAACTAAATTAGTCAATATACATCTGACATATAGAGCTGTTTTCATTTCCGCACAATCCTCCCAAATTAGCTTCGATGGAGATGACCGGTTTTGGAACTAGACCATGCAATTATATTAAACAAGAAAATCAAGGAAGGGGTGAATTTTCATTCCAATTGTATCAGGATCAGCCTAGTCAAGGAAGAATATGCATTACAATACTATACTATCATAAGATACTGAAATCATTAAGCGGAACAATTCTCATCAAAAGTATTATCTGTTGAAAAAGTAAATTGCCCTGTACACCTGTTTCTGAGTCTGACGTTCCTACATCTACTGCTATGGACAATATGATAATTAAATTATTCAAAGGTATAATGTTGTGGGAAGAGACACTGAAGTCTATAATGAAAGAACTGTTACGTTATGAAGTTGTTTACATCATATCACCCGAAACATTTTTTTTTCTGAGAAGCAAGGCTTCGCCGGTAGTCGAAAGTTGAAAGCAGCTCAGCTACGTGAAATTGTGGGGCATGTATTACAAGGCAACAATACATCTAAAATTGCCAGAGTATTTGATCGTGGCAGAACACTTCTCGCAAATAAGGTCGGTGTCAGGATTATGGAGTTAAGGGGTCCCAATCTTCTTTCGAATCAGATAAACCTAAGGCAACTATAGCAGCTCAGAAGGTAGAGATTATAGAATACGTCAGGAACAGTCGAATGCTGCATAGACTCGTCTTAAGAGTCATGGCTGTAGAATATAACTAATCCCAAGGAATCATACTGCAAAGACTAAAGGCACCTTACCTGAGGAACTACTGTCGTATTATAAAGATCTTTCTCACACTGGCTTACAAGGCAAGCCTATTAGAATTTGTATATATCAACATTGAACTCTTTCGGACTTACTAGTATCTAATTACGTTAAATGACAAAAAAGGAACAACCTCAACAATCAAGAAGGAACATTCATCTTCTATAGATCATAAAATCAAGTTATGTGTCGCTACATTTAGTTCAGATAGGATATTCCAGACGGATTGTGCAACACTTCTGAGATTAAATGACACCTGCCGACTCAGAAGAAATGGCTCACGTAAATGGCAGGATATATGGCCAATTGAGGTCCTGGAGAGTAACTTTCCTCATCGAGAAACACTAATGTATAGCAAAATGGTTAACTCTGAGGGACTCAGTTGAATCGACAAATATTGACCATATGTGTTTGAATGTAAAAAAAGCTGAATGCTAAAGAATTTGCTTTCTGAAACATCACTACATGGATACATTTTTGAGTCCTGGTTGGGTTAAGTATCTTGTAATCAATAAAATAATAGTAAGGCCATAACTAAATTCAAAATACTATCAATATAGATACGATCTCAGACGGTTCCCGTATAGTACTGTAGCGGCTCAATGGTAGAGCACAATTTTGGTGTTATGGGTTGTCATCTTATCCCTGCTCATGTCATGTTAACTCTGTGGTGGACAAACACCGTAAGTGTTTTTTCTCTTAGTCTTCCCTTCCCTTTTTCACCAACTCTCTTTATTCTAAGAAATCATTCCGTCAATATTCCTCCGGCCTGAGCCTAAAGTGCCTAAAGGACTTATTAATTAAATTCAAATTCTACGATTTCAGTCAGGTGTAAATTGTTCGTCTTAGGATTACATTATCCTAATCACTGAAACAAATATAACAAACTTATAACCATCCATTAGAACAAAACTCAAGGTTACAGAAATGTTGACATTTAAATAAATCGTATGTACATATAAATGAAAACGTCAAACCGTACTATCCTGACCTTGCAGTCTAGTGACTAACGTCTCCAAATCGGTAGTAGAAGCTGTCTGTCACATTTACTGACGTTTTCCAGGATGATATCTTAACTACACTCATAGCATGCAATATTCCAGGAGTATCCCGTTTATATCCGGCATTGAATATATAAGGTTGCTGTAAAACCGAGAAGTAGTTCTCGCCTTATTTTGATTCGCGGCACTCAACGCTCTTACATTTGTTTTTAGATTCAGAAGTAATCCTGAAAGGGGGATCATCGCAACTCCTAGGAGCAGAGTATAACCATCAAGAGATTTTGCCAATAGTCTTAAGAAGTATTTGCATGGTAGAAAAGCTAACTACACATCGAGAATTTTCAACGGTGTGTTCATATCCGATCTGCATGCTACTGGCAATTATTTTTTTCTAGATTCGGGGCTTTGATCCAGACTCAGTAGTGTGCCGCGGCACTCCGGTTGATAATTACAGAAATAAAGGTATTCCTAAACAAATAGAAGAAAGGAGAAATTTATCCATTACAGGCGCTTGTAATTTTGCACTCCTAAAACAACACAATGCCTAGTATACGAATTTCTTGTGCGAGTAATGGGAGGATGAGGCGTGTTCTGAATTAGAAGGAGTTTTCAGCTTCTAAGTTTGATACCATTAGTCTAACGTGAAAACACTTGTGTCCCCACCAGATGTCAAACCCAACATCCTTTGGAAAATGCATAATGTGGAACAATACAGCTGGTCTCTTTTGTGTTTTTATTTAGCGTGAGACGTAACTGTCTTCCTAACCAATTTTTGATTTCACCTTTAAATCCCCGGCTTTTCCCAGTGTTTCAATAATGCAATAAAAAAGCTAAGTTCACGTTTGCTCAAGTAAATCAATCTCGACAATGGAAATCCTTCTTCTTGTGATTTTAAAGCTGAAAATAGAGGTGACTGAAGTAATTGCCTTCGCTAGACGACAAGGTGTGTGCTGAGAGAAGAAATGCTTGATGTATAGTATTTCGGTATATCTCTCTGCTTCGCAAATGGGAAGGAAAAGGTGGGTACAACTCTTGCATTCTCATTCAGAACTTTCCTTGCCTTTAATATATAAGTAATAAGAGATTGTTACATCTCCTAAAATATGTGGTTAAAAGTTCATGAGAATCAAACGTAGGATATGATAAGTTTAGATGTTCCAAAAATGTAACAGCAGGATCAAGTGGGAGTTCACGTTTTCTGCATTCTCTATTAAAAGATCTAGTATTTTGAGCAGGTTTATATTGATGCTTAGAACTTTTTATGTATAGTGTAGGTACAGAATTAAATGTATACTGAATTGACCTAACGTGTACTACCACAATTTCTATTTGTCCGCTGAATATACTACACTATTGGAAGAGTAATAATTCCATTTCTCGTTCCACTCGTATGTTTTCAAAATGTTTCTTCGTATCAATCAGATAAAACACAGCATTTGTTTAGAATAATATGTGCACGTGCCCTTGTAAATATTTTAGAACAAACTGTTCTATTCAAATAAATGAGGACTGTGTAGATAACTCTCCTACAACACATATTGCAATCTTAGATTAAGTTAGATCAGTGTGCTTTAGAATTGGTGCGATGTGAGGAATGGTATTTAGTACAACTTTTGATTTACACTTACATTACACATATAGCCTAGAGGTCCAGTTATCACTTCCATTGCTGAATAAGTGATCTATGGACCAAAATAGTGAATATTCAGATTTTGAGTGTTCCATTTAATAGTTTTAGAAATAGTTCTACAGTTACCTGAATAAACTGTATTCTTTTTATTTACAGAGAGTTAACTATAGAGTAGATCTTGGCTTCCTTGGAGAATGATTATGACTCTACTGAATCTGATATCTATATTACCCATTACTCTTCCTGAAAATGGTGCTGATAGTGCTAAAAATATCGCAGATGGAAACTGGGTTGCCAAAGAAACAAAGTGCCAGAAGTACAGCCAAACATTGGTCCCCAATACAACAAATATATGGGAGAAGTATGTCCAATGAAATAGAAACTTGAGCTGTACAGAATATCAGTGACGTCAGAAGAGAAGAAAATGTAAGAAGTGGTAGGGGCCAGCGATATTTTCTTTCTGCATAGATTTCGCTCTTCACAGTGTTTGGTAATTGTACAGAAAGTTTGAAAGAAAGAAGACGAAAATTATGAATATCTGCATTTTCGAAGGGAAATAATGGGTGTAAAGATACGTACGGGAATGTGGAAACCTACATACAGCTGGTAGAAAACCGAGAACATTGAATGAACCTCTTGGAGGGACACTTAAGTTAATAAGATTTGATCCTGAAGAACATGGATTACTGCTAGTAGTAAAACAAAGGCTGTTTGGGATGTGCACAATATTAACGCTAGGAAGTTTGGATAAAATCACTCCAAGTATACTAGAGTTATACTATAAGAAACAAACACATAGATAGATAGATAGATATAAATAAGAGAGAAAAAGAGATTGCGACTAGAGCTTCAGTACTTCCATATACAAAACATTCAGAGTATTGCATTGTAAACCTATGTAAATAAGGTCCTCAATAACGCATAATTTCCGTCTCTTAAAGTGACCTTTGAGACTCGTGAATTTCTTGTGAAAGTTTGGTTCTATTTATTTTTTCTGAACTATGATCTGATTTTGGAAATTATCTGTTTATGTTGTTCTTGTTCTTCTTACGAGAATATTAAGAAGTAGCCTCATATGACAAATAGCTGCAGATAAATACATTACCCAACTTATTTATTGGTATCACATGACTTTCGTAATTCATGTTAAATATTCACACATAGCAACAGACGTTCTATAAACACCTGCTAACACCTGCATCATATCTTATATTTTAAACATAATAACAACTTATGTCTTCAATGATTAGAAAAAAATATAACTATCCATGCGAAGAGGAAAATAGAATTAAAAACAAAACTGACTCAAAAGAAATTGAACCCACTACCTTACAATTTGAACTCGAGAGACTTACACAGAGCTAACATGAGAACTTTGGCAGAGTTCCTTGTAACAAATTGTAACGGAATTTCCAAGACAGTGACATTAACATCTGTTGCAAATGCTGTTGCTCTTTCTCTTTTGCCGGTTTGTTTTACTATAGATGCGAGAATGAAATGCACTTTGATTTCTCTCACTGGAAATGCTGTTTTGTATATGGAAATGCTCTTTTACATGTGGAATCGAAGTGGCAAAAAGGAGCAAGTAATGTATGAATATATGGTTTCGAAATATTGTATCATTAAGTATTTCAATCAGTGTTACTTTCTACCACTTGCAGGAAGAAAAAAACACATTGCACAATTTTTCTTTATTTGGTAGGTTACCTTGGAGTTTCGTTCCTGGCATCTTTGGTTTACTGTTCTCCAAAGATAACCGAAGTCAAATCATTTTTGCTTGTAAACAGAGGTAATGAATGTTCTCAAAACTTTTGGAATAAGGTGGATTTCAATCCTTTCTAAAGCTTATAAGTAATTCATACGTTGACTCATTTCCAGCACCAAGACGGAAGAAATTGTAAATCATGTGCTCCTAGCATACCTAGCACTGTTTATTGTGTATTTATGCATAGGATGATCAAAGATGGATCATCCCTTGTAAAGAATTTTCAATGTTACCAATCTGATTTTAAAGTTGTAAAGAAGTAATAATTTCGTCTTATTTTATGTCCACTGTGGGAAAAGCCGGGACTGACATGGATAAACATAGAAAATAACCTATCAGAGAAACCTTTTTGTCATTTTACAAAATAGCGAATATTATATAGCAAACTATAATAAAGAATTTAATTTTTAGTTTGTTTCTTTTTAACGTTTACGGTTATGCCATAGTTGTTAAAGGAGACATGGACCTATTGATTATAGACTAATCCAAACCACTTTTTAGTTCAACTGTACCACCACCGGAAATCGAACCCGGGATTATATACACAAGGCATACGTGCTAGCAACTAGACTAACTGTAAGTCCAACGAAAAGTATGGCGGAGGCTATAATAAGGAATGAACAGACTTGTATTGAAATAAACTAAATATAAATTGGTTTCAATCCATTTTTGTGATAGGCATAGATTGTGCAATATCATGAACTAAAATAATGAATATAATTAGATAAAGTACATAAGTTTGTCTATAGGTACCCAAGTATACAAATTCAAATTATAAAAAATACTCATTATAAGTAATGAATACGTGTATACAAATTTCTTTGATTCATATTTAAATAAAATACGTATGACATTTTTTTTTGATCAAAAGATCGAATATATTTCAGGCAAAAATTTTATTCTAGGCCTTATACCTCGAGAACTGCATATAGTGTAGTCAAACCAAAACCAACAATTTACTGAGTATGATCTATTTGTTCCGTAATAAATGCGAAAACTCGATTTATGGACCGTTCAAACATTTTGTGGCCCTTGATTCAAAAAATTCAAAAAATTTCATTCAATCAAACATTTTCTTCTTAAGCTATATTAATTCAATAATGATGAAAAATTATTAATCAAAAATGGAACTCTGTGAAACGCGATTTCTTTATACAGGCGTATATCGTGGAGCCTGAATTCAATTATGTCCAGTGGTAATTACGCGTTTTCACAGTCACTTGCAGTACATTTGCAGCATGACGAACATTACAGAAAAGCGTATCTTCAGGAGCATCTTTTCGTAGCGCAGATTTTACAGTTACATGTTCGTGTAAGTTAACTGGGTAGAGGCTTTTAAAAAATAATACGTTTTAAAACACCATGAATAGTTTTCCATCCAAACTCACAGGAATATTTGGAACATACAAACGACTCAAACATTTACTCATATTGTGAGTAAATAAAATGCTCTTTTAATGTATCCATACACGGACGATGATGGCAGAAGGTCACTTAGTGGGACTGATCCCTTGAACTCACTGCAGCGAAGTTCATCAAAAGTGTCAACATCACACTTAGTTTTCCACACTCACACAAGATACTTTTCGAAGCTTTAAAGTCACATTCGTCTTCAGTCTCAGCAAATTCCTTTAGAAACTTCACTGATTCAGTGGCTAAAGCTCCACGCTTAGTTCATATTTTGTTCATAATGTCCTCAGCTGTGAAAATATGGGTATTGATGAGAACATTACAGATCTCTGAGTTGAGTCTATGGTACAAAATATGAAGAGGGATGAAGCGTCTTTTTTCACATGTTCCATAACGCATCCATAATTCTTCCAATCCTTGAGTTATTAAAAGTGCAACAAATCGAAGTAACAGAATAATTACATCTGTCATTCGAAAGAACAATTATTAGCATCAAAGCTTTTGGAACTGCCCACTCTACTCTACATGTCAGCTTCCTCCAATTTGTAGTTCAGTTCTTCCACAATACGGCCTGTGCCGTTTGACTATGTTTCTGCCGGCATCAATTCCTCATTAACAATCATTCCACTATCAATAATTGGGACTTCTGACCTTGCTGAAGCATCAGCAATATTTTGCCGCATTAGCATCTCCAGATTAAGCTTGTTTCATGTAGATGACCATAGTTTATGATGTTGCAAAAGTAGAAGTGTAGCATTTGTTATTCGTGCAACTTTGATCCATCCAGTTGTACACATTCACCTGATTCTCTCATATTCTTTGAGTGAAAGTTTAAGATAACTGTCAAATGCAATATGCAGTTTTTGCAGAGTGCATACTGATTTTCATATTTGTAATAGTCTCTGAACAACTTCTGCAAAGTTTTTCATGGATGACAGATTGAGCGTTCGCATTTGGGACATATAATCCATAATAATAGCAGTGTTTAACACATTGACTGCCATGTGTATGCTATTTCATACACACGGCGTCTTGCTTCTGCGCCGCGTGTATGCTATTCCATACACAAGGAATATCTTAATTCTAGGCCTTGTGTATAAAAATGTATACACAGTTCAAGCAAAACTATATGATCGTTAAACAGTTATGGCGTACAGCTAAGACGGGGCAGTAAGAATTTTAAGTTCTTTCATTTCACAACAGAGAAAAAATGTTGAAAACTTTATTTACTATTACGAATTGTTGTATTTACTATTGACAATTGAAAGAGATAGTTTGGTCGCAAAATACAATGTGTTACAAGTTCGATTTCACAAGTTTACACATTATGTACCCCATCAATCATACATCTAAACTCTTAAAAAACTCTTCAATATATAATCATTTTGGTATATTTTTTTAGTCTTAGGTTTTTTCTAAATAACCTATAAAGATTTATGATTTATTGGCTGAGTACTTTTGAAACTTCAATGATTTTTATTAAAGCACTTTCGGCACATAAAAGGATTCTTGGGGCACTTTTCACATTCTGTCTTCACCCACTTAGCAAACTTTTTCCCTGTCGAGTCAGATTTTCCACGTCTTCCATATATTTTGTAGCAATGAACACAGTGTCCTTGCTTCTTTTTTCCATTATCCCCTACTTTGTCTACCAAATAATGAGTTGGAGTTTTTCTTCCTTGTTGCACAGGTGTAGAAAGGTCTTGTGCTGGAGGTAGTTGTCCTGATAATAGAATTCTACGTTTCCGGAACTCGTTTATATGTAGGTTATCGAGATGGATACACTCAGTATAGAGAATATAGGCATTCACGAGCGACGTTTCCCATATCAATTCTAGAATCACTTTCTTATACCATTTTGTAGTCTTTCGTAGAGATATGCCATACGCAGCTAACTGATCACTTACATCAATAAAGGACTTGCCATTATTGTAATCAACAATTGCAGTAGGCTTTCTAATTTCTAATCCACGTTTTTCCGTCACAGTTACTTCTTCAGCAGAATGAGCTGTAGATAACACTAATACATCTCTACTGTCTTTCCACTTCAAAACCATCACACATTCGTGGGTTTCCTTACCCACAGTATCACCCTTCTTCAGTTTCTCTTGAACAACATTGGGTGGCAAATATTTACGGTTAGACCTAATTGTACCGATTAGGTGTGTATTATTGTCAATAGAAAGGTAAGCAAGAGGAACACTAGTGTAATAATTGTAGGTGTATAGTCGCCGTCCTTCACCAAAAAGATCTTTTACAAAATCGAAAACAATTGTTTCAGGAACTGACATGTTATTGGACGTATTTATATTTCCAACATACACCGAAATGTTCCACGTATAGCCCTTGCTGGCACACATTTTGAAAAGTTTCACACCATATTTATTCTTTTTTGAAGGAATGCACTGCCTAAACGGAAGTCTTCCTCGCCATGGTATCATCGTTTCGTCAACACAATTTTTTTTTCTCCTGGTATATATATATATCTCCTGGAATCGTGAACTTAGTTTTTAATGATGTCCCTATTTTTGTGTAACCTATCATTTGGAACAGCACGTGAATTGTCTGCGAAGTGCCACAGTCGTAGGAGTAATTCGAATCTGTTTCTACTCATTACTCGTCGAGGAAGAGGAAAATCGTAAAAAGCACTCGTGCTCCAGTAGTCGGACAATTTTGGTACTTGTACCAAGCCCATCCACCCTAACAGACCAAGGATGTTTTTAATTTCTAATTTGGGGTGTTAGGCTCCCAATTGTGAAGTCTAGTATGCAGGCTCACATCACTCTGCAACATAACTTGGGTTGCATAAAGGTTTGTTTGATCAACCATCACTTGTATTATGTCATCATTTATGAGGAACTGAAAAAAAAATCTTGAAGTTCACCTAATGATAACGTTGCCGCCAAATCTGGATCTATTCCCGCTCTTCCATTGAATTGAATATTGGGTTGCTTACCCCTTGGAATATCCCAGAATAAGTTATTGAAATCACGGCGAGTGTTCTGAGAAGTATCCGCTTGCTGGACTCTAGCTTCTTCCTCATTATTATCACTGTCTTGACGATCACTACAAGGCGATTGACTCGAAGATGATGTGATTTCTAGTATCTGGTTGTAGGAAGTTGAACAGTCATCACAATCTTCGCTTGGAAGATACTCAGGGTCCTGATCAGAATCGTAATTTAGATCTTCACCACTCATATCACTCAATTCTTCATCGTCGTGAAGGTAAAGTCGTATCTGATCCTCATCCATTTCTCACAGGAAATATAGAACAATAATATTCACGACTCACAACAAAATTGCAGCATACACATAGGATTCAGTTGTTTTTATTACTGTTGCAAAGCCAAGTCATAAATAGTTTTCATTGTTGGAAAATAATAAATCTTTCTATAATAATTGTCAGAGTTGGAATTTTTTAAACCTTTTTTGTGACAAAGCAAAGGGAGTGGGTGCGGACAACATTTATTTCACCACAATTTGAAATTAATTTGATACTTACGAACAAAACAGGCAAAATATGCTAAAAATAATACAAACTTTTGCGTGTATGAAATCGAATACACGTGGCGTACAACGTAAAATTTCAACCCTGCGCCGCGTGTATAAGAATGCATACACATACAAATACTTCAACAATGAGCTTACCGTTCATTGTTTTGAAATGTTATGTATATATAATTACTTTACATTTGGTCTGAAATAAGAAAATTGTATTGGCCCAGAAGAGGTATATTTTCACTAACACAGTGGCAGTCAATGTGCAGAGACTTTTTCGAAATAAAATTTGCCAGGTGAAAGAAATTTTTCTAATTCTTTCACGAGTGTGTGTTTTAGTGGTTTTGTTGCAGCATCTCCACCAAATAAGGCATTTGTTAGAAGAAGGTCGTGAGATAGAATGTTCTTGACAGATTCCCCCTTTCTTTTGTCATATCTTTCTCTGTGGGCTTGGGAAAGAATTTTATTTGAGATGACCAGTGGAGCTTTTATGGTAAATGGTTGTGTTACACTGTCACAATTAAAGCATGGAAGGTTATCTTTATAGATTACATCAAAATACGATTTTATTTTCAATACAATCCTCTCCTTCTTCAGCTGTGTATATAATTCTGAATCATGTGAAAAGCTGTCTAACAGATGTGTCTTTACATCATTATTCACATGTTGTTTTGTGACAAAGTAATGCAGCCGCACAGGCTCAATCATTTCAAACGAATTTCCTCGTTGCTGCATAAAATGAACAAGGCTGTCACCATTTATATTGAAACGTTCTTCTCTCTTTTCCATTAACGCATGGTGAGGAACAGTTTCACTGGGGTCCATTAATTTAGAATTAGTCACCTCTCTGAAAACGTTACAAATAGAAAGGACTTGGTGGTAAGCTAGCTGCCATTGACGAACATAGTCACATTTACGTGCTTAAACGACAATTCGCTTGAAGCTTTTCTGTGATATCTGAATGGTTTGTTCTAATTTCATATCGGGAGCTACAGCATTCAATAGTCCTTCTCTTTGATCACGAAGTGTCCTTGAACGTATGGTGTATATATATATCGATGAACATACTGCTTATTCTCAATATTTCTTGAGATCAATAACCAGGAATTTTCTTAACAGTATTACACCACTTGAATACATGTATTTCTCTTTGATGTTCAAATAGTTTCTTTTTCAGTAGTTGTTGTTTCTGTTGATGCTTTTTGAAGCCAAACATTCAATGCTGAAATTAATATGATATTTTTCTAAACTCAAGATAATGTGAAAACCTGTGCTGTGTTTATTTCTGATTTAGCACAGAATTATTGTTTTCAAATATTTTTCACCACTATCAAATGACACTAATGATCCCCCCCCCCACATATATATATATATATATATATATATATATATATATATATATATATATATATATATATATATATATATATATATATAATATTGAAAAACAAATAATAAGAACGTGAATTTAACATTGTATAAAAATTTGGGATACAAACACACAACACAAACTAAAGCGGCGAGAGAGAATTAGAAGCGAATGTCGAGAGGGACACTAACTAACAGACTGTAAATCGAAGCATCCCAGTTCTTCAATTTTAGCATTAAATTGTGATTTGTTAAAGTATATGAGAGTCTAAGTAAGTATACAAACTACAAAAAATACATAATGTATAACTAGCAACTAGCGTTACAATTTTAACCATATATTCTTGAAATTAACATTTTCGCAAGTTTCGTATTCCCAATGTACGTGAAATACACTGTACAACATATTTCGAAAATAGTTCCCACATCTGCGCAATGCCAACTATGCGTCTATACAGTTAGCATTTTGACTATCACGTAGCTGGTCATGCAGACATTTCAATAGCAAACAGCTCCCTTTTGTATCTAGTCGCTGCTAACAACTAACGAAACTCTTCCACTCGCTCTTTTCGTTCGTATCTAACACAGTCAGTGGTTGCGATATTCTTACTTGAAAACCATTTTACCAGCCTAGGTGATTCCACATCACATGGAACAATAAATTGTAATTGACATAAGGACAAAAACCGCAGAAAATGAACAGCGACACGCGTTTCTAAGTGTTCTGAGGCCAAAAATGGCAGAAGAAGAAAAATGATATTGGATTTTAGTTGTGTTGATGCCAAAATTTACAGAAAAAGGCAACAACGATGAAAAAGGAAACAACTCGGCACTATAACGCATTATGTGCTGGCATATTAAGAAAACTGCTTTTAAATTGTTTTCACCAACTCTAAAACAACTTGTGTATATTTTGTAAGATTCTGCCGAAATCGTTAAAAGATCCCTGTATTTGTCATGCAGCTGCCAAAATTGTACCTACCAGAATTTCCAAAATCGCTCATGAGGTCTTATAAAGAAGATTCTTCAAAAAATCCCAGAAAAAAAGCCCGGTAGCGAGAAGTCTCTTAAGCTCGTTGGAAGCCATTGTGACCGACCAATCTCTCTCCAAATATGTTGTGGAGATACTCACGAGCTGCTGTAGCAGCACTTTCATGCTCAAACATTTGCTTAGTGCTATCAACGGAAAATCCTTCATAAATTCAGGGAGCACTTCGTTCAGAAATGTGAGATTATATTGACCATTAATACGTGGAATTAAAATATATGGTCCTATCAACTTCTTTTCTACAGCTCCAGTTCAAACTTCGACAAAGAAACGATATTGGGAACCTCTGGAATGAACAACGTAGGGATTTTATGCTGCCAATAGGTATCTTTTTCTTGTGTTGAAATACCCGGTTTGTGTAAAGAAAGCAGGAAATATGTGAACTGTGGATCTTCAGTTACTCTGTCAAGAAAAAAAAATGACCATCTGCAGCGAAACCTTGTGGTTCTAACCTTGAACCATCTAAAGATGTTAAGAATGAATTTGTTCATTCTGAAGATATCGCGACACCGTCATAGACCAAAATTAAGTGCATGTGACCTACCCCGGAATGGGGGAAGGATTGTTTTTAGCACGTTCCACCACTTGCTCCTCCAATCTGACTATGCGAACTTTCTGGGAAACCTACGTAACTTAAATTTCGCTTAGCTTTTTCCATATATGAGAAGCATATTAGTATACCAATTATGTGTGTATAGATGGCCAATGCGAAACACGCATATTTCTTCCTGCAAACCAAGTCTACACACTGGTATAAAGCGTCTGATTCTGACGTGTTGATTCTGAAATTGAGGTGTTGTCACAAACAAATTCGTTTGCACTGTTAGATACTTGGAGAGAGCTCAAACTGTTTGGTAGCATTTGATGGAACTAAACCAGGAAACAATAGACTAGACATGAGTAACAGGCCTTGAAAACGTTCGATAAATGGACGATCCAATGATACTTGCCTATGTTTCATTTGGGCCTTTTCCCAACTTCCTTCACATAACGGAGGGGGTGTAAAGTGGGGTCGAAAGCATAAAAGCCTTCCAGATCGTGTCGATTCTCGTTATAGACATTGTAAACTATAATCATTACTTTTCCCCCGCCCTTCTTTGTTTTCTTATTAATATGATCATTGTTATTATTAGTAGTGTTAATATTTGTTTTATTATTATTGTAATTATTTGCAGATCAAATATCTCTAAGTGTCAAGTTCCAATTACTTGCAGTAATTGAAGATAAATTGTAATATTAACAATTTTACACAGGAAAAGACCAAAAGAGTTACAATGTTTCTTCTTGTTGTTCTCTATCATCCTAGAATAGTTATATCACATCCATATCAAACGATATAGAGAAGAAATAATCCGCTTTTCACAACGAATGTATTCACAAGTTGTTTAACGTGTTGTCTGGGACATATATATATATATATATATATATATATATATATATATATATATATATATATATATATATATATATATATATATGTGTGTGTGTGTGTGTGTGTTTGTAGAGAGAGAGAGAGAGACATAGATAGACAGATAGATAGATAGATAGATAGATAGATATAGTTTCATAGATATAGATAGATAGATTCATATGGATAATGAAGAATATGTATTACCTTTGTATCGATCCAAGCAGTTTTTGCCCTTTGAATCGCAGATAGGATATCTACCTGCAATTACAATTAATTACAAATTTCGTAAACCTTCAGTAAAAATATGCAGATATTAAGGTATAATTAAGAATAAGTACTTGTAATATTTACAAAAGTTTTTGTAAAGTATTCCTACAATTTACAATAAATATCATTGCATTAAATATACACAAATTCATATTTCCGTCGATATCAATAATATTATCGGATATTTAGAATAATTCAGAAATCTTGGAGTTATGTTTTTAAATATGACATTTGTATCATAAACCATAAAATGAATAAAATTACTTCTAGTTCGTTAGTTCAACAAAAATAAATCATTATATACTAATAACTGTATATGTAAAATTTATTCCAAGTTTTATCTGTAAGTTGAAAATCTCTTTCTCTGATTTGTATCGACGTTATCGAATAATACGTTAAAGTACATTACAATTGTTTATTTGAAATATTGCTTGTAAAATTTATCACATTCTTCATTTAGAACTCTCTTTACACTGTCAATATTGTTAGCTAACATTATCTTTCAGTAGAACACGGACACAATATGGTCTAGAACATTCACTTCAAGAATTGCCTGTATGCATTGTTGACAGATCCGAATGAGAAATTCGCAGGCATTTCTTCATTTTCATAAGTGTCTATGGACATAAGGTAGAAAACAGCCATAGCAGTTCGTAAAATTCACGCAGAACAGACTTTGCTTCTGAGGATGACGAATATTGCATATCATTTCTTGAGTAAGATAAATGGAAGACTAAGACCCTGGAGAGATTATGGGTTCCATTCCTCGATCTAAACCAATTTAACTGACTTTAGTTGTCTTATATTTGTAGGTTACTCAACTAGGTTATCAAGTTTCTTTATAAGATCCAGACATTGACTTATCTTCACAAATTACATTTCCATAATACATGATTGCTCGGCAGAGTACTTTAAGCTCCTTTTCTCAGTAATTCATTCTCTAAAGCGTTATATTTTAGAAATAAAGTATATATATATATATATATATATATATATATATATATATATATATATATATATATATATATATATATATATATATATTTAACAAATAAATCAGTCATTGCAGAAAGGGCGCATGTAACAATTTGGTCGAAATTGTGGTAACACTAGATTCATTATCTACATAGTTAGGCCCATTATTTGCCACAAAAAGATCTCAGTTATCGCCTTCAGAAGGCAATTATTTTGAATATCAAAACCGGCAAGTTCAGCGCAACTAGGGTACATTTCTAATACATGTGCGCTTCTTGCACTGAACGCAGTTTGTAACACATACTACTACTGAAAGAAACTCTCGCATTGAACGCTCTGTAGACAGTCATTTGTTAGACTTTTCCCGCTAAAATGCGTCTTTCTGATGAGAAGACTTGTACGACAGAGTATGTCCTAATAGTTATATCGTTCGTTATTCGTGAATGTTGGCGTTCTGTTGAACGTGTTCATCTTGTATTGTAATTAGTAGTGCTGACTTTGCCATGAGTGGATAGCGACGAAGAATCTCCTCAGACTAAGAAAGGAAAAGGAAGTCGGCAAACTGATAAATACCAGAGAATGCCATGAAACAGGCTAAAGGACTGCCACATACATCACATTCTGGCAAGTATATTCCAGCTGTAAGAATACTTAATGATTGCCGGTGGAGATTAAGGTGCTTTTCAAAAATTACTGAAAGTGAGCGATGCAGTATACTGGCATATTTCCTTTCATTAGAAACCAAAGATTCCCATGATATCTATCTCCAAAGTCAGATATTCCGAGTTTTATTATCGATTGCAGCAGTGGCAGAGAACTCATGAAGATGTACAGCAACGCATGAATGACGACAGTGGGGATGAAGCGGAATGAAGAAAAAAGACTGATATCCAAAATAATATTATTTTTATGTTCTGAATCAAAGAGTTTTCTTCATTTTATTCGTTGTGTATTTTGAGTATGTTATTTTGAGTTTCCTCACGTGGCTTTATTAGTATGTTTACTCATTCGATTTGCAGTGTTTTCTACTGTATATTATATAAGTAATGAACCCATGTAAAACAAAAACCTCCTTATATATTATTAATAATAACCTACAGTGTTGTTGGTCTTACAATATTAGATTGGTCATTGCATTAGAGAGGGATCTTTAAAGGTGTTTCTGCGTTAAAGATTTATTAGAATACCTTCCTTCAAACCTCAACTAAATTGTCTTAGATAATGTTGACTTGGTCTTTCTTTATATTTCGAAGCAATTCGCGCAACAGTATATTGTTCGTACTGTTCGTAGATAAGATGTTATTCGTAGGTTACTAACTAATAATAATTTGTTGCTTCCTTCTCTGTTAAGTCAGTGCAGAAAAGGAACACGTGCAAAACTTCAAGCTTCTTTATTAGAAAAATGAACAAAGACAGAGAACTATTATTTTGCACAAAATAATAGCGTACCTTCACTATTAAACCATGTGACTTGCCATTTCGGTAACAGAACACATGTATAAACGAAAGGTTTTTTTGCCTTTCTCTCGAAAACACGATTTTATAATATGTGCCTTTTCTGCAACGACCGATTCAAATATATCATGAGCTACATTACATTGAATCTTATTTGTATCAGAACATAAACTTTTCATAAATTAAGTCCAGTATTTGTATTTTCCTCTCTAGCATTTAGTCAAGTTCAAATACAAGAACAGTAAAAATATTTTCTATTGTTATATGTTTGTCATTTGTTTGTATTTCAATTGTGTTTTTCAAGAGTTCTTCTGATCGTGTGACATTTATTTACTGAAATTCTAAATACTCATTAAAGTTTTTATAACTGCAATCTACTTCCACTATAGAAACCAAGTAAATCTGCATTTAAACAGTTATTGCTGATATTTAATTCACAGTCTAACCAAGTCTTTAATATAGAAAGATTATCCGTGAATTCAAAAACCTTATTCACCATTTAGTATGTAACAAATGAATGCGTTTGATTTAATAAACATTTTCTAAGAGAGAAAGTAATAAAATTAAGAGAAGATACCATTCGATATCTAGAATATAATGTAATGAGGAGAAAAATTATGAAAACTTGCTGAATTTGTTTTTATGGCCTAATCACTTTATGACTATTGTCTTCAACATATAATTGTATTAATGTTTTTTTTTTGTTTTTTTATGTAGGTGTTTATATAATTATAACAACGTCTCTAGCAACTGGAACTGTGGGAATAACTTGTTATCACTTAAATTTACCATTAGTAAGAAGAATAAATACAAAGTTGTTTTTAATTTTATGAACTTCTTAAAATTACTGTTAGAAATGACAATAATATTAAATTTAATTATGAATAAAGAATGTATTAAAAGTGCTGCAAAGAAACTTAGAAGAAAATATTCAGAACATTTTCTACAATAAATGGAAAAAATATATAAATATATTAGTAGTGGCGTGTTAGAGATAAGAAAGAAATGCACAAGAGATGAATGGGGCATCTGTTGATATACGGTGCCTTATTATAATCTCCGGTGAACGAGATAGTATCTTTTAATTGTCTATTACAACAAGCGTGGTTAACTAATAATTACGTATACATTTATTTCAGTAGCATAAGTAAAGCAAATTGTCAACAATTGCAATAAGGATTTAAAGAAGCGAATGAAAATTTGAATGAATGATTCAATCGGCTCAGTGGTAGAGCGTTCGCCTCTGGTGCTTGGAGCCCCGGGTTCGATCCCAGCCCCCTCACAGTGAACTTTGTGGTGTACAAACACCGTGTGCGTGGATTTTCTCGGGGTTCTCCCGTTTCCTCCGACCTTTTTCATTCCACCATTTTATTCATTACTCATCATCACCATCTCCTTTAGCCTAACCGGCATAACCGTGGGATTTAAAACTCAAATATTTCATTATCCTTTCCTCTATTTAGGACGTGTTGATCAGGCTTTGAATTAGGTCAAAGTTTGGTCAAATTCTCAGGAGGTGACAGCTGACGATTTGGTAGTAAGTACTAAACATTTTCATGACTTCATTTTAAACGATCTACCCGTTTTGTCGTGATGACTAGACACACAACAGCGATGTCGCATTTATGTATTCAACAAAAATTTGAATATTGCACTTTTTGTCCTAAAAAGGGGAATTTTTGAAGACAACGTACCACATAATAATATTTTAAAAAAGCAGTAAGGTGATTATATAACAAAGTTTACCTCTCTGACATAATGATCCTATCTTTCGCATACATTTTAAACTCTTGTGTCTGTTATGATAGACATATCAAGGAATGTAACATGATGAAAACCCAGCTGGAGCAGAATTTATAAATACACTGTTAAAATATAAATACCTCATTCGAAAGGTTCATGTGTTTTGCTGTGTTAACGAGACATAGAGGTCGATGTCACTGTTAAGTATCTAGAAACAATTAGCGAGATTGTTCTTTTCTCTTTTTACAAGTATTTTCTTATTTCTTTTTTAAAAAAGTGTCCTCGTGTCCTTTTTTAAAATAGAAAATTTATATACAAAGTTTCATTTTTCTATTGTGAGAAGCTATATTTTTTCCATAAACTTTGAACTTCGTGTTCTCTGTTAAAATATGCATTGTAATGAAAATAACAGATGATAGGCAGTTATATATACCACTCAGAGATTCCTTTCAAATGGTTGACTCATTTTTCGTTATGATAGAGAAATCTTTTCATTTCTATAATATAGATATTATTAATAGAAATGGTGTTGTCAGTATGCGTTTAAGTTATTTCTTGAGTAAACGGAGTTGTTATAATGAGGTGAGTTATCATACTGTGAACTTAATATATTATATTTATCTTATGTTGAATGCAATCTCTTGCATTAATAACAAGATAAGTTTGATTTGTGAAACATTGTCTAATTCCATTACTCAAGAGATATCTTCCATCTCTAGCCACTATTTTGTCAATAGTTTACTAACATCGAAACTAGATTGTTTTACATGTACAGTTTAAAACTTTTTTCCAATATCGTTTTCATAACTCTCCGGTTTTAGTTGAATATTTTCCGTTACACTTTTTCAGTACTGAAAATCGTTCTTCTAATAATTTATCATCTTTACCTAACTTAAAAATTGCACGTGAAGGAAAATTATAGTGCATACACATAATATCATGCTTCGATTACTCATCTTACCAAAGTTGCTTTCCTACTGACATCTTATACATTTATGTCTTAGAAAAATATGTCTTACTGCTTTCAGATGGGTCACTTTGGTCGAAACCTATTGAACATCATATGCATCTAGGTCTTGGTTTTCAGATTTTCTTTCAATCGGAGAACTCTTAAGGAGCTGGACAGACCCGATGCCCAAGAAGTAACCCAGATATTAGCTCAGCAGAATTGTGAGCATTAGCAATTTCCACTAATCAAACTTGAATATTTACGGGTACGGTTCCAAGTGTGATATTTATTAATCAAAGTATTACGTCTTGATAGTTCCTATACTGATTTATTGGTCTTCCTATACTGGAAAACATCGCAGATAGTTTGAACGCAAATTCGCAAAATGGTGTAGCCAGGCTCTGTTTGGGCTCAGCGGTGTCTCTTATACTGTATTTAACAACCCGATCAAGTTTTAGAGATCCTTTATGAACTAAAACGTATAGCTTATCTTATATTAATTCTTGCTCTTTGTACTCTCATAGACCTTGTAGTTATCCTTCAATGCAATGTTTAAACACGTCAGAAGCACACATCAAATGCGAAAGAAGATATCTGTATTAATGAGAAGAGAGAGGGGAAGAGTGGGATTATGCTTTTAGTATTACATTTTTAGAAATGAAATGAATATAAATGAAACAAAAGCTAACGTTCCACCTTTATGCTCTTTTTCGTAAAGAGAAAGGTGATTATGAAAGAAAATGGTATTGAGGGATTTTCAATCAAAAATAGCACCCCTTGAATATCAAACCATTAGTAAATTTTACAAAACACAAGGTCCAAAATTGTTGAATTCACCACACCACTCATGCACGCCAACCGTCCTCCTCAATACCTTCCTAGCTGTTATGGTAGAGGTCAATTTTGGTTTGAGAACCATATCTGTCGGTTGTATCATGCATATTTTGAAGATCTAGTTGTAATATTTACGAAAGGTTTCTAACCACGATTTTTTGTAAAATAAATTGTGACAAATCTAGTTTCTTGTTTTTAACATTAATTGAGTGTTTTTAGATTATAAACAATGCAAAGAGTTGTGTCATAATATTATAACTATTTCTTGTCTTCGTTGGTGAAGATACTATGGAAAAAACGTGAAAATAACCAAATAAAAAGGTTGTTGGATGAGATGTCTTTTGATGAAGACTGTAGTGATACTGTTGATGTAATATGTGTAGAAAGAAGTGATGAGGAAGAAAACGAACTGGAAGAATATATCGTTAAAGATACAGACGACTCGGACGGCGACCCAGACTTTATAATAGAAAGTTGCGTTGTTTGTGACGAGGAAATAGGAAAAGTTTGCAAAGACAAAGTTTCAAGTTTGCACCTAATTATCTTTTTCGACGTTTATATGTAAAATCCTACATTTTTAGCTGCCTTAGTACTTTCAGTTTATTATTGTAACTATCTATTATCGTAATATTAACAAAACAATTTTGAAAAAGGAAAGAAAAGAAAGGGAAAAAGAAAGAAAAAAGAAAGCTCCGTAACAAAGAAGGTTGGGAAACCCTGTATCGCGCAAATGAGATGCATGGAGTAAGTCGTGAGTGGGAACCCTTCACCCCTGGTGGGGGGATATTCATGAAGCTATCAGCTTATGTCTAATTATATATATATATATATATATATATATATATATATCATTTCTTACTTTCGAACCTACAAGGTTCAACCAAAATAAAAAAAACTTATATCGGACTTCCGAAGAAAAATAAAATAAATAAATACATGACATAAAGAATTTCCAGTCACGACCCCCCTTTTCAGTTTTATTCACAATAGGAAAAGAAGAAGATGAAGAAAGGAAAAGGAAGATATGATAGAAGAGAAAAGAGGGAAAGTAAGAAGGTGAGAAAGAGGGAAACTGTTACTGAATATTTTGAGAAATATGGTAAAGGAAAGTGAATAATTATTAAATTGGGATAATTTCCAATAGCTATTGGGTGAATATTTGCTATTAAGGTGATCAAAGGTAGACACATGTTAACCCATACCTCCCAGACCTAGATCCGTGTAACCCCAACTACCGAATTATGCCAATCTAGCTCTGATATAGATGAGAAAGTTTAATTTAACAGTTTATTAAATATTTCCAAAATTCTTGACGAGTATCCAGTACTTGAAGTATAAACGATGAAGTGGACGGCATGCTAGAATTGACCACAGAGAAGAATTTTAAAAAATTGTAATACATATATTTGTCGAAATTTTTTACTTTCAAAGTTTTCTCATGATGATCATTCGTTCAGGCTACTTCGGTCCTTTTTGCTTCCTTTATAGAGCCAACTTAAATTAAGTTAGTATTGACTTTCAACGACTTTAATTGCCAACTACCATTAATTATAGTAAGTCACACATATATGTCAAAAGATTCGGTGCACTTAATACTAAACTTACATTTCACTCACACTCACATTCATACAGGATAATGTACACTTCAGGTTGTATTTAGTTGAATTAAACTAACCTAACTACATTTCTATAGACATTTATTACATTTCAAGAAAACTTAATTCGACAGCACAGGAGAAATTTCGATACATGAAAAGAAAATAATACTAGTGATAACAATATGGTTTATAGACATGCATAGACATTTGTTACTTTTCAATATCTAGTAACACATTTCTATTTGTGGATATATTAAAAGTTGGATTACGTTTAAAAAAATCAACAAAACGAAAGACGAAGAGAGAAAAATTCAAAGGTCAATATTGTACATATTTAAGATTCAGTACAAAGAATACATATCAATGTGAAAGAAGTAAGAAGAAAAACATTGGTTAATCATATAAAAAAAGCACTTTGGTAGCATTTTTATTGAGTCTCTGTCCCAAGAGGAGAAATCTCGACAATTTTATGAGTCCTTTTCTCACGTCGATAGTAACTCCTTCATACACTCTCTTTGTACACTATGATTGGCGTCCATGAGAGTATTTAATCGTTTGTCTTAACTACAGACGAAAGAAAAAATAGTTTCTTCATATTATATATAGTTTTCATTTCGTCACTTGACGCACTTGGTATGAAAATTCAAACTTTATTAAGATTTTTAAAAATGATTGAATCCAGTCCCAGACATTGGGAACATTTTTCCATAATACTATATGATATCTCAATGGAGCTAGGTCTCTGCGCCTATCTAGGTCCTGTGTTCACATTACTAAATTATTAATAAAAATCAGTTCATCAATTTTTTTCTTGGTCTAGATCGTGTAGTCAAAAGGTTCTAGTCACTAAATAGTTAAGTTTCCGATCGTAGGGGAAGGATTTGGGGCACACTCTTTCGTAATTCACTGATTTCGCTATGATCTCGCAAAATAACTTTGGATACGGATTAGGGTTATTTTTACGACCTGTTACTTGTTCTCTTTACATGTAATATTTAACATAATATAAAAAAATTAAAAGTTACGAACATTACTAACAAATCAGTAAGGTGTCATTTATTATAAGTTACGCGGTAATACTTTACAATCACAACTAGTTAGTCAATATAGGGTGTCAAAATCTATGGCAACCTAAAACAACCAGGGTAGATACCGAGCCTTTTACACACATTACTCAATATAATATCTATCTTAGTATTTCGTCGACAATTAAGTTTTACATACCCTTTTCATATTCAAAAAGTATTCACACTTTCTTGGCTCAAAATAAACAGAAACCCTGACTAACAAAATTATTTTTTTCTTCTCATAAGGTTGCAACATTGAACTGTATATATAAACCCGATAATCAATAATAATTCAATTTTCTAAAATCAGCGTATAAAGAAATGGTTGATATTATTTAATAAGTCGACACAAGAAGTGGAAATACAACAAATAGAAAAGGCACGTAACTTTTCAAAGTATGTAAGCATATATATATATATAGACAGAGAAAGAAAAAATCAGGATTATTTGAAATTAGTGTCCCAAACTACTAATACATACACACCGTATAACCAATCAATAGAAAGAAAACCAGAAATCAGTAATCAATGGATATAATTTGTACGATAGATGAACAATAATCAAGCTTCTGGGTATCTGATATCGTATTGTAAATTCTCGTCAGTCCCTCCCATGGCGGGTTGAGTATAGTGAAAAACGGTAGTAAGTAGTTCTGAAAAACCTCCACGAATTGTATCCCTCGATGTCTCAGTTAGTACATACGATCGAAATAACAGATATGAACATTGTATGCTTTCATGAATTTCACAAAAGGGGGGGAAGGTTCAAAAAAAATCTTGAAGTAAGAAGGAAGAAAGAGACAAGATAGAGAAAGTGGCGCCAACGAAAGAAGGAAGGTTGAGGTACTACTCACTACACAGACGAGTGATCGAATTTAAATATATAACACTCACAGAAAAAAATATTCACATATGCCGAAAGAGGGTGGTTTACTTAAATACGTAAACTAGGGGCGTCCTGCTGCCAAGGATGCAAGTCTGTGTTCATCAGATCCCAATCCCACAAGAGTTTGTTTGTAAGATTGAAATCTGAGCCCCGTATCCGGCACAGATTAGCAGGGTAGAACGAGAGGGGGAGAGGACCAGGTAACTGCGTTCCCAATTTTGAAATCTCTAAGTAAAAAAAATGTTCGACCCCTCAGAAGAACTAAGAAGGTTCAAGGACAGTAAAGAAACTAGAGTAAAAGTAATAGCTAAGATATCCCTAACTAGTAATTTGTCAAAATAAAAAAAATAAATAAAGTTAATTTTGGATCGGTGATTTCAGTGACCAAACATCACCGATGGCTACCCTGCGCAGACATGCCAAAGTCTGGGACGTCGTTAATTTCGATCATATAATTAAACTAAGAAAAGAAACGAAAATACTTAAGAGGACTAGGGGTCGACGTCCCGGTACGCAATGGACATAAATATTAATTTAGTGGCGGTTGATTTAATCGGATAGCCCGATCCATTTGCTATATGAACACTGCCGGTAAATAAGGTAGGCAAAGAAAAAATCTCGGAGAGTCAATGAATGTTAAAGGTACAACTGACCAAACCTGTACTTTCCGATGATCACAGGGTATAGCAGTTATTTTTCTTAATTATCATTTCTGTCAACCTTTAAAAGTAATTTTCATGATGCTACCCTATCTGATAAAAGGCTTAAGACTCGGGGCTGTTAGTACGAGGTACTTAAATGCGAAGTAACATACAATTCCCAACTACACATTACTATCCAATAGCAAACTCGGTTGGATGAATGTACTGGTGTAGAAGTCAAAATGCGAGAGATTTTCAGTAAAACATATTCATATTCTCCATATATAATATACACTGGTCCTATTCATTTAAGTACGGGTGTCCTACCATCTCATTCATTTCATATTATAATCGTATTATTAGTATATCGCTACATTTGTTCATTATTTACTCATTTCCACTTGAAGTAATATTTTACAGACACCCTATTACACACATTTACACGCAGGCCATACACATATTTACATTACGCACTAATAAATTTATAATTATCACATTCCGTCACGCTTAAACTACTACACGATAGCATTCATCGAACCACGGACCACGAACATAACATTCATCGATAACATGTTTCGAAGCACCCAAATTATATTTACTTCGCAGTTTAAAAAAAATAATACGTGCATTCACTAAAAGTTAAATTGTCAACGATTATTTTATTTCTGATGTGCTGATAAAACTAAAGCAACAATGGAATTTTTCTACAGCCACGGGAAACTAGAATTTAATATTACATTTTGAAACAAACAGTAACATCATGTGGGCTTTACTTCTATGAAGAAAATAGGCATTCTTGATTTCATTGGATATTTCGATTGCTAATTGACATAGCAAGCTGTAATTTTCAGAACAGTAAGGTCTCATGCTATTTTATATGAATGTACACTCATATGAACCGAAAACCATGTCCACGGGATGTAATTTAAGAATAAGGGGCTAAAATCAAACAACCTAAATCGCTAACTCATGCACTGACGTAATGTCAACAAACTATTGATTACTGAAAACGGACGCGATGGCGCTGTAGTAAGGAAATAATTCGCTGTGTACTAAAATATAGCCTTACACTTGCTAATCAAATCTATAATATTTATTCTTGTTTAGTTACTTTTAGTTAGAAAAATGGTGATGAGTTTACATACGTACATACAATGTCCTCACACAGTAACGTCACACGTTCACACAAAACTACTATCTACACATAATATATATACTAAACTACTAAACCAAACAAGCACCACATAATTACATGCATATTATAGGCAAGTACCTGATATCTTATACTTAAAACACACTACTCTCTTGTTGGTATATAAGGTTGGCTCTATTGAACTTTAGGGGTAAAATGACGAGGGTAACCCTAGATCCAACTGACCTGACCAATTGTTTACAATATGTTTACTAGAAATTGATGCCCTGGGGGCACCTTAACGAGGTTTATTGAGGGACCCTTCCCCTGAGAGGGAAAAAGGCCCTAAAACTAACAATAACTAACTCATTCCCCCGCTAGAACTGGTACGTGGCGTCCTAATAAACAGAAATCCGGAATTTCACAAACTATCAACTGTGTCTTTAATGGAAATGCATATTTTGGGCTCCTAAGTAGTTACCAGTCTTCTTAACTGTTAAATTAGATTAGATGTTACCTGGATTTTCCTTGGAATCTCTATCCCTTCCCCGAAAATATGTGGCAGGAAAACTCACAGGCTGTGCTGGCTGAATCGTCTGTGATTAGAATGAAAACATTGCGCCGAAAACGACAGGGATTGGAGAATTCCACCAATCAGGGCGGAGTCTTCCAGCCGCGAAAATTACAAAACGAATAGAAATTTGGTGAAATCCAGATATAATCGGATCTGAAAGTGACTATGGACTATTGAGAGGGGGTGAGGGAAGGTTTAGTTACCTGACTAAATTCTACATTGGTCTGAAATTAAGAAAATTTATATCCAATGACGGAACTATGTTTCGGTATGACGTCAGCATGGTAAACCTTGTTACTATTCAACTTGTATATGCGAAAATGGGATTTACAGTTAATCAAAATATAACTAAATATGTTATTCAGTGAAAATATGATTTGCTAATGAGACCTTTCGATTTATTACATTCATTTGAAGTAAAGAGGATAAATAAATTGTGTAATTAAACCGATATCGAATTTAATTTTTTTTTACTAGGTACAGGGTGAGTAAAAACAATTGCCATTACTCTCAACTGTAATGCTACTTTACAATTTACCCACATAAATGTAACTATTTCTTCATGACGTCATACTTGTAATTCAATGTTACAGCTGGCAAGTTATATACACAACTTTTTACATGTTTTTGTTCAATAAAGTATTCTAAAGGCATCCAATATTATTGACGACTAGCTGGATATACTTATTCTTCGAATGGAGGCTGTATTTGGAAATCAACACCTGTGAGAGTATCATCATTCATTTCGGCTATCGCAAAAACTGGATTTGACAGTAATATCGGTCATTTGGGGCTGTTTTTATATGTCTAGGTTTCCTCCCTCCCACTTAATCCCAGTCCGCATACAATGGTAGCTCAATTGCAAGTCGGTAATTGAAGTGTCGCCATTGATCTCAGTGACCGCGAAAACTATGGATTTGACACTGATATCGGTCATTTTGGATTAATTTATGTCTCGGTATCTCCTGCCCTCCTCCCCCGCCAGGAAAGCTCCGGCCCTCTGCCAAATAGTGTGAATTTGGAAGTTAATGCAATCCATAGGTGTCCAAACTCCGTAGGTCCATAGGTGTCCATAGGTGCTAATGAGCTCGGCACTCGCGCTCAACCGGGCTCGGGCTCACTAATTGAGCGCAAGCCCGAGTGAGCCTGAGACCCAATGAAATAAGTGAGCACGAGCCCAAGTGAGAGCGAGCACAGTTGAGAGAAATGATCGCGAGTATGAGTGAGCGCGAGCTCACTTGAGATTAGTGAGCGCGAGCCCCAGTAAGCGCGAACCCAATCGAGAGAAGTGAGTGCGAGCCCAGTCAAGAGAGATGAGGGCTAGCCCGAGTGAGTGCGAGCTTTGTTAGGAGAAGTGATCGCGAGTGCTAGTGAGTGCGAGCCCAGATGAGACAGTTGAGCGCGAGCGGGAGTAAGTGCGAGCCCAGTTAAAAGAGATGAGGGCGAGCCCGAGTGAGTGCTAGCTCAGTTAAGAGAAGTGATCGCGAGTGCTAGAGAGCGCGAGCCCAGATGAGACAGTTGAGCGCGAGCGGGAGTGAGTGCGAGCCCAGTCAAAAGAGATGAGCGCGAGCCCAAGTGAGTGCGAGGTCAGTTGAGAAAAGTGATCGCGAGTGATAGTGACCGCGAGCCCGAGTGAGTGCAAGCTCAGTTGAGAAAAGTGATCGCGAGCCCAGTTGAGATAAGGGAGCGCGAGCGCGAGTGAGTGCGAGCCAAGTTGAGAGAAATGATCGCGGGTCCGAGTGAGCGCGAGCCCACTTGAGATTAGTGAGCGGGAGCCCCAGGGAGCGCGAACCCAATCGAGAAAAGTGAGTGCGAGCCCAAGTGAGAGCGAGCCCAGTTGGGAGAAATGATCGCGAGTCCGAGTGAGCGCGAGCCCACTTGAGATTAGTGAGCGCGAGCCCCAGTGAGCGCGAACCCAATCGAGAGAAGTGAGTGCGAGCCCGAGTGATCTCCAGCCCAGTCAAGAGAGATGAGCGCGAGCCCGAGTGAGTGCGAGGTTAGTTAAGAGAAGTGATCGCGAGTGCTAGTGAGCGCGAGCCCAGTTGAGACAGTTGAGCGCGAGCGGGAGTGAGTGCGAGCCCAGTCAAAAGAGATGAGGGCGAGCCCGAGTGAGTGCTAGCTCAGTTAAGAGAAGTGATCGCGAGTGCTAGTGAGCGCGAGCCCAGATGAGACAGTTGAGCGCGAGCGGGAGTGAGTGCGAGCCCAGTCAAAAGATATGAGCGCGAGCCCAAGTTAGTGCGAGCTCAGTTGAGAAAAGTGATCGCGAGTGATAGTGACCGCGAGCCCGAGTGAGTGCAAGCTCAGTTGAGAAAAGTGATCGCGAGCCCAGTTGAGATAAGGGAGCGCGAGCGCGAGTGAGTGCGAGCCAAGTTGAGAGAAATGATCGCGGGTCCGAGTGAGCGCGATCCCACTTGAGATTAGTGAGCGCGAGCCCCAGTGAGCGCGAACCCAATCGAGAGAAGTGAGTGCGAGCCCAAGTGAGAGCGAGCCCAGTTGGGAGAAATGATCGCGAGTCCGAGTGAGCGCGAGCCCACTTGAGATTAGTGAGCGCGAACCCAATCGAGAGAAGTGAGTTCGAGCCCAGTCAAGAGAGATGAGCGCGAGCCCGAGTGAGTGCGAAGTTAGTTAAGAGAAGTGATCGCGAGTGCTAGTGAGCGCGAGCCCAGTTGAGACAGTTGAGCGCGAGCGGGAGTGAGTGCGAGCCCAGTCAAAAGAGATGAGGGTTGAGCCCGAGTGAGTGCTAGCTCAGTTAAGAGAAGTGATCGCGAGTGCTAGTGAGCGCGAGCCCAGATGAGACAGTTGAGCGCGAGCGGGAGTGAGTGCGAGCCCAGTCAAAAGATATGAGCGCGAGCCCAAGTGAGTGCGAGCTCAGTTGAGAAAAGTGATCGCGAGTGATAGTGACCGCGAGCCCGAGTGAGTGCAAGCTCAGTTGAGAAAAGTGATCGCGAGTCCAGTTGAGATAAAGGAGCGGGAGCGCGAGTGAGTGCGAGCCAAGTTGAGACAGTTGAGCGCGAGCGCGAGCCCGAGTGAGTGCAAGCTCAGTTGAGAAAAGTGATCGCGAGCCCAGTTCAGATAAGTGAGCGCGAGCTCGCTCTCAGTTCGCACTCACTTGGACTCATTTGGTTCAGAGCCAAAAAGATAGGAAACGCATTCCATGTGCAGAAGTGAAAGGAAGATTGAAACAACTTACAAAAAGAAGGAGAACATTCTTGAAGTCTGAGCTGTCATTTTATTGTTCAAAGGACTTCAAACATGTTCGATGACTAAAATATATATATATATATATATTTCATGAGGAGATGGTATTTGTTTGAGGCAGGTGTTTATTTTTGTTGTTTTAGTAGCAACTTCCATGACCGAAGTTTTTTTTTGTGTGTGTGTGTGTGTTAAGATTATAAAGTAAGGAAACTGATGACCTTGCAGAGTAGGAAATTTATATACTAGCAACTAATGAAGCTGTGGCTTCATAGAAAAGTCAAGCGAAACATGTACTGTCTAGTTATAGCTTCTTTAAATCCAAATGAAGAAGCGTAGCTCTTAAGAATGTTGAATACCTGCACCATAATGGTTCGTTGAAATTTAACTCCTGTATTATATAATTGTAATATTTATAAATAAAAACTAAAACAAAATTACATTTATACACTGGCGCAAATCCCGGGGGGATGAAGAGGGTTATGTTCCCATCAATCTTAGAATTGGGGTGCTGTCCCCCCAATAATCCAATTTAAAAAGTGTTTTTTGGGGATAAGTGAGATTTGTGTCCGACTGCCACAAAAGAAAGTGAAATGAAATTGATTTCTCTTGGCTTTTCCATTTCACCTTAATGATGTAAAGATTTGAAACTTCATTACATTAAATTTATCATTAATTAGTTACTTTATTTCCAACTATTTGTTTAATTCCTGTAACGATTGCTATAATGCTATTGAGATCACTATCATATTGTTGTCATACATAATTGATTTTGTTTCTTCATAGCTGCGGGGAAGTCATTATTTATATTATTATAAAACAAGTGTAATAAAATTTTAATGTGGATCATTGTGTATGCCTCAGTAGAAACATATCAATTATAAATATGCATATATTCAGATTTCAGAATGTGCTCACGGCACTGATATGTATCACTACTTCATCTAGATCGCCTGATATATACTACAACAGAGTTATTATTATTATTATTTATTTAAAGAAGAAAAAAATTAATATATTGGATGTATCCAATATATTAACAATATACATAAAAATACATAAACATATTAAATTATAAAATAACAATATACAAAATATTAATGTAAATAAAATGAAAGAATAAGAAAAATAACTGCTACAGAAATTAACAAATAAATTTTCTACTTATAAGTGCTATTACTTCTTTAAAGGAAATCGGACTTCCTAGATTCCCTTCATTAGTGGAGTTTAACGTACCCGGCACTCAGAGATGACAAGACTTTGGACTTCCAGAAGTCATGTCTATCTCCCAGTGTTGCGTAACTTAATTCAATGCACTTATTTCTATATTGCGAATTTTTTGTATTTTTTATGCAAAGAATTAAAAAGATAGAAAATGGCTCACATAAGCAAATGCTTGTGTGTGAGCCTGATTCTCGTGTTTTATTTTTCTTATCGTAACGAATAAGGTTTATTCTTACTTTTAGCTAACAATAGTTTTTTTAAACACTTTTTAATTCTTTTAACCACTGTAAAATTAACCTTTTATATGTTTTGAAATTACTTTTATCTTTGATTCGGAGTGGGAGTTCATTATAGATCTTTGGAGCTCTGTAATATGTTTGATATTGAATTATAGATTTACTCGTTGCTCTAATTTCTAAATTTTTGTTTGTCACATTTCTGGTTATATACGTATGTTTTGTTACTTCCAATTTGTTTCTGTTCTTTTTAACATATATTAATACCTTCTGCAAATATAATTTTGAAAGTGGTAGTACTGAAAATTGGTCATAGAGTCTATCTAGTCTACTTTCAAGTCCCTTTTTTAAACATATTCTTACAATATTGTTTTGCTGAACAATCAGAGGTTTTAGATGAGTAGGGTAAGCAGCACCCCAAATTAATATACCATATGTAATTATACTATTTACCAGATCGTAATATACAGTTCGTAATATTTTTATGCTTACAATGTTTCGTAATTGAACAAATTTATATAATAATTTTCTTAGTATTGTGGCGATATGTGTAATGTGAGAAGACCATTTTAGATGCTTATCAATAAATATACCTAAGTATTTTACTTTATTTTCACTAATAAGAGGACTAGTTACATTTTTCAGTATTTTGACAATAATGCAATTTTAATTACATGTTCTCTGGCTGTCCTGTTATAGTTGGTGAAAACGTTATATACCTGGTTTTTTCAGCATTTAATACTAACTGAAGATTATCAAGCCATTGTTTTACTTTCTTCATTTCTGCTTCAGTTTTTTGAATACATCTGTCCGTGTTTTACCAGTAAATATAAGTGAGGTGTCATCAGCAAATGCTTGTATATGCCCGTCCATTTTTAAATTACACAAATCATTTATATAAATTAAAAATAATATTGGGCCTAATACAGTTCCTTGAGGGACTCCTTGTTTTACATATAAATAATTGCTTTGAAAATTACCTATTTGGACGGCCTGTTTTCTGTCTTTCAAGTAACTGTTAAACCAAGATAGCGATATACCCCTTATTCCACATCTTTCTAGTTTATTTAAGAGAATTTTGTGTGATATTGTGTGGAATGCTTTAGCTAGGTCTAGGAAAACTGCAATTACTTTTTCAGTTTTATCAACATTTTTACAAACAATCTCTGTTAAATTGTATACCGCATCTATTGTACTTTTACCTTTTGAAATCCATATTGATTTGAAGAAAAGAATTTATTTTGTTCAAGAAAATTAACTAATCTTCTCTTCATACATTTTTCTAACAATTTAGCACAGTTACTGAGGATTGATATAGGTCTATAGTTATTAGGGTCAGCCTTTGAGCCTTTTTTATATATAGGTTTTATTACAGCAGTCTTAAAATCATCGGGAAATACACATGTTTCTAAGCTTAGGTTAAATATATACTGCAAAGGTTTTAATATATTTGATTTCGTATGTTTCAATACACTTGCTGATAATCCGTCTATACCAGATATTGTTTTTGGTGATAAATCATTTATGAAGCGTTCAATTCCCTGTTCAGTGATTGGAGTGAAGAATATAGAGTTTACTACTTTAGTTTGAGAAATCAAATTCAAATTTATTTTATCATTAATTCTTTGTTAACTATTTTTTTGCCAACACTGGAAAAATACTCTTTAAAACTTTCAACTATTAACATTGGATCACGTTCAAACGTTACTAGACCATTTTTAGTGTTTAGTTCATTTATTTCTACATACTTTTTGTCATTTTTATCTATAATATCTGTTATTACCTTCCATAATTTACTAACATTGTTATTACATAATGTAATTTGTTTTCTATAGTAGTCATTTTTAACTTCTTTTATTAATTGTGTAAGTTTATTTCTATACCTTCTGTAATATTCCTTAAATTCTATATCGTTTTTGTTTTTTATTACTAAACGACTTAATCTATCTCTTTCTCTTACAGAGTTGACTAATCCTTTTGTTATCCATGGTTTTATTTTGCGATATATACTACTTACTTTATTTTGTTAATACGTGAATTACTTATACAATTTTTCATTATTTGGATGAAATTCGAAGTTGCAGTATTAACACAATTAGTGTGTATTACCAGATTCCAGTTACATTTTTTCAATTCTTCATTTAATAAAGTATAATCTATAATTGTTGTTTCGTATGATATTTTTTCCCTCTTTTGCATTGTAATGGGAACATTTATACTAGTGAGAAAGTGGTCAGTTATACTTGTTTGCAACACAGCTGATGTGACATTCAGTGGACTTTGGTACTTTAAAAATGTATGATCTATACAAGTCTTACTATATTCTGTAACTCTAGTGTGTTTATTTATGCATGAAACATAACCATGACTATATAGTAAGTTTAAATACGTGTCTATATTTTCACAGTATTTGTCACTTAATATATCTAGATTAACATCACCTAAAAGCAAAGAGCAAGTTGATGAATTTTTAAGGTCATCATTTAGTGATTTTTGTAGAAATGCTTTCTCATCACCACTTGGAGTGAGATATATAGCTATTATGATACAACATTCTGCATTATTTAAATGTAAGCGCATTCCAGTGGCGTCAGCAAGATTCAGTTCCGTTACCTTGTCAATGTCAACTTGCTTGTTTACAAATATCATGACTCCATCTGCACGTGTTAAAGGCCTATTTGTATAATAACAGCGATATCCGTTTATGTTAATATTACAAGTTGCTTCATTTTTCCATATTTCTGTTAAGACAATTATATCTACATTTATAGAAATATTTTGTAGCAATACTAAAAATTCATCTAATTTTTTTCTAACACTTCTAATATTCAATTGAATAATCGTGATTCCTGTTTTATCACTAAATAATTCATTAAAAGAGTCTATATTATTACAGATGTTAGAGTCTATATTTTGGTATAGGAAAATTTCATTAATTACCTGTTCCATCTTGAGTGAAGTTGACAGTCCTGTTGAGCCACTTAGTTTTGCATATTTTGTAGATCTTCTAGCTTTTTGATATGTTTCACTCGGGATATTTCGTCTTTCCTTAGAAGCACTTTTCCATCACGCACCCAAACAAATCGGAAACCATTGTTTCTCGCGAATTGTTTTGTTTCGTATAGCACTTTTCGATTGCTTGGTGTTAATTGTTCATTAACAAAAACTCGATTGTTCGGGAACTCGGGTTTGACTTCTCATGCTAATAAACTCTTCTTTTCTCGAAACTTCTGAATCCAGTTATCCCTAATTACTTTTGAAGAAAGTTTAGCTATAATTACTTTGGGCTTGTCTTTACTTGATGTGGGCAGTCTATAGGATTTTTGTATGTCTTCACTTTTTGTTATTATTCCAGCTGCCTTCGCTACCTTCATTACCATTTCATTGGTTTGTTCTTCTTTTGTCTCGGGAATTCCAACTATTTCAAAAGCTTCATCTAACTGTTTTTGTTCTAGTTCACTTTCTTTGTCCTCTGGTGTTCCAATTGTTTCTTTCATTTTTTTTGTTTTCTGTTTCCAAAGTTTCCGACTTTTTCGTTAGATCACTAACTGATTTCTTTAGATCACAAATTTCCTTAGTAAAGTCATCAAATTTGTCCGATACAAAGTTTATGGTTTTCTCTAGATCTCGAATATTATCTTTCATTTGCATAATTTTAGACATATTTGCATGAATTTCACTCACTTGCTGCACTAGCTTCTTCAAGTCAGTATCTTAGTTTAGCGTATACTCCGCACTATTGCCCGATTTGCACACATCGCACTTTCACTGTTCTTTTCTTGCTTCTAGTTTTCGAATATTTTCAGCATTTTTCAAGGATGTACATTTGGCGTGAAAATAATTATCACAACCACCGGTACACGAAATAATTTCTTTCAGATTGACGGCTGAAATTTCTTTCTTACAACTATCACACAAGTCAGAAATATTTCCAATGAAAGCAAATTTGTAGGACCTGTTGCACTACACGTCTTGCTTGCACGAGCGCTGACACGAGTGCCGAGCTCATGAGCACCGGGCTCGCGAGTTTGGACACCTATGGATTGCATTAACTTCCAAATTCACACTATTTGGCTGAGGGCCGGAGCTTTCCGGGCGGGGGAGGAGGGAAGGAGATATTACTGTCAAATCCAGTTTTTGCGGTAGCCGAAATGAATGATGATACTCTCACAGGTGTTGATTTCCAAATACAGCCTCCATTCGAAGAATAAGTATATCCAGCTAGTCGTCAATAATATTGGATGCCTTTAGAATACTTTATCGAACAAGAACATGTAAAAAGTTGTGTATATAACTTGCCAGCTGTAACATTGAATTACAAGTAGGACGTCATGAAGAAATAGGTACATTTATGTGGGTAAATTGTAAAGTACCATTACAGTTGAGAGTAATGGCAATTGTTTTTACTCACCCTGTACCTAGTAAAAAAAATTAAATTCGATATCGGTTTAATTACACAATTTATTTATCCTCTTTACTTCAAATGAATGTAATAAATCGAAAGGTCTCATTAGAAAATCATATTTTCACTGAATAACATATTTAGTTATATTTTGATTAACTGTAAATCCCATTTTCGCATATACAAGTTGAATAGTAACAAGGTTTACCATGCTGACGTCATACCGAAACATAGTTCCGTCATTGGATATAAATTTTCTTAATTTCAGACCAATGTAGAATTTAGTCAGGTAACTAAACCTTCCCTCACCCCCTCTCACTAGTGCATAGTCACTTTCAGATCCGGTTATATCTGGATTTCACCAAATTTCTATTCGTTTTGTAATTTTCGCGGCTGGAAGACTCCGCCCTGATTGGTGGAATTCTCCAATCCCTGTCGTTTTCGGCGCAATGTTTTCATTCTAATCACAGACGATTCAGCCAGCACAGCTTGTGAGTTTTCCTGCCACATATTTTCGGGTAAGGGATAGAGATTCCAAGGAAAATCCAGGTAACATCTAATCTAATTTAACAGTTAAGAAGACTGGTAACTACTTAGGAGCCCAAAATATGCATTTTCATTAAAGACACAGTTGATAGTTTGTGAAATTCCGGATTTCTGTTATTTAGGACGCCACGTTACTGCTCAGATAGGATAGACAGAAAGGAAGAGTGATTTTTGATCAGTTAGGGGTTAGGGACAATACGATCTGGTTTAGTGCAATTTGTTTGTGTATTCGGTAGTTGTGATTGTTTTTATTTTTATTTTTCAGTAAGTGCACCTAGTTTTCAGAATTGTAACATTAATCATCATAATGGCAGCTTAAGCTAACGTAAAAGGCTCCTATTCCTTTTCCAAATTGAACCAGTTCTAGCGGGGGAATGGGTTATTTATTGTTAGTTTTAGGGCCTTTTTCCCTCTCAGGGGAAGGGTCCCTCAATAAACCTCGTTAAGGTGCCCCCAGGGCATCAATCTCTAGTACACATATTGTAAACAATTGGTCAGGTCAGTCGGACCTAGGGTTACCCTCGTCATTTTATCCCCTAAAGTTCAATAGAGCCAACCTTATATACCGACAAGGGAGTAGTGTGTTTTAAGTATAAGATATCAGGTACTTGCCTATAATATGCATGTAATTAAATGGTGCTTGTTTGGTTTAGTAGTTTAGTATATATATTGCTATGTGTAGATAGTAGTTTTGTGTGAACGTGTGACGTTACTGTGTGAGGACATTGTATGTACGTATGTAAACTCATCACCATTTTTCTAACTAAAAGTAACTAAACAAGAATAAATATTATAGATTTGATTAGCAAGTGTAAGGCTATATTTTAGTACACAGCGAATTATTTCCTTACTACAGCGCCATCGCGTCCGTTTTCAGTAATCAATAGTTTGTTGACATTACGTCAGTGCATGAGTTAGCGATTTAGGTTGTTTGATTTTAGCCCCTTATTCTTAAATTACATCCCGTGGACATGGTTTTCGGTTCATATGAGTGTACATTCATATAAAATAGCATGAGACCTTACTGTTCTGAAAATTACAGCTTGCTATGTCAATTAGCAATCGAAATATCCAATGAAATGGTTTTCGGTTCATATGAGTGTACATTCATATAAAATAGCATGAGACCTTACTGTTCTGAAAATTACAGCTTGCTATATCAATTAGCAATCGAAATATCCAATGAAATCAAGAATGCCTATTTTCTGAATAGAAGTTAAGCCCACATGATGTTACTGTTTGTTTCAAAATGTAATACTAATTCTAGTTTCCCGTGGCTGTAGAAAAATTCCATTGTTGCTTTAGTTTTATCAGCACATCAGAAATAAAATAATCGTTGCCAATTTAACTTTTAGTGAATGCACGTATTATTTTTTTTAAACTGCGAAGTAAATATAATTTGGGTGCTTCGAAACATGTTATCGATGAATGTTATGTTCGTGGTCCGTGGTTCGATGAATGTTATCGTGTAGGAATGTGACAATTATAAATTTATTAGTGCGTAATGTAAATATGTGTATGGCCTGCGTGTAAATGTGTGTAATAGGGTGTCTGTAAAATATTACTTCGCGTGGAAATGAGTAAATAATGAACAAATGTAACTATATACGAATAATACGATTGTAATATGAAATGAATGAGATGGTAGGACACCCGTACTTAAATGAATAGGACCAGTGTATATTATATATGGAGAATATGAATATGTTTTACTGAAAATCTCTCGCATTTTGACTTCTACACCAGTACATTCATCCAACCGAGTTTGGTATTGCATAGTAATGTGTAGTTGGGAATTGTATGTTACTTCGCATTTATGTACCTCGTACTAACAGCCCCGGCTCTTAAGCCTTTTATCAGATAGGTTAGCATCATGTGGGAATTACTTTTAAAGGTTGACAGAAATGATAATTAAGAAAAATAACTGCTATACCCTGTGATCATCGGAAAGTACAGGTTTGGTCAGTTGTACCTTTAACATTCATTGACTCTCCGAGATTTTTTTCTTTGCCTACCTTATTTACCGGCAGTGTTCATATAGCCAATGGATCGGGCTATCCGATTAAATCAACCGCTACTAAATTAATATTTATGTCCATTGCGTACCCGGACGTCGACCCCTAGTCCAATTAAGTATTTTCGTTTCTTTTCTTAGTTTAATTATACGATGGAAATTAACGACGTCCCAGACTTTGGCATGTCTGCGCAGGGTAGCCGTCGGTGATGTTTGGTCACTGAAATCACCGATCCAAAATTCACTTTATTTATTTTTTATTTTGACAAATACTAGTTAGGGATATCTTAGCTATTACCTTTACTCTAGTTTCTTTACTGTCCTTGAACCTTCTTAGTCCTTCTGACGGGTCGAACATTTTTTTTACTTAGAGATTTCAAAATTGGGGACGCAGTTACCTGGTCCTCTCCCCCTCTCCTTCTATCCTGCTGGTTTGTGCTGGATACGTGGCTCAGATTTCAATCTTACAAACTCTTGTGGGATTGGGATCTGATGAACACAGACTTGCATCCTTGGCAGCAGGACGGCTCTAGTTTAAGTATTTAAGTAAACCACCCTCTTTCGGCATATGCGAATATTTTTGGCTGTGAGTTGTTATATATTTAAATTCGATCACTCGTCTGTGTAGTGAGTAGTACCTCAACCTTCCTTCTTTCGTTGGCGCCACTTTCTCTATCTTGTCTCTTTCTTCCTTCTTACTTCAAGTTTTTTTTTGAAACTTCCCCCGCTTTTCTGAAATTCATGAAAGCATACAATGTTCATATCTGTTATTTCGATCGTATGTACTAACTGAGACATCGAGGGATACAATTCGTGGAGGTTTTTCAGAACAACTTACTACCGTTTTTCACTATACTCAACCCACCATGGGAGGGACTGACAAGAAGGTACAATACGATTTCAGATACCCAGAAGCTTTATTTATTGTTCATCTATCGTACAAATTATATCCATTGATTACTGATTTCTGGTAAATACTAAGATAGATATTATATTGAGTAATGTGTGTAAAAGGCTCGGTATCTACCCTGGTTGTTTTAGGTTGCCATAGATTTTGACACCCGATATTGACTAACTAGTTGTGATTGTAAAGTATTACCGCGTAACTTATAATAAATGACACCTTACTGATTTGTTAGTAATGTTCGTAACTATTATTTTTTTTTAATACTATGTTAAATATTACATGTAAAGAGAACAAGTAACAGGTAGTAAAAATAACCCTAATCCGTATCCAAAGTTATTTTGCGAGATCATAGCGAAATCAGTGAATTACGAAAGAGTGTGCCGCAAATCCTTCCCCTACGATCGGAAACTTAACTATTTAGTGACTAGAACCTTTTGGCTACACGATCTAGACCAAGAAAAAAAATTGATGAACTGATTTTTATTAATAATTTAGTAATGTGAACACAGGACCTAGATAGGTTCAGAGACCTAGCTCCATTGAGATATCATATAGTATTATGGAAATATGTTTCCAATGTCTGGGACTGGATTCGATCATTTTTAAAAATCTTAACAAAGTTTGAATTTTTATACCAAGTGCGTCAAGTGACGAAATGAAAACTATATATAATATGAAGAAACTATTTTTTCTTTCGTCTGTAGTTAAGACAAACGATTAAATACTCTCATGGACGCCAATCATAGTGTACAAAGAGAGTGTATAAAGGAGTTACTATCGACGTGAGAAAAGGACTCATTAAATATTCGAGATTTCTCCTCTTGGGACAGAGACTCAATAAAAATGCTACCAAAGTGCTTTTTTTAAAAATGATTAACCAATGTTTTTCTTCTTACTTCTTTCACATTGATATGTATTCTTTGTACTGAATCTTAAATATGTTCAATATTGACCTTTGAATTTTTCTCTCTTCGTCTTTCGTTTTGTTGATTTTTTTAAAACGTAATCCAACTTTCAATATATCCACAAATAGAAATGTGTTACTAGATATTGAAAAGTAACAAATGTCTATGCATGTCTATAAACCATATTGTTATCACTAGTATTATTTTCTTTTCATGTATCGAAATTTCTCCTGTGCTGTCGAATTAAGTTTTCTTGAAATGTAATAAGTGTCTATAGAAATGTAGTTAGGTTAGTTTAATTCAACTAAATACAACCTGAATTATACATTGTCCTGTATGAATGTGAGTGTGAGTGAAATGTAAGTTTAGTATTAAGTGCACTGAATCTTTTGACATATATGTGTGACTTACTATAATTAATGGTAGTTGGCAATTCAAGTCGTTGAAAGTCAATACTAACTTAATTTAAGTTGGCTCTATAAAGGAAGCAAAAAGGACCGAATTAGCCTGAACGAACGATCATCATGAGAGAACTTCTTCACATTGGATTGAAATTGTTAAGTAGAGAGTGTATGCCATATCGCAAGGCACAGTCGTTTCGATTTTGAATGAAAAATTGGCTGTGAAAAAATCTCTGCAAGATGAGTGCCGCGTGTGCTCAGAGTGGGCAATACAAACGGAATCGTGTGGTCGACTCTGAGGCTGTTTTGGTTCTTTCCCGCCGCAATCCAGAGGATTTTCGGCGTCGTTACACTCAGAGACAAAAGAACGCTCAAACGGTGGATTTTTGACGTCATCACCCAAACAAATGCCTATTTTAAGGTGCTTCCGAAATAAATTTTGTACAGCTTAATAATTTAGAAAAACGCTTAGAAAGATGTATGGAGCTGAAAGGAGATTATGTTGAAAAATAAAAAAAATCCCCCAAAAAGTGTATTTTTCAACTTTTTTTCTAAGTACTTATTGAACGACCTTCGTATCAAATCTAATTACGTAGATTCTTTTCAAAATACTATGTAAAGATCATAATACCGTTTACAGCAATTTGACATTTTGTTCGCCTACTTTGATTCCGATTTCCTGCTGAACGATAGGATCCCAAAAATTGGGATTAGAGCTACTAATTAGCCAATAAATAGCTCATAATTGTGGCATTTGAATTTTGTGGATCGGACTATTCTGAGCGAATGGAGGGTTCTACCTTGACGTCAAGCTAGACTCGCCCATTTTGATTCCGATTTTCCGCTAAACAGTAGCAGCCCAAAAATTGGGATTAGAGCAACTAATTAGCCCATAAATTCCTAATAATTCTGGCGTTTGAATTTTTTCGATCGGACCATTGTAACCATATGGGGGGTTCTAGCTTGATGTCAAACTAGACTCGCCCATTTTGATTCCGATTTCCCGCTAAATAGTAGGAGCCCAAAAATTGGGATTAGAGATCTAATTAGCCCATAATTCTGGCGTTTGAATTTTTTCGATCGGACTATTGTTACCAAATGGGGGTTTCTAGCTTGATGCCAAGCTAGACTCGCCCATTTTGATTCCGATTTCCCGCTAAATAGTAGGAGCCCAAAAATTGGGATTAGAGAACTGATTATCCCATAAATAGTCCACTATTTTGAGATATGTTTCTGTAGTTTTAGTGTTAGTGGTTGGTCTTACTTGACACTGGTGAGTTTTGTGTACCATGTCTCGAGTTTTGTACACCTCAGTTAACCAACTTATAACCACTTGAAAATAGTGCGTATGCGAATTGCTCCAGTGTGTTTAATGCCGACGACGGTAATTGTTTCAATGTTGCATTTTTGTGCACTACCTCCAGTTTATTGTGTAGCTCAGGTAAGAGAGATATGGACTTTTGAAATCTATTATCAAGTTGAATTGAGTTGATTTTAAGTTTAACGTAACTTTCAACAGGAAGGCTATATGAGAGTAGACCTACTGATTAACGTGAAATCCGAACCACATGAGCTTCCGATGGGAATCGAACACGGGTCTCCCGCTCCAAAGGCGCGTACGCTAACCGCTTAGTCACAAAGGAGCTCTGAATTCTATTACCAAGATTTTGTTAAAATGACTAACTTGATTCTTATGCCAAACATCTTTTCTTACAATTTTGTGGCGTTATACCATTTTTGTAGTCCTCTTTTGAACTTTTTTGAAGTTGCCTCTCTCCCGCATGCAAAACAAACGATTGACTTTGATTTCGAGGCGAAATTTATAAGTCAAGGGGGAAAGTCAACTTCAGACAGGTGCACATTGAGTGTTACGTCAAATTTCAATATATTGTTTCTTCAGTGAAATATAACACATTGAAAATTGTGTGTGTGAAATTACGAAGATTGGATATATAGCTTATCTCTTCGCTTATTACCTTAAATATTTTAAGGAAACTATTATTGCTTATTTTTAAATACTTTTATCTAATATTTAAGCCTACTCGTTTGATATATACAGCGTGGTCCGGAAGTGGCGTACCCCTAGTTGGTGTTTTCTGACGGTTTTAGGTTTTACCCACATTTGTTTAGTAACATTGCTTGTCACAGTAAGATGATACAGCAGGATGGAGCACCAGTGCACTTCGCGATTCATGTGCGCCATTACCTGAATCAGACGTTTCCTGACCACTGGACTGGAAGAGGTTGTGTATCTTCTCCAGCTCCCTTTGCCTGGCCTCCAATAAGTCCCAATCTGACTACTCCAGACAATGCTCTCTGGGGTTTCATAAAGCAACAAGTAAGAAACACTCGACATAACACAACGCAGAAATTACGAGCAGCTGTGGAACACGCCTTCATCCTCGTGACTTCGGAGTATCTCCGCAAAACATCTGCTAGAACTTGGCGCAGAATTCAGCCGTGTTACGACATGATTGGTGATCATACCGATGTTTATGACTCTTAAGGCTTCAAGGTAACTGTGTACAGACATTCTACCATAATTAACACTATACTGTTGAAACTAAAGGGGTTGTACGCCCACTTCCGGACCACCCTGTACATTTTTTTCTCTGTGCCGAGTACAAGTATGTTTGTTCCCTACTAATTATTTGATTTGTCAGTGTTATTTAATATTTAAGTACATTTTAACTAAATCTTTTCTTTATAGTTTATTCGGTTTTGTGGTTTCAGTTTTGATATAGTGGTAAGTTTTATTCAACTTGAGTGGTTATTTCTTTCCAAAAGAATAACACATGTATGTTGCGCTGACATTCCTACAACTAAATTATTCCAACAGATGCTTAAATCCCATAAACAGCCTTTCAATAAGATTATTATCTTTATTATTATCCACTTAAAAATGGAGCTGCGATTCAGGCACTTGTTCAGGTTTTTATTTTTGCCTCTGCTTTAGACTAGGTCCATTTAGTTGTAGTGCAACATCTTCAAATTCGAAATTTAACTAGAATTTTGTCCAATTTTTGTCCATTCAAGAAAACATTTTGTACCATTAAAATAAACGAGGAAGGGCAACTTTCAAATTTGGTCACTTTGATCACCTGTAGTGCAACATCTTCAAATTCGAATTTGAACTAGCTCAGAATTTTGTCTAATTTTTGTCCATTTTTGTCCTCCCAAGAAAACATTTTGTACCATTAAAATAAACGAGGAAGGGTAACTTTCAAATTTGGCTACTTCGATCATCTGTAGTGCGACATTTTCAAATTCAAATTTTAACTAGCTCAGAACATTGTATATTTGTAGTCAATTTTTGTCCAATCAAGAAAAAAAATGTACCACTCAAATTAGAAAGGAGGATCATTTCAAAATTGTTTCCACTTTGGTCACCAGCAGTGTGACATCTTTAATTCGAATTTTAACTAGCTTGGCATTTTCCCATATTTTGCAGAGTTTTGTGTCACCAAGCTAGTTAAAATTCTACTTTGAAGATGTCTCACTACAGGTGATCGAAGTGCCAAATTTTGAAATAACGTCCCTGGTTTATTTGAATGATTCAAAATTCTTACTTGGTAGTACAAAAATGTACAAAAATTCTAAGCATGTAAAAATTAAAATTTGAAGATGCCGAACTGCAAGTGATCGATGTGGCCAAAGTTTCAAATGGCCCTCCCTCGTTTATTTAGTTAGTACAAAAATTTTTCTTGGTGGTACAAAAATGTAAAAAATCGGACAAAATTATGAGGTTATTAAAATTCGAATTTGAAGATATCGCCCTATGGGCGATTGAAGTGGCCAAATCTTGAAACTGCCCTCTATTCAGAAACGGACAAAATTCTAAGCTAGTTAAAATTCCAATTTGAAGATGTCGCACTACAGATGATCAAAGTGGTCAAATATTGAAATGACACTCGCTCGTTTATTTGCGTGGATCAATTGTTTTCTTGATTGGGCAAAATGGGACAAAAATTTTAAAAAATCTGAGCTAGTTAAAATTCGAATTTGAAGATGTGGCACTACATGTGATCGAAGTTGTCAAATTTTGACATAAGCCTCCCTCGCTTATTCTAATGGTACAATTTCTTTGGTTGGACAGAAGTGGACAAAAGTTGGGAAAAATTCTGAGCTAGTTATATTTCAAATTTGGATGAAGCGGCAAAATTTTGAAATTGCCCTCCCTCGTTAATTTAATGGTACAAATATTTTTCTTGCTTGGACAAAATTGGACAAAATTTTCAGCTAGTTAAATTTCGAATTTGAAGATGTCGTACTACAACTAAATGGACCGCTTTAGACTAGCTTCAAAACTCTTCATTGTTGTCGGGTTTATTTCTAACATTTGGCTCTGAAATGAGAATTTGAAGTATTTTTGCACTGAGTTTATTTAAGAAGAAAATATTAAATTTCTGTTAGTTCTCAATAGTTTTTAGGAATTAGAGAAATAATCGTTATTTTAACAAGTGGATTGCATTGATAAACTTACAGTGATATTAATTATTTTAATTAACTTCTGACTAAAGAAGAAATGAATGAACTTTATTTAAATGAATAAACAGGAATTTTATTTAAATTCAAGGATTTATATTTCTGTTATCTGAAATCCACAAAACTCGCGATTTGATGCACAAAATTCCACAAATTCACTACTAACATTTAGCGTAAATATCGCTTTGCTCTGCATTGGATACACAGGTACATTTCACATACGCACTATTTTCCACTAAGTGAGGTGATCACATAAACTAAATAAAATTAGTATTAAGGTATTTAAGATAATTTTCTTGGTCGGAATTTTACGCGCAGAGTAATACACATATCCCCTTTTTCCCTGTGGGTATATGTCTGTTATCTCAGATCTACTAAACTCGGGACATGATGCACAAAAATTCACAAAATGAGTATTAATATTTGACACATAAATTGTTTGGCCGGTGTTGTACAGTCACGGGTATTTCAAAGTAGTTATATCGCAGTTATCTGAGGTGCACAAAACTGGGGACATGGTACACAAAATAGTGCAAATTAAGTACTAATATTTGAGAAAAATTGCTTTGGACGGTATTGTACTAACTTTTCTGGTGGGGATACGCACTATTTTCTAGTGGAAATATTTCAGATATCAATCGTGCACAAACCTTGGGTCATGGAGCAGAAAAGTTTACAGGATGAACACTACAATTTGACGTACTACTAGCTTTGGTCACCACTGTACGCACTTGGGCTATTGTTATGCGCAATATTTTCAAGTGTTTATATTTCGTGCATCCGAGTTGCACAAAATTCGGGATATGGTGCACAAAACTCACCCAAAGCAGTACTATCATTGGACATACTAGGAGTGTTGGTTGGCGGTCTACGCACTTGTTCCTTTTGTACACGCACTATTATCAGTAATATTTCCGGTATCTCAGATGCACAAAACTCGGGACATGGTGCACAAAACTCTACAGAAAAAGAACTAACATTTGACATATTAAAACATTTGGTCCGCATTGTACGCACTTGGGATATTGGTATACGCACTATTTTCAAGAGGTTATCTCTCGGGTATTTGATTGCACAAAACTCGGGACATGGTGTACGAAACTCTACAGTAGGAGTACTAACATTTGACATAGTAGAAAATTCGGTTGACGCTGTACGCACTTGAGGAATTGGTATACGCATTATTTTCAAGTGGTTATATTTCCGGTGATTGAGTTGCACAAAACTCGGGACATTGTGCACAAAACTCTAGAGAAGGAATACAAACATTTGACTTACTAAAAGATTTGGTCGGCGCTGTACGCACTTGTTCTATTTACATATGCACTATTTTCAAGTAGTTATATTTCCGCTATCTGAGGTGCAAAAAACTCGGAAAATGTTGCACAAAACTCTACAGAAGCAGTACTAACATTTGACTTACTAAGAGGTTTGGTCGGCGTGGTACGCACTTGGGTTATTGGTATACGCACTATTTTCAAGTGGTTATATTTCCGGTATCTGAGTTGCACAAAACTCGGGACATGGTAAACAAAACTCTACAAAAGGAGTACTAACATTTGACTTACAAATAGATTTGGCCGGCGCTGTACGCAATTCCGTTATTGGAATTCGCACTATTTTCAAGTGGTTATCTGAGGTGCACAAAACTCGGGACATTGTGCACAAAATTCTACAAAAGGAGAATTAGCATTTGCCTTACTAAGAGAATTGGTCGGCGCTGTACGCACTTCCGATATTAGTATACACACTATTTTCAAGTGTTCATACTTCTGGTATCTGAGGCGCACAAAACACGGAACATGGAACACAAAACTCTAGAGAACGAGTACTAACATTTGACTTACTAAGAGGTGTGGTTGGCGCTGTATCCACTTGGGCTATTGGTATACGCACTATTTTCAGGTGATTATATTTCCTGTATCTGAGTTGCACAAAACTCGTGACATGGTGCACAAAACTCTAGAGAAGGAGAACTAACATTTGACTTAATAAGAGATTTTTTCGGCACTGTACGGACTTCCGATATTGGTATACGCACTATTTTCCAGTGGTTATCTTTCCGATATTTGAGGTGCACAAAACTCGAGACATGATGCACAAAACTCTACAGCAAAAGTACTAACATTCGACATACTAAGATATTTGGTCGGCGCTGTACGCACTTCTGATATTGGTATACGCACTATTTTCAAGTGGTAACATTTCGGGTATCTGAGGTGCACAAAACTCGGGACATGGTGCACAAAACTCTACGCAAGAAATAGTGACATTTGACTTACTAAGAGGTTTGGTTGGCGCTGTACCCACTTGGGCTATTGGTATTCGCACTATTTTCAAGTAGTTATATTTCTGTTATCTGAGATGCACAAAACTCGGGACATGGTGCATAAAATTGCACAAAATAAATGCTAACGATTGATGTAATTTTTGGCGGAATCGGTGTTATCCGAACTAAACACCTGGCATACGCGCTATTTTTAAGGAGCTCTATCTCTGTTATTTGAGGTGCACAAAACTCGGGAAGAGGTGCACAAAATTGCACAAAATAAATGGTAACGATTGATGTAAATTTTGCCGGAATCGGTGTTAAACGAACTCCACAACTGGCATACGCACTATTTTCAAGAGACTATATCTCTGTTATTTGAGGTGCACAAAACTCACGAGATGGTGCACAAAATTCCACAAAATAAATGCTAACGATTGATGTAACTCCTGCCCGAATCGATGTTAGACGAACTCCATACCTGGCATACGCACTATTTTCAAGAGATATCTGAGGTGCACAAAACTCGGGACAGGGTGCACAAAACTCTACGCAAGAAATAGTGACATTTGACTTACTAAGAGTTTTGGTTAGCGCTGTACCCACTTGGGCTATTGGTATACGCACTATTTTCAAGTAGTTATATTTTTGTTATCTGAGACGCACAAAACTCAAAACATGGTGCATAAAATTGCACAAAATAAATGCTAACGATTGATGTAACTTTTGCCGGAATCGGTGTTATCCGAACTCCACACCTGGCATACGCACTGTTTTAGAAAGTCAATATCTATGTTATGTGAGGTGCACAAAACTCGGGATGTTGTGCACAAAATTGCACAAAATAAATACTAACGATTGATGTAACTTTTGCCGGAATCGGTGTTATCTGAACTCCACATCTGACATACGCACTATTTTCAAGAGGCTATATCTATGTTATGTGAGGTGCACAAAACTCGGGATGTTGTGCACAAAATTGCACAAAATAAATGCTAACGATTGATGTAAATTTTGCCGGAATCGGTGTCAGACGAACTCCGCACCTGGCATACGCACTATTTTCAAGAGGCTATATCTCTGTTATTTGAGGTGCATAAAACTCGGGAGGTGGTGCACAAAATTGCACAAAATAAATACTAACGATTGATGTAACTTTTGCCGGAATCAGTGTTATCCGAACTCCACACCTGACATACGCACTATTTTCAAGAGGCTATATCTATGTTATGTGAGGTGCACAAAACTCGGGATGTTGTGCACAAAATTGCACAAAATAAATACTAACGATTGATGTAACTTTTGCCGGAATCGGTGTTATCTGAACTCCACATCTGACATACGCACTATTTTCAAGAGGCTATATCTATGTTATGTGAGGTGCACAAAACTCGGGATGTTGTGCACAAAATTGCACAAAATAAATGCTAACGATTGATGTAAATTTTGCCGGAATCGGTGTTATCTGAACTCCACATCTGACATACGCACTATTTTCAAGAGGCTATATCTATGTTATGTGAGGTGCACAAAACTCGGGATGTTGTGCACAAAATTGCACAAAATAAATGCTAACGATTGATGTAAATTTTGCCGGAATCGGTGTCAGACGAACTCCGCACCTGGCATACGCACTATTTTCAAGAGGCTATATCTCTGTTATTTGAGGTGCATAAAACTCGGGAGGTGGTGCACAAAATTGCACAAAATAAATACTAACGATTGATGTAACTTTTGCCGGAATCAGTGTTATCCGAACTCCACACCTGACATACGCACTATTTTCAAGAGGCTATATCTATGTTATGTGAGGTGCACAAAACTCGGGATGTTGTGCACAAAATTGCACAAAATAAATACTAACGATTGATGTAACTTTTGCCGGAATCGGTGTTATCTGAACTCCACATCTGACATACGCACTATTTTCAAGAGGCTATATCTATGTTATGTGAGGTGCACAAAACTCGGGATGTTGTGCACAAAATTGCACAAAATAAATGCTAACGATTGATGTAAATTTTGCCGGAATCGGTGTCAGACGAACTCCGCACCTGGCATACGCACTATTTTCAAGAGGCTATATCTCTGTTATTTGAGGTGCATAAAACTCGGGAGGTGGTGCACAAAATTGCACAAAATAAATGCTAACGATTGATGTAACTTTTGCCGGAATCGGTGTTAGACGAACTCAACGCCTGGCATACGCACAATTTTCAAGAGGCTATATCTATGATATGTGAGGTGCACAAACTCGGGATGTTGTGCACAAAATTGCACAAAATAAATGCTAACGATTGATGTAAATTTTGCCGGAATCGGTGTCAGACGAACTCCGCACCTGGCATACGCACTATTTTCAAGAGGCTATATCTCTGTTATTTGAGGTGCATAAAACTCGGGAGGTGGTGCACAAAATTGCACAAAATAAATGCTAACGATTGGTGTAACTTTTGCCGGAATCGGTGTTAGACGAACTCAACGCCTGGCATACTCAATATTTTCAAGAGGCTATATCTGTGTTATGTGAGGTGCACAAAACTCGAGAAGTGGTGCACAAAATTGCACAAAATAAATGCTAACTATTGATGTAACTCTTGCCGGAATCGGTGTTATCGGAACTCCACATCTGGCATACGCACTATGTTTAAGGAGCTATATCTCCTTTATGTGAGGTGCACAAAACTCAGGGAGTGGCGCACAAAATTGCACAAAATAAATTCTAACGATTGATGTAAATTTTGCCGGAATCGGTGTTAGACGAACTCTAGTTCCTGGCATACTCAATATTTTCAAGGGGCTATATCTTTGTTATTTGAGGTGCACAAAACTCGGGAAGTGGTGCACAAAACTGCACAGAACTCGGTCTATTAATTTATATATGTTTTTCTGATTTTCCGGCTGGACGAACCGCTGAAAAATTGCGGTTCCTGCCGATTCCTGGCATACCGCTGAAAAATTTAAATATGAAAAATTTTAGGTTTCTTAAGGTGCACAAAACTCGAGAGTGGTGCACAAAACTGCACAAAATGTTGGTATAAGTTTTGTTTGAATTGGTTTCTGACGAACTCCAAGTTAACGGACCTTTTACGTGTCCCGGTAAACGTTTACCTGAGACCCCCTGGTTCGAATTTATAAAAAAGGCGCTTGAACCAAGGTATCCGTGACCAATATTTCAGACGCGGGGGGGGCAGGGGTAACGGGTCAGGTAAAAATGATCAAAAATGACCGATATTTGTGTGAAATTCATAGTTTTGTCTACATTTATGTTTTCTTCTGTTTAGTAATACCTTGGTAGATGGTTTTATTGTGATTAAAAACAGGTTAGTTAATGGTTGTATTAAGTATCAACCATGCTTACTATTAATGTCATCCCAAATGAAACACATCTACGTTGTCGAATATGCATTCACACTAAATAGGTTCTTTCTTAGAAATGCTTAATTGTTCTTTCATTGTTCAGTTTGTTTATATAGATATTTTATCTGATCCGTGCTAAGAACGGTCAAAACAGCTATTATATAACAAGGTGTATGTATGTATGTGTGTGTGTGTGTGTTCCAAAATAATTCTCATATGTCTAGAGCAAAACGATCGATATTAATATTTGATGCATAGTTCCGGTGTCGCTTAGGTAAATAGTGTGACTTTCAATTCCGCTTAAGTTCAATTAAGCTCCCATTAGCACTCAGGGTGGGTACGTAGGGACATAGAAAATCGGAATGAGTGTTGAATCAGAAGTTTTCAGCGTCGCAAAATTAATTGCTAGCAGTTGTAATGGCATTTAAGACCAAATTTACCCCCAACGGCGCTAATACCCCCTTAGCCCTCCTAGGAGAAGTGGGAGAGGCTGACATCAAAATGATAAAAGAAGATCGATATTAGTGTCGAATCCATAATTATGGGATTATGGATAAAGAGAGGCACTCCGGATGTCATGAAAGTGAAGCCTCCATTCGCGTTCTGAAGGAGTGTGAAATTGTGACATGTAAAAGTAATTGAAAATGACCAATGTTAGTCTCGAACCCATATCTTTCGGGATCCCAAGTTCATTGGAAATAGTTCTGATGACTTTTACGTTTAAGTTCAACTTCCAGTAAAGGTAAGATTCCCGAGCACATCTAATATGAAGAGTCGAAGGGAGTAACATATATCTACAATGATTCAAAACGACTGATATTAGTGTACAGCCCATAGTTTCGGGATCACCGAGATACATAACAACACTTCTGGTGCTATTTAGCCATTTCAGCTTGATTTTGAATTAGCAGGGGTAGTATCGAAGGTGTTGCCCGCATAGTTGTAAATATTTTAATATATATATATATATATATATATATATATATATATATATATATATATATATATATATATATATATAATGTATATTCCAGCGTAACTCCGGAATATCTGAAGCAACTTTTATCAAACGTGGTAGACATAATACTTTCAGTCTAAGAAAAAAATATTGTGGTAGTAAGATAGCCAAAGGGATGGAAGTTGGGAGGAACGACATGTAAAAGAATGTAAAACGACTGATCGTAGTGCGTTATTCATAATTTTCTGGGTTCTTGTGATGAACAGTGATGTACTCAATGACATTTACGTCGAAGTTCATCCTCATCTTCAGAGGATGAGAAGCTTGGAGATCTGAAATATAAAATGTCAAAAAATACTGAAATGTTTGTCGAACTTATAGTCTTCGGGGTAGGGAAAGCGTTTCTAATAACTTTGGAAAGTAGTTTATATCCACTTCAAGATGGGCTGTTTAATTATATACATTTTACGCCGTGAAAAGAAATGATCTCACCTAGTATATGTATCAAGCCAACCTTCACAATCGAGGAAAAACTGTGTGGATGTATGTTTCGTCATTTAAATGAAATAAAACATGTTAAACTCAGAGATGGAGTGGGTCGGTGGGTCCAAAGGGTCAAGATTTGTGAGTGGATCAATTGATCGTGGGTCAATAGGATGTGACCCACCGCGAAACATCACTCAGCGTGACTCACACTGATACACGGACCCATTCTGCTCAGTGGATTGTAGACTGTATCTTCTGAACACTGTTTGTCTACGTTTTACTTTGAAGAACTTCATTTCTATTATGTTGTATTCGTATCGAATGAAAGAGGAAATTCAGGCAATTTTTGATTTTGATATTTGCAATTGTAATTATAGCAATAGGATTGACTACTTTTTTTTTGGGACACACGCTGAGAGTTTTTATAGGAGCTAACTATTGGAAAAATGTTTTGTTACAAATGTAACCTCTTTAGTCAGTGCACATAATAGTGTGGATCATGTGTCAGAGATTATGACGATGGATTTTAGTAGGTCAGAGTTGATCAGAATGGTTCAGAGTGACTTATAGTGGATCAGTGTGGGTCGCGGTGGTCGTGGGTCAGTGTGTTATTTATTACGATATGTGGTAGGTCAATGTGTTGTGAATCAAGTTTTCATTCACCCGCCATGTCTGGTTAACATTATAGTAAAGAGGAGAGGTTCCGCAGGTACAATCCGCGGCAAAAACCCTGCAACATGAGGATGTAAGTTTATTGTGAAACTATGCCTAACAGCACAGGGAATGAGCATAACGTCTAAGTGGAACGAATCACGCCAGGATAAACCTCCTTCCGTGCACACTTATTTTGGAGGAAAAGACTTCGTCATTTCATAATAAACTTATATGCTCATGTTGCAGGTATTTTTTGCCGCGGATTGTACACGTCGGCAATTTTACTCAAATTCTGTACATAGATAGTACACCACCAGGAAGCAATATATCTGAAACGGTTCACGGTATCACTTCATAAAACTCGAGATAGAGGGATTTTTCTGTTTGGATAAATTAAGAACTCAATAATTTATCCTTCTGCAAATAGTCTTTCTTCATCGTTTCCGTCGCGAAGTCGGAACAGTACGTGGCTAGTAAACATAAGGTTGAATGTTAGTGCCTACCTTAGGGTATTTTCTTTTTTTCTTAACTGTTTTGTAGACTCATCACAACATAAATAAATCACCCATATATTTAACATATTTTGGGGGAGTAATTTTGTGGCTCATTGGTGTGTAGTCGCGTCTCTGTCAGTGGTGGTAAAATTTTCAAAATGAAACTGGGTCCATCGAGGACCATCGCTGAGAGGCCAACCATTTTTGGCGATTTCTCGATATTTGACCGTCTGTGTTCCACCGACGCTTACAGCTTGGAGTAGTGAACGATGTAATTGCCTTCTAAACTTCACGACTGCCGACGTCAGCAGTCAACTAGATTCAGACCGTCTATCGTTCATGTTTATACACGTTGATATAATAACAATAATAATAAAATAAGTTGCAGTAGTAGTAGTATCTTTGGTAATAGGATAATTCTATTGTCTATGTATTGTCTAGGTAGGACTACGCACAGGATTTGGCTCGTTTTGGTTTCACTCGACCCGAAACTTGACCCTAATCCTAATCGAGTTGGAGGAAAATTTTCACGCCGAGTTCTAGAGTAGACCTCAAAGATGTCTGTTTCGAGTCGAGTTGAGTTTCAACGAAAAGTCGTTCGTACCTATCCCTACTAATGAGAGCTTAATCGGAGTTAAGCGAAATCGAAAGTCACACTATTTACCTAAGTGACCCCAATAACTATAAATTCGACACTAATGTCGATCATTTTATATCAATATTTTATATGTATCCTCCTCCCATTCGCCATAGCTAAGCCGACATCACTCTTTTCTACGCTATAAGAAATATTGTTAAAATTACTCTAGGCCAGCGTTTCTCCACCTAATTCATATCCGATCCTCTTACCAGCGACCTCGTTATAATTTACGTTTTATAATAAGCTTGTGTGAGACATCTAACATATCTATTTCTATACGAGTAGAATCAATTTCTTGTTTATAGTAAACAGTGCCGTGCCATGGAGAATCTACGCCTGGAGCGAGAGTATACGACGATGTCCCCATACATATGAGTGAGGTCGCCAGACTAGGAGCTAAGCGTGCCAAATTTTCAAAAGTAAACCCTGCTTTTCCTTGATTTTGAAAATTTTTATTACATTTTTCCTTCTATTTTATACACGTGCACATACATGCAGTATCCCAACATAAGTAACACATTTCCTCCGAATTTTCTGCACCCTTTCTTCGGCGCCCGGCGCTGTGCCCCCACGGCACGGCACTGATAGTGGATACATTAACAGTAATATATTCCCTACGATAAAGATCCAGGTAAACTCCTTCATTGAAAAGGCCATTAAAGTAGCTGATCTAAGCCCGCAACTTCTTGAATAACTAATAGAACTGTCGTGCGACAAATCCTTGCAACTGTTTTCTGTAACGCATACTTGGACTAGTTCTCCCTCATGAGGAGGGAGGAATATCCTGGTCTGGTATCTGCTGCTTTAAAAGTAATAATTCAATTTGCAATATCGTACATATGCGAAAGTGGTTTTTCTTCCATGGTAAACATTAAAACAAAGACAAGAAATCACTTACCAGTTGAAAATGGCTTGATAATGTGCGTCACAAAGATTGAACCTGGCATTGGTACACTAGTAAAATTACACCATGCTTAGGTATCTCATTAGGTTTCAATTTCAATTGTATTTCAATATATAGGTTTTGCTGCACTTGTATTTTTCTGGTAGTTCAATATACAGTTCTCATTAGTTTCATATCATATTTATTTCATTTAAATTCATTTTCAAACCACTCTGCACCTTTTAAAAATGTTTAGTATACTTATTTTTTGCTGTTTTTACAGTATGTATAAAAATAAAAGTATGTCTACCAGAACAAAGTCAAAATAATATTTTAAGTGATTTCCGGTATTAGAATCTAACTCTCTTCTGCTTATCTTCGCGACCCACATTCAAACCTCTCGCGACCCCCTGGTTGAGAAACCCTGCTCGAGGCATACATGAGTTCTACTAGAATAAACACATACATATATACATTTTATATGTATAAATACAGATAAGAGAGCTGAGAGAGAGTGATTGAGGTATTACCGCTCTCAATCTCTTCATGTGACCTTCGCGATTCGTGAATTTCTTACGTGATAGATTGGGGCTAGGTACTCATTTGTCTTGAACCACGATCCGATTTTGGATATGCTCTACCTAAATCACATGGTGTAATGCGAATATTAAGAAGTTATCTGCGTATGAAAATAACTGCAAATAAATACATTTCATAACTTATTTATTGCTATCACACGATATTCTTAATTTGTATTTAATATTCACACATAACATACCGATGTTCTGTCAATACCTGAGATGTTATATTTTAAACCAAATAATTACATATGTCGTGAAATGATTATATATATATATATATATATATATATATATATATATATATATATATATATATATATATATATATATATATACAACTGATGTATTTGAATGTAATTATTTTACATAATTTTCATGCATTGAAGAGAAAAAAATAGTTGTCACCTGAACGGGTACCGAACTCACGAACTGATGATTTGAACGCTCAGGGGTCTACAACTGAGCTAACATGACCCCTCTTGTGAAGCGGCTTCTAATGAAATATAACTCAGCTCATGCGTAAATGTTCTTTGTGTGGAAATCACAATAAAGGGATGAAAGTGTGAATACATAGTTTCGAAATATTGTATCATGAAGTATTTCAATGTTACTTTTTGTTCACTTAATATCATTTTAACATGTCTTATTATATTTAACAAAAGGATAAACATATTTGTACATTCTTCCCCGATTGCTAAGGTTGACGTGGAGGCTCGAACCAACAGCTTTTAGATTACTGTTTTACGAAGAGACCCGAAGTTCGACTTCGAGAGCGTTCGTCTCAAAAGAGCCATCATCATATCGCTTAATCTGTTTTTAATATGATATATGTTTTATTACGTGTAAATTCAGTATTCCTTGCATTACAATTCATTTTTTAAACAGCTTTCCGTATTTATAATTATTCCTTTACGAAAAACGTTTTTAATATTATTATTATTATTACCATTTTGAGATTTCTTTTGCGAGTCGTTGGCCAAGACATTCTCCAAAATAGGCGTGTCTTGCAAGTAGCCAATCACATGTCAGGTACTAACTTTTACCTATTGCTTCCTGCTCACAGCTCAGAGCATTGGTAACTATGGATAGACGTATAGCAGTAATTGCTTTATGGGAGTTGGAAGGCTATTCTGCAACTGCAGCTAGCAGGCGTTGTAGGTGTCCCGGCCTCTCGGGAAGGCATTGGATTCAGAAATACGATGCTACAACTCAGACTGGCAATTTACGATCACCTGGTCGTCCACATATGTCAACCGAATCGAAAGATGAGAGATTAGTAAACGAAGCTCGGTTAGATCCTCTAAGGACGTCTAGACAGCTAATGGAAACTTCACACTTTCCTGGTAATAAGCATACAGCTCTGCGAAGGCTACTGCTGGTGGCAGTATTGCTGCCGTGAAGCAAAAATTGTCAGGCGAACACAAAATTTACCGTCTCGGGTCCGCACATGTGAATGTAGGTCGCAACTAGAAAACGTAGTTTTCTGAGATGAATCAATATTCACAACATCAAACGAGGGATACCGTTTTGTGCATCGTCCGAGAGGCACCCGATATGAACCTGGTTATGTGGCTGCTTGCAATCGCAGTAGGAATGTATCTATTTCATGTTGGGGTCGGATTTCCACTCGCGGAGCAGGCAGCTTCACAGAATTGAAGGATATCTAGACAGTGCTCAGTACTTAGACATTATGAATAATATTATGTTGCCATCTGTACGAGTATTTCACCCTGATGGTGTAATTCAGTTCCTGCAAGACCAGTCGCCAATACATACTTCCCATGTTATTCAGGAATGATTCGCAGGGCAGCCTGAGATTGATTTAATTGAGTGCCCGCCTCGTGAAGCAGACCTCAATCCCATAGAAAATATGTGCGCAGATGTGAAGCGTACTCTAAGGGACAGTTGGCCTGAGGCAGTTCCACCAAGAACTCGGGAGAACCTGTGGTTTCTTGTTTCCGAGGCATGGCCGTAGGTAGGGGAAGGAGATAGATTTGTCACCAATTTAATAGATTTCATGCCCAGAAGAATGGATTGTGTAATAAATTCATATGTCTTGTACAGAGTGTTAATGTCATCGCCTTAATTCCCGAAAACAGTCCTTCTCAGGGCTATCTGAACGTTTCTGAAAATATTTCTGGAAGTAAACTACTCCATGTATCCGATTTTTGTGCAATTCTACTAACAAAAAAAAAATAATGATTCGCTGCAGCGTTGGAACTCAAGACCTCACATTGACAAGAACGTACTCTACCAGTGAGCTAACATGGACCCATAATCCCTATGTGAAGAAACACGACTTTCAATTTCCGGTGTTCGATAACAATGATGGCCACATATGTTGCAAATGCTGTATTCAACTTACGATATTCCGCAACACACACACATACACAAAGCGAAAGAGAGAGAGAGAGAGACATACACACACACACACATACACACACACACCCACACACACAGAGAGAGAGAGAGAGAGAGAGGGAGATGAATATATAAAAGCATATAAACGTGTTCGAATGAAACTCTGAATAACGACATTCCGTTCTTAAGAGAATTTGTGTTTCTTGTCGTAACTTTAAGAGGGCCGGGAAAAGTTGTGGAAGCAGGATCTGACTTTGGATACTCTGTTTATACACTTTCTATATCCGTAAGAGTATACTCTATTTCACGAATGTAAATGACATGCTGTAATGATTATATTGAGAAGTAAGATCTGTAAGACAAATAGCTGAAAATAAATACACTATATAATTTATTTATTGCTATTAAACGATTTCCTTAACTTGTGTCTAACATTCTCATATATAATACCGACGTATTGGGAACACGTATCTCAGATGTTATATTTTAAACAATAATTACTATGTTCTGCAATGATTATATATATGTAATTGATGTATTTTAAAGTAATTATTTTATGTAACTTTTCATGCATTGCGAAAAATAAAATTTCATAAACAAAGGATTGACGTAGGACTCATAACCCTACGATTTGAAATCGCTGCGCTAATGTACGCACTCATCATAATATGCTTCTAGTGATGTATAACGAACGGCACTCTAGACAATGATGTTCATATGCACTGCAAACGCTGTTTTTGTTCCACTTTGACTTTTATTTTAGTACTCAGGCGAGAGTTATGTTCTATGTCTTAACTATGAGCATTCCTTTACATATGGAAAGATTTCTTTACGTATCTAAATGTTCTTTTATTTATGAAGAGCTAAATGACAAACAAGCATGCCCTGACATTAATACAAGATTTCGAAATATTTTATCATTAAGCATTTCAATCAATGTAGTTTTTTTTCTACACTTTATAACAAGTCTTATTATATTCAAAAGAAGAAAAACACATCTCCAAACATTTTCCCGATTGCAAAGGCTTGCTTGGAACATGGCAACATGGTTTACTTTTCTCCGAAGATACCCGAAGTTGGACTTAGAAAATGTTTTGCTCAAAACAGAAATAAGGAATGCACTCAACCTCTTTTGAGACAAGCTGTACATAGGATTAATTTTTAACATTCATGAGAGAAGCAATATTTTTTTTTTCTTTTGGAAGTACAGAGATTCTGAAGCAAGAAAGAGAAACATGTTCTACATCACATTGTTGCTAACTGAAAGCTATAAATATATGTCGTCAGAGAATTTGTTTTTTAACCCTAGGAACACAAGGGGAGGGATTCGAAGGTCCACAAATTATTTCTGGTATGTTTTCTAACATTTCTAATTTCATAAAAAGTCTTTAAAACCGATATTGTCAAGGTTGGCCCCATTAATCATAAAACGTACTTGCTTTTTTTTAGTGTTTTGTTTTTTTTTCTATTTATAAATAAAGAAAGTGTTGTGGGCCTCAGAGGATCCCCCCTTGGTAGTACTAAGGGGCTATTCGCCGCATACACTAACTGCTATATTTCAGTATTTTGGCTACTTATTTTACTTTGCTTTGAAACAATTTTGCTATTGCAACATGCAGAGTAACTCTGAGCTATTATTTCGATTCAGTGTTGCCAACTGCACGTTATAAAAATTAGTATATATATTTTTCCCATTATTTTTGGCATCTAAATGTTATATTTTCTATTAGTTTACACACATCACGAATAAACACAAACACACACACACACACACACACACATATATATATATATATATATATATATATATATATATATATATATATATAAAGAGAGAATCAAGTTTCAATATTTTGATTAGTGATTTAAAGAAACTATGCCTTGCCGTGAATCCCTTGTAATATTCATGATGCTGTACTGGTATTCTCGTACACTGCATCTCTGGTTACATTCCCTATAGTGTCTAATGAACGTCCCCCACACTGTCCATCTTTTCGTGGAAACAAAATTTGAAAGAATTTCGCAATTCCAAAGATAACCGGGATGGAATAACACACGATTACTCCTGAATTTATTGGAATACTGAAGTATACCTCACTCGTCGCCATTCTACCTCATTTTACTGTACCACACCAAAATGCTTTTAGAAGCCGCCTTTGTACACATACTACACTGTACTAAGTTGCTATTGATCTATTTGATAGTTTTTCTACACAAACAAATAAAATAAATAGGTCATATTTACTGACATAAATAAAATAATGGTAACTTAAACAATTACACACATATAATTGTCAACACTGTACTTACAAACCTAGTAGTAATAGAAAATAATAATATATGATGTCTTAGACATCTCGAGTTCATATCAGACAAAATACATTATTTTCCCCGGAGAAATAATGACCTTTAAGCTGTGGGTCTCAGAGGCCCCCCCGTTGTTGTTCCATGTAATCCAAAAATACCTTACTGTTCCTAGGGTTAATAATGAAAAGGAAGAGGAGACTACGAATCATGAAGAAATTACAGAAGTGTCAACGACGTTTTCTGCACCGAACTTGTAGACAGCAAAGCCAGAAATTTAATTGTTTTCAAATCTCTTTGTTTTCTAGTAACTGCTTGCTAAAATGTCAGATATAATATTTGTGAACTCAGGGACTCCCTGGAGCTTAGCAAGTTGGAAACTCACCGCGTGTGATTTGAAAGCGAATCTATATTTTCCGTAATTTTCCTTGTTTCATCTTAAAAGCCCTATTCCGCTATTGCTTCTGTAGAACGTGCCCTTAAAGTAATTTGTAGTTTATCAATTGGTACTTCGTTAGGTGTGAGAGTGATTGCTTCTCAAGTTAGAAAAATACTCTCTTGGTATAGAAATACATAAAGTGGTAGCCAATTCAACTTCTGTATTTTGTTTCTGATGTACCGGTACCGTATAAATAATTTATGAAATGAAATATTTAGAGAAATCATCAGTAAATAAATTTTAAAAAAATATTAGAAAAGTCTGTAACATTTCATAAGGTCAATGCTTTTCATAACTCATCACACAGAGGAAATGCATCCCAAGTAATGCACATGGAAATAGGAAGGAAGACAACATTACGAAATGTTCGTAAAAGTATTTTCCCGTGAAAATTAATGTAAATGTTTGAAAAGTCTTTTTGTATTAGAGTGTGTAATTGTCTGGTTCTATATTTAACATAGTCCATCGTACTACAAACACTTTTCGTTTGATACCATAATTGTTTCCAAAGTCCTACATGTTCCTTTAGTTTGTGTGTTCTGGCTCTTATCTGAATATACTCTGTATCTATCAGGAATTTAAAAATTAGTTATTATTGATTTTCGTCAGCACAGTATCGTTGGTTTTACGTAACAAAGGTTGTAAGCCACGTCAAAGATAATTTATTAGATATTTTAAAATACTTTTTTAGGAAGTATGACAATAGAAGTATTTTAATTGCCATTTGTTGCAGGAAAATGAGTGTGTGTATATAGAATGAAGAGAATCTACGTTTCTAGGTACAATTATGGAAATAACAGTTCCCATAGTCGAAACCTTTTTGAAATATCTTTTTTAAATACACTTTTAAATAGCTTCTTAAGTTCCATTTCATTGCCATTTTGCAGAAATCACTAAGTCCAAAATATTAGTTTTGTGATATACCTGTCTAAAGTTAGAAAATCATTGCTAAATTCTTTCTCGCGACACTAATTATTGCAAATATATGTTTTATGTTACTTTCTAGTCTTTATGTTGTACAGTATTTTTACTTCTACATTTAAACGTAATCTATCTGTTCTGCTGTTGCTCAGAGTTTCTCAGATTTAGGGACTTAGTGACTTCTAATAGAATGTGAATGTAACGCCGACGATTTGCTCCATGTGCTTGGTCTTCAGGAAATGCACACATACTAAAAATCGGACGACACTGTGTGGGCATTACACAAGAAGTAAATTTGATAATAGAGGATCACGCAACAATAAGCTCAAACCCTGATATATAGTTCTGAAACGTTGTTATGGAGAGGGCAAGGGTACGAGTACATGTATCGTCTTCATTTCGGATTTTATGTTGCTAAGGTGCTTGGTATGCATCCTTGAGATCTGAGTACCGATAGGGAAACCGCAGCTTTGGTAACATAACCGAATTTGCACCATATTTTAGTAAATGAAGAATTACAAGGTTCTGGTTACATAAGTTTCTAATATCTAGGACTTTCATGTACTATATCGTAGAACATTTCATCTACCAAAACACGACGCATATCGAGCCATATTACTACATTGGAGGTCGATGTAGCGATATCCTGGTCTGCTTGGCAAACATCCACTTTTTTCCCATTACATAAAACGCAAAGTTTCTTCAACTAAATTGTTACGATTTTCCACTACAATTCAACTTATTTTCAGAAAAGGCTTTTGGCGACTTAAAACTACATATTGACGCATTTAAACCAGATTTAGAAGACTTTCAACAAATTTTAAAATTTTCAGCTATTTTGAAACAAGATTTTGAGGATATTGCACTACGTTTCAACCCTTTTAAGTACAAATCCACGTTTTCTCAAGACAAATTACCTTCTAAATCGTAATAATTGGATGTCAAATCAATAAAATGTCAATGTAGAGCAAACTGTGGAGTAAAGGGGTTTTTCAACGTTAATACTTAATAGGCTTTAAACGTTTTGGAAAAATTACGTTCCACGTTATGTCAACGTACGTGTGCTGGGTTAGTTAATATAATAAATTTCGGAAACGAGTTATTGTTGTAACAGTAAATGAACAGAGTAGGCCATTCTTTTTTTGTTTTTGTTTTTTTGTGTGTGGAATTTGTCTATACCACGCTGCTTATTATATCGTAGGCACCAAGCTAACCAAGAAATGGCCGTTTACTCAAAAAATTAGTACGGCAAATTAAGAGTTGTCATACGTAATGCTTTGTGACAATACCTTCTTCTTGCAGATTTTACACCTAAAATGCTAAATAACACATAGCATGAGCTGTAAAAAGCTAAAATATGGCAAATTTTAGGCATTAGGATAGCAATTTAAAGTTTTAAGATCACGTCGAGTAGTCAGAATAATACCAACGATCATCAGTATAAAATTAAACTTTTCACGGAGACTATTGCTTACGACTTAAAGATGAAACCACGAATAATGTTACTAACAGTTCGTTCGAATTCTACAAGCGTACATATTGTAAAAGTATCAGGAAAATTAAACTCACTATGTAGTCTATCGAAATGTCGACAAATTGGCTTGCCTTGTTGGATCTACAGCTTTATCTGAAATCTAAATCAGATGAGCTCCCTCCAGGAATCAAACCAGCCAGTGTCTCGTGCGTCGAAAAGACATCCAGTTACTACAAATTTCTTAGCAGTCTTAAAGTAGGGACGTTCAGGATAGGATTATTGGTAATGGGTAATCCTTTAGTTAGCACAGGAAACTAATAGCTCGCAAGAAGAAGGGACATCCAGTGAGGAGGTCCTAAGAGATCACTACCTAATGAGACGTCAATACATGAACAGATACTGTGGCCAGTTATAAATTATTTAGGGCTCAATCATCAAGAATGAAAATCCTACTTTTTCAAGAAGTCAGTTGAATGAGAAAGATGGATATCGGTTCCGACAGTCTACCAAAATAAATGAGACCATTTAAGATCTTTAACAGTCAACTCGCGGCTTAAGTTAGTCCAAAGCTGAAGCTGATCAGATGCCTAAATACCTTCTGAGTACGGAATTTGTAGTGAGCAAATCATAAGCATGCAAGGAAAGAGAACTTGCAACCCACCGATTTGCTATTATAAAAGCAACACAAATTCTCGAGAATGATTTCAGTGTGGTGCACCGATGCTTGTAGCGCATTATAATGTTACTATCGTTCTCTCTATAATAACATTAGAACTATATCGACTTAAACTAGAAGACCGGATATGTAGGGAATGCTTTCGCTACCTACAGAAAACTGATCATGGTTTAGTAAGAGATCATATGCTTCAATTCATCCACATAACTGTTGAAACATTTAGTGTTCTTTTGAAGGTGTTGTATTGCGAAGGATGAACAATAAAATCGAAACATTTTTGGTCAGTAAATTGCTTGCACTTAGTATCCATTTCTTCCTCCAGTCAACAATATTTTAGTTAAATCAATTTAACTTGTGAGTTGGTGAAAATTTCGATTTCCTCTGAAAGAAGATAGTATCATAAAGACGGTATTCTATACTTGAGCTTAATTTGATGCCAGCTATGTATGTAAGGGAGAACTAAAAGTCGTTAACTGGAGGCCAACACTACTATGTAACAACTCATGATGTATTCAAGAAAATGATGTTTAGGTATTGTTTACGATTCGGATTGAGCTAGATTAGTATTGAGAAAGTGAGATGTCTGCGTTGCCACATATTTCCATGAACGTAACTACAACAGGGCAAAGTTAACAAATAGTAAAGATTGAATGCTCTTTTCTAATCGTTGTTTTGCGTCAGCAATGGAAAGTTTCGCCTCTTCAACAACTATCTGGTCTTTGATATGCTTCTCTTACTGATATACCAAAAGGTTAACAGTAGGAACATCACGATCAACGTTAAAGTTAATGTAGTTTTGTGCACTTTTATTCAAAGTTACGCAATATGATTCATTTGGCCATAAATATCGCAAATAGTAATTCCCATATTTCAAAGCTTGATGGTATACCCAAAAGGCTATTATTTAACAATAGCGAAATGGACTAGAAACGTAGAACCCTATTTTCAGTCGGTATGGTCCAGGCTTTACTCATTCCAGAAAGTAAAAAAAACTCAAACAATCATGCCCAGCAACTGAAACAATCTGTCCTTTTGTTTTTGATTCAAGCTATTGAATAATATGTTGGATAATTTCCACTTGGCTTCCTTCTCTGAACATTTAACAAAACCCATATCTCCGCCAATAAAATTCACTACTGAATTGTGAATACTACTGAAATATGAATCTGTTCATTGTTCTTCAATTATGAGAACCTGTTTGCTTAATTATTGTTGACAGTTTTCACCAATAACTTGCGTTCGCAATATTCACATGCCTTTCACTGATCCGAGTGTTGTGCAATATAACACATTTTAAGCGATCTAAAGATACGGAGGAAGTTCTCAGTTTAACCTATATATATATATATATATATATATATATATATATATATATATATATATATATATATATAGAGAGAGAGAGAGAGAGAGAGAGAGAAAGTGAATGTGTGTGTGTTTGTAGATTGTTGTTGTTTTTAATATTCACCCATAGCTTCGATATAGGTGCACCGATTTTGACTATTTTCTTTCGTAACAACTGATGTCAATAGAGTTTTAATACCATTGGAAGATAGATTATAAATAGCAGTGGCAGATACTTTGTAATGCTCCAGCATCACATCTATGCTGTTGTTAATAGTTTTTCATTATGTTTTTAATTATGTATTTATTCAATGTTTCAATTTATTTGTTCTTTTTTTCATGAATCATCAGTTCACCAATATAAATTTTGATATTGAGAAACACTAATGATGTAACCAACATATTATCTATCTGCACCGATAAATAACTCTAATCGAATCTACTACAGGAATGTGATTGTTGGTCTGTACCACATTGTAGCAAAAACAGAAGAAAATCGATTTGCAGATATAATACTTCCGATTTCAGATGAAATAAATGTTATAATTTAAATACAGAGTAACTTAATGCTTGAATGCGTTTTAATTGTGCTCATAACTCAGTAAATTTATCTATGAAGAAAATAATAATTAGTGGCTTTTTTCAAGATAAATTAAATTTAATTTATATATTGTCTGAAAATATTTATTTTGTGGGTTACGATGATGGATAAAATGTTGAACTAAGCAAATCTTCGGGAAGCTTTGCTTCCCCTTTTCCTATGCTACTGCATAGCCATTCCATTAATGAAATCTAGAATGCGCAACTACTAACTCGAAATGTTTTCAATAATCCAAAATTATCAGTTTCTTGCTTTCATGATGGAATTTTACACAAATTGATGAGTTTATTCGTATTCTGCTTGTAATACATGACGATGAAGCACGAATCGAAAGGATATAACAAAACTAATTTGAGACACGTTAATTACCTACTGTAGCATAGCAATATTCACGATAATATTGTGTTAATGGAGATCCTGTTCTAAATAATTCTTTCGTAAGCCTGTACTGTAAGCCTTTTCATTACAGTTATCGTAGAATCTGTGTGTAACAACAGGAATAGAGTGTGTACAATTGTTAAATAAAGTTAAATACTGTATTAATAGTTATACAGTTAATGGAATATGTATGGTGTATACATATTTTGAATTAATGCATATGGCAAATAATTTAAATAATTATTTAATATATAGATAGCACTTTTATTTAGATTGCACATTCGCCTGTTATGAAGACGCCAGACCTAGCTGTGTGAAGAAGGATTGTGTTGTACTAGGCTTCTGAAGCAAATGATGCATGATGACATGTTGCTATTTGAAGGTAATTGTATTTTATGCCACATCTTCACTAATCTAACGAACTAACAGATTTATCTTTGTCTCAACATTATTATGTCTTTATTTGCACAGGATACGAGTAACTATTCAAAATTTAATCTAAATTAGAAAATGCATGCATAAACTGAATAACATTATATCAGCCTAACCTAATTTAAACTCTTGAATGCTTACTACAAAACTTCTGAACTTAACCTAATTTTGTTACATTTCGGAAATGCACCACAATGATTAAATTTAAACTGTACCATGAAGGCTGCCGATATATGGAATTGTAAAAGAAGACAGTCGGATGCCTACCTTTTATCTCTGTATTTCTTCTGTGGAGTTCAATTGTAATGTCACTTTTCTGAAAATGCTGATTTCCTATCATGTTTCAATATTTAATGATACATTGCTATTTTTATCAATTATGTAATATCCATTGTACTTCAGCGTTAGCTTTGAAGATGAACTTCCATAAAAATATTATCCGTTATAATTACTTTTATGTATTTATTATCTGAAATAATTTAAGTGCCTTAATTGTTTCTCTGCATTTGGAGTATAAGTAATTCATCCAATCGCTCATCCACGTATTTGAAGACACGGTATTAAATCTGTCCCGTGCATTGTGATTTTGGAAACTTAATCGGTACCACACTTACTTTTCACCGAACCGGAATCAGCGTTATTCTCCGCGGTTTTCTACACGCGGTGGCAACCTAAAATAATACAATGCTTTAATAATTTTCCGTTGCGATGCTGCAGTCAAAGATCTGAAGGAAATCTGATGTACGTGATTTCTTGGAACAGACGGGAGTGCTACAACTTTTCCTTTAATGGCAATGTATCTCACAGCATGTTTCGTAATACAGATATTCTGCTCATACTCTGTAAAGGTTAATTTTCTCTTTCACTTGCTTCAAATGTAGGCTTTCCACAAGAAAATGAGAAAAGATTCTCTTGATATGTGTTTTGTATGAACCAGAATTTCATGCGAACAAAAAGCACAAGAGATCCTCAACTACGAATCTCGTAGAAACTCAATCACCAGATAATAAACATGGAGATGATGTTATCAAATGGATGGGATGTGTACCAAACCGTCACATTTGACTATAGAACAAATTGTCCCTAACATTTAAACAAGGTAATCGGAATCAATAGTTTAAATCAGGGTTTCCCCACCTGGGGTCGCGATTTCTGAGGGGTCACAAGAGGGTTTTATGGGGGTTGCTAAAATGAGCGGAAGATGAATGAACTAACCACATTTGTTATTAATAAATTCGCTTTTATGGAAGTTATTGTATGTACTATATACAAGAAATAAATTCTACTATAATAGAAATAGATGGATATCGCAAGATCTCCGCAATAGAAATATTAAAAATCCTACACAAGCTTATTACAAACCAGAAATTAGAAGGGGGTCGCTGCCGGAACGTATATAGAAGTTAGGTTGAGAACCACTAGTTTAAACAACAAAAAAAGTCCCCAACGAAAACAAATAATGTTTTACAAACCGAGTGATTTAAAAGAAAAAAATCTATTACCTATTTGTTTGATTTTAACTCTTTCTAATACATAACATAAGAAAGGGAAGATCTGGACTGCAACAAAAGGAAATCTGAGTGTGTCCTTATAGGTTATTTGGAGGAAGGCATGCTTATTTTCTATGAAACCGTTTAGAAACAACCACCTTTGAATCCTGCAGCGGTACGTGTTGGAAAGTTGTAGCAAAAGAAAATGTGATATATTGAATGCAAAATGACACATATTTTCTGTCATCTCAATTCCCTCCATATGGTGTCACCTCTCTGCATGAAGTGAGTCTAGCTAAGTTATTAAAGACATACACAATACTTGATTAAAATCTAATACTTTTTTTTTACTAAAATATGTCGTATTTTTTTATTATCGCATTCGTACATTAGAAAACTTGTAAAATGCGTTCATTGTGTCAACTACTGTAATCCTATATACTGTAATCGATAATTCTCTACATAACCTTGTAACACTAGTTTAAGAGAAGCATGTTGACTCAGTGGTAGAGCGCTTGCCTCTGTTGAGTGTGGGCAGTGTTTCGATTCCTGACTAAGAAAGTTTGTGGTGGAAAACATCGTGTCCGTCGAATTTCTCGGGATATGCAGTTTCCTCTCACATTACATTTCACCAAATCTTCCATCATCATTCACTTTCCCTTTTAATAGCATTAATGGCATTCCCGTAGAGTTATTTCATTATTTCAAAAATTAATGTTGATTTGTTGACCTTTAGTTCAGTATAGCATTAGAATTTCATAGTGAGAAAGTATTGAAGAGTTCCTAAACTAAACGTTAGAACATACGTTCTTGTAGAAGTGTTATTTTCATAAGAGTTCCACAGATTAGAAACGCATCGACAAAAATGTATCAATTCTATTAATTGAGAACTGTTGTCAAAATGTGTACGTCTGATGCAATAGATAAATGAACATGAATAATCTCGGGAAGTATATAGTTATAAATACATTTACCTTGTGAATATTGACTTTTACTATATTAATGTGAATTTTCTAGCAGATGAAATTATGAAGGAAAATTAATAACAATTACAACAATGCTCTTACCACTAGAATATCCAAGAATGTGGTCTGTACAATTACATAATTCAACCTTCTTCTCTGCAACACACTGTGCTAAACACGCAGTGTAGCTATAATATGGAAACGCCCACATGGTTTCATTCTCAGTAGGATATCTGCAATTTCTTGAGTCCAATGGAAGGTTCTTGACGTCATCGTCAACCACTTCATCCTCCAGAATGAACATGGTTGTAGTTTTCTTTGATGGAAATACAATCAGACTGTATACAAGTGATCCAATTCCTCCTTTCACTGGTATATCATATGTTGAAAGGACAAATATCTTTAAAGAAAAGATCAAATAAATTTTTCATTTGGTTGATATTTAGAAGTATTTGTCAAAATACCAGCTTGTGTCAATGTGAATATATAATCATAATATAGCAGAACATCTTAGCACAGAAAAATAGGAATAATAAATACTAAATTGTAACTTGGAAATGACTTCTGTATTTGGGAAGCAATTTACGCACCAATATAAATGGTGGATGTCCACCGAAGAATATATAATGACAGCTTGAATTAAGTGGTATAACTGAAAAAAATTCTTAATTCCAAGCACAAGGAGAATGTTATTCATTATCAGCATTAGGGATGAAACTACATAATTCTGTTTCTGGTTGCAATTTTAAATGAATATGAATTTCAAGATATTCCCTCTTCCAAAAAATTAGTTTTGTGGTCATACCACTTGGGATCCAAGCGGTTGACATGCACATAATGGCCACCATCTTCAAGCCCAAAACCTTGAATCGAAAAAGACATTTTCAAACTGTAGAGCCACACTATGATGTGTGTATCGACTGTTAAAATAATAAACTTAGGTAATAACCGATATTGAATTCATATATTTTTGTACCCCAGTAGCGTCAAATGATAATTCACATGATCCCGTCCTGATTAGAAATAATTCAATTACAATCAAGACTATGGACTTCAAGTGACTAGCAAATGATATTTAGCATGTGTATGTGTAGAGAGTTTTAAGTAAAAAAAAATACGTTTCTTGAGAAAATTGTATGCAAAGTTCAAAAATATGCGGTTTTCAGATACCTCAGTATACACAATTTCCAAACTTCGGCACACGTTTGAATATAACTTTACCTCTCTCTCTCTCACACACACACACACTATCTATCTATATATCTCTCTATCTAACTAACTAACTAATTAACTCTATGGCCTATGGAGCCCGGAGGTTCAGTGCCGCGTTCACAAAAGCTCTCCACTGACTTCCATCCTTAGCTAATTGAATCCAGATTCTACTTTGTATTCCTATCTCTGCGAGATCCATCTTAATATTGTCCTCCCATCTGCGCCTAGGTCTTCCTAATGGTCGTTTTCCTATGGGTCTACCAGTCAAGACTTTGAAAGCGTTTCTACTTTCTTCCATTCTAGCTACATGACCTGCCCACCTAAGCCTCCTAGACTTGACGACCCTAACAATGTTGGGTAAACCGTATAAACTATGTAGTTCCTCGTTATGAAGCTTCCGCCATTCCCCATTCTCGTTCCTCTTAGGTCCGAATATTCTTCTCAGGATCCTGTTCTCAAATACTTTGAGTCTATGTTCTTCCCTCAGAGAAAGCGACCATGTTTCACAACCATATAGAACAACAGGCATGATTATCGTTTTATATATTTTAAGCTTCAAATTCCTCGACAGAATTCGCGACGACAAGAGATTTTGAACCGAATAGTAACACGGATTCCCTGCTTTTAGTCGACATTTAATTTCTTCGTGAATATGATTTTCGTGTGTTAATATTGATCCTAAATATTTGAAAGTATCCACTTTATCAAAAGCATTATATAATATTTTAACGCCTCCACAATTTGCCGTATTACAGTCCCGACGCACTTCCATGTATTTAGTTTTCTCTGCATTTACTTCTAAACCCATGTCCCTGCAAGCGTTTAATAAGATCTCTGCATTTATTTCTACTGTTCTACTATCATCCCCTATTAAATTTACATCATCAGCATATGCCATAACCTGGTGAATGCCGCTCAACTCTAGGCCCTGGTTGCTATCTTTGATTTTCCTTATGGCGTATTCCAGCACAAAGTTGAATAATAATGGCGACAACGCATCTCCTTGTTTCAGGCCATTTTCGACGTGGAAGCTCGTGGACAAAAATTTTCCTACCCGGACTTTACTTTGGGATTCACTTAAACATATCTTAATTAATCTAATTAGCTTTCTCGGTATTCCAAGTTCTGTAAGAACGTTGTATAATATTTCTCTCCTAACCGAGTCGTAAGCCTTTCTAAAATCAATAAATAGTTGATGTACCGGGGTTATTGTATTCCCACTTCTTTTCGAGTATTTGGCGAATGGTAAATATATGGTCGATAGTTGATCGACTTCGTCTAAATCAGCACTGATAATCACCAATAATTTCATCTGCGTATGGGGTCAATCTTGCTAACAGAATATTTGAAAGGATTTTATAGGATGTTGACAGAAGAGAAATGCCTCGATAATTATTACAGTCAGTTTTGTCGCCTTTCTTGTGAATTGGAACAATGATTCTTTGCACTCTTGTGGCAATCTATATATATATATATAAAAGTGTGTGTGCCGGTTCTTTTCTCTTTGCAGTGATACAATACAATACGAAAATACAATTTTCACGTAACATCTTTGACCAAACCACCAGAAATTTATATATCTGCATATATAAACCTAGATTTTTAGCCGTAGTTTAGATTTGTCTCAACTCCTGAAGTCATTTCCAACATATTAGAACGTCCGTTAAATTCTCTCAGTTTTGTTGACATTATAAGTGATGTAGCTCATAAAAGCGCTAATTCATATTTCAAATTATATATACGTTAGAATTTTACTGTTAAGCCGAATTGCTTCTTAATTCCATAACAAGTAATTAACATCGATACAAATTATCGAAAAATTTCCAAGGATACAAAACCGGGTTATGGGTTCGATTTCCAATGGGTGAGTAATGAATGGATTGCGGTGGTTTAGATTGCACCTTAAAATCAGCACAACATCCAATTCCAATGCTGGAAACAGGCACAGTATGTAAAGGACAATTCAACATAAAAGCACTTTTTACGCTTCCTAATAGAGAAGAACTACTGAGTGTGTAATTTCTAAATAATAATTTCCTTCCCCCTTCAGGCTTATATTACTGACAACTGTATAAACCTAAACGTTTAAAGTGTTTTTGATTTGGTATATAAACATTTCTTGTGCACTGAACCACTTGATAAACTTAGTAAAAATAACATCGAACTCGTAGTTTGTATAATAGCATGTACACTATTTGTCTTACATACAAAACTATTGAATTTCTTTTAAATAATTTACAGTGTAAAACATTCAAACTATTCAAGAAGTAAAATTTGCGTAATTTTTCGGGAAACAATTAATACGTTATTGACAACCGTAATCAACATAGGTTTTCAGTTTGAATTCTATATCGATCTGTAAATATCATTCTCCTACATAAACAGCAACATACATGTTTATAAACAAATAATATATTTGAAGTGAATATACAAAACTCAGTAGTAAAAAAAAAACCTTATTTCTCATGTATTTAAATTTCTTAATTTTTAAAGGAGACAAAGGATACTACTTTATACTGTATTGAATATTAAGTATATTCAATTTCGATCTTTCCTGAAGTGAATTAATAATTTATTCGACAATATATGTTCAGTAATTTTACATTAACTTACAACTTATCTTAGAACCTAAATTGCACGTGTCCTACCGAAAATCAACCAACCTATTTCAAGATAAAGACGCGTTTTTTGCTATTTGAAAGAAGATACTAGAAAAAGTGTACAAGGTTTTGGAAATCTGATTGGAACCAAATAGTTTGAGTCCTTGTCAATGCTCCCTTGTCTTAATCCGAATATAAATGAATTAAGCATTAACTCAAAAGCCAGGTCATTCTTATTTCTAAGTAAGAAAGTACATTTATATATTTTGTAAGTAAAACTAAACTCCCATTTTCCAGTATTTTGATATCCTGTTACTAATGAGCTTCCAGAAGTAATTATTTGTAGAAGTAATTATTTAGTTGTCTATGACTTCGTAGGCAATGTATTTTCAGCAACATTTCAGAAATAAAGTAATTACAGCTCAAGAATAACAAATTTTAACTAACTCTATGGGTTACGGAACCAAGGGTTTCTTTCCTGTTAAATCTTTGAAAGTGTTCCACTTTCTTACATTCTGGCTAAACGACCTGCCCACCTGAGATTCCTAGTCTTGATGTCTATAACAATGTTTGGTAAAGGGTATAAATTATGCAGATCATCATTATGAAGTGTCCCACATTCACCACTCCCGTATCTTTCAGATACTAATATTCGTCTCAGGATTTCATTTTCAAATATTTTCAGTCTGCGTTCTCCCTCAGAGTACGTGACAACGTTTCACAACCATATAGCACAAAAGGCATGATTATTGTTCTCGATAGGTCTTTTACTCTTCACATTCCTCGACGTAATTTCCGACAACAAAAACCTTTAACTGAATAACAACACAAACTACATGCTTTATGTCGATAGTGCATTTCTTTATGCCTATGGTTTTGGTTCCTTAATATTACCTTTCTTTAGTTTTCGAGCTGGGCTTTTAAAACGATATTTTTCGAAGGAAAGCAGATATACGCCTTCGTGATTCATTTTCTATAAAGTCCTTCAGCAAGTACTCTGTAACTAGTCATCAAAATAAACATGCAAACACGATGAGAAAGATCTTGAGATTAACGAATGTATACAAAACATATCATGATGTGATTTGTCATCTCTATCTCTGGTGTGTGAGATCCCTGAACTTCATGGTGAATATACATCTTGAAAGTCGTTATTTTTACTAGGGAAGGTCGCGAGGAGTTACTCTGACCTTGTATTGATACTATGCTCAATCGACTACTTTTCACACATAAAAAAAAATATGCAAACGAAGAAATCTTCAATCGGAGCCCTGTTCGAATTACGAGCATTGAAAGTTCAAAATTGAACATATTTTGCAAAATGCTTGAAGTAACAATTTTATGAGATACACGCTTCATTTTTGGTATCGGAGGTTTATTGACTGACATCACAGTGGTGAGGTCAAAACGTACGCATTTTGCGAGATAGGGACACTTATTACAAGAAGTTGAAGGGTAATTGTCCTTTAAACTTCCAAATTGCTTTCTATTTGGCAGACCGGCTCGATAGGCTGACGAAACGTATTTGCCAACCTTATTTGACTGTATTGTCATTCCAATGGCACTTTCCTGTGTGGCCACCTTAAAATTGAACAATGATATTTGTCTCTAAAACGCTTGGCCGGGGAACTAACGTGAACGAGACTTCGGACCCAGTCTGCCTCTTCCAAAGACGATGTTACAATATATTGCATCGCCAGAATTTTTGAAAATCATTTGTCAACTGATTTTAATGGCAAGTTTCTGAAAATGGTGATCAATCTTCAGGAAATATTTTATGATAATCGACGATAAAGTGGCCAGAAACAAACAATCAACTGGCGACAATGTATGCAAACATCGGTTCTCCCCAGAATAAAAGCCACCTTTTTCACAGCTTGGAGCTCACATTCCCTCTAATCATTTTCTTTTTTCTATTTTTTGGCCTATTATTTTGCTGAATATCTTCAAATGTTCCCTGGAGTTTGATCAATATTACCTCATAATCGGCATTTGAATTTGCTAAACAAAACTATTTAAAAAACATGGGAAGCGATGATGTATTGAAACACCATGTTCCGCAGTGCATAAGCATAGTCCGACTAGCTTCGGAGTACCGCTCAGGATATTTCCGCAACCGACCGCTCAGGCACAGCGCGATTAGTTTGAAGCGTCAATTCCGCTCGATTGAGTACAAATGAAATGTCGGAGGTGTAAACTAATATTCGTATTCACTGTCAATGCCAGCCTGTGATGGATAATTTATTTGGATTAACTTCATTTTAACAATTAGCTGATTTTTGTTTCCCTCATATGATATTATGTTGTGCTCCCGAGTTCAAAATTTTTGTTAGACAGGTCATCTGGGTAAAACAACACATTAGTTGTAGAGTGTTTTAAGTAAGTATTGGTCTCATTCCTACCTAGAGAAGGGAAAGAACATCACAATATAGATTATCACCAGAATAATTATAAATACCATGACATTCTTCATTGAATTTCGCATATCTGGCAAAGCGTTTTGGAGACGAATGTTATTGTTCAGTTTGAAACTGGCTATACAGAAAAGTGATATTTGAATGATAATACAGTCTGGTAGGGCTAGCAAGTACATTTTATTAGCTTAAAGATACTGTGTGCCAAACAGGTGGCAGTTTGCGAGTTGTGAGACGCCATTATTCTTCACTCTCTCCTCAATAAGTGCCACTATCTTGCAAGCTCTGTATGTGTTTACTTCACCGCTGTATATTGCACACAAGAAAACTCTTCCAATACCATAATTGAAGCGTCTATCTCAAAAAGTGATCACTTCAAACTTTTACAAAGCATGTTCAATTTTGAACTTTGAACGTTCGTAATTCGATATAAAGTTAGAGTAACACCTTTCGACCTTCCCTAGTTAGGATTCTCTTATTTTTTCAAACCTTCTTCATTCTACTCATACCTTCCATCTCATGATTGCTGTCCCTTTATCCTCGTTGCTAATCGTGAGACGTTAAACTAAACAAAAAATAATCATTCATTGGTACATTACACCAAAGAAAGGTATTTGAAGCTAGGTTACAAGGTAATTCTATCTAAATTTACCCTTATACTTTTTAAATTAATAGCGTCTGGTAGCTACTACAAAGTAGGATTCATATAACAGCATTCCTTGTCAAAAGTTTGGGAGTTCAATTTATGTATATTTACGACACTTAACATTTAATAACAATCCTACCGATAAAAGCAAATAAGAAATTTCGAACTTTTGTCTCTCGTTTACTTCCTTCTCTGATGTAGACCAACTTTAAACTGTAATCGACAACGGTCACATTTATATCCTTAATTGTCTCAGACAAATGTACCAACATCATATTTTCTTTATATTGAACAACTTAATAGAATGCTTAACTCTGTACAAATAAAAAATGTAATTTCCGAACCTAGGATTACCTGGACTTAACATTGTACTAATCTTTCAGAAATTCCTTAACATCTTTTTTCTGTCATGAAACCATATTAGACACGATAGTACAGTATCTAAATAACAATAACATAACATGGATTTTCATATTCATAGGTAGATCTTTGAAAGTAGTTTTAAAAACGCGAAGTACACACTTCACTTCGGTCTTCCTTCATGAACTACCAAAGATGGAAAAACCCTCGGTAATAAAAAAGCCGAATTGTAAGCGACGTGAAAAATACGAAAATGATATATCCCAAGATCATTGGTTCGACCCCTCTCAAAGAATTGTGAAAGCTTTCTTTTTCTATTTTGAAAAAGTATTGTAAATGAACAGTTGAGGATATGAGAGAAAAAAATCTAAATGTTGTCATTTAGATGAAAAAACACGTGGTAAATGCGAAAAGAGTCAACATATTTGACTGCTTTCTACCTTTCATTGCCTTAAGTTGTAACGGCCGAAATGATGGCTAGATGCTCTAAATAGAGTTGTTAACTGACAAATGAAAAATAAAATGCTCAATCTAAAAGATTGTCTGCAAAAGATGGACTTCAATTTGTTGTTTATAATTACTTTCTAATGTTAAACTTTGTAGCTATAATCGCTTGATGATGTTAAAATTTTAAATATTTTATTTATATGGAAAATATATATTAATAGCAGTATCTGTGAACAAAAATCTTAACATCCAAATTGAAAGAGACTATGTTTGAGACTTTTAATCTCTTGAATCACCCGATTGATCACGATCAAACTTTTAACGTAGATGCAGTTCTAGCTCGGGAGTGCTTTTGGCTATTCACTTTGACGGCAGAACTTAGGGGTCAGGGTGGAGATGGATTATAAAAAATAAATTAAAGTTAATAACTCATGAATCAAACTACAAACCTCGATCAAATTTTTAATAAAGATGACGTTCGTGCCTAGGATGGATACATGTCAAATTTTGCAGATGACCCCCGTCGGATATATTCACGATACGCCACTGGTGTCGCTACTATTTTTATTGACGTCTACCTATACGATTGGGTAGTTCAATTGTTTATTTGACGGCTCTATGTGCACTATTAGCTGAGATAAAGGTCTGCTACGGGTAGTCAGATACAAGTGTGCAACAACGCCTCTAGTGGCTAAATGAAAAAGGATATGACAAAGTTTGTCCTCTCAAAGTTGCATGACATTTAATGTCCTTTTGAACCATTCCAACAGTTATACCACTTTCCATTTCAAATTTTGAAGTTGCCCCCCGTTGGAGGTATTCACGAGACGGCACTGGTATTGCTACTATTTTTATTGCATTCTACACATACAATTCGGTAATGCAATTTTTTGTTTGAAGGCTCTACGTGCAGTACTAGCTGTAATATAAGCCTCGTACATTCTTATTGAATCACCCTATATATATATATATATATATATATATATATATATATATATATATATATATATATATATACAGGGTATCGCACCTAACTTTGCGACCTGAAATATTTCCGAAATGTCAGAAAAGTGACAAATATATTTACGTAGGAATGTACCCATGCCAGAGGCCTAAAAAATTCTGTAAACATAAAGTGCCACCTGGAGTCCCATCATAGGGCCCCAGGGGCCAACTTCAAAATTTCAAATAGAAAGCCCATATTTTTATTGTAGATTCTGATTCTGGAATCGAAACTAAGCACCGTTTACTTGAAACAGTTTTTAGTTGTTGTAATAGATGGCGCTGTAATCTCAAAAAATGAATATCATCGTACTTTCGTACCCTAACTTTTCTACCTCAAATATTTCCGAAATAACAAAAAAAAAAAAAGAAAAAAAGAATGCGACATATCTAGTCATGTAAGAATGTACACATGTCACTGATCTATAAAACTCTGTAAAGAAGTACCCTAGGGGTCCCATCATAAGAATCCAGGGGCTAAATTCTAAATTTCAAATGAAAACCACCTGTTTTTCTTGCAGATTCTGATTCTGCCATCAAAACTAAGCAACTTTTACATGAAACACTTTTTCTTTATTCTAATAGATGGCGCTGTGATAGCAAAAAATTAATATCATCGTACGTACGTCCCCTAACTTTGCGACATTAAATATTACCGAAATAACAAAAAAAAAAAAGTGACAAATCTAGTCATGTAAAAATGTACATATGTCAGTGACCTATAAGATTCTGTAATCAACAAGTGTCCCCAGGGGTCCCATCATAGGGCCAAAGGGACCAACTTCAAAATTTCAAATGAAAACCCGTTATTTTTATTGCAGATTCTAATTCTGCGGTCAAAACCTAAGCGAGTTCACTTGAAACAATTTTTCTTTATTCTAATTGGTGGCGCTGTAATCGCAAAGAAATCAATATCATCGTACGATCGTCCCCTAGCTCTGCGACCTTAAATATTGCCGAAATAACAAAAAATGTGACAAATCTAGTCATGTAAGAATGTACACATGTCAATGTCCTTTAAAAGTCTGCAAACAACAAGTGCCCCCAAAGGTTCCGTCATAGGGCCCCATGGGCCAACTATAAAATTTCAAATGGAGACTCCTATTTTTATTGAATATTCTAATTTTCAGATAAAACTGAGCAACTTTAATTTGAAACACTTTTTCATTATTCTAATAGATGGCGCTGTAATCGCAAAGAAATCAATATCATCGTACGTACGTCCTCTACGTCTGCGATCAGAAATAGTTTCGAAATAAAAAAAAAAGTGACAAATCTAGTTACGTACGAATGTACACATGTCACTTGCCTATAAAATTCTGTAAACAAAAAGTGCCCCCAGAGATTCCATCATCGAACCCTAGTGGTAAATTTGAAAGTTTTAAATGGGAACTTCGTATGTAGGTTGCAGATTCGAATTTTGCGATCGAAAATACGCAAATTTTACTTGAAGTACTTTTCGTTATTCTAATAGATAGAGCTGTAATCACAAAGAAAGAAATAGCATCGTACGCTACCTGGTATTGTTAATAAACTAAATATATCGTGAAATATACGTACAATTAAGCACGAAATACGTGACCAATATTTTAAAAAGGCAGCATAAAACAAAAGCCCTTTCATTTACATTTCAATGAGACCATGGTAGATTATTACAATATGCAAAGGGAAGTTTTTGTGTTTTGCAACAAGAAACATCTTCCCTAGAATTGTGAACGTCAAGTAGTCCAATATGTTTGTTAAATGTCACGTGACACGGACAGATTAGGTAAAATCATTTCACACTGGTGAGTAAAAGCACAAATGACAAAGGAGATTTCACAGAACAAATTTATAAAACTTGGATAAAGCTCAAAGAAACTTGCTATAGAGGGCTATTGGAAATGGTCTTCCCGATTTCAAAGGTTACCGTAATTTACGTTTGTTTAGTTACAATGACATGCGGCTTATGTTAAGTGAGATAAACACATGAGTGTGATGTTACTTGCAAAGTTGCTTAAGATGAGTGCCTTTTGTAATTCAACATACCGGTACATCACTTTGATAGTCTATTTCTTGGCACACTCTTTTTTACACCAAAGAGTCAGGAGATCCACCTGCTTCTTAAATGCGATGTCAATGCTTACAAGGGACATCACCCAATTGTCCGGCTCCGATTTCAATGAAATTTTTATTGCTGATAGAGGACATATATTCATTACTTGTGATGACAGAAATTTTTGCCATAGTGCATGTTTTCAATTTATTAATAATTTTTAAAGGTTGTGGTGTGGTTAATAGAGATTACTGCGGAAGTCCCTTACTACCCTTTGTAAACGGAGTGTCAATGAAAGAACAACCATTTATATACGTATAGGGCCTAGGGGGAAATTATACGGTACGTATGACCTTGACGGCAGCCATCTTGAAGTCCGCCATTTTGAATTAAGGTCAAGTTTTTAAAATAGGAATAGGGTAATATGAAACATAATTTCGGGCTAGAATTTAATCAGAAAGACAATGGTGAAGTTAGTTTTAAGATGCGCCCATTTGGTGAAAAGTTACAGGCATATTAATTATTTATATTTAACTATGTGCGTAAGTCTCTTACCTAAGCTTCTAACCCGCGTATTAATAATAATAAGTGGATAAAGGTTTCGGTAATACTTATTATGTCTAGAGGGAAGTGATATGATAAGGGTATCATTGACGGCAGCCATCTTGAAATCCGCCATTTTGAATTTAAGTGAAGTTTTGAAAACTGAAAACCATAGCATGTGGCACCAAATTTTAATAGTAAATTTTCCCCAAAAGCCAATAGTATGCTTATTTTTGTTCTATAGTTAACCAGTAAAAATTTAGGACTCTTCTAATGTGCACCAAACGTCCATTATTCGATCTTTCAAACTCGCAACACACCTAATTTTCACTGCATGTTTTAAGATTCCAACTGGCACTTTGTAATTGTTTCCATGGCTCGTGTTTTCTAAATTTATTACATTTTTTAAGAGTTGCTATTTGTCAGTTCATGACTAGTGTTGGGATAAGCATCCAGTAATCTTTCTGAATTTAGTAGACTTGCCATGTAATTATTAATTTCATTGGCAATGTAATTATTTATTTCCTATACCTGCCCTTCAAAAACTCGTTTACTGACATGAATCATCGCAGAACGAAAGAACTCCAACTTTGCATTCAGGTAATACCGGAGACGTAGCTTGTAAAGGATATTAGATGAGACGAGAAATAAGTTGAAAATTCACTTCAAAAAAGAAAACGAAATATGATTGTTGTGTAAGTCAATGGTCTTTTGTTTTGTTTTATATGTATTTGTTTATTGTATATTTATTTATTTATTTATTTTCTATGGCAATATTTTAGGTAGTCAGACAAAAAAGTCATTCGTTTTCTAGCGATTGTTGTCGATGGTTCATGTTTCTAAGATTTATAATCAGTATTAATCAGGAACTCGATTTAGTTACACCTCTCTATAAACAAGTTACCTGTTTTAATATTTTATTCATGGTACAAACAGCGTGTTGGGAACAGTCATATCATGCCTTTTTGATATTTTCTATCATTGCTGCTGATCCTTTAAAGTTGTCAAGTTGTAATTATTTCTTAAAAACAATACTGTTTGTCGTTTGCGCAACATGTAGGCTACATTTCATGATAATTTTGAGTTCGTGTTACACCAATTTCTTATAATTTCATTTGTATTTCTTTACATCACATAGATCCATAGGTTCCTCAAGTACTCTGGGTTAAAATAAATAGTTACACTGCCTAGAAAATTAATAATTACACGGCAAGTCTTCAAAATTGAGAAAGATTGCTGGATGCTTATCCCAACACTATTCATGAACTGACAAATAGCAACTCTTAAAAAATGTAATAAATTTAGAAAACACGAGCCATGGAAACAATTGCAAAGTGCCGGTTGGAATCTTAATACATTCAGTGAAAATTAGCAGTGCTGCCAATTTGAAAGATCGAATAATGGACGTTTCGTGCACATTAGAAGAATCATAAATTCATACTGGTTAACTATAGAACAAAAATAAGCATACCATTGGCTTTTGGGGAAAATTTACTATTAAAATTTGGTGCCACATGCTATGGTTTTCAGTTTTCAAAACTTCATTTTAATTCAAAATGGCGGATTTCAAGATGGCTGCCACCAATGATACCCTTATCGTATCACTTCCCTCTAAGCATAATATGTATTACCGAAACCTTTATCCACTTATTATCATTAATACGCGGGTTAGAAGCAGAGGTAAGGGACTTACGCACATAGTAAGTATAAACAATTAATATGCCTGTAACTTTTCACCAAATTGGCACATCTTAAAACTAACTTCACCATTGTCTTTCTGATTAAATTCTAGCCCGAAATTATGTCTCATATTACCCTATTCCCATTTTAAAAACTTGACCTTAATTCAAAATGGCGGATTTCAAGATGGCTTCCGTCAAGGTCATACGTACCATATAACTTCCCTCTAGGCCCTATACGTATCTACATGGTTGTTCTTTCATTAACACTCCGTTTACAAAGGGTAGTAAGAGACTTCTGCAGTAATCTCTATTAACCATATCACAACCTTTAAAAATTATTAAAAAATAGAAAACATGCACTATGGCAAAAATTTCTGTATCATATCACAAGTAATGGATATATGTCCTCTATCCGCAACAAAAAATTCATTGAAATCGGAGTCGGACAATTGGGTGATGTCCCTTGTTAGTTAAATTGTTAGGGAGACGTGACTAATACATTTGGATTTAACATAACTCTAACTTCGTTGAGAATTCCGCTTCACATGAAAGTAGAGAAAAAAAAGATGTTGTGCTGTCTTCGTTTCCTGCGGTATAGATTTACTGTTACTCTAGTTACGGAATGCGTAACTAGATATCGGCTTCTCCAACCACGTAGTGTCTTCCCGTTGATTTTGTTTTCTTTTGTCTTTGCTTTTTTTTCGAAGAACTTGATTATCATGAGTCCCTTTGCCTCTCACTACTAGGTTGTCTAAAATTGGCAGCTGAACAAGGTGTAACGGGCGTTTCACAACATATGCTCAAACTGCACACCTTTCATGGTCTGGCAGTGAGTAATTCGATTGCAAACAGAAATACTGCATTCCTGATGACGTCCAGTTCAATAAGTACAACTTCATCAATAACCCTTTGACGAAGAGTATCCAAAGTGGTTGGCATCTTTGATATACTTCCATTTTTAGATAAACCCAGAAACAGTAGTCTAGTTGCGATAAATCAGAGGGGCAGGGAATGAACGGGCGACCCAATCTCACCTCTTCTGCTAATCCGTTATTCAGGAGATTCCGTGTTAAGAAATTGCCGCATATTTACACTGTTGTGAGGTCCTGCACGTCGTGCTAAAACCGTCTGTGAACAAACTTGTCCTCTGCAGTGTTTCTTATTGCTGGAACTCCTTGATTTTGAAGCATCTCCTCACACAGTTCAGAAATCAAATTATTATTAATAAAAAGCCGCCCAGAAATTCAACTTTTCAGGATGTAGAGTGTGTTTGAAAGGACCAATAAATTTGCTGTCAAATCAAAACCTGCAAGTATGTCTGTTAATGTAATTGTTTAGGTGGAACGTGCATTCATCAGAGAACACAATGCTGGTAAGAAAAGTAGGATCATCATTGATTTGTTTCATCATATCTTCACAAAAGTCTACACTGCTATTAAAGACATCTTCATTTAACTGGTGTATCACATGAATTTTGTATGGGTGGAACTTTATTTTCTTCAACATTCTTTCCTCAGACATGTGACAAATGTCATGTTGTTCATCAGCTTTATGAATGCTAAGTTGAGTATTTTCAATAAATGACTGCAACAGCAAGCTGTTTGTCACCGATTTCGGTCGACCAGGAATGTTACAATCCTTTATAGTTACTGGTTCCTAGACGCGTCTTGCGATGCACTTGACAGTAGATCTCGAAATGGGATTGTGTGGAACGCTATTGTTTCGTTAAATGTTACCCTTACTTCAGCACATGACCATTGGTGATTGCCTCATCCTAGTATCATCAAGAGCGTTAGAACTTTACTTTGGGAGCTCTAATACAAACCATTTGAAATACAACTTGAGTGTTCAGAAATTATCTGTAATAATGCTTACAGCTACCAATATCTACTGGGATCTACATTGCTGGACCGTAATTTACAACCAGCCTTAAGTATTTACAGAACATGACATAGGGCTAACACATATGTTTCTTATGGTCAAATGTCATTTGTTCCACTAAATTTATAAGAGAACATTTGCTCTCTTAGATCTACTGATCAATTTTACATGTTCGTATTTACTTTCATTTCTCAGATAGAAATACATGCAATTTCAAATCAAATCGTAATTATGCATATCTACATATAAATAACAACAAAATGATAATGTCCTTTAAACTTTAATAGATGCACCTATCAGCCTTACGTGTTCACTTCCATTTTTACCTCTCAGGTAAAATCACATGGTCTATATTCAAATCAAACCGTCATTATACATATCTACTGTGGTGTGTTGTAAGGAAATTTAGATTATGTGAGTAAAAAAGTTACTATTAGCGCCCCGAAGTATTAGCGGAGACTTAAGTAACTATGAAAGTTTCGTGGGTAGAGACAGGTGGAAGGGAAACCATTGGTATAAGGAATAAGACACAGGGCACAAGTACCTGTTATTAGTCAAAAATGGTGATTCTTTTTTACTACTAGTTGAAGTAGCCTCCGATAACACAGTTATTCTTAATAGTGAAAGTTTAAAAGCTTTGAAAGAATTCTACGTATTCGAAATAGCTTGATGTGGTATTAATTATTGAGTGGCGATTTAACCCTCTTTTTACGGAGTCGGGTGTAAATACACCCCAGTGTGATATATTTCGTTCTTACGGTATTAAAAATGATTTCTAAAGAATGGCCCTTATTGACTTTAATTATTTATTTCTTTTTTATCATACTAAGAAGGAAAGTAACTAAATCCAATAAAATTTCTTACAGTTATTGGAATTTAATTCGAGTGGAGTGTGTATACACCCCACTTCGTAAATAATGTTACTCAAAAAAATATATGTTTTACGCAGTTGCTAGCAGGTGGGGCTGATGTTAGATTTGAATTCTACTGTACTCACTCTTTTTATCTGCAGTTAAAAACCACATGGTGTCTCACATTAAAATTTTTAATTATATATCTTTACTGTTTTTTATTTTTTGTGTTTTCCAAACAGCAAACGTTGTCTTACATGTTAGATCAACCTTCATCTCTCTAAGATATGTCGTTACAAATGTTATTTATTATTATGTGTCCTATCTAATTTACTTGTTGTTCTATTTTGTGATAACTGGTTTATTTTACTAAAGTGGGTAAAATGGCGAGTAGTAGAGGATTATCTGAAGACAATATAAGGCATATGATATCTGAAGAATTTGAAGTTGATTCTGATTCTGAAAGGACTCAGAGTTCGAAGATAATGTTGAAGAAATTTCTGAAGAAAGTGATACAGTTTCTGTGATGCAGGTTCGATGGAAGGCGGTTTTGAATTTGTATCACGAAATTCTATGGTATGGAGAAGTGTAGCACCGAAAATAGGACGTCGTCAAGGCTTCAATATTGTCCACAGACCTACAGGACTTTCCGCTTCAAGCATAGATGTTGAAACGAAACGTGACTGTTTCGAGTGTTTTTTCACGGATGACATTATTTCTCTTGTTGTTACCTTCACTGAGAAAAATGGGTGCAAAGTAGAATAAAGCTGACGCGTCTTGCAAAATCGTGTATTAAGGTACGGATAATACGGAAATGCTTCCCTTTATTGGAATTCTTATTATCATGGGAGCACTCCATGCAAATAAAGAACAAGTTATTGTTCTATGGGGTACAGAGAAAGCCTTCAAAAAAGCAATTTTTCCGGCAAGCATGTCAAGGGACAGATTTATCCAAATACTAAAATTTATCAGATTTTATGACACACAAGAGAAGAAAGAAGAGCGAAAGATAAGTTTGCTACTTTCCGAGAAATTGCAGATCTGTATGCCAAGCAGTGTCGTGTAAATTACAACCCTAGTACACACCTAGTACAACCCTAGTATTCAACTAAAATGCTGGTAAACTATATATGCTTTATGTATTGTTCAAAATTAATTTTGAATTAAGAAAATAAACTGTCAGAAGTATAGTAGAATGCGAATGATTACTAATGGATTTCAGTTGAATGGTGTTTGAAGAACTTGCATTTAAGTTCATTTCTACTGTTATAAATTACTAATGTGAAAGGCTGTGCAATATTTGGACTTTTCCACGTCAAAGTGATTATTAAAATATTACATCAAATTTCAAAATTGAATTTTATTTATTTGATTTTCAGAACTTAACAGTGGATTTATCGAGTGATGATATCGAGTGATGAGCGGCTATTATATGTGTAACACTCTTAAGCATGAAACATTTAAATTATTTTATGTGGGCTTTTAGCCCGATACCACGGCATCTTGTATCATAATTTCTACGCGTTGTCACAAAGTTCAGTATACCAATCCGTAAAAATACTTATTTGAGTGTTGTACAGCTGTGAAAGTGACATTTAATTCGAACAGTGCAATCAACTGAACATAAATAAAACTGAAGGGAGTTCATTCAAAACCTTTTTCTGTAGTGATATTGGTACACGCTAAATACGAACTTTATATGCTTGGAGCTCATATCGCAGTCACCTCGCTGTTGGGAGTGGAAAGACTTGTGCATCACGTCAGTATAAACCACGTTATTAGTGGTGTTCCGGGGAGGAAGGAAAGAAAAGTGGTGTTCCTTGAACTTGTGCATATTTTGTTCTATTGCGGCAATGGCTGCTTCCGATTATTCTGTGGGACGTACACCACAGTAAGTGTTGAATCATTTCGCAAATGGAGATGCAGATATTTATAATTATTTCCCTGATACAGCGGATGACAGTTCCACGACAAGCAGTTATGTAACTCAAGGACGTGGAATTAGATAAACCTTTTGTTATGCCTGCGAGTGCAGAGAACTTGGAAGAACATAGGTGGTTGCTATCAAATAAGCTAGCAGAAGAACGAGTTAGTGATTTTGAAAGTTCAGTCAAGCATGAAACAGACATGAACAGGCTCCATAGTAGTGTATGTAAAAATCAGGTGTTTAGTACATTCCATTCAGTTGATCATTCGGCAGTATTCGATAAAAGTAACTTTTTGGCGTGTGAAAATAATTGCAATGTGATAATGGAAGTAGGAATCCTTTTGTTAATATTCAGTCAATGCATACTAATACAAATTTACTACATGATTTTCGGCCATTCAAAACTAATTTAGATAAACTCACCGCAGGTATAGCAAATAGTACATTTTGCAGTCTAAGCAATGAAATTAAAGTGCGTGATAGAAACAATGACATGTCATTGTTCTAATTTCCGTTAGATATTGAATCTTTAAATAAGATAAATAATTTTCCCTGTGAATCCGTTGTTATAGTGGCATTGAGCAAAAGTAGAGGTATTTTGCGTACTAAAATTCTGGACTATATGGGACTTTATGATAAATGTATAATGTTAGCTTATGTCATATTTTCAAATTTGAGTTCTTCATTAGGAAGACGAGTAGTAAATCAAAAATTTGTGAACACATGCAATCTCGAGGGCAGAATCCAGTAGACTTCGTAGAAATTGTTAAAAAAAATGGTTACCAAATTCTACATGGTAGCTTAGATAAGGATCATGTGAAAGATATTGTGTTAGGTGGTCTCGATCCACGACTTATAAATGAAATATTTGGGGTTCGAGTTCCGAGTTCGTTAGAAGCTATTGAGAGTGATTTATATTCCTATGTCATATGTTTAAAGAATATAAATACGTTTGATGCGATAAATAAATTTTCTGAGTCTGATTAAAAATAAAAAAAGGGAGGCTTGAAAAAGCCTATAGCCTGCTTTGAGTGTGGTAGTCCACATTATGCTAGTAGATGTGACATAAAACGTGCATTGAATATCTCGAGAAGATTGAACACTTTGCAGCTAGATAATAGGGGGAATGAAAATGTAGGATGATAAATTAATTTTAAAACAAGAAATTTACGAAAAGGAAAAGAACAGATGAAAACGTCAGTCAAAGGAAAATGTGTATGGATAATACAGAATGTAAAAGCAGTAACAGCAGTAATCAAGGAGTCGTGAGAAATTGTGTTGGAATTTTTGTTCATGCTTTTGTTTTAGGGAAAATAATAGAACGTTGTACAGATTTGTGCTCTACCATTAGTGTGATAGACACAAATGCTTTTAATCAATGGAATGAAAACTTAAAAATATATTTAATATTAAGCAGGATTCGTTCACAGGTAGAGGAATTGACAGTAAAGCAGTTACTTTTAACAAACCAGTTAGATTGCCTTTAACATTACTAAATAGGATGTATAAAGTTAAATTCTATTTACCAGATACATTGAAACCTACATTTATTTTGGGAATTTAAGATTTGAAAAATATGAGAGTTTCAATTAACCTTTGGACAAATAAACTTGTTTTGGGCTTAGATTATAATAAGATTATTCCTTTGTATTATAGGGTCAACGAGAATTGTAAACTAAATGCGGAGATTGGTAAATTAGGTAATTTGGCAATAGATAATAGTAAATAGTAAATTATTCATTCGATTAGGTGATAGAGATTACGATATAAAGGATAAGGGTTATCAGAAGAAGTTGACATATATATTCAAAAAAGAGAAACACAATAAAAATGGTTTTGTCAGTAAGCAGCCAGCATGTGTAAATTAGGAGACAGGCGAGCAGTTGTCCAATGTTGCCACATCTTTCTTGTTAATGAATAATATTTATGTTGACCTTAGTGATCATTTGAGAAAAAGAAATAGTGTAGGCCCTAAAAATGACAAAGAGGACCCCTCTAAAAGTAAACAAATGTTAATTGATCCTAAAGTATTAGAATTAGATAACAATTTGCAAAAGTATGTTGATCAATTGGTGAATCAATGGAATAATGTATTTGCAGAGTATGTAGGGAAGTCCCGGATTATTGTCATCAAATAATATTAAAAGATGATGAACCAGTACGGGAAAAAGCTTACCCTCTAAGTCGGGTGGCTCAAAAACAAATGGATAAAAGTTTAGACTCATTATTATAGCAAAATATTATTCAGGAAACTGATAGTCCGTATACGTTGCATTGTTTCTTAGTGGGAAATAGGGATGGAAGTAAACGTTTAATCGTAAATTTCCAGAAAATCAATCAACAAACGATATTAAATTCTCAATATACCCCTCATGTCGAAGATATCTTGAGTGAATTATCTACGATAGTAGTAAAATATTTGCAAAACTAGATATTCATCCTGCGTACCATGCAATTAGGTTTCATGAAGATTCTACGAAATATACAGCATTCCTTGCATATCGAGGGTTCTTTGAGTATCGATATGTCACTTTTGGAATTGCTAGTGTTTCATTTGCTTTGATTAAAATAATAACCGATTTGTTAAACCATCTTGAAAATAGGAGTATGACATGGTATGTTGACGATGTGTTAATACATACAGCGGACATTGAAAATCATAAACAATTATTGAATGAAGTCTTTAATATTTTTGAGAAAAATTATATAACTTTGTATTTTAATAAATGCTCCGTGTTCGAATATAAAATAACCTACTTAGGACATATTATAGAAGACAGTCACACTTATATGGACCATTCTGTAATTGAGGTCATTAAAAAATTTCTCTCTCCTAAGAATAGAAAAGCATTGATTAGTATGTGTTCATTTTTACAATACTTTTCGAAGTTTATAACTAACTTTCAGGATCTTATGGATCCATTAAGTAGATTAAGGAGTCCTAAAGTTCAATTCAAATGAGGAGAATAAGAACAAGCTACCTTAGATAAAATTAGAGACATGTTTGAAAGTCATGTGGTGTTAAAATTGCCTGAAGTAAATAAGAACGTGAAAGAGATTATGGATAGGCTTCAAAACAAAGAAATAATGGTTGATTATATGTAAATTAATTTGATTTTATGTAAGAAAACACGGTCAATAAGGAATCCATTTAAAATTTATTTACCAAAAAGTTATCGAGATCAATAATCGAATACTATCATATACCAGCATTGCCAGGAGCTCACTGTGAGATAAATAAATGTATTGCTAAGGTGACTTTTAGTTTTACATGGGAGGGTATAATACCCGAGATTAGATAATTTGTAAGAACTTGTAAAGAATGCCGATTGGCGAAGAGTAACAATAAACAAAAAGTAATACTTCTGACGTGTGAAATTATACGAGGGATTAACTCTAGGTTAAACTGTGATGTTATAGGAATTATGAGTCGCTCAAGATCAGGGATATATTGTTTGATAATTGTCGACGCCTTTCCCAAATATGTATTTTTTAGAACCATTAATTAATTTAAAGTCAGAAAATTGTTAATAAATTGTTCAAAATAATGTGTCTTAGAGGATTGGTTTCCAGCATTGCCCACGATAATGCAAGTGTCTTTAGGTCATCTAAAATTAAAGACTTTTTATATAGCCTACGCATCAAAGACATTTGTATTTCCTCATATCATTGTGTAAGTAATGCAGCAGAAAGATATATATATATTAGGTTTTGAACAAGCATTAAGAATTTATATAGAAGAAAAACATCTGTGGGATAAAAATATGTGCGAAATAGAATCTTCTTAGAATTCCTCAGTACACACAGAACATGTTTTTTCTCCAATGGAGTTAGTATTTAATTATAACGTAAATGATCCTTTGGATATATGTGGGAAAATTGATGAGACGGATGTAAAAAATAAGGATTCAAATATTTTGATTAAAGTATTAAAAATATGGAAGACGCTTAGTTAGTTAGGAGAAAGAAATATGACAAAAATTGAACCGAAACAACGTACCAAGTAGGAGATAAGGTATTACTAAAATCTGAGATACAATCATCTTTATCTCGAAAAATAAATAAAAGCTTGTCAAATGTTTGGCATGGACCGTGCCGGATAAATCGAATATTGACCCCAAATTGTATTTTAGTAGAAAATACTGACAATCCAAAAGATATTAGAAAATCACGTGTAAGTTTGAATAATCATTTAGAGAAAGGAGAAATTTTCGCTGAAAAATATTGAATCAAATGCTTTTTGAAATATACAGTATGTTATTAGGTAATGTAGTTAATAATTTAAAGTTGTGTTTATATTAATTTGTAAATATTACAGGCCTGTAATATCAATTCGCTATTATGTTAATCCAGTTGGAATATCAAAATACTATAATGTTAATCCAGATGTAATATAAACTGATTTGGTTAATGTTTAGAAAATATAAATATAAGAATGGTGAAGTAAATATTCATAAAAAAATCTAATAAGGAGTCACCACTCATCACTTATTAACACTAAATGCTATAGAATCTTTGACTAATCTATAAAGACTAACTGTATGGAAGAGAGAATGAATGGTTGCTATTTGGTGGATTTTTTTTCTTTTAGTTATGTTAAATTTTTAGTTTGTGAGAATGTGCTGAGTGATTAGTTTGTTAAATGTAGATGTTGTGGTATTGTTGGTTGATGTAGAATTAGACTATAACTTTTCCTACTAACAGCAATATATCTCTGAAATCATTTAATAATAAAAAATATGAGACTTTTCCTCTACATGGGGGATTTGTAGTATGTTGTAAGGAGATTTAGATTATCTGTGTTAAAAAAGTTACTACTATAATAGTGCCCCAAAAGTATTAGCGGAGACTTAAGTAACTATGAAAGTTTCGTGGGTAGAGACATATGGATGGGAAACATGTGGTATAATGAATGAGACACAGGGCACTAGTACCTGTTATCAGCCAAAAAAGGTGCTTCTTTCTTACTGCTAGTTGAAGTGGCCTCCGAGAACGCAATTATTCTCAATAGTGAAAGTTTAAAAGCTTTGAAAGAATTCTACGTATTTTAAATATGTTGTTGCGGTATTAATAATTGAGTGGAAAATTAAGTTAATAACAATTATAGTCTTCCGAGAAGTGATATGTGGATAATATTGAAGTATTGTTTTACATACGTCCGTCTTATGTTTTCTGGAATTTTCCGAACTTACATGTGGTGACTGTGAGCTAATATTTTGTGGTTCTATTACTGAGTATTCAACTTAAATGCTCGTAAGCTGTATATACTTTATGTTATATTCAAATTTAATTTTGAATTAAGAAAATAAACTGTCAGAAGTGTAAGTGAGAATAGTAGAATGCGAATGATTACTAATGGATTTCAGTTGAATGGTGTTTCAAGAACTTGCCTTGAACTTCATTTCTACTGTTACAAATTATTAATGTGAAAGATTGTGTAATATTTTTACTTTTCCACGTCAAAGTGATTATTAAAATATTACATCAAATTTCAAAATGGAATTTTATTTATATGATTTTCAAAGCTTAACAGTGGATTTATCAAGTGATAATCGTAAAAAATATATTTGCACTGCTATAATATCTGGAACACTCTTAGGAATGAAACATTTAAATTATTTTGTGTGGGTTTTTAGCCCTGCACCACGGCGTGTTGTATTATAAATCCTACGCGTCTCCATACTACATATACATGACAAAAATTAATAACATAATTCTCTTTTGATACTATGTCCGATTATTAACTGAAACTTCATATCCCAACGAAGAGCTAGAGTTCATAATGTCCACAAGCATACAAAAGTCTCAGTTTTTTTAGGAATATTATTACAAACGTGTTTTAATGTTATTTGTTTGCAAGTGTTAGCACCAACATCACCTAGCATGTCCAGTTCTTGAACCAGCTTTTCATCAAGCTCAGTTGATGTACAATGATATTATTATTTTTGTGATTTATGTGTTATCTAGAACGACAACGAAGAAATACTTAAAGTTGCGTCTTTTCGGACGCAGTATCCGGAGCTACATTAATGTAGAGGATTGCATTTTGGAATGTTGGGAAAATCAAGGCAACTTCATTTTATGTTAGTTGAATAGATCTTTTAAAGTGATTCGACACGTACTTAAATTGCAAGTGTATTTCCAGAGGTATTTAGTTTATCATTAGCCTTAGGGACGTATAGTATGAAATTCATTATTATTATTATTATATTTTTTTGCTATTACAACAATATCTATTAGAATAACGAAAAAATGGTTCCAGTAAAAGTTGGTTAGTTTTGATCTCAGAATCAGAATGTGCAATAAAAATAGGTTAGTTCCGTTTCAAATTTTAAAACTGAACCCTGGGGCCCTACAATGAGATTACTGGTGGCACTTACCGTTTAAAAAAGTTATAGACAACTGACATGTGTACATTCTTACATGACTAGATTTTTCACATTTTTGTTATTTCTGAAATACTTCAGGTCGCAGTGTTAGGGAACGTACGTACGATGATATTTATTTTTTGCGATTACAGCGCCACCTATTAGAATAACGAAAAAGTGTTTCAAGTAAAAGTTGCTTTTTTTAAGAAAAAACGTAGAATCAGAATCTACAATAAAAATAGGGAGTCTCCAATTGAAATTTTGAAATTGGCATTTGGGGCCCTATGATGGGACCCCTGGGGCACTTGCTGTTTACAGAATTTTGTAGGATCCTGGCATGGATACATTCTTGCGTAATTATATTTGTCAATTTTTTGTCATTTCGGAAATATTTCAGGTTGCAAAGTTAGGGGAGACACCATATGTGTATATATATATATATATATATATATATATATATATGTGTGTGTGTGTGTGGGTGGGTGTGTAAGTATGTATATATAATGTACTTTTGCCAGTAATTCTTGAACTCCCTTATCCGATTCAGGTACGTTCCTTAATCAATGTGACATATGGAAAGGCCTGAGAAAAGAGTTATATACTAAAATTCATTCGAACGGGTAAAACGTTTACTGTGACGCGATATTAAACAATAAATTACATCAAAACCAATGTGAGAAATATAATAACAAAAATTGCAACTTTATCCTCTCTTAACCCTGATGATAACACCCTTCACTTTTCTGATGTGTTGCTTCAATTAAGTGCATCCAGAAGTCAAAGAAAGGGAAAGGGAGTCCTTCCCTATACTGGTATTCCTTGCCTGTTCACTCTGGTCGGAGATTCTATTACTGAGGCTCCGCTGTCCTTAAAATGAGGTCAGTTATGTGGTTCTCCTTTCTAAATCTACTTCGTACAAATGGCATGTGGCATAACTTTAACGTAAATTTTTACACGTTCTCTTGACGAAGGACTTAGTTCCCACCACATTTTGGCGCACGGTGTACTTTTACCACTATTTTATGATTATTTGCCTGATGAATGAAATAAAACAAGACTCTTAGAAATGTTCGGCTATACATCCTCATTAACCAACTTCATAAAATAATATGCATTCGACCCTTCTGTTCTTGCAATAACAATTCAAAACTTTCACATATGTTACTGTAAATACTATACTAAACATACTAATACGTGCTCAAATTGGTGTCCCTCCTTTTGATGGCACAAACAGATACGGCGTCGCACAATACCACACACACGCCGGAGTGTTTGGAGGGTTATTGCTTTACACACGTTCGGAATATTTTATTGCAGCTCTTCTACGGTTCTGAGTCTATTCTGATACGCAATGTGCTTTAGATACACCAAGAAGTAAAAGTCTAATGACTTGAGGTCAGGTGATCTGAGCGGCCATTCCACGGAACACCTTCGACCTATCCATCGGCCAGGAAGCATTTCGTTGAGCCAATGTCAAAGTGTGCGGCCGTAATGTGGCGATGCTCCATCATGCTGGAAATAAAATACACGCCGCGATAACGAAGGCATTTCATCCAGATACGGCTGTAACATGGTATGCAGACGATATAGTCACTGGTCTGATGTTAACCTATCGGGCAAAAACACGGGCCCTAATATGACGCTGCCGTGCGTACCACACCACATATTCACTCGCGGATCGGCTTGTTGTGCGCTTCAACAACTATGTTGGGGTTGTAGAGAGACTAATACACAGCGTTGTGTCTCCTGAGTGTGCCCTTGATGTGGAAAGTAGCCTCATTACTCAATAGAGTGTCAGCCTCTGGCATAGAATGTTGTGTTCGTGTATTTTATTGATATTGAAATGCAGTTTACTTTCAAGACTCCAGTTATAACAGCTATTTAAATCATCTACAAGCTTCCAAACATCATTGGGTTCTCTTATTTGTCTATACAGTTTCATATCATCGGCATACAATAAGCAATTTGAGTTTTTGAGAACAGAAAACAAACATAAATAATACAAGAAAATAAAGGTCCTAAGTTAGATCCTTGTGGCGCACCTGAGTAAACATCAAATAAAGTAGATTTTTGATTATTGAACACCAAATATTGTTTTCTGTCTTTAGGTAAGATGAAATCAATAGAAGGAATTGTTTTGAAAATCTGAACCTAGACAACTTCATAATTAATATGTCGTGATCCAATTTGTCGAAAGCATTTGAAAAATCTGTATAAATTGTATCAACTGAATGATTATTATTGCGGGAATCTGATATATACTGAGCGAAAGCAACAAGATTTGTAACTGTTGATCTCCTTGGAAAAAAGATGTTGATAAATTTATATATACGGTTTAACATGATTAAAAATTTTATTATAAAGTATGTGTTCAAAAACTTTAGTTGTTACAGAAATTAATGAGATTGGTCTATGACTTTCTATTGCTGTAGGATATCCCTTCTTTAGTATGGGACGGACTTTGCTAATTTCTCAAACATCAGGATAGAGAGAAGTTTTTAATATGAAATAATAGATGTCACATAGAGGTATCTTCAAAAACTCCCCACATCCCTTAACAATGTAATTAATCACTAGACACTTAGGAACATTTAAGATGGGAGAATAATACCCATTATAATTTGGACGACATAAGGCAGTAAACGCTTTTGAAAAATTTAGCAAACTTATTGGCAATGGCAGAATCAGAGTATGTATTTGATTGTTATATATCATATAACTGACTTCTAATTTAATTTTTTTTTTTTTTTTTGCTCTTAAAGTAATTCCAAAAGCATTTAGACTTTCTCCTTAAGTCGTTTTCTGATTTCCTTATATAAAGTTCGTAAGCCCTATTAATAAGTTTTAGCTCCTTTTCGTAGCTCCTTAAATTTATTGAAATTATAAACTGAAGCATGCATATGTTTCCTATAGTACTTTTTTTCTTTAAGTATACTAACAATTTCCTGCGTAAACCAGAAGGGGTGCGTTTTGAATATTTTCTTTTTGGGTACATTACTGTCGATAATAACATTTAAAATATAGAAGTAATTCACTGCTAGATTAACATGTTTTGTAGAAAGTAACTCTGACCAGTTTTGTTGGCTTAAAAAACTATATAAATTAAGGAAATAATCTTTACTAAAATTATATATAATACTAATAGTATGCTTAATAGGCGAAATAGTGTTATTAAGGTACAGCTGACAATGTAATGAGGGATGGTGTTTATTTAATGATATTCAATGATGATCAATGGTGTTCAGTTATATTTATTCTTATTTTAACTGTCAACTCATGTAGAAGACTGTTGTCCGTTTCTTTTGATCTACATTCCATACTCAATGTTCACAGCGAGCAAATGTTCACTGACTTGAGAATGTAGATCAAACGAAAAGACAACAAACTCTTGCATGAGTTGACAGTTAAAACAAAAATAAACATGATTGAATATAGGTGATATAGGAAGCAGCGAGAGCAAGGCGTACGTAAGGACTTTTTTTTGGCGAGGGTACATTTTGACTTTCCTCGCCTTCTGCTGATAGCGGCATTCTTTACCAGTACTGCTGTGAGTGCAATAAGACAGTGTTACAACTAGAGGAAAGCAACGAGCTTGAGAGCCTTGATTGCACTATTCATTCATTCTACTTTAATGTACTTAACAACAACTAATTTCCAGTGGATTTTATAAACAAAACACCTTCTAGAGTATGACGTCATTACTTAATACTTTGACTCCCTTCTGCTCAAAAGCAGAAAACGCGCTTTGTTGAGTGTTATGGTATACTAAAGGACTAACTATTCCCAAAATTTCAGATTTTTCATCCAGGCACACTGAAACTATTAGACAGTGAAACATGAAAAATTGGCATAACTTTCCAATTTTACGATATTTTTCAGGGCTTTGGGAGCAGCTACAAGTCTATAATTTTTGTGTATTAACTTATGACACCGTATTACATGCACACAAAAATTTAGACCTTTACGTCAGTTGTTTTCTCTTCCTAAAAATGTTTTCAATGTCTAAAAATGTTGTTACTATACTTCCTGATTTCACTCCCTTCTAGTGGCTTTAGGCAAAAATCTTGAGAGATCAAATGTTTAGCCTGAACGAGTTGGGGATGTCCAGCAATTTTCAATTTGATAACATAAATACATTCTGAGACATTTGAAACAACATAAACGCCTAAAATCAAAAAAAGGCAAAATGGCGGCAGCCGGTGCGTCGCCACTGAATGTTGTAAAAAATAATTAATTGTGGTTTTGAAGTACCCTGATATAGGATAAACATTCATGAAAAAATTGCATTTTTTTAAAAACAAAATCGAGCTGTCATTTTGTTTTTTTCTTGGATGGATTTTGCATAGGTTGACGCAATATTTCGAAACAACTAGGTATGATAATTTGCTTCGTTATTATTTTTGAAATTAATTTTGCTTGCCTAATATAGATACAGAACAATTATAGACATTTCTAACAACGGAGCTCTTATTTTTAATAATTAATGGGCCGACGAAACTGAAATATACAATTGCATATGTGACGAACGACAGAGGGAAAAGAAAGCACATGATTGTTGATGCAAGTTGTAATGATAGCGAACTCTTTTGAACTATGCTCTCTCGGAATTCCTTATTCCTCAATAGTAATAAAATTATTCTATCATTTTTTTTACTTATAGTCTGTAAGTCAGTCAGTTTTATAGTAAATTGAAGTAGTTGAATTCAAAATGATTGCTATTGACCCGAACTAGTTCTAGAGAATAAAGCTGAGCGAAACGCAAAATTTATTGAGAACAATTTGTGTAACACGTCTTGAAATCGTGTGGTGTACTTAAAGTGATATTTCGGAACGTATTATTGTCAGGGTTAATCGTATTTCTGAAAAATGCTGGTTCATACTAGGTATATCCGCTTTTCTGTAATGAAGGGTTTATATACATATTGACTCTTCCTAGCTAGAAGGTTCATTACATATAACAGTTATCTCCTGAAGTGTGAATCATATACCCCTTTTAAATACTGAATTTCATCGAGGTGTTGATTGGAAAGTAGTATCTTCTAAAATTAATTTGAAAGTTTTCAGTAACTATCCCGTAATACGATCACAATGTAAAATGTGTTTTACCTCTTAAAAATGAATTTTTAAAAAAAAAAAAAATGCTCGGAAACACGTCCGCTTATTTTGAATAAGGAGTTCTATGCTGTGATTCGTCTCGCTAAAATCATTCATAAATGTAATATATCCTGGGTAAAACATTTTAATCACTAGTAGAAGTAATTGTTTCCCTTAGTTTTAACCATGTGTTTATATAAAACCTTCCAGTTAAAGGAATTATTTAGTTATGGGTTCCCTGATTAAATAATAACTTATCCTAATATTATAGAAATATGCTGCTTACTCTTTTCAGAAGCGAAACTTTTGCAAATGCTGAAATATGTATTTAATGTTTATTTAGGAGTTTAGACCATAATGATTTTCACTTATTACATTTAAATAAATCTTTACAATGCGCAGTATATTAATAAAGTATTGAAATTTTAAATGTTACAGGACTCATTCTCAGTGTCTCCCCTTAGGAGCGGAATTTTCGAAAAAGGTGAAATACATTTTTACTTCTTTTATATGAGTATATGTACCCAATATCACGTCTTCAATTTTTAAGTATTCGTGTCATTTGACACTTTCTGTTAAAAAGAAAAGACAGAAAAAGGATAAAACAAAAATGTATATGTAGATCTTATAGAATCTTCACCTGTTTTCTCTCTTAAGAGCAGGATTTCCAAACACACTGAAACACTTATTCCTTTAGTTTCATCTAAGAGCTTATAAACCGAGTTTTTCATCACAAACTTAAGTAAATTCACACTTTAAACTCTCTGAAAATGAATGAATGGTAATATCACAGAAATGGGCTCATTCCACACTTGAATGCAAAAGTTTAGATCTTTCGTATCAGTTTCACGGGCAATATTATGAGGTAGTACATAATATCTATACCTTGACCCGGTTTCTAATCAGAATGTGCATTTTAATTTAACTTCTCAAAGATTCTGAATGTATGTTATTTCAAAAAATCTTCATTGGAAGTACATGAAACTGGAATGTATTGACTTTTTGGGTTAGCATTTAACTTCGCATTTAAGTACTAATTGAAAATTATTCCCCTTCAGCACCCTAAACAAAGAAAGCATCCCCTATACAAACCTGATTCTAAAAATCTTGTTTCATCACACATATGCCATAGAAGAAGGAGTAAAAGTCTGAAAATTACATGAAATCACGATTAGTAATAAAATTGTAATGCGGTTTCGAAAATGTAACGCTTTATGTGGTAAATGGAAAAGGATTCCATATCTTCTGTTAATCCTTTATTTATCTGCGCAGAATGGAGTAGAGAAAGTAAACGCGTTTTTCAGTGTACCTTTTTACACCTCAACCTCCTACTTTTCACATCACGCGAAGGAGAAATATCGCATCTGTTATAATCCAACACACTTGATCGTTTGTCTGTCACATAATTCGTTTCTCCTATTGCTATCGCTAATCTCAGAATTCTAGACACCTGGGATCAAAATTTTGCGTCATGTTTCGATACGAATAACATCAGTTACCGCCACATAAAAGAATGTCTACTATTGTAATTAACTTCCTTGCAACCATCTGAAGCTTTATTGTTTGCAGTGGATATTATCCAGCCGCTTGGAAACTTTGAAAAGTTTAATATTTTCAAAACCAAAGAAACCCTTTATATCGTGCCAATTTCCGTCATATCGTCTCATTAGGAACCTTCTACATTCAGTGAAATCCCAGAACGGGTATTAGTTAAACTTTATGAGGTTTGTCAAACGTCGTGTTCTTCCCATATACCAATGAGGATTACGACTTGTTTTGTCTATCAATGACCACCTATTTCTTCATTCTAGTCTAATCACCACTTATTATGATACTATTAATGTGAATATACACAACAACAAATACAACTGAATAGGTGCACTAAAAGATTAATTAACAAATGATTGTTTTCTTACGATGAAGTAGAGAGTGCATTGTTGTCCTCAACCTCTTTCAAACCTTCTTCCCGTAAACGATAAAATGACTGTAAAAATTTCGCCAGAGTTGATAGCTACTGTTTATCAGTTGCATTTAGAATTTTGTTTAATCCTTAGTTTTTTCCATGGATCCTATCCCCAATCCTTCCCCTATTGCGTTCTTCCTCTATCACCTTACATTCGAATAATATATGTATTTCATTTTCCATCTCTCCACATAAACTACATAAATAATTTCCGTCTTCATTTTTCGGACTTTTCCACCTGTACATCCCCATTCGGAATATTGCTATGGCGCGTCCTACCTAACTCGAGATATTTTTCTGTCCCCTCCTTTGTTTTAATCTTTACATATGTTGTCAAAGATCGCATAGTCTCGCAATCAACTTTCAAATTTTCAGTTGCATCTGAAATTACTTTTTCTCTAATTACTTTACACATTTCTTTTGATTTCTTGTTTCTTTTTTTCTGACAAGTCGAACATATTTAGCTCTTGCAATAGTTTCCCTACTCACATTATTCAAAAGTTATTACTTCTCTGTTTCATTTGAAAATCAAAGCATTGCTTCTGAATTTCCCTCCCGTTTACTGATTCGCACAGGTTTAGCCAATATTTTAGTATCCTTATTTTTATGACTGAGCTGACGAGATACCTCCCTGCATCGTGTAGGATCGCGCTGTTAGGTGCCGATTTTGGTACCCCTAATATTTGTTTAATGAACTTGGTTTCTGCTTTATTAATTTTGTTATCAGCACAGTTTACACCCCAAACTTCACATCCGTACAGAAGTATGGACTGCAGTAGTGTATTAAATGCACGCATGGCTAATTTGAACGGGACGTTATTGTGACTCTTAAAGTTTTTTTTAAATATGCTTTTTTCTGTGATAGCTGGCGCTTTTCTCTGGTGGTCGATCCAATTTCCATTATATGATATGTTTACTGCCAGATATTTAATGCTTTTAACTGTTTCCAACTCTTTCCCCTGATATGACCACCTCTCTCCTTTTGCCAGTTTGTACCCCTTTTAAATACTACTACTTTCATTTTGTTTACGTTCACTTTGATATTCCATTCTTTGCAATATGCTTCTAATGCATTTAATGGTCTCTGCAATCCTATTACGGTTTGTGACATGATTGTCAAGTCGTCAGCGTACAACAATACTGGAATTGATGTTTTCAGTACATGCGGAGGGTGGCTATGGGTTTTACCTAGTGCATTAACTACGTCATTGATAAATAAATTAAATAGTGTTGGGGAAAGTTGGCACCCCTGTCTTAGGCCTATGTAAGATGGTATAGGTTCGGACATTTTATTTCGTCCGCTTTTTACACAGAAATCGACCCGTTTGTATATTTTTTCAATGCTTTGAAATGTTTGAGTGGGCATCCCGTAGTTCTTAGTTTGTACAATAAAACAGTTCTGCTAACGGTGTCGAAAGCTTTTTCAAAATCGCCGAAGCAGCTGAACAGTTTGCCTCGTTTCTGCGTCAACGCCTTGTCAATTAACGTACGCTACACCATTATATTGTCCATGGTGCTGTAGCCTTTTCGGACTCCTGCTTGAAGTGGCGATACTTTGTTATTGCAGTTTGCCCAGCGTTCTATTCTTGTGGCCAGGATTCTTGTGTAAATTTTACTTGATTCCTCTATAATTCCTCTAAAGTGTGATTCCTCTATAATTGTTAGGGTCTTGTGCATTACCTTTCCTTTTGCACAGTGGGACAATTATACCCCTTCCCCATTTGTCCGGTATATCTGCTCCCCGTAACAGCTTGTTGAACAATCCGGCTAACGATTTCATAAATTTTTCGTTCTCTACACTGTGTTTAAAAAAATCTGCTACAATACCGTCGACCCCTGCTGCTTTATTATTTCTCATACTTTTTGTAGCGAGCTTAATTTCGTGAATGGATATTTCTTTGTCGAGGATGGGATCAGTACTTGAAACTTGTAAGGGAATTGACCGCGTTGTTTTCCATGTGTTCTTACTACCAAGAATTTGCCTGAAGTGTTCCGCCCATACTTCTGTAGGGATGTTTTGTTTTGGCGTTCCCTATGTATTGTTTCTGCGAATCATCCACCATACTTCCTTATAATCGTTTGTATCCAGCGCTATTTGTAAACTCTGGAACCACAGTTCATTCCATTCTTTCCTTTTGTTTTTACATACCTCTTTGTATCGGTTCCGCTGCTTTAAATATTCCGTTAGTAGATCAGAATCCCCTCTGACTCGTTTAAATGTACGTAATGCTGAAGTCGCTTCCCGAAGCGAAGCGATACAATCGGCATAATATTATGGACTTTACTTGTTGATTCATTTACTGTTGTCAATCTCCATGATTCCCCCCACTGAGTATAGTAATTTGTTTACAATTAAGTTTGCAGATTCAATATCTCTGTTGTTTACATATATGTTTATGCCTATGACGTATAGTTCTGTTAGAGGATTGTCCAGATTTTGTTTGAATATCTCTTAATTGTTTTTCTGCCATTTGTATTTCAATACACTTTGAGTTTGCTCTTTATCGGGTTGTGTGTGTGTGTAGTGCTCATTATAGAGCTGAACGCTTGCGTGGTTGTGTTTTGTGCTGTATAATTCTAGTATTATAGGCTGATGTTTAGAGTCAATCAGGTCACCTACTGTAAAGCGAGTTATGCAATCATATGTGTGCAACGCACTCAGAAATAATCTATCGTGCTGCACTCCTGATCACTTAGGTATGTGAATTTCCCTTTCGTGTCACCCTCTACTCTACCATTTACAATAGCAAAATTACATGCATTACAGAAATTAATATTTTTTTCCATTTTAGTTAACTATTTTATCTTGAGTACTCCTCTCTGGAAGTGACGCACTATTATTTAGTTCTAATCTATCGTATTTATCGGTTGCAATATCAGCCTCGTCATCTAGTTCCCCAGACCTAGCATTAAAATCACCCATGATTATTATATCTCTGTTTCCGCCGTCTTCTAATTGTAAAATATTTGCTTCTAACTCGTCCAAGAAATGTTCATTTGCAAATTTAGAGTTTTGTGGAACAAATCGGATTCGAGAATTTTATCCACATCTCATATGAACACTGTGTCATTACAATACAACTAGCGTCTTTAATTGATTCCCTAATAAAAACTGTGATACTCGATGGCGCACGCCCATATTTGCTTGCCTTTTGCTTTGTTTTGTTGTATACTGTGTAACCTGGTAACTGAAAGTCACTATGTTTTGTCCCACACGTCTCCACACAATCAAAAATGTGGAACTGTCTGATGTAACAAACGAAGTCCTTACTTCGCATTTTCCCTGCTAACCATTCCACATTTAGACAGCATATTTTCAATGTCTTTGACCATAAATTATCTTTAGAATTGCATTTCTCAATTATCTGCTGATTTCTGGGGGTGGTACCTGGCTATCCTATGCCTTATATTAACCTTGGAGTTCCAAGAGGCGGGAACTCCTCGATCGCATTCAAGTATTTTTGTTAAAAATTACCAGCAAAGTAGTAGTTTTATTTACGTTTACTTAGACAACTTGATGTAGTGACACACACACACACAAAAAAAAATCAAAGTAATTTATAAAGTAAAAGAGGGAATCTGAGAAAGTCCTTTGGGGAATAAAAAAGACAATTTTTCTTCCATGTATTCAATTATATGAAGAATTATCTTGTTCTACAGGTTAAGGTACAATGAGTTTTAAACTCTCCGCGGCAACTTGCTCTTCTTTCATAAGTCATGCTTTATATAAAAAATATTATAGCTTTATGTACAGAAAAAAGTAAATCTTATACGTTTTATATAAAGGGTACATGTGCGCCTAATGGGCTAACAAATTTGAAAATAATATATTTACCAGTTAATATATAAATATTACTGAGTGAGTACAGGCAGGGCTCTTATAGATGACTAATTGGCTAAAAAGCTTGGGATTTTCATATCTATTCACCAGTAAAGTCTTACGGAATCCAGCGTTCACTTATTGTAATTTTGAATGAGTTGCAAAAAACTCTAGTATTACACCAAACTTCTGAAATGTTAGATATTTCGACATGCGCAAAGCTACAGTAGTATGGGCCCCACCTGATCGAAGTTCGGACTTCGACCCCGACCTTTATGGCGTCATAGGTCAAAGGTCAATGACCTTCGCTCAGGATTAATGGCCTATGGGTACTTAGGACCACCCCTCTAAATTTTGGCAATGGTACTTTGGTCCACCCCCTAAATTTTGGCAGAAGCACATAGGACCACCCCCCTTAAATTTTGGAAATTGCCAAATATAAAATTGGGTATGGTAGTCTAGGACTATAATATGTATCCTCGTCGCCATAAGTGCCTTTACATCGCAGTGACGGGTATGTGACCGCGCAGTACTCCAAGGAAGGGATGGTTGTATAAGAATTTGATTAATTTTGAAGAATTTTTATTTTGACTAGGGAATTAACATAGGTGAAGGGAGTAAAGACACAGATTTGAAGCATCAGTTCACTGTTATTGAAGCATCAGTGCACAAAAAGATTCGTATTCTCAGTTTTTCTATTTATTGTTTTATATGTTAAGTTAAACACCACAATATGTATCACTGATATCGCAGATCGTATTATTTTTTAAAATCGTGTTTTTAACCTATTGTCAAAACATTCATCTCCAGACATGATGTAGAGAGAAGAGAAAGAGATACGACATCTGTAATATATGTATATGTGATTCACTAAGTAACTGTAGAAATTAGTTAAAGGACATATAAGAGAGCGAAAAGGAGCTCTAAAAGTCTGAACTTTTTAGAAACGTTCTAGATAGGTGAAAATATAGTTAAAAATTGCAAAAGGTATCATGTAAATTACCTCTCTTTTCTTATATTCTAGTATACTTTTTCTTTCACATCCAAACATCTCTATTCAGAATTGCGAGATAAATGTGAAGAGAGAAAGATTTCCATTTCAAGAATTATATCAGGAAAAAATCTTTTGACTTAGACTAGATTCAAACTCGCAACCCTTGAATCCACGGCTCAGCGCTCTATCGATTGAGCTAACAACTACTGTTGGAAAAGCTAGATTTCAACAACTACCGGTTGCTGAATAGTGTGTATTAACCAAGTTTGCCGAGATAATTGCTTCATATAGCTATAATAATAACAATAACAATAATAATAATAATAATAATAATAATAATAATAATAATAATAATAATAATAATAATAATAATAATAATAATAATAATAAAGCAGAAGAAGAACAGAATCTGAAAAGTCGCATATGTTAAAAGTTTGACGTGCAGAGTAAGTCCTAATATGAGATTTTATTAATTATATATAATAAATGTAAGCGTGGTTTATTCGTGTGTGCTACTCAAACTGCGCAACTCACTACCTAGTCCCATAAGGGTTGTACGCGTATGGTACAGTAGCCTTGCGTCCTCCAACCGTGAAGAATGTTTCTGTTTGAACCTATGCGTGTCCTAAGAGGAAGGAGGAGATTGAAAGAAAGAAAAGTGGTTTAGAAATTATGCAAACGTAGAATATTTCACGAGGTGAGGTGATATAGAGTTCAGCGTGTCTTTCAGCTACTACTCTATACAAGACGTGCATCTACGACTTAACATGGAAACCGAACCACACGACTCCTGAAGAGAATTGAAACCCGTATCACCTCTAGTTCTATCATGGGAGACACAGGAACATGTAAAAATAATCGAAAATTTCTTCTATCTTTCTGATAAAGAAAACAAAGTTGATACCAGATATAAATAACGAAAAAACATATGAATTTAAATGTAAAATTTGAGTCCAAAATACCCACTTATAAACAACTGCTGAATTTTAGAAAATAAACACATGTACATTGAAGTTATGTGATTAACTTGGAGCTTCAAAAACCAACACCCAGAAACCGCCGTGTAAAGTCTAACTGATGCATATTTTTTTATTGCATAACTTGCTTTCGGCTAGGCGGGGAGTCCGCCCCCAGACGCTTGCATTTGCTCTTTCTCCGACCTGTCACTTCTCATATCCCTAAGACCTCTGATCTTAAGTTGTTTCGAAATATGGCTATCTTATTGTAACAATTTCAACTCCCAACTTTGTCTTCCTGCTGTTTTTCTTCTAACCGTAATATATATATATATATATATATATATATATATATATATATATATATATATTCAACGCTGAAATACATCTTTAATCAAGATGTTTCTACTCTTAAGGGATTTTGGAATATGGCCATTCTATTTTACCAATTACAATTTAAACCTTTTTTTTTCTAAGGAAAAATGAAAAAACGCAGAAACATGTCTTTAATTGTTTTACTTGCAAAACCTAAACACCAAATTTCCTTCCAGGCGGGAGCTCATGTATTTCGAATTCCACGATAATCAGTAGGTTAACGTTTCATATAGCTTCGCTACTGAATGGGACGTTAAACTCAAAATCAACTCAACCAATTTTAATGTCAATAACCTTAACGATTTTCGAATTATGACCATCCAATTATAACAATTGTAACTTTACCCTATTTTCTTCCTTTCTAGGGCAAATATCATAAAAACCCTTACATACATATCTAATTATTTTAAATGAGAAATCCATATACCAAATTTCATGTCGTTAACACTCAAAGATTCAAGGTATGGGCTTTTTAAGATAATTGCCACTCCTCTTTCTCCCTTTTCCCTTCAAATTTCCAAAGATTTTTTCTTTTAGTGGGACCTTACATTATAAATCATATGCCCTTTCTAAACTTCAAGTTTCTAGCTTAAGCGGTTTGGCCTAGCGTGGATCAATCAGCCATCCAGAACTTGTTATTTTATATATAAAGATACATAATAAGCAAATTAATAACAAAAATATTACTACAAAAGCAATATAGCAAAGAACTCATATACTGTGTTAAAATATGTAGATATTCATTCATTTGGTAAAATTCATAAAACTAAGGGCACAAGCTTAGCGTACGCGCGTTTGGCGTGGGAGACCCAGGTTCGATTCCCGGTGGGAGCTCATGTGATTCGGATTCCACGTTAACCAGTAGGTCTACATATCATATAGCCTCGCTGCTGAACGGGATGTTAAACTCAAAATCAGCTCAGCTCTTCTAAGGGCATAAGCAGCGTGGACCTACGGCTTTTTGGGTCCAACCACAGATGACAAAATTACACCCCTATTGCTTTACAATTGCTGTAAATCTCCCTGCTTTGAAAATGAACGGAACTTGACATTCGCTTCACCAACTTTTCTATTTCGTGTGTTCATTTTAAAGCCGTACACAGCGCATGAGGGCATTGCTAAAGTTTCAAAGTCAATGTAAGAAATACATATGAGTTCTATTTACACAATGGGTACAGTAGAAAATATTCAATAATATTCCACATAGAAAATATCATACACAACAGAGTGTAAGAAATTTATCAAATGTTTAAAAATCAAAGAAAACGTACTTCAACACAAATGCAATTAAAACCTGACTCTGAGAGCGCAATAATGTTATCTTGTTCGAAGGGTCAGTGATTTTGTGTCGAACAGGCTGAGCGTGGGCTTAACCTGTCTTATGTTTGGCAACATTGCTCTTGGTCAAGTGGTCTATTGCTTGTGCCTTTAGGTATTTGCCCTAAAGCTATACAGCGAGTTGTGTGCATTCTTCCTTCCACAGACTGTGCTTCCTTCCCTGCCTCTGGCTGGCGAAAATATCATTTGCTTTTCATGCATTGGGATAAGGGGCAAGACACCTTGCGACCTTGGAAGGGAGTAACATACAAAATGATCGAAAACGACAACCGATGTTCATGTAGAGTTCATAGTTTCGAGATCGCTGAGATGGTTAGGCGTAAAGCTATCAGCTATTTTCTGTTAGTGATTTCTTCATATACGTCTCCCAAGTTAACGAATCAGTGATAGAACGTTCACCTCTGGTGCTTGGGGTCACGGGTTCGATCCCAGCTCCCGCCAAGTGATCTTTGTGGTGGATAAACACCGTGTGCATGGGTTTTCTCGGAGTTCTCCCGTTTCCTCCCACTTTCTTCATTCCACCATTTCATTCATTACTCATCATCACCGTCTCCTTTAGGCTAACCGGCATAACCGCGGGACGTAAAACTCAAAGATTTCATTTCATTTCATTTTCAACTTAACGAACCTTGACTTAAATGCGTACAGTGGTTGGTTAGTGTCCTCGATGGCTATTTTTACTTTTTCCATGATCATCCCATACCATACAGTATTTTTTATGTTTTGAAAAAGCTTGATTCTATCAATTCGTTAAACAACAATGTTTCTTTTTTTCTAATCATGTTTGTTAGTATTATCCTCTTCATTCTAACTAATTTAAATATTTTCAATAATTCAGAATTTAGACTAAAAATGTTACAATGATCAAGAATTGTATAAGAAGAGGACCCTAATCATTGTCTAATCATTGTCATAACCGGAAGGGAAACTTAAAAAAAATTGAAACAACTTAGCAGACGTAGAAAATCGACAGAAATAATAAACATCAACTATCAGTTGACTCTTGGAAGTATAGTATATAGTTCTCAATCCAAGTAGAAGATGCACTCTTTGCTTCATGAAAATAATAAACATTTTCCAAAAATAAGTACAGAAAAGTAATTTCATGACATTTACTGAGCGAACGTAGGTTACTAGTTAGCATTGACCTTTGTAATTGGGAGTCTCCAGGTTCAAATTTCGATACGAGGCATCCTGACTAGTGATTTTGCAGTACCACTGGGCGAATACCGGGATACTTTTAATACATAAGCTTTGGCAAATTTTCTTGAAAACTTTGTTCTTATGTTGTTAATGTTTCAGTGCGAAATGGCATTTTGCTGCATGGAAAATATTTTTAGTAAACAAAATATAGTAGATGAATGGTTAGTATAAGTGACCCCTACTTGTATGACCTAGGTTCAAATCCCGACTGTTCTTATTGATTTTTTTCTTTTAGTTACGCTCATATGTTGCGCTCCAGAAGTTCAATTTTGAATTAAATGTAGTCGCAGATAGTTTAAACTGAAATTATTTTCAAAACGTTTTTGCTATTATATGTTTTTGTTTTACTTGCGATGTTTCAACTTTGATATTAGATCTTAGACCTTAATGTAACTCATTTTCCTACGTCATATTATGATGAATGTTTTCACAACAACGATAGTCGGGCGGTAATACAGAATTCCATTGTTACTGCAGGGCCGGATCTTGAATCCTGCGAACTACGCGTTCGCAGGAGGCGCCAGGTGAACAGGGCGCCAAATTAGAAAAATGACTTGTTTTAAATGTAAATATTTATTTTAAAAATGTTATGATGAAAAATTTTCCTCATATAGCTTCAAATAAATATTGTACAGACTGAGATACAGATAAAATACATGAAAAGGACAATAAAGTCGAATCTTCGCTTGGTTGGTTGTAAAACACCCCTTTACAAATGTAATGGACTCGCACATCAATTTCTTGCTGTACTGTACTGTGGAGTTACAACCACAGTTATTTGCTCAATTATCAGTTCTTTACTGAAAGAATGTCGGGATAGCACTTCGCATGGCAAGAGAGAAAGTACGTGGGGATCTGAGCAGTACAGCGCTGAAGTAATTAATTGGGGATGACTGAAATGAAATGCATGTTTTCTAATAGAAGAAATCACAGAGACACAAAGGTTAGGAAAGGAAAGGGTTGTACTGTACCTCAGCCATTTCGATATGATGAGCCTCTTCAAATATCGGGTGAAGCCTTATCCTCCAATTCGTTGAGTGTTTCCGTCTGGTATCGATCCTGGACCTCACGTTCGAGAGTGAAGAGCCTCTCGACCTCAGGGCAACAGCTCCCAGATGTCCTGGCCTCTTCAGAATGACACCTCTGTCATGCAATGGTTGGTGAGAGCCCAGGCGTGCCGACCGTATCTCAATTGCTGCTACGACGACTCTTCTGAATAGGGGTCCAAAGTGTGTTTCTGGCGGCTTCTGTCACACTTCTCACCTCGAGGGTCCCGTGTCCCCTGGTTTTGTTCTACTTCTTTGGTTTCGCTTCTTCCTGGTGCTCCGCACGTGGATGACTAGCTCATCACAATTATGTTGGTCAATAGGGAAGTTTGCTAATTGCTGAAACGGCGTGGTTGAGCTTGTTTTGATGAAGTTACGGAAACTAGGAAGAGAATGGTAAGCATGAATTTGTATTGGGATGAGGTGACAACATAGGGAAGTCTCTTCTTTATTATTTAATAATTACAATTTCTTGTTTGAAGAACAACAACAACGTACAGGGAGAATTCAAAATAGGCGCTAAGCCTGATATCCTCTAAAAATTGATGCCAATGCCACACTCACAAGAGATGCTAGTTTGAGGAAAATTTCCATGGCACAGGATAGATCTTTTAAAGAGGGAAATAGATATTGTATTAAGCACTATGACCGTAGAGCTAAAGACTGGTATTCTTTCCACAATCCCACCATATGCACAAAATACAAATATAACAGACTCTTCATTCCTTTCTCAACAGTTAAGGGTTGAGAAAGATGACCGTAAATGAAATGCACATTATCAAAGTTAAAGCAAGCATGGGCACCCAAAAGGGGACGAAAGGTCCAGGCCGCACCTGGCTTACGACAAGTATAATGTATATGTATAATTTCTTAAGATTTTCTTAATACAAATAAAAATACCAAACGTAATATAGTAACGAGGGATATGACCACCCTAAAAACATTCTTCGTGCAAGCAAGTAGGCTTTCTTGTCCATTCGTCCAGGGAGTGGAGCGAATACTAAGAAAAGACGAGAGGTACAAATGGGTTCTTTAAAAATCATTTCTGAGGGAAATTTTAACTTAAGTTTCTAATGACTCACAACCGCTGTCCAGTGCTTAATGCTCACTTTGTTAATATCTATTAGTCATTTGTCAGTCGTCAACATTTTCATTTCTATCCTAAATCATTTCGTTTTTGTTTATATTTTTAATTTATAATGATGTGTGCTTTCACTTTTTAATAGTACTTTGTTTTACATGTAATAATAATGACCAACGATATAAAACCAAGTGAGCATTTTATCGGAAAAGAAAGCTACAAAACGTGAAAGAAGATAAGAGGCAACCGAAAGCTCTAAAAAAGTTTCTTTCGAGAGTGTTGGACAAAATTAGGCAAATATTGATGTGGGGAGTTGTCAATATCAGTCACTGTTAACGAAGCATTTGCAGGTCGACATTCCTTTGAAGCTGACAAATTTATTTTAACCTGATTGCAGTAATTGAATTGTTGAATTAAAATGGAACGATACGGTCATTTCGGTTACGGGTCTGAATTAAATTTCATGTATTTCAAAATTTGTTTGAATAGAATTATTTTTCACGTGGCATATAAGTATAGAACTTGAAAGGATATAATCGAAAGCGACGAAAGGTCATTTGGATGACAAGTATTTTTTTCAGTACTCTCACTTTCAATTACAGCAGCGTATACAGATGCTCGTTTTATTATGACAGATAACAATAATTATTAATCCATTTCTCTGCTAATAAATTTAGATGGAGCGATATTTTAAATTAGTAATAATTCTAATGCAAAGTAAAGTTTTGATTATTAGTTACTTGTATTCAGGGATGTACCGACATAGGTGCTACGGATGCGCAGGGGGCCAGGTCGAGGCCTGAATTTTCCAGACAAAATTCGAGTCGAGACACGGCTCTTCCAATAGAGAAATATACATTTTTCGAGTCGAGCCATCACTTTTACAGCACATTTTCGAGACGAGACAGCCACAAATCTTGTATCGTGCGCATCCCTAATAGGTGCAGTTTTCTATTCAGAAAATATCTTCCGGGGGGCACACTTAGTAGGGCCCCTGCTGGTACTCTTTTATTTATTATTATATTATAGACGTATTATTTTGATCTCCTCCCGGGGGGAGTGGCCCCCTAAAATATGTGTGGACGAAACACTGAACAGGCAATCTGAGAGTCTGGATCCCCCAATTAGCATAATTTCAGGGGGCAAATACACAAAATTATTTGCATTTTGTAGGCTATTCCGAAAAAATCTTCGGACCCCAAGGGGTGCATCATTACTTGTGTTTACATTGTGTTACTGCCTGATTTCGAACGTCTATGTTGGAAAGAAACATGAAAGAATTGAATTGTTCTATAGGCATAAGGGGCCCTGAAAAGAATTTTTGCGGAGAAACCTGATTTTAAAGTTCTGCCACTGATCGGGGACAAATTACATATAAATTAAGACACACTTTTGTCATTTGTTGTGTATTGAACTAGTTTAACTAAAATTATTTGAAATCAAGTATATCTCAAGAACGATTAAATGGACTAGCTTTGATGGCCATTGAAGATGACATTCTGAATGAAATTGATATGGATGCAATAATAAGAGATTTTGCCAAATTGAAAGCCAGAAAAGTGTCTTTATAACATAAACTTTACAGTAACAAAGAAAACGAGAAATTAAGCTAATTACCATATTTGTATCACTAGAAAACACTATTTAAATATGCTTTTAATGAAGTGTAAGAGCATATCTCTTTGTCAAAATAAAACCTGTGATAATGTTAGACTTGAAGCTCATTAGTTCTATTCTATTTCGACTTTTATGTTTTAACTGTATTTGTCAAAATACATCTTAGGTATACATTTTAGTTGTTTAATGTGCTTATTTAATAATAATAATAAAAAGATATAAATTATTAAAACTGGAACTTTGGTCATGATTCATCCACAGTTAATTAGGTTTAATTTTGCCATTTTCCTTTAATACTCACTGGAAGACTGAATTATTATGTATTGAAGAAATTTGTAATTGTAACAATTATCTTAAGAATTTTTGTCCAGTTACGAAATGTCTACAACCGACCCTGTTACTGTTATATATATATATATATATATATATATATATATATATAGAGAGAGAGAGAGAGAGAGAGAGAGAGAGAGGGAGAGAGACAAAGTTTTGACTCAGAAAAAGTACTGTTGAACGTACGATGCTACATGGGCTCCTGGAGGGTGCACAATTTACCCCTAAAAATGCTTTTGATCACTGAAGTAAATTCCTGCCTACGCCCCTGTAAAGCAGTAAGAATGTTAGGGACTGATCAGGGGGTAATGCCTCCCTGGAGCAACGACAGTTCCCCAGAAATCATACCTCTGATAGGTCCGGATGTGACACCAGTATTTGTGTGTTACCACTCTTCCCTCTCAGTGTACTGAAACTTAAGTCAAAGGAACTGTTCTGAAATCTTCACCGATTCTCTCCTCTGAAACCGCATGCGAATGGAGCCGACCTTTGTCATATACCACATCTGGAATATTACTATTTATGTCAGAGATACCGAAAATATATATTCGACACAAATATAGGATGTTTCGATTTTATTTTATTTATTTTTTGCCTGTCACCCTCCCACTCTGACCTCCATGCCAACCAAGGCTTAACTTCTACCTAAGCAACATCGACAGCGTCACTATTCATCTGCGACCACGAAAACTATGATTTCGATACTAATATTGTTCATATTTGACTACTTTTACTTGTCCCTTCCCCCTTATTACGAATGACTTCAGTGTCTATCCCCACTGGAGCAATTTCAACAAACTTAAGTATAGCTATAAACCACCACCTGTAAAATAAATGTGCGGGTGATCTTTTTCGGAGAGGAATTCATTAGCTGCTTTTCCAATGTGTGGCTTTATTCGCTTCCCATGTAAAGATTGCCAAAGAGCTCAACTTTATTTGCACCACTGTGCTATGAATATAGATTTTAATGGCATTTACTTTACTGAATGCTCGCTTAGGTGTTGCTCCCGTCACAGGAAAAGTGAGATACTGTTATAAATGAGTAGGGATATAAACAAATACGGAAAACTATTAGCAATGACACCACTCGAAATGAGTTTTTGCAATATAATGGGGCAGTATTTTATTCGAATGTGAAGGAAATCATTGCGTAAATTGTCCCTTCCCCTCCCTCGAAGTCTAAGCTACAATAAGTATCTAATAATTTTGAATTAGAAATATATGCATCGAGTTACATATCATTAACTTTAAGGTGTCCTGAGTTAAGTAAATGAATAAACTTCCTGCTAACGAAAGAGTAAAGCTTTGGGCTTTAATAGTATCGGGAGTGTAATTATGCATTTCAGAGACCCCGAAAGCTATTGAATAGACACTCATATATTTCAGTTAGGAATTTTTAATTTTCACCCCTCCCATTAAGCCTCCATGCAGATAATGCTAAAATTTGATCTGAACGATATAGAGGGTATCATACATAATTCGTGTACTCCAAAGCTATGGATTTAACATTAATATCGTTCATTTTCGATTATTTTTACATGTTCCTGTGTCTCCCATGATAGAACTAGAGGTGATACGGGTTTCAATTCCCGTCAGGAGTCGTGTGGTTCGGGTTCCACGTTAAGTCGTAGATGTACGTCTTGTATAGAGTAGTAGCTGAAAGACACGCTGAACTCTATATCACCTCGCCTCGTGACCTATTCTACGTTTGCATAATTTCTAAACCACTTTTCTTTCTTCCAATCTCCTCCTTCCTCTTCATTCTTCACGGTTGGAGGACGCAAGGCTACTGTACCATACGCGTACAACCCTTATGGGACTAGGTAGTGAGTTGCGCAGTTTGAGTAGCATACACGAATAAACCACGCTTACATTTATTATATATAATTAATAAAATCTCATATTAGGACTTACCCTGCACGTCAAACTTTTAACATATGCGACTTTTTAGATTCTGTTCTTCTTCTGCTTTATTATTATTATTATTATTATTATTATTATTATTATTATTATTATTATTATTGTTGTTGTTGTTATTGTTATTATAGCTATATGAAGCAATTATCTCGGCAAACTTGGTTAATACACACTATTCAGCAACCGGTAGTTGTAGAAATCTAGCTTTGACAACAGTAGTTGTTAGCTCAATCGGTGCCGGTGGGTGTAGCCGAGCTGTCTGAGGCGTTAGGCTGATGATCGCGAGGTGAAGCCCATTGGGGGTTCGAGTCCCTCTGTAGTAGCAAGGGTGGAATTTTAACTGTCCTCGATGTTTCTGTGTCCGTGTCCCTGTCGTGTCTAGTAGTCCTGAAAAGTGGTTGTAGTAGAAAATAAGTCAGGAAGTTTAAAAAAAATCGGTAGAGCGCTGAGCCATGGATTCAAGGGTTGCGAGTTCGAATCTAGTCTAAGTCAAAAGATTTTTTTCCTGATATAATTCTTGAAATGTTCATACGTTCGTGAGACTTCGTGCTAGTAACATCGTCTCTCGCTCGCTGACCGTTTGTGTTGTAACACAGGACAAGTTGCGAAATTAGTTTGTGTACTGTGTTAATTCTCAGTGAGATGCTTAAGTTTGTGTTAGTGTTTTGGATCTGCATATCCATATATATATATATTTTTTTTCTTTTCGAAGTGTTTTTTGTGGTCGTGTTTCGACGGAAAATTCAACATGAGTTGTTTGCGTGAGAATACCTTACGTATTAACTTTGGTCAAGTAAGTCAAAAGCCTACTTCAATTTTTATCCATGAATGGATACGAAACACATTCAAGTTAACAATTGATCAACTCCATAGTATAGAACTAGACTACATAAGGAAACAACTGTATATTAAAATAGTCAACAAGGTGCTGTGTGAACGAATTCTCGCTTCAACTAATGGTGAAGTCAAATACACCGATAGTGAAAAGGAACATTTACTTCCTATTGATCTTGCTGACAACAGCTTTACAGTCGTTAAAGTATCTTTGTGCCCCATGGAACTTAGTAACCAACAGTTAACTCGGGTTTTTTCCCATTATGGTGAAATACAGTCAATCATAGACGAACAGTATTCTGCGAACCATGTGTATGTCACCCGTACTGGACGTAAATTAATTAAGATGAAGGTTAAACAAAATATTCCTTCATTTATTACAGTGTGTGGTTTAAGGCTATTTTGTAGTTACTCAGGACAAATCCAAACTTGCGCGTTGTGCAATTCACAGGACCATTTTGTGCAAGAGTGCCCCCGCAAAAAAGTTCCGCAACTAAAAGTTAATCCGCAAGTTAGAAGCTTCCAACCGCCACCGCTCCGTATACCTCATAATCTTCCACACGAAAAAGATGCTTTGCATACTGATAACTACACGGAATTTCCTCTGCTTGCTTCTGCTCGCCCTGGTGCTGTAAGTCAAGATGTTCCAGCAGTTGAAACATCCCCCGATCCAGACATTCTCCCCGACCCACCTATGGAAGGAGTTCGTTCTACTGACCCGGAAGTTCTTGCTCCTTCGGAGCCTACTGCAGTACCCTCAACTAATTCTGATCCCAAGGCTCAGGAAATTATCCAAGAAGGACAACTTGCTCAGGTAGGTGACCAACCGTCAGTTCAGGATATAAAAGTTGTTCCGAGTGCTCCCATGGACCATGATAATCAATCTGCCGTGCACTTGGGAGCAGACTCAAACATCACTCTCGATAGGAATGTACAACCCCTTACCAGTGACTCTGCTAGTGAATCTGATCTCAGTGCCCCTGTATACGAAAAACGTAAACTTTCCAAACTAAAGACAACTGTTAGTGGCGTTTCGCAAAATTCTAAAGGAAGCCGTACTTCCGATGTTACCCAAGTTTCAGGTGCCCGAACCCGGGCCACTTTGAAAAAGTTGAAAGCTGGTATCCCCGTTGGGGACGACTTATAATTATTTTACTTGTTCAATTGTGGTCTATATTACAGCAATTTATGCAGTGTTTAACATTTCGCTTCACTCTATTTTTGTTTATGTTTATGTATAGTTTTAGTTTTGCAACCATTAACTTAAATGCATTTACTTCTCCTGTTAAACAAGAAGCATTAAGAGACTTTATCTACAAAGCAGACATTGATGTGTTGTTCGCTCAAGAAGTAGCCCTTCAAGAGTATAGTTATCTTTCACATCATACATGCTATTCTCGTTTTACGGAGAATGGGCTAGGTACAGCTATCATCTACCGTAATGATCTAGAGTTTAAGGCCGTCAATGATCACCCAAATGAACGAATCTCCATTGGAATGCTTGACCGCATCAAATTATGCAATATTTACGTGCCATCTGGGTGTCACAAAAGCCGAGAGAGACAGGATTTCTTCAACACTGATCTTGCGCAGGCATTATTTAATGGCGCCAACCCTTGAATTTTAGGTGGAAATTTTAATTCCGTTTTACAACCTATTGACCAGACTCCCAACTTTAATTTCTCTCCTGAACTCCAGCGAATAGTAGACACCTATAATCTAGTTGATGTGTGGCGTCACTTTCGACCCACTGACCCAGGTCACTCATTTCATACTTCAAAATCATCCAGTCGCTTGGACAGTTTTTACGTAAGTTGCTCACTAGTAGCACAAATACGAGATGTTACCCTTGAACCTGTCTGTTTTAGCGATCATTATGCTCTTGTTATGAGAATAAACCTACCAATGACAAAATTTTTGAGAAGTAGTCCTCTTTGGTATTTTAACACTTCTATACTTATGGACCCTGAATATCAGCATTTAATTCGAGAGGAATGGAGAATCTTGTCTCCATTAATATCACGCTATCAGGGCAAACTTGTATTTTTGGGATAAGCGAGTTAAGCCTAGATTTCGATCCATAAGTAAGCAATATTGTATCCAAAGGAACCAAGCATATAATACTCAATATAACTATTACTCGCGCCTACTCAAGGAATACATGCAAGAACAATTGCGAGGCCGCCTGGTCAGGCCTCAAATACAAGAAATCAAAGCCCATCTATTGTCATTGCATAACAAACGAATGCGTGGTTTTTTTGTTCACAGCAAAATTGCCCCGGCCGCTGACATGGAACAGGCTAGTATTGTACAAATTCAAAAAGAACGACACAGAGGCAAACAAAAGTTGATTTCATCCATTAGGGGCAAGGATGGCCAAATTTATGAAGGTTTGCAGGTACTTCCCCAATTTGTTCAGTATTATAAACAATTGTATGCCAATCCTAATGTAAATAATGAAGATGAATCTCTTTTGGACTATATCCCTTCAATCCTAGATGTTAATGCTCAAGAGTATCTAAACAGTCCTTTTACCATCGATGAAGTTGAGACCTCCATTAGATTATGAAAACGTGGCAAATCTACTGGAATTGACTCTCTTCCTTTAGAATTTTATCTTAGTTTCATTGATATTCTTGCCCCCTTTCTCACGGATCTCTTCAATGAATATCGAGAAAATTTTACTTTAGGAGAATCTCTCTCTACGGGTATTACTGTTTTAATACCTAAAAAGTCTAACTCTACGTCTATTGATCATTACCGCCCGATCAGTCTTTTATGTGCCGATTTAAAAATCTTAACACGATGTCTAGCGCTTCGTATGAACCATTATATAGGAGAGTTGCTTAGTTCCTGTCAATACGGTCATGGACACCATGCGTTACTTTATGAAGCTTTAGCTAACATAAGAGATTTTATAGCCTATCATGAGACTGCCGCCCTCACTCCTGTGGCCATTCTATCCACTGATTTTTCACAAGCTTTTGATAGGGTATCACATGACTATCTCTTTAAAGCCCTACACAAATTTGGTTTTAATGGCACTTTTCTGTCCATGCTTCAGGGAGTGTATCACAACAGAATTACGAAATTGAAACTTAATGGTGGTTTAAGCTCCGCTATCCCCTTGTGTACTGGAATTCTTCAAGGTGACACCATGTCCAGTATTCTATTTAGTCTCTCAATCGCACCTCTAATATACGCGGCGCAGACCAAACTCAATGGCATCAAAATTTACCACGCCTCTATTTCAGTCGCGAGTTACTTAGATGATGTCCACTTCTATGTGAACAGTATTTCCACCCTCGAAAATATTCAGAATCTTATAGACGCGTATCAAAGCATTTCAGGAGCAAGCTTAAATAAACAAAAAACAAAGCTCCTCTGTATTCATGCAAAATATCAGGATCAATATAGTGCGTACTACACGGCAGTTAATTCCGTCAAAATCCTGGGTATTGAGTGGTTCAATACCATCAAACAAACCATTACTTTCAATTATGATATCATAGCACACAAAATACGTGGTCTTCTAATACGACATAAACCCCGCAATATGGACATGATCAGTAGAAATTTCTTTCTCAAACAAAAAACGTTCAGCCTTCTGTGGTTTGTTTGCTCTATTTTTCCTCTCCCCCTACAAACATACAAATTCCTCACGAGTCAAGCTTTGTTATTTCTGTGGCACAATAAAGTGCTTCGCGTTTCACGTGAACAACTCATGTTACCTCCGGCACAAGGTGGCATATTATTTCAACACATATTGCTCCAAGGTCAGGCACTACTATTGAAACGAACCATCGACGTGTTCACGAATGATAAGAACAGTGTATCTAGTAACGTTATCTCTGCTTGTTTAGCTTGTTCGACCTTCAAACACCTATTAATATTTTTCCTTGGGGCCATAAATTCCCACACCTGCGAGAACCAGTTCTTGATATAGCCTATGGGTTGATTGCCCGAAGCAACTTAGACCTCATGCCTGTTAGAGCAATTTATCGCCGTTTTGTGCAGACACAACACTTCGTCACGCCTCATATTCAATTGAAAGAGCCACAACTTCACTGGCCTTATATTTGGCGAAATATCAACGCTCCTTTCTTAACTACTCAGTAAAAATCGCTCTGGTATTTCATTGTCAACAACAAATACGAAACGCTAGACCGCCTCTTTAACTTAGGAATGGTGGATCACAATATGTGTTTTCACTGCAATAACAAAGATACTCTTGAGCATCGCTTACAATTTTGTACAGAGATTCAAAGTATCTGGCACCATTTTAGCCTACTTATAAGTAAGATTTGTCGCTCGTCTCCCCACTACATTACGGCTAACAATATTCTTATTTATCCTGATTTTCATTATTTCCCTAATGCAAAAAATAACAGTGTAATTTGGCTCGCTGCATATACTCTTCTATATGTGCTTACAACACATCGACCGTATCATGTCGATGTGTATTCGTCTTATCTGCGACACCATTTGCAGAAACTTCCTGTGCAATATAAACGAACACATTTTGCCAATTATTTGGTTGTCTTAGTTTCATAATCTAGTATGTACTTTTCTTACCTGTGAATTGTTATATATCTTTTAAACAGCATGTTTTGTCTCGCCTGAATAACAGCCTAATGTGATGACTATAAACTCTTTGCAATAATTTGGTAGTCATACTTTCATAACACTTATGTTTACTGTTCATAATTGTCAATTGTTCCTACTTTATTTTTTATTTTTTATTATTTTTAATTTTATTTTTTTTCTTTTAATTTATTCCAATTTACATTTCTATATAGTTTTCATTTTTCGGCACATTGTTTCTGGATTTCTTCTGTAACTGCCTAACGTAACTGTAATTAAATTGTAAATAAAGTCTTAAAAAAAAGCTCAATCGGTAGAGCGCTGAGCCATGGATTCAAGGGTTGCGAGTTCGAATCTAGTCTAAGTCAAAAGATTTTTTTCCTGATATAATTCTTGAAATGGAAATGTTTCTCTCTTCACGTTTATCTCGCAATTCTGAATAGAGATGTTTGGATGTGAAAGAAAAAGTATACTAGAATATAAGAAAAGAGAGGTAATTTACATGATACCTTTTGCAATTTTTAACTATATTTTCACCTATCTAAAAAGTTCAGACTTTTAGAGCTCCTTTTCGCTCTCTTATGTGTCCTTTAACTAATTTCTACAGTTACTTAGTGAATCACATATACATATATTACAGATGTCGTATCTCTTTCTCTTCTATCTACATCATGTCTGGAGATGAATGTTTTGACAATAGGTTACAAACACGATTTTAAAAAATAATACGATCTGCGATATCAGTGATACATATTGTGGTGTTTAACTTAACATATAAAACAATAAATAGAAAAACTGAGAATACGAATCTTTTTGTGCACTGATGCTTCAATAACAGTGAACTGATGCTTCAAATCTGTGTCTTTACTCCCTTCACCTATGTTAATTCCCTAGTCAAAATAAAAATTCTTCAAAATTAATCACAAATTCTTATACAACCATCCCTTCCTTGGAGTACTGCGCGGTCACATACCCGTCACTGCGATGTAAAGGCACTTATGGCGACGAAGATACCTCTATCAGTATTGGGTGTCTATGTTGTTTCCTTTCATGGGTAAAAAATTGCCAAAAAGTCAAATTTCGGAGGTTTTTAACCTAATTTATCCCCTTTGATGAGGTGTTATTACCTTATATAGTTATATGGGCGTATATAGAAGTTCATTTCCTTTCATAAGAAATAGGTACATTTGTGCACCCCTTGAAATTTTTGGGAGGGGTACCTTGGCCTACCCCTTAAATTTTTGAAATTCCCAAATTTAAACCTTTGGTATCATGGTACTGGACCCTAATATGTATCATGATAAATTTGGATGGTCCACCTCGTTCCCTTTCATGGGTACAAAATTGCCCAATTTTAGTACAACGACGTGTTTGGTTTTTGACCTAATTTATCTCCTTGGATGAGGTAATATTACCTTATATAGTTATATGGGCGTATACAGGTGTTCATTCCCTATCATAAGACATAAGTACATTTGTTCACCCCTTGAAATTTTTGGGAGGGGTACCTTGGCCCACCCCTTAAATTTTAGAAATTGCCAAATTTAAACATTTGGTATCATAGTACTGGAGCCTAATATATATCACTATAAATTTGGGTGGTCCATCTCGTTCCATTTTAGGGGTACAAAATTGCCAAAATATAAACGTAAGCAAACGTAGTACCACGTGTTTGGTTTTGACCTAAGTTATCCCCTTGGATGAGGTCCTATTACCTTATATGATTATACGGGTATATTGATGCACCCTTCTTAAAATTTGGCAGGGGTCCACCCTTCAATTTTGGAAATTGTCCAATTTAAACAGAGTACAGGAGCTCAATATGTATCATGAAAAATTTCGGTGGGCCTATTGCCAATTTTTTTAGTACAAACATTTTTTCGGTTATTGATTAAATTTATCCTCTTTGATAAGGTTATAATGTATGGACGGGTATCCCCTTTCAATTGGGTAGGACCCTTAGGGTGTAGTACGGTTACGTGATTGATGATTTGGTTTTTCTGCGTGACGGGTTCCTGGTCAATGTTCTCTAGCAGTTAGGTGGAAATTCTGAACAAGATTCATGGCATTTAAAACTTTTTTCAACTTTCAAATCAACTTTTAAAAAAATCAAACCAAAATTTTGAAAACAAAAATTGAAATGAAAACTTTTTAAAAATCTTCAAAGTAAAACATTTTCAAAACAAAAATTTAAAACGAAAAATTTTAAAAAAGTCTCAAACAAAAAAATTTGAAACAAAAATTTTGAAACTAAAAATTTACAAACAAAATTTTCAAACAAAAATTTTGAAACAAAAAAATTTAAACTAAAGAATTTATAAAGAAAAATTTGAAACAATATTTTTAAAACTAAAAATTTGAAAAAAATAAAAAAAATTAATTGTAACCCATATTTTAAAACAAAAAAAATTCAATCAAAATTTTTGAAATAAAAATTTCAAAAGAAATAAATTTCAAACGGAAAATTTTTCAATTTAAAATTAAAATCAAACGGTGATCATTTTCTGCGGTTAAGCCTTAAACTTTATCCGGTTTTTAACTATTCGATTAACAAATAAACGGTTTTCAATTATTCGATTAACAAATAAACGGTTTTCAACTATTCGATTAACAAATAAACGGTTTTCAATTATTCCATAAACAGATAAACGGTTTTTCCGTTTCTCTCCAACATTTACCAGTGAGTGCAAGAATTTACAAACTAAAACAAAAAATTTGAAATCACTTTAAATACGCATCATATTTGAAAAAAGGTGTTAGTGTTCATCATGGACACACAGTAGAAACATCCATTTACCTGTATTCTCGCAGGACCTAGTGGGTGTGGAAGAACGTATTTTGTGAAGCGATTACTGTCACATCTCCCAACCATGATCAATTCGAAATTTCGTAAGATATACTGGTATAATGCAGAATGGCAACACGTGTGTGCAACAACGCCGGTTCCAGTAGAATTTCACGAAGGACTTTCACGAATGAAAGATTTTCAGTCTCAAGATGGACCACATTTGATTATTATTGATGATCATATGCGAGAAGTAAATAGTGATGTTGTTGATATGTTCACGAAAGGATCGCATCGTCGAAATATTAGTGTGATTTTTATAACACAAAATGTATTTCATCAAAGTAAAGCAAATAGAAATATGAGTTTAAATTGTTCGTATTTGGTGTTGTTTAAAAATCCACGTGACAAGTCACAAATCAAGCACATGAGTTATCAAATAATGCCTGAGCATCCACTGTTTCTACAAGAAAGTTATGCAGACGCAACAAGAAATCCACATGGCTATTTACTGATGGATCTTAAACAAGATACACCCAATGAAATGCGATTTCGTACAAATATTTTTCCCGACGATTTGCATCATTACGTTTACATACCAAGAAAACATGTTTAAATTATTCTGCATGTGAAAAGGATGACTTAGTCTATCACGATGTCTCCTACAGTGAAACACGCTGATCTGCTACGTGCTCTGCACAAAGCTAAACCAAGATTGCGTAAAATTATTATTACCAATGCAGACGCTTCAATAATTCATAGTATTTGTGAATGTTGTTATAATGTCTTAAAAGGTAATGTTCCACTGACAAGTGCGCAGAAGTCAAGATTAAAGTGTTACAAGAACACGCTCCGCTATCTCGTGGACAATACAAAATCATTAGATAAAATGAAGAAACATTTAGCCGTACAACATGGAGGATTCTTACCTGCATTACTTGCACCTATTGTAGGAAGTGTGTTATCCAGTATTTTGTTTAAACAATAGACATCATGGAACATAGCAAGAAGATGGTTTTAGTGCCACCAGAAATGCTTCAACAAATGCATGCATCATCATCCCGTGCGAGTGAAAATCGAGAATCTAATCTCGATCGTGAAATGCAATCTATATTGAATACATTGTATCCAAGTGATGAAGACAAATGGAATCAGTACAATAGAATATTACAAAAATATCTTTATAAGATAAGTAAACAGGAAGAACCAATACCACTTACAATTACATCAATGAAACCTGATGGTGACGTTCCGAATGTTGACGATAGCACGAAGCAAGAAATTTTAGCCGCAATACCACAAATGTATCGTGAAAAAGTCGAACTACTATTCCGTTGTTTAAAATAAGATGACGCAATTACGTGGGAACATAAGGGAACAGTGTACATCAACGATAATAAACTACATGGATCCAATATTGTAGATTTAATGTGCGATGTGACTCGACCGAGGAAACATTCTAATCCCAAGGGTGGGAATTATTTTGCAACTACCTTGCATCGTCAAACTCACCTCAAGAATTGATTGGTAATCCACGAAGATTAAACTATATTGTCAAGCATAATAGTACAACAGCATCTGAAGGATGTGCACCACCAAAACCTGCACCTGAATTATTTTCTTCCGGAGAAGAAGAAGAAGAAGAAGATGATGATGATGATGTTTTAGAAGTCCGACCAGAAAGAAAACTTATCATTCCACAATGGCCAACGTACAAACCATGAACAAAAAGTTGAAATCCATTTATTACAATCCAGCACACCCTGCATCGTTTTCTACTGCAAAGAAATTATGGCAAGCCACAGGAAAATCCATACCTCTAGCCAAAATAAAACTTTGGTTAAACAAACAACCTACCTACATGTTACATCGTCCTGTACGTCGTCGTCTCCTTAGAGATTTTTATCTTGTCTACAACATTGATGATCAATGGGAATGTAATTAAAAGATTTACAATCACTTCAAAACTACAATGACAATTACCGCTATATTCTTACAGTGATTGATGTGTTTAGTCGGTACGGGTGGGATGTACCACTAAAATCAAAAAGTGCCGAGGATATAGTGAATGCATTTGAAATGATTTTCCAGGACAGGTAACCAATTGTGCTACGTAGTGATCAAGGAACTGAATTTACCAACAAGACAGTACAAAAGATTCTCAGGAAACACAACGTGCAACATGTTACAACAAAGGATCCAGATATTAAAGCCAGCATCGCAGAAAGATTTAATCAGACATTGAAACATCGTATGTGGAAATACTTTACCAAATATCAAACATACAATTACATTAAAGTATTGCCTTTACTTGTAAAAGCATACAATGAAAGTCGGCATTCCAGTATTAAAATTGCACCTGCAAACGTTTCTCAGGACAATTTACTGGAGGTGTGGAATAACTTATACGGTAAATAACTACAACGTTCAAAACAATATACGCATTTATCTGTTGGTGATACTGTTCGTATTAGTAAAACAAAACGCATCTTTGACAAGGGTTACCTCGAGAACTGGACTTGGGAAATATTTAGAGTAAAAGCCATTGTACCAAGAAACCCACCAGTGTATCGAGTAGAGGATTTAAATCATCAACTCATCGATTGTGTTTTCTACAGAGAAAAATTACAACCAGTACCGCTCCCTTCGACGTTCCTCATCGATAAAATATTACGCACAAGAACAAAAGGTCGCAGAAAGGAGTATCTCGTCCAGTGGAAAGGATATCCTTCCTCATTCAATTGGTGGATCCCTGCAACTTCATTGAAGAAGAATGGAACCTGATCAAGATTTTTACATTACACTTCCCAGTAATAGTTCCATGGATTATTTTCCAGAAAATACATTGACTTCATATATTACGAAATTACAACGACGTGTAGAGTTTCGCCAGAAATGGGATGTGGCAATTGTAGAGATTCATTATCCACATTCTTTACTGAACATTAACAGTGAAAACAATAAAATATATTACAAATCATCAAGTAGTAATGATCAGGAACAGTGGAAGGTTGTAACGATCCCTGTACGCTATTATAACAATATACGAGATCTTATACATGCAATTAATATACATCATAAAGAAACCAATTTATATATATCCCATGATGCAACTAATAATATATGCCTCATAAGACATCCCAATAAGGAATCCATACTTCTGTACAATTCTTACCAAGTGTTAGTTTAATGCTTGGATTTGAACCGAAAAGTGATTTAAAAGATATGCAAAAGGGACAATATACACCGGATGTACGATTAGGTTTACCATCACAAATATACGTTTACTGTGACATTATTGAATCTGTCATTGTTGGAGATACAATGGTACCCTTGCTACGAATTGTCAACATGGATCCTGTGAATCATACTTTTGGAAGTCATGCAGTACAAATCTTTAATCCTGTACATTATGTTCCGGTGCAAAAATTAATTTTGAGCAAATACAAATCGATATAAGGGATAGCACAGGTCATCGTATGCCGTTCACCTTTGGAACGGTGTGTACAAAACTACATTTCCGTCGTCGTCGTCATGACTGATCCGTATTTGCAATACTACCAAAAACAAGCGTTATCAGTTATCGGCAATGTCTATGTGGGAAGTCCCTATCAAGCGGGATATGGTATTGGAAGTTTCCTTGGTGGCTTATTTCGTTCAGTGTTAACACTTGTGAAGCAAGGAGATAAAACTGTGGGAAAAGAATTATTAAAATCAGATGCCAATGTGATTAATGATGTTGTGATCTCGAATCAACGGCTGGAAGAATCGTTTCATCAACGGATGCAAGAGGCAAAATCAAATGGACAAGAAAAATCTAAAAATAAGTTGAAAACTATGCTGGGAAGTGGATATCATAAACGAAAATGGGACGACTGCTCTCAGTTTGAGGTTGACCTTCCAACGATCAACAACACCATCAATCCTACGAAGAGACGTAAATTATTACATAAGAAGAAGAAGAGATCATTGGCATCGTCACCAGATATTTTTGATTAATTCAACGATGGCTTTCTTACATCATCAATCCTGTGAATGTGTAAAAAGTGAATTGGACATTTTTTCAGCGTTACCCACTCAAACCAGTGTTCTAGACAATCGTATTACAGGCTACAAACCAATTAATTCAATAGCTGAAAATTCACCAATAGAATTTGTAGTGAGTGGTAGCAGTGTTGAATACATTGATTTGCCACAAACCTTATTATACATCCAAGCACAAATTGTGAAATCAGATGGTTCCTTATTCACCGAAACGGATAAAGCAATTGCACCTGTCAATGATTTTCTAAATGCTATGTTTAGTGAAGTACAAATCTACTTGAACAATAAACTGATTTCATTTCCGTCACATAATCATCCATATCGTTCGTACCTGGAAAAACTGCTCAATTATAGTGATGGAGCTAAAAATACACATTTACAAACAGCAATGTGGTTTTAAGATACGGCTGTTCATATGAACGCAACGAACAGAGAGAACAAAGGATTTCAACAACGCTATGAACTGACAAAACAAAGTATGAAATTCGATATGATTGGACATCTTCATTGTGACATTTTTAATCAAGATAAATTTTTAATTCATGGAGTGGAATTACGTGTGAAACTTATAACTGCAAAGCCAAACGTTTGTCTAATGGCCAGTGAAAGTGGTGTCAATGCAAAAATCAATATTCTAGATGCATCGTTGCAGGTGAAAAAAGTCAGCATTAGCCCTAGTGTCAAATTGGCACACAATAAAATTTTACAATCTACACCGGCAAAGTATCCTCTGACAAGGGTTCAAATGAAATGATTTACCATCCCGAAGGATATACAATCCAAAACTATTGACAACCTGTTTATGGGAACATTGCCAAATCGTATTATTGTATTATTTACATCGCATGAAGCATCCAGTGGAACTATTACCAACAATCCATTTGAATTTCAACATCTAAACATTAATTTCTTTGCATTGTACGTGGATGGAAAAGCTGTACCTTCAAAACCATTGCAACCGAACTTTGAAGAAAATCTCTACATTTCATCGTGCCACACATTATTCTTAGGCTCTGGTATACATTTTACCAATACTGGAAATACAATTTCAAGAGCCGACTACAAGAATGGATACTGTTTGTATTTGACCTAATTCCCGATTCTTCTGCTGGAGATTGTCACTATTGAAATTTACAACGACATGGAGCCATCCGATTGGAAGTTCATTTCCAAGAGAAATTAGCAGCACCTGCAAACTGTATTGTTTATGGAGAGTTTTCCTCACTCCTAGAGATCGACCACTAGCGCAACATTATCCTGGACTTTTATTACAAGGTACGTATTCGTAATGTATCATTTCTATTCACGATGTTGAATACATTACAATTAGGTAGTGCTTTAAACGGTAGTCCATTATTCAGAAATCATTTTACCGGGGTATTTGCAAGCGATGAGTTGCCCCCACGGATTTCTCTTCCTCTGGCAATCATTGTAAATTCAGATCCATCCACGAAATTAGGAAGCCATTGGATTGCAATTTATATTGATAATCACGGTGTAGGGGAATATTTTGACAGCTATGTCCTTTCTCCTTATGTACCACAACATGTTGCATTCTTAAAACTTCATTGTATGTACTATAAATATAATAATAGCCAAATGCAAAGTCTTGGTTCATCCGTATGCGGCTATTATGCTTATTTTTATTTGGCTGTAAAGCCCAAGGAAAATCTCTGCGTGAAATTGAATACTTGTTCACAACAGTGCCCACGGTTAATGATCGTAGACTACTGCAATATTCCAGGTAATTTTATCATATTTATCATTGAAAGTGTATTTGTTTTATCATAATCTATTTCTGTACTAATCATCACTTTCCTCGTTTTTTTTACAGAATTCACAATACGAAGCTTTGCAAACAGGTGCTATGCTGCAAAACATGGAAACAAATCATCACAATCAAGAAGAGCAGGAGGTCTAATGAAGAAACCCAGCTCAATATACAAATATTGTCAATACCTTAGTGTAACAAGAAAGAAAAAGAAGAAACCAGAAAAATGAATAAAATAAAATTTATGCTTATCTATGTGTTTTTATTGTTCATTCCATCAATATGATACATACAACGTTATCAGATTCTTCTAAAGAACTGTGCGATATAAGACGAGAACCCTGGGCAAAGTTTCCACCTAATTCATACAGAACAATGACCAGGGACCCATCGCGCATCAAAACCAAGTCATCGATCGCGTAACCGTACTACACCTTAAGGGTTCTACCAAATTGAAAGGGGTACCCGTCCATACCTTAAAACCTTATCAAAGAGAATAAATTGAGTCAATAACCGAACAAATGGTTGTACTAAAAAAAATTGGCAATAGGCCCACCGAAATTTATCATGATACATATTGAGCTCCTGTACTCTGTTTAAATTGGACAATTTCTAAAATTGAAGGGTGGACCCTGCCAAATTTTAAGAAGGGTGCATCTATATACCCATGTCTTTTGATAGGAAATGGACCCCTATACATAATCATATAAGGTAATAGGACCTCATCCAAGGGGATAACTTAGGTCAAAACCAAACACGTGGTACTACGTTTGCTTACGTTTATATTTTTGCAATTTTGTACCTCTAAAAGGGAACGAGATTGACCACCCAAATTTATAGTGATATATATTAGGGTCCAGTACTATAATACCAAATGTTTAAATTTGGCAATTTCTAAAAGTTAAGGGGTGGGCCAAGGTACCCCTCCCAAAAATTTCAATGGGTGAATCAATATACCCATGTCTTATGAAAGGGAATAAACATCTATACATGACCATGTAACCATATGAGGTAATAGAACCTCATCGAAGGGGATAAATTAGGTCAAAAACCAAACGCGGTAGAACGGATTGCTTACGTTTAAATTTTTGCCAATTTCGTATCCATGAAAGAGAACGAGGTGGACCACCCACATTTATAGTAATATATATTAGGGTCCAGTACCATGATACCAAATGTTTAAGTTTGGCAATTTCTAAAATTTAAGGGGTGGGCCAAGGTACCCCTCCCAAAAATTTCAAGGGGTGCAAAAATGTACCTATGTCTTATGATAGGGAATGGACACCTTTATACGCCCATAAAACTATATAAGGTAATAGGACCTCATCCAAGGAGATAAATTAGGTCAAAAACCAAACACGTGGTTGTATTAAAATTTGGCAATTTTGTACCCATGAAAGGGAACGAGGTGGACCACCCAAATTTATAGTGATACATACTAGGGCTCTATACTATTATACCAAATGTTTAAATTGGGCAATTTCCAAAATTGAAGGAGTGGGCCAAGATACCCCTCCCAAGTTTTTAAAGGAGTGCATTAATATACCCATGTTTTATGAAAGGGAATGAACCCCTATATACGCCCATATAACTATATAAGGTAATAACACCTCATCAAAGGGAATAAATTAGGTTAAAAACCCCGAAATTTGACTTTTTGGCAATTTTTTGCCCATGAAAGGGAACGGCATAGACACCCAATACTACTAGAAGTACATACAATGGTTCTAGGCTACCACACCGAATTTTTAGATTTGGCAATTTCCAAAATTTAAGGGGGGTGGTCCGATGTACTTCTGCCAAAATTTAGGGGGTGGGCCATGGTGCTCCTGCCAAAATTTAGAGTTGGTGGTCCTAGGTACCCCTAGGTCATTAACTCCGGATCAAGGTCATTGACCTTTGACCTATGACGTCACAAATGTTTTTGCTGATTCGGCGAGCCATACGGGGACCACTACTACTGCTACACACTTAGTAGTATATTCAAGAACTATTCAAGAACTCCATAACCGAATGCCGTATTCCTATATTTTATACCGCATAGAATAGTTCCGTCTAAATTACTTCTATCAACGTCTTCATATTCATCATCCGCAATAGTCTATTCCATTAACGCCCACACCATGATGCTACTACCTCCGTCAGACATTTTGCGCTTTAATTCCTTTTTACATTATATCATTAACTCCACATCATACATATATCTTCCACGCTTTCATTATCGACTATCTCTTACCTTAGCTCGTCTCCCTATATTCTACATGATAATTTATTTGTTATTAACAGGAACTTCAGCCAACTATTGTCAATCTTTTGGACAGTCCTAAGACGAGAAAATTGACATGAATGCCTTCTTTTAATAATATCCTAAATGTTATCTCGTAATTTTATCTCTTTTCACTGATACTTCGCTGAACTTTTCGACATATTGAAATCACATTACCAGTATTTTGCATGTAATATGTCTGTAATTCATAATACAATAACTTTCTTTTCCCGTATCAATAATTTTGACCGTAAATAGTGTAATTTTCAAAACCCATTCTATTCAAGTACACATGAAATAAGATTTCAATAAAATATTGCAAAATCCTTTACTACGTTAACTAGCAAAGCAAATAAAAGGAAAAAGAAAAAATATGTTTTTTTTATGGAAGTTGCAACTTTGCAAACTATCTTATTTAAAACAATTGCCTGGTAAAGATCACTGTTCGTATCATTAAAAAAACTTATATAGAAACCGAACATCTGATGGAAACCTGGGTGAACAGGTAGTTGTTAGTTACTTCAAGTTATATGAACATAGTCAAACTCTCTGTATAGATATTGTTGCGCGAGTACGATATTGTTGTGATTCTGAAACATGGCTTTTTTGACACGTTGTCGGTGTTGTTAAGCTTTGGGTGAGCTCTATTGTGGATAAGCGGTTAGCGTATTGCGTCTTTGGCGTGGAAGACCTGGGTTCAATTCCCGGCGGTAGCTCATGTGGTTTGGGTTTAATGCCAATCAGTTGATCTCGTCTCATATAGCCTCGCTGTTGAAAGGGACGTTACATTCAAGTTCAACTCAAGCTTCGGGTCTTTAGGTACCTGTAAGTAATTTAAGAATAAGAATATGAATTAATAAAATAATTAATAAATGGTTATGTGTAATACACACGTACAACCTAAAGGTAATATTCATCGAAAATTAATCAAAAAGGTACTTAAATTTTCTGATATTTAATAAAGAAGTTTAATTCCAGTATTTGAGAACTTAATCAAAGCTCGAAAAGAATCAAAATAAAATATTTATTATATTGTTATTAAGATACAGTAAAAACCTAGTTACGTTTTTACCAGTAAACACATTGAAAGTAAGAAAAAATATCGCCGGAAATCATTAATACAGTTAATAAACTTTTACATAATCGTTAAGGCGAGTAGTTTTCCAACAAAACTACCGGTAACTATTCTTTTGTTTTATATTATTACAAATAAAATCTTTCGTTTTACCATAATGCTGATTAAAGCGTATTTTCATTATACTTCGTTTAGAAACGTAAACGTATCTCTTATGATCGTATCTACCAAATCAAATGTTGTTTCTACTTTTCAGAACGGTGCCATAGTTTCCGTGTTTGAAGTATGTATCCTGCGTATGATAAACTTGACATAGTTCACATATGTTAAGTCACAAAACAGCATCTAATATGATTTTTCCATCAAGACAGGTACCTACCAAAATCATAAAATAATTCGTCGTAAATTCTGGAGGGGTACATGGGACCTACTACTACCTAATTTTTGTATTTGCTTATGAATATATACAGAAGATATCATAAACCTAATTAACACCACAGAAAGGTCAAGCGTACATTGTAATTATTGATTACGCTTACTTACACTTTCGAACAATCTTGGTTGGAATTATTTTGAAAGAGGCAACTTAACTTTCAAATACATTTAAAGATCTACGCATTTACCGGGGACATACCGTTTGATGTTCCAAACATTTTTTTTTGAATTTTTTACTAATTTTAGTTTTGACAATCTAACAATAACATATAGGTTAGTAAATACTTGTCAAATTTTGAAATTTGAACAAGATTCCTTTGTCATATGGAAGAGGATAGACTCATTTTCTTATAAATATAATCATATACTGTAATCAAGAATCATCTTTGAAGAAAAATTAACACAAGTTTGAACATTTTCTATATGTCAGATATTTGCAACTTGTTATCCATGGAACATAATTAATTCTACTACTCAAGTTTGCTCAGATATATACATGAGTTCTAAAGAGAATTTACCAACTCTTATTTATGTACAGTTCCCAAATTTAAAAATGGACTGTCATTTTTATGCCAAAATCTAACAGGGGTTCATCAATGTATTCATGAGTCCCTATGTCCATCTATATCATTATGTGTTAGAATCGAGCCATATTTTAGAAATAAATATAATCAGAAATCGAACATGTATTAAAATGCATTGTTTACACATATTTTGGCTTTTTTTACTCATTGAAGGAAATTAGAAGAACCTATCAAAAGACAAATATTCACATGCTTAATATTACAGAACAATCGGTAATTTTGAATTTTTGACAATTCCGAAATTTACACATACCTGCATGTAGCCCATCTAAAATTTTATAATGTGTCAAGGAAAGTAATTTTATTATTTTAATGAAAATGGATCGTTTAATCACACATATATTCACATATTTTAATAAAGTGTCTTGCTAGAAGATAAATTAGAATGAATATCGACCACTTATTGCTTACATACAATTTTGAAGATTTCTATTTAATAGAAGAGCGCAGGGGTAAGCGTTACAGGGGTAAGCGTTTGCGTCCTATTCAACAATTGCCCATTTTTATTTTTGAAAATTTACAAATGTAAAAAGTGTTCTCATATTACACTACCGTAATTTTTAAAGAATGCAGAGTGTTACCTATTTCCTGTGAAAGATGATGGAGTCCATTTATCATCCAACTAACCATATAACGTGATCAACCCTCATTATAGTAGATAAGTTAGGTTTAAACCTCCAAAGAGTCATCTTCACTCTTTCTGATGGGAAATTGAATTCGGAATTAATACGAAATTGATTGCAGTCATTTAGGTGTCAAGAGAACTCCTTCATAATACAGAAACTTGTAGATTGAAAAACACTCCACGAAGTAGAGTGCAAAAATCTTCAATCATCGTTGATTTTATGGCAGCGGGCTAAATCCAACGTATGGTGTAAATAGTTTAACCTACAAATATTAGTTGGAAAACAGAATGATGACCGCTTTGGTTTGCTCATAATTGTGACCTACAGTGACATTGTGTAATAAGAATAGTCTCGAACAATGTGTAAGGACACTATATCGTAGCCCTGTTTTATAACAATATCTTAAAAAAACCGCAAAACTAAGGATAATACTAGCAACCAATATTTCTTGATGTGAAAATTTGGAACACTCCGGGCTAAATATTGTCCTACAAAATTGGGATGTTCCGAAAGTCTGAAGAAGAGTCCGAGAAACATCCAGCATTTATCAAGTGTTACCGGATTTTGATCGCAAAGAAATGTACTAGTCTTATCATCCTGCAACTTCATGAGAATACAATCTACAATGTTCTCGTTCCTATAAAATCATGCATACATACACAAAAAATAAAGTGTTTTGATCCTAATGCGTGGTTTACTAGTTGTCAGTCGATGCATGCGATTCTATTTCGTCCTTTCTTCTTACTAACACATCACTGGCGTATTCTATGCCTTGTACACGGTTTGATTATGTTTTGTGAAAAAACATGCATTGAATATATACCCATTGAAGTTCAATACAACGGTCAGTTAAGTGAAACTTATATACAAGTATCCTTTACACCTTCATATGGTCAATAACTTGAAAGCTACGTTAACTATCTTCTGGCGTTACTACTCTGCGCTCACAGTGTAAGTAGGAAATTCTCGAGTGCCTTAACTAACATTAAACAAACTACCTTGTTTAACTACAAAACGAGATGTGCTTTCAGTTTTAAAGGACATGGATAGACAGACCGACAGTTTGTAGATTTCAACCAAGAAACTTGCGTTGTTGTTTTGGTCTGCTTGCACTCAAAGGATGTGGTCCCATTTTTAGATTTGGCCTTCAATTGTCTCTATTGTGGGCATAAAACATTCAAATATTTTGTAGTCCTCTTTCATAACTCAGAGTTTTAACATAGTTCCAAAGCACATGTGAGTTGCTGATTTTCTTGTTCCCTTGTAACTATTTGTTTGTTTAGCATGATTCATGTTACACTTATGGATAATTTGCTGATTTCTATGCTACTTAGTTTCTTCTGGAAAAGGTCAATGCTATTAATTGCTATTGCATGTGGTTATTTGTGGTTTCCTTACTTGTCCTGTTCCACACCTTTGTTTTGGAGCAAATGAACCATCGCAAGCATATCTTCTCAGGAGATTTCTCCAGAATTGTGTAGTCAATTCATGTGGTTTACTGATCACTCTATCAAAGTTCCCTTTCCTTGGGGCTAGATATACGACTGATATGCTGCACGCATTAGAGATACATTGTCACAGTATTTTCGAGCGGATTCGAGTCTACATGCTAACGAATTTATCTGGCATAAGTTTGTTTGACGTATATTAGTACTGTTTTATTATCGTTGTTGGCTCCGCCAGCTCTCAGTCTTCCTTTGTAGGCACAAGTTGAATTGCAAATACTAAGGATTACCAGCAGGCAATAAATCTATTTTAATATCTTGAATACTGACGTTCCAAACAACCAGAATTCTATTAGCTCTATCTTCTTCGGGAATATGGACAGCTCAGAATTTCGTCTGTATCACCTATGTTAGGTACAAACGTAAGAAGTAAGTAAAATGAAGTCTTCTCTCGGACATATACCTTAGTTTTCGTCTTGTAGTGAATTTATTTGTACTTGCTCCCAAAGCGTTATAGCGAGCTGGAACAAACAATTTGTTCTGCATTTCTTCGTAGAATACTTGCTGATGAGATATCTTCAGCCTCGAAATCAGGGCAATGATGTCGTCGTCTGTTGAGTGCAGCGAATTGTTAGCATTCGAATACATGAATTCCGGAACAGTAACCAGGAATTACAGTATTGGCAGTTACTGATATGAAGCACACTTTTCCGTGCTTCATCCGTTATCCAACTTTAAGTAAAGATTTTCTCCACCAAATATGCTCTAAGTCGGAAGGATAAAAATGAGCAAATAAAAATAACTTCCATCCAATTAAAACTGTTTTATGCAGTTAACAAATGATGTCCAGTATTAACCGCTATGAAAATTTGATCCTCTACGCATTCCTTTTTAGTACGTAGTGGAAATAATCTCTATTATAAAAATTGTCTTTTTTCCACTTGTTATTCGATGTATCTTTGTACAATTTACAAAATGCTTAGAACTCGAGAAGGTTCATTAAAACATAAAATGTTAATGCTTTTTAGAAAATTCATGTTTTTAATGACCTTGTTCTCCTTTTGTACCCGAATCAAACAATTGATATTCTTTAAGAATTATCTTATTAAGATACGTCGTGCTTTATGTTAATACATACAGAACCATAGTATAATTTAATTCGTCGAGTTACTTATTTCGTTTAAAGTTTAGCCTTTTTACACTGTTTAGTTTTCACAAGATTGTTTTTAATTTTGATATATTTTCAAAGTTGTGTTACATTTCTCACCTAAAATTTGATTTGCATTTTGTTATATTATTCTTTAAGTTTGCATTTTCATTAGAAGTGCATGTCGGAAAACTGCAATTTTGCAATAGAGAAACTTTCCTCACATCGGACCTCTTAATCAAATACCAAAATCATTTTTTCATTCATCTATATTCAATCTTTCATTCTCTTTCCCTTCAAATTTAAAGATTTATATATTTCCAAAATTGTAATTTCTTTTTGATCAAAGAAATAGCCACAGCAAAGGAGTACTGAAGATTCATTCATGTTCTACCGCGGATTATTTTCATACCTGATTCGTGAAGTAATATTTCGTAAGTGTCATATTATATATGATTTATCCTGAATTAACAATAGGAAACGGTGTGTAAAATAATGTTTTATGATTCTTTTTATTTGACTAACTCTTTAAAACCTTGTTGCTTATATATCAAAACATAATTCCAATTAGCGCTAATATTGAAGATAAAATAAAACGTATATTTTACATATTTATTATTAGAACAGAAACATTCGTTGATAAGCTATGGGATGCACGTACCTTTGAACTAGATGTGATAAGAGCGTCGTATTTAATATGCAGCATGTTGTCCTCTGAGTACGTAATGAGATCTGTTGTATTTTTCCTGCAAATAAACGTATGTCATTAAGGATATAATTAACTAATAGAGGTTACATTTATCATTTCTACATATATATGTATTCTCGTATATGAATATAACTTTATATATACAGTATATATATATATATATATATATATATATATATATATATATATATATATATATAGATAGATAGATAGATAGATAGATAGATATATATATATAGCTTTTATCTGTTTCATGCTTTATGGTAATGTTTCTTGATATCAGTTTGCATTTATGTAATCAGTCTGCTTGAAAATAATAAGGACAGGCATACTATGATTGATCATAAAAGTGACAACTACTGGATACTCGTAACGCACTTTCATATTTCTAGAATCCAGTATAGGGATGCAAAAGTGGGTTTTGAGCAAGAAAGTCAGAAAAGGTTAAAAGATATAATATCTGTGTTCTTTTCATGAGAAGAAACATCCGTCCCAAGGAAAGAAATATTCTTGGTGTTATTCTTTTTGGTACTAGATCTTAATTATAATTATTCTTGTAACAGTTCTGGAATAATAGTTGATCACTTCAGAAGGCTTCACATTATTTCACGTCTCTATAGCACTATAAAGTACAGGACGCGACGGTGAACGCAAAGTAGTTGATGGGACTTCCTTCTCTGAATCCGAGCTCCTTCAACTACTTTTTTTGTAGAGTTAAGTCTGATTTAATGTAATCTTTTGCTGCATTTAGGATATACCATTAGAATATTACTCTGCGGCTGAGATTCAATAGATGATGAAGTAATAGTGATATAAGTAATTCAATTTTCACCAACTTTATAAAATTTTCTCTTTGCTATTTTGCTTTCTTATTCATTACATCAACTCCGCCAAATGAACTTTGTGGTGGACAAACACCGTGTGCGTGGGTTTACTCGGGATTCTCCCGTTTCCTCCCACTTTTTTCCTTCCATCATTTCATTCATCACTTATCATCACCGTTTCCTTTAGCCTAACCGGCATAAACGTGGGACGTAAAACTTAAAGATTTCATTTCATTCCATTACATTAATTATGTGTTGCTATGTTGTTTCTATGTACTTGTACTGTCTGATAGTATATGTAAGATTCCCAGAACAAGTAAGTATATACGTGAATACTGTTTGGGCAGTTCATCTGCTGTAATTAATCATTCTGGTTTATTCATTTTCATCATTACCATATTTTGCTCTGGAATTAAAATTTCCCGCTATAATAATCACAGACAGTTCAAGTACATTAAAACAACATAGCAACACATAGTTTTCCTACCCGGACTTTACTTTGGGATTGATTTAAACATGCCTTAATTGATCAAATTCTGTATTTCGTTATTCCAAATTCTGTAAGAACGTTGTATAATGTTTCTCTCCTAACCGAGTCGTAAGCCTTTCTAAAATCAATAAATAGTTAATACTGTATTTCCACTTCTTTTCGAACTGATAAATCTCCAATAATCTCATCTGCGTATGGGGTCAATCTTGCTAATAGAATGTTTCAAAGGATTTTATAGGATGTTGACAGAAGAGAAATGCTTCGATAGTTATTACAGTCAGTTTTGTCACCTTTCTTGTGGATTGGAACAATGACTGATTCTTTCCACTCTTGTGGTAATTCTTCCTTGCTGTAGATAAGGCGAATGAGTTTGTGAATCTTGTTCCACAATTTTTCGCCTCCAGCTAAAATTAACTCAGCCGGAATTTCGTTTACACCCGGAGATTTGTGTTTCTTTAATTTCTTTATAGCGGTCTCTACTTCTATTCTGTTGGGTTCTGGAATATACGATTCTGCTGGGTGTATCTCCCTTTCTCCACGCACATTAGTTTTTGACTGCGTGTTAAGCAAATCGTCAAAGAAATCTTTCCATCTATTTAAAATGCTATCTGTATCAGTGAGAGCTGTACCATCAGCTTTCTTTAATATAAGCACGAGGTTGATAGCCTTCCTTAAATTCGTTGATCCCTTTATACATGTCATGAATGTTTTTATTTTTTACTATTTTCAAGTTCCTAAATTTTAGCTTCAAAAAATCACGTTTCTTTGTTCTAAAAGTTTTGGAAGTTTCCCGCCTGATGTCTACGAAAGTTTGTGTAGTTATTTCATTCGAATTTTGTAGCCAATGTAATTTTGCCTGTTTTCTCTTCTCTGCTAGTTCGACACATGGTTTGTTCCTACGTTATTTCCGCGTGTCTCAATTTTTCTTTTGAGAGAGGATACTTCGTAAGCAAAGTAAAGAATTCAGTTACTGGAATATTTTTCTCCATAATCTTAAGGTTACATCTGTTAACTAAAGAGTATATGACATGCGTCAGATTTCTGTAACGATTCCTGTAATGTTATTGAGATTATCATCATTTTGCTCAAAGAGTATTGTTGCGTCATACATAATTGATATTCTTTCTTCATAGTTTCGGGGAAGTCATTATTTATATTATTATATTATTATAAAACAATTTTAACGTTGATCTTTGTGGATGCCTAATTAGAAACATACCAATTATAAATTTACATCTATTCAGATTTCAGAATGTGTCCACGGCAGTGATTTGTAATACTGATATGTACTACTACTTCATCTACATCACCTAATATATAATATACTCTACAATAGTTGATAAGATTCATCTACCGTAATATGAGTTTCATCTCCCTTCTCTAGAATAAGGCGTATTTAGGGTTTTGTTTCGAGGGGCTATGCCCAACACAAGGAAGGAAGTGAGCAATTGCCCATCTGAGTTTGAGGATTAAATATATTTTAATTTATGCATAAATTTAAGTTATAATGGCAAGAATTGCAGACCGATAAATCCTTTATGATATGATACAAACATTTAGGAGTGAATCTAACCCTTTATTCTATTCATACAAGACAAAAGAAGCACCCTTTTGGCCTACCTAATTTCCCGGGCTAACTATTCCCCCGTTTTGATTTTCTTTAATTCAAATATTTCCTTCTTTTAAAAATAACCAAACGATATAATTTTTCCTTTGTTATAATAACTAAAGTCCTGTCATGTTGATATCCGCGCAAGTTGGTGTGGAACACCAGTTTCTCTTATCACCTCCACTTAGTTTTGGTGTTACTGATGACGGCCGACTTGAATCACAACTGACAACGGTCGATAAAGTATGATAGGCGAAATGAAAGAAAGTGACGTAAAGAAAAAAAAGAAAAGTAGAAAGGACGCAGTTTTTACATGGTTTGAAATTTGACAAATTCAGTATTATTTCTGAACAAAGAACATAAGAAAATGGAAAGTCAATGATATTCTTAGAAATAGTAAGAAGGATAATTATTTTTGTACGTGGAATGCGAAAAACTAATACGTGGAATGCGAAAAACTAAAACTAATACGTGTACGTGGAATGCGAAAAACCGATAGCCTTCTAAATAAGCCACTGAAGACAATTCTGCTCCCGTGATCCTTCACCGCATTGTTTTTCAACTTCATAAATATTTTGAACATCGCTTATATATACAGGGTGACCGCGTGACTATGTTACAAAATTTAAGGGATGATTCCTGACACTGAAACAAGAAAAAAAGTTCAAATAAACTTTTGTCCAACGTACATAATTTCGGAGCTACAAGGTGCCGAAAGCGTGGGAAAATGACGTTCAAAGCTCTATAGCTCGACTACGGTGAATGATAGAGCTAATGCAGCATAGTCACGTCAAAGACACCGAAGCTGCTGTATTCAAAAATGCTTAGGTCGAGATCGTGTAATTCGTGCACAAGGGATTCCCCAAAGGAGCGTAGGGATTCCCGGATAATCTGTCAAGAAAGATGGGTCGAAAAGGATACGGATGAATAGCTGTCCCAAATGCTAGCAATAGTGCGTCTGTACTAAGTCGATATCTAGCACAAGCACAAAATGGCGAACAGTTTTATAGTGTCATGTGTGGTTGCATAACGCGCACTAAATAAGAGTGGGAAACATGAAAGGAAAATGTGAATAATTTGGTACAAATGGTAAATACATGATATTACGCTGTCCCATCATTGAACAGACGCTTTTAATAAAATGTAATAGTCATGAAACGTACTAAAATGTTGTAAAAGGATAACACTATTAAAGTCTTTCTTCCATGTATTGTTGTCATTGAAAACAAATAAACAAAACTGAGCGAAACAACCATAATGCAAAAGAGGTTGTTTCCTAAAAACAAAAGTCACAAGAATGGGAATAATGTCTTCAATCAACATTTTACAGCAGGATTGAATGCAGCCAAGAACATCATCAATTACCTGTAAACGAGACAAATCTCCTAATTATCCTACAGTAGGCGATGGACATGACGTCCCTCTACTTCAACACAGGCGTTACAGCGTCGCAGTAAGTTCTGACGCATGCGCTGTAACAACACAGGAGCTGTTCTTATAGTATCACAGGCAGCGAGTATTCGTGCTAATAGTTCTTCTGCGTTGTCTATAGGCGTTTCTTAGACAAGTGTTTTGACATGACCCCACAAGAAAAAATCAAGTGGAGTCAAATCTGAGAAACGTGCAGGCCAATTACAAGGACCGCCTCTTCCAATCCATCTGTCACGAAACGTTTGATTCAAATACTCTCGAGCACCAGCTGAAAAGTGGGCTGGGGCGCCATCATGTTGAAACCACATTCGTTGACGAACACCGAGAGGGGCATCCTCTAATAACTCTGGAAGTATGTCTCGCAGGAATTTCGTTTACACTGATGCAGTTCATCGTGGTGATAGTAAATATGGACCTATTATCTGATCACTGATAATACCCGCCCACATATTTATGGCGAATCGGTCTTGGTGGTCCCTTTCCACAATTGCATAAGAATTTTCGTCTCTCCATACTGTACATGACTATTGTGACTATTAAATATCCCGTATTTCGTAAAACAAGATTCGTCAGTGAAAAGTACGTAGGAAGCAAACTGCGGATCAATTACAGAGCGTTGGAGAAACCACTCACAAAACCGAACGCGAGGTTGAAAGTCAGTTGGACGTAAGCCCTGAACCCTCTGCGGATGATAGAGCTGTAACTGTTGCTCGTGTACTACTTTCCAAGCAGTATCTTGTGCTACTCCAGTTTCACGTGCTACTTTCCGGGTACTTACTGTTGGGTCTTGGGCGAAACGATCAAGCACTTGTTCTTTAAAGTCCGGAGTCTTTGTAGTTCTTCGTCTTCCGTGGTCGTAGTATTGAGGTTGTAAATTCCCCGTGTCTTGTAAGCGTTGAAAAAGTCTGGCAAACATAGTATGGGCTGGATACCTTCTTTGTGGATACTTCAGTGGATATAACCTATCAACTTCTCGACTGTTGCCATTTGCTTGACCGTATATAAATATCATGTCCGCGAGTTCTGCTATCGAATACTCCATTTAATTTCACATTCGAACAAGCAAAGCACAAACTGCACTAAGGAACTCGTACGCAAGAACAAACCACACGAAGAATGACCTTCCACCTTCCACAACGCCTTCTAGCAGGGTTGTCTTATACTTTCCTTACCTTTGATTGTTTTCTACGACAGAAGAACAAATGCTTGTGATCGAACCTGCAAACTATGGTGTACCTCAGGTGATAACGCCTCTGTGAAAACAAAATATCTTCTAAACGATAAAAATATGACGACATGTTAAGCATTCTAGACAAAATCTCGGAACCAGTCTTGCAAAACATCGGAAGCAGCGACTAAAACAAACGTCCTGATAAATTGTTTTTTCTTATTATTTTTCCATGTTCGGGTAACGCACATTACGGCTAATGATAAGAAACGGATATTTTACTGTTGTTCTCTGGCAGTGGTCAAATTAACATGTGATGGCGGAAAAATCCCCCTCTCGTAAAAAGTATCCTCGGCTCGTATCATCAAATAAAATAAGATTTCTGCCTGGAAGAAAGCACCCATACCCCCGGTTTTTCCACTTAGTTTTACTTGCTTTCAATGACAAAACTACATGGAAGAGAAACAATGTTAGTGTGATGTTTGTACAACATTTTAGCACGTTTCATGATTATTCCCTTTATTAAACGCGTCTATACGTGCAATGAACAGGACAATGTACTATAATGTATTTACCATTTGTACCAATTTATTCACATTTTCCATTCATATTTTCCCACTATTATTTAGTGCGCGTTATGCAACCACACATGACACGTATAAAACTGTTCGCCATTTTGTGCTTGTGCGAGATATCGACTTAGTACAGACGCATTATTGCTAGCAGTTGGGACAGCGGTTTGGGTACAAAACCTCGCGGCCAGAACCTCGCGGCGACAACCTCGCGGACCAAAACCTCGCGGCCCAAAATCTCGCCAGGCCGAAACCTCGCCTGGCCAAAACCTCGCCTCCCAAAACCTCGCGGGCCAAAATCTCGCCGGGCCAAAACCCCGCCTTGCCAAAACCTCGCCGCCCAAAACCTCGCGGGGCCAAAACCTCGCCACCCAAAACCTCGCGGGCCAAAATCTCGCCGGGCCAAAACCTCGCGCCCCAAAATATCGCCATACCCAAAATCTTGCCTGACCAAAATGTAAATGTTCCAACAGATTATAAGGATGACAGTATAAAAGACGCTGTTTCAGAAGAAGTATCACGGGTATTTGACCAAGTCCCGCGATACCATATGAAAACTCTATTTCTGTATTAAAGGATTTCAATGTGAAGGTAGGGCGACAGGATGTTTTAAAACTGGTTATAGGGAAAGAAAGTCGGCATATACTAAGGAAAGTAATGACAACTAACGAGGTTAGTTTCGTGAACTTTGGAACATCCAAAAACTTAAAATTTTAACAAAAATCTAATAATATCTATGAAAATATGAAATAATATATGAGTTTTTACGACGTCCCTTGATTATGTCCTATAGGTTAAAGGAGACGTAGATGACCAGGATGAAGGAAATGATCGAATAAACAAAGTGGGAGGAAACGGGAATAACCCGAGAAAGCCCACGCACACGATGTTTTGTATCTTCTTCTTCTTCTTCTTCTTCTTATTATTATTATTATTATTATTATCGTTATTATTATTATTATTATTATTATTATTATTATTATTATTATTATTATTATTATTATTATTATTTGTAATGTGGAATTGCATATTAAGAAACACATTGGGTAAATTTTAAAGAAAAGTTTCATTCGCGGCGAGGTTTTGGCCCGGCGAGATTTTGGGTGGCGAGGTTTTCGCCCGGCGAGATTTTGGCCACGCGAGGTTTTGGGCGGCGAGGTTTTGGCCACGCGAGGTTTTGGGCGGCGAGGTTTTGGCCACGCGAGGTTTTGGCCCGGCGAGATTTTGTCCCGCGAGGTTTTGGCCTGCGAGATTTTGGCCACGCGAGGTTTTGGCCCGGCGAGATTTTGTCCCGCGAGGTTTTGGCCGGCGAGATTTTGGGCGGCGATGTTTCGGCCGCGAGATTTTGTCCGTATCCCACCATCATCCGTATCCTTTTCGACCCATCTTTCTTGACAGATTATCCGGGAATCCCTACGCTCCTTTGGGGAATCCCTTGTGCAGGAATTGCACGATCTCGACCTAAGCATTTTTGAATACAGCAGCTTCGGTGTCTTTGACGTGACCATGCCGCATTAGCTCTATCATTCACCATAGTCGAGCTATAGAGCTTTGAATGTCATTTTCCCACGCTTTCGGCACCTTGTAGCTCCGAAATTATGTACGTTGGACAAAAGTTTATTTGAACTTTTTTTCTTGTTTCAGTGTCAGGAATCATCCCTTAAATTTTGTAACATAGTCACGCGGTCACCCTATATATATATATATATATATATATATATATATATATATATATATATATATATATATATATATAATATGTGACCGGTCTTACCCGTCCCCCCCAATGTTGAAGACAGATTTGCGCCGATGCTAATATCAACTGCTAGAAATCACTTTTCTTCACTTTTCTTCACAAAATATTCTAATACATCAAACGTTATGAGCTCTTCACAATTTTTCAGCGAAATATGGTTCTGTTGTTTATCCTTGAGATTCCTAGATGGTCCTGCAGCAGCGTCTCTGTTCCTATTAACATATTGCGAATAATATTGTTCTTTCTTTTTACACATAGGCGTTTTATACTCAAAGTACATATGGAATTCGTGGGCATATTGTTGATTATAGCACACATGTTCAACAATGGGGTAGTCCAAGTCTAGTTCTTCCGGAACATCGACAACATTTATTAATCCACTGTCTTTGCCGTTTCGTCGTCTTCATCTCTAATATTGCTTACAGCATTGGTCTCAAGAACAGTAACAACAGAATCAGTTACGGAATCACGAACCAACTCATTCGCAGTTCCTTTCATTATAAGTCATTGTTGATAACGATGTCCTTGGAGTGTTAGCAACCATAGCTACTGGGTACAACATACTTGATCGTTCTCACTCTGTACTTCACAAGAACAATTATTTTAAACATAAGGGCAGGGATCAAAATAATTTATATGAGTTCTTAGCACACGTTCAACAAAAGTAGTTTCAATATCCTTTGTATTCAAGTTCAACAACATTTATATTCAAATTCATAAAAATATTAGATATACTCTGATTTCAAGGTAGGTCCAAACTAGTAGAAATTTAAGCTTTGACAGCAATGAACACTCAATCCTTCAGCAGGAAGTCGGAAGTGTTAAGAAACGCCAGCACTACGCTCCTTGTATTCAAAATACCATGCTGCAAGAATTTGTTGCACGCTTACACGTGGAAGAAACGTGACATATACCGTGAAATAAAATATCGCAGCACACGTTATTTCAAACACAAGAATAGTGGAGCGTGCAATCCTTAATACTTCCCACTTCTGCTGAAGTATTCCGTGTCCACTGTTGTCAAAACTTACCTTTTGTCTAATTTGAACCCACCTTGAAACCAGAGCGTACTTGAGAATTAATTCTCTTAAGAGCATAGGTGAGAATTATTTCCTTTAAGTAATCCGTTTCACATGAATTACACATTAATGAAATATCTACTTGCAGATTGCGCATATATGACTTGCTGCACGCTGCTATGGACCACCACTGTACGCTTTTCCAAACCCGAAATAGTGGGTATTGAAATTTAGCTTTCTGATAGTGCTGGATAGGCGTAGCTCAGAAACTATGCACTTTTCACTACCCATATTATGAACTTTTTCTCGTCTAATGATGTGAGAAATAACCTCTCAAGTTTGTCTCTATAGTTGTTATCATCCTGAATATATAATATAAAAAGTTTTAATAACTGTTGTATGATTCGTGCACTTATTTTTGCTGTGCAAAATAATGTTTTGTGTTAATAAACATGTTCGGACATAATAATAATGACTGGATATCTAATAGCTTAGAGTTTCGGATGTAACAATAACGACTGAAGATTTAACTGCTTATAGTTATGTATGCAGTTTATTAAGGATAATAGCAGAAAGGATTATATTCAAAAACCTTCTCTTAGTCTCTCTGCAGGCAGAAATCTGTTTGAGCCTGCAGCGCGAGAACTTAGTGTAATGCCTACTAATCTATAAAAATGTTAATGGAAAAATGAACAATTGAAGAGTCTCTTGGTTATTCTATGCAGCGTCAATTTGTATGCTTCTGGTGTTACGTGATATATTACTACCGACACAGTTAGTATTTTTGTCTCAATGAATTCATTATATTCAGAATGCAATATTTTAGAAATTACTTTACTATGAATTATTTAAACATACATTATATAATTATATGCCTTTATGTCTTCAATTAGAATGTTTGTGATTTTTGAAACATATTTCAAACCCAACACTTAAGTACATCTGCGACAGCAATAATGATTCGTATGTTACAACCATGCAGCGATTAAATTTTCTTTGCTAGTACACAAATTCATTTGATTCAAGTGATTTAAAATTGAATTTATCAGGTACGTGCGTTAAATGTGGCTGACCTAAGCTTAAACCTTTTATTACGTAAATATGTATGACGTAATAGACAAAAAATATATGTATTTTATTTGTCAATGTTTTATATATCTTATGTTATGTTTAGTTTAACTCAAACATTGAGCTAAAAGTATGAATAACGTATTGAATGGAAAACATACAAAACGGAATTATCACACAAACGGGACGTAAATAAGGCTGACTGTTTGAAAACGAACGTTTTGCGACTTGAGAGACCACTGGATACTAAATAATACCTAACATTTTCACAGAACTGCAAATATTATTAATAAAAGAATATCTGGTAACAATATGGAGAACTGTGTTTACTTCCATCCTCTTTGATGTCAGCCGTTGATGTAACAGTCTCTTCACATGGCAACAAATTGTTTTTGTTGTTAGTAGATGTTGGCAAAGTTGGTGCAAATTCAGAATCAGGAATTGCTGGTGAAATAAAATAATTCAGTTTTCCTAACCCATTGATAATATAGTTACAAGGAATGCGAGTGACCTCTAACGTTTAGAACTGCACGGAAATTTGCTTATAATTGGGGAATGAATTGATACACACATAGGCCTGTATGCACAATGAGGTCAATTGTATGAGCCACTCACAAGCACTAAAAGAATGAGGTTTACATTATTTATTTATTTATTTATTTATTTCAACTTCGAGGTTAAGGCTAGAGGAAGCCTTATCTACCACCATACATGATACAAAATTCAAAATAAGGAGAATATAGTTTCCAATGGCAAAAAGGTTAGAAAGTAAGAAAAATAAAAAAACAGAGGCTCACTTACACACACACAAATACACACAGATTCATAACACACACAAATTTATAGTGCTACACTAGAATACATAGTGTTACAATATATAAGAAATGTTAAATTTTATTTCCTTATGACGGTCTTCTCTGTTGGCTCTTCTGTCTTTGTGTTCATTCAACACTGATTCGATGCTTTTTTGAAAGATGCTAGAGATTTCCACTCACTTACCGAGGTTGGCAAAGCATTCGAATCACAACACGTTGAAATTATGTATGACTTCGAGGAATAAGTAGATTTATGACCAGGAATTGCAAAATGGCTATTAAAACATGATTTTCCGTCTCTGTCATATAAATTGCTTAAGAAATTAAGGTGTTTTTGAAGCTAAAAAGGTTCTGTAAAAGTAAGTGTTTTATAGAGCAATACCAACGAGTGCAATTTACGCCGTTGCTGCATCTTCAGCCATTGTAGCTGTTCAAAGAATGGTGTTACCTGATCGGAGAATTTTAAGTTAAAAATAAAACGTGTACAAGCATTTTGCCCTCACAGTAAACGGTTTTGTAAATGTATATCAGCTTCAGTTAAGGCGGTGTCACAGTACTCCAGATGTGGTACCACTAGAGTTTTCTTCAACTGTGTTGGTAATTGTTTTTAATTTGCTGGGAGAATGAAGAATTCCAAAAGCCTTCTTGCACGATGCGTTAATTTGATCAGACCAAGTTAAATATTTGTTAAGGATGACGCCAAGAGTTTTCACAGAGGAAGAGAAGGGAATATTGACGCCTTCTAAAGTTATATGAACAAGTGAAGCAGCTATTAACGTTGTTGTACGTATGGAAGTAATTAAAATTGGCTTTCATCTGACTGCATTTATAATCAAACAATAATCTGCTGACTATTTAGCCAAATTACTCAAGTCTTCGTTCATCTCTGCTACACAGTATCTATTTGTCTTGGTGAAGAAGATAGATACAATTGAACATCGTCCGTTTACATGTGATACTTACAGTGTTCTAGAGATTGCGTTAAGTCATTGACATAAAGAAAGAAAAGGAGAAGCCCTAAAATACTACCTTGAGGAACCCCACAAGGGAGGCTGCGCTGACCAGAAACCAACTATCACATACTGTTTTCTTTCGCATAAATAATTTGGATCCATTTAGCATCTGAAGTAAAGAAGCTAAATTTTTGTACAAGTTTCTGCAGCAAAATGTCGTGGTTTACTGATTGGAGTGCTTTGCTATAATCCAGTAAGGTAAGTATGGTTATCTCTCTCTTGTCCAAAGCAGAACGTATATCATCAGTAATGCTAGTGAAGGCTGTAGAAGTGCTGCAACGTTTACGAAACCCAGGTTGAAAAGTATTTAAAAGGTTATAAGTTCGAAGGTGCACACGTATTTGATCACTTGCAATATATTCAAGAAGTTTAGATAGGACAGGTAATATTGAAACAGGCCTTAACTCTTCTTCAGACCAAACATCCTCAGTCTTACAGAGAGGAAGAACTTGTGCTGTCTTCCACAAGGCTGGGGATGTGCCGGTAGTAAGGGAAAGATAAATAAATTGGTAATTTGTGATTTTTTTGATCAATGTTATACTTATCTCATCTACAGCCATAGCACTGGATTTTATCCTGTTAATTGCTTCCATTACAGCCTGTGCGGTAACAGAGTGAAAGATAAAACATTTTCTTCAAAATCAGGGATTTGTCCAGTATTATGAGATCTTGCATTTATCAGTGAGCTAGTTGTACAAAAATAATTATTAAGATAAGAAAGGAGTAACTACATCAGACTGGTCTCTTTTACTGCTATGAATACCAAGTATTTTCAAATTTCTCCAAAGATGGGAAGGATTCTTATTCTCGATCAGGATGTAGGAAAATTTTAATTTCGCATTACGCACGGCTTGATTACATCTATTTCTAAGGATCCTATATTCCTCAGGATTGTCATTTCAGTCGGGTAGATTTAATTTGCGTGCTTTCTTAAATTTACTATACGTTCTGTAGCGACAAATCATTAAACTTCGAATTTCGTCTGTTATCCATGGCGAAGGAGAACGAGAGACACGTTTTTCTCTTAAGGGAGCATGAATGTTCAGGAGATGTAAAATCAACTCATTTAAGTAAGATAGTTGGTTATCCACGGAAGGAAAAGAATTTATTAAATGCCAAGGCAATAAAGGAGCATCACGCAAGAGCGATTCATTGTTAATGTTGGCTAAATCTCTGTACAAACAATTTTAGGTTTTAATGTGAGAGTCTTAATAGAATAGCAAACAAACATAGATCATGCCGCGAAATGATACGTAGTGAAAATTGTCCGAAATGAAGAATTCCATTAATGTCAGAAGTTGATTAAGTCGAGCAGTGAATCTTAGGTAGTATTATGAAACGTTGCTTCGAGCGGAGAGATGGATAAATTTAATGATATAGTAACTTCACGAAATATGTCTACTTCACGTTTAGAAGAAACTAAATCAAAGTTAATGTCCCCAAGTATCAGACCATGCATATAAAATGGTGATATATGAGAAATATCTTCTTCAAAATTCTTGACAAAGTTCCTGGTGGGTGGTACGCACAAGCCGAAAGTAACTTTTGGTTCTCAATACATATCTCAAGTAAGATGTACTCAGATTTGAAGCTATAATGACCAGCTGATTGACAAAGAATTTTTGCGCGAATATAATTTAGCAACCCCACCACCACCTTTGTTAATGCGATCGTTTCAGATAACTTTGAAGTTGTTTAACAATATCAAATTATTAGAAAGAGTTAGCTTCAACCAAGCCTCGGAAACTAATATTGCATGCAAATGAATATATAGTTATGAAAAGGACCAGTGCAGAACTCGAACCTGCAAGGCCTATAGTCAGCAACTAGGCCCGAAAACGACAGATTGCATCGGCCAAAAAAGTAACAAACTGACACACATTCTAGTTGGCAGTTTCTCAGTATTTAACAACGCTTACATATTTATTAACGACCATGTACGCGTTATTTTATGTACCATTATTTACAAGTACGTTTCGGACTTAAACTGGTACTATTCCAAATACTAAACATCAACATCATCAACTATAGTCATCAAAAATATAAAACATATTTCACGTTAGCTTTATTCTACACAGAAAAAATGAACTTATTTTGCCTCTGTTAATTATGTCAGAGGCCTCTGGTAATTATGTCACATGGAAACTGGCTTCTCTATGTTTAAATTTTGCTAGCATTCCATTTGACCATGCACAGAAAGACGAGTTCTCTCAGGTTGGCATTGTGTAAGTAATCGCAACTTTAGAATTTGCCAGATTTCCCCTAAAGTGTTTCTAACTTAGAAAATTTTGCACTGGCCTTTATTTCCTTCCTGGCCTTATTTGCCGACAGTATCTTATAGCTCAATATTGCTTATGATTTATACTAAAATATTATATAATAATTAGTTTAATATCTACATACCTTGTCTGGTGACTATTTGCAACATAGCAAACTGGTTCATCAGCTCCAATTTGCACAAACAATGAAGTGCAATGGACTGAAACTCCATTGATGGAACAATTTTTGAAGACGTCTCCAACTTGCCTAAAATTAACGAAACTAAGTATTGAAGGAAAATATAAAGGAAAATCTATGATCTCTTTCTGGTGTGTCACTGCTTTCCATTTTGTATAAATAAGGATTCTAAATGGCGTATTTACATACTCAGTTATCATTTTTATTGAAAGCAGAATGTCAAATATATGCAAGAAAAAGTAGGGTATAATGTTATTAGAACATATTCACAAAAGTCAAAAAGAAAAATTATTTCATTGAATTGACATTTGCTACAAGTAATACTCAACAGGGAACTCTTCTACAGCATTCATATTAAAGGTCCTCTTTGTGATAAGTAATTACTTACTACCTGTTGATCCAATATGTTTAAGGGAATTTAATTTTAAGTGGAACATACATCTCTATTGATACATTTTCTTTTTGCTGAATAATATCTACTACTCAAAACCCTGCGCAAAATGAATATGTATAATAAAACAACAGGAAGGTAAGTCGAAAGTACTTTCTGTAAACTACTCTATATAGTACAACGAGATCAATTTTGTTTGAAGCTTAATTTCTGAAATACGTTTTATTAATTTATTTTAGATCTAGAAATTGTAACTATTCATTATATTAAAATATAATGTTATGATTTAAACAAGAGAAATATTAACTATTGAAAAGATCTTACAAGTTGTATTGAAGGCGCAATGAGATTTATTATACTTTTTTATTACTGAATATTGTATACCGGATACCATTATTACTTGACAGGATTACTTGTTAGTACTTATTATAAGTATTACTAGATACCATTATTACTGAAGTCCAAAAGGAAAAGAAATATAACTATGTTCCTAATACACTAAAACAACTCTGCTACAAAAAAACCCACTTCTCTTATATTTTCTCACAGACAGTAACACCTAACAAATATAACCAATTAACAATGTGTGTAATAACTCGTTATATACCTTATGGGGTACAGATGAATCAGTCATTGTTAAGAGGGGTATATTAATTGTATTGTGGGAAAAAACATGAATACAATATTTTTCTGGCAATAGGCACAAGGATAATTGTCGGTTTTATATATTCATATCATGAAAGGAGTGGAAGATAGTTGCAATCCACAAAAATTCGTGTATAATTCGCAGTATCCAATGTAGTGACAAGTTTCAATATAGTTGTTACATATGTCAACTACCGCCGTTTGTATATCGTTACATGTAAAATGAAGTAGACATATTTCATAAATTTCATGGAAATCAGAGATATTCGAGATTCTATACAAGTCCCTCCGAGAGATTCTCAAGAGACTTCAAGAAGTTTTTAGAAACGACCAAGAAGTAAAATCATTCCACAGTCACTTGAAGTCAGCGAAATTTCATATATATATATATATATATATAGTAGTATTGGCCTGACATGATCGCGTTTTGGACTTTGACCCCGACATTTGTGACGTCATAGGTCAAAGGTCAAAGACCTTGGCCCAGGATCAATGACCTAGGGGTACATAGGACCACCCCGTCTAAATTTTGGCAGGGGTACCATGGCCCACCCCCGAAATTTTGGTAGGGGACATAGGATCACCCCCCTTAAATTTTGGAAATTGCCAAATCTAAAAATTTCGTGTAGTAGCCTAGGACCATAGTATGTACCTCTATCATTATTGGGGGTCTATGTCGTTCCCTTTCATGGGTAAAAAATTGCCAAAAATTCAAATTTCGGGGGTTTTTGACCTAATTTATCCCCTTTGATGAGGTGTTATTATCCTATATAGTTATATGGGCGTATACAGGGGTCCATTCCCTTTCATAAGATATGGGTATATTTGTGCACCCCTTTCAAACTTTGGGAGGGGTACCTTGGCCCACCCCTTAAGTTATGGAAATTGCCCAATCTAAACATTTGGTATTATAGTACTGGACCCTAACATGTATTATGATAAATTTGGATGGTCCACCTCGTTCCCTTTTAGGGGTACAAAATTGCCAAAATATAAACGTAAGCAATACGTTGTATCACGTGCTTGGTCTTTTGACCTAATTTATCCTCTTGGATGAGGTCTTATTACCTTATATGGTTATATGGTTATGTATACGGGTCTATTCCCTATCATAAGACATAGGTACATTTGCGCACTCCTTTAAAAATTTGGGAGGGGTACCTTGGCTCACCCCTTAAATTTTGTAAATTGCCCATTTTATATATTTGGTATTATAGTATAGGACCCTAATATAGATTACTATAAATTTGGGTGGTCCACCTCGTTTCTTTCATGGGTACGAAATTGCCAAATTTTAGTGAAACCACGTGTTTCGTTTTTGACCTAATTTATTCCCTTGGATAAGGTCCTATTACCTTATATGATTATGTGGGCATGTATAGGGGTCCTTTACCTACCATAAGATATAGGAATATTACTGCATCCCTTTAAATTTTTGTAAGGGATAACTTGGCCCACCCCTTTAATTTTGGAAATTGCCCATTTATATATTTGGTATTATAGTATAGAATCCTAATATAGATTACTATGAATTTGGGTGGTCCATTTCGTTTCTTTCATGGGTACGAAATTGCAAAATTTTAGTACAACCACGTGTTTGGTTTTGGCTCAATTTATCTCCCTTGGATGAGGTCCTATTACCTTATATGGTTATATGGTAATGTATATTGGTCCATTTCCTATTATAAGACATGGGTATATTGATGCACCCCTTTAATTTTTTGGGAGGGGTACTTTGGCCCACCCCCCTTAAATTTTGGAAAGTGCCCAATTTAAACATTTGGTATTATAATATAGAACCCTAATATTCATCACTATAAATTTTGGTGGTCAACCTCGTTTCCTTTTGATGGGTACAAAATTGCCAAATTTTAGTACAACCACGTGTTTGGTTTTGACTGAATTTATCCCCTTGGTGAGGTCCTATTACCTTATATGGTTATATGATCATGTATAGGGTTCCATTCCATATCATAAACCATAGGTACATTGATGCACCCTTTTAAATTTTTGGAAGGGGGACCATGGCCAACCCCCTTAAATTTTGGAAATTTTCCAATTTAAGCATTCGCTATCATAGTACATGACCTCAACATGTATCATGATAAATTTTCGTGGTCCACCTTGTTCCCTTTCATGGGTAAAAAATTGCCAAAATATAAACATAAGCAATGTGTTGTTACACGTGTTTGGTTTTTGGCCCAATTTATTCCCCTTGACGCGGTCTTATTACCGTATATGGTTGTATGGTCATGTATATAGGTTCATTTCCTATCATAAGACATGGGTACATTGATGCAAGCTTTAAAAATTGGGAGGAGGTATCTTGGCTCATCCACTCAGTTTTAGAAATTGTTTAATATAAGCATTTGGTATCATAGTACAAGTTTTCAATATGTACCACTATAAATTTGGATGGTTCACATCGTTCCTTTTCATGGGTAAAGAACTACCAAAATCAAATTTCGGAGGTTATTGACCCCTTTGATAAGTATTTAGCACATTATATAGGTATGTACAGATGTTTATTACCTTTATATGTTTATGTTCCCTTTTAAATTTGGGAATTATTAAATAACAAAATTCGGTAAACGTTTTCTAGGACCCATTGTAGATGTTGGTGTTCCCCTTATGGCCAAATATTCAAAATTTAAAGGTTATTGACCTATTTTTTTGATACGGCTTTACTATTGAATAACTACAGGATTTATTACTTTTTCATAAGACACAGGTGTATTTGTGTACCAATCTTAAATTTTGGGAGGGGTACATTTCTTATTGTCATATCAATAATTGGTAATTGTTCTTAAAATTTTGTAGTATCTCATTCATTCGGTAAAACATTGTCAAATATTAGTATGATCACGTGATCAGTTATTGACCTATGATGGGATTAGGAGTCCAGGACATTGGTACATTTAAACTTTGTAGGATAATTTGAGAATTGTCAAATGAAATTGGGTCATTGGTTTTGATTATTCCAGCCTATGGACCAAATATAAACGTAAGCAATACGATGTACCACGTGATTGACCTTGATGAGGTAGTGTACAGGGATTCATTTCCTTTGTTGTGGTACTTCTTAAGTTTGAGTACACACTTGTAGAAAACAGTTGGTTCTACTCAGGTAAACAATTGACGGATATTGTTGACCTTATTGAACATATAATGATCCTAAGACTTCGGCATATCAAGAGAAGTATTCTTTAAATTTGGGAATTGTGATAAACAGAACTTTAACATAAGGCGCGAAATTTGAAACAATACTTTGAACTTCAGTCACAGCTCATAGTCTAAGATCATTTGTGGTGATTGATTTGACTACTACTACTATTATAGTATTGAGAATTTAAATTCAGTATGTGAACAGACATTAAGAGATCGCCAAAGGGTGAGTGAATTTATCTGCTCACTACACAAATAGTGACACATACACAACACTGCATAGATTATTTACATAATTGAACATCAATCTATTAACTAATTAATTTAACAACATTAATTATCTACATTAAGGTCTGATTCCTTGGTTTATAACATCCTCAAGCATGTTATTTAGTTTTCATTAGGACATGGGAATATAGATTGTTTGGTGTAATACGAAGTTTGAAATTCTAATTTGCAAATACATAAATTCTCTCAATTTCTAAGACCTGTACACCTACTAGCAAAAGTATATTCCCCCAAGTGCCCTAATTCCATTACTTGGGGTCCAGGTCATTTGCAGTTGTGAGAACACCTGGATAGATGCAACTAAACTTAAACGAAACTTTCCTCGACACTGACAAATGGTAACCCTAACCCTGATGTTTATGCAGCTAAAATTGTAACGTGAGTGACTAAGGAAACAGTTCTTCATTCTGAAATGAATCTCTATGTTTCAGAGCGTGTTGTAAATGAACATCATATATTATTCTAAATATTGTGTATGTAATCCATTATTTCGTTGTATACTGCATGTTCGTTGAAATAAAAATACTGACCACACATGAATCAGAAAAAGGTTAAAAGTAGATGAAAATATGCAATCTAGAACAATTGCTGGAAATAAGTTTGTAAATGATTGTCCCGATTGACAAACCTTCTCCAATTCTCCTAATTCTAACATCTGCTTTCTAGAGAGGAGATCTTGCTTGTCACACTGAGTATGCATTGAAATTGAAATCGAGACATTTGATAAAGTTTCAGCTTGGATGGGATTTGAGCCCGGATCCGACGAATAGAAGTTCAATATGCTAATCAATAAACTACCGCGTCACTTCAGTTATTACTCAACCTTTTAGCTGGTTAAAGTCGTTGTATGTTAGTCTATACACAAGATACTAATGTTCGTATAAGGAGACGTTCCTTATATGAGTATCACAATGACTTACTCGAGATGTCCTTTTTTAACACAAAAACAAGTTATATACACCTTCGTCAATGAGGAAATAGTCTGGTCTGTTAAGGATAGGATCGTGACAGACCGGACACAAGTATGAAACTTGGCAGACTGAAAGTACTTCAGTATTCAATTCGTTTTAGGGTCGGGTGCCAAAATTTTCTGGCCGCCATTTTGAAATATGCCGCCATATTGTATTTTATGTAATGTTCTCTTAAAAGATCATTATCTTGATAACCAATGGTCCGATTTTGATGTTTTTTTCTAAATTATAAGATAAGCTCGAATGCAATCGATTATAACAGTAATGAAGACAAAGAAATATGATAAAAACGAGATGATACATATTTACATATGAATGAGTTTGTCTCCAAAATGGTCCATTTTATGAAAGCATGTACCCTATAACGTTTGAAAGAGCATAAAAAGAGCTTTAATTCGATGTATAATACGTTAAAATGCGATGAGAAATAGTCAAAATATGTCTTGAAAACAAACCCTGCCGCAAATAGGAAGACTGCGTAATTGGTCAACTTTTTACCATTAAATTATCTAGTTTTTATTCTTGTTATGATTACTTAATAATAACTAAGTTTAGTCATTACTTAGAATTGTTATGGAAGTTTTAATTGCAGCAGTTCTATGTAAACATGAACAACTAGTTCCTTTTTTTCATAATATTGATTATTATAATGTAACTGTGAACACATTAAAAGTGTAGTGTGCCTTTTAAGTTGAAAAATACCATTCCTTGCAGTATTTGAAATTGTGTGTTTATTAAGTGTTTTCTAGGCGATTCGTGTTCAGAATTCCTGAGGATCTATAAAGATTTCAATAACTTAGAAGATATCTATGAAACTTGTCACTGGATAAGAATAATTAGTAAACACACTAATTGACAATGCAGCGAAGTGGCATAAGCAATGCAGACTGAAGTTTGTTGCATCAAAACTAAAAAGAGAAATCGCAAAAGAATAAAAAACAAAAAGTAAACAGAAATCAACAGAAAATAATGAACCAAAGCGTAAGAGGAGAAATGAAAGTGGAGGAAACGTAATTTCACCGGTTTATATTTTTTTGTAATTCTAGGAAAGGGATTAGAAGTAACTGTCATTTACATTTGACAAAAATCTTAAGGAAATCTTTTAATAATTACAGGATATATTTCTGCTTTCTAAAATTTCCGGAGGACACTTGGTAGCAATGGAGGCTACATACCACATTTAGTGCTCATGGGTGTATTAAAATAGGTACAGAAGTTAGGAAAGAAATAACAGATCTTTAAATGAAACCGAAAGTCAAGATGATGATGTTTTAGAATCTCGTGTATTTGATGAACTCATAGATCATTTGAAATGTAAATTAGAGGATGTTCATTTTATTCTCAATTTTTCAGAGCTGCACATTCTATATAAGTTGAGAGCGGTAGGTTTATCAAAAGCAATGAATGAAACAAGACTAAAGAACAAAATTCTCGTTCATTTTATTTCTGATTGTACTAAACAGTAATCGCAAAATATGTTATAAAAAGGACACTAGAAATTACTCGAGGACTTTATGTCTAAACGATCAAATGAAGAGAAGATTTTTGCCTTCTCAATGTGCTCAAAGTCATTAAGAAGAAATATGATATGATAAACTGGGAATGCCAAACATTTTCAGGATCCTTTACAGAAAAATGTAAAGATGAAAGTGTTAAAGAAAATCTAAAGAATTTCGTTCAAGTGCTGCTGTATGGATCTAACATAGAAGAAATTTCTATTACATATTCTCAAACTGCCTTAACAATAAGTCAATTAATATATATTAATTTTAAGAACAGAAGATTATCACCACGAAAGAAAGCCACAACATATCTCATGAACCGCCGGTCCCACTCTATGTAGGTTTGCAGGTACACACTTTTCCTTGCTAGAAAAAGATTGTCAGTAATTTACATAACTTAGACATTTTTGTAACATATAACCGTGTGATCCAAATTGAAGATCAGATAGCAGCAGTGACATGCAGACGTTACAAATTAGAGGGTCTTGTGTGCCCCTTTCCATTAATGACTAATGTGTACACCATCGGTGCATTGGACAATTTAGACCACAACACATCATCAACTACTTCGACAGGATCTTTACATGGAACAAGTATTAGCGTATTCCAATTGCCTTCCAATTCCAACCCGGTTTACTCGCAATGCGAATTGAAGTTTCTTCATCAGCAGAAGATTACTTATTACCAGATATCTATGCTATTGTGCCATCAGTATCATCATGTGATTTTAACAAACTGCAAGTTCCTAATACTGTTCAAGAACCAATATGGTAGGGCTCGAAGAAGCACTTTAGACAGAGAGGTGGTGGATTGAACAAAATTCTCTGCTAGGTGAAAATAAATGCTTGTGGGCAGAGTATAATTTGACTCGATCAGGAAGCGTACGTTCTACTAAAGGTACCAACGTCATGTTGCCAATTTTTACTGAAAAGCGGCGTATCTTTCAATTTTGAAGCATGATATGTCTATCATAAAGAAAATTACTGATCGATGTAATCCTAATCAAATATAGGTTATTTTCCTTGACCAACCTCTCTTTGCAATAGGAAAACAAATAAAGTGGAGATGGTCCGATTCATACTGTGGAGAAGTTCTATCATTATGTTTGGTGGACTACACATAGAAATGGGGGGCGCGGTTGCTCAGTGGTAGATAGTTCGCCCTGGTTCGATCCCAGCTTGTGCCGTGTGGATTTTATGGTGGAAAAAACCGTGTTCGTGGGTTTTCTCGGAGTTCTCCCATTTCCTCCCACTTTCTTCATTCCACCATTTCACTCATTCCTCATATCACCGTCTCCTTTAGCCTAACCGGCATAACCGTGGGACGTTAAACTTAGATTTCATTTCTTTTACACATAGAAATAGCCCTTTGAAGAGTGTTAGGTTACATACTAAATGGTACTGGATGAACATCGTCCTTAGCTGAGGCTGGAGTAGCAGGTTCAGAATCAGCTTATTCATTCCTGGACTGCTCACGCCTAACCAGAGCCAGAAGAGCACAGCAGAAACCAGCTGTAGTTCTAGGCTTTCTTCAAATAGCAGGGTTTCATACAGAACAAGAGTCCAGAAACTGTAAACAAGAATTCCAACAGTGGCGGGAAGGAACGATATAGAAAAGATCTATGTTTTCTTATTGGGATCTTGTACTGGAATTTGAATTTCTAATTTTGATATTTGTTTTGATATTTTGATATTTTGAGCTTACCGACAAAGTAACTTCCTATTATATGTAACTGTGTTGGAGCGTCTTCTACCTCTATCTGTGCATCTCAGGGACATGAAGAGATTAAATGAAGGAAAGCAAGAATTTAAGAAGAACTGGGTGTTTTCAAAGACTAACCAAAAGTTTTGTTTCATGCCGTTCGACCAAAATAACAGAAGTGTTAGAGACTCCAGTGGAGCCATAAACTAAAAATCCACGTGCTTTTCAACGGTGGATGCTCACTGCTCCTGAGTTATGCAGATCCACAAAAGAATTTGAAGATGCTGCACACATTGAGGAAATAGTTAACGAAAATTATATTGGAAGTGATGTAAGTTTTAAGAATCTTTGTCAAACATTGCATGACAAAATTTCTGCTGCAGAAAATCCTATTTTAGATACGTAACAGGTAATGAATCTATCATCACATGCGTACGCCTTACAGGATCTTCAAAATGTGTTGCAGAAATAAAAGTGATTGGTAAAAACCAAGATAAAGATTTTGTTGACATGGTGTTTGTAAAACGAAGCAGGTCAATTTAGTCTCCCATAAAAAGGAATAGTTTTTTGTTTTCTTAAGAAAACTTAAAGAAGGGTAGGAGATCATCTGAACAGAAGATAGATTAATTGAGAAATGATTACAGTTTGTTCAGTGGGCTGTATATGTCATACAAACTGCGTGAGGGTGATCTGCAACTCTTTTCTCATGAAAATCGTAGTTGGCTATCATCATGGATCACGAGAAACTTTTACTGTCGTCAAACGAGTCTGAACTACTGAATATTTTCAAGTGCAGAAAACCTCGGCTGGGTGAAAGACGGTAGATCGTGGAAACCCTTATGGATGACCAAACCAGAAGTTTCTAAAAGTTCAAGAGAATTGCTAAAGTATGGCTGCAAAGCTATTTCTCTTTGCTCAAAACAGTGCGTATGTTCAACGAATAGTGTTCTATATACAGATCTTTGCTGCTGCGGAAGCTCCTGTGATGAACAGCAATGTGACTAAGAAGTAATTTTTCTTTGTGGAATAGGCGATTGGATGTTATAAATGTTTGTCACTTTGTTACCATTTCGATTTGGAATATTCAGTTTTTCAGTAGCTATTTATTATGTTTGAAAGAGATAAATTTAGAAATTGACATATATGCAACAACGCATTTATGATGTGGCTTTTTAGTGTCTTACATAATGTAATTTATATGAACAGTATAATGATCATTTAATAATAATAGCAATATTGTAAATAATATTGATTTGAATAATAATTCACAAAAATGGAGAAAAAATATTAATTTGCCAGGTACCGAGCATGCTTGTTATCACATAACACCAAGTTTCGTCTAGTTGATTCTGTGCACACTTCTTGTATTTTATTGTACTGATTTCTTAATTCAACTATATTTCGGTTATTTTTAATCGCATTTTAATGTATTATACATCAAATTGAAGCTCTTTATGTGCTCTTTCAAATGTTATAGAGTACATGCTTTAATAAAATGGACCATTTTGGAGAAAAAATCATTTATATATAAATATGCTACATGAAATCTTAAATATTTCTAATTTTCTCGTTTTATCATATTTCTTTGGCTTCATTGCTGTTATAATCGATTACATTCGGGCTTAACTTATAATTTAGAAAAAGAATCATCAAAATCGGACCATTAGTTACCGAGATAATGATCTTTTAAGAGAACATTACATAAAATCCAATATGGCGGCCAGAAAATTTTGGCATCCGACCCTAAAACGAATTGAATACCGAAGTACTTTCAGTCTGCCAAGTTTCATACTTGTGTCCGGTCTGTCACGATCCGAGCCATTTTTGTTGTTAAGAGACCAGACTAAAAATATAATAAAACGTTCTTCAAGTTGAGGCTACCTCATAGGTTTTAACGATGGTCTTCATTTTCTTTACTATTCTTGTTCAACTTGTAATTTTCAAAGAGAAAACGGCAGACATTATTTTATAATTTTCGGAATTGTAGCAACACGTGTAGAAATAAAAAGTTTTATTTTTAAATTCCACAACTACTAGTTTATTTTGTTATATTTGTATGAGAAATTTATAATAGAGTAGTAAGTTTGGAACTAAGGATGCAGAATCCAGGGTTTGAATCCCGTCGTGACATATTTTCTCTTTATGAAAGGTATTGCTTACGTAATTGATATTGTAATTCTGATATTATTGTATTATTACTTTTATTATTATAGTAAAGTCGAGACTCGGTCACATATTTTATATTTTATGAAGTTTTTGATTGAATTGTAAGTCTTTTTATTGGTATGGAACGTATATGGAACGAATCTGAAATGGTGAATTGCTTAAAAGATTAACAATTCTAGCAGTAGTACCATAATCTTAATAGCAACTGCTAGAAAATATTAAAGTTTGTCTTTCATCAGACATATTTTTGACCCATACTAACGATATTCGTTACGTATTCATCAATTCTTCCCTTAACACGTTACGTTTCGAGATAGTACGAATCAAGGTTCATAAGGTTGACGTCATCTTATAATTGTGTTCCGAATATCACATTTCTATTTTGACTGCACTTAAGAAAGTCATTTCAACACTACGACCTAGAGAAACTTAATATTTTCCATGTTATCTTACATTGGAGTTTACAATATTGCAAATGATGAAAATTAGCTTCAATTATTGACAGGGAAACGAACCCAGAACCTCCGGAATGTGAACCCAACGCTTATCCCACTACTCTAAGAAATCGCTGTTATTAACAGTGGGAAAACTTGGTGTTAAGTATCTTCAAGAAATCGCACAGTTTTACAATTTCAATGATGGAAATCTCTTGTTTACGTCATATAAAACAGAAAGTATTATGTAGAAACAATAATCAAAAAAATTTAAATCTAAATTGCCAAACTAAATTGTTGAAAATCAGTGAAAATGAGAAGTAGTATTAGTGGAAGTTGTTGCATCATTTAGATATGAAGAAGTTTAATGCCCTGCTTGAGTATCAATGCTAAATGTTACGTGATACTACAGTTTAAGTATATTTCTCAGGAAATGAAATATATTAGTTTTACGTCTCACATTTAGGCCAGGTAGGCTAAAGGAGACCGTTCTATATATATATATATATGTACCGCTAAAGGAGACCGACCTGATGTGTGGGAAGCCCATTCAAGCGTACGTTTATACATATTTGCTGTTTATTACGTTATTTCGTATCGATGTTTTGTTTTTGTGAAATGTAGATAGACAAAACTTATAATGTAAAAGACCTGAAACTCAAGCTACCCAATGCCGAAAACGTCCGTGGCCAACGGTGGTCAAAATCTGAATGGCCTGCAGTGACGATCCGCTGTAGCCCGACTTCCTTTGTGAAAATTATACCCCCAGCATTCCACCAACGGCAGAGGCGCGACTAAACGCCATTGAATCACAAAATCAAAAAATATATGTTAAATCTCCTATATGCATTATTTGTTTATATTAAATTGAGCATTAAAAACACTATAAGAAGTACCCCAGATTGGGCGCAAACCGCCAATTTCATAAGCACTAGACGGATGTATTCCGACTTCGCAATAGAGGCGATGAACGAGACGTCACATGTAGAGGGTTAAATAGTTCAGGTCTTTTTATTTCAACAATCAGAGTACTAATTAATGGAGGGATGAAAATAAACATTCGCCCATTTGCCCCGGGCGAGTGGTTTGTTGTTGCAGAAGAGTATTTAATATGGTATGTGCGCTAGTAGCATTTTTTCGGCTAGTAAAATTTTGTTGCTCATTTGGATCCCTCCCTTAGCCTAGTTATGCCGGAAAAAATTCTACTATTGTCTTAATCTTCTTGTTTTGGCTCATATTACGATGGAAAAAGGCAAAAAAATGACCCTTCACCTCCAGTTTCCCCGGGAGGGAGTATCTTTTAAAAAGGATAGTAGGCACATGCACGTATAAAAATAATATATTTTTAAAAACTAAATTTTGTCAACTAGTTGGATATATCAACTAGTTGGAAGTAAAGTAACGAAGAATCCAGCTATATTTGTTATTGCTATTAAGATATTTATTCATTACAGACCTTTATTTTACATACTCTAGAAAAAATTACATATTATCCTTCAAAACACACTTTTAGTGGTATCAAAATGCACATTTTTCAGTTGTATCCTTTTCTGTCCACTTGTGTTTTTATTTTGGCGTATGGTACGCATCAAAACATCCACCAAAGTGTAAGGTTATATCAATCTTTTTTAACATTTTTTGTGGCACACGCGGCACATTGTCTACTTTCCCTGAGACACCAGCTGATGATCGAATCATTCAAATTGCGAGTCTGCATTTTCAAGACTCGACGGGCGCGAGCGATTACTTCTCCCTCTGGATTTGTTGGATTCTAAAAGTGCGAGTGCAATTCCTCTCCGAAATGTCAGTTGATAAAGTTTTCCTTCCCATTGTCTATGTAACTGCCATGAGTATTGTGTTGCAGCGTCTAGTAGGAAAATAATCAATGGGAAGTACCACTTTTCCCCTCGAATTGTTGTGGGATGCAGATATTTTCAAAGAAATGATCAACGCCCCCCGTTCCTGTGTTGTAGACATATACGTTATGTGGCTGTTGGAATGTAACATTCGCCTTCTCCCTTTGAGAAAACATGGAAGCAGTATGCCTGAAAGTTAATGGTATGGGATTTGAAGATACAGCTACAATGTTGTTGTCATAGATAAATTTGCATAGGATGTGAGGAATATATTTAGTAACATTTTGCGCCTTGTACACCATAAAATACAATTTGGTTATTCAACATCTAAATTAAATTTCTTAGGGAAAGTTATGTTAGTTTGCGATAGAATAATGATGATAAAGAGTTATGTTGTGAGGAGTATAATTGAATAATATTTGGCCTTGTACTTCAAAATATGATCCTGACTGCTGAAGAGAACACTAATCCACTTATTTTAATAAAAATATTTCATATTGCACATTATGCAATTAAATGTTATATAAATATAGTAGCAGAAATGAAGATTGTATAAAATCAACACGAAGAACAATACATTTGACTTTCGTAATATTTTGACTATTTATGATCCTACTGTCCTTTTTAAAGAACACTGAGTATTCAAATTGAATTACAAGAACATTAAAAGCAAAATTAAATAAATATCATTACGGACATTATACCTCATCTTTGTTCAAGCAGCGCAAGCACTCAACAATGAAATAAATTCATTAGTATTTATAAAATATTATCTCTCAGAACGGCATCTGTCTTTCCCTGCCATTTTTTTAACCACATGTGAGAATACGCGACCACCATGACAACTATATTTGAAACAAAAGAAAGCGAAAGCCACCAAGTGATTTCTTGAACATTCTCGTAAACATAAAAGCCAGTAGAAAGCGCCTTAAAGTCAGTATTGCAGAGTGTCCTTCTAAAAGGACTGTAGGCATATCTGGGTTAATGTAAACAACCTGAAACTCAAGCCATTATCTTTTACAATCCATTAAACGTACAATAGGTTTGAAATAAATAACATTTGTATTAATGATCCCCATTATCTAAAAAGAAAAAAAGTCAAGACTCGGATATTTTCAAAGTTGAAATTTTTTTCATATAAATTACAACAGAGTAAAGTTTTAAATTCATATTAACAACTTTTAAAATACAGATAACAACCAAATCTCAGATTTTGGTATTTACCTTTTACAAAAAGATTGATACCCTTTTAAGACCTTATGGTAGAATTTGTATCATAGGGTGTTTTATGGTACTTTGCGTTATAACTATCCTATATGAGCTTTTTCATGCGAGTTTTTTAGTTTTGAAGTCTAGAAGCCTTGCAGTACACGTTGCGTATGGTTTCATGCCTTCCTGCGTCGAGACATAGGAGGTGATGACGTTCTAACTTTAAATATATATATATATATATATATATATATATATATATATATATATATATATATATATATATATATATATATATATATATATATATATTTGTCTCTTAGGAATATTTTCGTAATTTTTGGCAGGCTTATTTTTGCACCTAGAAGATTGGCGTTTTGCACATACGTTCAGTCCACCGAGTAGTATTTATCAATTTTTTTGCATCTCTGGCACAAGGTGGGTCCAGAGGAGCAACATTAAAGAAAGGGATATCTTTACGAAAAATCCCTTTTTCATTGTGTTTTACGCCTCAGATACATGGTGGAAACATGTGAGTTTTATCGTCAGAAAGGCAGTACCACTCTTAAGAGATGATGTGCGAACCATGTTCCTAGGGTAACTAGATAGGCCTCAGTGAATTTTTACCCAAGATCCTACGGGAGTATGGGGTATTATGGGTATTTTTTGGGCGGGCTTACCTTTCCAGCTAGAAGATGGAAATTTTGCAAAAACATTCAGTCCACTGAGTGGTAATTTTCAAATCTTTCTCAGATACATGATGGATCCATCTGAATGATGCCGTTTGAATGTCAGTTCTATTCTGAAGAGAATGATTGGTAAACTATAATTCTAGGATGGACATGGATGTCTTAGGAAATGTTTACCTGAGTTCAGGATCTTTCGCGGTAATATGGGGCAACGTGAGGATTCTTGGTAATTTTTCTCGCCCTTACTATTCAAGATAGAAACTTGAAATTTAGTACACACATTCCGTCTACTGAGTAAAATTTATGAGATTTTTTCTGATCTCTACGTTCACACAGGACCGTTCCAAAGAGGCTCAAAATGTGACAAAAATTTTCTCGAAATTCCCTAATCACCTTATTTTTTTAACTCTCCTGGTATATAGTATGGGCATGTTAGTGATACGATTTGAAAGCCTGTTCTACTCTAAAGAGAATGAGGTATGATCCATGATCCTAGGATAAATAATGACGATGTGGTAGCTTCTTGACTGAAAGTCTAAAAGATATCCCAAAAACCCAAGATCTTAAAAGGGTTTTAAGAAAGTCAGTATTGGAAGGACACTGCTTCCATTCTTTTAATTGTGGCCCACGATACCTAATTGCTCAGGTGACCCGATGGGTTCAAAAGAAAAATACACAATACAAAGACTAACTACACTCTATCCACTAGAAATGTTCCAAAATATTGTATAGTCGGTTAACGGGTTTGGTACTTTTTAAATTTCAAACTGAATCTGTCAGATTATTCATAAACCAAACCATAATTCTTTCTCGCCTGTTTGAAACAGACTCCGTATTGAACTTTTTGAGAATATTCTTATATATCTTGAAACAAAGCTCGAACTATATGAAGTAATTTCTTTTTAGATCTGCAACTTCAATTTTGAACGAAATTACGATTCTTCATGTATTTCTCTTAATAACTTACATGTAACACTTCCCAGGTATAAAACTCCGATGTTGATAAAATATGGCAGATAGACACTACATATGAAACAAATGAATTCCTTTATTTTGAGCCTACATTATCCGTGCACAATTAAATTAACTTTGGTCAAATTCTTCACCTTTCAAAATTTTGTGTGGGGGCTTTTGTCTCCTGAAACCATTTTTCCGCAGAAAATAAAAAGACACGTATTTCATGTGTAGTATCACCCTGAAAAATTTTACCAAAATCAAAGTGTTACACTTGGGAAGTGTTGCACATAAGTTTGGAACAACAGTTAATGTTTATTAGAAAATAAAACCATTTTCCGGTACGGTTTGTTCTCCGTTAGCCGTTTGAAAACCGGTTTGTATTACGAACCTAAACTGCGATTTACGATTCTTCAAACTGTCCAGGTCTACTAGTTTTGACCATACGCAGCATGCGCGCCTATCTATCTATCTATCTACCTATATATATACGTATATGACTAAAAAGTAATGAATATGGTTTTCGAAACTATTCTTTACCAACGAGAGCAAGAATTAAAAACAAGAAAATCCAATAAAAGATTTAAAAACCAGTATTTTGAAACAAGAATGTTTAAAGACTTTCAGCCAAAATTTTGGCACTAAAAATTCAAAAGAAATTTTGAAACAAAAATTTAAGGCAAATCAAACAAAAATTTCAAACAAAATGTTGGAATGAAACAATTTCAAACAAAACTTTCAAACTAAACATTTTGTGTTTTCAAACAAAATTTAGAACATTTCTCGTTCAAAAAAATTGAAACTATAATTTCAAACAAAAAATTGCAAACATCTACAAACCATATACTTTCAAACAAAACTTTGAAACTAAATGTTTTCAAAGAAATATTTCAAAAAATTAAATAAAAATTTTGAAACTGAAATTTTCAAAACGAAAGTTTGAAATTAAGATTTTTTAACCAAAATTGTTCACTTAAAAATCTGAAAAGTTTGAATGTGTTTATCAAACAAAATATTAGGAACAAAATATTATGTTGAAATAATTTTTCAAACCAAAATTTTGAAACAAATTTTCAAAACGTAAATTTTCAAACAACTTTGAAACGAAAATTATAAAAGATATGTTTTTGATATAAAATACTCGAAAATAAAATTAAGAAATAAAATCTTGAAACGTTAAAAATTCAATCAAAACGTTCATATGTTAACATTTCTAACAAGAATTTGAAAACAAAATTTAAAATTTAAAATTTCCAGAACGAAAAAACCTTATAAAACATTTTTGAAAGCAAAAAGTTTCAATAAACAATTTCGAAACTAGGTTAGAAATTAAAAATTTTCAAGGAAAAAGTTTCAAAGCAATTGTTTCCAAACAAAAAACCAAAGCAAATATAATTCAAAAAATACACGAAGTACGACTTCAGATTTCACAGTTAACCGTCGTAGTTTGTACGGTTTTGAACTATTAAACTGTTATCAATTCTTCGTTCAAATTTACTAGTGAGTGCATAGGAAACTTTGAACAATAATGTTCAAACTAAAAGTTTCGAACTGAGACTTTCAAATCAAGATTTTAAAACAAATGTTTCAACAGTAATCAAGAAAATCTTAAGCAAAACTTTGAGAACTGAATGCAGCAAAGACATGAAAGAAACAGACAAACAGATTGTAACAAAAAAAGTGTTTAGCCAATCACACTACATCAAGGATAACTTTCCCAGTGATTAAACAATCGGATTTTACAAACTCAGACAGTGAGTTGTGACTAAAGTTCAAAGTAATGTTGCATATCAGGTATCATGTTTTAAAATTTTAACCTTATATTAGGAGTTATAACTACAACGCTAACATTCAAGGTGTTAAGTTGTTACGGTTAATTGTGTTTTCAACTTCGTAGTTTTAATCTCTAGGCAAAAATTAACCAATCATATGTCAGAAAAATAACATTCAGCCATTAATCTTAGACTACGAGATGTGACTAAAGTTCAAAGTGTTATTTCATATGAATCGAGTATAAAATTTATACTAATGAACATTAAGCACAACATTCAAACTTCACACCTCATACTAAACTTTAGTTTATCATAAATCGCCTCTTTAAAGGATGTACTATGTATCTCTCTCAAAGTGCATCAATATTATTGTACCATGTACTTAACTATATAATCATATGCTGTAGTTAGGTGAAATTATAAGAAGAATAATTAGACATTTTACCTCATTAGAATTAACCGTGTACTTAAAAATAAAATTATATATTGTAGTTAGGTCTCATTCTAAGAACAATTAGGCTTTTAACCTGCGGCAATTGCTTAACCTGAGAAGAAAATTTGCAGAACTGCTTGGAGTCTAGAAACATGTTATCCTGTAACTCCCAAATTTACAGAGTACCGTAACAAAAAATTGAAAGAGGGCCATTAAAGTATAGATGCTCTATAAAAGGGAATAAATCCCTGTACAGAACCATATATTTATACAACGTGTTACGTTTCATCAAGGTCAATAGCATGAATCGAAAACCTTCCACATGATAGGCCTACAACGTATTCCCTATGTTCATATTTTGGCAATTTTTAAACCATGAAAGGGAACGACAATAACCACTCAAATGTATAATTCTATTTATTAGAGCTCTATACTGTTATACCAAAGATTTTAAATTCTGCATTTTTTTAAATTTTAGGGTTTGCCAAGGTACTCCTCCCAAATTTTCAAAGGGTACGCTAACGTATCAATATTTTAAGAAACGGAATAGACCTCTGTACCCACAAGATAATAAAACTTCATCAAAGAGAATAAATTGAGTCAATAAACGAATACTTGGTCGTATTAATTTTCGGCATTTTTTTAACCACGAAAGGGGACGAGATGAAAAATCGAAATTTATAGTGATTCATAATAGGTCCTTTAGTTTTATACCAAATTTTTAAATTTGGTAATTTCCAAAATTGAAGAGTGGGCCAATGTACCCCTCGCATATTTTAAGCAAAGTGCACGAATGTATCCATGACTAATGAAAAAGAATGTGTCCCTGTACACGGCCATACAAAAATATGAGGCAATAGGACCTAATGTAAGGGCACAAATTAGTTCTAAAACAGAATACGTAGTACATCGTATTGTTTACGTTTATATTCAGGTGTTTTTTATCTAAGAAAGGGAACGAAATGAACCACCCAAACTTATAATATTACATATTGGTTTTCTGTAGTATTAAAACAAAACTTTAAGTTTGACAATTTCCAAAATTTAAGGTGTGGGCCAAGGTAGCCCTCCCAAATTTTCAAAGGGGTGCACCAAGGTACATATTTCTTGAAAACGGGAACGTACCGCTATACATAAGATCTCAACAAAGATGATACATTGGATCAAAAACAACCGGAATTTATAATTTTTGTGTAATCTTTTATCCATGAAAAGGAACAAGATAGGACAAGGGTCCTAGGCAACCATACCAAATTTTTAGATTTGGAAATATTCAAACTTTAAAGGGGGTGGTTCTATGTACCCCTGTCAAAATTAATTCCTTGGGCAAGATTACCCTTTCCAAATGGTCGTGGTCCTAGGTACCCATGGGTCCTTGACCGTCGGCCGAGAGCATTGAAATTTGACCTTTAAGCCATTAAACCATACGGGCAGTGATGAAAATATTTCGATTCATAAAAACATGGTACTCCACTTATTTCTATATCGTTGTTTACTTATCATATGAGGTGGAAAATTTTCTTCTGTATTTTTCCGGAAAATTTTCCGTTCTCAAAGAAAATATCAGTGATAAAATACCAATTCCTCAGCAATCATAAAAATGATTGAATTCATGTATAGAAATAATAAAAAGTGAAAGATCCTTTAAAGAATCTGAAAATTTTCATGGCTCAGATGGTTTTCAGTACCATGTAGGAACAAGTGAAGCAGTTTTTCGTGAATCGAAAAATTGTCTGTCGTGTGTGGAAAAATTGAAGAACTCTTTATAAGTCCGTAAACTTTAATAATTTTGAAGCAAAAAGTAAAACAACTTTTTGGGAATCGGAAAGTTTTATTGCTCTGTAGAAACAAGAGAAAGGAAATTACATGGATCAGAAGATTTTCATTGCGATGCAGGAAACAAGTGAAAAAACTTTTCATAAACCGGACAATTTGGGATATTATGTATAATGATGTTAGGTGGAAAATTTCCCACTATATTTAACTGCATATTGAGGTATAAAATTCAATTCCTCTAGAGGAAAGCTAGACGCGAATTTTCATGGATCGGAAAATTTTCATTGCGATGTAAAAACAAGTGGAAAAACTTTTCATAAGCCGGACAATTTTGGATATTACGTACGGTGATGTTAGGTGGAAACTTTTCCACTATATTTAACTACATGTTGAGCTATAAAATGTAATTCCTGTAGAGGAAAGTTATACAGCAACAATGTATAATTTTCCAATTAGCTTTCCAGAACCAGAAAATGTTCTAATGTTTCAAGTTGGGAAGTAAAAATTTACACCGTCTCTCTCTGTCTGTTTGTGTGTGTGTGTGTGTGTGTGTGTGTGTGTAAAGTGCAGGGAACATACATCGAGTTCTTAGAGAACAAATATCCCATTCATATATTTATAATGTAAAGGAAACCGAAAAGAAACCTTTGTGGATTTATGAATTATTTCAAAACCAGAAAATTCCACTATTTCTTCAGATATAGGCTTACCTATGTAATGAAATAAGTACATAAAAGTTCCTTATGAAGATTATTTTTGTAACAGAAAATAAGAAGAAATGCTTTGGTTTTATTGTGTTTAACAGCCGTAAATCATAATTCCAATACTGGAATCTTGTTTAATCAATATCTTAGAGCAGATATTTGTATTGTAAAACTACTATTATTATCTAGAAAAAATATATTAGAAATAATGACGATTCGATACAACAAGTGCATATATTTATAAGAAAGAATTTTTTTTTTGTTTCGTAAATTAAAATGAAATTACTCGTTGCTTTTAGAACGAGCCGCTAATAGTCCAGCTTTGTATGTTTCTTTTATTATTTTATTGGAAGAACAGTTACACAAATCAGATTCCTAATTAGTTATATTTCACTTTCTCTTATGAGTGAATATATGAATAAATAAATTTTTATTTCCAGAATATGGTCAGTATTTGTCTTCATGAGTTACTTAAGCTCGAATGTTTTGGGTAGTGAAAAAATTACAGGCGAGAGAGACCCGGGTTCGATTCCTAGCAGAAGCTATGTAGTCGGATTCCACGTTAATCAGTAGATCCAGTCTCATATAGCCTCGCTACTGAAAAGCACGTTAAACTCAAAATCAACTTAACTCAACTCAACAATTTACAGTACTCTATTTACTTATTTATAAATGTTGAAGTATGTAAATCTAGAAAAGTAGTAAAGCTATGAGAAAACTTCGTTTTACGCGTATTAAACTCATGTTTTTTTTGTTTTTTTTTTTTTTTTTTTTGAGAACGTGGATTCTGAGGGAAGAACGCATTGAAGTGTTTGAAACATTTTTGAAGAAATGAAGAATCGTTATTTTTTCACTTCATGAAACTTCTAAGACAATATTTATTACCAATAAATATTACGGGTGAAAAGCGATGTAGGAATAAGTGGATTATGTTGTTATGAATCGAAAAATATTCATCACTTTTAATAAATTGAAATTTTAAATAATACTGTAGAATGGGATATTTGTACTCTACGAACTCGATGTGTATTCTCTGCACTTTACACAAATACACACACTTACACACACACACACACACACACACACACACACACATACACACACAGAGAGAGAGAGAGAGAGAGAGAGAGAGAGAGTTGAATTGATTTTGAGTTTAATGTTCCTTTCAGCAGCGAGACTATATGAGACGAGACAACAGATTAACGTGGAAAACGAACTACACGTGCTACCACCGGGAATCCAACCCAGGGCTTTCATGCCAAACGCGCGTATGCTAACCGCTTAACAACGAAGGAGCTCGCAGAGGGACAGAAGGAGAGAGAAAAACACTATGTACATTTTTACTTCCCAACTTGGAATATTAGAAAATTTTCCGGTTCCCAAACCTAACTGGAAAGTTAGTTTGTTGCTGACTAACTTTCCTCTACAAAAATTTAATTTTGTAACTCAATTCAACTTTGTAGGCCGATAAAATTATAGGCTTATTGAAAGTTTCCCACTTGTTTCTACATCGTAATGAAAATTTTCCGATCTATGAAAATTCCTTTCACCTGTTTCTACAGAACAATAAAACTTTCCGATTCACAAAAAGTTTTTACTTTTTGCTTCAAAATTATGAAAATTTTCCGACTCTTCTTCAATTTTTCCGTAGAAGGTAGAAAATATTTCGATTCATGAAAAATCGTTTCACTTGTTCCTACATAGTACTGAAAATTGTCTGAGTCAGGAAAATTTTCAGATTCTTTAAACAATTTTTTACTTTTTAAGATTTCTATACATGAATTCAATCAATTTTACGATTACTGAGGAATTGTTACTTGATTACTGATATTTTATTTAGAACGGAAAATTTTCCGAAATGGAAACTTTTCGGCGGAAAATTTTCCACCTCACATCACTACATACTGGCCTCCGTACTACTGAGAGGCACAATTCAGACTGACCTATAATGCACAGTTGGGGAAAAATTGTTGGAAACTTTTATTATTTCAGATTTTCAGGAACCTCTGCAGGTTACGTTCTGCATTCAGATACAGCCGAATTTCGCAACTTGATATATTTGGAAGAAACTTATCCTGGAGATCAAATATTGGTGAAGAACTCTTCAGCTCGATAGTTAGACATAGCTATAATGCATTAAGAAACTAAATCCCGGAATACAGGGTCCCTTTCAATCTGCATACATTTATTTCGATCGACCATACACAAACTTTTAAAGTTTATAACCGATGCAATTCTAATAAGCCTGTGTGTAAAGTTTTGGCATTGCGATCACTTCTATGCTTATAATTGCTTTTGTACTTTCAATTTCAGACTATGTGATGATTTGAATGGGGATTGTTTCGAGAAAGACCAGGTTCATTCGCAGCATTTCTAAAAATCTACTTAAACGTAATCTAACCGAGATAAGAAATATGACTGATCATTTCTTTTATTCATAGAGTGCGCTTACAATAAATAATGTCCTTGCTTGGCCAAGGTTTCTTTAACGTATTACACACGTTGTGTAACTAACCTTGAAGTCTCTCGTATATTTCGATGTAAGGGTACGAATGGTGCTTGCAGTTTACTTTCTTTAAGTTTCACTTTCACTAACTACATTATTGATGGTGCTGAGTATCAATTTTAATTGGATGAAGTCATCCCTTAAATTCAGAAGACCGCAGGATCAAACAACGACATTGGCAAATTTTTCCATCTCTTCTGATAGTGAACGTTAGTTATTTTATACTTCGGTATAATAATAATGTTATAAGTTTTTGCATGAGTGCAAATATTAGTTTCCCTTGAGAGGTTTCATTATAATCTAATCTACTTAAATTCATAAGCTGGAATCAATTATTTTCTTTCGTTGTGACGATACATTTAAAAAGTATTGATTATTTCCTTTTGTGTGCAATGGGAAGCATAGTTCCCGCCAAGATATCCTAGGTATGCTTTTATTTGCTGCTCTGGGAAGCGATATTCGAACTAGTCCTAAGTCTTTTTACTGTGGAAACGTTAATTGCACTCGAGAAATGATTTTGTGTTTGTTTGTTTTTACTGTGTATTGAGGAGCATAGGGGAAGTATCGTCCCATCCCTTGCAGAAAAATTCGCCCACGAAAGGGTTAACTACTTGCATTTATATCGGTCCTGAAATATTTCGCTGAAATCAGTAATAGCTAACTTTGTTGTACCAAGATATACCTCGACATATTGCATCTAACCTTATATCATTATCCAAAATATAAAGGATTTCTTTAGCTTAAGAAAAGTGATTTTGAATCAATTTAGGAATTAATACATTTCATTAGTTGGTAGAATCCTAAGCAGAGGGTTTAGCCAACCTAAAGAAGAACAATTTTCATCGTTTAAAAGCACATCCCAGACAACAATCTTAAAAGAAATTATTCTTGTTTCAATCCTTTTCTCATTTATTTTTCTATTTAGTTCTTATACTGATGTGAATAGAAAAGACACAAATTTGGACCACAAACAGCTGAAACAAATATGTGTCACAAACCCCTTTGTTTAACAGGAAATTATGCTTTTAAGCAAAGTGTGAATCGAACATTTGCTTGCTTAATCATTTAATCCGATTATCGTTGCAATGTGTGCTGATTAATCCTATATTACTTATTGCAATTAGCCAGCAACTTATTTCTGGGGAAATGAAATACGCAATGGATATCAAGAGCGAAAGGGCTGAACATTTGAAATGGAGATGTAATAATTTAAGTTCGCCTAGCAACCATGAAAAATAAGTACCCGTACGTTTCAGATTAGAAATAGCGCATGCGATAATACTCCAGGCAAATAACCTGATTTTTAGCGAAACTTTTAAACAAATTAAAGGTAAGATAACTTTTACATATGTTTTAGTACTACTTTGTACATGTTTCTCCTGATAAGTCCCCACTAATCCGAGTGTCCTAACAAACTCAAGATGGCGGTCAAACATGGCGACTTCCGAAAATGTTAAAATCGAAATTTCTTTCTTACCATTAGTCGTAGCTGCATGAAATAAAAGCAAATAAGCGTGATTGAAAGTTATGAAAAATATTCATTTTCTGACGCATACATTTTCTTTTTAATTTTAGCGTAAGCAGTAGAAGTTAGCTACAATTTTAAATAGTAAGATTATATTTATAAAGCAACTTAACCATTATATTTCAATCTTTGGCATAGAGACTTAGATTTCAATTCACCACCAATGAACTGGTGTCACCAAAATGTTACACATCTCCTGTGATGTTTGCATTAGTTGTATACCTACATCTGAAGTGTGAATCTCAAGGACTTGTTAATGTAATTAATTTTTAAGATTCTGTTAATCTCACAAAAATGTTTACATTGAAGACAAATTCAAAACACCATTGGAATCTATTACTAGTGGACGTTTTGAAAGTGTACCATATCGAGTTTTCAAGCTATCGAAAAATTGAAATAACAAATTTCAAATAAAAAAAACTTTTCAGAATTTACTCTAAGTGAACCAGAAGGAATGAACATTCAGTTTTCAAATGTTTTGTTCCTTTGTACATAGTTATCAGGAAGTTCAGAAAAGATTCCATCTTGGCAAAGATTTATGGAGAAAACATCACCAACGGAAAGTGGTATTTCTTACTACCCAATGAAATGATTCCATTACCATTCATAAATGGAGAAGCAACCAACGTGAAAGCTATTTACACTAGTTTTCTCAGTACCATCGAGTGCAGGAAGAAAAATAAACAAAATATATGCATAGCAATATTTGATCAGCCGTTATATACGAAAGCGTTTGATACATTGTCTTCTGCTGAACCCAAAAGGAATTAAGTAAAATGAATGTTCGCTTATGTTGGTTCAACCTTTAGATGTTACTGTCTGGCAGCTGATTAGCTATCTGGGAACAAATTAACTCCAAAAACTGTGTTCCTCACATGAATACAGATGAATATAATTCGCGTACTACCCTGGCTCATCTGCAAACTAGCTTAGTCCTCCAGTACATTCTTTTAGAGAAGATCGATATAAACGTGGATCAAAAAGACAATGTTTCTGTATACCCACTTACAGGCTTTCGAGGTTTATCCCAACAATACATATTTGTAGAAAATCTTAAATAATGTTAAACATAATTAAGGAGAGAGAAGGTACACACAGCAGAGCTTCGAAACTTTGGATTCACTATTTGGAACTGGTTGAAAATGCGCAAATTTTCATTGCTGCTGAAATGATTGGAATATGGGAAATTCATTTGTACGCAGTACGTAAAACATTACCTATTTTTTCATGCAGCTGGGCACAACGATTATGCAAGAAGTGCTCGTTTGTATTTACATGCCATGCTTGAGTTGCAGAATGTAATGACAGAGAACGAATTCGAAATATTTGATGGTCACTCGTTTTTCACGTTTAGGCGCACAAACAAGTTCTAGAGTGGTGCGTGTACAGATATCGTAATCGAACAAACACGAATGACATCGATAAAGACTCAAGCTTTGGTGCACGGAAGAGCCATAACAACATCATCCATGGGTCGATAGATATCCGCCATGCCAAAATGTGGAAAGAAAAGGGAAGAATTTGAAGAATTCACAGGTATTTTTACATCCACAGTTCATCAGCACGTGGAACTGAGGGACTCCAGAATAGAAAGAGACCAAAGTGATCGCCATAAACAATGATTTGGTTTAAGGATCATAATCCATTTAGACTACATTCGAACTAATTGTTTGGCATTTCAACTGGAATAGTCGAGGATGCTGTTTGCAACAAATATTCGGTTGAGACGCTTTTAGTGGGTAAACGCATAGTTATTGTTTTCGGCATTTATACCTGGTGCACAAAACTTTTAGGTATCATTTATATGAGCACAAGATAAATTACTTGTTATGTGATGGTAATTCAAAGATGGACACTATGTACCAGTAATGGCTGGATCACATGGAGCTCTAGGTTGGATTTTATCCTTAATTTTCTGTAACTGTAGAAACGTTGTCTATGTGCTCTTGCACACCCTCCGACTTCACTGCTCAGAAGGTTGCCAATTCTCCTTGACAGAAAATTCGTGTAGTAACTAACTGCAAAGAGACGTCCTTTACACAGCTATCAAACTGTTTGAAATAAATGATTTTCTATATTAAATATGTATTTTAAATATTCTTATCTTTGAGAACAAAAAGGCCATTAAATCCTACAATTGTTTAACGTACCTAGTTAATGTCTAAGAGTAATGAAGAAGTACTAGTGCCTCAAATTTGTAGACAAAGTTGTAATTTTCGATTTTTCAAGAATTTTCAAGTATTGATGTTTTTGTAATTCAGCCAAACTAAGCAAATTGATCAATGGTATTAATATCATTACATTAAGAGATATACTTAAATATAAACTAAAATACAAATTACCTCATATACTTTCAATTTCGTAACTGTACCCTTTTTATTTTATGGTACTCTGAACATTGGTACAAGAGAAATTTCATTCCTAATAGCTACAGAAGCCGCCATGTTTGATTGTTATTTTAAACACCTTGTGACGCTCGAATTAGGGTTTTAGGGTAAGTATATATCGAGTAGTTTTAAAACGTACGAAAAAGTCAGCTTGCTCTTAATTTGTTCAACCTCAAAGGGTTAGTTTCCTGTGGTATAAGACCTACAGCAAATTCAATATTTTGAGACGTAATTTCTGGCAGAGATCATATCAGTACAAATACACAATTTTGAGCCAATGTAGCAACTGCGTAATGTAATGTGATTAGGAAAGTACAAAGCATGGAAACGGCCAAAAAATGTATGTCAAATCTGTATAAGAAGCGGGTTACGCATGGTCTCAAAAACAAAGCACAAAATAGAGGTTAACTCAAATATTTGTAGTTTAATTACACGAGAAATATCATCCAGTCGCGTGTCAATACTAGCTGAAAGAAAGTCATTGAAAAGTAAAACACGTGCTTTATTAATACTATAACGTAATTCCTATCAAAAAGCATATTGCGTAATGAGCTGTAATTCTTTATCAGAAGCGCAGTTCAACTTCATTTAAAGTAATCTCATTTAACGTATGCAACTCAAGCATTGTCTGAATCTTTCGCGTAGGTGAATATATTAAGACAACGATAGTGATGTGATAACGACCTCGAAAATAGTGTATTCTACCAAGTCAGAAATCTAAAGTCAAACTGAAACGAAACGTAGAATGATATATCCGTCTCTGATATCGTGTGCGAAAGAAATAGGCACACAAAGATGGCTATTGAACTACAAGTGATTTAAATTTTATATGAGCAAACAATTTTGCGGAGATAAATTCATGGTAGTTAAGAAATGAATTGTCTCAACTATCACAGACTGTTTCGAAATCAATAGTGAAAATGCGGTTTGCAGTTGAGGAAAGCAGAAATATTCGGAAATATTTATTACAGATCTCAAATTGTATAATATGTTGAAGAGGCAACGAAATTTAAGAGAAAGTTAAATATTTAATCAAAAGTTGTTTCAGAGGACAATAGGAAGGTTCCTAAATAATTTAAGGTCGATTGGGAGAACAGAAATGCGGCAATGTTCCGAAACAGTATCAACATTATTACTTTTAGGTATAGAGGTAAAAGTAAAACAATTATTACGGGAAGTGATAACTTGAAGGAAAACAATAAATAAGTTATTTGCAAATGGGCTGAGATGACTTTCGACTTATAGTATATAAACAAGATCCCGTTGTGTCCTGGGGATGTTGTGGTAATCCCGTTGTCCCTGTCTTTTAGCGTAAAGAATTGTGGTAATGCTAACACAAAATTAGAGGCTAAACTAGCATTAAACGGGCGGGATTTGTTGAAGCATTAATACCAATTAGGGAACATTTCTGAAATCTGAATAGTATAAGACATAATAGTAACATTCTCTCAATACAGAGTGAATATGTGGGCGTCATGAAGTTATTATAAAACATTGATCTCCCGAAAACTCGATATGCATTCTTGAGACAATCATAACAAAGATGACCAGTGGTGTAGGCGCGGAGCATATAATTTATTTAAAGGCCATTTAAGTCGTAATTTAAGCTGTTGATAACTCTGTATGCTACACAACTAGAAAATAAAGTTTCATTACTTCACAAAAGGGTAATTAAAATTTTCGAAAAAGGAGCGTCCTCATGCCGGGAGTTCTCCTTTTCTAGAACATACACGTCTTCACCTTCAATAATATAGTACTCAATAAAGCATATCGGTAAAAATTAAGGTTGCGTGAACACGCTGCATTTAGAAATAATTCGGAGTATCTGGGCGAATGACAATAGCAATACTTATGTTTCAGAAGAAGAATTATGAGCGGGGATATCTTAGATGGAAATTAAGCAACTCAGATAGAGTAACATGGCCGAATACCCTAGCTATAATAATTGCTTCAATAACATAGGTGCGAGTTTCAGGCGTGGCGAAAGGCATATCAATTTAAGCCCGGAATTTGCAGTAACATAAGAATCTACATATGGATAACTAAATATCATGCACGTATCTTGTAGTTGTAAAATACATACCAATCCCAGAAAGATAGAACAAAGATGCTGCTGGAAACACTATCCAGTAAAATTAAAAATCTTTATTGAAGTCGCCAACTAATATGTAAATGTTTAAAGTGAGCAAGTAAATGGGGAGGAGTATAAGCAAAAATAATTTTCAAGAGCGAGGATCAACAGCAAGAAGAGTTATATAATGACTTCCCAGATAGCAGAAAGAAAAATGTCACCAAAAGTTGGCCTGACTTTAACCTTGTCACAACAGCTCAGAGGAGAAGCCCATGCAATAGAAACCAAAACGTACAATAGGATAATGCCATCAAAAAGCAATTAAAACTCAAACAAAACATGGTAGCCCAGAAATATAATAATAATAGGAAAGTAGTTGAACTATAAAAATGCAATAGCATCTCCAGATATACATAACACGTCTCAAGCTAATACTACCGCAGGCTCTGTGTAAGAATTAGTTTCACTTGTACGCAAAAGTGATGATACTCGGTCGTAGGAAAACGTTGTGTTCATGAAACTGAAAACGTTCCTGTATCGTAGGATAACTGAAACGGTAGATTTTACCTCTCTTTTATTAAACACTGGCATATCACTCACACTCGAAACAACACTCATACAATCGTAAACTGAACATATGAAATGTTGCTAATAATTTCCTTCTACACAGTGAATATTTCTTGCTTTGTTTCCAGTCGAAGGTGACTGATGTTGCATTGCAGGCGTTGCTACCACAAATCATCAACATCAAAAGATAATAAAGAAAAATCATGTGGAGAGACTAGTGACACTATCGATAAAATTGTGTAAAGAAAAAGATGTATTGGATCCTGCAGCGAAGAGGGATGCTAAAATGCACCGGCACAAGAGGAACTCCCTACCATTGCTTCACTAGGGTGCCGGAAGAGTACGATGCAAAGTGGAAATGATTGACGGGCGGACAGGGCCATATTCGTCATATGCGGAGACGCCAGATGCATGGGGATAGTGGTGACACTTTTCGGAAGTTCTTCTGTGCAGCTACGATTCTACTATAGCACGAAAATTATTATGAGAAAAAAGACAATTAAATGGTTGGTTATGGTAAGTTAACCTATTATATAAAGATGCTCAATTAAACGATAGATCCATACATAATAAGCTTCAAATCATTATCAAGGGTGTGTGGAAAAGGAGGCTTTCAATGGTATCTATAGTTTCAATTACTTTCCCATAAACACTGCCATCTGTTCAATTAAATTACGTTAGGATTCCAGAGAAGAAACATAAACAGAAATACCTTAATAACGTTGCTTCATACAATCAAACGAACAGTGGAAATTTCATCTGTATCGCAGGTAAATTTTACTGAAACCGGCGAAAAGAGCACAAATTCTTTAGTATTTACAAACTTTTAAATGCTCACACTGTTCCTCAGAGATAATAGGGCACTGCTGTTGTGAAACCGCAGAAAACAATTTTTGAAAACCATTGAAATAAGGATGAAGCCATTGATTTATGAGCGAAATCCCCGGTCAAATACATATTTAGATTTTAAGTCTTTCTTAGAGACCATTGTAAGAATAACCTAGAAACACATGCCAAAAGTAGATCAAAGACTAGAAATTATACGTAGCAATCAGCAGCTACTGTTGTATAGCACATAAATTAGCATTAAAACAAATTTCTTCGTTAACTGCAAACACAATGAGTTGCAGGTCATAGAACAGAGTCTATAGAACATATTGTGTTTTATTCAATACCATGTATATAATTTCCAAAACAAATGTTAAATTCTCTGTAAAAATCATTTAAGTACTACGATTCTTATAGACTATGTGTGCATTTACTAGTGTGCGTTTGGAGATAATATATTTACTCCCATAATTTATCATAAAAACATGTGAAGCAACAGATAGGATTGCTCTATTTAACAATGTACAACACCATTAGTAGTACGTTCGTAGTATGTATAGTACACAAACAAGCATTTTTCTCTAAATTGTATTCTCATCGACTCCCGTACACCAACTGGTGTTTTAGAAACAACAGTAACTCCTCATCCACAAGGAAAACCTACGTACTGTTCTATGCAATGACTCTAGGTAAATAGCAATTAAAGAGCATGTACGCCAATCGTGTGATCCATGTTTGATTTTCTCTGAGATTGGAAAATTTTTATCGCTCTATTTCTGAATACGGATATCAAGCTCACCTATCTGCTGTAAAATGGGTACTCCGTATCAAATCACGTAAATTTTCAATTTGAGAATATTTTTATATCCTGTCTCATAACTATAAGAACATTTACGACCATTTCAACACTAACCATATGAAAGATTCAACCTTTTTGAATTCAGTTGTTATGACATAAGGAAAAATGCAACTAGTATAAAAGAAGTACGTGAGTGCTTTGGAGGAGCTGTATTTTTCAATTATTGGTAAATAGTATCTGATAGTAAACAGTACTTAGTGTCTATAATGGGTACAAATGTTAGAAGTTTCATACAACATAGGAAATAGTCATGTTGTTTGAGTTGTATAAAAGGAAAAGTTCTTATTATTTAACGTGTTCCTGACAACTCTGAGACGGAGAACGGTTTTCTGCTTAACCTTTTGCAAGACATTGTCTTTCGAATTTGATATGCGGATTCCAAATAGAAAATGCCTTGGACAAAATCCAGATGTTAAATATATTTTCTATTTCACATTGTTGTAGTACACATTGTGGTACTTACCTTATGCTTCTAATAAGAAATCTAAAAATTAAGTGTCTGATCCTTTTCAGCAGATATTGTAGTGAAGCTGAAAATCTGAACACTGACTGTTCAGTCAAAATAATAATTACAGCATGTATTCCTATGAATATTCATGTATTCATGCATTACATCATGTGTCATGGATTCCTATCTTCGCATCTATGTGTCAGAAATTGTCATCTACTAGACAAGGCATAATGTCAATGCATTTTTGAAGTTTAAAGTACATGGTAGTTTTATGATGTACCATTTTATTCCTCTTCTTTCTAACTTTTCTTTCCGTTTATAACGTCTTTTTATTTTGTGATTCAAGGGGATTTCCAACGAGACATAAGGGACGAAAACTGTGTAGGTAACAGTATAATTACATTTTTAATATAAAAGATAAAGATATTAGAACTTTCCAATTATTGAACGAAGATGTTGCGTCGGATGAATTTAAACAAGTAAACGGAGTTCCATAAATCTCTCGTTCTTTCTTAATCATTCGCTACAAACCTCATGAAAATCGGATTTCAGGTAGAGAGTCTAGACCAAAATGAAGTTCGTAAGTTTTAAGAAAATCACCCTGTATCTTGTCGATTTGTTTTCGCATCCACTAAGCTGTTAATTGCTATAGGACTACATGAAATTTACATTATAGTTTGACTGTTGAAACAATTGGTTAAATTAATAATTAGTTAATCGCTAACTAAATTTACAAAAGTTATTTAAGTCAACTGTTATTTACTCGTTAACCGAAGTTTATATTACTATTGTTAATTAGTGAAAACGATTAATTGGTAATAAAATACTTGTTAGTTGAAATTAACCTTTAATTGCTATTCCAGTAGTATATATATATATATATATATATATATATATATATATATATATATATATATATATATTACTGGAATATATATAGGGTGTTTCAAAACAACACCGACAACGTTTGGGAGGAGATTCCTGACATCAAGATAAGACAAAAAGTATACACCAGCCTGGGTGCACAAATGATACCTTTTGGAGTTATAGGCTGCCGAAAACATGAAAAATTGAACTTTAAAGGCTCATAGCTCCAAAACGATGAGACCTACGTTAGTCGGGTCAAGACTTCAGTTAGGAACTAATATGTGCCGTATTCAAAAATAAATGTTCAGAATCCTAAGGTATTCACACAATTTATACAGGGAGTTTGGCTACGGGCATTTAATTGAAAGTACTCACCAACTACCTCTATAAAAACTGTTGTGGAAGTACCGCAGAATTCTGAAACTTAAATATTTGGATAGGGCACATACTGGTTTCGAAGTGAAGTCTTAATCCGATTATGGTAGGTCCCATAATATTTGAACTATGGGCTTTTAAAGTTCACGTTCTTGTATTTACGGCAGACTTTAACTGCGAAATGAAGCATTTGTGCACCCAGGTTGGTCTATACTTTTCATCTTATTTTTTTTAATGTCAGCAATCACCTCCCAAACGTTGTCGGTGTTGTTTTGAAACACCCTATATATATATATATATATCATTTAGTAAATATTATGATTTACATCTGGTTTTCAATTACGAATTGTTTTGCTTAGCCCTGGATGGTTACTTGAACCTGGTCTTGCGTAGTCAGAATTTAAAAGATGTTTTCATTTTGGATTTTTAGCCTTCAAAATTAGTCGAGTCCTTTCAGACCAAGCTCGAGAAATTTTACAGTACCTAAGTTATAATCTAACTTTGAATACGGCATTAAAATGTGAAAAAGTAGAATTGCATGTAACGTTCAAACATAGTGCAATACTACAACCCAATTAAGCAACAATATCAAAAAGAAAGCTAACTTTCCACGATCATCCTCTTCATCCATACATAGAGCAGCAGCCACATTTACTGCCATATTCCCTGGGGAAACTTGTTCTAGCACTTCTATTTCATGAAATATGGAATTCTGGTAGTACTTGTTCCAGAGGGAGACAGATGTCCAAACTCCAAATCCAGTAAATGCAAGTGAAATTGTTATCCACATTAATCTGTAAGTAATAAGGAAAATATGAGATGAAATATTGCTAAAGAAAAATATGAGATGAAATATTGCTAATTATAACTATACTCCGTGTTTCCAAACAAGACCGATAACATTTGGGGGATGAAACCTGACACTAAGAAAAGACAAAAAGTATAGACCAAACGAGGTGCATAAATACTTCCTTTCCGAGTTTTGAATTAGGAATTAATATGTGCCCTATCCGAATACCCATGTTTCAGAATCCTAAGGTACTCACATAACAATTTTTACAGAGAGAGTTTGGCTACGGGCAAATAATTTCAAGTACTCACCAACTAGCATTAAAGTTCATTTTCTCATGTTTTCGGCAGTCTCTAACTCCAAAAGTAAGCATTTAAGCACTGTGGTTTTTCTATAGTGTTTGACTTATCTTGATGCCAGGAATCACGTCCCAAAAAACCTGTATAATTTATTACAAAAAGCAATCCACCTGATGTTTATTGCTATTTGTTCGCATATCAAATGTAATTTATCAAAGTGGAAAACACGTTTCCATTGGATTATACCTTATATCAAGTACTATTAAGTGAAATTTCTGTTGCAATTAGTTTGAATATCCCACAAAGAAGACTAATATTTAAATGCTCCCTTTCGGATTATTCTAAGACAGCGTAAATAATATATTTTGTAATTTTAGAGACCCCAATTCTAATCCACCACTTCTGTTCTACATTACCCAACAATTTGCAAGAAAACAGCCAATGAAGTGCATTTATTTTTTCTCACGCATCACTAAAATTATCAAAACAAATTCTATATAATATAATTGCGACACAAAAGCATACGTTTTAATTGTAATATATACAATAAGGACCCAAGAGTAAAGTATAAGCAAATACATTATAAACAGAATGCTTCCTTCTATGAAATTTTGAAAGGTCTTTGTATTACCTCTATGTTTTGTTATACCATAATTTACATTAAGAGACCTAATCTCAATTATAATTCAAACGAGGTGTAAATTGTACAAGTCACAGCAAATATAATCTCCTCGGGCTGATGGGACTCCAACTCGGATGCAGCACTTTTAACTTTTCCCATAAACGCCTTGACAGATGTAACCCAACTTAGACATACCAAACTAACAGGAATATTTCACAACTATATAAACAACGAAACAATGCACTTTTATAAGTTGCGTAGAAAGTTGTTCCGCCTCCAAATCTGTAAGATGCTGTGCAAAGAATGACTTGACAACAATTAACATGGGTGAAAAAGTAAAGTATTTTACCTGCCACAAAGTAACGCACACAATATGTCTCGAGTAGTATTCCATTTACCTCACTTTCTCAAGAAATGCCCACTTTCCCAGGTCGGTTTTATAGCATATGGTCGGTTTCCAGGGTTGCACGATATTCTCTGTCAGGAGTATCAACCAGATATAAATTATTACCCCGTAAAATTTGCTCTGTTTACGACCCTTATTAGATGCTGATAAATGAGTAAGACCTCTCTTCAACCCCTATTTGGCATAGCAAAGATTAAAGACCATGAACATATTCCAACGCAGCAACTTTTCAACTTCTATTTTTATTGCAAAGATTTTAAAAGTCTATGACATTTTTCAACCTCTATTGCGAAAGGCACAGTGTTTAACTACTATTTAATAGAGTAGAGATTACACGGAGTTTAGGCTACGATATTTTTTCTAACTCCTATTTAACATAGCATAGGTTGCACAATAAATGTGATAAACACCTCTTTCAATCCCTATTTTGACAGGTATTGTAAAACGGACCCTTTTCACAATCCCTATTTAGCATAGCAGAGATTACGAACACATATTCCAGCCCCTAGGTAACATACACAAAGACTACGACTATTTTTCAACTCCTATTTTACATAGCAGCAGAAAATACGTATTGCTACATCATATTTTCAACCCCCTATTTAACATATTAAGGAGTATTGTCCAGGTATTGTAAAATTCGTTCTCTTTTGCGATTCCTGTCTAATATAGTAGAACTTACACATGAATGGCTATGACTACTTTATAACCCCTATTTAACATAGCAGCAGATAATATTTTCGCAATTGCACACAGTATAGGCTATTTAACCTATGACCACATTTTCGAAAACGAGTGCGAACTCACATATCTTCTAACCCCCATTTAGCACAGCAGATGACACAATAAACAAGCATAACACTGGTTCCAACCACTATTAAAAACACCATTTTTTCCTTTCAAACCCATATTTAACAAGACGAACAAAGTAAAAGAAAACAAAGGAATTGTTTAAACTTGAGCCCAATGACACCAGGATAACATCATAGTATAGTTATATTCGGAGTAATCTAGAACACGATTCCTTTGGAGATACTCTACAAAATTCTCAGCAAAAAGATTAGAGCGCCGGAGGTGATACAAACCGTAAAAATTGTCTAATGCACTCACGAAGGAAGGGCAGTAGATAGGTGATCTGCTACAAGTTCTTCTTCAGATGACAATCCAGAAAAAGAGTTGTGCACTGAAATCACGAACAACTATAATATAGAAAAGAATTTTCCGATTTAATCGGAAGTAGAAATTAAGGAGGTGATCTCAGGACTGTTGGCCAATAAGACCCCGGGACCAGATGGGTACAAGGCCGTAGTCGTAAAGCAATGTTCTGATAAACTTGGTGAAACGCTGTCAACCCAGCACAACGTACGTTTGGATCAGAGAAGAGTACCAGACATCTAGAAAGACACATACATGGTTGTATTGAGCAAACATGTGGATGAGGATATTCAAAAGCGAAAATCATGCAGGTCAGTTTCACCTTTAAATGTGCCAGGCAAAATGCAACAAAACTGCTTGTCCGGCGACTTAGTCTGCACCGACAGACAACTAGGATATTGGCACAACAGTATGGCTACTGTCACCGGAAATCAACTAAAAACAAGAGGAATGTTTGGGGGAATGCTTCTACGGGATCTAATTCTCAGTTTTGGTAGACAAACCATAGAAACGTTCGAAAAGAGATTCCGGATTAACCACTTGACATGGAAAAGTACGTTCGGAACCAAGCAACTAACTTAGCCCTGAGAATCCTCTACCCCGAAGGAATAAACATCCATCCCCTTCCAGGCCAAATGAGAGTGTACAGTGACAGTTAGTTTACTTAGATGTTGGCATATGCTGCTAGCACATAGACACAGAGACTTGTCCTACTCAATGATAACATCAGTAGGGTAAACAGATTGCAACTCTCTCTATGGCAAAGACTGAGCGGAGCATATAGGACGACCACTGGCAAATCATTGTGTCACGCTGGGAATAGTCCTTGTTCACCTGAAGATATTACCACTTGCTATTAAATACTGCATGAGGAGTAATAAATCTGATACTTTCAGTGGACCAGTTCGGGTGGCATGTCTTTCGAAGGTACATACGAGTGCTAGAGAGTTAAACAGCTGGCAGAAGAAATGGATTGCTTCTGAAAATGGAAGACCCCATGACGTTCTACGAGATACGACAGCAAGGCTGCTTCAGAAGCACTTAAATTCAGACAAGACACTACACTTTGTAACGGGACATGGTCCACACAATTCTAAACTCCATGCATTGGGTTTAGCTCGAGTGCCACAGATTGAATCTGGGCATGCCGTTGGTACGCCTGACCATTCTGTCTTAGCGTGCTCTCTACCAATTGTACCGCTTATACCAATTAGGGACGCTCTATATTCAGAAGTATTATATAGTGACATGGAAAGTTTGTCAATAAGGTGTCGAACTTTTAAAAAGAGTAATACTGTGAAATGATGTTACGTAGGCGAGGAGTACACTCATCAAACATTGACAGGCATAGGTTGACGGCGTCTGCTGTAGGTGGAAAATACTGTACCTATTGTACATATTGTTAGTAGCGTATATTAAAAGAACTAAAATTCACGGGAGTACAGGTCAGAACGGGCTAGTGGCACATCGAAAGACATAAACTACTACACTCATAACTGGGAAATTGACAAGAGTGCATGCACTCTGCAGAGCGAGGAAGACACCAACAGGTGACTTCGCACCCTAAAACTCTAGGGATGAGAGAAACCGATTCTGAAGTGAGAGAATAACACGTGCTATTAGGTCTGGTAGTGTATATGGTACCCTAACCCCGTAAAAAGATACGTTTTCGTTCAGGGCGACCATACCGAAGGAGAGCAGTTGCCATACTCCCCCAAAATGCTGATTTACACGTACCATTGGGTTCCAAATGTGTTCGTGGTACCTCAACACGAAAAACAGAGGTAGTCACGTATTGCTTGGACGAGTTTATCAGGGGAATTTCCTCTCACAAATTAGCACATCTTGGAAGATACACCAGTCATTGGCTCATGTAATATAACGTATGTCTCTACCGTAATTAGGGGAAGCCCATTATTGCTTGGGTGATTCCACTGGGAGGGGACTATCATATCCCTGTCTGCAAATAAACCGAACTGTGACTAGGGAAAGCACTCGTTTCAAAGTACTGGATAACGATTTCCAATCCCAGTAAAAGGTTGAAATTCTGTAGGAAAAAGACTGGCAACAGACTGAAATGTGACTTTAATTACCGTAGGATCAGGGATGCGATATGGGAATAATTCGACGTATGAACACTACCTCCACGCGCAAAGTGGTGATTGTTAAACAATAGTGGTAGGCAGATCAGGGAATGAACAAGCTCCATCTGCATACCTGAGGATCCCGAAACTTTCTTGGACTACGCCGGACTGTGTTCATTGCCGGCTGTGGTACTCTGTAGCTTGTGTGAGCTAATCTCAGGAATCTCGATAATGGTAAGCATGGGCGGAAGGGAGCTTCCCTTTACAACGCACGAAACGCAGAGCATGGGTCACTTTGACTCTCTAGTAATTCTCCTTCAGCAGTAGGCTACTGGTATGCACTCAGGTCTTCGGTTTGTCCACGCAGTAACCATATCAAACTTCTTTAGAGAAGAAGGGCTGTATTGCATTTTACGAACTAAGGCAAAGGAATACATTCAGTTATCTACGCATGAATGCCATCCAGTAGCATTGTTACGTTCCACAGGTTTAGTAAAGATAAACCTTAGGGATCTGCGTGGATGCAACGAATTATCGGCAAGTGTTTTATCCATCGGCTTATTGAGTGAAACAATTCGGGTTAAAATCTCGGTGAATACGGGTATTTTTTATTAGCTTTCAAAAACATGTTTGTATTTGCTCATATTTGTTATTAATAATGATGTAGGTTAGCTGCGGTTATATATATATCTTTGTTTTCGTTTCTTTCTATAAACGATGTGAATTACTGTCCCGATCGGAACGTCTTCTTGAAGGAACGTGTGCTGTGTAAAACACGAAGAACTTTTCACAGACTAATTGACAGGATTAAATGCCATATAGTTCCAAATTTATTCTCTTCACACTCAAAATACAATAAACAAACAAAATATGGAAGGTCTCTCGGTGGTCTAGGTTTCAACAAGTCGTCGTCTCAAATATAAAGGTGAAGCTTTGGGTCCCGGAAATTAAAATATTTTTTCTTTGTTTCAAAATATATTCCTTTGCTCATATTTGCTATTAATTGGTTTCATGCATTTTTCTTATATTGTCTTAAGTTATTGACCTTAACTTATGGTAGGTCAGATAAAGAGTTGTTCGATTATGTTTACAACTTCACGCTTCGTTTCCAGAATACATTTCTGTTTAGACATTTATTATTACTAATGTTTTTCTTACACTTTTATTGACTGTGGGTTAGTGGTGGTGACGAAAGATCAGATTCGCACAACACCTGGAAGAAACCCATACCATATTATTTACACAGGAATGCGTTTTTTTTTCATTGGCATAGAAAGCTACTACGAGCGCATTTTCTCACAGCTGGAGGCATCATTGTTATAGACGATAACACTCAAGCTAAGGCTGTTCTATTCATCGTAGTTATCAAGTCGCGTGTTGAGGTACTCAACGTTGCTAAACCACATATAATGTTAAAACGTCCATATCACAATTGCTTTCGAATCTGGATAATATCATTGCTAATGGCTTGTACTACACACAGCAATATCTTTGGTATGCTATATTTAATAATGCCACCAAAAAAGGTTTTATATTCCCAAACTACGCTATGCATAAGTGTCGGAACTCTTATAGAACGGCTTTGTATATCCATCCATCTGTTGACAAACATCAGATTAGAAAAGGTACAAAAGAATTGGTTTCGTCTCCTTTTATTCAAACTGGACGTAGTACAAAATAGCTTTTTCCGGTTTCAACTTTATCACAATGAAACGAAAATGATAACAGGTATCGGCAAGGATTTTTTAAACACTTCAGAATCTTCAGCCAGCATATACTGAATATTCCAAATATTCTATTGAAAAGGAAATTGGATCAAATTTATTATTACTGGGTGTTTTGATACCGAATTTGTAAAAGCTGGAAAGGTAAATGCTGTCAAGATGCTTTTTTGCAATACATTCAGCATCCTAAAAGCAGGTCTAATTTCCTAAGTTAGCCCTCTACTCAGTCAGAAGTGATTAAAATTAGCCATTTATGGTTTCAAGTGTTATCGTCACAAAGCGAAATCGATAACCGATAATGAGAGGTGATTGTCTTTTCAAACGATTCAACATCTCGAAACAAGATATCACTACTATAAACAATATTTGCCTGAACCGTAAGTGTTTCAAATTTGCCAGTACTTGTGGTTCCAATACTGATTATCCTAGAGAAAGGACGGTAAAAGATATCAAGAAACAGCCTTTTGCAATCAATCCACCATATGAAGATTAGATTACATCTTCTCTCTTGAAGCCCTATTCAAAGTACAAGTGGTTAAAATTAATTATTTATGGTGTGAAAATCTATAGCTACAGCACAAACATGGTAACAAAATAGGAAGAAGCTTTTGTAAAACTATGTCTCATATAGGTTCTGTGGGTAGAGCATTTAATAAAAAGAGAGTCCGGAAACGACTCCCACTACCAGTTTTATCATAAAACGCGCACTATAAAAATATTTTCACAAAATACTGTACAAATTAATCCCTCTAGAATCAGAGGTTAGTTATAGGTTGTCTTTGACCGTAAGGTCGCAGACCAGATCTCCAACAGAGCCAACAACTTCTTTAGGCTAAGCGGAGTGGAATTAAGGAACCAATGCTCCGTAGCAAGCAGAGGGTGGTTAAGTGGCCAACAGAGCCTAGTAGAGGGCTAAGTGGCTGAGGTTAGGATTCCCAGACAGAGCCCCGTAGCAGGTGTAACATCCCATCCTTCCGAGTTTTTGGAAAACGAAGAATGGATGTGTACAAGGAGCAAAAATTATACATATTATACTAATATTACTATTGATACTAATATTGTTAAAGTTTGTCATTAGTTAAATAATTTTTTCAAAAAGTTTTTTTTTTTGCAACTGTTAGATCATTTTTGCAAAAAGATTTCTTTTTAAAAAAAGAGGAAAAGAAAAAGTGCTTGAAAATTTAAAAGGAATATGTAAGGAGGAATAGACTGTAAATTCATATACTGTGACAACTGGAGAGAAAAAAGAGTTTTGCGCGCGACCGTTTGGGGGCATGGCTTAACTCGCCGATTCTACCTAGCAGCGTAACACCTGGTTACGTTGTCTAGTATCTTGTGGTGATCCGGAGATGTTGGAGTTTTTGGCTGTTACGTGTTCTCGGCTTAGATTGTGTGTGGCAGTAGGACATGTGGTTAAATACTTCTACTTGGGCAAATCAGAGTTCCGTGCCAGAGAAGTTAATATTGTTATTCATTCTTTTTGAATTAAGTGAGTTATTCCTTTACGTATTGTGGAACAAGTTTTCAATGATTCAGGAAGAATTTGGAAAGAAAAAAACTTCTTTAGTGCATTTGGAAAGTTACAGAGTCGGAGAGGGAAAGTGAGCATTGAAAATATAGTGTTAATAAAACCCTCATTTTGCTTTATTTTCCGAGCTCAGAGAGTGAATTTAACATATGACTGTTTTCTCACTCCTTTCTTTCTCAAATATTTCTTTTTTTAAAAAAAATAAAATTATAAAGGAGAGAAAACTTAGAGTTGGGCAAATCTTATTTGAGTCTAGAGCGATTGCTGGTTTAGACCTCATTTCTGCCAGTAATTTCGAAAGAGTTGTCCAATGGTGAAACTCTGTAATGAAGTGATTTATTGTTTGAATTGGTTTGAATCACGAAAGGTTTAAGAGCAAGCTATCTGGCACAGAGCAAAGAATTGTTATCGTTGTTAGTCCTTCATTCAGTCAAAGAGGCCAAGTTTCCAACGAAAGGAAGGAAGTCGTAGGTAAAGTAATCTGATAATGGGTGAGTTGCTACTAGAATTTCTATTTAAAAGTAGTTGTGTTTCGTTAAAAGTGTGGATTTTGTGCGGTTGTGTGTAGTTTTGTCTCCAAAGGGTTTAAACTCGCGGACCTTTGCATTCCACTTGTAAGAAAATTCCTCCCTGATTTAAGTGGCGATTCTCATTTTTCTAATTTTTGTCGGAAACATCGAATTGATACTTGAGCCATTTCCGGATCCAGTATTTCTGTTATTTAACTTATGTATTTTCTTTGCAGCTGTTTGGCTATATATTTAAACTGATACGAAATTAACTATTTTTCTCAAAATACGAATATTTTCTCGATTTTTTCTCGAAAGTTGTCAAAAGGGTTAAAATATGCTATTTTGAACTAGAACAATTTAAATTTGGTAAATTTTGAATTAATATTAATCAGAGATTGTCTAAAATATTGTCAGAGGACTTATTTAGAAACTTTTTCAATTCATGAATGAATTTAAATTTGAGTAGTTGAGTTTCATAGAAGTGAACAAGAGATATACCACATATTAAAATTCAAGATTTAGTGAGGATATTAACTGTTCACTATTGATTCTTTCAACAATATATTTATAATTAAAAATCTGAAGAATATTTGTTATTGAAACTAAAGTTGATTGTTTGAAAAATTAGTCAGATTAACTGACGGAGTAAATAGTTGTTCCGATAGTTATTTATTTCACGTTTACACTTAGTGTATATGTACTATCCTAACGATTTAGCACATATACACCTCCCACGTTTGTCAATAAAATTGTTATATTTCAAACTAAAACATTGTGTTGGTGTTTATTCTGTTTATGTTTGATGTGTTTGCCTTTACCTTGGAAAGAGAAATATTGCATCTGTGATTTCTGCCTGTACTTTCGGAGTAGATTTCGCGATAGAGCTCGACACAGCTCTCCCAAGCCCTCACTGCCAGGCTTTGTTATCTGAACCCAGGTTGACAGTTTTTTTTATATATTTTTAATTTTTCTAACAAACTCTCGATTTGGTTTCGATTAGGCAAGGCTAGGTGGAAGGGTGCGTTACAATTCACAAGATACTAGACCAAACGTCTGAAATTAAGTAAGTTTATGTTATTGATATACATAGATAATATTACCTACATTATCATTCCACTAAAAGATTGTAAAAATATAAGAATAGGAACTATAGTTGAATTAGATAATATAAAATTAGATTTGAGAAATTTATCTTTAACTTTAGTATTCTTGATAAAGACATTGTTGAATATTCAGTTTCCACCACCTTTATCATTTCACTTAAATAATTATTATTGAAGCTAGATATAATATTATGAATGTTTTGGATTTTTGAATACTTTAAATTGAATTTGTTAGTATTTTTTCTACTTTTAAAGTGTTGGTTAGTGCTTTCCTCCAACATTCTAATTCTACACAATTTTTGTAATATTATCAGAATATAACATATTGAATGTTAGTTAAGCATATAAATTCAAAATTGAACTTTGTAAATAATTTGCCCTATTTTAGGTTAGTTAGTCTTTTCCTCCTATATTCTAATTCCACCAAAAATTTTTTATTGTGTTTCTGTACAATAATATGAATGTTGTTGAATCATTTAATGATTAATTGGAAAGGCTTTCAGTTTGCCTTAGTTAATTGTTCAGTTTACATTTTCCTCCAACATAGTCATTCTACTTAGTGTTCATAATCATATCCGAGTTGCATAAGTTGAATGTTTTTGAATTTCTTAGTGTTTCTGAATATAAATTTAAAAGAATTGAGGATTATTTTCCCGAATAATAATAAAGTTTTTTCTGTTCAAAAAAAATATATCGCCACTCCGTCTGAGTTGTTTAAATTTTTGGATCATTAGTTGGTCGATCATTATTGTGGTTGGTAACTAGTTTCAAATCTCTTCCAGAGTTTTCGTATCAATTTCTAGTTTATGTTCTTAGTAGTATTAGTTGTTTAGTGTATGTATATGATTAGTCATAAGTATTATTTACATATTGTGCTGTTTTGCTTTATATATAATTGTATTATGGAGAACATTAGAAGCGAACGTGACTACGTCAGCATAGATATACCAGATTCTGAATTTGTTACGATTGATGCTACTGGTCAACCCAGTTTAAATTCAAATTTTGGCTCATTAAGTATGAGTTTAACGCCACCAATGCGGAATAATACAGGTGTTAGGTTTTTTCCTACACCAGTTAGAAATAATTTAGATTCATCAGTAAATAGTTCAGCGGGGACTTATGGTTTTAGTCGTATAGCCAATCCTCCTAGCATGAATTTTTCGAGACCTAATCAAAGGGTTACTTTTAATGAACCGCCTTTAAGAAGAGAGATGGGGATTTCTCCTCCTAATTTAAATTCCTCTGATGATTTTCGATCTCAAAATAGATACCTAGAATTGGGAAATTATTATAGTAGAGTTTCCAATATACTCAGTTCAACACCAAGAGGAGTACTAATAATATACATACTGGAAATACCAATGTCGGTCCAAGATTTAGAAATCTAGATAGTAGAAATTTGGATAGGGGAGTTCAAACTAATTTGAGTTTAGATGATCATCGTTCAGGAGTGAATTCTGAACACAAGTTAATGGTAAAATAGACCCATGCGAGATCTTTAACATATTTGGAAAATACTTTTATGAGTATTAAGAACGTAAATGGAAATAATAGCTTACAAATTTTTGAATTGTTATTCAAGATAGAGGAAATTTTATTGGAATGCAGCTATTCATTTAATATGATTTTATCAGTACTCATTCCAAAATGCGATGGGGTTCTTTTAAGATTTGTCACCTCAGCTTTACATGATCATTTAGATTGGAATGGTTTTAAACAAAAATTGTTGTCTAGTTTCGTTACTCCAACCATCGTTCATTCTTTAGTGAGTGACAGAGTTTATAGGAAGCAAAAATTTACTGAACTAATGAATGAATATGTAAAATGAGTGTTGATTTCAATGAATGTTCTAGGTTTAAATATGGAAGAAAGCGAGTTGGTTAGAATCATTTTAATGGGAATGAACCCGAATCAAAGAAATAGAATGCTAGGAAGTTACTTCCCTAATAATTGATTAGAGCTATTAGACATAGCCGAACGATTTATTATGAGTACCCGTGAACAAATCGAATATAATAGATCAATGGGATTTATAGGTAAAAATCAAATGCTTCTGTCAAATAGTAAGTCTAAGGTGGATGAATATTATCAGAAAACATCATAATTATTCCTCTGTTAGTAATGTAAAATCTAATCGATTGAATGGAAGTTCTGAGGTCTCGATACCTTCAGGATTCTTTATGTATAATAGTAATAGAGATCGTTTTGAAGAAATGGGAAAGAAACTTAATCAGAAAATTCCGTCAGAGATGGATGGATTAGTAGCGACTTTCGTGATTGGCAAGATAAATAATATTTTAACCAGTGTTTGTGTGGACGGTGGTTCCAGTTTTAATCTTGTCACAAGATCTTTGGTTCGTCGAAGTGGTGCTGAACAGTATATACGTGCTGTTGATGAAAGAACAGTTAATGCCCCTTCGGGATTAAATTTCTCTACTGGAGAAGAAATAGTTTTGAACGTTAACTTGTCCGGATATTTCCAGATTGTGAATTTTCGAGTGGTAGAGCAACTCTCATGTGAATGTTTGTTAGGAATGCCTTTCCTTAGTTCAACATCGGCTGTTTTGGACTATAAGAACCAAGTTTTGGTTTTGAACGGAGGAAAGAAGAGAGTGAAACTGACGTTCCAAAAGAACTTGATTAAAAGTGGATGTAGATCTGTGGATTCTAAAGGCCAGCGGCAATTTGTAGGAAGATCTGCCGGAAAAATTCCAGTGAAAAAGAATTCAGCGAGTGTCTTTTCGATTTTTATCAGAGCGGATTACAATTCTGATGGATATTGTGATAGGGGTTTTCAATGTGAATTAGAACTACATCAATTAGAAGATCAGATGCTTACCATTGATGTTCCTAATTCATCACAATTATTAGAGTTGAAGAATTGGATAGAATGTGATCTGTTAAGAACTTCTGACAGCAAAGATTTAAGATCTCCTAGTTTGAATTGTGAAGAACTTGGACTAGAGGGATTTCCAACCAACCAACCTGAGGAAGTTCCTAGTAAAGCAACTTGTGTCGATACGGCAATAATTTCAACTGATGGAAATGGTGAAGAATTATTAAAAATTCAACCAGATGAAACTAAATATCAGTTATCCATAAAGAGGAACAACGAAGTTGAAGGTCTGGGCGACATGCTTGATTAATCCTTGAGTTGTTCAAAAATGAAAGGTTCTTTAAAGAAGTCTAGGAAGAGGAAGACGAAGAAGAAGAATAGTACAGATGGTGTGAATAATGAAGATTGTCAGAGATCCAAGGTTGATAATACTATTGGTAATATTCCTTTTGCATCTAAGATAAGGACAGTACAACCTCAAAGTTCATCTGAGGCATCTGATGTAGATATTGAACAAGCGGAAAATTTCCACAAACTTGTCAATACGAATAGAAAGTATATTAATAAGGATACTCCACAGGGGGAACCACATATAAACGATCTCAACAGGTGAAAAACCCGTTGAATACACAGGGGGAAAAACCGATTGAGGAAGACTGGAGAAATCGTGGTCAGGAAATTGTGTCATCCATTGATTCGATTAATAATGAATATTCTGAAGTTATCTCAGAACGAGTAGGGTGCATTAAAGACTTTATTGGTCATATTTATCTTACAGAAAATAAACCCTTTAAACAGAATCCGTTTCCAATCCCTAAAGGAAAAGAAAAAAAATTTGATGAACAGAATCGGGAATTGGCAGATCAGGGAATTTTACAGGAAGTGGACCATTCAAACTACGCAAGCAGTTGCTTCCTGGTTAAAAATAAGAATAATACTTATAGAATTGTCGGTAATTACGTTAAAGCTAATTCTTTAATTGTTAACGATCCTTTTTCTGCTCCGAACCTGGAGGAATGTCTTACGGGGTTATCAGGGAAGAAATTATACTCACGAATAGATTTACGCCGTGCGTACAATCAAATTAAATTGGATGATAGCTCGAGAGACATAACAACTATAGTGACACCGAAAGGTTTATATCGTTGTACACGAGTTCCAGTAGGTATTAAGACTGGAAGTAACTTGTTAACTCGTGTTATGAAGAAAATCTTGGGAGACTTAGAAAAGGATGGCGTTAAAACGTATTTCGATGACGTATTAATATTTTCTGATACTGTTGAAGAAAATAAAAATACTATAAGAAAGTTTTTTGATAGGTTTAGAGAAAACAATGTAACGGTCTCTCCTGATAAATGTTTGTTTTTTTATACAAAAATTAATTATTTAGGTTATGTCGTATCAGGAGACCAAATGGAAATTGATCCGAAAAGAGTGTCGGCAATCAAGAATATTCCTCCACCAAGAAATCGTAGAGGTCTCATGAAAATTTTAGGGCTTGTTAGTTACTATTCTAAATTCGCCCCTGAAATGCAAGAGCTAATGGGACCCTTAACTGAACTTAAGTCTGTTAATAAGAAATCTGAATGGACCTCAGAACATCAAAAGGTTCTTGATAACTTGAAATGTTTACTGGTGGAGAATATTGTGTTAAAAACTTTTGACCTTAACAAGTGTTTCATTGTGAACGTGGACGGTTCAGAAAAAAGTATTGCTGGGTGTTTGTAACAAGAGAACAGCAAGGGGGAGTATCAACCCGTCGCGTTCTTCAGTAAGAAATTGTCTGAAGCTGATAAACACCGCAGCATTTACGAAATTGAATTTATTAGTTTAGTCAAGACGATTGCTCGGTCCCGACATTACTTGGTTAAGGAATTTGATGTACTAACGGACAATAAGGCACTAACATGGATTGTTAGTAATTCAAAGAGACTAATGAAATATGGGCCATTAGTCGATACCCTTTGTCAATTTGATTTTCAAATTAAACATGTGAGATCTTACGATAACTTAGTGGCTGACACATTGATAAGGGTATACGATCCCTTTGAATTTCGTATTATAGATGGGCCAATGGGACTAGCAGCATTTGATGAAAATTTAAGGTTTGCCCATATGTGGAGACTTCCATTAATTAAAGAACCCATCGATGTTTTGCAAAGAAAAGACTCTGAGGTTAAAGATATTATTGAGAAGATTGAGAAGGGTGAGTGTTTCAGGTTATATCCTGAACAAGAAAATTTTGATGAAAAGAAATCAGTAAATAACCCTTATAATATCGTTATTCCCAAGAATTTGAGGCATGTTTTGATTGAGTTTTATCATAATGATAAATTGGTTGGCGGCCATTGTGGCATTTTTCGAACATTGAAGAAACTGTCTAAAAGATTTACTTGGGAAAATATGAAACAAGAAGTTTCGGAATTTGTTCGATGCTGTCATTGTTGTCACTTGACAAAAGAGGAAAATCAAAAGAAAATGGGTCGTTTAATCTCCGAATATAACAAGAGAATAGGTTCTCACTGGATGGTGGCATTTTTCGAACTTTGAAGAAACTGTCTAAAAGATTTAATTGGGAAAATATGAAACAAGAAGTTTCGGAATTTGTTCGATGCTGTCATCGTTGTCAATTGACAAAAGAGGAAAATCAAAAGAAAATGGGCCTCCGAATATAACAAGAGAACAGGTTCTCACTGGATGGACATTATAGGAGTATTACCCACCTCTAAATGCTTTAAATATATCATCATTGGACTAGATAATTCCAGTAGGTTTGTGGTGCTGGAGAAATTAAGAACTTTGACTTCAGCATCAATAACCAAAAAGTTGATGTATATATTTAATAGGATGGGTTTTCCTGAGGCTATATCTACCGACAATGCATCAGTTTTTATTTCTGAGCATTTCAGGAATTTATGTTTGGACTTGGTATAAAGGATATAAAATTAAGTCCATATCATCCAGAAGGAAACATTGCTAAGCGTTTCATCAAAACCTTGACGGCTTCGATTCGTGCTTTTTTCCGATGAGCAGCACCTCTGGTCGAATCTTATTCCCGATTTACAAAATACTTTAAATATAAGCGAGCATTCTGGCTTAAGGATGGCTCCAATCGAAATCTTTTATGGACTTCCTACTTACACCCCTTTGGAGAATCGATGGGACTTCACTGAGTCAGATATAGGGGGTAAATCAACCCATGAGCTCTGGTTAAATGCCATGAAAATCATGGAAAAATCGTGGAATAAAAGAAAGAAATTAATGACTCAGAGGAGAAGAGAAGTATCTTTGGGAATCGGAGATAAAGTCTTAATACGTTCTCATATGAAGTCGTCTTTGAAAGATAAAATTGCTAAGTCTCTTAGTGATAAATGACTTGGTCCATTTGTGGTACGTCGGTTCCTAACACCAAGTACTGTTTTAGTTTCGGATGAAAGTAATGATTTAAATTCTTTTCGTAGAAGTCATGTTTCGGAAATAAAGATATATCGGGAATCTAGACGATTGAATGAATAGTTAGAGAACTGGAAGAGATATGAAATTTGTTGATATGTTGATAAGTAAGTTACTGTAATGTAAATAATGCTAAGCCAGGAGATACGATAGGCGTAGTCCCGTAGCAGACTAGAGGCCTGGGTTTAGGTTACTCCAAAAGTCCCGTAGTATACTAGAGGATGATACCAGAAAGCTGGTGTCGAGTTGTCTTCGTCCATTCAATTTATAGAGTCCTTTGGGTGGCGGTGTCGCTGCTGCTCCGATGGCGTCTTATGCTCCGTGGGAAGGGACAGATGTCGTCGTCTGCATGTGACTGTAGATTCATCTGGTGGGCGATCCTCTTGCCGAACCACGTGGGGGTGTTTGTAAACACTGATGCGTGGAATTGTTTGGTTACAACATCACATAGGATATTACACTTTCTACAAACTATTCTGCATCTAAAGACAATATACGAGTATTATGGATATCTGCCAAACCAAAAGTGTTACAAATTTACTATTACTTCCGGTTTCAATACCAACTTGATCTTTTACCGCCATTGAACGAGAAAGTCTAACTGATACATGAAGCACTTTCTGCAAACTGTTCAGCGTCTGAATGCAATATATAAGGACAATTTGCAACACCATATCAGAACCGAAATGGTTAAAATTTACTTTTACCTTCCGTGTCAATACTTATAACTTTGGTGAACGTTTTAGAAGTGCTGTATCGGCCGATCCTAACAATAGATTCTATCATTTGGTTTGAAGTTCTATTAAAACCGGAATACTATAAAATTAGCTATTTCCGATTTCAACGTTTTTCGATAAAGAACCAAAATTTTAACATACAGCAAAAAACGTTTTTATAAACTATTCAGCATCTCAGGACAACATAAAATGACAGTCGGTAATATTATAAAAGCGGAAAGTGGTTCACATTTTACTATTATTTGGGTTTCAATATTGATTTCTGTAAGATAAAACAGTAAAATAAATCGGGATGGAGCTTAAACCTTTATTCAAACCGGAAGTACTTCAGCTTAGCTATTTCTTGTCACAAAATATATAAAAAAGGACAGAAGTGATAATAGATCTCAAGAAGAAGTATACAATGTATTCAACGTCTCAACCACATGTATATAATATAAACCGGCAGCTCTATAACGAAGCCGTAAGTAGTTGTATTTACTAGTACTTCTGGTTTGACTTTTGTCGAGTGAAAGTTCTAAAAGATAATGATAAATGGTTCTTTTCAACTGATTCAACCCAAGGACGGGTTCTATCTTTGATCTAATTACTGTATTGCACCCAGTAGTTATAGATGGAGTACTTCAAGATTGACTATTGACTTCGCATTGTTCTAAGACTTAGTTTAAAAATTGAAAACGATATTTACACAACTTGGTTATTAGTGCTAAGAGCAAGTACAATACGTGCAACTAGGTCGATTCTCTTAACCATAGGATGAATAGCAATGTAAGAGGTATTTGGCAGAAGTTACGTGAAATGTTAAGCAAAATATGTTGTCTTCATCCTTCGTCATTCGTCTCTTATCTTGATTTTAACTACTAAGGAAAATGCTGTTGTTTGTTTCTCCGTTTTGACAATCATGTATGTTTTAACCACACCAGGTCCTTACCATTCCAACATTTACCTTTCGCATCTCACACGTTCTACTAGCAGCCTATCTCTTGTTCATAAACACATATAAATTCATCTTTTTACTTTTTTAACTGGATCATGGTAGTTTTCCATCTGTAAACAATATCTTAATAAGGTTTTTAATTTTTTATTTCCTTTCTTTCCTTCTTTTTATATGTATGTAATACCTTGTCCAACTGGGTAGTAATCCCTGTACCAATGAACCTATAAATAGAGAGCTTTAAAAGTGATAGCTCAAAGATAAAGAGTGGGACATATTACCCTAAGACCATAAGTTCGATTCCTGTTTAGGTCAAACTGCTTGTAGGTAGTAATACATTCCTCAATGCATGAATAATTATATAAAATAAGTACATTAAAAGAAGATAGTTGTATATATATATATATATATATATATATATATATATATATATATATATATGTGTGTGTGTGTGTGTGTGTGTGTATTCATCCAATCATCTCAGGGTATAAATAAATATAATAAAAATATAACTTGTGAGATGTGGAGTTGTTACCGGAACGTCGCTATCTTATTTGAGAACATTAAATATTATTATTACACAATGAATTTTACTTCCTCGAAATCTAATTAGAAGTGAAGAAGAAATTACAAGTAAAAACAGAGAAAATCCGAAATCGTAGCATGGTTCCAGACAGCAAATTCATTATCCCCAAACCCATGCCTACAAGAAGTTTCATGACTCCAACAAGCGACCTTGAAAGATTAAACAAAAACTTCTTTCCTAATGTTCCTTTTATCAACGCTTTGATTTTTTCCTATATAGAAGTGGTGAATCTGTTGTTGCTCTACCTATATTTCGTATCTTCATAAATATAAAATCAATTTACGTGATTACGTGTATGTTACACCACAATTCACGGACACGTGGAACAATCTTAACCAAGTTTGGTCCTCCTCATTAAACAATTGCGACAGTTAACACCGTGCAGCTATGCTAACGAATATACACCTTCTTGTCGTGTTTTGTTAAGGGACCACTTCTCTTTTCCTTTCCTCTCTCCCATTCTAAAGTCAGCAAACAACATGAGCACAATTCTAACTTCAAAATATACATGTAATATTATCGGTAAAATAAATGAATAAAACAAGATCAATAAGTTAATGTAAAGAGAAACTTAGTCAAAAATGAGATTGAAACTAATGGATGAATGTTATACAAAGATTCAGAAGTGAGGCAGAGAGAGAAAAGGAACGCAAAATGAGACAAGAGCCTAATCTTCAGAGATTGATTCCGTGTGCTCGGGTCCGTAGCATACAAGTATATTGATATTATTATTCCTAAAAGTGATAATAATACAACCAAGGTGAACATTTCATGTTATTATTATTATTATTATTAGTAGTAGTAGTAGTAGTAGTAGTGTAGTTTTGAAATTGCGCGGCAAATTTACTTCATAGTATGTAATTATTTCTGTAATTTATCCTCGATTGTATGTTATTTCTTATAATAGTGGGCACTAATCTGTCTCCAAGGCATCTACAAACGAATTTTTATGTATACTTTAGAGTAATTAACCTTACAGGAAGAAGCAGGTTCGTTCCAAAGATCAGAGCTGACCTTAGTAATATTTGGCTTATAGTTTAAATGGTATGATTGTGTAGGTGTAACGTACTGAGCTAGGGATGCTACCGAGACCGAGACTAGTCTCGGTCTCGTCTCGGTCTCGTCTCGATAATTCGAGACGAGACCGAGACCGAGACGGACTTTTATATATCGAGACGAGACCGAGACCGAGACGGACTTTTACATACCGAGACGAGACCGAGACCGAGACGTACCTCTATAAACCGAGACGAGACCGAGACGAGACCATGGTCAGTCTCGAAAGTCTCGGTCTCGTCTCGAATATTGATAGTTATTTTGCCTTTACTCAAAATTTGTTTCGTTGCTGTATGAGATAATATGGGAAGGGTTGACTAATGTATAGTGTCGTATTTAGGGTGTAGGTATCGGGCTCAAGCCCCTCCCGAAATAAATTTGTAATTATTTTTTCGCATTGCACCAACAACACAAATGTTTGTTACCCGTTCCTCAAGCCTCTCCCGAAACAAAATCCACTGCTGTTGTATATAATCTTCTCTCTCTCTCTCTCTATGATAAATTGAACGGTTGTTAGATAGGTAGACAGATAGACGTACTAATATATATACGGTATATCGGTATATAGGGTTTCCCATTTTAATCTTTCCACGGAAATATCTCGATAACGGTTGAACATAAATGAACTGAACAAAAACTAAAATAAGAAATGCCATGGGGCAGATCGAATGGCGATGTCATGGTGCCCCCCAGGGCCGCTCTTCAAGGGGGTCCGGGTCCCAACTTTAAAGTTGTATTTTCTCAAATTGCACTATGTAAGGTATTACCTATTTCTAATTTACATATTAAATAAAACCATAATACCACATACATTATTCAGTGTAATAAAGGACAATACAGTATCACTAACATCAACATTTTGGAGATCTCTAATAACTCAAATAGCATAGACGGTGCAATGCGCATCATTTGTATCTTAGCGTCAAATACTATGATCATGGTGTAATGTATTTTGAATGAAGGAAGGAACAAAGTTACAAGAAATGAGAAATTTAACTTTTTCTAAAGACTTTACTTCGAAAATTTACTGATATATCACGTCTCATCATGTAGATGCTTCCAAAAGACTTAAGTGATCATAATGTCATTTACAAGAACTGTTATTTCAAACCGTTTCAGAGATACCAAACACATGGATAGTGATTGTTTTATTGCTTAAAATAACGCATTTGTGTTAAGTTTTTATAATGATTGTTGTTTTAGTTTACTTCTATAACATTACAACAATAGTTTTTGGTTGTTTTAATTACAAGTTGTAGTTCCATTATTTTAAGCAGTGTTGCCAACTTAAATAAATTGCTAAATATTATTCTAAATATAGTACAAACAACGTAACTAAGCTGCAAAATATTTTAATAACTCGTAATTTGCTTTATGGTGCAAGAATGGTTTCAAAAGACGACGTTTATCATAGTCTTTGGGCTATTTATAATGTTAATGTCAAAGTTTTCGTTCCAGCAATACATGTAAATGCAAATTGTAACTGAAATTAAATGTAGCTTATAACTTTTCAGTAACACTAATTGTTCTCCTAAGCTTTAGGTCTGATGTACACAAAACAATGCTTAATTAAAAGTTCTAAATACACCCTAGTTACATTTCACTTGTTTTAGTTTGACCACCGACCCCCTCAAACTCGATCCATACCATATAGCTATATGCAAGTATTCAAGGACTTACAGTTAGTAATACACATTGTGTTGATTTTGGTTTGGTTTGTTTTAGTTTAACGTCCCATGATTATGCTAGGGCGTCTAAAGGAGACGTGGAGCTAATGATTATAATGGAATCCGAACCACTTCGGACGTTGAACTGTATCCCCACCGGAAATCGAATTCCGGACCACGCGAACCGAAGTCAAGCGTACTAGCCGCTAGACCAAATGGAGGTCCTCACATTGTGTTCATTTAAATCATTGAGTCAGTGTTGCCAGATTCGAAGATCAAAAAGTAGCGTGTCTGTGCACCAAAAGTAGCAGATTTGAACTATTTGTAGGCCAAATATATACAGTAGAAATGAATTATTTGACAAGTAATGATTGGTACTAATTGAATAATTTTTAACATGGGCTGGAAAATGTGCTGGACATATTGCAAGAAATTATGATCGATGAACAAAAACAATTCTAGACAGGATACCACGAGATAAAAACAGCCTAGGAAACGTCCTTATACAAGAAGGTTTGACGAAATCAAGAACAACTGGGAAGTAACCTGAGAAAGAATTGCTCAAGATAGATAGTTATGGAGAAGACTTGGAAAAGCCTTCATCCGGCAGTGGATTGACAATGGTTGATTATGATTATGGCTATGATTTTATTATATCTGGACCTTACAGGTAAACTAAACCAAGTCATAATTTCCTAATTTTACAAGAGAAGCGAAAAACCAGTTTCTTAAGTAAGACATATAGTACTGTTTTCAAACTATACTAAGTAGTTACAAAATAATAGCATGCTTTTAGACTTACATTGTTACACCACTAGAAAGAACATAGTCTATTAAAAAAGTATTCTTAACTCAATTTCGACCAATGGGGCAGCGGTGGCTCAGTGGTAGAGCGTTCACCTCTGGTGTTAGGAGTCTCGGGTTCAAACCTGCTCCCGCCAAGTGAACTTTGTGGTGGACAAACACCGTGTGCGTGGGTTCTCTCGGGGTTCCCCCGTTTCCTCCCACTTTCTTCATTCCACCATTTCATTCATCACTCATCATCACCGTCTCCTTTAGCCTAACCGGCATAATCGTGGGACGTAAAACTCAAAAATATCATTTTCATTTTCAATTTTGACCAAAAATGACTTAGCATAGTCTAGCTCTAAAGTTCATGTATATGTATAACTTTTACTAGGTAAGGTAGGGTAAAAACAGATTCAAAATTTAACGAAATTTATACAGCGAAAAACAAATATAATCCTTCATATTGCAGCAAAACTACGAAAATTAATACAAAAGAAAACTAGAAAGTTAAGAATCACTTGTTTTGCCGGGACAGAGAAAATAGATACATATAGCTCGAATTACCTATATACTTACATAATATGTATGTTCATGTTTCGCAAGTAATTTTCAAGCAATATAAAATTTCAGCGTAATAAACGCATGAATAGTTTTCTCGAATAAAGATCACATGCACTGCTGAGAAAAATGAAAGGAAATCTTTGAGTTTTACGTCCCACGGATATGCCAGTTAGGCTAAAGGAGACGGTGATGATGAGTAATGAATGAAATGGTGGAATGAAGAAAGTGGGAGGAAACGGGAGAACCCCGAGGAAACCTACACACACTGTGTTTGTCCACCACAAAGTTCACTTGCCGGAGGTTGGGATCAAACCAGGGACCCCAAGCACCAGAGGTGAACGCTTTACCACTGAGCCACCGCGGCCCCATGCGCTGCTGAGAACTCAGGAATAAGCTTAATCTATGTTACGGCACTGGATATATGTTTATATAATACATTACGACCTTATAAACTTGTATAAGAAACAGAATGTACTTAAAGAGAGATGCGAATTATACGAAACATAAGACTTTGAATCTAACTTGTTTGGTGATCCAACCCGAGACCACAGATAGCAAAGATGAGTGCAGTAGCTCCCACCGTAAGGTTAAGGAAGTGCCTGTTTTAAAGTGTCAATTAAACACTGAGATGTGAAACGGCAATAAAGCAATTGATCAATTTGAAACAACATATATGGTAGTATTAATTTACTCTATTTGTTAAGATAATGAACGTTATATTCTGTTTTTAAAATAGCAATCAAAGCAGAGTGTTTTGGATAATAACAAAGAAATTGTAAAATTTCAATTTCGGTACGATTAAATACATTCGTACTGCTATGTGTTACGTTAGGAGATATTGAACAATTCTGATTCAAAGGAAGTAAATAAACTACTGTATAGTACTGGACTTAATTTAATAGAGTTTAATTGTATAGGCAGTACTGAGGCTATTTGAGACAAAGTCTATTACTGAAAGTGAAATATGAGTTACTATTAGGGTTTTATCCCAGGTATGATATACCCACTGATGATTGAACCCGGAATACACGCATGGAAAGCATTAGCGCTAGCAAATTAGCTACGAAGAAGTACATCATACCATAATTCTTTCAATAATGAAGGCAAAGTAAGAACTGGAAAGGATAGACTGTACGATAATAATACTTTCACAATTTTAATTTCATACTATTTATTTCGAGACTTTCGAGACGAGACTCGAGACGAGACCGAGACTTGGCCTTCGAGACCGAGACCGAGATCGAGACAAGCATCTGTTGACCGAGACGAGACCGAGACGGCGATTTTTGACATGAGACGAGATCGAGACCGAGACCGCTACTTATCAACCGAGACGAGACCGAGACTGTACAAAGTCTCGTCTCGTCTCGTCTCGATACCATCCCTATACTGAGCTTAGAACTAGAACAGCTATTCAACATAAGTTCAAATCCTGGTCAAACTGATGCTGTTCTTTTTACATAATGATCACGAAGATTCGCCTTATCATACGAAACGAACAATCCTTAGAATGTGGAAGCAAAGACCTGTATTATTATAGAGACAATTTACGAATGGTTGTCGGGAGAAGACAAATAATATCTACAGGAATTAAAAGGACAATTCAAAATATTTCACAGATTTGTAGTATATATATTTCGTGTTCTCAGAAAGAAACCTACAAAGTTTTTATACAAATTTTGGATAGAGTAATCGGTGGAGTATTGGTATTGTCCCAGACTTCCAAAATGGAAAATCTTTGTTCTATTCACCATCAGGTAATATAATTTTTTCGCATTAAATAATGGCTGCAAACAGAGATTCATATGAGTTCGAAGAACTTACAAGGCAACACTGGCGAGAATCTTATAAACAGTGTATATGTCCTTCATCATACATTGTAATGCTAAGTAGGTTTCGTATTTATATTCATCTCTCTCTTTCTCTCTCCCTCACACACACACAAATTTATGTGAGTGTGCGTGTTCCACAGTTCAAATCGACCCAGTCTGTTGGATTGGTGACTATGCCAATCGACCTGATCTTGACAATCTAATTAACCGTGAATTTCGGAGTCGAGCTTTTCGTGCTCTTGGGATGACATTTCCATTCCTGTTCACTTCTGAAAGAAATATTATTTAAAATCAAGAAAATAAGTAAAATCTCTCTATCCTCCTTACTGAGTCTCAATTGAACCACTGGGTCACTACAAGTTCGAATCCTCGACCCAGTGGCGGTCCGTAAGCTAAACCACATCAGCCGACTAACGCGATGACCCTGTATCTTTGTCTATTCTATCTGTGTGAGTTATAGTCTGTCACAAAAAATAGCAGAACTTTGAAAAACCTGTTATATTGTTAGTTCGAGCCCTATTTTATACACCTTGTTGCTCACACACTCCTCAATTGATCCTTTAATAGTTCTCTAATGTTTATGTTGTGCTACTATAGTTCATATGTAACATTACTTGAAAACACTGAATTTTATACATCAAGAGACCTTATAATCCAGAAACTAAATTTAATGCATATTTTTAATATCACATTCTTTGTGCAAAGTTTATCGCTAAACGGTAGGTAAATCGTTGAAAGTAAATGAAAAAAAGAAAATTGTTTACACCACAATCTATATAAGACTTCAGTCTCTTGGTACAACGCCACGGGCAGCTCTTAATGCTACAAACCAACGGGATATGATGTTCACAAGTGTTTCACTTAATGTAATATCCATTTCCAGGTGCCAGATTCTAACCAGTTTCTCAGTGATTTGTCTCCTAGAGTGATATATCTTCCCATGTCCTTTCTGTAGCATAATATGCCACAGAACCTATGTAGGGTTCATATTCGGAGAAATTGGGTGCCACCATAATCTTTGGAAATTCATACTTTGAAACTAATTCGCTACACATCATGCTCTATGTCAAGGCGCATTGACGTCTTGGAAAGTAAATTAACTCGAACTAGGATCTGAGAAATAGTCAACAGATGGTTGTAGTAACTTTCGGTTCAGGATATCAATGTAACATGACGCATAAACTTGTTTATTACAGATTTTAATTCATCTCACTCCATTGGAAGTAAAGTATCCACACAACATGACACTTTCATCAAATTTCCTTCTTTTACAAACGTGCTTTGGCTTCACATTTTCTCCTTCTCTCATCTAACATTTCATTTCACTGTCATTTCCAACAATCATAAACTTCTCCTCATCCAAGAAAATTACGTGCTACCACTGTTCATCGCTCCATGCACCGTGTCTACTCACGAAGTCACTTCTAGCTTTTACGTGTTTATTAGATAAAAGTGGGTTCTTTCGTAGGGTTTTCTTGTATAACCCTTTTTCATTAAATCGTCTGACAACAATCATCCAGCTTATGTTGTAACCTGCATTGGAATAAATAATCGCTGCATTTCATAGCCCTGGAAGCTCTGTCTGATACGGCCAAGCGAGAAACCTCTCGACCCAATCTCGCAGTTGTTTTCATTTTCTGCCACATGAGGAGATACAATGTTGTCCTTGCTTCTATATTTATCTACCAAAGATAGTATGATGTATACCTAGAATTTTGCAATTTTTCTCTTTGAGTAGTCCTCACTTCGCAGTGTCAGATTTTGTCTTTGCTTACAAAGGCTTGTGTCACACACTTTTCTCATATTTCTTGTTTCTAGGAAATAATGTGATTCTTCAGTGTCTTATAATATACTTGAAGCACTTCAGTTTAGAACGTAAAAAACGGATATTCAATAATACATAATTTTTCATTAAAATTTGCACTTTACACCGCTTCAGAAAAGCAAACAAAACAACGATTTTAAGTCTGAACCACACTCATATTGACTACAGAGATACCAATCGGAGAGCATCTGAACTACTGTAACGCAAAGTACTGTTCTGATCTTTCCTAAATTTAAGGGTTATTGGAAACACCAAATATATGCCAGTATGTCAAGGAACGGCTTATTTAAATAATAAATATAATGAAACACTTGTTGTTGCTCTGAGTGGTGCTATTTTTTGTGATTGACTACAACGTTATATCCGCAATAAATAAAATCGAGACTGGATATTCCGAACAGATTACACATCAGACATTAGTAGAAAATAGCTCTCTCTTTAGTTATTTCAATCTAAGTTTTCATTTAGATGAGTTTGCCACAAAATTTGTTTCCATTACATATTTCAATGTGTTTTATTCAGGTTTGAAATGTGAGACATGCAACATATGTTACATCTATAAGCAATATTTAATTTTCCTTGGAACATTTGTAACTTTTCATTATAATACAGTTTCGACTTCTAAGATAGGCTGCTTCTGACATAGATTTTGTAGTAAAATAGCACTCATTAATTTTTCTTTCTTTCTTTCTTTTCTTTTGTTAGCTTTTTAGAGTTTGCGTTAGTAGTCTTTAATGGAAGGAATGATCTACGCTACCTACTATGTTTATTGAATGTATTTCGAATCAATACGTCCAATAAACACTAACGAATTTGCAACCGAACAACGCAGAAATAAAGAATGTGTGTTAAACTTTTGACATTATCCGAGATGTGTCTCGAAGATCTACAGTTCGACTGGAAATTGAGTACTTAATTTGTCCAGCAAGTTTGGTATTCATTTTGAAACAGATTTACTGTGTTTTAAGTCTCTATATTTCAAAAAGCCCTGAAAAATATTTTTCAAAAAACAAACTTTTATATCAGTGTTTTAATTTCTGGAAACGGAACTTTATAAGTTTACGTTCTTTTCTTACTATAGTGGTTTTCAAAGCTAAACCAAGTTTTCTTATCAGCAGTAAAACTGTCATATGGTTGTTAGCGGCCACGTGCGGTTTGTCAACCAGTTGGATGTTGCCGGTATTACAAAAGCTTAGCCGCTCTCCCTATCGCCAGGGTAAACAATGAAGTCTCGAACCATCCTTTCTGAGTGTTGCAAACCAATAAGCAGATACATAAAACCAGAATAACCCTTTAAAAAAGGGATAAAATACGTACACGTCATTCAACAAGTAATTTTCTCTCCTATTATTATTATTATTATTATTATTATTATTATTATTAATAATAATAATAATAATAATAATAATAATAATAATAATAATAATAATAATAATAATAATAATAATAATAATAATAATAATAATAATAATAATAGTTTTTACGTCCAAGCCGTTTCGGGCAACTGTACATTTTCGGTAATGCTCGGAAAATAGAATAGATCCTGGACCGCACGTTGGACCGATATTGTATTTTTACCCGTATGAATCACGTTTGCCTCATTGAACCGTATGAATAGGGATGACCTGATAATCCCATGTGTCATTATTATAAATGATGTGTTGTTTCACTTTATTATCATAACAAAAATTGTTCTAATTATCATGTACGAACTCATAACGAGTCTATCGGGTCAAACGGTCCAAACATGACAACGAATTTATCAGGTCTAAGGATTGAGTAAACCAAACGCAATGGGTATCGGGCGGGTACAGCTTACCCGAAAAGTTCAAGCACTAATTATAGGTTAAAGTCAATACTTAAGAGCTCTAATTGTTTGCATTCACTTTTTTTTGTTAGTTAACTGACCAATGAACTTGCGGATACATAAATATAAATGCACAAATCTAAATTATTGCATTATATTATTGCAATGAGCATCAACGTGAAATACTATTAGGAGTTAGCGTGATGCACTAATGTTAGTCTTTTATAAATAGCATTATTATTATTATTATTATTATTATTATTATTATTATTATTATTATTATTATTATTATTATTATTATTATTATTATTATTATTATTTGTTTATGCCCTTCATGCAACTTAGAATCAATCTCATAAAGCACTACATCAGACCTGATTGAACATTATTTTGAAAATTCTCACATAAATAGATAAAATAAACAATTGGAACTTAACACTTCAGGAGTTCAAAATATGTCCTCGTTTTCGTTTTCCTCAGTTTCTAAGGACGATTGATCTATCTCGATGACAACATGATCTTTGTCTCCATCAAAACTATTTTGCAAGACACGATAACTTTGTTCAATGTCCTGGGAAAACATTATTATTATTATTATTATTATTATTATTATTATTATTATTATTATTATTATTATTATTATTATTATTATTATTATTATTATTATTATTATTATTATAATTATTCGATAGACCATCTGTCTATAATGTTAATTCAAAACTTTTTTCTTTAAAAAAAGAAATGATTAAAAACCATTCTATTAAGTACCTAAATCCTCACATGTAATTATGTATGCAGGTTAATATCTGAGTAATAAAGCTATCGTTATTAATTTCCTGTGTATAGTATCCTAATTTGTAGTTTGTCCATTTTTATACACGTGAAGAATCAGATTAGAAAGAAACTGATCAATTATATATTGACCTGTATAACTATATCTTAAAGTTAGAAATAATATACTTACAAGCAGAGCAGATAAACAGACAGAATCTTTATTAAGCCTATCACTAATATTACATATTATTATTAGCAATAATAATAATGATAACTAAATTCCTGGCGCAACAGCCTTTAAAAGGCCTGGACTTATGGCACTCATTTCTGTGGGGTAATGTGTTTAGAAATCTGCACGGACTCGGGCTACTATGATAACCGTAATGGGGTTAGCCATACTGAGAGCTTTATACAGTTCTACCTGAGTTGGTGCGGCAACGCCGAAATCTAGTTACAATGAAGGATTTATGGTAGGGACAAGTAAACCCTTAGATGTTGACCTTCGACGAAAAAATTGGTTATGTTTTGTCGCATTGTATACGTTTAAATTCCATATTTTTATGTCTCACCCCTTTTCCTTTTCTTCATCTGTCCCTTTTCTCTCTGTGTCTCCCTTCTTGAATCTCTGTTTTACTCGTACAAAAACCCATTGGTTTCAATTTTTCACGATGTTTGTTTTTGTTGGTGTTTATGTTTAATCAATTTATGAAGCTTATTTCGTCTAGGTTTTATTCTCTCATTTTATCGACAATAATACATATATAATTTAAAATTAGAACTGCGTTCATGTTATTTGTTGATTTTAGTATGGGAGAGAGGGAAAGAGGAGTGAGAGAGAGAGAGAGATTGAGCGGGAGAGAGAGGGTCTCTTTACCAGACACGATTCTGGGGTAAGATGTGTATTGGGTTACCTAGCTACGTTAGTTGTCACTTTCTTTTATGCGGAGTGAACTCTTATTACTTACTATCTGGAAAAGAATACTGCCTGGGTAGAAACCAATGTAAGGTGAGTGTTTCTTTCTGTTTTCCATATAACATATAGTACAATAATACATTACACAGTACGAGTTATCATGTCTAATGCCACTCATTAGACAACAGACTCCGGACATAGCGATAAATCTTAAAATTGAAACGAAAAACTCTTGAATTAACTGGACAGCAGTAACCTGATTTAGTGGTCCACATTCTTACCAACTGTTATCTCTTGATTAAAATGATACCTTTAAATTGGGTTAATATGTTCAAACGTTTGTTATACCAGCAAAAGAATTGGAGTTACAGCAATCCGGAAAGGATTGCTCTTGCTAGTACGAACGAAATCAGGCTCCACTTACTGAAATATGTTTGAACAATTTGTAGATGTCGCCTTATATTAGCTGCAAAGTTGGAGTTGTGCTGGCCCACTACTATGTCGGACAGTCACATCTCACGTATTGGTATTTAGTGCGTTACGTAAGGGCAGCAATTTCTCTGTAAATTTGGGGAAGGGGGGCATTCAGATACAAAAGGCATAAATATGAGGATTTTAAGAAAAATGCATTCAAATTATGCTAAATATTGTATATCCATAAATACAATGCGGGGGCCCACATGAGCTTGTCCCCATGATCGGCGCCCTTGGCGTTAAGTTAATCATACGTACAATGGTAACGTATTATACCATTAAATATTGACCATATTCTTGAAGAATTTTCAGATCACTGACACCTCGTAGATCAATTAGCGTTACTTAAAAGACAATAATACTATATTGGGTTACAATGTAGTATGAAGTGATCACTCGTTTTTTTTTTTTTTTTTTTTTTTTTTTTTTTTTTTTTTTGGTCGAGAGAGTGAAATAACAAAGTTTTCAGAATCCAGAATGGGTCTTTTCTTTAGAATATTCCTGTGAATACATACAGTAACTGAATATATATATATATATATATATATATATATATATATATATAAATTATTGATATTTCAATTATCCATATAAAATACCCTGTGTCCGTACAAAACCATTTACTCTCGACTGGTGTTTCAAAATAAACAACGTTGTTCATTTGTTCATCTAATGATTCGGAATTTCAATGTCTTGTTGACATAGAGACTAATTTATTGATCAAAGCTGCTTGGCTATATACATATGACTAATGATCGGGCAACAATCTTCACGATTTGTTTGATTATGCATGGTTTCAAACACACCTACTGGTGTGTGAATGAATCCTTATCAGTAGCTGTTTCTTTACTTCAACGAACAGTTGTGTCATTACATGAGAAAAATGCATGCAAATCCGTAATATGCGATTTTACTGTTTTCATTCCTTTGATCCAGTTGAGTAGTTTGAAGAATATGCAAATGTTATGATAAGTGGAAGAGAAACACTTAGCGAAGAGTCTAAGTACGTACTGAAGTAGATGGTTTGTGGGAAAACAGTCATTTTCTGCGAAAAATCGTCCAGCGGTGGAACAGTGCTTATGATTCTTTAAAGATAGTTATATTCTGGTTTAAATAATGCATGGGCAAGCACTGATCGAGTAGAAAAAATAATTTCTCTAAAGGATAACTTCATTTGGGTAACTAGCAAACGAAATAGACGTTATCCACTCTTGAAGAACCAGTACTACTATAGAACAGCCATTTCCCATCGGTATTAAGCCTGAGGGTGGCATGCCCTTGAGGTTAGTTTGCGGTAAACAAACCATTCCTTCAAGAAGGAAGGATTAAAATAAGGTACTTCTGGAGCAAAAAATAGCATAAAACAACGGAAAGATGAATAATCGAAAAGAGACTACGAACCGACGAATTTAATTCCAACTTTTCACCTTTCAATACTAGAAGTTTGTGTGAAGAGTAGAATACAGGCTGGATAGAAGGTAGAGTCAGCGAAATTTGATCTTGTTTTCCTAGAAATCGATATCATTTCTTGAAATTGGGAGGCAAGTTTCGACAAGCCTTTAGTTGTTATTTTCATAGCCTTTTACGGCTACCACAGGATCCGTGGGAAAATGTTTGTTGCTATACTCATAGTCTTGGATGCCTACCAGATGTAGAAACAAGATACAACATGCTTTTCGTGTTCTTGTCGTGTATTGGCTAGCGATTTGAGCCCCCAAACCCCTCCACTCCCTCCTGCGAAGAACGTAAGCGGCCGTCGTTGATGCTATGCTCATACACTTGAACGGCTATCGGATATCGATGAGAGTCCTTTCAGTTATCACGATCGAAGCTTCCCAATTGATTGATCGATTTTCGTCTTTTCGTTATGTTTGTTGTGGGAACCGGGTGTTGCTATGCTCATAGTCTTGGTTGCTCATAATCTTGGACGGATATCGGATCTTGATGAGAGTCCTATCAGTTATCACGATCGAAGCTTCCCAATTGATTGAATATCACGCTAGAAGCTTCCCAATTGATTAATTGATTTTCGTCTTTTCGTTATGTATTGAATAGCTATTTTGCACAGCATAGGGTAGACCTTTACCCCCAATCCTTTGATATTCAGTGATCGAAGCACTCCATTTTGATTGGCCTTCGTCTTTCCCCCGACTCGTTTCTCCTGGGAAACCGAAGAGCGTACTTATGTTTTAAAATGTTCAATGCTTTCTCATCGAGAATCGAACCTGAACATTAAATATGTTTTCATTTTGAAAACTCTCTCATCGGAATCGAACGCAAGACCAGTACTTCACGATTTAGAGTTGAATTAATCCTTGCATGAAAAAAAAAGAATTTCACGTATTGATTTTAGCGTAGCATATGATAATACATTGTTCGAAGCTTTTCATTTCGAAGCACTTTAATGCTTTCAAGTGTTCAATGCTCCCTTTCTCTCTCTTTCTCTCTATCATCGAGAATCGAACCCGGACCAAAGTGGTATTAAAACAGAATTGAACGAATTAACTTAATGTCTAAAAATATTCAATGCTTTCTCACCGAGAGTCGAACCTGAGCCCTAAATACGCTTTTATTTTGAAAGTTCCCTCACCGGAATCGAACGCAAGACCACTACTTCACGATTTAGAGTTGAATTAATCCTTGCATGAAAAAAAGAATTTCACGTATATAGCACTTCGTTTTCACGACAGAAAGGATCGAATTAACTTCATGCGTTAAAATCTGTAATGCTTTCTCATCGAGGATCGAACCGGGACACGGGAATCAAACGCAAGACCTGTACTTAATGACCGTTGAGTTGAATTAATCCTCGCATGAAAAAAAAAGAATGTCACGTATATAGCACTTCGTTTCACGACAGAAAGGAACGAAATAATTTAATGTCTTGAAATATTTAATGCTCTTTCACTAAGAATCGAACCAGAAATCTAAATATGCCTTTATTTTGAAAGTTCTCTCATCGGAATCGAACGCGAGACCAGTACTTCACGATTTAGAGTTGAATTAATCCTCGCATGAAAAAAAATAAGAATTTCACGTATATAGCACTTCATTTTTACTACAGAAAGGATCGAATTAACTTAATGCCTGAAAATATTTAATGCTTTCTCACCAAGAATCGAACCCGAACCCCCAAGGGTCGCGGTTCTTCGTAAGTGTATGGGACATGTATAAACATTTTCGGCTGACTTGCACATTATCGCAACCGATTTCCCCAAAGGAACTAATTAACTTAATGTCTTAAAGTATTGAATGCTTTGTCATCGTGAATTGAACTCGGACACTAAATATGCTGTCATTTTGGGAGGTCTCTCTCACAGGAATCGAACACAATACCTGTACTTTAAGATTTAGAGTTGAATTAATCCTTGTATGAAAAAAAGAATGCTTTCTCATCGAGAATCGAAGTCGGACACTAAATATGCTTTCATTTTGAAAGGTCTCTCTTACAGGAATCGAACACAATACCTGTACTTTAAGATTTAGAGTTGAATTAATCCTTGTATGAAAAAAAAAGAATGCTTTCTCATCGAGAATCGAATCCGGATCCCAAACGATCGTGGTCTTTCGTAAGTTTATGGTACATGCATAAACAAGATGAAACATGATTTCCTCTCCGTCATCCCTTCCTGCATCATGCATGTGTGCACAGATATTTGTATGCATAGTGTCATTAGTCTCTGTTGATCATCTGCTGAAATAACATGGCTGTGTAAATCATAAGTTACTTTATAATATTGACTTCCATAGATTTCGAACATAATTGAACATAGAAACATAAGCAAGATTTCATTTAAGCAGACGATTAGAAAAATACGAATAGTGGAAGATTAAGAATGGAACTGCGACCAAATTCTTATCTGAAAGGATACCATTCCAACAGAACCCAGAATTACCATATAGTGGTGCATATAAATGTTTTGCCCCTCAATATAATCGGTATTGTACAAAGGAATTACGTTTAAGAACATTCAAACACTGGCCTATTTCATCAAAACAATGCCCGGAGACCAAAGAGACCAAACTATATGCTTCTATTGTGCTGGTGGATTAAAAGATTGGACTGATAACGATGTTCCATGGATAGAACATGCGAAATGGTTTCCTAATTGTCCATTTCTTTACGTTAAGAAGGGATATGCTTTTATTAAACAAATACAGGAAAAGTGCTCTGATATGCAAGTATTTCGTAGTGTTCCGAATGATGATATACATAAAAATGCCAGTAAAAGTTGCAATAAGGAACTTAATTTTCAATATGGTACAATTTGAAGTGAAAGTTGAATAAATTTCCATTACATACTTTTTCTTTGTATATAACTGTAAAAAGTACATGTACATATTCTAAAGTTATCAAAACAATATGTATTTATACAAATAATTTACGTATGTGCTATTATGTATAACCTCCAGATGCATTAGCATCGTATTTGGAAAAATGGAAATATATGTTTAATATATAAAGGAATGAAGATTAATTTATTTGGACGTAACATGCACGATCTTGAATTTACTGAACTGATATCATAATCGTAAGTGTATAGGACATATATAAACAAGACGAAACATGGTTGTTTCTCCTCCTTGTCATATTAAATGGTGCATATGATCTTAATGTAATGAAAGCCAAATTAATGTGTATTGTACTGAAAAGTGGCACATTTGAATAAGTGAATCGTGTTGGTAAAGGCCTTGTATTTGGATTTAAGTGAAATTTTAACACAATGGGAAAGAAAACTTGCGCATTTGATTCCGCTTGTTTTCAGACTATAAATAAAAAACTCATAGATTCAATTATGACTGATTTATTTGATAGTGTACAAACAGAGTCAAGTTTGACGAAAAACGAACTTTAAAGTTGATGGGTGTCAATGAAGTGGACTTCTGTTCATAAAGAAGCAGAAAATATTTTTCTTTTATACTGAACAGTGTAGTACTAGTTCTAGTGCATTTAATAATAATATAGTGAAATTGAAATCTTTTATTATTTTCACATAATATTTGTATTTTGTGATCGATCAATACGGTAGGATTTTTAAATTAGTATACTAATGTTGTTGTTATTCCGATACTTCTCTTTTAGGAATTAAGAAACTTCATTTGGAATGGTTGATCTGAAAAGAAACCGTACGGACGTCTTTTTTTTTACTAAGGAAACGAGGTACACTTATCATTCCGACAGTCTTTAGTTCGATCACAGTACAACGTACGTTTACGGTCAACAACATTGTGTTTGTAGATTTTTGAATTTATCAGAAGTCCATACGGTGTGAACCGTGATCGAATCAGGGACCCCAAAATACTGGATGTAAATCCTCTATCACTGAGCCATCATACTCGTCAAACCTAAAATGTAACAGGTTTGTACATCATGTAAACACCCCTACGGAAAATAAAGATCGGATCGGATTTATGATAAGCAGTATTAAAACCAGAAATAATTTCTATCATTTCAATTTGATAAAGAGATTATATAATTTATTTTGGAACGGTGCATTGTTTTCAAAGAAACTAGTTCTTGATCTTACTGTTTTGAGTGTTGATTCTCGAAGTATTCTCAAAAATCGTTTGTTGTCTTGTCTCGTTTGAAAATGTAAGTACAAAATGTATGCCCTGATTTTATCTGGAAGTTATCAGAATCCTTTCGCTTTATTGCTATGACACCCACACTAATAACTAAGGCATCAAAATTTCAGTCAGTCAATTAGACGGATAGACATAGCTCTTTCATGTGGCTTCCCCGTTGCATTACATAATCTGGAAGTCAATCTTCAGATTGCATTGTAGTGTGAAAAAAAAGACAAGCATACAATGCAAAGCTACGAACGAAGAGCTTTGTATGTTATTTCCTTGTTTTATCACACTGCATGAAGAAAGAGAGAGAGAGAGAGAGAAAGTATATGTGTATGTATGTGTGTGTGTATATATGTGAAAGAAGAAAAATGCAGTGTCGTGGCTACGATATCTCGTTTCTGAGAAGTGTGATTATAATAATCTGTATTCGTTCACAGAGGACGACGATGTTACGCAGTCCAGCGGAAAAGACTAAAAGAAGTTTTTTTATTACTAATTGTCGTGCACTGTGACAGGATTCTTACATCAAGTGCATGCAGTCATTAGTTCGGCATCGTGTTCGTTAGTTTTCATCGTATACTCATACATTCTCATTCTACTAAGTATTCATTCATTCATTTGTCTTAATCACCCGTCATCCTCAGCATAATGAGCATAATTGTGGTACGTTAAACTGAAATATTTTCTTACACTTCGAACGTAAGAAATATGTGAACGTTTGTGTGTGTGTGTGGCTCAGTGGTAAAGCAACGACTTACTCTTTCAGATGAATACTTAGTGTAGTAGATCATTGTTCCGTAATCCAGTGCATGTGGTCCCTAGTTCGATCTCCGAACAAGTAAGCTTATGGTTTTTATTACTAATTGTCGTGCACTGTGGTCGACTTCCGAACATGGTGTCCGTGAGTTTTCTTGGTCTACTCATACATTCTCATTCTACTAAGTATTCATTCATTCATTTGTCTTAATCATCCGTCTCCCTCAACATAATGAGCATAATCATAGTACGTTAAACTGAAATATTTTCTTCCGTTTCGAACGTAAGAAATATGTGAAAGTTTGTGTGTGGCTCAGTGATAAAGCAACGAATTATTCTTTCAGATGAATACTTAGTGTAGTAGAGCATTGTTCCGCAACCCAGTGCATGCAGTCCCTAGTTCGATCTCCGATCAAGTAATCTTATATTTTTTTATTACTAATTGTCGTGCACTGTGGCAAAATGAATGCAGTCCCTAGTTCGATCTCCGAACATCGTGTCCGTGAGTTTTCATGATCTACTCATACATTCTCATTCTACTAAGTATTCATTCATTCATTTGTCTTAATCACCCGTCTCCCTCAGCATAATGGGCATAGTCGTGGTACGTTAAACTGATTTGAACGTATCTCTAAATTGAGTTTTCGTATTTGCTACGGAATAAGAACATCATATTGTGTTAAGTAATAGTTTTCGCAATCATTGAGACATCATGCCTTTCGTAGGAGAGAGAGAGAGAGAGAGAGAGATGAAATATTTTTAGTTTAACGTTCCACCTAACAGAATTTCTTCGTATTTCCACTCTTCAGTGAAAATCAACGTTGCCATTTTCTTTTAGCATAACATATTTGCAGGTACATTAGTGACAATACTACGCATCTCAGGTGTTTCTGTTTCATTTCGAATTTGAAAAAAATGTACTTGTCGATTTGCGACTTATCTCTTTTCGTACCGAAAAGTTTCTCGATACGTTGGCAAATGAATCTAACAGTAATAATTTTTTGCTTCACGAACTATGAGAATTGTCTGAAACAAAGAGAGATGTGTTCATGCCCTTATTATTATTATACTGAACACCTAATATTACCATCATCATCATCATCAGCCTTGGAGAAACATGAATCTAGCAAATTCCGAACTCGTTATCTTTCTTTTTTTTTAGAGTAGTTAACTGAATGTGTGATGATTGACAAATCTGAGGCACGGATCGCCATTAAGTTGCAGCACTTGCTTTGTACAGGATGCATACGAAGAAGCTTCAGCATTTGAAAAACGAAGTAGTGATTATAAATCCTTTACCACTGAGCCACCACACTCCTCAAACCTAAAATTTAATATGTTTGTACATCATGTAAAGACCCCCCGGAGAAGTAAAGATACGTCCCACAAATATGCCCTTTCTCGGTAATAGGACATATGATTAAGACAAATGAATGACGAAAAAATAATAGTTGATAGAATGACAATGTGAATAAACGTTATATCACAGAGTCATCATGCATCCTGAAATCCATTGAATTTGTGAGTAGAAGAACAATACACGTACTAAAAAGAAAATATACATGTTCTTCTAACCTGGCATAATTGCTTTAGAAAAATAACAAACATAAAAATAAAAATATAGGAATGAACAAAGTAGAAGTAAACAGGAGAACTAATGCTCACAGTTTTTTTTGTTTACCTCAATTCCCTATTAACATGAACTCGGATTGAGGCAGGAACCCAAGCACCAGAAGTAATCACTCTACCCAGGCCCTTATCCGTAGGGATGACGAGCGCCCCTAAAATTTTCACGGTAGGCTTGCAAATGAACTAAAATATGATTGAATTACGTCTCTCCTAAATTCTACTCCCCTCTCCCTACATGTTTGGACTGGTTGTTGCCAATCTACCATTAGGACTTAATCATTGATCCATCATGACCGTTAAAAAAAAACTAAATTGTGATTACTCATCTCTCAGTTACGAATAGTGTCAGCGTACTTTCCATTGTGATAATACCAAGGAGACAGTAGACAGTATGGCTAGTGAGGTAATGCTTAAAATTACTAATATTTGGAGAACATGGGCCCATGATTAGCAACCAAAATTGGCATGTCCATGCTCCCATTTCGAAAATTTTGTTCCAACTGGACCTGATTCAAAATGTTAGTGGGTTACATTAGATAGTATTTGCAAAGATGTGATGTGCACAAGAGTAACATGTCATCTTTTCTTAGAAAATTAATTACTTTCAAAACGAAAGTCTAACATTAAAAATGAATCGAATGACTTCATTAAAAGATTGAAATCTATTGTACATATTCATCAACATCATCTTTAAACATCGCAAGTTTGCTTTTTTTTTAAAAAAAAAAAAAGAATGAACTACATACGTGTGAAGATAAATATTAAACCAAGACATTCATCAACAAAAGTGAGAAGTGTTAACTTGATGTTCTGACGTAATGCTGAACGACAAAAGATAGCATATATTTAAAGAAACACTGACCTATCCTATATACAGAAGGAGTAGCAATGTGATATTCTGCGATATAATACATGATGTATTTTTATATAACTCTGCACATGTTAGGAAAATGAACTGAATAGTTATGTAAGAGGAACTTCATTTCAAATTCTATTTTAAAACAAACAAGAAAAGCGTAATTCAAATGATAATACGTATAAGAATTTAAATAATCACTATCTATAGCAATTAGGTATCACATTAGAGGTGATTAAATTCTCCATTCATTATCAATTCTTCGAAAAACTTAGTCTAGAAGGACTAGGTTTGATTATATAAGACGTAAATCTACAGCCTAACGTGGAATTCGAACTACATTATCTATCATGGTGAGTCGAACTCAGGTTTCCTATAATATAGGTACGTACATCCACGAAAAACAATGAAATAATTAATTCCAATACTAATACTATCTACGATACGAAAATATCAATTAAATAAGCACTGTAATAATAATCAAAACCACCACTATTAAATTATATAAATACTATACTTATAAAATGATTTCTTTCCGTAATGTTAAAGAGCAAGAAATAAAGCCCTACATATACTAGCAGTAATAGTAACTAAATAACTAGCTACGGAATATATAATCCAATGCTAATCACTATATTCAGGTAAATATTACAATTAAACTTCATTCTATTCTATAAGAATCAGAATATCTCGAGGCTATACGAAACATGAATCTACAGATTAACTCGGAATCCGTCAAGAGTCGAACTCAAGTTTCCTACATAGAAAGTACGTGCACTAAGTGATTGGACGCGAATATGTATTGCTTTCAGCAAGTAGCAAGAGATACATTCGGAAAACTAATGTCCTGATCAATTAAGTGATGTTGAATTTTTTTTACATGAACAAAAGAGACCAAACTATATGCTTCTATTGTGCTGGTGGATTAAAAGATTGGACTGATAACGGTGCTCCATGGATAGAACCTTTGTGGTGGACAAATACCGTGTACGTGTATTTCCTCTGGTTTCTGAAGCAGACATAGCTGTGGGACGTAAAACTCAAAGAATTCAAAGAACCTTAATAAATGTTATTTGTTGTGTTTTCGTACAATTACTTTTATCAATTTGTATATGACTCATGTAACATTAAAACAGTGTTTGGGATTTAAACTTGAGTGAACCAGTGTTACTTACGATTCTCGGATGTTTTTGTATCATCTCGAATTTGAAAATGTACTTATCGATTTGATACTTGCCTCTTTTTGTATCCAGAAGTTTCTCTCGTTTTGTTGTCAATACTAGTTACCCTAGTAATAGTATTTTGAGGTTTCAGCTTTAGATCTTGATAATAAATCTTTCAATCCCCCTTCATTTCTACATTTTGTTTCTACTTTTATATCTCTGTAGTTATTAGATAAAACATAAAATGTGAACGTCATTTAAAAACAAAGATAGAGTAGGAATGTTGAAAGAAGCATTTAAATAAGAAATAACCTATCTTGTGAATCTTTGAATAAGAAGTTAAGAAAAAAATTCTATGGAATAGAAACATAAACCCTACTCACGCACACACGATGTTTGTACACCACAAAGTTCACTTCATGGGAACTGTGATTGAACCCGAACCCGTACACAACATTTGAGGTACAATTCATGTTCATTCCTGTTCTTTGTTTACTGTAATGAAAAGGTGTGTTCTAGGTCAGATCACCAGCATTCCTTAATATTCCGACTTTTCTGTAAATTTTGTCTAATGTGGACATCTTCCTCATCAAAAACTTGGGCGAACTAGTATTGCTCATAAGTCTCGGATGTGTGTGAATTAGTATTGCTCATAAATGTCGGATGTTTCTGTATTGTCTTGAATTTGAAAATACATCGTGTTCGTGCAATTACTATATCAATTTAAAGTTTTTATATATGCCACATGTAACATTAAAACAATGTCTGAGGACTAAAACTTGAGTGAACTAGTATTGCCTATGAGTCTCGTATGTTTCTGTTTCATTTCGATTTTGAATATGTACTTGTCGATTTGCGACTTATCTCTTTTCGTACCGAAAAGTTTATCGATTCGTTGACAATGCTAGTTTACCCAAGTAATAGTATTTTGAAGTTTCAGCACCTTGATAAATGTTATTCATCGTGTTCGTATAATTATTTTTATCAATTATGAAGCATGTCACTTATGTATGTGATAGTTTAAAAATACTTGTGCTTTAGACATGTAGACATATTATTATCGAAACGGCAGGGACTTAGTTGTCATCCTAGTACTATTTTCGTAAAATTTTTTTTTTTTTCATGCAAGGATTAGTTCAACCTTAAATCGTGAAGTACCAAATTCGGTCTCAGCTCCCTAAACAAAGTAGATTTTTGTGTACACAATTCTTATATATCATAAGTTAACGAATCTACTCTCCCAAATTAATAATAATAATAATAATAATAATAATAATAATAATAATAATAATAATAATAGTAATAATAATAATAATATTGAAACGGTGAATTTGGTACATAACTTTTCACAAAATTAAGATTTCCTGTTCGAAGTGATTCTACCTAAGGAACGTCTGAGATGATTTTTCGTTTCGTTTACTTTTTTTAAAATGTAAAACTTCCAAACAAATGTACAAGATTAAATCTAAAGCTAATAGCTCTCTCTCTCTCTCTCTTTCTCTCTTCAATTAGATTTTTATTGGTGAATGAATTCAAATACGATTTTTAATACAACGTAAAATATTAGTGAACTAATGAATGATACATAACCGGAAATGTATAAAATATATCACTTTCACTAAAATCACTACACTGAAAAAATATTTTTTTTCTTTTCATAATAATGAATTCAAATACAATTTTTGCATATAACGTAAAATATTACTCACTAATGAATGATACATTTTTCAGAAATGTATAAAATATAACACTTTAATAAAATCACTAGACTGAAACATATGTTTTCTTTCTTTGCGTGTTTCATTTCACTATTGGTATAGTAAACTTGATAATGCATATTATTTTCAGACAGTTAGATATCCTCTTGTCACTCAATTTACGTCATAAAAATATATATCACTTTCACTAAAATCACTACACTGAAAAATATTTTTCTTCTTTTTTTATCAATACATATCCATCTCATCGATATCATCCACAGATTGAGTATCAGTTTCCCCCCACCATGATTGTGTTTGAATTCTGGCAAATAATTCATCCCTGATTGCTTCTATAATTTTTTGTTTACATAATACTTTCATTTCCAATTTTAATCTTCAACCATCAATGTTTATATCGGCGTCCTTCTTCAAAGCCGGAGATACAATCGGAAAACTATTGTTCATTTCACTAATAATATTTTGTTCATTTACACAGGTATGAATTGCCTCAAGCCCAGTACATGCAAGGCATTGCGATTCTACATGATTGCGAATAGTCACTGTACACAATTGAAAATATTCACGTACCACCTCAATGCAAAGTTTACTTTTTTTTACAGCATGCTCAATACACGGTAATATTTCCAAAAAATGAAACCATTCGCTTGAATTTAAGTATACACTGTTTCGAGAAGCATGAAGTGTACCTTTTTTCTCTATTATAACTATTTTCTCACCCATCAAGTTTCGCATCAGCAGTTCATTATTTCGTCCAAGAGAATGTATAGATGTAATTTCAACTTGCGAATTTAAATAATCCGAAACAAATGGGATCAAATGTACAAGTTTTTCCTACTCCGACAAATTTAACTCGACTCCAAAAATAATTCCTTTACCAATCCGGATCACTGGCTCAAATGTATCACTATCCAAACCGATACAAATTAATTTTGTTTTCATTGAACTAAGTCCATATTGGACACTTAACAGCAAACACTCTTTCTTAGTCACCATTGTCGTTGAACAAATAGTCATGGACATGTTACTCCAATAGCTGAACAGTACAGAATAATGTCACTATATACACATATACACACTCATGTTTGTCTGAGCACACGTGAAAGGGAAAAAAGGATGAGAATGAAGAAGAAGTCGATAATCATGTACATGTCCATACACTTACGATGCGCTCAACTCTGTGAATTCAATATCGTGCATGCTATGTCCCGTTAAATTAATCTTTTTTTCCCTTTGTATATTAAACAAACGTTTCCACTTTGCAAATATATTAATAATGCGCCATTATCTGCTTCTACTTTTTCAGTAAATCGTCCTGGTAGATCACTTTTTGTCCTGATTCAAAAGTCACACAAACCTTCTTTCTATATACGGTTGTAATTAATTTGCAGTCTACAATACGATAGGTTTTATTAATTTGTAAGTCTTGTAATTTTGTAAAAGGTACTAACGACGCTGCATTAAGTTTAGTTAATAAATTCATTGACGATGCCATCTTTAACTAATGGATTATGTGTTCACTCTCGAAGACGTATTCTATATGTATGACCATTAAATCACCTTGCCCTCATTGTCTTAAGAATTCGCAGGATGCCTTTCTTATCTCTCGGAGGAGATAATAATAAAGGACTCTCCTGCGTGAGACACAAAACTTAATACATTCACACAAGATTCAAAATTTCATACAGGAAATCAAGCTCATCGATTTTTCTTAACATTGTGTGAGAACATGATGTGTTAAGAAATCCCACGAACAAAGATCATTTCTTTGATCACATAGGAAGTAAATCGTAAACGAAATAAGCTGAATTGCATAAATAATGAAATTTGCAACTAAGTAAGTTAACGAATAGTGTAATGAGAGAATTTGCTTATCATGAGTAAAAAAGATTTATTACACTAATTTTACAGCTAAAAAAGTGCTAATGCTATATTCATGCATATCAATTATTTATTAACTTGAGAAAGGCCTACGACTAGATTATGTGGGAAACAAAATTTAAAATACCGAAAAAAGTTATTTAAACTAATTAACATATATTTAAATGAATCTAAAAGTAATAAATGTTTCTTCACGAACTATGAGATTGATCTGAAACAAAGAGAGATGCGTTGACGCCCCTATTATTATACTGAGCATCTAGACTAGTAATACATGAATTCAAAATTTGTATGTGATGTCTTGTACTTCCAAGTCGAGTTGCCATATTACATGATTTAATGGATATCTTCCGATTAAAGCCTTAATTTACAACAGTGAAAACAGAATGAATCCTTTTTCTATGACTTTTATAAGGAGTTTTGTTCGACATTGGATCTCATAAATTTTTGTAAAGTATCGTTGATCTTGCTTCTCGATGTATTCTATCTCGTCTCGAGAATGAACTATATCATGACGGACGTACCCTCGCCACAGAATTAAGATTTCTTGTTCAAAGTAATTCTACTTAAGGAACGTCAAAGACGATTTTTCGTTTCTTTTATTTTTTATTAAAATGTAAATTTCCAAACCTAGCCATAAGAACAGAAACACGACTAAATGTAGAATGTTACACATATTGATCGGGAAAATAATTGTGTGCAACGATAAAGATGAAATCTTTCAGTTTAACGCCCCACGAATATCTCTTTTAGGCTAAGATGAAAGGATGATTAAGGTAAATGAAATGATATTATGAGATGAAGCGGAAATACCAAATGAGAATCAACGAACACGATGTTGTCCATCACAAATTTATTTAATGTCCTACGATTATGCCCATTATGCTAAGGCACCATGAGCTAATATATTCGGTAGTCGAACTAGGGAACCCCATATACCAAATGTGAGCAGTTTGCCGCTGTACCGTCTGCTCATCTTTTCAGCACCTCAGCTGATCAAATAGCTAACACGGACATATGGTGAGCGTGGTCGTGAGTTCGATTTACGGATGGGAGAGCATTGGAAGCCAAAAATAAAGCAAGCTTATTATGATAACTGTTTTCAAGAAACATATGAACTTTTCCAAGCGAATAAAATCTCCCCACCTTTCCCCTGCTACATTTAATATCCTTATTCAGTTTCACATCTGAAACAAAGTTTCATTTCCTTATTCACACACATTATTTGATAGGTGTATCAAAATAGAATCTTTAGTAAATCTTATCTATCAAAAAACTTATTTTGCACATAACTCAGCGTTTTCGCATTCAGATTACACTATCTTCAGTCGCACGTGAGTATGTTCGTATGTGAAGACGACAAAAAACATATATGTAATCTCAAATGCTGTATACGTTTGAAAATACGATATTCACGAATCATGCAATGCGATATTCCCCTGAGCAACTAAGGTCTATTCGATCAAAGAACAGTCTGCAAAAAAATTCTATTCCCATGATCACTTACAAGTGAATTCGTGAGAATGCCAAGACCAAATTAGATAAAGCAAATAGTTCACGCCTTTAGTTCATAACCTACAGGCATTTCGCGGGGCGCAGTCTTTTGTGCTATGGGAATATGTTATAACGCAATATCTCATCACGGCTTCAACATAAGTGATTTTAACTATTTGTCATACCAGACATCATCATGTCAATATCCATATAATACTCTTCACATACAATAAAATCGACCCTGCTGATTTGAGCATACACATTTTTTCACCCTACGTTTTCAAAACATTATTATATGCTATGAGAAGCTTCTGCTACCAATACGTTTTAAAACAACCATGAACTGCAACAATCGTCTTATCAACTCAATTTCCTGAGAAGGTTCCAGACGAAAATTTTCCAGGCGTTTCGTGAGAATAAGACCAGGTCAAAATCCTCAAGCTCTTCGCAGAAATCTGGGAACTTCTATTCTTAGCATTACAAGATGGGTTTGGGAGGCTGAGGGGGAATCTAGCTACCCAATACAAGACGACTAGAAAAAAAAAGACGAAAAAGTTTTTTTTAAATAACATCTAATCGATATGCGGGGCACTGAGGCTCAGTGATAGAGAGCTCACCTCAAGTTGGATTACTCGACGAGCAAGCATTCAATACTTTAAGACAATGTTCCTCTGGGGAAATCGGTTGCAATGATGTGCAAGTCTGCCGAAAATGTTTATACATGTCCCATACACTTACGAAGAACTGCGACCCTTGGGGGTTCGGGTTCGATTCTTGGTGAGAAAGCATTAAATATTTTCAGGCATTAAGTTAATTCGATCCTTTCTGTCGTGAAAACGAAGTGCTATATACGTGAAATTCTTATTTTTTTCATGCGAGGATTAATTCAACTCTAAATCCTGAAGTACTGGTCTCGCGTTAGATTCCGATGAGAGAACTTTCAAAATAAAAGCATATTTAGGGTTCTGGTTCGATTCTTAGTGAAAGAGCATTAAATATTTCAAGACATTAAATTATTTCGTTCCTTTCTGTCGTGAAACGAAGTGCTATATACATGACATTCTTTTTTTTCATGCGAGGATTAATTCAACTCAACGGTCATTAAGTACAGGTCTTGCGTTTGATTCCCGTGTCCTGGTTCGATCCTCGATGAGAAAGCATTACACATTTTAAGGCATGAAATTAATTCGATCCTTTCTGTCGTGAAAACGAAGTGCTATATACGTGAAAATCTTTTTTTTTTCATGCAAGGATTAATTCAACTCTAAATCGTAAAGTAGTGGTCTTGCGTTCAATTCCGGTGAGAGACCTTTCAAAATAAAAGCATATTTAGTGTTCAGGTTCGATTCTCGATGAGAAAGCATTGAATATTTTAAGACATTAAGTATGCTCTTCGGTTTCCCAGGAGAAACGAGTCAGGGAAAGACGAAGACCAATCAAAATGGAGTGCTTCGATCACTGAATATCAAAGGATTGGGGGTAAAGGTCTACCCTATGCTATGCAAAATAGCTATTCAATACATAACGAAAAGACGAAAATCAATTAATCAATTGGGAAGCTTCGAACGTGATATTCAATCAATTGGGAAGCTTCGATCGTGATAACTGATAGGACTCTCATCAAGATCCGATAGCAGTCCAAGATTATAAGCATCCAAGACTATAAGCAAAGCAAAACCTGGTTCCCACAACAAACATAACGAAAAGACGAAAATCAATCAATCAATTCGGAAGCTTCGATCGTGATAACTGAAAGGACTCTCATCGAGATCCGATAGCCGTTCAAGAGTATGAGCATAGCAACAACGACGGCCGCTTACGTTCTTCGCAGGAGGGAGTGGAGGGGTTTGGGGGTTCAAATCACTAGCCAATACACGACAAGAACACGAAAAAGGCATGTTTTATCTTGTTTCTACTTCTGGTAGGCATCCAAGACTATAAGTATAGCAACAAACATTTTTCCATGGATCCTGTGGTAGCCGTAAAAGGCTATGAACATAACAACTAAAGGCTTGTCGAAACTTGCCTCCCAATTCCTGGAAATGGTATCGATTTCTATGAAAACAAGATCAAATTTCGCTGACTCGACCTTCTATTCAGCCTCTATTCTACTTGAAGTAAGTCCGGAAAACGCTTTCATTCCAACAAGTATTACCTACAATAACTTAGTGAGAGCATAGAGTCACTGTATCGGGATGCTTTACTGACCACCAAGGTAAAAATGTAATTCTAACTAATAGAATCACGAAATTGCACGATTCGTGATTCACAACGTTTAAATAAGATAATGGGTTTTATTAGGAACGCGGATTTGGAGCAGTAACTTTGTACTATAACGTGATTACCATTCCAAATAGCAACAACAAATGGAGTAGTTGTCACAGTCACTGTATTTGATAACCACCTAGCTCCTGTTAGATCACCTTGACTTAAGAGTCCATAAATAATCATACCAATCAATAATGTGGGACTTCGGAAGGGTATTCAGAGCTACTTCTGTCGCATAGCTTCGCAAAACATGGATAAATTAATCAAGTAAACACCTGGATTTGTGAAGTTCTTACCAAGGATTAGGATTGACATTTCATTGAACATAAAAATACTTTATAATTTTTTCTCAGTGGAAACAATAATATAAATGTTAGAACTTCCTTATATGAGCAATGCAGTTTATTTTTAGAACAAGTTCAAACAAACTGGATTTTGTATTGGTCCATGTCTTTGAAACAAACATATGGAAATTCAGTAGTATACCATGCTTTTGATAATTAATGACACCCCCACACACGAACACACACACACACACACCCCTGTTTGTCTACCCTACAAAAGGCGTATGCGAGCTGGGCCATAGGAAAACCGAGAATCCATTCATATCTACTTTAGTATTGAAGCTACTTTCCTGATACGTTTCCAAAAGTTGCGTCGGCAATAGAGCTACGTTCCCAGAGGCATCAGAATGCAATATCTCGTCCATGACTGGATGCGTACAAATGAGAACCCAAACCAACTGGGTATTTGCAAAACGAGTAACTGTAACAAACGAAGACACTAACAAACAAACAAGGATAATGTGTGTAAAATGTGTAAAATGCGAGTTCAGTGAGTAAACTTGAGCAGTGCGATTAGAACAATTGCTTTAAACACTAGTTAACTTTGTAGCAAATGAAACACATGGATTAATGCTGTTGACTTTCTTGGGTCTTCCAGTTTCTTTCCACATTTCCTTTCCACCAATTATTTCATAATCATTCAGTCTCATTAATCACCCGTCTGTTATAAGCTATAAAGTATAATCAAGGGATATAAAACTAGAAATTTCATTTGATTTCAAATGGAATAGCACATTGATTCAATCCCCGAAGAAGTTAGTTTGTGGTGAACAACATAGTTTCCATGGGTTTTCTCGGAGTACTCCCATTTCCTTCCAGATTCTCATTCCACTAGTTCTTACATTGTCATTCACTTATCTTAATCACCGCCTCCCTTAACCTAACGGCATAACGTGGGACGTTAAACTGTAAGATTTCATTTCATTTTGAAATGGAATGGCGAGACTAAAGTAGTGTTATATCTGTTTGTTTGTTCGATGAAGGTTAGTGTTTCTTTTCAGCACCGAGGCTGTAATAGACGAAGACTTATAGGTGAAGGTGGAATCAGAACCACTATAATAGTTCATATTTTATTAATGCTACCATGAGACTATGTGACCAAAGAAGGTCATGCTAGCTACAAGACCAGCGGGAGAACAATATTATATGCCTACAAGAAACACGAAACAAGATACATTCTTCATACCAGGTAGGAGACCCGGATTCAATTCCCGGCGGGAGCTCATGTGGTTTGGATTCAATGTTAATGAGTAGGTCAAGTCTCATATAGCCTCGCTGCTGAAAGGGACGTTAAATTCAAAATCAACTTAACTCAATTATTCATACCATCGAATTTAATATTTTTGTTATAACGTGGAAAATGAAGTACTTAACGACAAGAATACTGCAAAACAAGATAGAATATAAAACAATAAAATGCAGTAAGTTTAAAATTGTCAAGGAAAGGATTTTAAAAGGTTAAGACATTATCATGTTACTTGCGTTAACACTTAGCAACAACACACAAATATACTATTATACTATTGAACTAATATACTATTATTTCATATACTATGACTAATATACTATTGAACGTCGTAATCTTGTATCACTTAAAATTTCTGTTTCTCTGAAATATTATAATATATTTGACTAATCCTATCAATTTATCTATTTTACTGTTTTAGCCGTAGTAACTATGAAACAAACCATAGCTTATGCTAGTATGCAATGTTGTCAATTTTAATGCGAATGGTTAGCAATAATCTGTGCGTTCACTTTTTTGATAACTTTTTCATCCGTTTGTCTTGACATATTTACAGTACTCTTACAGAATTTTTTCTACTTCGATCTCTCCATGAAATCCATACATTTGCTCCCAAAGGATTCAACTGTTAATTTAATGAGAGAATAGCGGGACGATTTGAATCCAAAATTAGCGACTAACAAAACTTGATCCGTGCCTTCTACGTGTGCACCATTCTTCTCTCGGTTTTTTGTCTTACCGGCATGCTTCAAAGAATCACTGACCTTACCAGGTATTGCGAAACTCAAATGCTACACAATGCTTCGTATAAGCATTATATAACTACCTATGAAATTTCGTAGTTGACTTTCCCAACTTCAGGGAACAAAACCTAACTGTAACATTCTATTCAATAATAATAATAATAATAATAATAATAATAATAATAATAATAATAATAATAATAATAATAATAATAATAATAATAATGTGTAGCTCTATTACTGCTCGACCACTGACATTTGCGCTAGGCACTTGATAGACATATACTTTCATTTGAGTTGATTTAGAGTTCAGCAGCGAGGATATATGAGACGGGACCTACTGATTAACGTGGAATCCGAACCACATGTGCTCCTGCCGGGAATCGGACACGGGTCTCCAACTCCAAAGGCGCGCGCAATAACCGCTTAGCCACGAAGAAACTCATAGACATATTTGCTTTCGGTGCAGTTTTCATTTCTCTTTTGCAAAAACTTCAATTCGGTATATTATTGTCGCACTGTACTTGTATATACATAAATATACTACCTCAATCTCGAATAATTACAGGATAAAGTTAATGTCAACTTAGCAGTACCTAGACAAAATCCTATTTTTCAATATAATCCTTCCGCTCCGCTATTACATACTTCGATATCACTACCACAAATAAAGAAAGAAGATCACAAGTCTAACTTCAACGTCGTAGAATCTCCAAACCAGCAGAAAACTCCTGACAATTCTTTGAAGTATAGATAAAAAATTAAATTGGTGTTTTTGATATCCTAATTTAGACCAGTCGCAGAAACAGGCCATTCACGAGTTATTATACAAATATAAAAATATTTTATACACTCCGAACGGCATTGGACATTATAGGGGCTACAATCACAAAATAAGAATCTCTAAATCGGCAGTGTTCCAGAACAAATCTCCATGTTCCAATGCATGTTCGAGATCAGGCAGACAAATTCAAGAACTCATTAATACTAGAATTATACGACCCACAGTCGATAATAACTTCACCTCGCCATAGAATATTTTCAAGAAACTAAATACGAACGCCTTTAGAATTATTTTGAATTTACAGCAGTGTAAAACATACATATCTATGGGTGCCATGCCAGTAAACTGAATATGTGTTAAACACTTTGAAAGGCAAAAATACATAACGACCTTATATCTCTCCTCGAGCTACCACCAAATCTTGCTCCATCCGAAAAGCCCCTGACACATGACCTTCGAGGTCAATCACACAAGAAAATCTTACAAAATTCTCATATGTGTGATGGGTCATAAAACTAACGCAAGTTCTCTTAATTGCAGCTAGGATGATTTTACGTTGATTAACGAATAAGATCTTGTTGTCGATAACATCGTGCTAAAAGGCTACAGTTTTCAACAATAGCTATCGGAATTTTATTTTAAAAATTAAGAAATATTTGTGCTTCACTTAAGACAAATTTATTTTACTTAGAGCTGAATGCTCTCGGATATTTAGTATCAGGCAATTCTATTAATATCTCTCCAGGAAACGAAAAACACAGAATTCAAGATTCCATCAAAAGAGAATTTTGCAAAGTTTTACGGGCTTATGCTCCTACTTACTGGCACATAACAAGGATTTTGCCATGAAAATAGAATCTTTTTAACAAATATTTCCATAGCAATATTTGTATTTTTCAAATGATCTTATGGATTCTGTTCCTGGTGTGGGAGCTGTAAGGTTCTGTGCCTCAGGTGTAGGCAACTACCATAAAGCATGCTTCATTAATAGCACGTGTTTCCTGTTGAAAACATAATCACCAACAGACGGTGGAAAGAGGATACAAGAAAGACGCAAAGTTGGTTCCGAAGGAAATCGAAGATGGTCAACCCTCTCCTCACGAACTTCCCCTTCAGAGGACAGCCATAAAAGAAGATCTCAAATGGACAGAAGAATAAGTTCCAGTGCTTGTCGCTAATCTTCTTAAACTATTCCTGAGATCGTTTTGTGTTACGGAGATTTCCTCAAATCCAACTTCTGAAGCCGTAATAGGCAAAGGAGTATTTCTTTAACTACCTACCCCAGAGGCTACAATAAACAAAGAGATACAACTATACTATCTCCTGAAATTACGATGAGTAAGAAAGATATCCTTTAAATCACCACCCTAGGCCGTTGTGGGATAGAAGATTTTACCTTTTAATCTTAAGCTACTTATCACCATCGATTTCGGTAGAGGCAAAAACATTACGGCTAAGCTGCATGATGTTGCCACTTTCGTTGCAACCATAGCAGTGATCGGAGAATAAGCTAGCAAGTATTTATTTCAAACTAATTTACGGCTTTAAACTTGTTTCAGAGCCATATTGAAACGTGGGTCGCATGGATATTGCTCTCAATAGATTTGCGTGCACCGGAATATATTCACTTAACCCTCAGATATTTACAGACACAACTATCTGTCCAGAAACTTGATTCTTGTCGTAAGGTGATACACTAGACCTACCTGTGAACACCCACAATGTTCAACTTCGGTAGGGGTTGAGGAAAAGGGGGGTACTTCTTGTTTATCGTCTGCAGGGAATCTATGTTCTCCACATATGCCCGAGAAATCAGAATCTTATCGTTCATCAACTAGTAAAGTGCTCTCCATTAGTGAACAGTTATAATCATTGCCGGAAAATCGCAAGAGGCATTTAGCGTCACGCACCAGAACTGGGTAGAGTTCGATACCATATGAGGCAAATTGAAAGAAAAAGTGACTTCAGCAAACGAAGTAGCAAAGTAACGTAACAAGAAGCTAATGAACCACCACACGGACTACGAGAAAATATTAACAGGAAAGCATCACTAAATTCATAATTTGTGGTGAAACGTTCAATGAAGGCTGGGTGTAGTGTGAATTCTGCGATGGCTGGGTTCATGAAACGGCACCTCAATTAAATCAACAGATATCATTATTACACGTTACCATTGTTAGCTTCGTGGGTAGGTTTTCTTATTGTTCCTTCTATGTGTAGAATATGATGTTTTTCAATCATCTTACGTGTTCGTTAGTGCTCACCAATATTCCAAATATGTTAAATTTAACGATCTGTGTTGTCATTTGTTTATTTCATTATTTTGGAATTTATGTCGATATCTTCAGTTTGTTAATAAAGTTCACATTCCATATTTCAGGGTTATTTCGTGGCAATTTTATATCTTTTTACCAAGAGGCACTTCAATGTGTTAAAATGTCTGGGGCTACCTCATTTCCCATAAAAATGTAAACTAATACATGTTTATCTTGCCAGGTTTACTTTCAGAAAATGCTTAGCACTCTTGAGTTAGGTACTAATTTGTGCAAAACAAAAAGTTGGACACCAGTCAACTCCCCTCCTGAAATTGGAGGAAGCAGTGCTCCCTTACATCACTCTTCCGTCTTGTTACGCCACTACGAATTTATGATTCCTGATGCAGGGACGACCATGTTTTCAAAGATTTTGTATCCATTTAACACAAGCTGCTAGTATAGAACAGATAATTAGGCCCAAATGAAGATCAATAATACAGTGAGAGCAGCTAGATTCATTTTTTTCTACTCTTGAATAAAATTCACAAAACAAGGTTACTTCCCTTAACAGCAATGCTACATGATTTGCTATATCTATGCGATGTGCATTGTTAAATCAGTGTACAAAAGCTTTTTTTTCGCTACAACTGAATGCCGCAACAGATCAACGAAAGGTACAAAAATCTACCAAGACAAACTACAATCAATAGGTTTCGTTCTGAGACAATCAGAGGAAAATCTGGATGTTATCAACATGGTTGACTAGTATGTGGGAAATATTTTGAATATCAATGTTCAGCTAGGAGCGTACAATGTAGAAATTGCAACGAATATAATCATTTTGCACAATATTGTCCAAAAGGTATACAAATAGGTACATAAGAAGAATCAATGAGTTACCTGATGAAGACATTCAGAAGGAAGACAAGACCTTCATCCTTACTGAATGACAAAAGCATTAGATGACATAGAAGCAAATATGAATGTAGAAGATGAACGAAACTTTAGTTCAATGGAGATTTTATGTTAAGCTCCATTCAGGTAGCCAATACATAGAAGAAAATATGTTCACTGGTAACTAATCGAAGTTAGTTGGTAAATCGAAATTCAGAGGTAAAACATGAGAATCTTGAACCAGAAAATCGATAACAGAGGAATCAGGTCTGTAGACGACACACCGAAAAGCAGGTAGTAGAAACGGAATACCTTAATATGATTCAGGGAATACCCACTAGGTCAACAATAATAGAAGTAAAGAAAACAAATAATAGAAGTCCAAAACAACTATGATAAACAGGTGAGAATAGAAAATGAAGTAATGAAAGAAATAAACAGAAGAAAACAATACAGAAATAGATATATAGTGGAATAATAGTAGTAGATAGGAAGTAGATAGTGGAATAATAAGAACGTGTAAAGATCAAAGAGAAGGTGAAGATATAGAGTAATTAGTCAAGAAAAAAAGAAGAGGTTGAGTAGAAAGAAAAGTTATAAAAAGATGATGGAAGGAAGTCTGAAGAATTAAAACAAACCGCTGATTCACAGGAGAAGAGTCAGAAGGAAAAAGAATACGTACAAGTTTACTTCTGGCGCACCATTAGAAACAATTGTTAAAACATAATTCTTTCACTAATTTCCATCTTATTGCCCCCCTAAAAGGATTCCCATGGCGACAGGAAAATGCCTCACTTGGCATAGATAAAGTACAAGGATGAATAATTAAATATTACACTGCAAAAACACAAACCAACCTGTGCTGTGTGACCATTAAAAACACGAATGCTATCCACTTGGGCCATGGCAGAATAAAGCTGGTGGGCACGTACGCTAGAGCGGGGGTGCGCACGAAAGAGCAAGCCCGTCAGGGGCAATCGGGGCTATGTGCGCAAGCCAGGATAGTGGAAAGAAATGGGTTTTGTCAATGGTACGAATTTCACTAGCACTTGCAATGGTTTCGTACTAGTAACGTTGCACTTGTACACACAAAATACAGGTTTTGTACATTGTGCAAAAATATGCTGCTAGTAGAAAATAACATCAAATAGTACCATCTCTCAAATACACTTACTTATTATATCCGGCGTAAATCACTTGTAATCATTTTAGACTAGTGGCACTACACTTGTAAACCTATAATACAGCGTATTACTTTGTATTTCATTCTGTCGCCTGCAGATATTTGTTCCTTATAAACATGCCTTTTCATGCAAAGAATTGAATTTTACCTGTAAATAGTTCAAAATGTCGTGCGCCAAAGCTACACCTGACATAATAATGAGATACCGGGGAAGAGGAGGTCAAGAGGGAAAGAAGCTGCAATAATGAGAGAAAAGGGAGACGTTTTTATATGATGGTTATTAGTAGCGAAAAATACATTAATAAGTGTCATCTGACGAAGTAGAAGGAAAGAAAACAGAAAAAAGTTCTGATATAAAACAGTTGAAAATTTGTTGTTTATAGTTGAAAGATAAACTGTTGAACGTTTGTTGATTTCGACTCCTATTGCCTATTATTTCGTGTGCTTCAGGGGACCCAAAAGATTTTTTTCGAATATCGTAGCTTTTGATATGTTAATAGTATTGAGTGAAGTCGGCAGAATTATCGCGAGGCTGTTTGGCTATATGGTCTACGGTTTCCCAATCGTGCTGGGCAGTCGAAGAAAGCATTTCATCTCTTGCACTTGGTGTGCAGAGGACTGGGCACTTCCGTCTTCAACACAAAAGACTTCAGGAGATCAGGCGCCGTGTACAGCATAAATGGTCTCCCGGCATCCCTTTAATACAAATAAGACAGATGACAACAGAAATAAGACATTTTTTTTCAATAATACTTGCAAAGAAATCGAAAAAGAAAACTTGACATTTGAAATTTTGGAGATTACAGGCCGTGTAGGTATTCCGCTACGCCACTGAATATGAAAGCATCACCATTTTATTCTTCACACACAATTTAGTCATTCAATTTCGTGTTTAAAGTGCCTACGTGCACAAAGAGCAGAGGAAAATGCCTCGGAATTATGCTCAGATAGTGACAATTCCACAAAAAAATAACAGACTGTCAAACTGTAGAATTTAACGAAAAGCGTTTCCTGTAAAAGTTGTTTCTTTTTCAATAGTATTTTCAATGAAATCGAAATTGATACAACTTTACATTTGAAATTTTCTATTTGATCCTCCGTAGAGGTATTCCCTCTACGCCACTGGATATAGAAGCAACACCATTTGATTCTTCACATACGATTTGGTCATTCAGTTTTCTTAAAGTGTCTACGTGCACTACGAACGTAGAAAAACTTCTGTGCCGGGAGGACTTTTAGTAGCAATTAAACAACAAATAACAGACGTAGATCCAAACCGCAGAATTTAACGAAAAGTGTTTCACGTTAAAGTTGTTTTTATTTCAATAATACTTCCAAAGAAATCGAAATTTATACCAATTTCCATTTAAAAGTTTGGGCTTGACCCCCGTGGATGTATCCCGGCTACGCCTCTGGATATGGAAGTATCACCATTTTATTCTTCATATACGATTTACTCATTCATTTTTGTATGAAGTGTCTACGTGGAATACGAACAGAAAAATGCCTGTACCGGGTGGTCCGATAGTATCATTTCAACAAATAATAGACGTAGATCCGAAACCGTAGAATTTAACGAAAAGGGTTTCCCGTAAAAGTTATTTCTTTTTCAATATTTCTACTAAAGAAATCGAAATTGATAGCAGTTTCTATTTAAAATTTTGGGGTTGACACCCATGGAGGTATTCCCGCTACATCACATGGATATGGAAGTATCACGATTTGATTCTTCATGTACCATTTGATCAGACATTTTTTGTTTCCAGTGTCTACATGCACTACGAGCTGAGAAAAATGCCTAAGACTGGTGATCTGATACATCCTATATATATCCCCCTTCCCTACATTGCACCGTCAAACTAAAATGATAAGAGTCATCCCAGGTCCGAACTTTATCCATGTTGAAGATTTGAACGAGGTCGGTTTGGTGGTTCCAAAGTTATGAAGTTTTACTAGCATATATTTACCTGCTTCACTGGGTGAAATGAAAATTTAAATGCACAATTCCGTACATCATGTGTTTAGTACCCGTGAAATATGCTGTTTTTGTTTTGAATGGCATCGAATTAAAAGGCATCGGAATGATCATTGATCATCTCGGCGACCCGGAAAACCAAGAATTCGACACTAATATTAATAATTTTTGATCATTTTATTATCTGCCCCTCTTCCAAGTTACAGGGCTGAATTTGGTTTTAAACGGGATCAGATGTGTCATTCTTCATATCAGAGACCATAAAAAATACGGGTCAACATTAATATCGGAAAATTTTGACCATTATATATATATATATATATATATATATATATATATATATATATATATATATATATATATATATATATATATATATATATCCCCTCCTCCTCTTCCGTGTTGCGCGGCACGACATCGCATGACACTGGTCATCTCAGAGACCCCGGAAACTATGCATTCGACACTAATATGGGTTATTTTGTATCCGTTTTATGTATTTCACTTTCCCCTTCTTCTGGATTGGCTGAATTTGGATTTCAACAGCACCATTATAGAAGCAGCAACACGGATATAGAAGCAACACCATTTGATTCTTCACATACGATTTGGCCATTCAGTTTCGGTGAAGTGTCTACGTGCACTACGAAAAGAGAAAAATGTCTGTGCCGGGTGGACTCATAGTAGCAATTCAACAACAAATAACAGACGTAGATTTCAAACCGCAGAACTTAACTAAAAGTGTTTGCCGTTAAAGTTGTTTCTATTTCAATAATAGTTCTAAAGAAATCGAAATTGATACCAATTTCCACTTAAAATTTTGGAGTTGACCCCCGTGAATGTATTCCCGCTACGCCACTTGATGTAGAAGCATCACCATTTGATTCTTCACATACGATTTGGTCATTCTTTTTTCTTTTCTTTTTTCTTTTTCTTTTTTTTCTTAAGTGTCTGGGTGCACTACGAACAGAGAAAAATGCCTGAAATGGGTGGTCTGATAGTGGCAATTCAACAACAAATAATATAAGTAGATCTCAAACCGTAGAATGTGACGAAAAGTGTTTCCCGTAAAAGCTGTTTCTTTATCAGTAATACTTCTAAAGAAGACGAAATTGGTACCAGTTTCCATTAAAAAATTAAAATTAATCCCATTGATGTATTCCCGCTACGCTACTGGATATGCAGGTATCACCATTATATTCTTCACATACGATTTAGTCATTCATTTTTTGTTTGAAGCGTGCACGTGAACTAAGAACAGAAAAATGCCTGTACCGGGTGGCCTGATAGTAGCAATTCAACAAATAACAGATGTAAATCCCAGACCGTAGAATATAACGAAAAGTGTTTCCCGTTAAAGTTATTTCTTTTTCAATATTACTTCTAAAGAAATCAAAATTGATACCAGTTTCATTAAAAATTTTGGATTTGACCCCCGTTGGTGTATTCCCGCTACGCCACTGGATATGGAAGTATCACCATTTGATTCTTCATTTTTCATTTGTCATGAATTTTTTGTTTCCAGTGCCTACGTGCACCACGAGCTGAGAGAAATGCCTAAGACTGGTGGTCTGATACACCCAATATTATATATATATATATATATATATATATATATATATATATATATATATATCCCTTCCTTACATTGCACCGTCAAACGTAAATGATAAAAGTCATCCCAGGTCCGAACTTCATCCAAGTTGAAAATTTGAATGAGATCGGTTCAGTGGTTCCAAAATTATGAAATTTTACTAGCATATATTTACCCGCTTTGCTGGGTGAAATGAATACTTAAATGCACAATTCGGTACCTCATGTGTTTAGTACAGGTGAATATGTTTTTTTTTTTTTTGTTTTAATGGCATCAAATTAAACGGCATCGGAAAGATCATTGATCATCTCGGCGACCCCGAAAACCAAGAATTCGACACTAATATTAATCGTTTACTTTCATTTTATTATCTCCCCCTCTCCCAAGTTACGGGGCAGAATTTGGTTTCAAACGGGATTGGAAATGTCATTCTTCATCTCAGCGACCCTCAAAATTACGGATCAGACACTAATATCGGAAAATTTTGGCTATTTTTATATATCTCCCCCTCCTTCTCTTCAATGTTGAGCGGCACAGCATCGGATGTGTCACAGCTCATCTCAGCGACCCAAAAGACTATAAATTCGACACTGATGCTGGCGATTTTCGATCATTTTTATATCTCTTTCTCCACCTCCTTCAACTGGTAGGGTTGGTTTTGGATTTAACCGGATCGGAAATGTCACTGTTCATCTGAATGATCCCGAAAACTATGGATTAGACACTAATATTGGTCATTTTCGACCATTATTATATATAACTCCCCCTCCCCGTCAACCGTGCTGCGGCACATAGCATTAGAATTGTCACTGTTCATCTCAGCTAATCCTAAAGCTACGGTTTCGACACTAATTTTAGTCATATCCGATCATTTTTTAACGTTTATTCCCCTCCCCTACGTTGTATCCTCCCACTCCCCCTCCCTAACTATGAGGGCTGAACTTGGATTGAAACAGCGTCAGAAGTGTCACTATTTCTCTCATCGACCCCGAAAACTATGGATTCAACACTAATATAAGTCATTTTGATCATTTTTAAATTCTACTCCCTACGTTGCATCGTCAAAGTGAATAGCCTAAAGCAATCCCTGCCCCAAAACTCATGTATGTAGAAATTTTATTGAGATCGGTCAGGTGGTTCAAGAGTGATCAAGTCACAAAGAAGTCATTTTTATTTTTATTTTTACATATATCCCCCCTCCCCCTCCCCTATGCTGGCTCGTCAAAGTGACACGATAAACAACCCTCAAGGCCCGACCCTCATACATGTTGAAAATTCGATCGAGATTGATGCGTGGTTCAAAAGTTATTAGTTTTGTTAATTTTTATCTATAAGTGCTCCTCCCCTCCCCCTTTCGTATGATCTACCGTTAAAGTCAAATTACAAAAACGTTTCCAAATCCGAACCTCATGAATCTCGAAAATTTTATTGAGATCTGTCGGATAATTCAAGATTTATTAAATTACAAAAATAGTCACTTTCAGTCTTATATCAATTGATTTTTACATATCTCCCCCTCCTTCTCCGCCCTTACGTTGTTCCGCCAAATTTAAATCATAGAAACGACCCCAGACCTGAACTTCATCTATGTTGAAAATTTGATCAAGATCGGTCGAGTGGTTCGGGAGTTATTAATTTTTATTTTTTTATACCCCTCCCCTTCCCCCGTCCCTCAGTTCTACTATCAAAGTGAATAGGCTAAAACCAGCCCAACCTCGAACCTCATCCACGTTACAAATTGATCGAGATCGGTCAGGCGGTTCAGCAGATTTATAGTCACAAACATAGTGATTTTCGATTTTACCTATATAGATTTATCTTTATATATACACACCTCTCCCTCCCCTCAGTTCTAATAAAAACATTTTAGGCATAGGGTTATTTTTGCGTTATATTTATTATATCCGAGTTCTTACCGTGAATAATTCGTCTGCTAAATCTGCTAATTTTCTTTAACATTTCAACAAATACTTGATTGGCAACAATGGTGAACGCAGCAGCTGCGAGTTTGAATTGCTCTAGTTCCTGCTTGCAATACACACGTAGATGGCACTGCGTCGGAATACACACCGATCGAGAAACGAAATTTTTCAGTCTGAATACACACTTTTCACACACAACCGGCTGTATCCGTATAAACGAGCGGAGTCAAAAGAACTCGCGGGGGGACCCCTATAATGGTCCTGCACGCGTTAAAAGTAAAAAACTTTTCGAGCAACCACTAAAAAATGCTCGCTTTGCAAAACTTGCTCAGAGTGCTGCTCTGTAGCTGATCGACCTACAAAGATTGGCGGGTTCACCAACGCACACACACACACACACACACACATATATATATATATATATATATATATATATATATATATATATATATATATATAGGTTTATACATATTCTACAATTATCCATTTCAGTTGTGGTATTAAATAATTACTTTAAAATGTAAAAGAGAAATATCATTAACATACTAGTGATACTAAATGTAAATAATCAATATTTATGAGTATTGATATCGTTAGTTCTTTTTAATCCCATTTATTAGAAATATGTATAAATCCACATTACCTCATGTATATGTTAGGAGCTTCCGCGAATTGTTTTACTGCGTCTAAAGAAGAATAGATTATCCACTCTTTAATCGAAACGCCAAACGAAGTAGATATGTGAAACGGTCCAACTCTTGAAAGAGAAAAAAATAGATGTTATTGTTATGTGTCATAACAAACAAAATCATTTGCAGAATGCATTAATTTTGAATGACAAATAGTTTTAATTTCTAAAATATTAACAACGTCGAATGTGTCTAATACTATTTAAAGTCCTCCACTTAACCCTCGAGAAGTCGCGCTGAAAAAGTAACGCGAGTAGTCGCGCGCGGTCAAAAGGACCGCACGAACATAATGTGTTGCAAATATCGTTTTAAACATTTTTCTTGTATTAGAAACGTAATTTTGTATATGTTATGATTAAGAGGGAATAACATTTTTATTATTATAATACATTTCACAGTAATAGCTATTAGAGAAATCTACAATTAGACATGTCCTCTTTTTATTTCTCATTTGGAATAAAATGTTTTTTTCGTTAAGTATTTCTTTAGATAGATTGCACTGGTTTTATTGAAAATTCTAAATCTGATGATGATCTTTTGTTTTTATCAACTCTGGTTCGTCTAAAATTAGAAATGCAATAGTAAATTAGTTAAAAATATACTATATAAACATAACACTAAAACAAAGCTTCACAGCGCATTTTACATTGAATTAGAGTTCACTCGTAGCAAAGCGGTTAGCATACACGCCTTTGGCGTTGGACTTCCGGCTTCAATTCACGGTGTGGTTCGGATCCTTCGTTAAGCAATAGGTCCACGTCTTACATGGCCTTGATGCTGAAAAGGGCGCTAAATTGAAATCAAATCAAATTTACATTGAATTATTTTACGGTCCTGTTATTTTGAAACTTCCCCTATACAGCACTACATTGAATTATTTTAGGTTATCTTCAAATTTACACTGTTGTACACTTCGTCGTTGCTTATTTCGTCCTCTCCTGCTGTGACTACATTCGGGGAATCGCTGGTTATTTCTGGGTTTAAGATCTTCAGATTCGCTCGCAGACTCCTCACTTCACCTTTCGTGTTCACTTATATATATATATATATATATATACACACTTGGTATCAGTTTGTTAACTCTGTCGACCTCTTTTCCGTCCATTAAAATAATATTTATGTTTATAAAGCTTAAAACATCTCCAAAGCAAAGGTCACGTGCAGAGCGAAACACTGAGAAAAAACATTACACGGTTAGTCGCGCGCGGTGGAAAGCACCGCAGAATCACTAAACAATCACTAGTAGTTAAACTAAACAACGGATAACGGAGTGATTGAGCAGGAATGTTCGGGAAGGTGAGGGGGAAGATTAGCTAGACGGAGAAGTCTGTCGGACAAACAGGCTGGACACACGATCGAAAATAATTTCCCTGCGGTGCTTTTGACCGCGGCGCGACTACTCGAGGGTTAATTTCGTGTTAACAGTCTTGTATGCACGGTATGCCTTAGTCATTAGATGACGTTAATAGAAGGACCCACGGTGGCTCAGTGGTAGAGCGTTCACCTCTACTGCTTGTCGTCCTTGGTTCGATCCCAGCTCTCGGCAAATGAACTTTATGGTGGACAGACACCGTGTGTGTGAGTTTCCTCGGGGTTCTCCCGTTCCCTTCCACTTCCTTCATTCCACCATATCATTAATTTCTCATTATCACCGTTCCCTTTAGCCTAGTCGGCATAACTGTGGAACGTGAAACTTAAACATTTCATTTTTTCGTTAGTTCACTGTGATATATATATATATATATATGGAAAAATTAATAACAACTCCTTGGAATTTTACTCATTGATATGGATATCAAAGAAGTTTCTACCTAATGCCCACAAACATACAATGATTTATACATCAAATTAAAAGAAATGTTATATAGAACCCAAATTCACTCACAGAAGTCACGTGTCTTTACAGCAGTTAATGATATTCAACAAAATATGTGCGAAAGGAAACACAAATTCGTCATTTTAAATGTTTATTTAATGGAGAACTAAATATTGTTTTCAGTGAGTTCCCCGCTCAACAAAGTAATCCACGTGTCAAGCGTGAAGCATGGTTTTTGCTTCCTTACTTGTATAAGTACCCTGGGTTAAATAATTGTATCGTTCTAGTCGGGTTACTTTTACTGAAGGGCCGCGGTGGCTCAGTGGTAAAGCGTTCACCTCTGGTGCTTGGGGTCTTGGGTTTAAATCCTGCTCCCGCCAAGTGAACAAACACCGTGTGCGTGGGTTTGCTCAGGGTTTTCCTGTCTCCTCCCACTTTCTTCATTCCACCATTTCATTCATTTCTCATAATCATCGTCTCCTTTTGCCTAACCGGCATAATCGTGGGACATGAAATTCAAAGATTTCATTTTTTACTTTTACTGACAAATTTGAAGGTGATAATTTTACTCATAAATAGTGATTTACTGTCTATAAACAATTGATATGGAACATCGACATGGGTGAAACGTGTGACATGATGCCACAGATAGCCAATAGAATTAAAACATTAAGAGAGAGTGCAAAACTAATGGTGAAATAGTCCGGATTATGCAACTGCATAAAAATACGGTGGGTAGGCAGCTTGCCAAAACTCTGGAAGCAGGGTGCATATAAACTGGAAACACTGGCAAATGTGGTCGAACAATGAAATCTTAGACGAGACAGAACAGTACACTGCGACGGTCGAGTCTTGCAGAGAGATTTGAGTCATGAGCAAATCTTGCTAGAAGTTGGAGAGTAATATCTGGTGTCAACGTTTGTCGGCGAACAGTGAAAAACATCTTAAAATCAATGCGTTTGTGTTCACATAGAGCTGTCAGGAACCCATATTTTACATCGGAACAACATAAAAGTCGCGTAGAGTGGGCTAAAATTCACAAGCATTGGACAAGTGACCATACCGACAAACTGTAAGTGGTGATTCCTCACATCAAAATATGAGAACAAGTTCATATGAACCTATGGTGAAAAGAACATACTTTCAGATCTAGGGGCGTCCAAAATCGCGCAAAAGCCAAATTTTAACATGTCATATTTCGAAATCCAGAAACTGTGGATGGTTGTCCTTATCAACGTAATGGAAATCACGCATACATAATCCAAAAGTGCATATTTCGTAAATTTTTAATACAGGGTCAGTTCTTAAAGTAGTTTTTTCTTTTCTTTTTACAGACTGACGGCGGTTATTCCACCTGTTGTTGGTTGAGGTGGGTCTAAGGAAAGACAGGAAGCAGCGCCAGTCGGCTGCCCGCCATAGCAGGGTAAAGATCGCATCGTCATCGTAACCTCTGCGAGTGACCCTCGTCACACTGCGCCATGGCCAATCTTTTGGAACAGCGTTACGCCATCAAATGTTGCGTAATGCTCGCTGACAAGCGAGCAAAAGGACGTTCGGAAACGGATCTGCCAGGACCTTCTCGAAGAAGTAAGTGAAAAATCCAAACTTGTTAGACAATGCGGTGACTGGGGACGAGACGTGGACGTTTGAGTATGACCCTGCGACCAAACGTCAAAGCGCGGAATGGCACACCCGAAATTCCCCACGCCCCAAAAAGGCGCGCGTGACGAAATCAAAAGTGAAAAGCATGCTTAATTGCTTTTTCAATTCACAAGGAGTGATCCACAGGGAATTTGTTCCACACGGACAGACTGTCAATGCAGTTTTTTATCTCCAGGTCCTGGAACGGCTGAGGAAACGCATCGTACGCGTCCGCCCAGCCATCGCCAACTCCTGGCGACTGCATCATGACAATACGCCGAGCCACACAGCCTTCCGAGTGGTGGCGTATCTGGCCCAACATAACATTGCAACCTTGCCTCAGCCACCCTACAGTCCCGGCCTTCACCCACCAGACTTTTTCCTCTTCTCCCGCCTCAAAACCACCCTGGAAGGGCATCATCACGGCTCGGTGGAAACATTATAACAGGCCGTGACGAGGCAGCTGAACAGCATTCCAGTTTGCGCCTTCCAGGAAGCGTATGAAAACTGGAAATCCCGCTGGCAGCGGTGTGTGGATGTAGGAGGATCATATTTCAAAGAATATTAAGCGTAAGTCTTATTCCTGTCAATATCTTATTTTTAATTGACTCAGTCCTACTACTTTAAGGACTGACCCTGTAACTGTACAGGACATTCATTACATTGTGTAATTCTCATACATTCTCTGAATGGAGTTTTCAGATACACTCTAATTTCAAGCAGGGTCCAAAGTAAGCAGGAGGTAAGCCTTGACAGAAGTGGACATTAAATGCTTCGTAGGGAAGTCGGAGGTGTTAGGAACCGGCAGCTTCATGTCTCATTGTGTTCTGAATAACGTGTGATGCGATGTATTTTGTCACAGTATATTTCTCGTTTTCTTCACTTATAAGCGTGAAGGAAAACATTGCAGCATCCGTTCTCCCGAGTAAGAGAGACCTTGCTGCTGACATTCCTTAACACTTCTAACATCGCGAAAAAGTATTCAGTGTTCACTGCTATCAAGGTTTATCGTTCGGCTACTTCGGACAAGTCCTAAAGTCAGAGCATGCTCAAAATTCGGTTGATGGCGTACCTAGAAATACCACCCTCTATAGAATACTCTGTACACCCATTGGACATGAATGAAATATGCATTCTTGGCCTTCGTATGTGTGACTTCCTTTACGCTGATAACGACCACTATCCATATTTTCTCAAATTCGAAATAGGGCCTCTTGAAATTTGGCTTTTCCGCGAATTTGGACAGCCCTAGCTCTACAGCTATGCACTTTTCCCCACAGGAGCATATGAACTTTTTCTCTTATTTTGATTTTTAGGAATCAACTCTTACAGTTTTTCGGTATAGTTCATTAACACCATGTATATATATATATATATATATATATATATATATATATATATATATATATATATATATATATATATATATATATATATATATATATATATATATATATATATATATATATATATATATATATATAAGTGTCCAAAATTTAAGGATAATGCAAGAAGTTGAATATAAAGCCTGGAAAAGGCATCGTGCGCTCACGAATTGTGGTGGATGGTGTGTATTACTTGTGAAGAGTGTTCAACCGTCTATAACAAACGTCCGCCTGGCTCCCATGGGAAGAACGCAAACACTCATGCTTGGATTCGAAATAGGCGAATTCCGTGTGTGCAATATATAGAGCGTTGTAGTGAGCAAAGAATACTCTGAAGTGAATGTGACAACAGATTAATGGAATATGGCACAAAGACATAATTTTGATGCATTTGCCAAAGGTCGGATCATCGGGTGCTTGGAAGAAGGTGACACACAGTCAGCAGTAGCACGAGCCATCAATATGGCACAGTGTTGTTTCTAGGTTGTGGAAACATTTTATCCACACCGGAGACAATAACTGTTGGCCCGGTGGAGGACATCCACGAGTGACAACTCCACAAGAGGACCAATACTTATCCTTAACTGTGCGTCGGAATCGGACGATTCCTGCAAGGCAAGTGTAGCGTAGTTTGCAGCCGCCTCAAGAGTGAGAGTGTCACGCCAGACGGTGTACCGGAAACTGACTGCCAGTGGTCTGTATGTCCGATGATCTGCAACGTGCGTTCCACTGACTCAGGCACACAAAAGGAGCCGTTTACAGTGGAGTCGAGAACATCACCAGTGCACACGCAACGACTAGGGCTGCGTTTTGTTCACGGATGAATTCCGATTCAGTTATTAGAGTGATTCCCATCGCACTTTGATCTGTTGAACACAGAACTCCCTTACATTCCAATCAGTTAGTTCTACGAAAACACAATATATACTTTTCCACTCAACACACGCTAAAAATATCAATAAATCCACAATAAATCTAAACGACCCAACCATACAGCCAGTCAACGAAACAAAATGTTTAGTCATCATAATAGATGAGCACTTTAGATGGCGTAGTCATATTGAAGCAAGTATAAACTAAATTCGAGGTTATATTCTCTAAGAGTGTTAAGAGACACTAACTCTAAAAGGCTTAATACAATCCGACTATGGGTCCATATAGCTATCATAAAGTATGGCATCCTGTTTTTGGGTAACACAACTGAAAGCAAATCTATATTTATTAAAGAAAAACAGGCTATCCGTACCATTACAAACTTACATTACACTACAAGTTGCAAATCATACTTTAAAAAATTAATGATATTAATAGTTCCATCTATTATATATATGAAGCATCCGTTTTCAGTCTAACTCAAAATGAAGATGAAGTGATAGGTCATCATTACAATACTAGAGATCAAAACAAAAAGTCTTACTTTACTAGATTATCATTGGTACAACAGGGCCCCAGACATATGGCAAATAAAATATTCAATGCTTTGCCCAATCACATAAAAACAGATAAAAACCTGAATAAATTTAAACAAAACTTAAAAACGTATCTAATAGGGAAAGAATGTTATACTGTTAAAGAATATCTAGAAATATATGTATAAGAATACAAAATATTTTATCTATATGTATAATAAGTTTGTAAATCATATTATGTTTCTTTTATAAACTTACATAAATACTATGTACATGTGAACTGAACCCTCCAAATACCATGTACTGGTTAGATGGAGTAAATAAATTGAACTGAAATGAAAGCCATCGGTACGATGGTAGTGACGTACTGGTTTGGGCAGGCATTATGATGAACGGTCGTACTGACCTGCACATCTAAACTGGGTTTATCTATACACAGACGTACAAAGACGAGGTTCTGCATGCCCATGTTCGGCTTTCCAGGGGCACAGTTGGCCCACAGTTTCTGTTTATGGATGGCAATGCCCGTCTCCATTTAGCCACACTGTTGGAAGAATACCTAGAGACGGAAGACATCCAACATATCGAGTGACCAGCGCGATCTCCTGACCTAAAGCCGATTGAATATAGTTGACACGTATTAGGAAGATGTGTTGCCGCCTTTCAGGACACACCAAGAGCTCTATACTGCTCTTTGCGCGGAGCTGAATAAGCTACATCAAGAACTCTTTAACAACCTCATCCTAAGGATGAAACGTCGTTTCCAGATATGACAGTATGGCTGTTCGCGGCGACCATATCCCATATTTTCGATGCCACCAGTGCGTCTCACAATGTTTTTGTTGTATGTGTATTTTGGTACTAAGTTTTCTGTTTCTGCTGTGTGACTTCTTCTATCATGTTTTCCTCCAAATTTGGCCTGTTCCGTGTTAGTGTGGCCTTTACGTGTGATATGTTGATATGGTGATTCCAATTAGTGGAATAGGTTCGTCGTGCTGTATGTACTAGAACAGTCATTATTTTTAAGTTTTGGACACCTGTATAGTAGGGTGGTCCTTATATATATGAGGAAAATTTCTCAATAAAGCAACTTAGTCTCTGATCCTCTCCAAACTTGTCTTTTCATATAGAAACAATATGTGCAAAATATTATGTGATGTTCTTGATATTTAGAGGTGGTTCAACAATGTTAAAGTTTTAATACGTAGAAGTCTAATGCTAATTGTTCGAGTATTCTATATGTTTCACGCAGTCAGCTATTGATAGATAATAGCCTCTACTGAATTATCACAAAACAACATATTCCGATTGTAAGTAACCCCATGCAGATTTGCAATCACTGATTCTGATGAACAGTTGATTTCCTTGCAATAGGGGACTTTTCCTGTGTGTGTTCGATCGCATACTATAATAGTTCTTCAATCTGAGTGAATTGGTTCTTGTATTCGAGCGACACTACGCTCTGCATAATCATTTGTGGTTGCTTGTGATCAAAGAATTATCTCAGCATCCTTAAAGCCATCCCTATTGAAAAGATAAAAAATAGCGTCGTCGTGATTGGGGGAAAATGTGAAGTCGCTATACTTTCGATTTAATATTGAATGCTTTTGTAGTTTTGATAATTTAACCAAATATAAATTAAATCAATGAATTTTAGAATGCTAGCCTCAAATGCTTATGTTATGGATAACCAATTTGTATCGGACTTCCGAAGAAACGTTAAAAGAAATTTTAGTGACTGTGTCAATAGCTACAACTCCCAGTCACGACTCCTCTTTCCTGGTCTCTTAGTAGAAATAGAGAAACAAAGGGTGAAGAAGAGAAAGAAGAAGGTAGGAGAGAAGATGGAAGGAAAAGATTAGAGGAGAAGGAATTACTGTATAACTATGGGAATACGGTAAAGGAGCTAGAATCGTCACTGAAAGGTAGACTGTATCATAAACGCTATTGCTTGATGATCAATATTGAAATGATTTGGGAGAGACACATGTTCACCCATACAACCCCGACCTAGTTCCAGGCAAATGTACCAGTGGGAGTTGCCCCAACCCAGCCTGGGTGACGAGAAAGTTTACTTTTATCATTTGTCTATTGTTTTCGAATGACGGTTAACCAGTACCCAGTCTTGGCCTTTCTCCCAGAGCCGATTGAGATTAGTTTGGAGTTTATCCTTCATGGCCTTCGTCATGCATTACAAACACCATTACAATAAACCGATATTAATGCTACAGCTTAAACTTAAAAATTGTCACTCAGTCACACATACACATACACACTCGACAGCGTATGAAAATGGATAGAATATTCTAAAGGAAACCATCTAACTACATTTTACTATACATTTAATTACATTTATATAAAAAAGGGAAACAATGTTAACTGTTAAGGTCATATTTATTACATATTTTTAAAAAATGCGGCAATATGCATACTAAATTGAACAGCAACGTCTCAATGACACACAGACACAGATGCTCGAGTGATAAGCAGCTTGTGATTGTGCCCCTGAAATTATGTTATTTAAGTGGGTTTCCAGCAAAGTGTGTGCATGAAATGTGGCATATTACAACCACGTAAATACTAATATTAAATAGAATAATAAGTATTCAGTATATATACAAAATTAACTAAAATAATGCAATTAACTCGTGTCTGGAATTCGCGAGGAATGTAAACAAACAAACGACAGTCGAAATCAACGTTGCAAACCCTAAGTTAAAAATTGTTGGAACACAATCGAGAAATCGAAACTATCGTAGTTTTATAAAAATGAGTGTCTGCGGAAAATGTCCAAAATCCGTCTCCAGGTTGGACAAAGATATGAAAGTGAGATGTACTTCCTGTAATAATCTGTTTCATTCTAAATGCGCAAATTTGAAAGAGGATGATGTTAAATCAATAATTAATTCTGATAATCCGTGGCGATGTGATACATGTGTAAATATTCGAAGGAAAAGTGGTGGTGTTGATTCTTCTGCATCGCCCAAAAATTCATGTCCTACATTATTAGAGGTGTATCAACTTTTATTGTCAATACAGGAGGAAATTAAGACAATAAAAAAGGAGAATAAAACAGTGGAAGTGGAACTCGGAAAATCGATTGAATTTATCCATGAGAAAATAGAAGAAAATAACATGCTAAGACAATACAATAGTGACCTTAAAAAGTGTGTTAAGCAAGTAGAGCAAGTGAAAAGTGAAACTGTTAATTTAGTTAAGCAACTTGATCTGCTGGAGTCAAGAATTCATTAGTTGGACCGACATGGTCGTAGGAATACACTGGAAGTGCATGGTATTCCAGTTGCGAATAACGAAAATGTTACCCAAATAATTAAATATGTAGGTAATGCGCTTGATTGTAAGTTGGACACTTCTATAATAGATACTTGTCATAGATTAAATTCTACAGCAGGTAACTCCATTCCAGGCATAATTGTAAAATTTGTGCGGAGACAAGATAGGGACGCATTCCTTCAAAAACGAAAGGTAAAACGTAATCTTTCCTGTTGTGATATTGGATTGAAGGTTAATAACCCTATCTATGTCAATCCGAACCTTACGAGTTACAGGCGAAACTTGTTCAAGGAAGCATGGAAGGTGAAGCTTGAAAATAATTATGAGTTTGTGTGGAAAGACTGGGGTTGTAAGATTAAGCTTAGAAAATCAGCCAATGACAGACGCGTATATACATTGAATTCGATGGCAGATATACAAGCTCTCTCGCATAAGTAGACATGTTTAGTGAGTATGATTTATCTGTTTATTATCAAAATCTGCGTAGTATTAATAACAGATCATGTGACTTGTATTTGGGAGTCTTGGTGGAGAATTATGATTTAATAGCTATTACAGAAACTTGGCTTACCAGTAATGTTTATGACAATAAAATATTAGATAACAGATATATAATCTATAGACAGGATAGGTTGGGGACTAGAGGAGGAGGTGTAATCTTAGCCATTAAAGACAAATATAATAGTTATTCTATTGATACTAGTATCGATGGCATTCAAATTGTTTGTATACGAATTGTAATACGAGCTGTTAGGATAATGTTTATTGTGCTTTATATACCTCCTGGTACAAGTATTGATACTTATCGAGAGTTGTATTCAAAAATAGAGTATTTATTTGTCAAATATAACGATAAATTATTAATTATAGGTGACTTTAACATACCATCACTTATCGGTACTGCAACAAATTGGAATGCAAATGATATTTTCATCACAGAAATTAATAATTTTATATCATTGTTAGGGTTAACGAATGTGAATAATGTCTTAAATGTTAATCACAGAACACTTGATTTGGTTTTATGCGGCCGTGATGATGTAATTAAAGTCAAGTTATGTACCTCACCTCTGGTATCAGTTGACGTACATCGCCTACTGTTGGTATTTAATATTGTATGTAATTATTAAGGATACCCGAAAGAGATGTGACGTCTCTTCTTATTATAATTATCGTAAGGCAGATTTTTGTGGTATCTATAGAGACTTAAAGAATGAAACATGGAATGACTTAAGAAACGTTCGGAATACAAATGACGCTTTAGATATTTTCTATGATACAGTATGTAAAATTATTGAAGCACACGTACCCAAGTTTAACAATAGAAATAGAAGAAAATTTCCACCTTGGTTCAATAATGAAATAATTAATGTTCTAAAAAGAAAAGAGTATCATAGGAGACGCAGAAAAACTTCAAATTATCATGACGATCAATATAATGAATTTCGTAGACATTCGATAAAATTTATAAAAACTGCGTATAATAACTACATTAAATCTTATGAAGAAATAATCAAACACTACCCTAAACAATTTTGGAATTTATTGAATAGTAAAAGAAAAAGAAATTCTAATATTTCTGTAATGCAATACAGGGATGATTCATTAAATTCAAGTCAGGAAATTGCAAATGGGTTTGCTAAGTATTTTGGCAGTGTTTATGATCCTAGTCCACCTACATATACTCTGAATGAAAATTATGAATCAGTTATAAGCTATGAATCAGTTATAAGCTCTGAATGAAAATTATGAATCAGTTTAGCAGTAACACATATTTCTAAAATTGAAATTCACCAATCAACAAAGCAATTAAAATCTAGCAGAAGTAGTGGCCTAGATGAACTTCCTACATATTTATTTAAAGGTTGTGCTGAATCTTTATTAGTTCCACTATGTTTGATATTCAATTTAATTTTGAAAACTCGATCCTTTCCGGATAAATGAAAGCTGAGTAACATAACACCGATATTAAAAACAGGAAACTCTAAGAATATTGAAAATTATAGACCTATTGCCCTAATTTCAGTTCCTTCAAAAATTTTCGAACGAATTTTATTTAACAGAATTTTCTCGCATGTCAAATCCTATATTTCACCTTTTCAGCATTGTTTTTACCCAGGACGCTCAACTTTGACCAACTTAACTTCTTTTCCTCAACTTATTGCAAGTTCTATAAATGGATATTACGTTGATGTAATTTATACGGATTTTCAAAAAGCATTTGAGAAATTAAATCACACGGTTTTAATAAATAAGCTTCTGACTATGGGATTTTCAACCTCTTTGATAAATATTATGATCTCTTATTTGCGAGGTAGAACATATTTTGTCAATTATAATTTTGTAAAATCTTTTATTTACGTAGCTAATTCAGGTATACCACAAGGTTCACATTTGGGCCCATTGCTATTTTCCTTATTCATTTATGATTTATCAAATGTTGCAAAATATAGCAATTGTTTATTATATGCCGACGACATGAAAATATTTGAAGCTATAAAAGTGAATAATGATCGACATGAACTACAAAGAGATATTAATAGTTGCCTGCAATGGTGTATCAGAAACAAATTATATTTTAACATAAAATTTTAATGTTATAATGTTTTCAAATAAAATTAATTGTCCATCTGTTGAGTATAAGATTAATAGTGAAAAGTTAAAAAAGAGTATATACTGTTAATGACTTAGGTGTATTACTAGATCATAAGTTTACACTTAAATGTCACATAAATAAAATTATTGCAGAGTCGTACAGGGCACTAAGGTTTTTAATAAGGAGTACAAGACACCTATATAATATCCAAGCTTTAAAACACCTCTTTATAGCGATGATTAGAAGTAAGTTGGAATACTGTTGTGCTCTTTGGGATCCTATTCACAAATTACAAGCAAATAACATAGAACGAGCCCAATTTAAATTTTTGAAACATCTTTATTTCAAATTGTATCATATATCAGCAACTAAAAATAAGATCTCTTATTCTTCTTTTTTACTTAAATTTGATATGTATTCTCTATACAGTAGACGTTTCCTTATTCAGCAAACATATTTGTACAAGACAGTAAACTCAGTAACAGATAATTGTAATTTGCTCCAATATATTAATTTCAATATACCAAAACGTCAATTGCGTAAGAATTTAATATTTAACATAACGAGATCTCATATTACAATTCACCAGGACTCATTCATAGTTAGAGCTTGTAAGAATTTAAATCAGCTGCTTTCATCGGATTTGGATCTTGACTTCTCTTATCCTACCGCTGTATATTTGCGTATACTCAAAAATAATATTTTGAAACGACATTATGTATGGATTAATTAAATAATTAAGAAGTGTTATCTCTATGACTTTATGAGTTGAACCTATGCTGGAGACTTTTTTTTTATTTTTCATATTATTCATTTTTTTTACATTTTTCATCTTTTTCATCTTTTTCATTTTCTTTTAAATTTATACTATTAATATTTTAATTTGTTTTTATTATTTAACTTGTATTTTTCCTTGTTTCCATGTATTTTTTATTTCTTTCAGTATATAGGTATATATGTATTTCATATGTAATTATGTGTGTATACATATGTTCCTCTGTAAATGGAGTTTGGCTCTGTAGAGGACTATTATAAATATATATATATATATATATATATATATATATATATATATATATATATATATATATATATATATATATATATATATATATATATTAACAAGAAGATTAGAAGAAAGCATTCTAGATTCGGCTATCTATATACGAGTTTACCTAAATTTTAGGGTTACATGGTACAAAAGAAAATTTTAATTCACACATATGAATATATCCTTACATTTAATATGGTTATAGAAAAACCTATGTGAGGATTTAAATAAATCGTTTCTCATATATAAAAATTATGTTTTTATTTGTTTGTTCTCTCTTTTTTCGTTGGTTAGCTTACGAGTCCTATCTCGCTACTAGCGACGGGTGTCGATGTCACATTGACGGTCAGGCACTTTTACAGTGTCCGTTTGTTTGACTATTGTATTTTACATCGTATAATCCGTTTGACTATTGTATTTTACATCGTATTTTGCATACGTATAAATATGTGGCTCATTGTAAACAAGACGAATTCCATTCGTAGGAGCACTCATGAAACACTCTTTCCTATTCAGGTTATATAAGTAAAGTTTTGTCTCCTTAAAAACGGAGGCTATTTTACATCCTCGGTCATTTAGTCACCAATTAGAATGTAGGCCACCTCTAAATCATTAGATCCCTAGGTAGATGCACACACTAGTGAACTTATTTTATCAATTTCCAACTCGTGAGAGATTTAATTTATTATTATTTTCTTCTTTTGTTCAAAGATAATTTCGTGTATATCGACGTTAGGGTAAAACACACTGATTAGATTGAAAAGGTTCGGATTAGAGGAAAGGATTTCAAATGTAAGGTTGGTACAAAAATGTCATATTTATGAACTCAACAGTGGACTTGACGATACTTTCGGGTTACGAAATACGATCTGCCCTCATCTCATATTACATGCAATTCGTATTATAACAATGAGGTTAAAAACTATATATAGACCCTAATATTCAGCGAAACTACAAGACATAAAAATATTTTTGTATGCGGCGGTATTTCTAAAATCGTTCTCTTACACTCGTCGGATCTCTGGAACTAAGGCAATAAATGATCATTCGGTGTAGGTACTAAACACTTTATATATATACATTTCCTCAATTCAATTCTACATTTCACTGCGATATCATAGTTAAGCTTTACATATATTTACATCTCATCATATACAGGGTGGTTCAGTAATGTTGGACAGCCCTAAATAAATCGGAAACCAGAAGAGATATTAGCAAGAGTGTGGTGGATCCAGATGTTTGTGGAAGGGGGACGTCTTTTGAGGTACCACACAATGTTACCAGGTCAACAGTGTTGCCAGCTCAGTACAAAGTTGTATTTTTTTAAATGGAACATATATAAGTTTATGCTATCAAGAGAATTAGTACAGAATGTGAATAGCAACAAGCGAAACCGCACCTGTCAGTGTTACCAAATAAGGAAGTTATAAAGCTTCAAAGATCAAGAAATTAAAGTGTCCGCAGAGCAAAACTAGCAAAAAGGCAAGAAAAATAATACTACGGAATGAAAAGGAGTAACCGGAAGAGTAAACCAAAGAACGCATAGCATCCAGTAGGTAACAGGGTTGCCACAGCAAAGGGGGGAAAAATGAAAATTTTGCAGTTGCCATAGGAGGAAAAGTGCCCATATGACATAATGCTGAAAACACCATAGAAAGTCTATGTAAGATTCAGGAATCCTAATAGCGTTTGTTCGAAAGCGATATCTCTAACCGTTCCCGAGATACACCAAAGGTGTGCGGGGTTTGCAACACTGCATAATAATTCCGTCGCCCTCCAAACTACAGGAGTAAGTAATGAAAATGACACGCCCAACAAAATGTAAGAACTACACGGGTCTAATCGTCAAATAGAAGGCAATGATACCTTTATGTTTACAAGAACATATGATGAAGTGTGGGATTTTCCCCGTAACTCGTATGGGACACGGAGACATCATTGTCACGCAACGTCCGTGACAATATACACATTATGGTACACAAACCAAATCAGGTGTTCTTGTGATGTAGTTAGTGGTTAACGATTCGGGCTACGACGTAGGTCGTTGGTTCGATCCCATTAAGGGCTACTGTTGTTCTTTCAACAAGCAATATAATTACGTTAGATAGAGGCGATTTACTATGAAACGTTTTACTAACGTTCCTTGGTTTCGCGTTAGGATGTAGTCGGTTGCACACATGAGAATTCCAAATCTAGAAAGAATAATAATTACATGGTTGTAGCAGTGAACCATGGTTTTTAATAATAATAATAATAATAATAATAATAATAATAATAATAATAATAATACGTTTTACTGAACGCTGGAATAGGCCAGTTATAACAATCATCAATAATGTTTCAAGAAGCTCGTATCATGCTTTTTGATGGTTCTCCCAACATGAAGTCTGTCAAGCTGAAAGCAAGTGACTGCAAACCTTACCAAGCTGTCATACTGTATGAATACAGTGTATTGACCATACTAACAGTAATAATAAATGTGTGAATCAGTGTTAGATAAAGGCAAGAGAAATGACGTAAAACCTACCTTGTAACATATAAGAGGAAAACTTAATCAGTTTCAAGATGAGTACGCAAGATGGCGCTTACTGTTAGATTTTGCTACTGCTCAGTTTTATGCTCAGTTTTATGAAATTTTTACTTACAAGCATAAATTATTTTACACGTAGTTGTCTCATTACGGAATATGAATTTTATATTACCGTTTTTGTGTTATGTTTTACATTTTATCCACGTAAATATTATACACACGTGAAATACAAAGATAGTTTATTTTGAACATCATTTTAAATGTTAAATATGTAGCCTAATACGTGTTATTTCTTTTTTTCTTCTTTTCGTTCTTTTCTGTCTTTATTTTTGCTGAAACTTAATTTGCTTAGGTAAAATATTATATCTTCTTGAAAATAATCTATTTATGTCTTTGAGCTTTCATATAATCACGAATAGTTGCCTGAATCAGTTAGTGGGAAATACTAATTAATTTCACTTATTAGGGATGGTTGTGGGGTGTTACTCTGACTTCATATTGATACTAAGCTCAGTCGACTTCTTTTTACATATGAAACAGTTAGGTAACCGGAGAAATCCTCGATGGCTAGCTTGTTCGAATTATGAGCGTTAAAATTTCAAAATTGAACAGATTTTGAAAAAAGTTTGAAGAAACCATTTTTTGAGATACACGCTTCATTTTTAGTACTGGGGTGTTTTCTTTGGTGCTCGAAAGAATGGTAAGATCGAAACATACGTATTTTGCAAGATACGGAAACTTATTGGGGAAGGGTTGAAGAGTAATGGCGTCTTCCAACTTGCAAATTGCATCCTATTTGGCACACCGGGTAAATAGGCTAATAAAATTTATTTAAAAGCAACTGTATTGCCATTTAAGTGTCACTTTTCCTTGTGGCCACCTAAACATTAAACAATGGCATTTGTCTCCGAAACGCTTAGCTGCGGAACTAACTTCAACGGGACTCCCAACCCAGCAGGCCTCTGTGTATTGTAGAAAAAATGAAATATTTCAATGTAACATCCAATGATTATACTCTTTAGGCTAAAGAAGACGATGATTATGGCAAGTGAATGGTGATGGATGAATTGATGGAATGAGAAGAAGGGAGGAAACAGGAGTACCTCGAGAAAACCCATGGACATGATGGTATTAATTGTGGAAGACGGTGTTTTTGGGCTGGCTACCGGCCTGGTTCCATACTCACTCAGTTTTTTTTTTAAGTTTTAAAGGTTTTCTGAGACCTCGTAACATTAGAAAATTGTTGTTTCCGTAACTACCGGATATGGAAGTGGAGATATAATTTTAACAACCGGTTCCTAGAACATGAGAAATTTTAATTACCGGTTCGAGCGAACTAGATGAATGACACCATTAAACAAAACAATATGCTCTGAAAACGTTAAGGCCATGAGCGTCCGCAGCTGAGGTAAGGGGACAATCGCTTTACCTTGCATTTTCGAAAGGTGTTTGGTTGTTTCAAAACGCTTTTATTCAGAAACACACGTGAAGGCACATTATATTTGGTTACACCTACTAGAATATTTAACCCTTAACTAGTCGCGTGAAAAAAGTTACTTAATTAGTCGCGTGCGGAATTTTGTTCCGCATAATAACTACATAGTAAAACTCGTGTAATATTTGTTTTTTTAAAATTTGTATTTAATTTTAGGTTAAAATATTTGTTTTAAAAGTCGTCTTAAGTTATTTTATGCTATTGACTAATTATCCTCCTCCTGCAAGTTCAGTCCTCCTGCAAGATACAGAAGGCCCAGCAAGGCCTTTACTTCTGTATATTAGTATTTTGAGCATCTCTTTCTCTGCTATAAGCGTCCCTATGTGTTTCAATGCACTGGTTTGTAAATTCAACGATTCTCTCTAGCATAGACGTACTAAAGAACAAACTCCAAAATTCGCTCGGCGTTTTCGCTTCTTTAGCATGTCCTTTGACTCCTGGTAAATGAGTCAAAATATTCTGACTTCTTCTTCGTATAATTTGCCGTGGAGCATGTGCGTACCATTTAGTGACATTGTCCTTTCCTAGAAGATATGGTCCCCGTGCAGTAGTATTTGAGAGTGATTTCACATGATCTGCTTGTGGCAACACTTCACCTTCATCTGCTAATTCTTCACTGGCAGAGATATGGTCGCTTTCTTCAATGATATCTTCATCGCCATCTTCCATATCCGGAACATCTAAATTGTCGTCTTCAGCCAGAACTTCCAGCAACATGTTTCTAATTCTGTCCACATCACGTTCATGATGATCCATTTTGAAAGAAAAGACTAACTCTCTTCTCTATGTATTTATTTTCAGAGCGCACAATGCACATATAAACCGCTTATAACTTCAGTTGCTTACAAATGAACTGTATCTGAAAATATATTTTTGTAAAATAAATTTTAAAAAATAGTGGTGGTGGCGCTTGCTTGTGATATGTTTCGTAGTCACCGAATCGCTTAATTGCTGTCGGCTAAAAACAATAAACTGAAAGAAAGCGTAGAATTTGTAGGAGAAAAAAAAAAGTAACTTATTTAGTCGCGCGCGGAACTTTGCTCCGCAAACTGCATCACTCCAAAATAAATAACAAAATATTCACTAGTGGCTTGGGCAACAATTCAAATATGTATTGTTGTTTAATCATGAAACTTTAAAAGACAGCTAGACAAAAGTTCAAAAGCATACGATCGAAAGTAAGGAAAACAAAAAGAGAAATGTAAAAGTGCGGAACAAAATTCCGCATGCGACTAATTAAGGGTTAATATAGACCTATTTAATGTAGTCCTCAATAATAATTGTTTTGCATTTTGCGTTATGTGCATCAATGTATGTTGGTCTTTTGCCCCTTCCCCGCCCTTGGAAAAAAAAACTGCGATTGTTTCTGGATAAAAGTGTTCTTATTCGGAACTGTTATTATCTTCAGGTGTGCATAGTATCAAGTATGAACTAGTACTGGAAGATAGCGTGAAATTGTTTTGAATATATGCTACTATAAACAAGAATTAGAGAATTCATACTTGAGCTTGTTATTGTTGAAGATCATGTGATATATGAAGTACAGCAATCATGGTGGAAAAGCAAGTACTTGCAAAACACTTGGAGAGTTGAAGTACGTTAAATATACTAGTAGATTTTAATACAATTAGCTGTAAATAGCTCGGTTGATAGATCACTTCTGGCGCACGAGATCGCTGTTTCGATCTCACTTTTTGCCAGGAAGACTTTATGTAGGACCCATAGTGTGCTTGGATTTTCTCGGTGTTTCGCACTTCCTTCAGTCCACCATTTTGATAATCATCATCACTGCTCCTTTTAGATTCGGACTATAACCGTGGAATATTAAACCAGAAAAATTCAAATAGCGCCTTCGGCGCCCTAATATCCGTGCTAATCGCGTAGCTTTACTGTCTGCGGGAACTTATGCAGAATCATTCTGACGCGTGATTACTAAAGAGTTCGACTAACATGTTTCCTGCAGTAGTCAGATCTTTTATATCACGCTAATCATGCGTCAAAACGATCCTGTATAAAGCCCTACCTCAGATTCCTCATTCCACCTGGATTGTGGAACAAATCTGTCTGTGTAAGTAAGCAACCTAGTAAAAGTTGATGATAGTTTTCATTTAACGTAGCCGTGTTTGGTTCACAATTTTAGTGATAATGATTATGCCATCTAAAGTAAAGCTGCACTAAGACATTCAACTTACAAAATACATGCACTGGGGAACACAACTTACAAAATACCTGCACCATAATACAACTTGACAAAATACCACGCTTGAAGGAACTAAGTCTGTTTGGTTGAAAAGATCGGATTTGTGTAATGGTTTTGTATTTGTATTCTTATTCTTAATTTGCACCTTTGAGACATCTAGTTATAGATAAATGTATAATATATCTGTCATTTGCTGAGAAAATTTTACATAAAAGTAGTTTTAGTTACCCCTAAATGCAGCTTGAGTCGACTTTTGCCCAGGAAACGTTGGAATGTTAGCCATGATATTTAAGCCCCTAAAGTAAAGCTGCTCCAAGAATCGCAACTTCCCTTACAAAATTACATTTTTGAACGTACTAAGAATGTGTTTTGTTCTATCTATCCAGGTAATGATTTTGTATTTGTACACGTATCCTTAATCTGCACCGTAGAGACATCTAGTTATAAATAAATGTATAACGTTTAACTGCCGTTTTCTGAGAAACCATTACCATAGAAATGATATAATTTTTCTCTAAATGCAAATTGAGTTAAACTTTAACCAGAAAACGATGGAATTTCTAAATTAGAGATAAGTTTTACATCAAGGATTGCAACTACGCTTATAAAACACCATTTTTGAGCGTACTTAGTCTATTTTGTCCAAAAGATGAAATTTATGTAATGATTTTGTATACGCCCCCAGGCTCCCGCGTTTGCCCGACCTACGGCCTCCATCTCTTAGGTATCAGCGTATGCACGAGGAGTGAATTTTGTGCATTTGCTCTTTAATCACATTTCCTGAATTTGGCACAGCTGAGAGCTTTGCCCCCTAGATCCTCACGTTTACTCGGCCTACGGCCTCGCACCTCTTAAATCCACAATTCTACCAAATTTCAAGTTTTTTTCCTATTTCAACTATCTAAAAGATAAGATTTTTTATCCTAAGAAAACGCCCATTTAGATAACATGGGAATTTCTTCATCCCCCCTTTAGACCCCTTAAAAACTAAAAATATTCACTTTTGGCAATTTTCCTGTACGTTAGTCCCGGAAGGCTACACTCTTACGAAATTTCATCATTCTAGTCCTGCCGGAAGTCTCTAAACATTTTGGGGTGTAGAAGATGTCCCATATAAATAACATGGGGAAGATTTTTCAGTTTCTTATAAAACCACTCTACATTTGGAAATTTTTATTTTTAGCGAATTACTTAGTTAATGCTAACGAAAACGTATAAGCATACTGAATTTTAAGTTTTTATTTCAATTCCAAGTACCTAAAATATGAGATTATAGGTCCAAAAAAAGACCCATTTAAATAACACGGGGAATTTCTTCACCTCTCTTTAGATCCCCTAAAAATTAAAAGTATTCAATTTGGCAATTTTTCTGTCAGTTAGTCAAGAAAAGCTACAATCATGTCAAATTTAAGCATTGTAACCCTACAGGAAGTGCCCAATAATTTGGGAATGTAAAAGGTGTTCCATATAAATAACATGGGAATGATTTTTCAGTTCCCTATAAAACCGCTCTAAAGTTGGAATTTTTTTATTTTTGCCAAAAGTGAATATTTTTAATTTTTAGGAGATCTAAAGGAGAGACAATATATTAGTGTACCATAATGTGTATATTGTCACGGACATTGCGTGACAATGATGTCTCCGTGTCCCATACGAGTTACGGGGAAAATCCCACACTTCATCATATGCTCTTGTAAACATAAAGGTATCATTGTCTTCTATTTGACGATTAGACCCGTGTAGTTCTTACATTTTGTTGGACGTGTCATTTTCATTACTTGTTCCTGTAGTTTGGAGGGCGACGGAATTATTATGCAGTGTTGCAAACCCCGCACACCTTTGGTGTATTTCGGGAACGGTTAGAGATATCGCTTTCGAACAAACACTATTAGGATTCCTGAATCTTACATAGACTTTCTATGGTGTTTTCAGCATTATGTCATATGGGCACTTTTCCTCCTATGGCAACTGCAAAATTTTCAATTTTTCCCCCCTTTGCTGTGGCAACCCTGTTACTCACTGGATGCTATGCGTTCTTTGGTTTACTCTTTCGGTTACTCCTTTTCATTCCGTAGTATTATTTTTCTTGCCTTTTTGCTAGTTTTGCTCTACGGACACTTTAATTTCTTGATCTTTGAAGCTTTATAACTTCCTTATTTAGCAACACTGACAGGTGCGGTTTCGCTTGTAGGTATTCACATTCTGTACTAATTCTCTTGATAGCATAAACTTATATATGTTCCATTTTTAAAAAATACAACTTTGTACTGAGCTGGCAACACTGTTGACCTGGTAACATTGTGTGGTACCTCAAAAGACGTCCCCCTTCCACAAGTATCTGGATCCACCACATTCTTGCTAATATCTCTTCTGGTTTCCGATTTATTTAGGGCTGTCCAACATTACTGAACCACCCTGTATTATATACCTCTATAATCGGAAACACACTTAATTGTTTGCATACTTCCACAAAACATACAAACACCAAATTTTGCATACTTGTTCGTCATGGGATGTGAGTAATGGGAAAATTCCGATATCACGAAAAAGGCGACATTTTCCATGGAAATGAAGTGTCGAAATTTTTCGTCGTTTCGAAATGTTGGTTTTTAGAGTAGTTCCACACACCATAGAAACGTCATATTTTGTCAGGCAGTGAAGCTAGGAACATAGTTTATGATAGAAAAAAGAGCATTAAAATTCGTTTTCTTTTCGCGGCGCAAATCGAAAAAATGTGAAATTTGTAATGGCTGTATGTAGGAGGTTGAAATTTCGAGGTGATGTTTATTCTGATGCGTAGTTTGCGAATCCGCCCTTAAACTTGAAAGAAATAGTCATGTTCGGTGTAAGATGGTGCTAGGAATGTTATAAGGGGGCGTCTAATTCTACACAACTTGTAGATATGGTGGAATCACGAAATTGCGTTCAAGTGTGTAGATTACAGCGTATGTGAGGGGAAAATTCCGACATGTTGAAAAAGTCGCCATCTTCGATTCAAAATGGCGGCTCAAAAATTTGCAACCATGAAAATTGTAAGTTGTGCTCTTGGTAGGTAAGCCAGGTTTCGCTATGTTATTAAGGACGTAGTTCAGTTTAAGTGAAGAAACAAATCATTCGAGAAGTCGCCATCTTGAATGCAAAATTGCCATATTTTTGAATTGCCTTCATTTGGACTCTTATGTGGTATATTGAGGAGAATAAAACAAACAAAATTCAACGTAGTAAGTTAGCTCCGCGGTAAAGTGTCTGCTTTCTGAGTAGCAGGTCTGGGTTCGATTCCTCGCAGAACCTTCTTTTATCTTACGTTTTTTTTCTTATCACGTTGCTTCGTTTTATCAAAATAGTTTCTGTTGGCATTGCGTGAACAAAATATTTTCGTTATTACAGACATAGACGAAAAGAATATATTTATACACTAACTGTTGATATCGTCTTGAAACTAGGCAGTTTGTTCGTGTGAAGCTTCGAGACGATACTCAACTATTTAGAAAGAAACATATGTAGCTTTAGAGATGGGGCAACACCAGTGTTTCTTTCAGAAACAATGTTCCTGAGGATCACAGTTAGTATTCCCAGGGGCACTGCTCATAGTTTTCTATTTATTATTCTATTATACACGTATTATTTGGTCTCCTGCGGGGGCACTCTGAGAGCCCCAAGGAGGCAGTGTACCCCCAAAAAACATTTTGGAAAAAAACATTGAGCATCATTTGCACGATATAGTATAGAGACGAGACAAAAATACATTTTGTCTCGCGAGGATAGTGTGTGCTTCAAACCGGAAATAATTGCAAACAATCTCCCTTTTTATACTGGTCGTTTAGATAGATGCGTATACCAAGTTTGAAGTCTATACCACAACTGAAAAAGTATAAGATTATAACTTTTCAGGAAATACACACACACACACACACACACACACACATATATATATATATATATATATATATATATATATATATGTATGTATATATATATATATATATATATATATATATATATATATACGCACCTTTTGACAATTTTCTCGTTGGCAGCGTATATAGTTATAATATACGGGATACGTGGAATAGTGCCTCTTTCGGTTCAGTAGTTTGTTTACAGGACCGGTTGGAGTGAAATGCGTTTTATAATAGACTCAACCTTTTAGGCAAACAATATATGCTATAAAAATAAACTTTCAAAGAAAGAAAAAGTGAGAGAAAGATTGTTAGGAATCGAACCCAGGTCTCCTGTCCAGTAGGCTCACGTCAATCCCCTACACTACCGATTTCCTTAGATTTTCGACTTCGTTCTTACTGCTCACATAATACTGGTACGTTGCGGCCTGCATCTGTGGGGAATTATATACCTCTATAATCGGAAACACACTTAATTGTTTGCATACTTCCACAAAACATACAAACGCCAAATTTTGCATACTTCTTCGTCATGGGATGTGAGTAATGGGAAAATTCCGATATCACGAAAAAGGCGACATTTTCCATGGAAATGAAGTGTCGAAATTTTTCGTCGTTTCGAAATGCTGGTTTTTAGAGTAGTTCCACACACCATAGAAACGTCATATTTTGTCAGGCAGTGAAGCTAGGAACATAGTTTATGATAGAAAAAAGAGCATTAAAATTCGTTTTCGTTTCGCGGCGCAAATCGAAAAAATGTGAAATTTGTAATGGCTGTATGTAGGACGTTGAAATTTCGAGGTGATGTTTATTCTGATGCGTAGTTTGCGAATCCGCCCTTAAACTTGAAAGAAATAGTCATGTTCGGTGTAAGATGGTGCTAGGAATGTTATAAGGGGGCGTCTAATTCTACACAACTTGTAGATATGGTGGAATCACGAAATTGCGTTCAAGTGTGTAGATTACAGCGTATGTGAGGGGAAAATTCCGACATGTTGGAAAAGTCGCCATCTTCGATTCAAAATGGCGGCTCAAAAATTTGTAACCATGAAAATTGTAAGTTGTGCTCTTGGTAGGTAAGCCAGGTTTCGCTATGTTATTAAGGACGTAGTTCAGTTTAAGTGAAGAAACAAATCATTCGAGAAGTCGCCATCTTGAATGCAAAATTGCCATATTTTTGAATTGCCTTCATTTGGACTCTTATGTGGTATATTGAGGAGAATAAAACACAAAATTCAATGTAGTAAGTTATCTCCGCGGTAAAGTGTCTGCTTTCTGAGTAGCAGGTCTGGGTTCGATTCCCCGCCGAACCTTGTTTTATCTTACGTTTTTTTTTCTTATCACGTTGCTTCGTTTTATAAAATAGTTTCTGTTGGCATTGCGTGAACAAAATATTTTCGTTATTACAGACATAGACGAAAAGAATATATTTATACACTAACTGTTGATATCGTCTTGAAACTAGGCAGTTTGTTCGTGTGAAGCTTCGAGACGATACTCAACTATTTAGAAAGAAACATATGTAGCTTTAGAGATGGGGCAACACCAGTGTTTCTTTCAGAAACAATGTTCCTGAGGATCACAGTTAGTATTCCCAGGGGCACTGCTCATAGTTTTCTATTTATTATTCTATTATACACGTATTATTTGGTCTCCTGCGGGGGCACTCTGAGAGCCCCAAGGAGGCAGTGTACCCCCAAAAAACATTTTGGAAAAAAACATTGAGCATCATTTGCACGATATAGTATAGAGACGAGACAAAAATACATTTTGTCTCGCGAGGATAGTGTGTGCTTCAAACCGGAAATAATTGCAAACAATCTCCCTTTTTATACTGGTCGTTTAGATAGATGCGTATACCAAGTTTGAAGTCTATACCACAACTGAAAAAGTATAAGATTATAACTTTTCAGGAAATACACACACACACACACACACACACATATATATATATATATATATATATATATATATATACGCACCTTTTGACAATTTTCTCGTTGGCAGCGTATATAGTTATAATATACGGGATACGTGGAATAGTGCCTCTTTCGGTTCAGTAGTTTGTTTACAGGACCGGTTGGAGTGAAATGCGTTTTATAATAGACTCAACCTTTTAGGCAAACAATATATGCTATAAAAATAAACTTTCAAAGAAAGAAAAAGTGAGAAAAAGATTGTTAGGAGTCGAACCCAGGTCTCCTGTCCAGTAGGCTCACGTCAATCCCCTACACTACCGATTTCCTTAGATTTTCGACTTCGTTCTTACTGCTCACATAATACTGGTACGTTGCGGCCTGCATCTGTGGGGAATTATATACCTCTATAATCGGAAACACACTTAATTGTTTGCATACTTCCACAAAACATACAAACACCAAATTTTGCATACTTGTTCGTCATGGGATGTGAGTAATGGGAAAATTCCGATATCACGAAAAAGGCGACATTTTCCATGGAAATGAAGTGTCGAAATTTTTCGTCGTTTCGAAATGCTGGTTTTTAGAGTAGTTCCACACACCATAGAAACGTCATATTTTGTCAGGCAGTGAAGCTAGGAACATAGTTTATGATAGAAAAAAGAGCATTAAAATTCGTTTTCGTTTCGCGGCGCAAATCGAAAAAATGTGAAATTTGTAATGGCTGTATGTAGGACGTTGAAATTTCGAGGTGATGTTTATTCTGATGCGTAGTTTGCGAATCCGCCCTTAAACTTGAAAGAAATAGTCATGTTCGGTGTAAGATGGTGCTAGGAATGTTATAAGGGGGCGTCTAATTCTACACAACTTGTAGATATGGTGGAATCACGAAATTGCGTTCAAGTGTGTAGATTACAGCGTATGTGAGGGGAAAATTCCGACATGTTGGAAAAGTCGCCATCTTCGATTCAAAATGGCGGCTCAAAAATTTGTAACCATGAAAATTGTAAGTTGTGCTCTTGGTAGGTAAGCCAGGTTTCGCTATGTTATTAAGAACGTAGTTCAGTTTAAGTGAAGAAACAAATCATTCGAGAAGTCGCCATCTTGAATGCAAAATTGCCATATTTTTGAATTGCCTTCATTTGGACTCTTATGTGGTATATTGAGGAGAATAAAATACAAAATTCAATGTAGTAAGTTAGCTCCGCGGTAAAGTGTCTGCTTTCTGAGTAGCAGGTCTGGGTTCGATTCCCCGCCGAACCTTGTTTTATCTTACGTTTTTTTTTCTTATCACGTTGCTTCGTTTTATAAAATAGTTTCTGTTGGCATTGCGTGAACAAAATATTTTCGTTATTACAGACATAGACGAAAAGAATATATTTATACACTAACTGTTGATATCGTCTTGAAACTAGGCAGTTTGTTCGTGCGAAGCTTCGAGACGATACTCAACTATTTAGAAAGAAACATATGTAGCTTTAGAGATGGGGCAACACCAGTGTTTCTTTCAGAAACAATGTTCCTGAGGATCACAGTTAGTATTCCCAGGGGCACTGCTCATAGTTTTCTATTTATTATTCTATTATACACGTATTATTTGGTCTCCTGCGGGGGCACTCTGAGAGCCCCAAGGAGGCAGTGTACCCCCAAAAAACATTTTGGAAAAAAACATTGAGCATCATTTGCACGATATAGTATAGAGACGAGACAAAAATACATTTTGTCTCGCGAGGATAGTGTGTGCTTCAAACCGGAAATAATTGCAAAATATCTCCCTTTTTATACTGGTCGTTTAGATATATGCGTATACCAAGTTTGAAGTCTATACCACAACTGAAAAAGTATAAGATTATAACTTTTCAGGAAATACACACACACACACACACACACACACACACACACATATATATATATATATATATATATATATATATATATATATATATATATATATATATATATATATATATATATATACGCACCTTTTGACAATTTTCTCGTTGGCAGCGTATATAGTTATAATATACGGGATACGTGGAATAGTGCCTCTTTCGGTTCAGTAGTTTGTTTACAGGACCGGTTGGAGTGAAATGCGTTTTATAATAGACTCAACCTTTTAGGCAAACAATATATGCTATAAAAATAAACTTTCAAAGAAAGAAAAAGTGAGAAAAAGATTGTTAGGAGTCGAACCCAGGTCTCCTGTCCAGTAGGCTCACGTCAATCCCCTACACTACCGATTTCCTTAGATTTTCGACTTCGTTCTTACTGCTCACATAATACTGGTACGTTGCGGCCTGCATCTGTGGGGAATTATATACCTCTATAATCGGAAACACACTTAATTGTTTGCATACTTCCACAAAACATACAAACACCAAATTTTGCATACTTGTTCGTCATGGGATGTGAGTAATGGGAAAATTCCGATATCACGAAAAAGGCGACATTTTCCATGGAAATGAAGTGTCGAAATTTTTCGTCGTTTCGAAATGCTGGTTTTTAGAGTAGTTCCACACACCATAGAAACGTCATATTTTGTCAGGCAGTGAAGCTAGGAACATAGTTTATGATAGAAAAAAGAGCATTAAAATTCGTTTTCGTTTCGCGGCGCAAATCGAAAAAATGTGAAATTTGTAATGGCTGTATGTAGGACGTTGAAATTTCGAGGTGATGTTTACTCTGATGCGTAGTTTTCGAATCCGCCCTTAAACTTGAAAGAAATAGTCATGTTCGGTGTAAGATGGTGCTAGGAATGTTATAAGGGCGTCTAATTCTACACAACTTGTAGATATGGTGGAATCACGAAATTGCGTTCAAGTGTGTAGATTACAGCGTATGTGAGGGGAAAATTCCGACATGTTGGAAAAGTCGCCATCTTCGATTCAAAATGGCGGCTCAAAAATTTGTAACCATGAAAATTGTAAGTTGTGCTCTTGGTAGGTAAGCCAGGTTTCGCTATGTTATTAAGGACGTAGTTCAGTTTAACACTAGAAGCATCAGAGGGGTCATTTTGACCCGTCTGGATGATTAATTTGTTATAATTTCTAAAGTAATGAAAATGTGGTCACTAGATCTCACGACTTTTTATCACTCTACCAATACTCTAACTTAATCACATTTTGACACTTAAGAATATTTATATATACCACATTTTTTACATTTTACCTAGAAGCCTCACAGGGGTCATTTTGACCCTCATGCTTACAACGCGGATTTTTGACAATTGCAATCATTTTGATACTCACATATTTTAAACATACTAATTAGTATTACTTTTGTGACTGATATAAATCACTATATGTGTGTTCTAAGTGGTTGCTGTTAGTGTGGTGCATGATGAGTGCTGAGAAAAAAAAATCGTTTGGAGAAATACTACAAGAACTAGAGGCTATTGATGGAATCGACTCTGGTGATCACTATAGTGATAGAAGTGACGATGAATACATTGGTGATATCAGCATTGATGAACTGTCAGATGGTGAAAGTGTTTTTGCAAGTTATGAAGAATTTACTGACAATGGAAGCGAGAAATGAGACTGATGCTGAAAATTTTGAATTATCCAGAAAACAGACAATTTGGGTCGAACAAACCTGTGCAAGTGTTCGCGGAAGGGCTAAACATCATAACGTGTTACGTAAAACTCCAGCTCCAAACACATATGCTTTTCGGCATGTCGACGACACAGTTTCTAGTTCTTTCAGACTAGTTCTTTCATACTCGCCATCAATTTCTTTTGGCATTAGGAGAGGAACTGTGTTCGGAGTGAAGTCACTAAAGGAGGACAGTAATCGTACCAAACAGTGTGTACCTGGATTGCTTCAAAAAAACAAGCGGAAGAGATGTCAAGTTGCTGTGTGCAGTGGAAACAAAACACAAGATCAATGTTTCCACTGTAAGAGGCACGACTGTGGATCCTGTACAAAGATCACCAAAAAGTACGTTGTTTGTTCAAAATGTGATGTGTAGGTATGTAGATGTGAACATTATAAAACATACCTTCTTGGAAAGACGTTCATGTTCTAATTCATTTTTATTACATTTTATTTTAATTCCTATCGTTTATGATGTTTAAAGGGAAACTAAGAAATGTTACAGTAACAATAAGTAGTGTTAATTATATTTGCTATATTATGTAACTTCATTTTAAGTAACTTTATAAATTACGAAACTTATAATATTAAAATTCTTCGCAGAGAACAATAACAAATGTAAAATAAAGAAAGAAAATAATGAAATTTGGATTTAAAAAAATAAAGCCCAACAATAAAACCAAAAGTATACAAAAAGTAAAGCATAGTACAGTTTAATGAGTGTATTTTTAAGTAGGGGTCAAAATGACCCCTTTGATGCTTCTAGTATAAGTAAGATTATGATGCTCCTAGTGTTAAGTGAAGAAACAAATCATTCGAGAAGTCGCCATCTTGAATGCAAAATTGCCATATTTTTGAATTGCCTTCATTTGGACTCTTATGTGGTATATTGAGGAGAATAAAACACAAAATTCAATGTAGTAAGTTATCTCCGCGGTAAAGTGTCTGCTTTCTGAGTAGCAGGTCTGGGTTCGATTCCCCGCCGAACCTTGTTTTATCTTACGTTTTTTTTTCTTATCACGTTGCTTCGTTTTATCAAAATAGTTTCTGTTGGCATTGCGTGAACAAAATATTTTCGTTATTACAGACATAGACGAAAAGAATATATTTATACACTAACTGTTGATATCGTCTTGAAACTAGGCAGTTTGTTCGTGTGAAGCTTCGAGACGATACTCAACTATTTAGAAAGAAACATATGTAGCTTTAGAGATGGGGCAACACCAGTGTTTCTTTCAGAAACAATGTTCCTGAGGATCACAGTTAGTATTCCCAGGGGCACTGCTCATAGTTTTCTATTTATTATTCTATTATACACGTATTATTTGGTCTCCTGCGGGGGCACTCTGAGAGCCCCAAGGAGGCAGTGTACCCCCAAAAAACATTTTGGAAAAAAACATTGAGCATCATTTGCACGATATAGTATAGAGACGAGACAAAAATACATTTTGTCTCGCGAGGATAGTGTGTGCTTCAAACCGGAAATAATTGCAAACAATCTCCCTTTTTATACTGGTCGTTTAGATAGATGCGTATACCAAGTTTGAAGTCTATACCACAACTGAAAAAGTATAAGATTATAACTTTTCAGGAAATACACACACACACACACACACATATATATATATATATATATATATATATATATATATATATATACGCACCTTTTGACAATTTTCTCGTTGGCAGCGTATATAGTTATAATATACGGGATACGTGGAATAGTGCCTCTTTCGGTTCAGTAGTTTGTTTACAGGACCGGTTGGAGTGAAATGCGTTTTATAATAGACTCAACCTTTTAGGCAAACAATATATGCTATAAAAATAAACTTTCAAAGAAAGAAAAAGTGAGAAAAAGATTGTTAGGAGTCGAACCCAGGTCTCCTGTCCAGTAGGCTCACGTCAATCCCCTACACTACCGATTTCCTTAGATTTTCGACTTCGTTCTTACTGCTCACATAATACTGGTACGTTGCGGCCTGCATCTGTGGGGAATTATATACCTCTATAATCGGAAACACACTTAATTGTTTGCATACTTCCACAAAACATACAAACACCAAATTTTGCATACTTGTTCGTCATGGGATGTGAGTAATGGGAAAATTCCGATATCACGAAAAAGGCGACATTTTCCATGGAAATGAAGTGTCGAAATTTTTCGTCGTTTCGAAATGCTGGTTTTTAGAGTAGTTCCACACACCATAGAAACGTCATATTTTGTCAGGCAGTGAAGCTAGGAACATAGTTTATGATAGAAAAAAGAGCATTAAAATTCGTTTTCGTTTCGCGGCGCAAATCGAAAAAATGTGAAATTTGTAATGGCTGTATGTAGGACGTTGAAATTTCGAGGTGATGTTTATTCTGATGCGTAGTTTGCGAATCCGCCCTTAAACTTGAAAGAAATAGTCATGTTCGGTGTAAGATGGTGCTAGGAATGTTATAAGGGGGCGTCTAATTCTACACAACTTGTAGATATGGTGGAATCACGAAATTGCGTTCAAGTGTGTAGATTACAGCGTATGTGAGGGGAAAATTCCGACATGTTGGAAAAGTCGCCATCTTCGATTCAAAATGGCGGCTCAAAAATTTGTAACCATGAAAATTGTAAGTTGTGCTCTTGGTAGGTAAGCCAGGTTTCGCTATGTTATTAAGAACGTAGTTCAGTTTAAGTGAAGAAACAAATCATTCGAGAAGTCGCCATCTTGAATGCAAAATTGCCATATTTTTGAATTGCCTTCATTTGGACTCTTATGTGGTATATTGAGGAGAATAAAATACAAAATTCAATGTAGTAAGTTATCTCCGCGGTAAAGTGTCTGCTTTCTGAGTAGCAGGTCTGGGTTCGATTCCCCGCCGAACCTTGTTTTATCTTACGTTTTTTTTTCTTATCACGTTGCTTCGTTTTATAAAATAGTTTCTGTTGGCATTGCGTGAACAAAATATTTTCGTTATTACAGACATAGACGAAAAGAATATATTTATACACTAACTGTTGATATCGTCTTGAAACTAGGCAGTTTGTTCGTGCGAAGCTTCGAGACGATACTCAACTATTTAGAAAGAAACATATGTAGCTTTAGAGATGGGGCAACACCAGTGTTTCTTTCAGAAACAATGTTCCTGAGGATCACAGTTAGTATTCCCAGGGGCACTGCTCATAGTTTTCTATTTATTATTCTATTATACACGTATTATTTGGTCTCCTGCGGGGGCACTCTGAGAGCCCCAAGGAGGCAGTGTACCCCCAAAAAACATTTTGGAAAAAAACATTGAGCATCATTTGCACGATATAGTATAGAGACGAGACAAAAATACATTTTGTCTCGCGAGGATAGTGTGTGCTTCAAACCGGAAATAATTGCAAAATATCTCCCTTTTTATACTGGTCGTTTAGATATATGCGTATACCAAGTTTGAAGTCTATACCACAACTGAAAAAGTATAAGATTATAACTTTTCAGGAAATACACACACACACACACACACACATATATATATATATATATATATATATATATATATATATATATATATATATATATATATATATATATATATATATATATATATATACGCACCTTTTGACAATTTTCTCGTTGGCAGCGTATATAGTTATAATATACGGGATACGTGGAATAGTGCCTCTTTCGGTTCAGTAGTTTGTTTACAGGACCGGTTGGAGTGAAATGCGTTTTATAATAGACTCAACCTTTTAGGCAAACAATATATGCTATAAAAATAAACTTTCAAAGAAAGAAAAAGTGAGAAAAAGATTGTTAGGAGTCGAACCCAGGTCTCCTGTCCAGTAGGCTCACGTCAATCCCCTACACTACCGATTTCCTTAGATTTTCGACTTCGTTCTTACTGCTCACATAATACTGGTACGTTGCGGCCTGCATCTGTGGGGAATTATATACCTCTATAATCGGAAACACACTTAATTGTTTGCATACTTCCACAAAACATACAAACACCAAATTTTGCATACTTGTTCGTCATGGGATGTGAGTAATGGGAAAATTCCGATATCACGAAAAAGGCGACATTTTCCATGGAAATGAAGTGTCGAAATTTTTCGTCGTTTCGAAATGCTGGTTTTTAGAGTAGTTCCACACACCATAGAAACGTCATATTTTGTCAGGCAGTGAAGCTAGGAACATAGTTTATGATAGAAAAAAGAGCATTAAAATTCGTTTTCGTTTCGCGGCGCAAATCGAAAAAATGTGAAATTTGTAATGGCTGTATGTAGGACGTTGAAATTTCGAGGTGATGTTTATTCTGATGCGTAGTTTGCGAATCCGCTTTTAAACTTGAAAGAAATAGTCATGTTCGGTGTAAGATGGTGCTAGGAATGTTATAAGGGGGCGTCTAATTCTACACAACTTGTAGATATGGTGGAATCACGAAATTGCGTTCAAGTGTGTAGATTACAGCGTATGTGAGGAAAATTCCGACATGTTGGAAAAGTCGCCATCTTCGATTCAAAATGGCGGCTCAAAAATTTGTAACCATGAAAATTGTAAGTTGTGCTCTTGGTAGGTAAGCCAGGTTTCGCTATGTTATTAAGGACGTAGTTCAGTTTAAGTGAAGAAACAAATCATTCGAGAAGTCGCCATCTTGAATGCAAAATTGCCATATTTTTGAATTGCCTTCATTTGGACTCTTATGTGGTATATTGAGGAGAATAAAACAAACAAAATTCAATGTAGTAAGTTAGCTCCGCGGTAAAGTGTCTGCTTTCTGAGTAGCAGGTCTGGGTTCGATTCCCCGCCGAACCTTGTTTTATCTTACGTTTTTTTTCTTATCACGTTGCTTCGTTTTATCAAAATAGTTTCTGTTGGCATTGCGTGAACAAAATATTTTCGTTATTACAGACATAGACGAAAAGAATATATTTATACACTAACTGTTGATATCGTCTTGAAACTAGGCAGTTTGTTCGTGTGAAGCTTCGAGACGATACTCAACTATTTAGAAAGAAACATATGTAGCTTTAGAGATGGGGCAACACCAGTGTTTCTTTCAGAAACAATGTTCCTGAGGATCACAGTTAGTATTCCCAGGGGCACTGCTCATAGTTTTCTATTTATTATTCTATTATACACGTATTATTTGGTCTCCTGCGGGGGCACTCTGAGAGCCCCAAGGAGGCAGTGTACCCCCAAAAAACATTTTGGAAAAAAACATTGAGCATCATTTGCACGATATAGTATAGAGACGAGACAAAAATACATTTTGTCTCGCGAGGATAGTGTGTGCTTCAAACCGGAAATAATTGCAAACAATCTCCCTTTTTATACTGGTCGTTTAGATAGATGCGTATACCAAGTTTGAAGTCTATACCACAACTGAAAAAGTATAAGATTATAACTTTTCAGGAAATACACACACACACACACACACATATATATATATATATATATATATATATATATATATATATATATATATATATATATATACGCACCTTTTGACAATTTTCTCGTTGGCAGCGTATATAGTTATAATATACGGGATACGTGGAATAGTGCCTCTTTCGGTTCAGTAGTTTGTTTACAGGACCGGTTGGAGTGAAATGCGTTTTATAATAGACTCAACCTTTTAGGCAAACAATATATGCTATAAAAATAAACTTTCAAAGAAAGAAAAAGTGAGAAAAAGATTTTTAGGAATCGAACCCAGGTCTCCTGTCCAGTAGGCTCACGTCAATCCCCTACACTACCGATTTCCTTAGATTTTCGACTTCGTTCTTACTGCTCACATAATACTGGTACGTTGCGGCCTGCATCTGTGGGGAATTATATACCTCTATAATCGGAAACACACTTAATTGTTTGCATACTTCCACAAAACATACAAACACCAAATTTTGCATACTTGTTCGTCATGGGATGTGAGTAATGGGAAAATTCCGATATCACGAAAAAGGCGACATTTTCCATGGAAATGAAGTGTCGAAATTTTTCGTCGTTTCGAAATGCTGGTTTTTAGAGTAGTTCCACACACCATAGAAACGTCATATTTTGTCAGGCAGTGAAGCTAGGAACATAGTTTATGATAGAAAAAAGAGCATTAAAATTCGTTTTCGTTTCGCGGCGCAAATCGAAAAAATGTGAAATTTGTAATGGCTGTATGTAGGACGTTGAAATTTCGAGGTGATGTTTATTCTGATGCGTAGTTTGCGAATCCGCTTTTAAACTTGAAAGAAATAGTCATGTTCGGTGTAAGATGGTGCTAGGAATGTTATAAGGGGGCGTCTAATTCTACACAACTTGTAGATATGGTGGAATCACGAAATTGCGTTCAAGTGTGTAGATTACAGCGTATGTGAGGGGAAAATTCCGACATGTTGGAAAAGTCGCCATCTTCGATTCAAAATGGCGGCTCAAAAATTTGTAACCATGAAAATTGTAAGTTGTGCTCTTGGTAGGTAAGCCAGGTTTCGCTATGTTATTAAGGACGTAGTTCAGTTTAAGTGAAGAAACAAATCATTCGAGAAGTCGCCATCTTGAATGCAAAATTGCCATATTTTTGAATTGCCTTCATTTGGACTCTTATGTGGTATATTGAGGAGAATAAAACAAACAAAATTCAATGTAGTAAGTTAGCTCCGCGGTAAAGTGTCTGCTTTCTGAGTAGCAGGTCTGGGTTCGATTCCCCGCCGAACCTTGTTTTATCTTACGTTTTTTTTCTTATCACGTTGCTTCGTTTTATCAAAATAGTTTCTGTTGGCATTGCGTGAACAAAATATTTTCGTTATTACAGACATAGACGAAAAGAATATATTTATACACTAACTGTTGATATCGTCTTGAAACTAGGCAGTTTGTTCGTGTGAAGCTTCGAGACGATACTCAACTATTTAGAAAGAAACATATGTAGCTTTAGAGATGGGGCAACACCAGTGTTTCTTTCAGAAACAATGTTCCTGAGGATCACAGTTAGTATTCCCAGGGGCACTGCTCATAGTTTTCTATTTATTATTCTATTATACACGTATTATTTGGTCTCCTGCGGGGGCACTCTGAGAGCCCCAAGGAGGCAGTGTACCCCCAAAAAACATTTTGGAAAAAAACATTGAGCATCATTTGCACGATATAGTATAGAGACGAGACAAAAATACATTTTGTCTCGCGAGGATAGTGTGTGCTTCAAACCGGAAATAATTGCAAACAATCTCCCTTTTTATACTGGTCGTTTAGATAGATGCGTATACCAAGTTTGAAGTCTATACCACAACTGAAAAAGTATAAGATTATAACTTTTCAGGAAATACACACACACACACACACACATATATATATATATATATATATATATATATATATATATATATATATATATATATATATATATATATATATATATATATATATATACGCACCTTTTGACAATTTTCTCGTTGGCAGCGTATATAGTTATAATATACGGGATACGTGGAATAGTGCCTCTTTCGGTTCAGTAGTTTGTTTACAGGACCGGTTGGAGTGAAATGCGTTTTATAATAGACTCAACCTTTTAGGCAAACAATATATGCTATAAAAATAAACTTTCAAAGAAAGAAAAAGTGAGAAAAAGATTTTTAGGAATCGAACCCAGGTCTCCTGTCCAGTAGGCTCACGTCAATCCCCTACACTACCGATTTCCTTAGATTTTCGACTTCGTTCTTACTGCTCACATAATACTGGTACGTTGCGGCCTGCATCTGTGGGGAATTATATACTTCTATAATCGGAAACACACTTAATTGTTTGCATACTTCCACAAAACATACAAACACCAAATTTTGCATACTTGTTCGTCATGGGATGTGAGTAATGGGAAAATTCCGATATCACGAAAAAGGCGACATTTTCCATGGAAATGAAGTGTCGAAATTTTTCGTCGTTTCGAAATGCTGGTTTTTAGAGTAGTTCCACACACCATAGAAACGTCATATTTTGTCAGGCAGTGAAGCTAGGAACATAGTTTATGATAGAAAAAAGAGCATTAAAATTCGTTTTCGTTTCGCGGCGCAAATCGAAAAAATGTGAAATTTGTAATGGCTGTATGTAGGACGTTGAAATTTCGAGGTGATGTTTACTCTGATGCGTAGTTTGCGAATCCGCCCTTAAACTTGAAAGAAATAGTCATGTTCGGTGTAAGATGGTGCTAGGAATGTTATAAGGGGGCGTCTAATTCTACACAACTTGTAGATATGGTGGAATCACGAAATTGCGTTCAAGTGTGTAGATTACAGCGTATGTGAGGGGAAAATTCCGACATGTTGGAAAAGTCGCCATCTTCGATTCAAAATGGCGGCTCAAAAATTTGTAACCATGAAAATTGTAAGTTGTGCTCTTGGTAGGTAAGCCAGGTTTCGCTATGTTATTAAGGACGTAGTTCTGTTTAAGTGAAGAAACAAATCATTCGAGAAGTCGCCATCTTGAATGCAAAATTGCCATATTTTTGAATTGCCTTCATTTGGACTCTTATGTGGTATATTGAGGAGAATAAAACAAACAAAATTCAACGTAGTAAGTTAGCTCCGCGGTAAAGTGTCTGCTTTCTGAGTAGCAGGTCTGGGTTCGATTCCCCGCCGAACCTTGTTTTATCTTACGTTTTTTTTTCTTATCACGTTGCTTCGTTTTATCAAAATAGTTTCTGTTGGCATTGCGTGAACAAAATATTTTCGTTATTACAGACATAGACGAAAAGAATATATTTATACACTAACTGTTGATATCGTCTTGAAACTAGGCAGTTTGTTCGTGTGAAGCTTCGAGACGATACTCAACTATTTAGAAAGAAACATATGTAGCTTTAGAGATGGGGCAACACCAGTGTTTCTTTCAGAAACAATGTTCCTGAGGATCACAGTTAGTATTCCCAGGGGCACTGCTCATAGTTTTCTATTTATTATTCTATTATACACGTATTATTTGGTCTCCTGCGGGGGCACTCTAAGAGCCCCATGGAGGCAGTGTACCCCCAAAAAACATTTTGGAAAAAAACATTGAGCATCATTTGCACGATATATTATAGAGACGAGACAAAAATACATTTTGTCTCGCGAGGATAGTGTGTGCTTCAAACCGGAAATAATTGCAAACAATCTCCCTTTTTATACTGGTCGTTTAGATAGATGCGTATACCAAGTTTGAAGTCTATACCACAACTGAAAAAGTATAATATTAAAACTTTTCAGGAAATACACACACACACACACACACACACATATATATATATATATATATATATATATATATATATATATATATATATATATATATATACGCACCTTTTGACAATTTTCTCGTTGGCAGCGTATATAGTTATAATATACGGGATACGTGGAATAGTGCCTCTTTCGGTTCAGTAGTTTGTTTACAGGACCGGTTGGAGTGAAATGCGTTTTATAATAGACTCAACCTTTTAGGCAAACAATATATGCTATAAAAATAAACTTTCAAAGAAAGAAAAAGTGAGAAAAAATTGTTAGGAATCGAACCCAGGTCTCCTGTCCAGTTGGCTCACGTCAATCCCCTACACTACCGATTTCCTTAGATTTTCGACTTCGTTCTTACTGCTCACATAATACTGGTACGTTGCGGCCTGCATCTGTGGGGAATTATATACCTCTTTAATCGGAAACACACTTAATTGTTTGCATACTTCCACAAAACATACAAACACCAAATTTTGCATACTTGTTCGTCATGGGATGTGAGTAATGGGAAAATTCCGATATCACGAAAAAGGCGACATTTTCCATGGAAATGAAGTGTCGAAATTTTTCGTCGTTTCGAAATGCTGGTTTTTAGAGTAGTTCCACACACCATAGAAACGTCATATTTTGTCAGGCAGTGAAGCTAGGAACATAGTTTATGATAGAAAAAAGAGCATTAAAATTCGTTTTCGTTTCGCGGCGCAAATCGAAAAAATGTGAAATTTGTAATGGCTGTATGTAGGACGTTGAAATTTCGAGGTGATGTTTATTCTGATGCGTAGTTTGCGAATCCGCCCTTAAACTTGAAAGAAATAGTCATGTTCGGTGTAAGATGGTGCTAGGAATGTTATAAGGGGGCGTCTAATTCTACACAACTTGTAGATATGGTGGAATCACGAAATTGCGTTCAAGTGTGTAGATTACAGCGTATGTGAGGGGAAAATTCCGACATGTTGGAAAAGTCGCCATCTTCGATTCAAAATGGCGGCTCAAAAATTTGTAACCATGAAAATTGTAAGTTGTGCTCTTGGTAGGTAAGCCAGGTTTCGCTATGTTATTAAGGACGTAGTTCAGTTTAAGTGAAGAAACAAATCATTCGAGAAGTCGCCATCTTGAATGCAAAATTGCCATATTTTTGAATTGCCTTCATTTAGACTCTTATGTGGTATATTGAGGAGAATAAAACAAACAAAATTCAACGTAGTAAGTTAGCTCCGCGGTAAAGTGTCTGCTTTCTGAGTAGCAGGTCTGGGTTCGATTCCCCGCCGAACCTTGTTTTATCTTACGTTTTTTTTTCTTATCACGTTGCTTCGTTTTATCAAAATAGTTTCTGTTGGCATTGCGTGAACAAAATATTTTCGTTATTACAGACATAGACGAAAAGAATATATTTATACACTAACTGTTGATATCGTCTTGAAACTAGGCAGTTTGTTCGTGTGAAGCTTCGAGACGATACTCAACTATTTAGAAAGAAACATATGTAGCTTTAGAGATGGGGCAACACCAGTGTTTCTTTCAGAAACAATGTTCCTGAGGATCACAGTTAGTATTCCCAGGGGCACTGCTCATAGTTTTCTATTTATTATTCTATTATACACGTATTATTTGGTCTCCTGCGGGGGCACTCTAAGAGCCCCAAGGAGGCAGTGTACCCCCAAAAAACATTTTGGAAAAAAACATTGAGCATCATTTGCACGATATAGTATAGAGACGAGACAAAAATACATTTTGTCTCGCGAGGATAGTGTGTGCTTCAAACCGGAAATAATTGCAAACAATCTCCCTTTTTATACTGGTCGTTTAGATAGATGCGTATACCAAGTTTGAAGTCTATACCACAACTGAAAAAGTATAAGATTAAAACTTTTCAGGAAATACACACACACACACACACACACACACACACATATATATATATATATATATATATATATATATATATATATATATATATATATATATATATATATATATATACGCACCTTTTGACAATTTTCTCGTTGGCAGCGTATATAGTTATAATATACGGGATACGTGGAATAGTGCCTCTTTCGGTTCAGTAGTTTGTTTACAGGACCGGTTGGAGTGAAATGCGTTTTATAATAGACTCAACCTTTTAGGCAAACAATATATGCTATAAAAATAAACTTTCAAAGAAAGAAAAAGTGAGAAAAAGATTTTTAGGAATCGAACCCAGGTCTCCTGTCCAGTAGGCTCACGTCAATCCCCTACACTACCGATTTCCTTAGATTTTCGACTTCGTTCTTACTGCTCACATAATACTGGTACGTTGCGGCCTGCATCTGTGGGGAATTATATACTTCTATAATCGGAAACACACTTAATTGTTTGCATACTTCCACAAAACATACAAACACCAAATTTTGCATACTTGTTCGTCATGGGATGTGAGTAATGGGAAAATTCCGATATCACGAAAAAGGCGACATTTTCCATGGAAATGAAGTGTCGAAATTTTTCGTCGTTTCGAAATGCTGGTTTTTAGAGTAGTTCCACACACCATAGAAACGTCATATTTTGTCAGGCAGTGAAGCTAGGAACATAGTTTATGATAGAAAAAAGAGCATTAAAATTCGTTTTCGTTTCGCGGCGCAAATCGAAAAAATGTGAAATTTGTAATGGCTGTATGTAGGACGTTGAAATTTCGAGGTGATGTTTATTCTGATGCGTAGTTTGCGAATCCGCCCTTAAACTTGAAAGAAATAGTCATGTTCGGTGTAAGATGGTGCTAGGAATGTTATAAGGGGGCGTCTAATTCTACACAACTTGTAGATATGGTGGAATCACGAAATTGCGTTCAAGTGTGTAGATTACAGCGTATGTGAGGGGAAAATTCCGACATGTTGGAAAAGTCGCCATCTTCGATTCAAAATGGCGGCTCAAAAATTTGTAACCATGAAAATTGTAAGTTGTGCTCTTGGTAGGTAAGCCAGGTTTCGCTATGTTATTAAGGACGTAGTTCTGTTTAAGTGAAGAAACAAATCATTCGAGAAGTCGCCATCTTGAATGCAAAATTGCCATATTTTTGAATTGCCTTCATTTGGACTCTTATGTGGTATATTGAGGAGAATAAAACAAACAAAATTCAACGTAGTAAGTTAGCTCCGCGGTAAAGTGTCTGCTTTCTGAGTAGCAGGTCTGGGTTCGATTCCCCGCCGAACCTTGTTTTATCTTACGTTTTTTTTTCTTATCACGTTGCTTCGTTTTATCAAAATAGTTTCTGTTGGCATTGCGTGAACAAAATATTTTCGTTATTACAGACATAGACGAAAAGAATATATTTATACACTAACTGTTGATATCGTCTTGAAACTAGGCAGTTTGTTCGTGTGAAGCTTCGAGACGATACTCAACTATTTAGAAAGAAACATATGTAGCTTTAGAGATGGGGCAACACCAGTGTTTCTTTCAGAAACAATGTTCCTGAGGATCACAGTTAGTATTCCCAGGGGCACTGCTCATAGTTTTCTATTTATTATTCTATTATACACGTATTATTTGGTCTCCTGCGGGGGCACTCTAAGAGCCCCAAGGAGGCAGTGTACCCCCAAAAAACATTTTGGAAAAAAACATTGAGCATCATTTGCACGATATAGTATAGAGACGAGACAAAAATACATTTTGTCTCGCGAGGATAGTGTGTGCTTCAAACCGGAAATAATTGCAAACAATCTCCCTTTTTATACTGGTCGTTTAGATAGATGCGTATACCAAGTTTGAAGTCTATACCACAACTGAAAAAGTATAAGATTAAAACTTTTCAGGAAATACACACACACACACACACACACACATATATATATATATATATATATATATATATATATATATACGCACCTTTTGACAATTTTCTCGTTGGCAGCGTATATAGTTATAATATACGGGATACGTGGAATAGTGCCTCTTTCGGTTCAGTAGTTTGTTTACAGGACCGGTTGGAGTGAAATGCGTTTTATAATAGACTCAACCTTTTAGGCAAACAGTATATGCTATAAAAATAAACTTTCAAAGAAAGAAAAAGTGAGAAAAAGATTTTTAGGAATCGAACCCAGGTCTCCTGTCCAGTAGGCTCACGTCAATCCCCTACACTACCGATATCCTTAGATTTTCGACTTCGTTCTTACTGCTCACATAATACTGGTACGTTGCGGCCTGCATCTGTGGGGAATTATATACTTCTATAATCGGAAACACACTTAATTGTTTGCATACTTCCACAAAACATACAAACACCAAATTTTGCATACTTGTTCGTCATGGGATGTGAGTAATGGGAAAATTCCGATATCACGAAAAAGGCGACATTTTCCATGGAAATGAAGTGTCGAAATTTTTCGTCGTTTCGAAATGCTGGTTTTTAGAGTAGTTCCACACACCATAGAAACGTCATATTTTGTCAGGCAGTGAAGCTAGGAACATAGTTTATGATAGAAAAAAGAGCATTAAAATTCGTTTTCGTTTCGCGGCGCAAATCGAAAAAATGTGAAATTTGTAATGGCTGTATGTAGGACGTTGAAATTTCGAGGTGATGTTTATTCTGATGCGTAGTTTGCGAATCCGCCCTTAAACTTGAAAGAAATAGTCATGTTCGGTGTAAGATGGTGCTAGGAATGTTATAAGGGGGCGTCTAATTCTACACAACTTGTAGATATGGTGGAATCACGAAATTGCGTTCAAGTGTGTAGATTACAGCGTATGTGAGGGGAAAATTCCGACATGTTGGAAAAGTCGCCATCTTCGATTCAAAATGGCGGCTCAAAAATTTGTAACCATGAAAATTGTAAGTTGTGCTCTTGGTAGGTAAGCCAGGTTTCGCTATGTTATTAAGGACGTAGTTCTGTTTAAGTGAAGAAACAAATCATTCGAGAAGTCGCCATCTTGAATGCAAAATTGCCATATTTTTGAATTGCCTTCATTTGGACTCTTATGTGGTATATTGAGGAGAATAAAACAAACAAAATTTAACGTAGTAAGTTAGCTCCGCGGTAAAGTGTCTGCTTTCTGAGTAGCAGGTCTGGGTTCGATTCCCCGCCGAACCTTGTTTTATCTTACGTTTTTTTTTCTTATCACGTTGCTTCGTTTTATCAAAATAGTTTCTGTTGGCATTGCGTGAAAAAAATATTTTCGTTATTACAGACATAGACGAAAAGAATATATTTGTACACTAACTGTTGATATCGTCTTGAAACTAGGCAGTTTGTTCGTGTGAAGCTTCGAGACGATACTCAACTATTTAGAAAGAAACATATGTAGCTTTAGAGATGGGGCAACACCAGTGTTTCTTTCAGAAACAATGTTCCTGAGGATCACAGTTAGTATTCCCAGGGGCACTGCTCATAGTTTTCTATTTATTATTCTATTATACACGTATTATTTGGTCTCCTGCGGGGGCACTCTAAGAGCCCCAAGGAGGCAGTGTACCCCCAAAAAACATTTTGGAAAAAAACATTGAGCATCATTTGCACGATATAGTATAGAGACGAGACAAAAATACATTTTGTCTCGCGAGGATAGTGTGTGCTTCAAACCGGAAATAATTGCAAACAATCTCCCTTTTTATACTGGTCGTTTAGATAGATGCGTATACCAAGTTTGAAGTCTATACCACAACTGAAAAAGTATAAGATTAAAACTTTTCAGGAAATACACACACACACACACACACACACATATATATATATATATATATATATATATATATATATATATATATATATATATACGCACCTTTTGACAATTTTCTCGTTGGCAGCGTATATAGTTATAATATACGGGATACGTGGAATAGTGCCTCTTTCGGTTCAGTAGTTTGTTTACAGGACCGGTTGGAGTGAAATGCGTTTTATAATAGACTCAACCTTTTAGGCAAACAATATATGCTATAAAAATAAACTTTCAAAGAAAGAAAAAGTGAGAAAAAGATTTTTAGGAATCGAACCCAGGTCTCCTGTCCAGTAGGCTCACGTCAATCCCCTACACTACCGATTTCCTTAGATTTTCGACTTCGTTCTTACTGCTCACATAATACTGGTACGTTGCGGCCTGCATCTGTGGGGAATTATATACTTCTATAATCGGAAACACACTTAATTGTTTGCATACTTCCACAAAACATACAAACACCAAATTTTGCATACTTGTTCGTCATGGGATGTGAGTAATGGGAAAATTCCGATATCACGAAAAAGGCGACATTTTCCATGGAAATGAAGTGTCGAAATTTTTCGTCGTTTCGAAATGCTGGTTTTTAGAGTAGTTCCACACACCATAGAAACGTCATATTTTGTCAGGCAGTGAAGCTAGGAACATAGTTTATGATAGAAAAAAGAGCATTAAAATTCGTTTTCGTTTCGCGGCGCAAATCGAAAAAATGTGAAATTTGTAATGGCTGTATGTAGGACGTTGAAATTTCGAGGTGATGTTTATTCTGATGCGTAGTTTGCGAATCCGCCCTTAAACTTGAAAGAAATAGTCATGTTCGGTGTAAGATGGTGCTAGGAATGTTATAAGGGGGCGTCTAATTCTACACAACTTGTAGATATGGTGGAATCACGAAATTGCGTTCAAGTGTGTAGATTACAGCGTATGTGAGGGGAAAATTCCGACATGTTGGAAAAGTCGCCATCTTCGATTCAAAATGGCGGCTCAAAAATTTGTAACCATGAAAATTGTAAGTTGTGCTCTTGGTAGGTAAGCCAGGTTTCGCTATGTTATTAAGGACGTAGTTCAGTTTAAGTGAAGAAACAAATCATTCGAGAAGTCGCCATCTTGAATGCAAAATTGCCATATTTTTGAATTGCCTTCATTTGGACTCTTATGTGGTATATTGAGGAGAATAAAACAAACAAAATTCAACGTAGTAAGTTAGCTCCGCGGTAAAGTGTCTGCTTTCTGAGTAGCAGGTCTGGGTTCGATTCCCCGCCGAACCTTGTTTTATCTTACGTTTTTTTTTTCTTATCACGTTGCTTCGTTTTATCAAAATAGTTTCTGTTGGCATTGCGTGAACAAAATATTTTCGTTATTACAGACATAGACGAAAAGAATATATTTATACACTAACTGTTGATATCGTCTTGAAACTAGGCAGTTTGTTCGTGTGAAGCTTCGAGACGATACTCAACTATTTAGAAAGAAACATATGTAGCTTTAGAGATGGGGCAACACCAGTGTTTCTTTCAGAAACAATGTTCCTGAGGATCACAGTTAGTATTCCCAGGGGCACTGCTCATAGTTTTCTATTTATTATTCTATTATACACGTATTATTTGGTCTCCTGCGGGGGCACTCTGAGAGCCCCAAGGAGGCAGTGTACCCCCAAAAAACATTTTGGAAAAAAACATTGAGCATCATTTGCACGATATAGTATAGAGACGAGACAAAAATACATTTTGTCTCGCGAGGATAGTGTGTGCTTCAAACCGGAAATAATTGCAAACAATCTCCCTTTTTATACTGGTCGTTTAGATAGATGCGTATACCAAGTTTGAAGTCTATACCACAACTGAAAAAGTATAAGATTATAACTTTTCAGGAAATACACACACACACACACACACACACACATATATATATATATATATACGCACCTTTTGACAATTTTCTCGTTGGCAGCGTATATAGTTATAATATACGGGATACGTGGAATAGTGCCTCTTTCGGTTCAGTAGTTTGTTTACAGGACCGGTTGGAGTGAAATGCGTTTTATAATAGACTCAACCTTTTAGGCAAACAATATATGCTATAAAAATAAACTTTCAAAGAAAGAAAAAGTGAGAAAAAGATTGTTAGGAATCGAACCCAGGTCTCCTGTCCAGTAGGCTCACGTCAATCCCCTACACTACCGATTTCCTTAGATTTTCGACTTCGTTCTTACTGCTCACATAATACTGGTACGTTGCGGCCTGCATCTGTGGGGAATTATATACCTCTATAATCGGAAACACACTTAATTGTTTGCATACTTCCACAAAACATACAAACACCAAATTTTGCATACTTGTTCGTCATGGGATGTGAGTAATGGGAAAATTCCGATATCACGAAAAAGGCGACATTTTCCATGGAAATGAAGTGTCGAAATTTTTCGTCGTTTCGAAATGCTGGCTTTTAGAGTAGTTCCACACACCATAGAAACGTCATATTTTGTCAGGCAGTGAAGCTAGGAACATAGTTTATGATAGAAAAAAGAGCATTAAAATTCGTTTTCGTTTCGCGGCGCAAATCGAAAAAATGTGAAATTTGTAATGGCTGTATGTAGGACGTTGAAATTTCGAGGTGATGTTTATTCTGATGCGTAGTTTGCGAATCCGCCCTTAAACTTGAAAGAAATAGTCATGTTCGGTGTAAGATGGTGCTAGGAATGTTATAAGGGGGCGTCTAATTCTACACAACTTGTAGATATGGTGGAATCACGAAATTGCGTTCAAGTGTGTAGATTACAGCGTATGTGAGGGGAAAATTCCGACATGTTGGAAAAGTCGCCATCTTCGATTCAAAATGGCGGCTCAAAAATTTGTAACCATGAAAATTGTAAGTTGTGCTCTTGGTAGGTAAGCCAGGTTTCGCTATGTTATTAAGGACGTAGTTCAGTTTAAGCGAAGAAACAAATCATTCGAGAAGTCGCCATCTTGAATGCAAAATTGCCATATTTTTGAATTGCCTTCATTTGGACTCTTATGTGGTATATTGAGGAGAATAAAACACAAAATTCAATGTAGTAAGTTAGCTCCGCGGTAAAGTGTCTGCTTTCTGAGTAACAGGTCTGGGTTCGATTCCCCGCCGAACCTTGTTTTATCTTACGTTTTTTTTCTTATCACGTTGCTTCGTTTTATCAAAATAGTTTCTGTTGGCATTGCGTGAACAAAATATTTTCGTTATTACAGACATAGACGAAAAGAATATATTTATACACTAACTGTTGATATCGTCTTGAAACTAGGCAGTTTGTTCGTGCGAAGCTTCGAGACGATACTCAACTATTTAGAAAGAAACATATGTAGCTTTAGAGATGGGGCAACACCAGTGTTTCTTTCAGAAACAATGTTCCTGAGGATCACAGTTAGTATTCCCAGGGGCACTGCTCATAGTTTTCTATTTATTATTCTATTATACACGTGTTATTTGGTCTCCTGCGGGGGCACTCTGAGAGCCCCAAGGAGGCAGTGTACCCCCAAAAAACATTTTGGAAAAAAACATTGAGCATCATTTGCACGATATAGTATAGAGACGAGACAAAAATACATTTTGTCTCGCGAGGATAGTGTGTGCTTCAAACCGGAAATAATTGCAAACAATCTCCCTTTTTATACTGGTCGTTTAGATAGATGCGTATACCAAGTTTGAAGTCTATACCACAACTGAAAAAGTATAAGATTATAACTTTTCAGGAAATACACACACACACACACACACATATATATATATATATATATATATATATATATATACGCACCTTTTGACAATTTTCTCGTTGGCAGCGTATATAGTTATAATATACGGGATACGTGGAATAGTGCCTCTTTCGGTTCAGTAGTTTGTTTACAGGACCGGTTGGAGTGAAATGCGTTTTATAATAGACTCAACCTTTTAGGCAAACAATATATGCTATAAAAATAAACTTTCAAAGAAAGAAAAAGTGAGAAAAAGATAGTTAGGAATCGAACCCAGGTCTCCTGTCCAGTAGGCTCACGTCAATCCCCTACACTACCGATTTCCTTAGATTTTCGACTTCGTTCTTACTGCTCACATAATACTGGTACGTTGCGGCCTGCATCTGTGGGGAATTATATACCTCTATAATCGGAAACACACTTAATTGTTTGCATACTTCCACAAAACATACAAACACCAAATTTTGCATACTTGTTCGTCATGGGATGTGAGTAATGGGAAAATTCCGATATCACGAAAAAGGCGACATTTTCCATGGAAATGAAGTGTCGAAATTTTTCGTCGTTTCGAAATGCTGGTTTTTAGAGTAGTTCCACACACCATAGAAACGTCATATTTTGTCAGGCAGTGAAGCTAGGAACATAGTTTATGATAGAAAAAAGAGCATTAAAATTCGTTTTCTTTTCGCGGCGCAAATCGAAAAAATGTGAAATTTGTAATGGCTGTATGTAGGACGTTGAAATTTCGAGGTGATGTTTATTCTGATGCGTAGTTTGCGAATCCGCCCTTAAACTTGAAAGAAATAGTCATGTTCGGTGTAAGATGGTGCTAGGAATGTTATAAGGGGGCGTCTAATTCTACACAACTTGTAGATATGGTGGAATCACGAAATTGCGTTCAAGTGTGTAGATTACAGCGTATGTGAGGGGAAAATTCCGACATGTTGGAAAAGTCCCCATCTTCGATTCAAAATGGCGGCTCAAAAATTTGCAACCATGAAAATTGTAAGTTGTGCTCTTGGTAGGTAAGCCAGGTTTCGCTATGTTATTAAGGACGTAGTTCAGTTTAAGTGAAGAAACAAATCATTCGAGAAGTCGCCATCTTGAATGCAAAATTGCCATATTTTTGAATTGCCTTCATTTGGACTCTTATGTGGTATATTGAGGAGAATAAAACAAACAAAATTCAACGTAGTAAGTTAGCTCCGCGGTAAAGTGTCTGCTTTCTGAGTAGCAGGTCTGGGTTCGATTCCTCGCCGAACCTTGTTTTATCTTACGTTTTTTTTCTTATCACGTTGCTTCGTTTTATCAAAATAGTTTCTGTTGGCATTGCGTGAACAAAATATTTTCGTTATTACAGACATAGACGAAAAGAATATATTTATACACTAACTGTTGATATCGTCTTGAAACTAGGCAGTTTGTTCGTGTGAAGCTTCGAGACGATACTCAACTATTTAGAAAGAAACATATGTAGCTTTAGAGATGGGGCAACACCAGTGTTTCTTTCAGAAACAATGTTCCTGAGGATCACAGTTAGTATTCCCAGGGGCACTGCTCATAGTTTTCTATTTATTATTCTATTATACACGTATTATTTGGTCTCCTGCGGGGGCACTCTAAGAGCTCCAAGGAGGCAGTGTACCCCCAAAAAACATTTTGGAAAAAAACATTGAGCATCATTTGCACGATATAGTATAGAGACGAGACAAAAATACATTTTGTCTCGCGAGGATAGTGTGTGCTTCAAACCGGAAATAATTGCAAACAATCTCCCTTTTTATACTGGTCGTTTAGATAGATGCGTATACCAAGTTTGAAGTCTATACCACAACTGAAAAAGTATAAGATTAAAACTTTTCAGGAAATACACACACACACACACACACACACATATATATATATATATATATATATATATATATATATATATATATATATATATATATATATATACGCACCTTTTGACAATTTTCTCGTTGGCAGCGTATATAGTTATAATATACGGGATACGTGGAATAGTGCCTCTTTCGGTTCAGTAGTTTGTTTACAGGACCGGTTGGAGTGAAATGCGTTTTATAATAGACTCAACCTTTTAGGCAAACAATATATGCTATAAAAATAAACTTTCAAAGAAAGAAAAAGTGAGAAAAAGATTTTTAGGAATCGAACCCAGGTCTCCTGTCCAGTAGGCTCACGTCAATCCCCTACACTACCGATATCCTTAGATTTTCGACTTCGTTCTTACTGCTCACATAATACTGGTACGTTGCGGCCTGCATCTGTGGGGAATTATATACTTCTATAATCGGAAACACACTTAATTGTTTGCATACTTCCACAAAACATACAAACACCAAATTTTGCATACTTGTTCGTCATGGGATGTGAGTAATGGGAAAATTCCGATATCACGAAAAAGGCGACATTTTCCATGGAAATGAAGTGTCGAAATTTTTCGTCGTTTCGAAATGCTGGTTTTTAGAGTAGTTCCACACACCATAGAAACGTCATATTTTGTCAGGCAGTGAAGCTAGGAACATAGTTTATGATAGAAAAAAGAGCATTAAAATTCGTTTTCGTTTCGCGGCGCAAATCGAAAAAATGTGAAATTTGTAATGGCTGTATGTAGGACGTTGAAATTTCGAGGTGATGTTTATTCTGATGCGTAGTTTTCGAATCCGCCCTTAAACTTGAAAGAAATAGTCATGTTCGGTGTAAGATGGTGCTAGGAATGTTATAAGGGGGCGTCTAATTCTACACAACTTGTAGATATGGTGGAATCACGAAATTGCGTTCAAGTGTGTAGATTACAGCGTATGTGAGGGGAAAATTCCGACATGTTGGAAAAGTCGCCATCTTCGATTCAAAATGGCGGCTCAAAAATTTGTAACCATGAAAATTGTAAGTTGTGCTCTTGGTAGGTAAGCCAGGTTTCGCTATGTTATTAAGGACGTAGTTCTGTTTAAGTGAAGAAACAAATCATTCGAGAAGTCGCCATCTTGAATGCAAAATTGCCATATTTTTGAATTGCCTTCATTTGGACTCTTATGTGGTATATTGAGGAGAATAAAACAAACAAAATTCAACGTAGTAAGTTAGCTCCGCGGTAAAGTGTCTGCTTTCTGAGTAGCAGGTCTGGGTTCGATTCCCCGCCGAACCTTGTTTTATCTTACGTTTTTTTTTTCTTATCACGTTGCTTCGTTTTATCAAAATAGTTTCTGTTGGCATTGCGTGAACAAAATATTTTCGTTATTACAGACATAGACGAAAAGAATATATTTATACACTAACTGTTGATATCGTCTTGAAACTAGGCAGTTTGTTCGTGTGAAGCTTCGAGACGATACTCAACTATTTAGAAAGAAACATATGTAGCTTTAGAGATGGGGCAACACCAGTGTTTCTTTCAGAAACAATGTTCCTGAGGATCACAGTTAGTATTCCCAGGGGCACTGCTCATAGTTTTCTATTTATTATTCTATTATACACGTATTATTTGGTCTCCTGCGGGGGCACTCTAAGAGCCCCAAGGAGGCAGTGTACCCCCAAAAAACATTTTGGAAAAAAACATTGAGCATCATTTGCACGATATAGTATAGAGACGAGACAAAAATACATTTTGTCTCGCGAGGATAGTGTGTGCTTCAAACCGGAAATAATTGCAAACAATCTCCCTTTTTATACTGGTCGTTTAGATAGATGCGTATACCAAGTTTGAAGTCTATACCACAACTGAAAAAGTATAAGATTAAAACTTTTCAGGAAATACACACACACACACACACACACACACATATATATATATATATATATATATATATATATATATATATATATATATATATACGCACCTTTTGACAATTTTCTCGTTGGCAGCGTATATAGTTATAATATACGGGATACGTGGAATAGTGCCTCTTTCGGTTCAGTAGTTTGTTTACAGGACCGGTTGGAGTGAAATGCGTTTTATAATAGACTCAACCTTTTAGGCAAACAATATATGCTATAAAAATAAACTTTCAAAGAAAGAAAAAGTGAGAAAAAGATTTTTAGGAATCGAACCCAGGTCTCCTGTCCAGTAGGCTCACGTCAATCCCCTACACTACCGATTTCCTTAGATTTTCGACTTCGTTCTTACTGCTCACATAATACTGGTACGTTGCGGCCTGCATCTGTGGGGAATTATATACTTCTATAATCGGAAACACACTTAATTGTTTGCATACTTCCACAAAACATACAAACACCAAATTTTGCATACTTGTTCGTCATGGGATGTGAGTAATGGGAAAATTCCGATATCACGAAAAAGGCGACATTTTCCATGGAAATGAAGTGTCGAAATTTTTCGTCGTTTCGAAATGCTGGTTTTTAGAGTAGTTCCACACACCATAGAAACGTCATATTTTGTCAGGCAGTGAAGCTAGGAACATAGTTTATGATAGAAAAAAGAGCATTAAAATTCGTTTTCGTTTCGCGGCGCAAATCGAAAAAATGTGAAATTTGTAATGGCTGTATGTAGGACTTTGAAATTTCGAGGTGATGTTTATTCTGATGCGTAGTTTGCGAATCCGCCCTTAAACTTGAAAGAAATAGTCATGTTCGGTGTAAGATGGTGCTAGGAATGTTATAAGGGGGCGTCTAATTCTACACAACTTGTAGATATGGTGGAATCACGAAATTGCGTTCAAGTGTGTAGATTACAGCGTATGTGAGGGGAAAATTCCGACATGTTGGAAAAGTCGCCATCTTCGATTCAAAATGGCGGCTCAAAAATTTGTAACCATGAAAATTGTAAGTTGTGCTCTTGGTAGGTAAGCCAGGTTTCGCTATGTTATTAAGGACGTAGTTCAGTTTAAGTGAAGAAACAAATCATTCGAGAAGTCGCCATCTTGAATGCAAAATTGCCATATTTTTGAATTGCCTTCATTTGGACTCTTATGTGGTATATTGAGGAGAATAAAACAAACAAAATTCAACGTAGTAAGTTAGCTCCGCGGTAAAGTGTCTGCTTTCTGAGTAGCAGGTCTGGGTTCGATTCCCCGCCGAACCTTGTTTTATCCTCCGTTTTTTTTCTTATCACGTTGCTTCGTTTTATCAAAATAGTTTCTGTTGGCATTGCGTGAACAAAATATTTTCGTTATTACAGACATAGACGAAAAGAATATATTTATACACTAACTGTTGATATCGTCTTGAAACTAGGCAGTTTGTTCGTGTGAAGCTTCGAGACGATACTCAACTATTTAGAAAGAAACATATGTAGCTTTAGAGATGGGGCAACACCAGTGTTTCTTTCAGAAACAATGTTCCTGAGGATCACAGTTAGTATTCCCAGGGGCACTGCTCATAGTTTTCTATTTATTATTCTATTATACACGTATTATTTGGTCTCCTGCGGGGGCACTCTAAGAGCCCCAAGGAGGCAGTGTACCCCCAAAAAACATTTTGGAAAAAAACATTGAGCATCATTTGCACGATATAGTATAGAGACGAGACAAAAATACATTTTGTCTCGCGAGGATAGTGTGTGCTTCAAACCGGAAATAATTGCAAACAATCTCCCTTTTTATACTGGTCGTTTAGATAGATGCTTATACCAAGTTTGAAGTCTATACCACAACTGAAAAAGTATAAGATTAAAACTTTTCAGGAAATACACACACACACACACACACACATATATATATATATATATATATATATATATATATATATATATATATATATACGCACCTTTTGACAATTTTCTCGTTGGCAGCGTATATAGTTATAATATACGGGATACGTGGAATAGTGCCTCTTTCGGTTCAGTAGTTTGTTTACAGGACCGGTTGGAGTGAAATGCGTTTTATAATAGACTCAACCTTTTAGGCAAACAATATATGCTATAAAAATAAACTTTCAAAGAAAGAAAAAGTGAGAAAAAGATTGTTAGGAATCGAACCCAGGTCTCCTGTCCAGTAGGCTCACGTCAATCCCCTACACTACCGATTTCCTTAGATTTTCGACTTCGTTCTTACTGCTCACATAATACTGGTACGTTGCGGCCTGCATCTGTGGGGAATTACACCTCTAAAATCGGAATAGTAATCGGGTTATATATGCGTTTTTTAGTATCATTAAGGAAATGATGTCTTTTTATTTAATTGTAATAAGAAATTAGAAAGACACCATTCTAATACACTGTTATACTACTATGCAAAAAGTGGTTTGTTTAAAATGCTATAAACAAATTTTCAAAAGCCTCCAATAATATTCATATTCTAAATTACTTAGTTAATATTCGTCTTCATTGAAAATATGAGAGTAAAGATACACGAAGACTCTATGTAATTGTCCAGTGTATATAAACATTTCAAAAAGTCTTGCTGCCCAGTAAGTACATTTTTTACCAAAGGACACCATTATAATAAGATGTACTACGTTACACTGCAAAAACTAGTGTTGAATCAAATGTTTTGAACTAATGTTTAAAAAGCCTTAACAAAATTCATTTTTATAAATTACCTACAAATTGTAGTGTTTATTGAAAATACAAGACGAGAGATACTGGTTGACTGCAAGAAATTGTCCAGTAAATATGAAATATTTGAAAAAGTCTTGCTGCAAGTAATATGTACAACTATGCCCAAGGTTTCCATTATAATCCACTGTACTACATTACAGTACAAAAGTAGTGTTCACTCAAATGCTATGAAAAAAATTTAAACAATTTCCAACAATATTCATATTTGTAAATTACCTAGTAAATTGTAGTCTTCATTGTAAATACAAGAATAAATATACAGGAAGCCTGAAATATTTTCGCACTCTTATATCACAGATGTGAATTACTTTTAGTGCAGAAAGTATGTAGAATTAACAACAGGGACACTATTATAATACATTGTACGTACTAAATTACACTGCAAAACATAATATTTAAAAGGGTGGAAAAATTCACATTTGTAAACAGTGAGTGTTTTCGGAAAATGAAAGGTTTAATTGGTAGGCTATTGCAAGACAGTTTCCGCGGTTTATGTTTCAGAAAAAAAAACTCTGTTATTGTCTCTAACATGTATAGATGTGCGTAAAGTGTATGTAATTAGCCATGTATATGATTGCCAGAATAGAAGTAGTAATAGAGTTCTTTCTTATAAATTGTGTGTTTGCTGTCCAAAGTTAAATGGAAGAAATAATACCGGTTCAATTGAAGTATGTGTTGGTAACAGATGTGTGCTGTAAAGGGAAGTGAATTCCTCAAGGAATAGTTTTCTAGAACTTGACACCTTATGGCAAAGCCACAACCGGGGGTCTGGGGGCGGAGCCCCCAGCGAGCTTTAGCGAGTATATATATAAAACTAAAATGTTAATTTTACTTTTCGGCCCAAACTACTACAACCCTAACGCTCATTTAACTCAATAGCAAGAAAGTAAAACTAGCTGATAGTTCGACAGAGAACTTCAGACGGACAATGATAAAAGAACGATTATAAAACATTATAGTATACCGGACCATCACTCACTCCGCGGTGGGTCAAATACGATGGAAAATCAATCTCTCATTACTCCACGTCGATGAATACCTCCACGAATCGTATCTAACGACGTCTCAGTTAGTAAATTAGGCTTGTAGTAGACTTGGCTCTCTACGAATAGATACTATTACTCTTGAACGCCAAACTGCAAAGTGCTAATATAGTCCGTTAACTAAACAACACCTACATCCTCGTGCGAAGTCATAGTGTAGGGGTCAGTGCTCGAAATATTTATCGTTGTACATAAATACTCAATAATTTACCTCGTGGCAAATAAATACATTAAGTACGTGCAGTCAGATATGTTCTATTATTCATTCACACTCATCTTAATATCTATATATTTCTATATATCTATCTATGTATATATATACATACACACACACACACACACACACACACACATATATATATATATATATATATATATATATATATATATATATATATATATATATATATATATATATATATATAAATTTCAGCTCATACGTCGCTACAAAAATAATCGCGCACTGACCAATACACGGAACATCTCGCGAACCCAGACTTTTTCCAACCAAAGCCAAACTATGTACCACTTCACAGCTTAGAAATGCATATAGGTTCAAAGAACAGCAATATTATCAACGATAATATTAATTAAATACATTCTTATTCTGATGACAACAATGAGGTTTACTCTACAGCACAAATAACAGAAAGAGAAGAAAAAAAAATTAGCATCCTAATCTAAGAACGGAAAAATAGCATCACATATTCTAGCTTCTGCTTAATGACGATCGCAAAGTTTATTTTTGTTAATATTTTAATTACTTTTCCATACAGAGCGTTGTAATTTTGAGAAAAGCTTAATTTAAAATCAATTTACTTAACTGTTTGTTTATATAATCCAGATATAATATTTACGCATAATTTATTTAGGAAAAAAGGGAAATTTTCGAGCTGACTAAATCGTTACGGTTTGCAGCAACAAAACACTAGTTCTTAAACACGCCGGAGATGGCGTTAATATTGCTTAGTAGTCCGATTTGCTCATTGTTCTTTAATTATCTAAGTAAGGAGCTATGCAACTATCAATGGAAAGGGGGCCCTCTTCCTGAAAGGGAAAGAATCCCTAAGAATTTTGTTCAACACTGAAAAGATACTCATTACTGAAAAGATACTCAAATCAGGAGTAAATGGGAGCCCCTTACCTTTTGTTTACTCTGACATTGTGGAAGCTACTCTAACTACTATACACACCACAGCACTGCCATGTTAGTAAAAAGATTACTTATATTCCATGCACATTCAAGCTATATGACGACAGGCCTATCTAACCCTAACAGGAATATTTTTAGGAGGGGTAAAAAGGAGACTGACTGATTTTTCAAATCACTGATTTTTCGAGACAACGTGAGGATCTTCAGCACTAAAATTACAACACTTTTAAACTATTCCCATTCAAAGTTAATGATTAAGCGTCAACATGGCATCTGTCGTGCAACATTCTTTTAATTCACTATTTCAGTCTATTTTCTCTTAAAAATTTAATAGTTTAAGGCCCCCTGTATCTTCCAACGACTTAATTTGGAAATAGTTTTCCTGGTTTTTAGCTGCTAGTTTCTCCAAATATGCAAAACTTCCGCGCAACGAAATTACACGATGTGTCCTGGATTAAGGCCAGTTCTAGAATGAATGTTCTCGCGCCTTAATAACATAGTTTCGGAAATAGTCCCAATCAAAACAGAGAGTTTTGCCGGCGGAGAATATGAAACGAATAACAAATGTTAAGATCTGGATAAAACCGGATTTCAGAAAGGATATGGGCATCTCAAGTAGGACGAGGGGTCTAAATTATTCTGCGAATATTTAGATTGGTAGTTCATTCCAAGAATTCCTGCCCAATAGCGGGCATAGTTTTTCGTATAGCATTGAGATGATGGTCTTAGTTTTTTCCTTATTTGAAATACCCATATGCAAAATATTATCATGAAATAACGCACAAGTAAAGATATTATTCCCCAAAATATAGTTGCTACTAAATTATCCCGAGCTTCCACATTAATTCTGAATATAATCAACTAATATCATATATGAGTCGAAACATATTTTGAAAAACATTTGCATGGTACAGTATGTGATAAAATTAGTGGACCTCTCCGAGCGAAAATCACATTACATAGTTGTAATGGTGCATTACACTATCATTCCATACATCAGAGTCTTTCTGAGGAAATTATCTAGGATAACAAGAAGAGGAAATATATTTCTGCTTCTTTTTGTCGCAGAATCGACGTCTGTCTTACTTTCCACCATCGCCAAATCTACCTCTGCTCGCATAGACAGACCTTCCCCTATCTCTGCTGAAGATTGTACTGTAGCTCGTTTTGTGTTAGTTTAACTCTCGATCAAGGAGATTAAGGAGGATCAAATCTTATGACAGGTACTATAGATGTAGTTTGATGTTGCTTCACCATTCTCACGTTAAAGATAAGCATGAAGTCCTTAAGGAGCTGGAGCTCATTTCTAGCTGTCGTAGAGGCTGGGGTGACAGAAACCAGAATTAACAGAAATCTTCGAGAGAAATATGTGATCTTGCAATCCCTTCAACTCTGCCTGAGTCAGCTTAAGTTGGAAAAGGAACAGCCAAACATTATTACTATAGATTGTCTTTATCATAAAGCAAGCTTGATGCATTGGACAAGGACTTCAGCAGGAGCAGTTCACGACAATCGTCTCGTGGTTGACGATTCTGCAGTTGGTCTTCACCGAAACAAATTGCTTTATCCTGGAAATCACGAACTTCTGCTCCTGTAAAAATACTCTGAAATGACATCCTCACTTTCTCTGGTAAATAGAGGGTTACTGTTGCTTAAAACGTTTGAAAAAGAGAATGTCTGGTGAGCAGATAGGTCGTAAGCATGCTCCAAAGAGCGTTCACCTCTGGTGCTTGGGGCCCGGGTTCGATCCCAGCCTCCGCCAAGTGAAATTTGTGGTGGACAAATACCGTGTGCGTGGTTTCCTCGGGGTTCTCTCGTTTCCTCCCACTTTCTTCATCCCACCATTTCATTCATTACTCATCATCACCGTCTCCTTTAGCCTAACCGACATAATCGTGGGACGTAAAACTCCTTGTTTTCAAATTTCTCAGAATTTCTTTCTAAAAAAAAATAAGAAAGGGTCAGAGGTTGAAATTTCATACATGTGAAAATAAGGACCACCTTACTGTATATATACCAGTATATATAAACATACGTAAATACCGATATATATAAATGTCACGATATATATGAGCGGCTCGGACGCATATAATCGTTGAGCTTGCATTGAATTGTATAAGAATATTGAATTTTATTTCCCAGTTTACACAATATTTACAAAATATAATATATCGTTATTATTATTATTTATTAAAATAATAATGAAAGAAAAAGTGAAAATAATAATGATTATATAAAAAAAGCGTTATACAAAAAAATTAAAATGAAACATTAAATTATAACAAAACATGTTTGTTACATATATCGTTATGTTTCTACGAGACACTCATATATATGTGACTACGTTAAAAAAATTGAAACTTTGAACGTCATGAGGAAGCCATATTTAACTCCAGATGCAGGAAGGTACTCATAGATGTCTCAGATTATTTCTTATTATTTATAATACTGTAACTTTTAGAGGAGATAGGAACCTTATAAAATTGTTTTCGACATTCATGAAGTGAAATGTATAATTCCAATGTACAGTTACGAAATAATCAGGACGGTATTATTCCTGATAGAAACTAGCTTTTAAGCTGAGTTAGCCCACATATACACAGACACAGGTTGTCTAACGAAAATAGAGCACCTGCAGACCATAATTGGGAATACATTTATTGATATTTGCATAGAGCACTAAGAAATCAATCATTCCCTATAGTGCTACTTTCCCGGTAACATCAGTGATCACGCCAATATTCTGATTTTTGGTCATAAAAAGATCGTGCATGGTTTTAGCCAGTGAAGTAAATCATAATCGTTCAGTGCTAGCACCGTGCTATACCGAGGAAGAATTAAAATTTTCACCTATCTTTAAATATGTATATGGCCTGGTGTTGTCAGTATAGTATACGTCACGCTTTGTGTAGCTCAATTCCAGTCATTACTTTTGTATTTCCACGTGTAATCGTACCTGTTGTCGACAGGACAGGTCTGACTCTTTAATTCTACTCGGCGGCAAAAGCTTGTGATACAAGGTGATCTTCCAATTCCTCCAAACGTATAGAATAACCTTCTTGGGGGGTTAGTGCGCTCGTTTATTACAGATTATGGAGCTTCTCCTTGTTTGCAACACGATTGTTTGCAATCTTAGTCGTTGGTTATTCACGTTCACATTTTTGGTGAACTGCTTCAGTAATGGATCGATTTCATTACGTATCAATAGAATAGAGAAACTTACTAGATAAAATGTTATTAAATCAGAACATATAGAACCCAAATGTCGAAGTTATTTTTGTAGCCAGCTTTCCAAATGATTTAATATTGTTCACGGTGATAAAGGTTTACGTCATTGACATGTTATAGCTGAATAGATGCCTGTCTTGTACTCTTTTTGCCAGAATATCACCCACTTTTTACATGATTAATCACTTACTGCAAGAAGGGATTTGGAGATCAAAATTTCCACAACGAATGCAACTAAACAGTCTTTTGGCTCTTCCTTTTGGTAATTATGTTGTTCACATAAAGCACAAATTTACTCTTGGGACAACACAGCATATTCGCCTTTATCGAAACAAAATTTTAAAGTATAGAATATTATCACGGGAATTTCACTCATCTTCACGGCGCAATACCTGATCAGAATTCAATATTTTTGCCCTTAGACATATTTGCTGCAACTCATATACCCTTCTATTTGGGGCATTGGAGATATTCACTATCGACTACCAGTTTGGCACAGTTAGCGGCATAGAAATTGGTACACAGATTCTAATTCCAAATTGATAACAAACTCTTGCTCCGTTTTCTTATGCATTCACAAATACATATTTCAATCGATTAGTTGATTCTAGTATTCAACCCCCCTCCTTCCCCTCCTACCCCTTTCCTTGTCTAAAGCAGCGTGTGTGACGAAGTACATTCTTTCCATTCAGCTGAAAAAGAAACAGGAATAAAGTTTACAACGATATAGCTTTAAAACAGTCCTTTCCATTCGTTTGTTCTGAAATAATTTTAAGAGCTTAAATTGAAACAAAAATAGGTCACACAATGTTCCCAGAGCTTCATAAAGACCTTTAGTTTCATTCTTTCCGTTCTTTAAAGACTGCAAGCTAGTAAGATGCTCCCTAAGAAATCTATGGAAATTGCCAATAATGGCAGTAGGTTTTGAGCTTCCTAAACTCAGTAATGCACGCACAGAGCTCTAAAATATCTACTTACAGAAATGAGTGTTATTCAATGACTCATTTCTTTTCTTTCCAGTAATTGCATGCAAATTCTCCAGGGGGGTCATTTGGACAGGACAGAAGGTCGTAACTTCCCCTCCCTTGATCTTCATAAATACGTATTGTTCGATCAAATGTATAGTAATACACTAATAAAAAAGTGAAAATCTTATGTCGGCAGAGAATCTTCCCCCCAAATAAAATTTAAAGACACTGCTTTTAGCAAAAAAAAAAAAAAAAAAAAAAAAAAAAAACAGATAACACATAGAGTTAGATAACACATTGCTAGAGATCTTACATTTCGTTTCAAGAGTCGAAGGTTTGATCTCAAGCCGTATGACATTCAAGTATGGAGACAGAGAGGGATGATTTATATACACAGATTTAGAATTCGTATTATGACGAATATTGTGATTTTGTCAAACAGAAGAAGGGATGGTTTCGAACTCCGAGGATCATATTAGGTAGTTGCCAAACTAAGGTGAAGAACTCTTTTTTAGATCACCAGATGATTACGAATGCAGAGAAAGATGTTCAGAACTGACTAATTAGGAATTTTAAAAGATCAGAAACTTCCGAGACGGGTTTAGAACCACGAACTTTGCAGTTATCGAACCATGATTTTATCCATTCTGCTACGGAGAACTCTATGGAATCGTTTACATGCGTTTCCTTTAGCTACGTTGAAATCTAACTTACTGGGATATTCCAAAATGGTGACTCGGTGGATGCACCGTTCAGATAGGACGTAAATGTCTTGTAACTTTGTTACAATGTATCGTGGCGGATATAAATCATCGATCAGATAATGGCGACTGCTATGAAACAAATTCAGAGCATGACAATTAAATCAGTCATATCTGTGGTTTCTTGTGGAGAAGAACCAAAATTGTAAACCAAAGGTTTAAGAAAATCTTAAGTTATTAATATAAACTTTGACGAATATTATTCACTTATACCATCATAAAAGAAATACGAAAGACGTTCTGAAACGAAGAAATACGTCTTTGCAAGCGGAGGCAAAGAAACCTAAATTAACGAGACTAAAGACCAATCATGTACAACCCAGTGATAGTGGTCAAGGCGCTGGATCAGTAATCTGGAGGTTCATGGTTCGAATCCAATTTGGGCATTTTTCTTACTTTTGGATTTTTGACGGCGATTTATCAACGATGACACACGTTTTATTATATTCAGATATTAGAATACTCGGATATTTCAATTCCTGAACTATCAAATCTTCATGAATAATAATAGTCATAATAATAATTATTATTATCTCGTAGAAGATTAAAAGATAGTAGCTAACTATCGCTCAGATCATACCATTATAAGCAGAAACGTGGCATTTGGCAAAAATATTTTTTGTTTTGTTTAATGTTGTTCACGAGAAGAGGAATTTTTCATCTCGTTTCTAAAACAAACAAAAAAATTGAGAATAACCATTTTATATTCGAGACGGGACAAGGCTAATTCAAATTATAGGCTTGCTTTCGAGATGAGAATCGAGAGGAGACGAAAACTATCGAAAAAAATTCTCGTTTTGTCTTGATTCTCGAAATAGTGTATGTCCATTCTTTAAGTAACAATTGCTCTGTAGAATGAATCTTATAATGTTTTTGTTACTTTGTATTTCAGAACTCATTGAATTATGGTCTGTGTAGGTATTTTTGTAGCAAAGCTTTTGTAATTATTTCTGGATATCCTAAAAATTAGTTTATTATTATGCCTTACTGTTGAGTGATATTCATTTATTTTTATTACAGTTATTTTCCATAAAACATACAGTAGAATACTTTCTACATTAAACTTAAGTGGAAAGCTTTTGTTTAAAATGTTGGTAGTTGCAGAGGTGTGTGTTGAAAGTAAGGAAACCCTTCTCCGAAATTCCTACGTTTAAATCAGTTTTGCCAAATATTAGGACAACTTTAAAACTTTTATTACCATTATTATTATTATTATTATTATTATTATTATTATTATTATTATTATTATTATTATTATTATTATTATTATTATTATTATTATTACTGTATATTTGATACCTCAATATTACGTCTTATTCCAATGCAAATAAGGATAGTCAAGTTAAGAAAATAAAAAGAAATGTTTTGGATCCTCTACAGGGATGAATTCCCTTATAAGAGATACTTTGAAAATAAAAGAGGGCGAAAAGAAGGTGTCAGAAATTGGACAATATGAAAATCGCACTTTGGGACGCCTTAACAGAAACTAAGTGGGATTTGTCTTCATTACGATACATAGTAACATCCTTTTTTTGGGTAAAAGACATTGGATTATGAAACACTGATTTCGGTCATGATAGATTACTATAGTCCAGAGAATTCAATTTTAAATTTAAAAAAGACCGAAAGTATTTCCGTAACTTATCTCTATTATATCTGCTATTCTCGTTTTACAGGAATGACCCCTTCTGTCCTGTACAAATGACCCCCTGGAAAATTTGCTGGCAATTACTGGAAAGGAAAGAAATGAGTCATTGAATAACACTCATTTCTGTAAGTAGATATTTTAGAGCTCTGTGCGTGCATTACTGAGTTTAGGAAGCACAAAACCTACTGCCGTTATTGGCAATTTCCATACATTTCTTAGGGAGCATCTTTCTAGCTTGCAGTCTTTAAAAAACTTAAAGAATGAAACTAACGGTGTTTTTGAAGCTCTGGAAACATTGTGTGACTTTTTTCTAAATTTAGGCTCTTAAATATATTTCTGAACAAACGAATGGAATAGACTGTTTTAAAGCTATAACGTTGTAAACTTTATTCCTGTTTCTTTTTGAGCTGAATGGAAGAGTGTACTACATCATACACGCTGCTTTAGACAAGTAAGGAGAGGAGTTGTATTGAATACTAGAAGCAAATAATCGATTGAGATATGTATTTCTGGAAGCATAGGAAAACGGGGCAAGATGTTATTAATCTGGACTTAGAATTCGTGTAACAATTTCTATGCCTCGAACTGTACACAAAAGACTGTATACTTTTTAGACTACCAACATATATTTTAAGGCACATAGGTCACTATAGGCACATAGGCACATAGGTGCCTATACTTGCTAACACCCCAAGTTCCGACTTCTGGCAAATAAGCCCCTCCAAGTAAGGTATTCTTATGTTCACACGATATTTCATTTTTACTACGTAGGTATAATGAAGGTGTGATTGATTTTTAGAGTACCAATCAATAGTTATTCTCACGAAGCCATATTAGGACTCTTACCAATTGTACCCATATATTACCCATTCTCATACACAGTGAATACAGTATATATTATTACAGCATCACTTGTAGTTCTTATTGCAACAATATGACTCGTACTAAACAATGTAAATGCCTGAGTAAAGTGACAGAAACGCCTTGCTACTCTACATTTGATATAGAGTGTAAGTTGCATCATAATTTGGTCTCTATGTACGAGGATTAGAACTTTAGTAGTCACATTCCTGGTTTAGAGACGTTAACCATGACCCTCATACCACATGTAAGTTACTTACCTAATCTACTTCAGCGAAAATAGACTCTCCCTTCCGACGTCGAACACAAGGACAGTGGATGGCCTTGAAAAAGGCCTTGTGTTGTAGCCGGTGCGTTATGATACACACATACATGTAGGGCGAGGTTATAGTTTTCATAGTTTTCTTTTCGAACTAGTGAAAACGGAATTGGATAAAAATAAAATGTGGCCGAGCCAGTAAAGTTCGTGAGTATCAACGGGGTACTCAAAATCTCGCGGGGAATGTATATTGTCTTATAGTATAGCGGCAAGTTGGGCTCAAGTGTTAAAGAAATACACCAAAATGCGGAAGACATGCAACCTGGTCGTCCTCATGCCCGTGAAGAACACATGAATGTTATTACCAAACTACTAGACTGATCGAAGTCATACTATTCATGAGCTAGTCCAGGAGACAGTATTAGCGCATACGAATTTTCTGTACATTCTGAAGGAACGCTTGAATATGAGAAAAATTGTATCAGGATAAGTTGACCGAAATGCAGGAATTACTATGATACAACGCTGCTCTACCCACTTGTAACGCTACAAACGCGAAGGACTGGCTCTCGTACATGATATCATTTTGCTAGATGGGTCAAATCATATAAGCGGCAATTGATACACAAACCATACTAATGGCATCATTATCAGTCACAACAAAAATTCAAATTTCGTCCGAACTATAGTAACGCAGTAGAATAATGTGGTAGAAAAAGATTTTTTTTGTGTGTGTGTACGACTGGAATGGTGATATCATAACACATATCGTACCCTGCATTAGACCATAAACGCACCATATTTTTCTTAGTTTCTGAAACACAGTTTGCTATTTAAGATATTAGCGGCGACACTCTGTGTTGAATCCACACATCATTTTATTAGGCAAGGCACTGGTGCATGCAGTGCAAGGTGTGCCTAAGTTGTTCGATGAATGGCAATGAGAAATGTTTTATCATTCACCCTATTTCCCCGACCTAAAACCTTGTGACTTTAACTGATTCCTGAAATGAAGAAACTCTTTGATGGATTCGTTTCAAAACAGTCTATTAGAACTATCAACAGAGCAGGTACAGTTACAGATACCCAATGAGTTCCAAATTACCCACAATGGATCACACACAAAGCTAGTGACTATAGTGAAGGGCTGGAAAATTTTGTAACATCTATATGTTTTTGTATCAGTGCTAAATAAAAGTTGCTTTTAATAAAGTTCCACTCCAAGATAGATGTAGATACCCAAAGAGAAGGACGTTCTAAAAAGAGTTCTTGGGAGTCAAAATTTCAGACTCGCCACAAACGATGCAAAGATATACGCACAAATACACATTAGGCATGCATTGCATCCATGGGAGTATCTGTATGAGTGTTTGTCGATACTTAAAGTATATCCACCCTACTGCTTGACAAAAGTAAAGACCGGTGTAATAATTTTTTCAGGCACTTAGTGAATTAAGAACAAGGAAGAAAAATGTGTAAAGAAAGTTACCCATTGAAAAGTTACTCTATTAGAAAGCAAGATGTTTTCCCCTAATCATTTTCAATCATTAAACCATACGATTGCCGAGACACTAATGACATAAGTAATTACACCATAAGTACTTTCTCTACCAACTGTTTAACATATGAGTAAGACTGTAGTCACATGCTTCTTTTAGAAACGGAGAAAGTTTCATTTTAACACATATGTGAGAATTGTGGATCATGGCAAAAGCTAATGGTGGTATTGGAAGTACTGAACTATTCTAATAAAAACAACGTATGAGCCGTGGTTTAATATTATTAGAATGGAGTCAGAAGCTTACAAAACGACGTATCTCTTTTTCTAATTTTTGATTATGTCATGGTATACTTCGAAAATATTATTATTTTTATCTTTATATAGAGTAACCATATTTTCCTGGAACTTGATATACCTATAATCTCAGTTATAAGAATATCAAATGTATAGTTTGTGCTAATACCTGGAACTATGATCCCGATAAGGACGATCAACTCATAAAAGGCATTTTTAAAATTACGAATTCTTTTTTAAAATTTCTACCAAATTTTGTTTTGTAATGCACGCACATGGTGGCATTCAAACGATTTATTAATAATAAAGACAACGTGTTAAGAACTATGAGTCTAAGATAAGTAATTTAATACCATGTACTTATATATAAAGCATATAAACTTTTCCGAAAAAGATAATGAAAAATCTCAAATTTGTGCATGCGTGTGTATGATATTATTCGAAACCATGCCACATTCTAAAGGCAATGACAAACAAGCATGGGACTAATCTAATTACGGTATAGCACGATCTTATAAAGATTAGTTTATTACTTTTTATATATACATTGGAAGTATATGGTTCGAATAATGTTTTTATTTGCATAATTATTTTTGTAGTTCAATGTAACCTGCCAAATATGTAGTCTACAACACGAGGTATTTCTAAATGTATATTTTGCATATACCCGAACCTGATATATGAATCTCTAACGATGTAATGGCTCGTAACCTGTATAAATGGTGTCACTCAAAAGCCTGATGCATTCTGAACACAGTGACGTACGAACAATGAATGTGCATATAAACATATATAAAACAGATGATTACTTTAGAAGTTATTAAGTTAGTGTTGCTATGTCTATCCCTATATTTTAAAGGGTAGGCTAAAGGATGTTTTAACAATATTTTCAATGAAATTTTATGCATTCGTGATTATTGGCAATATTCTTTGTATCCGCGAAAATAACATTGATAAACATTGGAATTCCTTCATGACAAATCGGAGAGTGTTTTACGTATAATACTTTTACTTTGTAGAGTGTCCAATATCAGGTTTTACTTTTTAAAGAATTAGATGTGTATCTTTTGAATATAATGTTACTAAATACGGTGTGTTTTCCTATGTTTAGTAAGATCGTAAATGATTCATTTTAAGAGGTTTATGGTAGTCTAAATTAGGTTTTTGTTTCATAAATTTTTCACTCTTATTCTCTCGTATTAACGATCGTGAACGAACTATACGTCAATTCCAAACGTAGATATAAACAAATTGATTTAGGTACACATTTCTCATCACCTTATTTCTGATGTGGTAATAATAATAATAATAATAATAATAATAATAATAATAATAATAATAATAATAATAACTGTATACTAGTAATAGTAAGATTAGAACTAATACTACTACTGCTATGAGTAATATTACTTCGATTCCCTAAACTGATGCATGAAATCGAACATTTTGCAATCTTGAAAATAGTTCTGTTGATATATATATACATTATAAACCCTTTGACTCGGGTGATATTGAAAATCGGTCTCCAAATATTAAACAGATGACAAAAAATACTCTGTCCGGAGTAGAATTCTATTGTATTCGAATGAAAATTAACTGTTTTGTTTGAGTACATTTGGGTGTATCATTAGATAAGGAGAAACTGTTGTTCTATTTTCTCCCATATGTCTACTTCAAAAAACAAAATTAAATTAAAAGAAATTTCATATTTATGATATCATATGTTAGCCATTTATAAGATTGATTAAGATCAACTTGGTAAAAATAATGTTAAATTCCAAGATAACTCAATACTAAGGACCAGTTAAATAATAATGTTCTCAACTTCTTCCGTTGTATTGAAAACTCCCTATTCCTACCAGTAAATCTCATTTTTTAGCATACATCAAAAATAAGCAGAATATTTAACTATAAACGTTGATAATACCGAAGTGCACTAAACATTCCAACATTTATTATCCAGGGGGCGCGGTGGCTCAGTGGTAGAGCGTTCACCTCTGGTGCTTGGGGTCCCGGGTTCGATCCCAGCCCCCGCCAAGTGAACTTTGTGGTGGACAAACACCGTGCTCGTGGGTTTTCTCGGGGTTCTCCCGTTTCCTCCCACTTTCTTCATTCCACCATTTCACTCATCTCTCATTATCACCGTCTCCTTTAGCCTAACCGGCATAACCGTGGGACGTAAAACTCAAAGATTTCATTTCATTTCATTTATTATCCACTCCTTGTCTATGCTTGAATCATCAAACGTAGACAGACAGAGATAGAAACAAATAAAATGTATTACACTAAAGAAATAAAAAATAATAATACACAACCTGCCATTAAAAACGAAATGGAAGGAATTACACAAGATAACAGCACCAAAGTTGACAACCAGAGATCTGATGCTAATGGTACAATTGGCAAATGATTAAGCTTACTGCCCTATGCCACACTTGACAACGTAGTGTCAGCGGAGCAGAACTTGAGACAGTTACAAGCCTCTGGGCTCAGCGTGGGTGGTCAAATCGGCTGCAACATGACAATACATAGAAAGGATAAGCCCTCAGATGTCTTCCTGGAGTATGGAAACAAATGCCCCTTCTAAGGGAAAGTCACAGTTCATCACGATGTGAGGAAGAGGAAGCCATGATATGAGATATGAGATATTATCTATTAAAGCTGGCGAGTTTTGCAGACATTAAACGCTTTCTACAACCATCGATAGACTTGTACACTCAACAAAAGATTGGGGAACTCAGGACCATACAAGTAGAGAAACACTGTGTCAACCAGGAAATGAAGAATAGTACATGTAACAAGAAGAGGCTCGTCTTCCTTCTGGAATGTAGTCTCCGCCAGAACCTACATACAATAAAAGGAATGCAATCGGGTCAAACATTTGAACACAGAAGGTGATATTTCGAAGGAGTTGTCCTGGAATTCGTCTCACTCTTAGCAGTGTTCGTGACATTGTAGTTTCCCACACCTATGTAGTGCAATCAATGGACGTGGCAACAATGGACGCCTTGCTAAAAGGGTATGGTCTTTGAGACAATGTTGAATTGTTCCTGAAGACAATAAGCACCTTGAAACAGTCTTTAGCGCTTGCGCTAGCGTGTGGAATGGCTTCCGATTTGGCAAAGTGATACGCACAAACCATCTGGGACCTGTGGTAACCCGCGGTCTCTAGTATCAGATGTAGCATTGCGTAGTACTCTCGTGGACCCAGAAATTCTTCCACTTGCCGTGTATTGTGGCAACATTGTATCGAATATGAAGGTAAACGGATATAAGACACTCGCGATATGCCACTATGCGTCATTGACAAAACGCCGAAACCTGCTGGAAGACTTCCGAATTAACTTCTGACATTATACATACACTCGCTAAAGCTCGCTGGGGGCTCCGCCCCCAGACCCCCGGTTGTGGCTTTGCCATAAGGTGTCAAGTTCTAGAAAACTATTCCTTGAGGAATTCACTTCCCTTTACAGCACACATCTGTTACCAACACATACTTCAATTGAACCGGTATTATTTCTTCCATTTAACTTTGGACAGCAAACACACAATTTATAAGAAAGAACTCTATTACTACTTCTATTCTGGCAATCATATACATGGCTAATTACATACACTTTACGCACATCTATACATGTTAGAGACAATAACAGAGTTTTTTTTTTCTGAAACATAAACCGCGGAAACTGTCTTGCAATAGCCTACCAATTAAACCTTTCATTTTCCGAAAACACTCACTGTTTACAAATGTGAATTTTTCCACCCTTTTAAATATTATGTTTTGCAGTGTAATTTAGTACGTACAATGTATTATAATAGTGTCCCTGTTGTTAATTCTACATACTTTCTGCACTAAAAGTAATTCACATCTGTGATATAAGAGTGCGAAAATATTTCAGGCTTCCTGTATATTTATTCTTGTATTTACAATGAAGACTACAATTTACTAGGTAATTTACAAATATGAATATTGTTGGAAATTGTTTAAATTTTTTTCATAGCATTTGAGTGAACACTACTTTTGTACTGTAATGTAGTACAGTGGATTATAATGGAAACCTTGGGCATAGTTGTACATATTACTTGCAGCAAGACTTTTTCAAATATTTCATATTTACTGGACAATTTCTTGCAGTCAACCAGTATCTCTCGTCTTGTATTTTCAATAAACACTACAATTTGTAGGTAATTTATAAAAATGAATTTTGTTAAGGCTTTTTAAACATTAGTTCAAAACATTTGATTCAACACTAGTTTTTGCAGTGTAACGTAGTACATCTTATTATAATGGTGTCCTTTGGTAAAAAATGTACTTACTGGGCAGCAAGACTTTTTGAAATGTTTATATACACTGGACAATTACATAGAGTCTTCGTGTATCTTTACTCTCATATTTTCAATGAAGACGAATATTAACTAAGTAATTTAGAATATGAATATTATTGGAGGCTTTTGAAAATTTGTTTATAGCATTTTAAACAAACCACTTTTTGCATAGTAGTATAACAGTGTATTAGAATGGTGTCTTTCTAATTTCTTATTACAATTAAATAAAAAGACATCATTTCCTTAATGATACTAAAAAACGCATATATAACCCGATTACTATTCCGATTTTAGAGGTGTAATTCCCCACAGATGCAGGCCGCAACGTACCAGTATTATGTGAGCAGTAAGAACGAAGTCGAAAATCTAAGGAAATCGGTAGTGTAGGGGATTGACGTGAGCCTACTGGACAGGAGACCTGGGTTCGATTCCTAACAATCTTTTTCTCACTTTTTCTTTCTTTGAAAGTTTATTTTTATAGCATATATTGTTTGCCTAAAAGGTTGAGTCTATTATAAAACGCATTTCACTCCAACCGGTCCTGTAAACAAACTACTGAACCGAAAGAGGCACTATTCCACGTATCCCGTATATTATAACTATATACGCTGCCAACGAGAAAATTGTCAAAAGGTGCGTATATATATATATATATATATATATATATATATATATATATATATATATATATATATATATGTGTGTGTGTGTGTGTGTGTGTGTGTGTATTTCCTGAAAAGTTTTAATCTTATACTTTTTCAGTTGTGGTATAGACTTCAAACTTGGTATACGCATCTATCTAAACGACCAGTATAAAAAGGGAGATTGTTTGCAATTATTTCCGGTTTGAAGCACACACTATCCTCGCGAGACAAAATGTATTTTTGTCTCGTCTCTATACTATATCGTGCAAATGATGCTCAATGTTTTTTTCCAAAATGTTTTTTGGGGGTACACTGCCTCCTTGGGGCTCTTAGAGTGCCCCCGCAGGAGACCAAATAATACGTGTATAATAGAATAATAAATAGAAAACTATGAGCAGTGCCCCTGGGAATACTAACTGTGATCCTCAGGAACATTGTTTCTGAAAGAAACACTGGTGTTGCCCTATCTCTAAAGCTACATATGTTTCTTTCTAAATAGTTGAGTATCGTCTCGAAGCTTCACACGAACAAACTGCCTAGTTTCAAGACGATATCAACAGTTAGTGTATAAATATATTCTTTTCGTCTATGTCTGTAATAACGAAAATATTTTGTTCACGCAATGCCAACAGAAACTATTTTGATAAAACGAAGCAACGTGATAAGAAAAAAAAAACGTAAGATAAAACAAGGTTCGGCGGGGAATCGAACCCAGACCTGCTACTCAGAAAGCAGACACTTTACCGCGGAGCTAACTTACTACGTTGAATTTTGTTTGTTTTATTCTCCTCAATATACCACATAAGAGTCCAAATGAAGGCAATTCAAAAATATGGCAATTTTGCATTCAAGATGGCGACTTCTCGAATGATTTGTTTCTTCACTTAAACTGAACTACGTCCTTAATAACATAGCGAAACCTGGCTTACCTACCAAGAGCACAACTTACAATTTTCATGGTTACAAATTTTTGAGCCGCCATTTTGAATCGAAGATGGCGACTTTTCCAACATGTCGGAATTTTCCCCTCACATACGCTGTAATCTACACACTTGAACGCAATTTCGTGATTCCACCATATCTACAAGTTGTGTAGAATTAGACGCCCCCTTATAACATTCCTAGCACCATCTTACACCGAACATGACTATTTCTTTCAAGTTTAAGGGCGGATTCGCAAACTACGCATCAGAATAAACATCACCTCGAAATTTCAACGTCCTACATACAGCCATTACAAATTTCACATTTTTTCGATTTGCGCCGCGAAACGAAAACGAATTTTAATGCTCTTTTTTCTATCATAAACTATGTTCCTAGCTTCACTGCCTGACAAAATATGACGTTTCTATGGTGTGTGGAACTACTCTAAAAACCAGCATTTCGAAACGACGAAAAATTTCGACACTTCATTTCCATGGAAAATGTCGCCTTTTTCGTGATATCGGAATTTTCCCATTACTCACATCCCATGACGAACAAGTATGCAAAATTTGGTGTTTGTATGTTTTGTGGAAGTATGCAAACAATTAAGTGTGTTTCCGATTATAGAAGTATATAATTCCCCACAGATGCAGGCCGCAACGTACCAGTATTATGTGAGCAGTAAGAAAGAAGTCGAAAATCTAAGGAAATCGGTAGTGTAGGGGATTGACGTGAGCCTACTGGACAGGAGACCTGGGTTCGATTCCTAAAAATCTTTTTCTCACTTTTTCTTTCTTTGAAAGTTTATTTTTATAGCATATATTGTTTGCCTAAAAGGTTGAGTCTATTATAAAACGCATTTCACTCCAACCGGTCCTGTAAACAAACTACTGAACCGAAAGAGGCACTATTCCACGTATCCCGTATATTATAACTATATACGCTGCCAACGAGAAAATTGTCAAAAGGTGCGTATATATATATATATATATATATATATATATATATATATATATATATATATATATATGTGTGTGTGTGTGTGTGTGTGTATTTCCTGAAAAGTTATAATCTTATACTTTTTCAGTTGTGGTATAGACTTCAAACTTGGTATACGCATCTATCTAAACGACCAGTATAAAAAGGGAGATTGTTTGCAATTATTTCCGGTTTGAAGCACACACTATCCTCGCGAGACAAAATGTATTTTTGTCTCGTCTCTATACTATATCGTGCAAATGATGCTCAATGTTTTTTTCCAAAATGTTTTTTGGGGGTACACTGCCTCCTTGGGGCTCTTAGAGTGCCCCCGCAGGAGACCAAATAATACGTGTATAATAGAATAATAAATAGAAAACTATGAGCAGTGCCCCTGGGAATACTAACTGTGATCCTCAGGAACATTGTTTCTGAAAGAAACACTGGTGTTGCCCCATCTCTAAAGCTACATATGTTTCTTTCTAAATAGTTGAGTATCGTCTCGAAACTTCACACGAACAAACTGCCTAGTTTCAAGACGATATCAACAGTTAGTGTATAAATATATTCTTTTCGTTTATGTCTGTAATAACGAAAATATTTTGTTCACGCAATGCCAACAGAAACTATTTTGATAAAACGAAGCAACGTGATAAGAAAAAAAAACGTAAGATAAAACAAGGTCCGGCGGGGAATCGAACCCAGACCTGCTACTCAGAAAGCAGACACTTTACCGCGGAGCTAACTTACTACGTTGAATTTTGTTTGTTTTATTCTCCTCAATATACCACATAAGAGTCCAAATGAAGGCAATTCAAAAATATGGCAATTTTGCATTCAAGATGGCGACTTCTCGAATGATTTGTTTCTTCACTTAAACAGAACTACGTCCTTAATAACATAGCGAAACCTGGCTTACCTACCAAGAGCACAACTTACAATTTTCATGGTTACAAATTTTTGAGCCGCCATTTTGAATCGAAGATGGCGACTTTTCCAACATGTCGGAATTTTCCCCTCACATACGCTGTAATCTACACACTTGAACGCAATTTCGTGATTCCACCATATCTACAAGTTGTGTAGAATTAGACGCACCCTTATAACATTCCTAGCACCATCTTACACCGAACATGACTATTTCTTTCAAGTTTAAGGGCGGATTCGCAAACTACGCATCAGAATAAACATCACCTCGAAATTTCAACGTCCTACATACAGCCATTACAAATTTCACATTTTTTCGATTTGCGCCGCGAAACGAAAACGAATTTTAATGCTCTTTTTTCTATCATAAACTATGTTCCTAGCTTCACTGCCTGACAAAATATGACGTTTCTATGGTGTGTGGAACTACTCTAAAAACCAGCATTTCGAAACGACGAAAAATTTCGACACTTCATTTCCATGGAAAATGTCGCCTTTTTCGTGATATCGGAATTTTCCCATTACTCACATCCCATGACGAACAAGTATGCAAAATTTGGTGTTTGTATGTTTTGTGGAAGTATGCAAACAATTAAGTGTGTTTCCGATTATAGAGGTATATAATTCCCCACAGATGCAGGCCGCAACGTACCAGTATTATGTGAGCAGTAAGAACGAAGTCGAAAATCTAAGGAAATCGGTAGTGTAGGGGATTGACGTGAGCCTACTGGACAGGAGACCTGGGTTCGATTCCTAACAATCTTTTTCTCACTTTTTCTTTCTTTGAAAGTTTATTTTTATAGCATATATTGTTTGCCTAAAAGGTTGAGTCTATTATAAAACGCATTTCACTCCAACCGGTCCTGTAAACAAACTACTGAACCGAAAGAGGCACTATTCCACGTATCCCGTATATTATAACTATATACGCTGCCAACGAGAAAATTGTCAAAAGGTGCGTATATATATATATATATATATATATATATATATATATATATATATATATATATATATATATATATATGTGTGTGTGTGTGTGTGTGTGTATTTCCTGAAAAGTTATAATCTCATACTTTTTCAGTTGTGGTATAGACTTCAAACTTGGTATACGCATCTATCTAAACGACCAGTATAAAAAGGGAGATTGTTTGCAATTATTTCCGGTTTGAAGCACACACTATCCTCGCGAGACAAAATGTATTTTTGTCTCGTCTCTATACTATATCGTGCAAATGATGCTCAATGTTTTTTTCCAAAATGTTTTTTTGGGGGTACACTGCCTCCTTGGGGCTCTTAGAGTGCCCCCGCAATAGACCAAATAATACGTGTATAATAAAATAATAAATAGAAAACTATGAGCAGTGCCCCTGGGAATACTAACTGTGATCCTCAGGAACATTGTTTCTGAAAGAAACACTGGTGTTGCCCCATCTCTAAAGCTACATATGTTTCTTTCTAAATAGTTGAGTATCGTCTCGAAGCTTCACACGAACAAACTGCCTAGTTTCAAGACGATATCAACAGTTAGTGTATAAATATATTCTTTTCGTCTATGTCTGTAATAACGAAAATATTTTGTTCACGCAATGCCAACAGAAACTATTTTGATAAAACGAAGCAACGTGATAAGAAAAAAAACGTAAGATAAAACAAGGTTCGGCGAGGAATCGAACCCAGACCTGCTACTCAGAAAGCAGACACTTTACCGCGGAGCTAACTTACTACGTTGAATTTTGTTTGTTTTATTCTCCTCAATATACCACATAAGAGTCCAAATGAAGGCAATTCAAAAATATGGCAATTTTGCATTCAAGATGGCGACTTCTCGAATGATTTGTTTCTTCACTTAAACTGAACTACGTCCTTAATAACATAGCGAAACCTGGCTTACCTACCAAGAGCACAACTTACAATTTTCATGGTTGCAAATTTTTGAGCCGCCATTTTGAATCGAAGATGGCGACTTTTTCAACATGTCGGAATTTTCCCCTCACATACGCTGTAATCTACACACTTGAACGCAATTTCGTGATTCCACCATATCTACAAGTTGTGTAGAATTAGACGCCCCCTTATAACATTCCTAGCACCATCTTACACCGAACATGACTATTTCTTTCAAGTTTAAGGGCGGATTCGCAAACTACGCATCAGAATAAACATCACCTCGAAATTTCAACGTCCTACATACAGCCATTACAAATTTCACATTTTTTCGATTTGCGCCGCGAAACGAAAACGAATTTTAATGCTCTTTTTTCTATCATAAACTATGTTCCTAGCTTCACTGCCTGACAAAATATGACGTTTCTATGGTGTGTGGAACTACTCTAAAAACCAGCATTTCGAAACGACGAAAAATTTCGACACTTCATTTCCATGGAAAATGTCGCCTTTTTCGTGATATCGGAATTTTCCCATTACTCACATCCCATGACGAACAAGTATGCAAAATTTGGTGTTTGTATGTTTTGTGGAAGTATGCAAACAATTAAGTGTGTTTCCGATTATAGAGGTATATAATTCACGTCACATCACCTTCCTGTGCTACTGAACAATGGCTATTTAAACGGCCTCCACTTGCTGCCAATAGGTAGCGTATTAGGCACCTCTACTACTTTAGAACACTGTCGTACAAATCATTCTTCATCTTTCCACGATATAATATTCTGATAATAAAATGAGTGTTTCTTTAGATAACTAAATCTATTTATTGTAATTTAGAAAAAAATAAAATTACTAACCTTTCATGCATGCTCATGTTGTGCGAGATTGGTTTGAGTTGAGGATGGATGTTTTCATTCACCTTAAACAAATGCAAATTTGAAACGGACAACCTTCTTGAGTTAGACGGTTTAGAGTTTCTGTTCCTACATTTCTGCGTGATTAATTGAATGATTCCCAAGACAGAAAGATAAATCAGTTCTACACATCCTAATAAGCTTCCTCCAAAGAACAAACTGCCAATTCCTCCAAATGACACTATAATGAATGAGTATTCAAATAAGTATGTTATTCATATGCGTTATATCGTAAATGAAAAAATGATATTTCTCATGACACACAAAATATAATGACAATAACACTATCTACATTTTACTAGTTTAGAGACAACTCAATACAAAAGTATTATTAAAATGTGAACATTAATTTTGGTATTCAAATTACTGTGTTCATTTGTAATTATGATTTCTAAACTGATTTTTGAGTATTCTATATATAGCACATTGAGTACATAAGGGGATTAAGTCCATCTTTTTATCATTTTGCATATACTGTCTTTAACCCTTTAATTGGCAAGCATTGACAGTATTATCATTAAAATATTTAGTTTGTTTTTATAGGTGAACCATGTCTTCCTGATCATAATTTCGTACTTTTTAAAGTAGGGTAAAGGAAAGAAACAAGGAATGTCACAAAAAATGATTTTTTGAGAAAATGGTGTTTTAATATTGAAAAACTCATAAAAAGAATAGGGTTAGTCTAATCTTTTGCTCCTTTTTGCATGGACATTTCGACAACTACGGATGCATGGCATATACAGTCAAATAGTACCAAGAGTCACCAACAGATAGAACAAAGCACCCGATAAAGCTCACACATGGACATTCCTGTTTTTTTTTCCTTACCATTCATTTGTATTTTGGTTACAAAATAGAGGAAGTTTATATCAAAGCAACATTGCCATACAATAGGCTATACAATGTGTTGCTACTGAGTAGCATTGCCTCATTATGGTCAAATATCATAAGAATATTCTCAGTATTTAGCAACTGTTTCGTTGGAATGTTTTCCTGCATAGAACTTTCGCGGAACGTAGGAGAAACAAGTTCTATAATACTAAATTTGACTGTCCCCTGTTGACGAAGATTAGACGTATTTAAAGAAGCGACCCACAAATCATGTATATGAATATTGTGTGAAAGACATAATGCAAATTAAATGATCACTGAAGTTATAATTCGTGCAGACTACGCAATAGAATACGATGTTGCCTGAGAGCAACAGTGCCAAATAAAGGGTTAAAGATTTCATTTAAGTTTAAATAGCTTTTCTCACCAAATATAGATATTAGTGTAGTTCAGCAAAGAATAACTTGGGACTAATTCATTTATTTTTTAAATCTAATATATTAGTTTAAACACTACACTAATCTATTAAATAACTAGTATCTATTTAAGTAACATTGCATTTCACATGTATAAATCATACGCTTATGGGCAAAGTATTGTTTTCTACTAGTTTCTTCTTCTACAAAATTCTATCAATCAAGATTCTCTTTCGTTGCACTTTCCTAGTCCATATATCCATACTATTTTCCCTTCTACATCTTCTATGATTGTGCTCCATTCTCCTGCCAGAATAAGATTTTATTTTCTTTTTAAGGCTTCATCACGGTCTTGAAAGCTTCATAAACTTACTCTCCTTCCTCATAGTGCGATTTAATGAGCATATATTGTAATGCACAACGTTTCGTGATGGCATTACAAACTCCTAGATGGCAGTATAATTACTCAATATGTTTTATTTGTTTACAATAATCATGACTAAATTATGTTTTTAATTTTATTCTGAAGTTTCAACGTAATGTTATCAAAGCTACAATCATACCAAGTATTGACGAAAAATGTACAATTCTGCACCATAAAAATCTAACACACACAGAAAAAAAGAAGAAAGTAACTAAGACCTAAAAAATTATTCTTTTGTTGAATAATAAACAAACATAAAGGTATAAAACTTGTTATAAGTTCGAATGGGGTTGATTTCTGTTTTTTAATGTTGAATTCTAAGACCTAACATTTAAAACATCGATTTATAAGATAGTCAAAGTAAAACATAGAACTGTATTTAGAAGTCGTTTTAAAGTAGTTGTACATGGAAAATGTTAACTGAAATTATGAATCATTAACCGGTGAACCCACTCCGGGTTCCCATCGACAATAATCTGATGTCCTTTAATCTGGTTTAAAATTTATTTCGGCTTAATCTAAATTATAAGCGAATTATAACACATTATCTGTGCACGGTTTTGCAGGTACTACGATATAATTCCCGCTAAAGACATAAGAAGTATCCACACTTAAAAGGTTATTGATGATGATGGCGGTGTTTGAAGTTTAATATGGTATGGAGCAGATGTATGTTACCTATATCACCTTATTGGGAATTTCGTGCTGGAACTCTCGACTGTTTATTGCTTGGTGTTATTTTTTGAGGTATGTTTAATTATAAAAAATAAATAATCGACAAGAATGAAAGAAATAAAGTATAATTTAGTAATGTTATTAAACATAATGATACAAAGTTGAAGAAAATGTTGAATGTTAATTAATAATATTGAAGTCATAAAAGGAAATATGAATATGTCTGAGAAATAAAATATATATAAACAATCTTGTGCAATAAAGCAATATACATCATCTGTTATATTCATATAGCGCTATTCCCAGTGAATATAATACAAATAAAACTAACTGCAATAATACTGCAAGCAATTTAACGACTGCTATCATATGTAAATACCTACAAAGCTATATACAATAATATTGTAAAATTTTGCCATCTGTAAAAAAAACATCGTATTAAACCGTTATGTACAGATAATGTGATTTATCAAAACTGTCATCGATTTGTTTGCTGATTTATGTTTGTATATCTGTATTATGTTACCTAGTTTCTTCTTATTCAATAATATCATGAATCTAAAACACATTTTTGATATTTTTGATAATCTAATTGATATATGTTTTTTTTCTGAATGTAACTATGGCAAATGTTCGATTCTTCGGGGTACGGGCTCCCTACATTGAGAACTTGGATGCGTTACTGTTGATTGGAACTATGCTCTAAGCTGGCGACTCGGGCCATTCAAAGTCGCCTAGCACGGTTTTCTTTGAATTGTGCGTTGGACGACTTTAATACTAAAATCTATTTTCCGTTGCGCATTAACACCAGAAGGAAGAGCAGGACAATATTAAATACCCAGACGATAGTTGTATCACTCATTTGGTAGCTAGTTTTACTGTCATGACTCTGTCGTTTAATATATTTTAACTTCTTAATCGTTATCCTGTTCCTATTCACCATAAATGAATAATGTCATGATGTCTTTTTCCGTACTAGAGTTAATAATTATGTTTTCACCTGACCATAAATCATTTTGTTCTTTTAATTTTACCTCTCAGAATCATACTATATCTATGTTCAGTTGTTGCATTTCTCTCTTTAGATGCTATGTTTAGACTTCTGACAATTCATCCTTCAATTTGTATTGCTTGCCCATAACAAATTAACTTCGTTTTCTTCAAATTTTCTGCCTTTACAGTATGGGATTCTGAGTTTATTGTTTTAACCATTTGCTACAATTCAGTTTTGAATAACCGCCTCTCCTATGCTGCGTGTTCTTCGGGAAGATATATTGTCTGAACAAAAACACCAGAGGTGCAAAAAGTACAACGAAGTTCGTCTGCCTCAAAAAGTGTTGAGGTGAGGATGGATGAAGCAAGTTCCTTGGCCAGTGCATCTGAAACGAACACTGAACCTTGGCGCGAGGTGTCTAATATATTCGAATACACCAAGGTAACTGTTCTTAGTTTCATGGCAGGGACATTTCAGCCATAATGCTGGTGGTGGCCCCAAAATCCACCACGCTCACAAGCACCATCCCTAAGGCTCGACAACATCATTTTTCTTGACACCTAGTGGAGGATTATAAGTTTTTCTTGTTTGAGTTTCGAACCACCAAACTTGCCTCACTATACTATATATGTGCCTTAGCGCCTTAGCGAAGTTGATATTTCTAAGGTTGGTGGTGGTCCCAAAACCATTACGCCCACCACCAGTATCCATAATGCCCTTTAACATAATTTTCCTTGACACCTCGCGCCATGTTCCAGTGTACGTTTCTTGAAGCTGACGAACTTGGTTGCACTTTTTGCACCTCTGGTGTTTTTGTTTTGATTTCACTTCTTTTTGTAGTTCGCCATGTCAATATCGTATATTGGGATTCCCAATTGTGTCATATTATTGGATTTAAATTTAGAATTGTGCATATTTAAAGGGGTCATAATGTGTCACATGCAACATTAATTCCCAAGAGCTCTTCCACCGGGAATCGAATCTAGGACCCTGTACAAGAAAGGCGAACTTGCCAGCCAGCAGACCAGCGGGGAGGATTTCTTCTATTAAATATCTGTCAGAGAGTTATGTCCAAACGAGATTCTAATTCATTTACCAGAGCTGCAAAATCGATAACATCCCATTTTTCATTACAAAAATACGAACAGTATCAACAGAGCTCCAAAATCTTTGATGCTGAATCGTCGATGATACATCACTAGACATGGCTGATCTTTCAATATACTTAGTTGTTCTCTACCCTTCCACATTCCGAAATAACGGAGTTCATTACATGACGCGCATGTTGCGCAGTATTATACTGTCGTGGGGTTTTCTTCCAATGATATACACCTTTTAAATAGCTAGTAAACTTAAATATATTTGCCAGCAACATATCCTACATAAACTGACATAAATTAAAGTGATGCTTTCGGTTGTCGTGGAAAATTGAAAAGGTGAAGAGGGGATGAAGAATTTCCCCATGTTATTTAAATGTTTTTTTTTTTTATCTATAATCTCATGTTTCAGAAACTTGGAATTGTAATAAAAAACTTGTAATTCCGTATGCCTGCACGCTTTCGTTAGTATTATCTAAGTAAATCAGTAAAAACAAAAAATTCCAAATTTAGAGTGGTTTTATGAGGAACTGAAAAATCTTTCTCATGTTATTTATATGGGACATTTTTTACACTCCAAAATTAAAGGGCACTTCCTGTAGGGCTACAATGATTAAATTTGACATGATTGTAGCTTTTCGGGATTAACTGACAGAAAAATTCCCAATTTTTAATTTTTAAGGAGTCCAAAGGGGGATGAAGAAATCTTTAAATAGGCGTTTTCCTGGGATACAACATTTTATCTTTTAGATAGTTAAAATAGGAAAAGAAACTTTAAATTCGGTAGAATTGTGGGCTTAAGAGGTGTGAGGCCGTAGGTCGAGCTAAAGCGAGAGTGTGGAGGCCAAGCCCCCAGGTGGACAAATCAGGAAATATTAAGAACAAATGCACGAAATTCACTGTTGACGAAAAGGCTGATACGTAAGAGATTCAAACACTGTGCACAGATATAGACACGAAGCATGATGAACATTTTTACGTAACGACTGTGGTGATATAATATAACTCATGGTACCAATATATTTACGAAATCGGTTACATTTTGTTGCTAGTCTCATATAAAAGTCGAAAAATTGGATTTCTCATTTCTTCAAAAACTTCATTAATTCTAAATTTCCTCAATTCTATATTCTCACCTCCCCTATACTTATTAAATTAATTTCAATATATTCCCGGCGGGAGCTCATGTGGTTCGGATTCCACGTTAATCAGTAGGTCCACGTCTCATATAGCATCGCTGCTGAACGGGACGTTAAACTCAAAATCAACTCAACTCAACTAATTTCAATATATATTTAATACCAATGACTGCAATAAAGGAAAAATATTCACCGAAAAAAGAAAAAATATTGGCTTTCCTTGTCTGTGTTTCCAACCACGAAATACAGCAGTGTGTACGTGCCTTAGCCCATATTTTTTGAAAGTTAACTGATCCACAGAATGTGCCTCATTGAATTGCTTAACTAGTTATTTCTAGCTTTCACTTGTTTTACTCGTACACTGACAAAACATGTAGGTCGATTACGTAAAAACGTAGGTTACATGTGTAAATCCTGTAGTTTTGGGACTTAACTTACACTAAACGTATAACTGAAAAAGTATATTTTATACATACTTTCCGCATAGGTGTTCCGAATAAACGTACTTTCCGCACGAACGAAAGAATTGTGTGTAGGCGGTCAGGATCTCACATACAGATGGACGTATGAAACTTATAGTTGACGTACGCAACATACATATACGTACGTAATGTACGGAAGTCTTTTAGATGTCAGACATTCTGCATTAACATGGTGTAACATCTAAGCAGGAAAGAGGGCAGTACGTATGTAGAGTATGGATAACGTATGCTAAGTATTGATTTCTGTAGTAAACATAAATCCCGTATATTTCTACAATATACCAATGTCCGGATAATGGATTTTTCTCAGTGAACGTTAACTGATCCACAGAATGTGCCTCATTACCTTGCTTAACTAGTTATTTCTAGCTTTCACTTGTTTTACTCGTACACTGACAAAACATGTAGGTCGATTGCGTAAAAACGTAGGTTACATGTGTAAATCCTGTAGTTTTGGGACTTAACTTACACTAAACGTATAATTGAAAAAGTATATTTTATACATACTTTCCGCATAAGTGTTCCGAATAAACGTACTTTCCGCACGAACGAAAGAATCTATGTAGGCGGTCAGGATCTCACATACAGATGGACGTATGAAACTTATAGTTGACGTACGCAACATACATATACGTACATAATGTACAGAAGACTTTTAGATGTCAGACATTCTGCATTAACATGGTGTAACATCTAAGCAAGAATTAGGGCAGTACGTATGTAGAGCATGGATAACGTATGCTAAGTATTGATTTCTGTAGTAAACATAGATCCCGTATATTTCTACAATATACCGATGTCCGTATAACGGATTTTTCTCAGTGAGCAGGCTCGTTTTTCTATCAACCAAGAACGACAGGGACACGAACACAGAAACATCGAGGAGAGTTAAGATTACAAAGGCTCTTCCACCTGGAATCAAACCCGGGACCTCATACACCAAAGGCGCACGTGATAGTCAATAGACCGGCGAGGACGGCACCCCCTCGACCACTCGGACGATTGACAACATTATCACTATGCACATGATGTGTTAAATAACGGAATCGTTCCCGATTGCTGATTGAAAGGACAGTTTTTTTTTTTTTTGCCAATGAAAAATTTTCCATACCAAATTCCTCAAATTTCATACTCAAGCTGTTATAGGGTACCCTGATGGAGAGTTTCACATCTTTATCTCATTAAGAAGTACCTAATGACTATGGAAAGTTTCCTGCCCATAAAAAATCCCATAATACACTTCTTAAATTTGGAACCTTTTACTTACTCAAGTCATTGCGTAAGGTAAGTGCCATTACGCAGAGTTTCATGTCTCTATCTCATTTGGGAGCACCTAATCAATGATGAGTAAGTGAATGAACCGATCTCTGTTTGGGTAAAGGCAGTTTTCCCCCATAAAAAAAATCAATAACATATTCATTAAATTTCGAACATTTTTCATATTCAATTCATTATAAGTTACCTTTGTGTAGACATTCACATCTTTATCTCATTGGGAAGTGCCGGATTCTCTACGGACAATTTTTCTCCTATAAGAAATTTCCCGTAGCACATTCCTTAAATTTCAGACCTTTCCCATACTTAAGTCATTATAAGGTACCAATATACAGAGTTTTAAGTCTCTATTTAATTAAAAGTACATAATCAATGTGACGAGTGAGTGAATAAACCGATTTCTGCTTGGCTAAAAAGAGTTTTTCACCAATAAAAAAATTCCCATAGTACATTCCTCACATTTCGTACTGTTTTTCGTACTCAAGTCATTATAAGGTACTATTATGGAGAGTTTCACGTCTTTATCTCTTTGGAAACTAGCAAATCAATGTGATGAGTGAATGAACGAAATGATTTGTACTTTGCTAAGGACAGTTTTTCACCCCTGAAAAATTTACCATAGCACATTCTTCACATTCCTCACACTTCAGTCATTATAGGGTAACTTTATGCAAAGTTTCATGCCTCTATCTCATTTTCAAGTACCTAATCAATTTGATGAGTGAGAGAATGGGCAAACTTCTGCTTTGGTAAGGACATTTTTCGCCAATAAAAAATTTTCCTATAGCACATTTTTCACATTTCAGACTTTTTCCACACTAAAGTCATTATAAAGTACATTTACGAAGTTTCACGTCTCTATGTCATTGCGAAGTGCCTAGTCAACATAATGAAGGATTTCGCTCATAAAAAATCCCATAGTGCATGGAGTTTTCCCATACTCAAGTCATTATAAATTACCTTCATACAAAGCTTCACATCTCTATCTCATTAGGAAGTACATAATTAATTTGATGATTGAGTGAGTGAAACGATTTCTTGCTGGACCAAGGAGAGTTTTTTGGCCATTAAAAAATTTCCAGAGCACATACCTCACATTTCGGACATTTCCGTACTCAAGTCATTATAGGGTACCTTTATGTAAAGCCTGAAACAAGAAGATGCGCTGTCGCCATTATGATTTAACTTTGTTCTGGAATACGCTATAAGGATAATCAAAGATGGAAACCAGGGCCTATAGTTGAACGGTCTTCACCAGTTTATGGCATATGCTATGATGTAAATTTAATATAGGATGATAGGAGAAGAATAGAAAGAAATGCAGAGATCTTATTAAACGCTTGTAGGGACATGGATTTAGAAGTAAATGGAGAGAAAAGTAAATACATGGAAGTGCGTCGGGACCGTAATACAGCAAATTATGGATGCGTTAGAATATTAAATAATAGTTTTGATAAGGTGGATAGTTTCAGATATCTAAAATCAAAATTAACAGATGAAAATCATATTCACGAAGAAATTAAATGTCGATTTAAACCAGGGAATTCGTGTTATTATTCGGTTCAAAGTCTCTTGTGGTCGCGAATTCTGTTGAGGAATTCGAAGCTTAAAATATACAACACGATAATCATGCCTGTTGGTCTGTATGGTTGTGAAACATGGTCACTTCTCTGAGGGAAGAACATAGACTGAAAGTATTTGAGAACAAGATCCTGAGACAAATATTCGGACCCAAGAGGAACGGGAATGGGGAATGACGGAAACTTCACAACGAGAAACTACATAAGTTATATGGTTTACCAACATTGTTAGGGTCGTCAAGTCTAGGATGCTTAGTTGGGCGGGTCGTGTAGCTAGAATGGAAGAAAGTAGAAACGCTTTCAAAGTCTTGACTGGAAGACCAATCGGAAAACGACCATTAGGAAGACCAGATTGGAGGACAATATTAAGATGAATCTCGCAGAGATTGGAATACGAAGTAGAAACTGGAGGCAGTTAGCTAAGGATAGAAGTCAGTGGAGAGCTTTTGTGAATGCGGCATTCAACCTCCGGGTTCCATAGGCCATAGAGTTAGTTAGTTAGTATTTTTTTGCAAAGTTTCGGGTCTATTTCATTGGGAAGTACCTAATCAATTTGATGAGTGTAAGATTTTTTATTTGGGTAAGGGCAGCTTTTAGCCATGAAAAAATTCCCAGAGAACATTCCTCACATTTCGGACCTGTTCCGTACTCAAGTCATTATAAGGTACGTTTTTCAAAGTTCTGCGTCTCTACCTTACTGGGAAATACCTAATCAATTTGATGAGTGAGTGAATGAGCCTGAAAACTGCATATTTTAGAGGCCCGGTACTCAAATATGGTTGAAGGTAGGAATGTAACATTTTGTATATGAGCCCATCTCTAGGATGTATCCTTAAATTCTAAATCTCATGTTTCTACACCTAATAGAATCGTGCTTACACAGAGCCTCGAAATCGGGGATTTTACCCAAAACTCTTGTTCGTGTATATCATGCTTACGACAGTGCAGGCAAATTTTCATTTTCTTCGCAGAACGTGGCTGCCATGCACTACCGTGCATGTTGAAAGGTTTCTCGTTCCCTTTTACTTGTTACGAATGGATTCTTTTGCCTTCTAAACGTATGTCAAAGCCTTCCTTGTAGCCCGGGATCATTAGCGTGATCACCACTCCACAGACCAAATTTTTGTTGCCTAGGACTCGCCCAGAATGGTCATTTGCAATATCCTAACAAATCGGAACCCTATTAATTACTCAATTGATTTATGAAATACGAACAAAATTCCTTGAGTCCTTTCCGAGGAAGTCTCAAAAATAGCTCACTCCAAGAACAAACTACTGTTTTTAGATGTTTAATCAGCAATGTCGTATCCCAAATTGTATGGCAAAACATAAATCATTTATTTACGAAACGTAAAAGAAATCCTTTTGAACCGCTTTTGAAAATAAAGCGTCTCTAACGAATTCGTCCCCAAGTGTAAACTAACTTGTTATTTTTCTTTGGGCAAATTATAATTACGCATTTATGCAATTATTTTCGTTATTATTGATTTATGTGTTTGCTTAATCTGAACAAAATCTGAGAGAAAATCGCGTGGAAAATCTTAAAGCAAAAGTAAAGTACCCCTAATGGACTTTTCAAGAACAAATAAGCTATACCATAAGATCAAGTAACTAATGACACATTTAATTCTGAACTATGAAAACGTCCACTGAATTATGTTTGAGAAAATTATCCAGCAGAAACCAACTCCGAAGAGTAACGTACTATTACCGAATTTTTCATATATATATATATATATATATATGTAACCTATACCACAGTATTGTTATACAAAATATAAATAAAATCGTCGTATTTGTTTTGGAGAAAATGTCGTTTTCATTTTCACTTTTCATTAAAGGGTCTTTACTTTTGGATGCCAGATAGAAATTTCTAGTCTTCCCCTAGATAAATTTTATCGAACTCATAAGTTTAAAATGTTGAGTTGTGTTTATATTAACGTCCCGCTTAGCAGCAAGGCTATATGAGACATGAACCTACTGATTAACGTGGAATACGAACCAAATGAGCTCTCGCCAAGCTTAAATGCTGTATCCTATCATGTTCTGCAAATACAGAGAATTACCCGATGTAGAGTTCGGTTTTTCCTACTCGGAGCGCCTCATATGATATTCCATCTTTCAATCTGCATAACACTCCAGAGAATTTGATAAATGTAAATAAAATGGAGGAAAACACTCGTGAGTTCTTAAGGGTTTCACTCTAACTGAAGTCTTGTTCAGAACAATGTTACCGTCAACCTTCGCTTTCAAAATTCCAACAGCTTACTTTTTTTTAGAATGTAATCGAGAAAGTAGCGAGTCATTTGGCCATTGATTTTCTTATTTGGAGAAGAAGAATTAGGTTTTCCTGCGTAATGGTTGCCATAGTATGGTATTCTAAACCAAGGTGGCAAGCCAATATTTTTTTGTTAGAAAAGACTGTACTTTGCTATTACACTAGTTAACAAATTTAAACTTTTTGTTTGTTACATGAGAAAAATCACCTGATCTTAAAGGAACTTTTTGCGCTGAATTCGAATATGCACTCGGTTTCTCTCCATCACGTACAGTTTTCCCGTAACAGAGGGATTTTCGGGAAATTCCTTCAAAAATTTCCCTTTTTCAGATATTTTATTCCCCTAGCTCCTGTCCCCTTACATATAGTAACATAGAAATTATACCTAAGTATACCTTGATTTATATTTAATAAACCCTAAAAGTTTCGTAAAAATCGCTTTGTTCTTTCTAGAGAAATAAATATATTTGTATGTATACTGTGTGCCTGTTTATTGCACCTGATAGTAATGCTTTCAGATCTCCTGAGTTGGGGTAAAAACGATTTGCTTTATTACTACAAACACAGACATAAAAATGAATATTTACAATAGTAAACAACACACTTGTATTGCTCTCTGTAAATTAGAAACGTGTATAAAAATAGAATGTACTTCCAACGTATATTTTTTTTAAACGTACAGTATATGTATATCTTAATACATATATATACAATTCTCCAAGTTTTTTCGTTTTGTTCATGAAATGGTTATCAATATTTGTTATCAAATGTAACAGAATGCAAAAGAAAGAAAGAATGGAATACAGATTCATTGTTGACAACAATGAACTAATGCAGTCTGAATTTTCCACTACGGTATCGTTTCCCCCCTCCCCCCGCGCATTTCTTTCTTTCTTGTGTTCTTGACACCTGGTGAGGGAGTTTTGTACATTTTTATATTGACGTGTGGTTTAACACTACTTCACTTTCAAAGTTGTCTTTGCTGCTAAGAGTGCTTTCATGTTTGATCTTAACGGCATTATACCCAACTAAGACCAGAAGTTTAGTTTGTGATCAGTACAATGGCGTCAAGAGGACGGCGTTCGTGTGTTAACTCACCAAATAGTTTTTGTTATGTGTGTGGCCAGTTTGTAGTTAAAGGACACTGTAGATCCATTACGCCATCGGTGAAACTAGCATATTATATATATTTCGGATGTCGTGTGGGAGATCAGGGCAAAACTTGGGCACCCAACATAATTTGTGCGTCGTGCTACGTCACTTTACTTGCATGGGCCAAAGGGAAACGGAGGTTCATGAAATTTGCTGTACCAATGGTGTGGAGAGAACCCACCAACCATCTGGATGATTGTTATTTTTGTCTCACAGTAGTTAAGGGACATTCTAAAAAAAAAGCAAATACACAATAAGTTATCCCAACGTTAAATCCGCAATTAGACCTATTCCGCACGGGGATGAACTTCCACTTCCCGAGCCCCCTACCAACTGGGAAGAGATATGGCCAAAAGACTCTGATGATGATCATGACCTTGATGAACCATCGACATCAACATGTACATCCATGGATCCAACGTTCATCCCTGACTGTGTTCGCGAGCCACATTTCATCCGGCAATGTGAACTTAATGACCTAGTCCGTGATTTGCACCTGACAAAACAAGAGGCGGAACTTCTGGGATCAAGGCTCCAGCAGTGGAACTTATTGGATGCAGAAACGAACATATCAGTGTACAGGAAAAGGCATGTTCAATTTTCAAGCTATTTCTCAATGCAAGATAATGTGTGCGTACGTACGGATATAAATGGGTTGATCGCGGAGCTAGGAATTCCTTACGTTCCAGAAGAATGGAGGTTATTTATCGACGCGTCAAAGGTCAGCCTTAAAGCTGTCCTTTTACATAATGGAAATAAAAAACCTTCTATACCACTTGCGCACTCAGTGAAGATTAAGGAATCCTATGACACCATGTCAACTTTGCTAAATCTTATAAATTACAAGGACCATTGTTGGCAAATATGTTGTGATCTCAAGGTAGTTGGTATTTTATTAGGACTGCAGTGCGGTTACACGAAGTACCAATGTTTATTATGTTTATGGGATATCCGAGCTGATGACAAACATTATGAAGTGAAGGAATGGGAACCTAGAGTGAATTACGTACCTGGAGAATGCAACGTCAAATACGCTCCTTTGGTAGATCCTAATAAGTTATTACTACCGCCACTTCATATCAAGTTAGGACTTATGAAAAACTTTGTCAAAGCCATGGACACATCTGGTGAAGGTTTCAAGTATTTGCGAGATAAGTTCCCTAACCTGAGTGATGCTAAGATTTCAGCGGGAGTGTTTATTGGTCCCCAAATTAGGAAATTAATGCTTGATGATAGCTTTTACAGCAAGTTAAACAGTGCTGAGCTAGCTGCCTGGACAGCATTTAAGTGTGTTGTGCGCAACTTTCTGAGCAATAACAAAGCTGAGAGTTACACAGAAATCGTACAGGACATGATACAGAAATACAAAGAGTTGGGTTGTAGGATGTCTTTAAAAATCCACTTTTTGCACTCCCACCTCAGCTTCTTTCCTGCTAACCTAGGTGCTCTCAGCGACGAACAGGGGGGAAAGATTCCACCAAGATATAATGGCAATGGAGAAAAGGTACCAGGGACGATGGGATCCTTCAATGATGGGGGACTATTGTTGGGGTCTTGTTAGAGAATGCAACATTTCTTACAAAAGAAGGAAGCAGTGTACGTTTTTGTAACCCAACGGAAGTTTCATATATTGTGATAGTTTTGATTGTCTTTTCAGGACCTTTTGGTACATTTGTAAATTGTCACACTTGTAAATTATATTGTATTATATTTTATATATGTGTTTGTGGTAATAAAGCAAAACGTTTTACCTCAACTTAAGAGATCTGAAAGCATTACTATAAGGTGCAATAAACAGTACACACAGTATACATACAAACATATTTATTTCTCTAGAAAGAATAAAGCGATTATTACGAAACTTGGAGGGTTTGTTAAATATGAATCAAAGTATACTTAGGTATAATTTCTATGTTAGTATATGCAAGGGGACAAGATCTTGGGGTGTAAAATAAACGAAAAGGGAAATTTTTGAGGGATTTTCCCAAAAATCCCTCTGTTACGGGAAAATCGTACATGATGGAGAAAAACCGAGTGCATATTCGAATTCAGCGCAAAAAGTTCCTTTAAGAACAGGTATTTTCTTTTATGTAACAAAACCTTTGTTAACTAGTGTTATCACCCTGGTTATTCAGTGATATGAGATAACTATTTCGGCCTTCCGTGGTGGTATGTGTGAAAAGCACGCATGTATCAACGAAGGATAATTGATATTCACTCATAAAAATCTAAATCTAGAAAAGATGTTATTTCTAACACAACTATCGTGTACTGCGAGAAGAAGGCATCATATCGCTGTTCTCTGTAGAGGCACTGAATCGCCATTTGTGCCCAAACATAAATACATTTCAAAAAGTGTTTGCAATGTAAAAGTGACCATTTTGCTTGATCTAGGAACTCCCCAACCTTTCCAAGGGAGAAACGAATCCAATTGATCTTAGTTGCCGAGAGTATATCTGCTGACGATGGCAAACATTATGTGAAAGAAATCATTCCAACCACGCTTTCCCTCCGTTAACTCTGTTACAGCTTTTACAAAAAATATGTGAGAACAGAGAAATCTGATGTTTTCACCAAAAATGAGTTTTCTATATTTAAGAGTTCTGATTGAGAAAAAAATCGCTATTAACCTACTTCTGAACATGTGGGGTGTTGTTCGTAACGGTGGTCATGAAGTAATGACATAATATTTTTACTCACTATACATTTCTTGAGTCAAAGCAGCAAATACGGTATGTCTTGACGGTATCTTTTAGTAAAAGGCATAATCTCTCGCAATTCAAAAAGAAATCTCCATTTCTCTAAAATTGAACATGTGGAGGACGGAAAGGTGCGTAGTGAGTGGACAGTAATCAACTGAAAACGAAGTGTTTAAACAAACGTTAATCTTTCCAACTGTAGTGTTTTTACAATATAAAAGTTAAGCATTTCGTAGAGTTTTCGAGGAATAGAACAACTGATATCTGAGAAATCACAGGTAATAAAAAAATTGTAGAATACTTTCCAATTCAGGAAAAGTTGATTCACTCCTAAATCGTTGTACCACACACTTTAATTGTAATGGATATCGCATGTAAATACAGACAATGTCATAAAGATCTAAATTTAACAGTTCTTCATTTCTGAAAAAAACGTAACGTTATAAAAATTTAATGTATGTTTCTTTCTTAAAAAATAATTTTAACCACAAAAATCATAATGTTCCTGTATCGTTTGTTGAGAGGGAAATTCTTTTAAAAAAATGCATTTTCGGATATATGGATTAGATATGTCAGCAAGTCTCTAGCCCAATGCTCACCAGCTGTTAGCGGTAGATTCCGAACTATAGTACTGAGCTTATACATTAAGTGTAAATATGTTTTAAACAGAACGAGTACAAGAGGGTAACCTGTAAAAGTAAATGTTCAAAATGAAGTTTCTATGTCATCGTAATTAAATATTGACTTAAACAAAAACTGAAATCGCATACAAAGAATTGTGAAGTTGATTGATTATTCAGCATGTATTTCTTAATAGTGAATATGCGTATAAAAATTGGAATATTGGTATTATTATTCAAATAATTACCAGTATTTTCGTTTTTTATGTCCGCACTCGTGTGAGTAATGAAATTGTGAGTAGGTTCAATATTACATTGATTTAATGAGTTCGATGATGTTGTTATAAGTATAAAATACAGTTATTACTTTTCCAGAAGTGTATGAAGTTTCATTCCCTTGAAAGCTTAAAATGATGCAAAATGGCTGGGTTTGTTACGTATTGAAAATTAAATATGATGATAATTTCTTAAATAAGCTACATAATCGTATTCTGGAAGCACCCTTAACAGGTTAAGTGCAACGTGAGACCACGTTGGTCTCACGTAAAATATTTCCTTACGGCCACGTGAAGCCAGGTTGGTCTCATAGAACCTCTTGTTAGCTTATGGCATGTGGTCATTCACTGATCTCACTTTTTTACGTTAAAACATATTGTAGACTTATTGTAGTGTGTAGTACTCGATCTGGTAGTACGAGAAGCAGTTTGAGACTGTGGAATTGTGAATCAAACGTGGATTCACATGGCTCTACCCAAAGTGCCAAAAAATAAATGGTACTTCTACATTACCCATTGGTCTAGTGTATTATTCAAGTCACTCGAAACTGAGAAAAGACAACGATCACGTGGAGTTAAAGTACAACGAAGCACACAGAAGTTGTTTCCTTTTAAACTCGTTTCTAACTTATGTGTTCGCATTTTCCTTTGGAAAATCCGAAAACAATCGCCTAAACTTTGCGTGGTGACATGTTGGTTTCACGCGGCCACTAAGTCTATTCCGGGCATAGTGCATTTGGGGCCGAGTGAGACTAACGTATATCGCATGATAATAGCAATATTACATAGTACCAATATTACAGTATTACCTAAAATGATTAAATTCCTATTGAGAAGAAAATAACAGCAAACCAGGAGTGAAAAAAATATATTTGAGACATATGAGACTTTTTTGTTAAGTCAATTTTATTCGGTTGTAAGGGAGAGTTACAGAGCGTATTTAATTTGCATATAAAAATATGATTATTACTATATGTATGCGTTTTTTTTAAAAAGTCACTTGAGTACAGATTCATTTATTATTTGTAAAATTTGTTAGTATTCAAACATTAAATATAACTTCCCATTTCGATATTTCATGTAACACAGCAGTCAGTTACAGTAATTTCTGTTAATAAAATGGAAGTGATGTAATCTGTAGGATTAACAAATTCAATGTTGGATTTATATTTTCGTACACTATTGAAAGATTTTTCTAAATTTAGATAAAATTTAAATATTATATTATTCTTCTACTAATTGTTAAACATATTTTGTATCGTTGATAATTGACATTTTATAAAGAAACGTCAAAATTAATGTGTTTCATTTTACATGAGTAATTATAAGACATTTATTATAGATATGAAATTCACATTATATTTGCAGTTAAACTATTCACGTTTTTTCTCTCCACTTGTTAAACACAAGATTTAGCGGGAGCAATTCTTTCGTCTCCATTTAATTAATGTTATATGTGATTATATTAAAGTATAATCGATACCGATTGACCACGATAAAGAATTGGCGATTGCTGGTACTTGTTACACAGTTTTTCTTCAAGTATTGCTATAATTTTGGCAAGTTCGAAACAGTGAAAATGCTGTAGTTCCTCGTGAATGTAAATCTGGACTCAATATTAAAGCTAGTTTGGGGATTTCTTTATGATCAAGTATTTTTAAACACTATCCTCGAAACGTTTTGTTTCTGCAAACGAAAGAATACAGATAGAAATCTAGATTGGGAGTTTTAGTATTACCTCTATTCCTACATACACAACATATATAAAAATAAATTATAGATAGGCACTTTTCCAAGTTGATCCATCCTGTACTAGGACCCAAAGGAAGGTCACAACCTTTTCGTTAAGAATAGACATAATATATTGAATAATAATAATCCATTTGAGACTTCGTCTCTCCAGTCGTTTTCATACATAGGAGGAGGTGATCATTTTAATTATGTCACGTCGTCCCGATACTTTCAGCCTGAGTCATACAGCCGTACGTCAAGGAGCGAATGTGGACTCTAATCACGCATAGATATTGCAAATAAAGAAACAAATATTTCAAGTTACGCCATTGGTAGTTTCCATTACCCTTATTTATCGAATTAAATATAATTAAAAATATAATCAGTTTTATCTGGAATGATATATTTGCAAGAAACATTAGCCAAATCATAATTGCTTTAAAACATAAAATAAGTTTGAAAGAAGAGGAGAAGATAATGTTAAATGTTGTAAAACGTTACTATTTTCAATACAAACATTTTATGATCGTTTCAAAAGAAGCAAATGGTGAATATAAAGTTATGCAGAGTTAAAAAGTATATCTTTTCAATTGTACTTTTATTATTCTACAATTTATTTGTTCTGAAACATACTAAAAATTATGAAAATTCCTAAAATATTCAAATATCTGTTTATTGATTTGAGAATGTCCAAAATTGAGAAACGTTTTCTTTAAAACTCGATATATGTAGAAAATTTAGTTTTACAGAAAACGCATTTTTCTATTTCGCCGTAGATAGGCAAAGGTTATAATTTTAATTTCTGCTCTGATACTGGTTTGTAGTGTTGCGAATAATATGTCGTAAGAAAATGTGTTAAAGAGCAATATTTGTTATGCAATAAAAAAGGGGAAGTATATAAGTTTTCTTTTAAGAAAAGAACGATAAGTGCAAAGCATAGAAATATAATACACAGCCTGATACAATTATATTATTTTATATTGTTGTGGGATATTTGTTTATTTTGTTTATTGCACTTTGTATACATTTTATACATTTTTAATGAACTTATCATTTCTAACTTTATTTGTAGGAATAATGGTAATAATACAAATTGTATAGCAAAATGATAATACTAAAAGTACGTTCGTTAGACTTACTTTACACTATTTGCTCAAACCAAGAATATAAACAGTACAAAAAATAAGATTGCTAGTATAATCACATAAAATTTTGTACCATTTTATGCAGTATTACATGGGGTTCAGTCTTCTAGAACGTCTTTGTGAAAGTCCTTTGCATCATCCAGTATAACAAAATGCTGTGAGGGAGCAGAGACTTCTTTCTTCTTCTCTGTGATGTTTATATTTTGCTTTGGCAAAATACTAGAACACAATACGATCCGATGATACTGTTTTGTTTTTAGCAAGAGTTCAACTTCAACTGAATCTTCAAAATAAGTACTCTTAATGGCCAAAAAACACTTTTTTGCCTTTGCGTATATGATAACACGCTGGTTATTCATTCTGAATAGAAGCCTGGGTTTCAGCACTTTTTCTCGCACTGTCCTTCTAATTTTTAATTTTCCAGTTTTTGGTAAGAGCTTTAAGTGCTATATGCTCTTCTAAAATTAGATTCTTCTTGAGAGGACAAGAGGTTTTCCTTTCTTCTGTAAATTTTTTTTCTATTCAACCAAATACACGGTATGGAGGCAGGCAGCTATATCTACGAACTGGAAAGAAGTGAAGGATATTATGGATTTTTTAACTTTTTCTTTTACAAGAGTACAGTTGGTGACGCCATCAGAACGCTGATTCTACTCTGGTTGCTACCTGAATCTGGGAAGAGATTTTAATATGTTATGGCCATCTAATGCCTATTTCACCTCTATGGTCAACAGAAAGTCCAGCAAAGCCGATGGACTTCATCACATTCTCTTGAAGACCCTGTTTCCAGCCAGGTACAGAAAACTACGTTATCCTTGTTCTGTTGATCAAAATGTGTCATCACGCAGAGATTGTATAACCACATTGATTTTTAATAAAATAATAGTATTCCATTTATCGACTTTTGATGTAACTCTTCAAGAGCATATGTTGATTTGTTCTAAATCGTTGAGGTTTTGGGTATTTCTACGCACTGTACTTATTGCATTTTGCTAAAACACAATTTGCAGGATAAAGTAGACAGTGTAAGTGATGCCGTTACATAGCATAACTCATTTTTTAATTAATTGCATTCATCGGGGTTTAAGAAACCTTTCTTCAATTGGGATTTGGGTAAGTTTGAGGTATGCTCTTCGCTACACAATATATATTCATTAGAATAAGAAGTTTAGCATTATCGAAAATTCCAAACCCAAAATTTCAATCGAAATAGAAGAAGGATTATTTATGCAGTATTGTAACAAATACCATTTATACATATTACACCTTGTTTATTGCGCAGACCCGATGTTTCTGTAAGCATTTATCTAATTTAGCGACCAGTTACTTCCTAACGTAATGATTTACTTAGCATAGAATACCATCATTTCAGATTTTGCTTGGGAATACTAGTCTTCCCGTTATACATAGAATTTCATGTCTCTCGTTAGTACGTTATTGTTATTAAATGAAGTGTGCTTAAATCTGAAACTCATGGGGTAATTATATCTTTGATCTGCACAGACAAAGACAGTACTAAATAATTATTTTCTTACGATGAACATATTTCTATAGTGCTTTAATTTTATAAATAAATATTAAACTATGGTGTTTCGAGTTTAGTGTCGTATTCAGCATCGACATTATACGACACGTGGACCTACACGTTAACATAAAATCCAAACAACATAAGCTTCTACTGGAGACGAACATTGATTTCCCACATCGTATTAAATGTTAGAGACAAGAGAGGTAAAAAGTGTGTCACATCAAGAGATAATGCGCGTGTCTATCAGAAGAAAGTTCAAAGAATTCCACGGATAAGATACCTTTCCTATGGTGTAAAAAAATAATTATAAGTTAAATATGAATAGAATAATTTGAGAATAGAAGTGAGAATAGTTCGAAGAAACAGACAATAACTACACTGACGTACCACATAAATATCTGAACGCACCAACACCGGGACTCGAAACAGGCTCACGCTCACTAAATTAATTATTTATTTTTCAGTTTAATATTGCGTTCTACACTAGCTTATATGAGTGGGTGACCTACAGCTTAACATAAGATACAAACCACATGTGCTCCTATGAGAAACCGATAGCAGGTCTAGTGCGAAGAAACAAAGGTGTCTTCTCGCGTTAACTTCTAGCCCTGAGTCAAATCACGTAGGACACATCCACCCGACTGGTAGTGCTTTCCAAGTTGATGAAGGTGCTGCCGACTGGTTTCTATACTCACATTGAATTGTAGTTCAAGTTTCTCACAGGTCTGGCCACAGTTTGTCCCAGTTGCTGGTTGAAGATCTTCATTTTCTACATGTGTTGGTATTCAGCAATTAGTATGTTTTCAACTGTTTCGTCAACGTCCTTGAACTTGTTAAACCACCGCTGCACTGTTCGAGTAGTCATGAGACCCACACGAAAGGCCTTGCATACCGCTTGTTCCGCTCTAACGGCGTTTGACGCCAGTTTGAACTCGTATAGCATACACGCCCGTATGACACTGTGGATGTCCCATGTTTACTCTATCCTTATGCAAGTTCAATGTAAATGAAGTGCTACAACCAATTAGTATGTTTGATATATCTACACCAAAAACTGACTTCCGCTTTATCTCCACTCGCATTCAACTCTCGGTACAAGGGTCGATTTAACACAGACCTCCGCCAAAATCGCTAGAACTTTCTTGGTTACCTTTATAGCGTGAACCTCCGTTGAGAACAAGCGTAAGTGCTATGCTATCATTTATAAGTCCTGTATGAGTTTTTAGTCCTTCCATCCCAACCTAGAGTTTTAATTGCCAGCATTTATGGTGATAATTCGCATTTTGAGAATGAAAATTTCCGTCTGCATGTATTTTAGGAATTTCACTCAATTGTCTGCACACCTGATGCTGAAGTGTATTTTCCATTCAGTTTCAAACATTTGTTAAATAGACATCAGAAACACTAAAGAAATGAATAAGCGAAGTTAATATGATTCTTCGTAGATACTCTTCCTCGCAGATACTCTTATATTTTTCATCAAGTTGTATAACAAAAAAATATAAGATAAACCTTGCTATTTTTGTGAACAAAATTTAAGTTCGTGTAACGAGTTCCCAAGACAAAAATGTGTCCCCCAATTCAACTTTATAGAATATGGTAAACATATTTAAATTTAATTTCCTCTCTAAGTCATATAAAAACTACTAGTTGGTCCAGGTGAAAGCCTTACAGCTGAAAACTGAATTAAATTACCTACAGTCTTCAAATTCTATGATCAGTTAACTACATTTTAATTATTTCATATGTAGTAGCCACAATTCGAGCAAAATATATTTAAATTGTAGAAGCTGTCTTGAATAATAAAATCGTTAGCTTTAGTTCTACTCCAAATGGAGAACATCTTAAAATTTTACATTGCTATTATGTTTCATAACATAAATATAATATGAATCACGATATGAAACATACTATAAAACTACTACATTTATACTTTAAACTTTCAAATAGAGTAATACAAACATTACGAATGTTACGATGAAAATGAACCGTTTGTTATATTGAAATGAATTCTAAAACGAAACACAAGGTAGTGAAGTTAGTAACAATATTTTCTCCCTACATCCTGACACATACATTTCTTCAATAAATACGGCACTTGGAAGATAAGACTATTATTCGACTATTGATTAAAGCAATGGTAAATCTAGTGATGTCTGCTGAGATTCATTAGTAATAGTCAGTATGTAATAGTACTATATTATTACGCGTTGGACTTTACGTACTTTATGGAAAATCGGTAATTTTGTAAGAATCAACAATATATTTCAAATTTTAAAATAAAAATGTTGATCTGTTTCAAAGATTATGAGGGGATCCCACTAATTCAATTTTTCAGAAAAAGCAGATCTGATGTTCCTTTCGATTCTTTTCTTGGATTTATTCCCAGTATTGCAATACAGACCTTTGTAACAAGGAGTGTCCGTATCACAAAAGTATTGAAGTTTGAATACTTCCATATACATCTTACGAAACACTCTGTTTGTCAGTTTTCTCTCGGTCCTCCTGTTTCCTCCCACTTTATTCATTACACTATTTTCATTCATTTCTCATCTTCACCTTGTACCTTGGCGTGGCTGGCATAACGTAGGGTGTAAACGAGGATTTCATTTCATATCAGAAACCTTAGGATCATGGAACTTTTTTCAAAACAGGTCAATCGTATATTAAGTATTTTAGAATGCACACTAAAATATCAAATACCAATGGAACAAATATATTGAAGGTTTTAGAAGAACAACTATTTGAAACATTGCGATGGCATGTTTTTAATATACCGACAGATTATAGGACAACACTCATTAAGGTTACAAGAACCATCAAGATATACAGAAGAAAATCTCAAAAATTGGTTTAGATACTTGGTTTTGTAAGTGAAGCAGTTTACTGAAATAAGAATACATTTATTAATAAAATCGAAGAATCACACTACGAAGTTTATTTTGTATTGTCTATTAAGAAACACAAGATTGACATTGATATTAATTTTAAAAGATTTGCGAAGCATAAAATTATTGTGAAAATGTTCAAAACGTTAGGTTTGGTATTGTCATTTACTATCTAATAATTACGAATATATTCAGTAATATTATCAATGGAAATGCGACGTTAAAATATCTTCATTCCATAATTACGTGAACAACAATCAGTTTACTCATATTAAATCACGAAAGTAATATACACAGCACAAGTTCGTATCGATACGAATTTTTAAAGACTACAACTTAAGTATATTGTACAACTTTTGTCACATATAGATATAGGTAGACCGTTAATAAAAAGAGTGTCCAGAATTGACTCCCACTACCAGTTTTTATTATAAAACTTTTCACTATATAAGTATTTTTACTAAATACTGTACAAATAATTTCTCTGGTATACAAGGTTAGTTATAGATAGTCTTCCACCGTTAGGTCGCACACAGGATCTCTACAGAGCCCCGTAGCAGACTAAGCAGAGGGATGATATGGACCCAATGCTCCGTAGCAAGCAGAGGAGGGTATCAGGCTAAGCGGCTATGGTTAGGATTCCCAGACAGAGCCCCGTAGCAGGCTAAACCAAGAGATAGGATAGGCGTAGTTCCGTAGTAGAAGGAGGCCTGTGGTTAGGTTACTCCTAATGTTCCGTGGCAAACAGTAGGAGGGTCACCTTAAAACTGATACTGAATTGTAGTCGTCCAGTCAATTTATAGGGTTCCTTGGGTGGCAGTGGCGCTCCTGCTCCGTGGGAGGGGCCAGAAGAACGTCGTCTACAGGTGATGGTAGATCCATCTGGTATGGAATCCTCTTGCCAAACCACGTGGCGGTGTTTGTAAACACTGGCGTGTAGAATTTTTTATTCACTTCATCACGTGGGACATTACATCCCTGGATTGTTTAAAAAATAAGCCGAAATGTTATTTTTGTACTTGTGAAGGCTTATAGCACTAAGGGATCGGACACAGGAAAATAACTAAAAACACTAATAATACTAGCAATATTGAAAAAATTCACTTTTCGGAGCACTATTAAGGTTGTGGAAGGAAGCGCTAAAGAGTTATTCCCTAATCACAGGCATGATAGGTGCATTTTAGGAGTGTGAGCTGATAAGTTCTCGGCCTGACCCAGAAGGACTTGAGCTGCAGGCATGAAAGTGTGAGGCTATTCAACATAGTCCCCTCGAAAGTCAACACACTTGGCCCTTCGATGCTGCAACTTCTCCAACCCTTCCAAAAAAAGATTTCTCAAGGTCTGCAAAAATGTGTTCTTCATCTGTTATCACCCCTTCATCACTGTTAAATTTCTATCCTTTCATTGCTCTTTTGAGTTTTGAGAACTGATAATAATGAGAAGGTGTAAGATCTGGTGAGTAAGTTGGGTGGTGAATGCACTGAAACCCAATGTCCCTAAGAAAATCCATTGTTCTGCCAGCCTTGTGGACGGGAGCATTTTCCTGCAAGAACAAGACACCTCGTGTCTACTTTCCCCGACGCTTTTCTTTAATAGCGTCCTTACCTTAGCCAGCAGACTGCAGTAATACTCTGCAGTTATGGTTTCTCTCTTTGGAAGGTAGTCTGAGAGCTAAAACACCATCCTTATCCCAGAATATAGAGGCAAGCACCTTCCTGCGGTCTTTTGTGTTTTGAATTTTTTGGGCATTGGAGATCGTAAGTGGTGCCACTTGCATGACTGCTGTTTGGTTTTCGAATCAAAGTAATGCAACCATGTTTCATCGTGGGAAACATGCCGATTCAAAAATTCGTCTTTGGAGTTCGCAAAATGCCCTAAAATCACCTGCGATGATCTCACACGTTCGCGTTTCTGATCCGCGTTTAAACATTTCGGAATCCATTTCTCAGAAAGCTTGCGCATGTCCAACTGATCACGGATTATTGACCGAACACGTTCCTTGGATATGTGCATTTTGTCAGCTATCTCCTGAAGCGAAATCGGTCTGTTGTTCAAAATCAGGTCATGAATCTGGTCTACTTTTTCCGGAGTTGAAACTAACACTGGCCAGCCACACTTGACACCATCTTCTGTTGAAAATTAACCACGCTTGACGTTCGCACACCATTTCTTCACAATGGAGTGTGAAGGGCACTGTCCACCCATTGCGTCTAGCATGCAACCATGGATTTCCTTGGCCGACTTCTATTGCAGGAAGAAGAACTTCATTATACTTCGCAACTCTTCTTTGGTGAAATTCACATCTGGCTCCGACATAGTTAATTCAATTACCTGTAAAATAAAAACCTTTCATGATAGGGTCGTGAAATTTGGTACTTAAACATATAAAAGATCAGCATTTCACATGACATCAATTACATAAGGGTAGCACATTCGGAAGAGGGTCGGGCCGAGAACTTACCAGGCTTCATCGCATACGTCACTTCATTTCCCTCGAGGTAGGTCTGTTTTCAGCTTTGGCAATAATATACATATATTAGTTGATTTATAGTGAGGGGTGTAAAATCTGTGAATTTGGTTGCTCTTTAGTTGTATGAATGGCACTAAATGCGTCCATTGGAATTGGAGAAGATATATCGAAACGAGGTCTTTTGGATGTTCTTCGTACCGAGCGAAGGCAGAGATATAGTATGTATAAAATAATAAACTAAAATGTGTTGCGATTACCACAGGGATATAAATGTGATTTATATTGGACAGTTTGTGTTGCGAACAGCGAGATTTCTTGGTCATTCTGTATAGTGTGTACGATTTCTAAAATGTTTGCACTATAGATAGATATTTCAATAAAATAATCCAATTTTAAATACTAATGATGATGATAAAAATGGTTCTGAATTCCTGGACAACCTGTAGAATGAAACAGTGATAATGACTTATGAAACATTCTGTATAATATTTATGTTGCATAATGTCGGTCAAAATATGTAGTTCACAGTGGAAAAAGAAAAAAATATCGAAGAATCGTAGAATTATATGTTAGTTGTCCTTGTAAAGATCAATTGCCTTTTAGATACGGAAATGTAATTTCAGCACACTTCCATTCAGTTGCAGAATAAATGAATCAGCATTCTGTGAAAGCAAATAGGAAGCGTTTATATTACAACGAAACGTATTTTTATCTGTCTAAACACTTGTCGTCGTGTCTCCTTCCTAGTGGAGAATACTTAATCTTTTTTTTTCAGATTAGGAAACGAGAATGATTAATTTTTTATTCTATTCAATATTCTTTGCCAATTGAGTTAAATAACTTAGATGAGTTTATTTCGTTATCTTGTTCTTCTTTTCATACTGCCAATTGAAAGAAGAGAAATATTTAAAAGAAGAAATATTCGAAATCCTATCATGTATATTGTGTTCTGAATTTGCTATTATGTACATTTTTTGATTAAATGTCTTCGTTCGTGTAGAAAAGAAATTAGCTACTTATCCTCGTGCTGAGTGTCGTCTAGATGTTCATAATATGGTTTAATTCAGTCTACGGTTTAATATAGTTTAAATCTCCTGTATGGGTTGACGATATGAGTTAGGAAATCTGACCCTATAAAGGCTTGGATTTTTCATTACTTAATTTCTAGTGGTCCGACGAACCTAACCGAGAAAATTTCTGGTATTCCAATCTGACGATTGGGGAAAAATACAAGTAATTTCTGGCCCTTATCAAAATTAGTCTGTTTATGTTTAAGGTCATAATATTTCTTGTGCTTCTTATAACTTGCAGTTATATGGTCCTAAACATTTGCACGAATTTTATTCAAGTGTTCTTTGTCGACGCATAACGTCAGAGTGGATGCTAGCGCAATATCAGAAATTGTATTAGGTTCGTATCCGTGCATAAGAAAAAAACTTTAATATTTAGTGCTAGCCTGTACGAATGTACTAATCACAGAATTTATGTATGGAATTAGTTTTGATCAATAGTTTTGATTTTTCTGTACAAAAAAATTAAGAGCACTTTGTATGATTCTGTGGAATGTTTCCACTACACCTAGGGTTTTGTGATCATATGTTGGACAAAACTTAAATTCAAAGTTTTAGAACTTTGCTAGGTTCTGCATTCTTAGCAATTATTCTTAGCATTATGTACTGTGTGTCTATCCAAATACAGGTATGAAAAAGATCCGTATTTAAGAATAATTTCGTATATAAGAAATTGTTCAATTTCTTCGGCAGTGATGTTGTCTACAATTTTGGTCACGCAAAATCGTGTGGCCATTCAAAAAGCTACTAGTGCGTGTTTGAATTTCCTTTCTCCTAGTTGTACTTTTCCAATTGAATCGTACTACCATACAGTAGCAATGGGTGTAGGTGGATGATGTAACAACTGCCCGCCGGCTTGGCTGGTAACTTCTTGAGTTTTTGTCAAAGATTCAATGTCATTCTGTTTGCTATGTAGCTTTCATGTTAGAAAAATAATATTTTCTGACTGCCGACTGGTACGTCTTAGTATATTTAAAATGGGGTGCCAAGAGGTTGTCACGAATAGTATCAAGCCATTTGCTTAGCAAAGATTTTGGTACACAAAGTAAATATAGCAATCCTAATTAAGGATGTTTCTGAGTTTTATATAACAGTCCGTTTTTAGGAGAAAAATTTTTGAAGCACAGAGTGTAGACAATTTATTGGGTTCTATATTTTCCAAAACATGATATCTGAAAATGAACGGTCCTTCCTTCGTTCCTTTGATAAATTGGGTAAAGTCATGGACTGGTCAATTTGAAAGGTGTGCTCCAGTGAGTGAGAACCAAGTCTTGATCGTCCTCTGTGTCCGAGATGTTATCAACTTCTTGATTTTCGTCCCGCTGTATGTCTTGCTTGTATTCTAAGCGACTAAATTATCTGCAGGGTACTGTTGACTTTCAATCGAATTCCAAAATAATAATCCACTAAGAATATCTTCTAGCGAGTAAATTTTCCGACTTTCCCAGGCTGGGTGTTGAGCGAAGCCAAGCATTTAGCGTATATAAATAACTTAAATATTCTATTCAGTAAGAAATATCGAAATTTTTGAAGGACATGTATCAATGCATACAGTTCTTTCTGCCGTTTTGAGGCCTTACGTTCGCTTTTAGTAAAATCACGAGTAGAGTAGGAAACAACACGTTCCTTATTAGTTTTAGGATTGTAACATGCTAAAATTCCACTTGCTGAGGTCGAAGATGCGTCGGAATACTTTCAAATTTCCAATGATGGATCGAAATGAAACAGGGTTGGACCTTAATGATATAAATCTTAAGTTTCTCGAATAGCTCGTCATGCAGAGTTGTCCATTTAAATTTTTAAATCTTGTCCAAAAGAATTTGAAATTGTTTCACTTTTCCGTAAAATTTTTGATATGCGTCCTCAAATAAGAGCAGAGCCCTAGAAAACTCTTCAAGGTCCGTTTAGAAGTAGTTTTCTTAAACTTTCGTATTTTATTGGCAATTTAGGTTTAAATTTTGATCGCCTTGACAATAACTGTGAATCGTAAGACACTGAATTCTGAGTATAATAGATGGGTCTTGTTCGGGCTTGCTCTAAAATCGTGTTTTTTCAGTCATTTGAAAACCAATTTCAAGTCCGATAATTTCTGTTTCTAACTTCTGCTTCCTATGACGAGGTCGTCAGTAAAGTCGCCAGCAGTTATAGGAGATGGCAAACCCTCAAAAGCATGCGTACCGCTATAATTATCTCAACTGCTGAGATAGTGTGACCCATAACGCAGCGTTGAACTTTATACGCCTTACTAGTACAATTAAGTTAAAAAGTATTGTTTTTTATTTTCAGGATGCAATAATAGCTGAAAATAGGAGGACTTTATATCGATGGTTGAGATGCAAGGTTTGCTTCTTAGTACATGCAAAGTGTCTTCTGTGGGCTGGAATGGAATGCTCAATTATTATGTATACTTATTTCACGCTTTATATTCAAAGCTGGGCGGAATTCTGAAGTACTTGGTTTCCTATCTATGAGAAGTGGCAACGAAAAGAAACTGTCACTAGTCTCTTTAATAATATTAGCTTCTAAAATAAAAGCTCTTTTATTTGCAAATTAATTTGCTGCCTCACTGCCTGGGAAGTGATCTCTGATGGAAAGAGGCTTCTTTATCTATCCTTATCTTGCGTATATAACCACGAAAGTGGCCTATATCTGTTGGTGTATATGAAAATACATTCCTGTATTTAAAAATTAGATCATGTACAGCCTTTTCCTGTTCATTCCTTAAATCTGGGTTTGTGTCGAGTACTTTAATATAAAAAAGTGATTTGGTCTTGTCCAGCCCATCCTGAATTTCTTGTTCAGTTTTATAGAATGAGTAATCATTCTGTTCGTATGTTTGGTAATCACCCTGTATATCTACTTCTTGAACATTCTCTTCAACATGTGTTATCAGTGTGTTTTTTACCAGTGTTGCTGGCCTATTAGTTAGATTTGATATTTATAGTATGAAATTACCCTTAGGTAATTCAGTAGGCAAAGTCTCTAGCCCGTACTTATTCAATAAGTTCTCTAATGGAGAGATAATAAAATACCCAGTATCCGTTTTCCGATTCCTGACATTAATGGGCAAAAAATGTGAACTGGCTGGAATGCTAACCGTTTTAGTAGTAAATACATCAGCCGATGTATGGTGTTTTATCGTATGAATTTCGCTTGTTGATAATTTTTCTGGAGCGTCAACTTCACTTGGATAAGGCGGTGGTTGTGACTTTCTACGTACTGATAATTTATTATTTTGCAAATTATTTTGGCCTTCAAACGATTTAGAATATCTTTTCCAAATAAATGCTAAACGTCTCCGTGTTCTAAAATTCGAAAATAGTTGGAAAAAGGTGTTGAGCCAATCCTGAATTTAATTCAAGCTAGGTAACGTAAATTTACAATGGAATTCTAAATTTCGATTAGATACGTGCTAAAAGGAATTAATTTTGTGTTAGGAAACATGCAAGACCTGAGCCATAGGCTCAACGAGCTGTCTTTTTCAATGATTACAAGATATTTTCTTTGTTAATTGTTACACTAATTAACAATTTATGCTCTCGATTTATTAATTTAATGTTTTCTCTTCTATCGGTTACTGGAGCAACAGTATAAATTGATGTCATTAAGTGTTTATTAATGCTAAACTTTTTGTTGCTCCTTCATTTCCTGATTTTCGGCCCTCAGAACATGTTCTTGAGAGGATTCGTTCTGGGGTCCCTGCTAATTATTCTTATAACATGTGCTTGAAGAATGACCTGTTTATAGCAAGTGCCGCGAACTGTGACTGTTTTTGGCCTATGAGTACTATTATTACCTTTATTATTATTTTTAGAATTATTTGTCTTTCCATTTTTATGCTGGATGTTACGGCCACCCTTTCTGAATTGTTAATTCTTAATAGCATTCAGGGCTACTAGAAGAGAAAATTCGGTCAATTCGATTGTTAATTTACTGAAGTCTAATGAATTATTTGCGCTAAAAGTACTAGATGTGCTAGGCGCAGGAAGATCGGGAGGCGGATTTGGGTTACCAACTTCGGGAGGATGATTTGGAGGTAGAGATGGAACCGGCTTTTTGAAAAAAACTCGGTTTTTTCTGCTTCGATTTTTTGCTTGGGAACTTTTACGCTTTTTGAAAATGTTGCTTTAAACTGTTACAGCAGACTTTGTTTCGCTTCTCTACAACAAAAAACTCATTTAATTAGTCGTTGAAGCAGATAATAATATAAAACCTCGAAAATAAACCATGAATTTCAAAGATATTTTTTTAAAAAAATCTTAACATATTTACATTATGAATTCCAAAGAATTAACAAATATATGTAATAATATTTTAACCTTTTATATACAGTAAATAAATAGAAAAAAATGATACACAAGTAAGTAGCAAAATTGTATGTAGTATTTTTACTTCAAAATATCACACACCCTTTTTTTGAAGCAAAAATAAAAAAAACATAAGAGAAATCTGCACATCAAGAGCTTCGTTTCGGGTGGTTTTGTACATTCTTGACATTTTTTAGTTAAGTTTTAACTTTCATAGACATTGTATGAATATTTCGAACAAAATTTTCACTTATTGATCACATACGTAATAATGTTACTACCTGTCAGGTGCTTCGGATCTTCAAAATCGGTAAAGCTCCAAATTCTGTAATGCACTGACTGTTTCTTGATCTTCTTCAGACTCGGGAAAGTTCTGTTCATGAATCATATACGTAATAGAGGGTTCATCTGAGCGTACGGTTTCCTAGACTGTAGAATATATAACCACCATCACGGTTTCCCAGTCCTGATGGTTTCTGAATTTTTAACTAGAAAATTCAACATATCGTTACGAAACCTTTTTTTACAACAAAGAGAAACTATGGAATACATTTAGAAAAGATTGGAAGAATCCATCACTGTTTCCATTCACAACAAAGACGACGAAATAGATTGTAATAATTATGGAGGCTTTTCTCTTAACATTCTATTAATAAGATTGACCACATACGTAGATGAAATTATTGGAGATTATCAGTTTGGATTTAGTCGAAATCGACCAGATATTTACCATTCGACAAATATTCGAAAAGACATGGGAATATATTACCCAGTACATCTATTGTTTATTGATTTTAGAAAGGCTTACAACTTGGATAGGAGGGAAACATTGTATAACGTTCTTACAGAATTTGGAATACAGGAAAAGCAAGATTTATTAACTGTTTAAATGAATCCCAGAGAAAAGTCCGAGTAGAAAAATGCGAGCTTTCACGTCGAGATTGGCCTGAAACACGGATATGCGTTATCGACGGTATTATTCAACTTTGTTCCCGAGTACATTGCAAGAAAAATCAAAGATAGGAACCAGGGCCTAGAGTTGAATGGTATTCACCAGGTTATGGTGTATGCTGATGATGTAAATCTGATAGGAGAACAGTCGAAAGAAAATGCAGATGCCTTATTGAACGCTTGCAGGGACATGAGTAAATGCAGAGAAATCTAAATACAAGGAAGTTTACAAGGTTCGTAATCCGGCAAATTATGAATGCGTTAAAATATCTATTAATACTTTTGACACAGTGGATACATTTTCATATCTTGGATCAGTATTGCCAGATCAAAATCATACCCACAAAGAAATTAAATGTCGACTGAAGTCAGGAAATTCTTGTTATTATTCAGTTCAAAATATTTTGTCGTAGCGATTTCTGTCAAGGAATTTAAAGCATAAAATATATACAATGATAATCATGCCTGTTATGCTATATGGTTGTGAAACAGGGTGGCTTACGCTGGGGGAAGAACGCAGACTGAAATTATTTGAGAATAAAATTCTGAGACGAATATTTGGATCCAAGAGGAACAAGAATGGGGAATGGCGGGAACTTCATAAGGAGGAAATACATAATTTATACGGTTTACCAAACATCGTTAGAGTCATCAAGTCCAGGAGGCTCAGGTGGGCAGGTCATGTAGCCAGAATGCAAGAAAGTAGGAACGCTTTCAAAGTTTCAACTGGAAACATCTATTAGGAAACCTAGCCTAGATGGGAGTACAATATTAAGATGGACCTAGCAGAAATAGGAATACAAAGTAGAAACTCGATTGAATTGGATAAGGACAGAAGTCAATGGAGAGCTTTTGTGGCCACAGAGAAAGAGAGAGAGAGAGAGAGAGAATACATTTAAGTTAAGCACAAGAAACAAGAGTGAATGGTTAGCTTTTGCGCTTCTATCGTGTAGTCCGGGATTAAACCACGCATTCAAACATTTTCACACAAGTGTTTCTTAATTCCATCTGCGAATGTAGAGATAGTACGTGTACTGTGAGTCCTGGCCGACTTCTTTCCCATTTTTAATTCTCTTTTATTACTAATTACCAGCAGTGATGGATTTACGAAGAGGGTTAGGGTGGGGATGTCTTTCGGATTGAAGCCTCTACCTCGAAATTACGAAATTTCTAAAACAAACTAAACATTAGTTTTGCCTTTACTCATAAATTTCAAGCTGTTCTCAAATAAAAAAATAAGAATTTTTAGAAGAACTAAGAATTAATAAGAAAAGCCCCTCTCAAAATACTTTTCTAAATCCTCCACTGATTATCAGTATAAAATTGTATTCAAGGTTGTATCTGGAAGATTATAGCTGAATATACAAAGCAAATGAAATATTTGTTATGCCTGTACTCACAAAGTTAAGCTCCTCTTAAATAAGAGTTAGAATTTTTTTAGAAAAAACAAACGTTATTCAGAAAAACCCCTTCCAAATATTTTTCTAAATCCGATACTGATTATTTCTATCAAATAGTATTCAAGCTTGTATCCGGAAGATTATTGTTAAATCATTGCACAGCTACGGTATAACGGAAATGTGGAAGTACGCTCTGACAGATATATTGAAGAACGTACGCTCTGATGGATATATTGAAAATCATAAGTTGAATTACGTGCTAGAGCTTAGACTACTAAGCTCTAAGAAGTGAAACACGGATAACAAAAAAGAAATGATCTAGAGAAGAAAAAATGTCGATAATTCAGAAGTTAAAATAAAGTTATATATCCCCTACAATTGCCTCAAATACTACATACTTTATGATTACTTTAATTCATAAACCATGTGCTCCATCCATCATGATGGTGAACTCCAGAGCAAAATATGGCATTTAGGTCATGGAATGTTATTTAACTTTAGAATGTACTATATGAAAGCTATTTAAACAGAAAAATCATGAAAACGAAAAAAGCCAAAGTTTCCAAAATTCTCGTTTTTTCCCCAAAAAAGCCGGCTTTTATGTGCAAAAAACCATCGATTCAAAAAAGATGGACCTATTTGCATCTCTATTTTGAGGTAATTGATTTTGTGAGGCATCTTGTAGCTATGGTCCTAAAAATACAGGAAATACTGGGGCAGGTTGTTTTTATTGATTCCAATTAGGTGTTGGATTACATAACGGATAAGTCAGTTGTTGATGATTTGTGGGGAAGTTAGCGCTAGCAACTGCCAATGAATTTAAACTGCTGACTAGTGAATTTTGATCGCAAAGCAAATAAATTGCTTGTTGTAACTCTACATAATCGTGTTTCCTCATTAGGGAATGTGCCTTTTCCAGGTTATGTACGTATGTCTGTAATCCTTGAACTGTTGTGAATGTTGCTAACGCGATCTTTTGTAAAAAGATTTTCTTTAATCCTAATGATAAATAATTTATTTTCTGTTCCTCGGTGGCCTGAGGCAGAACTTGTCTTATAACTCTCAATTTCCTTAGAATATATGCATCAATTGGCTCATTTTCGGCCTGTTGAACCTGAAAAATTTCAAACTCAGCAATACAGACAGGTAATTTTGGTCTACTCAAGTCAACTAATTTAGCTTTTAATTGTTCACAATTAAGTGAATCCAATTTATTCTTAGCTTTTAACTGTAATACTAAATCGAGAGCCATATCTTGTAAATACAGGGGTAATAGTTCTTTCTTTTTCTCTGCATTCCAAGAATGCAAAAACGCAAGATGATCAAAGAGCCTGAAATCTCTATTGGGGTTCTCCGTAACGTGTCCCGAAGATTTAGTGAGATGTGGTATATTGAAAGTAGGGCATGGATTCTGATCCGTCCTCCGGAAAAGCGTTTTTTCCTGATCTAGTTTGATGCATGCACTAAAAGAAAGTCACATTCGAGTCACCAATTTCACAAATAAGAAAATCACACACCTATGAGAAAAGAGTTCATTTCCAATTAATAAAATTACTGTCCGGTAGGGAAGTATTCAGATCAAAACTGAGCCGGTCAAAGCCTCGATCATGTAAAACTTTGTCCCATATAGGTATAGCTAGACCGTTAATAAAAAGGGTGCTGGAATCGGCTCCCACTACCCGTTTTTATTATAAAACTTTTCACTATAAAAGTATTATTACAAAATACTGTATAAATAATTTCTCTAGTATTCAAGGTTAGTTATAGGTAGTCTTTCACTGTAAGTTCGCAGACAGGATCTCTACAGAGCCCACTAGCTGGCTAAGCAGAGGTGAGATAGGGGCCCAATGCTCCGTAGTAAGCAGAGGAGGGTTAATTGGCCTACAAAGTCCCGTAACAGGCTAAGCGGCTGTGGTTAGGATTCCCAGACAGAGCCCCGTAGCAGGCTAAGCCAGAAGATAGGATAGGTGTAGTTCCATAGCAGACTAGAGGCGTGCGGTTAGGTTACTCTAATGTTCCTTGGCAATAAGTAGGAGAGTAACCAGAAAACTGGTACAGAATTGCCGTCGTCCAGCCAGTTTATAGGGTTCCTTGGGTGGCAGTGGCGCTGCTGCTCCGTTGACATCGTGTGCTCCGTGGGACGGGTCAGAAGCAGGTGATCATAGACACATCGTCTACAGGTGAGTGTAGATACATCTGGCGTGGAATCCTCTTGCCAAACCACGTGGTGGTGTTTGTAGACACTGGCGTGTATAATTGTCTATTCGCTACATTATGTGTGACATTACAATATTTTCAACCGTATAGATAAAAGTTAGTATAGATAGATTGTATAATCAAAAGTCATGTTACAGGTAACATTGTTACAAAACAAAATACTGAAGAGTAAAGCGATATGCTAATTATGCAGAAGAAAATCTATAAACTTCTTGTGTCGATTGCGAAGTAAAATATTAAAAGTACAATCTTTAGAGCACTTAATATATCCAATGGTTAAATAATCTGTCTATAATGATAAAATAATATATATGAAATATACCTTCCTAAATGGTTTGTAAACAAATCTTTGGAAACTACTTTTAACTTTAATAACAATTATATAATTACTATTCTGCCAAATAAAACATTCAGCTAAGAAGAAGTTATTTTTGTTACGATGATAGAATGAAGAGCATTCATGATTTTCTATTAAATAAGCATGAATGACGTATTTAAGTGTAAAACCCATACTTACAAAAATATAAAGAATATCAAAATAGAATGAGGAAACAATGGAAGATATATATAATAGAAACTGCAAACGAGCAGTTTGTAAAGAAGAACTAAAATGTAGAGGAAGATAAAAGCATGGCAAAATGGATTATTGTATATATACCTACAATCAATGAAGAGCTTTGCAAGAGTAAACGTTATTTCAAAAGATATATAGATGATTTTTGGCAAACTAATTTTATTGAGATTTATACGCAGCAATAAACATGTATTGAAAGGTTATAAAGTTTAAAGTATTTGCTATTTGTGGTGTGTTTTTTAGTATGAATTTTTTGCTGTTGAAGATAGCGTTGACTCAAAGTTATTGAAAAGTTTGAAATAGCCTTAAAAACATGTACCATAGTAAGTTCTACATAGATCAAAGGTAGGAGTTCTATTCAACTTACAATACTAAGAAACTTTCTGCTGTATGATTTACAGAAAACTTACATAAAACACCTGGAAACTCTTACTACTCAAAAATACAGTTAATCCTTACAGCTGCCACCAACATTGATTGGTAAATATAACAACATAATTCATAAATCAAGTGGCACGATGCCTGTAGAAGTTAAAATAAGATTGAGCAAATTATGTTGGATAGGGTACGTAAGAAGAAACATCCGAGTCTTGAATAAGTATATAATGTTATTGATTAAGTTATTATAAGGAAACCTACAAGTTTGTTTGAGATAGACTTACAACTTCTGGTGAACATAAGTGTTTCGTATTAATGAGGTTATAAATTTTTATCAACCGATGCACAGAATAAAAGACTTAAGCAATGGGGAAGATAAATTAACGTTTTATTCCTTAAAAGTATTGCAAACTAAACACAAAGACGATAATCTTGTAGAAAAGATGCCACGAAGAAAACGATACAACCTGCGCACTATCGATATTAGTGATTCACATAAGAGTTCGGTAGATAATGTGAATGTTGTGTTTTTGTTTAACTTTTGTCTCCTACCTGAAGTCTTTAACCAAACCATTCAGTATATAGAAAGGTGCTTTTGACCTCATAGAGTAGAAAGGTATGCACCCATATGTATACGCACATAAAAGTAAAGGCCTTGTATTTAGAAAAGAAGAGATAAACATTGTTAAGAGTTCATATGTTTTTATAAGGAATAATGTGAAAAGTTGTTTGTAGATTTTAAACTAAAAATTGACAAACATAGTTGGTACTTCAATGTTATCAAACTATATAAATATGATGATAAAACATTTTTTTTGTTTGAAGTCTGATACAGATTAGAAGGAATTATTATTGTAAGTAATTCAGTAAAAGAAAGTTCCAGGACTAAAATAATATAGTTTAATGAAGGTAATAGATGGAAAAGGTAAAGACTAAGAAATAAATTGAGATGCACGTGTACCACAAGAGATTATATTAGCTATTGATCTCGATAATAATACTAGAATGAAGATAATATGAGAAACGAAATAAGACGGAGAAAGCCCATGCTCACTGTGTTTGTCCACCACAAAGACCAGTTTTCGGGATCTGCTACCTAACAAGAGACCCAACATGCCGGAGGTAAACATAACGAACAGATATGTTTTTATAAGGAATCATAATTTTAAATATGCATGTTATTGTGTTCGCATGTTTATTTTGATTAATAGTTACCAAGTGATTGCTGGTGGACTTCAAAGAAAATATATTACTACTCTTTCGAAAAGAAGATTGTTGCAAGCAAGTACAAATTATTTCCCTAAATTTGTCTTGAGCGAAAATGTTTGGTGCCGAAATGTTATGCATATGGTGCATTTCTTATGTCATTCAGTTACAGTGTAAACAATCTGCTCTTTGGTTTTGTGTTACTGCTAACTTTGCAAGCTTCAACCTACATATGAATCATACTTCTCTACTCTTGTATGTAGGTTGGAAGATTTTCTTCTTTGTAACTAATTATACTATAAGATTTCTTTAGAATTTTTCCTCATTTCTCTCTTCAGTATTATTTAAAACTCACATAAACAATAATCATAGTATTTATCCTCCCATCGGGTAAGAAGTAACAACGGTAAATTTGCCATTCTTTCCTCAAAAGGTATAAAGTAACACACTTCCGAATGTTGTATTTGCTATTGTTTACCGGAAGAGTAGTTGCTAGAAGTGATCAACTGTGGTACCAATCTATTTCTTTCGTCGAAAAGAGTTGATTTATATATCGGTTGCATATGTGCAGTTGTTGGAGCACTCTCTCAGAAAGTAAATTAGATACCCTGTACAGGAAGTGGTGACCGGAAGTGACAAATTTTATTACTAATAACTTTCATTCACAAAGACGAATTGATTGACATGTAGGTTGCATCTTTGCAATCTCTAGAAATGTCTCGGCCATGGAAAGTAAAGTAGAAAGCGTGTACCAGAAATGCATAACAAAAAGTGTGAAATTTAGAAACCAGTCACTACACTCATCAACACGAAATATTATATATATATATATATATATATATATATATATATATATATATATATATATATATATATATATATATATATATATATATATATATATATAGGTTTAATGATTGATGGAAATATATCACCTCAGAAAACATTAGGTGGCAAACATCGCTATTAGGTAACCAGAGACGACCAATTCTATTACGGATCACTTTCTTTCTTCAAATGGAGTTGATTGATACATATGTTCCATGTGTGCAATTTTCAGATGAAGCACGACCTTCTAACAGCACACGTGTGACTAAAATTTGTAACCGGAAATAAGCAAAGAAATATGTCGGGTGTGCCAGCTGGTGTTCATTTACTTATTTGTTTAGATTAAATTCGCCAATAAATAACTATATCTAAACTTCCTTGCTACTTTATAGAAAATTTTACACTACCAATTAACTTAATATACTTAAATTTGTTTTGTTTAAACTTAAATAATTTAATAGCTGTTAAGAAAAATAAAATTTAATTACCCATCATTTCCAAACTACCAAATACAACATCACGCACAAATCTAATTTTCGGGAAAGAAAACGTTGCAAATAAAACTCCATTTAAACTTCTCCTGCAAGAAAATGGAAAATTTTATTAGCATACTTTGAGAATAAATATATAAGTATATGTTGGAGAATGGTCTTAGATACTAATTAATTTCTCCCAACATGAAACGCAGAATAGAGGGGTAGAGATAAAGATTTTCGAATGTTTTTTAGCACGTGATCTTGTTAAGGTTAAACTACAAAACGTTGCAAATAAAACTCCATTTAAATTTCTCCTGCAAGAAAATGGAAAATTTTATTAGCATACTTTGAGAATAAATATATAAGTATATGTTGGAGAATGGTCTTAAATACTAATTAATTTCTCCCAACATGAAACGCAGAATAGAGGGGTAGAGATAAAGATTTTCGAATGTTTTTTAGCACGTGATCTTGTTAACGGTTAAACTACAAAAAACATTTCTTCCCTGAACACCTGATTTGTCGAAAACAAAGATCATATTGCTATATTAGTGTGTATGTTGAACCACTGCAAATATTCCATTTTTTCCTGTACTTCGATGATAAACCCTCTGCAAATGATAAAATATTATTATATATTATGGTTCTTGTTTCTGACATCCGAAACTAAAATGATATATGAAAGGCGTCTTGGACGTTCTAAAGCTATACTCTATTGAAACTCATTTCCAAACGACGTTTCTATTATGTAAGGCGAATGTTAGTATATTTCTTGTTTCCTGGCGGTAGTTGAAACGTTTCCTAGTACTCTTTGTCATCCTATGCAATTAATCCAATAGCTTCGGCCGTTTCAATAATGGAAAGTAAATATTTTTAATTATGCCTTTTTGTGAGATTTTAAGCTGCATTTTCTAAAAGTGTCTTATGGCAGTTTATCAGAAGCGGTGGCTGATAGCTCTGTATAAAAAGAATGTTTAGTAGTGGGAAGAGATTATTGATGTTGACGTACACGATAGGTTTCAGAACAAAGTAATGAAATTCATTTAATTGTTTAAACTGGATCAAGCGGTATAAACTGAAAATAAACGGCTTGAATTGAGAGTTGGTATAAAGGGAAGTGCTTTCTTGATTTGATCCAAGCATTAGCATGAGGTTCCAGTTACGATTAATAATTTTAAAGTCATTTTACTATAATCCACATGATGTAAAAAGGACGAAGAATTGCTGCTACAGGAAGAATAACGCGGAACGAAACAAGCACCGTTTGTTAATTTACAACAAGCAAAAATGTCTAACATTGGATTAGGTAACAAATACAAGTAGTGGAATAACTCTAATGCACTATAACGACAGCAATATTGCTGTTATTCCATCAACTCAAATAAGGGTGCATCTAATGTCCAAAGATAAAATGTGGAAAAGGACATTGGAAAGAAATGGTAATACAAATGTCAACTGCGTTTAACAGTTGACATCTGTATTATGACAGAGTGTATGGGGATAATATAAGAATGAAAAACTGGTACTGGCAGTTACTTTTTTTATATATATAAGTGTACCTTTCATCAATGTTTGGCTACTGTCGCATGACTTTTAACAGTAGACGGTTCACTTAGATACATTGGAATTCACACAACAAATTACTCATATATGAATAAAAAATATGAAGCCCGAAAAAGCATTGATAGATCACCATTGAGAAAGACGAAAGTATATAAATAAGTGCCTCAAGAAATTAGATACTGTGGTAAACAATATATTATTGTAAATGTAGAGATACAGAAAAAGATATGGGCACTGCAATAATCCAATAAAAATATGAAAAAGTCTGACGTAGCATTACATTTTCGGTGGTTTGTAACACTCCACACAGTAAAACAGCATATTTTGCTAAAGTGAGTATTTGCCTTTCGCGTACGTAATGAAGAGAAATGTAAGGAATCGCACTTCAGTGAAAGTAAAATACTAATTACCATCTTAGCCCATGATGTAAAATATTCGTTTCTACATATAACTATAACATATTTTATGTATGTTCTATAATAAGGAATTGTATCTTGTAAATAAATACCACAAAATATGTTGCTTATAATAAGAAGTATTTGTAAGAAACACAGATAAAGCAAAGAACTCCAAGTTGGTATAAATTGTTACCTAGAAGAAACCTGTTTTTGTCTTTCCGTTTGTTCCGTTATTAAAACGTGGTTAATTATATAATTACTGGCGTTTATTATAAAATTATAATAACACATCGGAAATTAGGAAATTTTAGAACCAAAAATTACTTTGAAACAATTGACTTTTATATCTGGTCATTTTTTTCGGTTTTAAACGAAAGCACAAATTTCCATTTCCCATCCACATGGTTTTTAACAAGTCTTGTAGTTAATATATGTATAATGTTCAGAAAGAACAGATCAAGTCATATATTACTTTTTCTAAAAATTTAAATTATTTAGACATGGTCATATAATCCGAAAATGGCATGAAATTGACTATAGCACTGATTATCACATATAAATTAATATTGCTACAATAATTTCAATAATTTCTATATATATTAGCACGTGCTACAAGCGAAAAAAATTGTCATAAAGCGCATGATTTACCTTTTAATACTTTTTAGTTGACTAAAACTGGCGTTACCTTTAATGTGTTTCTCATGTAAGTAATTTCAATATTTTACTAATGACATTTGCCTTTAGTAGGGATTAAGGATGAAGGTAATAAACTGGACTGGGAGAAAGTTAGAATATTAAAAAAATATGTTGCCTAGGAAATGGAAGGAAGCATGGTGGATAGAAAAACAAGTAGATAAGAACATAGTGAACTGAAGTAAATGCTTGAATATTAATAATGAATGGATAAAGCTTATTGACAAACACATGGAATTATATGTTAATGCTGTTTCATGATATTCTCTTGTTGTTTTGAGATGTTCTCTCATTGGTCGAGTAGTCTTAGATTTGGACGTTTATGATTGGCTGAGGCTGTCTCCAATGGGCGTCCTTGATTGGATAGCTGTTCCGGTCAATGAGGGAGCTGTTAGGTTTTGTGGCCATTATATTAGTATGCTTACATTGTATAAAGATTTAGTGTATGTCTGATGAGGATCTTGGTTAGAAGATCGAAACGTAACATGTAAATTATTTATTTTTTATCAATAGTACAGTCTTGTTCAGCAGTTCAGTGTATTATATCTCTTCCTATTTGCAATACGTGCAGCAATGTTGTGCTTTCACTTTGAAAATGAGGTGATACACCTGTATCTGTCCTCTATGCAAAATCATGACTGGAATGTTCTAATATGTTTTGTGTGGAATATATGATCCGGCTTGTTCTCGCCTTAACTGCACTCATATTTACTTTCCACGTCTGCTTTATTTCCCATATATCCATCTAAGATGTTAAGCTCTGCATGTGCTCGATTTTTATCAAGTTGCCCTAATGTTGTTTTCTTTATGCGGTAATCAATCGTTGGTTTTTACGCTTCCTTTTATTGTCCGGCTTCTCCCTTTTTCCTATTTGGCTCCAGCTGCTCTCCTTAAATATTCTCTATCATTCGTGCCTGGACCTATTATGGAGTTGTCTTTTTTTGCAGGTCAGTATATAACTTCTTACCACCTCCTTTTCTTATTCTCCTCTGTTTCGTATTGTTCCAAAATAGAAGCATCTACCCACTTATTGATACATATTGACATTAACACACAAGGAACCGAGAAATTTAGAATAACATTTTCTCCAGAGTTGATATTGCACTAATGCGTCGAATCTTTTTCCAACTACATAGAGTCACTCTTTAATACTCTAGACAAAATGATAACTATATCATTGATTTCTATAGAAACCGCTTTCCTATGCAAGGCGATGTGAACGCGATTTTTATAATGAAGTTACATATGTAAGTACTTGTATATAGATGAAGCACATAATACATATACATACAGAGAGAGAGAGAGAGGGAGGAAGTTGAAATACAACGAAACATAGATGTTGTGATTGGAAGTTGTTAATTTAATCTTCAATCGGATAATTTAGTAAATAAGTTAAAATTAATTTCAGATATTTACTTTCTACGTATGTTTCATTATTAGTTAATTAATATCGGACTTACGAAGACAAACATCAAATGAATTTATTGACCTTGTCTATAGCGATAACTCCCAGTCACGACCTCTCTTCAGTTTTATTTAAAATTAAGAAGGAGCAAAGAGGAAATATACGAAAAAGTCAAGAAGGAAGATAGAAAAAAGAAGAAGAAGAAAGAAAGAAGAAACTACAAATGGAGAAATACTAGAAAATTACGGAAATATAGTAAGAAGGTTTAAATACGTATTTAAAAGGTGATTAATATCGAAATTTATTTCTAGAAAATTGAATTTGATAAGACACATATTCCGTCATACTACTATAACCTGCATCCAGGTAACTGCAAAAGTGGGATTACCCTGATCCAGCCCAGATTATGAGAAATATTAAGTTAATGCGTTGTCTAGTATTTTCGAATGTTAAATAACCTTTATCCAGTAATTGAATTTCTATAGAGGAGTTCGAATTAGCCAGGGAAAGAAAAGTGTGGTACACATACTTTCCAGGAATAGGAGGTTTTCAAATTCTTGGAAGGACTGTCGTTATCCAAGCTCATCCTGTTGTTTTGGCTTTTCTTTCAGAGCCGATTTAGATTAATTTAGAGCTAGTTATCTTTCATGACGTCGGTCATAAACCAATACACATATAACATAATATACGCACATATAGTAGGTACTATTCTATTCAACCGAGATTAGAAGTAACCACTTAAAACTAAACTTTTCATTAATTCACGCACACACGAACATACATAGCAATGTATTGATATAGGTAAATCATCTTTAAAGGAAACTAGCACCTAACTACACATTGTTCATCAACATAAGTACGGACCTGTAATCCGTAATGCGGAGGGGCACCATCCTGTTGGAAAAAGAGTGGAAATTTGCCGTCTTCGGACTATATGGAAGGGAGAATGAGATCCCGGAACATATCCAAATACCGTTCAGCAGAGAGGATACCAGAAATGTAGAGTGAACCAATTAATTAGGTGCCCCATAGACCACACCACACCATTAATTTGCCTGTGCCTACCATTTTGCAAGGGCCAACCCACTGTCGATTTGTCGGGGGCCAATAGCGACAGTTTTGCTTATTCACTTCCCCAGTGACGTAAAAATTGACTTCATCGGAAAATAATATTTGTGTGTGGAATGTAGCATCTGTTTTCAACTGTGAAAGGGTCCAGTCGCAAAATTCCACACAACGATCAGGGTCATCTTCAGATAGATGATGTTGAAGTTGCAATTTGTACGGATGCCATTTGATTTCTGTAAGATACGTCTGATGGATGTACAGCTGACACAACATTCCATGGACAGACGACGGGTACTGCGGTGTGGTGATGTAGCAAATGATACCAGTACTTTTACTAATGTGGCTTCATCTCTTTCGGTCGTGGGTCTTCCACGCCTGCGTTTATCAGCTATGGAACCAGTATCCATGAACTTCTGGAAGAGTTGGGCGACCCTAACATGGGACACAGGATGTCGATCTGGGTGCCTGGCATTGAATTCAGCTGCTACAGCATTTGCACTCCTTCCTCCCCATGATCTTATCAAATCCTTCCTCTCTGCTGTCGTTAGCGGCATAATTATTCACCAGCAACAACAGAAACAGTACGGTAAAATTAGCAATTTAAAATGTCTATAACTCTTGAACACATTAAGATACCAACAAGCCGAATTCACCATTGTCTTTTTTTTTTAAATTGTAGTCGAAAATGATGTGCCGAATGACCATGTTCCTATTTAAAAATCTTCACATGAATTCAAGATGGCAGCTTTCACGTTGGCCGCCATCTTGGCCACCATCACAATCCGACTTCCCCCTCGATCTACTATGTTACTACATGGTTGTTGTTCACTATTATCCAAGAACACGGATTTTACAAGAGGTGGTAAGGGACTTATGGCCCACCCTGTATATCAATATATGTTCAATATTGAAAGAAGGGTAAAGGAAGAAAACAAAAAGATCAACATAAAACGGAAAGTTGAAAATTTAGTTACATAATTAGGTATCTTGTATGATGAAAAAGAAAAATATATCTTCGTATGGTGATTAAACGGGACTTTTCTTGTGGTATAAGATATTATTTTATATTTCGAGTCCATAATGCACCCTTCGGTGTCAATGCGCGTTATTTCACTTTATTTATATACACATATAAAATCATATTCATATAACCCTGAGTTACACACATTTAGCTTATAGAATTACTCGTCTATGAGTTCTTTTTTTTTCGTTTATGGCTTAAGAAAGCAAACCTCTGCCACTAATTTTACTGTACGTGTATCACTCACTTAGTTATTCCTTTCATTATCAAGTTTATTCACTCGATTTTAGATCACTATCATATTTTATTATATTAGATTTACATTTTGGTAGTTATAGTATTAATACAATCCAAAGACATAAATTTCATTAATTCAAGGAGGTTTCGGTGGTAATCACTTTGATATCAAGACCAATAGCGCAAATTCGGAAAAACACTATTCTGGTTCGAAGGTTGTAAACGGCGAATAAGGTGGAAGACAATTGTATGGGTGATTCTAGGTTTATGAACTTGAGGAGGAGTTTAATGTTAGTGTAGGGTTACTTCAACCTGCCTTAGTTACATGCCACATGCAATTAGTACAATAACAGGAGATGTTAATATACACAGACTAGTTAACTACATTACAAGGATTAGGGATAATGTTTAAACAAGGGGTGGTATACTCTAAATTTACATTTAATATTCTTCAAAATTTTCCAAAACTATGGCAAAAACAACTGTTCGGGTTAGGTACCAAGACCATTTACACATACTTATATATGTAATTCAACATTATACGTTCTATCTCATTTTATTACATTTATATTCTTCACGTATTTATATTTCAAATACATATAATCAATTATCATTTAATCTTTCAAGTCAATTACCCCGCTCAATAAAATTCTGAGGCTGAAACACTTCATACAATAAGCTAAATTCGGCTATACAACTAATAAATAACCCCACAATTATAAACCTTTATATCCTTGATGATTTCGAACTAGTGGACACTTGAAGTGCAGGGTAGGCACGCAAACTGAATTACAACACAGAAATAATATATTTTTTACAATTTACCATCCGAATAATGAAACCTTAAAAATTTAACAACACTTCTGGACCCAAATATCCACATGAAAATTCATCTCTATTGTACTTAATAGAAACTAAAGTGGAGACAACGAATAGTATAATGGTGAGCTTCAAACGGAGAATGATAAGAGAGAAGAAAGCAAAGTTGGATCTTATACTGGACTGTCGCTCGTCTTGCGGCGGGTCAAATTAAGATGAAAACGGTCCCTCGATGTCTGATGAAAGTAAATACCTCCACGAATAGTGTCTACAATATCTCAATTGAATATTTAAGTTCATGTAATGTACGTTGAATGGTTGAAATTTGTCGAGTTAAAAATGATAGAGAAGAGAAATAGAAGGATAGTTAGAGAAGAAAAACAGCAGCATTAGAAACGAGAAATTAAGCTATAACATTAAATACTACAAAGATAAGTGCTCGAATTTTAACATGACAATCGTCAATTTCACAGCCAAATATACTCTTCTCTATGCCGAAAGAGATGGCCTACTACATGCTTGGCCTACTAAATGCTTGGCCTTGGCCTACAAAATATATCTCCAAGTTCAAGAGGAAGTCCGTGTGCAGTATGTGATTTTCACAAAGACAGGGACTTTGTGGAAATCCCATTTCGCCCTGTATCTGGGCGAGCTCTTGGAGACCCCGGAAACTCCCGGAAGGTCAGCGTGTTTACTTAATTTAGGCTTTTTAAATACAAAAAGTATCCGACAACTCAGAATCTGAGAAGAGTTCCGAGTAAAGTAGAGAAAACTAGAGTAAAGTCGACAAAATAGAGAAAATCCTAACTGGGATTTGCTAAAATTTTCAAAAAATAAATAAAATCAATTAGCCAAATTCTTACTATTCCCTGTTCAGCGTAAGCTCTAAACTCCTATAAACAAAATATTTGTATTCTTCCGCGTGTCACAAATACGATTGTCTAGTGATGTATCACTCCCACTTCCCACGGGAGGAGCAAATTATACACGTGCCTTTTGACAATACTGTCTTGTGTTGTCCAGATGCTTACAGCAGCCGCAGAAAAGAAAGAAAAAACTCGAAAGATTACAGAAAAAGTATTTGAATTTCGCTCGTAAACAATCGTTGCTTAGTGAGTAAAGGTTTGCCTTGTTGGTGTTTCACCACAACACTCGCGGAACCTGGATTCATGCCAGCTATCTTTCATACTTTGAAAGCAGAACACCCGTCCACAGTTGAGTTGGCATCATAATTACTGCGCATGCTTAGTGTTTATTTCTATTGTTTCATTATCCACATTCGATTACGATATTATTAGATAATACGTATTATATTTTTGTCATTTATAATAATATAGCAGTTTTATATAAAGCTTCGTAGTAAACGTAATAATCCAATCACATGAACTATTTTGCGGAGGAGTACAAGCGTCGGTAGGACAACAACAAATCAGCGAAATTTAGCTTCACGTGGCTTTGTTTATCGCAGTTTAGAGCTTACGCCGAATAATGTTTAGTTACTCCCAGGCCGCAAGTTCGCTAACCTTGAAGCGTCAACTGATTTCAAACACTATATATTAGAAATAAAAGAAGTGAAACTTTATGAACATTGGGACCTTGGACGACCTCGTGCGGAAATACGGGACTCTACGGTAATAAATCCGGACAGTAATGAACTCGGCTTAGTCAGGTGACGTGAAACAATTAGTTGCAAAGTACTATTGCAAGTGTAAGCCTGGAACCGTATATTTTAACTGTACCAATTAGGGAAACGTAATTGCTTGAAAACTATCCAGAATCATTTGCTACATGAAAACTATTCACATCGTCGGACCAGATAAGCAGTTAGTATGAACGGTTAGAATGAGATGTCAAACCACGAAGGGAAAGCATAATCAGTCATTTTTACATCTCAATTGCTCCCACGAAACACACACACACACACACACACACATATATATATATATATATATATATATATATATATATATATATATATATATATATATATATATATATATATATATATATATATATATGCAATCACTAACTTCTGGCAGAGAATAGAATTGAGATCATAAATAGGTATCCTAATATTTAATCAGACTGACTTACTGATTTATATTCATTAACATTTTATTACATGTATTCATTTGTAGACACACTATACTACAATTATGCTCAAGACTGTTCAAAGCTGTTTCATTTTATATATATTAACCTTTTCACGGATATAGTATCAAATGATGCCTCATATTTATCGGGAAAATATTTCGATTTTTTTTCACGAAGAAGAGTGTGAACTGAAGGTAAATAAAAAGAAGAATATTATTTATGCTTACCTTCAGTTCGAACTCTTCTTTGTGAAAAAAATCGCATTATTTTCCTGATAAATATGTGGCATCATTTGATGCCATATTCGTGAAGAGGTTAAAGTCAACAAGCCACTACATAAACTATCGTACAGTGATCAATACGTGAGAACCCGTATGAGTAACATTCAATTCTTCCTACACAAATCTCAAATTATTTGCACTTCACGGCTTCATATTATCTATATATGCAATGAAAATTCAATATTTCCGATTGTACTCTTAACTAAATGTATTTATATTTTCACAACAGCAATGAGACTGATCGCAGACCGTAACGAAGAGAGAAAATTTGAAATTGCTATCTGGCTACGGAATAGCGTCATGTATGCAAAGTTCTGTTTAAGAACGAACATAAAGTTCTTTTTAACTAATTACTTGCCAATATATCGTATTGTGCTTTCCAGAGCAGTCAGATGAAAATACAATTCATTTATTTATCTATTCATATGGGTCAGAACTACGATACATATCTCAATAAGTACTAAAAGGTGGTGATTTTTAAGCTAAGTTCTTAAGTCTCGGGGGAGCAAAACAATAAGGATGAGTAGTTCTTTACCGACGTAGTAGTATGTAAACAAACCTTGTACTACCAAACACGCATTGTAGTATATGAAAAGCTAGTTATGCGTTGTATATTGTGACGGTACAGAATTCCTCTAAATTCACATTACGAACCAATTTACTTATTATAACGGTCCAAAAGAGATGAATAATTAAAAAGCAGCAGTACACTGTCCTTAAATAGACTAATAATATTTTCACACCTATATCACTCCTAATAAATCACATACTAAATTACACATATAATGCCACATCACACATAAACTAAAAACTACACATATCATCACCCAAATTAACAATATATATATATATATATATATATATATATATATATATATAGAGAGAGAGAGAGAGAGAGAGAGCAAATCATTTACATTACCACTTATTGAATCAGCTCTGAGAAATGAGAAAGGAGGAAAGGGGTGAGAGCCAAATGGTTCTTCATTTAAACTAATCCATTTTTCAATTATAGGATTACTGTTAGTGCCCCGGGAGGGACATATTGAAATTATTAAGAAAGGTTTTTTTTTTTCCTGAGGGAAAAGGAACCTTTATGAAATTATTTAAACCATGATGCTTTGGAAGCTGTGGTCAATGTAGCAGTAAATTGGGAGTCAATGTTATGTTTACACTGACATAACGAAAAATAACTTAACTACCAAATAACCTGCATAAACCGCTATGTAAGTAAAATCACATTTAACTACAACGAAAACTACGTATATATGAACAGGTTACCGCGCCCTAATTAGATTTGGAGGGGTAAAAAGAGATTTTTAAAGGGAAGCACTAATCAAAACTTGGTTTCGAGATATTGCAAACCGCTATGAATCCTGTCAAAAACTATCAATGTTCACTAACATGAAATCTGCTGAGACGAATACCATATTTTAGCCCTTCTGAATAATTACACTGGCCGATTCTCAAACGTTAGGGATTAAACAAGCTTCCAACATGGATATATGGGAATTTAACTTATTGTTACCTCAATATTCACTCCTTTCCCTGACAAATATCCGACTTTTTGTAGAGCGGCGATGCGTACTCTTATCTCTACAATTGTCACGTCAGAAAGAACAAGGTGAAGGCGCGCTAGAACAGTGAAGCGGAAATATAGTTCCCAATCACAGCAAGGAATTTTCGCGGTGGAAAATACAAAGCAAATAAAAAGTGATAGAAACTGGATTAAACCGAATTTTTGCAGGGTATGGGCAACTCAGAGGGACGTAGGGGGTCTTAATTATTCTGCCAAATATCAGATTGGTGAACAATTTCCGAAAATTATGTCCAATCACTGACCTATGATTTATATTGCAATAAAATATATAATTTCAATAATCATCAATTTGAGGTGCCCATATACAGGAATATACGATGAAATAATATATAAATAAAGAAACTATTACCGGAAACACAATTTTTCCTAGGCTATTCTAAAGCTCCTGCGTTAATTTTATTCGTACAAGAAACATACAGATTTAATACATAAATCGAAAGTTGTGTATTAAGATTTTATAATACACAGTATGTTCGAAAGGTATTGGTTCCAAAATATTTATATTATCTTAACTGTAATGTCACATTACAAACCAGTGAGTTATCAGTTATTATTTCTAAAATGGAGCAAAAGAACTCACCTTTATTCTATGTCAAGTCACCAAGAATCTAGGATCTAATTTCTGAAACTTTCAAATATGTAAAATTGATTATGTATCAATTTTTATTACACACTAAATATTAATAGCAATAATTTCAAAATATAATTCCAAATTGAAAGGAAACATAGTGCAGTGCATATATATACAAGATGTCCATAAAGTCCGGTGCCGCCCCGTGCATATTCGAAACGACTTGGAATATGAAGAAACACGTCTGGCATTATTATCAGGAGATTGAATCTTGCACTATAAAAGATCCATCCTAGACACCCCCATTTAGGAAAAACGTGAAAAATTTTAAAGGACAAAGGGAGTCGAGAATTACATCGTTGGAAAAGCCTCAACAAGAGAAATATTTTGCCGAAAGTTTCAAGCCGCTATGTTGACCCCATCCAAAATGGCGGGGGTTAACGTTTCGTGTCCATAAAATCTTCGAAACGACTGTGAATATGATAAAACGCAAAAACACGCCCGTCATTATTTTAAGGCGTTGGAATTGTGTGTAGTAAAATTTCCACCCCAGACCTCCGCCAAATAGTGGTACGGGGGTAAACTTGAACATTTCAAATGGCAAAGGAGGTCGAGTAATTTGAACATTCTCGATGAAAGACGTTTTCCTGTGTTTTCTAAATTTGCTAGGTTGCCTACATCTTAATTGGCGGTGAAATAAAATTTCGGAGTGAAGACTTTTATGACTTTTTTCTATCTATGGCTCGTAAATGTGGTCCTTCTACGTTTTTCTGATTTGTAGGCAGCATGTAGATTGAGAAAATGATGAGTTATTGGGTGGCAACTTTGTTTCTGTGCATGTTCCTGCTAGTTTGGGAAACGGAGGCTTATCTTGCTGTTATATTGTATTGACATGAGTAGAAAGTGCCTCACCCTATCGCCTTTCGGACTTTAACCCAGACATTTATGACGTCATAGGTCAAAGGTCAATGACTTCGGCCCGGGTTCAATGACCTAGGGGTACATAGGACCACCCATCTAAATTTTGTCAGGTGTATATAGGACCATCCCCCTTAAATTTTCGAAATTGGCAAATCTAAAAATTGGGTGTAGTAGCCTAGGACAACAGTATGTAACCTATCAGTACTGGAGGTCTATGTTGTTCCCTTTCATGGTTAAAAATTGCCAAAAATTCAAATTTCGGAGGTTTTTAACCTAATTTATCCCCTTTGAAAAGGTGTTATTACCTTATTAAGTTATATGGGCGTATAAAGTGGTCGAATACCTTTTAAAAGGCATGGGTATATTAATGCACCCCTTGAAAATTTTGGGAGCGGTACAGTGGCCCACACCTTAAATTTTGGAAATTGCCCAATTTAAACATTTGGTATAATAGAATAGAACCCTAACATGTATTATGATAAATTTGCGTGGTCCACCTCGTCCCCTTTTAGGGGTACAAAATTGCCAAAATATAAACGTAAGCAATACGTTATACCACGTGTTTGGTCTTTTGGCCCAATTTATCCTCTTGGATGAGGTCCTATTACCTTATATGGTTATATAATCATGAATAGGTGTTCATTCTCTATCATAAAACATAGCTACATTGATGCACCCCTTTAAATTTTTGGGAGGGGTACCATGGCCAATCTTTTAAATTTTGGAAATTTTCCAGTTTAAGCATTCGGTATTATAGTACAGGACCTCAACATGTATCATGTTAAATTTGCGTGGTCCACCTTGTTCCCTTTCATGGGTAAAAAAAAAAAATTGCCAAAATATAAACATAAGCAATATGTTTTACCATGTGTTTGGTTTTTGGCCCAATTTCTCCCCTTTGATGAGGCTCTATTACCTTATATGATTATATGGTCATGTATATGGGATTATTTCCCATCATAAGACATGGGTACATTGATGTACGCTTTGAAAAATTGGGAGGGGTATCTTGGCTCATCCACTCGGTTTTAGAAATTGTTTAATATAAGCATTTGGTATCATAGTACAGGACTTCAATATGTATCACTATAAATTTGGATGGTCCACTTTGTTCCCTTTCATGGGTGAAGAACTACCAAATATCAAATTTCGGAGGGTATTGACCACGTTTGATAAGGATTTAACACGTTATATGAGTATGTGCAGAGGTTTATTACCTTCATATGTTTATGTTCCCTTTTAAATTTTGGAATTATCAAGTACCAAAATTCGGTAAACGTTTTGTAGGACCATTGTAGATGTTGGTGCTCCTCTTATAGCCAAATATTCAAGATTTAAAGGTTATTGACCGGCTTTATTGTTGAATAAGTACAGGATTTATTACTTTTTCATAAGTCACAGGCGTATTTTTGTACCAATCTTAAATTTTGGGAGAGGTACATTTCTTATTGTCATATCAATAATTGGTAATTGTTCTTAAAATTGGATAGTATCTCATTCATTGGCTAAATCATTGTAAAATATGAGTATGAATACGTGATCAGTTATTGACCTATGATGGGATTAGGAGTCCAGGACATTGGTACATTGAAATTTTGTAGGATAATTTGAGAATTGTCAAATGAAATTGCGTCATTGGTTTTGATTATTCCAGCCTATGGACCAAATATAAACGTAAGCAATACGATGTACCACGTAATTGACCTTGTTGAGGTAGTGTACACCAATTCATTTGCTTTGTTGTGGTACTTCATAAGTTTGAGTAGACACTTGTAAGAAAACAGTTGGTTCTTCTCAGGTAAACAATTAACGGACATTATTGCCCTTATTGAACATATAATGATATGATTAATTGTAAGACTTAGGTATATCGAGAGAAGTATTCTTTATATTTGGGAATTGTGATAAACAGAACTTTAACACAAGGCGCGAAATTTGAAACAACTCATTGAACTTTAGTCACAGCTCACAGTCTAAGATCATTTGTGGTGATTGATTTGACCTTGAGCTTTAGAATTCTGATAGCTAACCCTATTGATTTTTATGACTCATAGTCTTAAGGGAATACATGCTACAACACTGAAATTTAGTCACAAGGTGATGTAATCTGACACTGGCAGTTATTGTTGATGCAATTTGTTTGGTTGATCACTATCTTTCGTGCAATCTGATTGGCTGATCATTATCTTTCGTGCAATCTGATTGGTTGATGATTTTCAAATCTTTGCTGCATTCAGTTTTAAGTTTTGTTTAACATCTAAAAAGTTTTGAAATTTTTGTTTTAAAATTTTTTTGTTTGAAACTTTGGTTTGACATTTTTCGTTTGATATTTTTAGTTTGAAAATTTTTGTTTGAAATTTTTTTGAAAATTTTGTTTCAAATTTTTTTGTTTGAAACTTTGGTTTGAAATTTTTAGTTTGAAAGTTTTTGTTTCAATTTTTTTAAAATTTTTGTTTGAAAAGTGTTTGTTTGAAATTTTTGTTTCAAAAATTTTTGTTTCAAATTTTTTGAAAAAATTTTTGTTTCAACGTTTGTTTGAAATTTTTTGTTTGGAAAATTTTGGTTTCAATTTTTTAAGTTTGTGCACTCATTAGTGAAGAACCTCAACTGCTTAGAAGAAAATTTGGTTTGAAATTTTTCGTTTGAATTTTCTTGTTTGAAAACTTTTGTTTCGAAATTTTTGTTTGAATTTTTTTTTATTTTCAAAGTTTGGTTTGACATTTTTACATGTTTGTGCACTCATTAGTAAAGAACCGGAACTGTTTAGAACAAAAACCTCTGGTAACATTATTTACCACATCAGAACATGGAGATGTACTTGAAATGAAATAACTCAAATCATTGAAATGGGTCATTATATTACACTGCACTGGTTAATCACATACATCCATACCAGATAAAGGATCTGGATATTGTCGATACAATACATTTTGAACCTCTTTCACTAGTTTGTCTTTAGCGTATAATTTTAATTCCAGTTGAAGTCTTTTAAGGTATATTGCAATATCAATTAGTGGAAACTCAATGTCCATTTGATAACAAATAAACTGTTTATCAATACTGGTATGCACCCACGAATGATGTTGACAACCACCACAAAATGCCGTTAACTTAGTAAACTGGCTCTGTGGTAAAGCGTCAGCTTTCTAAGTAGCAGATCTGGGTTCGATTCTCAGACGAACCTTGTTCTCTGGCCACAGAGAAGGTGTTGCCTTCTACGGCCCGCCCATCCATTGGATGGGAATGAAACTCTTGTCAAAAAAAAAGTTGCCGTTGTAAGTTGAAGATTCGTGTGTTTCGTATTACATTTGGTGTTACAATGGCCTCTACTCAGAAAAGGAAAGCATCAGACGAAGACTTCAGCAGTTTTGTGCGTATGTGTCTTGACGAAGAGACAGTGATACCCGATAGTAGTGCGACCGACTCTGAAGTTGAGGATTGTTCGAGTACTGCTCGGCCTATTAGTGCTCGAGAGGAAAGTGATCAGGACTATTCTTCATTAGGTTCAGAGTATTGTAGTGACAGTGAGTGCATACAACAAACACAGAAAGATGATACCTTCATTAGCGTAAATGGAGCAGTATGGAAGAAGAACGCTTCGTCTACTTCACGTACCCGAGCTCATAATATTGTAAAGCGTACCCCCGGTGTTTCAATGGAAGTCGCAAAGACGCATGGGATTCTTTCATAACCCATTCAATAATAGAAGAAATTATACATTGCACTAATTTGGAAGGGAGAAGATTAGCAACGGAAAAGGGGAAGCAGTGGAAGAACGTTTCCGTTGAAGAAATGAATGCGTTTTTCGGGATTCTGTTAGAAGCAGGAGTTGAAAAGAGTTTGCATGTGCCTATTTGTGAGCTATTACTGAACGAGAGGTCTAATCCTCTTTACAAAGCAACAATGTTTGTCAACCAGTTTGAAGATATCCGTAAAGCACTAAGATTTGACGACAAGCGTACACGAAATGTTCGTCTGCAAACGGACAAGCTTGCGCCAATTAGTTATGTGTGGAATCTTTTTCTTGATAATTGCAGAAAAGTAATTATTCCCAGTGAGTTTGTAACGATTGATGAACAATTAGTGCCATTTTGCGGAAAGTGTAGTTTCATCCAATATATGCCGAAAAAACCTTCCAAATATGGCATAAAGATCTTTTGGTTGTGCGATGCCAAATCATCATACGCTGTTCATGGGTGTGTATATACAGGCAGGAAACCAAATGAACCAGTTCAAAGAAATTTGGGAGCAAATGTTGTCAAAGAACTCACTCAAACCGTTAAAAACTCTTCAAGAAACGTAACAATGGATAATTACTTTACCAGTGTTAGTCTTGCAGAGGATATGCTTCAGCAAGGAATCACAATAGTGGGAACAATAAGACAAAACAAACCTGATATCCCGAAGGAGCTGAAAGCAACCCCCTCAAGAGAAGTAAGATCTTCAATTTTCGCCTTCAAAAATGACGTCACTCTTGTAAGTTACGTACCCAAAAGGAACAGATCAGTAATTATGCTTAGTACAATGCATCATGACAAATCCATTGTTGAAGACCATCCGAAGAAGAAACCGGAAATAATAAGTTTCTATAACTCAACAAACGGAGGTGTCGACGGAATGGACCAGAAAGTTCGTTGCTATACTTCCAAAAGACAAAGTCGAAGGTGGCCTTTTGTATTAGGGACAAATATGATGGATGTTACAGCGTTGAACAGTTATGTTGTCTTCTCCACTCAAAATCCAGGCTATTTTCCTAACAGAACAGACAAATGTCGTCTTTTTCTTAGAGAACTCGCAGAAGAATTAGCGAAACCTCAGATGATCATGAGACTTCCAATACATAATCTCCCAAAGTCAGTTCAAGATGCCTTGAAGAGATGTGGAGTTTCCATGCCAACCGAAGAAGTCAGAGCTCAAGAACCAAAAAGGAAGAGATGCGGATTCTGTCCTTACCATCTTCACAGAAAAAGCACCTTGACATGCTCCAAGTGTGGAAAAAACGTTTGTAAGCAACACAGTAAGTTAGTTTGTAAGTCATGCTTCTCATAAGTGCCCAGTATTTCCTGAACTACTGAATTTTGAAAACTGGACGGCACATGCTTAGAAAAGTTTATGTATTGTGATATACAAACTAATGTTACTTAAGTCATTGTAGTGATAATATAAATGTCATAAAAGGCTTATAATCCCAATAATAATCAAATCACTATAGCTCTTGGTATAAATGCTGCATAGTTAGAGTTCAAAAGCTTTATATATATATATATATATATATATATATATATATATATTATATACTATAGTTCTAATAAAATACATTATTACAAAAGCCAAAGCATGTTATATAGGTGAAATGATTTAAAAGCGTATTTTTTTCATTGAAAAATCTACAGGGCCTCGGAGGCCCTGCATATGCATTTATGTATAATTTTCATACCATGAATCTAAGGGTTAAAACTGAATGCAGCAAAGATTTGAAAATCCTCAACCAATCAGATTGTACGAAAGATAGTGATCAGCCAATCAGATTGCACGAAAGATAGTGATCAACAAAACAAATTGCATCAACAATAACTTTGCCAGTGTCAGATTGCATCACCTTATGACTAAATATCAGTGTTGTAGCAAGTATTCCCTTAAGACTATGAGTCATAAGATCCAATAAGGTTAGCTATCAGATTTCTAAAGCTCAAGGTCAAATCAATCACCACAAATGATCTTAGACTATGAGCTGTGACTAAAGTTAAAAGTATTGTTTCAAATTTCGCGCCTTTTATTAAAGTTCTGTTTATCACACTTTCCAAATTTAAAGAATACTTCTCTCGATACACCTAAGTCTTACAATTAATCATATCATTATATGTTCAATAAGGGCAATAATGTCCGTCAATTGTTTACCTGAGTAGATCCAACTATTTTCTAAAAGTGTGTACTCAAACTTAAGAAGTACCACAACAAAGGAAATGAATCCCTGTACAATACCTCATTAAGGTCAATCACGTGGTACATCGTATTCCTTACGTTTATATTTGGTCCATAGGCTGGAATAATCAAAACCAATGACGCAATTTCATTTGACAATTCTCAAATTATCCTACAAAATTTCAATGTACCAATGTCCTGGACTCCTAATCCCATCATAGGTCAATAACTTATCACGTGATCATACTCATATTTGACAATGATTTAGCCAATGAATGAGATACTATCCAATTTTAAGAACAATTACCAATTATTGATATGACAATAAGAATTGTACCCCTCCCAAAATTTAAGATTTATACACAAATTCACCTGTGTCTTATGAAAAAGTAATAAATCCTGTACTTATTCAATAATAAAGCCAGTCAATAACCTTTTAATTTTGAATATTTGGCTATAAGAGGAACACCAACATCTACAAGAGGTCGTAGAAAACGTTTACCGAATTTTGGTATTTGATAATTCCAAAATTTAAAAGGGAACATAAACATTTGAAGGTAATAAACCTCTTCACATATCCATATAACGTCTTAAATCCTTATCAAGCGGGGTCAATACCCTCCGAAATTTGATTTTTGGTAGGTCTTTACCCATGAAAGTTAACGAAGTGGACCATCCAAATTTATAGTTATACATATTAAAGTCCTGTACTATGATACCAAATGCTTATATTAAACAATTTCTAAAACCGAGTGGATGAGCCAAGATACCCCTCCCAATTTTTCAAAGGGTACATCAATGTACCCATGTCTTATAATAGGAAATGCACCCATATACATGACCATATAACCATATAAGGGAATAGAACCCCATCAAAGGGGAGAAATTGGGCCAAAAACCAAACACATGGTAAAACATATTGCTTATGTTTATATTTTGGCAATTTTTTTTTACCCATGAAAGGGAACAAGGTGGACCACCCAAATTTATATATGTTGAGGTCCTGTACTATAATACCGAATGCTTAAACTGGAAAATTTCCAAAATTTAAAAGATTGGCCATGGTACTCCTCCCAAAAATTTAAAGGGGTGCATCAATGTAGCTATGTTTTATGATAGAGAATGGGCATTTATACCCGATCATATAACCTCTTCGAAGGGAATAAATTGGGCCAAAAACCAAGCACGTGGTTGTACTAAAATTTGGCAATTTTGTACTCGTAAAATGGAACGAGGTGGACCACCACAATTTATAGCGATCTGTATTAGGGTCGTATACTATAATACCAAATTGTAAAATGGGCAATTTCCAAAATTAAATGGGTGGGCCAAGATACCACTCCCAAATTTTTAAAGGGGTGCACAAATGTACCTATATCTTATAATAGTTAATGGACCAATATACATGACCAATTAACCACATAAGGTAGAGAATGGGCACTTATACCCGATCATATAACCTCATCCAAAGGGATAAATTTAGCCAAAACCAAACACGTGGTTGTACTAAAATTTGGCAATTTCGTACCCGTGAAAGGGAACGAGGTGAGCCACCCAAATTTATAGTAATCTATATTAGGGTCCTATACTATAATACCAAATATATAAAATGGGCGATTTCAATAATTTAAGGGGTGGGCCAAAGTACATCTCCCAAATTTATAAAGGGGTGCACAAATGTACCTATCTCTTATGATATTTAATAGACCCCTATACATTACCATATAACCATATAAGGTAATAGGACCTCATCCAAGAGGATAAATTGTGCCAAAAGATCAAACATGTGGTACAACGTATTGCTTACGTTTATATTTTGGCAATTTTGTACCCCTAAAAGGGGCCAAGGTGGACCACCCAAATTTATCATAATACATGTTAGGGTTCTATGCTATTAAACCAAATGTTTAAATTGGGCAATTTCCAAAATTTAAAGGGTGGGCCAAGGTACCCCTCCCAAAATTTTCAAGAAGTGCATTAATATACCCATGTCTTATAAAAGGTATTCGACCCCTTTATATGCCCATATAACCATATAAGGTAATAACCTCATCAAAGGGAATAAATTAGGTCAAATATATGTAGAAATTTGAATTTTTGGCAATTTTTACCCATGAAAGGCAACGACATAGACCCCCAGTACTGATCGACGTACATACTGAAGTCCTAAGATACCATACCAAATTTTTAGATTTGGCAATTTCTAAAATTTAAGGGGGGGTGATCCTATGTGCCCCTGTCAAAATTTAGGGGGTGAGCCATGGTACACCTGCCAAAATTTAGATGGGTGGTCCTATGTACCCCTAGGTCATTGACCCCGGGCCAAAGTCATTGATCTTTGACCTATGACGTCATAAATATCGGGGTCAAAGTCCAAAACGCCATAGGGTGAGGCCCTTACTACTGCATGAGAGCAAGGTTTTATGAAATCGTCATGTCAAAAGTGGGAATAAAGAATTGCGAAAATATCGACATCAGAAAAAGAGACCAGTACTACCGGAGTATAGAGAAGTTTACATCCGCACCCTTATTTGGGGGGTCGCGGGTGGAACTTTTATAGCACAGGACTGCAATACTTTAAAATAATGACAGACGTGTTTTTGCGTTTTCTTATATTCGCAGTCGATTCGCAGATACACGAGGTGTTGGCAACGGACTTTATAGACACGAAATGTTAATCCCACCATTTTGGATGGGGTCAACATAGCGACTTGAAACTTTCAGCAAAATATTTCTCTTGTCGATACCTGTCCAACGGTATATCACTAGACTCTTTTGTCATTTGAAATTTTCAAGTTGGCCCCACGTATTCCTGTATGGGGGTGTCCTGGATGGATTTTTTATTTCTCAAAATTCAAGCCCTCACAATACTGCCGGATGTGTTTTTGCATTTTGTTATATTTACAGTCTTTTCGAGGATACACGGGGTGGAAACAGGTTTTATGGACACCCTGTATATGTATGTATGTTGTTCTTTCCCTGCTGGTATAGTGGTTATACCCATTTCTCTTTCTCATTTTTCCATCTGCAAAATGTTCTGGTGTAAACGCTTACCCTGTTCGTTGCTTATAGAACAGGGATGCAAATAAGCAACAAAATTTTACTCTCCCAACAAAAAAGCTATTAGCCCACATCCCACAATAGAAATCATTTTCTTCATTCGGTATGATATTAAATACTCGCCCGTACCGATGAACCACTCGTCGTGGACGAATGGTTATTTGCATCCCTCTTATAGAAGCTATTTTTTCAGAGAAATAACTCAAATGGAAATGCAGACAGTGAATGAATTTGAAAATATATATTTCACCCTTGTGCCTCGCAATTTTTCAAGAAGGTTCTGTACCAGTATTTCATAGTTTTCTTCCCTTACAAGTGAACCTATCGATGTCAAAATCTAGATTCTTGGTCAAACTTGGCAGAGAAGTGTGGAATATCAAAAAACGAGCGTAAGCAAAATTTAAAGTGCTTCCTTCCATAAAGACGGCCTCAATGTCCAAAAACCTGATTGATCAGAACAAGCCATAACAAGGTATTTCAAGTTTGAAATATTCATTTTATTTGTAAGAGGGATAACAGGATGAAAAACAAAAACACATTAACCGACACCGGGAAGAAGTAGATATATTTGAGGGTATGCTATCATGGCCGCCATCTTGAAGTCTTCGATCTTGTATCTCGCTCGATTTTTTTAAAATAGGAAGGGCTAAAATTTCATGTAATATATCAAATTGGGCTAGAATTTTACGAGAAATACAATAGTGAAGTCTATGTTTCCATAAGTTTATATTTAAGTTTCTATAAGTTAAGAAATAATGAAATGCACATTGATATGAATTCGTTGGTTCCCAGATTTCTTAACAGCTGTATCCTTTAGAAAATAAGTCAAGTCAGGAAAAGCTAATCTACGCTAGTGAAAACATCGTAGGTAGCTATTTATGAAAGGTATAATCAGCTTGAAATTATTATTGACCGCAGACAAAACGAAATGGTGATAAGACGATCACAAACCTTAAAGAAGTGATCGAAGATGGAAGACACATTTTCCATTGGATTACTCGAATTAGAAGAAAAACCTTCAAAAGCAGCCACCTATTCAGTACACACTAGTATGCATTGGATTTGTCTGAGTTGATTTTAAAAAAAATACATCCACGGGATTTTTCACAGGAGAAGACAAAGTTTGTCCTCTAGTTTTGTTTTTATATAGCTATAATAAGAGAAAGATATGCAAAGAAGTCGCACTGAGGCTCATATTTTGATACCATCTCGGTATTCACGGTGATATTATATGACATAATCAGTAAGAATGCCAGGAACTTTTACTTAATGGGATGTTCAAAACAAAAGAGGGCGTGACCACAATGATGATTTACATTTTTACACAAAGTCAAAAAGAACAATATTTTTACGCCCAGGGATGTGTGTAAGCAAATTCGGGGAAGTGTTAGGAGTGTTGGGGTGTGGAGAATACTCCCTGGACATAATATCTATTTTTATAACAGAAGTTGTAAACGTGAAAAAAAATAAAGAAATTACTGCAGCATTAAATTCAGAAAATATTTACTTATACCCAGAAACTTAATACAAGTTATTACTTTTTAGGTAGGGACCATATTCTCCCTTGTGGAGTCCATGGATGTACTTGTATTGCATTATGTTGTTGTGTGTATTTCACAACCGAGAGTACCAGAGCTATTTTAACGGTACCATAGCCACTTGGTTGGGGAGCCCGCGAGCAAAATGGCATGTATTGATTACATGTATTAGGAGCAAAATTTAGTCATAGGGACCACAATACACTTTGCTCTGGGGCCTAATATGCTGTTAAAACAACACTGGAGAGTAGATTAGACTGGATACTGGACAGTAGAGTAGATAAGCAGTAGTGTGGGGTCCCCTCAGGCGCGGGGCCCGATTAGGAGCAATCGGTCCAATCGGCTTAAGGCCGGCCCTGACCTAATGCATACTGAGTGATTGCAATCTAACTTAAATACGTTTTGTATACCATTTTTATTATGCATGAATTAGAAAAATGCAATTAGAATTTTTGTTTCCAGTAACACGATTGTGTATTAACGGAAAAGAATGAATATTTAAAGCTAATTATTCTAAACTAGTTGTGGAATGAAATGGAAGAGGAAATGTAGATTCCTTTAGAAAATCCACGTGTACGAGTTCTTAATCACAAATTCAGTCTGTGATCATACTAGGAATACTCCGTCTCAGGTATGATGGTCTTTATTCTTCACTCTTTGTGTTAAGTTTATGAATAATAAACCTCAACATTCGAACTCATACTAAGACATGAGTCTTATTTTTACAACTGTACTTTGATTTAATTGCGTAACCTCCGAATGAGGTTAACATTATAGGTAATATGCAGCAAAAGAAGCATTATTTTAATTATAACCGTCACACTAATTTCAAGTTTTTTGAAAACAATGCAAAACATATTCACTTACCTAATAGATGTAACGAAAGTTATTTGGAACTTCTCATCTTCACAAGCTGGATAGCAATTGCAGTCTTCTTTAAGAATTTGCTTTTTATCTTCAAAACATAAGTAAAAGAGCAACAATTGTATAGGAAAGAACAATTGTATAACATATTACAAAGATATTGTAGAATTATTTCTCAGAGTAACACCTAATTTCAATATATTGTATATTGTATTGTATATATATTGTATATTGCATTCTGTATTGTATATCTAAATACTAAACAAAGTGCTAGATCGAACTTAATGTACTCTTATCGGAAGTCGTTTTTTCAAAAAAATAAAGGCACCTACACGCTGTACCTCAGGTTCATAACGGTTAAAAAGTTGCATACTGTTAAGGATATTATCATTATTATTAACAATAATAATTATAATGTCAAGTAGCATATCACTGCAGTCTTGTAACTAAAAACTCTTACGTACGTACATATATCCAGATGCTTTAAGAAATTTTGTTTCTTACCTACTAATTTATAATAAAATAAGCGTAATGGTAATCAATATTATTTAGTGTTTTGTTTTTGGCCTTTTTCTCTTTTTGTAAACAGGCAAAAGTAAGCTGCCGTTGTTTGTTTTCAAAAGCCATCAAGAGTCCTAGAATTACTGTTTTTTCAGTAACACACATTAGTACATTTTTCGCATATTCGCTACCAACGTGTTCTAAACGTCTAGTAAATTAATGGATACATTTTGCTAAAAAAAAATCTAGTGGGTGTTTACACTTAATCGTCTTCCTAATAATGAATAAAACAATTAATTGTATACATAGAAACTGAGTAAAGACTCGTCTACGGAGAAAGTACAGAAGTGGGATCCCAACAGAATTTTTATACTGTCTTTCACTTTAGTCGAACTCAGCGACAGGTAAATCTGTTATTATTATTTCGTCGTGGGAGATCAGCCTTTTCAGAGAATAATATGGTTTGGTCAGAGCCTTCATGGTTTATATTACCTTGCGAGAAAGTAATGAAAAGAGGGAGGTCGAGGACGTGCCTGCTAGCGACAGACAGAAGGGCCTAAATATTTGTAGTCGCTGGGTACAACTAACTGTTTTCAAGAAAGAACAGAAATTCCAAATCTTTCTTTACAAAGAAGAAATAGGAAAAGGAAAACAATAAAAACTTTGATTTTCAATGAAACTGGTTTTTTCCCGTTTGGTATTTTCAAAGTTTATCTTCAACATCAGTTTTACGACAAAAGAGGAAATATTCCGTTTTCATTAAAAATGGTGCCGGTACGTCGTAGCGCTCCATACAGCCAGAAAACAAAGCACTGTTTTACTTCTGACGAAATTCATGAGATTGTTTCTGAAGGTACTCTAAATTTCCTATACTAGTAGCAGTGTGTATAAAATGAATGAATTAACTAGGTTCAAACAAAGAAAATTCCGAAAGCTGTTATCCTTTCAACGCACTATAATATTAGTTCCTTTAAGCAAATAACGGCAAATAACGGCAAGTTTTAAAGGTGACATAAAGAATATATTAACAGTAATATTAGGAACACATAGTGACACTTCAAAGCCGGTTTTGTTTATACGTCTGTCCAGACGATCATTACTTCGCACAATAACTGTTGAACAAAAGAACTTTTTCTATGCTACTTTTTGCTATGAATACGTAGAACGATTATCCGTTATCGTCTTGTAAGAGCGACATTGGTTGTGCTCATTTATAACATATTCCATACATGTAACTAATTCTTGAAATCTGCTAATTGGAATAATTAGCTAGAGCAATTGTCTCGGCCGAATTTATAATATGCAGTATTTACATGTATTTGAATCTGATTTCAGAACTTAAAAGATTCATGTTTAGGTGAAGTAAAGAATGTTCAATTTTGAAAGAAACCCTTATTACTTTCTTCATGAAATTAAAGAAACTGTACACACTCAAAATGTCGGTATTTGGGCTTAATTCTACTGTGTTGTCAAAGTCTGATATATTAAAATGTTTCAATTATTTCAAGGTTTTCATATCGTATAATATAAGTAATATCTGCATATTAATATCTATATTGAAGAAAAAGAGAAAACGTTCATGCTACCTGCCATGTACACTAGAACTCGTTGTATAGACACACGGTTATCTTGCATTCTTTCATTCCTAATTTATCATTTTCGTAAATGAATAAAATCCAATAGCGTACAAAAAAGCTTAACCTTTGCCATTATCATTATTGTATAACAGAGCTCATGAACGTAAAAGTATTTGCTGCCAATTTATATATACAATATAATATTACTGTTTTGATTGGAGTTAGCTTCGTTGTCAGCTCCGATGCCATAGAAGTGAGCATATATTTAATGTTGAATTCGAACGATTATAATGCGTTAAAATTTTGCAATGTATTCATTACCGACAATGGAACACTACAACTCTGAAAACCGTAAAACCTGTCAGCCACTAGACTACTGGAATTGGCTTACATATATACTGGAATTGGCTCGATATATTTTAAGAGATGTTTACTCACATTTCACTTTTTTACTTATAAGTGAGTACTGCTGTCTTGGTATCGGAAGGGCGAAGTGAGTACCTTAGCTGTTCGTCCCACGCTAAGAATGGAATAGCACAACTACGAAAATCGCGTTGCAGTTAAAGCGTAACACAAGGTGAGCAGGCCACCACTATCGATCTCCACCAGCCGAAAAATATCTGCAAATCAGTAAACATTTTGTCTATCGCACCATCCAGGGTTACAATGAAAATCGAAGTATCAGAGTAGTTCAGCACACTTAGTACTCTCGTGGACATAATTATTAATGAATTTTTCTCTTCACGGGATTGTTGTAATAGTGGTCCTAATCAACATACTAAAAGTCCTGAATGATCCGCCTTGTGCTAACTCCGCCATCTTGGAAAATGGCGGAAGAACACACATCTTCATTTTGTTTTCGGCTAAGTTCTCGAAAACGGTTAATTTTAGAAAGAAAATGCACTAGACCAATTTGAAAGAGCAGAACATTTCCTATAAGATGCAACTTTTACGTTTTTCTTAAAAGCATTTTTGATGAGGTGATCTCTGGTGAGCACATCGACACCCCCTCGAGATATATTTGATTTTCATCCTTGCTTGTAATGAAATTTTGTCTTCACAATATCCTTGTAATTGTAGTCCTCATCAATATATTAAAAGTTCTGACTGATCTGACTCGTGCTGATGCCGCCATCTTGGAAAAATGGCGGACAATGAGGCACCTTCATTCGGTTTTTTTGGCTAATTTCTCAAAATCAGTTAAGTTTACAAAGAAAATTAACTGTGCCCTTTTGAAAGAGTAAAAAGCTTTCTATTAAATAGAACTTTTACAGTTTTCTTTAATACTCATGGTTCTCCGGAAATTGTGGTAAGTTTTCCTGTCTTGAAATTATAAATCAGCCGAAAAGTCTCTCTGTTAGCGGAATATGTATTTGTATAGAATATTTGAATATTATTCTCCTCCAATTATTTTTTTGTTATAAAGGATGAACTGTAGAGTATTTCATGTGTATTTGGGACCATTTAAATGTTCCCTTCCTTATCTATTTTACTCTCATTTGCTAATAAAGATATGTTTTTCGTATCGTGATTTATATATCGCAAACGCAGATGTTACTTATGATGTTTGTGAGGCTTCACCACCTTTACCATAGTGGGAGGTAAGGCCAATTGGCGCATTTTTCCACTGTTCCCTGGAGGCGTAATCCACGAGTGTAACCATCATTCTAATTTCCACCTTCATTCCTATCATCCATTATTTTTATTGCAGGTCGATTACTAAGATTAGTGCATGTAATCCATGCTTTTTTTTGCATAAATAACGATTTTCACAGTATTTAACGCAGGAGCATAAAATTAGCTTCATTAATGTGTCAGTGGGACAGGAAGAAGAATGTTTCCATTAGCTTTCCATCCCCATTCTTCTGGATCAAGTTATTTTCTTTCCCATAACTGCAATTGATGAAAACAATCCACATGTTCATGAAGGCTGCATCTGAAGACACAGGAAGATTATCCAACTTCGATTTTCCTTTTTGCAATTTCTCTGTTTAGACATTTATATCTGTAGTTATCAAGACATTTATCTGATTTGTCAGCTCTGTATAATGCAAGGACGAACATTTATCCTGCTTGAGGAATCTCATTTTAAGTAGCATCAGGATTACGAAGATAATTACAGCCTCTCGAATGTCTTCTCTCTTGTTAAGTAGTGCAATTGTCTTGACCGTTCCTTTGTGAACGAAAACGGAAGTGTCAATCCTACTTACCGCATGAGGAAATGGTCTTTGAGATTAGGGGTGCTTTTCCATCAGTTGCGTGGCAGTGTACGTTTTCGTGGATACTTTTCCTCTTCCTGGCTTAACAAAGATTACATAATTCCCGCCTGAGTTAAGGAAGTTAAAATAACTAATAAATCAACGTTCTCATCGACAATTGCAATTATTTGTGATTTTGCAGCTTTTATAGGTGTGTTTACAATGATGTGTCAGTATTTTCTTCAGCTTGCAAGGCGCTCACGTAATGATTTTGTGATTCTTCTGTTAGTAAGGCAATGAGTTTAGATTTGATTTCTTTCGTTAGAAAGAAAAATTTTCTGTGAAACTGTTACTTGCTGTCTTTCTTCAGCACGTAGTCTGAGCATATTTTTGTGGCATATCTCCGAGCTCTTTCAGCACTTTTTTTTGTGTTCTTGGTAGTTTTACCATACCCATCCAATACTATAGTGCAATTTAAACCATAATTACTTTTAAGATAAGCAATGTGAGTAGAAAGAATGTCTTGAAATGTGCTTTGAGGAGGCCATAGCACACGGTGAACTATAAAACCACCATAAACAACGAATTTACATTCGGTAGAGTGCAATGTTTGTGGATTCATTGTGTCGAAACATGAAAAGAGGCTTGATTTGACACATTTTCTTGTTCATGCAATAGGGATTGTGGTAAGGAGGAGAGTTCATATTTCAAACAGTTCTTCAGTTGACTGTTGTAAACCGTGTTTATGATTCTTTGTGTGAACAATAGCCATACCGAACACAAGCCCTTTCGATAGACCAGAATTCAACACATGAGCACGATGTGAACAATCGATAACTCTAATATGTTTCAAGAATTCTTATTTGTCTCAGTTTCTTCCACTGATATGGAGTTGACGCTTCTGATGATTCAGCACCACACACCCCTGTTTCTGAATCCTCCCGTTAAACCTTTCTCCCTAAAATCATTTTTACCTATTTATGCTACAAATAATAAATTATACATTGTATTGAAAGCTACCAAAAAGCGGCGAGGGAAACAGATGTGCTGACCACACATGTCACCAAACGCCTAGTGATCTTCAATGATCCTTCGGGTATCTAAAAATATGCACTTTAGTTTAAGAGTTGAATAATGGTAAAATAATTATCGAAAGATTTCAATAATCCTGCAAAAGTAACTTTTTTATTTGTAATTTGATTATCCAAAAAGTTTCCTTATATATTTTTAGAGAATGCTTACCTTTGAAGAAAAATGGAAAAGTTCTAATAGAAAATTTTCTGCTCTTTCAAATTGGTCTAGTTTATTTTCTTTCTAAAATTAACGTTTTCGAGAAATTCGCCAAAAACCGAATGAAGATTTGTGATCGCTCGCCATTTTCCAAGATAGCGAGTTAGCACACGGCGGATCATTTAGGACTTTTAGTATCTTGATTAGGGCCACAATTACAACGATACTGTGCCATTATTTACAAGCAAGGAAGAAAATCGAATATATCTCTAGGGGTGTCGATACGCTTAACACACATCACCTCGTGAAAAATGCGGTGTGAATGCTGATAGGATGCTTTTCGAGAAACATAAATGCTCTATCTGATAGGAAATTTTCGGCTCTTTCAATTTGGTATATTTAATTTTCTTTCTAAATTAACCATTTTCGAGAAGTTAGCCAAAAACAGAATGGCAATGTGTGTTCGTCCGCCATTTTCCAAGATGGCAGAGTTAACACAAGGCGGATCATTCAGGACTTTAATGTGTTGATTAGGGCCTCTATTACAAGAATTCTGTGAAGAGAGAAGATTACCAATTATGTCCACGAGCACCATGTACGAGAATCCTAATTCGACTGGTGTATTTTTGTAAATAAGGATAAGGACATCGGCTACCGTGTACCAAACCAGTATTGGATACAATTTTCAAACCACTAAGTAAAAATATATTCCTCAACCGACAATACTTCTAGCACAAGGCCCGGTCAACATAGACGTCGCTATGACTAACGTTCCAGATACTATCCTCTCATCGGACTGGCTCTTTAGCAGACAAATATAAACCCATTCTACTAAAAACTGTACCCAGTGCCTTAGTAAATCTAATGCAAGAAAAGGCACCGTAATATGGAATCATAAAATCCTGGGCAAGTACCTGCCTCTTGTCATCAACTCTAATCGTGATTCCGTTCACAAATGGCCCGCTAACACTCATGCCTATATCCAGTCTCAAGATGGATATTTAAAATAAAACAGGTTGGTGCTATCCATGCTTCACACTTTCATGTTTCATCTTGCAAAAGTATATGAATAGGTCGCCAAGATTGTGTTTGTTTGATTTTTTACCAAGTGACAGTATTTATAAACTAACCCGGTGTGTAATATATATGTAGGGTGTTTCAAAAGAACACCTACAAGGTTTGGGAGGTGATTTCTGAAGCCAAAATGAGACGAAAAGTATAGACCAAATTGGGGACACAAATGCTTCCGTTTGGACTTATAGACTGCCGAAAATATGAAAAAATGAACTTCAAAAATACATAGAAAGATCATGGCAGACGAAAAGCCGACATGGAAAACTCCAAGGAACGCCGAAAGAAGACGGACTTCACGGAAGAGAATGGATAAAAGGCGGACCACCAAAGAACCCGGCATCAGTCGACCAACTGATCACTTAACCTTTACGTTCCTATGTCGCTGTGGACTAGGAGTACTTCTTCCTTACCCTATGTCGCACTGGACTAGGGATCCCATCTTTAACTTATAATCTAAATCTAACCGAACAACCTGTCAAAGTGTTCTGGAAACTGAAATGAGTGAAAGGGGCACTCGGAAAACATTTCTTATTCCTTCACTTGGTCATTGAGGAAAGACATTGAATTAAAGACAGTTGTATTTATTATATTATATTTTGTAATAAAACTTGGTGAAAGGAAAAAGTCACCCGGTCCTTCATTTGACTCTACCTATCAAGACATTACTATATATATATATATATATATATATATATATATTACAGAATCTTGACCTATTCAAATACTTTTGCAAAATGAAACATGAAAGTATGAAGCATGAAGAGCACCATATATATAAATCTTCTTATACGTATAAATACCTTGTTATCAGAGTTCTATGATTGCTTAGATGAACAATGTTTGGTAAACTTACTTGCATAGTGCTTCATGCAATATTAAATAATTCTGCTGTATCTCTAACTTTTTTTGCACCTTACTTTGAAGTACAATAGACTTTTTAGAATGAGAAACATATTTTTATCTGTAATGCTGGAGTCGTTGCAGCAAGAATTATCTATAACAAGAGTCAGTATTTCTCTTGCATTCACAGACATACTATGAATTATACTTCGTCCACTGTAACCATGCACAGTTGCTGCCCGATGGCGCCTAATGTAAAAGAGGCCTAATAAGTCACCAAATTCATTATAGGGGCTTATTTATCGCTGGTCGGAGGAAAGTCGGTGAAGATGACAGTTTTCTTGTTGCCAGATTTTCCTTTTCTTATATATTTTGAGCATTTTTTTTAGAAAAAGCTCTCAATTAAAACATGATACATATACATTTTGTATAATAGAAAACGGTTTCAAGACTGTTAGTCTTTTGTAATAGTAATTAGCAAGGAACACTAATAATAACTATCATTATTAAGTTTGCCCTACAGAGTGTCTAAGCCGGTCTTAAGTGTCTACTATGATCTTTCATTAATTACTGATTATGTAGTGACTTTAGGAAGCAAGCAATTGGAAATGTGCGTACAAGGAAATGAATCTTCGTAATTGAGAAAAAAACATTTATGGACAGAGTGTTAACATGTGATGAAAAGCAGGTCCTATAAGAAGCTACACGGCGCCGTGATCATTGGTTAACATTCTATGAACCGGTTCCAAAACAGCCGAAACGAGCACTGCAAAAGAAGGCCAGCCTGTATTTTGGGTGGGTGGACTGTTCGCAGCATAGTGCATTGGGAACTGCTACCAGCTTATCAAACATCAATGCTACTGTTTACTGTCAGCTGTTGAGCCGTGTTCAACACCGACTCAAAACTCTGGAGTCAGCACTTCTGAACTGAAAAGGGGTCCTCCTGCTACGGGTCCTATCCCATTAATGATAGTATTCTATCTATGTTACATAATAGACATCAGTGTTTATAGCTCTTTTTATTATATTGATATAGTTAATATACAGGGGACTATTGATAAACAGTTTATACTTATTGTGCTCTAGTTTCGTGGCAAATATGTTTATTATACTTGAGTTATGAAAAAGTAAAAATAAAATTGGCTTGTTGTGAAAAGGATTTAGAAAAGATTTTTTTAAGAAAAGGGAAAATTGCCGCTGAGCATAAAATCCCTTTCTATGGAAATTACCGTACTGGACAATTTGGAAAGAGATAAGGCAACATCGTAGAAGGCATTTCGGTTTCGCTAGCGGGAAGGTAGTCTGCTAACGTTATTTGAGTGTATTTTTATGGTGTCGGGGCAAAGAGATCGATCATTTTACATTCTGAAACTATTTATGAGGAAAACGAACGAAATATACCTAAATCCACCGTATATTTCTAATAAAGACATATTTTTAACAAACGAGTAACATATATTAATACCTGCAATATATTTTAGTAATAATGAGTGAGCAAGAGCTTGCATTTATGTTTGTTCTTGTTTTCGGCTACTTGTGCTTTAGTTTCTCATTCTTGAACATCTACGTCGTAAGGAAACGTAGACAGAATGACACAAAATTAATGTCTAGTAGTTTATTAATACATATCGTTTTTCAATATTATTAAAATTATGTTATGTCTTACCTCTTTCTGTTGCGATGCAAGCCATTCCTTTTACATCACATGGTTTATATTTCCCTATGGAATGAAAACAATACATGTTTATAACTTACGAACTTATCGAGGTTTAAGATCGTCTGTATGCACGGAATACATATAGAATTTGTTCATTCATCCCCTAAGAAATATATTCATCAACATTAGGCTGGAACTGTTTTTTTACTATAACACTATACTACAATACTATAATTTTGTAGATACACCCCTCACTTCAGGATGGAGTCAATTGTGTTGTAAAAGTATTATACAAATTAAAAATTCCACTATATCGATTTCAAATTAATTTTCGGCTCACATAACGAAATTGAATATATTGCTCATTCCACCAATACGTGTTACCTAGACAGATCAAACCAGTAATCATATTGGGCCAACTACTCCTTTGCAGATATGGAACAATGGAATATCAGAAAAATGTTATTTCCTATATCGAAGAAAATCATTCGAGGAGACAGGGTATTTTATAGGTTAATAAATCATTGGTCATTGCTATTACATTTCTTATCGCTTCAAAGTGGAATGAATACACTGTAGTAATTAGAAATTCATTCCGCTATGTTGAAAAGAGAGACTATGTCGAAACTAAAATAATAAATAATGATATTTGTTATGCCCTTTCATAATAACAATTTTGACCCCTCTCCCACAACTAAGAAGGAATCATAATAACCAATGCGACTGGGAAGAAATCATTGGAGATTTTATATTTTAAACATATAAAGTAATTTAAATGTATACAATATAATTCTCCATTATGTGAGTATTTTCCTAATATTTGAAGCGTTGAATTTACATTATGCTTCAAGATTTATTAAGTGATAGAGAGATAGAGATAAACACGTAAAAATTACATTAACAATCAAATATACTGTGGTGTCAAGTAAAAATGAAAGAACCTTAGACCACTAGATGTTAAGTCAATACTGAAACCTGATTCTGACACTTAAGGAAAACGAATATATAGTACTTTCAAAGGGTACAGATATAATTTCGTAGTATGCTGCTTCTGTCAATCGCATACTTATAATTGGTATATCTAACCGCGCGTTCTTTCTAATCTGTCGATAACTCTAGGTAATATGACTTTGAAATATACACTTATTTGCATGAGAATTGGAACTATGTACACAGAAGTAAGGCCAAATTTGTGAAGCTTTTCTTAACAATGGGAATTCATCTTTATATTTCACTCACAGAAAACGATTATACTGTCGTATCTGAGAGTTATATGGTTCCGCTCATGGTGGAAAGACTACAAGGTGGATGCAATGCAGTGCTACATTCTTGTCGCTCTGGCGCATGACGTCATCTTGGTCTCAGACGTGACCAGCGAGAGTCAGATGAACTTTTAACAAGCGCTTGCTCGCTGGTATCTTACACGCAAACTTCTCTTCTATTTATAGTGATCTTCAACGAAGTAAAAATTTTAGTACAAACAATAATTATATAAACGTAATGTAATCAATGCTTAAGGTAAGTGAATTCAAAGGAAGATATTTACAATAGCAAAAGAAACAGCAATATCAATTCATATTAAACAACTTTGAAGCTTGAACAAGCCAATATTATTCACTACATTTTCTGCTTTTTCTTTCTTTTCTTTTCTTTTCTTTCTTTCTTTTCTTTTTTAAACATCAGAAGTAATACACTCGAGTATGTATAGGCCTGAATAATCTATAACACAGTGTGTCGTTAATACATTTCATTATTATACATTTATGTATGCTCAAGTATATTTTCGTAACTCATCGATCGGTTTTGATTTACTATTATTATTATTTTGCTTGAAAGAGAATTCTTTACTGATGATCCCACATAAATTTTGAGAATATCCCAAGGGAGAATTCATTCTTTTCGTAAACAGAAATGCACGTAAGTATATTTTCCTTATGCTTGCACAGTTTTTTTTAAGAGGTTGCTCCCATGGAAGTTTCGTCAGAATCTCAGGGGAGGTTAAAACTTTATTGAGCAGGGACGCGCGTATTTAATATTTTAAACATCGTTTTTGATCTATTAATATATATATAAAAAAAATCATCTTATTTGAAATCGCTGATCGCTTATTTATAGAATTTGTATCTGAACAAAAGGTTTGGTGAAACTGACAGTTCTCTGAATATTAGTGTCAAAATTTACGCCTTAACAAACTGTATTATTAAACATTTGTTCGAAATAAAACGTTACATATATTATTGTGTTCTAAAAATATATAGAAATAAATATGTATATACAAAGCACCTTAAACAAAGAAATTGCAACATGACTATTTCAAGCAAGAAACAAAGTACTAGGCGTAGGTGAAGACGATGTAGGGTGTTACAGCTAGACTAGAAAACATATAAACCATAAAGTTACATAATGTTCTTAATTTTCTTGATAAGTTTTCTCTTTTCTGTCCCGTGGACTAAAGAAGACAAAAGATTAATGCAAGTGAATGATTATGTGGAATTTGGTGAAATGAGAATGCGGGAGTACCCCGAGAAACTCACGGACACGATGTTGCCCACCAGAAACTCACTTGACCGAGAAGCGGACCAGTACCCCTTGCACCAGAGGGGAGCCTTCTGCCACTGAGCCAGCGTGCGTCCTTGATTGGTTGAGAATCTACCATACTTTTCAATTTACTGCAGTGATTCTTAATTTTGTAATTCTGGAGGGAACCCCTAAATATGTATCCAAAGTTATGATTAAAATGAACAAAAATTTCAAAATATGAGTGTAAAAATGTCCCGACAATGTCCCCCTGGCATGGTAGGTGGATACTTTATTCTCTTGATCTAATACGTTGTTATATATCTTTGTAACCGTTAATCGTTATTACGAACCTTCCATTCGTTAGTTAATTTGAAGTGCAACGTTCCGTTTTAGCACCGAGGCTACAGAGAAGGCAGACCTCCAGAATGAAATGGGACCTGAACTACTTTAACGCGTTCAATGCTCTCCATTTCGTAACTCGAGGGAGGTAAGCCCCTTAGGTCACCGTGCGTCCCTTTTCGAGTTATATGCCTGCCTCTGTGAGGAAAATTTTGTCTCAATATCTTATGTAGAAGGAAATAATGATAGAAATGATAACCTCTGTCGCTCCCTATCTCTCATGATTTTGAACCCGGGTCTTACCTCGAAGTTCATCTTTTTAAATCGTACTATTCGATTTTTGTATACAGAATCAACACAAGCTACTGTAGAATTATATACTACTATTACATAATATTAATACTAAAAACAAAGTACATAATGAAATCGTCTTTATTGAATTTCATTTAACATTGCATTTATTTATTATTTTTATGTAAATCTTAACCATATTTTAAGTTTATTTTGTCCTGTCGCCTGCAAGCTAAAATCCATTTCTGGAGACATTCCCCCTCTTCTTGAGGAAATCTAAAGTATTTCATATTAGTTCATTTAGTTTTTCTGTTATAATTACTACATCCGTACACTGCACAGTTAAGCATTCTCGATATCATTTAAAAGAACAAAGTAACAAAGAATTTCCACTTGTCACTTAAAGCCGAGCCGTTTCCCGTTGTCTCTTGCAAACCAGATGACGTCACAGCCACGACAGCACTCCAGGCGACATGCGCATGCAACCACCTTGTAGTCTTTCCACCATGGGTTCCGTTAAGTAAAGGGAAAATTTTGCAGAATGTAAAAAAACACTCTAAGCTTAGAAAACCTACACCTTTTCCTCACAATCTGTCGTGTTACACAAAACATGACTGTTTTCAACTTCATTAGTGTTATAGGAGAAACAAGCGTTTTTTGAAGTTCTTTCTTTTTCTACTTTTACCTTTCACTCACTAATATTTCTTGTATTCTTCTTGTCATGTGGTGCGCGGTGTCTCAGTGGTTCGTTCACCGTCAGTTCTCATGGTGTGTGGAGGTGATTTTGCGCGATTCCGTGCAAGCATATCCTGGGTGTCTTTTTTTCTTTAGTCTTTTTTTTTTTTGGCCCATGCTTAGCACTGTGTAGTGGTGTTAATTATTGGAACTTGTGTCAAGAAGTAAGACGTCATGAATACCAATCGACAAAACACGTTAAAATTTGAGTTTGACAAAAATTTCAGACAATTACGACCACCACCAGCTGAAACACACATATGGTTAGGTGAACATTTTTCCTACTTGATGAACAAGGTGATAGCAATTCAATTATATAACGAAGACTTCTGTGTATATGTTAAATTGGATATAGCTCTGAATTTTTTACAAGCTTTACGTACTTTGCCAGACTCTGTTCCCTTCCATCATTCGACTGGTGTTTCCTCTGTGGTGAATATTTTTAATGCTACTACAAACTATACTAAAGTACTTATTTTTGAATTACCGTGTGAACTTAGTGATGCTATAGTATGTGATACCTTGCGTGAATATGGTTAGATTAAGGAAATACTACATGAAAAGTGGGACACGCATTTAAAATGCCCTGTATTGAATGGTGTTCGCGCCATTTATATCGAATTGGGGAAGCATATACCCTCTAGACTCCACTTTATGGGTTAAGCAATCCAATATAGTGTTAGTGAGCCGGAAACACATAGCGGCGGTGGTGATCTTGACTCTGACATGGTTCGTAACAACAACTCTGCTCCAGTCGAGTCTCGTGAGAAAGGTGACGATACAGAACCTGCTGCTTCCTAAGTTATTGTGTATAGCGTCTTCTCAGTCCCGTTCACGTGCCTTCGGTTTCTTATGCCATATGCTTTTTTCTACTTTTCCTGCTATACAGTTCTCACGTGATGTTTACCAGAATTTTTCTATTTATGTTTCCGTTTTTTTTTTTTTTTTTTTTTTTTTTTTTGTTTTCAAACTTCAGGAAGATTGGTGGAGATTGTGTTCCAGATTGATGCAATGTTTCTCCTCTGCCCCCTCTGTAGTGAGGCGTATTCTTGTACAACTTATTCAGTTTTTGGTGCTTTTTTTCACATTGTTTTCTTGTTTTGTTTATTTATTAACTTGATGGCAGGTTTTCCGTCTCCTATTAGACCTAACGTGTGCCGTCTATGTACAATCAATATCGCTTGCACTCGCCATCCAGCGAAACAAAATAGTTTAAAAACCTTTTGATATGCAAAGTGGTTACATCATTCTTCTGCAAGAGGTCCTATTTGAAAGTTTTGAATTTCTGCCTATGTACAATGCAATTATGAATATCGGACCCAACAATCGGGGTACTGCTATCTTAATCAAAAAGGGAATTGTCGAAGAACGCATTAAGCGACTTCCCTCTGGCCGTGGTATCAGTTTATTTTGTGATGGATTTAATATTGTGAACGTGTATGGTATTTCTGGAACAATTAACAGGCCTTCTCATGATCATTCCTTTAACTATGAAATTGTACAAATTTTACCAGATAATTATGATCCTATTATTATGGAATGTGACGTTAATGTACTTGAAAGACAAATCGATACAACTGGCATCTTCCAACCTAGTATCACTTTTACACGCATTTTCCAACAGTTGCGGCTCAAGGATGTGTGGTGGCAACATTGGAAGGTCCATAAATTTAGTTTTAAGAATAGTCATATGATGTCCAGGTTAGATAGATTTTTCATAACGTCATATCAGTGTTCAAATATAGTCGAAACGGACATACGTTCAGTTTCATTTTAGTGACCATGCAGCAGTTTGTGTTCTTAAAATTCCGTCAGGTGTCTCGCATACGCATGGTAAAAGTTACTGGAAATTAAATGCTCAACTTCTCCATCCAGCTACAATCAGCAATGATTTTAGTCAACCTTTGCAATTTTGGGTACATCAACGACGTTACTTTTCGACTATCTCTCAATGGTGGACTTCTTACGTTAAATCCAACTTAAAACGTTCTTCCAATGGCACGGAAAGGAAATTAAGTTCGAGACTCATCAGACATTAGAATATTACTACGCTGTCTTAAACGATCTCTGGTGTGAACCTAGCAGCCCTCAAAATCTCAGTCATATTCATTGGGTTAAAGCTTAGATTACCCGTATACTTTGGGCTCTTGAAAGCTATCATCAGGCTTCCACATCTGAATCATTTTGTAAATCTGAACGTACCTCCTTTTACCACTATAGTCAATCACAGAAGCGATGTCAACAGAACTACATTGAAGCTATTACGGTGGATGGTGCTGGCGAATTTACGAATTTTAATGATCTTAAGACTGATGTGTATGAACATTTTTCTTCGTTACATCGTCCTGGTGAAACCAATGCTACTGCACTAAAGACTTATTTCCCGGTGTCAATGATCCAACTGTCTCCCCAATTATTGGCGGACATTACTTCGACGGAAGTCCGAGAAGCATTGAGTACATGTAAAGACCGCAAGAGTCCCGGTCCAGATTGAATTTATGAATTCTATGTCGCCTATTGGGATATTGTTGGAGCGGAGTTATGCCACACTTTTAATGAACTCTAAAGGCATCGCAATTTCTTTGATAATCAAGGTGTCATTGTCCTCATACCTAAAAGGAACTGTCCGGTAACCATACAAAACTACCGTCCTATCACGTTACTCAATACTGACATGAAACGTTTCTCTAAAATTTAGCAAGACGCTTGAAACTTGTTTGTCACGAGATTATTAGTGATTTCCAGGCAACAATTTATTCCACTAAGAATGTGTTTTCTGCTCTTAGCAAGATCCGTGACATCACTGCATACTTTAAATTTAAGCGCATCCCTGCATGTTTATTACCAGTGGACTTCCAAAATGCTTTTGACTTTTTTATCCCATAACTATCTCTACACTGTTCTACGAGCCTACAAATTTCATGATTCGTTTATTAGCCTAATTCGTTCGCTGTACTCTTCAGCCATTTCCCATGTGCAAATAAATGACCACGTGACAGTTCCCTTTTCAATAGATCGTAGAGTAAGACAAGAATGTGCTCTATCTATGTATTTATTTAGTTTAGCGCTTGAACCTCTGTTCTATCACTTAATGTCTCTCCCCTCGACAGTGGAACATTATTTTCAAACTTTCAACTTTCAAGGTTTTGCTGACGATGTGACACATTTCTTCACTATGAATGAACAGTTTGCACATATTGAACAATGTCTACTGACTTTCGTACAGGTGAGTGGTGAAAATATCAATATGAATAAATCGACGTTATTGTTGTATAATGCTTCCATGATCCAGTCAACCTTTTCTACTGACCACCATTATCCGATAGATGACCACGTCAAAATACTTGGCATTACCTTTACAGTTCGAACTGACGTACTGACAGATATAATTTGGGACCCTATTCTTCAGAAATTACGCCTACTTGGTACAGACCATAAAGGTTGGAGCTTGAATTTGATCCAACGCACCTGGTTTGTTAATACTTACATGCTTTCTAAAGTGTGGTGTGCAGCTCAGGTCTTTCCTCTGCCTGAATGTTATGCAAGGAAGATTGACTCTCTCATAAGCTGGTTTCTATGAACTGGATTTTATTTTTGACTCTCACGACATGTTACCTATTGCTCATATTTTAAAGGAAGATAACAAGTTACTAATGTGACACAAAAATGCAAAGCTCTTTATATGCGTAAAGGATTGAAGTTATTTTTTTTTAATTCTGACTCACACACATCGCAATGGATATCGTGCTGGACTATTTCATTAACTGAAAATAATCCCTCATACATTCGCTTTTTTGCTCATTGCTCTGCATATGTACCGGAACTCATTTCCGCATGGACATATGTCAGACAATTACCCGATGCTTGCACCATGTACACTAAAATGTTGCATGTCGCTTTAATCAACACTGTTGTGTGTTCTGCTGTGCCCCGAATTTGCAATAAGTTTCCCACTTATGGGTGGCATGTGATCTGGCAAAATGTGCACAACAAAATTTTATTCTCGGACATTTGTAGTGTTTTGTTGAGCTTTATTCATGACTTACACCCTACCAATGAACGGCTTCATATATTCGTCGCTCTGAATTTTCTAATTGTGTGCACTGCGGTCGACTGGATAATCTTCTGCAACGTGTGTCTGACTGCACTGATACGACTCGCATATGGACCTCATTATGTGGCTTACTTGTAGTGATCTGTCGTAAACCAGCTAACTATTTAGACCGCCGTATACTTGCCTTTCCGGACTATGTGTGGTATCATTATACAAAACTCAATCCCGTTAGTTGGCTTATCGGGCATATTATCAATTATACTGTGTCCTCTACGCCGAAGTGTATCGTGGGGGAATATTATTTGTACTTAAGATATGCTTGTCATCAGACTTTTCATATGACCAATGAAACATCTGTGTTTGCTAATTTTCTTAAAGTGATCCTCTAAGTTTCCATAGTATACTTTTCTGGTGTAACATCAGTCTACTAGTTATTACAGTTCAGTAAAGGTATTTAAAAAAGTGGTAGAGTGTTCACCTCCGGTGCTTAGGGTCCTGGTTCGATCACAGCTCGCGCAGTGTGGACTTTCTGGTGGACAAAGATTGTGCTCGTGGGTTTTCTCGGGGTTCTTCCGTTTCCTTCCTCCTTCTTCATTCCACCATTTCACTCAACTCTCATCATCACCGTCTCCTTTAGCCTAATCGGCATAACTCTGGGACGTAAAACTTAATGAATGCATTTTTTTCTTCTTGTCATTTAATTCATACTAGCAAACTCGCACGTCCTGGGTAAGCGCAGGACACTATTGTTGTCTGAATGCTTGAATATGGTACAAAATTGAAAATATTTATGGCTAGCAAAGTAGTTTTAGTAACACGTTAATATCTTTAATTCAGAATTTCCCGATAGTTACTCGAATTTAGGACGTTCTCGAATCTAAGACGCACCCCAATTTCGCTGGATTAAATTGAGGCAAATTAGTAATATGCTCTTTTTTACTATTAGTAAAGTCTTCTTTGCTGTTGGTCATTTTCGGTGATTTTTATATATTCCTCTCCCCTCCTCATGTTGCAGGGCACGGCATGATAAAAATATCCCAGGTCTCAATATCATGTATGTTGAAAATTTGATCGAGATCGGTTATGTGGTTCAAGAGTTAACTTCTATTTAATTTTGTATCTTAATCTCCCCCTTCCCTTCCCCCACCCTAACGTCTACAGTCAAAGTGAAAATATTTATTACAAAGAACTTAACAGTGTCGAACGTCATCTGTGTTGAAAATTTTATCGAAATCGGTCAGGTGGTTCAAGAGTTATTAAGTTTTATTTATTTTTATATATCACTCCACTCCCCTCCTCCTGCCCTAAGTTCTACTGTCAAAGGAACATGATAAAGACCATCCCAGGTGCGAACCTCATCTATGTTGATAATTTGATTAAGATCGGTTCGGTGGTTTAAGCGTGATGAAGTCACAAAAACAGTCACTTTTATATTTTGTATATATATATGCACGTCCTTCTCCTCCCCTACATTGTGCAGTCAAAATAAAATGACGTAAACATCCCAGGTCCGAAACTTATCCATGTTGAAACTTTGATCGAGATCGGTCGGGTGGCACAAGAGTTATTAAGTTTTATTCATTTTGATATATTTACCCTATTCACCTCCCACGCCCTAAGTTCTACCATCAAAGTGAAATAACAAAAAAACTTTCCAGGTCCGAACTCCACCTATGTTGAAAATTTGATTGAGATAGATATGGTGGTTCAAGAGTTGTTAACTCAAAAATATGGTCACTTTTATTTTTATATTTATGATCTCTCCTCACCAACCCGTACGTTATTCCACGAATATAAAATGGTAAAATAAATCCCAGGAACGAAGTCATGTATGTTGAAAATTTGATTGGGTTTGGTCGTGTGATTCAAGACTTATTAACTTTTATTTATTTTTATAATTCCCCCTTCCCCCCTGTAAGTTGAAACTTCAAAGTGAATAGCTAAAGATACTCCTAGGCTAGAACTACATCCACTTCAAAAATTTGATTGAGATTGGTAGGGTGGTTCAAGAAATTAAGATTCACAAACATAGTCACTTTCAATTTGGATTCCAAGTTTTTTGTTCACAGACACCGCGATTAATATATAGATTTATGTTGTTATTTTAAATTCTTGCCATCTCTATTTTGCTTTCATTTTAATTCTGACATGATAATAATTGCCTGCTTTGCTTTATTCTGTAATCAACTGAGATTTATTTCATGTTTCTAATGTTTAAAATCATGCAATATATTCATTTTCTAGTACTCGAAGACTACTACAGCAAAAACATATTATCATGTTGGTGATTGGAGAAATGAATTTGCTGTTGCAGTCCTTAAACAAACATTATGCTACTCATTACAAAATTTTCTACATAAACAACAGGAACGAAGCAATATTACTGAAAATTGAGAAGAAACAATACAGGAAGCTGAATAAATAGATAATGAAATAAAATAAATAGCTGTAAAAGGTAAAATTGAAGTTGAAATGACACTCGTAAATAAACTAAATCAACAAATAAAGAATTGAAAGTAAAAAGCTAAGAAAACAAATAAGTATAAACTCTGAGACGAGAATTTATTTTACCTAGGTATATATCCTGAATCTTCGTCATTTCACAGCTCTCTAAATCATTTTATACCTCTGTTTTTTCACTTTCCCCACTGTGGAATTTTACCCAACGAGCTAAAATGTTGCTTCTGATTTTTTAAGACAAAGTACGTTCTTGTGTATGAATGCCAGATAATTATCCATGTTTTGCACGTGTAGATGATGAGTCTCACCCAACTTGTGTTTTTTTCTACAAATACTATTCCATTTCTTCTAAATCAGGTAACAGTACAAAATGAGATTTTGAATTCAACGACTCAGTTTGTTCGTTACAGAAAGGCTTAGCCATGCATATATGCCGTATTTCGAAAGGTCGGAGATGGCCTTTTTAGTATAAACGAACAGGAAAGGGAAACTAATACACCCAAATAATATGTGATGCATTATTCATTAGCAAGTCAATAGGAAAATCGAATACCTTTATGTCCTCTATGAGACAGCGCGAACATGAAAAGAATGCAAATCTTTTCTTGTAAATGCATAACACACTGCAGAAACACACTGATTAGCTTCAAAAATGGAAAATTACAAGTGGTCTATCTTAGCATATTTTTTGGGTTTCTGTGTATGAATTCTGCGTTATTAACATTCATAATCCACTGCATTCATTCCCTTGTTCCAGAAATTTGATTTAACTACATGTCAGAAAAAGCAAGTACAAAACACAATAGGCTGAATTTTTACCAAAGAGAATTGGTGAAGGTATGTGATTGAGCAAAAAAAATATATTTAAAGAGAAAAACATGTAATCTATGGGTAAAAATCGACTTCACCCTACATGTGTCTTAGCATATGAAGGCATATGAAGAAATGAAAACTGCTAAAACAGATAATACCATATTCCCCAAGAAATTACAAATGGTAATTAAGTATGAAAATGTTTGATAATAAAGAATGATCTAAACTGAAATTAACAAACAAATCAATGTGCAGAATGAGTTTTCAATTTTCTTCAAGACCTTTCTAATGTATTTAGAATTTGACCAAAAATGTAAACGTCATGATAATAATCTAAAATTTATTCCTTGTATCAAAATAAACCAAACATATTACATTATAATATAATTACGACATAATTATGCTAAATGCTCCTTAATATTTCTTGTTACGTAACTTTTTGTACATCAGTACGCAAGATATAAATTCCACATAAGCTGTACATCACAGTTTTCTTCATTTATTCCACTTTATTTCCGTATTTGAGTAAAGTTGACATTTTCAAAGTGAATGTGATAAAACGAATTCCCAATATGAAAATATTCTCAAAAAGTAAATAAAGTATTAGAGAAAAATAAACTCGGTTGAATGTGTTTTGACAGTTATGTTTCTGATGGAATTTTGTACCAGCTTAACATATTTGAGAAGGAAAATTTACAATCTCCAGTAAAGGAACTGGAAAGGAGAGGGAAATTGGGTCAATTATTGAATTTATTTGCTCAGACCGAGGTCTAGATAGTCTATGAAATCTATATTGGCTCGTCTAATCAATATTTTACATCTAAGTATAATCTGTCTAGAAATTTTAATACAATGAGTATTTGCCAATAATGGAACTAGCGAATATATTTGAACGTTAGAATTCTCATATTCCTAATCTTTGCGAGTGGGGAGAAATAGCAGGGCGAACCTAGTTTCTAGGCTAGCGTATACACCAAAGAAAGTATTCTGTCTTTTGGAATATTTTCTGTTGTAAGTGTATAGCATTAATTCCGCATATAGTTTGCAACTGTTACGTGATTTCACCAAGGAATTCTGAGATGGTACCGATAGTTTTAGGTTTCTGGCTATCTGTATGTAGTGGAAAGCTCAATATGTTCAAGTGTCCCAAAACAGTGGAACGAGTTAGGATGACTTTCGTACGTAACTCACAGAAGTGAAATCGGTGAGCCAGCCACGAACTAGATATTTCGCAAACAGGTATCGAAAAGATTTGAGAACGCATTGCGACTTAAACCGTAGTACATGCAGTAGTTTAAAAGTTGCCACCGGACAACGTGATAAAATTATATGAATTATGCAATTCTATACTGAGCGCTATCGGAACGATGGTGCACTTGGTCTTCTGCTGTTATTCAGCGGGACATTCTATTTCCATGGTACAGTTAATTACCTTAACGCTTGTATGTGTGATAGTGAACAACCGTACATTACAGTGCAATATGAAGGAGATCCTCCAAAGTCAATGTATCCTGCAGTGTGTGAATGGAAGATCTACCGGCGTTTTTCAGAGAATAGTGCGCTACAATTGTGTCTTTTTATGAGTACAAGAACATTCCAATAACTTCATAACCTAACTTCAGGTAACACCTGGTTATGGGAAAAACGAGGTACGTAACTATGTGAACGAACAAATTTTATGCTGTTGTGCTGATAGATGTGTTGGAGGTGACTTAGTGCCTTGCCATGGCTTTCTAGATCCCTCAATGTGGAAATTTCTTATTTTGGGGGGGCCATGCGCAAGACATAGTGCTTGTTCACCTTACTACCCTCAATTTTGGATGTGATCAAACACTGCATTACAGATGCACTTAAGACCATTAGATCGACATTCTAGAGCGTTTGTATGTCAAACGAGACTGTAACATTGATGTGTGTCGTGTGACGAAAAGAAGCCATATCTGGAATTAGTAACAATATCTATGAAGTTTGGACACTATCGGTATGTTTGTATATACCATTCGATAATATGTGCGTTAACCATTGCTTAATACAACCTTTTCAATCCCTGCGAACCATTTATAATTACCATGTATAAAACAATCAGAGAAACTATTATCTTGAGGCAGCGACATACTACAGTGAGAAATGTCAAATATACGGTAAAATTTAGAAATCTCTACTAAATAAGTACCCATGGATAATAAATATAGTGAGTAACCATAACTATTAGCACTTTTGACACTAGATACAATTCCATTAACTTTTATTTCATCTATATTATTATATGAAAGAGTAGAAATGGGTGGCTCATCATTGGCCAAGTCATAGCAGTATACTCGTAAAATTTGGAGAGGATCCTTCATGTTGTTACGAAGGTAAATAATAAGGAGTATTTTTTTGGGAAAATACGTGTTATTCCCATTTCGGTTGACACCCACCAACAAGAACTGCGATCTGGCGATGTGTAATTCTCTGATCTTAACGTCACAATCAGGTACGGTTCCTGTATCGTATTGTCAATAAAAATATGGTATTTCACGACAATTATAAATAGTCACGATCTCTTCATAAGAAAACGAATTATTTTAGTTTAACAACTAATTTTGTTGGCCTTTAGGCTAAGAGAGATTGTTGATAAAGGCAAGTGAATGATGATGGAAGACTTGGTAGAATGAGAATGTGGGAGCACTCGGGAAAAACCCCGGATATGATGTTGTCAACCAGATATTTACTTTGCCAGGCGTCAAACCAGAGACCCCACGCACTAGAGATAAGCTCTCTACCACTGAGGCATTGTGTCCCTTATCAACGTTCAAGGTTGTTTTAAAAACAAAGCCTCCAACCACAAAATTTTTTGTGCTTTCATAGTGATCTGTGGTAACATCGCAATCTTCTCCATTTAAGATGAAAACATTACTCCCTTACATTATTAAATCCGTGAAATAGATCACAAATTTGTCACCTAATATCAGCGCTGATTGTCAGCTACATGATGATATAATATCTACTAAAATTAAAGCGCTTGGAGGATAAAGGTGTTATGTTACAAATTAAATATGACGGGAAAATTGACTTTCACAATGTTGTCCGTTAACATACCGCCTTCATCATTTCTAAAATATCTGCACTCAGACGAGAACTCACTACATGATGTGTTACGTAGCATGATTAACATATAAGACGTGCATGAATCGCCAGAATGCAACGTTTCAGAAAATGTAACATAACACACTGTTAATTTATAATATGATTTTTGTCCTCAGAAACTGTATTCTTCTAATCATCTCCCATCGGTTATAACATAATCGGGTATCATGATCACTTCTTGAAAGCAGAAAACCTTTGTCATAATGAAGCAGTGAAACGTGTGATAGAGAGTTTTGTTACTTCAAATGCATTTGATCATAGACTTTGATCATTTGACGAGCGGTATCAAAATTTTATATTCGTGTCTGGAGACTGTTACAGAGCTGGAATGAAAATGTTAATTTTTTTTAACATGTGGAAATGTCAGTTGGATACATCCGTCAAACCAAAACGATTTCAATAACGTATTTTTGATATCTTCATACCATCCCTTTTAATTTTCACTGCTCGATTAATATGGTTTTTCGCGTTTATCACTTCCTTTTGTCTTTATTGTGATATTTACAGAACAACGTAAGATCAAAACTAATTAGATCTAACCAGGTATTGGAAATTGGATACTGCACTATAGCCTCTTCACCATAAAGAGACAAAAAAATCATTACCATTTCCTTACGAACGGTAGATTTAAACTTCAAAAGAATTTTTGAAACGGATGCGGAAAGACACTTAAAGTAAGGACACGCAACACATGAAATTTAATACCAGAATGTCAAAGGATTTTCACTAGAGATGTGTTGCCTACATCTTTGTTGGAGCATTTAAATATTATTATTTCAATTTATTGACTGTTCTAAAATGTTATATATATTGACTCACAAGAATCTTTGAGAATTGAAAGCACTCGTGTTTCACGCAAGTAAACCTATAAAAGTTTTTTGTTCTTTTCTAATGAAAACAAACTTCACGTCCTAGTAAATATTGTGGGTGTGATCGCATCCTTTGCTTAGTATGCTCTCAGTAATAATAATAATAATAATAATAATAATAATAATAATAATAATAATAATAATAATAATAATAATAATAATAATATTTTTAATATGATGAAAAGTTAAAAAAGGCTAAATAAAAGTATTTGTCATCTACTGGTTTAATAAATACCGGATTTTTTCTTTAATTCAATGTATATGATGTTTATTACTAAGATTGTAAACTGCTCTGTATTCCTTTTCAGTGTTTTTGCAACAAAATTAATTTTTAAGTAATTTCCATCAAATTAAAGGATGTACAATTCATTCATTATAGGTGTGAATATTTATTGCCTAATAAGCAATGTCAAAATTTTCAACATTAGAACACAAAGTCTCTAATTTTGTACTTGAAGAATTGCTCTTTTTGACTTATTCAATGGGCACTTACGAAATATATTAATTCATATGAGTAAATTATCGTAAGTTATTGTTCATAAAAATTCGAATATTAAACTATTAAATCTCTTAAAACAATTTTCAACCTACCGTAAGTCTGAAATATCAGGGGCGAACATTGGCATGTGTCCATCAATTGTTCATACATGCATTGCATCATACAGGAAAGTTTTGTGTAGATTGGACTTACGTCCAGTTTCTTTTCTGTTCTAAAATAACATTTCCTTTGCTGCGGAGATAATCTACGAACGTTGGGACTGCTTACTGTTAACAACACTTTCGTACCATAAATGAAAATATTATTTCCATTACGTTCTTTCTCATACAGAAATGAGTTGATGATTTCGTGTGGGTAGTCATACGGTGAGTTCAAGAACATCTGAAACAGAAAAATAGAGGTAATTTGAAGCATTTAAGAGATGCATAAACCCTAGCTTCTGGTTAAACTTAGGCAAAATCGATTGATTATAGCTCTAAATAATTTTTAATGCTTCAATTAATAAAACACTCCAACGAAGCTCATTAGGCATTCCGAAATCATTGAATTTAGGATGGTGGTACGAGCGCTTCACCCGAAACCAATGAGGTACAGAGAACTAATTGTTTCAAAAAATGGCTTTCATTATTCTAATTATCAAACCCAAAATGCTAAACTCGAAACTCGAAATGCAATTCGAAGAATCGATTAAATGTTCTGACCAATGAGACCACAGCCAAGAATTCTAAACATAAACTAAAAATTATAAACATAAACTACAAACAGTACTTAATCTATCACCAAAGTACTGCTAATTTTCAATAAGCCACCAATGAGAATATCGCCTCCACAGTTTAACACCTGCAACATACACACAGAAAGTGTGCTGTTAAGTGTTAAAATAATTCTCATGTGTAAAATCGCAATTTGAACAGCTGTAGAGTTAAAGTGCTACATCCTGATTGGGAACTCATTTCCCACAATGGTGTTAAAGCTCAGCAGCAGATTCCGAGAAACGTGATATGGCCGATATATATCCCACTAGTAGTACGAAATCATTTAGAGACATGGCAAACACTTTCATTGTCTTGGCGCACTTCAGCAAAAGCTCACAACTTAGCACATGTTTTTATCAGTAAAATAGAGTAAGTGAACATTCATATCAAAGATAGTTCCCGCTAACAAATGGGACCTATATAAAATCCAGACGCATCAGCATGTAACAGACACCAGATGCGACCAAGAAAATTGGATATAATTGTAGTTTACCCAATGGGAGAAATAACAACTTCCAATGAAACCGGGTATATTCTTGAAGAGTTATATGCTCTACTCCTGTGATTCCCAGGTAAGGCTTACATTTAAGACGCAATAAAAGTAAACAAATGAAACTACCAGTACGAGAATGGCAACAGCCCACACTTGATTATTACATCAATATGGTTTGTGGCAATACGTGTTGCGTGATGTACTTTGCTCGAAAATCATATAAACATTACTCTCATGCCGATCTTTGTGTTAAAATTAAGGAATAATATTACAAAAGCATCCTTCAGCTTCTCAGCTGTAACTGTCACTTGTGTTTCAGAGGTTGTCAGATTACTCAAACATAAAAAATTGGACAAAGGTGACCTGGACACACTTCACGGTTTATGTCTGTCGTCTGAATTTTTATGTGGATGTTGGATGTGGTAAAATTTGGAACTGATTTTCTAGTAAATAGTTTGTTTGAGTTTTTCGTGTGAATTCTCCAAAATCATTAGTTGCATAGAAAATATAAATATTGTATAAATTTTCAATCTGAAGCTGTGAAAATCAATGGTTTGAAAAATGTGAAGCATGAGAGGAGGAATTGCTTTTCAGTTTTTTACCAAATTTCCAGTTTGTAATAGAAGCTCGTAAATTGTTCCTGCAGATTTTGTTCATGAATAACCTGGGGAAACCCAGCAAAATAGCTCTTAGGAGGAAAGAGGGGCTTCAAGATACCTTAACTGTACAGCAGTTGTCTTAAATTAATACAAAAAATGAAATGTTGTTTCTACATTCTCCTTTCCCTCTAAGTTGGTGATCAATCACAGTTTTACAAAATGGAACCACTAAGGAATGAGTGCTTTCCTTGAATCTTATTTTGCAGATTATCAGACCTTAAAATGTTTGTATGTTGAAATAGTGTTCAAAAATTGTCAACTAATGATAAGCCAAAGATAGGGCAGAATTTTCAGAAATGACAACACTATACGAGAAGGCAGATTCACAATTTTTTGCCGTTCATCATATATCCAAATCCATTGATCTCAGGAAATATGTTTACCTTATCGTTGTTGATCTTTGTGAATGTAATTTTATAAGACTCAATCTTAACTGTATTCTTCAGTCTGAAGAAAATAGATCTCCTAAAGTTCAGTTTCATACCATAAACCAAATAAAGTCTTTTTATTCTCTGACGATTTTCCCTCTTATCATTTTTTCAACTTTTATGAAGTTACATTTTTGTTTCCTATTCTGAAGGGTTCTAGATACTTCTCTTGTTTACAGCCCGGTCAGTTTCGTAGGATTTATGACAGGTTAATCAACACCATTTGACGAAAAGTCAACTTAATGTATAACATCCTATATTTCTTCCGCTATGAAATTTCTTAAAAATACCTATATTAATCGCCACTGGTTGCATTATACATATTTACCAGGAAGTATTACTCCGGAAAAAGGGTTCCTGCAAGAAAACAGAATTCGGAGTTTCACAAAAACCCATTCCTATGTACCAGTAAAACTTTTTGGAAATTAAATAAATTGATGTAAAATGATGAGGAGAGTTTACAACAGAGACAGAAAGGATACACATGTTCAAAGTTCGTATGCAAGAAATTTTAGGATGTTATTAAAAGAGAAAATATTAACATTAATTGTGACGTAAAGAGCTCGTCTGATTTATTATAATACCTGTTTTGACTTGATACGTTTAGTTAGCATATTTTCTATCAAATTGCTACATGCCTGATCATATGCACAACAGCTTACTAATATTTTAACGTAAAGTTATTAATACACTAAAACCTTTATCGTTTTCTCAAGGAACATAAACCATGTTTACTGCTGAGAAAAATATTTACAATTAAATTATAGGTTTTTAATAGTGTTTATTGTGCTATGTATAGTATAGGAATATTATAATTTTATATACCTTCGACCCAAAGGGAACATATGCTAATGCTACTGTGAAAGTTGAATCCGTGCAGCGTAATGATTTATTTCGTACAATTTCCATGCCATACTCAACACCTTTGCTGAAAAGGAAAAATACGATTTTATTGCACATGCGTTATGTATCTACCAGTAATAGCACACTATAAGAACAATGTACTTCAGTTATCTCTATAAACGACACTCTTTGAATTTTCGAACGTATTAAAGGAAAAAATATACTGCTTTAGTCAAATGAAACGCCACAATTCGTGTGATTATTGACAAAACAGTGATGAAGAAGATTCTCATATACCAAAACCAATACTAATATTTCTACTTCAAATTAAACAATAAGATTTTTGGAATTCATTTAAATTTTATACAATAAGATTTCGGAAGATACAATAAGATTTATACGTTAGTGGCAACTACTGTTGGAATTACAGTAAATAAATACTAACATAATATTGCAATTATATGTATTAGAATATACCTTAAACTAATAAGATATGTTACTTGCAAATTCTAAATTTTTAATAGAACAATAAAAAGAAATGCGTTCTGTCATACTGCGAAACTATGGGAGATGTCAACTATGACAATTCAATAATAAAACCGAAATAATATGAATGTAACTTGGATAGTTTCAATAGAATATTCATTTGTAGAAAGAACCTTTTCTCTGTCGATTAATTTATTTCCACTGTCTTTTGCTCTTTTCAGTTACTACTCTCATATATTATTTCTATTAATCTGACTTTTGCAAGATTATAAAAGAATTTTCCCTGTAAATTCGGTCCAACAATATTTCTTTCGTGTTTCTTCATCTTCATCGTATTCTTTCAACTTCCAATTTGTTCTTATACTTTCCAAATAATTAATTAGTTTCTTTCTTCTTCATTCATCTCACGTTCCTTCCTTCTCTTTATGATGTTACAAAGAAAATACTTTCTGCACTAATGTATCTTATTGAGTTGGCCTTTCTATGAACTTGCTGGCTGAGTGCATCCTTTCCACTACTGCTCGTTGTAAAACATCTTCGTTTTTTTTTTATCTCTTCACCAATGTTATCTTCTCCATGTTACTTCAGCGCTATATTTCGAAATTCTCTCAATACGTTTCCCTAGCTTTCGTGATGTCCAACCGTTCAAAGCGTACAGTCTAATACTTTATATATACCACTTGACCAGTTTCATCCTTGGTTGAATGCTAACCCATTCTAGTTAGGAGTGAATTTTTCCTTACGGTCACATGGACTAACTATTATCATTGTAGTTTTTTGGTACTTGCATTGATAACTGTTCTCGCATATCTTATTTTGTTAGAGGTCCGTCACCAATACAGGATTAGTCAAAAGTTCTTGGACACCTGCGTAAGTTTGAAAATCGAATGGAAAAGTAAAAAGTGATGATGGGAACACAGGCTTGATGAGGGGCCGCAACTTTTAAGTGTATGTCATTCATGGCTGCCATCTTAAAATCCGCTATTTTGGATTCAAGTCGTTTTTTGAATGGGAAGGGGGTGTATGACACATCAAATAACACTAGCTTGAGCTCAGGAATTTAGCGGTGTAATTTGTTTTTCTATCTTGTACAGTTTAGAAGTTATTAATGTTCAAAGGTGAGAAATTACCTTGATACTGACCCAGTTCTCTGTTTGTTCCAGGTGATCTAAAGTGGGTTTGACACGTGAACAGAAGATCGAAATCATCCTTGTATCAGGGGAACGCAGCTACCGAACAATAGCAGCCGACTACAACAGACGGCACCCAGACAGAGAACCGGTATCGCACAGCACGGTGGCTCAAGTGATCACCAAATTCCTGGACACGGGATCTCTTCAAGATAGGGCACGTAGTCGGCGACCAAAGACTGCCACCAACAAGGAAACTGCAACGGCGGTTGTTGCATCGTTTGTGATAAGTCCTAAACGAAGTACCCGTCGTATGTCCCTAGTATGTACAATAAGCCAATTCTCCGTTGTCCGGATATTGCATGCCAATCAGTGGCATCCTTACTAGCCACACATTCAACATAAACTGAACAAAGATGACCCTGATCACTGGATGGAGTTCTTCATGTGGGCTACTGAACAACACGAACTGGATCCTGCGTTTGCCATACTGTTTAGCGACGAGGGGTAATTCACTTTGAACAGGGAAGTTAATCGACATAATTGTCGATCCTGGTGTGACGCAAATCCGAACTGGGTTGACCCAAGTCGAGAACATAGTCCAGCGAAGGTGATGGTGTGGTGTGGCATATGGGACACCTGCATCATTGGGCCATTTTTATTTATAACAACTTAACTGCACCACAGTATCTGTTGCTGCTGCAGGTCCTTGTATTCCATACCACACTGAACGCTGACGGCATTTTCCCCTCTTATTTTCAGCACAATGGAGCCCCTCCACCCTGTGGACTTTGTGTCCGTGAACAACTGCCAGGAAAGTGGATTGGTCGCCGTGGTTCCGTGGAATAGCCGCCCAGATCCCTGACTTAAAACTCCTTGATTTTATCTATAAGGAGATCTTAAGCAGATAGTGTATGCTGAGACAATCTGTGATTTGAGACACCTGGAGGAACGCATCAAACAAGCCTGTGACCAAATTTCAGGAGACATTCTCCTCCGTGTGCAGTCAGAATGGTTTCGGCGATTACAGTAGTGCATTGCACGGGATGGACAACACGTAGAACTTGGGTTGTAGCCTTCAGTATCAAGGTAATTTCCCACATTTGAACATTAATAACTTCTAAACTACACAAGATAGGAAAAAAAAAAAACAAATTACACCACTAAATTCCTGAGCTCAGGCTAGTGTTATTTCATGTGTCATACACCCCTTCCCATTTAAAAAGATGACTTGAATCCAAAATGGCGGATTTCAAGATGGCGGCTATGAATGACATGCACTCCAAAAGTTGCGGCCCCTCATCAAACCTTTGTTGGCATCATCATTTTTTACTTTTCCCGTTGATTTTCAAACATATGCATGTGTCCAAGGACTTTTGACTCACCCTGTGTTTAAAATATTTACTGAGGCCATGTAATCATTATAATAGTTAGAAATTCCTTGACCATTCTCTTAGATTGATCTCATTAAAAAATAAGATAGCGTTTTCATTGCATACACTAGTAAACCCTTGAAGAAATTCGCTAGTACGTTCTCTACAATTGATTTTTCTTCGCATGTGTTTGTGTTGCTTCTACTACTTCAGTTTTCCTGTATTCGGTTCTTTTTCTTCTTTATCAAGCTCTTCCTCTGCTCCGACAGCATCACTCATTTACGATTCTTCTGGCTGTATAAATCTCTTATTTATTTTTCTAAATCCCAAGCATTCCTTGATGGTTTGTGGCTTTGGCTATACAATCTTGTTAATCTTCGTTTCCAAATCTACGTATACTTTTGTTAGCTTTACTTCCCAGTTCCTGCGGTTACTAATACATAATATTATATCTGTTGAGCCCTTGGAATTTCATTATATCTTTTCATATTTTCTCCATTTGTTTCTCCATTGATTGTTTACCCTTCTGCATTGAAGTATATATATATATATATATATATATATATATATATATATATATATATATATATATATATATATATATATATATACATATATATATATATATGTGTGTGTGTGTGTGTGTGTGCGTGTGTGTGTGTGTGTGTGTTAATTTTCCTTCTACTTTCCTTAGTTTTCCTTCGCTTCAGCTACATTTTTTGGTGCTCTTTATATTTTGCCTATGACGTGCTTTAGTGTATCTAGAAGGATGTGCTCATTTCTTCAACAGTTATTTTATGCCTATATACTATATAATACATTTCACAAATTTTTACTCATCACTTTCTTTACAGTATTGGTTATACTTCTTAAACTTTCTAAGGTCCGTTTTCGGTACATCGTTTTCTTTTTCTTCATTAACCGTCAACGCTTGTGTCAGCTACAGAACATAGTAATTTACATATCTTCTTTGTTTTACCTGCAGGAGGTACTTCTGTTTTCCTTGTACGTTTCGGAAGTAACCGTTCTTAGTACCACCTACCACTACTGTGTGTATTTAGATCCAGGTAGCGGCTAATATGTGAACTAAATAAATTTGTATGCTGAGGGTTGAACCGTTAATTGTACACTTTATCCTTTGGAACTGCTACCGCAAAACCAAACAAGAAACTACATTTTGTTAATCTTGAGTTATTATCTTGCAATTTTAATATTCACACATCAAAAACAAATTTTGCTCAGAAATCAGTAAAAGTACTCATATTTTTTTAAAAAAAAATATTCTCCTCCACAGGACACCGGGGCCTGTGTATTTATGATTTTTATTTCGTACCTTGTTTCAGATCTTGAGAATAGTGCTTGAATTTAAAATATATTTCGAATTTTCTATACCAGTGCATGCCTGATATATATACCATCATATATCATCATATATTAGTTTTGATTTAACCCTTTAACTCGCTATTTTTTCCAACAGACTGACTTTTTTTTTAAATTGTAGGAAACACGAGATTGTTTGAAAAAGAAACTTTAATGCATATAATATGGGGATGTAACGACCTGATTTCGTTACAGTTTGTTTTCGTTTATTATATTTTATTTTGCTTGATTATTTCCTGATCAGTTAAATGGTGTTATAATTTTCCAACGCTAAATAATTAATTTTCATAATATTTCTAGTGTGCTGTTAGTTTCTCTATCTGCACCACATAATAAGAATTGGACTCTATAGACTATGAATTTAATGCCAATTTGTTCTTCTTTTTAAGTATGATTTGTATGATTTTATCTCCGCAACATCTAAAGGATCTGTTATTCAAATCGGCAGGGGAAGCAGCTGAAATATTATTGGATAACCTAACGAGGTTAATCAATCTCATTTTGTGTGGAAGAGTGCCTCAAGATATACGAAAATATTTCTTTGGAGCCACACTTTGTGCACTCCGTAAGAAAGAAGGCGGAATTCGTCCCATAGCTGTAGGTTGCACATTAAGAAGATTGGCTTCTAAGCTCGCATGTTCCAGTGTTTACCAGCAATGTTCTTCCTATGTTCAGCCCAACCAATTAGGGTTCGCAACGAAAGGAGGATGTGAAGCAATTATTCATTCAACTCGAACTTTTATTAAGAACCATGAAAATTCACAGCACGTCATTCTCAAAATAGATTACAAAAATGCCTTTAATACGGTGGAACGGGATATCATGTTAAGGGAAATAAAGCAACAGCTCCCTGCAACCTACCCCTTTTTCTGGCAAATCTATGCTTGTCCGTCAATGCTGTTTTTTGGAGAGAAAACAATACTGTCCCAGGTGGGTTGCCAACAAGGAGATCCCGCTGGTCCAATGCTTTTCAGCTTATCAATCCATCCTATAGTTCGCAAATTATCATCTGAACTAAACTTATTTTATCTGGATAATGGTACTTTGGGTGGTTCCCCACAAGCCGTCTCTCAGGATGTGAATATTTTATTAGCAGAGTCTAAACGCATTGGTTTAAAAGTTAATCCTTCTAAATGTGAACTGTTTTTCACATCTGGACAAGTGGACACCATTATTGTATCACAATTTCAACAGCTTCTTCCTGGACTTCGAACAGTTAATGCGAACCAGTTATTTCTTCTAGGTGCTCCACTGCATGAAACAGGTTACGAAATAGCTTTTAATGAGCACCTAAATCACCTTAAAACTGTTATTGTGCGTTTAAAAATTTTACCATCTCACTTGGCATATTTCTTTCTAAAAAACTGCATGGGTATACCAAAGTTACAATATTTTCTTCGAACTACTCCAACATGGTAAATGCCATCTCTACTTCTCCAAATGGATGCCTGCCTGAAAAGAGCATTAGAGTCTATCGTAAATATATCTATGAATCAAATACAATGGACACAAGCTAGTCTTCCAATTCGATTCGGAGGTTTGAATATCCGCAGAGTCTCCGACCTCAGCCTTCCAGCTTTTGCTTCCTCGTGTTATGGGGTGAGACCACTCATCTCCAACATTCTTAACATTCCCGTTGATGATGTGGTCATTCGTCACTTGATAGAGGCAATTGACGTGTGGAAGTTCTTATTTGGCCAAGACATACCATCCACATTGGAAGTACAGAAAAGCTGGGACAAAATAACCTTAAAATTAATTATTCAACAAGAGTTACTTTTGGATAATGTATTTGATATAGCTCGCTTTAAGGCCTTACAAGAAAAAGAATCTGGCGCATGGTTGCAATCAATTCCATCGAGAAATATTGGAACTTTCATGGATAACAATTCTTTTCGTCTTTGTGTTGCTCTACGCCTTGGCATGAACATGTGTAAAACATTTACATGCATTTGTCGGAAGTAAGTCAATGAAAAGTGTTTGCATCCATTGAGCTGTCCAAAAAGCGCAGGCAGAGTGTCCCGTCACGCTGAATTAAATGATATCCTAAAGCGTGCTTTGGCCAGCATAGACGTGCCTTCAATTTTAGAACCATCAGGTTTATCAAGGAATGATGGGAAAAGACCAGATGGCATCACGTTAATCCCCTGGGAAAATGGGCAATGTCTAGTATGGGATGTCACTTGTGTTGATACTTTTGCAGCTTCTCATATCGTATCAACATCTAAGGAAGCTGGAAGTGCGGCAGAAACAGCGTGCAGACGAAAACATTTAAAATATAAATGCTTAAAAGAAGACCATTTTTTCATTGCCCTTGCTGTTGAAACAATGGGTGTATTCTTCTGAAGCAAGAATGATAATAGAGAGCATAAAGTAAGTGTTTGGAAGAGATTTAATGTTTTAAGAAGGTACAATATTCTTTTTTAATGTTCTATTCGAATTGGAAGTTGCAGAGATCAACCACTTTTGTTTTAACGTTAATCGCTGTAAAGAAAATATAGTAATATATAGCGAGTAGTGGTTATCTTCAATCATTTAGCGTCAGAAGAATATATTCTTATGTGCATTAGAATCTCTCTACTAAAACACGAAGTGGCTGAAATTAGGCATTCTGGTTTTATCGTTGATACTGCAACCGAAAAATGGTAATTTATCTTATTTATCTCAATATATGATAATGTCATATTTTCCGATACCATTTTGCAGTTTATAGTCTGAATGTTGTCTAATTGTTTCATCATTTTCAGTTTCTAATTACTCACGATTTTAATTTTTGCGTTTATATTATCCAATATTAGCGTTGTTATCAATAGGTATTACCTGATGTAGAACTACAACTTTTATCTGCTCATTTCGTTTGTAACTAAGATTCTCCCAAAGTTTCTTTCCGCTTTTTGCTTACTTATAAATGTTTGTATCTTATAATGAATTCATTCATGAATTCCTTTATCTGCTCTTCTGTACAATCAGATCGACTATTATACCATCGAGGAGATGTACACAAACATCAAATTTTTTATCCTTCTACGTATTACATATATTACTGAACTTATTTACAGGAAATTGGGATTTTAAAATACACTTCCAATAACTGCACTGCTCACCATAGTTTACAGGCGGAGACCTGATGGTACAAGCAAAAAATTGTTAATCTTACCACTCTGTGAGGCAAGTGACAATATGACTAAAGCGGATCGAATCTTGAGATGATTAGAAATCTTTGAGTCCACCATGGGTGGTCAGCACGACTGCAAGAGAGCAAGACATCGAGAGGATTAATTATTCTCCGATATGGCAAGTCACACACATCTTTACCATTACGCTACAGCTAATCAACATTGCCTGAAGGCATTAAGAGGTATGACATAAATTGTACGAAACCTTAGAATACGAAAAAGATTTATATGACCAAAAAACCGTCCAAATTTTTTATGGTCAAGTAGAAGAAGAGGTAGATGATGAAAATTTCCAGTATATTATAAAGTGAAATAGTCTAAACCATCAAAGACATGCGAAGGAAAAACGCAACTGGATAAGAGTACAAAATAGCGGATTTTGTCAAGGATATAATGCAATGAAATTATTGACTTCATTTATTAATAGATTTTTATCTGAGAGGAGTATTGCCTTTATCTTACTACTGTTGAATAACCTAAGAAAAAACAGGAAAGTACACAGTGATCAGAGAACCATTAGCATTATTTCTCACACTGGAAAAATTATTGCACGCATACTGAACAGGCAGCTGGAAAGTTGGACACAAGAGATGTTCAACGAAATCTAATTTAGATTCCGAAAAAAAGGCACCAGAGATGCTACTCGGTTGATGAGAATTTTATCAGAACAAATTCTTAAAATAAGAGAAGAGTTATATTCTGCTTTATGAAACATCGGAAAGTTTCGACTTGGTCAACCGCGGTAAACTTTTGAGAATAAGCAACTAAATCAGGGTAATTAAATCAACAACCCATTCTCAATCTGTACGTAGGGAAACGAGTGAAGTTGCGCTTGAATCAAGTGGAAACTAATAGCGTGGAGAATGAAAGAGGACTCAGGCAAGGATGTATTATGTCATCCCACTTATTCAATATTTACAGAGAACTCTTAAAGAAGGAAACACTAATGGAAGATATTTCAAAGTTGGACACTGTATTATTAACAAGAACAGGTGAATCAATGCTAAGTATATTATAGGTAGAGCGAAAGAAGAACTAAAGAAGATCATTGACGAAATAGTTTACATTCGAAAACAATATGAAATTCAAACCAGATTCCAATTTCGAATTTTAAAGAATTCCGCCCCACGAGAACGCCCTTATGGACCAGAGTAGAACAAAGAGGACTTGCAGCGGTTGATAACCCGGACGTAGTTTGAAGAGAGACAATTATTTACCAAGAAGGTGAGGTCAAAATTGCTGTAGCCGAAAAGGCATTAAAAAATTTAAGTTCATTCCCTACTAACTATATTATTATCGAAATAAAGAAGTTGATCAGATGCTATATATGGAGTATCGGACTATCGTTAGGAGACTTAGACATTACATAAATTAAACCAAAATGCTTAGAGAACTTCGAAACAGGGTGTTAAAAAAAGACGGAAAGATAAAATGGCGGGAATCAGTAATAAAAAGTAATTAAAATGAATAGGAGAGAAGAGAGCAATAATAGACAAACTAATTGGATTTCACATATCCTGCAAAGAAATTACATAAATATAGGAGAAATGCGAGCGGTATGAAGGAGGAATAGACAACTGGTCGATGATCTGAAAAATAGAACAAAACATTGTTGGTTAGAAAAGAAAGCTGAAAATCCTAAACCTAAAAAAATGTCAGCAGTAAGAGGAATTGTGAATAAGTAGAATGCTTAATATTATTATTATTATTAATAATAATAATAATAATAATAATAATAATAATAATAATAATAATAATAATAAGAATAAGAAGAAGAAGAAGAAGAAGAAGTTAGAAAATATGCTGTGAAACTATTAAAGTAACTATTTCTCTAAAAAATAATTTCATGCTTTGTATGTTTTAATTGTAAAGCCTTTACCTAAAGAGTAGATTGTCAAACATGTAGAGAGGTAGGGATAAGGGATGAAATGCATCTTCCTTCATTATTTTGGTACCCTACTTGATAAGTTTTCTGGCAATTGATCTTTATTTGCATTACCAATGCGCCTGCTTCCTTCAAATACGTATCGGAGGTATATTCAATCATTTTCACAATTTTGCCTTTCTTTTCCTCATTGACTGATTTAATTCTCAAACATACGGTGCACTGAGAAAACAATTGCATGGAACGTACGTAAAATCGTATGATACATATGTAAATCCTGCAGGTTTTGTACTTAATGTACAGCAAACGTAAAACTGAAAGCTCGTATTTTATAATACTTTCTATATAAGTGTTCCGTCTTACGTAATTTCCGTATGAAACAATATAGGCAGTCAGGATCTCACATACGAATTGACATATGAAACACATAGCTGACGAAGGTAACATACATATACGTATCTTATATATAAAAGAGAACGTACAAAATCCTTTGTTCCCTCATCACGCTAATACGGCTGAACCAATTTCTTTTATTTTTGGGGGGTTATTAGGATTTGGACCCTAGATGGTTTTTATCATATCACTTTAATTTTTAATTACCAGTGTCTTGAGATAATTGACCATTCAAGTGTCCATAACGTACAAATCCTTTGTTAGTTATTCATCATAGGTAAAAATAAACGTATTTATATGCAACCCGCATGACCGTGTCACTCGGCGGGTTAACATAAATGACAGGCGCTATAATGTTAACATTTACTGCAATCACTTGAAAGCGAAAAAGTAAAAATTATCTAAGTAACAAAGTTTATTGCGTTCCGGTGTGACCGCAGCGAAGCGGGGCGGGTTAACATAAATGACAGGCGATATAATGTTAACATTTACTGCAATCTTCTATGGTTTTTATCATATCACTTGAAAGCGAAAAAGTAAAAATTATCTAAGTAACAAAGTTTATTGCGTTCCGGGGTGACCGCAGCGAAGCGGGGTGAACGCTGCTAGTATACTATAAGGAAGACTGTTAGATATCAGGCATCCTGCAACGGCACGAAGTAACATCTAAGGGCAGTGCCTATGTAGTATACGGATAACGCATGCTCCGTAATGATTTCTGTACCTAGTTAGTAAGCAAGAAGATTTCGTATATTTGTACAATATACGGCTGTCAGAAGAACGGATTTTTATCAGTGTGTTTGATTTGTTTTATAATTTTCTTGAACTTATTATATTCCTACTAATTAAACAAGCATTAAATGTTGAGTATCAAATACAACTCTGATTATATATATGCTGTAATACTTGAGATACCTTGCAATTGCTGGTAAGGCCGAGTGACAAACTCCACATGCTCCAAATCGTGTGTTAAGAAGGTCAGGCGAATTTAATGTTGTAACGTCACCACTCATGCATTGCAATTTTGGTAATTTCCTAACCTAATGCGGAAAAAATAATGTTGATTTTTTATTCTGCACTAAATTATCTTATAACGTACTATAAAAAATGTGTAATATTTAAATATTTTAGTAGTAGAGAAACACTAGTAATAATTCAAAAGTGAATATTGATTATTATAACTATTTAATGGAGAAATATACTAAATTCATTAATGATTTATAAGTAATAGAGACGCAAATTTCACAAGTACCAAAAATTGTGCATTAGGGCTAAAAGTAGATGAAAATTATACTTTCTAACACTTTATGCTCCAAAAAGATTTGTTTAATTATAAGGTAACTATATCGATAAATTATTTTGCAATGTACTTTGAAGTCCTACGTTTCGGATTCTGTGTATTTTATAGCATATCACGATAATAGTTGATATAATACACGGCATAAAGCATGCAATCTTTTCCCAAGATTAGTTATCTTAATACTGTGTTTACTACAAAGAAAATACAAACATTCGATTATTCTATGTTTCTTTGGTAATTATTAATTTTCGAGAATATCACCCAATAAAGATAAGCTAAATAAAACATTGTATTATACTTATAATAGACAATGTTCGGAAAGAATGCCAAAGGAACTTTGCAAAATCATATTTGACTCGCAAATGTGAAATAATATAAAGTGAAACCTGCCAACTTGGCCATCTCTCTAAGTCGGCCACCTGCTTATCTTGGCCTAGTTCGTCTTGAACCTGCATTTTCCCATAAGACATTCGTTACTTCTTACTCTATAAGTTGGCCACCTGTCTATCTTGGAAGTTGGCCACACTGAAGCAATGTTTACCCTATGATGATAATGATAAATTTACCTGCGTATCTTGGCCACGAAAAATACAGTTTTGTTATTTTTCTTAACTCATTCGAATTCCCATATGAGAGGCAGATTCTGTATTTGTGACTGGACACAAAGAAGCATAGATTCTCACGATTTGTTTTGGAAGTCAATGGTGAGAACACTACCCTCATAAAAGGGTGGTGAAGGAAGATGTGAGTAAGAAAAAGCACGTACAGGAATTCAGGAAATGGTTGTACGTATTTGTTTACCCTGTCTGTTTTGGTAAAACCATTAGCTATATCGGCTCCTTTCGTCAGTGGGAAGCTTTAGTAATTCCGGAAAACTCTCAAGGTTAAACCTCAATTGTCATTTATTGGCACGTGATTGTATGTCAAAAGGTAGCGGAGGTTTTGAGATATGAATTCCTTCAAGATTTTTTCAAAACATCTTTCGCTCCGAGGGAAACACTTCTAGCTCATTAACAAGAGGTAGTTAACTACAATTTTAGAATGGGCATATCTGTCAAAAAGAATAAAGCAAATATGTCTAGAATGAACCACCATTCAGTAACAATTAAAAAGAAGTAATATAAATTGCATATGAATTTCTCAATTTATAACTTAGCTTTTCTTGTTTTCAATCTGAATAACTCAGTGTGCTATAATATCAATTTCAATAAACTGCGTACATACACTTCTATTTCATGGTTGTTTGTGTTATTCTGTTTTCAATCCGAATAATCCAATGTACCAGACTAGCTTTCAGGAAGAGAAAGGTATGCATATATATTAAACATACTATCAAGAGTGCCGATTCTGGGGGGACTGAGGGGGCCCGGGTCCCCCAAAGCTCATGTGGGCCATATTTTATTTATGAGTATACAATATTTGGTGTAATGTGAGTGCAATTTGTCTTAAAATCTTCATATATATATATACCTTCTGCATCTGAATGCCCCACCCGAAATTTACAGAGAAATCAGCGCTCTTGCATACTATAGTAATATTTTGTAGTACTCTATATTTATTATGATTACTCTATATACATTATTTATAAGTAGCTGTCGTGCCACTGGTTACTAAAATTTTACAATCAAGTAATACTAGAAATCCTATTCTAAAAATACACAAATCACACTTATTTCTGTAAGTTGGCCACCTGTCTAAGTTGGCCAGTTTTCGATGGAACTGATGGTGGCCAACATAGATAGATTTCACTGTATATATATATATATATATATATATATATATATATATATATATATATATAGATAGATAGATAGATAGATAGATAGATAGATAGATAGTAGATAGGTAGGTAGGTAGATAGATAGATAGATAGATATAGATATAGTTTGACTGGTAATTCGATGGATTCCGGATATTCCAGACGTACTTTGGAACATTTTCACTTACATGAAACCGGGGTCGAAAATCAATACTTTCTGAGTAATTTGCTCATGTATGATTTTTGACATTTGCCGTCTAATGAGAGGTGCGCGTGAAAGCTTTGCCCTGACCCAGTTCTGCATATTGTAGAGCGCTGACATTTAACATGTGTAATCCTGCGTACGAATGTAGGTCATGTAGTAATGTACACCTCGTAACTCTGCACCGTTGCAATGTTATAGGTTCGAACCTGAAGTGAGGTGTAGTGGTCCAAAATATATTCAGAAACTAGCTATTCATAAATTATTATTATTATTAGCAGAAGTAGTAGTAGTAGTAGTAGTAGTATGTTCTGTTAGTTTGATTACTATTTTATTTTACGGCATTCTGTAATGAGTTTACGAATTTAATTTCTTATTTCTTATCAACTGAAGCATGGTGGAAATTTGCTGGCTCACCAAGTAAATTTCCCAGATACTTCTGTTGACGCAATCGTCCGGTGAGTGAACCTTTGTATTTTTATTTGGCTTAAATTTCTCTAAATTTGTGAAATAATACTTGAATCCTGATATCTAGTTATTGTAAATTGAGTTATTGAAAATGAAATGAAATTTTTGATTTTTATGTCCCAGGATTATGCTGACTAGACTAAAGGAGCCGGTGATGATGAGAAATGAATGAAATGGTGGAATGAAAAAAGTGGAAGGAAACGAGAGAACCCCGAGGAAACCGATGCACGTGGTGTTTGAAGTTGAGTTATTATAAAGAAAGAAAAACGTAAGGGTGTTGTATGTCATACATTTTGATATATAATAATAATTATAATTATTATTTGTCTGTTGTTTTAGGCTGACGCCATTATTGCTAAAAGGACTATTGTGTTCTGATTTGATGTGAAAATGCCTGTACAAATAATTGACTCAAAATATTGGATAGACAGGTAAGGGTTAACAAGTGTTTGATTAAATTTCAAAGATTTCGAAGCTACGAATTTGTTTCCTGTTAGTTATTTTTGGTAACAAATAAATATTTATGACTGCTAGTTACAAACTTCTAACATTTACAAAATTAGAAGCAATACCCCCCCCCCAGTGCCATTATCAAAGTTATATGTATATTTCATTTAGTACCAGAAAGCTAAAGTTCGATTATTTGGGAAGGTTTCCTACTCACCCAGCTGTACGGATATTTCGTCTCTATAGTCTTACAACATGCTTTCTAATACATTTTGGATTTACTCAATTTGTCTTCGGTGGGTTGTGACGATGGGGACTGAACATTGTTACATATAATAGATTGCGTCAACTCACTCTCGTATGTTTGTGTTTCTGGTTTTTAATCGAAGTAAGTCTGGGGCACGTAGTCTTATGTAACTACTTGTATCTGCTTGTTAGTGAAAGAAACCTGTTTGTTTTTGGTGATATCTATTGGATTTTAAACAGGAGTAGATTACTGGCTTGTAGGCTTGAACTTGCGCATAGAGGTAGGTTCTATTATTTAATAGGAGAAAAAAGAGCATTACGAAGTTCATTTACTTGTTTTGTAAAAATTATTTGTAATAATTCATAATGTCCGAATCAGAGGAAGATAAAGATTTGCACCTTACTCATTCCAGGGAGGTATGAGGTTCGAAACCCGATTCGAAATCACAAGTTACTCAAACCGATTGTGTATGAGAAAGTGACAGTGGGACTCTTGAACGTAAAACAGGCGGACAAACTCCACCTCAAACAAACGAAGGTCCTGGTTTGATTCCTCATAGGAAATTAGAACAAACCGTACAATTGAAGCTTATTGATACGTATGTGAATAAAGTTCCGATATGCAATGGTACAACGCCCGACTAATTGTATGTCTTTTTGGTTCAATTCATTGTATTTGACGAGTTAGATATTTTTCCTTTGGAATGTTTAATGTTGGCAGTGAGATCAAAGTTGATAAAACCTCTTAGTGACATTTTTACTGAATCCTGTTCTTTAGTTAATGTTTGGGATCCTGAGTATAGGCACATTGTTTTTCAGTTAATTTATGATTGTGCTCAGCATCAACTGATGGTTAATAACTATTATCGTCCCTAAGTTCCACGTGAACGTATTAAGAATTACGTAAGGAGGGCGTGTACTAATGTCAAAATTTTCGATCTTACAGTTGATGAAAAAAAGTATATTGCGTGTATTGCTTCTGGTGTTAACCCGAATGTTATGGAGAAAGTGTTCTATTCTGGAATTCTTAAATCTATGAGGGACGTTGAACAATTATTGGAACAGTATATGAAGCACAAACTCCATTTGCTGCCATTCATTAATGCGTCTCAATACACATCGTCTTTTACGAGAACTGCTATCGATAGTGCTTCCCCCTCCCTTCATAAGTCTAGATCGGGAGGACAACATTATTTCCCTCTAAAAGAATTTACAATTTTTCACAATAGAAACAGTGCTGCGCGCTTGCCTTCGTCTTCCTCCAATTTAATCAATACAGAATTGGGCTCATACAATGCTGAAGGCCAGGGACGTTTCAGTAACATTTCCCAAGAGACTAATAAAGGTGCATATGTTTTGCTTAAGCTGTTTAATAGACAATATCATGCTTGTATGTTCTCAGCTTCTTCTATAAATTTAATAATTAATGAAGTGTTTCATTTTCTACAAACAAAAATGAACATACACATTACTCCTAAAACATTCAAAGGAAGAGCAGTTAATAATAGGAAACTTGTGTTAGACAAATGTGTACGATTTCGTTTTAAACTACGAAACAAGCTTATTAGTATACACTTTTCTGTCTATCCCGAACTTGAATTTCCTGTTTTATTTTGTTTGAAATTTTTGAATGATGCGCAGTGCTACATGGACTTTAAGTGTAAATCTTTGAAACTTCAGCTTTATCAAATGTCTATCCACTACTTACTGGAATTTCATCTCAACCCCCTCACCCCCTCTGGATCTTTTTCTAACTTGGATACTTGTCTTTTCGATTCTACTTGCAGGAAGTCTGTTGATGAAGAGCACCCAGTACACTGTTTTGGGAATCCTGTTACCTCAGATATTTCCTGGCTGTTCGAACGTTTAACAATACAGTCGATCTTCGATCTAAGGATATAACTGTTCTTTATTTTGTTGCTGTGGCACAGCAGAAGGATTCATCATCTTGGCATATTTCTGGAATCTGGATTCCTGCCGTGTCTGGTGAGGTATAGGTCCAGGTAAGATACGCCACTGACATGCAAAATCAAAGGTGAGGTCTTCTTATCTTAATTACTCTACGAATCGGCAGTCCACAGGTTCAGCGAGTGCTTATTACTTGCCAACCAGAAGTGAACGTTCATTTACAAGAAGACAAAATTTCAGCTTTTTTCCTATAAACTTGTTTCTGCTGGATGTTCAACCAGTGAATTTGAAATGTACTGTTGTAGTTTAGATAATGCAGCCACTTTGGATAGTAGTATTGATATAAATAGTATTATAAAAGGTGTGAATAAAAAGTTGCTTATAGCAAATCCTACATTAAGTTTGTTTGTTCAATATGTGTGTGCAGGCCCGTGCTGGGATGCTAACGAGGGCGGTGGACAAGTCTACCAAAAGGGCGCCCATACAAAGATGCATACGTATTATATATATATGTGTGTGTGGTGTAATTTAATCAATGTAGTAAACGCCGGGAGGTGATTTCTGTCCCCAACATAAAACGAAAACGAAAAGTATATACCAACCTACGTGTAGAAATGCCTCAGAGCTATGACCACCCGAAAAGTTTCGAAAAAGTGCAAAAACAACCATCTGAAGAATAAAATGTCCGATTGGAATCGGACAAAAGGGAATGTCTATTATTTTTAGCCGTAGATTGAATTCATGTACAGTCGGATGTAGTACAAGGGCTTTGAAAGGATGACTCCCAAAGATAGTGGAGTATTCCTTCGAGTATTTTATCAAACGTTGAATAAGGAAAATGAATAATAATTCAGTACAATATTTCAACAATCAAAAATAATAGTACATCGTTCAAATTACAACACTTAGAATTCGAAAGAAAGAGAGATACACATGTGTGATTGATCTATTTTGTCTCAGCAAAGAATAAACTCTCGGAAGAAGAATTTAAATGGAAAGAAGTCTTGAACATATCACAGTTATATATTCTAGGCTAATGGTAGCGGATGAAAAATGAATAGCTTCCTGTCCAAGTTAAGAGTGTGTGAAAATGGAAAAATAACTTTGATCGAGATTAGGTTTATAACGACTGTGCAGAAGACAATCAGGTGGCAAATATCATGTATGATGAACGGGAGTACAAAGGATTCTTCACGTGACAACAGTGACTCCCAAAAATTATGTGAATACAATTTGGGCAAAATTAAGCTGCATTAGAAGATTTCTTCCTCGTAATACTCACAGAAGCAATGAAACTTCGACGAAACACAAGCTGTTCGCGAGTTGCACAATGATACAAAGAAATGCAGTTTCAAACTACCGATTTATTTTGTTTCGGCCAAAGTAGGATAACTGTGAAATACTCAGAGGTACCTTGCAGTATTTGTGCAATGCAGTATGTGTACACGAGACAGCTGTGAGGAACAACAGTTCACAGTCTGATACTGTCAACGTTGACCGCATTGCAAAGATGACATCGGCGAAGGAAATTTTTCCGTGTGCGGTCAAGCACACCTGTAATTTCGGGAATGACTGCCGCAACTATATTAACTCGAGCAACAAGTTCTTCGGCTGTCGTGGCTGAAAAAGTGTTTCATACTCCCTCCCCCCCTCAAAAAAAAAGAAATCAAAAGGCGTGAGGTATGGTGAACGGAGTGGTCATAACAGAGGTCCTTCTCTCCCAATCTGACGATCTGGGAATGTTTCATTTAGATAGGTCTGCATATTCCTATCAAAATGTGCAGGTGCTCTATCATGCTGGGATCACATCTGATGTCTTATGTTCAAGGCCACGTGTTCTAACAATTTTGGGAGAACATTACGTTAAAATAAAAGATGGTTACTCCTACACAGGCGGGTCGGTAATAAATGCAGTCCTACCACAAAATTATCCACCATACCTCACCGCACGCTCACAATAAATCTCTGCTGCTGATCGTTCAACAGAGTGGCACGTGGATTTTTACACCCAACACATGGCTACTGTTAGATTCAGAGCCGTCTCTGATCACTCCCAGTACCCTGTATTCAAATTCAACTGCCTACATGGTGCGATTTCCTCCGATTTCACGTAGGAGAAATTGAAAAGACTACCTCTCTGGAGGCGTGAAAAAATACAGGGAAAGTTACTCTCCTTTGAGGGCGACGGTCACGATATAAACGCGTCACCTATAGGCTATTTCCTCTTGTCTCTCCATAAATAAGATGCATATCGGCCAGCTCGTGGACAGGGTAATCTGCCATTGCGCAGGCATATATATATATATATTAGCACAATCAATTTTGCTTAAACACCGATGTCTACACTTTTTCACGACCGAGATCGACACAACCCTTTATCGTTGAATGCAACACTTCTTATCCTGTTATCCTATCTATCCTATCCTATCTAACACTTTTATACGTAACACCAGAGCATCGGACTATGTATATCACTCACCAGTTGCGTAGATGCGTACTACAACATAGTCACGCTAATTGACGCCATTCTACAACAAAACTGTAAGACAGCCTTTTGCGAGCCACTCACAATTGGCACACAAGGGACGATATTTCCGTAGTGTGCGACTAAAGCATCATGCCCTTAGTGAAAGTACTATGAACTACGTACGTGCTGCTATGTGTACGCAAAAGTGCCACATTCTCTTTCTTCCGTGTAGGTATTCCATCCAGCTCCAACGTACATTAGAGCATCGAAAAAAGATTTTTCCCCTTTTTTGAACGTAATTCCTACGAGCTTTCTTCTAAAAAATTTCTCCAAGCAGTGACAAAATCAAAATGTAAGTGAGCTACACGAGGATGCTATTTTGTATATTCACACTAGCAATGTAATTTTGCATAGGTTAGTGGTAAGGGGCGGTTTGCCAACTTGAAGGGAAAGGAAAAGCTCTTCGAAAGTATCCCTGGAAGAAGATTCATTTTACGGATAAATCAAGTATACTGTCCCAGCGCATTTCTTTGTATCATTATGCAATGTGTCAATATGTCGTATTTTTGTCCATTTTTGTTGCTTCTGTGCAGAGAAGTATCCTATTCAACGGGATTACACATTACGGCGAGGAAACCCTTTATCGCAGCTTACTTTTGCCCAATATATATTCATGCAATGTTTGGGAATCCCTGTGTCATATGGAGAATCCCTTGTACATTTGTTCATCACATATGATTTTTGCATTTTTGGATACTGCATGTTATGTTTCTTTACATGTCGCTTGACTGTCCTACGCACAATCGTTTTAAACCTAATCTGAATCAGAGTTATTTTCCCATTTTCACACTCGTAACTTGGACAGAAAGCGGTTCATTTATCATCCGTCATCATTAGCCTAGAAGATTTAATTCTGATACGTTAAAGACTTCGTTTCATTTAAATTCTTCCTCCGAGAGTTTATTCTGCACTGAAGCAAAATAGATCACTCACACATGCGCATCTGTCTTTCTTTCGAATTCTAAGTGTTCTTGTAACTTGAAAGATGTACTATTATTTCTAATTGTTGAAATCTTATACTTGATTGTTGTTCATTTCCCTCATTCAACGTTTCATAAAATACTCGAAGGAATATTCCATTTTCTTTGGGAGTCATCCTTGTGCCACCACTGCACTATATCCGATTGTGCACTAATAGAATATATGACTAAAAATTATGGACATTCTCTTTTACTCAATTTCGATCCGATGTTTAGGCCTAGTTCTCGAGTTATGGCTGTTTTTATACTTTTTCGACAAATTGTCGGGTGATCAATGTGCCGAAAGGAGGCATTTTTATGCCCAGTTTGGTATATACTTTTCGTTTTATCTCGCTGTCAGGAATCACCTCCCGACGTTTGTTATATTAATTAAGTTACACCCTGTATATATAGAGGCCCCATTTTATGTATTAAATAGCTAAACTATGAAAATGTCTTTACTAGAGAAAAATTTTCTAGTTCTTGTAATACTTTTTTTTTGTCAAAGAAAATGAAGCTAAATATAGTAGTAGTGGTAGGCGTTGGCGCGAATGACTCATCCTCACTCTCTTTCATGACCGGGGTGAAAGGTCAATGACCTGGCCCGGGGTCAATGACCTAGGGGTACTTTGGCCCACCCCTTAAATTTTGGAAATTGCCCAATTTAAACATTTGGTATTATAGTACCGGATCCTAACATGTATTATGATAAATTTGGGTGGTTCACCTCGTTCCCTTCTAGGGGTACAAAATTGTCAAAATATAAACGTAAGCATTACGTTATACCACGTGTTTGGTTTTTGGTGATTTTATCCCCTTTGATGAGGTGTTATTATCCTATATAGTTATATGGGCGTATACAGGGGTCCATTACCTTTCATAAGACATGGGTATATTAATGCACCCCTTGAAAAATTTGGGAGGGGTACCTTGGCCCACCCCTTAAATTTTGGAAATTGCCCAATTTAAACATTTGGTATTATAGTACTGGACCCTAACATGTATTATGATAAATTTGGGTGGTCCACCTCGTTCCCTTCTAGGGGTACAAAATTGCCAAAATATAAACGTAAGCATTACGTTGTACCACGTGTTTGGTTTTTGACCTAATTTATTCCTTTGGATGAGGTCCTATTACCTTATATGGTAATGTATAGGTGTTCATTCCCTATCATAAGACATAGGTACATTGATGCACCCCGGGAGGGGATTCGGTATCATAGTACATGACTCAACATGTATTATGATAAATTTGGGTGGTCCACATCGTTCTCTTTTAGGGGTACAAAATTGCTAAAATATAAACATAAGCAATATGTTGTACCATGTGTTTGGTTTTTGGCCCAATTTCTTCCCTTTGATGAGGTTCTATTACCTTATATGGTTATATGGTAATGTATATGGGTTCATTTCCTATCATAAGACATGGGTACATTGACGCACCCTTTAAAAATTTGGGAGGGGTATCTTGGCTCATCCACTCGGTTTTAGAAATTGTTTAATATAAGCATTTGGTATTATAGTACAGGTCTCCAATATGTACCACTATAAAATTGGATGGTCCACATCGTTACCTTTTCATAGGTAAAGAACTACCAAAAAATCAAATTTTGGAGGTTATTGACCCCTATTTAGCATGTTATATGGGTATGTACAGAGATTTATTACCTTTATATGTTTATGTTCCCTTTTAAATTGGGGAATTATCAAATAACAAAATTCGGTAAACGTTTTCTAGGACCCATTGGTGTTCCTCTTATGGCCAAATATTCAAAATTTAAAGGTTATTGACCGGCTTTATTATTGAATAAGTACAGGATTTATTACTTTTTTTTCATAAGACACAGGTGTTTTTGTGTACCAATCTTAAATTTTGGAAGGGGTACATTTCTTATTGTCGTATCAATAATTGGTAATTGGATAGTATTTCATTCATTGGGTAAATCATTAGGATCACGTGATCGGTTATTGACCTATGATGGGATTAGGAGTCCAGGACATTGGTACATTGAAACTTTGTAGGATAATTTGATAATGTGTCATTGGTTTCGATTATTCCCGCCAAATATAAACGTAAGCAAGACGTTGTACCACGTGATTGTTCTTGATGAGGTAGTGTACAGGGATTCATTTCCTTTGTTGTGGTACTTCTTAAGTTTGAGTACACACACACACACTTCTAGAAAACAGTTGGTTCTACTCAGGTAAACAATTGACGGACATTATTGACCTTATTGAACATATAATGATATGATTAACTCTAAGGTATATCAAGAGAAGTATTCTTTAAATTTGGGAATGGTGATAAACAGAATTTTAACATAAGGTGTGAAATTTGAAACAATACATTGAACTTTAGTCACAGCTCATAGTCTAAGATCATTGGTGGTGATTGATTTGAAATCTGATAGCTAACCTTATTGAATCTTATGATTCATAGACGAAAGGCAATACATGCTACAACAGTTAAAAATTTAATCATAGGGTGATGTAATCTGACACTAGCAAAGTTATTGTTAATGCAATTTGATTGGATGATCACTATCTTTCCTGCAATCTGATTGGTTGATCACTATCTTTCGTGCAATCTGATAGGTTGATGATTTTCAAATCTTTGCTGTATTCAGTTTTAAGTTTTGTTTAACATTTAAAAATCTTTTTTTCGTTCAACATTTTGCACTCACTGATAAATATGATCAAAACCGTTTATTTGTTAATCGAATAGTTAAAAACCGGATAAAGTTTGACGGTTAACCGTGAAACGTAAAATTTTTTTAGTTTGAAATTTTTTTGCTTGAAATTTTTTGTTTGAAACTTTTCGTTTAAAATTTTTGTTTGAAAAATTTTTGTTTGAAAATTTTCTTTGAAATTTTTTTGTTTGTAAATTTTTGTTTCAAAATTTTTTTGTTTAAAATTTTTTCGTTTGAAATTTTTCGTTTCCAAAATTTTTTCCTGTTTAAAAATTTTTGTTTGAACAGTTTTGTTTGGAAAATTTTGTTTCAAATTTTTTTTGAAAATTTTTGTTTGAAATTTTTTTGAAATTTTTGTTTGACATTTTAAAAGTTTGTGCACTCATTAGTAAAGAACTGGAACTGTTTAGAACTAAAACCTCTGGCAACATTGTGGTGCACGTCAGAACATGATCATGCAACGTCATCAGTTTTGCATCATATATAAGTATCGTTCGCGTTAGTATTCATGATAACGTCATCATGGCTACTTGTCTGCAGTTTCTAAACACGCGTGATGTGATGAAATCATTTACCAAAATTACCGATTTACAACAGAATGTACCTTATAGAATCTTAGCTAGCCAAATGATCCCTACAAAGTTTGGATTAAGAATCGTAGTGAAGCTTGAAAATGATAAGAATATAATTTTACCAGCAAGATATTTACCCATGGAGGCATCAAAACAAGAAGAACTGCTGCGTTTCTTAAATACTGGATCTGTATCTTTATGTTACAAAGGATTCTTGGGTCGAAGTCATCAGTTTGAATTTAGTACACAGCCAGATTCGTCAGCCATTGTGATGAAATCATGAATCAGCACATTTCTTTCCAATGACGTCAGCCGTAGTTGTATGAATTTGGTTGGTCGGCATGACGTCAGCAACTGTGATGAAATCATAAATTCAAACGTCAGCACATTCCTTACCAATGACGTCAGCTATAACTATAAACCAGCAAATACAGTGTCATCCCACGAAATCATTTGAGCAAGTGCTTTTCAGGAGGAAAGATGTGTACTTCTAACGATAAAGAGTTCATCTTCGCAAGCTATTATCCAATAAATATATTTCAAACAAAACATGTGATGATTGGTATCAGTGCTAAAACATTTGACCCAGTGATTCGATTGGGCAAAGCAGAACAATTTGGTGTACAACTGACCTGTGAAGAATGGCAAATATTATGTTCACGAATCGACCAAATGAACGATTATTTTCATGATGAGCTAAATGTGACCATAGTCAAATCATTAGGCTCAAATCATGAAGTGGTGCTGCGTACAGTCCTCGAAGAGAAGATGGTGCTGTTACGTAAAAATAGTACATTTCATGTCCCTCGCAATATGGTGTATCTAACACAAACGGAATGGAACAAATTTATCAGCGTATTTCAGTGTGTGAAACATGCAGTGGAAGTGTGCAACAAAACAAGTATATTCCTGAAAAAGTACTATTTTGAAAAATGTGTTATGCATATTGTACAACATGTATCTAGATATTGTGATGGTTGTCAACATCGTTCGTGGGTGCATAACTGTATTGATAAACAGTTTATTTGTGATCAAATGGACATTGAGTTTCCACCAATTGATATCGCAATAGACCTTAAAAGACTTCAACTGGAATTAAAATTATATGCTAAAGACAAACTAGTGCAAGAAGTTCAAAATACATTGTATCGACAATATCCAGAACCACTATCTGGTATGGATGTATGTGGAGTGTAATAAAATGATCCATTTCAATGAATTGTGTTTTTTCATTTCAAGTACAACCCCAGGTTCTGACGTGTACTATTGCACCACAATGTTGTCAAAGGTTTTTGTTCTAAACAGTTCCAGTTCTTTACTAATAAGTGCACAAACTTTTAAAAATGTCAACTCAAACTTTGAAAACAAAAATTTAGAACAAAAATCTTTGAAACAAAATTTTGAAACGAAAAAAAAATTCAAACAAAAAATTTCAAACGAAAAAAATTCAAACAAAATTTTGAAGCGAAAAAATTTCAAACAAAATTTTGAAACAAAAAATTTCAAACAAAAAATTTGGAAACGAAAAATTTCAAACAAAAAATTTTAAACAAAATTTTCGAACAAAAATTTTTCAAATAAAAATTTCAAACGAAAAGTTTCAAACAAAATTTTGAAACAAACAAAAATTTCGAAACAAAAAAATTTAAACAAAAAATTTGGAAACGAAAAAATGTCAAACCAAAGTTTCAAATTTTTTAAATGTTAAAACAAAACTGAATGCAGAAAAAGATTTAAAACTCATCAACCTATCAGATTGCACGAAAGATAGTGATCAACCAATCAGATTGCAGGAAAGATAGTGATCATCCAATCAAATTGCATTAACAATAACTTTGCTAGTGTCAGATTACATCACCTTATGATTAAATTTTAAACTGTTGTAGCATGTATTGCTTTTCGTCTATGAATCATAAGATTCAATAAGGTTAGCTATCAGATTTCAAATCAATCACCACCAATGATCTTAGACTATGAGCTGTGACTAAAGTTCAATGTATTGTTTCAAATTTCACACCTTATGTTAAAATTCTGTTTATCACCATTCCCAAATTTAAAGAATACTTCTCTTGATATACCTAAGTCTTAGAGTTAATCATATCATTATATGTTCAATAAGGTCAATAATGTACTATGATACCGAATCCCCTCCCGGGGTGCATCAATGTACCTATGTCTTATGATAGGGAATGAACACCTATACATTACCATATAAGGTAATAGGACCTCATCCAAAGGAATAAATTAGGTCAAAAACCAAACACGTGGTACAACGTAATGCTTACGTTTATATTTTGGCAATTTTGTACCCCTAGAAGGGAACGAGGTGGACCACCCAAATTTATCATAATACATGTTAGGGTCCAGTACTATAATACCAAATGTTTAAATTGGGCAATTTCCAAAATTTAAGGGGTGGGCCAAAGTACCCCTCCCAAATTTTTAAAGGAGTGTACAAACATACCCATATCTTATGAAATGTAATGAACTCCTATATATGACCATATAATTATATAGGATAATAGCACCTCATCACAGGAAATAAAATCGACAAAAAAAACAAACACGTGGTACTACGTATTGCTTACGTTTATATTTTGACAATTTTGTACCCCTAGAAGGGAACGAGGTGGACCACCCAAATTTATCATAATACATGTTAGGGTCCAGTACTATAATACCAAATGTTTAAATTGGGCAATTTCCAAAATTTAAGGGGTGGGCCAAAGTATCCCTCCCGGTGCACAAATGTACCTATGTCTTATGATAGGGAATAGACCCCTATACATAACCATATAACCATATAAGGTAATAGACCCTCATCCAAGAGGATAAATTGGGCCAAAAGACCAAACACGTGGTACAACGTAATGCTTACGTTTATATTTTGACAATTTTGTACCCCTAGAAGGGAACGAGGTGGACCACCCAAATTTATCATAATACATGTTAGGGTCCAGTACTATAATACCAAATGTTTAAATTGGGCAATTTCCAAAATTTAAGGGGTGGGCCAAGGTACCCCTCCCAAATTTTTCAAGGGGTGCATTAATATACCCATGTCTTATGAAAGGTAATGGACCCCTGTATACGCCCATATAACTATATAGGATAATAACACCTCATCAAAGGGGATAAAATCACCAAAAACCAAACACGTGGTATAACGTAATGCTTACGTTTATATTTTGACAATTTTGTACCCCTAGAAAGGAACGAGGTGGACCACCCAAATTTATCATAATACATGTTAGGGTCCAGTACTATAATACCAAATGTTTAAATTGGGCAATTTCCAAAATTTAAGGGGTGGGCCAAGGTACCCCTCCCAAATTTTTCAAGGGGTGCATTAATATACCCATGTCTTATGAAAGGTAATGGACCCCTGTATACGCCCATATAACTATATAGGATAATAACACCTCATCAAAGGGGATAAAATCGACCAAAAACCAAACACGTGGTATAACGTATTGCTTACGTTTATATTTTGACAATTTTGTACCCCTAGAAGGGAACGAGGTGGACCACCCAAATTTATCATAATACATGTTAGGATCCGGTACTATAATACCAAATGTTTAAATTGGGCAATTTCCAAAATTTAAGGGGTGGGCCAAAGTACCCCTCCCAAATTTTTAAAGGAGTGCACAAACATACCCATATCTTATGAAAGGTAATGGACCCCTATACATGACCATATAACTATATAGGATAATAACACCTCATCAAAGGGGATAAAATCGACCAAAAACCAAACACGTGGTATAACGTATTGCTTACGTTTATATTTTGGCAATTTTGTACCCCTAAAAGGGAATGAGGTGGACCGCCCAAATTTAACCTAATACATATTAGGGTCCTATACTATAATACCCAATGTTGAAATTGGGCAATTTCCAAAATTTAAGGGGTGGGCCAAGGTACCCCTCCCAAAAATTTAAAGGGGTGCATTAATATACCCATATGTTATAAAAGGTAATGGACCCCTGTATACGCCCATATAACTATATAGGGTAATAACACCTCATCAAAGGGGATAAATTAGGTCAAAAAACCCCGAAATTTGAATTTTTGGCAATTTTTTACCCATAAAAGGGAACGACATAGACACCCAATACTGATAGAGGTACATACTATGGTCCTAGGCTACCATACCCAATTTTTAGATTTGGCAATTTCCAATATTTAAGGGGGGTGGTCCTATGTACCCCTGCCAAAATTTAGGGGGTGGGCCAAGGTACCCCTGCCAAAATTTAGAGGGGGTGGTCCTTGGTACCCCTAGGTCATTGACCCCGGGCCAGGTCATTGACCTTTCACCCCGGTCATAAAAGAGAGTGAGGATGAGTCATTCGCGCCAACGCCTACCACTACTACTAATATATACCAATAAATCAATATAGCTATATTTTAGAAATGCAATAGGCACTGAATATTCGAACACTGCTTTAAAACACACAGGGACAATGAAATTTGTAAATAAAGAGCTTTAAAAACTTGAATTGTTTAAACTGCGCTTTATCGATTGCGCCTAGCTTCTGAAAGTTTTTGGGCAATAAATGAGTAGCAGCATGAAAAACTCCTATATTATCTTACCAAATAGACCTACATGTTAATTGCTTTACTTGCTTTATACATATTTTTTGAAAATTGATCGTACTCTTTACCTGTTCTCTGCCAATAGCAACTGTATGAATATATAATACAAAACTGATATACAGAAAATTTTTTATTTAATATTAATAATGTGATATTTCGCAGTCCGTCTTTTATAAGGGCGCACTTTATCCTTCACAGATTCTTTACCAACAGCCACTATATGAATTTACTATACAAACCTGGTATACGGAACAACTAAAACTACTTATCTATAATGTGATGTTTCGCAGGGCGCTCTACGCCCAGAGCACAAGGTACCTTTCACGGGTTTTTATCAACAGTAACAGTATGTATTTATTGTACAGAACTGTGCTATACAGAAGAATAAATATCTAAAACCGTTTTACTTTGATCTGGGTTTGCAAAGGCGCCTTACGTAAAGGGCGCACTGTACCCTTCACGGGTTCTTTACCAGCAGTAATACACTGTAGTACGTATTCATTGTACAGAACTGTGCTGTATAGAAGAATAAATAAAACCATTTATCTTTGATGTGGTTTTGCAAGGGCGCCTTACGTAAAGGATGCACAGTACCCTTCACGGGTTCTTTACCAACAGTAATACGCTGTAGTACGTATTCAGTGTACAGAACTGTCATACAGAAGAATAAATAAAACCGTTTATCTTTGATGTGGTTTCGCAAGGGCGCCTTATGTAAGGAGCACACTGTACTTATCACGGGTTCTTTACCAATAGCTTTATTATTTTTGAAAAATAAACTTGTATCATTTTTTTAATAATGTGATGTTTCGGAGGGCGCACCGGGACATGTCCCGGTGTTCCGGTGGGCCAGCACGGGCCTGTGTGTGTGATGAATTTAAGGAAGCTCTTACAGATAAAATAGGTAAGGATACCGATTTTGAATATCACCTTAAATTAAAAAATAATGCTGTTATTTGTGAAAAACAATCCCCTTTATCGAAAGCACACACAGATGAGATGAGGAAATTTATAAATGAATACAAGCGTAGTGAGGTCATTCAAAAAAGCGAACTCTGACTATCGATCTCCTTGTTTTATTGTCAAGCATTCCAAAGGCAAGGTAGAGTCGTTTTAAATTATGCGAAATTAAATGAGCGTTTAGTGGGTGACAATATGATCTGTCCTAATGTAGAAGAATGTATGGCTTCGTTAGCTAGGATAATTTCACATATTGACGCGAAACGGAGTTTTCAACAAATCGTCCTTGCGGAAAATAGTAGGGCCTATACGGCCTTCGATTTTGAGGGAAAAACATATAAATGGATTAGAATCCCAATGGAAATAAAGGTAGGAAGTCAAGCAATTGCTCATGTTTTGTATGATGTACTGGGTGATTTGAAAGTAAAGGGTGCTGATTCTTATACTGACGATATTGTTTTAACTTCCTCTGAGGTTTAATACGGTGTACAATCTAAATAAAATCACATATTTATTTAAATACATATTATTTCTATCAGTGGCGTATTTACGATTTTGTTTCGGGTGCTTCGCTAACTTTCGGGGGGCTTTGCCTGGAAATATGAATTTTTTTCAAGATTTTTCGTTTACTTTACTACAGTAAGTATGATTTCGGGGGCTTAAGCCCGGAAGCCCCCCATTAAATACGCCACTAATTTCTTTATATACATAATATTACGCCAACATTCTTGATATACGTGTCTTCATACATGAGAATCGGGCTTGATTCGCTTGAAACCTCATGTTGCAATTATATCTTGTAAGTGTAAATCCACGTGTCATAGAGTATTTCTGGTCAAAGGGACGCGAAACATTTGTCCAGTGCAGTCTAACTTTCTGTTTAAGGTTTCAAATCGTTGGAAATGTTAAGTACTTTTCTAGTCAATCTCTAGATCGTGACATAAATATTTAAATCTGAAACATTGATCTTTATAAAGTACTAATCTGATTCCAAATATTGAAGTCTTGACGGAATATAAGAATATATTTATAAATAATTACTTCTTGTATTAAACTGTATCCTTTGTAGTAGTTCCGTGTCTTCGAATTTAACACTCATAAGAATATCGGATGTAATTATTCCTAAGTTTGAATTTAACGTTTAGTTTTGTTATGCCGTTATTTTTCAATATTCATCAATGTATGTGGAACAATTTAGGTTCCTTTATGGCATGGGTTTATATAAATAATTCAGTAGAGTAATTGCTGCTAATATATGTAAAAGTATCACTTAAATCGCAAATGTAGTTGCTATCTCAACATAGAAAGCATATATTGATAAAGTATATATACTATTATTTTTTTCTGCATAAGAATAACCTCCCAATACACAAATTTACGGAAAAATAAACTTCTAGCTACGTAGATGTACAATATAGAATCAAACACTAAATTGTCTTATAAGTTGTTGGAGGAAGAAAGGAATATATAGAGAGGACACTCATGTTCATATTTTCATAACAACAAATAATACAATAATTGTTAAGGTAGAGGTGTAATAATATGTAACCTCGTACAGCATACCGAATTATATTTAATTGAGTAACATCCAGCATTTGCCTTTCTCTGAATCTCACGTAACAGTGAAATGTTTCATACACATAATAAAGGTTGTGAATTCGCTGCGAATAATAAGAAGCGGATGTCAAAATACAACTTTTACGAGTAAATTGTTATTCGATAATAGAAAGCTAACCGTAATGGAAAGCATTGCTGGTTAGATTCCAGATCACGCACATTTGTGGTCAACAACATCAGGCTCATGAATTTACTTTTGACTTTCGCATATTCATATTACAGGAATTATTTCGTAAATATTCACTTTCATTGTTCATTCTTCTCATTTAGCGTAAAAATAAAAACGTGGTTGTTCAGATAAAAATTTCATTAAATTCTGCTATTTGTTTTATATTCGTATACCACTATGGATCTGGAAAATAAGAACATGAATTGTTTGCTAACATAGTACCTCCTACCTCAGTTAATACATCTGCGTTTAAATGTTTCTTAGGCATAGTGCAAAAAGTGAAGTGAATTAATCTTTCCGTGAATATACATAAATGCAATAAAAATGTCACAGCAAATAGTCATACATTATTATTTATATAATTTAGTGATATACTATTTAGTGATAGTGATATGAGTCATATATTATTTAATAATAAACGGAGTTATAACTTGTTTATGAATACGTAAACATCCATAGTCTTACCTCCTGTTGAATCTCTGTGAGGTTTCTTTGAGCAAATACTTCATTTTTTTCGAATTCCAAAAATTTACTCATTGTTGTTTCATTCACATGTGCTACTGCTAGGGCAAAATCTTTGTAATACTGCTTCTTACTATCAGGAATGTCACCAAATAACCTTAAAACCAAGAATAAATAGGTTGTAATATCGTATGAAAACATTAAGGAAAATAAATACTAAATTAATATAAGGTAACTGCAGGTATATACGCCAGTGCACCTAAATACACCAAGGGTTCAGTATCGGGACATTTCCAACGAAATCCGCTAGAATGCGCCTCCAATGTGTGCCACGGGCTTGGAAAAGTCCGATTTGATGAATATTCAGGAAGAAAGCGCTGAGACCGCTAAGCCGTGTAGATTGTTTGCTTCGGGAAGGTTCCGCGCGAGGACGTTATTATTTCAATAGAGGTCAGAATCCGGTATTAGTACCATGCTAACTCAGCACATTGCCGATTGTTTACAGCAATGTATGCCTTATTTCCTGTTCGTATAGGAACACTTTGTTTTGTAACTCTAACTTCAGTATTAGTGATTGTGTGGCTACTAAATCAGTACCAAACATAGTGCAGTGAAATACGCCCGGGTTTGTGAAGGACTGACTGCAGAAGACAAAAATATTTTTATTTGTCCCACATGTTCCATGTAATATCATTGTAGTTCTTTTTTTCCTTTTTTAAATCACTGCACAATGACACTGTTTGTTTATTTTCTATTGGATTAAGACTTCTAAGTTTGAAACTTCATTTCAACTTTGGAGATTATTGTTTTGACATTTTATCTTTCAAACTTCATCTTCCACTTTGGTTATTCTATTTTTCTTCATCCATGTTGTGTAGTAATATTTGAGTTTGTATAATAAAGATGATGTAAGCAGTTGAAAGATTTATTAGAGACTTCTAATAGTATCCTAGACTTGGTATAACTACCTGCACGTGTTGGTAAATACGGAACTTTGTAACACTTTTTTGTTTTACCTTGGGCTTAAAACAGAAGTGAGTAGGATAACTGCCACATTTTTTTCCTACGCACTGGAAAGGCTACTCTGCAACGCACACGTGTTTCTCTTTGTGTCCCATCAACATTCAGGCGTTAGAAAATCCAAAAACCTTAACATGGTTTATTTACCTGCACCGATCTTATGCTAAAAGAGCTATTCAAAATAGTGAAAGTATTTTTACATACGATTAGAAGTTGATCAAATCATTTTCAGTTCATTTGTAAGCAACTAAGAAACTTTGTTTTTTCTTTGTAGAACGTTTCCGTTATTCAATTATATATATACAGAGTGAATCAAAAGTCTGGACACGGTGGAATAAATCGAGAAGTTAACTTCGGATCGAAAAACCAAAAAACACGTGTTTAGTAATATTAAAAAACTATCTGATTAAACCAAACTTGACCCTGTAGACCCACCCCCTGGGGGTTGGAGTGGGGTCAATTTTGAAATTTCTAATGGAAACAACAATTTTTGGTTGCAGATTTGGATTCTACGGCCCAAACTATGTAAAGTTTCATCAACACTTTTCCGTCGATGCATAACATGGCGCAGTAATCGGAGAAAATAAATGGCCCCTAAATACTCCCATTTCGTTCATGAGCTTGGTAGTATTTCCGACCTCTGTTCTCGTTCAGTGCCACTGGTTCACTTCTCTGTTCCTTCTCGTCACTGGATAGAAGCACACTATACACAGACAAAAGACACAGAGAAAGGCACACCTTCTTCATTCGGGCTTCGGGCAGTATCAGTGTTGCAAACCAGAAAATTCAAAAGCGTCGAGTAGAGGACAAAAAATAAAACAATTAAAAATAAAAGGAAAATTGAAGAAAAGTATAACTATTGAAGTATCTGCTTATTGCACTATGGTGTTTTTTGACTTCTGTGTCTAAGATGAAAATGTATTGATATAACTGTTTTCTAATCGCTAAAATATGACATTCATTAGGGCCGATTGTACCATTCTCTGATAAAGATAAATTATCGGAATGATCCAACCTTGTCGCGGTAGTAGATCTCATCTTACACAAAAAAACACATGACCACTGCGACCAGTGTTATCTTATCTGACGATTAAAAGATATCAGAATAGTATAGAATTGGCCCTATAACGTGCAAATGTTCGAATGGTGTGAAATTATCAAAAATAGCCTGTAACTGTCGACCCAATTTATGTTTGAAATAACGAGTGTACCAAAAGTCTGGCCACGGTGGAGTAACTGGAGAAATACACTTCTGATCAAAAAAAACGCAAAAAAACTTATTTAATATGTTTCAAGAAGCTATCCGATTATATCAAACGCAACACTCCGTCCCCACTTTCTGGAAAGGAGTGGGGGGCATTGATTTTTCAAATGGGAATTCCAATGTTTTATTGAAGATTCGGAGACTGCATCCCAAATAATGTAAGGTATAATCAAAACTTTTTCGTCGATGTGTGATATCGTGCTGTAATGCGCGAAATTAGATGCTCCCCTCTTCGTTTATGAGCTTGATATTAGCTCCGACCGTCTGTACAAGGTGCAGTATTTTGAGAAATACGTGTCGGATCAACAAAGTTATTCAATGGTACCAAATACGATACCGCACCCTACCGCTAGGTGGGGTTAGCTGAAAGATTTGAAATGGAAGCTTTTATTTCTTATTGCACAGTCGGATTCTGCGCACAAACCTGTATAAGATTTAGTCGAAACATCGTTGTCGCTGTGTGACGTGGCGCTGTAATGGCGAAATCAGGAAAACTTTCTATATGAACTTTAATTAGCTTCAATGCTGTGGACGTGGTGAAAGAAGTATACATGTGATGAAAAAACAAAAGAAAATGTGTGACTATTGGGCTTGTTAGGGTGTTTATCGTTCCTTTTCCGCAGTGGGAGGAGAGAAACGGGACCTACAGTTGAAAGTGGGATCCGAACCTCTATTAGGTTCTGGAACCAAGACGTTCCCCATGAACAATTGCCGACGAAGTTTGTCCGACCGTCGTCGATTATTGGGTGACAGCAGCGAAAAGGGTTTGCTAGTGCTGGTTCAAAGGCGGCTGCCTATTTGTCGGCTTGGCAGCGAACACCGTGACGGCCCCGCCGCTGTTCAGGAACGGCAGCTATGAGACTGACGGTTGTCTTGGCCCAGCATTGGTACGACGTCGTCTCGCGAAGCGACGGCATCATGATTTTCGCCATCATTTCGCCTCACTTGTGCGAATAGTCGGACTGCGACTCACCAGACTGCTCGCAGTCTCGCATAGTTTTAGATGGGTGAAATTATTATTGAATTCTTTCTTTACTTCTTCTTCTTTCTCTTCTTCTTCCCATTATTATTATTATTATTATTATTATTATTATTATTATTATTATTATTATTATTATTATTATTATATTATTATCTGCTAGTAGTTGTAGTTGTAGTAGTAGTAGCAGTAGTAGTAATAGGAATTGTAGCATTAGTTCTAGTAGTGGTAGTAGTAGTGATAGTAGTAGTAGTCTGTAAAGGGTAGTAGTCTGTAGTAGTATGTTTTATTTTTATTTTTAATCCGTTCATCCTTTAATTTTTAAATGTCTATAATGTTAATGTGTCATCAATAAATTGATCACATCGGTCCCTAGACAAGATTAGATTCTGTCGTTCCAATATAATTTCAAACCTAAAGGAGTTACTACTAAAGTGCATTGTGTGAACAGAGTGCACATTTCAAAACATATGTATGGTACCACCTTAATTTCGTGGCATGGATGGGGCCACGGTGGCTCAGTAGTAGAGCGTTCACCTCTGGTGCTTGGGGTCCTGAGTTCAAAACCCGCTCCCGCCAAATGAACTTGGTGGTGGACAAACACCGTGTGTGTGGGTTTTCTCGGGGATCTCCCGTTTCCTCCCACTTTCTTAATTTCACCATTTCATTCATCTCTGTCATAATCACCGTCTCCTTTAGCCTAACCGGCAAAATCGTGGGACCTAAAACTCAAAAATTTCATTTCATTTTCGTGGCATGGAGTCCTCTTTACGTTGATCGAACTTTCGTTCGAAATAGACATGACGAAGGTTATAGGCATTACCTGTAGTTTGGGCATTATAGTGGAGCATTTGTACAAGAAGTGATACCTGTGTCTGAGTGTGTGTGTGTGTGTTTTTCGTTTCATTATTGTTTTCTCTTCTCACATGCAACGTATGGATGTGTGAATTATAACACGTTTAGTGGCACATGACATGGGATTGCAACATTGGGATGGCATTGCTCGTTCGTTCATTCACATATTAAATCGACGTTCACCTGAGCGATTCGTTTATAAGTGGCAGGTCGTTAACGGTGACGGATCTGTTGGTAACGATTCTCGGTCTAACAGCAAAATGTCTTTCTTTTTCACCCCAAACAGTTAATTTACTTTCGCAGATAATGGCGCCATATTATGCATCGACAGAAAAGTGTTGATGAAACCTTACATAGTTTGGGCCGTAGAATCCAAATCTGCAATCAAAAATTGGGGTTTCTGTTTGAAATTTCAAAGTTGACCCCACCCCAGCCCCCAGGGGGTGGGTCTAGAGGGTCGAGTTTGGTCTCATCAGATAGTTTGTTTAATATTACTAAATACGTGTTTTTTGGTTTTTCGATTCGAAGTTAAGTTCTCGATTTATTCCACCGTGTCCAGACTTTTGATTCACTCTGTATATATATATATATATATATATATATATATATATATATATATATATATATATATATATATATATATATATATGCTTTTAGAAATACACAGTGGTTGCTTAAATAGACATACTGTTGATATATAGAATATATAGACATAGTGTTGAAAATAGTTTCGTTCTATGTCTTATTCTTATAATCCTTGTTAGAAAAGAAAATCTTTCTCTTCTGATCTCAGTTGAGATGAAAGAGCATTTTGTAATATGCATTTCACAATTTCAATTATTCGAGAATATCTATCTGTTACGTCACTAACTGTACAATTAATGACAGTGACCATAGACCTCTTAATGCCCGCTCGTAAATATCTCATTAGTGAAGTCGGTATTAATATGTCGCAAGAAAACATTCAGAAGGAAGCGGTTTAAAAGAACCTTGTTCATAAACAGTAAATACCAAAACTCAACAATATGAAAGTTTTAATTTAAGCCGTAAGTTTCAAATAGAATAGTGCTACCTTTATCAAAATAAAAAAATGAATAAGACCTAGTATTTAATGGCGTAAAATAAAGGGAATTTTAAAATTAGCAAATATTTTTAAGGGAATATACGAGGATTCTTCTAAGTCATGAGTACAAATGTACAATTAAAGGAAGACAACTAATAATATGATAGAAACTTCTGGTTTGATTATAACTAAGCCTAACAGGATGTAAACTTGTATCTAAAAAAGATGTGTTGAGTCCTTACGTCGTTTTCCGTTATCCATATTCTACCAAGTGAATCTACTTAATAAACTTGAAGCCATAAATATAGAAAATGAGTATTTATTGAGAAGAGAACAGATAAAAATATATGTAACAATTAGAAGTTGGTAATTATCGTAGTGGTAACGAGAAATGTTAACTCACAATGCAGAGCCGAACATATGTATTCATTACACAGTTTAATGCAGAGGTAATGTATGTGGAAAATTATTTTTTTTAAAATCATATATTATTTCATATTAAGTGACATGTTAGAAGAAAATAAATATTCTAATGTGAGTAATGGGAGGTTTAGTATATCAATTTATGAAAGGGTCGGTGGCAAGTGGGTAGTATAGGGTTGTATGTTAAAACACAGAAAAATGCTAGGTCGTGCCCTAAGACCCTGAGTTTCTCATGTTTGCTGGTTGTTTGAGGGTACTTATTACGTATAGTATTACCTTTTCTGTGGTTTTAGAGGCATAAATAAGCCTCTATACGTCTTCTTTAATATATACGTATGTTAACACTAGACGTTCATTTATTAACGTTAGTCATCCGTAGAGGAGAATTTTCCCAGCCCGTGATTTCCTGAAAAGAAACTTAACTGTTTCCTGAAACTGGTGTACGGAATAACGGTTCAGTATCCTTCCTCAGTAAATATCTCCACATGACCATATTATCTTATTGTTCCTTCTTTGGGTTATACAACCACATCAAACTACTTATCTGCCACAATGGACTTTCAGACTGATAGGAAACCTCTTGTAACCGAAAATCTATGCAAAGAACTTAAGCCGTAAACGGGCTTTACCATAAACTTAAATATTGACCTGTACTTAAACAACACATACTAACGTACTTCATCTTTTACTTCCACTGTTCCACAAACTCAACAATTCGTCCGATTAAACATGAATAACATCTTCTCCGATTATTTGAACTCCCAACATTCTCCGAGATATCGCTCAGATCAAACTTACAATGCCTAACATGTTTTGGGTATTGCCCCCATAATCAAACTCACATTAACATTTTCGTACTGCCTTGGGCTCATTTTGAGACCGAAGAGGTATTCCATGTAGCACATCTCTTAAATGAACATGAGTATCTAAAAATCTGTTCTTGTATTTTCTCCCAGTTGATGTTTAATATATCGAACATAAAATATCATTTGCTGTTGTTTTGCTGTTAGGTAAAATATGATTGTTTCGTACAGTGTTGGAAAAGAACAATAAGGTAATGTCCATTTAAGTAACCAATTATTTCTCTTTTTGGTTTCTTCTTACCAAACGAACAAAATTAGTACGTTGCATCATGTTCAATAGATGCCAGAAATTACCAATATATTGTTACTTCATTAATGACATAATAAAATAAGTTGAGTGTGTAATAAGATACAAATGTTCTTACATTACACTGCTCACCTTGTGACCTTATCTTTCTTCCTCAATTTACAGTTTGAAGCAATAGATATCTTGAAACCTGCTGACATTTCTGAACAGCTTGTGAATAGCATAACGGTTAGAACCAAATGGCTAAAGCCAGTCAATTCTAGGGACAATCTGTAGAAGATGATATGATTTTTCTATTCTGGATGGAAGTTGCGCATCTTATCTAGTGACGAAGTCATCAAGTGTTTCTTTTCTATTTCAGATCACGAATGTCGGTGAAGTTTTCAAGATGACTGTCTGGGTTAGAATGCAATAAAGTGTTGTTCTAAAATGTATCTATATAAAATTTCTTTACGAAACACTAATACTTTTAATTGGGATTTCAAAGGGATACCAAGGTATCTCCTATTCTAAATTTTTCACTTTACTACGAAAGGGTGAAACGTTTAATTACTATTAACAATCAAACATCAACAATATAAACTGCATTTTTAACAATGTTAGTGTTGGCTCCTTTGTTCCTTTTTCACTAAGTTCCTCAGCATTTGCTCCATTACTGAAATCTTAGCCCGAACTCTTGAGCCCTCTCATCTCGATACATGAATTTAATGAACATTCACTGTAATATCTCATGCTTTATGGCAAACGTATGATCACCTTCTTTAACGCTTCCCTTATTCGGGTTCGCAAGTGAGCTATAGTTTCTAGATTTCTTTCTAGATACCACTTAGGAGATCTAGTCAAAGTTTTGAAAAATTATTTATTTTCAGCAAGAACATCTTCTTCTAAGTCAATTAATAATGTGTCTTGACTATTGCTCTTGCTATTTCGTTGCGTTTGCTGTCACTTCTAACTGAGCTCAGTGTCACTTTAGAATTTTCTCTCTTCAAGTTATGCCTATCAACCTCACTTCCTAAGCCACTTGAGTAATCAATCATTTCGCCTTCACCCACTGCTGTCTAATTTGGTATGACATCTCATTTCGCGACACACTTGTAAATCTTATTATGTTGTCTTTGAGCACTTCTCTGAAACTTGCCATGCTGTCTTAAGCATACTGGTATTGAAGCCTCTCTATGGTAAAAACTTGGAACAAATCAGTCACTTATTCTTTTGCAGTTCTTTTGTTACTTCCTTTCTCTTACTTTTCTATACCTAAACCTTTTGTTTCTGCTTCTAACTTTTTTAAAACATAGAAGGGAGCGAAGTGTTGCTATCCATTAAATTTAAAGTACCTTTTAACATATATTGCTCATTTATCCTTTGCATGACGTTTCTGAGAAGTGTTACATTTAATGTGATTTCCCCACTTTAGATCTGAAAGAAAAAGTGATAAAGAAAAGTAATAACTCTGTTGCTTACTCCATGGTGAGCTTCTATCATTAGGGTACACCTAGCATTCATTGGGAGAATTCTGTGAATACTAAAAGTTAATATTTTTTTTGGCTTTGTCACTGGACGTAGTTGGTAGATATGCATGTACACAGTTTATAAGGGATTCACTTATTGAATATGTGTATAACATGTGGGTTAAAACCACAAGCTCTGGGTGTACTATATGGGATAAGCTAAATCAAAGATTAAATACATTTTAAATAAAGATTTCGAAAGATACGGATGTTTAGGGAATATCGTGCACCACTATATAAAAGATATGAGAAAACTGAATAAAAATATGATGTTATATTATTTTTGACACTTATTTTACTTTCGTTGACTTGCTACAAAGATTATCAAAAGAAAAATAAATGAAACAGGTACAACTATAGAAAATAGTGTGAATAGATATGAGGAAATAATGTATTCACGATACATTATTTACTATTGTTATTACAAATTTTGCTACATTTCATATTGATTTGGACTTCGTGAAAACTACAATCGTAATTCATTTGAAATGACGAACTCTTAATTATAATCGTCAAGTCAATGTTAAACTTACGTTTTTCTTCCTTTCAATTCAATCACTAGTTTATTTACTTTAGAGACACGAAAGCTTTTCCCTTTTTGTGGACTTGTTTCTATACGTATATTTCTTAATCAATAAAGCTACAGATTGTTTCCTTTGTCCACATTCCTATCACCACCTTATTCTTCGTCAATCTAAGTTGTCTGCACTTTGCATCATTGACACTCCAAAAGAATACACCGACGGAAAATGGTATCTTTTCACAACCACGAATCCGAGATGAAAGAAAGAAAAGCTACACTACGAGATGCAATCTAGAATTTTATATAATTGCCGCTAGAGAGGGGCATCAGTTTACAGGTCATCCCCCTTACCCTGAATTTCAGATTTTGTAGGCAGTAATGAAGATTTAGAAACCTTTTGCTTAGCAAAGTACAATATAAACAATTTGAAGTCCTTACATCAAATAAATACGGATTTTAATCAGTTATAATCCATTTCCAATGGCCGTAAGGAGGTATGGAAGTCTATTGCTCTCTCGTGTATCTTTTAGCCCAAGGATTCCAAAGGTGGGTCTACTTTCGAGTTTCCGATGTCAGTGATCATCAGATTTTTCAAAAATGTCACAGAATTAATGTTCTCGTTCTCCTTGCATGTGCCAGTGTCTTATATGGAGGTACAGCCGTCTGCAAAAATAAAAAACGCCATAAATATCTTTATCAGGGACATACAACGAGAAGGTACTTTGTCTATTAATGTGAAATTTGGCGTCGTTGTAGCAAAGAGGTATGCATTTTTCTCATCTGGAATATTATTTTGGTAACCATCGAGTTAAGGGACACAGGAGGCGAAGTATCAGATTATGGATCTTTATAAAAAAATCCAAATTTTGTTTCGGAAATGCCAGTGAGCGTCAACGTATTCACAAATGTTACAGAATTAATATTCCAATGTTCCATACACGGTCAGTTACATATATGGGGCTACAGCCCCCTTCCAAAAAAGATAAGGGAAAGAAATCAAAATAAATATCTTTATTAAGGACATACGAGATGGTATGTTTTGTTAATTAATGTGAAATTTGGCGATATTGTAGGAAAAACTACACGTTTATGAAATCTGGAATTTTATTTTGTTAACGCACTGCCTTCGAGGACACAGGGGGTGAAGCATTATTTGGTTGATCTTTGTAAAAATTTCAATTTTTATTTTGGAAATTCCAAGGACCGCTAGATTAATCACAAATGATATAAAATTAATATTCAAATTTTCCGTGCATGTGCCAGTGACTGATATTAGGCTAGAGACACCCTTTCGAAAATCGTATAATTTACGATAAATATTCTTAGCAGCGACGTACGGGAAGAAGGTAAATATGCCTTATAAATAATGTGAAATTTGTCATTGTTGTAGAAGATTTTTTTGATTTTTTAAATCTCGAATCTACTGTAAATGAACATCGTCGGTCAGTGTACCAGATTGAAGATATATGTAGCTTGGTTCTTTTGTCATAACTGGAATATATTCAAAGAATTTTCTGTTTAAAAAAAACAAATTTGGACTCTTCTTAGAGCATAAAATCACACATACAAGTCACCAACATATTTTATTCACACTTAAGCTAACCAGGTCAAAATAGAACATAAAATGACAATGGAAAATGCCGCAGGTACCATCAACTAAAAATCTTAATGAGAAGTAGTATTTTAAAAATTAAAAGTCTAATAGCGTAAGCGTTCCTGTAATTGTCACTGCCCAGTTATTTGGCATTTAAAAGAATAGTATCAAATATATATCAGGTGGCATCAATTTCACTGGACATTTGTTTTGAAATAATTGCGTGGAATTGGAAAGCTTTTGTGATTTTCAACATTTCTGCCCAATTCTAAGCAGGGTAAGAAATGCACTTTCATTATTCTATTGTTATTTATCGTTGTAATGAAAATATTATACATGGTTGTCCTGTAAGGGTTAGTGATACCTTTACAGAAGTGTACTACTTTTTATTGTCAATAATGGTCAAATCGTTTCATGTTTTCCGGGGGTGCTAATAATTGGTATTGCTAATAAATTCAGTGTCCATTTACTTGGCAGAGGGAACAATAACTGGCAATTTTATATAAATATATTGGTTTGCGTACAAAATCTCGCCTGGCCAAAACCTCGCGGGACAAAATCTCGCCAGGCCAAAACCTCGTCTTGCCAAAACCTCGCGTCCCAAAATCTTACCTGCCAAAACCTCGCGGTCCTGATCTATGGACACAGAATCTTCCCTGGTCTAAACTACGCGGGACGTTATCTTGCCTATGGAGAAATGTCGTCGGTATAAAACCTCGTCACGATGATTTTTTCGATGTAGAATGCTCTGTATATTGCTATATGTATATATTTTGTAATAACACATAATTGCATTAAAATAATGACAAGAAAATATTCAAACGCGTGCTTTGAAAATCTGTATATATTATGAAATAAAAATGACTATGCTTGTGATATCATATCTCTTGAGCCACCCGACCAATCTCGATCAAATGTTCAACATAGGTGAGGCTCGGGCCTGGGATGTCTTTTGTAATTTCACTTCGACGGCATAATGAAGTGGAGGAGAAGATATATAAAAATAAATAAAACTTAATAACTCTTGGACCACGAGACCAATCTCGATCGAATTTGCCAGACAGATTAGGTTACCACCTAAGATGGTTTTTATCATTTTACTTTGACGGGAAGGCGGAGGAAAAGGGGAAATATATAGATATACATAAAAATTAAATTGGCTGCGTTTGTGATTTAATAACTCTTGAACCACCCGACCTGTCTCGATCCAATTTTCAATATAGATGGAGTTTGAGGCTGGGATGGTTTCTATTTTACTTCGACGGTAATCTTAGGACATTCTGACAAAATCGAATAATATTTATGAAAGTATGAAATAATATATGAGTTTTAACGTCCCTCGATTATGAACTGTAGGTTAAAAGAGAAGTAGATGATCAGGATGAAGGAAATGATGAAACGAAGAAAGTGGAAAAAAACGGGAATACCCCCAGAAAGTCCACACACACGATGTTTTGTATATTATTATTATCATTATTATTATTATTATTATTATTATTATTATTATTATTATTATTATTATTATTATTTGTAATATGGAATTGCATATTAAGAAACTCATTGGGTAAACTTTAAGGAAAGGTTTCATTTCGCAAATTTTTGGCCAAGCGAGATTTTGGTCCAGGAGGTTTTGGTCACGCGAGATTTTAGGCGGCGAGGTTTTGGCCACGCGATGATTCGGCCCGTGAGGCTTTGGGCGGCGATGTTTCGGCCGCGAGGTTTTGTCCATATCCCAATATATTTTACATGTTTTAACATTACCATTGTTTTATTAACGATTATGAATTACGTTGCTAGTGTTCTTCCTTCATAGCTTTATTTTAACCAGATGTTGGCAGCAGTGCCAAGTATCGGCATTCAGAGTGCCAATTATCGGTACAAACTTTCGGTACACTTATACCTATTAAACTATTCATATTCGTGGTAGTAAACGAATAGAAGTTTAAAGTTAGTGTTAGAATTTGTATGGGTAGGTCCACGCTTTATTTTGGATAATTTCTAAAGCCATTATTGGATAATGTAAGAAGGGAAATGGTAGGGCAAAATTTCGTGCGGTTATTGGAATATATACTAAAATGTTGATGTTCTCAAGATGGTATTCCCAAGGCCGGTGTAGAATTTATCTTTAAGCGCCTCATGTTCACAAACTGTAACCTAAAAGAGTTAGAGACACTGAATGGCGAAAACTTTCTGTAGTTGCACGGGTGGAAAGGACAGTTGTAACATTACATAGACAGAGGCAAATATTTTAAGCACTGACATTCTTGTAGCTCCGTCTTTCCTCCTTACTCCAGAAGTACAACGCCTTCTTTCCCGTGACCTGCAATTTCTGCTTTTCCCTTTTTCTTCATCGTTTACCACTGAACTTTCTGGATCATACAAAATGGCTGGCTGGTTGTATTAGTGTTTTGTACTATTTCTATTTGGGGAACAGTGGTAACCTCGGATCATATAATGCTTCTATTGCTTCGCTATAGTATGAATAGTTGGCTGCTTGTTAGGCTTCTTACACCTGCTCAATTCCTTCATTTCCTGTGACCCATGTAGGCTCTACTTAGAAATCCTCTCCCCAATAGAATTTTAATAGTTTCACTTTTGCCTCTAGCACTACTACTACTGCTAGTATTAATATACCTACTGTTATTACCGCTATTTTTATAGCAAGTAAGGTCCGAATTGCTACTAGTAGTAATATTGCATCTGCTTCTAGTATTATTACAGCTAGTACGCATATTAAAATAATCCTATTTTGTGCATGCTTTTATCAAGTGTATTAAACCGATTCTTATTCTACGTTATTTTGTTCGGTCCTTTTTTGTTGCAGATTCAATTGTGGAACTGAAAATTTGGCTATGGTACCTCCATATGGTACCTTCATAAGGCTTTGCAAGATGTTGAAGGTGGAATGGGAGTGAAAACTGAAGCCAGAAAATATGGCGTTCCACGTGCGAATATTCAGTTTCGTCAGAGTGAGAAATTCACTAAATCGTCTGTAGGATCTCTTCCAATTTTGACTGCTGAAGAAGAGGAAACTCTAGTCCGTTAGTTTTGCGAATGCGTCAGAAAAGGTTTCCCAAAAAGAAAAGAAGATCTGCAAGCTAGTGTCCAGAAGGTCTTCAATCTCAATCAAAGAAAAACACCATTTAAAAATAACCTGCCTGGTGATAAATGGTATAGATCTTTCAGAAAGCGCCATCCTGAGTTCTCAAACAGAATGCGGGAAAACGTTGCTACTGCTGCTAGTGCTTGTGTATCAGAAGATGACATCCGAGGGTGGTTCAACTCAGTGCAAGATTTACTTAAAGAAGAGAGATTATTTGAAGTACTTAATGATCCTACACGAATATTCAATGGAGACGAAACTAACTTCGTCCTCTGTCCCAAAAAGAATACTGTTTTATCTCCAAGAGGTGTAAAGAATTTTTAACTAGTTCAAACCACAAACGCTAAAACTAGTCTTACTGTAATGGGCAACTTTTCTGCAGATGGCACAGTGTGTCCCCCTTTGATCATCTACCCATTACAAAGAATTGCTTCAGAACTAACTAGAAAAGTTCCTAAAGAATGGGGAATAGGCATAAGGGACAACGACTGGATGAAATCAGAAATTTTCTTCGAAGTTATTGGAAATGCTTTTCATCCGTTTTAGTTTAGAAACGAATTATTTTTCCATTTATACTGTTTATCGATGGCCATATAACTCACTTGACATATCAGCTTTCAAGACTATGGAATGAACTTCAGATTGATTTAATAGCTTTATCCAAATTCGACCAGGATCCTCCAACCTGCGGATGTTTCAGCTTTTAGGCCTACAAAAGTTGGATGGAAGGAAGCAGTTTTGAAGTGGCAAAGATCGAACCCAAATCAGGCAGTCACGAAAGAAGAATTTGCTCGAATTCTTCACATTCTTTTAGAAAATATTGATCTTTCAAAAACTCTAAAAAAACATTTTCAGAGCTACAGTTTTTTATCCATGGAATCCTGATGCCATTGATTTTTCTAAATGCGTAGAGAAAATGAACCGTCGTCAAGATAACCAAGCAACAGAGCTAACCGGAACAGAAAGTAGGAATCCACAGCCCTTAGAATATTGGTAATTCTGTCCAATTGTTGGTGAGGAAAGGTTACAGCGTTTTGAGGTTTCAGATACCCCTGCAGAAAATAGTGATGAATTTCAAATCGTGTATCATTTGTGGAAAGTGTATCACAAAGTAGAGTGTGCGCAACCTAAAAGTAGCATCAGAATGCCCGAAGAAAGCTCTCTCAACGAAACATCTATGGAAACAAGAGAATATTTTGAAATATCTGCTATCAGTATAGCCGTTTCTGCAGCACAAAGTTTTCCTTCACCTAATCCGATGAACTCCTCAGGAAACGTATTGCAACAGTGCGAAGAAGTAAAAACTCCCGATGAAATTGTGCAACCATTAGAAAATATTTTGATGTGGCCGGGAATATCAAAGCGAAAGGGGAAGAGAAAAATTGAGCGTATTCCATTTGTTCTTACATCAAAGAAATGGAACAATGTTCATAAAGAATAGAAAAGACTGAAGCTAGAATAAGAAAGTAAGAAGGAGAAACGACTCGAGGAGAGAGAAAGAAAGAGAGAAGTTCGATCTGGATCAAAAGTTGTTCCGCAATCTGCAAAGACCGCAAAGGTTCCCGTAACCCAGCCAATGACTTCTGGAGCAGCAAAAAATAGGAATTTTAGCACAACAAACCCATCGTTAGAGGAAGAACAACTTCTGCTCCAAAGTAACGAACTAACCGCAAAGGAAAGACGAACCTAATCAACAAAATCTGGAATGTGTTTTGTGTGTAGCATACCAGTAATGCAAGGACTAATGTTCACCGTGTCAAAAGACACTTCATCTATCTTGTATGGCAAACAACCGTTTAGAAAACGTTACTGATGACTTCGATAAAGATTTACTTTTGTACCACCTGTGTTATCAAATTTGTGGTAAGGATGAAGACTTGTTAGATCATGAATCCCTTGCTCTTGTTAATGCATGACTGTAGGTAGACTATCGTCTGAAAAACTTCATTCTAATTTAAGCATGAAAGAGAGTATCACTTAGTACAGTGGTCTGCCATTTTGTGTTTTGTAGGGTGATGTAGCCTTAAAAATTGAAACGATTTGTGTGAACATGTATAGACTGTAGGCCAAGGTTTCATACACTCAAATATTTTCTCTCATCATTAAAAATTCAAGATAATATAGACACCTTTTGTTTATATATATATATATATATATATATATATATATATATATATGTGTGTGTGTGTGTGTGTGTGTGTGTGTGTGTGTGTGTGCGTGTGCGTGTGTGTGTGTGGCTTACAATTGTTCTAAAATCACGGAAGAACAGCAAAATTTGTAATTTGTATCCATAACTACAGAATAAGACATTGTAGCTGGAACATTTCTCAGTTTTATTTTTCTGAGTTTTTCATGATTTTCATTGGACATATTTTCAATTCCTATTTTAGTAATTTTATAATTAAAATATATTATTACTGTATACTACTTATGATACTTTGTTGAATTAATGTCTACAATAACTGTAAACGTTTGAGGATAAGTAAGCGGTGTCAATAACTGGGCATCAGGTGTCATAACTGGTGGGTATATGCCAACAACTATGACTGAGTAGTTTTCACTTCAGAAGAGGTCTAAAAGTTTATAAAATGACTCAACACAAAAATTGTATCGATACAATACGCTTATTTACTTTTTTCTGAAATATTAAAGTGCCAATAACTGGTATGTTTACCCTAGGTGACCTTTAAGTTTCAATATTGTTTTCTTTATTCATAAAAAACGTATCTTTTTCCTACTTCTTACACAACTGTATGGTCCCACTTTCCACGCAGGAGCTTACTCATATACTGCACATGTAAGCACGTGAAGAAACCATATACTATGTACACATGGTTGTAGTAAACACAAATATCTCCCGAGGAATAAGGATCAGGTTAAGTAAGGCTATACCATAAACCCAAGAAAATATATTATTCCTTTTTAGAAACAACACTTTTTTTGGGGTCAGCTGTCATTAACTAAATTGTTTAAGGATTTCATTAATCTAAATGTAGGACAGACAAAATGAACTTACTTTTATTCAGCATGCCCTCGTGAACGAACAAGACGTGAATTAATGTGATTTACAAAAGCCACTGTGAACACCTTCTCCAACATATCTGGAGCGACCATCTCTACGCTTTCGACATTCTTTCTTTTAAGTCGTCTAAATTGTTATACGATTTTTGATAGAATTTGTTTTAGGAATCTCCATAGGAAAGAAATCCCATGGAGAAAGATTTGGACTACTTGGTGCCGTTCGACACTTCACCCCAAGAAATAAGTTATTCCTTAAGCTTCTCTTTTAAAAGATTTATAGTCATATTTGAGCTGTGTATTGGTGTTCCATCTTGTATGAACCATAATTCATCATTTTGACCTAAATTTAAGCGACCTTGTTCGACAAATATGTTTTCCCTAAGTAGCTTTTGGTATGAGACCTTTGTTAGATTTTCATGAAAGAAGATCAGTCCTATCACCTCTGTCTCAGTTATCCCACACCAAAGAATGATTCCTCGTTTGTGCATTGACACTTCTGATCTCACGTTAGAGAACACTGATGACCAATATCTTGCATGTGTTGAGGACACTGAAGCATTTAAAAAGAATTTGGCTTCGTCAGAAAACATCACTTAAAACAAGAACATATGGTTTTCATTTTTCTCAATGAATCAGTTACAGAAATAAACTCGATTACCATAATCACTTGCACAGAACTCAGAAACCTTTCTGTCTTTCTATGGTTTTATCTTCAAGTTTCTTAAAGCTCTTTGTAGCATAGTGTCTTAATATTTAAACCTAAACTTCGACGACCAAGGGATTTCCACAGTGAACTACTAACAGGCAATTTCACCTAAGGTATATTTTTGTTTCTTCTCTAAATACACTTGGAGATCTCTCTGCATTTTTTCTGGATGCAAGATGGACACTGTAAAAAACAATTCCGGGGAACTGTTAGTACAGGGGGTGAATTTGCATATCGCGCACTATTTGTCCGAGTTATTATACTATACGAGATCTTGTTGCTTTTTGCCGATTTTTCTGGTAAAATATAATGGTAATAATATTAGCACACTGATTCCCAGTTAAAATCAAAGAACACTACAGTGTGAACGTACTATAAAAATGTACTAGAAATGACAAGCATTTCACAAACGATTAAGCCAGTCTACTCACCAGATTCACATGCTATGTAATGTGCATTTCCGAAAAAGTCGATCGGGTGTTGAGTACAGACACAAACTCCTATTGAACTGTCAATGTAGGTCGTAAATCATTGATGTATTGCGAAAAGAAAAGGTCTGAAACTGTTGTCAGTGCAGATAAACAAGAAGTAAAGTCAACAATTATAAGGTGGTTTACGAAACAAAGGATTGTTGATATTGTTTGAAACCAATTTGCACTGTTCAACGTATGGTTCGGACAATGAAGTTGAGTGTTCCAATCATAATTAAAAATACGTCTCTTAATCTGCATCCCAAATGGGCCAAAGGAGCATGAAAGAAAATATAAGGTGATGTGGATATTTACTGTGGTTTTTAAGTGATTTTGGAACCGGAAAGGGAAAGGTGTAGAACCACAATGACCACTGGCACATGGAAGTAGCTTCTGAGAGTAAATTTTGTTATATTAGTAATTATTTTTACGCTCACGCCAATTACACAAAATAACTAAAAGTTTGAATTTTTCTAGTCGCTATTGTTGCCCAATAAGGAAGAATGGCAGTAATAAAATTCCAGACCAATGCACCATCATATCTACACGCGAAAGTTTATTGCATTTTGTAACTAAAAATGTAAATTACCGCAAAATTCTAAAAATAATTAAGGAAAACTGCTTGCAACATTTCACATTGACACTCCTATTGGGCAAAAGAAATTCTGATTCTACGCCCCGAAAGGAAATCCATACATGGGGGTTATCTTATTGTCACTTCAGAATTTTTCTAAACAATTTTTTATTCTAAAATAATGCAAAATGTCGTATTAATTATATATAAAAAATTGCTTTTGCCTGTATGTCATAGCGTATGAACAATCATATTGAATGTATCATGCTTTTAAAAGAGAGCTTTAGTCCCATATTAATCACTGGTATATAAAAGTAATATGGAGCATTGATTCTGTGCATCTTGCAACTAATTTCACACTCATGAAACACTCCCAAAATAAAATTTGGAATGTCTATCAGTCCTCCCCAATGACTCCCAAACGTACCAAATTACCCTCCGTGCCCGTTACCTAATGTTACCAAAATAATATGCCAGATGTAATAAATGCGTAACTTTTTCCTAACCCGACGCCAAGTTTCACATTAATTGAGATAAAATTCATTCTCGTATGTTAATACTAAGGATATTTATGGAGATTTATTTTGGAAAGTGGGGTATAGCTCAATATAAGTCACTGACCATACAAGGAGCATTGGAATATTAATTCTGTGATATTTGTGAAAAATTTGATGCTCACTGATAAAATGCTTCGCCCCCCTGTGCTCCTCTAAGGCGGTAAGTTACCAAAACAGCATTCCAGATTTGAGAAATGCATACTCTTTTGTTACAATGACGCCATAATTTCACATTAATTAACAAATAATACATGTATTTCCCTATTAGGGACATATTATTTATGGTGATTTTCTTTATTTTTGAAAGGAGTTTGTAGCCCCATTATTAGTCACTCTTACATGTAATGAGCATTAATTTTGTGACATTCGTAATTAATTTGACGCTTACTGACATTCCGAAAATAAATTTTAGGATTTTGGTAACACATCAACACATAAAAAGGTAACAACCGCCTTTGTACGCCCCCTTGCCAACCAAAGGGGGGCCTTACCAAAATAATGTTTGAGACAACTTTAATAGCTTTGTGAATGAACGTTTTGTTTGCATTTTGTAACAAATGCTACTCATTTGCCCCAAAGTCTTTACGAATAATCATTGGAGTAAACCGCTTCCAAAATTTATTACTGAACCTCCCATAAGGTCAATGAACTTTAGTGTTTACACCCGCAAGAGGGGGTAAACAGCAATTTTCTCTTATTTCCTTTAGAAATTTGAAAATTCTGATATTTCTTAACAAGAATGCCAAATTTTGCAACAATAGTGTGAAAACTTTATCTTCTCCCAGCGCTGTAGAAAATTACACGAATTATGGAACAGTATAATTTTATATATATATATATATATATATATATATATATATATATATATATATATATATATATATATATATATATACAGAGTGTTGTTTACAACGCTTGGGAGGTGATTCTACAGATGAAAACAAGTAACAATGTCTATGTGACACAATGTCCATCGCGGCCTCCTAACCGAATTACGGATATCCAAATGCGGGGAAAATGAAGTTTGAAGGCTAATTCTGGCAAAACGATAAAAGATAGAAGGGCGGTGTTAGGTGGCCCACACAGACTCTCAACATGGACTATCCAAAGATACTAAGATTATATGTGTACAACGCGACCGCAAGGGATTCCCCGAAGGATGCGGTGCATGCCAAGGACGTTATGAGGGCAAAGTAAGGCGAGAGAATGTATGCGAAGTGTTCGTGCTTGTACAAAAAGCAAGCGGAGTATAGAGAATGCCACAAGAAAACAAGAAAAAATGTTTAAAATGTGTGATTTGTTTGCAAGTGAAATCCTTTCTTGCTTACTACACAAGTCAGGTATACAAAGTAAATTGTAAACATTGGATATGAAGAGTGCTGTAGAAGATAACTTTGAAACAAATTTTTACTTTTGTATCCAAAATCGTTACTTATGTTCCTAACTCCTCACATCTAAACCAACTTCCCACTCCATATTTAAACAAACAACATGTATGTTCCTAATGTCCTATATTACAATTTTTATCAAAAATATTTTGTAAAATATTATGATGTAAAAATACGTTCATTTCAATAATTTTACTGGACGTTTTCGTGGGCATAAGTGGCTCTAACATGTTGGTATATGATGCAGTGTAAGCAGCCTCTGAATATAAATTGAAAAGCTTGATACATTGCTACTATTTTATTTTACTCTTTCATGCGTGATAAACAGTGACTATGAAATATTTTCAAGTATTCCTTGGATTTCACACATGTCCTTCATAGAGGATCAACACTAAAAGTAAGCGTTAATATGAACCCAGCTTTATGCATCATTCAAGCCGTAATGAACATGACCAATTCCCTTATACTGGCTACTGTAACGGATAGTACAATCCGCTCAGTGACTGTTTAGAGTACCATTGGAAGTTGAATAGGTTTGCCGTGCAAACTCTTACTGGTTAATTTTGCTCTCTTTCTCGTAAAATGTGATTACTTTTCTATACCGATTTACCCCTGTGAATTGTTTGTACTACTTTTCGAAGCTATGTGCAAGTATCGTTCTCGTAGTGCGCCTTGCGAGGGAATCATAGTGCATATCCTCTTGAATATGTATATTAGTAAACGGATTATACTAGTAATATGTACAATAGTATACGGTGCATATCTCTCTCCTAGAAATGGGACACCAAATACATGTATTTATTATATTCATTTCCAGATAAGAGACGACGTAAGCAGTAGACAATTAAAGTGATATTATGTGCGATGTTGCTTCATTGAGAACTCCTTTCTCCCTTCACGCTCTTTTCTCATCTAGAAACACGACTTATTACTTAGGATTATTCGCAATGTATAACGCGTTCAACCAGAAAAATGTAGAATTCTCAATGTTCATCTACAAGTATAAAGACCAATTTACTTGTTACTTCATTCCAGTAGAACAGTCAAATACTCGTCGTCTAAACAACTCCTATTAGTATTGTCTCTCTTACTCTGTATTTTCGCTGTCTGAATCTGAGTTCTTTAACATTATTAATATGGGTTCCAGATTTTCGCCAAGTCCTTGCTTTTTTCACATAATATTAACAGTCCGTTCACGTTACTTGATCAATTTCTTCATTATTCAGTTTTTCTACATCTGTCACATTGAATGTCTTATTTCTCTTTGGATCTCTCCGCCTTACTTGAGAACATATGAGCTCAGTAAGGATTAAGCTCTGAAATAGGACAACGTTAATTTTCGTTGACCTTTTCATTGCGATCAGTGAACAATGCCATCATTTCTACTTGATGAATTTATAATTTTATTTACGATGACCAAATGATATGGTGCATTTGCCACTATTGTAATGTGACCATCCTCTAAATCAGGGCACAAAATTTCAGGTCGCCATTAGCGACTAGAAATTTAGAGTTGGCGGCCATAAATTTAGAGCTGGCGACCAGTGTTCAGTACAATGTGGTTTCTTCCTAAACTCACAGGACTGCGCAGATTCTTTTTCGCAGGAAAGTAAATTTCACTGAGTGAGAGGAAACACGGAATGTAAAGTCCTCACAACGGACATGGAAAGTGAATTGTTCACAACGTTCCCATCCTATCTTTTATCAAAATTGTTTGCCTCCAGTATTGCTGCCTTACGAGATTCCCAAATTTGCTTCTAATTGTCCATTTTGTGCAGTTTTGCCTGTGAGTACCACTTCATGTGACAGAGGCTTTAGCAGTCTCATCAGAGTTAAGACTGCCTACAAGAATTCACTGAAGACTGACACATTGGATGGTTTGCTGACGATTTTCATCAATACCCTTCACTTAAGGACTTTGATCCGAAAACTGCAATCTACAACTAGTATTTCAGTGCAAAGAGAGAGCGTTACACCAACTAAAAATTGATTATCGTGAAACTAATTGTCTGGTTTTAAAATCTTATGACCTGATGTAATCTCTTTCTTTATCCAACGATAGGCCGGGGTGAGGAGTAAGGACGCCTCATAATTTGTATGGGTGAGATATTGACGACCATCATTTTTGGATCGGGGAATGCGTCTGACTTGGAAATTTTGCGTCCTGCTCTAAATGGTTCAGAAATATCTTCAAAAATCAAATCATGATCTTGTTGGATGGTGCCTGGAAAATCAGCTGGTGTGACACATATAGGGAGATCTACTTTGTTGAAATCGTCAATAATAATTTTCTCGTAGTTTGCAGAAAGATATACATCTCTGCTATATTTTGGTTTCCCAATTCCTGCAGAGTATTTACCAAGCCGTATCCGTGTGCCACTCTTGATTAAGTAATGCTAGTAGCGATCGAAAATGATATCAATGAGCAGGACTTGTTCAACACTTTGGAAAACATTTTGAACAAAGTATCTGCAAAGTCTCTGAAAGTGTGTCCTGTTTTTGGCATTCGAATTCCTATTACCACGGCATGTCCATCAATGTCAGATGTAATTCGCCGTCAAAGTCCTTGGCGTCAAGATTTTTGGGACACAGAATAGATCAGTCAATATTCCAGCAGGAATTTTATTTGATCCTGAGCGAAGTTGCCCATTTGCTCCTGCCAGAGATAGAGGAACAATGAACAGTTCGTGCGCCATAATGTTGTTAATTTTTACTTCACATCCAGCTTCATATGCAGCAGTCAGTCATTGCTGAATTTTCCTCTCAACTTTCACTGTCTTGTCTTCCTAGTTTTTGCATCTGACTATTTCACTTTATACAGAAATACAAAGATCAGATACTTCTTTTGAGTCAGATTGTCATTAAAATTTTTCGTTCTTTCTTCAGTGGTAGAATCCTATCCTTCACAAAGCCATCCAACCAATCCTCTCATAACTGTGAAACTGTCAACGGATCATTCTGAATGTCTTCGATAGCCAATTCCTTCTTTGTAATATTTTGCAATGTCTGAGGTATGTTACTTGAGAAAAGTCAAATCCCTGCGAAACTAAAACCAATTCATCTTTATACTTCGAATCCAATTTCGAGAAAGTTGAGATCGGAGATTGAAAGACAGTTCCCATCTGCTAAAACTGAGGTGATCCTCGTGATACTAATAATTACTCCACCTTTTTTCCTAATGCAACCAAGCCACTCCTGATTGATCAGGGTTAACTTGGTTGAAGCGGAGTGTCGAACGCCTGACAACAAACTTGCCAGCTTCAAACTTCTTGACCTCTCTGGAAGTCAGCAAACGTCAAGCGAAGGAACATGAATAGATTCTCCGAAACAGTCTATCATTTTTCACTGACAACGAATCCAATGCACTTGGGATTTGCCAGAATATCACTTGTTCGTTTTAACGCAACGCGGATTCATTTCAAGAAACTGCCATCATGGCACTGATATGCAGGGATTGCGCAATACTCTTCTTCCTCATCTGAAATGACATCTTAAATGGGCATATACCCAAATTTTCTAGGTACAAATAAAATCCCGGTGTGGACTACAGATAAACCATAACAATCCTGCACATATATTTCAAGCTGTTCCTTCAATTTGGCTCTTCTGCTATTATATAATGATGGTACCTCAGCATATGATTTTACTTCTGAATGAAAACTAGCACTTATGCATGAAAGAACTGAAGACTAATGATGGTTTGGCTTTATCTTACGCAAACTAGAGCACCTCAAAAATATGTTGCAATGATTATACCATTACATTTTTGTAGTAAACCAGGTAAACCAGAATTTTGAACACGGAAGTTTAATACACTACTCTGCAAGATTTGATAGGTATCTTAACTGTATCAAACAACTTTAAAAGAATGCAGAATTCGAAGTTTATTTTATTAAAATGTATAATTTTATAAAATATTCCGTCCTTATTGTTAATAGAAAGAAATGTTGTGAGCAATGTTAGTTGCAGTGAACTACGTTCTAAGTTTGCTGCCATCTAGTGACTATATAGCTCTGCGATATAACTCTGCAATGTACCTGCCAATTTCAGTATACAAAAGATTATGTAATGTCTACATTTTTTCTGGTGAATGTTGCAAACCTAAATAGATTGGCATACGGTGGATCTATATTATGTAGACACTGAACTTTGCGCAAATGCAGTAAACCAACTTTTCCTCAAAAATGCCCAACTGGTTACAGTTTCTTTATTTTGGTGCCCAGAGTATAATGATACGGAAGAATTTACATATTCATGCATATCGTATAAAAGCATAATGCCTCACATATTGCTTTCTTCACGGACAGAACTTTGTCTGATGCTTACTAAAACATAGAAATCATGCACAATACAAAATTGCAGATTTCTGTGAAGTACACAAATAAAATCATTAAGTAAGATATTCTTACGCAATACTATATACAATATCATACTCTACCACAGAGTACAATTAACACAAAAGTCTAAGAAAATATCTTCATTTTTTTCTGGTTGTTTCTTGTTTATCTATTCAGCGCCAGCTTGTACTTTCCCACGAATAAAATATAGAAAAATATATGGAGATCGCTAAAAATTCGAGTTATAGATTTCAACGAATATACACGTTCCAAGTCCCCTTCATATCGATCAAATTAGTTTTGAGTACATGTCCGTTGTTCCTCACTATATATGTACAGAGGCCGCGGTTGGTCAGTGCTATACCTTTAACGTCTGCTGCATCGGGTTTTCGGTTCGATCCCAGTTCGAACGAGGTGAGATTTGTGTTGGACAAATACCGTGTGCATGGGTTTTCTCGGGATTTTCCCGTTCCTCCCACTTTCTACTTTAAACCATCTCATTCACTTTTCACTATAACCGTCTCCTTTAGCTTGGCTGTTGCCACAGGGATTTTTACAACTAGAAACATTTACACCCTGGAAAGTTTTGCCCCTGAAAGTGTCGTTGGTTGGTGGTTATTTCAGATGAAAATTCGCAAGTAACATTAAATATGTATATCATTGAATGTGCTCTCTCAGTGTATGCACTCACTTTGGACAAGATGGGTTTATATCCGAAGATTTGGTAGGGAGGTAATATTTTCTAGGAAATTATTACCTCTATGTCGGTTTTTGGTTACTTCAAACACAGAGTCAAATATTTATAAATTGATAAAACTCAATAGTAGTTAATAACAGACTCAGTCACTTTGCGCAAGAAGGTTTTACAACCGGAGGTTTTGTAGGGGGTAGTAATTTAATAATAAATTATTACTTCCCTGTCGGTTTCTGGTCACTTCAAACACAAATTCTAATGGTATATTATAAAATGATACAACTCACTGTTATCTCTCAACAGAAACAGTCGCTAATTTGCAAGACGGTTTTAAATCCGGAAATTTGACAGGGGTAATAATTTCCTAAGAAATTTATACCCCCTGTCCGTTATTGGTTACTTCAAAGTCAATGTCAAATGTTAAATTATAAATTGATACTATTCCGTGTTATTTCTTAACTTATGCACTCACTTTGGTCAAGACAACTTTATATCCGAAACTATGATAGTTCGTTAAGTTTCCCTAGGAAATTATAATCTCCCTGACAGTTCTTGGTTACTGATGCTACTTAATGTCATTTCTTATCAAAGACAATCACTTTAGGCAAGATTCCGTTACACCCGAAAATTATTATGGAATATAGGATATTTCCCTAGGAAATTCATATCTGTCTGTTGGTTCTAGGTTACTCTAAAACACCGTCAAATGTTACATTATAAATTTATATCATTCCGTGTTATCCTTTAACGGACGAACTCATTTAGTACAAGAATGGTTTATATCCGAAAATTTGATAGCGGCAATATGTTTGTAGGAAATTTATACTCCCCTCTCGGTTCCTGGTTACTTCAAAGACCATTTGAAATTTTACATTATAAATTAAGATTTTTTCGTGTTATGTCTTAAGAGACGCACACAATGTTGGTTCTTGGTTACCTCAAAGACAAAGTCTAATGTTATTATATAAATTAATGTTATACCATCTTATGTCTTAACAGACGAAGGTAAGATGTCTATATACAAGAAATTTGATAGCGGGTTCTATTTTCCTAGGGAATTTATACTGTCGTATTCGTTCTTTGCTCCTTGAAAGTTAAAGTCATTTTTACATTATAAATTCATGTTATACCGTCTTATCTTTTAACTCTTTATTTGACTTTGTTGCTTACTGGCAACGAATTTTAACTTCAGTATGGGCCAAACAAACTTCATTAAACTACAAAAAAAAAAAAAAAACACTTAGTGTATTTCGAATATTGGATATTTTGTCTTTATCCCAACAACCTACATGTATGAAAATCGAGTGTAGAGACTTTTCTATATACACACAATAACGTACTACATGGCAACAAATACAGAGGAACGTAAATCCGAAATAACACAAAGAATTTACATTATTTAATACACCTACACAACAGGTTGGGACACACTACATTAGATTTTAATAGTAAAAAAGTAAATTGCCTACTGACTGTGTGACGTTGACTTTTGTACTGCTGGACGCATTCTTGCCTCCTTCACAGATGGAATAGTTCTGGTACCTTTCCTGCTATCTTTAAACAAGAACAAAATTTCAACTCTACAGAATGGTATACAACCGGCGTGAACGCAACGCCAGATAGTTGAGTACGTCAGCATGGAAACAACGTTATATTTTAAAGAGTTCATTCTACGGCAGGCATCATGAGATAAAATCTCTTGTACAGCCACGAAAATTAGAAAGTGGAGGTTGGACTTATAAGAAATGATACCATTTTCAAGTTGAAGCATAGTTTTACTGTATGTCTGATAGTAGGACAACCAACATGACAGCAAATGCATGCCAGAAAACATAACATGCCAGGATATTCCTCCAGTTGCAGAAAAATTATTACTATCTGAGAGCACCACGTAGACAAAGAACTACCAGATAAATCTGCAGAAATTCCTTTCACGTTAAGTTCAAAGAGATAGGAATTAATGCAAATGAAACGAAAATAATAATGGGCATCATGCAGAAACCAAAAAAGTATGGAAATCTAAACAAAATCAGAAAAGAAGGACAGAGGGAAAGGAAAGAGCAAAAGACATTGGAATGAATTAAATTTTAACACTTAAGGACAAACAGTCTCCATCTTTCCCCCTGCCCCTGTATTGTCTTGGTTTTTCTCCCTTCAGAGGGTAAATATCTTTCAGTATCAAAGCATCATTTATAGTGTTTAATTCCTTGAAAAATGTAACTCAGTCCAAGCTAAGACTCCAACAGAGAATCCTTAGAACGACAGTCATACACATTACCCACTTATCAACACAGGTTCTATAAACTGCGTTTATAAATCAGCCATTACACTCGCTATTATCAAACGTGTTAAATCAGCCATCCTCCTTGAGTTACACCAGTTACACTTCAAGTTTGAGTTTTATTTACGGCCATTAGCAGTCTACGGCAAGAGGTCGCATGTTTTCATTAAAAACATTTGTTCTGAAGATTAAAATCAAGAATAAATTAATCTATTATGAATAATCTCTTGGGTGCACCAACACACAAACAACACATAGGCACACATACACACATAAATCGTATATATATATATATATATATATATATATATATATATATATATATATATATTATCGGATTGATTAAAGATTAAATTAGTTATTTCGTAAATTTACGAAACGGGTCTTGAAGAAGGTCGTCACTACAGTAATAACATCTCATAGCGTTGTTACGTAACACACGCAATATAAATAAAGCTTCATAAGCAGAAGCTACAAGTTATGTCGTGGGTAAGTCGGTAAGATGTCTGCATCGTGAGTGTAGCAACGCGTGATCAAATCTTGGCAGGTTAACCTTGACATTTTTCTCTCAAAATACATTTCTATATGATTGTATTTGTCACTGATAATAACTTTATTGCATTTTTGTAGATTACCTTAAATTAGTGCATATTAAGTAAAGTCAGGAAGGTTAAGATAATTATAGGACAGCTTTATACGTGGGTGCAGACAACAGATGGAGTGAGTCAGTGGGTTAATTGGGCCAAGATTTGTAAGTGGGTCCTGGGTCAACAGGATGTGACTTATTGCGACACACAACCCACCGTGATCCACTCTGTCCTACGTTGATCCACTAATCCACACTGATTCACCAACCTATTTTGCTCAGTGCAATGTAAACAGCTTATTCTGAGCACAGGTGAATTTGTCTACCTTTTGCTTTCAAGGCCTCGCTTTTTCTCCTTTTTTCATTAGTTTCTATTGAAGAAATAACCAAGCACTCTTGGAGAACTTCAATGAATTAACCATATTTAGAATTTTAATAATATCAATAGGACTTACTTCTTGACTTTTCAGACACAGCCTGTGAGTTTTTAGACGAGCTAACTACTGAAAAACGATTGTGAATCACATATAATGTATGAATTATTATATTAAAATGTAATATAACTATGTGCGTGTGATCAACATGATCAAATTGCAAAGTTAACTGAAATGACATATACATAGTTAGGCCCTAATTTTAAAATCATTTTTTAAAACTCTCTTTTATTGGGGGGCATTTTCTATATATAAAGTTTATTTCTAAAAATAAAAATGATCGATATTAGATCAGAAACAAAAAACAATTATCGACAAATATAAACTACAGTGTTACGCATTTTATATCTACTGCTTTTTATTATAATAATTGCTGAAACTTGTGTTTGTGTATGGAGCGTTCACAGCATAAGAGTGTCACGTAATAAAGTTCTGAGAAAATGGTCATAAAATTTGTACTGTAAGCTTAATTACGTTTGAATTTTAAATTTGTACGTGATGCTTAATTATATGGAAAATTTCAGATTTCTCTTTTTTTTCGTCTGCTTTAGCTTGATTTGAGACTTTCAAATTTCATCCTATTTTCCACTGAAACTGTCTGTAAGTTAACAAAAAATAATTATATGTGATAATTAAATTTAAATTCATTGAAATTTGACCCATGACAAACACTTTACCATTGTATATTGTAAAGGTCAGTTCCACATGTATTGTAACAGAACGGTGCTTGAGCGTTGACCAGTAGAAATTCAAACTCCGATTAATGATAATTTCACAGCCTTGTTTATTACAATTATCAACTATATTTACCTTAGAAGAGAGCGTGAATCGTGGGTCGGAGTTGATAACGATGTGTTTTGGTGGGTAGAAGTTGGTCACAATGGTTCAGTGTGGGTCATGGTAAGTAGTGGGACGCATTGGGTCACATGCTGTTGACCCACGACCCACTCGGAGAACTAGACCAACTAAACCTACTGACCCACTCCAATTCAGATTAACGCTTCGGCATCTGGAGTAAACAAGTTCTGTCAGGGAAACACTTTTCTTTCAAAATGTATACTTATTTTTATATGCTCATATTTATTGTCATTAACAAGCTTCTACCATTTTTCCTACATTATCTTAGATTAGTGAACGTGGTTTAGGATAGATTATATAAAGTAAAATATTGTTATGTATGTTTACACTTTCGTTTCCACCTTTCAAGATACACTCCTATCTGCTCACGTACCCTAAAAGTAGGCATACACCTCTGCATTGATCAACTATAACATTCTAGTTTATTAGTTTATTTGCTTCGGCTCTTCTGAGCTTAAGATGTAAGTGAAAATATATTCAGAACAAATAATAAAGAAACTAAGTGTACTATGGATAAAAATAAGAAATTATATAAAAAGCAGTGACCTGATCAGTACGGTATTATCTACTTATTTTTGTTCCACCCTATGTATTACTAATAATTTATTTCTTGTATTTATTAATAACAAGCTGAACTACCTACTTTTCGCATGGGTCAGATAAAATATCTGTGTAAACAAGCTGAACAACGAAACCAAAAGATATCAGTCATTTTCTACTACTTTTACATATCCCGGCAGACGCCCCCTGAGACCCAATGGTTCGAAATTTAAACGAACGCCCCCAGGAGATTGAGATGTATTTGGAAGTCAACGCCTTTGGAAGAATCACTATTCATCACAGCGACCGTGGAAGCTAAGGATTTGACACTAATATAGGTCATTTTGAAATATTATATACATATTTTTGTAACACCGACGAGCATACAATGGTAGCCGATTTTGAATGTCATCGCTAATGGAAATGTCACCATTTATCTCAGCGACCACGACAACTTTAAACTCAACACAAATATCGGTCATTTTCTAATTTTTTACATGTACCGGTAATCGCCAACTTACCCTGAGACCCTTGGTTCGAATGTAAAAAAGCGCTTCATCCAGGTCTGGAGCCTGGATAAAGGTATCGGTGACCAAAATCTTGTAACTTTCGGTCAATTCGTCTGATTCCGAGACTACACACAGACAGACACACAACAGATAGAACAACTCACAGCAATTTGTTTACATAGCACAGCGTTCTTTGGCATAGAACGTTGCTATGTTGCTTCCACTTAGTTAAGCCTTCTACTAAGTCCCTGAGGCCTTAGTTTTTCAGACGTAAATACGTCTGTTGAATCTTCCTCTTCTATCGAAGTAATGGGTTGCGTGTCCTCCTAGCATTAGCTATTATGTTGATGTATTGACCTTGAAGAATCAACAAATTGATTTTCATTAAGTCGCGAGTCACTTTTGTTCGTGAAGTTGATATACAGTAGAAAGATTATATTGGTAAAATAGAAAGATTATATTGGTTTTAGCTGAACACCCACAAGGTTGGTTTGGCAAGAAGCCTTTCAACAACTACTTCCAATGCGGTATAAATTTGACGGCTAACTTTTTAAATTATACACAAGAGTATCACTGATATGTCAGTATTAATATTTATGGAACTAAACAGGCATTATACTCCCAAACTATGCCATGCATAAAAGTCGGAAGTCTTCTAGGGTAGTCTCATCCGTGTGTGTATTACAGAAACCAGAGCAGGGACAGTAAGTGATATCGAGAAGTGATTTTCTGCCTTTGATTCTGTCTCCAAAGAATAGGTTCCATCTCAAACGTTAACTCCATATTCAAGAGAGAAGTGGTTCAAATTAGCTATTTCTAGTGTTGCCACGGGACGAGACAGAACTCTTTGGGACGAGACGCGAGACGAGATAGACTACTTGCCTCGTTTTTGAGACGGGACACGACACGAGACGAGAAGTTCCAAACACAGTTTTTGATTTTGAAACACACACAGTAAACGTTCGTTTTTGACGTTACTCGAATGACCTATTAGATGTAAAACATTGAAAAAATTACGTATTACTTGAGACTAATGTCTTCGTTTTCGACGTATTTATGAGCAATTTATATTCATGTATTGGTGCTGGTAAAACAAATTTCAATCTTTCAGAATTTAAAAACAGCGTTCAGGGTTGAGGAGCTTCAAACCCCTGGCGCAAACCTGTCTTCAACATTAGAGGGAGGGGGACGGGTAAGACTGTTTCCCTATTTTGTAAGAGATGTTCAAAATATTTATAAGTTGAAAAATAATTCTGTGGAGGATCAATGAACAGGATTGTCTTCATCATTGGGAGGCGGGCAGATTTGACACTTATTCTCAAATGAGAGAGATGGGACTCATATAATCAGATGGGACGGTAAATGAATCTGATTTCCGAGGTGAACATGTTGTGTGTTATATGAGAGAATTAGTGGAATAAAGAAAGTGGTAGGATACAAGTTAACGCCGAGAAAACACGTAGACTTGATGTTTGTCCACCACAAAGCTCCTATGGCACTAATCGAGGTCGAAACGACTACCACAAGCAGGAGAGGCGAATGCTTTATGCGAAGCTACCGTGAGAATTCTTGTCCTGTGCTCTGGGTAATAACTTTCTGGTATCGTGATTAGCACGGTGCAGTCTGCTACATTTGTCTTTCGTTCCCATGATATGCTGCTATATTTTTACGAACAAGACGAGACAAGACGAGACGACACCAGACGAGACAGGAACTCTCGAGACGAAACGGGCGAGGACATTTTTCGAGACGAGATAAGCACGATGCGAGACGAGACAGCCTGAAGTCTCGTCTCGTGGCAGCAATAATTATGTCCGGTTCTAACATTTAACCCATAGGTGAAAACGGCAACATACAGGTAGAAGATGTTTTTTCGTAAACGATTTCGTGTGTAGTCTACTAAAATTGTAAATTGTTTAAGTCTATTAATACTTTCGTTTTCAATACAAGTTTCGGCTTTTATCGTCATAGCATTAAACGGTAACATAGCAAGAACTGACTTTTGAAAGGGAGTTACAATCTAGAGAACATCATGAGTATCCCAAATACTCTACCAAAGCCATAAATGGTTGAAATTAACTATTACTTTCGGTTTCAATTTCCGATTTCCGTCTAATAGAAATAGTAAATGCTTCACGATGTGGTCTTTTGCAATTAATTCAGTGTCCAAAGAATACATTTTATTTCCTCCGTTAACCTTCGGCACAAACAGGAATTGTTTCAAATTAGCCAATTTTTGTTTTAACGTTTTTCGGCATACAAAGAAACTGATAACAGATAGTGAGAAGAGTTTTCTACAAATGATTTAGAATGTAAAGATAACATGAAATGAAATCTGTAAGTTTTACGTCCCACGGTTATGCCGGTTAGGCTAAAGGTGACGGTGATGATGAGAGATAAGTAAAATGGTGGAATGATGAAAGTGGGAGGAAACGGGAGAACCCCGAGAAAACCCACGAGCACGGTGTTTGTCCACCACAAAGTCCACACGGCGCGAGCTGGGATCGAACCCAGGATCCCAAGCACCGGAAGTGAATGCTCTACCACTGAGCCACCGCGCCCCCTCGTAAAGATAACATCTTGACTATCTACAACACTCTACCAAATTCGGCTGTACTTAGAATTTGCTATAACTTCTGGTTCCGATAACGGTTTTAACGTTTATCTCTATAGAACGAAAACGGCAGTAGACACCGAGAAGCACTTTTAGGCAAACGATTCAGCCTCTCAACAGACATATCGTTACTATTCATATAACTCTAGCAAAACTGGAAATTGTTCAAATTTACTTGTACTTCCGGTTCCAATACTGATTTCCCTTGAGCAAAAATGGTAAAAGATATTAAAAAGAGTATTTTTCAATCGATTCATTGTCCCTAAAATAGCTTCTTCCTACTCTGTGGCGGCTTTGATCAAAGGAGTTGCTAAATTAGCCATATTCTGTTGGAACCTTCCACTATACAGAAAATGCCCACTCAATACAATATATTTAAAAAAAATGCTAGGACATGCTCTGCTTGTTTATAATAAAGAATTAATATACTGAATTTCAGCTCTCCAAGTTGAACGGCTTGTGAGATACTAATTTTTTCCGCAAAATTGAGGACCACATTAGAATATGTAATATAATGAAACCGATATGATAAGTTCCCAGTTGGGATTGAGGCCTAACTATATACCAAAAATCATTTCATTTGTGGAACGTTCCAACAGAATATGGCTAATTTTAACAACTCCTTTGATCAAAGCTGCCACAGAGTAGGCAGAAGCTATTTTAGGGACAATGAATCGATTGAAAAATATTCTTTTTAATATCTTTTACCATTTTTGCTCAACCAAAATCAGTATTCGAACCGGAAGTACAAGTAAATTTGAACAATTTCCAGTTTTGCTAGAGTTATATGAATAGTAACGATATGGATGTTGAGAGGCTGAATCGTTTGCCTAAAAGTGCTTCTCGGTATCTGCTGCCGTTTTCGTTCTATAGAGATAAACGTTGAAACCGTTATCGGAACCAGAAGTTATAGCAAATTCTAAGTAGAGCCGAATTTGGTAGTGTGTTGTAGATAGTCAAGATGTTACCTATACATTCTAAATCGTTTGTAGAAAACTCTTCTCACTATCCGTTATCAGTTTCTTTGTATGCCGACAAACGTTAAAACAAAAACTGGCTAATTTGAAACAATTCCTGTTTGAGCCGAAGGTTAACGGAGGAAATAAAATCTATGCTTTGGACACTGAATTAATTGCTAAAGACCACATCGTGAAGCATTTACTATTTCTATTAGACGGAAATCGGAAATTGAAACCGAAAGTAATAGTTAATTTCAACCATTTATGGTTTTGGTAGAGTATTTGGGATACTCATAATGTTCTCTAGATTGTAACTCCCTTTCAAAAGTCAGTTCTTGCTATGTTACCGTTTCATGCTATGACGATAAAAGCCGAAACTTGTATTGAAAACGAAAGTATTAATAGACTTAAACAATTTACAATTTTAGTAGACTACACACGAAATCGTTTACGAAAAAACATCTTCTACCTGTATGATGCCGTTTTCACCTATGGGTTAAATGTTAGAATCGGACATAATTAGTGTTGCTACGAGACGAGACTTCAGGCTGTCTCGTCTCGCCTCGTACTTATCTCGTCTCGAAAAATGTCCTCGCTCGACTCGTCTCGAGAGGTTCTGTCTCGTCCGGTGTCGTCTCGTTTTGTTCGTAAAAATATAGCAGCATATCATGGGAACGAAAGACATGTAGCAGACTGCACCGTGCTAACAAAGACACAAGACAGTTATTACCCAGAACACAGGACAAGAATTCTCACGGTAGCTTCGCCTAAAGCATTCGCCTCTCCTGCGTGTGGTGGTCGGTTCGACCTCGATTAGTGCCATAGGAGCTGAAAGGAAACAAAGTAAACGAAGGAAAGCGCAATGGATGAAGAGGAGAGGAGTCGCTAAAATTAATTCTCTTTGAACGAGGGCGATTACCAAACATCACCTACTAATTGAAATCCAGATTATTCTCCAATAAAGTAAATTTCAATAAACTTTCTTGTTATTGTTAATTATCCCATATCGGACTCCCGAAGAAAACTCATCGAAACAACTTATTGACCGTGCCAATAGCGACTACTCTGTCATGACTCCGTTTTCTTTCATTCAGAAATAGAAAAGAAAGAGAAGAAAGTAGAAGGGTAAAAGAAGGAGGTAGAAAAAGAAGAAAGAAAAGAAATAAGGTATTTTAATAAGAAACAGATTACTGGATAATTCCGGAATTATAGTAAGAAGTCGAGAGAGTCCTTGAAAGATGAATCATTCTAAATGTTATTGACGACTAATCAATTTTAGAATGCTTCGGAATAGACACATGTTCCCTCATACCACCCAGACCTAGCTCCAGGCACCACGATCGTGGGGTTGCCCAGACCTAGATCTGGAAATAAGAAAAGTGAAATCATTCTTTGTACTGTTATTCCAACCTGTGATTGATAACCATCCAGCATCTGAACTTTGTTCTCTAGGACCGAACACACATATGAATTAGCCAAGAAAGAAAAAAAATCAAACTTATGAACTCAATATAAATTTATGTATCGTATCAATAGGAATTTCAACTTCCTGGAAGAAAGATGTATTTAGGCTCATCCTGCTATTTTTGTTTCACTCCTAGATCTGATTTAAACCATTAGTAGCGGTCCTTCATGACCTAGGTTATTTACCTTAACACATATACTAAAACATGACACATATATTACAGATGTTAATATGACAAACGATATCACTAAAATTACTTAAATTAAATCTATCATGCATTCACACGCTCACTCACTCAGGACAGTGTATATATGGTTAAAGGAAACCAACTAACTACAAAGATACAAATAATTTATTACATCCATAGTGAAAAGAAAAGACAAACAAATAATTATGAAGAAAATATTAAAAGCACAAGTTCTTGGTTATATATTAATAGAGTACATAGTGTTATATTTTAGTAAATTTTTATATATTCAATCATATTGACAAATGGAAAGAAAAAAAATAATTACATGTATTATATCTTAGGCATGCTAAAACAAAATTATGACTTGCGACATACGCAAAGGAGACACTTATTTCACTTTTAAAAAAATATGGACAAAGAGGAAAGAAAAGAGAAAAAAACTTTTACATGTATTAGGACTTATGAGTCTCTACCTCACATTGAGAAATAAAATATTAATAATTTTGAACGTTCAAATCACAAATCACGCACTACTCGTAGTGTCCAAAAACATTTCGCTCCATTTAACTTAGTTTGTGTTTATATATATATATATATCTATATATATATAACTATTGGTTTACAAAAACCATTCATCGACTATATTTAGTTCGTAACTTTTAGCAGTTTATATCTGCACTCGCTCACTGCGACGTTTATACCCATCTAGGGATTTCGAAAAAGATCACTTTCGCCAGAGAATGTTTCTTCTCTTAGACAGTCCATTCACGAATTTATTAATTGAGTAATTTCAAGTTACTTATTTAACACTGGGACACGTCATGAGACCTTTCCTTAGGGTCACTTTTGTATATATGTATACATGTTTCGGATTTGAAACGATCTTCTACAGGTGTACGGAGTATGATGGTTTAAAATTGAGGATAAAAAAACTGGTCAAGTCACAGGATACATATGCAGGTGAGAAGGATTCAAGGTGCACTTTCCACAATGGTTTTAGGTTGGTAGTTCAGAGGTAATATTCATCATGATGTGGGTTACGTTTAGACCTGCCGTTACTTTTCAATACATGCCATTACATAATTACAGAGGTTATCGTTTACATCGATTCAGAAAAAAAAGGAAAATTACTTGAGTGCACGGCGGTATTCTTGACAAAATCTACATTCTTATATTTGTCGGAAAACTTATTGGTAAACTATAGCAACCAATACACGTTTGGGGGGGAGACAGACACGAGCGCTCTTACATATATTCATATAATACATTTAATATCCTACTTTTACTTTAAAATCATATTCACATACTAAGTACATATACATTTCGACGTATTCATTTCTCTCTCTCTATATATATATATATATATTTATAATAAATGCGCACATATTTAAATTAATCACCCCAACAATAATTTCTAATTAGGTTGCAAACATTGTACAAGAAAAACAAATGACTTCCGACATTACATATGAAAAAGAATTGAATTTTTTCACCTGATACCGCACGTCTATAAATTTCAACTTTTATATAATCAATTCGTGCTTAAATAATAAAAAAAACTTTGTGAGGCAGGCACGTGACACAGAGCATTCCTAATTTCTGGCCCCAGACCAACTACAAGGTAAACGAAAACCAAAACAGAAAGGAAAGTTACCAACGGAAAAAAAAACTTAAGAGAGACGACGGTGAAAGAACGTAATTGAAGTGTCGTCAAACACGAAGTCTTTGTTCATTTCGGCGATAGGTCAAAATGTGATGGAGGACCCAATCATTATCTACTTTATCCATGAATCGTGTCTTGCAACGTCTCAGCTGGTAATTTCAGATCAGAGTTGTACGTTAAATAAATCGTAAACAACAAGTTCAAAATCGGGAGGGGGAGGTTGAAAAATTAAAAAAAAATCTCGTAAGAAGGAAGAAAGAAGAGACAAGAGAGAGAAAGCGGCGCCAACGAAAGGAGAAAGATTAAAGTACTACTCACTACACAGAAGAGTGATCTAATTTAAATATATAACAACTCATAGCCAAAAATATTCACATATGCCGAAAGAGGGTAGTTTACTTAAATACGTAAACTAGGAGGGAGTCCCTGCTGCCAAGGATGCAAGTTCTGTGTCCATCAGATCCCAATCCCACAAGAGTTTGCTTGTAAGATTGAAATCCGATCCCCGTATCCGGGCAAGACCAGCAGGATAAAAGGAGAGGGGGAAGGAACCAGGTAACTGCGTCCCCAATTTTGAAATCTCTAAGTAAGGAAAAAAATATTCGACCCTTCAGAAAAACTAAGGAGGTTCTAGGACAGTAATGAAACTAGAATAGAAGTATTAGCTAAGATATCCCTAACTCATGATTTGCCGAAAATAAAAAAAATTAAATAAACTGAATTTTGGATCGGTGATTTCTATGGCCAAACTTCACCGATAGCTCCCCTTCGCAGAATGCGCTAAATTCTGAGGAATCGATTAATTTCCATCACTATCTAGTTTGGAAACTAAGAAAAGAAAACGAAAATATTCAAGGGGGAGAGGTCGATGACCGGGTACGGGATAATAAATTTCAATAATTAATTGTTTTGATTCTGTAACCCTGTCAGAGCTGTCGCCTCCATGAACATTGTAAGCTAGTCCGAGCAGGTAACGTGAAGAAAAAAAAAATCTCACGGAGCAGGATATTCTATTTTAAAACCGACCAGAAAATATAATTCACTACAGCCCCGTTCTATAGCTACTATTGTCTTTCCATAATTTATTATTCAATATGTCTAGTCAGCGCTTATATGATGCTACCTATTCTATCAGATGGTATTACTATGGTTGATTATTATTATAACACATTAAACTACAAAGTATTACCATAGTCCGACTAGTCGCCCTCCGGTCCGCGTGATATTATGGTGCAGGGGTCAGAACCTGAGATGTTTGTAGCTACACGTATCTATTCAATATCTATATATCAACACGTGGCGAAGTATTCACTGGGCTACTATATATTTAACTATATGGGTGTCCTATCGTCTATATTCATTTACTACAATATTCATATACTTATTAATATTCATATAATATTCATATCATCATCTTTTCATTTACTACGACGCTATATTCTACAAACACCCTGTTTCCTCTATCTACGCCCAGCCTATATACACATTTCATCATAACACTTTAAAATCTATAATCACTACAAACATTTCCCGTTCCGATCACCGCACGACAACCTCACTCGAACTCAAGACTCTTTCACCACACACACAATACTATGTAATACCTGGTAGCTTTATTAAGAACGAAAAAAAATCCTACGTATGTTCACTGAAAATAGAATTATCTGCGATAATATTTAATTTCACGAAAATTCTGCAGCAACAATGAAATTCTGCAGCCACGAAGAAAAAAATGAACATTTAATATAATTTCAAAGCGAAGAACTAGCATCATATCGCCCGACTTCTATTAAGAAATTACGTATTGTTTATTTACTTAAATATTTCGATTTCTAGACTGAGCAGAATGTTGTAATTTTCAGAAAATATTAATTTTATGTCACTTGACCAAACTGTACATACATATGGGCTGTGAATTATACCTTCTAGGTTTTATGTCGAAAAGAAAGGTCAATTTCATGAAAACTAAACCACTAAGAACATCGATATGAGAATGACGGTTAGTACTGACTTTCGACACTAGAGGCTAGCGACGATATAATCAACCCTTGAACAACTGAATGTGACCTTGTACACGGAATTATTGTACTATATTATGTTCACTTTTAAATATTGTGTATGAGTTCATTTAATGACGGAATAATAGAAAATTTTATTGCATAGTAAATACTACACTGTCCATATTTAATTATCTCACACACTCTTTCATCACTTAACTACCACAATTACTACTACTACATTACAAATATACACATACTACTTAAACTACAAGACACATCATGCCAATACACACCAATCATCACTATCATTAATACATGTTATACTAATAAATATACACAGACAACATTCAGATTTTACCATTTTAAATCGGCTCGAAAGGAAAGGGAAAGAAAGGAACAGGGCCAACTGGCCCTTGTATTTACTAAATCACATTCTTAAAATCAACCTGTTTAATCAATGCCCCGAGGGGACATATCGAAGTGTTGACTAACAATAGAACCCAGAACAAACTACATGTTCAACTCATCCCGCTGGAAGCCGTACTCCCAATTTGGGAGTCAGATAGGAGCCCTCACTGTAAATTTACACGTGCATTATTCTACCTATCTTAACTACAACGAAATTAAATACCGCCATGTATGTTAAAAAAGAATCACTCGCTACCTACATAAACAAATCTATATATGGACAGGTCTTATAACCCTCAATTAGCAGGAAAATTGGAAGTGAAAATATCAGGGGAAACACTGATCTTCAAAACCGGTTTTAGGAAAGAAAAACGGAAATCACACTACTTCTGAATCCTGTCCATAGCGATCGGAGGATGAAATAATGGCGTCACTATATTGCACTTACTATCAGCTTTTTAGTCCAGTTTTGTACTATGAAATTTAATAGTTCATGGCTCCTCTAGACCTCCAGCGATTTTACACGTTAATAAAATCCAAATGTTACCTTTATTTGCAGCTTTTCTAGCTCATTTTCGACTTTCTGAGCTAGAAGATCCGAATCTGGCGTCTTCAGTGAAATTCTTGCAGAGAATGGGAATAATCGCGCCCTAATATCATCGCGTGGGTTTATCCTCCAATCAAAACAAAGCATTTTGGCGGTGGGGCTTTGAAACGAATAAAATTTGGTAAAATCTGGATTAAACTAGATTTTAGAAGGACCTAGGTATCTAAAAGAGTTAGCCTGCGGGGAATAACTGGAAGTTTTCTTATGTTTAATTTTGTGTTTGTTACAAAAGTCTGCCATAACTTAGATTGGAACTGTGGTCCTTTATCAGATAAGAATTCTTGTGAGTAAGGCAATAGATGAAAGTATCGTCTCTCTAATACTGTGATTATTTCTTTGGTATGAGCCTTTTTCAGTGGGAGGAAGGTAACGAAACGAGAATAGATATCTGTTAAAGATAAAATATAATAATATCCCTGACTAGGTGGCAATTTTCCAATAAGGTCCACCCCCAGAGTCTCATGGGTACGGTCGCTTGGATATGATATTCCTGCTTAGCTATAGCACGGTTTGTAAACTTTGTTTCGGCACATTCTATGCAATTTCGTATAAAGATTTTAATCGTGGTTTTTTGATTTTTCCAATAAAATATAGCTCGACAAAAACGATAACACTTCTGAACTCCAAAGTGACCGGTAGAATGGACAACACTGATAATTTGGGGTATACAACTCTGCGGTATCACTAAGAGCCATTTCTGAATACGCAAAGGTTTAATATAAATTAACCCACAGTACATTGTTACTCTGTCCAGATTACGGTTGTTTTCATATTGCTTTAACAGGTTCTTACATAACTCATCCGTTATTTGATTTTCTCTAATAAAATCTAAATTAATATCAGCATCCTGCGTTTTGGTTAAAAAATGAACGTAATGTGTTTCGGGCTCAAGCAATACCTCAGGTGGGTATCTGCTAATTGTATCGGCTACAAAATTTTCTCTGCCTGGGCAGTGTTGGAAAATTAAATCGAATTTCTGCAATTTCAATAGAATGCGGGTGGTTCGTGGCTCAAGGTTCTTTTGAGTGAATGCATGTGTGACTGCCGCGTTATCCGTATGGACATAAGTGGTACGACCCATGATATACTGCTCAAAATGTTCACAAACGAACAGGACGGACAGGAGTTCCAGCTGAGATATTGAAAGAGACAACTCATAGGGTTTCACCCGTCGACTGGCATATCCAATGACGTTAGGATTATCTTTATCTGAAGGATATTGTGCAAGTAAGCCAGCCAAATTCTCCATGCATGCATCACTATGGATGTGAAAAGGCAAGGAGAAATCTGGCTGACTTAATGCAGGTGGATTACTAAGAAGAGTTCTCAGTTTATTGAAAGTTTCCAAGGCTTCGTTATCCAGTACGAATTTCTGATCCTTTTTCAGGAGTTGATATAGATTAGCAGTAAGACCGGAAAAGTTTGGGATGAATTTTCGCCTCCATCCTATGAGCCCTAAAAACTTCTGTAATGCTTTCTTGGATTTCGGTACTGGAAAACAACGAATTGGCTCATTGAGTCGAGGGTGAACCCTTATTGTTCTGCCACTAATTATATGTCCTAAAAATTTGATTTCCCGTGCAAAGAACTTACATTTCTTGAAATTTAATGAAAAATTTGCTTGTTTAAAAATTTCGAAAGTTCTCTCTAAATGAACCAAATGCTCTTCTTCAGTAGTTGATTTTACTAGAACATCGTCTAAGTACAAAACAACAAAAGAACGGGTTGAGTCATTAAAAAATTTTGTCATTACTGATTGGAATACAGCAGGACTACTTTTCAGCCCCTGTGGCAGAACAGTAAGGCAATATTGTCTTCCCTTGTACACAAAACTGGTGCATTGGTAAGTCTTGGTGTAAACTGATCCCGTAATATGCACTTGACGCGTCAAACGACGAAAACCACATTGCCTGCGAAACACGGTGTAGTAACTCATTGATAGGTTCTATCTGCACTTGTGGAGAGAGAATTTTTGAGTTAGTAGCCCTCAGATCTAAAACTGGACGTACACCGCCAGAGGCCTTCCGGACGACATGAATAGGATTTCGATATGGAGACAATTGTTCTATTGCTATTCCCAACCGTAACCATTTATTCAACTCTGCTTCAAACTCAGGTTGTATAGCCTGAGGAACGGAATAACATGGTCCAACAACTGGTTCTTCATCCTTCAATTGTATTTTATAGGGAGGCGCGTTAACGCGGCGTGGGTACTCAGAGAAAACGAGCGGTACTTTATTAATAATTTCCGAAGACCAGATTTAATGGGTGATGGTAAGTCATCCCGAGTAGCAATATATGAATCAATATCTTGTTCCGAGACATTGCATTCGGTGCCCAGGAGTGGATCCAGCTGATCTCCCCTGTTAACCCCTCCCTTGTGGAGAGGTGTCACTGCACAGGCAGCTTGACAATTTAAACTGGGGTCAAGCATAGGTTGATCCACCACCGGCCATCCTGATTCACCGATTGCAATCTCTTCTACTGGTAATTTCACTAGCATTATATTCGGTCGATCTGTAGGAACGACAACAGTGTTTCCTAAACTATCTTTCATTCTAATCTCTTTCTTTTCCCGGTCAATGATACAATGAAATTTGTCTAGAAACGGAATCCCAGTATTAGGTCCGTTCGCAAATACTTTATGACGAAAATGGCTATTTCGAATATATGATTCTGTATATTTAGGTTAAAATTTTGAACGCCCTGAACTGAAAAACTCTCTTTCCCAGCGAAAGCGCCAAGTGTAAGGCCCGTGTATGGTCTCAATTTAGGATGGAAACCGTTGCTTTAATTTTTTCCACACCTCCCAGTCCATTAGGCAGAGCTCCGAGCCACTATCTATTGTAGCGACAAGTTCAACGCCGCCGATACTTCCTCGTAGGCTGGGAGAGGTAGAAAAATAGCGTTCTTCACTTGAAGCAAAGGATTCCTCATCTATGACAAATTTTATAACAAATTGTAACCAGTCCCGAAATGATGAATTTTGTGTCCACAAATTAGATTTATATTCGTGGTCATTCTGATTTTTCAAAATAATGGGGTATATTTTCCCGCAACTATCCTCCCCCATTTCACCAGGTAGTTGCGGAATTAGTTTGTCGATTTGACAGCGGTCTCGCGACTATCAATCCCTCGATTCGCTAGAATTCCATTTCCGCCATTAGTTTGTATTTGCGAAGGGGCAGAATTCTGAGATCTATTTGCACTGTTATTATTAACATTGCTGCCTTGACCATTACCGTTTTCTCTTCTCCGGTACGCCCCGTTAAAGTTCCTCCTATTATCGTCCCTATTCGGGTTCGATTCCCCTATTGTGCGGTCATAGGGGCGATAACCCCGGCGATTGTTAAACATCGGTCGGTTACGGTACAGACGTCGACCATTATATTGATTGCTTTCCGAGCCACACCCACTCGGATAACGAGATCCAGCTTGGGTGTAACTCAGAAAGTCCGTTTGGCAACTAGCCGTTGCCTTGCTTTTCACGGGTTTCACAACTTTTGCTTGTCGGGCGAAATACCTCTTTGGTGGGCCTCCAGTTTCTTTCCCACACAGGGCAGCTAGGCGTGACGTAACTTCTCGCACCGTTTGGCACAAGTGGGAAGCAATAGCCCGCGACTCATCTGGTGGAAGAGCGTTCACTATGATGTCTACTAGTTCGGCTTGCGATGGATTTTCTGCGATCTGGTAGTACAATTCTATGATCTTCCAAGCATAGTCCAAAAGGGACCCATACTTGGCTCGATCATATCTTAAAGATTGGAGGTTGCGTTTCTGAAGAATCTCTATATGTTCATTGCAGTATTCTTCCTTAAAAAGGATCAGGAAATCGTCAAACGTATGGATTCTATATTTAATAGAAGCAAACCACGCGCCTGATGCTGCAATTAAAAGTTTCTCAACTATTTGCAAACGTTCTCTATCGGTCAGCCGATACATTTCTAAGCACTGCTGCAATCTACGCAGGAAAACACGAGGCTGTCCATTGGTAATATTCCCATCAAACGTGGGAAAACGTTCGATGTCCCTCAGTGAAACCTTGGAACTCATGCTAACATAAGCAGGGGAATAGTTACTGGGAATTAACATATTATCCTGCACAATCGGAGTAGTCACCGGATTTGCCGCCGACGACGTCGTGGCGGTGTTATAATTACCCATATAATTAAAAGGGATTCTATTGGTCGTATTGAATATGTTGGGCTCCATCCCCGGACCAATCGCACCCGTGAACAACGACTCAGAATGGTACCCATCTCCTCTTCCCGGCAACACGCTATATGATTGTATACCTCCATGTAAGGAGGGAGCACTCACGCTAGTGACCGTAGTCGTCACAACACTAGACTGATTCGGCACACTATTGGAATTAAACCATGACTTTGGTTCTGACCGATGCATGGGGTAGTGCGTCGCAATATCCCGTGCATCAACTGACATTAAATTTTCTTTTCCTGCTCCACAGGTAGTTGTTATAGCAGGTAATATTTCCGAGGAATCGCTACCGGGGAAAAGATAGGTTACCTCTGATTTTCCGCGACTAGGTTTCGTTATTTCTTTTTGAATATTTACTATTTCGTTTTGAATTTTCGAAATTTTTTGGTCAGTTACTTCCAGTTTGGTTTCCAATGATAAATCTGACAAAGTTGACTTTAAATTATCAATTTCGGCCTGCTGAGTTTCTAGTTTTTGTTGATCTTATGCAATTTGGTATCTATTCGCTCAAATTCTGAATTTACATGATTGAATTTACCCTCAGTCTCCTGCTGAAGTTGCTTTAGGGATTGCTGAGCCTCGCATCTGACCAGGTCAATTTCATTAGACATTTGCTCTCTCAATGTAGTTATTGAGGAAGCAAAGTCCGAACATATGCTGTCGATTTTCTTGGTTAGTACCTCAAATCGAGATTCGGTTTCTCGGTTCGAGGTGTCAAATTTCTCATTTATTTCACGTCTCATCTCCAGGCTATTTTCATTTATTTCGCGTCTCATCTCCTGGCTATTATTATCTATTTTCTCATCTATTTTTTGTAGCATTTGTTGCAATGAAAGGAGGAGAGCGTCATTACTAGATGACACAGTCTTCCTTTGCTCTTCTTTGATTTTATCACCAATTGAATCCCCATTTCTTTCATCATCATCGAGGTCAGATATCTCCACTGGAGATATTTGGCCTCGGTTCTTCGGGGTACTATACCCTCGCTCACCGTCTGAATCGGGATGTTCATTTTCTTTCTCAGAGGATAAACTCATGGGTTCAAGCGACTGGTGGAGCTTCCACTCACATTCTTTACAGTATTTAACTATCTCACCAGCCAGGACCTTTTCTGCATTTTCAGCAGTATCCTCTAAATTGGTACAACTGAAATGAATCCATTTCAGCCCACACTCGTGACACCTCACTAGCCTACGGGAGACGCGAGCTCTTTTCTCATTACTTTCTAATGTTCATTGTGTACATGAGACTTCCGCGTTCTCGTGTGATACAGCTTCAAAGCAAACGAAGAAAACCAAGAGCTAATGTAGAGGAGAGGAGTCGCTAAAATTAATTCTCTTTGAACGAGGGCGATTACCAAACATCACCTACTAATTGAAATCCAGATTATTCTCCAATAAAGTAAATTTCAATAAACTTTCTTGTTATTGTTAATTATCCCATATCGGACTCCCGAAGAAAACTCATCGAAACAACTTATTGACCGTGCCAATAGGGACTACTCTGTCATGACTCCGTTTTCTTTCATTCAGAAATAGAAAAGAAAGAGAAGAAAGTTGAAGGGTAAAAGAAGGAGGTAGAAAAAGAAGAAAGAAAAGAAATAAGGTATTTTAATAAGAAACAGATTACTGGATAATTCCGGAAATATAGTAAGAAGTCGAGAGAGTCCTTGAAAGATGAATCATTCTAAATGTTATTGACGACTAATCAATTTTAGAATGCTTCGGAATAGACACATGTTCCCTCATACCACCCAGACCTAGCTCCAGGCACCACGATCGTGGGGTTGCCCAGACCTAGATCTGGAAATAAGAAAAGTGAAATCATTCTTTATACTGTTATTCCAACCGGTGATTGATAACCATCCAGCATCTGAACTTTGTTCTCTAGGATCGACCACACATATGAATTAGCCAAGAAAGAAAAAAAAAATCAAACTTATGAACTCAATATAAATTTATATATCGTATCAATAGGAATTTCAACTTCCTGGAAGAAAGATGTATTTAGGCTCATCCTGCTATTTTTGTTTCACTCCTAGATCCGATTTAAACCATTAGTAGCGGTCCTTCATGACCTAGGTTATTTACCTTAACACATATACTAAAACATGACACATATATTACAGATGTTAATATGACAAACGATATCACTAAAATTACTTAAATTAAATCTATCATGCATTCACACGCTCACTCACTCAGGACAGTGTATATATGGTTAAAGGAAACCAACTAACTACAAAGATACAAATAATTTATTACATCCATAGTAAAAAGAAAAGACAAACAAATAATTATGAAGAAAATATTAAAAGCACAAGTTCTTGGTTATATATTAATAGAGTACATAGTGTTATATTTTAGTAAATTTTTATATATTCAATCATATTGACAAATGGAAAGAAAAAAAATAATTACATGTATTATATCTTAGGCATGCTAAAACAAAATTATGACTTGCGACATACGCAAAGGAGACACTTATTTCACTTTTACAAAAATATGGACAAAGAGGAAAGAAAAGAGAAAAAAAACTTTTACATGTATTAGGACTTATGAGTCTCTACCTCACATTGAGAAATAAAATATTAATAATTTTGAACGTTCAAATCACAAATCACGCACTACTCGTAGTGTCCAAAAACATTTCGCTCCATTTAACTTAGTTTGTGTTTATATATATATATATCTATATATATATAACTATTGGTTTACAAAAACCATTCATCGACTATATTTAGTTCGTAACTTTTAGCAGTTTATATGTGCACTTGCACACTGCGATGTTTATACCCATCTAGGGATTTCGAAAAAGATCACTTTCGCCAGAGAATTTTTCTTCTCTTAGACAGTCCATTCACGAATTTATTAATTGAGTAATTTCAAGTTACTTATTTAACACTGGGACACGTCATGAGACCTTTCCTTAGGGTCACTTTTGAATATATGTATACATGTTTCGGATTTGAAACGATCTTCTACAGGTATACGGAGTATGATGGTTTAAAATTGAGGATAAAAAAAAATGGTCAAGTCACAGGATATATATGCAGGTGAGAAGGATTCAAGGTGCACTTTCCACAATGGTTTTAGGTTGGTAGTTCAGAGGTAATATTCATCATGATGTGGGTTACGTTTAGACCTGCCGTTACTTTTCAATACATGCCATTACATAATTACAGAGGTTATCGTTTACATCGATTCAGAAAAAAAAGGAAAATTACTTGAGTGCACGGCGGTATTCTTGACAAAATCTACATTCTTATATTTGTCGGAAAACTTATTGGTAAACTATAGCAACCAATACACGTTTGGGGGGGGACAGACACGAGCGCTCTTACATATATTCATATAATACCTTTAATATCATACTTTTACTTTAAAATCATATTCACATACTAAGTACATATACATTTCGACGTATTCATTTCTCTCTATATATATATATATATTTATAATAAATGCGCACACATTTAAATTAATCACCCCAACAATAATTTCTAATAAGGTTGCAAACATTGTACAAGAAAAACAAATGACTTCCGACATTACATATGAAAAAGAATTGAATTTTTTCACCTGATACCGCACGTCTATAAATTTCAACTTTTATATAATCAATTCGTGCTTAAATAATAAAAAAAAACTTTGTGAGGCAGGCACGTGACACAGAGCATTCCTAAAGATATAACTAGATAACCTAAAATACAATTTCTGGGCCCAGACCAACTACAAGGTAAACGAAAACCAAAACAGAAAGGAAAGTGACCAACGGGAAAAAAAACTTAAGAGAGACGACGGTGAAAGAACGTAATTGAAGTGTCGTCAAACACGAAGTCTTTGTTCATTTCGGCGATAGGTCAAAATGTGATGGAGGACCCAATCATTATCTACTTTATCCATGAATCGTGTCTTGCAACGTCTCAGCTGGTAATTTCAGATCAGAGTTGTACGTTAAATAAATCGTAAACAACAAGTTCAAAATCGGGGGGGGGGGGGGTGAGGTTGAAAAATTAAAAAAAAATCTCGAAGTAAGAAGGAAGAAACAAGAGACAAGAGAGAGAAAGCGGCGCCAACGAAAGGAGAAAGATTAAAGTACTACTCACTACACAGAAGAGTGATCGAATTTAAATATATAAAAACTCATAGCCAAAAATATTCACATATGCCGAAAGAGGGTAGTTTACTTAAATACGTAAACTAGGAGGGAGTCCCTGCTGCCAAGGATGCAAGTTCTGTGTCCCCCAGATCCCAATCCCACAAGCTTTTAAGATTGAAATCCGTTCCCCGTATCCGGGCAAGACCAGCAGGATAAAAGGAGAGGGGGAAGGGACCAGGTAACTGCGTCCCCAATTTTGAAATCTCTAAGTAAGGAAAAAAAATATTCGACCCCTCAGAAGAACTAAGAAGGTTCTAGGACAGTAATGAAACTAGAATAGAAGTATTAGCTAAGATATCCCTAACTCATGATTTGCCGAAAATAAAAAAAATTAAATAAACTGAATTTTGGATCGGTGATTTCTATGGCCAAACTTCACCGATAGCTCCCCTTCGCAGAATGCGCTAAATTCTGAGGAATCGATTAATTTCCATCACTATCTAGTTTGGAAACTAAGAAAAGAAAACGAAAATATGCAAGGGGGGAGAGGTCGATGCCCGGGTACGGGATAATAAATTTCAATAATTAATTGTTTTGATTCTGTAACCCTGTCAGAGCTGTCGCCTCCATGAACATTGTAAGCTAGCCCGAGCAGGTAACGTGAAGAAAAAAATCTCACGGAGCAGGATATTCTATTTTAAAACCGACCAGAAAATATAATTCACTACAGCCCCGTTCTATAGCTACTATTGTCTTTTCATAATTTATTATTCAGTATGTCTAGTCAGCGATTATATGATGCTACCTATTCTATGGTATTACTATGGTTGATTATTATTATAACATATTAAACTACAAAGTATTACCATAGTCCGACTATATTCGCCCTCCGGTCCGCGTGATATTATGGTGCAGGGGTCAGAACCTGAGATGTTTGTAGCTACACGTATCTATTCAATATCTATATATATATCCACACGTGGCGAAGTATTCACTGGGGTACTATATATTTAACTATATGGGTGTCCTATCGTCTATATTCATTTACTACAATATTCATATACTTATTAATATTCATATAATATTCATATCATCATCTTTTCATTTACTACGACGCTATATTCTACAAACACCCTGTTTCCTCTATCTACGCCCAGCCTATATACACATTTCATCATAACACTTTAAAATCTATAATCACTACAAACATTTCCCGTTCCGATCACCGCACGACAACCTCACTCGAACTCAAGACTCTTTCACCACACACACAATACTATGTAATACCTGGTAGCTTTATTAAGAACGAAAAAAAATCCTACGTATGTTCACTGAAAATAGAATTATCTGCGATAATATTTAATTTCACGAAAATTCTGCAGCAACAATGAAATTCTGCAGCCACGAAGAAAAAATGAACATTTAATATAATTTCGAAGCGAAGAACTAGCATCATATCGCCCGACTTCTATTAAGAAATTACGTATTGTTTATTTACTTAAATATTTCGATTTCTAGACTGAGCAGAATGTTGTAATTTTCAGAAAATATTAATTTTATGTCACTTGACCAAACTGTACATACATATGGGCTGTGAATTATACCTTCTAGGTTTTATGTCGAAAAGAAAGGTCAATTTCATGAAAACTAAACCACTAAGAACATCGATATGAGAATGACGGTTAGTACTGACTTTCGACACTAGAGGCTAGCGACGATATAATCAACCCTTGAACAACTGAATGTGACCTTGTACACGGAATTATTGTACTATATTATGTTCACTTTTAAATATTGTGTATGAGTTCATTTAATGACGGAATAATAGAAATTTTATTGCATAGTAAATACTACACTGTCCATATTTAATTATCTCACACACTCTTTCATCACTTAACTACCACAATTACTACTACTACATTACAAATATACACATACTACTTAAACTACAAGACACATCATGCCAATACACACCAATCATCACTATCATTAATACATGTTATACTAATAAATATACACAGACAACATTCAGATTTTACCATTTTAAATCGGCTCGAATGGAAAGGGAAAGAAAGGAACAGGGCCAACTGGCCCTTGTATTTACTAAATCACATTCTTAAAATCAACCTGTTTAATCAATGCCCCGAGGGGACATATCGAAGTGTTGACTAACAATAGAACCCGGAACAAACTACATGTTCAACTCATCCCGCTGGAAGCCGTACTCCCAATTTGGGAGTCAGATAGGAGCCCTCACTGTAAATTTACACGTGCATTATTCTACCTATCTTAACTACAACGAAATTAAATACCGCCATGTATGTTAAAAAAGAATCACTCGCTACCTACATAAACAAATCTATATATGGACAGGTCTTATAACCCTCAATTAGCAGGAAAATTGGAAGTGAAAATATCAGGGGAAACACTGATCTTCAAAACCGGTTTTAGGAAAGAAAAACGGAAATCACACTACTTCTGAATCCTGTCCATAGCGATCGGAAGATGAAATAATGGCGTCACTATATTGCACTTACTATTTCAGCTTTTTAGTCCAGTTTTGTACTATGAAATTTAATAGTTCATGGCTCCTCGAGACCTCCAGCGAGGTGAAGGGTGGTCCTGAAAATTCTGTCGAATTTTAGATTGGTTATTTAATCTGAAAGTTCCGTCCAATAGTGGACCTATGTTTTCAGATAGCACTGACACCGTAAGAATTGTAATAATCCATTTACACATCCATATACAAGACTTATAACTAATTTAAAATATAAATAAAGGTATTGACTCCCAAAACTATAATTCCTAATAATTTTTTTTACAGTTTTCCATGTTAATTTGAAATAGAATAACGAACAATATTACGAATTATATGGACAGCCAGAATTTTTTTGTTAAACGTCAAGTGCAGTCGGTGCAAAAAATTTCGGGCACCCTCCTATTTAAAACATAATCTCATTAGGCTGTAATGGCATATTACAGAGCTTTGTGGTGGACAAACATCAAGTGTATGTGGTTTCTCGGCGTTAACTTGTATCCTACCACTTTCTTTATTCCACTAATTCTCTTATATAATACACAACATGTTCACCTCGGAAATCAGATTCATTTACCGTAATATGAGTCCCATCTCTCACTCATTTGAGAATAAGTGTCAAATCCCAATGTTGAAAACAATCCTGTTCATTGATCCTCCACAGAGTTATTTTTCAACTTATATATATTTTGAACATCTCTTACAAAATAAGGGAAGAGTCTTACCCGTCCCCCTCCCCCTAATGTTGAAGACAGGTTTGAGCCAGGAGTTTGAAGCTCCTCAACCCTGAACGCTGTTTTTAAATTCTGAAAGATTGAAATTTGTTTTACCAGCACCAATACATGAATATAAATTGCTCATAAATACGTCGAAAACGAAGACATTAGTCTCAAGTAATACGTAATGGTTTCAATGATTTACATCTAATAGGTCATACGAGTAACGTCAAAAACGAACGTTTACTGTGTGTGTTTCAAAATCAAAAACTGTGTTTGCAACTTCGAGACACGAGACGAGACGTCTCGTCTCGTGTCGTGTCCCGTCTCGAAAACGAAACAAGTAGTCTATCTCGTGTCACGTCTTGTCCCAAAGAGTTCTGTCACGTGTCGCGGCAGCACTAGAAATAGATAATTTGAACCACTTCTGTCTTGAATATGGAGTTAACGTTTGAGACGGAACCTATTCTTTGGAGGCAGAATCAGCGGCAGAAAATCACTTCTCGATATCACTTAAAGTCTCTGCTCTGGTTTCTGTAATACACACACGGATGAGACTACCCTAGAAGACTTCCGACTTTTATGCATGGCATAGTTTAAGAGTGTAAAGCCTGTTTAGTTCCATAAATATTAATACTGACATATCAGTGATACTCTTGTGTATAATTTAAAATGTTAGCCGTCAAGTTTATACCGCATTGGAAGTAGTTGTTGAAAGGCTTCTTGCCATATCAACTTTGTGGGTGTTCAGCTAAAACCAATATAATCTTTCTATTTTACCAATATAGTCTTTCTACTGTATATCAACTTCACGAACAAAAGTGACTCGCGACTTAATGAAAATCAATTTGTTGGTTCTTCAAGGTCAATATATCAACAAAATAGCTAATGCTAGGGGGACACGTATAAAAAACTAAGGCCTCAGGGACTTAGTAGAAGGCTTAACTAAGTGGAAGCAACATAGCAACGTTCTATGCCAAAGAACGCTGTGCTACGTAAACAAATTGCTGTGAGTTGTTCTATCTGTTGTGTGTCTGTCTGTGTGTAGTCTCGGAATCAGACGAGTTGACCGAAAGCTACAAAATTTTGGTCACCGATACCTTTATCTAGGCTTGAGACCAGGATGAAGCGCTTTTTTACATTCTAACCAATGGTCTCAGGGTAAGGTGGCGTTTACCGTACATGTAAAAGATAAGAAAATGACCGATATTTGTGTTGAATTCAAAGTTGTCGTGGTCGCTGAGATCAATGGTGACATTTCCATTAGCGATGACATTCAAAATCGGCTACCATTGTATGCTCGTCGGTGTCACAAAAATATATATATAATATTTCAAAATCACCTATATTAGTGTCAAATCCTTAGTTTCCACGGTCGCTGTGATGAATAGTGATTCTTCCAAAGGCGTTGACTTCCAAATACATCTCAATCTCCTGGAGGCGAGAGGCGTTCGTTTAAATTTCGAACCATTGGGTCTCAGGGGGCGTTTGCCGGGATATGTAAAAGTAGTAGAAAATGACCGATATCTTTTGGTTTCGTTGTTCAGCTTGTTTACAAAGATATTTTATCTGACCCATGCGAAAAGTAGGTATTTCAGCTTGTTGTTAATAAATGCAAGAAATAAATTATTAGTAATATTTAGGTTGGCCCAAAAATAAGTAGATAATACCGTACTGATCAGGTCACTGCTTTTTATATAATTTCTTATTTTTATCCATAGTACACTTAGTTTCTTTATTATTTGTTTTTAATATATTTTCACTTACATCTTAAGCTCAGAAGAGCCGAAGCAAATAAACTAATAAACTAGAATGTTATAGTTGATCAATGCAGAGGTGTATGCCTACTTTTGGGGTACGTGAGCAGATAGGAGTGTATCTTGAAAGATGGAAACGAAAGTGTAAACATACATAACAATATTTTACTTTATATAATCTATCACTAATCTAAGATAATATAGGAAAAATGGTAGAAACTTGTTAATGACAATAAATATGAGCATATAAAAATAAGTATACATTTTGAAAGAAAAGTGTTTCCCTGACAGAACTTGTTTACTCCAGATGCCGAAGCGTTAATCTGAATTGGAGTGGGTCAGTAGGTTTAGTTGGTCTAGTTCTCCGAGTGGGTCGTGGGTCAACAGCATGTGACCAAATGAGTCCCACTACTTACCATGACCCACACTGAACCATTGTGACCAACTTCTACCCACCAAAACACATCGTTATCAACTCCGACCCACGATTCACGCTCTCTTCTAAGGTAAATATAGTTTACAATTGTAATAAACAAGGCTGTGAAATTATCATTAATGGGAGTTTGAATTTCTACTGGTCAACGCTCAAGCACCGTTTTGTTACAATACCGGTGGAACTGACCTGTACTATATGCAATGGTAAAGTGTTTGTCATGGGTCAAATTTCAACGAATTTAAATTTAATTATCATACTTAATTTTTTTTGTTAACTTACAGACTTTTTCAGTGAAAAATAGGATGAAATTTGTCATTTCAGTTGACTTTGCAATTTGATCATGGTGATCACACGCACATAGTTATATTACATTTTAATATAATAATTCATACATTATATGTGATTCACAATCGTTTTTCTGTAGTTAGCTCGTCTAAAACCTCTCAGGCTGTGTCTGAAAAGTCAAGAAGTAAGTCCTATTGATATTATTAAAATTCCAAATATGGTTAATTCATTGAAGTTTTCCAAGAGTGCTTGGTTATTTCTTCAATAGAAACTAATGAAAAAAGGAGAAAAAGCGAGGCCTTGAAAGCAAAAGGTAGACAAATTCACCTGTGCTCAGAAGAAGCTGTTTACAATGCACTGAGCAGAATAGGTTGGTGAAACAGTGTGGATTAGTTGATCAACGTAGATCAGAGTGGATCACGGTGGGTTGTGTCTCGCAATAAGTCACATCCTGTTGACCCAGAACCCACTTACAAATCTTGGCCCAATTAACCCACTGACTCACTCCATCTGTTGTCTGCACACACGTATAAAGCAGTCCTATAATTATATATCATCCAGATTGCAATTTGGATGTTATGACCGCGCACTCATAGATAGATATATTTTTTATATAATAATTTATATATTACACATGATTGAAATATTTCTTCCCAGTAGTTAGCTTCTCTAAAATATCAGAGTTTGCGTCTCAGAACTAACTAATAAGTCCTAGTGCTATTATTACAATTGCAAATATAAATGTCTAAAATTGCCTGAAGTTCTTTTTTCAATAGAAAAAGTGAAAAACAAGAAAAAGAATGCCTTGAATGTAAAACGCAGACAAAATCACCAGTGTTCAGAAGCTGACTACAATGCACTGTGCAGAATGGGTCGGTGGGTAGTAATGCATTGTTAAGTCTGAGTGGATCGATGGGTCAGAGTGTATTCCGATAGGTGGTGGGTCGCAGCGGGTCACGTTATGTTGTCCCTTGACCCATTGACCCTCTCCACCTCTGGATTGCACATACGGATAAAGCAAACATATAAGTGTTTTAACCTTCCTGACTTTACTTAACCTCCACTAATTTAGGATAATTTACAAAAAATGCAAGAAAATAATTATTTATAAGATATATAAAAATATAGAAATGTATTTTGAAAGAAAAAGTAATCGGTGTACTCGAGACGCCTGGTTGACCATACAACAGGCAGACACCTTACCGACTTATAAACGCCACAACTTGTATCTTGTGATTTCGAAGCTTTAATTTATACTGAATAAGTTACGTAGCAACGCTACCAGATGTGAGTACTGGTGGGACCACCGTCTTGAAGACCCATTTCGCAGTTACGAAGTGACTCTTTTAACCTCCATTAATCCGATATCTATATACCTATATATATATATATATATATATATATATATATATATATATATATATATATATATATATATATATATATATATATATATATTGACAACAGTAATTAAGAGTATGGATTAATTCATTCTTGATTTTAATCTACAGAACAAATGCTTTTAATGAAAACATGGGGCTAGTTGCCGTAGAGGGCTAAAGGCCGTAAATAAAATTCAAAACTCAAGTGGAACTTGGGTAACTCAGCGACAATGGCTGACTTAACACTTTTGATAACAGCGCGTGTAATGGCTGATTTATAAACGCAATTTATAGAAGCTATGTAGATAAGTAGATACCGTGTGTGACTGTAGTCCTAAAGATCCTGTGTTCGAGCCTCAGCCTAGACGGAGTTACATCTTTAAGGTATTAAACACTATAAATGACGTTCGCGTTTGATACTGAAAAAGATTTGTCCTATGAATGGAGGAAAGCCAAGACAATACAGGGGGCAGGCGGAAAGACGGAGACTGTTTATCCTTAAATGTTAAAATTTAATTTATTCCCATGCCTTTTGCTCTTTCCATACCCTCTTTCCTTCTTAGGGTATCTGCATGATGCGTAATATTCTTTTCGTTTTTTTTTCTTTTTGCATTAATTCCTATCTCTTTGAATTTAACGTGAATGGAATTTCTGCAAATTTATCTCGCGGTTGTTTCTGTAAGTGCTGCTCTAAGATAGTAATATATTTTCCTCCAAATGGAGAAATATCCTGGCATGTTATGTTTTTCGGCATTTATTTGCTGTCATGTTGGTTGTCCTACTATCAGACATACAGTGAAACTATGCTGCTACTGGAAAAAGCTATCGTATCTTATATATCCGACCTCCACTTTCCAATGTTCATGGCTGTACTGGTAGAACAAATCGAGAGCTTCTATCACGAATCTATGATTTTTTTTATTCAGTGTTTCGGAGGAAAGTTTTTCCTCCTTTTTAACCAGGTTGTTAAGATATAAGGTTTAAATTGTTTTTTTGTTGAAAAGCAACTTATACAAATTTCTTCTATATAATAAGAAAATAATTAATAGACAATACACTCTTTGGCAGTGCAACTATCTCAAGACACACTCGTCTCACTGCAAATCACGTTCAAAACTGGAAAGCAATAATTTGCTACGAAAAACTTACCAACTATCATGTTTTCGATTATGAAACCATCCTGCACAAAGTAAGTGCGTGTGTTAAGAGAGAATACGGCATGTCATTAAATTATAATGTTAGATTTCAATTGATATTTGAACTAAAAAAGAACCGAGACAGAGGTATAAATTTCCTGGGGAAATATTACCCCTATCAAATTTTCGGATATAAAGTTATCTTGACCAAAGTGAGAGCCCCTGTTAACACATAACACAGAATGGTATAAGTTTTTAATATAACATTTGATTATGCCTTTGAAGTAACGAATAACCAACACTAGATATAAATTTCCTGACGAAATATTCGGACCAAATTTTCGGACATGAAGCCATCTTGGTCAGAGTGACTGCGTCTGTTAAGAAATAAGATGGATTAACATCAATTTATAATATAACAATTGATATTGTCTTTGAAGTAACCAAAAACCAACAGTGAGTATGAATTTCTTAGGGAAATATTACCCGCTATAAAAAATTCGGTTATAAAGCCACCTTGATCCAAGTGAGTATGTGTGTTAAGAGATAACACTGGGTGCTATCAGATTATAATATAACATTTGACATTGCCTCTGAAGTAACCAATAACCGAGAGGGAGGTAATAATTTCGAAGGAAATTTTACCCCCTTCTATATCTTCGGATTTAAGGCCATCTTGCCCAAAGTGACAGTGTCTCTTAAGGATTACTACGGAGTGATATCAATTTATAATGTAAGATTTGAGTTTTTTGAAGTTACCATAAAGAAACAAGGAGATAATGATTTCTCACACTGAGAAAAAAAGGACTGGGATTTCCGTGTGGATACATCGTATTTACGCGGGTGCGCTCCTTAAGTTATGTAATTTCATGTATAAAAGTACAGCAAGTGGGAACACCATGCCAAGTCTGGAGTTCGGCGTCGAACTAGACTCGCTGTGATTGGAAAATTTTATTCACATGATTGGTTTCGTGTTGAAAACTACTACTCTCGTAAGGTAGGGAGTCACAGATTTAGAAAGAAGCAGGAGAGAACAATCGTAGGAAGGTGGTAACAACATTATATACGTAAGTTACCACCGTCGGAATGGATATGGCGTTAATTCTAGATTTGAAATGGTGGTCCTACAATACAAAATTTTCGCTGGACGGTGGTGTAGACAGTACTACGGATGAAACAACATTACTTAATGAGGTGACGCGCGTAACCTGGTAAAAACAGCATTTACATGCCGACTGGAGTATGCATTTCTCTCAGTGCAGGCAATTATTACCCCTATCAAAACTTTGGATTCAAAGTCACTTTGCAAAAGTGACTGTGTGTGTTTAGAGATACTAAGGAATGGTATTAATTTGTAATGCATCATTTGACATTGTGTTTGAGGTAACCAGTAACAGACAGAGAGTATAAATTAACTAGGAAAATATTACCCCCTATCAAATTTTCGGATATACAGCAATCTTGACTAATGTGAATGCGTCTGTTAAGAGAAAACATTGAGTGGCATCAATTTATAATGGAACATTTGACATTGTCTTTGAAGTAAAAAGTAGCCTATAGGGGGTATAAATTTCTTAGGAAAATATTACTCCCTATCAAACTTAGAGCCGTCTTGCAAATGAGTGAATATGTCTGTTAAGAGATAACAGTGAATGGTATTAGTTTATAATGTAACAGTTGAATTTGTTTTTGAAGTAACTAGAAACCGACAAGAAGGTAATAATTTCCTAGGAATTTATTACTCCTCTACCAAATATTCGGATTTAAAGCCATCTTGCTTAATGCGTCTGTGTCTGTTAACAGATACTACAGAGTATTATCAATTTATAATGTAACATTTGAGTTTGCTTTTGAAGTAACCACAAACCGACAGGGAGGTAATAATTCCGTAGGAAGTTATTACCTCCTACCAAATCTTCGGATTTAAAGACATCTTGTTCAAAGTGAGTGCATACACCGAGAGATCACATTCAATTATATGAAATTTTAATGCGAATTCTGACTTTTCCTTTGAAATGACCAGAAATCGGCAAGAGGTAAAAAAAATCCCTGTAACACCGGCTAGACTAAAGGAAACGGTGCTGATGAGAAATGAATCAAACTCGGAATGGAGAATGTAGAAGGAAAGGGTAAAACCCGAAAATACCACGAACACGGTGTTTGTCCTCCACAAAGCTCACATGGCCTGAGCTGCGATCGAACCAGGGACCCAAATTTTATCTCGTTTTGTATTGGAGCCATTGTTACCCCTTTTATATTATTGCCACAAGTGTATTCTTTACATATTAGGTTCATTTTGTCAGCTTTGATTGACTGTAAGGATTACCAGAGCTCACCAAAGTCTATTTTGTCGTGAAAGCATGTGAAGATTGGGATATTTTGCGAGACCATCATCTAACGTATGATAAGCAAAAATCCGAAGTCTTATAAAGCAGCTATATGCTCATCTGTGGCAATTCCTTTTTGTCACAGATGAGGAAAATGAGTTTATGCATTGCGGTCAACAACTTTTACCATACAACTAAATTGAATTCAACGGAAAGTTTATTTAAACACGATATATAATTCCTTTCTGTTAAAAGGGTCGCATGTGCAATAAACATTTTTTTTGGGGGGGGAAATGACAATAAACTGTTTTCTCGCGAGTCGGTTCAGTTCATGGAAAAAAGGAAAATATATGGAAATGTATTGATTACTGATTGTTTATATAGGGTGTAACTGTGAATCATTATCTAACCTAAAATAAAATTAAACTTTGGGCACATATGACTTTTCAACATAAAACATGGTGACAAAATGTGAAACTAGGATTTTCTGAAATATATCTAAAATTTTAGACAGTTTTACACTGGTAGCATATTAATGAAAAACAGAGACGCTAATAAAGTAATCGCTAATAATACCAATTTTGAAGCAAACATTTTGTCTCCCAAAAGTTACTTTTAAAAAATATTTAATTTCTGCCCGGTTAAGTTCTGAATGAACACTTGCCGTCAATGTTTTCCTCACTCCGACTTGTAAAATACCTTGACTTCCACGTTTATGGATATCGGGAAGTGCTGAGGTTATTACTGGAATATATATACCTTGACCACCTACATGCTAAATAAACATCGTGTAAATCTGAATATTGTGGTAATATAACATGTAAAAAAAAAATCACGTTATCTTTATCAGGATCTAAAACTGTGCCAACAAAGTAGACTGATCTTCAGCTGGTCTAACGCCAAAGCAAGCAATTGTAAATGGTTTTTATTTTTGTTGTGGGACGAGAAATACATGATGGGGAATGCAAGGACATAGCATTGCATAAGAAAATATTGTTTTATTTTTAAGCCAAGCGTGTTCACTTTAAGTTTTATTACTCAAATTCCTGAGCGTGTCTAAATTCCAGTACAGTTGATTGGCCAACCACAGGGCACATTATTATATTATATTGTAATATAATATTATAATAATATAATCATTACACTTAGTACTGTGCTATTCAGAATAAAGTAGTACTAGTATAAATATATAAATATATATATACTCGTATATAAATATATATATATATATATACTCGTGTATAAATATATAAATATATATATCATTTTAGCAAGTGCAAACAATGCAATATGCTGAGAGTGTCAACATCTTGTAACATAATGTATGTTTTATGAGTTACTCTCCTTAATCTTACTGATTTGACGGCAGAATAGGATAATACAGCGATATAAATTTTTATATTCATCCCGCACTTAATTCACGCCGTTTTCCAAGTCTGATGTCGTTCATTCTCGAAGTGACAGCTCCTATTCAGTTCAGTTTAGTTTTAGGAAGTAATTCAATTTTCGTAGTATTGAATGAAATGACAAAAGTGTATTTCATTAGTCCATTATCATTTTGAAAGCCTGTTCATACTCATTGATTGTTCGCAGAATAGATAAAGTGGCGAAGGCTGCTGATTCCGAAAGTTATTTTATTTTATACTTTCTCGGTTTGTGCATTGTCTCCAGAGAAACTAGATTTTTTCTTATATTATTGTCACCACCATGACCTGAAATCTAAAACGTCTCCACCACTAAATTAAACAACAGTAAATTTATCAGAACTGGTACTGTGAATAATCAACTACGCCAAATCATGTACAGTGTACAGGCGATCACATTTCCTAAGAGCTCGTTCGATGATGGCGAAATCCCCGTCACATGGTAGTCGTTTGGATTGAGTATAAGAGAGTTCTTGAATACATTTCGTAGTATAACTCTCTTCATTATTATGCTCCTGCTTGTTTGATATTCTGTTAAAAGGGCGTATTTGTAGGATTATGCCCTTGTAACAGGAAACGCAGATATCAAAGCCTTATATTTTCAACAGGTTTCAAAAAATACGCTTCCCTTTAACATAAATCGTTGTATCTACTTCTAAAATACTCCGTTTTTTTAAAAGCAAAAGTGAAAGTCGTAAAAATGTTACATACGGCCTTTTATCAGAAAACGATTAATTGGTCTTTCTTTAATTTCTTTATAATAATTTCCATTTCTGTTAGTTTAATCTCTGGGATATACTGTTCTCATCTTTACGTTTGACTTTTACTTTTGGCAATATTGTTCGGGTACTTGTTGAACAGTTTGTCAAAGAAAACTTTCGAATTATTCAAAACACTTTTCATATCCATTACAATTATTCTTACCTACCTGCTAGCTTTCACACATAAATAAGAAGTTGATAGCCTTTCTTAGACTCATTGATATCTTTGTTGATGTTCCAAATATTTTTAAGGACTGACTGAGCATAAGGTCAAGGTTGAATCCGGCGTTGGTAGAAATTGCCATGGATGATTGGGAGAAGAAAGTAAGATTAAAAGGAAGTGACATATTCGTGTTCCTAATAGATACGTCGATGATTGTGTAGGAATATATAAGGGGACTCTAAGACAAGTGGTAAAATTTGTGAAAGAAATAGAAGATAAAGAAAAAATGTTTACAACTGGAAGTGGAAAGTGAAGAGTTATTAGGACATTGCATATTAGTGATATAAGGAAAGGAGGACGGAATAATGAAAAGTGAAGGAGGACTGAAAGTAGAAAAAGAGTAAATAAAAATGTAATGAGGGACAAAGAGTATGGAGGAAGAAACGGCGGTCCTCAAAAGAGTACTTACGAAGACTGGAGATATTTCTATGTACGAATAGGAAGCAAGAAGTTATTGGAGATAGGGGAGAAGCGAAGAAAGAAGAGACAAGAAGAGGAATCGATAATGGAGAAAAAGGGAGTTATAAATAGGATTCAGTGCGGTGAGTGTGATATGTGCTATATTGGGGAAACGACCAAGAGATTAGAAGAGCGAATAAAACAACATAAAGACTACGTTAGGTTGGAGAGAGACAGAGATGCAGTCTACAGGCCCATAAGAGATACAACATTCAGAGAATTGGAGTGGTTTTAATGTTGGACGAAGAAGATAGAAAGTTACTTGACAGAAAATGTAAAGAAGCAGTACTTATCGAAATAGACGGTGATAGAGTTATGAACTGGAGTCTGGACTTCAAATTGATGAACAGTGAATTAGTTATTAAGAAGTCTTAAAGATAATTTAATTGCACAGGTCCAGTTTTGTAAATTCAATACAATTTATTTACTTATTTATATTTTGCATTATCTTATTAGTATTCTTATTTAGGAAGTTAATTGTAAATCTAATTTTGTTTATTGGATTAGGAACAGTTATTAGACAGTTAAATGTGTATGGTGTCAATAGGGGGAGGGGAGGAATAATGCCTTTTGTTTCTGTTTTTTTTTTATTTTATTTTTAATGTGTGAAGTTAGGGGGTTGATCATTGTAGCTTTGAGCAATCAACCAGGATTCAGGGATTTGTAGCTATCTAATATATATAAAATATGTCACCTCTGTATTCATTGTATGTGATAAATAAACATAGGATTTTTATGCACTCAAAATCAATGAAATATGCAAACTACTATCTGATGAAATGTGTTAAAATATACACTAAGAAAAGAATAAAAGAAACATTTTCAAATATGTAAACACAGTTGGTACAGACGTTTTGTAGGTGAAATATAACATTGAATGTACTTTATTTTTCAGGGACTCTTCGTCAGGATTTATTGTTATGATATTTGAAATTTATATAGTTCTAAATTTGTGAAAACACACACAGATTATGAAGTTAAAATTAACAATTGATGTGAGAACATACTCTGTAGTTTTTCTTCACAGTTGTAATTTAGAGTGCATTTGCTTTACTTGAAATAATAAGAGCCTCACTTTTCTATATGTTTCCACTATACAATACATAAATAACATGTTTTGTGAGGATTTACTCCTTCTCGTAATTAACTTTAAATTATATCGCGAAGTGCTTCTCTACATTTTCTGGTGTCAGTTTGTGACAGTTGTCCGTTAGAATATGTTTGTACCCAGAAAATGACCTCTCAATATCAACAGGACAATATATATAAAAAAGCAAGTTTAGTATCCATATGTACTGGCAAGTTGGATACTTTTAATTGGTAATATCTGTCACTCGCCAGAAAGCGACTGGAGCTCAAGCTGAACTTCATCGTTGCAGCTAAGCATTTATTGAACAACATCCCTCACATCTCTAATTTTTGAATTGATATCGGTATGATCTTAAAATGACTCACGTTTGAACAGTTGGAAGTGCCTTTGCTCTGCTGAATGACTTTCATATAGCAAAGTCAAATTCTTGCTTAACAGTTTTCAGTTCGTAAAAATGTTTGCAATAAAACATCACAGCTTTACAGTAGCGTACGCAGGAATTTATTTCGGGAGGGGTCCAAACTCAATATCAGGGTATTTTATATTGAAATACCTAAACTTGTCCCTAAAATTAGGCTAAATTTACACAAAAGTTGGAATTTCGGGGGAGGTCCGGACCCCCAGGGCCCATCCCCTGCGTACGTCACTGCAGCTTTAAGCAAACTCCCAAAGCGAGTAAGAAGGATTCAGTGGAAAGACTTATACGAAGAAATGTTTCACTTGTATACGGACACGTACTTCACAGAGAATTCTTTGTATTTGGTATTAATGAGTTGACATCCGGGAACAGAGACCGGATTTCTTGTGTTACCCTATGTAGTCTCAGGTAATGTGGATCATCTGAGTATAAAAGGATATACAATGCAGTTCCGGTCCTCAACATGTAACTAGAAGCACCTGATACCAAGTCAGCAAACTTTTGTTGCCCTTCCACTTGCTGCCCACAAAAGTTACAAAAATTCATTGATAAAATGAGCTATTGTGGAGTGGGTCAGTCTATATACGACTTTCGATGCAATAAGTGAAGTGTACCGAGTTCATCTTCGAAGAGCTTCCTAATGACCAGTTTTGCAACATATCAGCCGCAAGCGACTGTGGTTTCATCCCCCTCTCCCATATAAAACAATTGCCCAGTTCCTTTTGAATCTCTTCGATTGCTATATTATAGTAACCATTAAGGTAATATTTATGGTGAGTTGAATCTTGCGAAATGTTCTGTTTACAATTTTTCCGTTAAAGAAGAAGAAACCTTTACTTATTTTTTCCATGGTATTTCACAACTACCATCCTATGACATAAATCACCTCCACAATTACTCCCAATTATTTGAAAATATGTCTAACGTTAACAACATTTGCTTACTACAGACTTGTCTACCAGCTGTGTCATGGTTGACGAAAAATATTTTAAGATCTGTGACGTAGCTTATATCGTTTGGTATCCAGTTCTTAGGCAGCGACCTTCTTAAAGATGTATCAGTCGACATGTTTCCACCCACTCGAACACGCTGTTAAAAACTTAGAGAATATGCTGATATGTTCTTAAGCCCTAATATAGTCGTCAAACTTTGAAATATGTATTTATATGCACCACAAACCTTCAAATTCAAGCTTTCGTATTGTCGTTAGAAACCCCTACAAAGTTTAACTGATATGCATATAAGCAAACAAAATATTCATTTGCATAAAAATTCGATGTCTACTAATGAAGCAAAAGTGGATAGTTGGCGAAACTTTTACACCTGAATAATATTTATAATAAACCTATTATTTCGTTAAACTAGTAGTTTAAATCATATTTATGATATATTTTTAGTTTTACTATTTGCCTTCAAGTACAATATATTTAACTATCAAAAACCACGTCTGTTTCTTATAAAACTTACAAATACTTTCAGCTTATCAGCATTTTTTGTTCTATCGTTTGAACTTTGTTTTTCCTGGTTTTTTCTCTGCTAATGTAATGAATTCATGATTTTGTCATGGCTTATTAATACATAAAATATTTTGTACCCTCACAATGACTGAGAAATTCAAAATTCAAACTGGTGTTCCAAGTTAATGGTATTTTAGCCACTAACTCATTTTCAAGATTTAACAGTACCATTATCATCTCGTTGTTTTGGAAAGTTTTGCACCCTTTTTCAAAATTTTGTACCATTAACCTAACCGACAAAATAACATTTCAAAATTCAAAATTCAAAATTCGAAATTTGCGACAAAAGCAAAATTTAAATTTCAACCTGCCATAAGGAAGAGTACGTTTTGCACCCTCAGAAAATACCAATATTTCATTTTGTACTCTCACAGTTACCGAGAACTAAAATTCAAAATGTCGAATTACCATTAACTTGGAACGCCACCAACTCGTTTCGACGAATTAAGAACAGCAGTGTCTTCTACGAGTTTTGCACCCTTAGAAAATGTCCATATTTCATTTTGTACCCTCAAAGTTAATGAGAAATTTCAAATTCAAATGCCGAATTATCATTAGCTCGGAATGCCACAAAATAATAACAATGAGGAAATAATAACAATGATTTCTGCTGCGTCAGAAAATGCTGACATTTTTTAGTATTCTCACAGTTAACTACTAATCATGATTCAACATTCCGAAACTAACCGTTAGTCCACAGTACAATAACATATTACAACAATAGGATAGTTTAGTATTGAATAATAAATTAAACTGTGCTAATAAGTAATCGTAGACACCTCCGGAAATATTTTACAGTTGATTATAATCTGTTAAAATGTGACTAAGTATACTGATGATGTACATCATTTCATTATTAGCAGTATATAGTTGACATTAATGTGGAAATCTATAGTCAGAAATTGGAGAGGGTAAAGTAATGAAACGTTATAGGAAAACATAATCTAAGTCCTGAATATATATTATTATTTTTGTGCAAATACATTACATTAACATTCCATATTCAACAATAGTAAATAAAATAACACATAACATAGTAAATAAAATATCGTTTGGATGAGACTTGAACAAATTTAATAGCTCTTGATCTGTTGCAGAAAGTAAAACAAGGAATTTTAGCCTCTGTTCAAGAGGGAGGGTTGTTTAATTTATTCGTGTTCAAACTTCTTTTGTAAAATAACATTGCTGGAGATGTGTGCTAAGATAAGTTGCTTCTAAAAGCGACTCTTTTATAACCAAAAAATAAAGACAAATAAACTTTTGTTCCAAGTTACGCATTGTTACGTTTACCGTAATTATCTGTTTTTCCTTACAACCTAATTGTTGTTATCTTTAAAACAAATATCCATTACTCCCCCCCTGTTTTGTAGTTACCGCTTTTTGCATTACTGTAGAAAGAAACAGAGAACAGTGTAAAGTTTCGGCCTAGGGAACGTGTGAAATATGGGCTATGGCCATATAAATGTTGTCCCCAAATCTGGTTACTATATCATACAAGAGTTGAGACAATATGATGATGTGATGAAAACGGAAATTTTAAATTTGATATAACACCAAACTGGGTGTATTCAAACAAAACATGCACAACATTGAGAATTAATTATTAAGATGAAGTTCCAGATATTTGAATGATTGTATAGAAGGGACCGCCAGAAATCAATGCCAGATTCTCTTCACGCTGACCATCAGTTTAAATTGAAGGTAGGGGAAATTATTCTTATTCTACAAATATACCTGATCATAAAATAATAGAGACAACGAAGGCCCATTGTAGAAATCACGTAGGCGACCACAAGACAAGGAAGAGATAGTAAACATTTTGAATTTGGAATTTCTCGTTAATTCTGAGGGTACAAAATCAAATATCTACATTTTCTGAGAGTGCAAACCTCGCAGAAGACGATGGTGTTCCTAGTTTTTTTAAATATCAATCAGTGGTGTTCCAGGTTAATGGTAATTCGGCATTTTGAATTTGAAATTTATCATTAACTGTGAGCGTACAAAATGAAATATCGACATTTTCTGAGAGTACAAAACTCGTAGAAGAAACTGGTGTTATTTCTTCAGTACAAACTAGCGGCGTTCCAAGCTAATGGTAAATCAACATTTAGAATTTGAAATTTCTCATTAAGTAAGAGGGTACAAAATGAAATATCGACTTTTTCTGACCGTGAAAAACTCGCAGAAGACACTGGCGTTCTTGATCCTTCGAATTGAGTTGCTGGCGTTCCAAGGTAATGGTAATTCGGCATTTTCAATTTGAAACTTTTCGGTAACTGTCAGAGCACAAAATGTAATATTGACATTTCCTAAGGGTGCAAAACTCCTAGAAGACGATGCTGTTCTTTATTCGTCGAAACGAGTTGGTAGTGTTTCAAGTTAATGGTAATTCGACATTTTGAATTTTAAATTTCTCGGTAACTGTGAGAGTACAAAATGAAATATTGGTATTTTCCGAGAGTGCAAAACGTACCCTTCCTTATGACAGGTTGAAATTTAAATTTTGCTTTTGTCGCAAATTTCGAATTTTGAATTTTGAATTTTGAAATGTTATTTTCTCGGTTAGGTTAATGGTACAAAATTTTTTGAAAAAGGATGAAAAACTTTGCTACACAACGACATGATAATAGTACTGTTTAGTCTTGAAAATGAGTTAGTGGCTGAAATACCATTAACTTGGATCACCATCTTGAAATTTGAATTTCTCAGTAATGGTGAGGGTAAAAATGATTTAATCAAGGTGCAGAACGGGGCAAAATGTAAGCAAAACGATGAGATACAAAACAATGAATTTCGGGATGGTGGCGTTGCAAGTTAATGGAGCTTGTTAACTTCTCTAAACGACCGAAATCTATAATGCTAGACATAATTTTCTACTTTCAAAAACATTCAATTTAATGAAGTGTTTCTTGACCTCATTAGAAGCAAACATATTTATGAATGACACGATATAGGAATGTTGTACATTGTATAAGATTTTTTATGTTGCCAAGTTTACGAGTTTAATGTTTTCACTAAAAGTTTAATTACTGCTAGTAGTCGTTTGTGAACGAAAAACCCCGTTCCTAGTTTGTAGATTTTATTTTCTCCCACATAAAAAGGCCTATATTTTCCAGTCCGTAACGTTCCCGTTCCTTGCTATCTACCTTCTTGAACTCTTTTCAGATACATGGTATATTTCTCTAACCTACTGGTTACACATTTTAAAGCACCTGCCCCAAATACTTCTAATATTTCATGTTACAATCACATGTCCATTTTGATTTGCTTAGGTCGTGTAAAATTAAATGTCTTGACCCGAGTCTCCTATGAATGTCTCTGAACAAATACTTTTTCCAACATGATGAAGTTGCTAATCCCGCCTAGCTCGCAAGCTAGAGGACCACCTATTTCATTCGTCTGCGACTGTTTACCAACGTACATGCAGCTACTCTCTATATCTAGAGGCTCTCTCCTCGATACGCAACCTGAGAACCAACCATGCCATATTGACAGGCATCGACGTTACATGGGTAATATTAGATATTGTGTAACTTGTTAAGGTAAGCTAAGAATTGCGTTTCCCATGCATCTTACTATATGATATTAAGAAACTTTCTTACCGCTTAAGGACCTTATAAATGCTTCTAGCAAGAACCTTTGGTGGACATGCCATGGCGGCTGGAACAGGAACTTCCCATTCAATATAATTCTTTTCTATGGTTACAACAGTTGGGTTGTCCTGAAACTTTTGCCACGATTCAAGAATGAGAAAATAAGTTATAATCAAACCAGCTAAGAACAGTATTATCCACATCAATCTGAAACAAAACCAGAAGCATTCAATAAATATATTTCAATTTAGGGTTAACTCCAACAATATCAAATATGTAATATTAGAAAATTTTTGAAACAGTAAAAGATTGTGATGCACGTGTTTATTGGAATACAAAGGACAATGGGTGATATCAATAAAACGGAGAAGTTACTCATTACGCCCAATTATGAAGTAGTTACTCGCATTGGTATCAATAAAAAGAGAACAGAGCACTAGTCGTCTCCGCTGACCTCGGAGAAGCCCCGCCCTTTTGAAGTAACCACACCTCTATTCTCGAGCCGAGTAAATACTACGCGTTTGATATCAATAAAAATCAAAGACTCCTCTGTGATGCTAGTAACTTCTCCAAATTTGTGGAGCAAGCTAAATAGGTGACTCCGTGCGAAATATGGCAGAGTATATGATTGTTTTACTACCCAGAAAAACTTATAAACTGCATAGAAATGTTGGAAATGGAGACTACAAAAAGCATTATAAGTTTATGAAAGAAAATGTAGTGATTGGCACAACATTTTTAAAGGAGAATCAACCGAAATTCGGGGTGGTGGACTACGTAATGATGAAAAGATGCGGGTTTTCTTCAAGGGCGCCGATCCTGTGGGGACCCGGGCCCTCCAAAGCTCATGTGGACCCCCTATTGTATTTATGAATATACAATATTTTGCATAATTAGAGTGCAATTTGTCTTAAAATCCTGATATATATACCTTTTGCATCTGAATGTCCTCCCCCCAAAATTTACAGAGAAATCGGTGCCCTTGGTTTTCTTGCGTTACGTGAGTGATCCGGGATTCAAGGTCGGAATGTCAGGGGATTCTGGTGTGGCTCAAAGTACTGTCTATGACTACCTGAAAATGGATTGTTTCCGGAAGAGTGCGTAATATACAAACAGCAAAGGCAGAGTGGCAAGAGCAATATACATTTCCGGGTGCTATCGGAGCACTTGACTATACACAAGTGGCATTAAAGAAACCTAGTATTTTGGAGAGTAATACGTTAATAGGAAGACCTATTTCGTGGCTAAGCGGTTAGCGTACATGCCTTTGGCATAGAAGACCCGCGTTCGATTCCCGGCAGGAGCTTATGTGGTTCGGATTCCACGTTAATCAGTGGGTTCCGTCTCATATAGGCACGCTACTGAAAAGGGCGTTAAACTAATAATCAACTCAACGTTGATAGAAAGGGTGTATACATGAGAATATATTTTGTTTATGTCAAGGCGAAAGGGGACACGTATGGTGTGGAAAACGCAATCAGATGGACGTGATTTATGACGTGGGTGGCTGGACATTTTTAAAAAGAAAACAAAGGAGCCAAGTGTCTGATTTCGTTCTTAAAGCCAAACAATCTACAAAGACCTTGGACAACACGTGATATGCGCTTGTCGTGTTAATCTTGATATTGCTGGATTCCAATCAACATCCATCAGCTCAAATAGGTTTATTCCCATGGTTTCAGTACTACTTTCTTCTTTCCCTTTTTCTTTTTTTCTCGCTCGAATATTAAAGATTCTCTTTTGAATTTGTGTCTCAGTCGTAGATGTATTTGATATTTCGTTGCATTTCACTGTAATTACCTTCAAAGTTTCGGCTTTCCTTCGTTTACTTTCTGGTAGCTGTGACTTTGAAAGTACCACTGGAAACTCTTTTAGAATATCCACAAATGCACTTTGCTTGAAGCTATCGTTGCTACTTGCCCGTTTCATGGCTTTTAAGATACTACGGCATAGGTTAAAAACAACGAAATGACTGCGCGATGAATGGGAGAAATGAGTAATCATTTCTTTTATTGATACGACTCAGTGCTACGTGCAGAGGAAGCGCGAGTAAACGTTCATAAATCTGGAGCAGACTAGACCTGAGTAGTGGCTTGTTTTATTGATACGAAATTGAGGGAGTAGATTACTCCAGGTGTAGTTACTCCGATTCTCGAGCAGGACTTCTCAGGAGTAGTTACTTATTTTTATTGATATCACCCAATGACTCATCAAAGAAGTGGTAGTTGAAGATGAGCAATACAAAAAAATCTGACATCTAATGTTGCAATCAAGGGGGAAGGAAAATCATTGTATTTCTTTTCGAAAACAAAAGCATTAAATCCAAAATTGGTTGGGAACGTTATAATTCTGTTACATAAACAACTGTATAATATTCGTCATTATGGAAAAGAATTATACACTACTAAAGTTATTAGTACCTGAGTCCTATACATTCTTTGGTATTAGTAGCTTCTTTTAATCCATGAAATGATGTTTTCCGGACCACACTTTGAATGTAAGGAATCATTTTCTACCATTTTCTGAAAGTATATTGAAAAACGATATTGTTATTGAAAGGAACATGAATTGTGAATAATCAAATTAAAATATATGATAAGGAAAAACTTTCTAATTTTAGGTAGATTATTTTCTGTTCCCTCATTATGTGTTGTGTGTTTACGTTTCATAACATAAAAATATTTTTGTAATATCTTTTACCTGATATTATCTCGTCATGACACTTTTCTCATTAACAAAAATAATAACATTGAAAGACCATGCAATGACCATCTTTAAATGAATTAATCTTGTCGTTCAACGTGAGACAGTATATGCAAGATTTACGTTAACATCTCAATACTCCATTTTTATGAAACCTTTACAAGAATAGTCAAATTAGTTTAGCTAAATGAACAAATGCAGTTAGTCGTAGTTTACGCAATGCAATTACTGAGAAGGTAGTTTAAGTGCTGTGGATCAGTAAGTACGCCCTCTTTAACGTGTATTATTTATATTATTTAACATGAAATTGTTTCAGGTTTTAGTGTTGTCAACATCTTTCTTTAATTACAATATTATTAGAATTTATTTTCACAGAATTGAAATCGATTAAATTTGTAAATTCTAACTACAGGGGTAGACAAAAAATCTAAAACCACTTCATACAGGACACTTAAGTTTGGCGCTCCACTGTACAACATGTTTTGCGGTTGCCGATCTTTTTTGTTTTAAATTTTTCATATGGACCTTCCTCTTCCATCAGCAGTAACCAGTTCACCTGTGAGTGTCGTGGTGTGAAAGTGGTATTGTAAAATGGGCAACCTGACATACTTCTAAGGAGGTATGATCATTGGTGCCCGTCTGGTTGGAGCTTCAGTGGCAACAGTGGTGAACATTGTGGGGGTATCGAAAGGCACTGTGCCCAATGTCACGACGGCATACAAAATTCACAGGCAAATGACATCTGCAAAGCATAACAATGGTCGAAAACAATCCTGTCAGATAGGGACCGGAGGCCATTAAATGGATTGTAGCAGTTAAAAGGAATACCACTGCAATGGGAATTACGTGTGAACTCAATTCCGGCCTACAGAACCCGGTTTCATCGAAAACAGTGTGACGAGAACTTCATAGAATGAAAATTCATGGCAGGACCGCTTTCGGCAAACCCCTGGTCACAGCAGTAAATGTGAAGAGGCGTATCCAGTGGTGCACGGACCACAAGGCGTGGACTCATGAGCAGTGAAAACACATAATGTGGTCCGATGAATCGACCTTCACCTTGTTTCCAAAAACCGGTCGTGTTTACGTATAGAGAACACCGTCGCAGGCCTAATATACGACTGTCTGCTCCCAACTGTAAAACATGAGGGTGATTCTGTTACAGTATGGGCAGTGATATCGTGATTTTCTTCAGGTCCCATCATATCCTTGCTTAGAATGATGAATTCTAATGCGTATGAGGCTATTTTGGGGGACCAGATTCAACCCATAGCCCAAATATTGTTCCCTGATGCTAATGGCATCTACCAAGATGATTTGGCACCCTATAAAGCTGCAAAAACGGTGAAATCATGATTTGAGGAGCATGATCAGGAGCTATCAGACCTTCCCTGGTCCCAGAATCACAAGATCTGACAATCATTGAGCCATTGTGGTTTGAGTTAGAAAGTCGTGTTCGGTTTCATTACCCTCCACCAGCACCCCTTAAGAAACTGGAGCGTGTTTTGGAGGAACAATGGTACAAAATCCCACACACTACAATTCAGGAGCTGTATACGTCCATTCCACGTTGGATCTAAGCTGTTTTGGACGCAAAAGGAGCCCCAGACCATACTAGATATGATTTTCGCACTTTTGCAAACGTTTAAATGTTTTGTCCAACCCCTATACATTTTATATATAGCTAAGTGATTCGCGCATCTGCTACTGAAGCCTTAGGTTCATTGAATGGTGAATGTTTTCTGAATGCTGAATTAATCTTTTATATTAACCGTGATAAAGGACATTAAGAAGTTATCTAACAACACTTACGTATCAACGTTTGATCGTACTTAAACTGCTGTTATTAAACGCTGTAAACCAGATAGTCAGGTTCACTGTGTCATGATATATAACTTAGCGGGAACTTTGTGGAGAGTCTGAAAAGTGTACATTTCTTGAAAGCTTAAAGTATAAGCAATAAGAAAAACAATGTTTCCATTTCCTACGAGTCCTACGTGGACACCATCTTGGATTTTACAAAATGGCTTACGTAAAAACAATTTTTGTTAATATCTGAGCTTCTAAACAACATAAAAATATAATTTTGACAGATAAACATGCTAGGGCCCGTGTGGAGATTAACATTTGTAAATCCGATCTAAAACATGTAATTCTTAGTTGTATCACGCAAACTAAAAACGACCGTTCAATCAAACTTGTTTATTTTAATAAGCGTTTTGTAGATTTTAAATTATATTATATTATATTATTGTTATGACAGCAACCATATATTGAAGTTGTATTTTTATGATTGCAGGGCTTGAACATGAGTGAAGAACCACAAACTGCTGAAGTAATTTGTCAAGGTTAATCACCTGTGAACTGGAAGCTATGTATATTGTGTCAGTCCTCTGATGAGAAGGAGTAGGTGCAAAATTTTTGGATGCACTCTTACAAGCGCATTGTGGACGTAGTAGCAGAGAGGGCCAGTTTGCAAGATGGTAAGTACGTTGATATCCATCAGCGAATTTACAGCGGGAAAGACGCACTCTGTACACATCAAGCAGTCTACTATCGTAGTTGCTATTCAGGCCATATGTCCACATTGAAGCAAGAGAAAGCATCCAGCATTATTCCCGGGTGGGCAGGATACAACTCAATGTTGTCCGAAAGCAAGCAACTTATCCATGTCGGAGCCCTACCACTGCTACCAGAGCTGGCACACGAGTGGTCAACGCTGCTGACTGTGATCATGCAAGCGAGTTAACTGAGGAAGTTGACTGTTGGTGAAAATCAACCTACTGTCATTTCATTGCTCTGTATGAGCAATGGCTCTGTATGAGAAAGTGGTCCAACTGCTAGATGCCAGACCTGACCTGAAACGCCCAGTTGTCCCGCGACTGGGAGAGCTACATGCTGTTATGGCTGCCCTACGTGCTCTGGGCACTTCTATAGAAAGCTCAGGTATTGGTGATGCGTGGATAGAAGCTGATGTGTATGGGTCTGCAATAAGGCAAATCTTGAAATGTACCCATTACAAGCGCGCTCTTCGTGCCCATACGTGTACATATATTGCTCTGTGTGAAATGTTGCTGGATGAATTCTTCATTGATAATCCGAAGCTAAAGCAGTTGTGTTTGATGGCAAAAGAGGGAATTGAAGCTGTCTGTTCTGAGAGGAACAAGAACACAAAAAGTGAGTCCATGAAACAAGCAAACAACGCACTACTTGAGGCCTTCTTCACTAGTGATTTAAGTACACAGTTCCATACAGGGGTGAAACAGAGATCAAAAAATGCAATATTCGAATCAGTTAAGAAACTACCTACAGCGAGTGGAAACAATTCTTATGTTCGTCGCTGCAACTCGGAATGCAGATCTTGAGCTTCATCTTCAAGCTGGAAAGCAGCTCAGCAAGCTCTTCTTTGCATTCGATCGGATCAAATACAAACGACTGTGGCCAAGATACATCACGGACATGCATGATCTTAGAAGCAATCACACTCAAACATGGGCAGAACTGAAAGCAAGTAACATTTCAGTGACGAAAAATGATATCCCCTTTGTATCCATCTGGGCGGACCATGCATGCGAGCATCTGAACAAGCTCATGAAAATTCATTCTGGAATTGTCGGCATCTTGAACAATGCCAATGCTCGACAGAGATTCTTCATGGATACACCGAACTCTCCCGTGTTGTCAATGAGTTTACGAGTCAGTTTGATTTAGACAGTGATAAAACCAGAGAGCATCATGAACTTGGGCCAAGTACAGTCAAGAAGCATCATCATGTTATAGACAAGATAAAGGAAGCAATTTTGAAACACGGAAACCCATTTGCTGCTGTAGGTGACAAGTTGTAAAATATTATCACTCATACCTTCATCCCTGATGAGTATGTAAAAATGATCGTGAATGCAGATGAGAATGGCCAAAAGCTGTACGAAGAATACGTGTCGGGGCGAATCAATCGGGATGTTAGTATATGGGCACCAGTAAAGAAGGAGAACAACAAGATGTTTATGTCGGCAAATAAGAAAACCAAAGTACAACTCCGAGACAAGACCGTGGATCTACAGGAGACCAGGAACTTATATGGCAGAATGATGGTTTTGGCAAAGTCCACCAGAGACATTAATCAGAAAGAGGCCATTAGGAACTACGAATTCACTGTGACACCAAGAGCTCTTTTTGCTCCAGATTGTACAATCTTGCCATGCCTTGACATGTCGAAACTGATCAGTCTCCTCAACAATTTGGCAACAGCAGAAACATCAAAGGAAGATGTGCACCCAAAGGATTGGATGGACACAACATCAGATGCTCCAAGTCGTTGGATCGCCCTGGTAGATGGGATGGTTCTTCTTCAGAAGATGGCCAAAAAACCAGCAACGATGGCGACGGTCAAAGATCTCGGTGCTTCCTTCAATAGCAGGCTTATGTTTCTCCTTGGAAATTATGATGAAATCATACTTGTGTTTGATACATACAGAGAAGATTCTCTCAAAGGTGCTGCAAGGGATAGAAGAAGGCAAGGAAAAGCACCAATTCAGTATCAGATCAGAGATGACACAAACATTAAACACATCCCAATGAACAGGTTTCTTTCACATGACAAGACAAAGGCAGACCTGACAAACTATCTTGCTGCTAAGATTCTAGAGTACAATAGTTCCTCACAAAAACTCATCATTACTTCTTCTTCAGGGCGCACCAGGAGCAACAAAGATTTAGTTTTCGACGACAACAATCATGAAGAAGCAGAGACACTGTTGATCTACCAAGCTGTTCTGGCAACACAACGAAACTCACCGGATGCAAAGATGGATTTCTTTTCCCCAGACACTGATGTCGTGGTGTTAGTTATAGCTAACTGTGACCTCATGCTGAAGAATACGTCGATTTCAATGGTCTCTGGAGTAATCGACATAGAGAAAATAAGGAGAACCCTAGGGCCGGAAAGAGCAAAGGCTTTGCCAGCTTTCCATGCATTCACTGGAGCCGACAACACTGGACGGTTTTCTCGTATAGGTAAAGCAACGTGGCTGCAAGCTTTCATAAAAGCAAAAGCAGATGTGACCAGTTCTCTGCAGATGCTTTCAACAGAAGAAGAAGTGTCCGATACCATGTTGTCAAGTCTTGCTAACTTCGTCTGTGTAGCTTATTGCCCCAAAGGCATCTACATCGACAATATCATCGAACTGCGATGGCATCTGTTTTGCAAGCATATGGCAGAAAGTGACAAGCTACCTCCCACACTAGGAGCTCTCAAACAGCATGTCCTCAGAGTCCACATCCAAGCCAGGGTGTGGGGACAGGCTAACATCGCTATGCAAGATCATCAGCTAGATCCCACGAAGAATGGCTATCACAAAGATTTGGATGGCCAGCTGAAACCAACCATGAAAGATATTCTTCCAGCTCCAAAGGCAATAATTGAGATGATTAAATGTCAATGCAAAAAAGACTGTTCGTCTGCAAGGTGTCCTTGCAGAGCAAATAAGGCTACGTTATCATGCACCGATCTTTGCCAGTGCGCCAGTGAGTGTACAAATGATGAGGACACACAAACACAGTATGAAACTGATGATAACAATGACGACAATGAATTGTAAAGACTCTGTAGTTGCTATAAAATTAAAAATATTAAAACCTATGTTGTTGGTGTCAGGAAATTTGTATAAAAAGCCATTTGATATAAATCAACATAGTTTGTAGCTTAATCTAGATCATTTATTTCGATACCACTGGATTACCTAGTCCGGAAAATGCATGTTTATCTGTCAAAATTATATTTTAATGTTGTTTAGAAGCTCAGATATTAACGAAAATTGTTTTTACGCCAGCCATTTTGTAAAATCCAAAATGGTGCCCACGTAGGAGTCGTAGAAAATGGAAACATTGTTTTTCTTGTTGGTTATACTATAAGCTTTCAGAAAATGTACACTTTTCATACTCTCCAACAATTTCCGGCGAAATTACATAGTGAACCTGACTAAGATCCTCATAACTAATTTAACAAGAAGATGAGAGAGCGGTCGCCATTTTTGAAACTCGTAAAGACAAATCCATTGAGAGTCATGAATTATTAAAAGTACTATTATCACTAATTAAAGTTTACATGTATTTGTTTTACTATCATTTAATACCAATCTTCTGAAGATATAACTAAATCTAAATTCAGTCACAGCGTACAATATCGATAACTCTCAGTTATAACGTCATTCAGTTTTAAATTAAAATAAAGAAAGACTAGGAGAGAAGGATGTGAAGTTAAGGGGAAGTTAAAGGAAGAAGAGGAGGAAGAAGAAGGAGGTAGAAAGAAGGAGGTGGAAAGAAGAAAAAGGGATCAGAATGACCTTATAACGGAAATATGTTGTCTCAGAAATAGTAAAAGGCAAGCAGAAACTGACACAGGAAAGGGATATTGAACTTTCAATGGAAAGATGGAAAAATGTAAAAGATGGAGGAAAAGAACAGGTATAGAAGAAGAAAGTACGGGATAATCATTGAAATATAGTAAAGAAATTCAAATACGTACTAGAGGCACTTCATATTCCCGTTCTATTTCCTGCCGGCCTAGATGATGAAAAATGTTGGATTAATTCTTGTAACCATTGTCTCTAGTCAGAGAGTATTTGCTTATTTGTTTAATGCTTTTTACTCAGCAGTCAAAGTCGTACTTGAACTAGTCAAGAAAAAAAATATCAATTAAAATATTGCTCATTCATGGTTAGTATCATTGGTTCTTTTCCATTGTTCTAGGTTGCTTCATAGAGCCATTGTCAATTTAATTGTAAGATTGATGACCATTATGAGCTAGATCATGAATAAAAACAACCACATTTTCCAAAGAAAATTAAGATATACATGTAATAAGGTAATTATCGGTCTTTTACTGTATAGCGTAGGTTTCTCTGTTTATAACTAAAATAAATATTCATTCGTTCGCACATTCACACCATATCAAACAATATATGTATACATGTAACGGGGTCAAGTTTTATTTCAGAAATTTAACAAACAGCTAACTATTGTTTGTATATTTTAAATACATTTAATAGCAAATGATGAATAGAAAAAAGACAAGGATATAAACTACATGATTTTACATATACAGCTGTCTATATAAACATTGGAATACATGGATTCAACCTTATGATCAGCATCGATGTGTATTAAAAGTTAGTTACTATATTTGGCAAAATCAAAAAAAGTGAATTAATATACTTTTAGAATATGAAATATTGTGGAAATTGTCACCATTAGAGATGGCTTAGGTAGATATTTTCGAACATTGTTTAAAACTCGGTTATGAACTTAATTCACTGCGGATATTGAACTGTCACCATAACTTGAAATTGATCAAACGAAAATATCATGTACTGGAGATTATTTGATCACAAAGGGTAAAGAGGGACTAAATGATTTTAAAGAGTTTAGGTTTCCGAATGTTATACATGAAGGTATGAAGATTTAAACGCTCGTCGGGATAGCCTGCCTACTTACTAAAGCCAATACGCAGTTAGTAAATAATAATGCAGGGGTGTTATACGGTTTACTCTACACATCCTTGTATAAATTTATCGCCATTATGAAAATATGGCAACAAGACGCAATAGTCGTGCCGTGAACAAGCGGGAAAGGCGACGAAACTGTTTGCTTACATCGAAATGACGTTTCATAGCATTATAATGTATTTTATCATAATAAAACATACCTAGGTACATTTATCACATATTCATATTTCAATATATATATATATATATATATATATATATATATATATATATATATATATATATATATATATATATATATATATATATATATAATGAAATCAAATCATTGAGTTCTACGTCCCACAGATATGCCGGTTAGGTTAAAGGGGACTGTGATGATGAGTAATGAATGAAATGGTGGAATGAAGAAAGTGGGAGAATCTCGAGGAAACCCACGGAAAGGTGTTTGTCCACTACAAAGTTCACTTAGCGGGGCTGGGATCCAACCCGGGACCCCAAGGACCAGAGGTGAACGCTCTACCACTGAGCTACCGCGGCTATAGATATATTGAATCATATCATACACTTCACCGTTAATTGTCCCGTTTCTAAATATTTCAAGATTATTTATCTATATTAAATACAAAAGAGAAAAAGAAAGGAACTAGACAACTCAAAAGGAGCAACCGCACCAAGACATATCTCTACATTTTATTCAATCATTAATAATTTAGGATTCTAAATGATAAGGATAGAAAGCAGGCATCAACGCGGGATATTTACACATTTGCAGTTCGAGAACTAATAGATATTGCTAATAGGCAGTATTGAAAATTTTAAAATTTCTAATACAAAGTGGTATAGTTTTAAGAAAACGAACATTAATTTATGGGGCCATGAAGTACAATTAGCAGATTTTCATGTGTGAGTTGGTTTTTAAGTACAAAACCATACGTATTTACTACGGTCGATACGGGGGGCCGAAAGCATATATGCTGACACAATAATGTCCAAAAAATGTAATTTATCTCAAAGGTTGAGTGACTTCAGTGCAAAACGAGGCATGAGTAAACTATCCACCCAGCAGTCGTTCTGTACCACTGCCGGTCAACGGAAGTTAGAAACTGGCTATGGTAAAGCATGTTCCTTAACACAGTACGTAGGAGGGTAACCATATGAATTGTAGCCCGCAGCATCTCATGCGAACACTCAAAGACTCTAGGTAATATCTGCAGATTAAAATAAATTATACTAATTGATTACACGAAACTTCAAAAGGGGGAGGTTGAAAGAAAAATCTTTAAGAGACAAGATGGAAGAACAGATAGAAAAAGGAAGACAGAAATATACAGAGGAAAGTAAGATAGAAGAATAGATGCCGCTAGGATGGTAATTGGATCTAGAGAAAGACTGCGACATGTGTTGACTTTAATGCCAAATGTTTATCTTAATATGCCGAAGCAGGTGGTCGTCAAACTGTACACGATCACTTAGGAAAACTCTTTGTGCCAAGGTTTGCAAGTCCGTATCTTCTAAAGGAGGGTCTCATAAAAAAAGTTTTATTAAACTTCCCTCTATTAACATATCCGGCCCAAATCACGAAGTTATATGATGGGAGCAATACTTAAAAACTTAGTAATTTCAAACAAAAAATTGTCCAAAAATAAAAACATAAATAAACTAATTTAGTAATTGCAAGGTAATATGGGCCAAAATCTTGCCTTCACTACAGTCCGCAAGATTATGAAGCCTTGAAATGGTATTAATTTCAATCCGTACAGTATTTATAAACAGATGTGAAAATTTTTAGGACAAGTGACTTGGCAACCTGTCACGGACGAAAACTACTGTAATGAATATATTATTTGCTATCATCTGTCCTATGGCATATGTAAACGATAATACCCTTAATCCCGTTCAGACAGTAATATTCAGGAGAAGAATAAAAACAACTAACGGAAACTACGGATTATGCAAGTCAATTGGTCAGGGGCGCACGGTTCTTGTAACTACACAATGATTCACGAGCTATTTATGGCATTCTGTAATTATATTGATATGCACTGAAATACTTAGTAAACACACACTGTACGTGTCTTTAAATTCAGTATGCTGTTAAGGTACGCAAGCATTTACATGTCAGATTTACCTAGCTACTAATGTACATATGTGTAGTATGAAAAAAAAGAAAATTATACTAATCGTTCACCACAATGTTACTCTATTCACTATTCTTCACTATTCGTCATATGTATTTCACTGGCGATGCCATTATGTTCTAAATAGTTGCGATGATACAACCAAGTTCCGAAGTGTAAAATACTGAAACATAAACATAACACTTCTAATTCTACCTGCTGGGGAACATTGATTGACCATCCATAGTCATGGTCACACACGCACACACGCACACACACACACACACACACACATATATATATATATATATATATATATATATATATATATATATATATATATATATATATATATACGTCCCTAACAAGTGGCAACAGAGAAAGTAAAATGGGTTTACATTTATATTTTATTCAGGTGTCTTATTATTTCACCACACTTACAACACACTCATAGGGCTGCTTCACTCAAGACACCAAAAAACTTTACAATGTCCAAGACTGCTTAAAGTATTCACGTCCTATTCATTTATATATGCCACTATAAGTGACTAATCACTATCGAAAACTAATTCCCATAATCTGTATTCGTCGACTCTATAAACAATAAACGAATAGATATTATGAACTCAAATCAAACGAAAGATTCGGAACTACTCGATATTTGTTATTACTGACTCTAACAGTACAACATTTACACTTTGTAACCTGCCATATCATATATACGAGCGAAAGTTTAATACTATTTATTTGCTTAAGTTTATAAATAAACGTTATTCCATAAGTAAAACTTCTATATCTGCTCGTGAAATGAGAATTCCTATCCTTAAGAATATTAGTTAACACTGGTAGCTAACCTAACATTCACTAATATTTGAACATGTATTCAATACTAATTCAGTATTGACATGGCTACACGGAACAATTCATATCTATATATAGGGTAACTTCGGCAAATAACGCCACCAATTCAACATATTGTTCTGGTGTTCAAGTGTTTTTTTATTTAGAACCGTGCAAATTATATGGTAGATGAAGTGAACCCTGCGCTTTAATGCAATGAGAAAACAAAATTCATACACGTACAATATCGACCACAATGCACTGAGAATCGGAGACAGTATGAGATGACGTTATTATTAGAATTGTCGGCAAGTAACGCCACTTGCTTTACAACAACGGAAAGGTGTTGGAATCGTAACGAAATACATTTTGGACGCAACTAAACAATGTTCTTGGCAATGTGCTACCTCCTTTGCTGGTACACAAAACTCATAGTCATCGTACATGTCGTTAGCCGGTAACTCTTGTGATGATTGCGAAACTCTTAACATAACAGCTATAGTCATATGGAGCACTACTCATCGGAGTCAGACAACAATGCACAACCAGCATCACAAAATGTTCAGAAGCCCCATTTAACAACGCTGTCAGAATCATATAATTTGTGAAACCAAATCTTGCATTCAATACATTGAATCTACGTTCTAAGACCCCTGAGATCATAGTAATATCCACAGTTCTCACGGAGCATATTTCCATCCTTCGTCTTTCCAGAGGATGCTTGTTTCTTCGTGCCAGAAGAAGTGAAAGGGTCAGTTCTTGCGAATAAGTCCAGTATTACCAATACTCCTCTGGTAGTAAGAGAAATTCCCTGGGATGAGATTTGCTCTAAGTTATTTTAGCTGTAGGCAGAAGTAGGATGGAGTGGGCACTCGGTGGTGTTGAAGGAGAGATGGATGCTGGTCATGTACTTGTAGGTGTTGGTGGAGGTTGCCAATGCTCTGGGATATCATTAGGGGGAAAAGCGACAACGGTTATAGTTTTTTTGTTAAAAGAATGTCCTGTAACGCTGAAGCCTGAAATTGTGTTCTGATGTGTTGCTAAATGGAACCAAGCCAGTTAAAACAGTTTTGGAAACTGTAGCTTCCCAAGTGTTATTCTGGGATGCGCTCGTCGATAACTGTCAACTGCTTCAGAGCAGTACAATTTTAACGATTTCAAGAAGCCCTTGTCGAGCGGTTGAAGTTCATGGGTGCAATGTGCAGGCAAGCACTGCAGTTTAATATACATGGTCTCAGCATTTAAAATGCTAATATCAAGATGACTGCGATGGCAATCTACAATAAGCAGTGCTCGGCCAGGGATCCGATGTCTATTGAAATGTTCCAGAAATGTACGCAATTCTCCCTTTGTAACATAGCCTTTAGGTGTCATTGCATAGGTGTTACCTGGAGGACGATCATCATTAAACTATTTTTCTAATACTTTCCCTTGTATAACACCATCGGAGGGATCTAATTTGAACCTGATACATTAGTGCAAGCAATAACACTCACAGTTTCATCTTTTTCGCCATGTGTGGTATTAAGTACTCGCTTGCTCCCTTTCTTTGCCAAACTTTTTAGGCTACTGTTGGCCGTTAGTTATAGTTCTGCATTTAATCTGCATTGTAAATAAGTTCAGGATTGTCACAAAAGGTTCGTAGCTTCAAGTGTATTTCCCAATAGCGTATACAATTCGTTCATATAGTTCTCTTGAAACGCATGAGTTTACCATAGCTCAAATTCTCCTCCTTTCTGCACACGATATTGGAGTGTCTTGCCATGAAAGCATAAAACTAGATTTTCCGGCTCTACCACTACGACAAAGAAAAACAAACGTTTAACACTAGTATTAGTTTCGATTAGCGATAAGATGGAGTGGCGTTATTTCCCGACGCGATAGTGGCGTTATTTTAAGATACAATAGATTTTGTTTTGGCCATTATTTCTATACCCAGAGTAGCGGTCCTGCATATTTGATCTATATCATAATATTATGCAAGTACGGCGCTATCAACGCATACCTTTAGTAATAGTAAAATCTCAATTTTACCCAAACAATTCGCCTACCTCAGTTGACACACTAAAAATTTTCGAGCTGTTTCCTCTGCTCTGCGGCTGTCACGACAACATTTGTTCACCGGTTTCTCTTTACTGATGCCTGGCAGACCTCTAGTCTTTGCGTCTACAAAGACAACAGGTATCACTGTTTATCACACACTCATAAGCGATCACCTTACGGACCACGTGTTTATGCTAGCACTGTGGAAAGCTTTAAATGGCGCTATTTCCCGAAGTTACCCTATATATATATATAGGGCCGCGGTGGCTCAGTGGTAAAGCGTTCACCTCTGGTGCTAGGGGTCTCGGGTTCAAACCCTGCTCCCGCCAAGTGAACTTTGTGGTGGACAAACACCGTGTGCGTGGTTTTTCTCGGGGTTCTCCCGTTTCCTCCCACTTTATTCATTCCACCATTTCATTCATTTCTCATAATCACCGTCTCCTTTAGCCTAACCGGCATAACCGTGGGACGTTAAACTCAAAGATTTCATTTTTCCTATATATATATCTATCTATCTATCTATCTATATATATATATATATATATATATATATATATATATATATATATATATATATATGTATTAGGTTGTCCCTTATTTTGGGTAATTTCGTGTTGCGAGAAGCACACCCTAAATGTTTTCTATGTGACCATAAAGACGCATTAGTGAAATAGTAGCTCTGTCATGAAATGGCGTTTCCAGATTAAATTATAATTATCAAAAGTAATAACGAAGAAACTAAAAGAGACAGAGAAACAAAACTTTGCACGAAACAACTAGAGAAAGTGGGACATCTGCTATTGTATTGACAAACAGCCTCGGATGAGCAGTGTTGCCAACCCAAACTAAGATATGTTTTTGTAAATGGAATGAACTAAATTGAATATCATAATTGTAAGCGCAATGAAAAGAAAGACAAAATATTTTATAAAGGCAGATTAGTGATGCAAACGTTTCGAGAAATAACTTGTAATATGTGTTGGCGCACACAGGGAGTGAGGTACTAACGTTTTTTACACCTTAAATCAGATATTGACAAGAATTGTTTGCTTTGACTCTAAGTCTAGAAGCATCCGCTCAACAGTGTTGTCATGAACAAAAGAGAAAAGTTGAGTTTGGAAGTGATACAATAACTCGGAAACGATCAGTAGTGCTGTATGGTTTAAAACCTATAATGCAAGGCAGTAAATCATAAGGAGTAGAACCGTAGATATGCAAGATTGATAACTGACCGAGACATACGATATCTTGTAAAAGCTGACAGGTACGGTTTGTGAAAGATTGCAACGCTGCACAGTTGGTTGGAATCCCAACAATCTGGTTAAAATATGAAAACAGCGTTCAATTTGCATCGGCCTTTGAGAACTCTGATAACCATGAGGAAAATCAGAGTAAAAAAGCTTCTGCTGTGCAGCGTTGCCATCTTATACAAACCTTAGTTCTCTGCTTTAACAAGATAAGGAATATACCTGTCAGTACGCGATTTATCAATCTTACATAGCAACGGCTACTTCTCGTGCTCTTCTGCCTTGCATTATAGGTTTTAAACCATGCAGCATTAGTGAACTTTTCCGAGTTATTGCATCTCTGCCACACTCAAAATCTCTGCTCTGTTGATGGCCACACTGTTCAGAGGATGCTTCTACAATTAGAGTCAACGGAAGCAATTCTTGTCAATATCTTATTTAAGGTGTACAAAACCTTAATACCTAACTTACTATGTGAACCAACACATATTACACGATATTTTTCGAAGGGTTTTGAACACTGATCTGCCTTTACAATCTCTTTTTTCCTTATTTTCATTGCTGCTTGCAATGATGAGATTGAATTTGCACTCCACTTACAAAAACATAACATTATCTTGGGTTGGCAACACTGTTCATCCAGTGCTGTTTATCAATACACGAGCAGATGTCGCCTTTCTCTTGTTGTTTCGTGTAAGGTTTCGTTTCTCTGTCTCTTTTAGTGTATTCGTTATCATGGTTGGAAATTCTAAATTATATTATAATGTGGAAACGCCATTTCATGACTTTGTCGTCAAGTCGGCATGGGTGGTTTGGCAACACTGTTCATCCAGTGCTGTTTACCAATACACGAGCAGATGTCGCCCTTTCTCTAGTTGTTTCATGCAAAGTTTCGTTTCTCTGTCTCTTTTCATTTCTTCATTATCACGGTTGGAAATTCTAAATTATACTATAATGAGTAAACGCCATTTCATAACTTTGTGTGAAGTCGGTACCGGTTAACGTTCTCGTAGAGAGCTGCTATTTCACTAATGCATGTTTATGGTCACACAGAATAAAATTGGGAGGTGTGTTTATCGCAACAGGAAATTAAACAAAATAAGGGACACCCTAATATATATAGTCGAAAGATCAATCAGTGTCCTATATGCATTGAATAGCTTGAAGCTACGAAAAATCAAGAGTCACTAACATTTAACTATAGAAAATGTTCTGTAACAGGTGACTCCTGTTAGAAGGTATAGCAACGTTTCATTTTTAGTACCATTCTGTAATCTCCCGACAAACCAGAATGATTTTTTAGCACATTTGATTAATAGTGTCCTCTCAAATTTAATTACCTACCAGAGTTGTAGCAGTTCACAGAATTACAAAATATTGAAGAAAACACTCGTTTTATATTCACCATGAACCTTAACGTGCAGACGGTGACAAATCACTTACTAAACGCAATCTTTGTTTCGTGTTAAATGACGCTCTTCCACGAAAAATTAAAATTTTTACTCAAATCGCAATATATATACTAGCAACAGCAGAATTATAAATTTTATATCATTAATCGAATGCATTAAATATTTAAACAATTATAAGCATCTGTACTATATAACAAACAAAATACTTAAACGAGGTCGCCGACTGGTCTAATCCTACACAGAGATGAAGAGTTGTTATTACTAAATACATTGTTAGTATGTAAATAATCGAAATATTCTCACTCACAGTCCAAATTCTGTAAATATTACTCATTACTAAATACACATAATACTAAATATACATAGATATATATATCACTACACAAAATTGAAACCTACGTATTTACACTGTATATATATATATATAAAAGGAATAGCAGTCATCATTTTAACTAGCTCTGATGTGGAAAGAACGGAGCGGAAAACTAATTAATCCTTGCACTCGAAATAAAACACGTTTTTAGAAAGAGTATAGTCGAAAAGGGATTGAGGAAAGTTCTTTTCTGAAGGAAAAGAACCTTCAATTTTCTAAGCAAGGCAGGTTAATCTAGGAAACTAAGGCAAGCAAAAGCGGACAGAAGTCCCTACAAAATATTACACATATATTTTCAAAATAAACTTACTTAACATGGAAACACTATATAACGCAATAACATATCTACTATTTACAGAGTTACTACACTAAAACAATCTAGTAGCCAGACTACCGGACACGACCGTATTACGGAAGGTAAAAAAACATTTAAAAGGAAATCGAATTTCCAAATTTGCTCACGAAAGCCGGAAAACTAATTTTCTTTTCACTTTAGACCTGTCCTGAGATGTTTGTCGTCTCAATCATGGCGTCTGCTCTATAGAATTCCATATCTAACTTACTCCTGTTCGTCTTTCTGATTAATTTCTTGTAGTTCTGTACTAATATTTTTCTAAAACGCTGTTTTATATAATGTTTTAAACTGTGATTACCTTACGTACGTCAGACTTTCCAGATTTTTCGCAACTTTCACAACTCGATATTAGACATGTTGTTCCGAAGACGTTTTACGAACAAAAGGCATGTTGAAGTGCACCTAAAGCACTGAGGTTGCGTGCAATTTCCAATCAGAGCACAGGCTTTTCGCGCGGTGGCAGAACAAATCGTATAACAAATGGCTAAAACCGCATAAAACAAGATTTTGGCAGAATATGGCTTTCTCGTCAGACGGAAGAGCATCCTTAGGATTTTATCTGATTTCGGATTGACGATAATTCGGAAGAAATTTCATCAAATGGTTAAAATATGAAATACATAGAAATAATAACATATACTTTATAACTTTACAAATGAGATGCCCATACAGAGGAAGATTATAAGGAATGATGAGTAAATAAAAAGAAATTAATTCTTGTGAACCTCCACACCGAAATTATCCTAAAACTTCTAAACATATTCTTATTTATGTCAAAAACGATATGGATTTTATATGTAGGTTAGAGAGATTTATACAGTAAAAACTGATTACACTTGCCGATATTCCACTGTGGGTTTAAAAATTATCGAGATAGGGACTACGATTTAAAAAAAAACGCACTAGATACACTGTAACTAACTGGTTACAGGGCCCAAATGCTATATTTATGATCTCAGTTTCTTAGGTTTGTAAGGAATATCACAAATATATATTAAGAACATAATATACAAATCGAGAATTCATACCAATAACAGTTACAAATGCTGTCTCTAGGAGTTATAGACTGCCGAAAACATGAAAAATGAACTTTATATGTCCATAGTTCCAAACCCATGGGACCTACCGTAGTCGGGTCAAGAATTCGGTTAGGAACTAATGTGTGCCCTATCCAAAAGCATGTGTTTCAGAATCCTAAGGTACTCAAGCAACAATTTTTATAGAGGGAGTTTAGCTACGGGCATATAATTTGCAGTACTGACCAACTATTTCTAAAAAATGTTGTGGAAGTACCGCAGGATTCTGAAACATGGATATTTGGATAGGACACTTAATAGTTCTTAAGTGAAGTCTTGACCCAACTACGATAGGTCCCATAATATTCGAGCTATTGACTTTAAAGTTAATTTTTCTTGTTTTAGACACCTTATACCTCCGAAAGAAAGCTTTGGTGCACCTAAGTTGGTCTATACTTTTTGTCTTATCGTGGTGTCAGGAAGAGGCGTGGTGTTCACACACTCTGTATAAAGTTAGTTGCTTATATAGGAAGTAAATATTTCGACCTCGTTCATTCACTACTACTGTAAAATTAGCAACTGTGCAACATATCATTCCAAAATTTAGGAAATCGTTAAAAGCCAATTTCGTAAAAGAACTGGAGATAGAAATGTTCACTTTTGAAGATAAATATGAAGGTAAACTATTCATATTAATAGACGAAAGAAAAAAGTGAGAATATAAAGCATTTCAACCTTATAAACTAGTATAAGAAACGAAATACATACAAAGTAGTTTCTGAAGTACGTAAGATATCTAATTCATTTAGGAATTCAACTCCGGGTCTTGCATAGCAAAGGTTAGTGCCGTAGCAATATAATTATAGATAATTAAGTTGACACTGAAATTACAGGAAACTTATGTCAATTAAGCTTGTAGTGTAAAATGAGAATGAAGCATTTAATCTATCGGACTATGTGATTATACGGTACACTGCTCGATCGTTTTGCGTACCTTGATATTTACACTATTTCGTCATAGACATCTATTGGTCAATGTGCATATACTTACTGCACTGTAAGTAATTTCGTAATAAAATAAAATAATAATTACCTTCGATATCATGTCGACTCGTATATTTATATTAAATTCTTTACGGATAGTGAAGTATAGTAATAATTATACACAAGTTTTCAGCTCCATTGTTAGCACTCCATCTCAAGGGTGATGCGTATATCACTCTCCCGTAGTAGTAACACACATAGAAATAGAGCGTCGATAGGCTCACACATGTTATCCTGCAAAATGTCATCCGTTTGTACGATGTACTCTGCAGTAGAAATAGTGTTAGTTTTAGCTATGGTAATCATATCATAAGTTTTATATACAACGACTCAAGTTCTATGTTAAAGTGCTTGAAGGATATGGCAAATTTCAAAATTATAAGAGAAAATTAAGGATTCTATATGATACAGCAGTCTAGCCATAAAGTAGAACCGGAGACTACCTGTATTCTAGACATGAAATATGGAGCCCAAGCATTTTGTATGAAAAGCATGTGTTTGGCTAACCTGACCCTGAAGTAGCGTTAATAACGTATACAAAAATATATTACATATACTTACGCCAAACCAATAAAGATAATTTTCTATGTATTATATCTGGCGATCCGGTGTCTGACCGAATACAGGTGAAGAGACGCTCTTTCCCCTCATTTCAAACAGTCCAGTGGGTTCTACGACAGTGTGTAGGTAAGACTGTATCTTTACAACCTCTACACTTAGAAGAGATAATATATTCAAAAACTCAGTTCGGTCTCGTTTAAACGTATGGGTCCCCAGGTAACTATATTTAGAGCAACTTGGTCTCTGAAACCTGTTTTGGACTAATATACGAAAATTAGATATTAAATTCCGCTTCCACCAGGAATGGAACGCGGGCCACCAGCTTGGTAGTTAACTAATTATAGAATACAACATTTGTTGCTCTCATTACATAAAAGATGCTGTCTCAGCTTTCAAAAACAAAAATAGGCCAAGTAGATTAGCAAACATTTAAGACTATAAACGAACATACAGTATAATGAGAATAATTCTTGTGCTGTAATGTGTTGTATAGTTTCAAAGTGAACTACAAACATAGAATATGGACGCTTGTTGGCAATGTTTTCATGAATCATTGCATAATTTATTATTTTGTATACCTATGTCCTTTGCTCTATTCAAATGTTTGCATTATGTATTTTTTATTATCTTCGTGTGTACAATATAATATATGAAAACATTTCCTATACTTATATTAGCTGTATATGAAACTACAACAATAACCTTTGCTTGTAGTTCGAAATAACAATCGTACTTCATATCAAGCACATGACAATAAATGCTATGATACGTAGGTGGTTAATGTATGTATAACTAATGAGCTTTGCGTGATACTCTACACTTTAGTATGCCATTAACAGCATTTTTTTTATTTCGTACCTTAATTCTATTTGTATTAAGTTTGATTTAATCTCTTCTTTTCCAAGCAACACAATTGGGGTGGGGTAATGTATTGTCCGAGTGTTTTTCTAACTTACATGCTGCATTACAAAATTTTTCTACGTAATTAGGATATATTATTGTTCTCTAGAGCTAACAGTCAAAACAAACAAGAAAGATTGGAAGAGGAAGGGAATGAATGAACAATAGATAAAGGTGCCCTCTCAGATGAAGCCTTCCCAGCGTTCAGGGTTCGCAGCTTGAAGGGGGCTATTATATAGTCCGTGGTAACTTTCCGTAATGGTCCTCGACAGGTGTTCATACTTTGCATAGGACTAGCTCAGGAGAGTAATGCTTCCGGAAGTAGGAACGAAAAACACAGTTCTGATTGGTTGGTTTTATTCATTTCCTGTCATATTACATTTAAAGAGCAGAAATCAAACGCTTACTACTGTCGGTCTTCGTGGCCTAGTGGGCTAACGCTCTTTACTAGAAATGAAAATCACTTTTCGCATGAGTTCAAACCCGGCGCAAGGGTTTTTAAAACATTTTTATAATACTTTTTAATTTAAAATAAAATGAAAATAATACTCAAAAAAGTTATTTACTTACTTCTGTGCAGATAAGTAGTAGTAGTAGTAGAAACGGAATTGAAACCCCGTGAGGCTCGTTTTGTTCACCTGGCACTCCATGATATAAATTTTGTGACTAACCTAAAACAGCGAACGGTCCCGGGTTTGATTCCCGGTGGGGCCACTCGGTCGAAAAAGTGTACAACGTTTTTCAGGCCAGCCACAATTAATGAGGTTTTTCTGGGTTTTCTTCATTCACACCAGGCAAATGCTGGGGTGATACTTAACTTATAGGTCCCAGGCCGCTTCCTTCCTTCCCTTTTTCCGCATCGTGTGCTCGCCGAGGGACGTGAACCCTCAAAAACGTGAAGGGCCAAAGGGCCTTAGATGCCGAAAGCCCAGAAATAAAAATCCTAAAATCCTAAATCCTTAAAACAGCTGGTTAGGTTAGCGCGTAAAACAGCTGGCTAGAGTAGCGCGCGAAAAAACGTATCTCCGGTAGCATTAGTCACTAGAATGGGTCGTCTTTGCATAAAAATAGTTGGATACGATTCATTAGGAACTGTTCGACTCAATTGCATTTAAGCGCTGATTTTTCAGACTATAATATTGACTAACAATTTGCTTGGTTTTACTTCGTTTGCAGAACGAAAATGAAAAATTTGATTCCTGAAAGTTTAATATTAATACAAATTATTTTAAAATGTACTCACTAATTTTTGAAGTACTCACACATAATATGTTTCTTTAGGAGCAAACATTAAAGTAATTGGCTCTGAAATAGTAGTATAATCACAGTGATCGCCACCACGATTCTTCTGGTCGATATTGTGATACTGTTAGTTTTCCTGAAGAGCGTAGTCGTGTTCGAATCTAGATTATTCTTTGCACAATTTTGACCGAGAATTTGCTCAATTTGTTGCTCTTTCTGCGTTGAAAAAATCGTCGTTTCTTTTAGCAGTACGTTTTTTGCTTTGGCTTCAAACTCTCTTGATTTCTTCTTCGTTTGTTTTTCTAAATATAGTAATTGTAAAGTTTCTAAATCTTCTATTTGAAATTGTCAATGAACAATTAATATGATGAACGCGAAAGGCACAATGTTTGAAAATAAACATGAAATGAAACCTTTCAGTTTTACGTGCCACGATTATACCGGCTAGGCTAAAGGAGACGGTGATTATGAGAAATGAAGGAAGTGAGAGGAAAGGGAGAACTCAAAGAAAAACTCAAACACACTCCACCAGAAGGTTCATTTGGCGCGAGCTGTGATCGTACAAAATACCTCATGTACGGTGAACGCTCTACCGGTTATTTCATTAACTTACTTAACTACTTATTACTAGGTTTTTACTTGTTTTATTTGTTGAACTCGTTTTTTATTAACGTATAACGACAGGAACACAAACACAGAAAATTGGGGCAGCTAAAGTTGTAAAGGCTCTTCCACTGGAAATCGAACCCGGGACCACCTACATCAAAGGTGCACATGCTAGCGACTAGACTAGCTGAGAGTGTTACTGAGGCAACGTGGCCATACAACCTTTGAGTTTTAAAAACTGCATATCAGAATTCTAACTTTTCATTTTGTCCTGAAGTGAAATAATCCATTGTTCATCGCAAGTATTGAACCACTTCCCTTACTAGCCCGAGTTTACTCGAAGTTCAGAAACCCGTTTTATATTATTCTCCGAGTTAAATCGGAAATTCGAGGAAGGTGTACGTCATTACTTAACCAGACTAAATTAACTACGACGGAGGGTTTTCATCGTAAATTAGGTAAGTGGTGGTAGTTATAGGTTCGACCAATAGATGGCATGAAATTGCAGTTAGTGTTGCTTCTACTTTTGCACGCAAAAATTTAAACAAAAGAACGGCTTCCTGGTTTTATTCCAGAAGTCCACTACTTGTAAAAAGAAGTCTTTGTGATTGTGTTGCAATATTTCCATTATTATTTTAAGAAAATGAGTGATGCAAGTGTAGACACGAGTGCATTGGAATGTAATCTAAGTGCTAGTGGTAGTGAGACAAGAGTAACTGATTTCAGTGAGAATTCAGGCCATAGTTCCCAATCTAACATTAGTTTTGCTTTTACATAGTTATAGCAAAAAATTGATTCTAAAAATCTACTCCCAGCTCCGCCAGGCTTTCCATTTTCCGTGAAGCCAGGTGCCAATTATGTTGTTGATGAAAGCAAAGATTGATCCAGTTTTTCGAATAGTACATGGATGACGATATTCTGATCCATATAGTGAACGAAACAAATAGGTATGCAACGCAGGAGGGGAATTCAACTTGGAATCAAGTAACTGTCAACGTAATGGGAGTATGTTTTGCTCTCATATTACTACAAAGTATTGTAAATAAACCCAAGTTCCAGCTTTATAGGACCTAAAATCCATTGTTGTTAACTACATTGTTTCCACAAACAATGAGCTATCGTCGTTTCTGTGACATCAAAAAGTACCTGCATTTTGCCAACAATAAAACGTATGTTCAAAATACCCACCGAAATCTAAAACTAAATATAATATGGCATATTGTTGAGCATTTGCGTCAAAAATTCAAAACACTTGTTAAACCAGAAAGAGATTTATCTATTGACGAACGTCTTCTTATGTTCAAAGGTCGATTAGGTTGGGTTCAGTATTTACCGCTAAAACGAGCGAGATTTGGGATAAAGTATTTTATGCTTTGCAAATCCAAAAGTGGCTATGTTTGGGATCTTATTATCCACACAAGGAGAGATACATATTTGATGAAAGAATAAGCAGACTTGCCGGTTTCTGCCAGTGTTGTCATGTCTTTGGTACATTCTCTTCTAAACCAGGGATGTTGTTTAACAATGGACAATTTTTACATTTTATCCCAGTTGGCAGACATTCTTATATCGAACAAGACGGACGTTTATGGAACACTAAACCCAAACCGGAAAGACTTACCGAAGGAATTGAAAGATACCAAAGCTGGAAAGGGAGATATCATAGGTTTCAGGAGGGGTAAAGTAACAGTTATGAAATGGAAGGACAAGAAAGATGTTGGTCTGTTGTCGAGTGAACACACATGTGATATGGTACGTAAAGAGATCAACGGGGAAGTGGCAGAAAGACCTAGAGTTGTTATTCACTATAATGATACCATGTGTGGAATGGATCTGATAGATGACCATCTGGTGGATTACGCAACGTCAAGAAAGCGAGGCAAAAATACGTTCCTAAGGCTTTCCGGTCGTCATTTCCCCGATTATATACCACCTACTCCGCAGTAATCGAATCCTAGCAAACAGTGTTATATGTGCTCAAGAGTACGTGGTACCAAAGGAAAGAAAATCAGAAGCAAATCCCGCTATTATTGCCCTGATTGCAATGTTGCTTTGTGAGTTAACTTGGGCAAGTACAATGTTAGTGTTTATGGTAAAAATAGTCTTTTGTTGTCAGAAATAATAATAAAAATAAATATTACGTATAGCATACATGACATAATTTTGGTTAACAACAAAAGGAAAACACCGCTTTTGTGAGTAAATAGAAAAGTTCATATATACGTAATTTTCATTCGAGTTTACTCGAGCAAAAAAAGTACTGCTTTCTTGAGTTTGAATTTTTGACTATGTGTGAAAGTTATAACCAAAACTAATTGTTTGCGAGATACAGAATTCAAAGTAGTAGTGAAACGTAAAATAAAAACAAGTGTAAAATTTTGACCCTACTTTGGGAAAAAAAGTCGTAAGGGAAGTGCTTAATCATTGCACCTTATGAGCAATGACTGATAGTTTCAACCTAAAAGTCTGTATTATGCAGAAAAATTATATGCAATTTTACTCAATGATATGTAAGAACATACTGCATATAAGATTTTACAGTACAAGAAAAATGTAGCCCTTTATTGACACTTAGTAAGGATTAGTTATCTTGTCTAATGAACATAAATACAAACAGTAATTTTCTTTCATAGAAACATTTTTCATGTTCATCATCAATGTCATCACATACAGGGTCCGTTCAGAAAATATCCTAACTTATTTTGCAAACAATTTATTGATGACAATTACAACTGCTATCAATATTCTTTTATGTAAACTTTGAGCGTTAGTAGAGTGAGTATAGCGACTTTCCACTGTCCTTAGAAGTCCTAGAAGTCTTTCACTGATACCTTCTTTATGCTTTGGTCATGGCGGATTGAACCTCTTGAATTGACGCAAGACCTTTCTTTAACCTTGTGAATCAAGATGTCGACCGGCGCCATGTCCGGGCTGTAAGGCAGCGTTGTCACACCTAACTTGACCAGCAAATCATGTAGCAACAGCGCCGTGTGAGTCGGCTTGTTGTCGTGGTGAAACAGCCACCTGTCGGCGATGTCAGAACAGACGCGCTGGTCCCTTCGTCGGAGAGATTCAAGCTTTGTTTTGCACTAATTTGCATACAAAGTCTTTGCATAGAGGTACAAACTCTTTGTACACAATCCCCTTCATATCGAAAAAGACAATAAGCCTTATTTTGACAACGGATATCCGAACCTTCTTTTGACGACGAGATACAGAGTGTTCCACTCTAAGCTTTGTCTCTAGCTTCCGGGTTCATACTCGAATAGTTCGTTCCATCCATGGTTCCTTCTCAGCCGAGAAACGTTTCGTCACTATTCACACTTTCCGCAATTTCACGTGAAATTCTCACACGACATTGCATTTCATCGTTCGTTAAAATTTCGGAACCATTTTTGTACAGATTTTTCGCATGTCCAAGGTTTTGATAACAATTTAAAAACTTGCGTTTTCGTCAGTACCCTCTTCTCTGCAATCACCATGAAACTCAATCTCTTTGCTTTGTCTAAAAGAGCTTAAAAATAGGCCACTTTGATGGTCCCTGAGCGCTATTTGTTCTTTACTACCTCCTGCCGTTACTACGTCCCGCCAGAGTGCAGGACATCACTTCCTCTCCGTAAGTCTTCCACAGTAATGTTAAAGTTTCTGTAAAGCTTTTTAATTTATCGCAGAATTTTACAGCTGGACCAACGCACATCGAGCAGTCATCAAAACAGTAAATTAAAAATTAAAACTGAACTTTTTAGCTCAAAAGCACAATCACACTACACACAATTTTTCTCTGCACACCTGAAGGAAAAGCTACAATTTTTGGCTGCAGGGAATCAAACTGGTCCCCACCTGATTTTTATATATTTTGTAACCACGAGAAACAATAATCTGGAGGAATTTTGGCATTCCAAACTTCGGAACTCGAGATATTCGAACATATATTAGTCACGAAAGCAAACTGGACCCCACCTGAGTGTTATATAGTTTGTAAACCAAACAACGAGGAAAAAGAAACTGAAGGAATTTTAACATTCCTAATTTCGGAACTCGAGATATTCGAACATAAAGTGACCACGGAGTCAAACTGGATCCAACCTGACTTTTATATACTTTGTAAACTAGACCAAAAGGAACAATAATCTAAAGGAATATTGACATTACGAATTACGAAACTCGATATATTCGAACATAAAGTGACAACGGAAGCAAACTGGACCCCAACTGATTTTTACATATTTTGTAATCTACATCAGGAGGAAAACGAAGCTGAAGAAATTTTGACATTCCTAATTTCGGAACTGAGATATTAGAACATAAAGTGACCAAAGAAGCAAACTGCACCACCACCTGATTTTTATATATGTTGTAAAGTAGACAACGGGAAACACGAATTGGGGTGAATGTTGACATTCCAAATTTCGGACCTCGAGATATTCAAACATAAATTAACCATTGAAGCAAACTTAACCACTCCTGATTTTTATATAAGTTGTGAACTAAATCACGAGGAACATGAATCTGAAAAAAAATCGATATTCCGATTTCTGGAACTCGAGCAATACAAACAAAGTTTAATACCAGTAGTACTCCCCCCCGTATGCCCGAATGACTCATCCTCACTCTCTTTTATGACCAGGGTGAAAGGTCAATGACCTGGCCCAGGGTCAATGACCTAGGGGTACCTAGGACCACCCCCTCTAAATTTTGGCAGGGGTACCTTGGCCCACCCCTTAAATTTTGGCAGGGGTACATAGGACCACCCCCCTTAAATTTTGGAAATTGCCAAATCTAAAAATTGGGTGTGGTAGCCTAGGACCATAGTATGTACCTCTATCAGTATTGGGTGTCTATGTCGTTCCCTTTCATGGGTAAAAAATTGCCAAAAATTCAAATTTCAGGGTTTTTTGACCTAATTTATCCCCTTTGATGAGGTGTTATTACCCTATATAGTTATATGGGCGTATACAGGGGTCCATTACCTTTCATAACATATGGGTATATTAATGCACCCCTTTAAATTTTTGGGAGGGGTACCTTGGCCCACCCCTTAAATTTTGGAAATTGCCCAATTTAAACATTGGGTATTATAGTATAGGACCCTAATATGTATCGTGATAAATTTGGGCGGTCCACCTTGTTTCCTTCTAGGGGTACAAAATTGCCAAAATATAAACGTAAGCAATACGTTGTACCACGTGTTTGGTTTTCGACCTAATTTATCTCCTTGGATGAGGTCCTATTACCTTATATAGTTATATGGTCATGTATAGGGGTCCATTATCTATCATAAGACATGGGTACATTGGTGCACCCCTTGAAAAATTTGGGAAGAGTACCTTGGCCCACCCCTTAAATTTTGGAAATTGCCAAATCTAAAAATTTGGTGTGGTAGCCTAGGACCATAGTATGTACCTCTATCAGTATTGGGTGTCTATGTCGTTCCCTTTCATGGGTAAAAAATTGCCAAAAATTCAAATTTCGGGGGTTTTTGACGTAATTTATCCCCTTTGATGAGGTGTTATTACCCTATATAGTTATATGAGCGTATACAGGAGTCTATTATCTTTCATAAGATATGGGTACATTGGTGCACCCCTTTAAAAATTTGGGAGGGGTACCTTGGCCCACCCCTTAAATTTTGGAAATTGCCCAATTTAAACATTGGGTATTATAGTACAGGACCCTAATATGTATTATGATAAATTTGGATGGTCCACCTCGTTCCCTTTTAGGGGGTACAAAATTGCCAAAATATAAACGTAAGCAATACGTAGTACCACGTGTTTGGATTTTGGTCGATTTTATCCCCGTTGATGAGGTCCTATTACCTTATATGGTTATATGGGCGTATACAGGTGTCCATTACCTTTCATAAGACATGGGTACATTAATGCACCCCTTGAAAAATTTGGGAGGGGTACCTTGGCCCACCCCTTAAATTTTGGAAATTGACCAATTTAAACATTGGGTATTATAGTATAGGACCCTAATATGTATTATGATAAATTTGGATGGTCCACCTCGTTCCCTTTTAGGGGTATAAAATTGTCAAAAATATAAACGTAAGCAATACGTTGTACCACGTGTTTGTTCTTTTGGCCCATTTATCCCCTTGGATGAGGTCCTACTACATTATATAGTTATATGGTTATGTATAGGGGTCTATTTCCTATCATAAGACATGGGTATATTGGTGCACCCCTTGAAAAAATTTGGGAGGGGTACCTTGGCCCACCCCTTCAATTTTAGAAATTGCCCATTTTACACATTTGGTATAATAGTATAGGACCCTAATATATATTACTATAAATTTGGGTGGTCCACCTCGTTCCCTTTTAGGGGTACCAAATTGCCAAAATTTTAGTACAACCACGTGTTTGGACTTTTGACCTAATTTATCGCCTTTGATGAGGTGTTATTATCCTATATGGTTATATGGGCGTATACAGGGTTCATTACCTTTCATAAAACATGGGTATATTAATGCACCCCGGGAGAGGTACCTTGGCCCACCCCTTAAATTTTGGAAATTGCCCAATTTAAACATTTGGTATAATAGTATAGGACCCTAATATATATTACTATAAACTCGTTCCCGTTTAGGGGTACAAAATTGCCAAAATATAAACGTAAGCAATACGTTGTACCACGTGTTTCGTTTTTTTACCTAATTTATTCCATTGGATGAAGTCCTATTACCTTATATCGTTATATGGTCACGTATGGGGATTCATTTCCTATCATAAGACATAGGTACATTTGTGCACCCCGTTTAAAATTTTTGGGAGGGGTACTTTGGCCCACCCCTTTAATTTTGGAAATTGCCCCTTTTACATGTTTGGTATTATAGTATAGGACCCTAATATAGATTAGTATAAATTTGGATGATTCACCTCGTTTCCTTTCATGGGTACGAAATTGCCAAATTTTAGTACAACCACGTGTTTGGTTTTGGCTCAATTTATCCCCTTGGATGAGGTCCTATTACCTTATATGGTTATATGGCCATGTATGTATTGGTCCATTTCCTATTATAAGACATGTGTACATTGATGCACCCGAGGGAGGGGATTCGGTATCATAGTACATGCCTCAACATGTATCATGATAAATTTGGATGGTCCATCTTGTTCCCTTTCATGGGTAAAAAATTGCTAAAATATAAACATAAGCAATATGTTGTACCATGTGTTTGGTTTCTGGCCCAATTCTTCCCCTTTGATGATGTTCTATTACGTTATATGGTTATATGGACATGTATATGGGTTCATTTCCTATTATAAGACATGGGTACATTGACGCATACTTTAAAAATTTGGGAGGGGTATCTTGGCTCATCCACTCGGTTTTAGAAATTGTTTAATATAAGCATTTGGTATCATAGTACAGGACCTCAATATGTACCACTATAAATTTGGATGGTCCACATCGTTCCCTTTCATGGGTAAAGAACTACCAAAAATCAAATTTTGGAGGTTATTGACCCCGTCTTATAAGGTTTTAACGCGTTATATGGATATGTACAGAGGTTTATTACCTTCATATGTTTATGTTCCCTTTTAAATTTGGGAATTATCAAATAACAAAATTCGGTAAACGTTTTCTAGGACCCATTGGTTTCCCTCTTATGGCCAAATATTCAAAATTTAAAGGTTATTGACCGGCTTTATTATTGAATAAGTACAGGATTTATTACTTTTTTCATAAGACACAGGTGTGTTTGTGTACCAATCTTAAATTTTGGGAGGGGGTACATTTCTTATTGTCATATCAATAATTGGTAATTGTTCTTAGAATTGGGTGGTATCTCTTTCTTTGGGTAAATTATTGTCAAATATGAGTATGATCACGTGATCAGTTATTGACCTATGATGAGATTAGGAGCCCAGGACATTGGTACATTTAAACTTTATAGGATAATTTGAGAATGCGTCATTGGTATTGATTATTACAGCCAAATATAAACGTAAGCAATACGATGTACCACGTGATTGACCTTGATGAGGTAGTGTACAGGGATACATAGCTAACCTTATTGAATCTTATGACTCATAGTCTTAAGGAAATACATGCTACAACACTGGCAAAGTTATTGTTGATGCAATTTGATTGGTGGATCACTATCTTTCGTGCAATCTGATTGGCTGATCACTATCTTTCGTGCAATCTGATTGGTTGCTGATGTTCAAATCTTTGCTGCATTCAGTTTTATTTTAACATTTAAAAAGTTTGAAACTTTGGTTTGACATTTTTTCGTTTGAAATTTTTCGTTTAAAAATTTTTGTTTCGAAATTTTTTGTTTCAAAATTTTGTTTGAATTTTTTTGTTTCAAAATTTTGTTTGAAAATATTTTGTTTAAAATTTTTTTGTCTGTAATTTTTTGTTTCAATTTTTTTTGTTTAAAATTTTTCGTTTCCAATTTTTTTTTTCTGTTTCAAGATTTTTGTTTGAAAAAATTTTTCGTTTCCAAATTTTGTTTCAAATTTTTTGTTTGAAAGTTTTTGTTTGAAAATTTTTTTGTTTGAAATTTTTTTGTTGCAAAATTTTGTTTGAAAATTTTTTGTTTAAAATTTTTTCGTTTGAAATTTTTCGTTTCCAAATTTTTTGTTTAAAATTTTTTTTGTTTCGAATTTTTAAAGAACCGGAACTGTTAGAACTAAAACCTCTGGCAACATTGTGATGCACGTCAGTACATGGGGTTGTACTTGAAATGAAAAAAAACACTTCATTGAAATGGATCATTTTATTACACTCCACATACATCCATACCAGATAGTGGTTCTGGATATTGTCGATACAATGTATTTTGAACTTCGTGCACTAGTTTGTCTTTAGCATATAATTTTAATTCCAATTGAAGTCTTTTAAGGTCTATTGCGATATCAATTGGTGGAAACTCAATGTCCATTTGATCACAAATAAACTGTTTATCAATACAGGTATGCACCCACGAACGATGTTGACAACCATCACAATATCTAGATACATGTTGTACAATATGCATAACACATTTTGAAGGAATATACTTGTTTTGTTGCACACTTCCACTGCATGTTTCACACACTGAAATACGTTGATAAATTTGTTCCATTCAGTTTGTGTTAGATACACCATGTTGCGAGGGACATGGAATGTACTCTTTTTACGTAACAGCACCATCTTCTCTTCGAGGACCACTTCATGATTTGAGCCTAATGATTTGACTATGGTCACATTTAGCTTGCCATTCTTCACAGGTCAGTTGTACACCAAATTGTTCTGCTTTGCCCAATCGAATCACTGGTTCAAATGTTCTAGCACTGATACCAATCATCACATGTTTTGTTTATTGGATAATAGCTTGCGAAGATGAACTCTTTATCGTTAGAAGTACACATCTTTCCTCCTGAAAAGCACTTGCTCAAATGATTTCGTGGGATGACACTGTATTTGCTGGTTTATAGTTATTGCTGATGTCGAATGTGCTGACGTTTGAATTCATGATTTCATCACAGTTACAGACGTCATGCCGACCAACCAAATTCATACAACTATGTCTAATGTGCTGACGTTTGAATCACAATTGCTGACGAATCCGGCTGTGTACTAAATTCAAATTGATGACTTCGACCCAAGAATCCTTTGTAACATAAAGATACAGATCCAGTATTTAAGAAACGCAGCAGTTCTTCTTGTTTTGATGCCTCCATGGGTAAATATCTTGCTGGTAAAATTATATTCTTATCATTTTCAAGCTTCACTACGATTCTTAATCCAAACTTTGTAGGGATTTTTTGGCTAGCTAAGATTCTATAAGGTACATTCTGTTGTAAATCAGTAATCTTGGTAAATGATTTCATCACATCACGCGTATTTAGAAACTGCAGACAAGTAGCCATGATGACGTTACCACGAATGCTAACTCGAACGATGATGCAAAACCGATGTCGTTGCATTATCATGTTCTGACGTGCACCACAATGTTGCCAGAGGTTTTAGTTCTAAACAGTTCCGGTTCTTTACTAATGAGTGCACAAACTTAAAAGATGTCAAACCAAAATTTTCCAAACAATAATTTCAAACAAAAAAGTTTACAAACAAATATTTCGAACAAAAATCTTTGAAACAAAATTTTGAAAAAAAAATTTTTGAAACGGAAAAACTTGGAAACGAAAAAATTCAAACAAAAAATTTCAACAAAAAATTTTAAACAAAAAATTCAAACAAAATTTTGAAACAAAAATTTCAAACAAAAAATTTGGAAACGAAAAATTTCAAACAAAAATTTTAAACAAAATTTTGATACAAAAATTTTTTTAAATTTCAAACGAAAAATTTTTAAACAAAAAATTTTGAAACAAAAGTTGTCAAAGAAATTTCAAACAAAATTCTGAAACAAAAAATTCAAACAAAAATTTGAAAGCAAGAATTTTCAAGCAAAGTTCCAAACAAAAAATTCAAACTAAAAATTTTACGTTTCACGGTTAACCGTCAAACTTTATCCGGTTTTTTAACTATTCGATTAACAAATAAACGGTTTTCAAAAAAATTCAAACAAATTTGAAACAAGAGTTTTTAACAAAAACTTTCAAACAAAAAATTTTACGTTTCACGGTTAACCGTCAAACTTTATCCGGTTTTTAACTATTCGATTAACAAATAAACGGTTTTGATCATATTTATCAGTGAGTGCAAAATGTTGAACGAAACCAAGATTTTTAAATGTTAAACAAAACTTAAAACTGAATGAAGCAAAGATTTAAACATCAGCAACCAATCAGATTGCACGAAAGATAGTGATCAGCCAATCAGATTGCACGAAAGATAGTGATCCACCAATCAAATTGCATCAACAATAACTTTGCCAGTGTTGTAGCATGTATTTCCTTAAGACTATGAGTCATAAGATTCAATAAGGTTAGCTATGTATCCCTGTACACTACCTCATCAAGGTCAATCACGTGGTACATCGTATTGCTTACGTTTATATTTGGCTGTAATAATCAATACCAATGACGCATTCTCAAATTATCCTATAAAGTTTAAATGTACCAATGTCCTGGGCTCCTAATCCCATCATAGGTCAATAACTGATCACGTGATCATACTCATATTTGACAATAATTTACCCAAAGAAAGAGATACCACCCAATTCTAAGAACAATTACCAATTATTGATATGACAATAAGAAATGTACCCCCTCCCAAAATTTAAGATTGGTACACAAACACACCTGTGTCTTATGAAAAAAGTAATAAATCCTGTACTTATTCAATAATAAAGCCGGTCAATAACCTTTAAATTTTGAATATTTGGCCATAAGAGGGAAACCAATGGGTCCTAGAAAACGTTTACCGAATTTTGTTATTTGATAATTCCCAAATTTAAAAGGGAACATAAACATATGAAGGTAATAAACCTCTGTACATATCCATATAACGCGTTAAAACCTTATAAGACGGGGTCAATAACCTCCAAAATTTGATTTTTGGTAGTTCTTTACCCATGAAAGGGAACGATGTGGACCATCCAAATTTATAGTGGTACATATTGAGGTCCTGTACTATGATACCAAATGCTTATATTAAACAATTTCTAAAACCGAGTGGATGAGCCAAGATACCCCTCCCAAATTTTTAAAGTATGCGTCAATGTACCCATGTCTTATGATAGGAAATGAACCCATATACATGTCCATATAACCATATAACGTAATAGAACATCATCAAAGGGGAAGAATTGGGCCAGAAACCAAACACATGGTACAACATATTGCTTATGTTTATATTTTAGCAATTTTTTACCCATGAAAGGGAACAAGATGGACCATCCAAATTTATCATGATACATGTTGAGGCATGTACTATGATACCGAATCCCCTCCCTCGGGTGCATCAATGTACACATGTCTTATAATAGGAAATGGACCAATACATACATGGCCATATAACCATATAAGGTAATAGGACCTCATCCAAGGGGATAAATTGAGCCAAAACCAAACACGTGGTTGTACTAAAATTTGGCAATTTCGTACCCATGAAAGGAAACGAGGTGAATCATCCAAATTTATACTAATCTATATTAGGGTCCTATACTATAATACCAAACATGTAAAAGGGGCAATTTCCAAAATTAAAGGGGTGGGCCAAAGTACCCCTCCCAAAAATTTTAAACGGGGTGCACAAATGTACCTATGTCTTATGATAGGAAATGAATCCCCATACGTGACCATATAACGATATAAGGTAATAGGACTTCATCCAATGGAATAAATTAGGTAAAAAAAACGAAACACATGGTACAACGTATTGCTTACGTTTATATTTTGGCAATTTTGTACCCCTAAACGGGAACGAGTTTATAGTAATATATATTAGGGTCCTATACTATTATACCAAATGTTTAAATTGGGCAATTTCCAAAATTTAAGGGGTGGGCCAAGGTACCTCTCCCGGGGTGCATTAATATACCCATGTTTTATGAAAGGTAATGAACCCTGTATACGCCCATATAACCATATAGGATAATAACACCTCATCAAAGGCGATAAATTAGGTCAAAAGTCCAAACACGTGGTTGTACTAAAATTTTGGCAATTTGGTACCCCTAAAAGGGAACGAGGTGGACCACCCAAATTTATAGTAATATATATTAGGGTCCTATACTATTATACCAAATGTGTAAAATGGGCAATTTCTAAAATTGAAGGGGTGGGCCAAGGTACCCCTCCCAAATTTTTTCAAGGGGTGCACCAATATACCCATGTCTTATGATAGGAAATAGACCCCTATACATAACCATATAACTATATAATGTAGTAGGACCTCATCCAAGGGAATAAATGGGCCAAAAGAACAAACACGTGGTACAACGTATTGCTTACGTTTATATTTTTGACAATTTTATACCCCTAAAAGGGAACGAGGTAGACCATCCAAATTTATCATAATACATATTAGGGTCCTATACTATAATACCCAATGTTTAAATTGGTCAATTTCCAAAATTTAAGGGGTGGGCCAAGGTACCCCTCCCAAATTTTTCAAGGGGTGCATTAATGTACCCATGTCTTATGAAAGGTAATGGACACCTGTATACGCCCATATAACCATATAAGGTAATAGGACCTCATCAACGGGGATAAAATCGACCAAAATCCAAACACGTGGTACTACGTATTGCTTACGTTTATATTTTGGCAATTTTGTACCCCCTAAAAGGGAACGAGGTGGACCATCCAAATTTATCATAATACATATTAGGGTCCTGTACTATAATACCCAATGTTTAAATTGGGCAATTTCCAAAATTTAAGGGGTGGGCCAAGGTACCCCTCCCAAATTTTTAAAGGGGTGCACCAATGTACCCATATCTTATGAAAGATAATAGACTCCTGTATACGCTCATATAACTATATAGGGTAATAACACCTCATCAAAGGGGATAAATTACGTCAAAAACCCCCGAATTTGAATTTTTGGCAATTTTTTACCCATGAAAGGGAACGACATAGACACCCAATACTGATAGAGGTACATACTATGGTCCTAGGCTACCACACCAAATTTTTAGATTTGGCAATTTCCAAAATTTAAGGGGTGGGCCAAGGTACTCTTCCCAAATTTTTCAAGGGGTGCACCAATGTACCCATGTCTTATGATAGATAATGGACCCCTATACATGACCATATAACTATATAAGGTAATAGGACCTCATCCAAGGAGATAAATTAGGTCGAAAACCAAACACGTGGTATAACGTATTGCTTACGTTTATATTTTGGCAATTTTGTACCCCTAGAAGGAAACAAGGTGGACCGCCCAAATTTATCACGATACATATTAGGGTCCTATACTATAATACCCAATGTTTAAATTGGGCAATTTCCAAAATTTAAGGGGTGGGCCAAGGTACCCCTCCCAAAAATTTAAAGGGGTGCATTAATATACCCATATGTTATGAAAGGTAATGGACCCCTGTATTCGCCCATATAACTATATAGGGTAATAACACCTCATCAAAGGGGATAAATTAGGTCAAAAAACCCTGAAATTTGAATTTTTGGCAATTTTTTACCCATGAAAGGGAACGACATAGACACCCAATACTGATAGAGGTACATACTATGGTCCTAGGCTACCACACCCAATTTTTAGATTTGGCAATTTCCAAAATTTAAGGGGGGTGGTCCTATGTACCCCTGCCAAAATTTAAGGGGTGGGCCAAGGTACCCCTGCCAAAATTTAGAGGGGGTGGTCCTAGGTACCCCTAGGTCATTGACCCTGGGCCAGGTCATTGACCTTTCACCCTGGTCATAAAAGAGAGTGAGGATGAGTCATTCGGGCATACGGGGGGGAGTACTACTATACCCATAGATATTGTCTCGTCCGATTATTAACTGTTCCATTCCTTTGACACCAACTTAGAGGACGCCAAGTCAAATCCCTAGTAAAGGTGCAAAATGCACTTGATACCTTCTTCGCTTCGCGGCCCTCCAAGTTCTACCGCGATGGAATCCATGGGCATCCCAAACATGGCAGAAGGTTGTTGATACTGATGGGTAGTATTTTTGAATTTCCAGGTACGTCTTAGATGAAATATCGATATTCTAAGCTAATAGGTGAAAAAGCGACAGAACGTTCTTCGTTACTTTTATGTATATATAGCTAAAACTATAAGTTCTAATATCTCGAGTTCGGGAAATCGCAATGTCAAAATTGTTTCAGATTATTGTTACTTGTGGACTCGTTTACAAAATCTATAAAAATCAGGTGGGGTTCAGTGCTTCCGTAGTCACTTTATGTTCGAATATCTCTTGTTCCGAAATTCGGAATGTCAAATTCCTTCAGATTCGCGTTTCTTTGTCTAATTGATAAAATATATAAAAATTAGGTGGGGTCCAGTTTGTTTCCTTGGTCACTTTATTTTCGAATATCTCGAGTTCCGAAATTCGGAATGTCAACAGTCATTCAGATTCGTTTTCCTCGTGGTTTGCTTTACAAAATATGTAAAAATCCAGTATTGATTGAATAGTATGTGCCAGTGGCGGCCGGTAGATTGTGGTTTCGGGTGTTGCAGTACGAAAGATTGGACTTTCGACATTTTGGGAAGGTCTGGACCCTGTGGATCCCCCTCGTGGCTGCGCCCCTGAGCATTGCTAACTAATGTCAAATTTATATGACGTTTCCTATCAAACAGTTTTATGTGTAAGGTTATAAAGAATATAAAATACACTTATTTTTAAAAGAAATAAAAATATACTGAAATACTATACAAAGAGAGAGGACTCTATATATTGACTTATTAATATTTGTTTCACAAATCACTGTACAAGAGGCATTCATTATCTATGTAAGCTAAGAATTAACTTGTAAATGCGTGTTTACTATCATTTGTTTTGTGAACTACTAAACATTTTCATTCTTATTTTGTAATTCTGCAATCACTTCTTTCTTTCTTTCTTTTTACTATTCATTATATTAGTTTCCTTCAACATAGTACCGTAATTTAAAAATATGAATGCACAAAAAGAAATTCCGTTTGTTAATTGGTAGTGAAATAAAATTCAGAAATCTTATTTAGCGCGAAAAACTTTCTCGTTCAGTGGAAACCGTGTCTTTTTGGAGAAGCTCTGCAACGACCAGTCCCTTTAACTTCCGAGATAGGGGAAAGGAGACTTAACATTCGCTCCAATTGCTGTGCTGTATAAATATGGTCGTTGTATGCTCGCTGCAACACAATATAAATTAGAGATTCTGCGACGGATTGTTTTTAGGTTTTTAAAATGGATTAACGCAACGGACAGTTACAGAAGTAAATGGTATGTTATTAAAAGTATATATGGGAGTATTAGAAAGTATTTTTCCTGTTTTTTAGTAAGCTAATGGGTGAAAAAGCGACAGAACGTTCTTCGTTACTTTTATGTATATATAGCTAAAACTATAAGTTCTAATATCTCGAGTTCGGGAAATCGCAATGTCAAAATTCTTTCAGATTATTGTTACTTGTGGACTCGTTTACAAAGTCTATAAAAATCAGGTGGGGTTCAGTGCTTCCGTAGTCACTTTATGTTCGAATATCTGTTGTTCCGAAATTCGGAATGTCAAATTCCTTCAGATTCGCGTTTCTTTGTCTAATTGATAAAATATATAAAAATTAGGTGGGGTCCAGTTTGTTTCCTTGGTCACTTTATTTTCGAATATCTCGAGTTCCGAAATTCGGAATGTCAACATTCATTCAGATTTGTTTTCCTCGTGGTTTAGTTTACAAAATATGTAAAAATTCTGTATTGATTGAATAGTACGTGCCAGTGGCGGCCGGTGGATTGTGGTTTCGGGTTTTGCAGTACGAACGATTGGAAACACAGGATATAAAGTGGACTCATTAATAATCACCATAACTTTAGATGCAAATGCTACGTAACGTGCGAATTTAAATAACATTCTGTTTTAAAAAATAAAAAAGTAATGCGAAACACTTTATCCGATTAGTCACCTTATTTAATTAGTAGGTTCATTCTTCATTGTTTGATTGGAGCAAATCTGCCAAATATACCCTGGATTAACTCTGGTATTCTCATTATCAGGTTTTTTTTTTATGGAAAACATAATCAATGGTGATAACCTTTCTTGGGACATTCAATTTCTTCAAAGTGTCAATTCTTTCCAATGTGGAGAAAACCTTTCTTCTTTTGCTGATGTTATAGATACAGTCAATATTAATTTCAGAGACTTTGTAGATTCACTAAATAGATTTTTCTAGATTATTGCAAACACTTCATTCTAGCAAACCCAGTCCCCTACAGTGATCCGAATTCCTCTCCAGCGTAGACTGAAGACAGTTCGTGGCAGATTAGAGTTATAAATAATGTAAATTGAACACACTTTATTCACGGTTTATCAAGAAAAAATAAAAATAAATTGTGAAAATATATCTAGTGCAAAATCTATTACTGCCATAAGATGTCCTGCGAATTTAAACCGGATTTTGTTCGGACATTATCCTGAATTGCCCTTTGCTTGTTTTCATTCAGAATTTGTAGGTTATTTACAGAGTTAGGGCACACACAATACAATTAAATCTAATAGCTAGAAACCAACACAGCTGATTTAAAAAAGCAGCTGATACAAAAGAGGTACCAATATATGAATTGCGAATGCCACATATACATACATCAACACACACATACATGTACGTAAAAGAAAAACTACATTCTAAATCATTCGTGTTGATTGTTAAGCAATGTACGATTAACACAATATGCTTCCACATGAGGTGAAACAACGCTTACCAATGTCATACGTTTTGGAAAGTAAACTTTGAAACCCACCAGATGTAGGATCATGAAATTCCATTTGTTAATTGGTAGTGAAAGAAAATTCAGAAATCTTATTTAGCGCGAAAAACCTTCTCGTTCACTGGAAACCGTGTCTTTTTGCAGAAGCACTGCAACGACCAGTCCCTTTAACTTCCGAGATAGGGGAAAGGAGACTTAACATTCGCTCTAATTGCCGTGCTGTATAAATATGGTCGTTGTATGCTCGCTGCAACACAATATAAATTAGAGATTCTGCGACGAATTGTTTTTCGGTTTTTAAAATGGATTAACGCAACGGACAGTTACAGAAGTAGAAAGTATGTTATTAAAAGTATATATGGGAGTATTACAAAGTATTTTTCCTCTTTTTTACTACTACTGCTTATATTTTTTCTTTGGTCGTTGCGCAATGTTACAACACTCATATTAGCCGCCAGTGGTACGTGTGAGGTTGTGTGTGTGATGCTATCGGATTATTATCAAGTGTGTCAAAATAAGCAGATAATAGTAGTATTGCAGTTATTCAGGTAGTACTTGAGCATTTCTTGGACGAATAGGAATAAAGAAATTTTATAGAATTCTACTGAAGTTCTTCAGTTTGTACCAAATTGTCATAGGGATGAGAATTAAATAGTAGCAAATCTCGGTCAGTTTTGCACGATAAAACCTCTTCTCACAGACGACTGGAGAAAGTTCTCGTTGAATAATCCTAGATGATGCCTTACATTATCTGTAATTTTACTTAGGCGTAGCCTTATCATTATTAAATTATCTGAATTAGCATTATTCTTTTTAAATTTCATTTACCAACATAATCTGAACTCCTTGAATTTTGTTGATTTGTCGTCCCGGTGCCCCCTTGGTCGCGGTGCCCAAGGCGATCGCACCAGTCACACCGACCACGTGACGGTCCTGTCACCTCTCGTACGTTTTTAATCACAAATAAGTTATGCCATATTATGGTGGTATTAAAGAAATATGAACAAAGTATCCTAGACTATTCTTGAGCAAATCGTTATAAAAACATCCCCAAGAATAAACTATCCCTCGTACATATTTCATCACAATTAAGTTGGACTGTATTGTCAGATTTTAAATGAAACATTTATTTATGAATAAAAAGAAAATCGCATGAGTATTTTTTTTAGAAAACCGTCGGAAAAAACTCTCCCCGAAGAATAAACTACACGTTGTACACTTTTTTGAGACATTATGAATGGCAATACCGTAGTACCATGTTATTATTTATTTATTTATGAAGTGTGAAGAAAATCACCTGAGTTGTTTGTGAAAAAATCGCCTGATAAAGTATGAAGTATAAAGGAAATCATCTCAAGAACAAAGAACTGCTTTACGACTTTTTCCGGTAGAATTACCTAAATATATAATGGGGTTGTTTCTGGAAAATTGATTTCTGGAATATGAACAAAACTATTGGAAATATTTTTGAGAAAATTGCATTTTATTTATTTTTACCCCTACCCTCACTACCCTTATTTTAAGGCTCAGGAAGAAAATTTAAAACCTGCCTCCTCTCCTGAAGGATGACATAAAAATTTTAAGTTAAAATTTGGTTGGAATACGTTAAACGGTGTGGCCTCTAGGTGGTTAGGACTTATGAAAGAACGGAAAAACAGACGTACAGTGTCCTAAAATCATTTTTTTATATATATATATCCATGGGTCATGAAACGTGTAAATCCGTTGAAATCTGAAATTCGATCTTATTCACGATTACCAAACTTTTCTTCCGCTTCTTTCGTTACTCGAAAGTAATAAAAGTCTTAATTTCACTGTTTTCCTACTTATCATTTCTTCTCTTCTTCTTTCCTTTCTTCCTTTCTTTCTATCTTTTTTCTTAATACAGAACAATCAAAAGAATTCTATTCTTCATGGAATAGGACATGTGTCTGCATTTACTCTAACTTCACTTGAAAAAGAAAACAGCAAGCTGATAGATTTAGGACTTTACTGTGTATACTGGAGATTCTAAGCCCATCTTACAACCCCTGGCACCAAGATGTTTATAACGCTATTCGAGAGTAACACTAAGAACATCAACATTGAATAAGAACAAATTCCGGTATAAACGGTAACCGGAAAAGAAACGAAAACCATAGAATTGGTATTCATCTAAACGGAAAAATGTCAGCTCATTCAAAAATGGTCTGGAGAATTTCAATAAATTCATATCGCTTGAGTTCGAGAGAGAATTGATACTCTTTGAAACCAGTTCCATCTTAGCAGTCTCAAACAGGTAAGACACAAGTAAGTATTCCCATAAAGTTATTCCACTAGTGGCTGAAATTACAGTACCAAAATCCAGATTTTTGACAAATAACGTTATTCAGGATATCAGTATTCAGATCATATCGTTTTAAAAGCTACGCCGACTAATATATAATAGTAGTAGCAATGTGCAGGAATTAGTTGTAAAGTAGGAACGGAAACAGAAAACGAAAAGCAAATACTGCTTATTGAGTTACCTTCCCTTAGTATTATACGAAATTCGAGAACGCAAAATGGTCCAATAGTTCACGAATGACTTTCTTTATTGAAATACAATTTCAGAAAGCTAACCTTGCCCGTTTACACATTGACCACTGTTGTATTCGGTTGACTTTCTTGGAGACTGAGCTACTCTCAACCAATCTAATGGCAAGCACATATCTTTTTTGATGAATGATGTCCGGGATTATACTCTCGGTGTGAGATCAGATTATACTTCAATATGTATCTCGTTGTTTCAGTTATTATGAGTAAATTACTTCCTACGTAATAGCACTCGAATTATTGTGCACTGTTTCTCATTTAGTAATGAACAAATCGATACAAGCATTTTCATGGAGTTAGATGGTAAAAGAGTGGCGTTGTGAAATTTTTAAAACTGGGGGGATCGGATAAATCAAAAACAAAATCCTACTTCCGACAAAAGTTGTACATACAAAGTTGACAAACAATGAACAAACGTATCCTTAAAAGATCTAAATAGATAAACCTATATTAAAGATATTAAATCAATTTAATGTACAATTTATATTTTTGTAAACAGTCAGGTATTAAGTAAGCAATGATCCGTTATTTCAACTTAACTTTCAAAAATATTACATAACACCTATTGATACATAGAGCAAGATAAACAAGTATATAACTCTCTTCATCTTTAAATATGTATGTGGAATTTATACTAACTTTTTGCAAAAATCAGTATATTATCTTACTGTTTGCAACGTACCCCGTCCCATATAATATGGAATAGCAGTGACGTTGGGTGGAAGTGAGCCGGAACAATTAAAACTGCCTTACAAAACTCACTACACTGAAATTACAATTGAATTTAAATTGTTTTAGAATAATGATTATATGATTTAATAAAATATAACAAGCTACGAATCTAATTAACTCAATACCTATCGGGTTCATAGGTCAAATGAATATATTAATTGTAATTTTACTGCAAAGAAAAAGCTGTATATGATCGAAAATATTTATATGACAACTTGAATAGATAGATATATATATTACAAACGCTATTCATACAACAGAATTTAATCTATATGTATTATCAAAGCATATAATTGAGTCACTTACCAATGAGTAAAACTGCTTGTCCCTTTTACAACACATATATGGGTGTTTCAGTATTCCTCTCTAAATATTATATTTTTACACTTCTTCATAGAATCAAATGTTCTTGCGAGAAATAGAGAGAAAATTCTTTTCTATATGTCGTGGAATTTCTATTTAACGAACAAATAAGTAAGGCAAACTGGCCAACCATTAATCACATCACTCGAAAAGAACCAATTCCTTCAATACGGAATGTAGCTTCACCCACAAAATGTCTCCTTAGGAATGAAACCTTATAGGAGGAACATAACACAATAATATTTTAACGCAGAATATAATATAAATCACACTCAAAAGTAAGGTTTCTTTTCACGGTGTTAATCCACTTTACGTTAATGTCCCTTCGAACCATAGCTATGCGTATTCTATTTAACAAGGCAAAGCTTCAAAATTCGATGTGTTCCACCTGATACTTTAAGTAGCTATATTAACCCGAATCCGAATCTGCTACCAACAGACATCGTAGTTCCATTTTCTGGCACTACGGCGCTGCGAAACTGAAATAATATCATAAGTCTCGAGTTCTGCTTTTTTTTTTAAATCTTTCTCTCTTATTCTCTCTTCCAAATATCGTTACACAATCCCATTGTGGGGATAAAAAAAATATTCTAATATATTTTTTTTTACTTAACCATATATATATATATATATATATATATATATATATATATATATATATATATATATATAATAACCTTTTTTTTAACTTTATGAAAGATAAATTACCATAGTCAACTGTCGATATTAGTATTCAAACTCCCTATTTGACCAATTTAACTACCTCAAAACAAAAAAATAAGTGCACTAAAAAAATACTCTACAGTAATCCACTCACCTTTCTACTAAGGTTAATTAGTCTAATTAGTCATAAGTCACAGTAATTCACTTTCATAATTACACAAGATCAAGTTAATAAAGAAACACCCTAACAAAAACATTCAATATAGAATTCACTCTACATATATATATTAATTGGTTACATATAATATGCCTTATAGCATTAGATCATAAGTATATTTTTATGAAATTCCAGACATGTAGGAAAAAGAAAAATAATGATAATATGATTACTATGATTCCATATTCCATTCATTCATGACCTGAGCGTCGTCCATCCAGCAGAATCGATACTCGAAGATACATTCAATCCAAATACATACAACATAGAACGATGATTACAATCGGTTATACAAGGACAAACTTACAATGCCGATCGGACTTATCTGAAAAGAGAACTATATGAATATCCATACAACACAACCACATTCATTCACAAATATAATGATTAAAAATGAGATCTATGAATATGTATGATTTGATGAATGAATCTCTAAAATTTCCTAATAAAATTTACAAATGATAATGTAACTACATTTCTTGAAATTTTACAAAACATACTTATGTTGCTATACAGTCATCACTAATCAACATTACGGGGTTCTCGAAATCGTTTGGTTAATGATACATGAGACTTCCTAATATCATGCTCATTATTAACTGCTTGTATTTGAATGGTATTAGGATTTAAAATCTTGACCACAGAATAAGGCCCCGACCACCGATTACAAAGGCTTTTTGTTATTTTATCACTTAATGAGGACTGGACCTGTGCTTTTATTAATACCTTGTCCCCAATTCGGTAAGATGTCGGTACCCTCTTCTTATCATATTTTCGCTTCCTCTTTTCCCATGCATGTTCCATGTTTTTGAGAGCACTTACCCATATATTAGGATCTCTCTGTCTAATATCAGTAGAGTCTATCCTCCACTTGATATCCAATGGGTCGCATACATCGTATGTATACACTAATTCCATGGGACACTTTTGATGTTCGGAATGAACTGATGTATTAAGCGAAAATTCTATCTCATGAATCCCACGATCCCATTTATTTTGTTTATCCGAAAAGTAAATTTTTAAACAATCTTTGATTACTCTGATGTATCTCTCACTGGGATTACTACCACTATGATAGGGTGCAATCCTTATGTCTCGTATCCCGTTAGCATACATAAAATCTTTAAAGCGAGACGACGTAAAGATACTGTGATTATCATGGGTCAGAGAGTGAATAAATCCATGTCGACACATTAGTTTGTATAACTTATTAATTATTGTTTGACTGGATAGATTCCGAAAAGGTTCCAAAAATACCCTTTTCGTAAATGAATCAACCACTATCAAGCAAAAGCGACCAGACTGCGTATCTACCAAAGGACCTATGACGTCACATGCCCATTTTCCGTTCGGAAATTTCTCAAAACTAGAGACCAATTGTCCCATAACTTTCATATTATTACTTTTACTCAATTGGCATAAAGGACACGATGTTATGTACTCTCTTATTTGCGGTATCATGCCCTCCCAAGTATAGCGCATACAGATCTTCGCGACACATTTAGAAAATCCCAAATGCGCCCCCGGCAATATCGATTCGTGATAGAATGCAATTATGTTATTGGTCAAACTTTTGGGGAGACAGATTTTGTAAGGATTTTTAATTGCTCGTGTTTTCTTACATAATATTCCTTTCACAATCTTATAATCAGGTACATTCTCCTTATTCTTAATTCTATCAAAAATAGCTTTCAATTCTGGGTCCCTTTTTTGGTGTTCTTCTATCGATAACTGCGCATAAGGCATATTCCATAAATTTACCATCAACATATTGATTACTTGTTCATCCAGGGATGGATCCTCCTGGAAATCCTCAAAATCTTCAGTATTATGTATGCGGGAAATAAAATCCGCTGGTACATTTAATGAGGATGGAACAGATTTCACAGTAAAATTAAATTCAAATAATTTATACAATAGGCTACCGTATTTTTTCACCCTTTTCAAATTTTTCAATGCGTACGCTAATCCCATATTATCTACACGCAATTCAAAAGGTGCGTGAAGAAAGGTTCGAAAACGCTGCATGGTTTCTACTGCGGCCATAAGTTCTAAAATAAAAATGGGCTTGTTTACATCGTATTTACGCAATTTACGGGAGAAAAATGACACTGGAATTAGTTTCCCTGTAGCTTTATCATATTGTGAAATCGCTCCCCCCAAAGAATGGGTCGAAGCATCCGATGACACAACAAAGCACGAATTTAGATCAGGAAGCTTAAGTACAACATAGCTTTCAAATAATTCTTTCAATTTCTTTAAGGCTTGCTTTTGCTCATCACCCCACTCAAACAACACCTTAGGAGATCTTAACCTAGAAATTGGTTCAAGAACTTCTTGAAACCCTGGAATGTATCTACTATAATATTGAGCGAAAGAACATAATGCTATTACACCACGCCTATTCTTTGGAGCTGGCAATTTCCGTATAAATTCAACTCTTGATGGATCCATGTACATATTACCACCTTCTATAATTTGTCCTAAATACGAAATTCTCTTTTGGAAAAATTTACATTTATCAATGGACAAGGTTAATCCATTTTCTTCCAATTTACGTATTACCATATCCAAGGTATGTTTATGAGATTCTAAATCTGGGCTACTTATGATTAAATCATCTGCATACCATGTTACACCCTGATCTTTCATAGAATAAAAGATATCTGTGATAAGTTTACTTAATAGAAATGACCCATTAGCAATGCCAAAAGGAACATAACGATATTCAAATAAACCACGATGTGTGAGAAAGGCTGTAAATTTACTTGAATCCTCACTAAGTCTAATTGTGTGGTACGCTTTCATTACATCTATCCTGCTAAAGATCACACCATCAGATAATTCCGCAAACACATCCTCTATTCTAGGAGTATATTGAGAATTCAACACTAAACGTTTATTTAGATCAGTATAATTAATTACAAGTCTCCTGGATCCATCTCTATTACCTACCATAAAACACGGAAAAGAAAACTCACTAGTACTAGGGCGTATTATATTTTGTTCTAAAAGAGAATCTAGAATCTTATCCATTTCTCTTTGAGCCTTTCGCGACATTGGATAAGCCTTATGTCGAATAGGTGAATAATCTTTAAGCTCGATCCGATGTTCGTAATTAGGAACTTCACCTACACGATTAGAAAAAACAGTAGGATATTTAGTACACAAACATTGTACATACCCTTCTAATGTTGGATCCATTTCAAGAAGAGCTGGATCAACATCTATGGAAAACTTCTGACTCTCATTGGTCATCCTGGAGATGCCTGGATAGAAATCGTTCAGATGAGGAGACATGGCAACCCTGGGTGGAATACTCTGCTCTTGTCCCAATCCATGGATTCTCTGAACAGGAACACCTGGGAAACTCCATACTTCTGTATCACTAGCCGACGGACTTGGGATGGCAACACTGGACACCCTTGGCTGACTCTTCCTCTGCCAAATCATCCATTGTTGAGATGTCTGGACAACTCCTTGACCCCTGGCTGGAACATCTGGTTGGTCCTTCCTTTGATAAGTTCCATGGGTAGACATAGGTCGATCAAGGCTGGCAACCCTGCAGACGCTTGAGTGGTTTATCCCTTGGATCCTCTTCCGACGTTGAGAAGATTTAACAACTCGTTGAGACTTGGACCGGACTACATCCTCAGAAGAGATGGCAACACTGTCACCTCCATATGGGTTGGCATCACTGATGATCCCACTAGACTCGGCACCTTTGGATGGAACTCGCCCATTGGATCCTATTGGATATAGGAAATCTTGTTCCGCACAACTAATGTGAGGTGAAGATGAATTCACAATAAAAGTTTTCCCAGCATCCATATCATCTGGACCACACTCATCTCCTGTCAGAATCGCAGAATCCGCACGAAGAAACATTTGTGAAATTAAATCACCTCTCCCCCTGTAACATAAATCCTGATTAACAGAGTCAAAACTATTTTCTTGCTGATCACCACTAGTGGAAGGAAAAGGATGTCGTATAGAAGAAGATTTATCGTATATTAATTGCACTGCTCCACCTTCGATACCTAAATGTAATACATTGTTATTAATGTCTATTGATGCTTTTAAATATTTAAGTTCAGGTATGCCAATAATAAATGTTGGTCTTAATCGTGGTGCCAAAAAGAATTTTAATCTATACACACGACTAAGAAATTTCAACGGTATACGGACAGCACCCTCCAATTCAACCTTATTATTGTCCACACTAACTCCACTAAATTTATCAGGCAGTATTTGAATCGGATGTTTAAGTTTATTATTCCATGTTAAAAACTGCTCTTTATTGAGGAGCGAAACAGAAGAACAAGAATCAAGACTCCCAAGAAATGTTCCACCGAGTATATATGCATGCACAAATGCAGCAATCATTTTCGATTTATCTATTTTGGATGGCATATCAACACTATTATTCACTTCCTTAGGTTTCAAATACGTTCCCGACACCACCTGCGGGGATCGACCCTGGGACTTTTGATCACACACATTCGAGGTCATATCGTAACCACCTTGAGTGATCTGGTTTACCATCTGTCTATTATTATTATCCTTGGGGACAATCCTAACATTATCTTTTATCACAGTTGACTTCCTGCTCCCCTGATTCGTGTTCGTTTTAATACTTCTATTATTAATCACTCGTTGACGTCGAACCCAACACCTCGAAACAAGATGCGGACCCCCACATTCAAAACACTGTGGTCTTGGATTACCAAGTGTATTCTTCAATTTAAGTTCACTTTTATTTTGTTCTACTAATGCTGAGTACGTTGAAATATTTTTAAGATGCGACATATGCTGCTTAACAGCATCTATTACGGCACCAAGACTATTTGGAGGAGTATATCGGAAAAGCTCATAAGATAGTTGGGGGTTCAATCCACTCAATATAATATCTTTCACTACACTTTCATGTAAAGCACCTTTCACAATGGTATAACTATCGCACACCTTTTCGATATATGCCATGGCAGTCTCATGTAGTTGTTGCAAACAATAAACATAAGTATCCATTATATATTTTCGACCAACACCCGTAACTAACTTAGTAAACAATGCATTACTAATTTGCACCCAATCATTCGTTACAGATATTTGTGAAATTAGTTCAGAATGTAAGGGATTTGCAGTTTTACCCAATGCGGCCATAACTAGAGATTCAGTTGGAAATATATTACGTTTAGCTATTCTATATACAGACAGCAAAAATTCAAAAAAGAGGCGATCATCCAACCCATCACACATTGGTATTTGCATACATAAATTTGAGAAATTCTCACCAGCCGCACGAAGAGTAAGTTTATCCATGTTTACTATAAAAGGTGAAAACCCTCTTAACAAGCGACTTTCGTCTCCATCCCTATTATAAATGCATTGCATTGGATTTGTTCCCTCATTATTCAAATCCCATTTTGGCATCGAAACTTCGGGCTTTTGGTTACCCCCTGTGTTATACCAATTACTCATATCAACACAATATGTTGGGGACGATGTTTGTTTATATTGTACAAAACCCGTGTTAAAATATGAATCCGTTTGAACCTGCTGGTTGACATGACTAGGCGTCATATCATTTACGTCACTGTCCGACGTAACTAACAAATGATAATCACTTGAAGGAGACAACGAAAGATCACTCCTATCAAAAAATGGATTTGTACTATCATGTCGAATAACATAACCATGATCCCCATTGGGCATATTATTTAATACTAGCTGACCGGGATAACTAATACTAGAGCCCTCAAATTCCATTGTAAGAGGGATTTACCTCCTCTATTTATTCTTTCTCGTCTTTAATTTCTTTCCTTTTTTTATGTGAATGAAAAAAAAAACAATTTAACTTATTATGAAGATAGTAGCTTGATAATATCAAAACTAACATACACAGTAAATAGCATTTATTTATCTTTTCAGCGCTGACCTATTTTTTTTTTCCTGGTGCTGCAAGGACACGTAATTAATATAAACAAGAAACAGGTTTTTAAACACCTGCTCACAACAGAGCAAAAACATGCAATAACAGCACCCACTTCTTATCGGCAGACAGAAACGAGTAACCTTGACTTGTTACGTATCTGGAATGTAAGCTATCTACTCTAGCTGAGGTCAACACACCACGACAGACAAAACATCGACACGCCAATTCATACAACGATGTCCAATGACTCATAGAAATAACTTAACTTTATTCTTGTAGCTTCTTTTCCTACTTTTTTTTTTTTTTTTACTGCCGAATAGCGTAAGCAAACTAGCAGACAAATTGCATAAATTCTTAACAATCGAGCTAAACAAAAATACTGACGACCGTACTTAACTAAATATATATATACATAACAGGTACACTCGTCTATAACAATCAATGACCTGATTATATGGTATTCTGTCGGCTTAACAGACAGACAGAAACTCACGAACATGAAGAGATAGCTACTTAAAGCTGTGCAACGTACCCCGTCCCATATAATATGGAATAGCAGTGACGTTGGGTGGAAGTGAGCCGGAACAATTAAAACTGCCCTACAAAACTCACTACACTGAAATTACAATTGAATTTAAATTGTTTTAGAATAATGATTATATGATTTAATAAAATATAACAAGCTACGAATCTAATTAACTCAATACCTATCGGGTTCATAGGTCAAATGAATATATTAATTGTAATTTTACTGCAAAGAAAAAGCTGTATATGATCGAAAATATTTATATGACAACTTGAATAGATAGATATATATATTACAAACGCTATTCATACAACAGAATTTAATCTATATGTATTATCAAAGCATATAATTGAGTCACTTACCAATGAGTAAAACTGCTTGTCCCTTTTACAACACATATATGGGTGTTTCAGTATTCCTCTCTAAATATTATATTTTTACACTTCTTCATAGAATCAAATGTTCTTGCGAGAAATAGAGAGAAAATTCTTTTCTATATGTCGTGGAATTTCTATTTAACGAACAAATAAGTAAGGCAAACTGGCCAACCATTAATCACATCACTCGAAAAGAACCAATTCCTTCAATACGGAATGTAGCTTCACCCACAAAATGTCTCCTTAGGAATGAAACCTTATAGGAGGAACATAACACAATAATATTTTAACGCAGAATATAATATAAATCACACTCAAAAGTAAGGTTTCTTTTCACGGTGTTAATCCACTTTACGTTAATGTCCCTTCGAACCATAGCTATGCGTATTCTATTTAACAAGGCAAAGCTTCAAAATTCGATGTGTTCCACCTGATACTTTAAGTAGCTATATTAACCCGAATCCGAATCTGCTACCAACAGACATCGTAGTTCCATTTTCTGGCACTACGGCGCTGCGAAACTGAAATAATATCATAAGTCTCGAGTTCTGCTTTTTTTTTTTTTTTAAATCTTTCTCTCTTATTCTCTCTTCCAAATATCGTTACATGTTCTACAATACACACCTTAGAGCACTAATGTCCTTTTTCTTTCCTATTCCTCAATATGAAGACAGTACATTCTGCTATATACAACAGGCATATATATGAGGCGCGTATATGAGGTTTCTGAAGATGAATACTTTAGCCACGACTTCGTCTTCAATCTTATCCAAAACATGTTGGTGGGCATGCCATACAGCCATATGATTAAGTCTTTTCTGAGTCATTGACGCACGTAGGTAAGTTTTCAGACATTTTAGAGTACTAAAACTTTTTTTCCGGTTCACAACTGGAGTTGAGTAAGACAAGCAATAAACGTATCTGTATCTCTACGTTTTTTAAAACCTTTTCTTCTAACTGAAGAGCCTTTAAGGCATCCGCTGCTTCGCTAACAGAAGAGAGTATTTTGCCTTTGCGAAACATTTTCAATTCAAGCTCGAGTGACTTCGTATATTCTTAGATCCTGGCAATCTTTACAAGTAGAAAAGATCTTTTCCAATTTCAGGTTATCTTTCAGACCTAGTCAGTCAATCCGTTATCTCAGACCCTGAACAGACATATCTAGCATTTGAAAGTACGTCTACCTATAGTATTCCTCCGACTTTGTATGAAAGTAAGATGCAGTTAATCCTGTGAAACGCCTTGAAGTTCTTTTTTCTGCATAGACAAAGTGAACTGAGAATTTTCTCCTCTGCTTTTTAGAATAATAAAGAAAATTGTACTTCATTTCTAAGATCTACGATACCAGAACGTATTAAATCTACTAACTTCATTAGACCTGAAACTGTTTGCTTCTTTCCCTGTAAAACTCCATTCAGTTTTTCTAGAAGAACTATCAAGTCCATTGCTATTACTAGACCCAGGTAAGTTATACCATTTTCAAACAGTGAAGTCAACCACTTGCTCCTTCAACTCCTTTTTTGTCAAGTTTTTGAAGTGTTTCCAAAAAATCGGGTATTTGTATACAATCTCCTGAATTTGATCCCTGCTCCAACATCAACGAACAGAGCATAGGAGTCGTAGTTTTGTGAAGTGGCCGACAGGACCTCCATCTTCTCTTTCTTGTATATCACGAAATTTTGATTCGGTTTTCGTTGATTGAGTAGACATAACGCCGAGCTGATGAGCTCACTGAACAGTAGTCCAAATACCCATAAAATCAGGCCAAAACTCATTTCTCTGATAAGAGGCATATCATATATGTTTCGGTTTCTGATAATTTTGAACAATACAAACGATATGTAAAAAGTAAATTACTGCATTCTATAATATACTGAGATGAAAGAAATATAAAGAACAGTAAAGTGAATATTTTAACACAATATGTGTCCAGTTAGTATAATTCATTCTCAGTTCAGCTCCTGTTAGGGGTTGTCATGGAGTCGATTGGACATGCTCTGATGAAGAGTTGACATGAACGGGTCGCAGCATCACGATCAATCGTTGACAACAAGAACTGAAATGTTTCTGGATTCTTGTATTTATCATTGCTGATATAGTTATGACTCCTCAGACAAAGCACTTCCGTGCTAATGTATTACTAGTGAGCGCATTATACACTTTACCATCAACCATAGTTAACTGCAACAAAAGCTGGACATGGCACGGTTTGCTGTTACCGTGAGATTCAAGTTCTGCACTTTTTATTGAATGTGGTGCACCTCTTATGTCATTAACTGTTGTTTTTTCTTGAACTGGATTCTATTTGGTCTACAAACATTTTACAGAAGATGGTCATAAATGTTGTCACACAATACATTACCATTCTTCTGTGCCACGTAGGAGAGCTGTAGTGATACCATAGAAGTGAAGATGTCCGTATCTTGAATCCTGCCTCATGAGTTCTCTGTTTATACTGTGCTTGGCCAGTAGTTTTATCACATTCCCACTTCGATACTAACGCCAGTTGCTCCCAATATTTCTTAGATACTTGGTCAAAGATTTGTTTTGCACCTCGAGAATGCGGCTTGTTATAGGATTTAGATGATGTAGTAATTCCTTGCCAGCCGATTCGATAATACTAATATTTGCAGGGTAATATTGTTTCTTTGCTTCTAGAACACGGTTGAAGGAGAGGTATATATGTTGCTGCAGCATCCTGGCACCCTTTCATCTGGTACCGAGGTCTAGTTAGGTTGGCTTCCAATAATATAGAGTGTGGATGGCGTCAAAGGTTGTTTCTGAACTATCTTCCAGGCTTGTCATATCTTCTTTCGTGTTATCCGCTTCTTTCGTCAGATATGTCTTGTCATGGTCTCCTTCTTCTCGAATTTCATTTCTGCGCCATAACTGAGTATTGATCCACTCAAAGAAGCACGTAATCTTTTGTCTACCTACGTTTCGAGCTTGTGCTGCTACTTGCAAATATTTCTCCGGTCTCCCGCCTACTGATTTCAAAGGTGGTGTCCTGGCTGACGTAGGCAAGTCGGTTTCGAAAGCAATCTCATGATCTAACCATTTCTGGTTTTCTCCTCAAACCGTTTGTAGTCCTGGTTACATTTGTGTAGTTTCTCGAAAATTTGGAGACATACCTGAGCCAGTTGGATCCTCCCTTCTTTCGTTAACGATGCTGATATTTCGCGCTCAGCAAATGCAGCCAAACAGGCCTTTTTGTGTTATTGCTGCCCTTTCTATGCCAAATCATACGAAAAAGGCTTCTTCTCGTAGTTTGATATGGCATCGTCTGCAAGAATAAGAAAACACACTAGTTATGTGTGCAGCGATACACACTAGTTTATATATAAATCTTACTTAACCAGCAACTTATCTACCTGTAAAAAAATAGTGCAAAAGCGTGCAACATTGGTTTCTTGTCTCCGTAAGAGTACGTATTGAGCTATTCTCTGAAAACGAAATTCTATTTTAAAACTGTTTGAAGCACATTAAAACTCCAATCGAACTGAAAGGAAACATCAAATATATGGAGTTCCAAACCCTTTTGGTTTTACCATCTTCTGTCATGTTTACGCAATAATCAACCTCGTCTAAGATAATGAATGGAAAGAACAATGTATAAACCAGTACGAAACGACACAAAACTTTTTGTCAAGAACATAAATCTGGTCCTACGTAGCTATGAATAATATGCATGTTGACGTATAAAGAGAACAACTTATCACCACACTCAGCAAGAGCTCTTCCCAGACTTCCTCTTCGGACTTCCAGGAGAAAACGCTCCGGTGGTTCTCTATCTTTCAACCCACATCGGTTTCGACTCGCTACTACAAACTTCATTTTCTAGGTTTTGGCCAGATTTTAGAGATATCTGGACCACTGTGCACTGCATGGAATTTTTCTACTATTTGGCAAGCACCGCAACTTTTTCATATTTAAATTTGTGCAGTGAGCCCGCTATGTACGAAAAATGCCAATGTCTGTTTCTCAGAAATAATTGAGAATGTTTTCTTTAAAATGGATAGAGGAAATTTTGAGAAACGGAGGTTGGATTTGTATGCTGCCAATTGAGCTGTGAAATCAGAACTGACAGATATCGAAATTTGCCATGTGTATAGAATAGTAAATCATGAACGTTTTGTCAGACCTAGATTGAGTTTTTGAATCCTCGTCGCCAAAAATGTTCTTACATCGCCGTGACGGGTATGTGACCGCACAGTACTCTAAGGAAGAGGTGGTTGCTTAAGAAATTGTGATTACTTTTGAAGAGTTTTTATTTTACTAGGGAAATAACGTAGGTATAGGGAGTAAAGACATAGATTAGAAACATCAGAGCACTGTCATCTCTGAAAAGATTCGTATTCACAGTTGTTCAATTTACTGTCTTATATGTTAAGTTAATAACTGCTAGCAAGTCCTACTAGCGCTTTCCACTGTTCAGGACTTTACTACGACATGTTCGCAGGGCACTTTTCCAAGTCCTAAATGTATAAGTGAATTATTTCATTCCCCTCATTGTAATTATTTGAGAATGGACACTGATTACGCTGAACGTGAATATGTTTCGCTGTCGTAAAGCAAGGACCGAGTGTAGATAAGGTTCTTATTATTATATAAAACACAGAGGTATTTATTCCGTATATAGAACAATATAATACAGTAACTAAGCAACATCATAATCACTAACGCCCGCAGAATTGTCTCAACGGGGGGGGGGGAACATATAGAGTTTTTTGTTTTATTGCAATATATATGTTAAGTTTAATTCATAACCTTAATATTGATAGCGTATATCATCTTTCGCCGCTGTAGCACATTAGTCAGAACATTCATCTCCAGAAATGATTTCGAGAGAACAGAAAGAAAGAGATATGAACAATAGCTTAATTAATTTTACTGCGCCCTGGATCTATCGATCATTGATTTACTCATACTCCCCCAGAAGGGCCAGACCGAAAAGACCCCGCGTCAAAAGTGCACGGGAAAAATGTCTCCGCAACTAAAGGGTCTGAGTCAAAGGGGCCCGAATCAAAACGACCCTCATAAAAAGAGCCCTGGCAAAATTGTCACACAAAAAAGAACCCGAGTCAAAAGGCTCTGCGTCAAAAGTGCCCGTGTCAAAAAGGGGCCTCGCTATAAAATGGTCCGAATCAGCCCGACATCAAAAGGAACCGTGTTAAAAGGTCTCGGCAACAAAAAAGCCCGAGTCAAAAAGGGTCGAAACAAAACGATCCACTTCAAAAGGGTCTCAAGACAAAAGAGCACTAGTAAAGAGGGATCTGCCTCAAACAAGTCCGGGTCAAAGGGACACACGCTACAAAAGATCCCTTGTGAAAACGGCCCCTCGTCAAAAGTGTCCGTGTCAACAGGTCTGCACAACAAAGGCATGGGTCAAAAGGGCCAGAATCAAAATGTCTTTCATAAAATGGGCTCGGGCCAAAAGTGCCCCACAACAAAAGGACCTTGGTGAATAGGTGCTGTGTCAAACGGGCCCAGGTCAAAAAAGTGCGTCGCTAGAAAAAGACCCGAGTCAAACGACCTCACATCAAAAGGGCCCGGTTCAAAAGGTCTCTGCAAAAAGGGCCTGATTCATAACACCTTTAATCAAAAGTGCCCGGGTAGTGTTGTAAATAGAAAAAAAACCTTTCGTATTTTTTCAGAAATGTACGCTTTTTAGAAAAGTAAACATTGCCTCTCGTTTTTTTCTATATTTCGTTTTTTTCAAATAGTCATTTGTAATGCATTTTACATCTATTTAAGTATGAAGTATTTTTATGTATTATCTGTCAGGAAATTAAATGTACACCTATTTTTCGAGTCTGGCATTCCTGCGCTCCATCCGTGGAGAGTATGAGAATTAAATCAATCATATGTTTACTGAGGGGTAAAAAGAAAAGTTTAATCTGAATAAGACATTGCAGAGGAGCACAAGCTGTGAATACGAATAGTGCATAGTCTAAATAAAGGACGACACCGAAAGACAAAGCCACAAACAGCTGTTAAACTTAGAAAAAAGAGTAAAAATTGTCGAAGTGGGAACATAAAACACAATTACAACAAATTCGCCGACAACTAAACATTCACGACGCCATGATCTTGGTGTAGTGGTTAATGTGCTGGCTTACAAATAAAAAGGACGCGAGTTCGAATCCACGTCAAGGACGTTTTTAAAATTTTGTTAATAATACATACAGCTCATGAGAGATGGTAAAAGAGGTCGTATTTAGTCTTTCGTAGCAATTATTATTGGTAATGTTTAGTACTGATAATACTTTTTGTCTTTGCGTATTGCTTTTATTCTCTTCTTAATTTTGAAAGAGAAGAATATCCGAACAAATTCCACAAAAATTCCTCATATTTTGAATGTAAACGCCATTTGCAATTAGTAAAGAATAAAAATTGAACGTTCCGAAGTAGCTGCAAAAAGTAAAAAGAAAAACATGGAAGTGGAGTCTTCGAATCCATACTCAAGGTTATTAAAAATACAATTTCTACATGCTTTACACCTCCCGACCACGTTTCTACGTTAGCAATTAAGAGGTTTGTGTTTAGGTAGGCTGGTCAATACGTTTTGCAAAGGGGACCGGTTTAGCTCTGACGCACCACAGGTGCGAGCAGAGAGCAAAACACCTTTTCTCTCTCCCTCTGTGTGTCTATTTATCTATCTATCTGTATGTATATATATATAACGCTATTTGTGAATGTCATAGCCACCCTAATTTTCAGCGGATTGAGACAAAGCTTGGCACAAACATTTATTGTTGAAATATCTTGATGAGTTCGTTAACAAGAATAAACAGATGAAAATGTTCAAAATGGCGGCCCTTCAAACTCTTAAAAACTTCCAAGGGAACCAAATTTCGCCCATAAATAGGTATTCAGAAAGTTTGAATAACTTTTCCTCTTTTACTGAAATATTTCTGTGCAGGGACTTATTGAAATATCTTACCCGATTAATCATATAAAGAAGCTTCACGCCCTTTCCCTACGGTCAGGCTTTTTTTTGTTTGTTTGCAGGAGGGGGGTTATTTTTCTATCGGAACAAGATGATTATTAGTGACGATATGGAATTACACATTAAAAGTGAAGTAACTTATGAAACGTGTTATTTGAAAGAATAATATAATAAATGTGCTTTTCCCTAACACAGAGAACTGTAAATGATGTATTTCAAGTTCGAGAGCGTGAATGGCGAGGTGTGTTATTTGATTTGCTTTTTAGTAACACATTGCATTGCAAATAAAGTAAGCAACATTAATTGTAAGTAAAATATTATTATTATTATTATTAATAATAATAATAATAATAATAATAATAATAATAATAATAATAATAATAATAATAATAATAATAATAATAATAATAGGTGTTGTTTGTGGCAAGGCAATATCTTCCTAAAATTTTTTCATACGTAATAATTGTAACGCCATATCTCCCTTACAAACAAAATAATAGCAATTTATATCGAGAGAACGGGAAATTGTAGAGTGATGGGAGTAACGTTGGACAGTATGCACTCATGGTAATCAGAAAAATAAGCGATTTCAATGCAAAATGAACGAAGAGTCGTTGTCATGGGTAGTCATTGAGCCACGGCAGAGCTCTCTTTAGGCAAAATGTCGATAACTTATATCGAGAGAACAGGAGGTGATAGTGAGATGGGACCAACGTTGGACACTGTGGACTCATAAGGCTCATCTAAAAAAATTAGTGGGGGGGGGGGCGCCAGTTAGCCTTACTTATTTCCACATAATAATATAAAATTATATAGTCGAAATACACACACGAGTTAGCCAGTAACATTTGATATTAGTATTATTATTATTATCGACAGCGTCTTTTCATTACGTGTGCATGTTTGACATGAAGCCAAAGAGAAGATCCATCATTCGTAGGAAGAATAAGAATAGTCAGTTACTTTAACTGTGAACGACAGCGAAAAATACGAATAGAGTGATTAGCTGTAGCGAAAAGAAGCAATACTTTCTCTCAAATGAATAAATATCCAAGCCGGGATATATTCGAACTCGCATGGACGGCGTGAAAAGTCAGTGCTTTGTCCAGTTTTCTTTTAACTGACTCACCGAACGTGTTTCAGTAACTTACTTATTGCTAATTTTACTTGCTTCACTCGTTCAACTTGCTTTTTCTAATAATTTATAATGACAGAGACACGAACACAGAAACATAAGGGACAGTTGAAAATCATAGATGCTCTCCCACCAGGAATCGAACCCGGGACACAAGACACCAAAGTCGCACGTGCTAGTCACTAGACCAGAGGGAGGGCACTGCTCACGCCCTGTGTCGTTAGGGATTTCGACCACTGTATTGCCAGCTATCACTTCTGTGAGTTGTATACTATGATCACATGTTTCTTCTTTGCTGGAAGAGTTAAACCTACATTCTATGTAATACATGAGGTATTTAGACCTACATACTCTTCATATAATGTAATAAAAAGGTCATGCTGGGAATAAGAAAGAGAACATTCCTTGGACAAAACGGAAACTATAGACATCAGAAATATTTATCTACGAGGCATGCGCAGTAGTATATTTCAGAATAGTTACTGTTTAGTTCAGTAAACAAAGAAAGGGGTGTAAAAAAGCAAATATGTCGCGTCAACGACATCGATCAGAGTTGACAGAGGCGGAAGCAGATGTGTAGTAATGCAACAACTTGGTTAAATTGATAATTGGTTCTTTATTCTGTAGTAGATCGTATCACAACTTTAAGGGAGAGCAGAGAAACACTTACTAACGCTGTCATATAGTAAGCTTTAGTAACACGATCACATAGACTCAAATGGATGTAACTGTGAGTACTACAACTTGAATTTAACGAAAGCCGTTTAGATATTCAGTGGTTTGCAGGGATGTATAGGACACAAAAAGATAAGACACAATACAATTCTTCATACCTCAGCTTCCAGTAACTAGATACATGTAATTTCTGGTTAGATACTGAAACTGCTGTCGGATTTTAATACATGACGTATTGCAGGATACAAAATGCTTTGCATTATTTGTTTGTTTGTAGACAGCTACTAGCTTAAGGTTCTGAAAAGTTGTGTATAAACTAGGGATAGCCAATTCCGGAATTATTAGTTTCCTCACTCCCGAAGGTAAAACCGGACAAATTCCGGAATTCGGAAAATTCCCATTTTGGAATTATTCCGGGATTCGGAGCAATCCGGATTTTTTCGAAATCCGGAGTTTTTCTCAATTCCGGAATTTTCTAAATTCCGGATTCTTCCCGAGTTCCGGAATTTTTCTGAATTAGGAAGTTTAACTGAATTCCATAATTTTCCGAAATCCGAAAAGTAAAAATTCCGCTTCCAAAAAATGAATTTATTTTGGTTAATATGAATCGTGGTGGAAATAAGTCTTTGACCAGGTAATGGCGACTGCTTTGAAAGAAATGGGGTGTATGAGAATTCAATCTGTCATATTTGTAGTTTCGTGTGAAAAAAAAAAACAAACTTGTGAACCAGTGGTTTAAGAAGAACTCAAGTTATTAATGTAAACTTTTCCGACATCATAAAAGAAATACGAAAAACATTTTGAATCGAAGACATTTTGAACGGATAACATACAAGTTTGCAAGCAGATACAAAGGAACCTAACGTAACCAGACTAAAAAGGAATCTTTTACCGCGTAGCGCTCGCGGTTTAGTGGTCAAGGTTCTTGTGCGAATGCACATTGTATTTTTTTTTTTACTTTATGATTTTTAATGGAGATTGATCGGCGATAACATACGTTTTACTATATTCAGATATAAGTTAAAAGATTAAGATAAAAATTTTTAAAAGTTATATGGTTCAGACATGTTCAAAACAGCTGGGACCGGGTTTTGACTTCTGAAGGGCTCCACCGGCTCAGCTTACAGCTCATTCACTATCGAACCGAACCTTGAAGTGAGCCGAGCCAACAGCTCACCTAACCTAGCCGATTTGAACCATCGGCTTAGTTCACCTGAATCGAAACGTGCCGATGGACTAGTTTCAACTTAGCTGGCTTGAACCGGTTTACATGAGCCGAGTAGGGGACCCATCCCAACCGAGAAAGCTCGAGCCATCGGCTCAATTGAGCTGAGTCGACGGCTCGTTCTAACTGAGCCGGCTCGGGTCATCGGCTCATCCCAACCGAGCCGACTGGAGCTGTTCGCTCAGTTGATACGAGCCGAGCCGCTTGATATCACTACCCGAGTTGGTCTTCTGCTTGGGCTCAAGAATTCGACAGTGCAGGTTTCAGCCTTCCTTTTAAGAACTACAGTATATACTTATATTGGTGATTACGACATTCGAGGCTGTCTCGTAAAAAAAACTTGTCTTCTCGTTATCTAGAGGAGACGAGATACACTAAAATTACGAGACGAAACGCACCCCTGTCGTGAGTAACACTAAAGTATTCCACATTACTCCTTACATTTCTCATGGCTTTCGCTTTCCAGTCTAATCAGGCCATTATTTCAAAACGAGTTAAAACGAACTGAACGGGCGAGCGAGCCATTATCAAACTCGACTCAACTCGGAACTTGCCCTCGAAAACAGCTTGACCTTGATCGCTACGCGGTAAACGATTCGTCTTTAGTCTCGCTACGTTAGCTTTCTTTGTCTCCGCTTGCAAACTTGTATGTTATATTTCTTCGATTCAAAATGTCTTTCGTATTTCTTTTATGATGTCGGCAAAGTTTACATTAATAACTTGAGTTCTTCTTAAACCGCTGGTTCACAAGTTTGTTTTTTATCTACACGAAACTACAAATATGACAGATTGAATGCTCATACACCCCATTTCTTTCAAAGCAGTCGCCATTACCTGGTCAAAGACATATTTCCGCCACGATTCATATTAACCAAAATAAATTCATTTTTTGGAAGCGGAACTTTCACTTTCCGGATTTCGGAAAATTATGGAATTCAGTTAAATTTCCTAATTGAGAAAAACTCCGGATTTCGGAATGTTAACGAAATAAGAAATTTCTAAATTCCGGATTTTTCCGAATTACGGAATCATTCCAAAATGGAAATTTTCTGAATTCCGGAATTTGTCCGGTTTTATCTTCGGGAGTCCGGAAAGTAGTAATTCCGGAATCGGCTATCCCTAGTTTATACACAACCTTTCAGATCCTTTAGCTAGTAGCTGTCTACAAACAAACAAATAATGCAAAGCATTTTGTATCCTGCAATACGTCATGTATTGAAATCCGACAGCAGTTTCAGTATCTAACCAGAAATTGCATGTATCTAGTTACTGGAAGCTGAGGCATGAAGAATTGTATTGTGTCTTATCTTTTTGTGTCTTATACATCCCTGCAAACCACTGAATATCTAAACGGCTTTCGTTAAATCCAAGTTGTAGTACTCACAGTTACATCCATTTGTGTCTATGTGATCGTGTTACTAAAGCTTACTATATGACAGCGTTAGTAAGTGTTTCTCTGCTCTCCCTTAAAGTTGTGATACGATCTACTACAGAATAAAGAACCAATTATCAATTTAACCAAGTTGTTGTATTACTACACATCTGATCCGCCTCTGTCAACTTGATCGATGTCGTTGACGCGACATATTTGCTTTTTTACACCCCTTTCTTCGTTTACTGAACTAAACAGTAACTATTCTAAAATATACTACTGCGCATGCCTCGTAGATAAATATTTCTGATGTCAATAGTTTCCGTTTTGTATAAGGAATGTTCCCTTTCTTATTCCCAGCATGACTCTTTTATTACATTATATGAAGAGCATGTAGGTCTAAATACCTCATGTATTACATAGAATGTAGGTTTAACTCTTCCAGCAAAGAAGAAACATGTGATCATAGTATACAACTCACAGAAGTGATAGCTGGCAATACAGTGGTCGATATCCCTAACGACACAGAGCGTGAGCAGTGCCCTCGCTCTGGTCTAGTGGCTAGCACGTGCGACTTTGGTGTTTGGTGTCCCGGGTTCGATTCCCGGCGGGAGAGCATCTATGATTTTCAACTGTCCCTTATGTTTCTGTGTTCGTGTCTCTGTCATTATAAATTATTAGAAAAAGCAAGTTGAACGAGTAAAGCAAGTAAAATTAGCAATAAGTAAGTTACTGAAACACGTTCGGTGAGTCAGTTAAAAGAAAAGTGGAAAAAGCACTGACTTTTCACGCCATCCATGCAAGTTCTAATCAACCTCGGCTTGGATTTTTCTCCATTTGAGAGAAAGTATTGTTTCTTTTCGTTACAGCTAATCACTCTTTTCGTATTTTTCGCTGTCGTTCACAGTTAAAGTAACTGACTATTCTTATTCTTCCTACGAATGATGGATCTTCTCTCTGGCTTCATGTCAAACATGCACACGTAATGAAAAACGCTGTTGATAATAATAATAATAATAATATCAAATATTACTAGCTAACTCGTGTGTATATTTAGACAATATAATTTTATATTATTATGTGGATATAAGTAAGGCTGGCTGGCGCCCCCCCCCACTATTTCTTTTCGATGAGCCTTATGGGTCCACAGTGTCCAACGTTGGTCCCATCTCACTATCACCTCCTGTTCTCTCGATATAAGTTATCGACATTTTGCCTAAAGAGAGCTCTGCCGTGGCTCCATGACTACCCATGACAATGACTCTTCGTTCATTTTGCATTGAAATCGCTTATTTTTCTGATTACTATGAGTGCATAGTGTCCAACGTTGCTCCCATCACTCTACAATTTCCCGTTCTCTCCATATAAATTGCTAATATTTTGTTTGTAAGGGAGATATGGCGTTACAATTATTACGTTTGAAGAAGAATTGAGGAAGATATTGCCTTGCCACAAACAACACTTATTATTATTATTATTATTATTATTATTAATGATAATAATAATAATAATAATAATAATAATGATAATAATATTTTACATACCACTAATGTTGCCTACTTTATTTGCAATGCAATGTGTTACTAAAAAGCAAGTCAAATAACACTCCTCGCCATTCACGCCCCCGAACTTGAAATACATGATTTACAGTTCTCTGTGTTAGGGAAAGGCACATTTATTATATTATTCTTTCAAATAACACGTTTCACAAGTTACTTCACTTTCAATGTGTAATTTCATATCATCACTAACAATCATCTTGTTCCGATACGAAAATAACTCCCTCCTGCAAGAAGAAAAGCCTGATCGTAGCGAAAGGGCGTGAACCTTCTTTATGCGATTAATCGGGTCCAATATTTCAATAAGTCCCTGCACACAAATATCTCAGTAAAAGAGGAAAAGTCATTCAAACTTTCTGAATACCTATTTATGGGCGAAATTTGGTTCCCTTGGAAGTTTTTAAGAGTTTGAAGGGCCGCCATTTTGAACATTTTCATCTGTTTATTCTTGTTAACGAACTCATCAAGATATTTCAACAATTAATGTTTGTGCCAAGTTTCGTCTCAATCCGCTGAAAATTAGGGTGGTTATGGCATTCACAAATAGCGTTATATATATATATATACATACAGATAGATATATAAATAGACACACAGAGGGAGAGAGAAAAGGTGTTTTGCTCTCTGCTCGCACCTGTGGTGCGTCAGAGCTAAACCGGTCTCCTTTGCAAAACGTATTGACCAGCCTACCTAAACACAAACCTCTTAATTGCTAACGTAGAAACGTGGTCGGGAGGTGTAAAGCATGTAGAAATTGTATTTTTAATAACCTTGAGTATGGATTCGAACACTCCACTTCCATGTTTTTCTTTTTACTTTTTGCAGCTCCTTCGGAATGTTCAATTTTTATTCTTTACTAATTGCAAATGGCGTTTACATTCAAAATATGAGGAATTTTTGTGGAATTTGTTCGGATATTCTTCTCTTTCAAAATTAAGAAGAGAATAAAAGCAATACGTAAAGACAAAAAGTATTATCAGTACTAAACATTACCAATAATAATTGCTACGAAAGACTAAATACGACCTCTTTTACCATCTCTCATGAGCTGTATGTATTGTTAACAAAATTTTTGAAAACGTCCTTGACGTGGATTCGAATTCGCGTCGTTTTCATTTGTAAGCCAGCACATTAACCACTACACCAAGATCATGGCGTCGTGAACGTATAGTTGTCGGCGTGTTTGTTGTATTTGTGTTTTATGTTCCCACTTCGACAATTTTTACTCTTTTTCCTAAGTTTAACAGCTGTTTGTGGCTTTGTCTTTCGGTGTCGTCCTCTATTTACACTATGCACTATACGTATTCACAGCTTGTGCTCCTCTGCAATGTCTTATTCAGATTAAACTTTTCTTTTTACCCCTCAGTAAACATTTGATTAATTTAATTCTCATTCTCTCCACGGATGGAGCGCAGGAATGCCAGACTCGAAAAATAGGTGTACATTTACTTTCCTGACAGATAATACATGTAATCACCGTAAAATGCAACATAAATTAAACGCCTGATACTGATACGCTACAAATATTTTACATTTTATATGAATAGTATACCTGTTAACAATTCGAGTTTCAGCAGTTTTCATAAATATCAACCAAGAAATAAAAGTAGAAATGAAATTTTGTTTTTTCGTGAAAGTCGGCCTTTAATAAGTACGAAAATAATGTCAAGAACAGTATAACTTGTCTAAAGGTAAAAACTAATGCTAATTTCCCTACTAGTGTTTTTTTAAATATCATATATAAATAATTTGTCGACTTGATATATATGATATGCAGAGCCGGCTCTACCATATGTGCATCACGCGCGTTTGCATGGAGCGGCAAGTTTGGAGGGTCCGTCAAAATCTGTCGTAAGTATATTATTTAAATTAGATAATTCTTGTTGGAAAGACCTCATGATGATAGTAGTATCATTTACTAAGCTAACCTTCTATTTGAATACTACACTCATAAATTATGTTTAGGTCGCATTAGTTTAAGATCACATGGATGATGCTAAAGCAAAAGGTTAAATAAATCCGAACAAAAATTGCTTAATTGTTGTCAGATGCAAGAATTCTCGAATAGTAGTGAATATCTGTTCCATTTAGTTAGTTATCACAGTTTGGATTTGGCAGCTAGTCTTGTTTTTGTCACAAACAAGTTCCTTATCATTGAGTATAGAAACAATTTAAAAAAAAAGTGTTAACAAATATAGAACAAAAATCAAGAAATAAAAATAAAAGAGCTAGTTGCACTGGATTGCAAACTGATTTATTGAGATTGAAGTTCGATATTGAATTCTATAAGAAGGATTACCATCTTTCCTCTGCATGTGTGCTTGCTCTATCTTTCACTAACATATGTAAAGAGAAAAAACGCACAACGAGATTGTACTTTTAGTAAGTATTTAAGCTTTCCTGAGTGCAACTGCACTTATCCTCCCCTTTCGTTGTTCATGCTGGAGTAGCATAATGACTTTTAAGATATGTTCTTTCTGGAGAAAGGTGGAGGCGGCATTGCGATTGCACGGGGCGACAAATTGCCTAGGGCCGGCACTGATGATATGTATATACGAGACATGAATATAGGATGACACAATTTGAAGTAACGCAGGATGTTTCAAAATTAATATTAGGGTTTTGAAACTTTGTAGTATCTATTACAATTATAAATATTATATCAAAGAGCAACTCAAACAGTTTTGTACGCACTTATGCGCACGCATTATTTCTTCTGTATGCCATTAGAAAGAGCAAGTAACGAGACTAGAGAGCAGAAAGCTTTTTGTGTTCTAATAAAGACTGAATCTGTAGTTACAGTAAACCGTAAACCGTAATCTGTAGGCTTTAGACCTGCAGCAACTGCAAGTGTCTGTGTGAAGAATATTAAGGAGACGCTTGCAACTACGCCCTTATCACTTGCAGTTGCTGCAGGTCTAAAGCCTACAGATTACGGTTTACGTGCCAATTTCACAAGTAAAATATTGCTGCATAACCATTTTCTGTTTCTGATGTGTCTGATGAAGACAAAGTTAATTTGTCGAAACTGTAAAGCTATTATTTATTTTGTAATATATGCTTTGGTCTGAATTTGTCTTTTAATTTATACAAGAAGTTCCAAAGCTAGAAACTGGTATTCAGATAACAATTTTCTGGATCGTGTCGTCTTCAGTGATAAATCGATATTTCACATAATGTGAACACTATAATTTTCGCATCTGGCGATTAGCAAATGCTCAGAAGATGCTACAGTTGAAACGAGACTCCCCTAAATTCAGTGTGTTTTGTGCCATATGGCGGAAAGTTTATCGACCCTTCTCACCTATCGAGTCGATGTGTGCCGTGTGACGAATGAATCTCATATCGAACACCTGTAGCAAAGACTGTTTGTGGTGCTCTTTTACTCGATGTATTGTTTATAACTGTACGTAAAATGTAATAAGTACTAGGAAGACTTAAAACCCCAATATTCATTTTGAAACACCTTGCATTTCTCACCTACAGTGTTGCCTTCTGAAGAAACAACGATATTATTATTAGTCGAGACTATAACTACTACAACAACACGGGTTAGTAGTGAAAAATGTAATTAAATGTACACTTGTAACCCTTTCGGACCCAGGTGGCCAAAGTGGCACACACAGGTGTGTCACTCTTTTAATCAGCTCATGTATGGACACTAATTAAGATATCGAGATATTATTTTTGCCAAAAATGATTCGACCATAGATTATCATATTAATTTCTTTTTCTTCTGGGTGTCGAATTACCTTCTCAAATTTTACCTCAGTCAAACATCGAGAATTTTCGAATTTCCTTTACTTCTTTTTACCTTGTAGCTTCCTTCATTGTAGAGAGAGACCTCCTTAATACTTGCCAGGTAGATACCTCGGATGGATATCTAATTGTTGACATGAATCCGACGGGCCTGCGTGCAGTGTTGCCAATTAGGGAAATTAAAATTTAACTAAATTTGGGCAAAAAATTCGATTTTTTTACTGATCCGTACCTATACGTCCGATTGCAAGTCAACTTTTGCCAGTCGAACATTTGTCTTTACTTAACAAATGCGGGTACAGATCGTTTCAATGGGGTAATTAGGGGTCGTACGAAAAATTCGTATTTACGTCCTAAAACTTGATTTTTCTAGTTTCCCCCTACTTTTCTGTATACCGTAATATATTTTTGGTAATTAGAAGCTTTGTTCCTTAAATATCGCCAAGATGCTTGTAGGATATATTAGTGGTGTACCAATGTTTAATTTACGATAGTTAGAGTCTGTCTGGTAACAGTATTGCTAGCTACAGAAAATTTTAATTCCAGATTTTAGGAGGAAAATTAGGGAAAATTACCTGTTGTGTCTATATTATTTCCCTCTTTTTGGCTACATCGAACAAACGTACCAGTATCTGAAGGTATCCTCTTTGATCTACACAACGCAATATAGAAAGTCTTGATAAGATAATAAGAGGAAGTACACTTGAGGTTTACAATACACTTGTTCTCTAATTGGAAAGACAACCCTGATTTTTTCAGGAAGAATGAGATATTTTTTATTGACATGTATATTTTATTACATGTCGTCACAATACTTGTAGAATATATTAGATGGATACCAAAGCTTATATTAAGATAGTTTTCGTGTGTCTGATAGTAGTATTGCCAGCCACAGAAAATTTTAAATGCAGATTTTAAGAGGAAATTTTGAAAAAATCCTCTTCTTGTTTCTATTATTTCCCTCTTGTTGCCTACATTCGAACAAACGTACCAGTGTCTAAGAGCCTCGTCTTTAGCCTATATAGCGCACCATAAAAATTTGACTAGAATAAATAGGGGAAGTACAGTTGAGGTTTAAAATAAATCAAGTTCTGTAAATTGTAAGAAAATTTTGAATTTCTGAGGTAGAATGAGATTTTTTTAATTTCTTGCTTACTTTGTTAGATATCGCCATGATACTTGTAGGATATATTCTGAGGTATCAAGGTTGATTTTCAGATAGTTTTTGTCTGTCTGATGGCAGTGTTTCCTGTTGTAACAATTAATTCCCGATTTTAGTTGAAAAATTCCCTTTTCCCCTCCATTATTTCCTTTTTGCTTCTACATTGAAACAAACGTACCACTACCTTAAAGGTTTCTCTTTGGACTATAGAACGCACCATAAAAAGTTTCAATAGGATAATTAGAGAAGCTGTACCCCTGGCATATCTCTTGATTCTTGCTTCTCAGGCGAAAAAGTGTCAAAATTTCATGTGTATGATGATAGAGATTTTTTTCTTTCCCCTCTTTGATTGGAAGCCAGCTACTTCAGGATTTCATTGTACCTTGTCAACACACCAAAGAATTTTTAGGTGACTTGAACCCATATGGCAATAGATGTGCTAGATGCGAAAATTCTGAAATTCGGTTAGGGATTTTTTTTGTAAATTTTCACCCCTATATTTCCCTCAATAATTTCCCACCCGTTGGTAACACTACAATTCAACTTACACCAAAACATAGCCTCATACATTTTTTTAAGAAACAAATTCTTAATCATATCAATCGAATAAATGGTTTTTAAGCAAAAACTCACTAACTGAAAATATATGAAAACGATAAAAATGACCTGGGTCCGAAAGGAATAATCACACATTTTTGCTCGTATAGATAAAAAGAAACAAACGATTTGTAAGTTACGAGGGCTTCGACTCAAGTTCTGTTGATTATTTCAATAATCTGCAACAAAAATCAATATATAAGAGTTGCAAAAAAAAAAAGACATTTAAAAGAAAACATGAAAAAGTACGATGTTTTTTATTGAAAAAGCTTCACAGAAGAAACCGGTTTTTTACAACACTATGCCCGGGTAAAAAGGTATCCGCAACAAAAGGGCAGTCAAAAGGAATAGAATCAAAATGTCCCTCATAAAAAGGGCTCGGGCCAACAGGGTCCCACAATAAAAAGACCCGAGTCAAAAGATCCTGTGTCAAACGGGCCCGGGTAAAAAAAAGTACGTCGCTATAAAAGGGTTCGAGTCAAACGGCCTCGCATCAAAATACACGGTTCAAAAGGTCTCCGCAAAAAAGTATCCGAGTCATAACACCTTTCATCAAAAGGACCCGGGTCAAAAGGGTCCCAATCAAAATGACTCGAGTCGCAAGGGACCTGCTTCAAACGAGCCGGTACGAAAAGTGGAGCCACTACAAAAGGGCTCGACTCAAACGGTCCCGTGTCAAAAGTGCCCGGGTCAAAAGGTCTCCGCAACAAAAGGGCCCGAGACAAAAAGACACCGAATCAAAACGCTCCTCATTAAAACAGCCTAGGTCAAAATAATCGCGCGAGAAATGTTTCCTGCGTAAAACGGGCCCTGGTCAAAATTTCCCCGCTACAAAAGACCCGAGTCAAAACGGCGCCACGTCAAGAGGGCGCGTGTCAAAAGGTCTCCGTAGCAAAAGGGCAGAAGTCAGAAGTGGCCCCGCTAAAAAGGGGTACGAATCAAAACGAATCCGCGACAAAAGTGCTCGGGTCAAACGTCTTAGCAACAATAGGGCAAGAGTCAAAAGGGCCCCAATAAAAACGACCCTAATAAAAAGTGCCGGGTCTAAAGGGTCTCACGACAAAAGAGCCCGAGTCAAAAAGGACCTGCCTCAAACGATCCTAGGTCCAAAGGGGTCCTGCTACAAAAGGTCCCGAATCAAAATGCCCTTCATAAAAAGGGGTCGGGTTGAAATGGTCCCACGACTAAAGGACCCGAGTCAAAAGGCCCTGAGTCAAACAGGCCCGAGTTAAAAAGGGCCCCATTACAAAAGGGCAAAAGTCAAACGGACTTGCGTCAAATGGTCCGAGTTAAATGTCTTCGCAACAAAAGGGCCGGAGTCAAAAGGCCCGAATCAAAACGACCCTCATCAAAAGGGCTCGGGTCAAAAGAGCCCCACGTCAAAAGGTCTCCAATCGCAAAGGCTCTGCGTAAGACGGCCCCGGGTGAAAAGGGACTGTAGTAGAAAAGGCCCAAGAGAAACGGCACGTGTCAAAAGGCCTGGGTCAAACTTCTACGCAACAAAATGGTCCGAGTCAAAACGGGCCAAATCAAAACGCCCCTCATCAAAAGCGCCTGGGTCAAAAGAGTCCCACGAGAAAAGGATCTGAGTCAAAAGGGAACTGCGTCAAAATGGCACAGGTCAGAAAGTTCCCGCGTCAAAAGGGCCCGGTAAATACTGTTTTACGGGTAGAAAGCATGAGGTCAAAGTAAAGGTGGAGATAAGACATAGACAAAGGGTCCTCTTAGTAAATTGAAGTGTTAGTGCAAAAGAAGCAAATATATCTGTGGTTATTAATATCAAGTAGGAAATTTCAATCGTAATGTTAGTTTTGTTTGCTTGTTGATTGTTTTGCATCAATCGCTTTCGCTTTGAACGTTCTCCATGAAAGGTTCACCGGGACTCATGTGCCCCGAATAAACCTGGTATATATTATGCAGCCGCTCTGCAGACAAATTTTGGTGAAATTTCAAAATAGATCAATGCATAAATAAATACTGAATTAAGTCAAAGTACTGTCGAAAGAGAAGTACCCAGAGAAAACCCCTACATTAATTTCCTAGAGTAATAAATGTTAGTAAGTAGTGCGTCATTTTATGCAAAAATAAAGATGTACAATATAATAATTACAGTACAAATTTTAAAACTTGTAACCGTTAATAATAGGAAATTTGTGAATTGAAATTTTCATATTAAGGTTTTCTTAGTATGTTAATAATAAGGGTAACTAAATTGCTTGTAATGAGGAGAATTCAAACTTTCCATTTTGTTACTTGTTACTTGATAGTTTTTGCAACCTATGATTTTTTATTGGTTATTGGAAATTTGATGTCATAGCATGTCATTTCCAGAAACAAACTTTCAAGAGAAAATTTTATGATTATTAATGTATTGCCACACGGGGTGTCTAAAATGTCCCCTGACTTAGGATAACTCTGTTATTATCAGAGTTATAACAAAGTGTAAGAGAAGAAACCGTCTTCAAATAAAGTTTTTAATAGACAGTAACTTCATTCATTTATGTTGTTTCCAGGTAAATGATAACGTTGCATTTTCATGTAACATTATGCGCATATAAAGCGTACAGCCCAAACGGCTTGTCCGATTTGAAAAATTCTTTCACATTAGATTGAAAACATTATATTTGAAGACGATTTCCCCTTCTACACCTTGTTGTAAATCTGATAATAAGAGAGTTACCGAATGTCATGGGCTCTTGAGACACTCTGTATAGTAGGTGAAACACTAAACAAATAACAGCCAATAGCTTTTTACTATGGAAAGAACAGGACAGCTTACTGAAAATTGTAACAAAAAACTAATAATAACTCTTGACTCTGAAATGAACACGACGTTTTACTGAAAATGAAAAACACTGCTGAACCACTAAACAACTAATAATTTTAAAACGTTAAGATTCTTTTCAGTTCAGATGACGAATGGCAGAATTCCTGAATAACTTCGTTCACAGACACTAAATTTAACATGTCTCTTTGCCATTTTCATTAGTAAAAATGTGTCCAAAATGTCTTCATACAAATTAGCTTGGAGATTTGTTTACTCTCTAACTTTAACTTTGAGAAGCACCTTTCACATGTCGCTTGTGCGCATGGTAGAGACAACGCATGTTTGTATGCAATGTATAAATTATTAAATAACTAGACTGACAGAAATTGGTACAAAATTTTCGCTGGATATGAGAAACAATTTTTACACAAGGTGTTTGCAGCATCTTTATCACTCTTGCCGTGAATCAAGTCAAAAATGTTCCATCTCCCATCGCATGCTCAGATGCATAATCATCATCATCATCTTCTGCGTATTCAGGGGCATAATTCTCTTGAGGATCATCAAAAACCAGAACGTTTTGTGACAGAATAAACGACTAAGAACTGCTGGAGCTCTTTGTATATTTTCTCCTGTTTAATCCCATTTTTCCCGATTACCGCAAAGTGCTTGGGATCCAGCATTTGGAGTTCATTTGGCTGTTGAAATGTATCACTACCACATGTAACAGCTGTATTCAGAATTTTCGTTGAAGGTTTTAATTCTGAATAAATCATTTTCACTTATATTTAAGTTCTTTCCCAGTTCAACTGCCGCAAGGTCTCTTGACATTTTCTTTCTTTTTAAGATTCTTCTGGGGGGGAAGTCTTTTTTTTATCGCTACCCGCTACATCAGATTGCACAAGCTGTTGTTTTTCACACAAAATATTTTTGTATATTCTTAAAGCTTAAACAGACATCTTTTGCCTGTATTTTCTTCTGAAGCCTCTGCTGCAAATTGTCTACAAGTCTCCAGGTTGTACGATAGTCCAATCCGTGAGACTGCAGGTATTTTGAAACAGGCTCCGTTTCTGTAAACAAGTCCTGAAACACAGAGCACATCATTACAGTATTAAATTCTGTCAACTTATTCAGCAAAGTTTAGCTTGAAATGTAGATTTCGCATTAAAACTTCTGTCCTGTACACCATCATTGAGGAACAATAAAAATGAAAGAAATCTTGATGGTGATAGACAATCGTCCTCGCCTTGGCTTCAAGTTTCAAACGAAACTCGTTAGTGTCAACTACCGCATTCAGTGCCTTGTTTTTGCTCCACAATCATGTTGCACCAACTTGTTGAACTTTTAGTAGTTTGTCATTTCCCTCGTGGCTTGCATCAATCATTTTCTTCCAAACTTCCTTTCTTTTGCAGTATTCAGACAGAACACGGCTCTGGTTCCAACCACACTAAATAAGTTTGCAGCTTCAGGGATCTACTCAGTCAAATTTGTCATAACCAAGTTAAGAGCATAAGACATGCATTGGGTGGAAATGATTTCAAGATTATCCTCTGCAGTAATGCTTTAACTCCTTTATAGCATCCACTCAAGTTAGCAGCTCCATCAAAAGTGCAACTTACAATATCAAACATCAAAACATTGTCTGCACAAAGTACTCTTTTCATTTCATTTTAAATTACTTACCTTGTAGTGTCACTCTTTACAACTGCTAACAGCCGCCCAAATACTTGATCGCTTATAACGCAGATAATTACTATAGTAAGCTTATTCAGCACTGAAACATCTTAAATAGAATCAGCCATTATGCTGAAAATGCCCGCTTTCTTGGCATCTTCCATTGTTTTCTCCTGCAATTTTAAAAACGTTTTTGATAGAAAATAAGTTTTTTAAAAATGCGCTGTTTTTCCATTTTTGAGTTGCTACATATAGACCTACAAGATGTATTAACATCCATAAAGGAAGCCTGTGGTTAGATATGGACCCAGCTACAAACCAGACCCTAGTATTCAACGGTGAAAGGGTCCCAACTGCCCAACATAATGAAAAAAGGTTTCAGGTCTCAACAGTTCAACATGATGAAAAAAGTGCCTAGGAGCCCAACTGCTTAATGAAATGAATGAACTTCCCCAACTGCCCAATATAATGAAGAAAGGACTCAGTGTCACAACTGCTCAATGTAATGAAAGAGGGCCCCATCTGTACAATATATTGAAAGACGGGTCCAAGTCCCCAGGTAAAACTAAATCACAGTTTCTGATAATAAAAGTCCATAGTGAAAGATGGAACTAGGCACAAATCCAGTAACAAAAGGACCCTATTGAAAATGATAACTTACTGATTGATGAAAGGATGGAAGAGCAGTGTGTGTTGGTAGCATAATAACAGTGATCTACCGAATTATTTAGCTTTTTTCTGTTTTAGCTTTTCTCCCTTTCTCTTTCTTTCTTTATTGTTTCATTATTTTTTTCTGATAGGGCCTAGGCCGCGATGGCCTAACCGCTCTGGCCAGTCTGCCCCTGACTCCTGTCTTTCTCGTGTCGAGTTTGTATTCTCGTGACATAGCCCAATCAAATTTTATCTATTGTTGATTTTCCCCTCACTTATAAAATTCCATTTCTACCCCTAGATCAAAATATAGTATGAAAAATATTCTGTGGAAAAAGATTAGTTTAACTTTACTCTGAGAATACATATGTGGATCTGTATTCAGGGTTAGTGAAAAGTATTGGGACAGAACAATAATAACAGCATGCGCGGACGGAGGAAAACAAATGTTGCAAATGGCATTATTGCAAAACCTGCATTGATTTGGCGTGTGGTCACCATGGAAGGCATCTTGAATTTCGCCATATTGCATATTACACAATATTGTTTAAATGTAAAAGGTTATTATTTTACAGTTCAACTTAGGCTTGAATATTCCCACAAATGTGAATGTGAACTCATTTCTTACACATCATTTGCTTGAGATAGAGTGTGCTATGTTTGACATATGTATCTAATAGAAAAAATGTATCGTGATAGGGCAGTAACAAAGAGATGCATAGAAGGAGGAAAAGCAAATGTTACAATTTGGCATTGGGGTTGAAACTGCGTTAAATGATTTAATATACATCATAACAATCATCTTGAATTCCACATATTGTATACCACCCAATATTTTTAAATAAAAAGAGGTATGTGTTGAGTTTTGATTTTAATTTTAACGCAGCGGCAAGGCCTGAGGGGACACAGGAGACACAGGGTAGACAGCGTCTACCCTTTAAAATGTTACATGTATTAAGCCAATAAGCCTAAATTAATAACTTAAAATTTCGCAATTTAGATTCTTAACTTAAAATTTCCTATAATTTATTCTGAGCATTTTTTTTAGTGCTTGCGAATGAAAGACAGAAGACAAAACGTCTCGCGAAACCTTGAACATGATTCCGCTGTTGCATCTATTTAACTTGCATCAACCTAGAGAAGCGTAAGAGAAATAGTCACGTAAGAAGTCCAAAGACTAGCGCTGTGTAGTAGTACCTGCGAAAAGACGTTCCTACAGGGTTTCCTATCTTCATTTTAAGTTTGTAAGTGACAGAAACAGACCGCTATTTCTTCGTATTTGTTTTTATTTTAAACCATCTTTCGAGCTCCCTCTATAAAATGTTAAGTTGTTGTAACATACCCTTAAAGAACTTTAGTACATATATATTGTCCCTATATGTCTCCAGCATCAGAATAAAAAAAGAAGACTCGCTAACGGAAAGTTTGATGCGTTGGCAATGCTATCACTTTTATGTTTTACGAGAGAGTGACAAGTACTTTTACATGTCCCGGTAAAAGTCGCCCCCTGGTTCGAATTTTGAAAAAAAGAGAAACCTTTTTGTCTTGGTCTGGGGCCTGGATCAAGGTACCCGTGACCAAATTTTAGTAACTCGAATCAGCCGTCTGGTCCGCTGGCGCACAGACACATAAACACATAGATAGATACACAAACAAACTCTAAAGATTTGAAAAATACAAAAATCTAGTCATTGTAGAACTAATAAATTATAGAATATTTAGTATGCATCAACAAATTATTCCATACGGCAAACTCAATGACTTGATATCCACCTTTCCTAATACTTTTTGCTCAGATCGGCTTAAGAATGAACTTATCAACACATGTTCCGATAGTAAGAAACACATTTCTCTTCCCGAATACTTGAAATATCTCAGTAACGAACCTCAAGGCATATATCAGGAAACAACGAAGCTGCTAAATATGGTATTGAGCATTCCATCAACTCTAGTTTTTTGTAAATATTCAATGAATGTCCTGAAGAGAGTGTAACTTACTTAACGAATAGCATGACAAACTTTCTGAATTACGGATACTTATAATACGGAACTTGGTATGGAAGCTTTGTAGGATATTTGAGTTAAAAGAAAGAGCTATTAATATCTTCCTCGAAATGAAGAACAAGGTATGGAGCTCATATACAAGACTGTGAGGTATTAATTAGATATGGTATTTGCAAGGACGTAAATAAGGGTCCCGCAAACCCCGCATTGCTTGAGGATGCCAAAATCACGAAATGTGATGTAAAGGAGAGGCCTCACCCCACGCTGTCTGCGGGAGGGCCCAAGCGTTTAGTTACGCCACTGGATATTTGGTATTAGGAATTAAGTTAGGTGTTGTAAGGTGTTTGGTTTTTTACTTCTATCGTTTTTTGTTTACTTTACAGCTTATTTCTAAGGTATTTAGAAATGACTATCCCTAAGGAAGGTATGGGGAAACAATGCCCCCATTTCTTGCAAATGAGGAACCATTCAGAAATCTATGCTTCGGAAAAAAAATACTATTCATCAAATTTCAATAATTATAAAATTGTATACTTAAAGGAATAGAGAAAACATATGCCTTACAAATACTATATATATATATTTATATACAGTGAAACCTGTCTATGGTGGCCAACATTGGTTGAAAAGTGGCCAACTTACAGAAAATGAGGGTGATTCATGTATTTTTAGAATAGGATTTCTAGTATTACTTGGTTGTTAATAAGCAAGGGCACGACAACTACTTTAAATTAATGTATATAGATTAATCATTTGACTACTGGTTGTTAGTGAGCTACAAGTGTTTCCCTCGGAGCAAAAATGTTTTGAGAAATGTTTTCAAAACCTTCAGTACCTTTTGACAAAAAGTCATGTGCCAATAGTACAGAATTGATATGGTTAGTGTTAGCCTTGAGAATTTTCCCGAATTACTAAAGCTCCCTACTGATGAAAGGAGCTGATAGGTTAGAGCTAATGATACCAGAACAGATAGGGTAAACAAATACGTGCAATCATTTCCGGAATTCCTGTGCGTGCTTTTTCTTATTCATATCTTCCTTCACCAACCCTTTATGGTGACCTCCAAGAACAAATCGTGGGAATCGATGAGTCTTTGTTTCCACTTACAAATACAGAACATTACATCGCTTATGGGAATACGAAACAGTTAAGAAAAATAACAAGATGGTACTTTGCGTGGCCAAGATATGTAGGTAAATTTATCATTATCATCATAGGGTAAGCATCGTTTCAATTTGGCCAACTTCCAAGATATACAGGTGGCCAACTTAGAGAGGTGGCCAAGTTGACAGGTTTTACTATATATATATATATATATATATATATATATATATATATATATATATATATATATATATATATATATATATATATATATATATATTGTGGTCCATTTTAATCTTTCCACGGAAATATCTCAAGAACGGTTGAACATAAATGAACTGAAGAAAAACTCAAATAGGAAATACCGTGGGGCAAACCGAATGGTGATGTCGCGGTGTCCCCAGGGGCCGCTCTTCAACGGGGCCCGAGGCCAATATAAAAATATTAAATGGAAACATGGGGCGAGTGACACTTTATTCGATAGGTCTTCCAAAACTAAAAAGCGATTTGGCAAACGGTTTTTCAAATAGGTCACCGTTCTCAAAATGGCCGGCAAAATGTGTTATCTGTATCAGATAAAAGTTCAGTAGCACTAAAGTGAAAACGGTTGAACATAAATGAACCAAATCAAAACTAAAATAGGAAATCCATGCGGCAAATCGAGTGATGTTGTCGCTGTGCCCCCAGGGCCGCCTTTCATGTGGGCCCAGGCCCAACTTAGAATTTTTAAACAAAAATATGGGTCACGTGATACATCGTTCGAGAGATTTTCATACACTAATCAGCGTTGTGGCAAAAGATTGTTCATATGGGTCATCGTTTCAAAATGGCCGTCAAGACGTCTTGCCTGTATCAGATAACACGTCCAGTATCACTTATATGAAAACGGTTGAAAATAATAGCGTATGGACAGAATATAACTCCTATAGAAAATCACAGAGGGTATTATTCATTCCACGCCTCGAGAATAATTCAATGAAGAAAATGATCATTTAAGTATAAGCGATAATGCTAAAGAGAATTATCCTTCCGATCTCCTTCCGTAAGTGTGTGAAGTGGGAATGAATGGTAAAATTTCAAATGAGAACCCCAAAATTTACTTGCAAATAGGTATGGTTTGTCCGAAACATTTGGTTGAGTTGAGTCGAGTTGGTTTTTGGGTTTAATGTCTCGTTCAGCAGCGAGGCTGTATGAGACGTGGACCTTCTGATTAACGTGTAATCCGAACTACACATGCTCCCGCCGGGAATCGAACCCGGGTCTCTCACGCCAAAGACGCGTACACTAACCGCTTAGTCACGGAGGAGGTAATGAAACACTTCGGTGTACAATTGACTGGTACTGTAATGAACCAATATTCTGCAGACGACTTTTCAGAGAACCAACGTTTGTACACATTGTTCTAAAATTGCATTGTTCGACAAATTGGTTTCGCATTTCAGTTGATTCATTTTACACAAATTATTGCCTACAATCAAAATGGAAGGCACCGTTTAACAATAATTTTACCTACTTTTTTCCATTACAGACATATATCTCATAAAAAACATGTATCAGATAATTTTGTTGTGAAGAGTTCAATTTGCAAAACCTAAGGTTCTCGTTTGGAATTGCACCGTTCCTTTCCGTCCCATTCACCCATTGGGTATCCATCTTGTTCCCTTTCATGGGTAAAAAATTGCCAAAAGGTTAAATCTCTGGGTTTTTGACCTAATTTAACCCCTTGGATGAGGTGTTATTCTCCTATATAGTTATACGGCGTATACAGGGGTCCATTCCCTTTCATAAGATATGTGTATACTGACGCACCCCTTTAAATTTTTGGGAGGGGTACCTTGGCCAACCCCTTAAAATTTGGAAATTGCCCAATTTAAACATATAGTATATTAGTTTAGGACCCAAATATAGATCACTATAAACTTAGGTGGTCGACCTCGTTCCCTTTTAGGGGTACAAACTTGCCAAACTTTAGTACAAAAACGTGTTTGATTTTAGGCCCATTTTATCTCTTTTGATGAGGTTCTGTTGCCTTATATGATTATATGGGAGTGTACACGGGTTCATTTCATAAGACATGAGTATATTGATGCACCCCTTTAAATTTTGGGGAGGGGTACTTTGGCCCACCCCTTACGTTTTGGAAATTCTCCGATTTAAGAATTTGGTATTATAGTACAGGACCTCAATATGTATCATGATAAATTCGGATGTTCCACCTCGTTCCCTTTCATGGGTAAAAGATTGTCGAAAATTAGTACGAGCAGGTCTTTGGTTTTGACCTAAGTTATCCCTTTTTGTGAGATCCTATTATCTTGTATGATTATATGGGTATGTATAGGGGTGAATTATCTTACATAAGACAGGTATATTAGTGCACCCTTTTAAAATTTGGGACGAGTACTTTGGCCCACCCCTTAAATTTTGGAAATTGTTTAATATTAGCATTTGGTGTGATAATATAGGACATCAATATGTATCGCTATAAATTTGGATGGTCCACCTCGTTCCCTTTCATGGGTAAAGAACTACCAAAAATCAATTTCGGAGGTTATTGACCCCTTTTATTTTATTTGATGAGGTCTTATTACCTTATATGATTATATGGGCATGTATAGGGGTCCATTTATTTTTCAAGATATAGATACATTGTTGCATCTGTTGAAAAATTTGAAGGAGTACATTGCCCCCACCTTAAATTTTGGATATCGCCAAATGTAAATATTTAATATAGTGCTATGGGATCCTAATATGTATTAGTATAAATTTGAATGGTCAATTTTTGTTCCCTTTCACGCATAAAAAATGTTAAAAATTCAAATTTCAGAGGTTATTGACCCCCCTTTGATTGCGGTTTTATTCCCTTATATGAACATATGAATGTGTTCAGGGGTTTATTTTTTTATATAAGCCATGAGAACATCGATGCTTTCATCTTAAAATTTGGTAGACGTACATTGGCTCACCTTTAAAGTTAGAAAAATTCCCAATGTGGCATAATAATATAGATTCTTATAAATTTCGTTCCATTTCATGGGCAAAAATTACCAGAAATTAGTATGACCTAGTGTTCGATTATTGACTCAATTTATTCCCTTTGATAAGGATTTAACACGTTGTATGGGTATGTACAGAGGTTTATAACCTTTATATTTTTATCTTCCCTTTTTAAGTTTTTTTTTGGGGTACATAGAACAATTCCTTAAATTTGGGAATTATCAAATAAAAATATTGGGTAAACGTTTTCTAGGACCCTTTGAAAAATGTTGGTGTCCCTCTTATGGAAAAATATTCAAATTTCGAAGGTAATTGACCGGCTTTATCATTGAATGAGTACAGAATTTATTACTTTTTTCATAAAACACAGGTGTATTTGAGTACCAATCTTAAATATTAGGAGCGGTACATTTCTTATTGTCATATCAATAATTTTTAGTTGTTCTTAGAATTGGTTGGTATCACATTCTTTGGGTAAATCATTGTCAAATATTAGTATTATCACGTGGTCAGTTATTGACCTATGATGGGATATGAATCCATGACATTGGTACATTGAAACTTTGTAGAATAATTTGAGAATTGTCAAAACGAAATTACGTCATTAGTTTTGATTATTCCCGCCTATGGACCAAATATAAACGTAAGCAATAAGATGTACCACGTGATTGACCTTGATGAGGTAGTGTACAGGGATTCATTTCCCTTGTTGTGGTACTTCTTAAGTTTGAGTACGCACTTCTGAAAATAGTTGGTTCTGCTAAGCTAAGCAATTGACGGACATGATTGACCTTATTGAACATATAACGATATGGTTAATTTTAAGACAGGTATATGGAGAGAAGTACGTAGGACCATTCTTTAAACTTGGGAAATATGATAAACAGAATTTTAACGTAAGGCGAGAAATTTGAAACAATACATTGAACTTTAGTCACTCATAGTCTAAGATCATTGGTGGTAGTTGATTTGCCCTTGAGTTTTAGAAATCTGATAGCTACCCCTACTCAATCTTATGACTCATAGTCTAAAGGCAATACATGCTACAACATTGAAAATTAGTCACAACGTAATGTAATCTAACACTGGCAAAGTTATTGTTGATGAAATTTGATTGGATGAGCACTATCTTTCGTGCAATCTGATTGGTTGATGATTTTCAAATCTTTGCTGCATTCAGTTTCAAGTTTTGTTTAACATTTATCGATTGCTGTTTAAAAGTTTTGGTTTCGTTCAACATTTTGCACTCACTAATAAATAATATCAAAACCCTTTATTTGTTAATCGAATAGTTAAAAACCGGATAAAGTTTGACGGTTAACCGTGAAACGTAAAATTATTTGTAGAATTTTTTTTGTTTGAAATTTTTATGAAATTGTTTCGTTTCAAAATTTTTGTTTGACATTTTTGTTTATTATTTTCGTTTCAAAATATAAAGGTAATAAACATAAAATATAAAGGTAATAAATCTCTGTACATACCCATATAACGTGTTAAATTCTTGTCAAAGGGAATAAACTTGGTCTATAATCGCACACGTGGTCATACAAATTTCTGGTAATTTTTATCCATGAATGGGAACGAAATTTATAAGAACCTATATTATTATACCAAATTCGGCATTTTTCTAACTTTAAGGGTGAGCCAATATACCGCTACCAAATTTTAAGATGAAAGCATCGATGTTCTCATGTCCTATAAAAGAAAATTCCCCTGAACACATTCATATGTTCATATAAGGGAATAAAACCGCATCAAAGGGGCTCAATAACCTCCGAAATTTCAATTTTTAATATTTTTATCCGTAAAAGGGAACAAAAATGTACCATCCAAATTTTTACTAACACATATTAGGTTCCTATAGTACTATATTACATGTTTACATTTGGCGATTTCCAAAATTTAAGGTGAGGGGAAAATGTACTCCTTCAAATTTTTCAACAGATGCACCAATGCATCTATATCTTAAGAAATAGATGGACCCCTATACATGCCCATATAATCATAAAAGGTAAAAAGACCTCATCAAATGAAATAAAATGGGTCAATAACCTCCGAAATTCGATTTTTGGTAGTTCTTTACCCATGAAAGGGAACGAGGTGGACCACCCAAATTTATAGTAATACGTATTGATGTCCTATACTATTACACCAAATGCTAATATTAAACAATTTCCAAAATTTAAGGGGTGGGCCAAAGTACAGGTCCAAATTTTAAAAGGGTGCACTAATATACCTATGTATTATGTAAGATAATTGACACCTATACATACCCATATAATCATACAAGATAATAGGATCTCACCAAACGGGATAACTTAGGTCAAAACCAAAGACCTGCTCGTACTAATTTTCGACAATCTTTTACCCATGAAAGGGAACGAGGTGAAACATCCGAATTTTTCATGATATATATTGAGATCCTGTACTATAATACCAAATTCTTAAATCGGAGAATTTCCAAAACGTAAGGGGTGGGCCAAAGTACCCCTCCCCAAAATTTAAAGGGGTGCATCAATATACCCATGTCTTATGATAGGAAATGAACCCGTGTACATGCCCATATAATCATATAAGGTAATAGAGCCTCATCAAAGGAGATAAATTGGGCCTAAAATCAAACACGTTTTTGTACTAAAGTTTGGCAAGTTTGTACCCCTAAAAAGGAACGAGGTCGACCACCCAAATTTATAGTGATCTATATCAGGATCCTATACTAATATACTAAATGTTTAAATTGGGCAATTTCCAAACTTGAAGGTGTGGGCCAAGGTACCCTTCCCAAAAATTTAAAGGGGTCCCTCAATATAAGCATGTCTTATGATAGGAAATGAACCCGTGTACACGCCCATATAATCATATAAGGTAATAGGACCTCATCAAATTGGATAAAATGGGCCAAAAACCAAACACGTGCTAGAACGTATTGCTTACTTTTATAATTTCGCAATTTTTTAACCCTAAAAGGGAACAAGGTGGACCACTCAAATTTATAGTGATCTATATTAGTGTCCTATACTAATATACTAAATGTTCAAATTGAAAAATTTCCAAACTTGAAGGGGTGGGCCAAGGTACCCTTCCCAAAAATTTAAAGGGGTCCCTCAAAATAACCATGTCTTATGATAGGAAATGAACCCGTGTACACGCCCATATAATCATATAAGGTAATAGGACCTTATCAAAAAGGATAAAATGGGCTAAAAACCAAACACGTGCTAGAGCGTATTGCTTACTTTTATAATTTCGCAATTTTTTAACCCTAAAAGGGAACAAGGTGGACCACTCAAATTTATAGTGATCTATATTAGTGTCCTATACTAATATACTAAATGTTCAAATTGAAAAATTTCCAAACTTGAAGGGGTGGGCCAAGGTACCCTTCCCAAAAATTTAAAGGGGTGCCTCAATGTACCCATATCTTATGAAAGGGGATAGACCCGTGTATACTCCCATATAACTATATAAGTTAATAACACCTCATCAAAGGGGTTAAATTACCTCAGAAACCCCGAAATTTAACACTTTGGCAATTTTTTACCCATGCAAGGGAACGAGATGGAACCCCAATGCTAATCGAGGTACATACCCTGGTCCTAGGCAACTACACCCAAATTTTAGGTTTGGCAATTTCCAAATTTTAAGGGGTGGACCTATGTACCTCTGCCAAAGTTTAGGGGGTGAGCCAAGGTACCCCTACCTGGGCCAGGGACCCAGTGGCCAAAAGTGTCATCAGGTGGGGCCATTACTACTTAAAAAATCGTGAACCAATAATAACTAGCTGTGTATATTTGTACAGACTCTACCATGAATACGTTAGAATACAAATTGAGATATCTTCAATTATTTCCGCACAAATCTGTTAAGGTGATTATGAATGTGCAATATTAGTTGGTCAGACACACTCACACACCTGTATATATATATATATATATATATATATATATATATATATATATATATATATATAATAGGGTATATTCGTGGGGACGCGGCAGAAGTCCTAAACGGCATTAGACCTAAAATGCACAAGTCCTAAAAATTATTTCGCGGCACAAGTCCTAAATGGCAGAAGTCCTAAAAGACAGAAGTCCTAAAAATCATATCGCTGCAGAAGTCCTAAACTGCAGAAGCCCTAAAAATCTCTTGTGGCGCTACCATCGCGTCCGTAAGAAGAATACTGTCAACCTGTTAGCCAAAGTTTTAGATATACTGTTTCATATTACAGAGCCTTAGTTCTTACAAGTTATTTGTATAAATACATATTCTATCGTTCTGAAATAATAAATAAATAAATAAATGAAGCCTATTGTCCTTTCTTACTCTTTCCATGATATATTTCTATGTTGACAAAATTTTAACTTTCTACCAAATGTGATTCCCAGATCTTTCATAATGTCTGTTTTTCTCTATTTCCACACTATTGACTTCATATTAGTAACATAATATTGTGTTTTAGTTATGTACATCATAAATTTTGCTTTCCTTGTGTTGTTTTGAAGTAAATTATTTTTACACATATATTTCTTGTACAGAAGTCTTTCTGTAGCAAATAATTGTCATACTCGTAATTAACTACTCCTGGGATACGGCTGTTTCGGTGTAGAACGTTTTGGTGCAGGGCGTTTCGGTGTACGGATTGCTCGGTGTAAGGACGTTTAGGTGTGAGGCTGGTTCGGTGTAAAAGTTCTAATGTTTACACCGAAATGTTTACTCTTCAAAATGAAAATTATTCGTTAGGGAGAAATAAATTCACAAAGTAGAATATATAAATTAATAAATAAAATAAAAATTAAATGTTTCTGTAATTGGCAAGGGTTACTTATTTATAGTGAGTCCCCTCGCTTCACTCTATGTCAGAACTTCTTATATCCTCAAATGTTATAATTATTAATTGATTGGGAAAACGTTTTACGGTAATGATATATAGTAAAAAAGTGTGTGATGCATAAAAATTGTGTACACCACACACACCTTATTATGGCAACAACTGTGCATAAATCGCAAAATGCTGCACAATATTTGAAAGAAAATTTTCAAACACAGGTGGTTTTTCTTCCAATAACCGCTTTTATATCATGCATACCCCATAAGATTAGCAAATCTAGGAAAAGAAAACTGATTATGAATCAGTGATGAGATCTTAATTATATTATTACGGAGATGTAAATTCATGTTATAGTTGTAGAGAAGGACAGTGTCAGAAAAATGTCTCAAGAAAATTTTTAACGGCCTAAAGAACACAACAAGAGGCTGAATCCTACCAGTTGTTCCTGTAGAAATTGTTTCTATTATGAGTTACTCTTTTGTTCTTAAAATAGGTCAAAGTTGAATTGTGACCACTCCACGAAACTAATAACAAAATGGACTTTGCATTAGACGCTTGAAGAAAAATATCTTGGAACCATGATCTCACAAGACTTGATGTTAATTTTTCCGGATTTGATGCTTTTACAAGGATATCTTCAAATTTAAAGAGGTTGTGTTGGACTATAAGACCGAATGTTCCATTGTTTTCCTACAAAACAATTAAAAGTGGTGATAACAAAACACTATTTGCAGAAATTAAAGGCTGTATGATGTAGCTACGAGTCATAGAATTTACTGAGTGTACCACACTTTCTACTGTTTGTGTCCCTGTAAACACTAGAGTACGTCCCGTCTGCATTTAAAAATTAAACCTATTGATCAGAGTTATAAATATTTAATTTTCCAATATGTGTTGCTTCACATTCGCGACAAATGCATTGGCATTGGCTTCTAACTTTTTGGCTATAGATTTAATCAAACGTCATGTTAAAATAAGTACAAACAGGGGTTTCAAATCAGTCTGCACCTTCTCTCAGTAGCCCTTGCCAATTATAATTGTTCTTGGCTAACTTCAGAACATTTCAAACCAGAAGACTATTTGTAATTGTAATCATCATATTGGATCCGCCAATTTGAATTTTGTAATTTCAACGTCAGGTTGTGAATCAGCTGTCCTAAAACCTCCTTGATAGTAAGCTGGTCGTATCATTTAATCTTCTATTTTAATGATTGCTTTCTGTTTATGCTTGGAGGCCACCTCTAACGTTCAAAGAGTGGTTTCTACCCTTAAACCCGCACCATTGCCAAAAATAAAATTAAAAAAGGTAACTATTATTTTTTTGATATTCTACAAGTATGCAAAGTTTCATTCAAATCAGTAAATTACACTTCCGTAAGTCTCCTTGTTAGTGCTGTTCAAATGGAAAAAATAAGTTAATTGGCGGATATGAAGTCAGAACAAAGAAAAAATACGCCGATGTTACGAAGAGACTGAACAACGTTTGTGAAAATTACAAATCTGACGATGTGATTACAGTCTTGAAAGGAATTGTGTACAATTTTAGATTCTTAGTTGAGTGATTCTATGTAATTATATTTTTTTTAACAAAATTCCTTTGAGTTGAGATGAGTTGATTCTGAATTTAACGTCCCGTTCAGCAGTGAGGCTATATGAGACGTCCACATACTGATTAACGTGGAATCCGAACCACATGAGCTCTCACCGGAAATCGAACCCGGGTCTCCCACGCCAAAAATTCCTTTGAGGTATTATTCAGTGTGTATATATTATTACTGTGTCTCAGGAACTTTGTACAATATATTTATTTCAATTTAGAAATAATGCTGAATATTTTGCAATAAATTTGATTATTATTCTATAAAACTCGCCTATGGACATCTCTGAATAGAAATTATTGTTGCGAATGGATTGGTGTTATCATCCTGTCTCAATAACAATGAGACTCAATAACAATGTTAATCAGTTTACACTATTCCAGAGTGGCTACACTATGACACTTCATGCCTGTTCATTACAAGCATATGATTAATGCAATCAAATATTAGGCTATACACCGAAACGTCCTTTACAGCAAGCGTCCTTACACCGAACCGTCCTTACACCGTAACGTCCGTACACCGAAACATCCGTACACCGAAACGTCCTACACCGAAACATTCTACAGCGAAACATCCTACACCGAAACGTCCTAAACCCTTACTCGTTATCATTATTAATAATAATTTTAGTGTTACTAACATAGTTGTTACCGTTGGAATTAAATACGTTCATATTGGTATTGTGGCAACTACTTAGTACTGAAATGCTTTATCGAATATTTAAATCTGTAGTTTGAAGCAGGGTGGCCATAGAAGTTAATGGCTTATAGCCCATAATGCGTCACAGAAATTTTAGAGGATCTTTGAAAAGCAACTTAATTGAAATTAATGAGAAATATATATTTAAAATACATTTATTTAATACAAGAACATTACGTTTAATCAATTCCGCAACTATGGTTGAAGAAGGGATGTATTAAAGTACGAACCATTGAAATAGTGCAGAAGCAATAGCCGAGTTTTTTATAAACATATATATAAATGAAAGTATACAAGAATGTAACTAACTAGACTAGAAATGAAAGAATGTAACTATATATATATAAATGAAAGTAACTATATTTGTAACTTAACAACACTTAAACCACCAGACTGATCTCGACAAAAGCTTTCAACATAGATGAGGTTCGGGCCTGAGATGGTTTTATCATTTCACTTTGAAGGTGCAACTTGGAGGAAGGAAGTGCGGATATATATTAAAAATTATCGATCTTGGTGTCGAACCCATAGTTTACGGGGTTGCTGAGGTGAACACTGACATCTCCGATGAAGCTTAAATTCTAATTCAGCACTGCAACTTGGGGGAAGGAGAGGAAGATGTATAAAATGATGGAAAATGACCGCTATAAGTGTCGAATCCATAGTTTTTGCGGTCGCTGAGATGAACAGTTACACTTTCGATGCCGTTTAAATTCAAATTTACTCCCGCAAGTTGAGGGAGGTACATAAAAATGATGCAAAATAATTGTTATTAGTGTGAATCCATAGTTTTTGGGGTCGCTGAGGTGAACAGTTACACTTTCGATGCCGTTTAAATTCAAATCTACTCCCGCAAATTAAGGGAGGTATATAAAAATGATGAAAAATAATCCATATGAGTGTGAATCCATAGTTTTCGAGGTCGCTGAGGTGAACAGTGACATTTTCGATGCTGTTTAAAAAATTTAAATTTGTCCCCGCAAATTGAGTGAGGGGGAGGTATATTAAAATGTTGGAAAATAATCGATATTAGTGTGAATCCAGTTTTCAGGGCCACTGAGATGAACAGTAACATTTCCGATGCAGTTTAAATCCAAATTCAACGCCGAAACGTTAGGTAGGGGAAAGAGGGTAATATATAAAAAATGATCGAAAATGACTGATATTAGTGTTGAATCTATAGCTTTTGGGGTTGCTGAGATGAGCAGTGACGCTTCTAATGCCGTTTAAACCCAAATTAAGCGCCGTGACCTGGGGACAGAGGAGAGGGGTATATATAGGTATATATATAGGTATATATATAGGTGTATATATATATATATATATAGGTGTATATATATATATATATATAGATATATGTTTGTGTGTGTGTGTGTGTGTGTGTGACCGATATTATAGTCGAATACATCGTTTTTGGGGTTGCTTTGATGAACAGTAACACTTCCGATGCCGTTTACAACCAAATTCATCTCCGCAACTTGGAGGCGAAGAGATATATAAAAATGATCGAAAATGACCGATATTAGTACCGAATCCATAGTTTTTAGAGTCGGTGAAATGAACAGTAACACTTCCGATGCACTTTAAATCCAAATGCATCCCCGCAACTTGGAGGCGTATATATATATATGATACAAAATGATCGATACTAGTGTTGAATTCATGGTTTTTGGGGTCCTGAGATGAACAGTGACACTTCCGATGACATTTAAATCCAAATTCAGCACCGCAACTTGTGGCGGGAGAATATGTGGGTATATAAAATGGTCGAAAATTGTCGATATCAGTGTCGAATCCATACTTTTCTGGGTGGCTGAGATGAACAGTGACACTTCCGATGCCGTTTAAATCCACATTCAGCCCCCATTATTACTCCTAAAGGGAGAGGATGACATGTAATAGTAAGTGAAAATGACTGATACTTGTGTCAAACTGGTGACAGTTTTGATCCTCCTTATACCGAAAATGTAACTATTCTCTCCGTGTGAAGAACGGGTATTCTGCTAGTCTTTAAGAAAAACGAACGGAAGTTTCACATGTTAAATTCTTTAATATATTTGTCGCTGCTCAAATTTACGCACTTATGCGGTGCATGTGTGTATATGTAAAGAAAATTCTTTCTCTTTTTGAGTTCTTCGAAAAGTATAAAAATAATAAAGAGGTATTTTTTATCAGAAAACTAAAAAGTAAAATTAAAAGATGTTGCTTTAACTATTTTTCCTGCTAGCGAAATACGTTGTATGTACAGATGCTGCAGACACGTTACAGCAAATAAGATTAGCATCAGGCGAAGAAATAGTTTTTAAATTACATTATCCGGGTTTTGCCAATATTTCCGAACAAAAGATTTTCTTCTAATGGGTTCAAAATTTACAAAAATTTACACAGCACAAGGAAGATACGTGTATCCATAAAATAGATATTTGATTTTAACATACTGGTGTTAACTAACATGATTCTGGCCCTGTTATTTTAACACTTCCCTGCCATGAAACGGTAACTTTATAAGATTACTTAGGATAATTTAAATGCGTCTATATTATTTAATCTAACTTCGATTATATTTCAGAATTTTTTGTAGCCATAACTCCATTTTATCACGGTGCTAACTTTAAAGGAATGGTGTAGATATATTTATTGCCATTAAATTTCCCTATTCTAATACAAGAACATAACTACTCAATGATCTTAACTGTAAAGCAGTAAATATAAAATAGTGTAGTTTTCATTTTACGTATTTATTTATTTTTGTTTTAGGAATTTGTCTTTGGATTCTCGTATCTCCATTCGAAAGAAACGAATTTCTTAACTAATTATGTAATTAATTCTTAGAATGAAATAGGTTGTATTATGTAATTCGTGTATAAGTGCAGAACAGATAGTGATAATAATAATCTTAGTAGTACAAATGTAGCTGTTACTGTTGGAATTAGATACGTTCGTAATATTATTGCCAACTAGTTGCTGCATAGTCCCAATTTCGTGTGGTGGTGGCGAATTTCAGAACTAAAGCAAGTGAATGAAAAAGGTACAAGTCCTAAATGGCAGAAGTCCTAAAAGGCACAAGTCCTAAAAATCATATCGCGGCAGAAGTCCTAAACGGCAGAAGTCTTAAAAGGCAGAAATCCTAAACGGCAGAAGTCCTAAACTGCAGAAGTCCTAAAGTGCAGAAGTCATAAACTGCAGAAGTCCTAAAGTGCAGTAGTCCTAAAGTGCAGAAGTCCTAAAATTTAGGTCTAGTGCCCATATTTTTAGGACTTCTGCCTTTTAGGACTTCTGCACTTTAGGACTTCTGGATGTCACCCCTCGTAGCACTGGCGCAAATCCGGGGGGTCGAGGGGGACATGTCCCAGCAATCTCGGACATTGGGGAGACCCACCCTCTCAATAATCTGACTTAAGTGCTTTTTGGGATAAGTGTGATGATTTGTGTTTGACTGTCACAAAGGAATGTAAGATGAAATTGGTTTCTCTTGGCTTTTCCATTTTTTAAAAAGAATTGTATTCGGTGGTATTTCAAACTGAACTTCTTGCTGTAGTGCATTTAGTAGTCTCATCAATATGTATTAATTTCACTTGGGCACAAATTGCAATTAATGCCAGAGGAGGATATGACCCTCTCCTCATGCTGGAAAGTTGTCTTAGCTGTAGGTATCGGCACAAATTCCGGGGAAATGGGGAGACATGTCCCACCCAACATTGGAACTGGAAGTTCTCCCAATAATCCGATTTGAAAAGTGCTTTTTGCTGATAAGTGTGATGATCTGTGTCCCACAGCCACAAAGGAAAGTGAGATGGAATTGGTTTCTCTTGGTTTTCCATTTTTGATGAAAGTGAAGGCGTGTGACTGTGCGTGACGTAACCTGATATTAAATCTTATCTCCTCTTATCATCTAGGCCCTAGCACACGAAGAGTATATAGATTATCCAAAGTCAGTAGAACCCATCTGATTCAGTAAATGCGCATTTAATCTATTTGTAGTATCAACCTAGGCATCTACTCATGCTTCGTAAGCTAACTAACTCTATGGCCTATGAACCCAAAGGTTCAATGCCGCTTGCAAAAAGGTTTCCACTGACTGCTATCCTTAGCCAACTGGATCCAGTCTACACTTTATATTTATATTTTTCTGCGAGATCCATCTTAATATTGTCTTCCCATCTGCGACTAGGTCTGGCTATATGTCCTGCCCACCTAAGCCTCCTTGACTTCATGGCCCTTACAATGTTTGGTAAGCCGCTTAATTTATGTAGTTCCTCGTTATGAAGTTTCCGCCATTCCTCATTCCCGTTCCTCTTAGGAGCTAATATTCGTCGGAGCACCTTGTTCTCAAATACTTTCATCTATGTTCTTCCCTCACAGTACGCGACCATGTTTCCAAACCATACAGAACAACAGGCATGATTATCGTTTTATATATTTTAAGCTTCAAATTTCTCGACAGAATTCGCGGCCACAAGAGATTTTGAACTGAATAATAACACGAATTCCCTGTTTTTAGTCGACATTTAATTTCTTCGTCAATATGATTTTCGTGTGTTAATATTTATCCTAGATATTTGAAAGTATTCACTTTATCAAAAGTACTATTTAATATTCTAACGCATTCATAATTTGCCTTATTACGGTCCCGACGCATTTCCATGTATTTAGTTTTCTCTGCATCTACTTCTAAACCCATGTCCCGGCAAGCGTTTAATAAGACCTCTGCATTTCTTCGATTGTTCTCCTTTTATCCCCTATTAAATTTACATCATCAGCGTACCCATATCCTGGTGAAGACCGTTCAGCTCTAGGTCCTGGTTGCTATCTTTGATTTTCTTTACAACGTATTCCAGAACAAAGTTAAATAATAATGTCGACAACGCATCTCCTTGTTTCAGGCCATTCTCGACGTGAAAGCTTGTGGGCAAAAATTTTCCTGCCCGGAATTTACTTGTGATTCATTTAAATATGCCTTCATTGATCCAATTAGCTTTTTCGGTATTACAAATTCTGTAAGAACATTGTACAATGTTTCTCTCGTAACCGAGTCATAAGCCTTTCTAAAATCAATAAGTAGTTGATGTACCGGGCTACTGTATTCCCACTTGTTTTCAAGTATGTGGCGAATAGTAAATATTTGGTCGATAGTTGATCGATATCGTCTAAATCCACACTGATAATCTCCAATAATTTCATCTGCTTATAGGGTCAATCTTGCTAATTGAATGTTTGATATAATTTTATAGGATGTTGACAAAAGAGAAATGCCTCGATAATTATTACAGTCAGTTTTGTCGCCTTTCTTGTGGATTGGAACAATGATTGATTGTTTCCATTTTTGTAGCAATTCTTCCTTGTTGTAGATAAGCAGAATGAGTTTGTGTATCTTGTTCCACAATCTTTCGCCTTCAGCTAAAATTAACTCCGGCGGAATTTCGTTTACACTCGGAGATTTGTGTTTCTTTAATTTCTTTATAGCAATTTCTACTTCTATTCGGTTGGGTTCTGGAATATACGGTTCTGTGGTGTGTATCTCCCTTTCTTCACGCACATTAGTTTTTGGCTGCGTGTTAAGCAACTTGTCAAAGAAATCTTTCCACCTATTTAAAATGCTATCTGTTTCAGTGAGAACTGTTCCATGAGCTTTCTTTAATATAAGCACGAGGTTTATAGCCTTTCTTAAATTCGTTGATCCCTTTATACATGTGTCGAATGTTTTTATTTTTACTATTATCTTCAACTTCTTAAATTTTAGCTTTCAAAAAATCGCATTTCTTTGTTCTAAAAGTTTTGGAAGTTTCCCGCCTAATGTCTACGAAATTTTGTGTAGTTATTTCATTCGGATTTTGTAGCCAACGTAATTTTGCCTGTTTTCTTTTCTCTGCTAGTTTGAACCATGGTTTGTTCCTACGTATTCCCGCGTGTCCCAATTTTTCTTTTGATAGAGGATGCTTCGTAAGCAAAGAAAAGAATTCATTTGCTGGAATATTTTTCTTCATAATGTTAATGTTACATCTGTTAACTAAAGAGTATATGACATGCATCGGATTTCTGTACCGATTTCTGTAATGTTTTTGAGATTATCATCATTTTGCTCAAAGAGTATTGTTGCGTCATACATAATTGATATTCTTTCTTCATAGTGTGGAGAAGTCATTGTTCATGTAATTACATAATTATGAAACAATTTTAACGTGGATCTTTGTAGATGCCTAATTAGAAACATACTAATTATAAATATGAATGTGTTCAGATTTCAGAGTGTGTTTACGGCAGTGATTTGTAATACTGGTATGTACTACTACTTTATCTACATTGCCTAATATATGATATACCAGGGATGCAGAAAAGCAGCAAAATTTTACTAGCCCAAGAAAAAAGCTACTGGCCCACAGCCCACAACAGAAATAACTTACCTTCGGTATTATATTAAATACTCACCCGCACCCATAAACCACTCGCCCCGGGATTTTAGTATTTTGTTTCGGGGGCTATGCCCAACACAGGAAAGGAAGTAGGCAATTGCCCACCTGAGTTCGAGAATTAAATATATTTTAATTTATGCATAAATTGAAGTTATAATGGCGAGAATTGGAGACCGATAAATCCTATATGCTATACAAAAATTTAGGAGTGAATCTAACCCTTTATTGTATTCACACAAGAAAAGGAAGCACCCTCTTTCCGGGCTAATTATTCCTTGTTTTGGTTTTCTTTAATTCAAACATTTCTTTCTCTTAAAAATATCTAAACAATATAATTTTTCCTTTGTAATAATAAGTAAAGTCCTGTCATGTTGACATCCGCGCATGTTAGTGTGGTGGAACACCAATTTCGATTATCAAGTCCTCTTAGTTTTAGTGTGACTGATGACTGCCGACCTGAATCACAACTGACAACGGTCGATAAAGTATGATAAGCGAAATAAAAGATAGTAACGTCAAGAAAAATAAACAGAAAATTAGAATGGACGAAAGAAATAAAAAAGGGAGTAGTTCTTACATAAAATGAAATTTCACAAATACAGTATTATTTCTGAACAAAGAGCATAAGAAAATGGAGAGTCAATGACATTCTTAGAAATGGTAAGAAGGATTATTGTCGTACAATGCGAAAAACTAACAAATTTATTTCGGGGGAGCTTGAGACCGATAGCCTCCTAAATATGCCACTGAAGACAATATTGGAACGCTCTTACCCCCCCCCCAATGTTGAAGAAAGATTTGCGCCGATAATTCGTAGTATTCGAATTCGAATTCGACTCGTTTTTACAGTATTCGAATACGTACACGATTCGCTAAAGAATTCGATTTCCCATCACTATCTCTGAGCCTGGCTGTGTTTGCGAGTATATTGTTTGCTTTTCTTTCCTTGGGGTAAGGATTAAGAGGCATCCTTGCACACTTTGGGAGAGTGGGACGGAGTAACATAAAATGATCGAAAGACGACCGATGATAATATAGATCAATGGTGTATACTGGTTTAATGGCATGTTCTACGACTGACCTTGTATTTTATTATTATTATTAATAATAATAACAGAAAATAATAACAATAATAATAATAATAATAATAATAATAATAATAATAATAATAATAATAATAATAAAAAATTGCATATCAATGAACAAAAACACGATGTTTTTTGAACTATTGTTTTGAGGTCATTAATGTTTTCCACCGTAAATGAAATTCCACCATATATTTACGCAGCTCTCGTGGATTACAATCTTAAAATGTTAATTTTTAATATTCTAACTTTCATCAAAATTCGCCTCTGTTACTGATGTTGGTTGTCATTCCTTAACAGTCATCGCAAAAGTTCTGAGTATAGTAACGTAATGTAAAAATGCAGACAGTCATTATGATTGTTATGTTTATTATCGCTACCTAAACTGAAAATTTTTGCATTAACAAAAATTCTTGGGCCCTTTCGTTGCGGAGACCTTTTGACCCGGGCCATTTTGATGAGGGACGTTTTGATTCGGTCCTTTTGACTCGGGCCCTTTTGTTGTGGGGACAATTTGACCTAGGCTCTCTTGACGCAGAGCCGTTTGACTCTTCCCCTCTTGTAGCGGGCTAATTTTTGACAAAGGCCCGTTTGACGCAGGTCCTTTTGACTTGGGTCATTTTATCGTGGAACGCGTTAGACCGGGCTCTTTTTATGAGGTTCATTTTGATTCGGTTCCTTTCGACTCGGGTCCATATTACCCGGGGCCGTTTGACTCGGACTCTCTTGACGTAGGGCCTTTTTATTTGGGTCATTTTGTTGAGCGCCCCTTTAGCCCGGGATCTTTTTATAATGGGCATTTTGATTCGGCCCCTTTTCATGAAGGGCGTTTTGATTCGGGACTTAGACTCGCGTCCTTTTCTTGCGGAGACCATTTGACCCTTCCCTTTGACGCTGGTCCGTTTGACACAAGGGCCGCGGTGGTTCAGTGGTAGAGCATTCACCTATGCTGCTTGGTGTCCCCCGTTCGATCCCAGCCCCCGCCAATTGACCTTTGTGGTGAACAAACACCGTGTGTGTGGGTTTTCACCCGGGCTCGTTTGACGCAGGGCCTTGGGTCATTTTGTCGTGGGACCCGTTTGAACCGGGCTCTTTTAATGAGGGGCATTTAGATAAGTCCCCTATCGACTCGGGCCCTTTTAACCGGGAAGCTTGACACACGGCCGTTTGTCTTAGGCCCTTTTGTAGCTGACCCCTTTTTCACCCTGTCCCGTTTGACGCAGGGCCTTTTGACTTGGGTCATTTTGTAGTGGGACCCTTTTGACATGGGCTCCAATTATGAGGGGCGTTTTTTCGGCCCCTTTTGACCCGGGCCCTTTTGATGAGTCGCGTTTCGATTTGGGACTTTTGACTCGCATCCTTTGGTTGCGGAGACCTTTTAACCCGGGCCCTTTTCACGCGGGGCCGTTTGTCTCAGGGGCCACGGTGGCTCAGTAGTACAGCGTTTGCCTCTAGTGCTTGGGGTCCCGGGTTCGATCCCAGCCCACACCAACTAAACTTTGTGGTAGACAAACACCGTGTGAGTGGGTTTTCTTAGTGTTCTCTCGTTTCCTGCCACTTTCTTCATTCCACCATTTCATTTATTACTCATCATCACCGTCTCCCTTACCCTAACCGGCATAACCTGTTTGACATAAAACTCAAAGTATTTTCTATATCCGTCGTGTCTCCCCCCACCTTTATGATGTTGCTTAGTTACTGTATTATATTGTTCTATACACGGAATAAATACTTCTGCGCTTTATATAATAATGAGAACCTTATTTACATTTATTACGGTCCCTGTTTTACGACAGCGAAACATGTTCACGTTCAGCGTAATCAGTTTCCATTCCCATGTGATTACAGTGAGGCGAATGAAATAATTCATGCTCAAATTTAGAACTTAGAAAAGTGTCCTTCGAATATGTCGTAGTGAATTCCTGAAGAGTGAAAAGCGCTAGTAGCAGTAATTAGCGTAGCCTATAGTTCCTTAGTGAACTACATAAATCTTACAGATGTTGTATCTTTCTTTTTCTTCTCTCTAAATCATGTGTGGAGATTAATGTTTCCAGAAATAAGCTAGAGTGGCAATTTTAAAAAAGTAAGATGATCTACGCTATCCGTGACAGATGTTGTGGCGTTTAACTTAACATATAAGGCAATAAATTGAAAAACAGAGATGACAGTGCACTGATGCTTGTAATTTGTGACTTTACTCTCTATATCTACATTATTTCCCTAGTCAAAATAATAATTCTTCAAAATTAATCACAAATTCGTATGCAACCATCAATTCCTCAGAGAACTGCGTGGTCACGTAACCGTCACGGCGATGTAAAGGCACTTTTGGCGACGAGGATACAATAAGAAAAAAAATGCAGTTGTCAAAAAACGTTGTTTTATGCTCTATCGAGTTTTCAAAAAGCACTCCTCAATTGCTTGTACACTTTTTTGTTACAATCATATTTCTTGCTTTGTCGTACGTTTGACCACGGAGGTTACCCACGGGTAGTTCAAGTCGTAAAAGAGAGTCCAATATCGATGTGACTATTATTTCACTCGTTTCGGAGGGTGCTAGGTAGAGGCCTAGAGACGTTAATTAAGCTCCAGAGTTTCTCTGTCAACCCAAATCATACAAATACTTTGTTGTCCGCCCCCACTGGCATCTCTTTTGCCGTCACAGATCACAGAAAAAAAAGAACGGAATGCTGGACTTGATTTCACTGCAAATCACCTTTATCACCTCATGAGAAAAAATTCTAGGATTTCATTTTGTATTTCTGGATAACACATTTTCTCACGACACTCCAGTACCCACTCTCCAAATTCGGGAATATCATAGCTTTGTGTTTTTAATAGTTGCATTAGGTTTCCTTCTCCATTTTTTTGTCCTGTGAGTGCCAGTCCTTGCCTTATCAGATATTTTATAGAGCTTACCAATAAACATTTCCAGACAGAATTCTGAGACTCGGCCTTGGCTGAAGAAAGTTAGCTCTCGATAGGGTTTCTCATTTATGAGTAGCTAAGTATTGTCTTAGCATAAGACTTAGACATGACATGGGTTTTAAACTTTTGACTTGTGTGATTCCAGTTTTTAAACGCAACTGATATAAAAGGTTTTGGCTAAATTTTCGGGGGGAAATAACGATGACAGTAAAAGCAAAACACACCATAACTATACCTACTAGGAATAACATGAAGACACTTCAAGTCACTATACCATGATGATTGAAAGGTCCGAGATCCTCTTTGCACAGATTGCATAGGAAAGCTTGGCAATTCCACAGCTGGTTAGCAAGGTTTTTTATTATTATTATGTTCAGAGCGATTTACAGTTTCATTCTTTTTCTCTGTAGATAAATACTCGCTAAAGCTCGCTGGGGGCTCCGCCCCCAGGCCCCCGGTCAGGCCTTTGCCATGAGGTGTCATGTTCTAGAAAACTATTCCTTCAGGAATTCACTTCCCTTTACAGCAGACACCTGTTACCAACTCGTACTTCAATTCAACCGGTATTATTCCTTCCATGTAACTTTGAAAAGCAAACACACAATTTATTAGAAAGAACTCTATTACTACTACTACTCTGGCAATCATGTGCATGGCTTATTATGTACACTTTGCGCACACCTATACATGTTAGAGACAATAACAGAATTTATTTTCTCAAACATAAACAGCGGACACCGTCTTCCAATAGCCTACCTATTAAACCTTGCATTTTGCGAAAACACTCACTGTTTACAAATGTGATTTTTGCAACCTTTCAAATATTTATTCGTAACATTTTTTAATATTATGTTTTGCAGTGTAATTTAGTACAATGTATTATAATAGTGTCCTTGTAGTTAATTGTACATGTTACCTGCAGGAAAAGTAATTCATATCTGTGATATAAGGGTGGGAAAATATTTCAGTCTTCCTGCACATTTAGTCTTCTATTTACAATGAAGACTACAATTTACTAGATAATTTACAAATATGAATATTGTTGGAGATTGTTTAAATCTTTTTCATAGCATTTGAGTGAACACTACTTTTGTACTATAATGTAGTACAGTGGATTATAATGGAAACCTTGGGCATAGTTGTACATATTACCTCAACAAGATTTCTTGAAAAGTTTCATATATACTGCACAAATTCTTGCAGTCTCCCTGTATATTTATTCATGTATTTTCACTGAAGATACAATTAGTAGGTGATTTATAAATATGATTATAGTTGGAGGCTTTTTAAACATTTGTTGGTAACATTTGAGAGAACATTACTTTTGCACTGTAATATAGAAAAGTCCCTTATAATGGAACCCTTCGGCATAGTAGTACATATTACCTGCAGCAAGACTTTTTGAAATATTTCATATTTACTGGACAATTTCTTGCAGTCTACCTGTATCTCTCGTCTTGTATTTTTATGAAGACTAAATTTGTTCGTAATTTACAAATATGAATTTTGTTAAGGCTTTTTAAACATTAGTTCATAACATTTGATTGAACACCAGTTTTTGCACAATAACGTAGTACACTGTATTACAATGCTGTCCTTTGGTACAAAAGTAATTATTGGGCAGCAAGACTTGTTGAAACGATTATTTATACTGGACAATTGCATACAGTCTTCCTGTATTTTTACTCATATATTTTCAATGAAGACGATTATTTACTAGGTAATTTAGAATATGAATATTATTGGAGGCTTTTAAAAAAATTTGTTTATAGCAACTTAAACAACACCACTTTCTACATTGTAGTAGAACATTGTATTAGAATCGTGTCCCTGTAATTTTTTATTACAATCAAATAACAAGAAATCATTTCCTTAATCATCCTAAAAAACACATATATAACACGATTACAATTCCGATTTTAGAGGTGTAATTCCATGGACGCGGGCCCGCTACGTACCAGTACTATGTGAATAGTAAGTAGGAAGACCAAAATCTAACGAATTGAGTAGTGTAGGGGAAAGACGTGAGCCTACTGTGCAAAAGATCTGGGTTCGAATCCCAACGAGTTTTTCTCTCACTTTTTCTTTCTTTGAAAGTTAATTTTTATAGCATAGGAGATTGAAAATAAGCTTGCCTTTATTATATACGGCATTTCATTCCAACCGGACCCGCAACTAAAACTATTAAATCGAAAGCAGCACTTTTCCACGTATCTTATATATGAGCGTGTGTGCGCAGTAGCGTACGCAGGAATTTATTTCGGGAGGGGCCAAACTCAATATCAGTGTATTTTATATTGAAATTCCTAAACTTGTACCAAAAATTAGGCTAAATTTACTCAAAAGTTGAAATTTCGGGGGTGGTCCGGACCCCCAGGACCCACCCCCTGCGTACGTCCCTGTGTGTGTGTGTATTTCCTTAAAATTAATATTTTATACTTTCCATTTGTGGTATTCACTTCAAATTTGGTATACGCATATATCTTAGCGAGGAACATAAAAGGGGAGAGAGATATTTTGCAATCGTTTCCGGTTTCAAGCAGACACTGTTGTCGCGAGACAAAATGTATTGTTGTCTTGTATGGACACTATATCGTGAAAATGATGCCCAATGTTTCTTTCAGACTCTTTTTGGGGGACACTGCCTCCTCAGAGCGCCCCTGGCGAGATCAAAATAATACGTTTATAATACAATAACAAATAGAATGTTATCAGCAGTGCCCCCGGGGTAATACTCCCCTCCCCCGAACATTGCTTCCGATAGAGACACTGGTGATGCTCCATTTCCAAAGCTACATATGTTTGATTTTAAATACTTCAGTATCGTTTCGAAACTTTACACGAACATACTGCCTAGCTTCGAGACCATCTCAACAGTTAGCGTATAAATATATCCTTTCCGTCTATGTCTGTAATAACGAAAATATTTTGTTCACGCAATGCCAACAGAAACTATTTTGATAAAACGAAGCAACGTGATGAGAAAAAAACGTAAGATAAAACAAGGTCCGGCGGGGAATCGAACCCAGACCTGCTACTCAGAAAGCAGACACTTTACCGCGGAGCTAACTAACAACGTTGAATTTTGTTTGTTTTATTCTCCTCAATATACCACATAACAGTCCAAATGAAGGCAATTCAAAAAAATGGCAATTTTGCATTCAAGATGGAGACTTCTCGAATGATTTGTTTCTTCACTTAAACTGAACTACGTTCTTAATAACATAGCGAAACCTGGCTTACCTACCAAGAGCACAACTTACAATTTTCATGGTTACAAATTTTTGAGCCGCCATTTTGAATCGAAGATGGCGACTTTTCCAACATTTCGGATTTTTCCCCTCACATGCGTGGTAATCTGCACACTTAAACGCAATTTCGTGATTCCACCATATCTACAAGTTGTGTAGAATTAGACGCCCCCTTATAACATTCCTAGCATTTTCTTACACCGAACATGACTATTTCTTTCAAGTTTAAGGGCGGATTCGCAAACTACGCATCAGAATAAACATCACCTCGAAATTTCAACGTCCTACATATAGCCATTACAAATTTCACACTTTTTCGATTTGCGCCGCGAAACGAAAACGAATTTTAATGCTCTTTTTTCTATCATAAACTATGTTCCTAGCTTCACTGCCTAACAAAATATGACGTTTCTATGGTGTGCGGAACTACTCTAAAAACCAGCATTTAGAAACGACGTAAAGTTTCGACACTTCATTTACATGGAAAATGTCGCCTTTTTCGTGATATCGGAATTTTCCCATTACTCACATCCCATGACGAACAAGTATGCAAAATTTGGTGTTTGTATGTTTTGTGGAAGTATGCAAACAATTAAGTGTGTTTCCGATTATAGAGGTATATAATTCCATGGACGCGGGCCCGCTACGTACCAGTACTATGTGAATAGTAAGTAGGAAGACCAAAATCTAAGGAATTGAGTAGTGTAGGGGAACGACGTGAGCCTACTGTGCAAAAGATCTGGGTTCGAATCCCAACGAGTTTTTCTCTCACTTTTTCTTTCTTTGAAAGTTAATTTTTATAGCATAGGAGATTGAAAATAAGCTTGCCTTTATTATATACGGCATTTCATTCCAACCGGACCCGCAACTAAAACTATTAAATCGAAAGCAGCACTTTTCCACGTATCTTATATATGAGCGTGTGTGCGCAGAAGCGTACGCAGGTATTTATTTCGGGAGGGGCCAAACTCAATATCAGTGTATTTTATATTGAAATTCCTAAACTTGTACCAAAAATTAGGCTAAATTTACTCAAAAGTTGAAATTTCGGGGGTGGTCCGGACCCCCAGGACCCACCCCCTGCGTACGTCCCTGTGTGTGTGTGTATTTCCTTAAAATTAATATTTTATACTTTCCATTTGTGGTATTCACTTCAAATTTGGTATACGCATATATCTTAGCGAGGAACATAAAAGGGGAGAGAGATATTTTGCAATCGTTTCCGGTTTCAAGCAGACACTGTTGTCGCGAGACAAAATGTATTGTTGTCTTGTATGGACACTATATCGTGAAAATGATGCCCAATGTTTCTTTCAGACTCTTTTTGGGGGACACTGCCTCCTCAGAGCGCCCCTGGCGAGATCAAAATAATACGTTTATAATACAATAACAAATAGAATGTTATCAGCAGTGCCCCCGGGGTAATACTCCCCTCCCCCGAACATTGCTTCCGATAGAGACACTGGTGATGCTCCATTTCCAAAGCTACATATGTTTGATTTTAAATACTTCAGTATCGTTTCGAAACTTTACACGAACATACTGCCTAGCTTCGAGACCATCTCAACAGTTAGCGTATAAATATATCCTTTCCGTCTATGTCTGTAATAACGAAAATATTTTGTTCACGCAATGCCAACAGAAACTATTTTGATAAAACGAAGCAACGTGATGAGAAAAAAACGTAAGATAAAACAAGGTCCGGCGGGGAATCGAACCCAGACCTGCTACTCAGAAAGCAGACACTTTACCGCGGAGCTAACTAACAACGTTGAATTTTGTTTGTTTTATTCTCCTCAATATACCACATAACAGTCCAAATGAAGGCAATTCAAAAATATGGCAATTTTGCATTCAAGATGGAGACTTCTCGAATGATTTGTTTCTTCACTTAAACTGAACTACGTTCTTAATAACATAGCGAAACCTGGCTTACCTACCAAGAGCACAACTTACAATTTTCATGGTTACAAATTTTTGAGCCGCCATTTTGAATCGAAGATGGCGACTTTTCCAACATTTCGGATTTTTCCCCTCACATGCGTGGTAATCTGCACACTTAAACGCAATTTCGTGATTCCACCATATCTACAAGTTGTGTAGAATTAGACGCCCCCTTATAACATTCCTAGCATTTTCTTACACCGAGCATGACTATTTCTTTCAAGTTTAAGGGCGGATTCGCAAACTACGCATCAGAATAAACATCACCTCGAAATTTCAACGTCCTACATATAGCCATTACAAATTTCACACTTTTTCGATTTGCGCCGCGAAACGAAAACGAATTTTAATGCTCTTTTTTCTATCATAAACTATGTTCCTAGCTTCACTGCCTAACAAAATATGACGTTTCTATGGTGTGCGGAACTACTCTAAAAACCAGCATTTCGAAACGACGAAAAATTTCGACACTTCATTTACATGGAAAATGTCGCCTTTTTCGTGATATCGGAATTTTCCCATTACTCCCATCCCATGACGAACAAGTATGCAAAATTTGGTGTTTGTATGTTTTGTGGAAGTATGCAAACAATTAAGTGTGTTTCCGATTATAGAGGTATATAAATAATTCCATGGACGCGGGCCCGCTACGTACCAGTACTATGTGAATAGTAAGTAGGAAGACCAAAATCTAAGGAATTGAGTAGTGTAGGGGAACGACGTGAGCCTACTGTGCAAAAGATCTGGGTTCGAATCCCAACGACTTTTTCTCTCACTTTTTCTTTCTTTGAAAGTTAATTTTTATAGCATAGGAGATTGAAAATAAGCTTGCCTTTATTATATACGGCATTTCATTCCAACCGGACCCGCAACTAAAACTATTAAATCGAAAGCAGCACTTTTCCACGTATCTTATATATGAGCGTGTGTGCGCAGTAGCGTACGCAGGAATTTATTTCGGGAGGGGCCAAACTCAATATCAGTGTATTTTATATTGAAATTCCTAAACTTGTACCAAAAATTAGGCTAAATTTACTCAAAAGTTGAAATTTCGGGGGTGGTCCGGACCCCCAGGACCCACCCCCTGCGTACGTCCCTGTGTGTGTGTGTATTTCCTTAAAATTAATATTTTATACTTTCCATTTGTGGTATTCACTTCAAATTTGGTATACGCATATATCTTAGCGAGGAACATAAAAGGGGAGAGAGATATTTTGCAATCGTTTCCGGTTTCAAGCAGACACTGTTGTCGCGAGACAAAATGTATTGTTGTCTTGTATGGACACTATATCGTGAAAATGATGCCCAATGTTTCTTTCAGACTCTTTTTGGGGGACACTGCCTCCTCAGAGCGCCCCTGGCGAGATCAAAATAATAAGTTTATAATACAATAACAAATAGAATGTTATCAGCAGTGCCCCCGGGGTAATACTCCCCTCCCCCGAACATTGCTTCCGATAGAGACACTGGTGATGCTCCATTTCCAAAGCTACATATGTTTGATTTTAAATACTTCAGTATCGTTTCGAAACTTTACACGAACATACTGCCTAGCTTCGAGACCATCTCAACAGTTAGCGTATAAATATATCCTTTCCGTCTATGTCTGTAATAACGAAAATATTTTGTTCACGCAATGCCAACAGAAACTATTTTGATAAAACGAAGCAACGTGATGAGAAAAAAACGTAAGATAAAACAAGGTCCGGCGGGGAATCGAACCCAGACCTGCTACTCAGAAAGCAGACACTTTACCGCGGAGCTAACTAACAACGTTGAATTTTGTTTGTTTTATTCTCCTCAATATACCACATAACAGTCCAAATGAAGGCAATTCAAAAATATGGCAATTTTGCATTCAAGATGGAGACTTCTCGAATGATTTGTTTCTTCACTTAAACTGAACTACGTTCTTAATAACATAGCGAAACCTGGCTTACCTACCAAGAGCACAACTTACAATTTTCATGGTTACAAATTTTTGAGCCGCCATTTTGAATCGAAGATGGCGACTTTTCCAACATTTCGGATTTTTCCCCTCACATGCGTGGTAATCTGCACACTTAAACGCAATTTCGTGATTCCACCATATCTACAAGTTGTGTAGAATTAGACGCCCCCTTATAACATTCCTAGCATTTTCTTACACCAAACATGACTATTTCTTTCAATTTTAAGGGCGGATTCGCAAACTACGCATCAGAATAAACATCACCTCGAAATTTAAACGTCCTACATATAGCCATTACAAATTTCACACTTTTTCGATTTGCGCCGCGAAACGAAAACGAATTTTAATGCTCTTTTTTCTATCATAAACTATGTTCCTAGCTTCACTGCCTAACAAAATATGACGTTTCTATGGTGTGCGGAACTACTCTAAAAACCAGCATTTCGAAACGACGAAAAATTTCGACACTTCATTTACATGGAAAATGTCGCCTTTTTCGTGATATCGGAATTTTCCCATTACTCACATCCCATGACGAACAAGTATGCAAAATTTGGTGTTTGTATGTTTTGTGGAAGTATGCAAACAATTAAGTGTGTTTCCGATTATAGAGGTATATAATTCCATGGACGCGGGCCCGCTACGTACCAGTACTATGTGAATAGTAAGTAGGAAAACCAAAATCTAAGGAATTGAGTAGTGTAGGGGAAAGACGTGAGCCTACTGTGCAAAAGATCTGGGTTCGAATCCCAACGAGTTTTTCTCTCACTTTTTCTTTCTTTGAAAGTTAATTTTTATAGCATAGGAGATTGAAAATAAGCTTGCCTTTATTATATACGGCATTTCATTCCAACCGGACCCGCAACTAAAACTATTAAATCGAAAGCAGCACTTTTCCACGTATCTTATATATGAGCGTGTGTGCGCAGTAGCGTACGCAGGAATTTATTTCGGGAGGGGCCAAACTCAATATCAGTGTATTTTATATTGAAATTCCTAAACTTGTACCAAAAATTAGGCTAAATTTACTCAAAAGTTGAAATTTCGGGGGTGGTCCGGACCCCCAGGACCCACCCCCTGCGTACGTCCCTGTGTGTGTGTGTATTTCCTTAAAATTAATATTTTATACTTTCCATTTGTGGTATTCACTTCAAATTTGGTATACGCATATATCTTAGCGAGGAACATAAAAGGGGAGAGAGATATTTTGCAATCGTTTCCGGTTTCAAGCAGACACTGTTGTCGCGAGACAAAATGTATTGTTGTCTTGTATGGACACTATATCGTGAAAATGATGCCCAATGTTTCTTTCAGACTCTTTTTGGGGGACACTGCCTCCTCAGAGCGCCCCTGGCGAGATCAAAATAATACGTTTATAATACAATAACAAATAGAATGTTATCAGCAGTGCCCCCGGGGTAATACTCCCCTCCCCCGAACATTGCTTCCGATAGAGACACTGGTGATGCTCCATTTCCAAAGCTACATATGTTTGATTTTAAATACTTCAGTATCGTTTCGAAACTTTACACGAACATACTGCCTAGCTTCGAGACCATCTCAACAGTTAGCGTATAAATATATCCTTTCCGTCTATGTCTGTAATAACGAAAATATTTTGTTCACGCAATGCCAACAGAAACTATTTTGATAAAACGAAGCAACGTGATGAGAAAAAAACGTAAGATAAAACAAGGTCCGGCGGGGAATCGAACCCAGACCTGCTACTCAGAAAGCAGACACTTTACCGCGGAGCTAACTAACAACGTTGAATTTTGTTTGTTTTATTCTCCTCAATATACCACATAACAGTCCAAATGAAGGCAATTCAAAAATATGGCAATTTTGCATTCAAGATGGAGACTTCTCGAATGATTTGTTTCTTCACTTAAACTGAACTACGTTCTTAATAACATAGCGAAACCTGGCTTACCTACCAAGAGCACAACTTACAATTTTCATGGTTACAAATTTTTGAGCCGCCATTTTGAATCGAAGATGGCGACTTTTCCAACATTTCGGATTTTTCCCCTCACATGCGTGGTAATCTGCACACTTAAACGCAATTTCGTGATTCCACCATATCTACAAGTTGTGTAGAATTAGACGCCCCCTTATAACATTCCTAGCATTTTCTTACACCGAGCATGACTATTTCTTTCAAGTTTAAGGGCGGATTCGCAAACTACGCATCAGAATAAACATCACCTCGAAATTTCAACGTCCTACATATAGCCATTACAAATTTCACACTTTTTCGATTTGCGCCGCGAAACGAAAACGAATTTTAATGCTCTTTTTTCTATCATAAACTATGTTCCTAGCTTCACTGCCTAACAAAATATGACGTTTCTATGGTGTGCGGAACTACTCTAAAAACCAGCATTTCGAAACGACGAAAAATTTCGACACTTCATTTACATGGAAAATGTCGCCTTTTTCGTGATATCGGAATTTTCCCATTACTCACATCCCATGACGAACAAGTATGCAAAATTTGGTGTTTGTATGTTTTGTGGAAGTATGCAAACAATTAAGTGTGTTTCCGATTATAGAGGTATATAATTCCATGGACGCGGGCCCGCTACGTACCAGTACTATGTGAATAGTAAGTAGGAAGACCAAAATCTAAGGAATTGAGTAGTGTAGGGTAACGACGTGAGCCTACTGTGCAAAAGATCTGGGTTCGAATCCCAACGAGTTTTTCTCTCACTTTTTTTTTCTTTGAAAGTTAATTTTTATAGCATAGGAGATTGAAAATAAGCTTGCCTTTATTATATACGGCATTTCATTCCAACCGGACCCGCAACTAAAACTATTAAATCGAAAGCAGCACTTTTCCACGTATCTTATATATGAGCGTGTGTGCGCAGTAGCGTACGCAGGAATTTATTTCGGGAGAGGCCAAACTCAATATCAGTGTATTTTATATTGAAATTCCTAAACTTGTACCAAAAATTAGGCTAAATTTACTCAAAAGTTGAAATTTCGGGGGTGGTCCGGACCCCCAGGACCCACCCCCTGCGTACGTCCCTGTGTGTGTGTGTATTTCCTTAAAATTAATATTTTATACTTTCCATTTGTGGTATTCACTTCAAATTTGGTATACGCATATATCTTAGCGAGGAACATAAAAGGGGAGAGAGATATTTTGCAATCGTTTCCGGTTTCAAGCAGACACTGTTGTCGCGAGACAAAATGTATTGTTGTCTTGTATGGACACTATATCGTGAAAATGATGCCCAATGTTTCTTTCAGACTCTTTTTGGGGGACACTGCCTCCTCAGAGCGCCCCTGGCGAGATCAAAATAATACGTTTATAATACAATAACAAATAGAATGTTATCAGCAGTGCCCCCGGGGTAATACTCCCCTCCCCCGAACATTGCTTCCGATAGAGACACTGGTGATGCTCCATTTCCAAAGCTACATATGTTTGATTTTAAATACTTCAGTATCGTTTCGAAACTTTACACGAACATACTGCCTAGCTTCGAGACCATCTCAACAGTTAGCGTATAAATATATCCTTTCCGTCTATGTCTGTAATAACGAAAATATTTTGTTCACGCAATGCCAACAGAAACTATTTTGATAAAACGAAGCAACGTGATGAGAAAAAAACGTAAGATAAAACAAGGTCCGGCGGGGAATCGAACCCAGACCTGCTACTCAGAAAGCAGACACTTTACCGCGGAGCTAACTAACAACGTTGAATTTTGTTTGTTTTATTCTCCTCAATATACCACATAACAGTCCAAATGAAGGCAATTCAAAAATATGGCAATTTTGCATTCAAGATGGAGACTTCTCGAATGATTTGTTTCTTCACTTAAACTGAACTACGTTCTTAATAACATAGCGAAACCTGGCTTACCTACCAAGAGCACAACTTACAATTTTCATGGTTACAAATTTTTGAGCCGCCATTTTGAATCGAAGATGGCGACTTTTCCAACATTTCGGATTTTTCCCCTCACATGCGTGGTAATCTGCACACTTAAACGCAATTTCGTGATTCCACCATATCTACAAGTTGTGTAGAATTAGACGCCCCCTTATAACATTCCTAGCATTTTCTTACACCGAGCATGACTATTTCTTTCAAGTTTAAGGGCGGATTCGCAAACTACGCATCAGAATAAACATCACCTCGAAATTTCAACGTCCTACATATAGCCATTACAAATTTCACACTTTTTCGATTTGCGCCGCGAAACGAAAACGAATTTTAATGCTCTTTTTTCTATCATAAACTATGTTCCTAGCTTCACTGCCTAACAAAATATGACGTTTCTATGGTGTGCGGAACTACTCTAAAAACCAGCATTTCGAAACGACGAAAAATTTCGACACTTCATTTACATGGAAAATGTCGCCTTTTTCGTGATATAGGAATTTTCCCATTACTCACATCCCATGACGAACAAGTATGCAAAATTTGGTGTTTGTATGTTTTGTGGAAGTATGCAAACAATTAAGTGTGTTTCCGATTATAGAGGTATATAATTCCATGGACGCGGGCCCGCTACGTACCAGTACTATGTGAATAGTAAGTAGGAAGACCAAAATCTAAGGAATTGAGTAGTGTAGGGTAACGACGTGAGCCTACTGTGCAAAAGATCTGGGTTCGAATCCCAACGAGTTTTTCTCTCACTTTTTTTTTCTTTGAAAGTTAATTTTTATAGCATAGGAGATTGAAAATAAGCTTGCCTTTATTATATACGGCATTTCATTCCAACCGGACCCGCAACTAAAACTATTAAATCGAAAGCAGCACTTTTCCACGTATCTTATATATGAGCGTGTGTGCGCAGTAGCGTACGCAGGAATTTATTTCGGGAGAGGCCAAACTCAATATCAGTGTATTTTATATTGAAATTCCTAAACTTGTACCAAAAATTAGGCTAAATTTACTCAAAAGTTGAAATTTCGGGGGTGGTCCGGACCCCCAGGACCCACCCCCTGCGTACGTCCCTGTGTGTGTGTGTATTTCCTTAAAATTAATATTTTATACTTTCCATTTGTGGTATTCACTTCAAATTTGGTATACGCATATATCTTAGCGAGGAACATAAAAGGGGAGAGAGATATTTTGCAATCGTTTCCGGTTTCAAGCAGACACTGTTGTCGCGAGACAAAATGTATTGTTGTCTTGTATGGACACTATATCGTGAAAATGATGCCCAATGTTTCTTTCAGACTCTTTTTGGGGGACACTGCCTCCTCAGAGCGCCCCTGGCGAGATCAAAATAATACGTTTATAATACAATAACAAATAGAATGTTATCAGCAGTGCCCCCGGGGTAATACTCCCCTCCCCCGAACATTGCTTCCGATAGAGACACTGGTGATGCTCCATTTCCAAAGCTACATATGTTTGATTTTAAATACTTCAGTATCGTTTCGAAACTTTACACGAACATACTGCCTAGCTTCGAGACCATCTCAACAGTTAGCGTATAAATATATCCTTTCCGTCTATGTCTGTAATAACGAAAATATTTTGTTCACGCAATGCCAACAGAAACTATTTTGATAAAACGAAGCAACGTGATGAGAAAAAAACGTAAGATAAAACAAGGTCCGGCGGGGAATCGAACCCAGACCTGCTACTCAGAAAGCAGACACTTTACCGCGGAGCTAACTAACAACGTTGAATTTTGTTTGTTTTATTCTCCTCAATATACCACATAACAGTCCAAATGAAGGCAATTCAAAAATATGGCAATTTTGCATTCAAGATGGAGACTTCTCGAATGATTTGTTTCTTCACTTAAACTGAACTACGTTCTTAATAACATAGCGAAACCTGGCTTACCTACCAAGAGCACAACTTACAATTTTCATGGTTACAAATTTTTGAGCCGCCATTTTGAATCGAAGATGGCGACTTTTCCAACATTTCGGATTTTTCCCTTCACATGCGTGGTAATCTGCACACTTAAACGCAATTTCGTGATTCCACCATATCTACAAGTTGTGTAGAATTAGACGCCCCTTTATAACATTCCTAGCATTTTCTTACACCGAGCATGACTATTTCTTTCAAGTTTAAGGGCGGATTCGCAAACTACGCATCAGAATAAACATCACCTCGAAATTTCAACGTCCTACATATAGCCATTACAAATTTCACACTTTTTCGATTTGCGCCGCGAAACGAAAACGAATTTTAATGCTCTTTTTTCTATCATAAACTATGTTCCTAGCTTCACTGCCTAACAAAATATGACGTTTCTATGGTGTGCGGAACTACTCTAAAAACCAGCATTTCGAAACGACGAAAAATTTCGACACTTCATTTACATGGAAAATGTCGCCTTTTTCGTGATATCGGAATTTTCCCATTACTCACATCCCATGACGAACAAGTATGCAAAATTTGGTGTTTGTATGTTTTGTGGAAGTATGCAAACAATTAAGTGTGTTTCCGATTATAGAGGTATATAAATAATTCCATGGACGCGGGCCCGCTACGTACCAGTACTATGTGAATAGTAAGTAGGAAGACCAAAATCTAAGGAATTGAGTAGTGTAGGGGAACGACGTGAGCCTACTGTGCAAAAGATCTGGGTTCGAATCCCAACGACTTTTTCTCTCACTTTTTCTTTCTTTGAAAGTTAATTTTTATAGCATAGGAGATTGAAAATAAGCTTGCCTTTATTATATACGGCATTTCATTCCAACCGGACCCGCAACTAAAACTATTAAATCGAAAGCAGCACTTTTCCACGTATCTTATATATGAGCGTGTGTGCGCAGTAGCGTACGCAGGAATTTATTTCGGGAGGGGCCAAACTCAATATCAGTGTATTTTATATTGAAATTCCTAAACTTGTACCAAAAATTAGGCTAAATTTACTCAAAAGTTGAAATTTCGGGGGTGGTCCGGACCCCCAGGACCCACCCCCTGCGTACGTCCCTGTGTGTGTGTGTATTTCCTTAAAATTAATATTTTATACTTTCCATTTGTGGTATTCACTTCAAATTTGGTATACGCATATATCTTAGCGAGGAACATAAAAGGGGAGAGAGATATTTTGCAATCGTTTCCGGTTTCAAGCAGACACTGTTGTCGCGAGACAAAATGTATTGTTGTCTTGTATGGACACTATATCGTGAAAATGATGCCCAATGTTTCTTTCAGACTCTTTTTGGGGGACACTGCCTCCTCAGAGCGCCCCTGGCGAGATCAAAATAATACGTTTATAATACAATAACAAATAGAATGTTATCAGCAGTGCCCCCGGGGTAATACTCCCCTCCCCCGAACATTGCTTCCGATAGAGACACTGGTGATGCTCCATTTCCAAAGCTACATATGTTTGATTTTAAATACTTCAGTATCGTTTCGAAACTTTACACGAACATACTGCCTAGCTTCGAGACCATCTCAACAGTTAGCGTATAAATATATCCTTTCCGTCTATGTCTGTAATAACGAAAATATTTTGTTCACGCAATGCCAACAGAAACTATTTTGATAAAACGAAGCAACGTGATGAGAAAAAAACGTAAGATAAAACAAGGTCCGGCGGGGAATCGAACCCAGACCTGCTACTCAGAAAGCAGACACTTTACCGCGGAGCTAACTAACAACGTTGAATTTTGTTTGTTTTATTCTCCTCAATATACCACATAACAGTCCAAATGAAGGCAATTCAAAAATATGGCAATTTTGCATTCAAGATGGAGACTTCTCGAATGATTTGTTTCTTCACTTAAACTGAACTACGTTCTTAATAACATAGCGAAACCTGGCTTACCTACCAAGAGCACAACTTACAATTTTCATGGTTACAAATTTTTGAGCCGCCATTTTGAATCGAAGATGGCGACTTTTCCAACATTTCGGATTTTTCCCCTCACATGCGTGGTAATCTGCACACTTAAACGCAATTTCGTGATTCCACCATATCTACAAGTTGTGTAGAATTAGACGCCCCCTTATAACATTCCTAGCATTTTCTTACACCGAGCATGACTATTTCTTTCAAGTTTAAGGGCGGATTCGCAAACTACGCATCAGAATAAACATCACCTCGAAATTTCAACGTCCTACATATAGCCATTACAAATTTCACACTTTTTCGATTTGCGCCGCGAAACGAAAACGAATTTTAATGCTCTTTTTTCTATCATAAACTATGTTCCTAGCTTCACTGCCTAACAAAATATGACGTTTCTATGGTGTGCGGAACTACTCTAAAAACCAGCATTTCGAAACGACGAAAAATTTCGACACTTCATTTACATGGAAAATGTCGCCTTTTTCGTGATATAGGAATTTTCCCATTACTCACATCCCATGACGAACAAGTATGCAAAATTTGGTGTTTGTATGTTTTGTGGAAGTATGCAAACAATTAAGTGTGTTTCCGATTATAGAGGTATATAATTCCATGGACGCGGGCCCGCTACGTACCAGTACTATGTGAATAGTAAGTAGGAAGACCAAAATCTAAGGAATTGAGTAGTGTAGGGGAACGACGTGAGCCTACTGTGCAAAAGATCTGGGTTCGAATCCCAACGAGTTTTTCTCTCACTTTTTTTTTCTTTGAAAGTTAATTTTTATAGCATAGAATATTGAAAATAAGCTTGCCTTTATTATATACGGCATTTCATTCCAACCGGACCCGCAACTAAAACTATTAAATCGAAAGCAGCACTTTTCCACGTATCTTATATATGAGCGTGTGTGCGCAGTAGCGTACGCAGGAATTTATTTCGGGAGAGGCCAAACTCAATATCAGTGTATTTTATATTGAAATTCCTAAACTTGTACCAAAAATTAGGCTAAATTTACTCAAAAGTTGAAATTTCGGGGGTGGTCCGGACCCCCAGGACCCACCCCCTGCGTACGTCCCTGTGTGTGTGTGTATTTCCTTAAAATTAAGATTTTATACTTTCCATTTGTGGTATTCACTTCAAATTTGGTATACGCATATATCTTAGCGAGGAACATAAAAGGGGAGAGAGATATTTTGCAATCGTTTCCGGTTTCAAGCAGACACTGTTGTCGCGAGACAAAATGTATTGTTGTCTTGTATGGACACTATATCGTGAAAATGGTGCCCAATGTTTCTTTCAGACTCTTTTTGGGGGACACTGCCTCCTCAGAGCGCCCCTGGCGAGATCAAAATAATACGTTTATAATACAATAACAAATAGAATGTTATCAGCAGTGCCCCCGGGGTAATACTCCCCTCCCCCGAACATTGCTTCCGATAGAGACACTGGTGATGCTCCATTTCCAAAGCTACATATGTTTGATTTTAAATACTTCAGTATCGTTTCGAAACTTTACACGAACATACTGCCTAGCTTCGAGACCATCTCAACAGTTAGCGTATAAATATATCCTTTCCGTCTATGTCTGTAATAACGAAAATATTTTGTTCACGCAATGCCAACAGAAACTATTTTGATAAAACGAAGCAACGTGATGAGAAAAAAACGTAAGATAAAACAAGGTCCGGCGGGGAATCGAACCCAGACCTGCTACTCAGAAAGCAGACACTTTACCGCGGAGCTAACTAACAACGTTGAATTTTGTTTGTTTTATTCTCCTCAATATACCACATAACAGTCCAAATGAAGGCAATTCAAAAATATGGCAATTTTGCATTCAAGATGGAGACTTCTCGAATGATTTGTTTCTTCACTTAAACTGAACTACGTTCTTAATAACATAGCGAAACCTGGCTTACCTACCAAGAGCACAACTTACAATTTTCATGGTTACAAATTTTTGAGCCGCCATTTTGAATCGAAGATGGCGACTTTTCCAACATTTCGGATTTTTCCCCTCACATGCGTGGTAATCTGCACACTTAAACGCAATTTCGTGATTCCACCATATCTACAAGTTGTGTAGAATTAGACGCCCCCTTATAACATTCCTAGCATTTTCTTACACCAAACATGACTATTTCTTTCAAGTTTAAGGGCGGATTCGCAAACTACGCATCAGAATAAACATCACCTCGAAATTTCAACGTCCTACATATAGACATTACAAATTTCACACTTTTTCGATTTGCGCCGCGAAACGAAAACGAATTTTAATGCTCTTTTTTCTATCATAAACTATGTTCCTAGCTTCACTGCCTAACAAAATATGACGTTTCTATGGTGTGCGGAACTACTCTAAAAACCAGCATTTCGAAACGACGAAAAATTTCGACACTTCATTTACATGGAAAATGTCGCCTTTTTCGTGATATCGGAATTTTCCCATTACTCACATCCCATGACGAACAAGTATGCAAAATTTGGTGTTTGTATGTTTTGTGGAAGTATGCAAACAATTAAGTGTGTTTCCGATTATAGAGGTATATAATTCCATGGACGCGGGCCCGCTACGTACTAGTACTATGTGAATAGTAAGTAGGAAGACCAAAATCTAAGGAATTGAGTAGTGTAGGGGAACGACCTGAGCCTACTGTGCAAAAGATCTGGGTTCGAATCCCAACGAGTTTTTCTCTCACTTTTTCTTTCTTTGAAAGTTAATTTTTATAGCATAGGAGATTGAAAATAAGCTTGCCTTTATTATATACGGCATTTCATTCCAACCGGACCCGCAACTAAAACTATTAAATCGAAAGCAGCACTTTTCCACGTATCTTATATATGAGCGTGTGTGCGCAGTAGCGTACGCAGGTATTTATTTCGGGAGGGGCCAAACTCAATATCAGTGTATTTTATATTGAAATTCCTAAACTTGTACCAAAAATTAGGCTAAATTTACTCAAAAGTTGAAATTTCGGGGGTGGTCCGGACCCCCAGGACCCACCCCCTGCGTACGTCCCTGTGTGTGTGTGTATTTCCTTAAAATTAATATTTTATACTTTCCATTTGTGGTATTCACTTCAAATTTGGTATACGCATATATCTTAGCGAGGAACATAAAAGGGGAGAGAGATATTTTGCAATCGTTTCCGGTTTCAAGCAGACACTGTTGTCGCGAGACAAAATGTATTGTTGTCTTGTATGGACACTATATCGTGAAAATGATGCCCAATGTTTCTTTCAGACTCTTTTTGGGGGACACTGCCTCCTCAGAGCGCCCCTGGCGAGATCAAAATAATACGTTTATAATACAATAACAAATAGAATGTTATCAGCAGTGCCCCCGGGGTAATACTCCCCTCCCCCGAACATTGCTTCCGATAGAGACACTGGTGATGCTCCATTTGCAAAGCTACATATGTTTGATTTTAAATACTTCAGTATCGTTTCGAAACTTTACACGAACATACTGCCTAGCTTCGAGACCATCTCAACAGTTAGCGTATAAATATATCCTTTCCGTCTATGTCTGTAATAACGAAAATATTTTGTTCACGCAATGCCAACAGAAACTATTTTGATAAAACGAAGCAACGTGATGAGAAAAAAACGTAAGATAAAACAAGGTCCGGCGGGGAATCGAACCCAGACCTGCTACTCAGAAAGCAGACACTTTACCGCGGAGCTAACTAACAACGTTGAATTTTGTTTGTTTTATTCTCCTCAATATACCACATAACAGTCCAAATGAAGGCAATTCAAAAATATGGCAATTTTGCATTCAAGATGGAGACTTCTCGAATGATTTGTTTCTTCACTTAAACTGAACTACGTTCTTAATAACATAGCGAAACCTGGCTTACCTACCAAGAGCACAACTTACAATTTTCATGGTTACAAATTTTTGAGCCGCCATTTTGAATCGAAGATGGCGACTTTTCCAACATTTCGGATTTTTCCCCTCACATGCGTGGTAATCTGCACACTTAAACGCAATTTCGTGATTCCACCATATCTACAAGTTGTGTAGAATTAGACGCCCCCTTATAACATTCCTAGCATTTTCTTACACCAAACATGACTATTTCTTTCAATTTTAAGGGCGGATTCGCAAACTACGCATCAGAATAAACATCACCTCGAAATTTAAACGTCCTACATATAGCCATTACAAATTTCACACTTTTTCGATTTGCGCCGCGAAACGAAAACGAATTTTAATGCTCTTTTTTCTATCATAAACTATGTTCCTAGCTTCACTGCCTAACAAAATATGACGTTTCTATGGTGTGCGGAACTACTCTAAAAACCAGCATTTCGAAACGACGAAAAATTTCGACACTTCATTTACATGGAAAATGTCGCCTTTTTCGTGATATCGGAATTTTCCCATTACTCACATCCCATGACGAACAAGTATGCAAAATTTGGTGTTTGTATGTTTTGTGGAAGTATGCAAACAATTAAGTGTGTTTCCGATTATAGAGGTATATAATTCCATGGACGCGGGCCCGCTACGTACCAGTACTATGTGAATAGTAAGTAGGAAAACCAAAATCTAAGGAATTGAGTAGTGTAGGGGAAAGACGTGAGCCTACTGTGCAAAAGATCTGGGTTCGAATCCCAACGAGTTTTTCTCTCACTTTTTCTTTCTTTGAAAGTTAATTTTTATAGCATAGGAGATTGAAAATAAGCTTGCCTTTATTATATACGGCATTTCATTCCAACCGGACCCGCAACTAAAACTATTAAATCGAAAGCAGCACTTTTCCACGTATCTTATATATGAGCGTGTGTGCGCAGTAGCGTACGCAGGAATTTATTTCGGGAGGGGCCAAACTCAATATCAGTGTATTTTATATTGAAATTCCTAAACTTGTACCAAAAATTAGGCTAAATTTACTCAAAAGTTGAAATTTCGGGGGTGGTCCGGACCCCCAGGACCCACCCCCTGCGTACGTCCCTGTGTGTGTGTGTATTTCCTTAAAATTAATATTTTATACTTTCCATTTGTGGTATTCACTTCAAATTTGGTATACGCATATATCTTAGCGAGGAACATAAAAGGGGAGAGAGATATTTTGCAATCGTTTCCGGTTTCAAGCAGACACTGTTGTCGCGAGACAAAATGTATTGTTGTCTTGTATGGACACTATATCGTGAAAATGATGCCCAATGTTTCTTTCAGACTCTTTTTGGGGGACACTGCCTCCTCAGAGCGCCCCTGGCGAGATCAAAATAATACGTTTATAATACAATAACAAATAGAATGTTATCAGCAGTGCCCCCGGGGTAATACTCCCCTCCCCCGAACATTGCTTCCGATAGAGACACTGGTGATGCTCCATTTCCAAAGCTACATATGTTTGATTTTAAATACTTCAGTATCGTTTCGAAACTTTACACGAACATACTGCCTAGCTTCGAGACCATCTCAACAGTTAGCGTATAAATATATCCTTTCCGTCTATGTCTGTAATAACGAAAATATTTTGTTCACGCAATGCCAACAGAAACTATTTTGATAAAACGAAGCAACGTGATGAGAAAAAAACGTAAGATAAAACAAGGTCCGGCGGGGAATCGAACCCAGACCTGCTACTCAGAAAGCAGACACTTTACCGCGGAGCTAACTAACAACGTTGAATTTTGTTTGTTTTATTCTCCTCAATATACCACATAACAGTCCAAATGAAGGCAATTCAAAAATATGGCAATTTTGCATTCAAGATGGAGACTTCTCGAATGATTTGTTTCTTCACTTAAACTGAACTACGTTCTTAATAACATAGCGAAACCTGGCTTACCTACCAAGAGCACAACTTACAATTTTCATGGTTACAAATTTTTGAGCCGCCATTTTGAATCGAAGATGGCGACTTTTCCAACATTTCGGATTTTTCCCCTCACATGCGTGGTAATCTGCACACTTAAACGCAATTTCGTGATTCCACCATATCTACAAGTTGTGTAGAATTAGACGCCCCCTTATAACATTCCTAGCATTTTCTTACACCGAGCATGACTATTTCTTTCAAGTTTAAGGGCGGATTCGCAAACTACGCATCAGAATAAACATCACCTCGAAATTTCAACGTCCTACATATAGCCATTACAAATTTCACACTTTTTCGATTTGCGCCGCGAAACGAAAACGAATTTTAATGCTCTTTTTTCTATCATAAACTATGTTCCTAGCTTCACTGCCTAACAAAATATGACGTTTCTATGGTGTGCGGAACTACTCTAAAAACCAGCATTTCGAAACGACGAAAAATTTCGACACTTCATTTACATGGAAAATGTCGCCTTTTTCGTGATATCGGAATTTTCCCATTACTCACATCCCATGACGAACAAGTATGCAAAATTTGGTGTTTGTATGTTTTGTGGAAGTATGCAAACAATTAAGTGTGTTTCCGATTATAGAGGTATATAATTCCATGGACGCGGGCCCGCTACGTACCAGTACTATGTGAATAGTAAGTAGGAAGACCAAAATCTAAGGAATTGAGTAGTGTAGGGTAACGACGTGAGCCTACTGTGCAAAAGATCTGGGTTCGAATCCCAACGAGTTTTTCTCTCACTTTTTTTTTCTTTGAAAGTTAATTTTTATAGCATAGGAGATTGAAAATAAGCTTGCCTTTATTATATACGGCATTTCATTCCAACCGGACCCGCAACTAAAACTATTAAATCGAAAGCAGCACTTTTCCACGTATCTTATATATGAGCGTGTGTGCGCAGTAGCGTACGCAGGAATTTATTTCGGGAGAGGCCAAACTCAATATCAGTGTATTTTATATTGAAATTCCTAAACTTGTACCAAAAATTAGGCTAAATTTACTCAAAAGTTGAAATTTCGGGGGTGGTCCGGACCCCCAGGACCCACCCCCTGCGTACGTCCCTGTGTGTGTGTGTATTTCCTTAAAATTAATATTTTATACTTTCCATTTGTGGTATTCACTTCAAATTTGGTATACGCATATATCTTAGCGAGGAACATAAAAGGGGAGAGAGATATTTTGCAATCGTTTCCGGTTTCAAGCAGACACTGTTGTCGCGAGACAAAATGTATTGTTGTCTTGTATGGACACTATATCGTGAAAATGATGCCCAATGTTTCTTTCAGACTCTTTTTGGGGGACACTGCCTCCTCAGAGCGCCCCTGGCGAGATCAAAATAATACGTTTATAATACAATAACAAATAGAATGTTATCAGCAGTGCCCCCGGGGTAATACTCCCCTCCCCCGAACATTGCTTCCGATAGAGACACTGGTGATGCTCCATTTCCAAAGCTACATATGTTTGATTTTAAATACTTCAGTATCGTTTCGAAACTTTACACGAACATACTGCCTAGCTTCGAGACCATCTCAACAGTTAGCGTATAAATATATCCTTTCCGTCTATGTCTGTAATAACGAAAATATTTTGTTCACGCAATGCCAACAGAAACTATTTTGATAAAACGAAGCAACGTGATGAGAAAAAAACGTAAGATAAAACAAGGTCCGGCGGGGAATCGAACCCAGACCTGCTACTCAGAAAGCAGACACTTTACCGCGGAGCTAACTAACAACGTTGAATTTTGTTTGTTTTATTCTCCTCAATATACCACATAACAGTCCAAATGAAGGCAATTCAAAAATATGGCAATTTTGCATTCAAGATGGAGACTTCTCGAATGATTTGTTTCTTCACTTAAACTGAACTACGTTCTTAATAACATAGCGAAACCTGGCTTACCTACCAAGAGCACAACTTACAATTTTCATGGTTACAAATTTTTGAGCCGCCATTTTGAATCGAAGATGGCGACTTTTCCAACATTTCGGATTTTTCCCCTCACATGCGTGGTAATCTGCACACTTAAACGCAATTTCGTGATTCCACCATATCTACAAGTTGTGTAGAATTAGACGCCCCCTTATAACATTCCTAGCATTTTCTTACACCGAGCATGACTATTTCTTTCAAGTTTAAGGGCGGATTCGCAAACTACGCATCAGAATAAACATCACCTCGAAATTTCAACGTCCTACATATAGACATTACAAATTTCACACTTTTTCGATTTGCGCCGCGAAACGAAAACGAATTTTAATGCTCTTTTTTCTATCATAAACTATGTTCCTAGCTTCACTGCCTAACAAAATATGACGTTTCTATGGTGTGCGGAACTACTCTAAAAACCAGCATTTCGAAACGACGAAAAATTTCGACACTTCATTTACATGGAAAATGTCGCCTTTTTCGTGATATAGGAATTTTCCCATTACTCACATCCCATGACGAACAAGTATGCAAAATTTGGTGTTTGTATGTTTTGTGGAAGTATGCAAACAATTAAGTGTGTTTCCGATTATAGAGGTATATAATTCCATGGACGCGGGCCCGCTACGTACCAGTACTATGTGAATAGTAAGTAGGAAGACCAAAATCTAAGGAATTGAGTAGTGTAGGGTAACGACGTGAGCCTACTGTGCAAAAGATCTGGGTTCGAATCCCAACGAGTTTTTCTCTCACTTTTTTTTTCTTTGAAAGTTAATTTTTATAGCATAGGAGATTGAAAATAAGCTTGCCTTTATTATATACGGCATTTCATTCCAACCGGACCCGCAACTAAAACTATTAAATCGAAAGCAGCACTTTTCCACGTATCTTATATATGAGCGTGTGTGCGCAGTAGCGTACGCAGGAATTTATTTCGGGAGAGGCCAAACTCAATATCAGTGTATTTTATATTGAAATTCCTAAACTTGTACCAAAAATTAGGCTAAATTTACTCAAAAGTTGAAATTTCGGGGGTGGTCCGGACCCCCAGGACCCACCCCCTGCGTACGTCCCTGTGTGTGTGTGTATTTCCTTAAAATTAATATTTTATACTTTCCATTTGTGGTATTCACTTCAAATTTGGTATACGCATATATCTTAGCGAGGAACATAAAAGGGGAGAGAGATATTTTGCAATCGTTTCCGGTTTCAAGCAGACACTGTTGTCGCGAGACAAAATGTATTGTTGTCTTGTATGGACACTATATCGTGAAAATGATGCCCAATGTTTCTTTCAGACTCTTTTTGGGGGACACTGCCTCCTCAGAGCGCCCCTGGCGAGATCAAAATAATACGTTTATAATACAATAACAAATAGAATGTTATCAGCAGTGCCCCCGGGGTAATACTCCCCTCCCCCGAACATTGCTTCCGATAGAGACACTGGTGATGCTCCATTTCCAAAGCTACATATGTTTGATTTTAAATACTTCAGTATCGTTTCGAAACTTTACACGAACATACTGCCTAGCTTCGAGACCATCTCAACAGTTAGCGTATAAATATATCCTTTCCGTCTATGTCTGTAATAACGAAAATATTTTGTTCACGCAATGCCAACAGAAACTATTTTGATAAAACGAAGCAACGTGATGAGAAAAAAACGTAAGATAAAACAAGGTCCGGCGGGGAATCGAACCCAGACCTGCTACTCAGAAAGCAGACACTTTACCGCGGAGCTAACTAACAACGTTGAATTTTGTTTGTTTTATTCTCCTCAATATACCACATAACAGTCCAAATGAAGGCAATTCAAAAATATGGCAATTTTGCATTCAAGATGGAGACTTCTCGAATGATTTGTTTCTTCACTTAAACTGAACTACGTTCTTAATAACATAGCGAAACCTGGCTTACCTACCAAGAGCACAACTTACAATTTTCATGGTTACAAATTTTTGAGCCGCCATTTTGAATCGAAGATGGCGACTTTTCCAACATTTCGGATTTTTCCCTTCACATGCGTGGTAATCTGCACACTTAAACGCAATTTCGTGATTCCACCATATCTACAAGTTGTGTAGAATTAGACGCCCCTTTATAACATTCCTAGCATTTTCTTACACCGAGCATGACTATTTCTTTCAAGTTTAAGGGCGGATTCGCAAACTACGCATCAGAATAAACATCACCTCGAAATTTCAACGTCCTACATATAGCCATTACAAATTTCACACTTTTTCGATTTGCGCCGCGAAACGAAAACGAATTTTAATGCTCTTTTTTCTATCATAAACTATGTTCCTAGCTTCACTGCCTAACAAAATATGACGTTTCTATGGTGTGCGGAACTACTCTAAAAACCAGCATTTCGAAACGACGAAAAATTTCGACACTTCATTTACATGGAAAATGTCGCCTTTTTCGTGATATCGGAATTTTCCCATTACTCACATCCCATGACGAACAAGTATGCAAAATTTGGTGTTTGTATGTTTTGTGGAAGTATGCAAACAATTAAGTGTGTTTCCGATTATAGAGGTATATAAATAATTCCATGGACGCGGGCCCGCTACGTACCAGTACTATGTGAATAGTAAGTAGGAAGACCAAAATCTAAGGAATTGAGTAGTGTAGGGGAACGACGTGAGCCTACTGTGCAAAAGATCTGGGTTCGAATCCCAACGACTTTTTCTCTCACTTTTTCTTTCTTTGAAAGTTAATTTTTATAGCATAGGAGATTGAAAATAAGCTTGCCTTTATTATATACGGCATTTCATTCCAACCGGACCCGCAACTAAAACTATTAAATCGAAAGCAGCACTTTTCCACGTATCTTATATATGAGCGTGTGTGCGCAGTAGCGTACGCAGGAATTTATTTCGGGAGGGGCCAAACTCAATATCAGTGTATTTTATATTGAAATTCCTAAACTTGTACCAAAAATTAGGCTAAATTTACTCAAAAGTTGAAATTTCGGGGGTGGTCCGGACCCCCAGGACCCACCCCCTGCGTACGTCCCTGTGTGTGTGTGTATTTCCTTAAAATTAATATTTTATACTTTCCATTTGTGGTATTCACTTCAAATTTGGTATACGCATATATCTTAGCGAGGAACATAAAAGGGGAGAGAGATATTTTGCAATCGTTTCCGGTTTCAAGCAGACACTGTTGTCGCGAGACAAAATGTATTGTTGTCTTGTATGGACACTATATCGTGAAAATGATGCCCAATGTTTCTTTCAGACTCTTTTTGGGGGACACTGCCTCCTCAGAGCGCCCCTGGCGAGATCAAAATAATACGTTTATAATACAATAACAAATAGAATGTTATCAGCAGTGCCCCCGGGGTAATACTCCCCTCCCCCGAACATTGCTTCCGATAGAGACACTGGTGATGCTCCATTTCCAAAGCTACATATGTTTGATTTTAAATACTTCAGTATCGTTTCGAAACTTTACACGAACATACTGCCTAGCTTCGAGACCATCTCAACAGTTAGCGTATAAATATATCCTTTCCGTCTATGTCTGTAATAACGAAAATATTTTGTTCACGCAATGCCAACAGAAACTATTTTGATAAAACGAAGCAACGTGATGAGAAAAAAACGTAAGATAAAACAAGGTCCGGCGGGGAATCGAACCCAGACCTGCTACTCAGAAAGCAGACACTTTACCGCGGAGCTAACTAACAACGTTGAATTTTGTTTGTTTTATTCTCCTCAATATACCACATAACAGTCCAAATGAAGGCAATTCAAAAAAATGGCAATTTTGCATTCAAGATGGAGACTTCTCGAATGATTTGTTTCTTCACTTAAACTGAACTACGTTCTTAATAACATAGCGAAACCTGGCTTACCTACCAAGAGCACAACTTACAATTTTCATGGTTACAAATTTTTGAGCCGCCATTTTGAATCGAAGATGGCGACTTTTCCAACATTTCGGATTTTTCCCCTCACATGCGTGGTAATCTGCACACTTAAACGCAATTTCGTGATTCCACCATATCTACAAGTTGTGTAGAATTAGACGCCCCCTTATAACATTCCTAGCATTTTCTTACACCGAGCATGACTATTTCTTTCAAGTTTAAGGGCGGATTCGCAAACTACGCATCAGAATAAACATCACCTCGAAATTTCAACGTCCTACATATAGCCATTACAAATTTCACACTTTTTCGATTTGCGCCGCGAAACGAAAACGAATTTTAATGCTCTTTTTTCTATCATAAACTATGTTCCTAGCTTCACTGCCTAACAAAATATGACGTTTCTATGGTGTGCGGAACTACTCTAAAAACCAGCATTTCGAAACGACGAAAAATTTCGACACTTCATTTACATGGAAAATGTCGCCTTTTTCGTGATATAGGAATTTTCCCATTACTCACATCCCATGACGAACAAGTATGCAAAATTTGGTGTTTGTATGTTTTGTGGAAGTATGCAAACAATTAAGTGTGTTTCCGATTATAGAGGTATATAATTCCATGGACGCGGGCCCGCTACGTACCAGTACTATGTGAATAGTAAGTAGGAAGACCAAAATCTAAGGAATTGAGTAGTGTAGGGGAACGACGTGAGCCTACTGTGCAAAAGATCTGGGTTCGAATCCCAACGAGTTTTTCTTTCACTTTTTTTTTCTTTGAAAGTTAATTTTTATAGCATAGAATATTGAAAATAAGCTTGCCTTTATTATATACGGCATTTCATTCCAACCGGACCCGCAACTAAAACTATTAAATCGAAAGCAGCACTTTTCCACGTATCTTATATATGAGCGTGTGTGCGCAGTAGCGTACGCAGGAATTTATTTCGGGAGAGGCCAAACTCAATATCAGTGTATTTTATATTGAAATTCCTAAACTTGTACCAAAAATTAGGCTAAATTTACTCAAAAGTTGAAATTTCGGGGGTGGTCCGGACCCCCAGGACCCACCCCCTGCGTACGTCCCTGTGTGTGTGTGTATTTCCTTAAAATTAAGATTTTATACTTTCCATTTGTGGTATTCACTTCAAATTTGGTATACGCATATATCTTAGCGAGGAACATAAAAGGGGAGAGAGATATTTTGCAATCGTTTCCGGTTTCAAGCAGACACTGTTGTCGCGAGACAAAATGTATTGTTGTCTTGTATGGACACTATATCGTGAAAATGGTGCCCAATGTTTCTTTCAGACTCTTTTTGGGGGACACTGCCTCCTCAGAGCGCCCCTGGCGAGATCAAAATAATACGTTTATAATACAATAACAAATAGAATGTTATCAGCAGTGCCCCCGGGGTAATACTCCCCTCCCCCGAACATTGCTTCCGATAGAGACACTGGTGATGCTCCATTTCCAAAGCTACATATGTTTGATTTTAAATACTTCAGTATCGTTTCGAAACTTTACACGAACATACTGCCTAGCTTCGAGACCATCTCAACAGTTAGCGTATAAATATATCCTTTCCGTCTATGTCTGTAATAACGAAAATATTTTGTTCACGCAATGCCAACAGAAACTATTTTGATAAAACGAAGCAACGTGATGAGAAAAAAACGTAAGATAAAACAAGGTCCGGCGGGGAATCGAACCCAGACCTGCTACTCAGAAAGCAGACACTTTACCGCGGAGCTAACTAACAACGTTGAATTTTGTTTGTTTTATTCTCCTCAATATACCACATAACAGTCCAAATGAAGGCAATTCAAAAATATGGCAATTTTGCATTCAAGATGGAGACTTCTCGAATGATTTGTTTCTTCACTTAAACTGAACTACGTTCTTAATAACATAGCGAAACCTGGCTTACCTACCAAGAGCACAACTTACAATTTTCATGGTTACAAATTTTTGAGCCGCCATTTTGAATCGAAGATGGCGACTTTTCCAACATTTCGGATTTTTCCCCTCACATGCGTGGTAATCTGCACACTTAAACGCAATTTCGTGATTCCACCATATCTACAAGTTGTGTAGAATTAGACGCCCCCTTATAACATTCCTAGCATTTTCTTACACCGAGCATGACTATTTCTTTCAAGTTTAAGGGCGGATTCGCAAACTACGCATCAGAATAAACATCACCTCGAAATTTCAACGTCCTACATATAGACATTACAAATTTCACACTTTTTCGATTTGCGCCGCGAAACGAAAACGAATTTTAATGCTCTTTTTTCTATCATAAACTATGTTCCTAGCTTCACTGCCTAACAAAATATGACGTTTCTATGGTGTGCGGAACTACTCTAAAAACCAGCATTTCGAAACGACGAAAAATTTCGACACTTCATTTACATGGAAAATGTCGCCTTTTTCGTGATATCGGAATTTTCCCATTACTCACATCCCATGACGAACAAGTATGCAAAATTTGGTGTTTGTATGTTTTGTGGAAGTATGCAAACAATTAAGTGTGTTTCCGATTATAGAGGTATATAATTCCATGGACGCGGGCCCGCTACGTACTAGTACTATGTGAATAGTAAGTAGGAAGACCAAAATCTAAGGAATTGAGTAGTGTAGGGGAACGACGTGAGCCTACTGTGCAAAAGATCTGGGTTCGAATCCCAACGAGTTTTTCTCTCACTTTTTCTTTCTTTGAAAGTTAATTTTTATAGCATAGGAGATTGAAAATAAGCTTGCCTTTATTATATACGGCATTTCATTCCAACCGGACCCGCAACTAAAACTATTAAATCGAAAGCAGCACTTTTCCACGTATCTTATATATGAGCGTGTGTGCGCAGTAGCGTACGCAGGTATTTATTTCGGGAGGGGCCAAACTCAATATCAGTGTATTTTATATTGAAATTCCTAAACTTGTACCAAAAATTAGGCTAAATTTACTCAAAAGTTGAAATTTCGGGGGTGGTCCGGACCCCCAGGACCCACCCCCTGCGTACGTCCCTGTGTGTGTGTGTATTTCCTTAAAATTAATATTTTATACTTTCCATTTGTGGTATTCACTTCAAATTTGGTATACGCATATATCTTAGCGAGGAACATAAAAGGGGAGAGAGATATTTTGCAATCGTTTCCGGTTTCAAGCAGACACTGTTGTCGCGAGACAAAATGTATTGTTGTCTTGTATGGACACTATATCGTGAAAATGATGCCCAATGTTTCTTTCAGACTCTTTTTGGGGGACACTGCCTCCTCAGAGCGCCCCTGGCGAGATCAAAATAATACGTTTATAATACAATAACAAATAGAATGTTATCAGCAGTGCCCCCGGGGTAATACTCCCCTCCCCCGAACATTGCTTCCGATAGAGACACTGGTGATGCTCCATTTGCAAAGCTACATATGTTTGATTTTAAATACTTCAGTATCGTTTCGAAACTTTACACGAACATACTGCCTAGCTTCGAGACCATCTCAACAGTTAGCGTATAAATATATCCTTTCCGTCTATGTCTGTAATAACGAAAATATTTTGTTCACGCAATGCCAACAGAAACTATTTTGATAAAACGAAGCAACGTGATGAGAAAAAAACGTAAGATAAAACAAGGTCCGGCGGGGAATCGAACCCAGACCTGCTACTCAGAAAGCAGACACTTTACCGCGGAGCTAACTAACAACGTTGAATTTTGTTTGTTTTATTCTCCTCAATATACCACATAACAGTCCAAATGAAGGCAATTCAAAAATATGGCAATTTTGCATTCAAGATGGAGACTTCTCGAATGATTTGTTTCTTCACTTAAACTGAACTACGTTCTTAATAACATAGCGAAACCTGGCTTACCTACCAAGAGCACAACTTACAATTTTCATGGTTACAAATTTTTGAGCCGCCATTTTGAATCGAAGATGGCGACTTTTCCAACATTTCGGATTTTTTCCCTCACATGCGTGGTAATCTGCACACTTAAACGCAATTTCGTGATTCCACCATATCTACAAGTTGTGTAGAATTAGACGCCCCCTTATAACATTCCTAGCATTTTCTTACACCGAACATGACTATTTCTTTCAAGTTTAAGGGCGGATTCGCAAACTACGCATCAGAATAAACATCACCTCGAAATTTCAACGTCCTACATATAGCCATTACAAATTTCACACTTTTTCGATTTGCGCCGCGAAACGAAAACGAATTTTAATGCTCTTTTTTCTATCATAAACTATGTTCCTAGCTTCACTGCCTAACAAAATATGACGTTTCTATGGTGTGCGGAACTACTCTAAAAACCAGCATTTCGAAACGACGAAAAATTTCGACACTTCATTTACATGGAAAATGTCGCCTTTTTCGTGATATCGGAATTTTCCCATTACTCACATCCCATGACGAACAAGTATGCAAAATTTGGTGTTTGTATGTTTTGTGGAAGTATGCAAACAATTAAGTGTGTTTCCGATTATAGAGGTATATAAATAATTCCATGGACGCGGGCCCGCTACGTACCAGTACTATGTGAATAGTAAGTAGGAAGACCAAAATCTAAGGAATTGAGTAGTGTAGGGGAACGACGTGAGCCTACTGTGCAAAAGATCTGGGTTCGAATCCCAACGACTTTTTCTCTCACTTTTTCTTTCTTTGAAAGTTAATTTTTATAGCATAGGAGATTGAAAATAAGCTTGCCTTTATTATATACGGCATTTCATTCCAACCGGACCCGCAACTAAAACTATTAAATCGAAAGCAGCACTTTTCCACGTATCTTATATATGAGCGTGTGTGCGCAGTAGCGTACGCAGGAATTTATTTCGGGAGGGGCCAAACTCAATATCAGTGTATTTTATATTGAAATTCCTAAACTTGTACCAAAAATTAGGCTAAATTTACTCAAAAGTTGAAATTTCGGGGGTGGTCCGGACCCCCAGGACCCACCCCCTGCGTACGTCCCTGTGTGTGTGTGTATTTCCTTAAAATTAATATTTTATACTTTCCATTTGTGGTATTCACTTCAAATTTGGTATACGCATATATCTTAGCGAGGAACATAAAAGGGGAGAGAGATATTTTGCAATCGTTTCCGGTTTCAAGCAGACACTGTTGTCGCGAGACAAAATGTATTGTTGTCTTGTATGGACACTATATCGTGAAAATGATGCCCAATGTTTCTTTCAGACTCTTTTTGGGGGACACTGCCTCCTCAGAGCGCCCCTGGCGAGATCAAAATAATACGTTTGTAATACAATAACAAATAGAATGTTATCAGCAGTGCCCCCGGGGTAATACTCCCATCCCCCGAACATTGCTTCCGATAGAGACACTGGTGATGCTCCATTTCCAAAGCTACATATGTTTGATTTTAAATACTTCAGTATCGTTTCGAAACTTTACACGAACATACTGCCTAGCTTCGAGACCATCTCAACAGTTAGCGTATAAATATATCCTTTCCGTCTATGTCTGTAATAACGAAAATATTTTGTTCACGCAATGCCAACAGAAACTATTTTGATAAAACGAAGCAACGTGATGAGAAAAAAACGTAAGATAAAACAAGGTCCGGCGGGGAATCGAACCCAGACCTGCTACTCAGAAAGCAGACACTTTACCGCGGAGCTAACTAACAACGTTGAATTTTGTTTGTTTTATTCTCCTCAATATACCACATAACAGTCCAAATGAAGGCAATTCAAAAATATGGCAATTTTGCATTCAAGATGGAGACTTCTCGAATGATTTGTTTCTTCACTTAAACTGAACTACGTTCTTAATAACATAGCGAAACCTGGCTTACCTACCAAGAGCACAACTTACAATTTTCATGGTTACAAATTTTTGAGCCGCCATTTTGAATCGAAGATGGCGACTTTTCCAACATTTCGGATTTTTCCCCTCACATGCGTGGTAATCTGCACACTTAAACGCAATTTCGTGATTCCACCATATCTACAAGTTGTGTAGAATTAGACGCCCCCTTATAACATTCCTAGCATTTTCTTACACCGAGCATGACTATTTCTTTCAAGTTTAAGGGCGGATTCGCAAACTACGCATCAGAATAAACATCACCTCGAAATTTCAACGTCCTACATATAGCCATTACAAATTTCACACTTTTTCGATTTGCGCCGCGAAACGAAAACGAATTTTAATGCTCTTTTTTCTATCATAAACTATGTTCCTAGCTTCACTGCCTAACAAAATATGACGTTTCTATGGTGTGCGGAACTACTCTAAAAACCAGCATTTCGAAACGACGAAAAATTTCGACACTTCATTTACATGGAAAATGTCGCCTTTTTCGTGATATCGGAATTTTCCCATTACTCACATCCCATGACGAACAAGTATGCAAAATTTGGTGTTTGTATGTTTTGTGGAAGTATGCAAACAATTAAGTGTGTTTCCGATTATAGAGGTATATAAATAATTCCATGGACGCGGGCCCGCTACGTACCAGTACTATGTGAATAGTAAGTAGGAAGACCAAAATCTAAGGAATTGAGTAGTGTAGGGGAACGACGTGAGCCTACTGTGCAAAAGATCTGGGTTCGAATCCCAACGACTTTTTCTCTCACTTTTTCTTTCTTTGAAAGTTAATTTTTATAGCATAGGAGATTGAAAATAAGCTTGCCTTTATTATATACGGCATTTCATTCCAACCGGACCCGCAACTAAAACTATTAAATCGAAAGCAGCACTTTTCCACGTATCTTATATATGAGCGTGTGTGCGCAGTAGCGTACGCAGGAATTTATTTCGGGAGGGGCCAAACTCAATATCAGTGTATTTTATATTGAAATTCCTAAACTTGTACCAAAAATTAGGCTAAATTTACTCAAAAGTTGAAATTTCGGGGGTGGTCCGGACCCCCAGGACCCACCCCCTGCGTACGTCCCTGTGTGTGTGTGTATTTCCTTAAAATTAATATTTTATACTTTCCATTTGTGGTATTCACTTCAAATTTGGTATACGCATATATCTTAGCGAGGGACATAAAAGGGGAGAGAGATATTTTGCAATCGTTTCCGGTTTCAAGCAGACACTGTTGTCGCGAGACAAAATGTATTGTTGTCTTGTATGGACACTATATCGTGAAAATGATGCCCAATGTTTCTTTCAGACTCTTTTTGGGGGACACTGCCTCCTCAGAGCGCCCCTGGCGAGATCAAAATAATACGTTTATAATACAATAACAAATAGAATGTTATCAGCAGTGCCCCCGGGGTAATACTCCCCTCCCCCGAACATTGCTTCCGATAGAGACACTGGTGATGCTCCATTTCCAAAGCTACATATGTTTGATTTTAAATACTTCAGTATCGTTTCGAAACTTTACACGAACATACTGCCTAGCTTCGAGACCATCTCAACAGTTAGCGTATAAATATATCCTTTCCGTCTATGTCTGTAATAACGAAAATATTTTGTTCACGCAATGCCAACAGAAACTATTTTGATAAAACGAAGCAACGTGATGAGAAAAAAACGTAAGATAAAACAAGGTCCGGCGGGGAATCGAACCCAGACCTGCTACTCAGAAAGCAGACACTTTACCGCGGAGCTAACTAACAACGTTGAATTTTGTTTGTTTTATTCTCCTCAATATACCACATAACAGTCCAAATGAAGGCAATTCAAAAAAATGGCAATTTTGCATTCAAGATGGAGACTTCTCGAATGATTTGTTTCTTCACTTAAACTGAACTACGTTCTTAATAACATAGCGAAACCTGGCTTACCTACCAAGAGCACAACTTACAATTTTCATGGTTACAAATTTTTGAGCCGCCATTTTGAATCGAAGATGGCGACTTTTCCAACATTTCGGATTTTTCCCCTCACATGCGTGGTAATCTGCACACTTAAACGCAATTTCGTGATTCCACCATATCTACAAGTTGTGTAGAATTAGACGCCCCCTTATAACATTCCTAGCATTTTCTTACACCGAGCATGACTATTTCTTTCAAGTTTAAGGGCGGATTCGCAAACTACGCATCAGAATAAACATCACCTCGAAATTTCAACGTCCTACATATAGCCATTACAAATTTCACACTTTTTCGATTTGCGCCGCGAAACGAAAACGAATTTTAATGCTCTTTTTTCTATCATAAACTATGTTCCTAGCTTCACTGCCTAACAAAATATGACGTTTCTATGGTGTGCGGAACTACTCTAAAAACCAGCATTTCGAAACGACGAAAAATTTCGACACTTCATTTACATGGAAAATGTCGCCTTTTTCGTGATATCGGAATTTTCCCATTACTCCCATCCCATGACGAACAAGTATGCAAAATTTGGTGTTTGTATGTTTTGTGGAAGTATGCAAACAATTAAGTGTGTTTCCGATTATAGAGGTATATAATTCCATGGACGCGGGCCCGCTACGTACCAGTACTATGTGAATAGTAAGTAGGAAGACCAAAATCTAAGGAATTGAGTAGTGTAGGGTAACGACGTGAGCCTACTGTGCAAAAGATCTGGGTTCGAATCCCAACGAGTTTTTCTCTCACTTTTTTTTTCTTTGAAAGTTAATTTTTATAGCATAGGAGATTGAAAATAAGCTTGCCTTTATTATATACGGCATTTCATTCCAACCGGACCCGCAACTAAAACTATTAAATCGAAAGCAGCACTTTTCCACGTATCTTATATATGAGCGTGTGTGCGCAGTAGCGTACGCAGGAATTTATTTCGGGAGAGGCCAAACTCAATATCAGTGTATTTTATATTGAAATTCCTAAACTTGTACCAAAAATTAGGCTAAATTTACTCAAAAGTTGAAATTTCGGGGGTGGTCCGGACCCCCAGGACCCACCCCCTGCGTACGTCCCTGTGTGTGTGTGTATTTCCTTAAAATTAATATTTTATACTTTCCATTTGTGGTATTCACTTCAAATTTGGTATACGCATATATCTTAGCGAGGAACATAAAAGGGGAGAGAGATATTTTGCAATCGTTTCCGGTTTCAAGCAGACACTGTTGTCGCGAGACAAAATGTATTGTTGTCTTGTATGGACACTATATCGTGAAAATGATGCCCAATGTTTCTTTCAGACTCTTTTTGGGGGACACTGCCTCCTCAGAGCGCCCCTGGCGAGATCAAAATAATACGTTTATAATACAATAACAAATAGAATGTTATCAGCAGTGCCCCCGGGGTAATACTCCCCTCCCCCGAACATTGCTTCCGATAGAGACACTGGTGATGCTCCATTTCCAAAGCTACATATGTTTGATTTTAAATACTTCAGTATCGTTTCGAAACTTTACACGAACATACTGCCTAGTTTCGAGACCATCTCAACAGTTAGCGTATAAATATATCCTTTCCGTCTATGTCTGTAATAACGAAAATATTTTGTTCACGCAATGCCAACAGAAACTATTTTGATAAAACGAAGCAACGTGATGAGAAAAAAACGTAAGATAAAACAAGGTCCGGCGGGGAATCGAACCCAGACCTGCTACTCAGAAAGCAGACACTTTACCGCGGAGCTAACTAACAACGTTGAATTTTGTTTGTTTTATTCTCCTCAATATACCACATAACAGTCCAAATGAAGGCAATTCAAAAATATGGCAATTTTGCATTCAAGATGGAGACTTCTCGAATGATTTGTTTCTTCACTTAAACTGAACTACGTTCTTAATAACATAGCGAAACCTGGCTTACCTACCAAGAGCACAACTTACAATTTTCATGGTTACAAATTTTTGAGCCGCCATTTTGAATCGAAGATGGCGACTTTTCCAACATTTCGGATTTTTCCCCTCACATGCGTGGTAATCTGCACACTTAAACGCAATTTCGTGATTCCACCATATCTACAAGTTGTGTAGAATTAGACGCCCCCTTATAACATTCCTAGCATTTTCTTACACCGAACATGACTATTTCTTTCAAGTTTAAGGGCGGATTCGCAAACTACGCATCAGAATAAACATCACCTCGAAATTTCAACGTCCTACATATAGCCATTACAAATTTCACACTTTTTCGATTTGCGCCGCGAAACGAAAACGAATTTTAATGCTCTTTTTTCTATCATAAACTATGTTCCTAGCTTCACTGCCTAACAAAATATGACGTTTCTATGGTGTGCGGAACTACTCTAAAAACCAGCATTTCGAAACGACGAAAAATTTCGACACTTCATTTACATGGAAAATGTCGCCTTTTTCGTGATATCGGAATTTTCCCATTACTCACATCCCATGACGAACAAGTATGCAAAATTTGGTGTTTGTATGTTTTGTGGAAGTATGCAAACAATTAAGTGTGTTTCCGATTATAGAGGTATATAATTCCATGGACGCGGGCCCGCTACGTATCAGTACTATGTGAATAGTAAGTAGGAAGACCAAAATCTAAGGAATTGAGTAGTGTAGGGTAACGACGTGAGCCTACTGTGCAAAAGATCTGGGTTCGAATCCCAACGAGTTTTTCTCTCACTTTTTTTTCTTTGAAAGTTAATTTTTATAGAATAGGAGATTGAAAATAAGCTTGCCTTTATTATATACGGCATTTCATTCCAACCGGACCCGCAACTAAAACTATTAAATCGAAAGCAGCACTTTTCCACGTATCTTATATATGAGCGTGTGTGCGCAGTAGCGTACGCAGGAATTTATTTCGGGAGAGGCCAAACTCAATATCAGTGTATTTTATATTGAAATTCCTAAACTTGTACCAAAAATTAGGCTAAATTTACTCAAAAGTTGAAATTTCGGGGGTGGTCCGGACCCCCAGGACCCACCCCCTGCGTACGTCCCTGTGTGTGTGTGTATTTCCTTAAAATTAAGATTTTATACTTTCCATTTGTGGTATTCACTTCAAATTTGGTATACGCATATATCTTAGCGAGGAACATAAAAGGGGAGAGAGATATTTTGCAATCGTTTCCGGTTTCAAGCAGACACTGTTGTCGCGAGACAAAATGTATTGTTGTCTTGTATGGACACTATATCGTGAAAATGGTGCCCAATGTTTCTTTCAGACTCTTTTTGGGGGACACTGCCTCCTCAGAGCGCCCCTGGCGAGATCAAAATAATACGTTTATAATACAATAACAAATAGAATGTTATCAGCAGTGCCCCCGGGGTAATACTCCCCTCCCCCGAACATTGCTTCCGATAGAGACACTGGTGATGCTCCATTTCCAAAGCTACATATGTTTGATTTTAAATACTTCAGTATCGTTTCGAAACTTTACACGAACATACTGCCTAGCTTCGAGACCATCTCAACAGTTAGCGTATAAATATATCCTTTCCGTCTATGTCTGTAATAACGAAAATATTTTGTTCACGCAATGCCAACAGAAACTATTTTGATAAAACGAAGCAACGTGATGAGAAAAAAACGTAAGATAAAACAAGGTCCGGCGGGGAATCGAACCCAGACCTGCTACTCAGAAAGCAGACACTTTACCGCGGAGCTAACTAACAACGTTGAATTTTGTTTGTTTTATTCTCCTCAATATACCACATAACAGTCCAAATGAAGGCAATTCAAAAATATGGCAATTTTGCATTCAAGATGGAGACTTCTCGAATGATTTGTTTCTTCACTTAAACTGAACTACGTTCTTAATAACATAGCGAAACTTGGCTTACCTACCAAGAGCACAACTTACAATTTTCATGGTTACAAATTTTTGAGCCGCCATTTTGAATCGAAGATGGCGACTTTTCCAACATTTCGGATTTTTCCCCTCACATGCGTGGTAATCTGCACACTTAAACGCAATTTCGTGATTCCACCATATCTACAAGTTGTGTAGAATTAGACGCCCCCTTATAACATTCCTAGCATTTTCTTACACCAAACATGACTATTTCTTTCAAGTTTAAGGGCGGATTCGCAAACTACGCATCAGAATAAACATCACCTCGAAATTTCAACGTCCTACATATAGCCATTACAAATTTCACACTTTTTCGATTTGCGCCGCGAAACGAAAACGAATTTTAATGCTCTTTTTTCTATCATAAACTATGTTCCTAGCTTCACTGCCTAACAAAATATGACGTTTCTATGGTGTGCGGAACTACTCTAAAAACCAGCATTTCGAAACGACGAAAAATTTCGACACTTCATTTACATGGAAAATGTCGCCTTTTTCGTGATATCGGAATTTTCCCATTACTCACATCCCATGACGAACAAGTATGCAAAATTTGGTGTTTGTATGTTTTGTGGAAGTATGCAAACAATTAAGTGTGTTTCCGATTATAGAGGTATATAATTCATAGGGTAGAGATTTATAAATTTCCGGTGTTGTCTTCTGTAGGCTGGTGTATTGCTCTTTTGTACATCTTCAAGTAAACGTCTCTGGTGTATACGCGCTTGAGGCAGTTGTATCTTCACCAGGAAATTCCGAACGATGCTTCTGAATTACAAACTTATGAATAATAAAACTAAAATCATATGACGGTGAGCGATCAAACAAAGTAATTCTATACAAACTATAAAAGACGAAAAATTTTTACACGATTGTACAGTTATCCGGTATCGCATAGTGTCTGATGAAGCCAAAGAGTTAGTTGGTGAAACTGTAACACGTGTTCAATTTTAATGAAAATATATACTTTTGCTCAGCAAATAATTAGTTTGTATTAAAATATATATAGTATACACGATTTATGTTAAACCATGATTTCTATCAGAGATATGGCTATTTCTGTCAGTATTTTATGGACATATTACATTTTTTTCGAGTTTTTCCTTGCTTCTCACCACTGAGTCTATATGGTTAAACTGAAGTGTAAGGTTGAAGCTTAATATAGTTAATGGATCTTAAGTTTTCTCCGTAAATTTTACATTTTTCTGACAATTTTTATGTTATACGTTTTAAATTTTCCCATAAAACGTTTTCTTCCGTTTTCAATAAAAAAAATGAAGTAGTAGCTTAAATGATTTTTTAAATGATAATGATTTTTAATAGAGGAATTTTCAGTCATTTTTAACAAAGCAATCAAATTATGTAACTAAGTATTGAAATATAAAACAGCATATTGAATTCTTATATCCTGTATTACAGCAATCCTAAAACTTACGTTTAAGAATAGAATAGGACTCCAACCTAAAATGTAACATACGTTCTTATGTTTTATATGCTGCATTTATCCAATTTACAAGAAAGGCGACAAAACTGAATGTAATAATTATCGAGGCATTTCTCTTCTGTCAACATCCTATAAAATCCTTACAAATTTTCTATTAGCAAGATTGATCCCATACGCAGATGAAATTATTAGAGATTGTCACTACGGATTTAGACGAAGTCGATCAACTATCGACCAAATATTTACCATTCGCCAAATACTCGAAAACATGTGAGAACACAATACCCCGATACATCAACTATTTATGGAACGGATTTAGACGAAGTCGATCAACTATCGACCAAATATTTACCATTCGCCAAATACTCGAAAACATGTGAGAACACAATACCCCGATACATCAACTATTTATGGATTTTACAAAGGCGTACGACTCGGTTAGGATAGAAAAATCATACAACGTTCTTACAGAACTTGGAATACCAAGAAAGATAACTAGATTAATTAAGATATATTTAAATGAATCTCAAAGTAAGGTCCCGGTAGGAACATTTCTGTCACGTCGAAAATTGCCTCAAACAAGGAGATGAGTTGTTGCCATTTTTATTTAACGTTGTTCTGGAATACGTTATAAGGAAATTCAAAGATAGCAACCAGGGCCTAAAATTGAACGGTATTGGCCAGGTTATGGCATATGCTGATGATGTAAATTTAATAGCGGATAATAGGAGAACAATAGAAAGAAATGGTGAGATCTTATTAAACGCTTGCACTGACATAGGTTTAGAAGTAAATGCAGATAAAGCAAAATACATGGAAGTGCGTCGGGACCGTAATACGGCAAATTATGGATGAGTTAAAATAATAAATAATACTTTTGCTAAAGTGGATACTTTCAAATATCTAGGATCAATATTAAGAGACGAAAGTCATATTTACGAAGAAATTAAATGTCGACTAAAACAGAGAATTCGTGTTACTATTCGGTTCAAAATCTTTTGTTGTTGTGAATTCTGTCGGGGAATTTGAAGTTTAATATATATAAAACAATAATCATGCCTGTTGTAATGTTTGGTTGCAGAACATGGTCGCTCGCTTACTCTGAGGGAAAAACATAGAGTGAAAGTATTTAAGAACAAGCTCCAAAGACGAATATTCGGACTCAAGGGGAACGGGAATGGTTGAAACTTCATGACGAGGAACCACATAATTTATACGGTTTACCGAACATTGTTAGAGTCGTCAAGTCTAGGAGGCTTAGGTTGGCAGGTCATGTAGCTAGAATGGAAGAAAGTAGAAATGCTTTCGAAGTCTTGACTGCAAGACCAATTGGAAAACGACCATTAGGAAGACCTAGACGCAGATGGGATGACAATATTCAGATGGATCTCGCTGAGATAGGAATACAAAATAGAAACTGGATCCAATTGGCTAAAGATAAAAGTCAGTCCAGAGCTTTTGTGAACGCGGCATTGAACCTCCGGGTTCCATAGGCCATAGAAAAATGAAATGAAGTCTTTGAGTTTTACGTCCCACGGGTATGCCGGTTAGGCTAAAGAAGATTGTGATGATGAGTAATGCATGAAATGGTGAAATGAAGAAAGTGGGAGGAAACGAAAGAACCCCGAGAAAACGCACGCACACGGAGTTTGTCCACCACAAAGTTCACTTGGTGGGGGCTGGGATCGAACCCGAAAGCCCAAGCACCAGAGGTGACCGCTCTACCAATGAGCCACCGCGGCACGCACCGAAGGCCATAGAGTTAGTTAGTCAGTTATGCTGCATTTTAAAGATGAAATTTCAAAATTTTCAAATGAAAATATTCTACCTTCCTATGTAAAACCATACGTGCCTCCTACATGAAAATTCTTAATATTACGTATGCTTCTTTTCCCCTAAAAATCGTAAAATAATCCGTTTCTTTCATCTGAAGAATATGGCCACCCTAAATCCTAATCAACATAATTTGTTCAAACTTCAATATTTTATCACTGGGTATCGAACATTAAATGCCACACACAGAAAGCGCACGAAGTAGCTAATAGATCAGCGGGAAGGAATGGCTTTAGGATTGTTATGTTAAAATATTGAAACTATTGAAAAATGTATGAAACCACTTCGAAATAGAATATTTTTTGATCGAAATTGTTGAACATTTGTGTACAATTTTTATTATATTATTTGCAGTCCATTGCTTATACTCAAATAACGTAATATTCTAATAGCTTTGAGAAAAATGGCTAAAGCCAACTTCTGTGAAACAGTACAATATAAAAGGAAGCGTTCTGCACGCAATAGAATCAATTAGGTTGAGCTAATGTAGTTTGAGTTCGAAACATGAAAAGCACATTATCGGAATATGACTGTAAATGGAACTTGATTGATTTAGTGCCTGAAGTTTAGAATGTATGTTACGTGTAATTTTCCACAAAATATAGAACAGAAAGAAAACTACTATCTTGTATATACACACATTATGCTTATTCTCTGGTGAACAATACACTAATTTATATTCTTCGAAGGATTGTGCAAACTAGCGAGAGCAAGTATTAAGTTATATAAATCTACCAACTAAAACTGTGTTATGCTCAACGACAGACGTCCTGCCTATCCTTCTTCTTGGACCTTTGTTGGGCGGGTGAGTGAAAATCCGATTTAAAATTATTCATGATTTGGATGGAAATACTCGTTAAAATTTATTTGAGCTGTTGGTTATAAAGAATTAATTATGACTTACTGTATTTAACGTTTTATTCTATTTGCAGAAAAGGGGAAAAAAACTTATATTAACTAGATTACGAAAAGTATGATAAAGAAATAGATACATAAATAGTAAAGAACAACTGAGAAGATCAGTTCAACCTCAAGAGGTACTGCTTTCAACCCCTGGTAAATGGTGAGAATAGGTTTCAGACGGACATTTAATCTTTTTACAAAGGGTTCCGAAACCATTATTGGCGATGGAGAATTGTAAAGAAAAAACCGAAGATAGGCTATCACCCAGAAGAGACGCGCAGGCAAGTTGGCGGAAAGCTGCTGTAAATGGGCAAGGGCTTGCGAATAGTGAACGGGTTTGGCTAAAGAAGTTAGTCCTGAATACGAGAGAGAGAATAAGAACAAGAGAATCACTGTATGGACAGGATCACTTTATATCGGAGCTTTGAATGGAAACTTCGTGGTGATTGTAGACCTGATTTATTGCTAGTAAAATGAAATATATTGTGGAACATGTGTACATTCTAGATTCTGGATTATGCTTTCACAGAGTTTTCTATGACTATTAGATCTACGGTGTCTATGGTATATGTAGTTGATTTAACAATTCCTGACTTCTTGATCTTATCTATACCGATCTTCATGTGTGAACGCATACACCTAAAATATATCTTTTTGTTTCGTTTACCTGAAATGCTGTCATGGTTTTCAGATATTTTATTCAGTTCAATTGTACTTCTTGAGAAATTGTTACTTCTAGCCTACCCTTATTTACAACTTCATTAACGTTAGTACTCTTTTGTGTAGGCTTTCTGCTAGACACAAATAAGTAACGAAATCTTCACAAATGAAGTTTTTCATGAAAGGAAAAATAGTCTTTTTAAAGATATGATCAAGAAGGTATTTAGTATCTGTACGTGATACTAAAGTATGGAAGATCGTGGGTGATATATTTTCCCTTAGTTTATTGCTGACCAAAATTATTGTCTTTACACGATCGGTCACATTTTAAAAGAATGACTCATAATTTTGAAGGAAGTAATTATTTGTCCAGAGATACGCACGTATCCACACGACAAATACACACAGCAAATTTGAAGGTTTCAAAGAAAACGTTCCCATATTCCAGCTGGTTGAACAAATTTATTAATTTGTAATATTTCTGATGTTGTCTAAATGAATTCTGAGATTTTAGATCTTTAAACACCAAATCGAAGTTTAAAGATCGAAAACCTCTCTGAAATTCTAATGTTACATGTCTTGTGCAAAACGACACTTCCCATTTATCTGGCTGCAAACCATAACGTTATTCATCTCACATTCTACTTAAGTTTCTAACTTATAACTATAATTCAGATTCAAGGATTGCACGCGTCGTCAAATGTTTCTTACTTATAGCCAAAACACAAGTAAATAAATGCAACAAATGCTGTACTTCTTATTACAAAAATAAACTAATAGTAGGTTGAGATTAGTGATGTCAACCGGGTGGCTCAGCTCGAGCTCCGGCTCGGCTCGGTTCGGTCCAAATGAGCCAAGGGCTCGAGCCGGCTCGGGTTGGTGAATTGTTGGCTCGGTTCGGCTCGGTGCTGACTGAGACGTGAGCCGAGCCGCTCGAGCCGCTGACAACACTAGTTGAGATTCAGTCAATTTATTTTACGTCAGAAAAAATTTTGCCATCGTCTTCAACCTAGAAATAAACTTGGTAATGTAAGTGGTGGAGGCTAATGTCCTTCGCACACTACGACGCTTCGATGAACCGATGACCCTCCGATTTCTAACCTAGTGCGTATAACAGCACGACTATACTTTCAGTATTGCCGAAGTATCCCAACTCGAGGGTTCTGTCATGAAATAATGGTCGGAGGGGTTAAGAACGAAAACAAGACTTTGATTTACAAAAAATAACAAAAGTAAACAGAAACTTCCGGTTTACCGAATGAAGGCTTAAGAAGCCAAGTCTCGGCTAGGACAACCCTTTTGAAGAAAACTTGAGTGGGACATAATATTTCTTTTCTACAATAGAAACTTGTGTATCTTGGAAGGTATTTCACCAATTACGCTGAAATCTAAAAGAAGCGTCTTGTGTGGTGAAATAATATATTACTATCTGTCAAAAAGATTGTTGTCGCGAGTCTGCATTGTTTAACCCTTCCTGGAATCTATGTTATGAACAATCACTCCATACAATACGCATACACTTCGTAATTTAATCATGTATAACAAAGCTATTTAAGTAGCAAATATGAATAAAATATTTATAATTATTATTTATTTTAATTTTGCAATTTAGACAAGCTGTAAAAATAAAAAAATCAGAACAAATCTTCATACTTAGCACTTAAGGTTAATAAAAATGTATTACAACTATTCCGAGATATTATGTTTGTTACTGAAATTTTTGCTGTGTATTACTGGATGAGTGGTTAACGTACTTGAACAGTGAGATAATTATTAAGTGTCTTGGATTCGAATCTCTACTCCAGCTATTTTATGATTCTTTTTTGTAATGCTTACTAAAAAAAATAAATTGAACACTTTAATCATTTCCATTTGGAGCTGACCACGTGATTCTTATGCTTCAATACTACGTCGAACAAACGTTTGTTCATAATGTTAGTTTCAGCCGGCAACTATATCCCTGTATTGTGGTATGTAGGTCGCTCGCTGTGAGTGTTGTACGTTCAAATCTCGCTTAGTTTTGCAGAATTGCGCAACGAAAGTAATTGAAAAAAATATTAGCAGTAGAATTAGTATTAGTATTAGTATTAGTATTAGTAGTAGTAGTAGTAGTAGTAGTTAATAACAGAAAAAATACTTTCTAATACTCCAATATATACTTGATATAACATATTTTTTTACTTCCGTTACTCTGTTCCGTTAATCCATTTTAGATAGCGAAAAGCAATCCGTCACAGAGTCTCTAATCTATATTGCGTTGCAGCGAGTAGACAACGACCAGATTTCGACAGCGAGGCAGTTGGAGCTTATGTTGGAAGGGGCGCTTAACATTTGAAATCAAATATATTACTATTATACGCGTCTTTGGTGTGGGAGACCGGGGTTTGATTTCCGGCGGAGTTCATGTGGTTCGGGGTCTACCTTAAGCTGTAGGTTTACTTCTCATATACTCTCGCTGCTGAAAGGGATTCTAAACTCAATATAAAATATATTATTATTATTATTATTATTATTATTATTATTATTATTATTATTATTATTATTATTATTATTAATAATAATAATAATAATAGTATTATTATTATTATTATTATGTAGGGAATGGAAGAAAGGTTTGAGGGAACTAAATTTGGTGGCACATTTTGTTTCCTCTTACTTTGTTGTTACACCCACAGCCATAACTTGTGGTTGCATCTTCCCCCTCAAGGGAAGCTTCCCGCCGTTCGATAGGGACCCATTTTAAGACAAACTTTTTTTTACTCCATATACGATATGAACATGAAGTTATAAATGAAGCATCAAACAGGTTCACTACATTACATAAACAAAACAGCACACGAAAGGTAAATGAAGCAAAAGCAAGGGGGGCTAATTTTTGACAAAGGCCCGTTTGACGCAGGTCCTTTTTTACTTGGGTCATTTTGTCCTGGAACGCGTTAGACAGGGCTCTTTTTATGAGGGGCATTTTGATTCGGCTACTTTCGACTCGGGCCCTTATTACGCGGGAAAGTTTGACTCGGACTACTTTGACGCAGGGCCTTTTGATTTGGGTCATTTTCTTGAGCGACCCTTTGAACCGGGCTCTATTTATAATGGGCATTTTGATTCGGCCCCTTTTCATGAAGGGTGTTTTGATTCGGGACTTGACTCGCTCCCTTTTCTTGCGGAGACCATTTTATCCTTCCCTTTGGCGCGGGTCCGTTTGACTACAGGGCCGCGGTGGTTCAGTGGTAGAGCGTTCACCTCTGCTGCTTGGGGTCCCCCGTTCGATCCCAGACCCGCCAATTGAACTTTGTGGTGAATAAACACCGTGTGTGTGGGTTTTCACCTGGGCTCGTTTGACGCAGGGCCTTTTGACTTGGGTCATTTTGTCGTGGGACCCTTTTTCCCGGGCTCTTTTAATGAGGGGCATTTAGATGAGTCCCCTATTGACTCGGGCCCTTTTAACCCAAAAGCTTGACACACGGCCGTTTGACTTAGGTCCGTTTGTAGCTGACCCCTTTCTCATCCGGTCTCGTTTGTCGCAGGGCCTTTTGACTTGGGTCATTTTGTAAAGGCACTTTTGGCGACGAGGATACAATAAGGACAAAAATGCAGTTGTCAAAAAACGTTGTTTTGTGCTCTATCGAGTTTTCAAAAAGCACTCCTCAATTGCTTGTACACTTTTTTGTTACAATCATATTTCTTGCTTTGTCGTACGTTTGACCACGCAGGTTACCCACGTGTAGTTCAAGTCGTAAAAGAGAGTCCAATATCGATGTGACTATTATGTCACTCGTTTCGGAGGGTGCTTGGTATAGGCCTAGAGACGTTAATTAGGCTCCAGAGTTTCTCTGTCAACCCAAATCATACAAATACTTTGTTGTCCGCCCCCACTGGCATCTCTTGTGCCGTCACAGATCACAGAAAAAATGAACGGAATGCTGGACTTGATTTCACTACAAATCACCTTTATTACTTCGTGAGAAAAAATTCTAGGATTTCATTTTGTATTTCTGGATAACACATTTTCTCACGACACTCCAGTGCCCACTCTCCAAATTCGGGAATATCATAGCTTTGTGTTTTTAATAGTTGCGATAGGTTTCCTTCTCCATTTTTCTTGACCTGTGAGTGCCAATCCTTGCCTTATCAGATATTTTATAGAGCTTACCAATAAACATTTCCAGACAGTATTCTGAGACTCGGCCTTGGCTGAAGAAAGTTATCTCTCGATAGGGTTCCCCATTTATGAGTAGCTAAGTATTGAATCAGCATAAGACTTTGACATGACATAGGTTTTAAACTTTTGACTTGTGTGATTCCATTTTTTAAACCCAACCGATATAAAACCTTTTGGCTAAATTTTCGGGGGGAAATAACGATGACAGTAAAAGCAAAACACACCATAACTCTTCCTACTAGGAATAACATGAAGCCACTTGAAGTCACTATACCATGATGATTGAAAGGTCAGAGATCCTCTTTCCACAGATTGCATAGGAAAACTTGGCAATTCCACAGCTGGTTAGTGAGGTTTATCATTATTATGTTCAGTGTTATTTACAGTTTCATTCTTTTTCTCTGTAGATAAATATTCATAGGGTAGAGATTTGTAAATTTGCGGTGTTGTCTTCTGTAGGCTGGTGTATTGCTTTTTTGTACATCTTCAAGTAAACGTCTCTGGCGCACACGCGCTTGAGGCAGTTGTATTTTCACCAGGACATTCCGAACGATGCTTCTGAATTACAAACTTATGAATAATAGAACTAAAATCATATGACGGTGAGCGATCAAACAAAGTTATTCTATACAAACTATAAAACACGAAAAATTTGTATACGATTGTACAGTTATCCCGTATCGCATAGTGTCTGATGAAGCCAAAGAGTTAGTTGGTGAAACTGTAACACGTGTTCAATTTTAATGAAAATATATACTTTTGCTCAGCAAATAATTAGTTTGTATTAAAATATATATAGTATACACGATTTATGGTAAACCATGATTTCTATCAGAGATATGGCTATTTCTGTCAGTATTTTATGGATATTTTACATTTTTTCGAGTTTTTCCTTGCTTCTAACCACTGAGTCTATATGGTTAAACTGAAGTGTAAGGTTGAAGCTTAATATAGTTAATGGATCTTAAGTTTTCTCCGTAAATTTTACATTTTTCTGACAATTTTTATGTTATACGTTTTAAATTTTCCCATAAAACGTTTTCTTCCGTTTTCAATAGAAAAAAAATGAAGTAGTAATTTAAATGCTTTTAAATGATTTTATAAATTATAATGATTTTTAATAGAGGAATTTTCAGTCATTTTTAACAAAGCAATCAAATTATGTAACTAAGTATTGAAATATAAAACAGCATATTGAATTCTTATATCCTGTATCACAGCAATCCTAAAACGTACGTTTAAGAATAGAATAGGACTCCAACCTAAAATGTAACATACGTTCTTATGTTTTATATGCTGCATTTATCCAATTTACAAGAAAGGCGACAAAACTGAATGTAATAATTATCGAGGCATTTCTCTTCTGTCAACATCCTATAAAATCCTTACAAATTTTCTATTAGCAAGATTGATCCCATACGCAGATGAAATTATTAGAGATTGTCACTACGGATTTAGACGAAGTCGATCAACTATCGACCAAATATTTACCATTCGCCAAATACTCGAAAACATGTGAGAACACAATACCCCGATACATCAACTATTTATGGATTTTACAAAGGCGTACGACTCGGTTAGGATAGAAAAATTATACAACGTTCTTACAGAACTTAGAATACCAAGAAAGATAACTAAATTAATTAAGATATATTTAAATGAATCTCAAAGTAAGGTCCCGGTAGGAACATTTTTGTCAAGTCGAAAATGGCCTGGAACAAGGAGATGCGTTGTTGCCATTTTTATTTAATTTTGTTCTGGAATACGTTATAAGGAAATTCAAAGATAACAACCAGGGCCTAAAATTGAACGGTATTGGCCAGGTTATGGCATATGCTGATGATGTAAATTTAATAGCGGATAATAGGAGAACAATAGAAAGAAATGGTGAGATCTTATTAAACGCTTGCACTGACTAAGGTTTAGAAGTAAATGCAGATAAAACAAAATATATGGAAGTGCGTCGAGACCGTAATACGGCAAATTATGGATGAGTTAAAATAATAAATAATACTTTTGCTAAAGTGCATACTTTCAAATATCTAGGATCAATATTAAGAGACGAAAGTCATATATACGAAGAAATTAAATGTCGACTAAAACAGAGAATTCGTGTTACTATTCGGTTGAAAATCTTTTGTTGTTGTGAATTCTGTCGGGGAATATGAAGCTTAATATATATAAAACAATAATCATGCCTGTTGTTCTGTTTGGTTGCAGAACATGGTCGCTCGCTTACTCTGAGGGAAAAACATAGAGTGAAAGTATTTAAGAACAAGCTCCAAAGACGAATATTCGGACTCAAGGGGAACGGGAATGGTTGAAACTTCATAACGAGGAACCACATAATTTATACGGTTTACCGAACATTGTTAGAGTCGTCAAGTTTAGAAGGCTTAGGTGGGCAGTTCAAGTAGCTAGAATGGAAGAAAGTAGAAATGCTTTCGAAGTCTTGACTGCAAGACCAATTGGAAAACGACCATTAGGAAGACCTAGGCGCAGATGGGATGACAATTTTCAGATGGATCTCGCTGAGAAAGGAATACAAAGTAGAAACTGGATCCAATTGGCTAAAGATAGAAGTCAGTCTAGAGCTTTTGTGAACGCGGCATTGAACCTCCGGGTTCCATAGGCCATAGAAAAATGAAATGAAGCGTTTGAGTTTTACGTCCCACGGGTATGCCGGTTAGGCTAAAGAAGATTGTGATGATGAGTAATGGATGAAATGTTGAAATGAAGAAAGTGGGAGGAAATGGAAGAACCCCGTGAAAACGCACGCACACGGAGTTTGTCCACCACAAAGTTCACTTGGTGGGGGCTGGGATCGAACCCGAAACCCCAAACACCAGAGGTGAACGCTCTACCAATGAGCCACCGCGGCCCGCACCGTAGGCCATAGAGTTAATTAGTCAGTTATGCTGCATTTTAAATATGAAATTTCAAAATTTTCAAATGAAAATATTCTACCTTCCTATGTAAAACCATACGTGCCTCCTACATGAAAATTCTTAATATTACGTATGCTTCTTTTCCCCTAAAAATCGTAAAATCATCCGTTTCTTTCCTCTGAAGAATATGGCCACCCTAAATCCTAATCAACATAATTTGTTCAAACTTCAATATTTTATCACTGGGTATCGAACATTAAATGCCACACACAGAAAGCGCACGAAGTAGCTAATAGATCAGCGGGAAGGAATGGCTTTAGGATTGTTATGTTAAAATATTGAAACTATTGAAAAATGTATGAAACCACTTCGAAATAGAATATTTTTTGATCGAAATTGTTGAACATTTGTGTACAATTTTTATTATATTATTTGCAGTCCATTGCTTACACTCAAATAACGTAATATTCTAATAGCTTTGAGAAAAATGGCTAAAGCCAACTTCTGTGAAACAGTACAATATAAAAGGAAGCGTTCTGCACGCAATAGAATCAATTAGGTTGAGCTAATGTAGTTTGAGTTCGAAACATGAAAAGCACATTATCGGAATATGACTGTAAATGGAGCTTGATTGATTTAGTGCCTGAAGTTTAGAATGTGTGTTACGTGTAATTTTCCACAAAATATAGAACAGAAAGAAAACTACTATCTTGTATATACACACATTATGCTTATTCTCTGGTGAACAATACACTAATTTATATTCTTCGGAGGATTGTGCAAACTAGCGAGAGCAAGTATTAAGTTATATAAATCTACCAACTAAAACTGTGTTATGCTCAACGACAGACGTCCTGCCTATCCTTCTTCTTGGACCTTTGTTAGGCGGGTGAGTGAAAATCCGATTTAAAATTATTCATGATTTGGATGGAAATACTCGTTAAAATTTATTTGAGCTGTTGGTTATAAAGAATTAATTATGACTTACTGTATTTAACCTTTTATTCTTTTTGCAGAAAAGGGGAAAAAACTTATATTAACTAGATTACGAAAAGTATGATAAAGAAATAGATACATAAATAGTAAAGAACAACTGAGGGGATCAGTTCAACCTCAAGAGGTACTGCTTTCAACCCCTGGTAAATGGTGAGAATAGGTTTCAGACGGACATTTAATCTTTTTACAAAGGGTTCCGAAACCATTATTGGCGATGGAGAATTGTAAAGAAAAAACCGAAGATAGGCTATCACCCAGAAGAGACGCGCAGGCAAGTTGGCGGAAAGCTGCTGTAAATGGGCAAGGGCTTGCGAATAGTGAACGGGTTTGGCTAAAGAAGTTAGTCCTGAATACGAGAGAGAGAATAAGAACAAGAGAATCACTGTATGGACAGGATCACTGAATATCAGAGCTTTGAATGGAAACTTCGTGGTGATTGTAGACCTGATTTATTGCTAGTAAAATGAAATATATTGTGGAACATGTGTACATTCTAGATTCTGGATTATGCTTTCACAGAGTTTTCTATGACTATTAGATCTACGGTGTCTATGGTATATGTAGTTGATTTAACAATTCCTGACTTCTTGATCTTATCTATACCGATCTTCATGTGTGAACGCATACACCTAAAATATATCTTTTTGTTTCGTTTACCTGAAATGCTGTCATGGTTTTCAGATATTTTATTCAGTTCAATTGTACTTCTTGAGAAATTGTTACTTCTAGCCTACCCTTATTTACAACTTCATTAACGTTATTGCTCTTTTGTGTAGGCTTTCTGCTAGACACAAATAAGTAACGAAATCTTCACAAATGAAGTTTTTCATGAAAGGAAAAATAGTCTTTTTAAAGATATGATCAAGAAGGTATTTAGTATCTGTACGTGATACTAAAGTATGGAAGATCGTGGGTGATATATTTTCCCTTAGTTTATTGCTGACCAAAATTATTGTCTTTACACGATCGGTCACATTTTAAAAGAATGACTCATAATTTTGAAGGAAGTAATTATTTGTCCAGAGATACGCACGTATCCACACGACAAATACACACAGCAAATTTGAAGGTTTCAAAGAAAACGTTCCCATATTCCAGCTGGTTGAACAAATTTATTAATTTGTAATATTTCTGATGTTGTCTAAATGAATTCTGAGATTTTAGATCTTTAAACACCAAATCGAAGTTTAAAGATCGAAAACCTCTCTGAAATTCTAATGTTACATGTCTTGTGCAAAACGACACTTCCCATTTATCTGGCTGCAAACCATAACGTTATTCATCTCACATTCTACTTAAGTTTCTAACTTATAACTATAATTCAGATTCAAGGATTGCACGCGTCGTCAAATGTTTCTTACTTATAGCCAAAACACAAGTAAATAAATGTAACAAATGCTGTACTTCTTATTACAAAAATAAACTAATAGTAGGTTGAGATTAGTGATGTCAACCGGGTGGCTCAGCTCGAGCTCCGGCTCGGCTCGGTTCGGTCCAAATGAGCCGAGGGCTCGAGCTGGCTCGGGTTGGTGAATTGTTGGCTCGGCTCGGCTCGGTGCTGACTGAGACGTGAGCCGAGCCGCTCGAGCCGCTGACAACACTAGTTGAGATTCAGTCAATTTATATTACGTCAGAAAAAATTTTGCCATCGTCTTCAACCTAGAAATAAACTTGGTAATGTAAGTGGTGGAGGCTAATGTCCTTCGCACACTACGATGCTTCGTGTGTCGAAGACGTTCCACAATTTGTTTTATGTGGCAGACTTGTAGCAGGGCAATGAATACCTTTTTGTTACAATTTATATGGCGCTTGACCTTTGCACAATACGCGACAAGCGCGATACTGTGGCAGGCTTGTCGCGAGCATCCACCACCTAACACAAGCTACAATCTTCCCATAGTATGGGAATTCCTGTGGCGAAGATGCGCCACAGCGCCACTATTTGTCTTTCTAGCAACCAGATACTCATTCTCAAAGATCAGCTCAGTGGGAGCTTTCGACATTGAGGCTTTAGTTGCAGAAATTCATTCACATCCTAGTATATGGAACTCCAACAGTGATTCCCATAGCAACAGAAATGAAAAGACGAAAGCATGGGGAAAAGTGTGTTTAGCATTTCATAGTAGATTCATGATATGCTATCTAAAGGGAAAAATCTTATCGGCAATACAATGCATATTGCCATTTTGTTCTTTCTTATATTTTCCAAAATTCGATACTAAGCCAGTGAACTGTTAGGTGGAAATTGCACTATAGAACTACTTTGCTTATTGCTTCAATTTAACATTTCAAATTCAATTTTAAAAATATGCCAATATGTAATTTTATGTCATTTCGTTTTTTTTATATTCTCTGTATTTAATATGTGCACTGTACGAAAGTATGAAAAATAATGTTTTATAAACACTTAAGTATAACTCTGATGCTTCCTGGCATTCCATAATGAAATTTATAAGGAGAGGCCGCGAGACATGAAGGTAATATCTCATGTAGTCTGTTGCGGATTTAGCGATATGCTTAAGAGGCATCGTATTTACTGCATCCTTATTCTGGCTATATATATATAGGTGTGTGTGTGTGTGTGTGTGTGTGTGTGTGTGTGTGTGTGTGTGTGTGTGTGTGTGTGTGTGTGTAAAGTGTCACATTCCAGCAAAACTTGAAGTAAACTCTAGCGTCTGTTGCAGCTTTAACAATATACTGGCGAAGCCTAGAATTTAGTCCGCTGCTCAAGGGGCGCCTCGTTTGAATCTGTCCTTGTTCTGGCTAAAATAAAAATTAACTTTTCAGCGACTCGTGAAGTAAGATCTGGAGTAAGAGGGGGGTGGCTCAGTGGTAGAGCGTTCAACTCCGGTGCTTGAGGTCCCTGGTTCGATCCTAGCTCGAGCCGTGTGGACTTCCTTGTGCATAAACACCGTGCTCGTCGCTTTTCTCGCGGTTGTCCCGTTTCCTTCCCCTTTCTTCACTCCACCATTTCATTCATTTCTCATCATCGCCGTCTCTTTTAGCCTAACCGGCATAAGTGTGGGACGAAAAACTAAAAGATTTCATTCCATAAGGTCTAGTGTATATGGCGCCGCGGATGTGTGTCGAATATCAGTGACATGACAACACAGCCTGTAGCGCGTCTTCGACACAGGAAGTGGCGTTATGTGTGATAGCCTTAAATGAGTCCAATAACAGGAAAAAAAAAAAAAATTAGGATTAGGAATTATAAAGAACAGTATTCTGAACATAGTTTAAAAATTCATCGTTTGACCTTCTATCAGCTTTCTAAATGTTATATCAACCTACGTTTAAAACGCATTGACTGCAATTATTGTCAGAGTTCAACTAATTAGAGGGTTGTTCTGCAACCAACGTTAAATTTTATTGTTCTGTTATTTGAATATGAAATAATCAAGTATTGCTATCATTTACGGTTTCTATCAATGTTGTTATAAAATTTGTAGATTCATTTTCTTAGTTATGGTAACTTTTTATTCTTTCATAATGATAAAAAATGCGCCTGCGGTGTACTACTATGTTCAATAGCACGTATAATGTAATACACGTTTTGTCGCGCTTATTCCATTTTTCTTAGATTTACGGATCAAATTCTGTCATTAGTAAGTGGAGATAATAGAAATAAATCCTTACTAAAAATATAAGCAAAACACAAAATTATGCTCGGTTTTGTGTCTCTTTGCAATCTTGCATTTGAGAGATTTACAGTAGGAAGGGAAATTGAGATTATCAGTTAAAACCGCCGAGGCCAGGAACTAGACGATGGGGTAAAATACTGAATTGGAACCTAGTGTCTAGATTGTCTGCCAAATATAAATTAGCATCTGTAACAAAGATTTCGTACGCAAATATAGAAACAAACAGGAAAATTCTAGTCTTGAGATTGAAAGTAATATTATCCATTTCTATTAAAGATAACGAAATCCTAAAACAGAATTCCCACCTACAGGAGTCTCCGTGCTTAGGTGAGTAGAGTGGAGAACTAGAAGTTCTACTATTTTAACAGTAGATCGAATCTAATCACATCTTAGTTTTCTTTAACGAGATATTATGGGAAGTGTTTAATTGTCATGTTTATAATAACCGAAGCAATATTATAAGGAATTAACTTATTGATATTTTCCTTCAATCGATTTATTTAGTCAATATTAGAGTACTATTGGTAGCAGCGGTTGTTTCCAGTTTATGGTCTTATGTGTGTCAGGTAAATAAAAAAACATACAACATTTCCAATCATAGCACCAAACAGCGAATGTAATAGAAAATCTTGTGGTCGTGAAAAAAAGGAAAAGCTCATTTCGTATTATTCTTCTCCAGTTTAGAGTATTGAAAATTCTTTCGTTTGGTAGGAATCATATCCATAAGTGCAAGAAATGGGATCATACTCATAAGTTCATGTAAGGAATGAAGAATGCTTTCTTTTAACAGAAGTAAATTATACAGATCTTGGTGCGTGGAATATGAATACGAATATGAATACGAACGTGTGTATGGACGATAATCACACCATTCGTCTAATATATACAGTAGCGTGAACAACTGATATTAAAAGAATACAACAAACAGGCATAAGCTATTTTTTTTCTAGAATGACAGCACATCAAACATAACTTATTAAATTTTGAAATGACAGATTATCACCTCACGTACCGGCGTAGGTCTTATTCGTTTTCAAATTCGAGGCCGCGGTGGCTCAGCGGTAGAGCATTGACCTCTTTTACATGAATTCCTTGGCTCGATCCCAGATCGTGTGTAGTGGAATTTACTGTGGACAAACACCTTATACGTGAGGTTCGTCGCGGTTCTCTCACTTTCTTCCACTTTCTTTGTTCCACTCTTTCAATTCATTTCTCATCATCACCTTCTCCTGAAGTATAACCGTCAGAAATGTAGGGCGGAAATCTTTAAAAATTTGATTCAATTTCACTTTCATATTTAAGCGACGAAAGAAGAAAGTGTGCTGATACTGATAAAAATCGAATTCCAGATTTCCTTGCATTTACTTTCATGACCGCCAATATATCAGTGAAATGGGATTTCGATATTTGTCCATTTGTTCATGACTCTTTTAATTGCACTCAACTACAAGAAATGTCAGTCAAAGTATCTGGACCAGTTCTAGACATAATATTTTTATAGTATTCTATCGTTTGAAATCTTTCTGCACCTAAATATAAGGATAGTTTACAGATGAAAATTTAAAATAATTCAATTTTCTCAAAACCAACTGTCACGCTTTATTTATATTTTACATATAAATATTTTATTAACAACCCAACACAGTAGTATGAACCATCGCAATGAAAAAAAAATACAAAACATGTAATTTACTGTATGGGGTATTTCCTTTCGCACAACTTTTTCAGATTTCATAAAAAAAATATTTCAGTAGTAACTTAACAATATGACATAACTCATTCGTCATCTGAACATCCAGAAAGGTGAGTGAATGTGAAGGTTTACCATAGGATGAGTTTTTCACTTGACGGTTTTTCCGTTAACGCTTCAGACAATGTTTGTTCATATTTCGTAAATAAATGCTTCTAGTCTAAAAATACTGTCTTCCGAAGAATTCCAGGAGTAGTTTTTTCAAGGGGTGAAGTGTTACTTTTATCGACATTTTTTTTCACAAATAACTGACGAATGTCTTCACAATTCATTAGTAATCATTTTTAGTAAGCTTTCAAAATGGCATAATTCGCTTCCACCGAAAAAAATCCATAAAAGGCCATTTACTTTGAGGGTAATTTTTTCCCGACGCGGATTAAAATAAATTTTAGAATGCAGAACTCTGTAGGTGTTTTGTACCCGTGAAAAATTTGTATTTGGATTCGACACTAATATGTCTTATTTTTGATGAATTTTCAAATATCTTCTGCTCCTTAGTTTCCAAGTTGCGTTACTGAATTTGAATGTAACCGGCATTTGAAACGTTACTGTTCATCTCTGCGACCCAGAAAAATGATTCGTCACTAATATCGGACACTCTCGATCATTTTCATTTTTATATATCTCCGCCTCCCCTACCACCAAAGCTAAAATATAAGAACCATCTCCGGCCCGAACCCCATCTATGTGGAAAGTTTGATCGAGATAGATTGGGTGGTTCAAGAGTTCTTCTTAAGTCACAAACGTAGTCTTTTTTAACTTTTGTATATATATATATATATATATATATATATATATATATATATATATATATATATATATTTCTAATCACCCATGCATTCTCGAAAATGCGTTAACAATTCCCGTTCCAGAGGTATGACGCCCAAAGTTGAAAGTTTTCTGTTTCTTTGCAGGGAGAGCAAAGGGCACTAACACTGCAAGAAAGACGTGACGCCCCAAATTTGAGAGGTTTTCTTTTCATTGCAGATAGAGCAAGATAGCACTGACGAAGCAGGAAACAATTGAGAACGTCCTAATATCTGTGGAGAGAAGCAATCGTGTGACTTCTCAGGACTTCAACGCGCTCTACCCCGAAAGATCTTCAATAAGCCATAACACCGTTAGCTACTTGATTAGGAAATTCTGTGTAACTGGTAATGTTACCGACAGACCACTGTCAGGTCCCCCACGAACCGCAACAAATGAGGAGACATTTACAAGATACTTGCTGCGAGTGTGAAAAGTCCGTAACTCAGTGCAAGACAACTATCAGCGATAACAAGCGTACCACGAGCATCCGTGATGAGGATTCTCCATACGAACAAGTGTCATCCCTTCAAGCTGCAGCTTGTCCACAACCTTTCAGAGGATGATCCAGACCGGTGGGTGGATTTCACCAATTGAGCTTTGTAACAATATCACCAATATCCTCATTTTCCAGCCAGCGTTCTCTTCACAGACGAGACAAACTTTTATTTGGATGGGGGGGGATGAATCGCCAGAACATGCGATATTGGTCAGATACAAACCCACATGCGATCAATCTCTGTAAAAGGGTTACCCCTGGTCATAACATTGTATGGTATGTCATATGGTCGATCATAAAACCAATAATCATTACTGGTACATATATTGTGTCCGATATCTGGACGCCTCTGATAGCATAGTGAGAAGAGATTTCAGACGGACATTTAATCTTTTTACAAAGGGTTCCGAAACCATTATTGGCGATGGAGAATTGTAAAGAAAAAACCGAAGATAGGCTATCACCCAGAAGAGATGCGCATGCAAGTTGGCGGAAAGCTGCTGTAAATGGGCAAGGGCTTACGAATAGTGAACGGGTTTGGCTAAAGTTAGTCCTGAATACGAGAGAGAGAATAAGAACAAGAGAATCACTGTATGGACAGGATCACTTTATATCGGAGCTTTGAATGGAAACTTCCTGGTGATTGTAGACCTGAGTTATTGCTAGTAAAATGAAATATATTGTGGAACATGTGTACATTCTAGATTCTGGATTATGCTTTCACAGAGTTTTCTATGACTATTAGATCTACGGTGTCTATCCTATATTTAGTTGATTTAACAATTCCTGACTTCTTGATCTTATCTATACCGATCTTCATGTGTGAACGCATACAACTAAAATATATCTTTTTGTTTCGTTTACCTGAAATGTTGTCATGGTTTTCAGATATTTTATTCAGTTCAATTGTACTTCTTGAGAAATTGTTACTTCTAGCCTACCCTTATTTACAACTTCATTAACGTTATTGCTCTTTTGTGTATTCTTTCTGCTAGACACAAATAAGTAACGAAATCTTCACAAATGAAGTTTTTCATGAAAGGAAAAATAGTCTTTTTAAAGATATGATCAAGAAGGTATTTAGTATTTGTACGTGATACTAAAGTATGGAAGATCGTTGGTGATATATTCGTGTTTCTGCTGCTTCCCCGCCCTGATGCAACCTTGCCCCGATATTTTCAGCGAGATGTGTCCCATCGCACTATGCTCTGCCTGTGCGGGATAGCTTGTATCTGCATTTTTCTGGACGTTGATTCGGTCGCCTGGAGTGCCCAGTCCGGTTTCTCCCTTGGATTTTTAAGGGACACTTAAAACACCTGGTGTATCAGGAGAAGTTTCAGGACTTTGCACACGTACAGGGACGTATTCAGGACGCCTCTGATAGCATCACCCTCTCTATGTTGTCACGGGTTCAGGAGGACAGGATTAAGAGACTTCGGTTATGTGTTGCAATGGATAGGCAACTGTAGATCACATTCTGTAGGCGGGGCTTTGGGGCGTCATAACTTTAGAACGCATTTCAGGTTGCGAGACTGCATACCCCTGCAAAAAAATGTTAATTAATGTGTCACTTGCTTACTTTTCCATTTGAGAAAAATAACACCACGCATGCATCAATCGGTAGCTTCTTTAACCAAGTCTGCCCTCCGCTAGTTAGATTTGCTTTAATCATGTTTGTTTCTGATATAATTCACTGTACTAAGACTTATGTACCACCCTGTATATTGGTCATGAATATCTTAAGAAATATTACCCGTAGTATTTTGATATATTACTTAAACACTTCCAACATCAAGATAATGTTTGGTTAGTTTCACAGATATTCTGCTTTGTTTTGTGATTCATCTTTGTTAATTAAATTTGACAACAACGCGGTATGACTTGTTGTTTCTCGTATGGATGGCAAGAAACATACTTATTTACTTACACCTTCCTCTTCGAACCATTTTTCTTCTTTTTTTAAGGTCAACGAAAGTCAAGAAATCATTAAGGGGTCTTTGCATACTTATATAAAGTGCGTTAAATTAAAGATCAAGGTATAGGCTCATGAAATTTAAAACATTTCTAGAATTTGTTTTTTTTTAATGTAATATGTTACAGTATTCTGGTATTCTGGTACAATTCGCGTTTTGTTAACCGCTACAAAAAAAAAAAAAAAAAAAAAAAAACAAGTTTAAATTAATAACTAACTCTTGCCCCTTTGCTTATGCATTCAGAAACACACGTCTCGAGCGACTACTTATTTCTGGTGTTCAATCCATCTCAATATCCTGCTTACACTTCTCCTTGTGTTTTCGTGTGATATTAAGATATTTGTTCTACAAATAAAATAGCTATGTAAGGAACCAAAGGTGACTAAAAATAAAAGCATTTAAAAGGTAAAGTATGACTATAAGACTTAAATGGCGGGCTTTATTTTGATGAATAAGGACAACCAAGTACATGCTGTAGTATGAAAAGTGCAGACAATAGTGTCTGCTATGCGACGGTGCCAATTGACACCTAAGATATTGATGCGATCAGTAAAAGGAATCGCAGGCAAATACACATGTTGGTCAGCCGAGTTTATTCACATCAGCCGTGACCTTTGTCTATTGAGAACAACACCTGAAATGCACCAATAATTCGATATGAGGGCTTCGGCGCAAGACAGAGTAGTAGGGGTCCCGTTATGCGCGAATGACTCATCCTTACTCTCTTTTATGACCGGGATTTTTGAAATTCGTTCCCTTTTACGGCTAAGATGAGTGCTTTGGTACCTCGATTCTGATTGGCTGATAGAGGTCACGTGACTTTAGGCCCCTCCCACGCGGGAAATTCAAATTTCCAGGTCACGTGGTATGACGTCATGAGTTACCCCGCGGGGAAATCCCTCATTCTCTTTTACGACCAAGATTTTTGAAATTTGTTCCCTTTTACGGGTAAGATGAGTGTTTATGATTGGTTGACAGCTGTCACGTGATCTTAGACTCTGGGATATTTGAAAATTCGTTCCCTTTTACGGGTAAGATGAATGCTTTGGTACCACAATGTTGATTGGTTGATAGAGGTCACATGATCTCAAGCCCTGGGACTTTTGAAATTTGTTCCCTTTTTACGGGTAAGATGAGTGCTTTGGTACCTCGATTCTGATTGGCTGATAGAGGTCACGTGATCTTAGGTCCTAGGATTTTTGAAAATCGTTCCCTTTTACGGATATTTTCTTTGATGAGTACTTTGGTACCACGATACTGATTGGCTGATAGACGTCACATGATTTCAGACCCACCACACGGTGAACAGATTACATGAAAATCTCTCACTCATTTGTTCCCGTTTACAGGTAAGATGAGTGCTTTGGTACCTCGATTTTGATTGGAGGATAGAAGTTACATGATCTTAGCCCCCCCCAGCCCATGAGGAAAATTCAATTTTTGTTTAGGTAACCTGATATGACGTCCATAACATATGGGTACATTGATGCATCATTTAAAAATTTGGGAGGGGTATCTTGGCTCATCCACTCGGTTTTAGAAATTGTTTAATATAAGCATTTGGTATCATAGTACAGGTCTCCAATATGTACCACTATAAATTTGGATGGTCCACATCGTTCCCTTTTCATAGGTAAAGAACTACCAAAAAGTCAAATTTCGGGGGTTTTTGACCTAATTTATCCCCTTTGATGAGGTATTATTATACTATATAGTTATATGGGCGTATACAGGGTCCATTACCTTTCATAAGACATGGGTATATTAATGCACCCCTTGAAAAATTTGGGAGGGGTACCTTGGCCCACCCCTTAAATTTTGGAAATTGACCAATTTAAACATTGGGTATTATAGTACAGGACCCTAATATGAATTATGATAAATTTGGGTGGTCCACCTCGTTCCCTTCTAGGGGTACAAAATTGCCAAAATATAAACGTAAGCAATACGTAGTACCACGTGTTTGGTTTTTGGTCGATTTTATCCCCTTTGATGAGGTGTTATTATCCTATATAGTTATATGGTCATGTATAGGGGTCCATTCCCTTTCATAAGATATGGGTATATTTGTGCACTCCTTTAAAAATTTGGGAGGGGTACCTTGGTCCACCCCTTAAATTTTGGAAATTGCCCAATTTAAACATTTGGTATTATAGTACCGGACCCTAATATGTATTATGATAAATTTGGGTGGTCCACCTCGTTCCCTTTTAGGGTACAAAATTGTCAAAATATAAACGTAAGCAATACGTTGTACCACGTGTTTGATCTTTTGGTCCAATTTATCCTCTTGGATGAGGTTCTATTACCTTATATGGTTATGTATAGGGGTCTATTCCCTATCATAAGATATAGGTACATTTGTGCACTCCTTTAAAAATTTGGGAGGGGTACTTTGGCCCACCCCTTAAATTTTAGAAATTGCTCATTTTATATATTTGGTATTATAGTACTGCACCTTAACATGTATTATGATAAATTTGGGTGTTTCACCTCGTTCCCTTTTAGGGGTACCAAATTGCCAAATTTTAGTACAACCACCTTTTTTTGGCCCAATTTATCCTCTTGGATGAGGTCCTATTACCTTATATGGTTATATGGTCATGTACATATTGGTCCATTTCCTATTATAAGACATGGGTACATTGATGCACCCTTTAAATTTTTGGAAGGGGTACCATGGCCAACCCCCTTAAATTTTGGAAATTTTCCAATTTGAGCATTCGGTATCATAGTACATGCCTCAACATGTATCATGATAAATTTGGGTGGTCCATCTTGTTCTCTTTCATGGGTAAAAATTGCTAAAATATAAACATAAGCAATATGTTATACCATGTGTTTTGTTTTTGGCCCAATTTCTCCCCTTTGATGAGGTTCTATTACCTTATATGGTTATATGGTCATGTATATGGGTTCATTTCCTATCATAAGACATGGGTACATTGACGCATCCTTTAAAAATTTGGGAGGGGTATCTTGGCTCATCCACTCGGTTTTAGAAATTGTTTAATATAAGCATTTTGTGTCATAGCACAGGACTTCAATATGTACCACTATAAATTTGGATGGTCCACATCGTTCCCTTTCATGGGTATAGAACTACCAAAAATCAAATTTCGGAAGTTATTGACCCCTATTTAGCACGTTATATGGGTATGTACAGAGGTTTATTACCTTTATATATTTATGTTCCCTTTTAAATTTGGGAATTATCAAATAACAAAATTCGGTAAACGTTTTCTAGGACCCATTGGTATTCCTCTTATGACCAAATATTCAAAATTTAAAGGTTATTGACCGGCTTTATTATTGAATAAGTACAGGATTTATTACTTTTTCATAAGACACAGGTGTATTTGTGTACCAATCTTAAATTTTGGGAGGGGTACATTTCTTATTGTCATATCAATAATTGGTAATTGTTCTTAAAATTGGATAGTATCTCATTCATTGGGTAAATCATTGGCAAATATGAGTATGATCACGTGATCAGTTATTAACCTATGATGGGATTAGGAGTCCAGAACATTGGTACTTTGAAACTTTGTAGGATAATTTGAGAATTGTCAAATGAAATTACGTCATTGGTTTTGATTATTCCCGCCAAATATAAACGTAAGCAAGACGTTGTACCACGTGATTGTCCTTGATGAGGTAGTGTACAGGGATTCATTTCCTTTTTTGTGGTACTTCTTAAGTTTGAGTACACACACTTTTAGAAAACAGTTGGCTCTACTCAGGTAAACAATTGACGGACATTATTGACCTTATTGAACATATAATGATATGATTAATTCTAAGACTTAGGTATATCAAGAGAAGTATTCTTTAAATTTGGGAATGGTGATAAACAGAATTTTAACATAAGGCGCGAAATTTGAAACAATACATTGGACTTTAGTCACAGCTCATAGTCTAAGATCATTGGTGGTGATTGATTTGAAATCTGATAGCTAACCTTATTGAATCTTATGACTCATAGACGAAAGGCAATACATGCTACAACAGTTTGAAATTTAATCATAATGTGATGTAATCTGACACTAGCAAAGTTATTGTTAATGCAATTTGATTGTCTGATCACTATCTTTCCTGCAATCTGATTGGTTGATCACTATCTTTCGTGCAATCTGATTGGTTGATGATTTTCAAATCTTTGCTGCATTCAGTTTTAAGTTTTGTTTAACATTTAAAAATCTTGGTTTCGTTCAACATTTTGTACTCACTGATAAATATGATCAAAACCGTTTATTTGTTAATCGAATAGTTAAAAACTGGATAAAGTTTGACGGTTAACCGCGAAACGTAAAATTTTTTGAAACTTTTTGTTTGAAAATTCTTGCTTTCAAATTTTTGTTTGAATTTTTTGTTTCAGAATTTTATTTGAAATTTTTTTTTACAACTTTTGTTTCAAAATTTTTTTTTGTTTAAAAATTTTTCGTTTGAAATTTTAAAAAAAATTTCGTTTCAAAATTTTGTTTAAAATTTTTTCGTTTCCAAATTTTTTGTTTGAAATTTTTTTCGTTTCAAAATTTTGTTTGAATTTTTTTCGTTTGAAATTTTTTTGTTTGAATTTTTTTTCGTTTCAAAATTTTGTTTCAAAGATTTTGTAACAGCACCATCTTCTCTTCGAGGACTGTACGCAGCACCACTTCATGATTTGAGCCTAATGATTTGACTATGGTCACATTTAGCTCATCATGAAAATAATCGTTCATTTGGTCGATTCGTGCCATTCTTCACAGGTCAGTTGTACACCAAATTGTTCTGCTTTGCCAAATCGAATTACTGGTTCAAATGTTCTAGCACTGATACCAATCATCACATGTTTTGTTTGAAGTATATTTATTGGATAATAGCTTGCGAAGATGAACTCTTTATCGTTAAAAGTACACATCTTTCCTCCTGAAATGCACTTGCTCAAATGATTTCGTGGGATGACAGTGTATTGGTTGATTTATAGTTATTGCTGACGTAATTGGAAAGGAATGTGCTGACATTTGAATTCATGGTTTCATCACAGTTACTGACGTGATCCTGACAAACGAAATTCATACAACTATGTCTAATGTGCTGACGTTTGAATTCATGATTTCATCACAATTGCTGACGAATCTGGCTGTGTACTAAATTCAAGTTGATGACTTCGACCCAAGAATCCTTTGTAACATAAAGATACAGATCCAGTATTTAGGAAACGTAACCGTTCTTCTTGTTTTGATGCTTCCATGGGAAAATATCTTGCTGGTAAAATTATATTCTTATCATTTTCAAGCTTCACTACGATTCTTAATCCAAACTTTGTAGGGATTTTCTGGCTAGCTAAGATTCTATAAGGTACATTCTGTTGTAAATCAGTAATCTTGGTAAACGATTTCATCACATCACGCGTGTTTAGAAACTGCAGACAAGTAGCCATGATGATGTTATCATGAATACTAACTCGAACGATGATGCAAAACTGATGACGTTGCATTATCATGTTCTGACGTGTACTATTGCACCACAATGTTGTCAAAGGTTTTTGCTCTAAACAGTTCCGGTTCTTTACTAATGAGTGCACAAACTTTTAAAAATGTCAAACCAAACTTTGAAACAAAAATTTAGAACAAAAATCTTTGAAAAAAAGTTTTGAAACGAAAAAAGATTCAAACAAAAAATTTCAAACGAAAAAATTTTGAAACAAAAAACTTCAAACAAAAAATTTGGAAACGAAAAATTTCAAACAAAAAATTTTAAACAAAATTTTCGAACAAAAATTTTCAAACAAAAAATTTCAAACGAAAAAATTTGGAAACGAAAAATTTCAAACAAAAATTTTAAACAAAATTTTGAAACGAAAAAATTTTAAAAAATTTCAAACGAAAAATTTTTAAACAAAAAAATTTTGAAACAAAAGTTGTCAAAAAATGTCAAACAAAATTTTGAAACAAAAAATTCAAACAAAAATTTGAAAGCAAGAATTTTCAAACAAAAAGTTTCAAACAAAAAAAATTCAAACTAAAAATTTTACGTTTCACGGTTAACCGTCAAACTTTATCCGGTTTTTAACTATTCGATTAACAAATAAACGGTTTTGATCATATTTATCAGTGAGTGCAAAATGTTGAACGAAACCAAGATTTTTAAATGTTAAACAAAACTTAAAACTAAATACAGCAAAGATTTGAAAATCATCAACCAATCAGATTGCACGAAAGATAGTGATCAACCAATCAGATTGCAGGAAAGATAGTGATCAGACAATCAAATTGCATTAACAATAACTTTGCTAGTGTCAGATTACATCACCTAATGATTAAATTTTAAACTGTTGTAGCATGTATTGCCTTTCGTCTATGAGTCATAAGATTCAATAAGGTTAGCTATCAGATTTCTAAAGCTCAAGGTCAAATCAATCACCACCAATGATCTTAGACTATGAGCTGTGACTAAAGTTCAATGTATTGTTTCAAATTTCGCACCTTATGTTAAAATTCTGTTTATCACCATTCCCAAATTTAAAGAATACTTCTCTGGATATACCTAAATCTTAGAGTTAATCATATCATTATATGTTCAATAAGCTCAATAATGTCCGTCAATTGTTTACCTGAGTAGAACCAACTGTTTTCTAGAAGTGTGTGTGTACTCAAACTTAAGAAGTACCACAACAAAGGAAATGAATCCCTGTACACTACCTCATCAAGGACAATCACGTGGTACAACGTCTTGCTTACGTTTATATTTGGCGGGAATAATCAAAACCAATGACGCATTATCAAATTATCCTACAAAGTTTCAATTTACCAGTGTCCTGGACTCCTAATCCCATCATAGGTCAATAACCGATCACGTGATCATAATGATTTACCCAATGAAAGAGATACTATCCAATTTTAAGAACAATTACCAATTATTGATACGACAATAAGAAATGTACCCCTTCCAAAATTTAAGATTGGTACACAAATACACCTCTGTCTTATGAAAAAAGTAATAAATCCTGTACTTATTCAATAATAAAGCCGGTCAATAACATTTAAATTTTGAATATTTGGCCATAAGAGGAACATCAACATCTACAATGGGTCCTAGAAAACGTTTACCGAATTTTGTTATTTGATAATTCCCAAATTTAAAAGGGAACATAAACATATAAAGGTAATAAACCTCTGTACATACCCATATAACATGCTAAATAGGGGTCAATAACCTCCGAAATTTGATTTTTGGTAGTTCTTTACCTATGAAAAGGGAACGATGTGGACCATCCAAATTTATAGTGGTACATATTGGAGACCTGTACTATGATACCAAATGCTTATATTAAACAATTTCTAAAGCCGCGTGGATGAGCCAAAATACCCCTCCCAAATTTTTAAAGGATGCATCAATGTACCCATATCTTATGATAGGAAATGAACCTATATACATGACCATATAACCATATAAGGTAATAAAACCTCATCAAAGGGGAGAAATTGGGCCAAAAACTAAACACATGGTTCAACATATTGCTTATGTTTATATTTTAGCAATTTTGTACCCCTAAAAGAGAACGATGTGGACCACCCAAATTTATCATAATGCATGTTGAGTCATGTACTATGATACCGAACCCCCTCCCGGGGTGTATCAATGTACATATGTCTTATGATAGGGAATGAACACCTATACATTACCATATAAGGTAATAGAACCTCATCCAAAGGAATAAATTAGGTCAAAAACCAAACAGTTGGTACAACGTAATGCTTACGTTTATATCTTGTCAATTTTGTACCCCTAAAAGGGAACGAGGTGGACCACCCAAATTTATCATAATACATATTAGGGTCTTGTACTATAATACCAAATGTTTAAGTTGGGCAATTTCCAAAATTTAAGGGGTGGGCCAAAGTACCCCTCCCAAATTTTTAAAGGAGTGCACAAATATACCCACATCTTATGAAAGGTAATGGACCCCTATACATGACCATATAACTAAATAGGATAATAACACCTCATCAAAGGGGATAAAATCGACCAAAAACCAAACACACGGTATAACGTATTGCTTACGTTTATATTTTGGCAATTTTGTACCCCTTAAAGGGAACGAGGTGGACCACCCAAATTTATCATAATACATGTCCAGTACTATAATACCACATATATAAAATGAGCAATTTCTAAAATTTAAGGGGTGGGCAAAAGTACCCCTCCCAAATTTTTAAAGGAGTGCACAAATGTACCTATGTCTTATGATAGGGAATAGACCCCTATACATAACCATATAAGGTAATAGGACTTCATCCAATGAAATAAATTGGGCCAAAATACCAAACACGAGGTTGTACTAAAATTTTGGCAAATTTGTACCCCTAGAAGGGAACAAGGTGGATCTGTACATACCCATATAACATGCTAAATAGGGGTCAATAACCTCCGAAATTTGATTTTTGGTAGTTCTTTACCTATGAAAAGGGAACGATGTGGACCATCCAAATTTATAGTGGCACATATTGGAGACCTGTACTATGATACCAAATGCTTATATTAAACAATTTCTAAAACCGAGTGGATGAGCCAAAATACCCCTCCCAAATTTTTAAAGGATGCATCAATGTACCCATATCTTATGATAGGAAATGAACCTATATACATGACCATATAACCATATAAGGTAATAAAACCTCATCAAAGGGGAGAAATTGGGCCAAAAATCAAACACATGTTACAACATATTGCTTATGTTTATATTTTACCAATTTTGTACCCCTAAAAGAGAACGATGTGGACCACCCAAATTTATCATGATAAATGTTGAGTCATGTACTATGATACCGAATCCCTCCCGGGGTGCATCAATGTACCTATGTCTTATGATAGGGAATGAACACCTATACATTACCATATAAGGTAATAGGACCTCATCCAAAGGAATAAATTAGGTCAAAAACCAAACACGTGGTACAACGTAATGCTTACGTTTATATTTTGTCAATTTTGTACCCCTAAAAGGGAACGAGGTGGACCACCCAAATTTATCATAATACATATTAGGGTCTTGTACTATAATACCCAATGTTTAAATTGGGCAATTTCCAAAATTTAAGGGGTGGTCCAAAGTACCCCTCCCAAATTTTTAAAGGAGTGCACAAATATACCCATATCTTATGAAAGGTAATGGACCCCTATACATGACCATATAACTAAATAGGATAATAACACCTCATCAAAGGGGATAAAATCGACCAAAAACCAAACACACGGTATAACGTATTGCTTACGTTTATATTTTGGCAATTTTGTACCCCTTAAAGGGAACGAGGTGGACCACCCAAATTTATCATAATACATGTTAGGGTGCAGTACTATAATACCAAATGTTTAAATTGGTCAATTTCCAAAATTTAAGGGGTGGGCCAAGGTGCCCCTCCCAAATTTTTCAAGGGGTGCACAAATATACCCATATCTTATGAAAGGGAATGAACCCCTATACATGACCATATAACCATATAAGGTAATAACACCTCATCAAAGGGGATAAATTGAGCCAAAAACCAAACACGTGGTATAACGTATTGCTTACGTTTATATTTTTGGCAATTTTGTACCCCTAAAAGGGAACGAGGTGGACCACCCAAATTTATCATAATAGATATTAGGGTCCTGTACTATAATACCCAATGTTTAAATTGGTCAATTTCCAAAATTTAAGGGGTGGGCCATGGTACGCCTCCCAAATTTTTCAAGGGATGCATTAATATACCCATGTCTTATGAAAGGGAATGGACCCCTGTATACGTCCATATAACCATATAGGGTAATAATACCTCATCAAAGAGGATAAATTAGGTCAAAAACCCCCGAAATTTGAATTTTTGGCAATTTTTAACCCATGAAAGGGAACGACATAGACCCCCAATACTGATAGAGGTACATACTGTGGTCCTAGGCTACCTTGCCAAATTTTTAGATTTGGCAATTTCCAAAATTTAAGGGTGGGGTGGTCCTATGTACTCCTGTGAAAATTTAGGAGGTGGGCCAAGGTACCCCTGCCAAATATTAGAGGGGGTGGTCCTAGGTACCCCTAGGTCATTGACCCCGGGCCAAGGTCATTGACCTTTGACCTATGACGTCACAAAAATGAGTTCAAGGTCAATTCGCGCATAACGGAGGGGCCTACTACTGACAGTACTTGTAGACTGTTAAGCAAATAACGTATCTCGTGTATATCGTCGATAAATGCTTGTAATGTTAAGGTTCTTGCACCAAACTGGATACTTTGAATATGTTGACCCAATGTCAAAAGCAAGGAAACGAGAACCATTCTATACATAATGGTAGACAAGTTTCAGCCTTGTGTTCAGCCTCGACGTACATTGATAGGATTTGTAAGTTTACCATTAACTTTTAATTTTACATGTCCTTGAGTAGAAAGAAACTTAATGAAATTAAGAAAACTGTCTCCGAAACCATATTTTTCAAGTACTTCAAACATATAATTTTGAGTCAACATGCCAAATGTCTTATGGATATCAGGAAGTAGTAGAGCAACATGCGGAGTAGTTTTCTGACAACAATGAGTACTTTCTCACATATGACTTAATGATATGTATGTATACGAGCAAAAGTGTAGTCACACTTCCATTTTTCATATCCTGCAACGTTAGACAACCAATACCTCTAAGGTTTGTTGGTTGAGAACTACACAAGACATTCCTGAAGTGTACTAGTTTGTTTGAAAAATATCAGTGTAGCAAACTTCAAAAAATAGAAAAATATCCATACCTCTGCCACGAAAAAAATAAGTTACAAGACACCATTCAGTATTTACAGAGAGATTGGTATCATAAGAGAATCACAGAAAAATCTTATATATAACAAAGAAAAATTAATGTTGGTCAAACATTCATTTTATTTCACAGGATACAGGATTTTGTAAAATTTCTGAATGTTTTACATTATTCGTTTCAATGGTACCTTCACTTTCGTTAGTTATGAGTTTTAATATATCTACTAAAAATTTATGAAGAAATACCAGATCAAGATAATTTAACTCCCAACTTTGATTCGCGAGAATGTTTTTATCAAAAATACATCTTAGTTTTTATTTTTTAAATGTCTTATAATAATAATAATAATAATAATAATAATAATAATAATAATAATAATAATAATAATAATAATAATAATAATAATAATAATTATTATTATTATTATTATTATTATTATTATTATTATTATCATTATTATTATTGTTGTTGTTGTTGTTGTTATTAATAATCATAATAATTTAAACATTAAACCTGAAAAGAATCTTTTTGGAGTTATAATACTGATGTCCAGTGTGTTCACAAAATGAAACAAAAAAGAAAAAGAAAAACGAAAAGAAATACAACGGAAAAAGAAAAAGAGAAAAGAAAGACAATTTTAGAAGGTAAAAACAAGATATGCAGTGCGTGTTAGTTTAATTTGCGAAAACCATTCCATCAGTAGAAAACATGTCATATCTTTTAAATATGACAAATACTAATATTTTGTGTGCACGTAACATTAGTTTGTGAAATTTGATCTCCAATTTATTATAGAAGCATGTGTTTATTAGAAATATATACAATATCAAAAGAATATGAGCTCTCTCTTATAATACGCTGTAATATATAATTCATTATCTCTTTCTATATTCTAAGTAATCGAGATCTATAATTTCGTAAAGAAGAATAAACAAAAATGAACTAAAACATGATCCAATATGCATATCGACGAATTTTTAGGATAATATTTCAATTGAAAATATCCCCACTTTCTCTTTCTTCCTGTTATCATGTGCAAGATTCTTGCATCTCATCTCTAGATGGAGAACTTTGAGTAAAGAGAAGTCATACACCCTGCAAGAACAAATTTAATTTAAAAGGATTAAGTTGACTTTGACTAGACTTGAACCGATGACCCTCCGATTTCTAACCTAGTGCGTATAACAGCACGACTATACTTTCAGTATTGCCGAAGTATCCCAACTCGAGGGTTCTGTCATGAAATAATGGTCGGAGGGGGTAAGAACGAAAACAAGACTTTGATTTACAAAAAATAACAAAAGTAAACAGAAACTTTCGGTTTACCGAATGAAGGCTTAAGAAGCCAAGTCTCGGCTAGGACAACCCTTTTGAAGAAAACTTGAGTGGAACACAATATTTCTTTTCTACAATAGAAACTTGTGTATCTTGGAAGGTATTTCACCAATTACGCTGAAATCTAAAAGAAGCGTCTTGTGTGGTGAAATAATATATTACTATCTGTCAAAAAGATTGTTGTCGCGAGTCTGCATTGTTTAACCCTTCCTGGAATCTATGTTATGTACAATCAATCCATACAATACGCATCCACTTCGTAATTTAATCATGTATAACAAAGCTATTTAAGTAGCAAATATGAATAAAATAGTTATAAGTATTATTTATTTTAATTTTGCAATTTAGACAACAAGCTGTAAAAATAAAAAAAATCAGAACAAATCTTCATACTTAGCACTTAAGGTTAATAAAAAATGTATTACAACTATTCCGAGATATTATGTTTGTTACTGAAATTTTTGCTGTGTATTACTGGATGAGTGGTTAACGTACTTGAACAGTGAGATAATTATTAAGTGTCTTGGATTCGAATCTCTACTCCAGCTATTTTAGGATTCTTTTTTGTAATGCTTATTAAAAACAAAAAAATAAATTGGACACTTCAATCATTTCCATTTGGAGCTGACCACGTTATTCTTATGCTTCAATACTACGTCGAACAAACGTTTGTTCATAATGTTAGTTTCAGCCGGCAACTATATCCCTGTATTGTGGTATGTAGGTCGCTCGCTGTGAGTGTTGTACGTTCAAATCTCGCTCTAATGTTAGTTTTGCAGAATTGCCCAAGGACCAAAGTATTTGAAGAAAAATATTAGCAGTAGTATTAGTATTAGTAGTAGTAGTAATAGTAGTAGTAGTAGTAGTAGTAAAGAACAGAAAAATACTTTCTAATACTCCAATATATACTTGATATATAAATAACATATTTTTTTACTTCCGTTACTCTGTTCCGTTAATCCATTTTAGATAGCGAAAAGCAATCCGTCACAGAGTCTCTAATCTATATTGCGTTGCAGCGAGCAGACAACGACCAGATTTCGACAGCGAGGCAGTTGGAGCTTATGATGAAAGGGGCGCTTAACATTTGAAATCAAATATATTACTATTATACGCGTCTTTGGTGTGGGAGACCGGGGTTTGATTTCCGGCGGAGTTCATGTGGTTCGGGATCTACCTTAAGCTGTAGGTTTACTTCTCATATACTCTCGCTGCTGAAAGGGATTCTAAACTCATTATAAATATTATTATTATTATTATTATTATTATTATTATTATTATTATTATTATTATTATTATTATTATTATTATTATTATTATTATTATGTAGGGAATAGAAAAAAGGTTTGAGGGAACTAAGTTTGGTGGCACATTTTGCTTCCTCTTACTTTGTTGTTACACCCACAGCCATAACTTGTGGGGGCACATTTTCCCTCAAGGGAAGCTTCCCGCCGTTCGATAGAGACCCATTTTAAGACAAACTTTTTTTACTCCATATACGATATGAACATGAAGTTGTAAATGAAGCATCAAACAGGTTCACTACATTACATAAACAAAACAGCACACGAAAGGTAAATAAAGCAAAAGCAAGACTTGCCCATTTGAGTAAAAAAAGTGTCTACTATTAGAGACTCTAGAAATAATATGTATTAGTATGGCTTTAAGATTTATCAATAATATCCCCTTATTTAATTTGTCGTGTATGAAACTGGCTCAGGGGCGCAGCTAATGGTCCCGGTGACCTTGCCGTGCGGAAGGGCCCACAGGCTGCGGGGGTTCATAAAGAGTCAGAGAAAGATGGAAAGAGGGGGTTCAAGGATTAGAGAAACAACTTTTCTATGGGGCCGTAATTCGCGTATTAATGCTTGCCCGACCAGAAAAAAATCTAAATTACGGCACTGGTTATACCTATGGAGTGTATACTATCATGGTGTATCAGAAAATTTTAGATAGGTTTTCACGACGATCTCACGTTTTGTTTTTTTACTTAAACGTCTTAATAACTCTCATTAGTATCACCGTTTGCTATAGTCTACCTCACAAGAATGACCTCAGTTTCATGAAACATTGGCCATCATCTTACCCCGAACAATCTTTTATGAGCATTTTGAGAGTGGAGATGAGGTGTGTTTTCTGCTGCTTTCAAATCGGTGGTTCCCAGGTTCAAAGTATAATTATTGTGAATAGCTAGACGAGCTCTTCTCCTGGCTCAGTCACTACCGACTCGAACTGAGAAGTGAGCCGAACCAATAGCTCATCCAACCCTGCCGGCTCGCGCCGCTGGTTCATTCCAACCGAGCTGGCTCGAGACAATATCTTACCTGAAGTGACCTGAACCGAGCTGATGACTCTCCCCAATCGAGCAGGCTCGAGCCGATGGTTCACCTAGGCCTAGCTGAGCCGAGCTGGTGGCTCATCTCAACCGACCCGAATTAACCTGTTGGCTCAGTTAAACCGAGCCGGAGTTCAAGCTGAGCCGGTGGCTCAAGGCTCGAGCCGAGCCGGTTGACACCACTATTTCCAACTCGATAAAGTTTCTGCATAGCTATCGTGAAGAATTAATCGATTTAAGCAGTGTTTAGTAGTTTGCATCGGTTCAGGTGAGTAGGGCTATGGTTTCCTTGCCCCTTCTTTGGTTATGACCCGAGTATTCTAAATCATATCCTTAACTTTACGAGTTTTCTGAGCATACAGAAATCAACTGAGGAAGGTGATAAATTTCCTTGTATCAATTGTTGAAATCGAGGAAAGGAAAATCACCTAGAATAGAGATGAGATGCACACATAGAAGCCAGATATATAGTATATTCACCATTTGCCAACATTATTTTAGTATGAGCAGTGATCGGAAAGCTGCTTTTTAAAAGTAGCTGCTCTACAACTACATGATAAAAAATGTAGCTGGCTATACGTTTTCCAGAAACGTATTCGCTACTTAAGGTTTTCTCACAAAAGCAGTTTACTTGCCATCATGCATTATAAAATATATGTCATGGCATATACATGCATAACTGGACTTAAAATTCTGGTTAAAATATTACATAAAAGCTTTGTGTGTTAATTTGCATTTGAAATAAAGTGTGCATTTTGTCTGTTATTTTAAAAGTATTTTTCATACACACACACAAACACACACTCACACACACACATATATATATATATTACCCCTACCCAAAAATATATATGATTTGGCTGCTAGAATGGCATGTAGGCCTATTTTATGAGTTATTAGTATCCTTTTGGCCTATCGTCAGTACACAATTTATTTCAGAAAATTTTCTTTCCTGTAATATTTTTGCAAAATAATGGGAGACAGAAATCAGAAAACAATCATATTTTCTTCCTACCATCATATAAAAATTACTAACAAATGTGAAGAAATGTTGGAATTACAATTTTTTTGTGTCCTGGAAAATACATATTTAAAGCTTTAGTTCAAAATTCGGTACACAGTATAAAAATATGTAGCTCAGCTACAGCTACAAGCTACAGGTTTAGACTTGTAGCGCCGCTACAGCTACAGCTACAAAATTTGTAGACAGGTATTGTAGCTTCGCTATAAATAGCGCGCTACTTTAGTTCCGAACATGAGTTCTATTAGTAATAACTATCACCTAGTATAAATCGTGTCATGTACTGTATATAATGAAAAGTTGATGACGAAGTAACGCGATACATTTTAAAAGTAAGTTAACCATCCGATTTAACTCTACACAAGATATTTCAGGTTTCTGTCATTTTTTTTTTTTAATTTTCCAAATTGTTTTATTATTGGAACAATTTATATAACAATTTTACAGTACTATATTGGAATATACATGTATAAAAAACAAATAGCGAACGTTATAGAAGTTAGACCAAATATAACAATAATAAATAAGCTTTGCACATTTCCAACATTATATTTGTATTTTAGTGGTTCAGATTCTATATTTTACTATAGGTTTTCGTCACATGTAGCCTCGGTGCTAAAAAGAACAATAGACTTCAACAAAGAAACAAACATACATATTGGAAAGGTACTTAAAATTCAAATATAATTTTAACAACATAAGCCTCGCAACAGCTTAACGTAGCCCCTAACCGTTCGATCTGCCAAATTATATTTCTATATCATCATTTTGCTTTTCATGTGTTTATATTAGGCCTATTGAAAATTACACTATATATATTCCGAATTTTGGACTACCTTTTAGAAAATTCATTTCCGATAAATCATGAATCTTCACGTTTACGGTGTGAAGCATGAAAGAATATCAGCGTGTGGTTGTTGCCCAAATTGATACACATTAAACACTTTTACTGATATCTTCAACAAAACGGCAGAGTGCATAAACAGTAAAGAAAATGTTAGCTAATTGTCACTTGAATATCTTTTCTCCAATGAAAATCCTGCGGTGCTGTATAGATGAGAAACATGGTGTTGTAAACAATACCTGTGAAGTTTTATTTTCAATAATCCTTCTTTTCAATTTTCAATCGTTCTTTTAGTGTTTCTTTTTCAAATGTCCAATTAAAACCATGGTGCTACTCAAATTAATTGATAAAACCTACTGAACACTGCGTAAATCCATTAATTCTTGAAGATAGCTATTGAAGAAATTTATCGACTTGGAAATTTACACCTAACTTTACAAGAACTTTGTTTTGTAACAATACTCTACACATCTGAACCAAGGATTTCTTTAAAGAGAGATCAGATACAAGAAGATTCACTGAGCCGGACATACAATCACTTTCATAAAAGCGACAACCGATCTAACCTCTAGCGACAAAACTCGGCCCATTTGGTGTGTTGAATGAAAATAATTATAAAATTGGTTTAAATTGGGGGGCTCGCGGCTTGTTTACCACAGAGACGAGCTTAGAAAGACCTCTCATACATCACGTCTAGCGAGCCGATGGCGCACCTCAATCGAGCCGACTCCAGAGGATCTTGCGAACACTGCGGATACCTCATCGCAACCTAACCGGCACTCTGGTGCGCATTACCGAGCATTTATTGGGTATCTCTACTAGAAGGATATCACCTCAAAAATCCATCTAGATATGTGTCAATTGTTGTGGAACCGTGTAACTTCTCACGCTACTGTGAGAATTTGAGTTGCAGATTTCTGAAAGATCAAAGGTTCATTGCTAATGCAATTCGCTGCAGTCCACCTTCAATAATACTGACTCAGAAAACATTGATGTTTCTCCATACAGTATTACAAAATCAAGTATAGCAATCTTTTGGTGTGCTATAGAAATTATAGGAATTTTTGCATCAGAAGTTACATCCTCTAATGAAGTCTTGAAGATACATATGTGTGGCAGAGCATGAGGAAAGTCTTCAATAAACAGGTTCCCAAATCTGAATGCTAAGCATAGTGAGCAGCGAGTTCAGTGTTTTTTCTAGATGTACTTTTCCTCTCAAAATTGAAACATCGTCCTGCGTAGGATCTCAGATGTACGAAATAGTGTCCCATTATGGCCTCAACTTATTTTGATTTCTCTTCAGACAAGTATTTCTATCGTAAAATGTGAAAGAGCATTTTTGAGCACATCATTTATCTTCATAAAGAGGATACAACCAAGTTTTTTTTTTTTTAAAATATCGTAATTCAATGTATGGCTTACATCGACTACTTTATCTTGAGACAAAACCGATTTGAAAACAGTAGGGATCACAACTCATCCCCTGTCGTAAAATAGTAAGTGAGAGTGTTCGGGGTAAGGTGACGGCTAATGTCTCATGAAAGTAAGCGCATTCTTGTGAGGTAGACTCTAGCAAGCGGTGATACTATTGATAGCTATTAAGCCTTTTAAGTGAAAAAAGTGAGATCGTCATTGAGATCTACCTAAAATGCTTCTGATACAGCAAGACAACAATAAAGTCCATCCTGGGAAGAAATAAAATGTCTCACCAAATTTAGTACCCTGAAACCTTTTCTCTATTCCCTACTTATAATAATAATAATAATAATAATAATAATAATAATAATAATAATAATAATAATAATAATAATAATAATAAAATTTGGCGGCAGCGGTGTCTCAGTGGTAGAGCGTTCACTTCTGGTGCTTGGGGTCCCGGGTTCGATCCCAGCCCCCGTCAAGTGAACTTTGTGGTGGACAAATACCATGTATGTAGGTTTCCTCAGGGTTTTCCTATTTCATCCCACTTTCTACATTCCACCATTTCATCCATCACTCGTCATCACCGTTTCCTTTAGCCTGACTGGTATAACTGTGGTACGTAAAACTGAAATATTTCATTTCTTCCCAATAATAATAATATAGGAATATTTTATTTTGAGTTTAGCGAAACTTCCAGCAGCGACGCTATATGAGCAGTAAACCTACAGCTTAACGTAGCCCCTAACCACATGATCGCCCCGCCGGCAATCAAACCCGGGTATTCCATGCCAAAGACATGTATAATAATAATAATAATAATAATAATAATAATAATAATAATAATAATAATAATAATAATAATAATAATAATAATAATAATAATAATATGAATTGCGTTCTGGTTTTGATGAAGGAGGTATTAGCTCTGATACTGATTTCCTGAACACTAGATCTACGAATTGATTTACAGTTTACGAAAATTTTAGGTACCACAAATATAACGGCTTGCTATTTACATAAATTTTCAACAACGGAAATTCGGATTTTGTTTGAATTACCCTACGACAACGCGGAAAGTGAGTTTGACATGTGTATGTATGTATATTAATTTGTTATATTCTACAGCCGAAACTTACTTAAACGATTAAACAAAGGGGTCGTTTAATTCGTTTTGATAGAGAATATGTCTTAGCATATATAAAATCATAATAAAAATCAACATGGCGGAAATGAACAAAATGGAGATATGAAGAAATTATGAATCTAGGATAGTCACCCAAAGTTTATCCTGTTAATTGTGCAACCTAATATGTAGGTTATGAATAACCTTCATAACAAGAAAACAAGGGTTTAAATCTCCATCATAATCGAAGAAGTAGGCATTGCGAAGCATAACAAAGGTTGTAAATAAAATTAAAGTAAATAAAAACCAAAACACAACTACAGAAAGAACTGAAAAAGCACGAACAGAACAAGAATATTTCCAGTCTTGTGGTTGCATGGTGCTTTACCTATAAATCATAATAAAAATATTAATGTACTCTGTGTCTTTGCACTAGGGGGAGGGGGGACTCACATTGGGATATATATATAGCAAAAGTTCTACCCTGTACATCTTATTTTTGGATAAATTAGAAGTTGTACATCATCTCTGTGTAATACATATACTATAAAAATATAGAGCAAGAATGACTGAAAAATTACAAAAAGAAAGTAAATGCATCGAGTGGGATTCAAACCAGGTTAAAAAGTATTGCATCAACACAAAAAAGTAACACGCATGACTACCGCAACAACTAGAGAATGATCTTTCAGTTGCATTGAAAGAGAACGAGGTCTTTAACTACCATTGTTTTTATGATGATCTTTGTTTTTCGTCGAGAAGTGTGTGTATGTGTTTTCTTGTTTAAAAAAAAGAAAAAAAGAAAAAGCTTTGCTGCATTAATGCTAAGGTACTGTTTTGTAGTAGAAGTGTCGTTATTAGAAGTAACAAAAAAGGAACTGAGAATTTCAAACAGCAAACTTGCACTGTGTTCATAACTTACACTTCGGGGGGGGAGGAGACGTTTCCCCTCCTTTTTCCAACGGTGACGCTTTGAACATGGGGTGTATTAAAAAAGGTAACTGCAAGGGTAAATTGCTTAGAAGGTTAGCTTAGAGTAGGTAGTCATGTAGCGCAGGTGAAGATAATGGGGGCTCCTGTGAGTGATTACAGATAGAGCTTATTGAGAAGAAGAAGCTGAAGGAGATCATAAATTACTTTGCAGTTGTTAGTGAAGGGAATAGTGCACACTGGAATGGGACCATAACCAAGCATTTAGTGCTAGGAAGTAAGAAATAGATTAGGAGATTAAAGGTACCTAGATGTTCCTGGCAGTAGTAAGGAGTATCCCGAAGGCCCTGACGATATCTTTGCACCGGAATTTGTGCGGTGTTGAGTCAAGTTTGACTGAACAAGACATGGTGAGCATGAGTCCATTTAGGGTGATAAATAAAAGGATGTGTGGCAGGATTAGGTTCTATTCGCCAGTAATATTTACCTTGTCCATCTCTAGCCTAGTGTTGATACTTTCGCCATTCGCTCTGCTGTTGTGCTCCAAGAGTTGGGATAAATGAGGTAGCGGGTAACTTCACTGTGACAGGCGCTAATAACGCTCCTTGTTTACATAATTGCTTGATCTCCTCATTACCTTGTATCTGTTTGTGCGCTGGAACATGATGAAAGTTATCTGAAGTTTTTTGCGTTGTATTTGACATGCCTATTGTAGAATATAGACCAGAATACAGTTGGAATAAGCCGGTTGGGCTAAAGAAAAAAGACAACGAAGAACACTCTGACTATCACTACAGATACAGCTAACAGGTGGTTTGAGGCATAACACACGTTGCAATGCGGCTCGAATAGCGAGCGCTTCTGCCGTATTGATTGACGTGTGGCCAGGCAATGTCTGATGAAAGAGCAAATTGTAATGAGGTATAAAAACAGCAATTCCCACCTTTGATTGTCCAGCCTTTACCTGTTTAGAGGCATCCGTGTAAATAAGTACAGCGTCTGAATGTTCTTGCTTTATACAGTGTTCCCATAGACGCGCTGTTAGAGAGCGAGGAGCGTTGCGTAGCCAGTGAGGCGAAACAGATGGAAATTCCACTTGCGTAGGAGTGATGTATGTGGTGTATGATGATTGATATTATGGGAGTTTAGGCATGCGGTAGATAAAATTCAGCCATTGTTTTACAAGAAGATACGCAAAGTAGGTCCAAGGCAGTTGTCGACGGTAAGGTAGACTTTTGCTACCGTTAGTAGAACATAGGAGTTATGTTTTGGGGATGATGGGTGATGTAATTGTCATTCGATTCAAGATGAAAAGTTTAGCTACATAGAAAGCTCGGATATTGAAAGGAATGATACCTGCTTCTTCCAGGAGTGCTTTGTGCGGTGAGTTGCGAGATTGCCGATGTATGGAACGAAGTCCTTGCATCTGTAATCGAGCCACCGAGATAGGGGAGAGAGATATGGGCAGCCATATAGAAGCCTTGATTCCAATCACTGATGGAAAATGCATACCTGTGACCTGATATGCATTCTCATCATTTAGTGCTGAGTCCGCTGATAAGGTTGAGAGCGGCTTGCACCTTGGTGTTAAGCTTGTCGGGATATGCATTCCAAAGTAATCTAGAGTCTAAGGTCATACCGAGGTACTGAAGATGAGAAGCTAGCTAGAGTTGGGCATCTTGAAGGAATAGTAGCGGAGTGATGGTGCTCCTTTTCCGGATGAAGATGATGTACTGACTTTTACGCCAGCTGATACTAAGACTATGATCTCTGCACCATTGTCGTAAGTTGTCTATGGCTTGACGAAGTTTAGTGGCACAATGGATTACTGTAGAAGTGCGAAGGATTTGATTAACTATGACCAACGTTCTGAGCTGCATATGTAGCGAGATGGTGAATGTATTAAAAAGAAGCGGGCAAAGCGGAGAACCTTGTGATAATCCTTGAGATACTATCCTGGGGTCGGTATAGCGGTAACCAACACGCACTGAGACTTGTCGTTGTATGAGCCAATTATGGATGAAGCGGAGGTATCTCGCTGGGATCTTGAGTACAGATAACTCGTGGACGAGCACATCCAAGGGTACACTGTCGTACGCTCGTGCGAGATCAATGTGGACGGCCATAAGGTATTCCCTCCATTGAAAAGTACTCCATATGTCAGTGGAGAGACTACTAAGAGCGTCGTGAGTGATTCGAGCTCTGCGAAACCCGTCAAGGGTTGGGGGAAATATATCGTAATGTTCTACCCACCGCATGAGACGTTGAACGATAATTTTCTCAAAAGTTTTTGATATGCACGGCAATAGCGTGATCGGTCTGTAGATACTAGGGTACCAGGGGCAGATTGGGTTTCGGAACAACAAGGTGATATTTCCAGTACTGCAGTACCTGTGAAGTTTGAAGTACGCTTTTGTATAGTTGGAACAGATAGTTGAAGCCGCTGGCAGGAAGCATTAGAAGGTGATGAACCGTGATACCATCCACACCAGGAAAGGTGGAAGGAGAACTCTGAAGTACTAGTTGAAGCTCTGTAGCTATAATCGGAAGTAATGGAGGATCCACTTCAGAAGGTACCAAGCAGTGCTGCAGATTTTGACGAGCCGGTAAAGTTGATTCCGAAGTAACCATCACATGAAACGAAGTAATTCATTCTTCATTAAGTACCGTTGGTGGAGGCCTCAGAATATACCCTTGCATTCTGGACTGTATATAGCTCCATAAACATCGACGTGTGGTGGAGAGACTTAGAGTTCGGCACAACTGTTTCTAATGAGCCTTTTTATTGGAAGCTTGCGTGCGTTGATATTTGGCATGCGATTCCTGATATCGAAGATAAGTTTCTCGTGGGCGGCATCGTAGGTATTCCAGTTGACAAGTCCTGCGATAGTTACAACTGTGCTGGCATTCGATGTCCCACCATGGTGGGGTGCTGATATGTGGACGACTGGTGCGAGCTGTAGAAGTAGTCGACTTCGTAGGTGTGACAGTTTTGCGGGCAGGGAGCACAATGATACCGTGAAGGTGTTTCACAGAATGTTCGTCCGCTTGCGTAATGCACTCACGGAAAATATTTTGGAAGTGCTGGTGAAAGGTACTAGCCCAGGTTGGGAAAGAGACTTTAGGAATAGACTGTGGGTTCAACAGTTCTGAATCGCATGCAGACCGGGCGACTCGTGATGAATGGAGTGTCAATAGAATGAGAAAGTTGTCACTTCTATAAGCATAGTCATGAACTCGCCAGGTATGCTGGATATACAACTCTGGACTAAGAATGGTGATGTCAGGAACACTGGGTCTGGCCTGAAGTGAAGGCAGCCAAATCGGAGTGCCTTCATTTGCTAGTAGACAATTACAGTCGCGTAGAGTCGTAATCAGGACCGCGCCAGCCGTGTTCGTTGCTACATTACCACACAAAGAGCTTTTCGTGCTAGGATGTCCTCCGATGACAGTGAAGTTTCTGAAGTGGTGAAACAAACGTTTCCAGTAGACGGCAGGAATAGGATATTCCGGGTGTGAATAAAAGTTGATTAAATTTATAGCTCCTAAAAGTATTCCTTGTAGTTGCGTGTGTGGAGACAGTGGAGGTCGTATCCCAGTGAGGATGGTGTAGGGAAGTCCGCGTCCAATCCCCAGAGCGATACAACCATAGTGATCTAGTCGGTTTTTCTGTAGTAGACTATAACCTGGGATGTGTAGTTGGAAATGATGAAATGACAAGACTTCTTGGAGCAGGAGTATGGTTGGTTGAAAAATGGCACATAGACGTTGTAAAGCCATTTGCATACCCTGTGGTTGATGAATATTCTACTGTAAAATTGTAATTAGATTTGTTTCTGCCATCCTAAAATATGTGAGATTGTGGTAACCGCCGGTTCCAGGTCACTGTCGTTAAGAACATTAGTACTCACTAGTTGTTGAAACAGCACAGTTCGAATGGCTTTGTAAGGATTATTGAGAACATTAGTAGAAGGGTCCTTGGGTGTGCAGTCTGGAATTTTAGGTGCAGATTCAATTTGGCGGACTACATGTCGTGGCGGTTCTCTGTGATCACGAGTGGAAGAAGCTGATGGATTAGATGAAGAGGCAGATAAGGGAGGAGTCCCTGAAGGGAATAGACCTTTTCGCCAATAAGTTTCTTGTAACGTACCAGAGTGTGCGTTAAGGTGTGCTGGTATGCTTGAAGTAGTCGTGGATCGAGCCTGGCGTCTCAGCGATGTAGGTGATGAGCGCTGTGTACTTGGTAGCGTTTAAGAAGGAACGAATAGCTAAACTAAATGTGATATCTGAACGAGGTGAATCCTGTACCGTTTGAGTGAAGGTGGTTTGCCTTTGGTGTAACTTGCGTGTTTCATTGAAGGATAACTTAGATTTGACCATCATTTCCTGTAGCTTTTGTTGATGTTGGCATTCAGGACAAGTAGGATCATCAGCCACGTGGAATGCACCACAATGGAGGCAGATCGTAGGGTTAGAACATTGATTGAAGGCATGTCCCTAACCACATTCGACATCTGGCCGCAGATTTGCAAGTTTTAGCGATGTGCCCGAACCGGTAACATTTGCGGCATATTTTTGCTAACGGTACATAGGTGCGACTTTGAAACGGCAATAGTATAACTTACACTCAATAGAAAGTAATTGGCTGTCAAAAGCGAGGACGACTGTGGTGGTGGAAAAACGAGTTGGCTGTACCGGCGGAGCAGTAGGTATGTTAGGAGCATCTGACCGTTATATAGCGTCAGTGGGCGGGTTGCGGACCAAAGGTTCTATCCTCTGTGCATGCACAACAGGAATTCCAGCACACTGTATATCACCGAATAGATCTTCCATCGAGACGTCGACAGACGCTCCTTTAATAAATCCCATAGTAGTAATAGCATAGTCAGGTATGTGCGCCGTCCAACCTTGTTGTTTGAGAATATCATTGTTAAGCAAGGGATTAGAGTGGATAGCACTGTCACAGGCTACCTTGATTAAATTGCGTCCTATGATATCAAAACAGGATTTCCCTTTGGAATTCAAACATCACGCCCAAGAGCCATCGGGCGAGTTTTCCCACAGGCTTGGAATGATTTTTGGCAGTGATGTGTACCACATAAGGAGACAAATGATGGGATTTATATGTAACGGAAGACGGAGCAGCCACAGAAGAAGATGATTGATCAGTGGTAATGGTGACTTCCATAGCCGGACTTGGAGGTTCATAAAATTCTGACATAGGTAGAGCCTGTATCAAGTTTTCAGGTTGAGAGCCAGATGAAGTCAAGGGCGTTCCACCCGCTTGCGCGTACATATTGAATAAGTGCCCCCAAGAGTTCTAATATATTAGCACTAACCACTACACACAGTGAAAATAACACAAACACTAAAACACAGCACAAGTAAGAAACGGAAAGTCTGTGTAATAGGATTAATCGAAAACGATACGAGGGCTGGTACCGAACGCCACCAGGTCAAAGTCGTGAATCAGTGTGTTCATAAGTCTAGCTTTTTTCATTTCTTCACCTCCTCTCACTCACAATAGGCTGTTACCAAACTTACAAAATTTAACTGACTTAGAGAATTTTACTTACGCATTTATACATATATTACTCATTTAATCATTTACACATATACATATGTACATATCCTTTATAAAATAAGTATAGTTATACTCTTGATAACTTTTTACCTAAAACTCTATGATGGAAAACACCACATTGAATTTTTGACTAGTTAACAATGGTCAGGGGCGCAACCACAAGGGGAAGGTCCACCGGGTGAGGACCTGCGTACAATTTCGAAATTCGGCTAACATTTGTAGACTTTCTTAACGAAGTACACTTGTTTAATATAAAAATTATTAAAGTAGACTAAATATTTTATTTTACGTCTCATAATGTACTCTTTGTTTTCTTAAAAATAATCTTTCTATCACTTTTGCTAAGAATATGGGTGACAGTAATTAGGAATTACTTATCGTCTTTTCGGGTGCGGATTAAGAAAGGTTCATATTACATATAAGTATTGCCCCTCTCAGCCAATATTTCTGGGTGTAGAACTGACAATAATGTTTTTTGAGGTTCTTTGTCTTTTGGGTTCTGTTAATACTGATGCTACATCTGTCGGGTTTCAAAGTTTGCTTTCCAGAACGTATGGCGTTGACAAGAGTTGTTTCGCCTAATGTGGAATATATTGTGTTCATCGCGCTTTGCTTAACCAAGATGGGTGATTTGGAATATAGGTTTTCTTTTACTCACGCGCGCGCGTGTGTATGTGTGTGTGTGTGTTGATGTATGCATATGTGACATTTGCAATTCATATTCTGGTACCTCTTTTGTATCAGCTGTTTTTATTATTCAGCTGTTTTGGTTTTTAGTTATTAGATTTAATTGTATTGTGTGTGCTCTGATTCTGCAAATAACCTATAAATTCGGAATGAATTCTATACCATGACTTCTGCAAATAACATACAAAAAATGCCTAACTATCAACTGAAGAAAAACTTCCAATTAAAGGTTAGTCATAACAACAAGAGTCAATTTAGGAGAGTATTCCAAAGAATCCGGTTTAAATTCACAGAATACCTTATGGCAATAATGTTGTTTGCACTAGATATATTTCCACAATTTATTTTAAATATTCCTAGATAAACTGTAAATAAAGCGCGTTCAATTTTTTACAATTATATATACTGTGGGGAAAAGTACACAGTTTCAGAATTAGGGCTGTCCAAAATCGCGAAAAAGCCAAGTTTCAAGAGTCCCTATTTATGATTCGAGAAACTGTGGATGGCGGTTCTTACCAGCATAAAGGAAGTCACACATGCGCAATCCAAAAATGCATATTTCATTTATGTTCAATGGATGGACAGAGTATTCTATGGAAGGTGAAATTCGCAGACATGCCATCAACCGAATTTTGAGATATGCTCCGACTTATGATTGGTCCAAGGTAGGCCATCGATAAGCCCTGATAGCGGTAAACACGGAATCCTTTGGCGTAATGTCGGAAGTGTTAACGATTTTCAGCAGCACAGTCTCTCGTACTTGGGAAAGCGAAAGTAAAATGTTTTCTTTGACGCTTATAAGTGAAGAGAACGTGGAATATACCGTGAGGAAACGCATCGCATCGCATCGCACGTTATTCCGAACACAAAAGAACTAGAACTCGCCGGTTCCTAATACTTCCGATATCCCTCCGAAGCATTAGATGTCCATTGTTGTCAAGGCTTACCTCCTGCCTATCGATCCATCCTTGAAATCAGGTTTCATCTGAAAAATCTATTGAGAGCATATCTGAGAAATAAACTCGGTAGGTAATACCCTGTATACCTATTCAAAATTGGCGAAATATGCACTTTTGGATTGTGAATGCGTGGCTTCCTTTACGCTGATAAGGACAACCATCCACAGTTTCTGGAATCGAAATAAGGTCTGTTGAAATTTGGCTTTTTCGAAATTTTGGGCAGCCCTAGCTCTGAAATTAGGTACTTGTCGCAATATGTTTATATGGAGTTTTTCTCTTATTGAGATATGAGGAATCACCTCTTACAGTTTGTCGGTATAGTTCATTAACACCCTGTGTATATACACAGCATGTTACAAAAAGATCGGGATGGTGGAATACCTCGAGAAATTAACGTCGTATCATGAGATACAAAAATGCACGGCAAATATATTTTTAAACTCTATTTCAGGGTGGAACAGTGAATTTAGCCGGGGCAACTTGAGAAGTTAAATGGGACCCCCAGTTTTTAGTGCAGATTCAAATGCTACACACAAAAATACGTAACTATTACTGGAAATAGTTTTGTGCATTCTTGACAGATTGCACTGTAATCTCGAGAAATCTGTTTTATTGTGTAACGCAGCAGAAAGATACGAACAGGAAAATATCTCGAGAAATACACGTCCCTGCATTTCAAATATTTGTTAGATTTCTATTTAACTATGTGCAAATCAATGCTCCTTGGCGCCCCCTAAGGGGTCAGAAGGGGAAACTTGAAAAGTTTAAATTGGTCCCCCCAGTTGGTAGTGCAGATTCAGGTACTACACACAGAAATACGTAACTTTTATCTGCAACATATTTTTGTTTCTTTGCTCGATAAATGGCACTGTAATCTCAAAATCTTTGTATTATCGAGCAACGCAACAGAAATATCGGGGCAGTGGAATATCTCGAGAAATACGCATCTGGGAATGAAATTAAACAAAAATATATGGGTCTAATATATTTGATCCCTAAAATGTATGTGTGCAAATGAAAACACCTGGATACACCTTAGTGAGACAGAGGGGGCAATTTGGAAATTTGAAATAGGAAACCGCATTTATGATTGCAGATTCAGATGAAAAGCATACAAATATAAATTTTTTAGCTGAAGAGTTCTTTTGTGTTCTTCAGAGATGACACTATAGTGGCAAAACTATATTTTATAGCTGTAATGCACGAAATACGCTTTCGATCAAAAGACATGCCGAATTGTAATAGAAAATATTTTATTCTAGTCACTTTAGCAGGAAATAATCAGAGAAACAACTAAAGTTTAAAATTAAACACTCATGTTGAAGTGGAAAGACCTAATGTGTTCAACAGATATAGCAACAGGCGATAAATTAACTACTTGTAGTGCTATAGATGAACAGCCACGTGAACGTACCTGAGAAGCTGTATATTCCCTCCTGGGTCTATTCGGCCGGTGCATCACCTCGCCTCGCACCGTCTGGGTGCTTGTTGGTGGCTACAATATTTGCCAGTAACCAGTGTGTTATTTTAAGTGCTCAAATTGCGTACCTTGTTCGATTTGACAATTCTCTATTCGATGATAAAATCCATCTACAGCAGCCCCAATGACACTGGGTTCAATGAGTGCAAATTCTCAATAATGCTTTGCTGAAGCTCATCTAAGTAGATAGGCTTCCTTTAGTATTCACGATTCTTCAAATGTCCCTAGAGAAAATAGTCCAGTACCGACAAGTCAGGACAACGAGCTGGTCACTCAATTTCACCTCTCCTGCCAATCTACATCTGGGGGAATGGCTCATTCAGAAATTGCCTAAAATTTACACCATATTGCGGGCCCGCACCATCTTGCTGGAACCACGTTTCGGCTAAGTTATCCGTTACAGTGTATGTAATTGCTGGAAGTACTTGGTTCCGAAGCATATCTTCGTATTTTCCAGCATTCAAATTCCCGTCAATAAAAAATGGCCCAACTATGGTCGTGTTCATCACTCCCGCCCAGACGTTGAATTTCTGTGGGTACTGAGTGTGCTTCAATCGACCAATGAGGATCGCTGTCAGCGCAAAATCTATAGTTATATCTTTTAACGTGACCAGTTTAGCCAGTGGCTTCGTCTAAAAAGAAAAAAAACCAATTCTAGTGAGAAAGTTAGGATCGCCATCAATGCTCCTCATCCTCTGTTCACAAAATTCCATACTACGGTAGAGGTCATCTTCATTTAACTCATGTATCAGATAAATTTTGAACGGCTGGAACTTGATTATCTTCAAAGTTCTGTGGACAGCCATACGACTGATATTATGTTGTTGAAAACCCTTACAGGCGCTCAGGTGAGGATTTTCAACGAACGATAATGCAACAAGTTGTTTTTCGACCGTAGTCTATGACTTAGGTCACCCACGAATTCGACGATTCTTTACACTTCCCGCTCCCTCAAAGCGCCGCACGGTGCGCTCGACAGTCGACTTTGAAATGAGATCTTTTGGACCGCGAAATGTTCGGTTAAATAGCGCCCTGACTTTAGCATACGATCTTTGGCGATCATCCCATCCGCGTATCATCGAAATAGTTATTCTGTTGTTCTGTTGTTAGAAGGAGTGAGCATCTTCTCAAGTAGTTAATATCTGTCCAGGACTTCGAGATCACCACAATTTGACTTCAGTTTTGCCACTAAATTGCACTTAATTTAAAAGACATTCACTCACAATGATCACCTCGAATTGGATTCACAATAAGACTTCGTAATAAGGAAGTCTCTGGCAGGATTTCGATTCTCACTCATTCTACACTACTAGCTACTGTCTCTCAGCCGTAACAGGCCACTACGGAGTAAATCACTAATTTTGCACTGATGAAAACTGTTGTGCAGTGTCTTCCATTAAAACTAACTAGAAGCATTCATGAAGAAGCTACATCGCAAGGAACTAAACAGCAACTACAAGACAATAGCCAGCTCTATTTCGATGCCATATTTGACATACACGTCGATGACCAACGTTGCTTCGATATGAAAAAACTCTTTTGGCAATTAGGGTAGTTTTATGCTTGTTTGGTTTGATTTTAATGCCTGCGTTTCGCGGAGAACTATTTTAGCCAAATGTTGTCCACATTCTTGGGGGCACTATGTTCAATTTGAAATATTCCGTGCGTTCTAAACTCCAACATTTCTGTGCAGTTTGAAATAAATGTTTATTTGTTGCTATTACAGTCATGGACACCCGCAGGCTTTTTCTGAAGAGATGGAAGCACGATGTTTTAGAAGACGGGCACAGGTGGGCGAAACTACCGTTAAAAGAGAAATTCTGCACAATGAGTAAGGATAATTTAACAAAATCAGGGGCAGCTAAAATTCCAGAGGGACCAAATGCCTCATAATTCCCTATTTGTCAACGCTCATGATTACATTATTACGGCTTGCAGTAACGGTAACTGCAATAAAACAATTCAGATAAACATTTGGCAGGTGTACAGCATCTCTTGCCCGAAAGTACATTCCTTGCGTTACTCGATAAAACAAGTTTTTGATATTACGTTGTCATCTGTCAAGAGCGCAAACTACTTTTCCGATAAAAGTTACGTCGATTTTGTGTACAGCATTTGAATCTACAGTAGCAATTGAAGGTTTCCATGTCAAATTTCCAAGTTCCCCTAACACCCACCCCCTCTAGGGTTTTACCAACTTCATTCAGTTGCCCACACACACACACTTTGATGATAAAAAGTATTAGACCCATATACTTATGTTTAATATCATGCCCAAATGCATATTTTTCGAGATATTACACTGTCCCGACATTTCAGTTGCGTTGCTCTATAAAACGTATGTTTTGCGATTACAGTGCCATCTATCGAGCAAACAAACAAATAGGTTGCAGATAAAAGTTACGTACTTTTGTATGTAGTATTTGAATATCCACTACCAACTGGGGGGTATTTTAACCTTTTCAAGATGCCCTTAGGGGATACCAAGAACTTGCACACAGTTAGACAGAATTCGAACAAATATTTGACACATATTTTGTTTTTCCACGTTTGGACGTGTATTTCTTGAGATACTTTTCTGTTCCAATCTTTATGCTGCGTTACTCAATAAATTAAATTTTTCTAGATTACAGTGTCATCCGTCAAGAACACACAATAATGTTTCCAGTAAAATTCACGTACTTAGGTGTGCTGCGCCATTTGAATCTGCACTAACAACTGGGGGTCCCACCTAAAACTTTTCAAGTTGCCCCCTCTGCCACCTTAGGTGGCACCCGGTTGAATTCATTGTTCCATCCTGAAATAGATTTGCCATCTTTATTGTATTTCATGATACGACGTGTATTTCTGGAGATATTCCGATGTTTTTATGACACTCCATATATATATAATATTAATCTCTGCCACGAACTTTCTTCAGTCTACGCTGCAGAGGAAATTGGATCATTTTCAGGAAGTAGGTTTGCTGGAATAAATTCTTTGCAATAATCTAGAAAAAACTATTGAGTGAATCTACAAAGATTCTAAAATTAATATTAACGGTACCTATGACGTCAGCATGAAAAGAAAGGCTTTTTTCCACATCGAAAAGAATTAACACTTTCAAGAAATTGACTGCCCCAAGAAAAGTTATGATCATTGGTTACCTTTTCCATCGAAAAAGATCTGACAATAAGAATACCAGAGTTCAACTAGCATATATTAGGCAGATTTGCTCCAATCAGACAGTGGAAAATGAACTTACTAATTAAATAAACTGACTAATCGGGTAAAATGTTCTGCATTACTTTTTTATTTGTTTAAAACAGAAGTTTATTTAATTTCACAAGTTACGTAGCATTTGCATATAAAGTTATGCTGATTAGTCAGTCCACCATGTCCGTAGCCTGCCCAAAAATTATGGAGAGGGGGCGATAGAACATAAAAACGCTGATCCAACCATATTGTAGTTCATCACCATATTATGATCCATTTGCTAGCCTACCCTGAAAATTTTAGGGGTCCAGCAAACATTTAGGAGGGCCTGGCCCCCTAGCCTTTCTTGGATATGGGCCTGTTGCCCACTTTATATCTTTTGCTTCCGATCATTCGTACTGCAACACCCGTAAGCACAATCCACTGGCCACCAATGTGTTTCACGTCGTCTTCAGAATACTTCGCGCAGAGCAGTTAGCTGTTAGAAAAGAGAACCTTGCAGCTATCACTGCCTTACTTTGTTTGCAGCTATCACTTTTACAATGTATGAGTGAATATTATAGTTGCCTACTAAATAGCCATATTTGATTCAAATCTTCGCTAAACTAGCTGTGAAGAAAGCGATAGGTATTCTTTGTCACATACGTTTATGTACGCTTTCGTCAGGATAGTATCTTTTGCCCCTTGAAGCGTTAGAAGATATGAGAAAATCAGTTCGCTGAATATAATTGACCTTAAATACTTTTAAAGCTGTGGATCCTGGTAAAACAACAAAACATATTAAGTTTGCAAATGCAAATAACACGAATAATTTGACAAGCAGGGAAAGCAGAGAAAGCAGAAATCAGAAGCTGAATGTTTAAAGTATATGGCAAGAAAGCAAGCAGCCGAATATTTGGCGTAGTGGTTAACGTACTAGCCTATCAATCAGTTGATATGTATTCGAATCTTTATCAAGTGCACTTTTTTCTTTTCATCGAAGGAATAGCCATTACTTCTAGTATTAGAGTTTTATATATGATTTCATTGTGTTAGATTTTTTTCTTATTCTTGTCTAAGGTAATAATATAAAGCTTAAAATATGATTCTACCTTGGTAGATAAAAAATAAGGGTGTTCTAGATTTCTTTCCATTAATAAAATATAAAAATAAGCTTACATCCCACACAAAATATACAAGTAATTGAATAGAAAGTAGGAAGTTGGTGAGTCATCAGCGTGCAGAAAAGTAAAGTAAATATAACCTGAGACGCTTTCAAGTGCCTACCGTATCTCTGTCCGTACTGTGAACTGAACACACCTTTTTTTCAAAACACAACGTTATCAACGAAATAATGGTCTGTGTGAAAACATAAAGAGAAGAGTAACGAAACAATATTAGTATATTTTGTTTTTCATTATTAGATGTTTCAGTATGTTGAAGAAAGAAATTATGTTCACTATTTAATGAGAATATGATTAATAAACTAGTATTCGAACTGAGTGGAAAGACAATATGTGTTCTGGAAGATTACATTTTATTTGGGAAATCTCACGTGAGTATGAAAAGAATGCAACATTTATGGAATCAACCTTATTAAGAGATTGATTCCTGATGGGAGTTCATTTAGTTTAGGATCCCAAGTTAAGTTGTAGAAGAGTGTTTCATATAGTCTCGGTGCTGAAAGGAAGGTTACACTCCCAACGAACCAACAGATCAGTCTTAGAACTATCAGTTTGAGAAAGATGATTGTTTTGTTAACTTTGAGAGAATTCTATTAATCTACAAGCCATGCATGCAGCAAGTTCCACTGAACTCAAAATATATTAAAATCACAAATCTGCATAGAAAAGTTGATCACTCGCTCAACAGTTGTGACCAATAGAATAATTAAACTTGATTTTTACCTTCCTCAAATTATGCTTCTAGGTTCCTAATACGGGTTCAATTGACCCGTAAACATTTTCAAAAGATCAAAAATAGAATCAAAGTTCGTTAGAAACTATAGGCTGGAGCACTCTTTAAAGATCAGACACGAACTAATTGAAATTATCATTCTTCGAACGAGAAGAATAAGTTTATGGAAATATTATTTGCGAAATATTCAAGCTCTTCCTCAATAGAATAGCATATCAATCGAAGTGAAATGAGAAAGATCCAAATGAATCTAACTTCTAATTATGTTCTAGATTTATTTTAAACAGTTAAAAATACTTACTCTCTTTGGCCATTTTGTGAACACAAAATGGGAAATTAAGATATTGTAGCAGTTGCCTTCCCTTCTTTGGTAGAGCTGGAATTTCCGAAAAGTATGGACCATGTCGTCACAGATGTGTAAGGAGGATTTTAAATGCCGAATTACATCTTCCTATCATGAGAGATTCGTCAGAATCTCTATTTATGGAGTATGTTTTAATACTCCTTTAAGGTATTGTATGGAAGTACCATAAGAAGAACCCGGCCAGAGGTAACTAACAAGAGGAAAGCAGACTTTGGTAAATGAACTTCAGGGCCTCCTTCGCGAAGCAATAGTGCACATTCAAAGTGTTAATATTACAAAACGGGAAAAAAGCAATAGCCAGGAAGAGCGTCTTAAAGGTTCCAACTCGCTGCATGTATGAAACGACTCGTAAAGTTCTGAAGTAACAGCGTGGCAGAATTAGGAGGATGCTCTGCTCTAGTACAAAGGGTCCTGGGTTCGATTTCTGCTCGAGTTATTTTTTGTTTTTGCTTTAAACAACAAAGTAGCCATTTGTAACTAGAAGTAAAATATTAATTAATAATATCTCTATAATACATAAAACAATAAAAATGTTCAATTCAGATGTAAAAGCTTTGAATATTTCATGTTAACGAGCAATAAAATGTAACCTATTCCGTGTTGTATTTTGATGCCACAGGTTCTATTATGGTTAACACAGGCGTTGTGTAAAAATGTTCTTGACGCTTTGTGTCTATATCTGTGAACAGTGTGCGAATTGACCGGTCTTTTGCAGGGTGGGATGAGTTGTTCTTCAGACGACAATAGCATAGCAAATTATGATAGTTTTAGCCAGGAGCGTTATTTAGGGAGAGCAGGAGGGGCATTTGCCCCTCAAGAGTATGAAGGATATATATATACTTTAATCGATGTTCTACTAATATACTAGTAAAGGAGTCAAAGTTTTATGTCGATGGTGCTCTTGTCCCCCTTAAGCGAAGTCTGAAATCACGGAGCTAGATATATCATACATCCAGTATTACCAAAAGAAATGTCTTCCCCATCCGCATTGTCATATGCACACTGTTCACAGATATAGACACGAAGCGTCTAGAACATCTTTTTATACAACGTCGATTGTCCTAACCATAATATAACTCGTTATATCGATATATAACGATAAATAGGTTACATTTATTCGTAGTTAACATGGAGCATTAAATGATTTGACCAGTGCTCCATTTTGTGGTTTGAACATTTTGTTGTTTTATGCATTACTAGCAGCGTTCACCCCGCTTCGCTGCGGTCACCCCGGAACGCAATAAACTTTGTTACTTAGATAATTTTTACTTTTTCGCTTTCAAGTGATATGATAAAAACCATAGAAGATTGCAGTAAATCTTAACATTATATCGCCTGTCATTTATGTTAACCCGCCCCGCTTCGCTGCGGTCATCCCGGAAGTTTTCGCTTTCAAGTGATATGTTAAAAACCATAGTAGATTGCAGTAAATGTTAACATTATATCGCCTGTCATTTATGTTAACCCGCCGAGTGACACGGTCATGCGGGTTGCATATAAATACGTTTATTTTTACCTATGATGAACTAACAAAGGATTTGTACGTTATGGACACTTGAATGGTCAATTATCTCAAGACACTGTTAATTAAAAATTAAAGTGATATGATAAAAACCATCTAGGGTCCAAATCCTAATAACCCCCCAAAAATAAAAGAAATTGGTTCAGCCGTATTAGCGTGATGAGGGAACAAAGGATTTGTGCGTTCTCTTTTATATATAAGATAAGCATATGGCAAATTAATATTTTACCGATTCTTTATTGGTTAAAGCAAAAAACAAAAAAAGTTTGAGTCGTGGGGAAATTTAAGTCAAGACCCTTTCCACGGGGGTCATAGAAGCTCTTTGAGGCAGTCACTTCATTACTTTACGCGTCGTATCATATATGCGAGAGTAGGAATCTTTAAGACTATTTTTCTCCACTATTTCTGGCTATTGTCCACTATTTTTAATATCAAACTGGACCAGTTTAAAGTAATATCAAACTGGACCCGTCTCAAGTGCCCGGCCCGGCCCGGCCCGATCCGTTTCAAGTAATATCAAACTGGACCGGGCCCTGACCGGGCCGGGCACATATCGGGCAAACCGAGCCGAGCCGGGCCAGCTCGGCTCGGCCCGGATACTCTGAAAATCGCTTCGGAAACTAATGTTGTCAGCCTATTTCTTTTTTTAATGACCTCCACTAGCTCTACCTTTGCCGTGTTCGTGCGGTCTTACTGTTAGCCTATGTTAATCGTAATGTGTTTAGGAAACTCACTCTTTATTCAAGACTCCGATGTACTGGTAATACTATTACTATTACTACTTATACTACTACTACTACTTCTACTACTGCTACTACTACTACTACTACTACTACTTCTTCTACTATTACTACTACGACCACTGCTAATACTACTACAACTGCTACGACTTCGCGTCAGAGTTGACATGTCTAGTGGTACCGAATTTACCTTCTAAGTACAGAATAAAATGGAGAAACGCTAGTTATTATGGCCGGTCTGCGTAGAATGTGAAGCGATGCTTGATCTACGAGGGACAATAGTTGCTCAGTAGAAAAAACACTTACATCTGGTGCTAGAGGTCATCGGATCAATCCCTGCTCATGCTATGTGAGCTTTGTGGTGGACAAACATCGTGTGCGTGGGAGTTTCTGGGGTGGTCCCGCTTCTCCCCACTGTTTTCTTTCCACTAATACATCTCATCATCATCCATACAGCCTGAGCCGTAGTTACCTAAAGAACGTATGATGAAGTCAAGTACTTGACCTAGTAAGTAGAATTTGGTACGCTACCATTAGACCACGGAGGCCAAAACCATGAACTGGCGTGCTCATAAGATCAGGGCAATTTGTAGTAATGTTCAATTAGCAAGGCAAATATCGAATGGTGTTACATGTTTATGTATTGTTTATAGTATGATGGTACAAATATAACAAAATATAATGATCAAATAAATCACCAAGTCGCCAGGGTCTATTAGGTGTTCCTGGAACGGTGGCTAAGTGGTTGAGCGTTCACCTCTGGTGTATGGGGTCCCTGGTTCGATATGAGCTCTCGCCAAGTGAACTTTGTGGTGGATAAACACCGCGTGGGTTGTTCGCGGCGTTCTCCTGTTTCCTCCCACTTTATTCATTCCACTATTTCATTTATTTCTCATCATCACCGTCTCCTTTAGCCTAGTCGGCATAACTATGAGACGTAAAACCCAAAGATTTCATTTTCATTGTTTTGTTTTCGTATTACTAGTAACAACAGTAGTGGTATTCGCTGTCGTATTAGTATAGTAATGGAAACAATGAAATCTTTCAGTTTTATGTTCCATGGTTATGCCGGTTCGGCTAAAGGAGACGGTGATGATGAGAAATGAATGAAATGGTGGAATGGAAAAGTGGAATGAAACAGGAGAACCCGAAGAAACTCACGAGCACGGTGTTTGTCCACCACAAAGTCCACACGGCGCGAGCTGGGATCGAACCAGGGACACCAGGTACAAGCGGTGAACGCTCTACCACTGAGCCACCGCGCCCCTTAAGTAGTATAGTAATGAGGAGTAGCAGTTGTGGTAGTAGTAATTGTAGTAGCAGTGGGAGCAATAGTGGAATTACCACTAGCATTCGTACTCATAATAGTAATAGTAGTATTAGCAGTAGTTGTTTTAGTATTAGTATCACATACGGTGTGATATGATATACTACTATAGGAATATATATTACTATATTACTATAGAAATACGATAGCAAATACTAGTAATACTAGTATTACTAATAATACTATAATAGAACGACAACTAATAATAACACCACTACGTCTACTATTAATACTACTACTACTACTATTACTGCTACGACTACTATCGCTACTCCTATTAACATTACTACTACTGGCAGCGAAGCAAATCCGTCTTCAAGATTAGGGAGACGGGTAAGATCGTTCCCATATTTTTGTTTAAGCGATGTTCAGATTATGTATGAAGTTGAAAAACAATGCTATGGAGGATCACGGGAGCAAGTGTTCTTGAACATTGGGAGGCGGACAGATTTGAGGCTTATTTTGGGTGGCATCACTTTCATCTCACTTCCCTTTGTGGCAATCAACACATTTCTCCCCAAGAAACACATTTCAAATCGAATTGTTGGGGAGGACAGTCCCCCCAGTTCAAAGAAAGGAATTTGTCCCCCTCATCCACCCAGGATTTACGCCAGTGACCACTGGTATAACACTACTACTACTACTAACACTACACTACTAATACTACCGCTGATACTATTTCTAGTATTACTATTACTAATTGTAAGGCGGGCACTGCTACTACTGCTGCTGCTAATACCACTACTACAACTACTGTTTCTGCTTACACTATTACTACTACTACTAATTTCGTATTTGAATTTAACAAATCTTCTACGTCCTGTTTTCTGTGTGTAACGTAAAGGAACTCTCTAATATGAGCGGAGTGGTTCTTGTGCATCCAATATCAAATATTCAGGTTATAAGAAAATCAGCTGTGAAACTGTGAAAAGTGACTTGATAGATAAGTGTGTCGACTTTTGTGCACGCTATCTGCGACCATTCGAAACTGTAGCGGGGAAAGGTTTTACTTCCCTAGCAAAAACACTGATAAACCTAGGTGCGACAGACGGTAAGGACGATGCGACAGACGTGTTGCCGCATCCAACGACGATATCGCGAAAAACACAGGAACGAGCACGTGCATTTCGCGAAGCGTATATGCCAGAAGTACGTGATGCTCTGCAACGCGGTTAATTATCATTCCAAACGGACTTGTGGATCGATAATTATCACAAACACTCATATATCGGACTGACAGTACAATATTTGAAAGGATGGAACTTAAAAAGTAATGTGTTATTCACTAGTGCATTTCCAACAACACGAAAGACGGTAGAGAATATTAAAAAAAAGAATTAGTCAAACAACTATCTAAGATTGGAATCTCACAATAAGATTGGAGAAACTCTCCGTTCATTACTGACCAAGGATGTACCATTCTGACGGCTTTAGAAGATAATAAACGCTACAACTGTGCAAATCATCTACTAAACACAGTTTTGCGTAACGCTTTTCAATACAACTTCTTCCGAGATGAGCTGCCATCAGTAAAAAACCTTTTCGATTGCATTAGTAAGTTAGTTACATATCTCAAAAGGTCTGAGTTGGTAACACGGAATCCACACACTGTTAACCAAGAAACTGAGGTAAGATGGAACACTAAACACATCATGTTAAGATCTGTGGAATCGAAGGTCGTCGACATCCGGCGACTACTAGAAGAGCACAAAGAAGATGAGCGTTTAGATGGCCTAGATGAATCCTTAATGAAATAAATTACTACATTTTTAGAAGATTTCTACGAACCACCAAAGCATTGGAGGCAGAGAAAAGAGTAACAATGCATTTGATACTGCCTCGGTTTGACAGACTTTAAAAGAAGAACTTTGAAGAGTTAACAGTGAAGTGGATTCGAAAGATATGTCACAGATTAAGGTTCGAGTGGAAAAGTTTCTCAATGAGAAGGTCGACATTAGTATGGATCATAAAGTGGCGACCTTGAGCCCCTATTACCGTCATCTGCGAGCAATGTCTGTAAATGAGAGATTATCTGGCTACACAGAAGTACGTCGCCTTATTTCGTCAGAGTGATCTACTGCAGTTGGCTTCTTTGATTCCCATGCTATGGATAATAACTTAAGCAGACAAGATTTGGAACCACCTACCAAGAAGAATAAACTAATGGATTGGGAAGATAGACATTCAGTCTCTGGTGAATTTGATGATGAAGTAGACATCTACCTCAACATGTCATCATGTGTAAGAGAACTAGATATACTGCAAGGGCGGAAGCAACAAGAGCAAACATTACCAAAGTTGTGTAAATTAGCGCGTCAGTATCTCGTCATCCCTGCTTCTAGTGCGTCTACTGAAAGAGCTTTTAGTACTACAGGCTATATAGTTCAGGAACGGAGAAATGCTCTAAAGCCTGAAACTGTTGACTCTGTTTCCGTGCTATTCGATGCATACAAGGACATACAGTAAAGCGATGTTCATTTTGCATTATTGGTTTATAAGGAAACCTTATATTTTCATTTTCTTAATATCAACTATCCCTTCTATTATATGTGATGTTAAAAGGCATTTTTGATAGTTGATATCTATACATTTTTCATTCAGGGGACTTTTGAGGTATTTTTCGTTCAAGATTTTGTTTTGATTTACTGCCTCGCATTTCGTCATATAGCACTGTTATTTTCTTGTTACGAACCGTTCCAGGAACACTTCACTGACCCTGGGGTCTGGGTGATTTATTTGATCATTGTTTTTTGTTATTATTATTGTAGCATCGAATTATAAAGAATGCAGGAACATGTAACATGATTTGGAATCTGCCTTGCTAATTGAACATTACTACAAATTGCGCTAATCTTATGAACACGCCAGTTCATGGTTTCGGCCTCCGTGGTCTAATGGTAGAGGACCAAATTCTAATTAGTAGGTCAAGGACTTGACTTTCTCATATGTTCTTTAGGCAATTACAGCTCAATCGTATGAATGATGATGGATGAATATGTGGAATGAAGACAGTGGACGAAAACGGGTTAATCCGAAAACTCCCACGCTCACGGTGTTTGTCCACCACAAACCTCACATAACACGAGGAGGGATCGATCCGACGACCTCTAGCACCAGATGTGAGTGTTTTACCTACTGAGCCACCGTTGTCCCTCGTCAAACATCGATTCGCATTCTACGCAGACCGGTAATTATAACTAGCATTTCTTCGATTTTTTCTGTACTTGGATTGTAAAGTATGTACCACCAGACATGTCAACTCTGACCAGTTGTAGTAGTAGAAGTAATAGTAGTAGTATTAATAGTAATAGTAGTAGTAGTGTTAGTAATAATAATAATAGTAATAATAGCAGTAGCAGTAGAGTAATAATAAAAGTAGTAGAAGTACAGTACTTTACACTCCTGAATGAAGAGTTAATTTCCCAAACACATTACGATTAACACAGGCTGCCAACATTAGTTTCCGGTCCGTCTTTCACAGTGTTCGGGCCGGGCCGGGTCGAGCCGGGCACAGAATTCAGATCCATCCGGGCCGGGCCTGGTTCACATTAGGTTTCTTTTGCCTCCGGTTACAAAGTTCTATGTATTTTTGTTTTGTTTCGAAAAGTCTTTCGTTTTTCTTTTATGATGATGTAAGTCAATAATATTCGGATAGTTTCTATTAATAATTTGAGTTGTTCTTAAACCTTAGGTTCTCAATTCTGCTTCTTATGCACACCTAACTACAGATATGAACGATTCAATTCTCATACTCTGCGTTTGGTTTCAAAGTATTCCCCACTACCTGGTCAAGGACTTATATCCGCCGCTAAACAAACGTTTGCAGGATATAGTAATGAAACACAAGGATCACGTGGCCCAGCTACAAATTCAAGTGACCGAACTGTTGCCTTCTATTTGTAGTTGCTTTTTAACAAGCATTACAAGAAAGTAATTATAAGATAGCTGTGGCGAGGTTCGAACACAAGACACCTAATGATTATTTCACTGTTCAAGTTCGCTATCCACTCACCCAACGATACACCGAGAAACCTCTGTAACAAACCTATTATCTCAGACTAGTTGTAATATTTTTTGTATTAACGTTAAGTGCTAAGTATGAAGATATGTTCATTTTAAAAAAAATGCAGCTTCTTGTATAACTGCAATATTAAAACAAATACAATAACTATTTTATTCATATTTGCTACTTGAATAGCTATGTAAAACATAATTAAATTACAAAGTGGATGTTTTTTGTATGGACTGATTGTTCATAACATAGATTCCAGGAAGGGTTAAACAATGCAGACCCGCAACAAAAATCTGTTTTACAGATAGCAATGTATTATTTCACCACACAAGACGCTTCTTTTAGATTTCAGCGTAATTAATGAAATATCTACCAAGATACACAAGTTTCTGTGGTAGAAAAGAAATATTGTGTCACAGTCAAGATTTCTTCAAAAGGGTTGTCCTAACCTGGACTTGGCAATTTAAGCCTTCATTCAGCAAACCGGAAGTTTCTGTTTACTTCTATTATTTTTGTAAATTAAAATGTCTTGTTTCTGTTCTCCCCCTGGTCATTATTTCATGAGAGAACTCTCGAGTTGGGAGACTTCGGTAATACTGAAAGAATAGTCGAGGTGTTATGGGCACTAGGTTAGAAATCCGAGGGTCATGGGATCAAGTCTAGTCAAAGTCAACTTAACCCTCTTAAATTTATTTTGTTCTTACAGGGTGTATCATGACTTCTCTTTCCTCAAAGTTCTCCATCTAGAGATGAGATGCAAGAACCATGCCCACGATAACAGGAAGAAAGAGAAAATGGGGATATTTTCATTTGAAATACTATCCTAACAGTTCGTCGATATGCATATTTGATTATGTTTTATTCCATTTTCGTTTATTCTTCTTTACGAAATTATAGTTTTCGATTACTTAGAATATAGCAAGAGATAATGAATGGTATATTACGGCGTATTACAAGAGAGAGCTTGTATTCTTTTGATATTGTATGTATTTGTAATAAATACAAGCTTGTATCATAAATTGGAGATTAAATTTCACAAACTAATGTTATGTGCACACAAAATATGACTATTTGTCATATTGAAAACATATGACATGTTTTCTACTGATGGAATGGTTTTTGCAAATTAAACTGACACGCCGCACATTTTGTTTTTACTTTCGTATGATGTGTTTCTTTTTCTTTGAATTTATTTTTCTTTTCTGTAATAGGCACATAATAAATTAAGATAATTAATCTTAATTTAATGTTCGAGTTCTTTGTAATTTCAAGTTCTTTATAATAGACACATGATAAAAAGATAATAATTGCATTGCTCGTTGAGCAGAGAGAACGTGACTTGGCTGTGCTACTTGCAGATAGACAGAAAAGGCGGTTTAATGTGAGATAACCACCAGGAAAATAAACTTTTCTTTCAAAATTTAAAGCATATTGAATAATTCCATCTATTGGTAATAGTGAGCAACTGAAGATCCTCGTCAGATAAAATGCTGTTATTTTGTGATCAAACAAAGGATAAGTTTAAAGACTTATGGATGTGGAAATCAATAGTACAAACTACAGCACAATGATCAGAAAAGCATACAGAACAAACATCTATAGAGCGATCAAATTAATTAAAGTGGGTTGCCATAGATTCGTTCCAAACGACTAGATCCATTGCGCCCAAAGAGCGTCTGCTCTGGATCGTTACCCTTATAATGACGCCAAACGTAAACTAAGTTAAAGTGTTGAACCAATCTGCGCAATGCAGAAGTGTTGTAACCAAAATTTAAGTTTATAGAGTCTAGCACTGCGCTGTAATATCCTACACAGATCAAATCTCTAGCACCAGAATGTAACTCCAATGGAAAGTCTGTGAGATAGAAGGAGCTACGCTCAGAACGTTTATTATTCCCAGACGCAAATATAAGTTACAAAAAGTGTGTATATTCATAATTGGCTGTAATAATCCTACCTGACGGAAATTTTGAGATGTTTAATGAGACATATTTTCGATATGAAATAGTTGTTCCTGAACCAATTTGTTAAGGTTGACTTCCCACAGGTGAATAAAGAGAAAGCAGAAATCATCAATGTTGTATTGTTGAAGGAAAATTATATCCAGATATGACTTGTTTATGTAATCGGTTAGTGCTTTTTGCTTTAAGGCTAGAAATACCGTTGACATTAATAGTGGCTATACCCGTTGCATACATAGTTAATGGCCACATAAAGATAAAAAGACACCAAATGAACACTCCGAAAATTAATAACACAATATGATTGAAAGAACATAGACGGGTGACAACTCTCGCACATATACCCATTCTAAATTGGGATATGGTATGTTCAGTTCTCTGGGGAGCAACACCATCATTTGCCTTAGCACTTGTTGCATTGTGATGAGGATTTGCTTGTGACCTCGTGTAACTAGAGACACAATTATTACTCACTAGGAGAGCACTCTTATTTTTCTGGAGCATCTTGGCTAGGCTGGGTGTATCACGAGACGAAGACTGAGGATTTTGCAATGCCTCTTCTCAAGTAGAGAGGGTAATTGAGATGCTTCTGGAAATGGAGAATCCATAACGAAACACTTACGTCCTGGTAGCAAGGGTAAAAGTGGATCTGGAAAGGTAGAGGGACGATAGATAGATAGCGATATGACATCATGCCGTCCCCCTGCATATCTCTGCCCATTGTAAATTCTTAGAAACTATGGGGACGCCGTACATATTTTTTGGAGGTGGGGGGACAGAGTCTTCCGCGATACCCTGAACTTTTACCCTTGCCTGCTCGGAATCATCAGTAATCGCTAACGGTGGAGTACTTACCGCAATTGCATTCTGAAGATGATGTAACAGCAAGACTGTTGTGGAAAATCGAAGTAATTTCCACCATGGGAGTTGTTTCTGTGCAATGTAGTGGAAGCAAAGGTTTTCTAGGATAGTGTAACGGGGGAAATGGCGGGAGATGCAACTATAGATCTAGGGGAAGCATCGAGCTGACAATTGGGTTCATTTAGATTGAGTGCTTTGGGAAAAGTAGTATTAGAAGTCGCAGCTGGAGGTGTAAGATTCTCCTGTAAAATGGGAGAACGTTTCTCACTTAATACGGGAAAACTGGTAAACGAATAAAAGTTCAGTAGAGTATCCACTTCGTTCAAAGTACCGGGCGTGTGCGGACATCTCGATGTCGGGGCATTTGATAATGAAGCTGGTACGGCCAAAGTGATAAGGCGCTTCGTACATTCCATCAAAAATTATTCAGTACAAATGGCACAAGTTTTAACATGACCTCCATACGTTAACCACAAACGTATATCACAGATAGTCACATAAGAAGACATACGGCGCTTAAAACGCATACGTATTATCTTTCTGCTACTTTTTACGTCATAGATGTATCCAGTTGAATACATTTCAACTGCAATTGATTTAATTTCACTATACTGAGATAGCACACTGGAAATATGATGATCTTCCAAGTTGATAGGTACCAAATATAAACGGACAGTCATAACATTAACTCGAGGACCCTATTTAAATGTTCTATGTACCAAGATCTAAATAATTGACCTTTCCATTCCTCGAAACATAATTTGTTCACACAGCACTTGCGATATTAATTTAAGATATAACTGATTGCAACTACCAGGTAGTAGATAACGTTGAGTATCCATTCGTGCAAGACAAATGTATTAGGCTTGTTCAGTACATCTTGGAATTAGAAACGTAAAGTATCCACTCGAATAACAGATATGGTGCACTTAGAAGTTAAAGCTGTATTTCATACTAGACGATGTAATGAAAAGAGTGAACAGAACACTAAGTAGTTGATATTAGAAAATACTCCACTTGACGATGCATGGTGAGTTGAAGACAGGAAACACACACACTACAGCTACTTGAAGAACACAGAATTATATGTACGCATCCAAATGACAGACTTATGAGCATTTCCATTTTTAATAAACTTGTACTTTTTAAAAGTCTAGCAGGTTTATCATGATTTGCTTCGTTTTTCACTAGAGTTCCGCAAAAGATGATTTATGTGTTATTATTGGCGCTACTTTATCAGACAGTTATATCAAGAGTAACTCAATTTGCACAGTAGTAACAAACTTTTACTACCTTAAAACCTTTGCTAGCTTAACTTTTACTACATCGTTCTCCTGTACAAGAAGAAGCTCATTAATCACCCCGTAACTAAGTTATATGAATTACTGCATTGAGGTCTCGGTTGCTGAAGGAATAAAGTCATGATGTGATAACTAATAGGTTCGTGGTTCGAAACCCGTCTCGGAAGGCAAAGATTTTTTAAATGCTTGATTCCCCAGATGTTAAGATCTTTCTCTCCCATCGCTATCACTCGATGCTCTATAAAGGTTAAAAAACATCTTAATTCGAAAACTGACTAATGTGATCCTGGCAGTCCGGAAACCTTTCCTTCTTATTTCATGAAATCACAAATTTTGTCATAATTTGAATGCTGTCCAATCATTTTTCTTTAATCCTAAACTTCAATATGTAAATCATCCCTGTCTGTCTCCATACTTCAATCTCTCTCTCTCTCTCTCTCTCTCTCTCAATGTCCGTTATGCACATATGGCTTGGGATCACACCTTTGATTCTTGAAACCAAATGTAAGAGCTGTAGCAATGTAATATTGTGACCCTATTGATTTGTTCTTAAAACCAGCATCATTCTTGGTTTCGTCCATGGTAAGACGGAGGTGAAGCCCCTGGATCATTTGCTTACAATTATTGACAAGAAACGAAATTAGTCATTATGTAATACTCAGGAGCTTTCAGAGCTCTGCGCCCGGATTATGGAATTGGAGAAGCACAAAACCTACTGCAGTGATTGACGATTACCATAGATTTCACAACATGCATCTTTCTAGCTAGCACTTTTCCAAGAAGGAAAACTGCAAAGAAAGGTGCTTATGAAACTATAGAAACAATTTGTGACTTTCTTTTTGTTCAGGTTCTACAAGGGCGTCTTAGAACAATGTAACAGAAGAGACGATCTTAGAGCTATAATACTTGTAAAACTGGTTTCTGTTTTTTTCCGTCTTAATGTCAAGAGTATATAAGGTCACACAATGCTTCAGCAGATTGGTAAAGGAGGGATTGAGTTGGATTGAATACCAAAAGTACATAGTCGCTCCAGATGTGCTTCTGAAAGCACAAACAAAAAGGACAAGTGTTTGTTATTAATTTGGACTATATTTTTGTGATAATTCCTAAGCCGCGAACTCTACATGTGCTTGCAGCAACTGAATGTGAAGAACTGCACAAAAAGGATGGTGAGAGGGGGAAAGTACACGGTGTCTTTTATCTGGAATATCTTTACCTTGGGACCAGTTTATCCTGAACATATTGTTTCTGAAATAAGTTTTCTTTCAATACTGCCATAATGACTTCACTGGTCGCTGTGCAAACCAGTTTGTGGGGTCTCTGTGGCTCGATATTACATTAATACTTGCAACTAATGCAATTCTGCTAGTAGTGGCCCCTGTAACTGACAGTTGGATGTGGTACACATAAGAACGAAGCTGGATTCAATATTCAAAGTTTCAGAGTCTAGGTTTAGAGTCATAACCGTGGTTTCAAATACATATAACCTAAAAGTAATGCCTTATTCCGACGTTGGTTTACCTCCTGTAGAACAAGTTCATCCGAATTAAGTTTTGTATTTGCAATGTGTTGCTGTTATTAATAACGAAGAGTTAGTTATGTTTACACCGTGTCAATATTAATGCTCTACTTGATTACCCGAAACTAAGTCATACGCTTGAAGCACGAAATGACTTTCATACTCTTCTTGGTCAGCCATATTCTTTAGTTTGTTAGTTGGGATTTAGCGTCCCTTTCAGCATCCAGGTCATTTGAAATGTGGTACAATAGTTTGAGATTGAAATCATAGGAACTTTGTCAGAATTTTAATAGAGGCATTTTTAATGTAACCATGTAAGGAATTATTTCCCGAATTTCTTCAGTTTTATAGAAGCACGTTCTTTCCCGTAAGTAGCAAGCTGTAGTCAGTTACAGTCAAATAAATCTAGTCAGTGATTCATTTGCATCCAGTAGTTGGACTTCACTTTCTTCCTTTAGTTTTGATACGATACCCTGGGAATTTACCTTCATTTTGAGAGGGCTACACTTGCGTAGTATCTCTGCACCTCGAGCATTTTTATATCCTACACATATAAAAATTTAATAACAAAGAAGTAGTGCAATTTAGTGTTTAAAGTGGTTTATATTGTTAAATTCTGAACAAGAACCATTTTTACAGGATGAGTTTGCCAGCTTTCCCTGAAACCTTCAAGCTAGAGGACAATCCTTTTTTTTTTTTTTTTTGTCTACCCGTGACTTTTTCTTAATATATTCGCTGCTAACCTCTATATCTAGAGCACTTCTCCTCAATCCCAAACCTGAGAATGCGTCATGCCGTAGTGACAGGAATCCATATTACACAGGAATAATGAAACTTAGGGTGATCCATTTTTAATGTCCTTAGTCTAGTTTATTAGTTGACTAAGAAACTTTCTTGTCTGACTTGTTCTTGACGAAGAAATTTTCTAATCACATTATTTACTGAATTCAAAGATCTTAACTCACACACATCCCAATACGAGATCCTTACAAACTATAACGGAATATGTACAGTAAAATAATAATTGTGTAATAATTACTTCTCTTAATTTTATGTATGTAAACAAACGTGATAATCAAGAGGTATTTTTATGAATGAATTAAATATCTTATATTTTTTCTTCATATATTTTCAGAAACTGGTGGAATATGATGTCTTGTATTCAATTTGTGCTTTCTAAAACATCATTCCACGGGTTAAAACAAGTTGCTAATACCAAGGAATGTATGGGTTTCAGGTATTTACATATTAACTAATTGATAGTTTTTGTTCTGTCTAGTGTTAGCATATTATTTTAAATATTTTTTTGTAGCTTTACAAATTATTTTCTAATTTCGTACTTTTGTTTTACATAAGAAATATTTACTTTATGTTTCATAGTTGTAGCATCCTACATTCATCATAAAACTTCTTCGTTTCCTACTGTTGTGATGATCCATTGATGTTCATATTGAAATAAATCATGTTTATCTTATCACTATTTATGTGTGTGTGTGTTCCGAAAGATTTCTTAAGTTAGTAACATGAGTGATACAAGGATTGTAATAAATCGTGGAATAAAGTATGCTTAATGAACGTTTCTCTATTTGTTTCAGATTGATGTGGATCGTATTCTTCGTAGGTAGTATAATCACTACTTGCTTCCTTATTTTGAAGTCCTGGCAAAAGTTTCAGGAAAATCCAACCGTCGTAATAATAGAAAGGAATTATGTAGAATGGACAATTCCTATTCCAGCTATAATGGCATGCCCACCAAATGCTCTCGCTAGAAACATTTATAAGATCCTTAAAAGGTGAGATTTTATTATAAAAAGATATGTTGTACATCTAAAATAATACTAAGAACTGAATCATGGATTATCTTAGCACAGCGTAACACTTTGCATAGAAAAACGAATTGTAGATAAGCAAATACCTCTTTCAGGATTCATTTTCATGACTTACCTTTAGTAAAAAGATGAAAAATATTGTCATTTTGTGTTGTGTTTAATAATGTATATTTTGTCTTAACACATAGGCTGAAAAGTCCCGGGCCTAACACATAGATGGCGCTAGTTGTATTGCAGTCACCTTGTTTTCAGTGAATACTAACTTTCACAAGACAGCTGTGAGAATTTCATGATATTCTATTCATTCGTCTGTGAGTTATTGTGCTAAGAGTGACCTACTTGTGTTAGTTTCAAAACAATGGATCAAAAACAATTTCGTGTTTTAATTTTACACTGCTTCTTGATGGGAAAAAATACCGTTCAAGCGAAGCAATGGCTTGAAAAGTGTTATGGGGACTCCGCTCCATCAGAAACAACAATAAAACGTTGGTTTGCTGACTTCAAACGTGGTCGTAGAGACACCGATGATGCAGAACGCAGTGGACGTCCAAATGAGGCAGTAACATCAGAAAACATAAAAAAAATCCACAAACTTGTTTTGAATGATCGAAAAGTGAAGGTGCGTGAGTTAGCTGACATCGTAAAGATATCAAAAGAACGTGTTGGCTTTATATTGCATGAGCATTTGACTATGAGAAAGCTCTGTTCAAAGTGGGTGCCGCGTTTGCTCACTGTTGACCAAAAACAAGAACGTGTTGATGCTTCTGAGCAGTGTTTGGCCATGTTTAAACGTAACAAACCGGAATTTTTGCGTCGATATGTGACAATGGATGAAACATGGATCCATCACTTCACTCCGGAATCAAAACGATCGGCATCTGAGTGGACAGCAACTGGTGAACCTCGTCCAAAGCGCCCGAAAGCACAACAATCGGCTGGCAAGGTTATGGCCTCGGTATTTTGGGATGTGCGTGGTGTAATATTCATCGAGTATCTTGAGAAAGGACATACCATTAACAGTGACTATTATATAGCGTTATTGGAGCGTTTGAAGGCCGAAATTGCAAAGAAACGACCGCATATGGCAAAGAAAAAACTTTTGTATCATCAAGACAACGCACCGTGTCACAAGTCAATAAAACAATGGCAAAACTACATAAATTGAACTTCGAATTGCTCCCACATCCACCGTATTCGCCAGATTTGGCTCCCAGCGACTACTGGCTGTTCGCAGACCTGAAAAAAATGCTCGCCGGTAAGAAATTTCGCACGAATGAAGAGGTTATCGCTGCAACTGAGGCCTATTTTGAGGCAAAAGATAAATCGTTCTACAAAAGTGGTATTGAAATGTTAGAGCGGCGCTGGACTGATTGCGTTGCTCTTCATGGAGATTACGTTGATGAATAAAGCTAATTTTGAACCAAAAAAACGGTGTTTTCTTTGTTAGGCCCGGGACTTTTCAGCCCATGTGTTATTTATTCTCTAAGTTATTTTCTATGAGAAAACTGTATGATCTTTGTCCAAGTCATTTTAGTGTCAGAAAGCTTGCATCGTAATACCTTACGTGATTATTATAATTTACAAATCGTTCTCTATATTTCTCACATGTATTTAGGCATAAAGGGTCTTCCTAGAAAGATGGTGAAATTGGTCCTTGATCCAAATTGGGTCGCTACTCACTCAAAAGGTTACACTCGCCCTAAAACTACCTCAAAAAAATGTTTGACCCCCACTCCCTCCCCTTACCGAATTATAGAATCATACATGCTCAAAATTGTTTTTTTTTTAATTTTGGTGGAGTCATCGAAAAATTTTGAAAGATTCACAGATTGTAGATACTATTTAGAAGTAAATGTGGATTTTTTTCAAAATCATCGATGCGTATTTTCTTTATTTTTTTGCGTGTTGAAAATTCCGAAAACATTGTGGCAAACAAATTGGGGGAGGGGCCACGTCGCTGATTTTTTGGTTAAAAATTTGTTATACCCTTAGGTACAAAATATTTTTAGGGGTTTGAAAGTGATGGCAACATTGTCAGGAATAAATAAAACTGAAAGCAAACGTGTTTTTTTTGGGCGGGGGGCTCATAAACCTCGCGTCGGCTGAATGTATCTATCAGTGCTTGCTTCACTGGCCGCACACAGTAGCGCTCTCTACCTCAAGCTGAGTGTAGCTTTGTTGTGCATGAGTCGTTGAAGTGGAAGGACTGTTACGCAGATATATTTGAGTTTCTATTCCGAAATGGACCCAATCGAAGCAGCCGAAGAACAACAGTAGCGAAAGGGACGCAAAAGAAAGGAAAATTGTCAACTCTGGCAAAGAATTGTTTGAAGGGACCCTCACCTTCAGGGCAATAAAACGGTGGGAAAACTGTGCAAAACATACGTTTGTTTTCAGTTTTATTTATTTTTGACAATGTTGCCATACTTTCAGGCCCCGAAAAAAATATATGTTGTACCTAAGGGTATAACAAATTTATAATCAAAGAATCAGCGACGTGCTCCCCCCAAGTTTTTTCCTACAATTTTTTGGAAATTTTAAACACCCAAAGAAATAAAGAAAATACGCATCGGTAATTTTCAAAAAAAATCCACATTTACATCTAAATAGCATCTACAATCTGTGAAACTTTCAAAATTTTTCGATCACCCCCAAAATCAAAAAATATTCAAGTTTGGGTATGTATGATACGATAATTCGGTAAGGGGAGGGGAACGGAAGTCAAAATTTTTGCGACGTATTTTTAGGTCAAGGGTAACCTTTGGGTCAATAGCGACCCAATTTGGATCAAGGTCCGATTTCACTATCTTATTAGGAAAGACCCTTTGTACCTGAAAAGCCTATATAGGATGAACCATTTATCTTGATATGCTCTTGTAACTTTTGAACTAATAGACGTAAGATGAAATGTTACATGACGCAAATGCCAGTACATTGTTTTACCTACCTTGTAATACCACAACGTTAACAGTGTTGCTTAGTTTAGTCTAGTCCCATCCTTTATGTACATAGAGGTTGCAGAAAACCAAGCAAATAGGACACGTCAGAAAATAATATATCAAATTACAAAGATAATAATAAAAAGCAAAAAAGCAAAATAAAACACTAGAAGAAAAAATATATTACAATTAGTAGCAAAGAATACAACTAAATATATACTAAGTTTAAGAATTACAATCCAGAAACGCTATAATAAGCTTTATCTACAAGAAATTTAAACCTTTCATTGTTAAAGAACTTTATGTTCTCAATGTTTTTTAAAAGTCTGGGGTAAGTGATTATACAATCTTGTACATATAGGGCACACATATTTTCTAGTTGAGCTATAATTTTGTTGCAAAACATAAACATCCGTATTATGCGTACCTTGTATTATGCGAATGTATAGAAGATATAACTGTAAAGGGATGCCAATTAGTCTTAGTAAGGATAATGCTTTTTGATATGTACAGAGATTGGAGCGTTACAATTCTATGGAGTTTAAATATTTGTCTACAAGATGATCTTCGTCTCAAACTAAAAATAATACGTATGGCTTTTTTCGGTATGCGGAAGATGGATAAGGCAAGGTGCGATGCTCCCCAGAAATAACTCCGAAATGGAGAAATGAATATGTCTTACAATAGTATAATAAAAGCAAAGTATGTAGAGAGACGGTATAGTCTGTATAAACAAAATTTGTAGTCTATATAAAGCAAATTTTAGACTGCATAGTTTATTGTTTAAGCTGAAAATATGTTCTTCCCAGACAAGTCTACCTTGATATAATTAATTCTAATATAAGTCGAATAACTCAAAAATATAAAATTGTTCTTTATTGATGGAGTTATCAGCAGTCTGGGTGAAAGATGAAAACATAGCACCTTAGATTTGTCTACATTTATATATATGTTGTTACTGGATGCCCACGTTGTCAAACTTTCAACAGTTAGTTTTACGTTATTTTCTAGCTGCGACATTGTGTTTCCTTTCAGTAAACTATTTACATCATCTGCATATAAGACTATATCACGGGAGTTCAGAAACTAAAATTGACCCTTGAGGAACAACCTTGTTAATAATACCAGGATATGGCTCGCACCTTGCAAGTCGGCTGTTTTGAGATCTCGAAATTTAAACGAGCTGTTTCCTGTTTAACAAATATGAAGACAAACAATTGCAGACTGTACTACTTATAGCATAATTGTAAAGTTTTTGTAGTAAGGTATCGTGATGGAAGTTATCGAAAGCTTTAGAAAAATCAATGAATAAGCCTATCAGATATTCCTTAAGCCCGTCTCACACGGATCTGAACCAAGGCCTCAATCCAGGCTACAACTTAACAGTCTTGCTTAACTCAAACTTCCATACAATTTCTTTTATCCTGAGGTGATGTAGGGGTCTCAGACGACACTTAAAACTAGGTAGGTTTTACCAGCAGAGCCTCTCGTGGTCGTTGTATTAAACAGACAAAAACACTTGAAGAATGTGTTACGCACAGCGCAATCAACTGTCGTAATTGTAAATATTATTGTTTATCTATTTTCAGAATATGAGTTCATCCGAAGATGGAATAGCCGTAGCAGTGATATCTGCTCCGTTGTTGACACTAAATCCGCTGTCCCCTCCCCCATAAAAACGAGAGAGAAAGAGTAAAGAGGAACTGCTGGTCCGGGAGTGAATTCTTCGCCCCGATAATGCACAGTAAAACACCTTATTTTCAATGGAGAATAATGAACTACATACAGATCCTCGTTCCCCTCGCAAAAAAAGAAAAAAAATCAACTGAGTGGACTATACAGAATTCCATACACTATTGAAATTAGTAACTCCGAAAATTTGGCAGCGAGATACGAACAAGAGAGAGTCTGTATCAGCAGAAAAAGGTCTGTAGATCCTTGTATCCACCAGATTGTAGAACTGAAAACCAAATGACTTGTCCGTATATGTAAATGAGGACAGTTATCAGGCGCGTAAAGCTAAAATAAAGAAAGAGCAATTTTCTAGTATAGGTACTGAGTGTATTCGCTCAGCTCACTACCCAAAAAAAATGATCACATAACCCATAAAGTAAACTTATACCGCGCCGAGAGCTCCTCTCATGCACTACACCCGAACTTTCTGTATTGTGTCAGCATTGTAGAACTGTTCCCTAAAATTGCACGAAGACCACACAACATTGATGACAATTAACTCTCATTGTTTCTGTTTCTGGTGCTGGTTTACTTTTCGCGTACCATACCTGAATATTATGTTCGTGTGTGTAGAATTACTAGTGTAAAATTATTACAAATGTTTTACGACGGATAAAATAAGCGAGTTCATATGAAAGATGCCTAAATAGAAACTAATTTCCACCGGCGATGAAATTCTGCACAAGTGTACAGAAGTTGTATTTTGTTAACAAGTGAAACGTTACTAGTATGGAACCATGACAAATGCTATTGAAACTCGTATCATTGCCAAAACCCATTCGTTTCCAGTACACTCGCTTATGCAGATACCCACCTTCACTGACGCACCTCCTCGCTAACACGCGGGCGTTCCAGCTTCGGTTAGATAGCTTTTTAGTGGCAACCTAGCGCAGGTTATTTTGTGTTTTGGGGGGGGGGCTGTAGTTTTTGTGTATGCATCCGGACGCTGTATTTATAGGCAAATTGTAAAATAATTATAATTTTTCAACAATTGCTTATGATACCCCCTTGAATTTTAACTATGCATTGTGGATATTTTATGTCGCCCAGCACAAATCATTTAGAAAGCAATAAGAATGAAATTAGTAAAGTAATTCTAATTTTGAAATAATTATTTCGAGTGGTGCACCAAAAGTAAACCCGCTATTTTTAAAAAACCTGTTACATTTTTTGGTATACAAGTTGCACAACATACTTCAATAACCTATTTTTATTCTTTTAAAAGATGCAATTACATTTGTTCGCACCTGTTGTGTTCGGGCGGACGCTACTTACTTCACTACATACCTTCTCTAAGGTCTTTATTTTTTCTGTTTTTTAAAATAATACAAAACGTGCTTTACATTATCTAAAAATTCATAATGTCTGAGACAGGCTTTATCATTTAATGTGTTGGAGGCTTTCACCAAAAAATCTAAAAACCGCAGTGTTTGTTGATTTAGATTTTTGAAAACCGTGTTGAAGGGGAGAGATAATACTGTGGGACAACAGAAAGCTATTTAATCGCGATAGTGCAGCATATTCAAATCTTTCGGGAATACAGAGAGAACAGAAATCGGCTGGTAATTTTTACATCATCAGTATTGCCCTTTTTGTGAAGCGGTATAACTTTCGCCATTTGTAGTTTATCAGAAAATATGCCACTTTCGAATGAATACTTTATTACTTAACATAATGGCTGGAAAAAAGCTGAAAAATATGTAGGTAAACTGCCAATTCAACACAAAGTTATATCTTTTTCAAATGGCACTACGTCAAGTTATTGCAATCTACACTTGAGGGAAAATCTAAAATATGATATACAGTATATTATTCAGGGTTGCAAACCAAGAATGGTACAGTATTACAAACATCCTAATTTTGGTGTCCTCTACAGCAGTAGCAACATAATTGAGACAGACGAGGTAAGGCACATCTAAAATACTTTAGTGTCTAATACTATGATCATGATATGACGGATTTCGAGTGAATAGTGTCAAAGATACAAGAGAAACAAGAAATTTAAAAAAATCAATTTTTATGAAAATGTTTTGATAAGTACTTCATTGAATTGCATATTGGCTATCAAGTGATGAGATCATAATACAGTTTTCAACAACTTGACATCCTTAACCGTTTTGGAAATATGGTAGATAAATATAGTTCTATGCGACTTAAAACTATTTAATTCTGAGAAACTAATGCAATGAATTTTACCAAAAATGTGGTTGTAATATGATAGAAGCCAAAAACTAATTTTTAAGGTTCCCACATGGATATTTTAAGGAACATATCAAATTCAGCCATGTTTCTCAATTATCAGAAATATTTCAGATATCAAACAATTGTAAACGAATTATGAACTTTGTGTCTATTGAAAACCATCTACATCATTTGATGCAATATACAGAAAATGCGCCTTTCCTCGAACTAAGTTCTTAGAAAAACTTACATCTTCAGTTCATTCAGTTCAGTTGCTTCTACGTTTTTAAAATGATGACTTAGTATTCTATACTAAAGTACTTTGAATATGCGTTACCCAATCTGTTTCGCTCGTGTAAACATTGTTTTAGTAAATTAGTTTATTTTCGATGTTCATAAAATGTAGCGGTCATAGTACGCAACATTGTATAATAAGTGTGGAATTAGAATAATTTTTACATGTATATACTAAATATATAACAGTATGATGTAGTTTCGTTTGAAAATCTAAAACTTAAAGTTGGATTGACCAAACGGTTGATTTAGTCATGTTTTTTATTCTTTTAGTTTACTGTTTCATGATAATCCTCTTTACGGTAACTCAGGGGGGTGATTAAGGTAAGTGAATGTTAGTGGAGTAATAGGTGGAATTAATATCTTGAGAGGAAACGCGAGCACTCACCGAAAAACCCACGGACATACTGTTGTCCACCACAAATTTACTTGGCCGGGGATCGAAGCAGAGACCCCACACAACAGAGTTAAGACCTCTAACACTGTGTTGCTCTTCCCCCTCAATTTAGAGATATTGAAGATTATGCCAAATAATGTCCCCTTTCGATATGCATATATTAAGAATTTTCAGAGTTTTGTATCTATTAGTTTAAAAATTATTAGTGTGTAACAAATAAATTCTCCACCCTATGTATATACAAGGTTTGACTAAACAGCGGGACTGGGAAACAGGTCAGTAGTGTACGTAAAGCAGGAGAGAGCGCATGCACGCACATGAACCTTATACCTTTGACAAGAGATCGATATGCATGAGTTGCCGTTGCCGCTCTCATTGAGGTTTAGTCTGTGAGCAGTGATTGAAGAGGGAAGTGTACAATCGTGTTGCCGTGAAATTAAAGAAGTCACCGAATGAGTGTGTGAAAGTGTTGCACTATATATTCAGTGATAATACGATACCGCGTATGTGAGTGTTTAAGTGGCACACGTGCAGCAAAGTGAATGAGAACTTTAATGATCATGATAGACTTTGTTGTCCTGTCACAGCAGCAACAAATAAAAATATGGCAAATGTGACTTACGTTGTCCAGAAAGATCGGGGGCTCAGCATTCGATTGATAACAGATACAATGGGTACCGAAGAATAGCCTGTCCTAGGAAATCTGTATGACCATTTAAACATGCTCAAAAGTTATGCTAAAATCGTAACAAAAAAAAAATGAAGCAGAAGCTGAAAGACTTCCGAAAGCTTGTATCATCTCGAACGTCTGGAATCAGAAGCGGACATGATAATAAAAGTTGCCATGGGAGACAATACGTATATCTTTCGGTATGATCCTGAAATAAAAAGCAACCCAAGCTCTGGAAAACTCCCTCGTCACTGCGAATGGAAAAGCCCTCAAACGCAAATCAAAGTTAAGGTCATTCTTATTATGTTATTTGATGTCAATGACCTGCTCCTGATTGAATGGATATCATCAGGCCAGGCAGTGAATGAGCAGTATTATAAGCAGGATGGGTGAAGCTTCGAGAATGCCTGAGATAGAAAGGGCCCCTCTCTTGTAGAATAACAGTGAATGGATTGTGTATCACGACAACTGCTCCTTCGCATACTGATTTGATTGTTAAGAAATTCTGTCAGCTAAGATGACTTGCAGTGTATGAATACCCACCTTGCTTGCGTGATTTGGTACCGTGCGAATAGTTTATTATCCCGAAAGTGAAATCCACCCACAAGAGAACTCATTTTCAAACTATATAAGAGGGTTATCTTGAAACTGCAGCGGTTCTCGAGACAGTGGTACCTGAAGTTTTCCAGAACTGCCGCCAACAACGGAAGCTTTGGGTGGAAACCAGTATATAGAGGGGAGGGGAGTATATTATAGGGAATCACATTTAAATTGTAAGGTTATGAAGATAAACCGTACTTTTGGTACTAGCCCCTTTATTTTTTAACTGGACCACGTACTATATCCAGTAACTGCCACTTCCAGTGAAATTCAGTAAGTATTACATTCATGTGATTATGAACTGTAAATGGATTTTAAGACTATAAAAATATCTCTACTAATCTCAATTTTTTGTAATAATTAAGATACTATCGTATAAGAGACCGGACATCTAGAAATGATCATGACAGTGCAGGAGAACTCAAGGGAGAAGGGTGAGAACTGTTCTTAAAATATTGGGGAAAAATCACTTTTCATCTGGGAAACAAAACTTTTTTGACTCACTTGAGCTGAAATTCAGTGGTGCCATTCGGAGCATCAGCATTCGAATCCAAGTGCACTTTCCTCCAAACTTTCCTCTCTGTGTGGCTATTTTTGGAGATAAACCTAATAATATTGGTACCGTCGGAAAGATAATTTAATGCTTTACAACCTTAAGTAGGGATGCTTTCCATATATGAACATATTGGGGAGATACAGAGCAAAAGAGAAAATATTGAGTACAAAAATGTCAGTTTTTAATGTTTAAGTTAAATTTTTCGAAGATTCGCAGGGTCTATCCAAAGTATGAATAGACAAAAGTGTAAAACAGACCTTAAAGATAAAATCGGATAAAGACATTCATTAATATCTTGATTAATTGCGGAGATATGGCCTTTTATTTAAAACGCTCATTTTTTAGCATCAGTTGAGGGGGAAGGGGTGTACGGGGGATCTTCCGCTCGCATCACGCGACCGGTGGTCTAGAAATGATCAGGATAGTGGACTTGATGTTTTAAAACCACCAGTTGCTTTTACTCTCTCGGGTTGATCCATGTTCTTATTTTGGAGACTTTTCCAAATTCTGCCTCCCGACTATAAAAAGAGACGTTAGTTACGCACTACAGCAACGGGGCAGTTAATATAATTAGCGTTTACAAACTTAATGCAGAGGAGACATTCTTATCTCATCTCATTATAACCGTTATTCATAATAATTAGCCTAAATCGTCTATTTCAGGAGCGTCATATGTCAGCCATGTCCCGAAAACGAGTTTACATGTAGCTTTGATTCTTGCAGGATAGCTACTCCGTTGGACTGTGATATGTCAGAAGTCACGCAAATTGTTTGTGCAACATCGAGCTGTAACAAGTGTCCTGAGCTGAGAAAAGTCAGAAATCATTGACTTACTGCATTATTGACATTACTGACTTATGACGTTTCTTAAATCAGCGATTCAATTTTTTTACTGTAGTAGAGAGCATTATGCGTTACTTGTCCTTGAATCAAGATTTATGGTATTTTGCCCTTGGTCAATTAGCTATAATTATATAAAGTATATAGCATTAACAACTACCTCTACATTTTGGCAGGGGTACCACGGGCAGAAATTTTTGAGGTGTACATAGTACATCACACTTATTTTTTCTAACTGCTAAAACTAAAAAATGGTATTCTAGTACAGAACCGGGATGTGTATCTCTTCAAGTTTAGTTTGTCTCGTTTCCTTTCATGGTATAAAATTTTTAAAAATGTAATTTTAGGAGATTTAAATCTACTGTATTTTGTTCTCTCTAATCAGGTTTTATCACGTTATATGATTGTATAGTTAGGTACAGAGGTCATTTTCGGTTTATAGGACATAAGTACATTAATGCACCCGTCTTAAATTTCTGGACGATACATTGTTACCTTAAATTCAGGAATTGTCAGGAACTAAACTTTTGTGTATGTTTTCTGGGACCAAATAAATATTTCGGTTAATGTAGTTATTCTAGCTTGCCTATTTCAATAAGCAAATATTATTGTAAAAACTGTACATATTGACATACTTCATGATGCTCTATTACAACATATGGTTATATAGTTGAATTTATTATCTTCCGTAAAACACAATTACTATGTATTCATCTCTTAGATTTAGGGAGAAGCATCCTAAAATTTCTGAATTTTCAAAAAATAAAATTTGGTAAATATTCTTTAGGACTCGAGTATCTACTTGTGTACATTTCAGTTGGACCTGCTTCGTCCCTTCTCTGGTAAAACATTGTCATATATATATAATATTTCAGGTGACATTGTACTTTTATGTTCTTCTGTTATTGTTTGGAGGAGTGCACAGGAGAATCACCCCATAATTTTTAAACTGTCAAAAAGTAAGATAAGATACACATTATTTTACATTGGAATGTAACTTTGTCAATTTAGGTGGTCTTGTTGATCCCCTTGTATGGGTAACAGAAAATAACAACGAGTTCGTATTGCCATCTGCTAAGAATATGATCAGTTATTGATATTTATCTTTTTGATTAGCCTTTATCAATTATAAAGCTACATGGCTGAGCACATGGATCAATTATCTTATAAAAGAGACGAGTATCTTCATGTCTTCTCTTAAATTTCGTATTGGGATATGTTCGCCCGCATTCAATTTGTGAATTATTAAAAGGATAACAATTGGTAAATATTCTCTAGGATGTAAATACCTCTATAAATTTGGTTGCTTTACCTTATGTGTTTTTGTGATATTTTTTAAAACAAATATGAAAGCTAGACGTATAATTATACTTTGGAGAGAATTTTCAATATTGGATGGAACTTTGAATAAGCGTCAGAAGGTATTTTGAATATCATGGTACAAGTTCCACTTAGATGAGGCTTTATTTCAAAATATCATTTACATATATATATATATATATATATATATATATATATATATATATATATATATATATATATATATATATATGGATAGATAGATAAATCAGTACATTGGTTTCTTCTCTTGAATAGAGCAGAGTAACATGACATTTCTCAAATTCAAATTTTGCAACATACCTATATACCTAGTTTCCCTTTTAATGTGTAGTTTTATGGTAATATATGATAATAACTTATGAGTGAATACAGGGGCCCTGATTGTGTTGTTGGACATAAGTACCTCGTTACACGCGTCTAAAATTTTTGGAACGTGCATTTGGGCTACGCTAAATTTTGAAATTTCAAAAAAATGAAGTTGAAACTATGCTATGGAACTTTGCGATATATTTTTATACATTTAGATAAGACATTGATCCCTTGCACTGATCACTCACATTAAAAGATGTGAGATTTAAGTTTCAAAGATTTTGGCCTCATCTAAAATAAGAGTCCTCATTCTATCATGAAGTGATATGAATCAGTACAGAACATAGTCTAACGTCATTAATGAATTCTGATTGGGTCTGAACCTTTCCATCTAACTAAAAAATTTGGACTTGAAGCCTGATAACTAATTGTTGTAACGTATTGAAGTAAATGAAAAATTTATACTTTGTGCCTTAGAATTTTACTTACAACAAATAGTGTAAGTTCACTGGTAGAAAAGTTTAGGACTTGAACACTGATACTTAATGATTGAGACGGTTGGAATGCAAAATGTCATTTTAAAGTGGTTTTGGGTTTAAGTAAAGGTGAAGTTTTAGTTTAAGGCAACCTCAGGAGCAGCTGTTGATTATTTGATTAATGGTTAATTTTCGATTTGAGTTCATTGTGCATCGTGAACGGCTACCAGCTGGTCAGAGGATCAATGCAAATGTGTACTGTCAGCAGCTGAACCCTGTTTAAGAAAAACTGAAAACTCTGGAGCCACTACTTCTGAATAACAAAGGGGTCTCCTGTTACAGGACAACACTAAGCCCCACGTGGCTAGGACGACACGGGATACCATTCTATGCCTTGGATGGAAAACTATCACATCCGTCATACTCCCCGGACATTGCACCGTCCGATTATCACCTGTTTCATTCCTTTGGACGTTTACTTTAGAGGACGCCAGATCAAATCCCTAGTAGAGGTGCAAAATGCACTTGATACCTTTTTCGCTTCACGGCCCACCAAGTTCCACCGCGATGGAATCCACGGCCATTCGGAACGTTTTCAAAAGGTCGTTGATGCTGATGGGGAACTATTTGTGATCTTCCAGGTACGTCCTAGGTAACATAGCGATGTTCGAATGTGGCGGGTGAAAACGCGACAGAATTTCCTTGGCTATCTTTATATAAGGGTATAAACTACTTACATTATTGAAATCGTGATATGACAACATGAAATTTCTCTTTCTTTTAAGGTTATTTGGTGAAATTCCTGGCAATAAGAAACAGTACTTTAAAGATTTTGCAGTAGCAGTTGCAAATGTAAATGAAACAACAATGGACAAATTCATTGAATTTGAAAATGATGAAGTACTTGTCCAAAGGAACTTAACACAGATTCAACAGGAGGTAAGAAAAAAATTGATAACATCGTATTTTCAAGCCAATTCTATCTGAAAATACATACACCATTACCCAACTTGTATGATTTGTATTGTATTTGCAGGGTAATTAATTGATTTTTCTGACATGTGTAAATTTTGATTTTGAATAAATATATAGGTGAGGTGAAACGTAGTGGCAACAGTGTTCTTATGACAAAGGAGTGCATCTGGAGTGTATCTTAACAGCAAGAGACTTAAATAGTTGATAAGGAAATGTGAAACGATGAAGTGTGACAAGTAGTATCAAACAGTCAAAAGAAGCAGTACTATGAAGAAGTGTAGGAAAGTGGAAGTGACTTAAAAATATATTTTGAAAAGACGAAGAAGATGCGTGGATTAAGATTGAAGTGCTACGTGGGAGAAATGTTCATTAGGGACGTCCTGACGAACATTTTGCCAATATATATAATGATAGAAATAAAAAAAAAACAAATAAACAAAGTACGAAGACAGTTCTGAACCATATACAAGTGGATCGTTTCCCAGTGTGTTTGAGAGCGCCCGCGACTCATCCCGCGAGTGGTAGAGCAAAATGAGATAGATGTAGAAACTAGCAACTCAATATTTGTATTTTTACATCGTTAAGTATTTTATTTCATATTATGTTCCAAACTTATTGAAAGCATTGCATATAAGGAGCACATTTCATGATGTGGATGACCAGAGATTATGTTGTGTTATAAGATTTACAAATGCCTTTATGATTCAAAGAAATTTGCGTTTTAGTATATACTAGCAGCGTTCACCCCGCTTCGCTGCGGTCACCCCGGAACGCAATAAACTTTGTTACTTAGATAATTTTTACTTTTTCGCTTTCAAGTGATATGATAAAAACCATAGAAGATTGCAGTAAATGTTAACATTATATCGCCTGTCATTTATGTTAACCCGCCCCGCTTCGCTGCGGTCACCCCGGAACGCAATAAACTTTGTTACTTAGATAATTTTTACTTTTTCGCTTTCAAGTGATATGATAAAAACCATAGTAGATTGCAGTAAATGTTAACATTATATCGCCTGTCATTTATGTTAACCCGCCGAGTGACACGGTCATGCGGGTTGCATATAAATACGTTTATTTTTACCTATGATGAACTAACAAAGGATTTGTACGTTATGGACACTTGAATGGTCAATTATCTCAAGACACTGGTAGTTAAAAATTAAAGTGATATGATAAAAACCATCTAGGGTCCAAATCCTAATAACCCCCCAAAAATAAAAGAAATTGGTTCAGCCGTATTAGCGTGATGAGGTAACAAAGGATTTGTGCGTTCTCTTTTATATATAAGACTAACAGCGTTCACCCCGCTTCGCTGCGGTCACCCCGGAACGCAATAAACTTTGTTACTTAGATAATTTTTACTTTTTCGCTTTCAAGTGATATGATAAAAACCATAGAAGATTGCATTAAATGTTAACATTATATCGCCTGTCATTTATGTTAACCCGCCCCGCTTCGCTGCGGTCACCCCGGAAGTTTTCGCTTTCAAGTGATATGATAAAAACCATAGTAGATTGCAGTAAATGTTAACATTATATCGCCTGTCATTTATGTTAACCCGCCGAGTGACACGGTCATGCGGGTTGCATATAAATACGTTTATTTTTACCTATGATGAACTAACAAAGGATTTGTACGTTATGGACACTTGAATGGTCAATTATCTCAAGACACTGGTAATTAAAAATTAAAGTGATATGATAAAAACCATCTAGGGTCCAAATCCTAATAACCCCCCAAAAATAAAAGAAATTGGTTCAGCCGTATTAGCGTGATGAGGTAACAAAGGATTTGTGCGTTCTCTTTTATATATATAGATATCAGACAGAGTGAGACATTTAAATAGTAAATAATTAGACTTCAGTCGCCAGAGTAAATTCCCAAAGAAAAAATAAAAAAGAAACAACAGCAAAATCCATCAAACGAGGAATTTGAAGCAGAGATGAATACGCATAAAATTAATTTACTAGATGACACTTTGTTTATGATTATTATTTATAAAAATCGCCGTAGAAGACTACAACCCATTTGTACACTAATGTTTTCTCCATTCAGACTGAATTGTAGTCCCAGTTCCTCACATCTATAGCCACTGTTCGCTTCAATTGCATCCTGAAGATCTTCATTTTGTATATGCGTTAGTCTTCCAGGACGTACTTCGTCTTCGAGTGTTTCGTCAACGTCCTTAACCTTTAAATGTCGACCAGGAATTTTAACTAAATCGTAGAATCTCACGTTAGGGTTTCTGGTGACCCCTCTAATTATCAGAGTCAGGATTCATATACATCGATGGAAAGTGTTATGAATGACAAATTTTAACGAGGTAGCATTTGTGCAATTCCTGCTTTATTCGTAGAAGAAGAAGAAGAAGAAAGAGAAACAAATATGAAGAAATAGGACTTAGGAGGCCCTGGAATCTCTTACAATCATCCTACGCTAACAAAATGAAGCTCATTGCAACAAAAACGAAATGAATTCTTCGAGTTTTACGTTCCACGTTTACGCCGGTTAGGCTAAAAGAGACGGTGATGATGAGTAATAAATGAAATGGTGGAATGAAGAAAGTGGAAGGAAACGGGAGAACCACGAGGATACTCACGCACACAGTGTTTGTCCACCGCAAAGTTCACTTGGCAGGGGCTGGCATCGAATCCAGGACCCCAAGCACCAGAGGTGAACGTTCTACCACTGAGCCACCGCGTCTCTGGAGCTCATAGCAGTGCAAGCAATGAGGCAACATACTTGTGACAATAATACGCAAAAATGGTAGCAATGGCTGCAGTACAAAGCGAGGCATTCAGAAAAATATTCCTAATAAAAACGCCATGATTTTCGATGAGCGATTGCAAATCTTGACCGGTAGGGTGAGAGCGAAAGTGAAAGAGGGTGGTAGACAAGACTGCTTCTGCTTAGTTATTCGGAATTCTCCGCCGGTAAAGTAACATTTGTTTTCCATTTGTCAACAATGACGCAGACTCCAATAAAAGCAACTTGGTTGATATTGTTAGAAATGAAGGGGAAATGGGCGAATTTTGAGAGGAAATAAGTTAAATGACATTTTTCTTCCTACAAGGAATTATAGTATGTATGTGTGTACACGAAAATAGAATTATTGTTATACTGAACAGAAAATAATAATGAAATCGTTTTTTGTTGGAAAAATAATAGAATTTACAAAGAAAAGTGATTAATTGAATTTCGCATTCGTCCCCTCTCCCCACCGTAGTACCATCTTATATGCACACCATTTTCTACAGGATTGTCCGTAGAGCAAAGCACAAGAAAAATTATGATTTTATACCAATTCAATGAAAAGATTTCTTCTCATATAAAAACGTCCAGAAAACATGTGAAATTTTTGTAAAAAAAATGTCAACTTTGCTTCTCCCCTATTCCACATATATAAACAACAAATCCGTTTACAGGATATTAGAGTATACGGAACTACTCAAGTGTTTCCCATACCAATTTTTATGACTATACCCAAGGCGGGGAGGCGGGATGCTCCCAAAAGAACTGATGGAAAAAAGCACGAATTTTGCCCTCCTTCTCCTATACATACACGAATATATTGAAACCAAAATTATTATCTGCTGAAAAATTCGAAAAAAAATGTTCAAACGAGGAAAGGATAGGCGCAGGTAGTAACGCACGGTGGGAACATATTAAACGTTGCTTACAGTAGGCTGCAGAAGAAGCAGTAGGATACTGCGAACACAAAACTGCTAAGAAACCATGGGTTACAGAGCAGATGTTGCAGAAAATGAGTGAGAGGAAGATGTGGAAACAGGTTGACACAGAAGAGGGCAGAAAGATGTACAGAAAGTTAAATAATGAATTACGAAGAGAAACAGACAGAGCGAGGGAAGAGTTTTACAAAAGAAAATGCGAGGACATAGAAGAATTAGAAAGAGTTGGGAAATATGAGGAAATGTACAAAGAGGTGAAATCTATGGAATTTCGAAAGAAACAAGGGAGTATTATGAGGGCAGTAGAAAATAAGAATGGGAAGGTAGTCAGCGAGAGAAATGAGGTCATAGGAAGGTGGAAAGAATACGTTGAAGACTTATATGAGAGTAGGGATAGACCATGTAGCCTAAATGTTGAAGTGGAAAATGAAGTAGGCGAGGATGATAAAGGATTTAGTATTCTTCGGGATGAGTTTGAAAAGGCTATATCCGAGATTAGGAATGGAAATGCAACCGGAATAGATAACATACCAATCGAATTCATTAAAAATATAGGAGACAAGGGAAAGAAAGAATTGTGCCGACTATGCAGTGAAATATATGAAACAGGAGAATGGCCAAGAGACTTTCTGAAAACGATCATGATAGCGATGGCTAAGAAATCGAACCCAAAGAGATGTGAGGATAGAACTATTAGTCTCATATCTCATGCAGCTAAAATTCTGCTCCGAATACTGAACAGAAGGTTGTATAGAAGAACAGATGAAGAAATTGAGGAGGAGCAGTTCGGGTTCAGAAGAGGCAAGGGCACAAGAGATGCAATTGGATTATTAAGGGTGATCGGTGAAAGATTTATAGAAAAAGGGAAAAAGGTGTATGTTGTATTTATTGGTCTAGAAAGGGATTTTGACCGCGTGAATTGGGAATTGTTGTTGGGAGTTCTAACAAAGATAGAGTTGGAATGGAAAAATAGAAGACTCATAAGAAACATATACATGAACCTACAAGTAAGTGTTAGGATAGGGGAAGAACTGACGGAAGGGGAGTTCGACAAGGATGCTGCCACTCGCCAACACTATCTATCTAGAAGAGATAGTGAAAAAGAGCCTACATGATGATGATGACATTTCGGTAGGAGGTAGAATGGTTAGATGCATAAAATTTGCAGACGATATGGCGTTTCTTGCAGAATCTGAAAAGAAAATCAATAAAATGTTAGAAAAAATTAGAAAGGGCTTTGAAGAATATGGGATGAAAATAAATGTTAGAAAGACAAAAGAATGGTCTTTGGTGATTGGAACGAAGGGGTCTGTGTTAAATATAAAAGTAGGAGGGGAGAAAATAGAACTAGTGAATAGTTTTCGATACCTGGGTAGTAACCTTAGTAATGACATGAAATGCGAACGTGAAATAAAAGCAAGGATAGGAATGGCGAAAGAAACCTTTAAAAGAAAGAAAAGTCTGTTTTGTGGGACCTTGAACAAAGAGTTGAGAAAAAGACTCATAAAATGCTTCGTGTGGAGTGTTGTACTCTATGGGGCGGAAAACGTGGACATTACATAAAGGTGACGAAAATCGACTGGAAGCCTTCGAAATGTGGGTGTGGAGAAGAATGGAAAGAATTAGTTGGGTCGAGCGAAAAACGAATGAGAGAGTGTTAGAAATGGTGGGTGAGAAAAGAACAATTATTTATTATTAGGAAGAGGAAGAGAAACTGGTTGGGACATTGCCTAAGAAGAGATTGTATCATGAGGGTCTTCCTAGAGGGTATGGTGGCGGGAAAGAGAGGGAGAGGGTGAAGGAGACTACAATTAGTGGATGATATTAAAACAGAAAGATCATACGCGAAGACGAAAAGGTTAGTGGAGGACCGTGGAGCATGGAAACTTCTCAGCTGCGGCAAGTGACCTGCCAATAAAGGCAGAATACCTATGATGATGATGATGATGATGATTAATTAGGAGCTGAGCTATAAAGGTTTAAACCCAAATCGCAGCGTTGCGTCAATAGGCGTTTAAAGATCAAACTTTCTAAACCACCGCTGAACTGTCCGCGTAGTGACAATACCCACAAACAGAGATGGTCATCCTCCCTCATTTTGCCCTCATGAGGGTCGCCCTCACCCTCACCTCACCCTCATTTTAGTAGTTGAGGGTGAGGGCGTTGGAGGGTCAGGCCGATAAAGTAATTGAAGGTGAGTGTGAGGGCGTCAATGGAAGGTGAGTGTGAGGGAGTGTGAGTGTGAGTGTGAGTGTGAGTGCCTCAATGAAGGGTGAGTGTGAGGGCGTCAACGGAGGGTAAGTGTGAGGGAGGGTGAGTGTGAGAGCGTTAATAAAGGGTGAGTGTCCGGGAGGGTGAGGATTTCAGTTGAGGGTGAGTGTGAGGGAGGGTGAGTGGAGGGCGTCAATGGAGGGTGAGTGTGATGGAGGGTGAGTGTGATGGAGGGTGAGGGTGTCAGTTGAGGGTGAGTGTGAGGGAGGTGAGGGTGAGGGTAAGGGTTCATAAAATAATTGTCTTGCAATTCTTCAATTCTGGAAAATATGTTAGAAAATGTAATATAGTTTTTTTCTTAGAATTAATCGTCGTTCACAGAAAATCGTCATATCAATATTCAATCAAATTCATACGCTTTTCATGCGCTGAGACAAGATATTTCTCAAAGCTTTATTACTTTTCTATATTTATGTATTTTCACTTTATAGAAATAATAATTACGAAATATATTAAAATATCTACTGCAAGTTTTTGGCTACCGAAACCGAAGTTCAACGAAAGTAACTCATGAAAAATACCAGAAGTTATCAGGAAATAATGTTTTATTTTTCATACATTCGTTCAGAAGAGAAACTAATAAATATTCATACATTCATTCATTCTGAAATTGTAACTAAGAAAAAGCTTTATTTCTTCTTCTAAGTAAGTGATATATATATATATATATATATAAGTACAAAGCCGGAAGAAATAACTATATATTTAATTATCAAATAAAAATATATTTCCTGCTTTTGGCTATAAACGTACTTTTAGACTTCCAAAATACGTTATGCATATGAAAGGGAAGTCTTATAGAACGGCTGTGTCCGTCTGTGCGTCTGTCTGTCAACAGGTGTCACATCAAAATCGGTAAGAGCTATTGACCCAGAAGGTGTTCGCAAATTTATACAAGGCACCTCTATTACTGTATTAATTTGTACAAAACGAAAGATTATTGTCAGTTGCTCTATACGAGAAGTATTTGGCGTACAGTTTATTATTATATTATAATATATTGAAGCTCTCAACGAAGACAGTATTTTCCTTTTTAATTCTTCACTACGAATTTGAATAACTTCACTATGGAAATATTTTCCTAAGCAATGGTGGCATTTTTTGTCTTACCGTGATTCTTTTAATGTGTTCGGCCATGACATTGTCAAACTTTGTAAAGGGTTCTACCAGTTTCAAAAAATTACTATTATTACTTGTGTAAAGTTTATCTGATGTTCCGTGTAACGGGAGACATTGTTCACCTAAAACTGTATTACTGCGACTAGTCATTCTATTACGTTTTTCCAATGTAGTGCTTCGGCATTTAACATTTTCTGGTGTTCTGCGTCAATTGTAAGACCACTCTTCGTCATATCGAAAACTCCATGCATCTTCTTTGCGACCACATAACTATCTTAACCACGTGTCGAAGGTCAATAATATGTGGAGCGTTGCTGTAGGCTGTAGGCCTGTCTCAAGTGGGAGTGTATCTTTTGAATACTTAGAGTGGAGCGTTAGAGATCGGTGAATAGAAAATGTTTAAAAGACACCTTGATAAAATTGTCCTCCCCAGCTGAAAATTTTGTCTAGGCTGCTGCAACGGAAATATTGAACATAATACACTATGAGATCAAAAGTATCCGGACATCTGGCTGAAAATGAGTTACAAGTTCGTGGCGCCCTCCACCGGTAATGCTGGAATTTAATATGGTGTTGGTGCACACTTAGCCTTGATGACAGCTTTCGCTCTCGCAGACATACGTTCAATCAGGAGCTGGAGGGTTTCTTGGGGAATGACAGCCCATTCTTCACGGAGTGCTGAACTGACGAGAGGTATTGATGTAGGTCGGTGAGGCCTGGCACGAGATCGGCGTTCCAAAAGCATCCTAAAGGTGTTCTATAGGATTCAAGTCAGGACTCTGTGCAGGTCTGTCCATTACAGGGATGTTATTGTCGTGTAACCACTCCGCCACAGGCCGTGCATTATGAACAGGTGCTCGATCGTGTTGAAAGATACAATCGCCATCCCCGAATTGCTGTTCAACAGTGAGAAGCAAGAAGGTGCTTAAAACATGAATGTAGACCTGTGCTGTGATAGTCCCACGCAAAACAATAAGGGGTGCAAGCTCCCTCCATGAAAAACACGACCACACGATAACATCACCGCCTCCGAATTTTACTGTTGGCAGTACACACGCTGGCAGATGACGTTCACCGGGCGTTCGCCATACCCACTTCCTGCCATCGGATTGCCACATTGTGTACCGTGATTCGTCACTCCACACAACGTTTTTCCACTGTTCAATCGCACAATGTGTACGCTCCTTACACCTAGCGAGGCGTCGTTTGGCATTTACCTGCGTGATATGTGGCTTATGGGCACCCGCTCGACCATGAAATCCAAGGTTCTCAACTCCCGCCTGTCATAGTACTTGGAGTGGACTCTGATGTAGTTTGGAATTTCTGTGTTATGGTCTGGATAAATGTCTGTCTATTACCCATTACGACCCTCTTTAACTGTCGGCGGTATCTGTCAGTCAACAGACGAGGTCGGCCAGCACGCTTTTGTGCTGTACGTGTTTCTTCACGTTTCCACTTTACTATCCCATCAGGAAACAGTGGACCTAGGGATGTTCAGGAATGTAGAAATCTGGCCTACAGATTTCTGACACAAGTGACACTCAGTCACCGGACAACGTTCGAAGTCCGTGAGTTCCGCGGGTCGCCCCAATCTGCTCTCTCACGATGTCTAATGACTACTGAGGTCGCTGATATGGAGTACCTGGTAGTAGGGGGCAGCACAATGCATGTAGTATGAAAAACGTATATTTTTGGCGGGGGGTACAAACACTTTAGATTACATACTGTACCTGTGCCTAGTAGTTTGATAATTAAAAATGAGGGGGATGCTCTGAATTTCCTGAGTGAGTATTTTCCTGAATGTGAGTGATATAAGTTCAATTACATTCTCAGGTAAAAACAATTTTATTTTTCCATGTGGGCCTAGTACGAACTATTCTATTTTGATAGTAGTCTTTTCTTTTTTTTCAAATGTCGCCGCCCATTAAACGGTTCGACCCCCCTCGCGCCGGCCCTGCTACATGGTAAAAAATAAAAGGTTAATTACACGTTAAAAAAGAAAGATTTAATTAAGATAAAATGACTAGCACCTGGTGTTACAACACAAAGCCAGTTAACTCTGTTCTTCACTTTTAAATAAATCAATCGAATTCAATGAGGCTTTTTCCTCGCCTATTATTTTCATTCTTTTTATTTGAGTTAGCAACCCGTTCAGCGTAACATGGGATCCGAACCACATGAGGAAATCGAACCCGTGTCTCCCTCGCCAAAGGCGATTACTCTATTCGTATAGATACGAGAGATCTCTCCTGTTAACCGCCAATCACTTTTAAAATAAACAATCTTATCAGATTTATCCTAGACCCAGTAATTCCCATCGTTTTACCTGGCGCTCCCCTTTCGTAATTCCTACATACTTTCCGCCCTCCTTCATTCTTGCTTGTTTGCCATATGTACTTTTTGTCTGGCCTTTTCTGGGATTTCAGATGCAGCATTTTATTTTCAAATCTTCAGTAACAATACTATGCTAATATATAGAACAGTAGAAGTGAGTGACTCATTATCAACCAGATCATATTTCTATAGGGAGGAATGTTCAATTTACATGAAATGCTCCTTTTGTCACAAAACAAGGGATAAAGAAGCATTTTCGGAAACGTGTATCATAAAAAAGAAAATTGTATTTTTTTTTCAAGAAACTGTATCTCCCAGATTTCTGAAGTTAGGAAGATAAAATTTGGAACACCAACTTAACATAACAAGTAATTTTTTAGCCTTTTTAAAACTTCCACACCTTAGAGGGGAATTACACGTACTATATTGGGCATATTTAAGTTTGTCGTGTCCTGATTAATTTAGTTGCTTGAGGGTAAGTGTGAGGGCGTCATTTGAGTGTGGGTGTGAGCAAGGAAAGGGTGAGGGCATTAATGAAGGGCGAGGGCGTAAATGGAGGGTGATGATGAGGGCGTTAATAGAGGGTGAGTGTGAGGGAGGGTGAAGTTGAGGGCGTCAATGGAGGGTGTGACGGAGGGTGAGTGTGAGGACGTCAATGGAGGGTGAGTGTGAGGGAGGGTGAGGGGAGGGCGTCAATGGAGGGTGAGTGTGATTGAGGATGAGGAGAGGGCGTCAATGGAGGGTGAGGATGATGGAGGGTTAGTAAAAATGATCATCTCTGCCCTCAACAATGGCCGCTCCGCTACAGCAGTGTTCGACAGTAGTTTGAATTCCAGCATATATGCCCTTACGACGCTCTTTGGAGGTCCCTTGTTCACTCTGCCCTTATGCAGGTTCATGCTGTAAGTGAACTGCCACAACCAGATAGTATGTTCGATATACCCACACCAAGAGACCTTTGCCTTATCCCCATTCGCGCTCAAGTCACGGTATGAGAAGCAATTGAACACAGTCCGGTACAGAAAGCTACACACTTTTCTTGGTTACCTTTATATTACAATAATAATATGATAGCAAAACATATATGTTATATACGCTAAAATACACATAACACGATATACAGGATGCAGAAATTTATATAGAGTGAAACGTTTGTTGATAAATAAGAATTTCTCTATCTGGGTGCCCTTGTGGTATATTAATTTACAATAAACACAATCTTTCTGACAGATGACACACCCAATGCATTCATTCTTTGCGCTGAGAGATGGAATATACCATTATTGGGTCTCGTTGGTCTGTGAGGGATGTGAATTTGTATTTCAAATAACAATTATTGTGAATCTGTTGCACTATGAATTGTTTTATGTAAGGAAGATAATTAATTGAATACATTCAGTTGATATTATTTTCACTTTGAGCCAAAATTTAGCACTCATGATGAAGATTTTTATTTTATCATTTGTATAAATCATTTGGATATGTATATTTGCATCTCACAATTCAGGATCGATAATCGATTCATAGATCTGAGAACGATTACTAACGCTCTGTGAGCATCTAATAGTTATTTTGTTCATTTATGGAGGATTGTTCTGCTACAGACAATCGACATCCCCTTGCATTCGGTATTGCTGACTCAAGTGAGACCCCGTGGCCATTATCACCTAGTCGTTTCTTTATGTATTTTTTGTGGAGGGCCAGTGCTTGCATTGACCGACATTTCCGCGAGGACGTATTGCTACCTCAAGTGACAGCCACAGTGGGCTTTCCCTAGTACCTCCTTCATCCGATTGCCTTGAAAAACTTTCATTCGAGTTACCTACTCTGCTAAGTTAAGTAGTCATCATGCCCCCCTTCCCGACGGGAGCGAAGGGCACAGCCACAAAACCAGGTCACTCTACTGGTACGAAGACCACTAAAGCAGACACCTCGAAACAGGCTCAGTCTCGATCTCGCTCACGATCTCCAATCGGTCACACCATCAATCATAGTCTAAGAAACCAAGGCATTATAGCTCTGATGGAGAAGGTTCTGCTGCCTCAACGAATGTGAGAAACACCGAGAATGACTGGGCTAATGCTCCACCATCTCCCACTTTGCCAGCTAATCACGGTATGATGTATAATTTCATATTAAAGAGCTTTGACGCTAAGCACCAAACTGCACGAGCAATCTTCATGCAAAGCAATAAATATGTACCGCGCGCAGATCTGCATCAAATTATACCTACTACGGACGTCGTCATCTTGAAATCTCCCAATCCTAACTTCCATATACATGTTCGAAACAAGGCAACCTTTGAAATCTTTGGCCCTCAGGCTGTGTTGACGCCTCTTACCCCGAGCCAATCACCTCCATCTCCCCATCGTCCACCATTGCTATCAGTTGTTACCAGGAACATTAAACCTGAACTCACCGACGATGAGATATTTGATGAGCTTCACTACGAGAGTTTCAAAATCAGGAAATGTATCAGGATACCTAACAACACTGGTCCTACCTACCTCGTTCGTATCTTGACCGACCAAAAACAAATCATTCATCATCTCTTAGCCAATGGCGCCTATCCATATCGCCGCCGTTACAAGGTAGAACCGTCTCGAACGCTGCCTCCGCTTCCAATCCGCTACGAGAAATGCCAGACGTATAATGATCATTACAGTCATAACTGCACAAACACTGTCAAATGCGGATAATCTAGCGGGAATCATCTGAACCGAAATTGCCCAATTCAAGTGGACATCCTCAATGCACCACGTGTCCTGAAAAATATCCAACTTAAAGTTATCGCTGTCGTGGCAAGCCTGCACCTATCCCTGATACGCCAAAATTAGTAGCTCCCATCAAAACTTCCGATGACCCCACTCCACCTGCAAACTCGATGATACATTCTGTTACAGTAGAAGATCTCTTACGATTCTTAACTCTGACTGTACAAAACATTCTGTCATTTCAACGCCCTCACGCTCTCAATCAAATCATTCACTCTGCTAAACTTCTCTATAATCTCCAACTACACGCCACATACAGCGGATCCAACGTCCATTTCCAAATACAACCTACTGAATCAACTGTTTGAACATGACTTGTCATTTCTATAGTACTATCATTCTTCTTGTCCTATACGTTATTCCACACAACCTGTTATCTCTTAACATACGTTCTCTCCTCACACATCAAGTTTGGTTTCAGCAACTTCTTTTGGAGGTGAATATCGCCGCATTTTTACCTAATGAAACATTTCTAGCTTCTTACCTAACCTGCTTTGTTCCCAAATACACTCTCCACAGACACGATTGACCCAGCACGTCTACATGCTGGAACAGCTATTAGTTTACAATATTGCATACCACATCGCACTATTACCCTCCTACATGCATTGCAGTTGCCAGAATATAATGTTGTATAATTATATCTCAAACGTCATACAATAGCCTTCGCAACTATCTATGTCAGGCCGAGACACGATATAACTTACCAATTTTTTCAATACCTCTCCGACACCTACTGCAAATTCATTATCATGGCAGTCATCAATTTTCATAGTAGGCCTTAACATGAGAAACAGCAATTTTTGGACTTTGTCAGTCTTCATACAACCGGCACCTTTCATGTCCTACCATAGCCAACTCGAACTTCTAGTAACACGACACCAGATATCGTAATTTATTCCACAGTGATCAACTCTCACATCACTATTGACGTCTTAGATTCTTTGGGGAACGATCATGTTCCGATCAAGCTATCATTAACTATCAGTACTTCTCCACACAATACCATACCCAAGAAGAAAGTGTATCTCTATCGTCAGGCTAACTGGTCAGACAGCCATGAGACCAGTACACACACTCTCTCTCTCAGCTAATTTTGCCTTAACGTCACAAGAGGATCTTGACAACGCCGTTACCCGACTTGCTCAGACTTTACAAACAGCAGCCCAAGAGCATATTCCAACTACCTATATTACCCTGCATAAACCAACACTTCCTCCACGATACCTACCTCTCATTACTGCAGCTCAGCGTGCTTACAGAGAATACACTCGCAGTCGTAACTTAGAAACACTTCGCCTTCATAGACAGTATCTGCGCATCACACACAATTATATCGTTGCATACATACGCCTTCTATGGACCAGAACGAGTAACAAACTCAACGAAACACACATCTTACCAAATATTGGCGACAGTTCAATCAGCTCATCGGAAAATTTCAATGGAACCCTACCCATAAGTTGTTAATCAGCAAGCACTATCTTCTGATGAAGACAAAGCCAACACATTTGCCCAACACTTTCAAAATATCTTCACTCCTCTGCCTGGCTGGCATACCCCATTACATCTAAACGCTGCTGTCGATAGTCGATTTGACCCAACTTACCACATTTACAACCTACTCCCAATCACGCTCTGGAGTTAGACCATTCACTTGCAGTACCGATTCAACCTACTGATACCCAGGCCACACTCCTCAACAAACGAAATTCCGCTCCAGGCTTTGACGCTATTATCTATACTCTGATTAACAACGCCCCTCCTGTTGTCTTCACCATACTAAGTATCATTTATACATTCACACTTCGAACTGTTCTTTTCCCATAATTTGGAAATACTCAAAAGTTTTATAGTTTCCAAAGCTTAATAAACCTCCTTCTGACCTCACGTCTAATCGGCCGATACAACTAACATCTACACTAAGCAAAATTTTCGAACGCATATTAGTTCGCCGCCTCCATGACCATTTCCAGAATCACGAGTTATTTCCGTTGCACCAAGCTGGGTTTCGACCTAACTTTAGCATTCTAGATCCCCTGTTACGTATCAGTACGTCTATATATAACCAATTCAATCGAGACCATCCATCTAGTCTGATCACATTCGATCTAGAGTAGGCGTTCGCTAAAGTTTGGCACCAGGGCCTTATATACAAGGTATACTCTTTTCAACTTCCCTGCTCTTACATCAGAGTTATACATTCCTTTCTTACAGCCCGACTTGCCTACGTCTCCATTAATGGTACTCTGTTCTTTCCAGTCTTTTGCATTCTGGCGTTCCACAGGGATCTTCTCCTTCACCCCCATTATATTTGCTGTACGTATCTCACTTGCCCACTATTCCTAACGTACAGCTTTTCCAATTTGCTGACGAACCAGCATTTCTAGTTTTAGGTCGGACAATTACTACTATTCAATATCGCCTCCAACTGGGCATTGATGCTTTTGTCGAGTGGTGTGATGTCTGGCGATTGGCAATTAATGCTATGAAAACGCAAGCGATCGTTTTCTTACCATTTGGATGCCGATCACGGGTCCATCGAAATCCCCACTTGCTACGTCTTCATGTTGACAACAGTCCGGTTACAATTCATAGTACTTTTAAATGTCTTGGAGTTGTATTTGACTCCAAGCTCACTTGGATGCCTCATCTTCTTACTGTCATCGAGAAAGCCTAGGCACATTCCTTATACACATGAGGAAACCTAGGCAATTTGTCATTCAAGAAGACAGGGCTGAAAAAGTTGTAACAGCTTTTCCACCGAGTGTACTCGCCAGGAAACGAATCCGAGAATTGCAAAATATTCTAGATACAGTAAAATGAAAAGTTCGAAGTTCTGTAAACTGTCTCCTATTCTATCACTAATATCTAATGGCAATTTGACCATGTAATTGTAATTTCCGAACGAATCAGGAATATTTCCATGAACTCCTTGCCTCTACTTGGTTGTCTGGGTCAGCATTTGGGCTATATCGCTAACTAAGACAATGTTTCCTATTTGCATCATATCAAAAAGCCCTAAAGTGAGCAAGATTTATAGGTTACTTTTAAAAGTGACCATATTTCTTCGCCTAAATCAGGTATTAATGGACGCAACGAGGCAAGTGGAATGGATTAGAGAGCTTTGAAACTATTGAACAAATTTTGAATCCAATAGTAGTGTATCTGCAGAACTATCGACTTTGTCTTTTTCTCGTGTCACTATCTTCTGGTATCAAAGATATGTTGGTTGCTTTCCCCTTGGTGTGTAAGAGGAGGTTACTAACATTCTGAGCAGAAAACTAGGACGTCAGACAATACTCAGTAGAAAATCATTGGTCTTGATACTGATCAGTCCTCTAATGCTAAAAGTGTATTTTAGCGTTAATGGATTTGATTTAATTTTCTCTACATGTGCGAAAAGTCACAGGAAGGTATGCACATGCTGATATAAGTATTTCAATAAATAGTGTTTCTAAATTACAATTAGTAGTTTGTCCATTACACTATTCTAAGTTAGCCAAACAATTACAATAATTTTAAGGGTAAGCCAATCAAAGGTATTATGCAACACAAAGAACGATGGCAACATTTGTGTTAGTTCGAATTCTTTTCAGATGCAAAGAATATATAAAATTTGATTTTTTTCACAAGCATGTCGATATCAATTATGAGCGTAAATTAACGTCAATTACAATATTTCAAACAAAATTAACATTGCAATTATTATTATTAATAATAGAAATGTTTATTCTGCTTTTCGCCGCACGCACCTGTATTTAGGTATGTAAGATGCCTTATCGTTTCTTACAGTACAATTGCAAAATCATTTGATACTCAATTCCTTTAAGCGAAATTAATTAGATAACGAAGCCATAATATTATTACGTAAACAAATATTTTCTATATTGTCATCTAGCACCCAATAACAATTACGTTGCCATGTACTTCTATAACCAAAAACTTTAAGAATAGTTTCATTTTCAAAAACCTAACCAAAGGATTTAAAGCATTATTATAAGATTATATACAATTATCTTGTAGTCATAACGATAAGTGACTGACGCAGTTATAATCCGTTCCACGTCAGCCACGTGTAACATCAAGTAAAGCTACTGAATGTTTGGGTTAGGTCATACTGTACCGCACTTTCTTGTCTTGTACTTTGCCTAATGTGCGAGGCATTGATTCTTTGTACATCATTTTGTATATTTCTGTTACCTCTGTAAGAGTTACGAGATCTAAAATTGAATGAGGAATTAAATCTAATCTGCTTACTATTTCTGAAATTTGAGGTATCTATATTTTTGTAAAACTAGATTCGGTTGTACAGGGTGCGGCACGTAAAACCGGCCCGTAAAGTGAACACATAAAATGAAATGTAATGTATTGAATATGATTAACTACAACACATAAATGAAATGTAATGTATTGGATATGACTACTCACCTTCACAGCAGCCTTCACAGCAGGTGCTGAAAGTGTCCTCCGTCCACTTCAACACACATGTGAGCACGATTGAGGAGATTCATATATACCCTTGTCAGTTCTTGTGTTGTAATGCTATTGGTGACATCCTGGATCCTGGTCTTGAGTTCTTCAATTGTGTGTGCATTATTTCGTATACTCTTCCCTTTAACAGTCCCCATAAGTAAAAGTCACACGTGGACAAGTCTGGTGACCGAGGAAGCCACAAGACTTTGCTGATTGTCCTCTCTAATGTAAACATCTCATGCACAAGGGACAATGATGCAGCTGATGTATGGCATGTTACACCGTCCTGCTGAAAGTAACATAACTGACGCTCCTCTTCTGTCAAGTGTGTATAGAACTCCTCCAGGATTCCCATATACACGTCACTGTTTACTGTCGTCTCAAAGAATATGGGCCCAATAACGCGTGTGGCGGAAATAGCACACCAAACACCAATCTTCTCATCATGCAAGGGTACCTGATGGATTGCGTGTGGATTTTCTGTCGACCAATACCGGTTGTTTTGGGAATTTACGTACCCAGACAGGTGGAACCACGCCTCGTTACTCATGATGAGCATTAGTGGATCCAAGAAACCACTGGCAAAATTGCTCAACAGCCATGAACAGAAATGCACCTCTTCTGCAGGTCAGGCTCCTTCAGTTCTTGCACAACACTTATCCGGTACGGTTTTAACTTCAGTCCCTTTAAAACACGTCTGCAACTTCTCTCACTCGCATGAACCTGTTGACTCAATCTCCTGGTTGACTTTCGAGGACTTCTTGTGATTATCTCCTCCACCTGTATCTTTAATTCAGGTGTGCAGACAGATGGTCGTCTGTTCCTGGGAGCATTTTGAACCGATCCTGTACGCCGCCATTTTTCAATCAATTCCTGAATGGTGCTTTTTGCTGGCACAGAACGTCCTGGAAATTTCTCCCGAAACAAATTCTTTGTTTTCACAAAAGATCCAGTGAGAATGAACCCTTCAACAATGGCAACACGCTCGAGTATCGAATACGGCATTATCACACACTGACACTCACCCGGCTTAACACAACGAGGCCTTTTTCTCAACTGGTTTCGACAAGTTTCATGGCTGCGGCTGCACGTGACTGCTGCAGGTCACGTAAGTCGACCCGACCTCGACACGCCATCTCTTGGTAGGAAGGTAGATTATTTGTGCTGCCAAAAACGCAATATACCAGAATATTACGACGGGCCAATTTTACGTGCCGCACCCTGTATTATTCCTGTTATTCAGAGAAAATCTGTTGCTTCTCACACTACTACTATTATATCTCTTAACATTTATATTTTGCACAGGTAATTGGTTAATCTGGTTTCTGCTTGAACAATGTTCCATCACTATTTGATTTTAAAAGTTTTTCATTATAACAAGTAGATGATTAATATTAATACATGGAGAAGATATAAGTGTTTGCGGTATTTTGAAAGGTAAAGGCACACGTATAGGGACGATGATACGGGATTCCGGATGAAAAAGATTTCAAATCATTATAGACCGTTATCACTAAATCAGTAATGTTTTTATTTACTTTGGAATGGAAACACCTAGTCTTTATCTAAGCGTCCCTATTAGCTGAAACTAAATCGTTTTCAAAAGTTGTTATTAATGTTCTTTTAAAACACCATAATTGTGTAAGTTACTCTGTGTAGCGTTAAACCATACAGAAAACGGTGGTCATAAAATATGAAATAAAATTTGATTAATACTAGACCTATCGACACATCAAATCGCACTCATCTTCCAATTTTTCAAGAAAAGTACTTGCTGGAATAATATCAGACCAACAAGTAAATTTTGTCATGAATTCTATTTCACTAAACTTGAAATGTGCTTGAAGCTTCCTTAATTAATTAATATTTACTTGCGTGGACCAACCTACTGTACATGAGCTTCCGTATTTTGTAGTGCTCTTCTTTTCTCATCTTCACTTCTGGACGTCGAGTCCATATCTTATATACCAGAACACCATTCATGTGGAAGTTTAGATTCTTCATTAACTTTATTTTCAGTGACATTAGTTTAAAGCAGGACCAACAAGAGATGGTCTCTGAAGTTTCTTACCACATGTATCTGGAAAAGGCAGCCCCTACCTAGTTGCTAGTGTTAACGACCACGATCATCTGTCTCACAATGTAGATGCATCGAAAAAAGCTTTCACGCGTGAGTACTGCCAACGCCGCTGCGAGTTGTCAGAAACCTTCTTTTGCTTGATTCTCTAGAAGCGCCTGTTAGGTACAGAATAGGATTATGGTTGCCTTCGACCACCTCAAACTTTACTTTTATGTTTTCACTTGTTCTTGTAGTCTCTGAATATGGTTCGAATGTTCATTGACCTGAATTTTAATTGCTTTAACAGAGTTCTTAATCACAAAATTATAACAATTTGTTCTAGTTTAGTATCAGTATCTTCCCTTTTGTTATTTAATTATAATGTAGGTTTCTCTAGCTTGTCATTTAATTCCTGTCTTAACTGTTATGTAGTTTGATCCCTTTTATCATTTAGCTCTCAAAGCATTACACTCACTTGTTTCCCAACTTACCTTATGAGATCGGCCAAATTGGATGTTGACTCATATGTTGTCATAATAATATTTCCTCTAGCACTAACGCTATCTTCCTTTTCTGGAATATTAATTGTAATATTTTATACATTTTCCTTTAACTCCGTAATAAAATATAAACTGTTTTGAGAAATTATTTAGAACGTAAATAAGACATTTTTACTCTTCCTGCAAACTAATCTCAATAAGGTCCTGTTTGTAAAACATCAAAAATATTCAGGTACCCAGTTCGATCTCGGGCGGAAACACCAAAAGTATATGTAACATACGTATATAATTAGATATTGCTGTCCCAGTTTGATTAAAATTACTCTAATAATCACCGGAAGTTATCCCGATAGTTATTTCAATAAATTAAACTAGTTTTGGTACTTTTACATTTTATATTTTCTTAATATTTATAATTTATTTTGCAGAAATTGAAAATACTTTTCAATCATTTACGTCTTCCTCACTTATTACATAGTTTTAACAGCATAACTAAAACAAGTTTAAACAAGTCTGGCTACAAGAGTTATTTATCATGAGGTACACTCATGTCCTAAATTATTGTCGCATGTCTATAAATATGTTGTTGTAAGAATATATTTTGATAACGAAATCGCCCTGAATTTCTTACAATGCTAGTATGTGTATAATTAGCAAAGACATGTATGTGGAAAAAATTCATTTCAAAAGAGCAGTAAATAAGAACAATAAAATGAAAATAAAACTTCCTTGTCCATTTAGCAACATTTTGTTTTACTCATTCTAATTTTCGTAGTTATGATCCTTTTCCTATGAAATTTACCATAAATGTATATTTCCCGATTATACACATAGTATCAGTATTAAACGTACCCTGCAAAATCATTATCAAATTATATTCTTACAAGAAGACAGCTATGGATGTGGAACAATCATTTTGGACATGAGTGTACCGGACTATTGTCCTTGTTGCCCTATAACTCACAGACCAAGGCCAGTAACCAGTCCTGGGCAATATGAGTTGTATGATGAGTTGCATTTTGTATGAGTTGTAAGTTTGCGCAATCGGATGCAGCTCTTCTCTGGTTACTTTCACGGAACATATACGAGCCGTAACAGCTGGATACCTATAAAAATTGATAACCTGAGTAACTGTGGATCGCTAATCATAGTGATGATGGTTACTCGGTGCTGAAATGCCTTATTTACTCGCTATGTAATAATACATGCCAAACAGTGATGGGTGACACTGTGCTGAATTATAGCCCAAACTCGCTGGAAAAAGCAGAAAATGAAAAATGGGTGTGACTAACTTGATACCTATGGGAGGGGGGCACGTGGTCAAGAACAGAGCAGTAGTGTCGCACAAGCAGTGTTGTCATTTCGACATCAAATTGTAGTATTTCAAATAGAATGTGTACCATTTTATGCCATTAAAACAATTGACATAAAATGTGAAAGAAAATAAGGAAAATAGGCCTATGTGTCACCAGCGATATGATTAACGGGCTTGATACAGAATTCACCCAAAAGAGGGCACATGTTATAGTAGCTGTGGGAAAAGAAAGCTCCATGTGACATAATGCGGAAATGTGAACAGCAAGTCTCCCTGTAGAGTAGCATTTCCATTGGAGGTTGCGTGGAATCGATATCTCGAATGGTTTCGGAGAGCTTTAAACGAACTCTCCTGGGGTTGCAACTCTGCGTAAAATCGTGAATGGCTTCCAAATCACAGAAACGTCGGCATAGCGCCTGAAAATATTAGAAAAGCTGTGGCATTTAAGGTAACAAGTCTGTGGCAAGAAAGAACATCAGCATCAATTTACAAAGATTAATGCCCTCTGGTACCTCTCGTTCGGGAATATAGCACACACACAAAGACAAAACACACTGCATTCACGTTACCAGTAATACACATGCGCAAAATATTTTAACATAATACACAAATACATGTAACAGAAACACTCATGTACCTTGCTCTAAATGCACACTCGATTCATGTATCAAGCCCGTTAGTCAGTGGATCTTGTGCATGTGTAGTTTACTCCCTACTCTACATTTGTTCCTTCTACAGTCTTGGTTTTGATGTACATTTGCTCGTTTTTTCTACAGACCCCCATAATTATTCAACTTTAGAGCCCCATATATTCTTTATTTGGCAACACTGATAATCAGCCTTTTGGTTATTTTCTTTCATGTTTTATGCCAATTCTCTCAATACCAAAAGATGATATACATCTATTTGATAAACTATAAGTTTGTGTAGGGATTACAACATTGCTGCTTATTCGACATTGCTTTCGTGTTCTTGATCACATGTCTCACTCCCGTATTTAACAGGCTACCTGCATTTTTCATTTTCTGCCCTTTTCCAGCGTTTTTGGGGTATACCTCAGCACAGCCTCACCCCGTCACTGCTTGGTATATGTGTTATTACATAGTAGGTAAAAAAGGCATGTCCGCACTGACTGACTATCACCACAATGATAGATTATCTACAACTAGTCGGGGTACCAATTTTTACAAATATCTAGCTATCACGGTTCGCATACATCCCTTGTTGGGTTTTGGCAGAGACAAGTCTATGCAGGTTAGGGTGATGTGGAGCAATGGGAAACACTTGACTATTTTAAAAAAGCTGTAAACAAATCATTATACACTTGGAACAGAAACTTTATTCAAAACTTATACATACCTTTGGCAACATAAAACCATTAACTCATCAAAGGGTCTCTTTCACATTTTTTTTAGGAAATGATAATAAATGCAGGTCTACAGTTGTCGCTTGTTTCCCCATATCGTATGGCAAAGAGCAACAGCTATACTCGTTACTAAATGCTTATTTATTTTTCATATTCGATTCCCGGTGTGAGCTTATGTTGTTCTCATCCCACGTTAAACTGTAGGTTCTCTCATATAGCCTCGGTGCTGCAAGAGACGCTAAATTTAAAATCAACTGAAAACTGAACACAAAATATCAACACAAAGAGAAATATCGGAGTTGAACCCAGATGTTTCCAAAATCCATGACGAGGATCTTTGGCTTGGCCCTGTAGGAAATTAATGGTTAAAGACCTCGAGCCCCTCAGAAGTTAGTGACTGAGGAATAGCTACCTATTAAAATATCATATTAATATTAACAATTTCAAAAATTGTCGCTCTCTGTCTCGATACCAACACAACGTTCCTTGAATGAAACTTAAAGATGTTCACTGCTGTTTACTCAAGCGTATATCCGCTTCTGTGCAGAATAACGTCTGGAGTCTAACATAGCAAGGGTAACTGCATCGCATGATCCAATCAGTTGAACACTGCGCCAAATACTGGTTTCAGTAATAAAGAATTAATGATGTTTTGGCGCACTGTACCCATTGTCTCTCGTTTCAACATGTCAGCATAATAGTGTGTCCGGCAGAATGCCAGGATATGGTACTAAATCATCACAGAACCACAAACATGCTTCTCTCTTATTAACATACAGTATGTATTGTACGCTGGTGCTGGCGTTTTCCACGCGTAAATTCAGTTTGCTGTTGAAACAATATAAAGGAAGACTCATTTGATCAGATGGCAGTCTTTAATTACTCCGCAACCCTGTTTTAATGGGCGTTGCACCATTGTTTCCTCATAGCAGCACAGTCAACAGTCACGAGCTTTCTGGAATTGCAGAAGTGCCATAAATACCCTGCTTGTGGAGTTCTCTTCTGTTTGTTTTGATGCTTGCAGGGTTTCTAAGCACTATATTGAGCTCAGCTCGGACTTTTGGCGCCATAGTAATATCCTTGGTCAAAATCATATACAATATGCATCTGTCTCTGCCACGTAAAACACATTTGCGTCAACACTGATGCGATTTTTTCGAAACATCTATACAGATGAAATATTAGAATGAACAAATTGGGAGAAACGGGAGAACCCGAGAAAACCCACTCACAGTGTGTTTGTCTACCCAAAACTCACTTGGCGCGAGCTGGGATCAAGCCAAGGAGCCCATGGAACAGGGTTGAACGCTCTACCACTGAGCCACCGTGGTCCTGTCAAGATCTTCGGCTACTTGGTTTTTGGGTCTCCTTTCAAGGAAGCTCCCACCATGCGCACGTATAATTTGCCATCTTTAAAAGTCTGTCAGCTCAGACATGATTCACAATAATCTGCACGTACCTGTCGCTGAACTGTAACTGGCCCATCTGTTCGATTGGTCAGGTTGTATACCCCACAGGCCTAAAATCTGTTAATATTTTAGTATTTCGGAGTACGTCGAGTGATGTCCATTCCTGATTAGATACGTTAATATTCGTTACATATTAAATGTGCAGTAAAATTTGAAAATATAGTTCAATTTAAATATACTTGTTATTTTTTCACATTCGGTATGCCTTATTTTTTTCGTAAATAGGCAAGCACAAAACTATAAGCAATGGCCAAAGGAAACTAGGAACCCATTAATAACTGTGCACAGAAATAGAATCAGGATAATAGTGCGTTTCCCTTCTCCGGTACTAATATTATGTCACGCACATATTATACCCTTAGAGGGACGACATTTGGGATGAACAGTATATGTATTTCTTTCAGATATCATTATCTTGTAGATCATAATTTTAAGTGTATTTATCTTTGGCTTAATTGTCTAAGATAAAAGAGATGGTTTCATACTTAACAAAGAATTGTATGGAATCCAACATTACATCGTTATACGTGGAGGACTGCTGTGTCCACTAGTTGAGTTCCTGTACTATTGAATCAAGAAGATCCAGACTTAATAGTAATATAAAAGTTTATTATTTATAACTAACATTTAGAATTCCCTTTACAGATTCAGAATCACCTTTCGAACCTATTGCCTATTTCTAAAGAGAGTTTTAGCGCAACTTTCGTTCAATTATATATTTAATATTGCATTTTCTTACAGTAGCTAGGTAATATATATTTATTCTCTCTCTTTTCATACAGAACAGATACATGAACACTACTTTGACTGCATTAGTACTGAGTAACATATATATTTACGCCAAGTTTTAATACAGTATTTTAGAGGTCACATGATATATTGGAAATATATGTTCTTAAATTTTCTACATTTTAATCGTTTCATATTGTGCGTTGTCAAAATGGCCAAGATGTGTGACTTAATTTATCCTTTTGAGTTAATGTTATAGTCTTTATAATAATATATTACTAGAAATGATTTAATATTATTTATGTTGTTGATAAGTCATGTTTGTATTCAGATATAGTGAGAAAACATAAATAAACCACAAAATATTGATTGCATAATTTAAACACATTGCAGACTTACGGAAGAGTTTGATACGTATGTTGCATAGGTCTTAGTAATATATACATGTTTCGTAGTAGTATGTTATTTACATTTATGTAAACATTACAGGAATATCCATAATGTTTCCAGAAAATGATTATAAAATAGCATGCCCAGTATGTCAATTATTTCTGAAAAAAACTCAAAGAGAACTACCCTGAATGCAATTTAATTTTCAGAAAATGTACGTAGTAATAGATACAATAAAATATTAGTCGTTTAATTCACAAGCGTCATTTTAAAACACATTTGCTGGAGGAGATATTTTGCAAAGTTTACGTTTGCGTACTTCCTGTAAAAATACTATTTTAGAAGTAAATAATGCTTTTCTTTTTACGTAGAAGAATTATAACTAATATATATTATGCACTTCTACGCTTTGAGAGGAGAGCATGGTAGGTGGCAATTGTGCGACTTTAAATAGATAATTTGCCAAACTGTCAGAATAAATGTATTCCAAAAACTGTAGGTGTATTATGTAATAGGAAACATCTATATGAATTACAGTTGCTACTATAAATTAACATTTGGAAATGAGAGTCTTTTTACAAACAAGCAGACTTTCAGTATATTAAAACTTGAATTTGTACTTAAAATCTCTTCCTCCTGAGATCATCAATTAAAGATTGGTAACATTCAAGAATGGATCTTAAAACATTATGTTTCACTTTTCCATTAATTAACCATTGTGATATTCTAACATTAGATTTTATTATAAATACCTTTTACCTTTTTTTCTAAAAATTATCAACAGTTCTTCTTCTGTACTAGGTAAGAAAATTGCCGAAAATTCAATGCATGACAGGCCAAGGAGAATTCAATCCCAAAGTATCTCCTTCTGATCTTCTTAATACTCGATTTGGACCATGTGCAGTTTGTCACTCGGTCTTGCTAGCAATTGCCAGGTAACGTACATAACGTAACATGTGTATACCTGTTTAGATATTTGTTGGACTCAAAAGCAACATGATTTATTGAATAAAATTTAGAAAATGTACTTAAGTAGTAGAAAATAAATCGATCTGGGCCATATGAGGCCATATTAGAACAACTCAGGAGCCCCTCGGAAATCGAGCACTTGAACCGTCAACCCACGGTCTTTTACGACCTCCATTTTAGGGGAGAATTTGTTCCCTTTTATGAGCACTTTTTAGGGGTGTACCCGTTTCCTTTTACGACCTCCATTTTAGGAGTGAACTCGTTCCCTTTTATGAGCATATTTTTCAACCCCTAATTTAACATAGCAGATAACACATAAGATTACAAACACATAGAAGAGCAGATAACTTATAAGACTACGTAACATAGCAAGGGTGTATTCGTTCTCTTTTATGATCACTTTTTCAACCCCTATTTGAACATAGCACATATTACATAAGACTATGTAACATAGCAGAGCTAATACAAGAGTATGGCTTATTTTCCAAACCCTATTTTAACATAGCAGAGAATACATAGTATTTATTCCCTTTTATGATCTCTTTTTCAACCCCTATTTGAACATAGCAGATAATAAATAAGACTACGTACTTGTTCCACCCCTTATTTTACCATAGCAGAGAATACATGGAGACTACGAACACATAGTATAGCAGATAATCTTTAAGAGGTGGACACGTATGTTCAATTTTTCCACCCCTATTTGAACCTAGCAGATAGTAATAAGATTATTTAACATAGCAGGGGTGTACTCGTTTCAACCCCTATTTTACCATAGCAGAAATTATGAACTCATAGCAGAGCAGATAATACATAAAATTCATTCCCTTTTATGAGTACATTTTAAGGGGTGTATTCGTTCTCTTTTATGCCTTTTCCCAACCCCTATTTTTACCATAGCAGAAATTACATAAGACTACGAACACATAGAAGAGCAGAGAATACATAAAACTCATTCCCTTTTATTAGCATTTTTGCAACAATGAATACCTATGTAACATAGCAAAGGAGGTGTACATACGACTACGAACACACAACTGTATTCACTCCACCCCTATTTAAACATAGCAGAACTAGTAAAGAGTATGACTTACTTTCCAACCCCTATTTTAACATAGCAGAAACTACGAACACATAGCAGAGCAGAGACACGCATGCGCAGAAATATTTACATTTCCGATTCGATACGCCCTTTGAACCGATTTGGATGAAACTCGGTATATAGGAGTTCTCAGACATGCTGATTACGAATATCATATTTATTTCTACCTGGGTCTTATAGTTTATGTGGAATACGCCCTGTCTATGACAATATTAACCGATTTGGATGAAACTCGGAATATAGAGATTCTCGAATATGCTGATTACGAATATTATATTTATTTTTACCTGGGTCTTATAGTTTATGTGAGATACGCCCTTTGTATGACACTTAAAACCCAATCACTCGTAAACGAAGCAACATATTGAGGTGCCGTTTCCACATTTAGTAATTGGTCATCAACTACTACATGTTCTAAAAGTACTGACTATTGAGGTTAGAGGTCAAATATTTAAGCTTTAATAGCTTTAAACAAAGCCTGTGTGACCTATTCATTTTTGTACCAAGCAGAGAGAAGTGAAGAATGAATAAATATGACTGGCTTACTTCGAGAAATAAAGCAAAGATATAATATTTTAACTAGATGAGAATTTTAAATCATCTTTTACTATTTAAAAAAACAGAGAAATTTACGCGCAAATTTACGCGTACCAACGAGGAATGCAATTTTAACTAGCCGAGAATTTTATATCATTTTGTACTACTCAAATAAACAAGTCAATAAATTTATACTAACCAGAAAAAGCGAAGAAGGATCATTGTAACTAACTCAGACTTTTATAACATTTTGTACTACTTCAATAAACGAAGGAATAAATTTGAATGAAGTATTCAGTTTTATACCAACTAGAAAAAAAGACCGAAGGAGGACCATGTTAACTATTTAAATAAACATAAGAATAATTTCGTACACCAAGGAAAAGCAAAGAAATAGCATTTTAACTAAGTAAGAATTTTCTACCTTTTTATGGCATTCAAATAAACAAAGGAATACATTTGGATAGAGTATTTAGTTTTGTACCAACCAGAAAAATGAATAAAATTTCGGAGGTCTATTCTCTTTTGTATCAACAGGGAAAGTGAAGAAGAGCAACTTCAACTATCTTAGAATTTTATATTATTAGGTACTGTTTAAACAAACGTGAAATGACAATTTTAACTTGCTCAGAATTTATGTAACAAAAGAACAAATTTGAATGTTCTGTTTTTGTATCAAACCAGAAAAAACCTAAGAAGGACCATTTTAACAAGTTCATAATTTCTGTACTTTTTCGTGCTATTCAAGCGAAGAAAAGAAATAATTTGTGTCCTAAACTTTTTATACTAACGAGAAAAAATGAAAGTTCAATTTAACTGAGTATTTTATATCATCTTGTAGTATTTAAATATACGAAGAACAAATCTGAGTGACCTATTCAATTTTGTACCAACGAGAAGTGCCATATTTAACTGGCTCAGAATCTTATACCTTTTGTACTATTTAAACAAACGAGGGGATAAATTTGAGTGGTCTATTTCCTTCTGTACTGACCTTAAAAAAGTCGAAGAAGGGCTATTTTAACTAGCTGAGTTTTTTATGTCATTTTGTACTACTCAAATGAACGGTGGAGAATTTAGTTTTTTATCAACGAGAAAAAACCAAAGAAATACCGTTTTAACAAACTGAGTATATTGTACTATTTTGGGGTATTCAAATAAACGAAGGAATAAATTTGATTGACATATTTTTTGTGTCAACCCTAAAAAGGACTATTTTCACTAACTCAGAATCAATTAAACGAAGTAATGCATTTGAGTGAGCTATTTTCGTAACAACCAGAGAAAAACAGAACAAGGATCATTTTAACTAGCTGAGTATTTTATGCTATTTTGTATTATTTCAACAAACAAAGGAATAAATTTGCATGAGCCGGAAGAAAAGCAAAAAGTACCATTTTATATTATTTTGAACTAGTCAAATAAAGAAAGGAATAGAAAAAAACCGAAGAAGGATCATTTTAACTAGGTGAGTATTTTATACCATTTCGTACTACTCAAATAAACGAAAGAATAAAGTTGTACTAACCAGAAAATGCGAAGAAGCCCCATTTTAACTACTTCAATACTTCTGTACAATTTTGTACTATCCCAAATAAATGAAAGAAGGGCCATTTTATACTTTTTGTACCATTAAAAAACTGAGGATAACTTGAGTAGTCTAAGTTTTTGTACTCATTCGAAGAAAAGTAAAGAGGATACATTTTAACTAGCTCAGCTTTTTATACGTAATGTTGTCATGACTATAAGGAAAGGAACAAATAACTATCGGTGTTCTAACCATTTATAACAGGCTTAGATTTTTATGCTTTTTTGTAATATTTGTACCAAACAGAAAAAGCTACACAAATAAACAAAGGAATAAATTTGTAATAACCACAAAAAGCGAAGAAAGACCATTTGAGTAGCCGATTGAATTTTGTACCAACGAGAAATCTCATTTCCAGGCCATGTTTTACTATTTAAAAAAACGAAGTGATAAATTCGAGAAAGCGAACATGGACTCATTTTGTAATACTCAAATTTGGATGGACTTTTTAGTTTTGTACCAAGCAGAAAAAAAGAAAGAATTAACACTTTGTACTGATCAAGTAAACAAAGGTATAAATTTGTACTGACCAGAAAAGCGAAGATATTTAAAAAATAATAAATTTATTGAGGTGTCCTATTTCCTTTTGTACCAACAAGAACCATTTTTAACTGGCTTAGAATTTTATACCTTTTTGTAAAATTTGTACCAAACCGAAAAAAGCAAGGAAATATCATTTAACTAACTAATATTTTTTTTGTGATAACCAAAAAAGCGAAGAAAGACCATTTTAAATAGCTCAGCATGTTATAACTTTTTGTGCTTTTGGTCTACCCAATTTCTTGACCATGTTGTACTATTTAAACAAACAAAGGAATAAATTTGTGTGACCTATTCACTTTTGTAACAAGCAGAAAAAGGAAAGAACTAACATTTTGTACTAATCAAATTTTGGTGGTCTACTTAGTTTTGTCCATTCTTTAACTAGCTCAATATTTCAGTACCATTGTAACTAACTCAAACAAACGAAAGAATAAATTTGAGTGGCTTAAGCAAAGAAGGTCAATTTATACCTTTTTGTGCTATTAAAATAAGCGAAGGGTAAAATTTGAGTGACCTATTCAATTTTGTACCAGGTAGAAAAAATTGAAGATTGAATAAATTTTGTTTGCAATTAAAAAAGCGGAGTTATGTTTTATGACTGGTGTGAAATTTCCAAGATTAATATTAAACTTAAGAGATGGATGATTATTATCTTCTGTCAATAATGGAAATACATTTCTAGTTAGATTAATATCATCTCAAAAATTAGACAAAACCAAGTTAAAAGTTTTCTCGTACATATTTTTATTATGTGATGTTAAATTATGTAAAGAAATAAAATTCCCCAACATATTACAAACAGACACATCCTGCAATAAATCAAAATCAGCATTCGTAATTGATTATATATTAAAATCAGAAACAACAAGCAAACTTTGATCACATATGTCAGCGATATCCTCTAATTTTTCAATGAAATCATAATAGGTCGCTACATTACTCTTCGGTAAGTATAGAAATACAATATAAAACTTCTAGATATTGTAACTTTTAGACAAAGAACTTCAATACATCTTACTGTTATGGATACCTCAGAAAAACAATAATCTCTTAAAATAGCTATGAGAACACCACCGCCATTTTTTAGAGTCCTATCACACCGATAAACATTATACCTTTATTCAATAAATTCACCATTGTGTATACCCTTACACAGCCAAGTTTTAGTTAGTAATAGTTTGTCAAAGCTTAAAGCTGCAATATTTGTACATAATTCTGTAGGCTTACTACGATACCTCTTACGTTCTGATAATTTAAATATATCAAATTATGGCTTTTACTCAGGTATCTATGTCAGATGCCTTACTTCCTCAACTGTCTTAAGTGTATATACAAAATATCATCAGCTTTCTACTTTAATCGGATATTACCAGCATAGTCTATCCACAAGTAGTTGTAAATTTTTCTCTCTTAAATTTTCTCGCTTCACTAAAGACTATTCGCCTATGCAATGTCAGACTATGGTTAATACAGACAGGAACTCCAATAGATAAACCGAGATCTTTACAGGATAAATTTCTTTTGACGTTCCTTTGTTTTATAAACCCATTCTTGTCAGAATGCTTAACAAATTTTTGGATGATACCTAGATTTGGCTGATTAGGTGATTTTTTTTAAATCTATGAAAACATCGATCATATTCTCAGTTAAATCCATATTAAGTGCACCACCACCTTTTTGACTAGTAGTTAGTATGTTTGTTAGAGAGCAGGGGAACCCCATGAATTTCAACCGTGTTTTTTCCTACTAGATTGATCTATTTTGTCTAATTTAACTGTTAATTTATCTATTTGTTCCTTTAACAGTAAATGTTCGTTTTCTCAGAACATCGATGTCGTCCTTGCATTTATTCAATTCTTCAGTTTGACTTCTTATAAGATTAACATTTTCGTCTAACGTCTCGTGTAGTGAATTTAAAGATTTGCCTAACTCTTCTTCAAGTTTGTTATTACTACCCTTAACCCTATTTTACACAAGGTGGGTCCAACGGACCCTTAAGCATGTAATATGTTTTGTAATTTCTTTACTTTTTGTTGAAGTCATATGAATTTAAAGATATTCCTCCCGTAACGTAAATAGTGCTTTTGCTTAAAATGTCCCAAAAACTATTCTGATATAATAAAGAGGAATTTCGGAAAATTTAAAAATGTAACGCAGATACACAACGTGGGTGCAATGGACCTTCATATTAATATGGATTGTTGATTATTAGAAGGCGTTTTTGAGTAATTATCTTGAAGCAGATCAAATAAGATTTTTTTTCTACGACATTCGAATCTGTTTAATAATAATAATAATAATAATAATAATAAATTCATGAATTCGAAAGAAACAATGTGTAACTTGTCACACGACAATACAGTAAAAGTTATAAACATTTACCGAAAGCTTTCTAGCAACATACAGCTACACACAATGCACACAATGAACAATAAATGACGATATGTACAAAAATAAATTAGAACAATAGTAACTGGACTGGTAAGTTGATATTATTGTGCAGCCTAAATGTTATGTTCTTTATGAATGCCGATACGGTTTTGTTTAAGACCTGGTAACGTTGTGGCGCTATCTGTGTAGTATTCTTGATAATCAGGAGAGTTGTTTGTATTATGTCTTCCGTTTGCTTTGATTTTGCTATAGGATGCTTTTTGCGATTCAGTTTTTTCGCTCTAGTGTTTTTATATATATTTAGTGAAACTGGAGATGACACATCTTTCTTCGGAAAACATTCAAAGAATTCTAGAACAAGATTTGTCAGAGGACGAACACAATGCCCTTGTTCTTAATGCCGAGGATGTCGATTCTAATTACGTATGTGATTCTCCTAGCTCTTGAGAGGAAAACAATTTGCCTGAAGACCTGGATGATGTTCCTGATGAGGTTGACATCGTAGATAGTGTTGAGATTTATGGATCGAAATCTACAGCGGAAGAAGAAATGTATCATACAGTATTTATAACTGTTAAGATCAGACGGAATGGACATCAGAAACAGGTCCCAACACCAAGGTGAGGTCTCAATATTGTTCGCACCAAACTGCAAAAGGTGCAACGTCCACCCAATACTTATATTGAAACGCCAGTGATGCTTATTTGTTGCTTTTATCAAGTAGTGTCTTTGAAGATGTAAAATATACGAACTTGGAAGCTGAGAGGTACTAGAAAAACAAAAATATCGCAAACAAGTGGAAGCCTTGTGACGACATTGAAATAAGAGCATTTTGCTTTTAGCCAGATATTTTCGATCAAATTTTACTGATATTCGAATACTGTGGATGAAACGTATGGGCCGCCCATTTTTAGAGCAACCATGGGATAAGTTAGATTTGTTGCTCTCATGTAATTTATGCGTTTTGATTATAATTCTACATGTTCATCTAAAAGACAGAAAGACAAATTAGGTGCAATTCAGGATGATTGGAAAAAGGTTTGCACATCTTTGCTGTACTATTATCTTCCCGGTCGTAACATTACAGTTGATGAACAGTTAGTCCCTTATGATGGTTGTTGAAACGTCTTGAAATAAATTTGAAATGTCTTGAGTGGCTGGTAAGGGTGTGAAACCACTTGAGATTCTACCACCTTGATGTTGTGAGTTATGGATCATTTTTAAGTTCAGAAATGAAAGAAGAGCTATACGCACAAACGAAAATCTAAAAACATGGTTATTTTAGTAAAGTTTCCGATTTGTAAGTTGTAATGCGCAAACTAAATATAATTTTGAATTTCAACTTTTCTTCTGTGTATTACTATATAACTACGAGAAAATTACTGCCTATAAGAAATATATAAAAGTAAACTGTATTTTATACAGAATGTTAAACGAAGTACATTGTCTGATAATTTGAGGAAATTTTGACCTTGCGCGATTACAGATACTATGAGTTTTCGATTTACTTCTGTCTATTTTATGTACTTACTAAAAACTAACCGCTGTATTTTTACTATAGGAAGTAGCTGTATTTTATACAGTGTTTCAAAAAGAGTACTGTTTTTGATAATTTGACCATTTTTTTATGTCGATGCGCGAACTAAACGTATTGCCCGTTTGAAAAACACAGTTATACATTTCGGTAGACGTCGATCTCTTTCGTACTATAGAAATTCGACTTAAAAAATATTTTTTCGAACCAGCCTAATATATATTTATAATTCTTAAATAAACCATATTTTCCCAAATTAACGTACTGCAAAAGCATTGAAACAGGTAATTTAGTACTCAAACTTTTATAGCATTTAATTATATTACACGATATACTGTATATGAATCTCTACTAAATTACCCTTTACAGTGGTAGTTCAGCCTACGTTTGACCGATTTCGTTCCTTTCCCCGTCCGGGCAGAATGGACTGACCCAACTTGGCTCGTAGCGTCCTGCAATGTTGTGCAGTGCCTCCCTGGGAACGGAGTTAGCTTTCCGCGCGGACGAAAGTAACACACAGAACAGGACCATTGTTGTGAGTGTTCTGTTAATTTTTTTCAAGTGTGTGGGCTTATGCTCTGTGACCAAAATGCCTCCCAAACTAAGCCCATTTTGAAAAGGCTATGTTGAGGCTCTTTATGACGCCCTCTTTGGTGTTTCTGTCATTAGAAAGCAGTGCAAGAACAATGGTTGCAACATCAGTTTAAGTGGAATAAAAATGTTATTAATAAGTACAAGAACAACGAAGCCCCACCATTTGGATTACCAATGAAGTTGCTTAGGAAGCAGCAATGCACCAAGGCAACCTCCACCATGCAGAGGAAACTTCGCAAAATCGCAATGCAAAAATATCCGCCAACACAAAGGTATATGACTAATCGTCTTGATGTGTCTTTGGGGACTGTGAGACGGACGTTACACTATGAACTCAAGCTAGAAAAAGTCATGAAAGCTCGCGGCCATCTTCTCACGGATGTCCACCAAAAGGAACGAAAGGGTAACACCCAGAAGCTGTACGAACGGCACCTGGCAAAACAAAGATGGATGTACATCATAACGCTCGATGACGCATGGATTTACCTTTCCGACCGCGGCAAGCCGAGAGCCATCATGTACGGAGAGAAAGGCGCCAAGAACTTCAGAAGGTTAGTCCGTGTTTGTAAGGAATCCTTCCCAAAAGGTTTCATGATCGTTACTGGCTACTATTACCGAGGTAAACTGAAAATTCGTAGGGCGAAGAACTGCAAAATAAATTCGCAGTATTTTCAGAGGCAGATCATATATCCCATCTACGAGCATGAGATTCCATCAATGTACGGAAATGACGTCAATCTGGTGCGCATTCACATGGACAAGGCCTCATCACATACCACACGATCGTCCCTCGCATTCTACAGGGGGGGTGAAGGAGGCAAGTGGTATACAGGTGATACATTTCAATCAGGTACTTATTAAATCTCCAGATACAAGTCCTATGAACTCTTGTAGATTCGGATTGCTGAAGCGGGCTTTGGGAAAACGGCGTGTGACAGCTGTGGAAGGACTTTGGAAACCTGTGCAAAGGGAATGGGACAAGATTTTTTTAATACTTTTCTCAATTGAATGCAATTTGCATCTAAGCTTTACTGTAACTACAGTAGAGAAATAAGTGGTAGAAAAAGAAAAGTGCTGAATAATAAGGATCAAATTTGAAAAAAATACGCATCATACACTCTGTAAAGAAAAAATAGCGACACTTGCTCGGATATGGTTTCCACAACATACATTAACCAATATGAGTTTTTACATGAATTGCTGATAATATTACAGTGCATATTCTTAATGAGCAGTTCATTCTTATTACTTGCGCCGCAGTTTCAAGTTTTTTATATGTATATAATGAATTTATATGTATATATTAGTAGCTATGTGTGTTTTCAGCAAAAACGGCTGTGGGAAGAATTTTACATAAAAGTATGAAAGATCAACAATAATAGCACAAAACAAAAAATGTAATTTCTTAAGAGTAAGATATATTGTGTACGAACATTGAGAGGTACAATACATCAAACTAGATTTCGTATGTAGACCATGGGCTTTAGGAAGTGCAGGAAATTGTCGAGGCCTTTTTGTGACAAGGCTATTGCAAAATGCAACCTCGATTTCATGGAATCACTCCCGGATTATCTGTTCCATGAGTTCCATTCTATCTGAGATATTTGTCTATTGAGTCTTCTGGTCATATTGACCCAAACTTTACAATTGGATTCATGTCAGGTAAGTTTGGAGGCCACATGAGTCTGAATAGTCATATTCTTGCACCACGTATTAACAATTTTCGCTCGGTGGCAAGAAGCATTAACGTCCTCGAAAAAGAAGTAGTCCATATTTTCTTCAGGAAAGTTATCTTTAGCTGTTGTAAGAATTTTACGTACCAGAATTTGAAGACTTTTTTTTTGTGCATCAAATGAAAGCCCATACCATCACTCAGTAACTGAATATCTGCATCTCTTAAACAAAATCCGTGTCAAGTTCCTCGCTTATTCGTATCCACAACTTCACACCACTATCGTTTCCCACTATTATAATTTTTTTTTTCAACGGAGGAAACAACATGCTTCCAGTTGTCATAAGTGCAAGTAGCATATCGCCTCACAAACCTACGTGTTGAAGTCTTCTATGTTTTTGACAGTTTCGACTTTCCAGGCGGTTTTTTTTTCTTCGTAATATCCCTTTCATACAGTTAGGACAATACAGTCGTACGAGTAACTGCAGTTCCAAGATCACCTCAAATTATAGAAACGATTTTCGGGGAAGTCGTTCCTTAATTCTGCAATGCTATTGATTTTATTTGGCGATCTGCTCTAGGTGATGCTTTCTTTTTCTATCACACTGTTGACAAAGGGATGATTTCTAATACTATTTTTGCTTGTAAATTATTCTTTCTGCCGTTGAATGGTCAATTTTGAGTATTCCAGCCATCTCCTTTAGAGATGTAACTTAGCTGTGCAAAACAAGAATTATGTCTTGTTAACGTGACGACAAGTTACATTTCTTACCCATCATACTTGTTTACAGTCCACATGTAGCGACAATTTCATACAAAAACAACGCTGCATAACCACAATATTGCCACTTGACACAGTTCAAACAATGACAAAGCAGAGAACGATCACAAAATGCTAATTACCTGGGCCTACATATCACAAATGCAATGCAGAATTCTCACTCCAATAACTTACGAGACGCTCTCAGGTGCCATCTGGAGAGAATATTACTGATACATAAATAATTAGTAAGCGCCGTTGTGCACCGTAGGTGTCAGAGATAATGCAAATGAACTATCACACTCATAATTTCCTTCTATTCCTCTTCTAGCCGGTTGTAAATATGGTTTTCTGTGTAAGCTACCTTGAGAATTGAGGTGTCGCTATTTTTTATTTACAAAGTGTACACATATCTTCGCCTAGTTGGTGTACAAACTGACAGAAACTTCAGCGAACTGAATGAGAAATGTTGTAAACAAATCATCTCCAGAGATATTCTTTTGTATTTTCAACAGTGACTCAGTGCAATATAACTATAGTGAAGGAAACAGTTCGTTATGATGTACATATAAAGAATAATCATCATTTTCTGTTGTACGATTATAAAACTTGTTATAAAAATTTGATATCTGCTATGGAAAGGATATGAAAATAAAGGAGAGTGCTAGCGACAATATATATCATGATAGAGAAGACGATTTTTCTTAAGATTCCAGAGTGGTTTTTCAATATGCTAGATATTGTAAATGGTCTGAATAGTCATCTGCTATATATTGAGAACTTTTTCGCAAGTAGAGGTCTGCAAATACATCTTCGTGAATTGGGATTCAGAGCAACCGGTACTCTGGAAAGCAATAGAGTGTCTTAGTATCCATTGACTGATTCAAGAGTTGAGTAAATACATATGCAGCGAGTTCATATGAATACAGTTTCGACTGGGATGGTAAGTTCTCATTGCTAAATGGAATGACAATTAACGTGTTGTAATTGGCAGGCACAAATTCTGACAAAATACATCCTGTTTCGTGAACGATGAGGTGGAGCCGACTACATGATGAACATATTAGAATTGAGCAGGCTCATGTTATCCTACAATAACCATATGGGAGGTGTCGACTGTTTCAAAAACTTAGAATTGGTATAAGATGCAAGAAGTGGTATTGGGTGATATTTTCACGAATTATTAACATGATGATCGTAAACTCATAATCATGTTTACGAAACCAACTCAGTTCAATATGGATCTTCTGACATTTACACGCAACATATCTGAATATCTATCATATATAACAAACTTGGCGGTCACATTTTCAAATGTATGCAATGATGTAAGCCTCGCTGGAAGTGGTTACTTCATTATGGAAAGGAAGACGTAAAGATGCCAATAGATGCACTTAAAATCATTATCATACTTGAAAAGTGTAATGTTACATTGTGTTTCAAAGAGTTTCGTGAAATACCAAGAAGGCAAAGAAAACTAAACTTTGAATCAAAGCTAAACACGTGTAACAAACTAGCACAGGTAGATCGAAATTACAAAATAGCAGTTATCTGAATTTCAAACGTAACAGTCTAGTGTTTCAAATATTGGTATTTGTACGTTCTGTTTAGTTATGTGTCATATATCTTATTTTGTATAATTTTGGTAAATAAACATCAATACAAAACACACACGCATATATATATATATATATATATATATATATATATATATATATATATATATATATATATATATAGATAGATAGATAGATATAGATAGATAGATAGATAGATAGATAGATAGATAGATAGATATAGATAGATAGATAGAGAGAGAGAGAGATAGATAGATATAAATCAGGAAGACTTCGTGCTTCGATAGACCAGCCGTGATCACTCATGCCTTGAGGCACTTAGCGGTAAAAATTTGAATTGCTTCACTTAAGCAATACAATGCAATTAGTTAGGAATATGGCCTTTGTAGTATATCAGAAAGGACCAGCGTCCTATTTATAGGACAGGGCGCAAGTCACATCCGATGCGTAGGAAAAATCAAAATGTTTTATTTTCGTGATACTTGGGCATTAATAAACTAAATTGAATTCTGAAAGTGAAAGGAATTAAAAAATAATAATTTGGTCCCAAAAATACCTTACAGAATATCATGATTTATATGTGCTCCTATTAGCAGTTATGTTCGCGAATTTCTGTGCAACATGTCTTTAGGCTTATGGTATGGACCCTGCTTGGTACATGACAGATCCAAGTTTACCTGGGAATGAAAAGTTATGAATAGCATGCTGGTTTAATATTGAGGTGATTCCGGCAAAAAACATATAAGTTCAAATAATCCAAAATATGTTAGAAGATGCATCATGTAGTGTGCAGCACTACGCACAAGATTAAACAACCCATTGTGTTAACAACACTACAGACCGTACTCTAGAAATCCTTAAAAATAGCGTGAATCGGCAAAACACCCACATGTTTGTAACGTTTCCACGAAGAAAACATGTGCTTGACGCAGCTGCCGCGAGGCCTCTCTGTTCAACATGAGGCTCTTAAGACGACTTGCTCTACATTTTTATTCGTTTGTCTGTTTGTCTCCTGTCTGTAAGTACCAGGCTAAAGGGCGCAATTGTCAGTTTTATAACTTGAAATTTTGAGGTTGGAAGCAGAATATACCCGAAATTTGCTGTATATTATTTCGGCGTAAATCTCCAAATGACAGCTATTGTTTCAAATTGGCACACAGGTATGCTAAAAAGAATAACTTTCAATCTTTGAGGTAGAACGTTTGAGGGTAGTAGCACGAGATACTCTATATTTGCCGTGTAGATGTTGATGGAGATCCGACGAACATTTCAAGACGACGTTTTTTTTTTTCTTTTTTTAGAAAGAATGGTATCAATGTAGTAGGATGACATTTTCATACTTTTAACTTCAATTGTTCAGAGTGGAAGAACAAGGCACTCTAAACTTGGAGGCGATCCGATCTAAAACTTCAATATGACGACCAGTTATCAAAATGGCGGATATCCACCCTTCAGGACGCAATTTTCGTTTCCTATATGAGCATTTTGAGCATAGAAACGAGACAATCAACAGTTGTGTAGCTTTTGAGAACAATGTGACAGAATGTTCTAAATAGCGACGAAGTTTCCAAATGGCGGACATGTATTCTACATTAAGCCATTTTTTGTATTTTAAATTTTGTAGCAAGAAGTATGAGTCATTCAAAGTTTTCTCTATAGAGTTTGGAGGCGATCTAAAGGACGATTTCAAAAATGCGTACTTTTTCCAAATGGTGGGTATACATGATCCAGGGATTCATTTTTAGTTTTTTTAACGCAAGGCAGGTAGTTTATAGGGCAACTAGTGTCAATACGCATTGAGCATTTAATTATTACTTTATTCCGCCAAAACCGACACAAGTCCTATGTATTTTCCTTCTAACTGTAAGTGCATATCGTTTGGTGCCATTTAATGTATTCAGATAAAATTCCTGACGCCTACAGAGTATTTAGATGCAACATCACAACCTTCAGTACTTACGGGATAAAATTATGCGTTTTTATTTGCTATCTCAACATTGTTATTTTCGTCGTTATGATTTTTTTTGTCCTCAATTATTCATAAAAGGATTATAATATGGCTTGAGAAAGTTCTAAGAGTTTTAATTGGCCAATGTAAAAAAGATATGTAAAAGAAAATAATGGATATATTGAAGATTATAATGAAAAGAAAGGATATTCTTCTCTAATGTGCTTAAACTCAAATAACCTGTATGGTTGGGCAATGAAATAATACCTACCATATAAAAAAACTTAGAAGGGAGGAGGTGAGGAAGAAATAAAGGGAAGAGACTTCACAATATACTCCATAATTAAAATACAGTTTATATATTTAAATATACTAAAAATTACATGATAAACACAAAAACTATCATTAGTTCCTGAAAATATGTGTCAACCTGTCTCGAAGTATTAAACCTATTGACAGCTCTATATGATAAAGAAAAGTATGTGGTTCACTGTTGAAACTTGAAACATGTTTTCCCTTAGTTTAAAATTAAAAATAATATATCGAGTGATAGAGTGTATATAACGGGATTGGTTAAAGAATTATATAGATTTAGAGAAAGAGATGAGACCTAAGGCAACAAGGTGTTTTCAGAGACTTCTATAACCTCATGAACAACTCAATTTTAGAGACGACAATGGAAAATGTTAGAAGACTGTAGAAGCCAGTAAAATAGAATATGATCCCACAAGAGTAGAAAAGTTCATTTTTCAATCAAAATTTAGAAATAGAATTGTTTATGCAAAGAACCTATGTGGAATAATATTGAATAAAACCAAATTATGTTTTAACAAACCATTAAGTGTTCAAAGAAGTATAGTAGACCTATCAAAATATTTAATGTATGATTTCCATTAGAATGTGTTGAGCTTAAAATATCAAGACAAAATGAAAATGTTATTCACGTGCGGGATTATACTAAACACCGATGTGTATGACAAATTCTATTGATTACTTCGATACAGATGATTATCCTCAAAATAGTGGATACATTACACCTCAAATAAACAAGAAAATCGTTGGTTAAGTGAAAGATGAAATTAAAGGTATAATTATGAAAGAGTTGTAGGATTAAAATCAGGAACGAACTCAATTAAAGAACCAAATGTCAAATTAACAAATAAAGAGTTTAAACTTAATTTCTATAGAGAAAATGTTCTAAAAAGTAAGTGGTGTTAAGAAACAGCTCTTTATAAAGAAGTCTCCTATAGGATTATAAAGACTGCTGATTAAGGTTAAATCAATAGGAAAATTATAGGAATGCGAAAATAATTAGAAGTTTTAAGCATTATATATATATATATATAACATAGAAGTCAGTAAGTATGCATTAAGCTACTAGAAGATAAGTATGTGTTTAGAAGACGAAATAGTTAGCCTAACAAAGGGTCATTGAAAAAAAGAAGGTAAATAATAATATGTAATTTATTTTCACAACAAATGTCTAAACGTAACACAATAAAGTTAGAGTGTGGTCAATATTATTGCAAAACTTGTAAATCACTTGCAACGCGTAGGAAAGAAAAACGTAAACGTAGTTTCGACACTTGTAGTAACTTTGAAAATTATGAATATATTTATATTTGAAATTTTGTAGAAATGTTAGTGTTGGTGAAGATGTAAATTAAGTATTAGTAAGGTATAAGTACCTTATAGTTAAATTAAATAAAATTTTGATTAATTATATTATTTTAAATGCTTTTGCGCTTATTAATTTTCCGTTACATAAATCAGATAAAAAGTCTTTCATGGACTGAACCGCGACCACAAATTATTCTCTTAAATTTAAAATTCCATGGCAAAGAAAGAACTTCAAGTTAATGCTATAAATCTTAAAATAATTACATTTTATTTGTAATGCCTTTGAGTTAGAATAATTTGGGGAATTATGCTTTATCTAAGTATTATATGTAAAATTAGCTGTTCTACTCTTTTGTCATAGAAGTGAGGTATCTTACCTACTATAACATAACATTCAATTCTTTCTAATAATTTGTACTTCCAAAGTTGACTTCGTGACTAATACAGCAGAATAACTATGTTATTTACTAAAACTATTCTTGCTTGTTAGGAATGAACATCATTAGAAAGCGAAGAAATGTTGACGTGTAGATGGGGTTATTCGGAGTTTTTTTTTTTACTTTAGAATGGTCACGAACACCAAGGAATGAAATAGCAAAATACGCAAGTCATTCAACATGGTTACAAAAAATAATAGTGTGCAAGGGCCGTTTAACGAATTTGAAACTATCCAAAAAAAAGATAAAGCAAACACTTGACTTTCGTAATTAACACTACCCGGTATAGAGTACAAACGATAATAGACAGCAAGAAATAGTTTCTATGATATGAATTAATTATGATAAGGATAGAGTTCATTGTCTTATTCTTTCTGTATTCCTTTCGGAACTGGTGTATACAGCAGGTAGCTATGGTAAGTTTTGGTGGAAATATTGATTACCATACAGAAAAAAACTGTAATACGATGAAACGAAATGTATGCACTTTTAATCATAATAATAACATCGAATAATAACGCTGATCTTATTATCCCACTGAAGTCAGAATTTGTGAAAACTGTAAAAATGTCTGGTTTGAGATTTCAAAGCATATGGTCCTCTTCCAATCGAATTCCTTAATAGCAATGAATTGGAGGTTATTGGTCTATTACCTTTAATTACACTAGTAAATTCACATACCTTAGAAGTCTTCTGTACTTTTACAGTGTAACGAGATATACTTGTTTAAATTGTACTATTATATTTTCAGACATTATGAATAACTTATTTACTAAGTTTATAGTAGATTTTGATACATCTTTTTGCAATATTTTGTTAGTGTACATTATTTTCTGGCGCTACTAGTGTTTCATTACTGAAACAACAAGTGAATGTGTTTAGTAAACTGTATTTGTCCTGACTTTGAAAAGTATATATTCATAATTGATTCATTTCAACTGACATGTATACGTCACGAGTATGCATTTAGATGTAAATGTTCACATGTACTACAATTAAATGAACATAAATATACAGACCTCCAGTTCTATATTGAGAAATTCTATTGAATTGGAGGCATATACTACTGAAGTGTTATGTTAAGTCAGAAACATATACGTTTTGTTATTTGATTTGATTAAATCTGTTAAGTCTATACCTTCATCTTGTTGCTATTATTAAAACTATACTTAAAGACTCTAAATCATTAATAATTACGAGAATGGTGTAAATGTGTGTCATTACCCTAGAAAATAAAAAATATTACGTATAAAATCATGTTGAATTCATTAATATATAGACTTCTTCCTTTTCAGCAAAGGAGTTAAGTATGGCATGGAAATTTTAAGAAATGCATCAATTCAGAGTACGGATCCAAAAATGGTAATTGGTTTAGGTTATATTTCCCAGAAAGCCAAGGTAAATTTTACATAATTATTAATAGCTCATTAGATGATTTCTTAAGTCATCCACTGTATTAATTACGTTAATATAACAAAAGATAAATAAATATTTAAATACTTTCTCTTGCAGTATATTCATGAGTTTAAGGTTTACAATAAAGGATTTACATTATAGTGTATCGACTTCTCTTTTTAATCCGGTTATGGCTAGTGTGGAATTTTGGCCAAATGGCATCAGTAAAACTTTTAAAGATCCCAACATATCAGACGACTCCTTTTGCTGTCTAGTAGAGCCCAAATATTAGAAAAAATCAGCAAAAAGGTAACTTTTAACTAATTATATATATATATATATATATATATATATATATATATATATATATATATATATATATATATATTTCTGTAGTTTAAGTCATTGAAACAGCATTGGAAAAGACAAGTAAATACACACAAGAAGTTTATTATGGCTATTTTGTATATCTCATTCATAAAAATTTACTGAATATTTCGTAAAAATCTCATATTTTTCTTTCTGACTAACGTTCCAAAATATGAGCGTTATAATTATTTTATCACTTAAATAAAAGAAGAAGATTTCTGTATGAGACTAAAAGGAATTCTGCAAATCTTCGTTTCTTTCCAATTGCTGAAAACCCGTTTAGGAAATAATTCAGGACTCAGAACTGGAGGTGACTGCAGAACAAGTCCCATCTGCCTGCTCCCCTTTTTATTTATTTATTTATTATTTTTGCTTAGTTACTTCTCAATAATGTAAGACTACGTATCAAAATTCGGTATTTGCTTCAATGACTTCAGAATATCTAAAACAAATTTGTGCTGTTGTTTAGGTCCACCAACATGCAACCTCCGTGACGAGTTTGACCATTCGTTCAACATTTTGTTTGTGACAAGGAAAGTCTTTTTTGTCCTCATTTACAAAGGCAGAACTTCTAATATTCTTACTCAGGACTTCAGTGCTTATATTCGTCGTAAGTGCTGTCTCCCTTAATTTGCAGTTTAACCAATCGATGATTTCTGCATGTGGTGGCGTGTCAATTCTAATTTCCAAAGGAACAGAAAATTCTCGAATGACATTGGTTCGACACAATGTTGTTCTAGTTTTGAGTATTCTTTTGTACTACAATTGCGTCTTGACAGCATCAGAATCTGAAATCATTGACAAGAGGAGATTACCTGGATGGCTAAACCAGGCATTTCTCTTGATTATGGGTCAACAATATTTCTTATAACTTCGTCCAGACAGTGGTAAGACGTCATCAGTTTCTATAGATGAAGTGGTCCTTCCAAGATAGATGGTTCGTTTTTAATTGGAATTCAAATGAATATGAAGACTTTCATGACAACTAGGAGCACAAAATTGTCGGATGTTTTACTGGTTGATACATAAAAACCTAATATTCTATTTCCAAGAGTCAGCCACTTTGCTTGACGTACTTAACTTAAATTTCTTTCTCCTGAGCCTTGAGGACAATATCGCTTTTGAAATGTCGAGAAAATACTGTTGGTCACAGTTTCGAGTATCCCCTTCTTCCATCTTCAAATCAGAAATTCGAGATACTGGAGTGGGGTCAAAACGTGTGATGGTTTTATTTCTACAATGTTTCAGCAATGTTGGAATTGGATTCGCGTAGGTGTTTGATCCTATATTCTTTCCGTCGAGGGTTGAAGTACCGAAGTGGAAGTTCGATGGTATGGAACACGCAAACAACTCTTTGGAGAGTCCTGTTCAAAGACTTTTCATATCACAATTCTTGAGGACACAGTTTATTGATGTACCATCCCCGCCAATAATACAGATTTGTGACATCAATGTCCTTCTCACGGCAATAATTGTTAAGCTTTGCTTATTGAATGCAGTCTCTCCATCCTAGCTCTGGAGTGACGTGCCTCAGATACTTTGATCCAGGTTATACAACTAGCACAACATGTTCATCTTTCCTCAAACACGTCTAACACTTTTTCTTCTTTTCTAAGGTTAAAGTGCGGTCCTGTCTACCATCAAAGTACAAAGCTATAACTCTTTTTTTCTTTGAGAACTACATCAATGTCGGCTAAAATGGCTCTAGCTAAAACCTTTTCTATCTCTGAATTTTGTTTGTATCAATCACGTTTTGTGATGTGATCATTACGACGTCCTCTAGAGGGAAAGATGCTAGAAGGGCCGCGTGACTTGTTGATGTCTTAGTTCTGTATACTGTAGTAAAAAGACGGATAGTTGCAATTTCTTCTTCTTAGCAGCAAGTTCCGGCGATGTTTTAAAATGTTTTGTGGTTTTTATTCCTCATCTGAACTTCAGATCTTCTCTTCTGCTACGTTTTTTAGCATTCCAGTTCTTCTGGATTAAAGCTTTGAACTGATTGTTATTGATCCATCCTTTTAGCTACTGATCTTTGCCGCTGAAAGATTCGTCCTAAGCTCTTGATATGTCATTTGGCTATGTGATATGTCATTATGTCATTCAATTTCTTAAATGACCGAATAATATAAGAAATATAGAAAATAGTGGTTTGGAAAAACAATTAAAAAGTGATTCTATTCCTAATTTGTTTTAATAGAGGATCTTCCAAAAGTCCTGTAAAAAAAAAGTAAAAAGCTGTATCTTTGAAAGTGCTATTTACAATTTTGTATTTTGTTTATATTGTTTAGTGTTTATTATGTTTATTTGTAGTATTTATTATACCAAACATAAAATTGTTGTTTATGTTGTTACATAAATTGAAGTATTTGTAACCCGATTAGTATTAATTTCCCTTTCAAAACGTTCTTATGAGTTCCAAATTTGTTTTGTGTTAATTGTAGCTAGTTAATATAATGTCAAAAGGTCCAATATGAGATATGACCAGATTCGTTTCCATTCACACAGTAAACCTTTAACTAGTCTTTTAATTAAAATGCAGAGTACTTTCGCACGACCTGGGTTCTTATTTAACTGAACAGCTACAAATACGAGTAACTAATCGACAAATATAACACGTGATACACTTGATCCCAAGTCGTATATGATCTATAGATACCCGGATTCAATTACTATGTAAAGAAAATTATAGAAGCTCCCAGCTCTTATACATATCTACGAGTACTTTAATTAAGAATAATTAGAGTCAAAGAGGCAAAGTTTACTCTTTGCTCTTTTCCCCTTTAAGCTCTTCACATGTTTCTCTCTTGTCATTTGTATGTAACTTCTAATTTGACTGTGGTAGGTCACGGAAAGAGTATAGCGATGTTTCGATTAAATAATTGCAAGGAATAATATTAGTTCTTATGATATATAGCACAGCCTCACATACTCTAAAGCACGTTAAAAGTTTAAGGATATTTGACAAATTTATATTTATCAAATAAAGGATTAATTGACATTTGAAATAAAGTGTGATAATGTTGAAGAAACATATATACAAATAAATTGTTGTACGCAGACAGTATATAATACACCGTATGATCAGTGTCAAGGTAACTACAAAGGTTGTTGCCGTTAGTGATCGTCAGAAACACATGGTCATACAGAGCATAGTAATCAGAGTTAGGCCTTTAACTAATCTGCAGCAGCAGTTACCACTCTTTGTGAATATTCCCACCGTTTGCACAGCAGTTGTGCAGTACGCTGGTGATAAAACGGGACTTGCAAACAAAGAGGTCGGTAAACACGAGTCGCAGGCTTGTATCATTGTGAAGGATTTCCCATGCAAGTGTTTTTCCAAAGCAACTGAAACGTATGATAATCTGATGACGCTACACTATTTTCCTCGAGTATGTAGATATCACAGGTCTCCTAAGCAATTCTCTGTATGCTATCTCTTTCAGTCCTTTGTATATTCAGTCTCCCAATCTTACAAGGGACATCACCCAATTGGCCGGCTCCGATTTCAATGAAATTTTTCTAGCTGATAGGGGACATATATGTATTACTTGTGATGACATAAATTTTTGTCATGGTGCAAGTTTTCTATTTATATCTATCTATCTATCTATCTATCTATATACATACATATATATATATATATATATATATATATATATATATATATAATTTTTAAGAGTTGTGATGTGGTTATTAGAGATTACTACAGAAGTCCCTTACTAACCTTTGTAAACGGAGCGTTAATGAAAGAATAACCATGTAGATACATATAAGGCCTAGGTGAAAGTTATATGGTAGGTGTGACCTTGACGGCAGCCATCTTGAAATCCGTCATTTTGAATTAAGATCAAGCTTTTTAATGAGAATACGGTAATATGATACATAATTTCGGGCTAGAATTTAATCAGGAAGACAATGGTGAAGCTAGTTTTGAGATACACTCTTTTGTGGAAGAGTTACAGGCATTTAATTTTTCGCTTACTACGTGCGAAAGTCCCTTACCTCAGCTTCTAACCCGCGTATTAATGATAATAAGTTGACAAAAGCTGCGGTAATACATATTATGTCTAGAGGGTAGTGATACGGTAAGGGTAACCTTGGCGGCAGCCATCTTGAAATCCGCCAGTTTGAATTAAAGTGAAGTTTGTAAAATTTAAACCATAGCATATGACACCTTATTTTAATAGTAAATTTTCCCAAAAAGCCAACGGTATGCTTATTTTTGTCTATAGTTAACTAGTATGAATTTAAAACTGCTTCTAATGTGCACAAAAATTATTCGATCTTACAAATTGGTAACACTCCTAATTTTCACCGCCTGTTTTAAGATTCCAACTGGCACTTTGCAATTGTTGCCATGGCTCATGTTTTCTAAATGCGTGTATTATTATGTTTTAATGCGTGTATTATTATTTAAGAGTGTGCTATATTTTTTAAAAAAGGAATAACCTGAGAATACCGGAATAAACAAGGTCAGATTAGCTCAGGATTGAAAGTGTTAGACTTCATATTTAACTTACAGATTTAATATAGTTACTAATCTTGACCCGAGAAATTTTAAATGTACGTGGTAATATGATGCAACATAACGTCATACTTATTGTAGGAGAGTGAGCTTGAATGTTTCGTGTACTTCTTTATCAATTGTGTAGTATTCATGTCTTGACTACGGAGACTCAGGAACATATTATAAATTATATCGTGAACAAAATGAATAATTTCTCCATTATGTCCTATGACACGAACGATATTAATAAAGTTAACCCTACTGTGTGTTTCGAGGATGTGTGCCGACAGCCCAGTTGCAATGGTTTATTCAAGCTATTTTCGGTAGGACAAATTTTCGGTCATGTTTTTTAAATATATCGGAATGGTGAGTTTCATGCAATTTTCAGCGCAGAGCGTAATCCTGTTGGCAGATTATGTTTTATCAATGTTTGTTTTATTTTATTTTATTTACGAACATTTTATGTTTAATTTGCACTACGAAATATAAGAAGTAATTACTTCCAGAAGTTTAAGGGAATCCAGAAATATATACTACTCACATATAATGACATCTGCAAAGGTCATGATGCACTACTTACCAACAACATTTACTTCATCCTGATCATCTATATTTTTCTCACAAAAGTTGAAAATTCTCGAACAAGACATACAGATGACATAAGAAAAAATCGGAATAATGATGCAGCAAATAAAATACTTACAAAGTCATCCAAAAGTTCACATTTCACGCGAAGAAAATAACCCTAAAGTGCATAGGCCGGCTACATCCAAACTCGGCACCATAATCCCGAAGTGCAAAGCTCGGCAACGTCCAAATATTAGCTACAAAACACTCAAGTAATAGGCCCGCAACATCCAAATATCAGTACAATAACCTCCAGATTCAAACATTGGCAACAGCTTGGTGTTATCAGCAAATTCAGAATACATTCTGAAAGACGAAAACGTCTATTGAAGGCAGCATTTAAGTTACTTATAGTACGATCTCAACATTGATTACGAAAACGATGATACGTGGCTTTGGGCTCTACGAATCTCAATTGTATGCACTAATACTCAAAAGAGAAAGCAAGAAGTCTCTGACATATTCTATAGTGCTGGTAAGGTGCTTCTTTCGCTTTTTAAACCTCTAGCTGAATCACTATGTAGTATGTTAATGAATTTCCACCCTGAACATTCGAACTTTATGGATAATATTCAGAACTACATCGCTGTTTTCAAATTATATAATTTAGAGCTGGAAAATTATTTAACACGGTGGCTAAAGCCAACATTTGGAGTACAACACCATGTGTGCTACTTGATAGGTAGTTTACTAATAATACCGCACAAGGAACCTAAATTCCTGCCAATTTACTTCGTTGGTGAGGATGAAAGGAAAGTGATGTTGAGATACATGAATTCCCGGAAATGCAATAAGTATGGTTGAAGCAAATACAATTAATGTTGCATGAAAACAATAAGCACATAAAAATTGTGAAGGTTTCGTTACATAAAGGATCTCCAAATTGCGAAAAATTTGAAATTGTCATACATGTCAACCGAAAACTTGTAATAGGCATTGGTGACAATTTCAACAAACTAATAGGAAATGAAGAAGACTGGTCATGGCGGCATAACAGTTTGAGTGATTTGATACGGTGCAGCAGAGTTAGTACAACAATATACATTGCAATTAAGTAAACTTCACAGGTCCTACGACGCTTGGCAGTAGAAGTTTTCTTTTTTGGTGGCGAAGATGGGTATTCCACTCATATATATCAACATGACTCAAAACAAAAATGTCACTAAGGGAGATGATTTTAGCAGCTTCATTTCACGCTTACCTCACTGTGGTCAACGAAGATTACAGCAACCGCTTACTTTATTTCTTTGCTTTTCTTGACCAATTTTGATAGACATATATACTAAAATATAAAGCGAGAATTTGAATAACATAAAAATAACAAAGCATAAATTATTGTAGATAATCGTACTCACCTTGGAGATTCTATAGTGAGAAAAGTCGCAGATAATCTAGGTCAGATAGTGGTACGCCCATTTTCAATTACCAGAAGTCCCTGCTATATGCACGAAAAAACGCAAGATGCTACGATATACGTTTGTCATTATGGCCGACCTGATCACACTTCATTCATTTGCATTTCCAGGATGAATGTAGTAGAATATGTGTTGTTGCCTGTCTAAAAGTCATAAGATCGTCATAATATTATTGTCCGATTATACCATTTCAAGTTTAAAAATTATATGTCTTTTAAGTAAAAGAAAATTCTTTGACGTTTTGCTTTTTGTCGTTGGTAGAGCAGTGTATTTGCCTTAAGAAAATTGACTATGTTATCGGGCTGAACTTTCTGATCCTGTTAATGACACTCTGCTCCGCGACATTGTGAAGGTAAAATGACATACAAATCTGCTTATGAATTTGAACTCATAAATTTTCCATACCATACTGGGGATGTTGAAAAATGTCACAAAATTGTCACAGAACATGCATGAAAAGTTGACGCACAAGAAAACAGAGATGGCTACATTAGAGAAACTTTGCTCTCAAGACTCACAATGCCAAAATTTGTTAAAAATTCTAAATCAAGAACAACTCCCTTGACTAAATCAACACAATTTAGTACAACCTAATTGGAAGGATGGTTGGGTAGGGTGTGGGTGGAACTCGAATTGCAGCCACCTCCTCCTCATGATCAGTTCGGGCTAATTTCATAAACAAAAGTTGAGAATAGGCGAAGAGGTGCAAGATCATTATGAAAATAAAATGTATGAAATCACTCCCATTAACGAATTTTTCACAAACATTACGTCACATAACTCAAATAAAGCACTATACCATAGAAAAAGTTATCTGTAAATTTCTTACGTAAAGGTAAATTTTTGTGTTTTTCTCATTTGTTTCAAACTTTAGGCTGTTTGTGAGACCTGAGGATCAAGCGTATGATATTTTCGTTGTTTTCCCATTCTTAGCGAATACGTAACTTTTGATCCCTATTAGAATTGGATACTCGAAAATCTGTTTTTCTTTTTCGCGAAAGGTAAATTTTGGTGTGCTTTGTCATTTGTTTTAAAATTAGGACGTTTGCGCGAACTGAAGATCCCAGTGTGATGCTTTTCGTTATTTTCACATTGATGGTCTGAAAATAATATGAAATTCCCAGTAAATAAAAGTATACGATAATACGCAACTTGTCAGCTCGATTAGAATTCGGTACTCGAAAATCGACCTGCCAATAATGTCAGGAAACGATGATTATAATCATGACGTTATGATATCGATTGTTTGGAACAAAGAGTGTCTGATAACGAATGATACATGACAGATAAACAATTAAATATTTATAAGCAGCTTATGGAGGACATTATCACTGAGTGTGGTACAATTTTCTTCTTCTTTTCACGTAGAACAGGAAAAACTTTTTTATTGTTGATTTTCACTTAGCCAAAGTATGATGAAAGTATGAAATTATATACTAAAATAGAAAGCGGATAGCTCATGGGCACATGTCAAAGGCAGATAGCTCATATGGCAATGCTGCTACGTTATTTGAGACTGGTTATACTATACATAATGTATTTAAGCTGCCTTTAAGGTTAATAGACAAAGTAACTCCTATTTGCAATATCACAACATAAAGTATCATGATCCAAATATTTTGAGGGCTTACAAGGTTATTGGTTAGGACGAGGGAATTTTTGCTCATAAGGAAAGTTTCAACGCTCTTAGCAGAAATTTTAATAAAATGGGGGCAACGATTCAGTTCCGAGATTGATTACTTTTTTCCGACTGGCTGGAAATTTCCGACATACCTTGCCAATACTTCGAAGAGTGATATGTGCTGACGTAGTAATGGCCTGCATCAAATCTTCATATCTATGACCATTTATCGACAAATTATAACTCAATATGAGCGTGCTAGTCCATATAAATGGTGTTGTAGGCTCCTCAATTTTCCGAGACGCTTCACAAAATTGTCAGCGTAGAATTTTCTGTTTGTAAGGGAAAATGCATACATCCTTATTAGGCGAAGTCGAGCTTGATATAATATATCTTATATCCAAAATTCATCCCTATACCTCATCTCCGTTAGCCTAAAAGGTATATTCGTAGGCCGTTTAACACAATGATTTCATTTCATATCATTTTATGTCCCGACATACAGAATATAAATAAAAGAAAAATCCATGAAGTACCTATGTGAATGTGTCATTTTAACGCCTGAAATTAATATTAAATTTCCAGAAAATAAAGGTATCCTAGACTTTTTATTGGTGTAAAATGCTGCACAGGTCCATTGGTTGGTAGTTCAGAGTGGATATTTGGGATAATTATACTGTGGAATTTATAACACGTCAAATATGGGGGGCCTTCCCAAACATAAACTTCTCTATAAAGTGGGAGCGATAGCTCGCCTAAATTTTGCAAGGTTCTCCACAAAATATGAACAAGGCGACGGTGATAATTATTTCTGCTCAAAGAAATCTGTATTTATACCAAAAATACCACACATACCATCAGAGTATCCATTTGATTTCAAAAGGCTATAGTTTCTCCTGAAAGTATGTTTGGAATGATAATTCATTAGGCACTGTAGAAGATTCTCCAAATAATCGAGATTGACTTAAAGGTTGTTGCTTTTGCATAGACAATTTAACGTAGCGTACTCTCGAGTAAGCCCCATCTCCAAAAGTTTGGTAATTCTAGCACCTGAAGGTAAAACTACAAATGTAGTCAATAAATATGTCATTGAGGGTAGTTATAACAAAATACTAAGGAGGGATTATCTGCAGTAATTCCCGATATACATGGAAGGGAAACAGTGGACAACCGGTAGTTTCAAGATGCTTAAGAAAAGTATGGCTACGAATGTGATTTTCTTTCCCGCTTAAACCCTCCCTCGTGATTTGAAATTCCACATGATTTGTTAGATAAAATGAAGTCTAAATAATAATCAAAATGCATGTATTCAGAAAATTTTAAATGTCATTATTTTATATTCTATTATCGATTATTTATCTTCACTATTATTTTAAGAAAATAGTTTCGACATGAACTGAGAATTATGATCGAGGTTTATAGAACTGAGGAAACATTTCGTGTGAACACGTGATTTAGGTTCCAAAGATTTTTGAGCAGAATTTCTGTGTCCTCTTAACACATGTAAGAACCCCATTTTCATTTGTTAATCGAAGTCCCGTCTTTGAAGCAGCAAGAAGTTGCAGGTTTGATTTTCCGTATAAAAGAACTAGTCTTTCCCGTTTCGATTCTACATTAAATTATAGTCAGCATCTTACATTGTCCTGATGATGATGATGTACCCTCAGCTTTATGAAGAAACAGAAATATCATTAAAAATATTTGTATTAAAATTGTAGCTTTCTCTTGTATTTCAACTAATAACCTGAAGTGATTCCTCTTCTGATATAATTTAATGTAATTTCCAGAACTTTAAAATAATTAGGTAAATAATATACTTTATATATATATATATATATATATATATATATATATATATATATATATATATTGCAGTTTTCCTAAACTTTATACATGTCTATAGGATACAGAGTATTTAACGCATTAATGACTTTCCATAATACAAACCGTTTACAAAATGAACAAAAATAATTAGTCATACACTATCAGAGATCTAACATTTCCTCATACATGCTCGTTGAAGTAATGTCCTTCTTTATCAAAACTCTATCATTTAATCTTTACTTATGAGAACCGCAAAAAATCTTCCCATACTTGAGAATACTTTTTTCTTAGACTTGCAAATTATCATATATTCACTTTTGAGCTAATCTATTAAGAATGTAATAGAAATTCGGCGTGCTTCAAAAAAGAAAAAAAATCCATAAGTATAGTGAACGCACAAACATTCCATGCAATGTAGCCCCATGCAGGTTTATAATTTGACGATTGAAACTTGTGAGAGAGCACTTAGTAATCATTCCGTTGAATCATTCCGCGCTTTAGATTGAAAAATTCAGTTATGTATTCCTCACATTTCAGGCTACAAGTAAAAGGTAACTCTTTAAAGTAACATTTACAAATACCATCATTTACGAAAGAAATTTATTTCCTAACCACTAACCTTATGATTTGATAAGCTGTTAAAAATTTTAGAGATTTACTTACCTTTTGCGATCTTTACCTCGTGAAACTATTGTCTCATAATTATTCTAGATATCAAGCAAAAGACCCATATAAAACGCCAGGAATCTTTGTCTAAGATTTCCAGTGATTTAGTAAACGGCTAAAATGCTCTGAAGAACGCTCTTCACCTCAAGAAAAATATCAATCCTCCCAAATATCAGTCCTTTAGTTAACCTAGAACAGAGTAAAATCATCAGCAAAACTTTCCAACCTTTTAACCCGAACTACAAATGGAAAACCTTAAAAAATATTTTATTACAGGTTTCTGAACTTTGGCTACATGTCCTGCAAAATTTCGTCTTATACGCAGCCTAATGTCAAAGATTTGCATGAAATTTTAGTTTAGTAGACACGATGATCTCATACTTACGTATATGGTAGAAACAATCATGTTCAGAAAGCCTGATTAATTTGCAAAAAGGTTGCAATTAAGTGAAATGAGAATTTCTGGTTTTGGACGAAGAAAGCAATTTGGTTTGAGGAACAAACTTTGCAAAGATTATAACGGCTATTGTTTTCAGATTTCTTTATAAGTGTAACACATAGTATTAGCCCCGTAGGAGGAACTAGAAGCTAGAATAAATTGTGTTTTTTCAATACTTTCTGTTATATATTCTGCAATATTATGAAATTTTTTGTGACATTGTGTTTTATTTTTTCTTACAGATTTTCTTGAACTCACCGTTTGAGTACCCATACGAAATCATCAATTCTTTTGTCTATGAGAGACAGAGCAAAGGAGAAAATGTATGCCTTTATAATGTGCACTTATTGTTGACAGTGAACTCTCCAAGCATTAGTAAATTATCTCCACTGCAAAGGAAATGTTATTTTAAAACTGAAAAAACCTTGGACGTGAGTCCAGTTTACACAAAACTTGCCTGTAATATGCAATGTAAATATCAACGGCTGATGGATGCATGTCAATGCTCTCCCCTAATATTCCAAACTCATGGTACGTTTAAAAATTTCATTAAAAAATTATGTTTGTTATTCTTTATTTCTGTCAATAAAATAATGTAATAACATACATTGATTATTATGTGGTAAAATCGCAAGAAATGTACTGTATTTCAATATAAAGTAACAATTTTTAAATTCTTGTCACATGATTCTTTTCTGATCAATGCCATAAACAAAGGTAAACCAAATTGCATTGACAAAAGTCTGTATCAATTTGCGTCATATAAATTACTTTTATTTGTTGTCACTATATTCAATTTAATTACCAAACGAAATTATGAATGAGAAACTTTAAATCAAGCTTAACAATTCAATTAACCTTTTTATATTTTTAGATATCTTTATATGGAGAGGGCTATATTTGTTGTAATTTGGTATGCCTATGTCACAAATGGATGAACTTTTGTGAAGGCACTAAGAATATTGTAATTGTGTAAAGTGTTTTGTAGGCCACCCACAAACCGAGCGTATGATTATATCATATGCCCGTGTAATTTGCGGTACCTTATAGCAAAATGTTTATGAGTTCGCTTTCAATTCATTCATTAAATTTGCTACCCTTGAGTAGTTTTTGAAGTATTTAAAATACCATTGTTCTAGAAGAATATAAAATTTATACCTATATACAACACGCAACATCAACGAACAATCACTCACTTTCGTACCAATTCTACTAGTATAACTATCTATAACGAAAAATATAAATTCATATTTAGCATTATTATAGCATAATGCAGAAATGTTAGGGTAGGAATGGGAATTGTGTGCAGTGATAATTGTGCGGAAAACTTTTTTAGAAAATTATATTTTCCATTTCAGTATATGTTTATGGAATATAACTACACTAAAATTTTGGGTGAGTAGATGTCGATCAGAAGTAAAACCTAATGAATTTTGAGAGAGTGTAGTAATGACAAAGAAATAATTTGGTTGAGAAATGCCATATTTGAAACTGAGTTTCAGATTTATGTGTGTTTTGGTTTCAGTCAAAATAAATCGCGCATCTGTTAATGTTTTGCGTCAGATTTTTTACTGCTGCTTAAAAACACCAAAAGGATGATGCCTTCAAGAGCAGCAATCTTGAATGGTCACTGAGATGCATTTAAAAATTTATTAAAATTTGTACCTCTCAATTACCATCACGGGGTTATTGGACGTAAAATGCGCGCTTAAACCGGTGGAATACCTTAAGTGAATTTTTAAAGGGTTCATTTAAATGCTGTGTTATCTTTGTCTTTTGTGGTGCACACTTTTCTTTCATGCAAGCAGTGCATTCTTTTTACTAAGCTTTTCTGTTCAACGGAGGCAACCAGTGGCCACTCCGTATGCGAATAGTGCTGATGCTATAAAAGGACCTGTTTATCAATCCACAGTTCCAGAGTTATTTAGCGTTAGGATTATTGCCTTCTCCTGTGTTTGTTTCAATATTAAGAACGTTTCCCTTGCTTTTTATTCTTTTACGTTTTCAGCCAAAGTTTTCACCTCTTATAGTTTCATTGTATGTGATATATTTTGGTTTAAGTTCTTAGGGTGTGCCATAGTTACAGGACGTCTATAAAGTCTGACTCTGGGTTGTTTTGCGGAACCAGCTGGGTGGATGGAAAAATCGGCGAACATGTATCACATTTTGAATGAACAAAATTGTCTCAGTGTCCTCCGGATGGTCCGACTCATGATGCAACCTAAATTTTCAAATTGTAAGGGAGCAGGTAATATAATATGTGAAAGGTATTGTAAAAAGAAGCAAGATGAAGCAAGTCCATAATTTCTACGCTCACCCTGTACAAAATTGTAGGCAGTCAAAATGATAACACAGTTGTCATGAAAGAGTCGGTCGCCACCTTTTTCCATACGGTATGCAAACGTTTTAAAATAATGGGACACATACGCACCGATGATTCCATCCTTCCAACCGTTTCAGCAAAGATGGCTCGGGGTCAGATATTTTAGACACCTTGCCGATATGGCATGTCCTCTTGCGTACGTTTACACCAGCTTGCAGCAAAATGGACATTAATGTTTGCTCCAGAGATGCTAATGCTACAAATGCTTTCATATTTGTACGTATTTGTCCGTCCAGAAAAGTATGTGAGCCCAATCAAACAAATAAGCATAGATATATGAATATGAATAGTGTTAGTACCCCTAAAGCTTTAGGTGATGTTCATTTCTCTGTAAGATGTAATCTTGCAATAATAGATGGCGTTACAGAGTAGCAGGGAGAGCACACTTCATATCGACCGCTACTACTCCCAAAAGTGAAACTGCAAACACCTGTTCTTACGCCACGTTACCTACGTGGGGCTCCTACTGTGACCTCTCGTGGAGGATTTCAACATCTTGCAGACAAACTAACGTCACCATTAGTTGGAAGGCAAGGGGACTTGTTTCATCTCATTATTGCCAATAATACCTTCGCGACGATACTCAAGTTAACCACCTTACTATTTGAAAATTTTGGTTTGACCCTGTCTGGGATTCTCCGGGGAGCCCTGGGGCACAACTTTTTCATTCTAACTGTGTGCTCGTAAAACACAGGATACGTGTGCGCCGATTTTTCCTTGGACACAACCGTTTCCGCAAGAAAAGGCATGAACTCAGATTTTATGAGCGACTTTTTATTATGGTACTTGCTCTACTTTTCCCTGCTCTTGCGAACGTTTACACCATCTCGCAGAAAAATCGAAGATTACTGTTTGCTTCCGGGGTGCTAACATTACACATGCTTTCTTTTTCGTGCGTATTCTTCCAAGTACTTTCCTTGTTATTGTAAGAAAATTTCGTAACTTGGCTGTTACGGAAGACTAAAGTAATTAAATCTTACGATCGTATGTGAATTTATTCCCATTATATCAATGGACGTAGTCCTATAGATTCTGAAGTCTTTGACCATGTCACATTGATTAAAATATATATTTACTTGTAATTATAATTACACTGTCGATGAAATGCTACGCTAAGGAGTAGGAGTTTCAAATATTTTTCCTAAACAATTTACTGCGTAGAAAGAACGTGTATTTCAGGTGGTTTCTTAAAATACATTTCTTCCTACGCTCTACATTGCATCCAATTTTCTTCATACAACAAGTACGTATTTCCAAGTGCAGTAACAGCATGTGATTTTATCGTAATTTAACATCTTAATTTTAATATGATTTGTCAGTCTCTCTAATTAATGATCTCAAGTTTTTAAAGAATTTGATGAAGACAATTGAAATATGAAGTAGTGTAGTTTCTGGTAGTGTTTCCTGTAGTAGCGTTATTCACTGTTCAGTTATATTTTAACTTGACTGATATTTATTGCTATTGAAGTATATCTAACATAAACTCTTTCATCTCTAACTTCCGGACTAGTTTCAATAATAAATTGCATATGCATCAGGTAAATAACAAAAAATCTTCATTGCTTTTGTACAGACTTGAAATTTTGTTACTTTCATTAGGTGTAAATAAGTATGGTTTTTATTCTATAGGTCGGTATAAACCATGTGATGTGGAAGGAATGGTTTGCATCTCAAAGGAACGAAGTAAGTATCAATGTCAGTTGCATATACAGATTTAAGAAAGTGACAAGAAATGTTGCTTATTCTAACTTGGTTTCATTGCAGCTAATTAATATAATTTGCTTCTCTAGAATTGTGATATGATAAACACGAAGAGTAAAGGTATTGCACTACCTCCTCAAGTTTCGAAATCTGGAGTTAACTTCGCGTTGGACTTTGGGCAATCTATTTCCTGCACCAGTGTGTATGATTTGCATATATATAAAATGTTTATTCTAGCTTTCGCAACACTAGAAGAAGATTCCTTAAGATTTGATACGTACTTCTACTGTTTGCTTTATTTATTTCATCTAAGGATACATATCTTAGAAGTAGCATAAAGTTAAAAGGAACGTGCAATCAATTTAGTAAATGTATTTCATATGGATGAATACGACCCAGATAATAATTTTGTATTGCAGGTATACTTTATAGTTTTTCACCCACAATGATTTAGTTGTAAATATCAACACTAACTCTTAGGGTTCCTTTATATTAAACGTTAAGATAAAAATATAGAATAAGCAATCATTAAACTTATTTATCTGATGATTTATGCAGGTTATAACAGTCAATTGTAGGAAAATTATACGCTGCTAACAATAAAACTTTCATTTATAGAACTTCCAGAGTAAAAACCAAAACGCTTCTTACAGACGAAAAAGTTATTTTTCGTCATATTTGGAAGATATGCTATAGGTAGATATTTCAAAGACAAATTTACAACCAGTCCTGTCTGCCATTGGTTTAGGGGGTTCTTTCGAAAATCAGAAGATAAAAATCTTAAAACTTCATGTAACCGCACCACACACTTTAGATAGTAACGTGGAGAAAATATTAATATGGAGAAAGTGTTAAGAAAAATCTTAAAACTGATCAAGGAATTTAAATATATATCGATGAACCTTTCACAGGATTACTGATTGTCCTTAAATGATGATAGTCATTTCTCTAAAAGAAGCTGTGAATGTTTTTTTCTTATGAACGTATATTGTGCAGTTTCCTCCAAAAAAAAGTCATATTTCTTATTATCTTCTAGAATATGGTATATTTTTAACTAAAATCATAGGACTTCATAAATTATCTACGAGGAGTACAGTGAACTTTTTAGCAATGTATATACGTTAGCGATAAATGGTTTCATGAGCTGAGCTGATTTTCAGTTTGTCCTCTTCAGCAGTGAGGCTATATGAGACAGGACCTACTGATTAACGTGGAATTTGAACCACATGAGCTCCCGCCGAGAGTGGAAACTAGGTCTCCCGCACCAAAGACGCGTACGCTAACCGCTTAGCCAAGAAGGAGCTCAAATGGTTTCAGTAGTATATAGAATTCAATGAATTTGTTCAGTATGCAGAAAGAAATAATAATGTTAAAGAAAACATGTATTGCTTTATTGTTATTAATATTATTGCTTTTCTTTCACGTTCACACTTCATGTCAATACTAACAATACAACTCAAGTATTGAGAAAAACATAGTATATTTCTATGTTATGTTATATTTCGTACTTATATATTTTACACCGACCCCTTCGTTCCAATCACCATAGCTTTTGTCTTTCTAACATTTATTTTCATCCCATGTTCTTCTCGACCCTTTCTCAAGTTTTCTAACACCTTATTGATTTGATCTTCAGATTCTGCAACTAGCGCCATATCATGTGCAAATCTGTAATACGCCGCTACTTTATACCTGTGAGGCATTACATTTCACTATATTTTGGAAGGTGGTGATTTGCATTCTCGTCTATACCTTATGGTTTAAATCTTAATGACAACTAAATTTTCGAAAGGAAAATTAGAAAACAAGAAGACATTTTAAGAAAATTTCAAGATTAAGTGTGTTTGAATTAAATAAATAAATATTTATAGGTCTTACGATTAGTATAATATAAATTCGTAGGCTACAAAATCCGAATGAAATAACTGTACAAAATTTCGCAGATATCAGGCGGGAAACTTCCAAAACTTTTAGAACTAAAAAATACGATTTTTTAAAGCTACAATTAAGGAACTGGAAGATAATAGTAAAAATAAAAATATTCGGGACATAAGGGGATGAGCGAATTTAAGAAAGGCTATCAACCTCGTGCTTATATATTAAAGAAAAATGACGGAAAAGTTCACACTGATACGGATAACTTCTTAAATATATGGAAATATATCTTTGACGATTTGCTGAACACGCAGCCAAAAACTAATGTGCGTGGAGAAAAGGAGATACACACCGCAGAACCGTATATTCCAGAACCCAACCGAAAAGAAGAAGAAACCGCAATACGGAATTTAAAGAAACACAGATCTCCGGGTGTAGATGAAATTCCGGCTGAGTTAATTTTAGCTGGAGGCAAAAAATTGTGGAGCAAGATACAAAAACTCATTCTCTTTATCTGGAACAAGGAAGAATTGCCACAACAGTGGAAAGAATCAATCGTTGTTCCAATTCACAAGAAATGCGACAAAACTGACAGCGTAATTATCGAGGCATTTCTCTTCTGTCAACACCCTATAAATCCTTTCAAATATTATATTAGAAAGATTGACTCCACACGCAGATGAAATTAATAGAGATTATCAGTGCGGATTTAGACGAAATTGATCAACTAGCGACCAAATATGTATCATTCGAAAAATACTCGAAAAAAAGTGGAAATAAAATACCCTGGTACATTAATCATTTATTGACTTTAGAAAGGCGTACGACTCGGTTAGCAGACAAACATTATACAAGGTTTTTACAGAACTTGGAATACCGAGAAAGCTAATTAGATCAGTTAATGTATGTTTAAATTAATCCCAAAGAAAGCCCGGGTAGGAAAATTTTTGTCCACGATCTTACACGTCGAAAATGGCCTGAAACAAAGAGATCCGTTCTCGCCATTATTAATTAACTTTGTGCTGGAATACGCTATAAGGAAAATCAAAGATAGCAACCAGGGCCTAGGGTTGAACAATATTAACCAGGTTATTGCATACGCTGATGGTGTAAATTTAATAGGGGATGATAGGAGAACAATAGAAAGACATGCAGAGATCTTACTAAACGCTTGCAGGGACATGGGTGTAGAAGTAAATGCAGAGAAAACTAAATATATGGAAGTGCGTCGGGACCGTAATACGGCAAATTGTGGATACGTTAAAATAATAAATAATACTTTTGATAAAGTGGATACTTTCAAATATTTAGGTTCAATATTAACAGACGAAAATCATATTCAAGGAGAAATTAAATGTCTACTAAAAGCAGGGAATTCATGTTATTATTCCGTTCAAAATCTCTTGTCGTCACGAATTTTATCGAAGAATTTGAAGCTTAAAATATATAAAACGATAATCGTTCCTGTTGTTCTGTACGGTTGCGAAACATGGTGGCTTAGTCTGAGGGAAGAACATAGACTGAAAGTATTTGAGAACAAGATCCTGAGAAGAATATTCGGACCCAAGAGGAACGGGAATGGGGGAATGGCAGAAACTTCATAACGAGGAACTACATAATTTATATGGTTTACCCAACATTGTTAGGGTCGTCAAGTCTAGGAGGCTTAGATGGGCAGGCCATGTAGGTAGAATGGAAGAAAGTTGAAACGCTTTCAAAGTCTTGACTGGAAGATCCATCAGAAAATGACTATTAGGGAGACCTAGGCTCAGATGGGAGGACAATATTAAGGCGAATCTCGCTGAGATAGGAATGCAAAGAAGAAACTGGATCCAATTGGCTAAGGATAAAAGTCAGTCTAGTGCTTTTGTGATCGCGGCATTGAACCTCCGGGTTCCATAGGCCATAGATTTAGTTAGTTTTAGTTTAGTATAATAAAACCTGTTTAATAGAGATTTGTAGCAGAAAACTAGGACAGGTAATATATATATATATATATATATATGTAATTATCTGATTTTGTGGAATAAGTAAGAAGTAATCAAAATGACGAACTAATTTCACATTTTAGGTTGGGAAAGATTTTCTCTCTCTTCCTAAGGCACCTAATACCGTGCAACATGAAGATTGAAATATAAAGTATAACAAAATGTTTTAAATATTGCGTCTACTTCAAATCTTTACATTTTCAATCCTAAATATGCTGAATATGCCTTAAAGCGAGAATGGAATTCTAATAGATTTTATTCAATAAAGAGAGGAGCATATGATAGGGCTTTTGGTATATAACTAAGTTATTAATCGAAAAGCAAACTAAAGAAAAGCCATTATTTTATTCTAATTGTATGAAACAAGTTGTATGAAACAAGTTACTTAGAAGTATCAATATCAACGTACGTTTTTGTTGATGTTCTGACCAGGAGATACTCAGTTACTAATTTAGTGCAAGGCCGACTAACCTGCATTGAAGAAAAATGATATTACTTAATATTGTAAGAAAAAGGATAATTATAAATATAGATTAAATAAGATATATATGCTATACGGAGAGAGTAAATGGAATCAATATAAATAGAAAAGGAAAATAACATTTATTTAAAATAATGAAGTATATTAAATAAGGGAAGAAAGCCGTGTATATTTAAAATTTATCCAATGAGATCTTCAATCGACACGTCGTGGGAAATTTGCAGAGAAACCTGAAATAAAGAAGAAACGTAAAAGCATAATAAATAAGTACATAAAATAATGAATTTTTGATACTAAATGACTGAATTAAAATGCTACCTGACAGATAATGCTATTATATTTCTTGTCCAATAAAATAATATAAAAGTACTTACGTAAATAATCAAAAAGGAGAAATAATCGAAAGTTAATCAATTATAATCAACAGTCCATGTAAATTGCCGTAACAATTTTGTAAATTATATCAAACTTTTTGTTGTTGATTATAAAGTGATTATAATATTCAACTATAAGTACATTTCAAAACTTTTTCTTGCATTTGATACAGTTCAAAATAAAATTATATCATAATTGATTCTCACCTTAAGCTAATTCTTATATATTCCTCATGTGCTACCTCTTCTCTCACGAACAATCTCGCTTCCTTCTTATATACATTTTGCCAAGCCATTATGCGCGAAGATACGACCGTTGTCACGAGCCAAACCTTTGCTCAGTTCTCGTAAGGAAACTTTAGATGTCTCCTCGCAGGACTGTGCCCATAACTGCAGAAATAATCAAGCTGTAAGAACCTGTCAGCTGTGTAGCTACCACTGTATATCAAAGGAGATTGGATCCAATGTAACATCTAAAGACCTATATCTGCATATACGCACGTCAGCAGTTAAGAGTTGCGAAAAAGTTTGCATACAAATGTTATTCTAAATTACAACACTGCAATATAGTAGAGCAAATGGCGTTACAAACCGTTTACACCTAATCATTCTACTTTCTACTAAAATGCCGTCTTCATTTTGTAGGCTCTTCTTCGCTATCTAGATGTATATTGAATAATGTAGACGAGAAAGAGCATATTCTCGGACTTCCTTCCCATTGCACTCTCCTTCTGCCATTTCTTCTCAATTCTAACACTTACTTCTTGGTTCATAAATTGATTCCTTACGAGTCTTCGAACTTTCATTTCCAACCATAGCTTCTTCCTTAGAACTTCCAACAACAATTCTCAATTCACATGTTTAAAAGCCTTTTCTAGAACAGTAAATACCGCAAACCTCTCTCCTTTTTCTATAAACCTTTCCCCGAGCACTCTTATTAATACAATGGCATCTCTTGTGCTCTTACGTCTCCTTAAACCGAAATGTTCTTCCTCAACTTCTTCATTTGTTCTTCCATACTATATTCTGTTCTTAATTCGAAGCTAAATGTTTGCTGCATGAGATATGAGATTAATAGTTCTATACTCTTCACATCTGTTTGGGTTCGATATCTTAGCCGTCGTTATCATGATCATCTGGAGGGAAGTCTTTTGGCTTTTGTCCAGTTTTTTATATTTCATTATATAGTCGGTACAATTCTAATTTGCCCCTGTCTCCCATTTTCTTAATGTTGTATTTTAACGGCAAAACAAATTTCCTAAGATTGCAGGTAAATTAAAATTAGAAAGCTATTAATATTAAATTATTCTTACCGATTCTTTCCAATTATATTATTTTGAAAGACTCAATATAAGAGACATATTATTATTAAAATAATCACTACTTACCACTCAAGGAAATAAATAAATGTTATGAAACATGTCAAAGATGAAAACAAAGATGCACATACACAAGTTCAATAAAACAATTATTATTTCAAGTTTAATGTTACACGAGTTAAAGAATTCTGTTGAATATAATGCATTTTTATAGTTGCTATGGAAATATTTATAAGGAAATTGAATAGTACTGAGAATGTAAATGTACATTCATTATTGAATTTCAGTTATTGTAGACCATTTGAATAACTTTCAGTCTTATGAAACACGACTTTCATTTTTGAACTACGCATTTTGTGGTTTGAAAAGTATTGACTTTTTTATAACTTCAACACAATTTGATAAAACTAGTATGACTACTACGTTAATAATAATATTAATAGATTTTTTATTTAGTGAGAATACATAAAATGTGTGCCTTCCCAGTAAAATTACATTCACGAGCTAATAGAAATATTTTTAGGAGTATGTTTCCAATTACATTTAGCGCTTATATTTTTTATTGATTTGTTTACATAATCAAATCGTCGAAGTATTTAAAATAATTTGAGAGAATTTAGTTTTGGAAATTTACTCATTTTTTAATTTAAGCAAACCCTTTTACTTACGATTCATTTAACGAAACGAGATTTATTTTACGTGGACTGCAATCTCATGAATTATATTCAGGAATCAAACCTGAATCTTCCGCAACAAAGTAAGCTTCCTAAATTCTATGATCCTTATTTCGTATATTTGTATTTAGTATATGGATTGAAGTATCGATTGTTCGTTCCACATACAGTTATATTATATTTAATTTTGTGATACAATATCCACTTTGTTGAAATCTCTACATGTATTTACCTTTTTCGTCTTTTTAAGAAAAGCAACAAACAATTAGAGAAGATTGCAAATGTTATCCAGCCTGTGATGACGAGAACTTCCAAATAAGGCAATATGGATCCTTCAAGTAAGTTAATATTTGCTGTACTTCTTCTTCTTTGAATAAATAAAATAAAGTTTTATACATTTTTCGTAATTGAAGTAATGATACACTACTTTGTGTTATATATACAATACAATGACAGTTTCGTTCGAAGAGAATATATTTACGTCAAACTTTAAATAGAAGTGAAAATAGAAATCACTTCCTAGACAAAACTAAGGAGACTAATGTAATAAAATTATTAATTTATGTATATAGTACCATTTACAGTTGTAGATTTATGACTATATGGTTATTTGTTTCATAATTTAGAAACAGTCCATGTGCAATATGATCAGTATCCTGCCACATTAAACTATAATAGTTAGTGTGGGACAAATCATAGGAAAGTTCAACAGAAGGTACATATTTAAAAATAGATAGGCAATAATATCATTTAGACAAGAAACACATCCTTTGGAACAGTTTTGATAACTTTTAATTTGTCGGATGTTGAAGACATTTAAACGGCATGATTTAAAATGAAAATTCACAAAGTTTACTTTATCTTTCGTGGTTCTGTGGGAAGCATTAAAAGGTTGGTATTAAATGCAAAGTCAGACGGAAAAAAAGTATGTGTGCTCATTGGTATAATCAGAGCGCATAATTGAGTTGTGTTCAAGCAAGAGAAAAATTAAAATAACAATATATTGTATGAAACTGGTATTCATCTGACAGTGAAGAGAATGCAAGCTATGTTCAAAATAGTACCGACGAAACGTTGAATTATATCTACTACGGCAATCATCAAACCAGAAGACAGCTTGCGTGATTTCTCATGATTGTTAGTGCAAAAAACAAAAAGAACGTGCTTAGAAATAACTTCAAAAGCACGAGTACTGCAACATTTGACGTAAGAAGTGCAGATTCATTTTATTTCTTTTTCAATCAAGATTTTGGATTGCATTTTAGGATAATGATGTACGATTCTGATGTACTGCGCACAATAATTAGAGATAACTAGTGGATATAATGTGAGAAAATTCTCAATTTGAGAATAGAAATTTTCAATATAAATACTAGTTTAATAATAGAGTAGCAAGATACTAGGAAGCAATAGATTACTACTATTAATATGACCTTTTGATTACACTATAATCGTAACGGAACAATACGTTCGGAATAAAAGGTGAAGTAGTAAATTGCTAGAAGGGAATTTGTAGCTCCAACTCAAAAAGAGTTCTTAATATATACGGTTGCAATATTAATTCACTGCCGTAAGTCAAACTAGACAAGAGGTCCATGCTAACAATAGGGAGAAATGACGAAACTCAGCCTGTCTTAAACAGAATCGGCTCAACATTTGCTCTTTGAGGTACAGCTTTCCCTATGAAGTGCACGACCACTGGATATTATCACAGCGTATAGTAAAATATGATGATCATTAGAGGTATCATATATAGTGTGTGTAACGAGTATACTGTATTACATTGGCCGCTTGCAACGTCATCTGACTTTCTCATTTTACCTGAGATTTTCTTCTCAAAGCTAGCCCTTATAACAATTATTTGACATTTAGAAACAAGATACAATGAGGAATAAAATTTAGAAATCATGAGTACATTCTTGGAAAATAATTCTATTAAGTCCCTGGTCACTATGTTTCTGTTGTTTCCAAGGAGAACTCTAATATTTTCCAGAAACAAATTTGGGAAAGAATTGACTTAAAATTTGTACGAATGAGATCGAAATCTGTTACTCAGCAAATAATACAGTACAATGTATTATAAATGCAAAAATCATGCTCCTGAATTCTTTGAATGATATTTACAATTGACACATTAATTGATTCGATGAGTTCAAAAGCCAGTCATTCGTCATCAGAAATTAGATTCGATGGAGATGACTGATTTCAAACTGGACGATTCAATTAGTTTGGCAATAAAAATCAAGTGAAATAAATGCTTAAATGTGCTACGCAACGCTTACACAAGAGTATGTCAGAATTATTTATTTTCAGATATAGCAATCAACAATCACCGTTTTTCCAGGCAGAAACAATGCTGCCCAATATTTTTACTTTCGGCGGTAAAGCATGTCGCTCACATCACTTTGTATTACCCACATTGAAGGAACCTGCTAATACTGGCGGTATTACACTCGAGTTTTTGGAGTAACATTGTTACATTGTGCAGATCGCAGATAATATCTCGATGTACTTGGTATAACTTTCCTGTGCAGCGCATGTTCAATAGTTTATTCTTGTATTATAATTTCACCTAATGCTTTCAGTAAGTCATTGTGCTATATTTTACGCTGTTGTATGTTGAGACAAAACCTGTCTGAGAAGAAAGGAAATAGTTTGCGGTTAATTGGAAGACAATATCATCTATAACAATATGTAACCTTCCTTCCATGTACTTGAGACATTTATTCAGTTTCAATCAAATAATAATTAACAATTTACAAAAGCGCACGGTTTAATACCAGTAAAATTCTCTCGTTTTGGGAAAATTCACGAATACCCAGAAAGTGAAAGGTTTATATAACAGGTAGCAAAAACTAAGGAAAAAATTGTACACGAAGAACTAAAATTAAAAAAAGAAAAATGTGTTTGTGGACACTCTCGGTGCTCTTTCCGATGTGACTTGTGCCAAAGATTATCAAATTATTATAAGACCAGAAGATCGCGAAATTTTACTGGCGCAGAGAGAGAAAGGCAGACGAGGAATGATGTCAGAAGTGAATATTAAATTGACAAGGTAAGAAGAAAGAAGAAAAGAAACGAATAAGAAACATGAGACCAGGAGAAGAAGTAAAATGAAAAGGCTTTCAGCAATACCTCAATAATCAATGATACTGAAGACAGTAGCAGTTTATATGGGATGTCGAAAATCGCGATGACCCAGAAGACTGTTCGTTATAAACAGCATAAGTTGTACCGACCAGCCAACACCATTACACCAGGACGTCTTTAGCAAAGGATCGTGTAAAATAAGCGAGAGAAAAGCTAATCATGTTCTAGCTTTTGCAGCGGAAGCTTTGGGCCATAGCTCACGAGAAATCTGTGTTAGAAGAGTGCGCATAAAAACTGCATGGAAATCGATAGTGGAATTTGTTCTTCTTTCTCACATCGTGGTCCACTTATACAGTGCAATTTGATGAGAAATTGTTACTTGCTCTCCCTTAAGAAACCAGTTAATCCCGAGCGATTCTCTTTTGTGATAGTGATGACCCGTAACTATTACAAGTACCTCCTATTCCAAATGAAATTGGTGCATGAGAGTCGGAAGTATTTTTAGATTACTGGAAGATTGAAACTCAGCCACACATCTGCATTTCACGTGATTTGACACAACAATATCTAACACGGAGTTATTAAATAAATCTTGTACCCTGGTGGAACACAAAATGTACAAGGATCTGAACAGAATCCTTTGCTGGCATTACATAACGGAACTAATTGTGGTGAGAGTTTTCGACGTGGTTTTCGCTTCTTCAATGGGTACACACATAGAACTATTTCAACATTTCTCTGAGGCATGTGATTCAATTGAGAAGCTGTACCGAGCGAAGCTGGAAGGAGAGAGTTCGACACCGGAATCCAGGACGAATTTCTCGTAGAGGCCCCACTAAAATATGAATTGATATATTTCTTCAAGCAGGAACTGATGCACTATCAACCCCGAGATGGTTACAGAGATTTTTTACAGCTTGCTCTCATATTTCTTGGCGAAATTCTTTCAGGACTTATCACATTCTACGTTCCTGGAGAATCCATCGTGCACGAAGAATGGCAAAATTGATTTATTGTCGGAAGATATATATTTTCTTGTCACAATTTAACCTTACACATAGTGAGCTACACACAGTGAGAATTCCATTTATTAAAAGCTTAGATGGAAAACTGACTATTTACGATGTTCACTACCAACCCCTCCATGTTGTAGAACAAAAGAGAAAGAAATTCTTCACTCCAAATAAATTCATTCTCAGTGAAAGTTGTTGTGTTGAATGTACTTCCGCAAACTTAAATACTAAAAAAAATATACATTCGTAAAACAAACATAACTAAAGGACGTTACTAAGCATGTGTTCTGAATTTCATACTATTTCATCGACCCGAATATATAGTCGGGTGATTCACCTTCAAAAAACATTCATTTATCGCATAACCGTTCAAATTTTATAGAAGTTCAGTGGAAATTGCCTTTAAAACTAAATTCAACCAACACTAAGATTGCTTTTTAAGTCTACTTGACTTACATGTAAAACGTGTTTGCAAACATACAAACGTATCCATTTTTGTCAACTCCAGTGAAGTCGTTCGGTTCTGGCATTTCATAGATTACATTACGCATTCCAATTCCAGTTCTCTTCGATTATTTACAAGAAAAGTCACTAGCAGAACAAACAAAGTGTTGCACTACCGTCACTTTGTACAAGTGACATTTGTAAAACAGGTTTCCTTGAACTGCTATAAAAATTGACATGGTTCCTAAATGTCTTTGAAATTTCCATTTTACTGACTGCTTTATAAAATTATGTACCCAGTAAGTTTTGGGCAATGTTTCTATACTTTGGTATTCGTTTCCCTTCAGGTGGCCCTAACTACTTCTTCCTTTCATCAGCAACAAAAGTTTTGGTTACATATGCATCAAGGACTTTCGAAGGGTTACTTAGCAACCCAAGGCTTATAACAACTGACACTCTCATATCGAACTTTTCTTACCAGCACAATTATTCTGTTTCTATACAATCTTTTGAACATGCTTTTTTAAATTTTAACGATATGCTACGGTGAATGTACATACCAATTTGTAAGATTCGCTGTTCAGAGGGCTTTGGAGTCGTAAACGCTAGGCATATGAAGAGGTTATTCGTTCTGAATAATATAACGTCAGCTTAATCTTAATATATTCGGTTCTAGAAACCAAAGAGTTTATTAGACTTGCTTGAGTATATTTATGAGATATAACAGTAGCTTAATTTTCATATATTTCTCATCGCGGCGATGAGATAAAGCTTAGAAGTTGAATCGAATATGAAATAATAAACCTTTAATTTTCATGACCTTCGCTCAAACTCTCAGCTATGGATACGACTGCTGCATTCACTGGCTGTAAATTGAAACCTGCATACAGAATGGTTAATGAACATACATCTCATACTCAAGTAAAAGTGTACCCTTATTTATCTAGGGGCATGTTGCGTGACGAAACATTAGACAGGGAAAATAAGAAAATATATTATAAAATATTAAAAATGCACACATTTTAGTTAAAATTTTTACTAATTTCGAATCGGATAGGGCTGCTTTCCTACGTATTTAGTAAACTTCAATAGTCTTGCTATATCCTTTTGATGTTCTTACCATTTATCTGTTTCTCGATTGCAAAATGTTTCTCCGCATTAGACATTTCCTTTGACCATATTGACTCTACGCTGATTCTACAATGAGGTTGTTGGTACGAGACTAAAATGAAGTGATGTTAGTTTTCATCTTGAGTACTCCAGATTTGCATTTCAACGACTGCAGAGAATTTACCACTTTTACCGCAAAGTATAAATAGAACTTACTGAAATTCTTACAAATTCAATGATTGCGGTCATATCTCAACCTGTCAATAATATCTTAATCTTGCAGAAAACCTACTGTTGAAGGAAACAATGCTGAAAAAACTTAACAATACACAACATTCCTATGAAATGTTGTTGTTGACATGTTTATAGCTCATACCCAAATTACTAAACTTTAGAAAACCTTATGTTTGTGCATTACCAAACAGTCTACAAATTTAATTGAATAGCATTTTGATGGAAGATTCTCTGAATGCAACCTGTGAAGATATTAAATTAATACTGATGAAACAACATATTGAAATAGCTCGTAGAAATATGAATACAGTTACTGAAACAACGTTTCACTCTACTTATACTCTCTGTCTTAGAAGACGATAGACCCTCTTCCATCAATATTTTACCAAATAATTAGCAAGAAAGGCGATATTATGAATCGTTAATACATTAAGAGTTCCCTCAGTATCTTTTCATACAGTGCATTCAACCTGGCTGTAACGATTTAACATTAGAATAACCAATGTAGTCACTCTGTGTTCATTTTAGTAATTTTTAAACATAATTTAGATTTCGTATGAAAATACGATAGCCCTTAGTGACAAATTTTAATTATTTTTACTTCCATATGTTTTGATAAAAATTCAGAAATATAACTAAATATTTTGGAGGTATTTTCCTGATTTATTTTAAATATAAAAATGAATCCCTTTGATTCACTTAATATTTACAATATTATTATGATCCGGAACTTATGGATGATGGAACTTGTGATGGAACTTAATTTTAGTTGATTTAATTTTCAAAAGGATAGAATTACTGTGTGTGTGCAAAGTGACATGCCATGGTAGCCATGGTAGTGCACTGCACTTGCTCATCGACTGGCAAACACTGGAATATGTTCCGAATTTCATAAGGGCTCAAGCTGACAGCAAACGCAAAGTAACTTTGCAAGAGCTCTGTATTTCAAAGGGATTTTGCCCTCGTAATATTTCAGTAAAATCTATTTCCGTAGTATTTCAGTACAAGGATTATGGACTGATATTTCTGGTGCACTGTTAGGTAAAGTGGCAATGTCCGGAGATCAGTCATGTAAAATTTTCAGTCACATACCTCTGACGAAAATTATGCAAATCCAGAGAGGTTTAACATGCTTGCGGTGTTCTCAACTGATTTGAACAGGTGTGATGAAAACTAAACTTCTCCTTACTTTTCTGCGGTTTCCGTGGTAATTACAATATACTGTAATAATTTTAACAGTGTACTCAATGGAACCCAATATGTTATGGTCGTCTTGAGCACAACGTATTCGCATTTGGCTATTTCAAACAAGAAAATGATAACTCAGGAACATACAGTCAGTATTATCCACCAAGTAATAAGGAATCGTTCGGTGCAAACGTTCAACAAAAGGCAATTGATTTCAGAACATTGTATACTTAGCAATTACAACACTTAATTCTTATATAAGAAAATAAAACCAACTCTGATAAGGCAAGAATTTATCAAGGCACTATCAACATAGGAGGTACAAGCAAATAAATTGTCTAAACTAACTGCTTAATAAATATGGTGAAAGCAGAGACTCTAGAGTGCCTTCAAATACTGCCGGACAAAAGTAATTGTCAAAAAATCACTTCTCGTCTTCACACTATGTAAGAAATCTGTGTCCACAAACGGCATCTCAAAAGTTCAGAATTTGTGTGGGATCCCTGATGAGAAATAGATTTAGAAGCAAGTTAGAAATAATATCTTTTATACATATAGAGTGTTGGGCCATGACTTTGATTCAATGAGTGAGGAAATGAAATTTATAGTTTAACTTCTCACGATTATGCACCAAAGCTAAGAGAGACTGTAATTGAGATAATGGATGAAATGGTGAAATGAAGAAAGGGGAGGAACCCTGAGGAAACCTATTTACATGATGTTCGTTCACCTTCAATCTCACTTCGTGGTATCTAAAATCAGCATATTCGGCACTGGGGATATTCGGGACCAGAAATGAACGCTTCAGCACTGAGCCGTCGCAGCTCGTCAGTAAGTGAGATTTAGTTCGCGCTTATAATAGCATAATTATTTTGTAAGAGAGTTTCCGCACCTGAATGCAAGACAATTGTTTTTCGAAATGAGATTCTGTCTATTATTATTACTTGTTGATGCATGACTATCTTTAAAGTGCTTAATTTTATTAACTTCTAATTCAAATGTTACCATAAAGATTTATAATACTTAGAGTTGTTATTATGTTTACATATGATTAACAAAATGGCAGATTATTATGCCATACTTCTGTTAACCATTTATTTAATGAATTTCCAAATAAAAAATCTAAGCTATAATGTATCCCTAAGTGGTATGAAATATAATGATTGTAAGAACTTGTATATATTTACTAAAAGCTTTCAAGGAAGAATTCACATGGGATCAACGAATGATCGAGGGAGCCAAAGTGATCCTTCAGACATTATTTATTCCCCGGTCATTCTGGTGTTAAACTGCTAGTATAGTCTCAACTAATAGAGTGAAAAATACGAATGTATCCATCACATCAATTTGATTAATGATTTTCTAATACTAATTCACTAATATCAAAATCTATTTCAAATAAAGTACCGATTCAACTACTATTTTCATTTAAGTTTAGATATCCAAGACCCACACAGATAACTGTCCTTAAGTATTCTTATTTTCAATTACTATAAATCTCTATTTTCAATTAACAACATTATATGTATCACATTTAAATTAGGCACCGAGATCTTGTTTGTTTGTAACCAGGTACCTCAACCGGAACGGAAATAACGTTTTCTGCACTAGCGTATTTTAATTTTTTCTCGCCCTGGAATTTTTTGCGCTCTAGCGTGCCTAAGCGGAAAAACGACCCTGTTTGTACTTTGTCATACTGTGATTTCACATTGTGAACCGTTTCCTTTCTTATCTTAGAGGTAATTGGTCTGCACCACCTTGTCGATGATGGAGTTATGTTCTTCCAAAATATTGTTGTGTTCTTACAATTAGATTGACACACTAACAATGACACAAAGGTACATAAAAGTACATTGGAATCCAAGTATTAGGAATTATTCTCGAAAGTTTGTTTATATATGCTGTGACCACCGCTACCATCTAGGCCCCATTATTAATAGATGTCGACAATATCACAGTCCTCCGAAATATTATGCAGTATCGCATCACTCTGTACTTGTACCAAACGCAGTGTAGTATGATTGAGCAGGTCTTGCAGTGGTACCACAGTCTCGTTTTCAGTTATCGTAATATTTGCAGAATAACACTTCTTTGTCTGTATACATGATATGAGGGATAAATATCTGCTCCTCTTTCTTTCGCTCCAAGTCTCATCTTTTCATATTCTTTCTTTGTCAAGCTAAGATTCACTAGAAGGCCTAAAGCTTCGTCAGGGTTGTACGATCGTATAGTAGCAGATCGTTTTCATATCTTTCAGTCTCTTAGACAAAGACTGGATCGCTAATTTCACAACTTCGGCTGCAATACTCTTGTCAGATTTCACCAAACTTGATTCTGCAGCAAAGCACAGCTTTTCGGAAGTGGTATTCGTTACAATTTCCTTCATATATCTTTCCTTACTTCGTTGCGAACTCTCTTCGAACACCTTTCTTGGTCTTCCTCTTCTCATTTGCACCGAAAGCCGTGTTGTTGTTGAGGGACGCTGTGATGGTCGTAACACCGCCGGAAGTGTTACGTCTTGATCAGGCCACTCCATATACTTATTTCTAAACCACTCGTATATGTAATTACATGCCCGCCAGTTTGCCAAAAGTTTTGACACAAATATTTTACAGTTTTCAGTTTATTTTTTCCACGTTGTTCAGCAAGTTCACTGATACCACACTTCTTCAGTGTATACTTTAATAATTGTTCATTACATTTTAATGAAGACATATTGTAAAAATGCTCTTTAAATAATATGCTTTAAAAATATGGCAGAATACAGTCTTCGTTTCATGAATATTTATTAACACAGGAAATGTCAGCGTGAGGTTTTTTACACTAGAAATAACCCAAAAAATATATGAGCAGTACTGATACAACAAGCACACACACTTCTGTATTATGCGAACACAGCAGTTTTTTTAATAGAGAGCAACACTAACAAAAAACAATTGAGATGCGAAACGCACTTATGCAGTGTTTTATTTCCAACACTTCCTTCCAAACACTGCATTTATAAACATTTAATGTAATGAACACCAATATTTGCACGCAACTTGTTAAATCGCACACGTTCAAGAGGTTTTGTAAGAATATCAGCTAACTGAGCGTTCCCACTAATGTGTTCGACTTGAGTACCATTGTTTAAAACTCGTTCACGTACATAAAAATGCCGGACTTCAATATGCTTTGATCGTTTGTGATATTCAGGATTTTTCGACAACTTCACAGAACTTGCATTGTCCACATAGAGTGTAGGCGAAGATTTCAAATTTTAAAACTGCGACAGTTCTCTTAAAAGTCTCTTCAACCACACCAGCTCCTAAGCCGCTTCACTAGCAGCAATTATTTCTGCTCCTGTAGTAGAGAGCGGAACTACCTTCTGAAGCTGACCTGTTCAAGTTACGGCTCCACTAGCAAATGTAGCAATAACACCCGTAGTTGAACGTCTTGTGTTTTTATCACCAGCAAAATCGGCATCACTGAAAACTTTCAGTTTCGCGGGTTCTTTCTTGTACTTAATACCGAAACCTGTACCTTTCAAATATCTGAAAATTCGTTTTACATTGCCCCAATCACATCCCGATTGCTTGTTTATTTTTCGTGCGACCTTACAAACAGCAAATGCAATGTCGGGACGAGTTGCCATTGACAAGTAAATCAGACAACCTACCGCTTCACGGTAAGGAACCTTTTCTGTAAAATCTTCAGAGTTGTTACCTTCCTCCCGACCAACTGGTGTTGAAACAGGATTACAGTCAGACATTCCAAACTGTGCCAAAATTTGGTTGGTATATGTTTCTTGACTTGCAATGATTGATCCGTCATCCGCACATTTTATTTCCATTCCCAGAAAATTCTCCAAGGATCCAATCGAGATTCTGAACTCAAGTTGTAACTCATTGATGAAACCGTCAATATCCTTGTTACTTCCTATTACAAGTCCGTCATCAACGTAAAGCGCAACATACAACTCACATCCATCTTGTTTCCGGTAAAAAGTACGCGGATCAGCTGAACTATTCTCAAAACCGGCGTCCGTCATGAATTTAATTAACCGTTTATTCCAGCAGCGTGGGGTTTGTTTTAACCCATACAGGCTTCTTTTTAAGTGACATACACGACCACTACCATCATCAAAACCTTCCGGTTGCTCCAAATACACATCTTCTTCAAGAGTACCATTCAGAAATCCAGCTTTTACATCGAACTGTTTTAATTTCATTTGTCTTGTTGCGGCCAATGGTAACAACATTCTGATTGTGCCATAGCGAACAACGGGACTAAAGGTTTCACCGTAATCTATTCCTTCCTTCTGCACGAAGCCTTTCGCTAGTAACCTAACTTTGAACCGAATTGTACCGTCGTTTGACGTTTTCCGACGGAAAACCCAACGGTTTTTCAACACTTGTACACCAGATGGACGATCAACCAAGTCCCAAGTTTCATTTTCTTGCAGTGATTCTAATTCCTCACGCATAGCTTCCATCCACTTTTGTTTGCCACTAGATTGAATGGCATCACAATACGATTGTGGATCTGAACAATATTTAGTTTGAAAATAAGCCATGCACACAAGTTCGTCATTTTCTAACACAAACTCGCCACTTTCCAACCACTTCGGTTTTCTGTTCTCTCGCTGACTTCTACGCCGTTCATTGTCTTCATTGTTCTATGCTGGTAAGCCTTCTCTTCCTTCGAAAGTGGATGCAGGATTGTTTGCTTCTCGTCCTACTTCATTATCTTCATCAACATTTGTTTTCAGACCTCTCTTTTCCACATTCTCCGTTACTGTAATATCGATGCTCTTCTTGCATTGATCGCTATCAGCTTCGATTGTTCCTCCTAGTACTAGGTCATCATTGCGCAGGTTACACACAACCTCGGATTTAAATTTCACGTCATGACTGAGAACTACTTTCTTTTGTGACGGTACCCAAATACGATAACCATCCTTGTCATTGACATAGCCAAATACATAACCCGAAATACTTTTATTATCAAACTTAGAACGAAAGGTTTTTGGTACATGAACACAACACTGTATTCCAAAAATTCGCAAATTGTTAAGCTTGCCAACTTCTCTTCCGTACCACAACTCGTACGGTGCCTTACCATCAATGAATGATTTACCGGTACAATTTAAAATGTACACTGCAGTATTACAAGCTTCAGCCCACAGTGCTTTCGGTAGATTCGTAGGATTAAGCATAGAACGAGCTGCTTCGACAACTGTACGGTTCTCCGGTTCAGCAGCTCCATTTTATTCAGGCGTATAAAGTGGAGTAATCTGACACTCAATACCACGACTTGCCAATAATTCTGCAACCTTTTTGTTGTCAAACGCTTTTCCCCCATCACACCTGAAATATTTTACATGACCTTTTGTACGTGCTTCGTTTAAAAAAAAATCAAGAACATCAGAAACTTTGTTTTTATGCTTTAGAAGTCATGTTTAAAACAAACATAATACCGTGCTCCCCCCATAGATGTAACGTTCATTGGTCCATTAACATCTGCATGAATAATTTCACCAACCTTCTAGGCTCTCTAGACTCTTGGTTTAAATGGCAACCGATGCATTTTACCTAAAGCACACCCATCGCAAAATTGTTCACTGCCCTCATCCACATCAGTGTTCATTTGTTTTAATACCTGTTTCACATGTCTTTTATTTTTGTGAGCAAAACGATCATGATACACCTGTAGTGTGTCACTAGGGGTAACAAAATGCACTTCAACAGTTTGTTCTGGCTTTACAACACGCATATTTAAAAAATACAGTCCGTTTCCAACACATCCATTCATCACAGTATTGCCAGTGTTTACATCACGGATAGTAACACCTTCACTGTCCATTGTCGTACTATACCCATTTTGTGCAGCTGCTTTCACAGAAAATAAATGCGCACTAGCATCAGGAACATACAACACACAAGTCATTTCAGCATCATACCACACATCATCATTAACTATTTGAATCTTGAGTGTCCCTTTTCCATAAGCCTTCATAACAACATTTTGTTTTCCCAACGAAATTATTTCAGGAACAGAAAAGTTTGTGTATGACGAAAAATATGGTTTATTAGATGTCAGATGTTTTGATGCACCGCTGTCACAAACCCACTTATCTGCACTGACGTAATTTGTCTCTGACGCACCCATAGCACATAGGAAAGCAACGTTACTAGGTAAAGTTTTCTTCTGTGGACATTCTGCTGCCCACTGCCCTAGCTCCTTGCACTTTTTACAGGGGAACTTCTTCTTTGCACGACTGAGGTCACTTTTACCGGTTTTCTTCGAGTTGTCCTTCTTAGAGTTTGAGAACTTAGTTTTACTGCGTTCACTGCTCACAAAAAAAGCTTTGCAGTCGGTTACAGTTTGGTCACTCTGCATCTCACGTAACTCGATCGCACACAACTTTTGAATCAGCAAATTAAGTTTTTGTTCATCAGCTGGAATAGTGTCCCACAAATCTTTAAAATTGTCATATTCCTTACCCAACGAGGATAAGATCCGACCGTTTAGCATGCGTTCTGATAACATATTCTCACCGTGTTTTTTTCAGTTCTTCATTCAAATCACAAAACGTTTTTGCAGTTTTGCCACATGCAAGCTGATATCTTCTTTGTCATCCCGCCGAACGCGAAAAAATGGCTCAATCAGCATATTTAACCTTTGTGTACTACTGCGCTCGAAACGGGCACACAATTTGTCCTATAGTTCTTTTGAATGATTGCATGTTAACACGAGCTCCGCGACAGGTTTACTTAACGCACTCGCGATAATGCTTGCTGCCCTTGCATCGTCCTTCTGCCACTCGGTGAACGCCAGCTTTTATGCTTGAGTTGCATCATTTGTTAATTCTATACATTTCCTTGTCCCATCAACAATGGATTCTAGTCCGTGTGCACGTAACACCTTATTCATCTGCCATTTCCACTTAGCCCAATCATAATGTCCTTCAAGTTTGTCCAAAGTTACTTTAAATTCACTCGAAGAAGCCATTTTTCACGTTACGAAAAGCACAAAGATGTTAACAGTTAACTATGCGCAATGTACTTCGTGGCTTGGGCTCATAACCTCTTTAAAAATATGCCAGAATACAGTCTTTGTTACATGAATATTTATTAACACAGGAAACCTCAACGTGAGGTATTTTACGCTTGACAGTCCCTCTTACTGCTAATTTTAAAAATATTTTCAGTTTTCTGTGGTAACTGTTGATCACTATTGATACACAGCCAAGCGAAACAACAGGAATTGAAACACGTTACCAAATGTCTTCCACCTTTTCTGCTACCTGCGTGGAAACCAAATTCTCTGCTGGTTCTTTACTTCCGCCCCCTTCAGCTGCTGACGCGTAAATAAATAGCATACCATAACGTCTTCGTAAGTTCGAAGCGTTCTCTAGTCGCGACTTTTGGCACTACGAAATATCTCTTGTGCCCTTACATATTCTACCTGGTTGATTTTGCCATCTTTATTCTTTTTAGCACAAAACAAAAACACCAGATGTTAGGCTATAATGCAGTGGTAGATAATAAATCCATCAGTAACTACAAAAGCGCAAAACTAATCAAATCACTAACGTAGCAACACGGACACTAACCAGACACGTGCCCCGAGCACAGATACAACACACTAATAACAATCGTCAAACTGCCAAACAGTTGCACAAGACTTTAGCATCTGCACGAGCGCGCGCCCTGATTTCGTTCTGTACCCTCTTATCTCCACCCACCAAACTATTATACTAATGACTTAGTACTGCCAACAAGTTTATTATACCAGAAAAAGACTGTTACTAAATAGAAAAAAAAAACTTGTTTATGGCAAAGTAGCAAATTGCTTATAGTTGATCACTTTTCGTCTAATTATTCCGAAATTTCAGGGCCATTGCGCCCCGGCTAAAAATAATTTTAGTGAATTAAAAGTTATTGTTGTTATCTGCTGATACAGGATGCATCTTTTGCACCCTATCCACACTAAAATTTACAGTCTGCTTCCAGCGAAGATCTGCCAAATAGTTACATAGTAAATGGAAATTGATTTACAAAATCGCAAACTTAAGGCCCCTTGCGCCCCGGCTAAAAATTATTTCAGAGAGCTGAAATTTTCTATGGGAAAGTATTATGATATGATGCAACTTTTGCCCCCTATCCAAATTCGCATTTCGAAAAAAAAAATTTTCGCTCCACTCTAATATATATATGGCAGTTTTATCATATATCTTAGTTAAAGTTTTAATTTTCAAGGTGAGATACTAATTGGGGCTTTCAATTTTACATTTATGTCTAAAGTCTTTTTCCTTATATCTCCATATCTTCTCCATGCTCATGCCACTCATCTTCGTCAACCTTAGAGATGCCAGAATTAGAAAGAATAACAAAATAATTAATTACTAATGATTATTATGACTTGAATGCCGTTCCTTAACTGACAAAAGCAGTCACATTTCTTCTGTCAGCGGTTTTCTACAACACGTGGAGATTATTTCTTCGCATGTACATATCGAGTAAACCTGTTATTCAAGTAGCAAGAATACATTAGATTACAGATTTTGTTCTTTCCTATCAAGTTTAAGTCTGGCTAAAAATTGTGGCCCAATACTGCTCCACATATCGATTGTATACCTCTTTTATGATAATGTCATGTAATGTCACGTTCCGCGCGTTACCCAGGTCACTTCTATCCAGCATTAATATAATTTAGCGAAAAAGGATTTCTCCATGTTGAGACTATAAGCCTGTTGTACGCTGGTGATGTTGAAACCAGACAATGACGATTGCGTTGCATTTCTTATCATTTTTCACCAATAGCATTCCTTTTGTTTTCATTACACTCACCAATTGAGCTTCCTAGCTATTTGAGAACGTTATGTAAACCGTCTGGTGCGGTATTCGTGATCGGGATCACTATAAATCTTTCTGGTGTTTGTTGATAAATTTGAATACGTTGTAAATGGTATCGACCGTTAAAAATACAACGTATACATAGACTGATTTGAGTAGTTTTAAACAGTTTAGACTATCGTCAGAAAACAATAAAATTTTCCAAACAATCACTTCTTAAATGGTATTGTAAAAATGAAGAAAAAGATCTTTTATTATTATTTATTTGTATACTTTAATGTTCTTAACCTGTATACACTATTTAATTTTAGTTGGCTTAACTATGTTCTATTGCATTAATTTTGTAAAATTATTTATTTTGCATTCAGTTGCTCCTAAGGACTAACCGTTAAACAAGGAGACCGAAGTTTTACAAATTGTGATTTACGGTCACCTTATGATACGTCGTTCATTATCGAAGTACCCGTGGCTATTACTCAAAAGTGCAAAACTGGATATTTAAAATTGATACGTATGTTCATTCAAGAGTAGAGGGGAAAGAAAATTAATGCATTTGTTTTATGCATATGAGTGCATATTTCTGTAATTCATCAATCTCTTCTAATCCAATTTTCTAATCGTCTCATGATAAATTGTTACGTATCTTATGTAACTGAAGCTACCTCTTACAGAATATTTTCAATTGGTCAACAAATTAAATCTTACACACGGTCAGAATAAATAGTTTCAATTGGATTGGACTTCAGAATGTAGTGAAACACTTCATTTTATAGTTTTGTTTTGAATGTCAGAAATATGACAAATGTATTAGTAAAACAATCATAAAATATTCTCAGCAAAATCTTGACTGATTAAAATATAAAAGAGACTGTCCAATAATGTCCTTATTAAAAAATAAGGTTGACACAACATACATATCAATACGACAACACAGTTATTCGTATTAAAATAAAGTAATTATTTGGGGTCTTTTCCTCAAATCAGCAGTTCAGAAAAATAATTTAAAAACTTAAGCAGTAATGTTATCACTTTTAGGCAACCATTATGTGCCATTCCTTCTCATTCCTGTTGGCAAGAATTATGATTCTTAGTCAGATAATTTTCTAACTCTTACGTATTTATGATGTCTTAATCTGACACAGTTATTATTTTGTTACAGGTATGACATAAATGCAGTTGGATTTACAATGCTTGCATTCCCGAAAGTCAGATTCATGCGTGACGTTGTATTTGGTGACTTGGAAATGATGGGTAATTAAATGTTATCTTCCTTAGCACTTATTGTATTTCGTCAAGTTAGAACATAATTGGAACTTTTAATGCAATTAGTGAAAAGGTAATAGGCTGTGGGGTAGCAAGGAAGCCTGAATGTAATTGTATAGAACTAGGAATCCTAATGGGACTCCTGGAACTCAGAAGACAGACTTTTGTTTAAAAGAATCCAACAAAATGTTATCAACCACCTGTTCTTTTTTAGATTTTGTTAAATGGGTTACATAGACATTTTTACATATTGATATAAAAATAGTTCGCCAGTTGCTCAGAAAAAAACAATAGTTGATCCAAGGATCCCTCTTTGAATTATTTGAAATCATTTCATTTAAATATAATAACAAATGTAAATGAAGTATAAAGCTATTATTTAGTCAGAACATCAAATATTTTTTTCTCTATGTCCCATGTTTCGAGATTATAAAAACTATATATTTGACCGTAGTGGCTAATAGGTCAGTAGTTTCTTACTATTGGCAGCAGTTGATAACGTTTTTATGAGTCATGATAGCTAACAAAGAATAGTGCAGTTTTCCATAGAAAAATCAAGGAAATAGTATGTGTTTTATATACGAGACTATGTGAACTTAAGAGCTCCTCCGTGGCTAAGCGGTTAGCGTACGCGCCTTTGGCGTGGGAGGCTCGGGTTCGATTCCCGGCGGGAGCTCATGTGGTTTGGATTCCACGTTAATCAGTAGGTCCACGTCTCATATAGCCTTGCTGCTGAACGGGACGTTAAACTCAAAATCAACTCAACTCAACTCAATATGTGAACTTAAGTCATAAGAACATTTCAAATAAATCCTTTATCTTCAGAAACTTCCATGACAAGTAAGCCTTACATTTGGGTGAATCAGGTTGCTGACTGATACGCATATGAGAAAGTAGTACTAAATGTGGTCAGTATTTCAGTGAAGTTGTAGGTGCGAAACTCCAGGAGTTCAGGAGATACAGCTACCAGAACATCACATGGAAGTAAAGAATAGTTTTCATACAGTTGGAGGTAAAAGCTCTTTAATACCTCTTGTAACGACAAAAGGTGAATAACAAACATAAGGGTACATATTAGGACTAGGGAGAAGTCATATAGTAAGGGTATAACTGACGGCGGCCATCTTGAAATCCGCCATTTTGAATTAAGGTTAAGTTTTCAAAATTGGAATACGGTCATGTGATACATGATTTAAAGCGCAAATTTAATGAGATGAACAATGGTGACGTTAATTTTGATTTACGCGCAATTGGTAAAAAGTTACAGGGAAATTTAAATATTGTTGCAGCATATGTATTAGTTCTTTACCCCACCTTGTAAATTTTGTGTTAATGATAATAATTAAATAAAAAGCAGGTGGATAAATATTAGGTCTATGGTAATATACAGGGTGCGGCACGTAAAACCGGCCCGTAAAGTGCGGTACGGTTTTAACTTCAGTCCCCTTAAAACACGTCTGCAACTTCTCTCACTCGCATGAACCTGTTGACTCAATCTCCTGGTTGACTTTGGAGGACTTCTTGTAATTATCTCCTCCACCTGCATCTTTAATTCAGGTGTGCAGACAGATGGTCGTCTGTTCCCGGGAGCATTTTGAACCGATCTGTACGCCGCCATTTTTCAATCAATTCCTGAATGGTGCTTTTGCTGGCACAGAACGTCCTGGAAATTTCTCCCGAAACAAATTCTTTGTTTTCACAAAAGATCCAGTGAGAATGAACCCTTCAACAATGGCAACACGCTCGGGTATCGAATACGGCATTATCACACACTGACACTCACCCGGCTTAACACAACGAGGCCTTTTTCTCACCTGTTTTCGACAAGTTTCACTGGCTGCGGCTGCACGTGACTGCTGCAGGTCACGTAAGTCGACCCGACCTCGACACGCCATCTCTTGGTAGGAAGGTAGATTATTTAAGTGTTGCCAAAAACACAATATACCAGAATATTACGACGGGCCGGTTTTACGTGCCGCACCCTGTACCTAGATGCCTTGATGGCGGCCATGTTCAAATCCGCCATTTTGAATTTGACACAAGTTTAAACAAAACGCATAACATTGACACCTTATTAATAGCAAATTGTAGCATAAATCCAACGTTATAACCATTTTTGCTTTATCATTAACCAGCACAAAATTAAATGGGAATAGAGTAATGCAATTGATGACTTCGGGCTAGAAGTTAATCAGAAATACAATGGTGGCGTTACAATGTTAGTTGTTTGATGCTGTACTTGCACGCCAATTCGTTGTTTTTCTTGTATCCTGTTCACATCAATTTCTCGCTTGCTCTTGTCCCCACTGTACTATTGCTCATTTTGTCTGTGCCACGCACACACGACAACATCTTTCTTGTTTGTTGCTATGCTGTTTTCTTTGTGATAGGATAAGATTAATGGCTGTGTGTGTCAGGCAATGGTTTTATATTAATATCATTTGGTTTTTGTCTTGTTGTTGATATCCTTCACCTGTTTAACCCGTAAGTGCTCGCGTGGGGGTCTATTGCATTACTCTATTCCCATTTAATTTTGTGCTGGTTAATGATAAAGCAAAAAATATTATACCGTTGGATTTATGCTAAAATTTGCTATTAATAAGGTGTCAATGTTATGCGTTTTGTTTAAAACTTTTGTCTGATTCAACATGGCAGATTTGAACATGGCCGCCACCAAGGAAACTCTTACCATAGACCTAATATTTATCTACCTGCTTTTTATTTAATTATTATCATTAACACACAATTTACAAGGTGGGGTAAAGGACTAATACAAATGCTGCAACAATATTTAATTCCCCTGTAACTTTTTACTAATTGCGCATAAATCAAACTTAACGTCACCATTGTTCTTCTGATTAAGTTTGCGCCTTAAATCATGTATCACATGACCGTATTCCTATTTTAAAAACTTAACCTTAATTCAAAATGGCTTATTTCAAGATGGCCACCGTCAGGTATATCCTTACTATATGACTTCCCCCCAGTCCTAATATGTACCCATATATTTGTTATTCACCTTTTGTCGTTAGAAGAAGTCTTACAGAGCTTTTACCTCCAACTGTATGAAGACTATTCTGTACTTCCATGTGATGTTCTGGTAGCTGTATCTCCTAAACCCCTGGAGCTTCGCACCTACAACTTCGCTGAAATACTGACCACATTTAGTACTACTTTCTCATATGTATCTCAGTCAGCAACTCGATTCATCCAAACGTAAGGTTTACTTGTGAGTGTGTTCGACGAGCCCCACACTCGAATGACCTGTCACGTAAATTGGATTCCTAGGAATAATTGATTAACTTTATTTATGCAATTAATTAAATAAATAAGCAGATACCCGATATGTTTTCATTGGTTGCTGCGCATTTGTTAAATTTCCCCTACCTTCCTCAAACGATACAAAGTGTGAGGTCTGCTTGGATTTATACATCGCAAATATAAGAGACCATACATTTTCAGAAATTAAACTTAAGCTTCAATATTTTCATTATGGTACTTATGGTACTGACTATGAAATTCAATCGAGTTATTTGGTTAGCAATGTCACCTCCCTAACATATTTAACATTTTTAAGGTCCTCGTTTAGAGTTTACCCATAAGGCGCTCGGGTCCATTTGAACCCATTACGTATTTTCGTCTGCTTTTCATGTATGTTCTTAAATGTTGGGATAATAAACAAATTTTACTAATTTACTTGTTATAGTTAAAAGGTCTTCACTTTTGTACTAAAATCTTGCACATTGTACAAGAGCGTATGAATGAAATGTGCACATCACTTTTACGCCCTAGAACAAATTGTGAGTAGTTTTATACATACTCTTGCGCAGGTCGTTATGATATTGATTTATGGGATAAACTATCGTTTTTATTACGTTTGTAGTCCTATGCAGATATTCTAACAGAGTAGCCTTACGTAATTATCTGTTGAAAATATTTGGACTAGAACAAATGAAATAATTTCATGCAAAATCCGTTACACAAAATACTGATTCAAAATTTGTTTCGGAGCACAAATACGCACACACACGATTGCAATAAATCTGAAAGTGTATGTTCATAGCTAGTTGAAATATGATTATTTATAATGTAGATGGAAGGATTTTAAACATATCAGCGATAATATGGAGAAACACAGGTTATGGTACAACCACAGGGGCGCAACGGGCTAGTCAGACATCAATATTATGTCGATGAATATATGTGCAAATTATATATATTTTTAACGTCCCACGTGCTCATGTTTGCACGTATCCAACATGTGCTAATATTTCTAAATAACAAACACGTGCACCTTACTATGGAGTACTACAGCTGCAGACAACGCAGACGATAGCGACACAACTGTTCACGTGAAGACGAGAGAACAACAGCGTCACCGCATCACCTGGGGAGCATGTATAACAGAGAGGATTCCATGGACAGCAATCGGTTTTGAATTGCTCCAATTACCTTTCTATTTTTGCGTATAGCCTAGGAAGTCCCTCACTCAATTCCAAAGACTTAGCTTGTAATGGAGTTAACGGTTCCTTTTCTTCTTGGCTTGCAGTGGAACAGCGAGATATTCCTAATCACAACTTGACCTAGCTTGCAGTGGAGATTTCAAGTGTCTTTAACCCCTCTGTGTTTGTAGTGAAACAGCAAGTGTCCTACACCTCCTCATGTAGTTTGCTACTGAGGAATCCCTCCCGAGTCAGGTCGAGGGACATCTATTTCTATCTAATATTAGGGTAGTTACATTATTGTAGTACTTCTGTAAAATACTGTTTATAGAGGATTTTTTTAATAAAAAAAAGGTAGTGGGAAACGATTCCAGACTGTAATATGTTCTACCTACTCCTGTATAAGCAGAACATTACAGTATCCACCAACGACACTAATATTGCCCCTCTAAAAGGAAATTCATATTTTCCCCACTGCTTACATGGTGAAAGTGAAAGCAAGAGCACCGGAGTAGATTAGAACCTCACTGACCGAATATAGTGTACAAGTGAGTGACGAACGCAAGAATTTTACGATTCTTCACAATATTGGAAGATATTCCTTTAATTTTCCGTTTTGAAAAATTTCCCACCAAGGTCCAGAAATGATGAAAGAGTTTACCAAAGCAGCGCATAATAAGAAACAGGTTTATTTTAGTGTGCAATACTCCGTACAAAGTATAAGATCTACGTAGTAAATTGTATTGTCCAATGACCAAGAGGGACTTAAGTGTTAAAAAATATAGCTTTCTAATTTAAATGTCTACGGTCATCATATTAATAATATATGCAACCATTGCTAAATTAATAAGAGTCATGCAATGTGAAAAGATTAGGATTTCATACTTTATAAACTATGCAACATTGAAAACGAAAATGGGTCAGAATGGTCCTGAGTACCAAAAGAGGGTTTAAATAAACGCACTAGGCGTTGTATATTTTCGGAACTTTATAACTCATAAGAACATAACTATTTGCTAATAATTTTAATGTGAACAAATTATTTTTATATCAAAATTTTAGTGTAATTCAAACATTTAAAATATATTCATTAAAAAATATTACAAAGGTATGTCTTACGTAGAGTATAAATATCAGTGAGTGATAGTTAGCGGCACTGGAGAATTCAAATCCAATAAACAAGTTGGTTGAAATTTACACTATCTTTACAATTTAGAAACTAAATCGTTATCCGAGAGTCCTTTTTAATTATTCCACTACTTTTCTGTTGGTGAAGTTTTCTCTGGGTATGGCAGGAGACTATTTGTTCTTTGATGACACTATTCAAAACTATTCCGATGATAAGGACAACACTTACATGATTATCGTTTTGTAGTTTCGGGACACTATATATGTCTGCTGTACTTCTTGTACTCTTTCAGATTCTTTTGAGATAAAATTTTATTGTTTAAACTAGTATATCCCTTTGGGGATCCCATGGTACAATCTGTACCATACGGGGTGTTTCATGGTACATTGCATTATAACTCTCCTATTTGAGCTTTTTCGCCCGTTTTTTTTTTTTTTTTTGTTTTGTTTTGTTTTTCAAGTCCAGAGGTATTGTAGAAGACCTTACGTATGGTTTCACACCTTCCTGCCTCGAGACATAAGAGCTGATGACGTCATAATTCAAAAATATATATTTTCTTTTAATATTGCGGGGCCGGTCTATGTTCATTATTTTTTGGCGGGCTTATTTTTGCACGTAGAGGATTGAAATTGTGCACAAACATTCAGTCCACTGAGTAGTATTTACCAGATATTTTTCCAGATTTCTGCGTTCAAACAGGGGGGATTCAGAGAAGCAAAACATTGAGAAAAGGGATATTTTTACCAAAAATTCCCTTTCTTCGCATATTCCCGCCTTAGATACATGATGGAGACACGTGAGTCATTCCGTCTGATAGGCAATTCTATTCTGAAGAGAATGATGGGCGAAACATGACCCTAGGGTAATTAGGGATGTCTCAAGGAATTTTGATCAAAATATACTTCTGTATAGGGGAAATTTGAACATTATTTTTTGCGGGCTTATTTTCGCACCTAGAAGATTGAAATTATGCACAAACATTCAGTACACCGAGGAGTATTTACCAGATTTTTTCGCACTTCTGTGTTAAAACAGGGGTGTACAGAGGGGCTAAAAGTTGAAAAAGGGAAATGTTTACCAAAAAATCAATTTCACGGGGTTTTCCCGCCTTAGATAAATGATGGAGACAAGTGAATGGCACAGCCTGAAAGACAGTTCTATTCTGATGAGAATGATATGCAAACCATGATCCTAGGGTAATTAGGGATGTCTCAGGGAATGTTTAAAAATTTCCCTCTGTATACGGGAATATGGTACATTGTCGGTATATATTTTTTTGGCGGGCTTACTTTTGCACCTGGAAAATTGGAATTGTTCATAAACATTCTGCCTACCTAGTAGTATTTTTCCGATTTTTTCAGATCTCTGCGTTAAAACAGGGGGGTCCAGAGGGGCTAAAAGTTGAAAAAAAGGATATTTAGACCCAAAAATCCCTTTTTTTCGGGATTTTCCCCTTCGATACATGATGGAGACACGTGAGTCATACCGACTGAAAGGAAGTTCTAAGCTGAAGAGAATGATGGGCGAAACATGACCCTAGGGTAATTAGGGATGTGCCAGGAAATTTTTTACCTGAGATCATGGTGTTTTACGGTAATTTGGGGCATGTTGGGAATTCCTGATAAAATTTCTCCCGCCCTTAGTATTCAAGATAGAAACTTGACATACACACACATTCAGTACACCAAGTACTATTTATCAGATTTTTTTTAGATGGCTACGCTCACACAGGGCCGCTCCAGAGGGACCCAAAGTGCTAGAAAATAATTTCCCTCAGAAATTTTCCATTTGACATCATTTTCCCCGCTTCTGGTATATGGTATGAGCATGCAAGTGGTACCATTTGAAAGGCAGCTTCATTCCGAACCATGATCCTAGGATAAATAGTGACGATGCAGTAGCTGCTTGACTGAAAGTCTAATAAATAGCCCAAAAACCCCGGATCCCTTAAGGGATATATTTAGTAAGGAGTATTAAGCTAATGATTTGTCCTATCGTTTTATCAGTAGAACGATTTTGCATAGTTTGTGGTGAGCTGAGGCCCGAGGTTATTAAAGCCGTTTTTTCTATATCTTTATTTACATTTTAAATGTTTGTTTAAACCTGCTAATATTTTGTTTATACATGTAATGCTTTGCAAATTTGTCTCAGGCACAATTGAAGATTTCACTAAAGAGATACTTCTTCACACTTTTAAACAATGCTTTACATCGCTAACTTTGATTAAGTGATATCGTGTATTCTAGATTATTTTAATTTAATTTCTTACATTTTAAATGATAAAAATGCATGCACTAATAGAACTGAAATTTTTGTTAGATTTTCTATAATAAGCATCAATATTAGTCATTTCATTATAGGAAGTACTATTACGCCCACACGATGTTGATACTTCCAGCACCGAAAAGGGTTTGGTATGTTTTGTATAATTTGAGGTAATAAGAAAAGGGTAGGTAAACTCAGAGTAAGAATATTTCAATATGTTGGAAATAATTTGATGTGATTCCTTACCTGTGGTTCAAGCAACAACGCCGATATGTTCTCCAAAATAACTTGAATTGTGACGGAAATGCAGGTGTAATATTTAATATTGTCAGATAGGCAACTGGATGTCTTAACGTTTCACTTTAAGTGGTACAAACATTGTAGGTCTCTTAAAATTGCCATACTCTTTCCCAATTTCATTATCTCTCTCTCTCTCTCTCTCTCTCTCTCTCTCTCTCTCCTTTTTGTATATGCTCACGGAAAGCAAAGATAACCCTTACTCTCACAAGAATATTTCGGTATCTATCTAATTTAGTTCTTATTTTCTACGATATACTTATTCTTCTTGTACCATGAACTTCAGGCAAATACGCTAGAGACGAGAAATTTATAAATAGCAAATCAGCAACCAATAGGAATATCGGATAATCTGTAAATCAGCATAGACAGGACACTTTACGTATCGTTAGCGTCTGCTATCCCCAGTATTCAAATTACTGCTTAACACACATTCCTGGCACATGAAAGAAACCGTATTATAGGTCATTTAGTAGACTTTGAAAACCAACCTGTATGACATCGAGTTCTGCTCACATCTAAGTATTTTGGAACAAAAGTATTTTTGATGTTCTATGTATGGAGGAACATATTATTCGATTACACTATTCATCTCCCTAGGACAAATGAGAGAAAATCAGCGCACGATAGCAGTTACTTTTGTAGTGTTATCGATTAATTTCTTACTTAGAACTTTGATAAAATTACATCAAGCCAAACAAATAACTCCTTCATGCATTTCACAGACGGTATGCAGTAAATAGTCTCTAATAATCGTATTTGGTGTAAGTATTAGGTATAGGGCAAACAATGTGATATTCTGAAGCCGTTTCTATTAATATCAAGGCATCATTGGCGACTTTTTGAAACTATGATTTTTTTTCCAAATCATATCATAGATAAATTAATACTTCAAGCTCATTTCACTAGCTACCAATACTTCTGCTTTTTCTATTTTATTTGGCTTTTCTTGTTGGTCTCCTTCAGTTCAGTTTCTCTCTCCTTAGTTCCAATATTAATTTAATATATTAACGTCGGAGCTTCTGACAGTTCTAGAAAGGTCACACTATACTACCATCTTCCCTATACTCTTTTGTCGAATTAGGTTCTACCGAGTAGTTTTATATTTCGAATCATTTTATCTGCGGCATCTCTCGACTCTCACTTCGCTCCTATAAGTGTGATAGGCGTACTTATATAGTTCCTTCTTAGCCATACTTCCTTTTCCTGTTTTAAACACGTCGATCATTATTATTTTCTTCCCTAATTTTTGTAACACTTCCTCATTTATTTTTGTTCGTCTCAGCATATACTCTCCATCTAACTATGACTATAGTCAACAGAGCACGATAATTACATTATTTTATTTAATGTATATTTATATGAACCACATTAAAAAATGTTTGACAACTTTTATGGTGTATATCAACTTCTCATTTAACTGCCATCAATAATAATACGCAATATCCAATCATTTCAGTGTCGTTTGGAGGAATTGGCAGTTTGTTCTTCGGCGGAAGCTTAATAGGTTGTGTGGAACTGATTTATCTCTGTCTGTTGATACTTATTAAGTTGGTTTTGGGGAAACGAAAAGTAAAGAAATCCAAACTTTTCATCTCCAGAAACATCTCAGTTACTAACCTGCATTTGTTTAGAGAGAATGCAATTATGATTGACCAATTCAGAACCTATTCCCCAGGACCAAATATGGATCCAAGGTTAAGATATATTTATTTAATTCATTAATTGTTATTCAGAAGAATAGATGTAATTATTTATGGTAAAAAATTCTTCAACGAAATTGTACTGGAAGCTGCTGTACCTAGGGACATTTTTGTATTTTGTATTTTTTGACGTATCAAACACATTTTTATAACATGCAATATTTTCCTTAATAAGTACATGTTTTGCAAAGTGTGTAAAACAACGAACGGAAATCTTTCTTTAATAGCAGAGACAGAATTTCAATTTAAGTATAAGCATGTCAGTTGTCCCTAGGTACACCTTGTCTCAAAAAGGTTGAGCGCATTCTTTATTGGTGTTTTGAGGCAAAAATTTTCTAAGTCCAGCTTCGGGTATCTTCGGGAAAAAGTAAGCCAGGTTCGAACCTCCAAGCCAGCCTTTGCAATCGGGAAAAAGTTTGCAGATTTGTTTTTCTTCTTTTAAATATAATAAGACTTGTTACCAAGTGTTTAAAAAAGCAACATTGATTGAAATACTTAATGATACAATATTTCGAAACTTTTTTTTTTTAATGTCAGCACATGCTTGTTTGTCATTTAGCTCTCCATACGTAATGGAACATTAAATACGTTAAAGAATCTTTCCATATGTAAAAGAATGCTCAAAGTTAAGAAATAGAACATAATTATCGCCTGAGTACTAAAATAAAAGTCAAAGTAGAACAGAAACAGCGTTTGTAATGGATATGAATGTCATAATTATCTTGAGATCCGTTATACATCGCTAGAAGCATAGTTCTAGAAGTCCTTGCGTTAGCTCATTGGTAAGCTGTCGGATTTCTAATCTTAAGGTTGAGAGTTCGAATCCCGTCTAGGTTAGTCCTCTTTTTAAATTATATTTTCCGCAATGCATGAAAAATTATATAAAATAATTACATTAGAATACATAAGTTGTGTATATATAACATAATCATTGCAGAACATAGTAATTATTATGTTTAAAATATAACATCTGAGATAATTTTCACAGTAGGTCGGTATTATATATGAGGATGTAAATACAACTTAAGAAACTCGTTCAATAGCAATAAATAAGTTATGTAGTGTATTTATTTGCATCTATTTGTCATACAGATGTAACTTCTCAATATTCTCATTACAGCATGTCATTTACATTCGTGAAATACAATATATTCCTACGAATATAGAAAGTGTATAAACAGAGTATCCAAAGTCGTATCCTCCTTCAAGACACATAACTTTTCCCGATACCCTTAACGTCACGGGAAGAAACACAAACTCTCTTTAGAACGGAATGTCGTTACTTAGAGTCTCATTCGAATACGTTGAATATGCTTTTGTGTATTCATCTCTCTCTCTCTCTCTCTCTCTCTCTCTTTCGCTTTGTTTATGTATGTGTGTGTGTGTGTGTTGCGGAATATCCCAAGTTGAATACAACATTTGCCAAGTATATGAGCATCATTGTCATCGAATACCAGAAATTGAAAGTCGTGTTTCTTCAGGTTGGGTTTGCGTGTTCATGTTAGCTCACTGGTAGAGTACGGACTTGACAATAAAGAGGTCTTGAGTTCAAAGCCTACAGCTAATAATCATTCTTTTGTTAGTAGGATTGCACAGAAATCGGATACAAGGAGTGGTTTATTTCTAGAAATATTTTCAGAAGCGTTTAGGTAGCCCTGAAAAGGGCTGTTTTCGGTAGTTAAGGCGGGGACATTAATATTGTGTCCAAGACCCTTCTGAATTTATTACACGCTCCATTCTTCTGGGCGTGGAATCTATTACATGGGTGACAAATCTATCTCCTTCCCCTACCTCCAGCCATGCTTCGGAAACAAGATGCCACAGGTCATCCTGAGTTCTTGCTGGATCTGCCTCAGGCCAACTTTCCCTTAGAGTACGCTTCACTTCTGCCCACATATTTTCCATGAGATTGAGGTCTGCTCCACGAGCGGCCAGTCGATTAAATCAATCTCAGGATGCCCTGCGAACCATTCCTGAATCACACGGGAAGTATGTATTGGCGACTGGTATTGCTGGAACTGAATTACACCATCAGGCTGAAATACTCGTACAGATAGCACCATGATATTACTGATAATGTCTAAGTACTGAGCATTGTCCAGATGTCCTTCAATTCTATGAAGCTGTCCTGCTCCGCGACTGGAAATCCAACCCCAACATAAAATAGATACATGGCCACTGCGATTGCAAGCAGCCACATATCCATGGTCATATCGGGTGACTCTCGGACGATACACAAAACGGCGTCCCTCCTTTGATGTTGTGAATATGGATTCATCTGAGAAAACTACGTTTTCCCAATTGAGACCCACATTCGCCTGTGCAAACGCGAGACGGTAAATTTTGTGGTCGTCTGAGAGTTTTTCCTTCACGGCAGCAACACGGCTACGTAACCTAGCATGACGAAGCCTTCGCAGAGCTGTATGCTTTCTACCAGGAAAGAGAGAAACTTCCCTTAGCTGTCTAGACGTCCTTAGTGGGTCTAACCGGGCTTCGTTTACTAATCTCGCATCTTGGGCTTCGGTTGACACATGCGGACGACCAGGAGATCGTAAATTATCAGTCTGACCTGTAGCACCATATTTCCGAATCCATAGCCTTCCTGTAGAGGCCGGGTCACCTACTCGCCTGCTAGCTGCAGTTGCAGAATAACCTTCCAACTCCCATAAAGTAATTACTGCTGTACGTCTATCCATAGTTACCAATGTTCTGAGCTGTGAGAAGGAAGCAATAGGTAAAAGCTAGTACCTGACGTGTGATTGGTTACTTGCACGACACGCCTATTGTGGGGAACAGCGTTGCCAGATCTAGCATAATGATGCTAGATCTAGCATAATTTGCATGTCTAGCATCTTGCTTTTAGCATCCTGCCCAAATCTAGCACAATTTCAGCAAGTTTATCAGAAAGCCGTAAAACCTGGAGATGAGAAAGAAGTTGGTCGTGGGAAGAAAAAGAACGGCAGAAATGTATCCTCTTCCATTGATTCATACAGTCGGTAAACCATACAGGCAGTCTTATTTTCCGAAGTAAGTTCGAAACGTCTTTGGGATTTTTTGTGGCTCCACCCAGGGTTTTCTAATCCTTTAACTCCGAGGCATGGGCGGAGCCATGGGGGCCATTCTCCCCCCAACTTTTTGACAACTTCGCCATCTTTATTTCTGACTTCATGATCATATTTATTCCTGAAATGACAGCTCCGAGACCGACCAAAAATCTGCCGCCCCCCCCCCTAGCAGACGATTCCCAACTCCCCTTATGCTGCGAAGTAATTTTCTTTCAAAATATGTAAACAAAAACTTTGCATTCATTTATACGATATATACGCCATTGAGTCTGGCAACGACTGCATTAATTTAGCTGAGTTAAAATTTTGGTGCGTGAAGTATTGCATTCTTGCTCTCTGTGTATTTTAAGTTACGTTATCGTATCTCAACTTCGTTTTTTTAAACTCCTGAATTAGTAATTATGAGGATCTAGCATAATTTGACCGAATCTAGCATAAGTTCGATCAGGTTTTGGAATAATTCCGAGCTGTGAGTCTGGCAACGCTGGTGGGGAACGACTTGGTCAACGACTCGCGAAAGAAATCTGAAAATGGTGTGCCGTAATAATAATATCAAAAACAGTTTTTATAAAGGAATATTAATACATACGAAAAGCTGTTTAAAGAATGAATTGTTATACTGACTTTACACGTATAAAAACATATACCAAACAGATTGAGCGATATGATGATAGCTGTTTTGAGACAAACTCTTTCGAAGTCCAACTTCGGGTATCTTCGGAAAACAGTAAACTAAAGCTGCTGGTTCGAACCTCCAAAGCCAACCTTAGTAATCGGGAAACGATGTACAGATATGTTTTTCCTTCTGTTAAATATAATAAGACATGTTGAAATGGTATTAAGTGTAGAAAAAAGTAACATTGAAATACTTAATGATACAATATTTCGAGACTATGTATTCACACTCTCGTTTCGTCATTGTGATTTCCATACGGAAAAGAGCATTTATGTATGAGCTCAGTTATATTTCAGAAGCAGCTTCCGAAAAGCGGTCATGTTAGCTCAGTGGTACACCACCGAGCGTTTAAATCGTGAGTTCGATACCCGTTCAGGTGAAATTCTTTTATGATATTCTACTTTCCTCAATGCATGAAAATTATGTAAAATAGTTACATTACAATTCATCAGTTGTATATATCAGTTGAATATATATATTCATATCATCAGTTGTATATATCAATTGAATATATATATTCATATCATTTCACGACATAAGTAATTCTTATCTTTAAAATATAACATCTGAGGTATTGACAGAACGTCGGTGTGTTATGTGTGAATATTGAATACAAATTTTAAAAAATCGTGTAATAGCAATAAATAAGTTATGTAATGTATTTATTTGCAGCTACTTTCATCACAGATAACTTCTCAATATTCGCATTACAGCATTTAGGTAGAGCATATAGAAAATCGGATCGTGGTCCAAGACAAAAAACTAGCTAGCCCCAAACTGTCACGTAAGAAATTCGCGAATCGCAAAAGTAAAGTGAAGAGATTGAGAGCGGTAATTCCTTAATCGCTCTCTCTCAACTCTCTCTTATCTGCATTTATACACATAAAAGTGTATGTATGTATGTTCCAACATAACTCATGTATGCCTAGGGCAGGGTTTCTCAACCTGGGAGTCGCGGCCCCTAGGGGATCGCGAAGATAGGCGGAAGAGATAAATATAGTTAGAATCTAATACCAGAAATTATTTTTAAATATTATTTTTAATTTTGTTCTGATAGGCATACTTTTGTTTTTTATACACACTGTAAAGAACAATAAAAAATAAGTCTACTGAACATTTTCAAAGGGTGTAGAATTCGTGTTACTATTCGGTTCAAAGTCTTGTCGTCGCGAATTCTGTCGAGAAATTTGAAGCTTAAAATATACAAAACGATAATCATGCCTGTTGTTCTGTATGGTTGCGAAACATGGTCGCTTACTTTGAGGGAAGAACATAGACTGAAAGTATTTGAGAACAAGATCCTTAGACGAATATTCGGACCCAAGAGGAACGGGAATGGGGAATGGCGGAAACTTCATAACGAGGAACTACATAATTTATACGGTTTACCCAACATTGTTAGGGTCGTCAAGTCTAGAAGGCTTAGGTGGACAGGTCATGTAGCTAGAATGGAAGAAAGTAGAAACGCTTTCAAAATCTTGACTGGAAGACCAATCGGAAAACGACCATTAGGAAGACCTAGGCGCAGATGGGAGGACAATATTAGATGGACTTCGCTGAGATACGAATACAAAGTAGAAACTGGATCCAATTGGCTAAGGATAGAAGTCAGTGTAGAGCTTTTGTGAACGCGGCATTGAACCTCCGGGTTCCATAGGCCATAGAGTTAGTTAGTTAGTAGAGTTGTTTAAAAATGAATTTAAATCAAAGAGGTATGATATAAAACTAATGAGAACTGTATATAGAAATACTAGAAAAATACACATGCAACAAAACCTGCACATTGAAATACAATTAAAATTAAAACCTAATGAGACACCTAAGCATGGTGTAATTTCACTAGTTCAGCAATGTCCGGTTCAATCTTCATGACGAACATTATCAAGCCACTTTCAACTGATAAGCGATTTCTTATCTTTGTTTTAATGTTTACCATAAAAAACACACTTTCGCACAAGTACGATATAGCAAATGGAATTATTACTTTTAAAGCAGCAATCCCCAGACCAGGATATTCTTCTCTCCTCATCAGGCAGAACTTGTCCAAGTCTTCGTTACAAAAAAACAGTTGCAAAGACTTGTCGCATGATCATTCTATTATTTGGTAGAGAAGTTGTGGGCTTAGATCGGATACGTTAATGGCCTCTTCAATGAAGGAGTTTAACATCCATCTTGAACCAGCACCTTCGTCGTTGGGAATATTGATATTACAGTTACTGTATCCACTGTCAGTGCCGGGCGCCGAAAAAAGGGGCCACACATTTCGGAGGAAGTGTGTTACTCATGTTAGGAAAGTGCATGTGCACATGGGTAAAATAGAAGGAAAAAACTAATAAAATGTGCTCAAAATTAAGGAAAGGTAGGGTTTATTTTGAAAATGTTATTGAGCTTCGTGCCAACCATGGTGGCGCTTCGTAGCTAGTCTGTCGACGTCACTCATATATACGGTGACATCGTACTATACTCTCGCCCCGGGCGCTGATTTTCCATGGCACTGTTCACTATAAACAAAAAAATGGATTCTACTATTATAGAAATAGGCATGTTAAAAATCCCACACAAGCTTATTATAAAACAAATTATAAAAGGGTCGCTGGCAAGAGCGTGTGATAAAAGGGGATCGTGATAGGAATTAGATTGAGAACCACTGGCCTAGAGTAATTTTAACCACATTTCTTATAGTTTCGAAAAGAGTGCTGTCGGGTTACCTATGGTGAATGGGAGGGGGATACATATAAAAGATTGGTAGAAAATGATCGATATTAGATTCATAGTTTTCGGGGTCGCTTAGATAAATAGTGAGACTTTCAATTTCGCTTAACTCCGATTAAGCTCTCATTAGTAGGGATGGGCACGAACGACTTTTCTTTGAAACTCGACTCGACTCGAAACAGACATCTTTGAGGTCTACTCTTGGACTCGGCGCGAAAAATATCTTCCAACTCGACTCGGATTAGAGTCAAGTCGAACCAAAACGAGCAAAATCCTGTGTGTAGTCCTACCTGGACAATACATAGACAATAATTATTCTATCATCAATTATACTACTATTACTACAAATAATAATAATAATAATAATAATAATAATAATAATAATAATAATAATAATAATAATAATAATAATAATAATAATAATAATAATAATAATTATTATTATTATTATTATTATTATTATTATTATTATTATTATTATTATTATTATTATTATTATTATTATGACAACACCGTGTACAAACATGAACAATAGATGGTTAGTAAAGGAATACTAAAAGCTAGTTGACTGCCGACGTCGGTAGTCATGAACTCTACAAGGCAAAGACATCGTTCATCACTCTAAGCTGTAAGCGTCGGTGGACTACAGATGGTCAACTATTGACCTCTCGCCAGAAATTGGTGGCCCCGCAGCGACAATCCGTGGTGGCCCAAGTTTCATTTTGAAAACTTTACTACCAGCAGCAGAGACGCGATGAAACGCCAACGAACCACAAAATTACTCTCCCAAAATATGTCAAAATGCCTATATGTGTGATTTGTTTATATTTAGGTGAATCAAAAAACACAAAACAAATACCCGGGGTGGACGCAAACTATCAATATTACGATTACTAGGCACGTGTTCTTCTGACTTCCCCACGGAAACGATCATAAAAAGCTTGGTTGTTGAAGGATAAATCATTGACGTCTTAATTTAGCCAATCAGACAAACCCCTACATCTCGAGTTCTAGAAGGTGATACCGTGAACCGTTTCAGATTTATTGCTTCCTGGTGGAGTACTATCCATGAGCAAAATTTGAGCATAATAGCCGACATGCATCTTCGGTGCCTCTTATCTTTAGTACAATTTTAACCAGAGATGGTGTGGGTCAATGAAAATTTGATCCACGACCCACCATGACCCACTATCACCCACCACCCAAATGCCCCATTGGCCCACTCTGATCTATCAACCATCGTGATCCACTCTGGCCCACCACCAACTATGAACCACTCTGAACCATTGTGACCAACTCCGACCCACCAAAACCCATCGACATCAACTCTGACCGATGGCCCACGTCCTCCTCTCCATTGGCTAAAGAGGTTACACTTGTAATAAAACAAGACTGTGAAATTATCACTTATCGGAGTTTGAATTTCTACCGTTAATGGCTCAAGCACCTCTCTGTTACAATACTGGTGGGTCTGACCTTTACGATATATAATGGCAAAGTGTTTCTCATCTTCCAAATTAAAATGAATTTAAATTTATCATATATAATTATTTCTTTGTTGCCTTACAGACACATTTCAGTAGAAAATAGGGTGAAATTTGAAAGTTTCAAATCAAGGAAAAGTAGACCAACGTAAAAAAAACAGAGAGAGAGAGAGAGAGAGAGAGAGAGAGAAACTAATTTTCTATATAATTAAGCATGCCGTACTAATTGAAAATGCCCATGTAATTAAGTTTAGAATACAAATTTTATGGCCATTTTTCTCTAACTTTATGGCTTGATTGCCTTATGCTCGGAACGCTCCATATATTAAACACCAGCTTCAGCAATTATAAATAGAAAGCAGTGGGTATAAAATTCAAAAAGAACTTTAATTTGCATTACTCAATCTGTTTCTCAACTAATATCAATCGTTTTCGATTATTTTTACAAATCAACCCACTACCAATTTCCAATATATAGAAAATGCACCCCCGTCCCCCCGCTCATAAAAGATAATTTTAAAAAATGCCAGGACATATTCTCTTTATTTTTAATAAAGAGTTATATGCTGAATTTCAGCTCTCAGTTGAACGGCTTGTGAGATACTCAATTTTTCGCTCATGTGGTTCGGATTCCACGTTAATCAGTAGGTCCACGTCTCATATAGCCTCGCTGCTGAAAGGGACGCTAAACTCAACTCAACTCAACTCAATTTTTCGCAAAAATTCGGACTTCTACTCCCCCTAAGGATATGTATTATAATGAAAGTGACACGCGTATGATAACTTCCCAGTTGGGATTGGAGCCTGATTATATACCAAACGTCAATTTATTTGACTTTGCAATTTGACCGTGATGATTACGCAGACATAGTTACTTTCAATTTTTTATGATACATATCCTTATTTCATATGTTACAGATGATTCAAAAATACTTTTTCAAGCAGTTAGCTCCTCTAGAATCTCACAGGCTGCATCCCAAAATCCAACTCCTACTATCCTATGACAATCCAAAAGTGACTGAACTGTTTTTATTAGGAGCAAATGACAAAAGAAAAATGGAGATCTTGAAAGTAAAATGTAGAAAAGCTCGGTGCCCCCAATAACTACATATTTCTCCGCCCCTTCATCCCGAACTTAAAAATAAAACTTAATTCGAATATGGTTAATTAGTGAATTTATTACAGTTAAATTCCACTCACTACATGCTACAGCTACAACTATGTAACAAAAAATAACAACTGTGAAACATATTCTGAATTACTATTAGATTTCTTACGCTATTATTAAACATATTAGAATAGTAAAAGAGGATTGTTCGTGAAATAGTATATTTTCTCTTGATTTATAACTTTTTCATACGGAAAAAAATAAAATATTATTCAAGTTTTAAACTTTGCACTCTGCAAATATGTTGCCCTCTAGGCAATGGGACTAATGTGAAATGTGGACTATTGTGGACTAATGGGAAATGCTGCACTGTTAGCGGCGCTGAAAACTTACGATTCGATTCTAATATCGAATGATTTCGATATCTTTATGTCGCTACGTAACCACCCTGGGTGCTAATGGTAGCTTAGTTGGACTTGAATTGAAAGTAGAAACATTCACCTAAGCGACCACGAAACTATGGATTCGATACTAATATCGACCCGTTTCTAGCATTTTTTATATGTATCCCGACAGTACTCTTTTTCCAGACTGTAAGAAATATAGTTAAAATTGCTCTAGATATATCAGAATTATGTTGAAATACACACATAAATCCACTTTTATATTCTGTATAAATAGAGAGTGAGCGAGCGAGCGAGCGAGAGAGAGCGACTGAAGGCATCACCATTTCCACATTGCAAAAGCATATATCAGGAATTGAATTGAAAATCTATGTAAAGACTTTCTGCTGTGGCATGCTTCATAAGGACAATTCCAGTCTGCTCACGTGACCTTTGGGGTTCATGAATTTTTTTGTGAGCGTTCCGACTTTGGATTCTCTGTTTATACCTTCTGTTTATGCATCGAATAACTTTTCAAGAACATAAATGACATTCTGTATTATGAATGTTGAGAATTACCCTCTATATGACAAATAGCTGCAAATAAATACACTACATGATTTATTTATTGCTATTGAACGAGTTTCTTAAGTTGTATTTACATCCTCATATATAATACCGACCTACTGTGAAAATTATCTCAGATGTTATATTTTAAACATAATAATTACTATGTTCTGCAATGATTATGTTATATATACACAACTTATGTATTCTAATGTAATTATTTTATATAATTTTTCATGCATTGCGGAAAATATAATTTAAAAAAAAGGATTAACCTAAACCGGATTCGAACTCTCAACCTTATGATTTGAAATCCGACAGCTTACCAATGAGCTAGCCCAAGGACTTCTAGAACTATGCTTCTAGCGATGTATAACGGATCTCAAGATAATTATGACATTCATATCCATTACAAACGCTGTTTCTGTTCTACTTTGACTTTTTTTTTAGTACTCAGGCGATAATTATGTTCTATTTCTTAACTTTGAGCATTCTTTTACATATGGAAAGATTCTTTAATGTATTTAAATGTTCCATTACGTATGGAGAGCTAAATGGCAAACAAGCATGTGCTGACATTAAAAAAAAAAAGTTTCGAAATATTGTATCATTAAGTATTTCAATCAATGTTGCTTTTTTAAACACTTGGTAACAAGTCTTATTATATTTAAAAGAAGAAAAACACATCTGCAAACTTTTTCCCGATTGCAAAGGCTGGCTTGGAGGTTCGAACCTGGCTTACTTTTTCCCGAAGATACCCGAAGCTGGACTTAGAAAATTATTGCCTCAAAACACCAGTAAAGAATGCGCTCAACCTTTTTGAGACAAGGTGTACATGTAGCCGATGTACCTGTGGACAGGTAGTGATGTACCAAGGGACAGTAATGAATGTTTAAAACACAAAAAGTAAATCTATATTTGTAAAAGAAAATTAACAAATTTAATGGGTAATTTTTATATTTTTTACAGAAAGTAATAAACAACATAAAGGCCATACATAGCATTTTAGTGTAAACATATATGCAAGAAAAACTAATCATATCAGAACACTGAAATAAACTAAAGTCTTTAATTAAAATTTTTCGTTCTTGAAAACACAAACATGTTTCGGTAGATATCTCCTCGTTAGACCAACTTGAAGAATGTGCTGCTCCTATAGAACCTAATGGTGCTCCTCGCAGCATTGTCGACTCAATGAAATTGATCCGAGGGAATATAAAGAGAGGTGGAAGTGTGTCTCCCATTGCATTGACACACGCAATCATCGTAACAGTTGTTCCTTTTTCACCAGATATTATTCCTCCAAGTTGCTTTTCTCCCTTTAGAGCAAGTATTTTCGGGGGTGTATGAACGGTTGAAGTTCCGGTCTCGTCAACATTAAATATTTTAGAGAGCGGGAAGTTTCCTCTACTCAATTGTTCCGTGTGAACGGTGAAAAACTTGCTTACATTTTCCTTTGTAAAAGATGAACATCTTGCTATGCTACTTGGTTCGGGCTTACGAAGCGAAATTTCACTTTTGCATCTCTCTCTGAAACAACGCAACCACGCTTCACCAGCTTCCCCATTACGATCCCATTCAGATGGATATTTTATTTTGTTAAGTTTTGCATACTTATAAGCTAGCTGTCTCATACACTGTGTTTTAAGGCCATAGTATAGACGTGCATTTTGCTTCACGTAATCTAATAGTTCACGTTCCTCTTCATCAGTAAATATTTTCTTATTGTCATATTTTAGATTATAAGTAAATTCCTTCAGTCCACAGTCATAGCACTATTTAACGTAACAAGCCAAAGCTGATTTGCTAACATAATATTTTTTTCTGCAGTGCGAATTGATATTTTTTTCTGAATAACTTCATTCACAGCTCTCTCCACTTCGTCTTTATTAGGACCTGGACGTTTTATCCCTGTTTTGCTACGAGGCATTCCTCAATATCCTTAAAAGAAATGACAGTTTTAGAACAATGTACCTAGGGCCATGTCCCTAAGTACACTGTCCAGAGGTACATCAATCTCACTTGAATCACATCGGGAGTCAAAACTATTTACTACTTACGGATAGCCTTGTGTTTATTCTATGATATATACTCGAGTACGTAATCTTTTGAAAACACACCAAATGTACTTCAACAGAATCCAATTAGTAATGCTATAACTGAAAACTTACCTCAAAATCTCCAACTTCAATTTACAAATATTAAACTTCGTATTCTCATAGGAAAGCGCGTGAACATCAACAAGCCCTAGGGCTTTAGGCAGTCTAGTGTTAACTTAAGCAAAGTGGCCAGATAAGGGCCAGTCATATTATACCGTTATTTCTACAATAAATCAACGATGTCCCATGGTACTTATGTCCCTAGGTACAGCAGTTTCCCCTACTCTGTTGATTTTATTAACTCTATTCCATCTACTATCAATTAATTAATAATAATAATAATAATAGTAATAAAAAAGAAGGTAATGAAATATATTTCCTTAAAAATCTCATAATAATAATTTTATAACAAAATAGATTGCATAAGCTTGTTTCATTTTCCAGTTGTACTTGATAATCTTATCAGAGACAAGTAAATGGTACTAAATTCTGAATTGACCAATATTTACTATTGAAGCACTTTTCACAGCCAAAATATTGGTATATTTTAAGTGAAAGTATTGCTACTGTTTGATGAAATGGAAGTTGGTGAATTGCAAGGCGATGTAAATGACAAAGTTTAATAAAATACTAGTTTAAAAAAACTCTTAATAAAATCACACTGTTGAAGCGAAAGTTCGTTTTCGATTTCCTTTTCAGAGGCCATCAAGCTCGTACCTTCCCCTGAAAACGTCGTAACTCGACTATTATTTGTAGATTTTCTTAACAGAACCATACTTGTTTAAGACAAAAATGATTGATGTAGACTAAAAATTTGATTTTAAGCCTCATCTGTGCACTTTCTTTATTACCAAAATAATCTATTTCTATATTTTTTAAATATAGGTCGGAATTTATCGTCTTTTCGGGTGCAGAAAAGGACAAGTTCAATATTACATAGACGTATTGCATTCCCCCAAAATACTTAGTACTCCTCCCAATCAAACATTTCATAGTGTGCTTGAATAGCATTAATTTCTTATTGCATTGTCTTAGTTCTTGTTAATTTTAAAGTATCCCACATATTCTAGTATTTTATAAAAAATAACAATGCAAGAAAGCGAGATTAGAATCGATACAATTTAAATACTTTATTTAAAATTTGGCTTCTAACATTACCGGTTACAAGGAATAACCTCGCTTAATTAACCTCTGTTTCTTACAATACACTCATATTTTTCCAACTATAGTGTTTTCGAACCTCGCATCGCTTTGTATGTATATGTAAGTCTTGCTTATGTAGGAAGTGTAAACATTTTTTCTATAAACACGGAATTAAGAGATAATAAGATTCATCTAAGATTAATAGAACATGTTGCAATGATTCGAAAATGTTGCTTTTGATGAAGGAATGGGGACAATCTTCACTATCATATGAAAGAGTGGAAGTAGCTTAGTCATAATCTCACTACTCCACGCTAATCTACCTACTAAGGTAATACGTGAGCAGATAACTAGACTACTTATGTTACAAGAAGAATGAATCAGAAATAACTTCTTAGAAATAAGTGGACTGTGGTTAGTCAAGGGAATTTTAATATTTCATTCAGAATAGAGTGTCTCACGAGTCCAGTGTTAGGGTATAAACTTGTTATTAAAAATAAGTGAACATGAATCCTAGTGCTTTCTAACTTTTAGTTCTGGGAAACAAAATAAAATTTATGGAGTTTAGATCACATTTATTACTTGCCTCGAATTAGGTTCTAATCTTAATTTTGAATAGAAGGTGTTTCATAAGGAGGTAAGAAGTTCATAATGAACGCGAGAAATATAGTTTCGAACCAGTTACTGAAGTTACAAAAATGAAAGTATGTATAAGCACCTAATTACAAATAAGCGAATCGGAAATGCAGCAATTTTCCGATGTTCCAGTTTCAAGAAGAAAAGGGGCGATTCTTTTGTTTTATCACATATGAATTGAGGTTGTTTGCAGTTCATAATTCCACCATGGAATGCAACTTAATCGTTTGAAATAAATTTTGGCACATTGTTGGTACCTACTTCAAGGGCTGTTATTATGTCAATTGACTGACTTAAGATTTCTTCCTAACAGGTTTGGGGAAGTTAAAATTTATACCGAATATATATATATATATATATATATATATATATATATATATATATATATATATATATATATATATATATATATATATATATATATATTGTATAATTACCTCTCCATTAAAATGCTGTTCTAAAGAGACACGTGTTTTACATATTTTCCATAAGCCTATTTAGTCGATACTAAAAAAGAATTCGCATCTCAACTAGTTTTCTTTCATTTACATATTCATATTTCACATTACATAAAATGTTCTTTCCACAATAAATAATTATTTCCACGTATTAGACTGTGGTGTGCTTTTGAAAGTACTTTAACACTTAATTGCATTGTTCATGCTAAAATCTCAACGTTTACTACTTTTTTAAAAACATTATCTACCTATGTGTAAAGTGATGCTGGCAATGAAAATCAATTAAAACCTTTTATGTAAAGTTACCAGAAGTGTCCACACGGAATAATAGAGCTTAATTAATTTAAGAACTGAAACTTGCAATTTATAGTAATGTCCCCTTCTACTTCCCTCTTGTTTTAAAGAATAATTTCCAAAAACGCTGAGAATCATCTGATTTTTCTTATTAATGGTTTATATATCGAATTTCACATCTTCAAATTAAGCAAATCTTTTGACTGGGAATTTCCTCAATAAAGAATGAAAAATTCGAATATAATAAAAATGACTCTCTTTTCCTCCTAGGAACCCTATTTTAGAAACCTTGAAAATCGCATCCACTTTTTATTTATGAGTTTACGTACTGAATTTCACATAGAGCTTATTTTAATTAAGCGAGTCATTGTTATACAATTTGTAGGTAAATAAATTAAATTTTCAATACTTCATAAATTACTCAACTTTCCTTCATAGAAGGAGAATGCTTTGACAACGCTAAAATACGCGTTTTCTTCCTAAGGAGTATGGTTCAACAAAACTTCATTATATATTTACCTCGTGCGTTCTGCAGAAATGATAATAGAAAGAGACAAACATGGTAAAGCTCTCAAGTTTGGTGGAAGCGGTCCTGGGTTCGATTTTCAGTGGGGACACTCGATCGAAAAAATGTTAAAAAAAATCAGACCATCTATTGTTAGTGCGAGCTTCTTGAGTTTTGCCCATTCACGTCTGGTAAATTTCGGGCTGTATCAGACATAATGCTTCCAGGCTGGTTTCTTCCTTCCTTGCCAATTACCGTAGTAGGGTAATCGCCGAGGGCCATCATCTCTTATACATGACGGTATAACGTGATCATAGATGCAGAAAGCCAAACAATCTATTATACAATTCTAATCCTAAGAGTGAGAGAAGTGATCTTTTGCAATTGCTAAGGCGTCCCAAGAAAACATTACATCTTCAACTATGACTTCAATAAAAAACAAAAGTGATAGAAATCCATTGCAACTTCCAGTTCCTACACTGATCTACATAGAACAAATATAATAGGAGATAATAATAAGAAGAAGTTTTCTGGTTTACGCAAAACTGTACTTCATTCTATAATTTCATTCCGATAAAGTATGTATATGCTGTGCAGGCGCATTAAGAAATTTGTTTCGTTTATGGAAAAGAAAGTTATTAACACTCAACAGCCAAAAGGAAAATGTTTCAATAGAGTTCGTACAGTAAATATCAAGTTGTAAAATTCTACTCGTAGTGGCCAAAACTCATAGAAAATGTGGATGGCATTATGGCAAAAGCTGAGCAAAACTTATATGTAGAAAGTCATGACATCCGCAAAGACCTAAAAATGCATAATCAAAGAGTTTTAATCCATTTAAAAAAAGATAGGTACAAAAAGAAGTTCGAAGTTTGAGTGTCATATGATCTGTCTCAGAAATATTAACAATCGGATTTGTATCTATGAATCTCAATCGAAGTATAATAAACTGAAGCCGTTAATCATAAACGATGGAAAGTGAATAAGTGGTCAAAGTGAGGAGAAACCCAACAATCTCTGGCAAAGCACATACTGATATTCAGAAAAGGTATTCTGTGCGTATGGTGGTTTCAAAGATTATCGTGCATCGCAAACTTCTCCTTCCGGAAGAACTGTACACTCGGACCTGTATTAACAACAAGTAGCTAGCATGAAACTACCAATTCAAAAGTAGCAGCCGCAACTGGTCAATACCCTGACAAAATAAGACCATATACATTTTGAAAGGCCTAATATAAGTTGAGAAAACTTGCCCAAGAGATTATAATGCGAGCACTGTGTATGTGTGAGGTACCACCAGACTATCATTTATTTCGGTTTCTAGAAAAATCTTTGAGTGATGTTAGGGTAGATTGAAGAGAAAGTAGTAGAAACCTCATGTCACAATTCTTTTAACAGAAACAACAGATCTTCTGTAACGATTGGACTATGGTGTTGCCGAAACAAAGGCAGGAAGAAATCGAATAAAACAGCGCATATGTGGTTTCATAATGTTATCTTTAAATCACAATGTCTTCTAAGTTTTGACCTATAAATGCTAACCACTTTAAGACAAAATAAATTACCAAATCCTAATTTACATATGCCGGATATTACATTTTATTTTCTATGACGTCTAGTACGATATTTGTAATTGTATTAGTTTGAATAATTAATTAATTATTTGAAAAGTAATTCCCATTTGAATAATTAATTAATTGATTGAAAAGTAACACCCGTTTGAATAATTAGTTAGTTAATTGAAACGTAATACCTTTTTAATACTATTTTTATGTAAGTGAGAGACTTCAAAGTGCAGTATTAAACAGTACTCGAGTTTTAATTCGAGTTCACTGCCTTCCTCCCAAAGAAATCTGTATTATTCAGTCATTATAATAAAGAGAATATTATTATATCTCTTTCCATTTTACAAACGTAATAACTTTTCCATTTCAAAATGTACAACAGGAAATCAGTAAACTATCTTGATTGTTAAGAAAACATTGCACGATGAGTTTATGTTAGGATAGTGGATGGTTAATTGTAGTTTAGCCTTAGATCTATTCGAGAGATGCACATACAACCGAACGTGGAATCCAAATTACGTAAGCTTCTACAGAGAACCAAACCGTGATTTCTCTAGAGCTGAAGAGAGTAATAATAGAATAGTGAAGATAATTAATACCCTGGTTTCAGCCTTGGAATTTTGTATTTACAATGCCAATAATACTGTTTCCTAATCATATATCTGAATCGAATACTAAACTTACTTACTTCCATTGCTGCATATTTGATATTTTAAATTGATTCCATGCAAACTTATGTATGATCAGTATTTTTCTTTCTTCTCATATCCAGTAACTTGTGAAATAAATATTATAATCATAATGTACTATAATAATACATTTATTGACCTACACGCTAGAGAGAAAACTGATTAATCTTAAGTAGAGATTTTTGTGAATCAACTGCACAGCAAAAGCCTGTTTCAGTGCTCCACAACTTAGCAACAACTAGAACAATTACGTGTATTTAATTGCATTTCTCCAAGTGTTTGTTATAGCAGCTAACTAACCTAACTAAGCTGTAGCAATCAGGGGCTCATGTACTTTTGGCGATAAATGTACCATTGCCGGGAATTTGTTTCAGCTATCTGAATCTTGATAGAAGTAGAAATGTTGTATTTTTGCCATAAAAATCGTAAAAAATGTTCGAGAAGTAGTGATAAATTTCACTTTCTGTTCTCTTCTGACAAATGCAAAACAACACTGGACCCACTACGCATATTCTTTTAACTGTCAATTAAATTCCATCATCAAGAGGTTTTACTGTACAGTATGTTCATCGCCAGCTAATGTGTGTTCCATATTCTCCTCATTTACATAATCCGACCAATGAAACCACACTTTTTCCGACGCCAAACGTTCATCTGCAGTCATTTTTAGAAAGCAATTATACCCTACAACCCGTCTATCCGGCTCTTTCAATTCCTTTCTACAGACTTCTCTGTATGGTTTTTAGGTGAGAGACTTTAGAATACACTGGCGTCTTGTTCATGAGATACAAACTTACAAGAATTGTTTATTAAAGATATACAACATTAAATTGATACCTAGTCTTCCCTTCCAAGCGCGGCTAAAGTAATTCCACTCTCTTTGGTTAAGGCTCTCTTGCTTAGCAACAACTTAACACTTATTGGCTCAAAGCGTGGGTGTGAGCTTTAGTTCGCATTTTTGTCACGGTTCAAGACATTTTGGCAGCACTATAGTAGATTTTCTGGACTTCATTAGGGTTCCTTCTAGAACATTCTCACAGGTTGGAGTTATTGTTGTACTAAGTTTGAACATAGCATTTTGCAAGTGGTATAATTTTCGTTTACGTGATAGTAAAATCTTTTGAGTTCTTAATTGATCGTGACTTCACACATTCTATTACTAACAAAATTCGATGATGCACGTAAAACGCCATATTATCAATGTGACTAGTTTACTATAACTAAATTAGCAAGCAATTCGAGCTAAAGAACTCCACATCCGGCAGAAGGCCATCGAAATATCGAATTACAGAATTATACATATTTATGTGGTTCTATCTGGTATTACACGGCCGGTCTCGTCTAATATGGGCCACTTTCATTAATGGAATATCAAGAGCAGGATGCCATTTTGCATATATCAGATTTTCATGTTCAAGTTTGAAGATTGAGACAATGTACTGTAAAGAAATTAAAATTATCACAAGCAATGTACGTGGAGTTAATATCTAAGATATTTAACATCTGAGCTAGTTGAAAATTAGCAAGGTAAGTAATTGACTTTGTCTACTCTGATACATTTAAATTATAACTGTATCTTTTCTCTTTAATTGTTAGGCAGTTCAAAGGATGTAATTTGTTTTGCACTTCCATTAAAGAATGGGCAAACATATCTTCTTTAGACTCAGTAAAGCAATTTGTGGAAGCTCCAAACACATACTTCAGGTAAAGATTATTAATATTTTTTCTAATAAATTAAACGAATTAAAATAAATAAATTTCCTGGATTTATCATATACTGTATGTATAAGATAGTGATCAGTTTACGTAAGGATTCTCAAATTTCATTGAACTGGGAATATTTTCATTAGTCAGAACGTTGAGTTGATTTTGAGTGTGACGTATCTTTCAGCAGCGAGGCTATATGACACGAGATCTACTGATTAACGTGGAATCCGAACCACATGAGCTCTCCCCAGGAATCGAACCCGGATCTCCCACGACAAACGTGCGTACGCTAATTGCTTAGCCACAAAGGTGCTCATTATTCAGAATGTTTTACGGATCATCATACTAATGTTAAAGTCGAAATAATATTGTGTTATATTTAATCTGAATGTATATGTAGCTTGAAGTTATTTCAATTATAATCATATGTATTTAATGAGACTGGTAATTATCAATATAATTGTCAACATATCTATTTTATTTTATAGATCAATACAAAATAAAATAGAAGTAGAACTAGTTGGTTAGTATATTGTAATATACACTTTGTCAGTGGAATAATTGGTAGATATTAGGAAATTGCTATTGTAATTTGGATATTAGGTAACTTAACAGATGCACTCATCATAATAATTACCAACCAAAATAACGTTGCGCAGGAACAAAAATCAACATGTTTTGTTTAATTCTGTAATTCGTATCTTAGTTTCAGTTAAATTAGGAAACTTATCAATATAGTAGCCATTGAATCTAGAAACTACCAATGAGTCGTTTTATGTTGAGCTCGTAAATTATCTACAATTACATATGTAAGGGCAATATAAGAAGATTATTAGGAGAAGTGGAAGAACGTTTCCTTGCCTAATTTTCCACCTGCATCTTCCTAAGGAGACTGTGTCAATCCCGAAGAGTATGTAACAAAATTAACAAAATTGAAAACCCTAAAAATACAGTCTGTTAAAATAATTTCAACATCAAAGCCTTACTTACTTAATTACAATAATTAGAAAACATGTAATATCCTGTCCAGTTTTATGTTTCTCGGATGGAACTGTGCGTGATCGATTTGTATTTTACATTTTCGAGCATGAAGTTCGCCGGAAGTTTAAAAGAAAGGAAAACTTAACGCTTCAGAATGTGTTCGCTTTCGGCTACATTGGTGTCCACACCTAAATTAAGTTGCACGAGATTCAGACTATTACATGTGAGAGGAAAAAGTATTGGTTTAGATGTAGTTGGAAAAGTCATTTTCTTATGACTGCGTTAGATACCAAAGTTTCCCACAAGGAAAAGTCTCAACAGGAATAGCTGATTAACACTGGTCGCAATGGCATTATCTTAAGAATGATTAGAACAAAAGATTACTTACCTTGGCAGAACTATTACGATTGGATGCCACATAACTTGAACACATAAAGTTAAGGTTTTCCAATGTTTAGATTCTGAAACCACAACTGAGAAAGCAGGGAATTAGTTTTCCAGTAGCCATGTCATATTGTGTGAGAATAATACAGTATCCAAGGCAAAGATGCTTCAATAATATCATACACGAATTCTAGGGGAATTATATTATCGTTCAGCGTAGCTAAACAAGCGGTCTAGTAAAATTAAAGACATGGTGTTCACTTTACAATGCAACCTCGAAATTGGAATGCTGTATTGCCTGTAACAGACAATGAAAATAAAAACATTTTCAAGGTATGGAAAGTGGCAGAAAAGAAGCCGTTTATTTCTAATTTAGTTAGGTTATAGCACTGTATCTACGGCAGTATAACGAGAGTTGTTAGGTCTGTTAATTTCCACCGGTAGCCAATCGAATGAGGCCTCTATAAGAGGGAACTGGGGAAATTGTTGTTTTTATTAATTAAAATTGTGAATTCGTAGACACTGCTGGTGCTTCAGTTGTCAAACAAGGTACATTTCGAAACTGTGTGTATATCATTCAATTATCAAGAGACCAGTGTAACTGAAATTCACCCAGCATTACTGTCATATAACAGGATTACATTTCCTGTTTGTGAACGCACCAAAAGAAAATCAATCATGTCTTGTTGGCACTACATTTTATTATTGAGTGTTGTCGGTTTCCTTCTAAGGTTTAAATTACTGTTGCACTTTTTGGTAAGTATTATTTAATTTCGCGAAAACTTATTCTTGTGTTGATACAATGAAGTACTCCACAGGATAAAAGGTTTCATTATAGGAAATAATTCCGTTCGTTCTAACTCATATGCTACAGAGGAACAGAATTTCACAAACAGGTTACAGAAACTAGTCTTGTAGTTTAGCTAACACTATGTAGATTTCTTGCGAAAGTTTATCGGGTAGGATTCGTACACGTAAAAAGAAAAACACACGATAGACAATTGCGTATTATTATTTAAGGTTCTCTAGTCACCGTAGAACAAAGTATTAACAAACGTCACGCACATCTGTATCTCACTTTGAACAACAAATAAATTTCCCACCAACAACAACTTCCGTGGATAAAGCTGGTGCACTAAGTGCATATAGGAAACAAGTTGTTCAAGAAATTAAGAGAAGAGATTTGAAATACCGAACTTAATATTCATGCTGGTTCACTTTTTTATCAGGAAATTGATGTGTGGGACAAGGCATTCTTCAGTGATGGAGCGTGGTTCAATCTCCATGGTACGTCAACATTATTTCAACATTAGTGGATTACCACTTCCAGGATTTAGCACTCAATGAGGGCATGCCGCGGCCGTTCACACTATTCAAAAGACCTGTTCTGCCAAAAGAGGCACCCACTCATAGTTGCTCCTCTTTTGGACTTCACCATCGTGCACGGTGTGCACAGTTACAATTTGTCCCTCAGCCGTCAACTCTGCTAAGGGTCTATTGTTTAAAGGAGTCAGATACGTCTACTGCGCGGCAGAACGAAGCCCTGTTTAATAGGTAACTACGGAAGGAGATGATCTACTAGCGAGCTAGTACTCTTATGCTCTGCTAGCATGTTGCTCGAGAGTTTCCTTCCCGGCCATGCTCGCCGTTACCCGGATTCTGGGATTGGTTCCCAACGAATCCCACGGTATGATCTTCGCCCGGCATAATTCATCCCATTCCGAGAGCCCCTTGTAATGAGGGAGGGTACTTTTTCAATTCCGGTCATACCTACCTCTATCGTTCAAGGGCAACCACCTTCGTGTGTAGAGGTTCCACAAACACATTCAGATGGCCCGTATACCATCCCAGATCCAATAGTATGTATCAAGTGACCATTTGAATTTGATGACAGTCCTTCTCCCACAGAGTCACCTTTCTTTCATTGGTGTCAGAAACATTTATCCAGATACTTGGGATTGGCTCTATTCCCCATTCGCTGTTCAGTCACCCTGCACGGAAAAATTTGACATTCTCTCTCTGGTAAGATCGTCCAAACAATGCAGGACTTTCTCTAATTAAGGTAGAGGTATACTTTACATTACCAGAACCAATGACTAACATAGACCATCTAAAAAAAGTAGACGTTCAGTTGGAAGTATGGCTATTCGCCTAAGCAATACTGAGCTACGTCGCTTCTGTGAGTTGATATACCACGGATACGTTGTGACAGTTGGTATCTCTTCCCGGAGCTAATGGAACGTGTAAGTGAAAATCTGGGAGAACGTCCGTGGCCGCTGCTCTCCACCGGTAGCATCGTCCCGTAACAATACCAAACTTTTTGTCAGGGGTCGCAGTAGCTCAGTGGTAGAGTGTTCGTCTCTGTTGCACTGTGTTCTAGGTTCGATTAGATTTCGGACTATGTCAGCTTTGTGGTTGACAGGGACCGTGTGCGTGGGTGTTCTTGGAATTGTCCCATTTCTTCATGCATTTCTCATCACCACCGTCTCCTTTAGCCTAACTAGCATGCCGCGAAATGTAAAACATAAAAATTTCATTTCATTCCTTAATTTTTACGGACCACGTTTACTACCACACCCAATGGCATGGTTATTCGCTCATTTCGGAATCGGTTTCCCTTATCCTCTGGCAGAGTGTTTGGGGTTATGAAGACATCTATTGGTGTCTTTCCTACTCTGTGGAGTGCGAGTGTCTTTCCCACTATGCAGAGTCTTGCCAAATGCTCACTTGTGTATGTCGGAGTCCGTCTGGATTTAGGTTTTTCAGTAGTAATTGACCCATTCGGCCTTATTTCCTCCGAATTGACGTTAGTTATAAACGCTATTTAAAGCATGAACGACATGTAAGTTTTTTGCTCTTACCGCAGAGGCCGTAAATTCCTATGTCCATCAATTCATGGAGGCACTATCCCTCGCCTTCTTCGCATCATTTTGCAATATCTCTCTGTAGAAGTTCCACACTGCTTCGGCAAGCTTCCCCATGTCAGAAAATAATGCTTCAGAACACGAGACTTTCCTAAGCGGTTATGTAGTAGTCGTACCTGCTCAGCTCGCTCCAGAAGCACACCCACACTTATACTGCTGCGCTCTATTCCTAACATATTGAGTTTAGCGTTATGTGGACCATGTTTCGTTAAAAAATACACCAGACATTTTCGGAGGTTTAAGAGCTGCAGATGTAGCACGTCATGACTTCTCTTTTTCTTTTCGGACAAATCCCAGTCTTGCCAGTATCAACTCTGCCTTTGTAAGTTGACCAAGTAATTCGGCAGTTTGCTCAGATGTCTTGTTCCTGAGTTAATAGTTTGCTGCTCATTCCAGTATTTTCAGGTGGACAGGCACTGTTCCCAACGTTATAAAGAATACATCACCATGGGTCGGCGTGACGTATAACTGAACCATTGTAAGATTCAACACTGCCCTATCGTGAAATTTCTGACTTTGTCGTTGCGGTCGACTGTGCTGATAGCATTGGTCAGCACCGAAATCCACAAGCTGCGTTGTACACTCTTATTTGGCGTGGATGAAGATGGTACTTTCTTCCTTCCAGGAAGAAAATCCTTTGTGCGATTTTGCTTACTCGATTGCAGAAGTACTTTATATGTCTCTGCATGTTGAGTGATTCATCAATAACAAGTCCCAGGTACTTATTGCTTTGCAACCTTTATATTGTGTATCTTACTATTTGAGAATTAGATTCCGTATTAGTCTCTCCTCAAACAACCTGTACACTGTTTTATTAATTAGAAAAAATATTTTTTTCTTTTTACATCAGGCATTGAGCTGTGATAAGATGACGGTTCCCTTTGCCTCTAGGTATCTGCAGGAATCCCAGCGTGAGTACGAGCAAGTCATCTGTGAATACAAGAGAGTCTAGGATCTCAGGCATCCCTAGTGATTTGGTTAGTAGCGCTTGACTTGCCACATCCCGGATTGTTGGTCCGCACACATATTCCTCAGGAAGCCTCTTGTACAGGTTTCGGAGATGCTCACATCTCCAATCTAGAATTTTGCATTCCTGTTCCCGCAGTAAGCATCGAAAGCTTCATACAAGTTCCTGGAACACTTCAATTCTCTGAGGCCCCCGAAAAGTGTTAGCCGTCAGGGATTATTGAAATTCCATAAATATCAACAAATATGCCAATGACAGTTGGTTGTTGCTTCCGTGATGGCCGCCAAGGTATAGTTGATGGAATATTCAGTACACTTTCGAGGTCGGAAGCCATGCTGTTGTGCTGCCATTGTCAGTCTCGGGAATATCAACTTTTCCTGTGCATGCTCAGAACGGTCAAAAATTTTATTTACGATATTGGATTGTATGAACTATTATTCTCAACTTTACTGTATGACATTTTTTTCCGTTTTCTGGACTTCTAATACTCTCCTCTGGTACAGACATGCGTTGTACAGGGTTGGCAGCGTTTCAGCGAGTTTATTCTAACATTGCTTTACGACTTTGAGCTTGATCATATCTGGTATTGTAGCCTTACGAGACTGCAGCCCTGAGATCGCCTCTTAATTTCTACTTCTGGTAACATTGGTGTCCTCTTCAGTATGATCGTTGATTGCGATTTTGTCGCCCATCCTTTTCTGTTTTCCATCGTCTTCGTCCGGATTGTCATCTTGAAGAACCTTTAATAGGAAGTCACCTGTCCTTCGTGAATTCCTTTGCACGTTTTGGATGGTCTGTGTCACAATTACAGATATTGGACCACTGGCAATCCACAAGTTATGTAAAAGAATAGCACCATCCTACAAAAGTAGCTCTGTTGTTCGGTATCTCACAGATGTAATAATTGAACGTTCTTTGTATTCAATATTTTCGATGACACAGTGTATCGCGAGATTATCACGTAATTCATTTCTTTATTGGATATCGATAAACCTGAGTATTGGCTTCAACGGACCTGGAGACATAAAATACGCCAAATGTGCGTATTGGCATAATTTAGTGAACGAATAATAAGATATTAAAGCCTTAATGATCAGTCATTTCCCTGACTTAATGCCTCGGTACTTTTCTTCCGGGGATACCTAAAAAGGTGATACACAAAATTAATCCCAGAACTACACAAAACTAGGAAACAAGTAGGGTACATGTGTATGTTCTGCAGACAACTTTCCCCCTCCATCCCCTAACTACCAAATATTATGAACCCACCACTAACCATTGCACTTTAACACAAGGATAGCGCAAAGTGAGATTGCATAGACTTTTATGACATTTAAAATCATAAAAAACTAAAACTACAACTAAATTATTCTACGCATTTACAAATTTAATCATTTCCATAATGTTAACATCTACTTTATCTTCCAAAGCTACAGAAGTCACTTGTACGTTCTTTTTTAGTTTGCGTTGCAATTGATTTACATGTTGTGCAATAATATCGAAAGTAGTCTAATTTTATTATATAAATGAATTGCATATATTTTACTTCTCTTCTATCTTATAATGCACCCATTACAACATATGTATTCCATTTTTTGACAGAGCTCTCTTAATCCTATACAAAATATATTTGTTACATCTAAATTTACAGTTTACAGGCTTTCGTTTAACACTTGAATCATGAAAATCCGTTAATAATTAGCTTTAAAAACTCAATGAGAAGGAATACATACAAATACTACATCTACTCCAGAACAGATGATCTGTTACTGATTCATTTTGAACGATTCCAGTACTAGCATTGGAACACCACAACACGAGATCATAAGAAATAGGTTAAATAAGCATGCATATTATCATACCACAGCCAGTCTAGCTGCAGTAGACATCAGATGGTGCTGTTATATGACGCAATCCCACGGGATGGGACTAATCAGTAACTATGATATCAATTGATACACGTCATATATCCTTCCACTCCCAGCGAGAAAGAGAGAGAATGACTAACATATAGATCAGCATGATTTCCTCAACATCATTTTCTCAAATAAAAGAAAGAAATTCAAAACTCTCAAATTCTACATGCTGTTCTCTAAAATTAAGAGGTATCTCACTAGATCTCTTTTTTAGTATCAGTGTTTCAAACTCAATTATTTTTTTCGGAACGGTCCAGGATTTTAATTTTTCAAGATATCGCTTTAAAACATATAGGGATGAACTCACCCATTACTAATAATTTATGATAATTGTTAAAAGTGAGTTGGCAACACTGCAACCTCACCCCCAAATAACGTTAAAATTCAATAGCTTGGTCCCTAATTAACCGATTTCAAAAATTCAAACGGCAAATGAATACTAATAACATACCCAATTCTATAAAATGCATAAATGGTTGCATAACCGACAGGATATTTCTCCTTTTTTCAATATCTCTACAAAATTTCATTAAATTGAAAAAATAAAAATACTACCGTAATCTACATTTAAATCCAAGACTTTTTTAAAGAATAACATTTTTGCGAAAACTAAAAAATTAACCCGTAAAAAATTCCCGAAATTTTAAATTTCTTATATCTCCGTTGTTTACTAACCGATTTTCAAAACTCAAATGGCAATCAATAGACAAATAGATTTACTATGTACGGAATGTCTTGCAGGTTGCATAACTCTAAGGATATACTTATAAAAACTCAAATAAATCCCTTATTTATACATGTATCTTTAAAATTCAAATGGTATTGCCTTCTGTATATCAAAAGGTCTTTAGTTTTTATAGTCTTGATACCATAAAAACACTTATATACTTAAAACACTTATACACTTACAATTACAATTTCGGATATTGATAATGGAATCTTCTGCTATTTTCGGATTCATTTCTAAAGTAAAACTGATGTATTTTATAACCATTATCTAAATCTTTCAAACCCTCATACTTAACAAACAGCTTATATTTTTTCTTGTCTTTCAACACCTGCTCTGTTTCATCATTATACCTTTGTGGTAATAACGTCTTATATTTCTCATCTAAATGTACTAAAACTCTTTGACCATAACGCTGTGTTTGAATCAATTTCCATAATGTTATCTCGTACGATTTACTTTTTTCTAACTCATCTATGCGAAGGAATCTCAATGCTTTAACGTATTTTTTTTGTTTATTCAAATAGCTAGCCATAGCTTCTTATTTGTTATAAGGAAAATGTTCGTTTTATGATAAAATTCATAAAACCGCTTCTCATTTAAAATTTACATACAGAACTCAACAGTTGGATAATTATCTTTTAGACCTGTGTAGTTGATTTTTATTCCATCTTTAACGATCTTATCAATCATTTTATCTGTTAAGTGTTTTCTAAATCTAGGTGGAAGAGGGACCTTAAACTCCTCACACTCAACTAAAATGCTCTTTCCAAATCTAGTTTTTATCTTTTCCATTTTCACAATCTTATATTCTGTTCCTAATTCTAATTCTCTTAATCCAATAACTTGTTTTTGCTCAAGAGTTCCAAGTTTATTTAAAGCCTCAACATGACTTGCCATCGTATTTATTATATAGAAAATTAACGATCACCCTTCAATTTTTATCTTTAACCATAAACTTTTTAATCATTTTTGCCAATTTCGTTTATGGAAAACTCTCATAAACAACACAAAAATACATTTAACTATCTAAAACTCTTCTACTGCCTTCTCCTTCTTAGGGTCATATGTAAAGTTCTTTTGTCCAATTAAAATCGTATAACATATAGTATTTGCAGCTACAGCTTCTGCAAAGTCTACTACAATCTTTATGTTTGTTGTCTCATTTACCGATACATTTTTTCTCTTACTACAATTTACATACATTGGTCTATTATCTATAAAATCTTTAGGATCATAGTACATTTCGGTATTACCACATGCTATTCTCTCAAATGCAGTATAATCTTCATACATCTTAAAAAATCTCTGTTAGCAATATCTAAGTTTCTTGATTCTTTTGGAAATACCTCATTCCTTCCATTCTTAAGATAGATATTCTTTACCTTACAATGATCAAACTTACTTGCATCTGCTGTTCGTTTACCACTTCTATCAGTTTGGAACATTACAACTACGAAATCAGGCATATCAAATTGTCTAGAATTAAATTGAGTAGTAACATCAAAGTCCAAGAAAGAACCTACAACAGCCTTTTGAACACATTGATAAGTATGGAATGAAAACATGATTTTAGGTTCTTTAAGAATATTCGACTTTAACTTGTTTACATAATTAGATTCGTATTCAAAAATAGGCATTCTTATCTCCATACTTTTTATTGTTATTTTTCCATAATGAGGAGCTGTTGCACTTCCTCCTGTACCAACCCATTTGTACAAGACGTCGTTATTGTTTTAGCTTTTGTAAATGTTATTCTCAATCCGCCTTTCCACATAACCTCTTTACAGTCACTTAAAAACCTGGAATTAATCTTAATGGATACAAAACGCTAAAGTTCTTTCGTAGACCAAGTTTATCATCCGTTTCAAATCCTGCCTGTTTTGAATATTCAACTTCTGATTTGGAAATCTTTAATGTTCAAATAGCTGTAGATGTTATTCCAGGTATTTCAATCTTATCTATAACAACCCCATGGTTTCTAACCTCAATTTGAGAAAAGAACAATGGTAAGAAATTATCTTCAAGTTTTATAATATCATTTGCACCAAATGTTCCTCCAACTGATGCACCAACAACTTCAAAAGTCATATGACAATCTGCTTTGTGTGGCTGTATAAACCCACCCCCACATCGAAATCAATCTCAATATCTTTGTTAGCTTCACTCAAATTATTAAATGTTCTTGTGTTATGTTTAAAACTCTGTAACTCGTAATTCTCAATACTATCCATTTATTATAAAGAAAATCTTGAAACAATGCTTTTATGGGATATACCCATAAAAGAATCATACATAATAACATTTAAAAACTTATAATCCCCATCCTAACTTAACCTTAGCATTCATAGCAGTACCAACCCCAAAAGCAGCTAATCGTTCACCAATTGATGCATCACTACTAAATGCTCTTTTCCATGCTTTAGTTTCTAGTTCCTTATCTGCAAAATGTCTTGACTCTGTATCTTTATTGTCTCTGTAGTATATATCGTGTTTTACAAGCCTCATCTAATGGGTTAATACCTTTATCACCTCTTTCTCATCTTTCTTGTAGCTTAGTTCCCGGATCACAGTACGAAAATCCTAGATATGTAATTCAAATGGGAGTTTATTAATCAAATTATTTACTAATCCTTTTCCAAGCTTCTCATCATTACAGAATCGTGGTGGTAATGTATTTAAGATCTTAATCAAATAACCTATACCTTTCGGATCATTAGGTATAAATTGTGAAAGCTTATTATTAATCATACTTACTATACCTATTTTCTCATTATAAAAGTTATTATTACCAGCCTTTTCTTCTCCATCTATAACTATCAACCGATCAATTAACTTTCTCACATCATCCATCCATATATATTCTTTATGTATTTCTGTATATTGTTTAATTCCTTCACCAGTCCTTTTAGGTGTCGTATTCTTTTTAGGAGTTGGAGGTAAATTCGGTTTAATATAATCATCCCAAATAGGCTTAATAATATTAATGTACTTAGAACCTCTATTAGATGCTACTTTTTTATCTCGATTATATTTTTGGAAGGCAGCATCTGATTCTATTATTATTTCCTTGTTTTGTTCAAAATCGTCATCATCATAATCTTCAATGGTTTTATTAGTATTCATCGTTAACAATTTCCATAGACCTTCTGTTCCTTTATAAGTTTTACCATTAATTATCAAATCATCACCACTTACTTTAACTTCAGAATTTCCTATCTTATTTATTATTTTTCCATCTTCTTCTACAGCTCTTAATCCAAACACACTATCATTTCTTTTACTATAATATTTTGTTGCAATCTTACCAAATCATTGTGCTGTTGTTAAAGGCTCTACTCCTTCGACTTTGTCTTTAATTTGTTTTCTCATCTGCTTTATTTCTCCTGTTGTAGGTGTATCACTACTACTTGGGGAACTATCATAAGTTATCTTTTTAGGTGTTTCTAGTAGACTAGGATCTATTGAAGCCGTCTTATGTACAGCTGGAACAGGTTCAGTTATTAGATTTTTATTTGGTTCTCCTACTTCTTTGATCTCACTTCCCACATTTTGAATAGCATCAATTACAGGTTGTTCTTGCGTCTTAAATTTATCGTATATACCTGCTCTTTCTTTCTTCCAAGATTTGAAGTCCTTTATCAAGTACTCCCTTAACTTAATATTCTTATTAATTTCTTTCTCATCCATTTATTATATAGAAAACTAACAAACGTCAATAAACGTCAAACGTTAAAACGTCAATAAACGTGAAAAAAGTCCAACGTTTAAGAAGTGTTTTATCTTGTTCCTATACTTACCATTGTTTTCCTTCCTTGTCATATCAACTACTATAAAGCCATAATCTTCTTGCCAACATTTCGAACATATCTCTTTAAATTTATCATAAGACATATCTCCTCCAACAAACTCATTATACACATGTTTAAGATTAGTATCTTCTTGTCTGAATATGCATAGGAAGTTAACGTTATCTCTTATAAGCTGTTTAGGTACTTTTGAATACGTCTGCGCAAGATAGAAACAGTTTAAATGTCTCTGTCTACTTCTTGTAAAGTAATTTCTAACAGTATTTCGATTCTCCAAAATGTAATAATCAAACACAACAACAGAGTATTTTTCACATTCATCAATAGGTACAATACAATCATAATTGCTTATGAATGTTGCTATTTGCTTATTGAATTTTAGTTCTGCTTTTTTAAATCGATCTTTCAATTGTTCATACTTTGGCTGATTCATGCTTGTAGAATATATATAGAAGTAATTATTGTTTAACCAACCTGGCTGTAATAAAAAAAATAACAAGAAAGTTTTACCACACCCACTATAAGACATCGAATATCATCAGGTATAAGATCTCCATTTCTTTTCTTAGCTGTTGTTTCTTTTATCATCTCTTTTATATCCCAATTAATAGTTTTATTACTCATTTATTATAAAGAAAATTTTGATTTAGACTTGATAAATCGTTAGGTCCTTATATCTTTAACTTGTTCTCTAATCTTATACAATGTATTTTTATATATTCCTCATCCATTTCACCATTTAATGTTATTATCATCTCTAACTGCTCTTTAAATGAGTAAATACAAGTGACAATGGTTTTATATTCGTCTTTTCTTTTGCTTATATTTAACTTAGAAGACAAACCTGTTATAATAGCACTTCCAGTTGCAAGAGGCGTTGTGAATATTGAGTAAATTGTTACAGGTATAAAAATATTAATTAACCCAGTTGTTGCAGAAAGTATGACCGATAACGTGATCAAAGTGTAGTATGCAATCAATGCATATCTAACAATTCGTAGTTTTCCCTTTTTCTTCTTTAAACTGTATTCTAACTTTTGAATGATATCTTCTATTAACTTGATTACTTTCTTTCTTGGAATATCTCTAGGTAAATCAAACTCGCTCATTTATTATATAATAAATGGCTAAGGTATTTAAGTTAACGAGTGATACTTCTGTTTTAAAGAAGAAACTCTATTACGAATTAGACAACAGTAACAACTACTTAAGCATAGGATTAGTTGGGTTTTACAGTACATATCTAACTCGAAACATAACAACAGAATAAAACAGTTTCTCATATGGTGATAGACAAGTTTTTATACCAGAAGGGCAATATAATTTAAAATCACTTAATGAGTATTTAAAATCTCAATCCATCAACTTAATATTATCAGAAGATCATTTAAGAAATAGAGTTAAAATAGAAACTGATAGTAATGATGTTACAATTGGGGGTATAGGTACTGTCCTCGGGTTTAATGTTCTTGAAGTTTTAGAAAAAAAACAAAACACATATTGGAAGTAAGTTGCCAAAGTTTCACCCATTCGATACAATTAATGTTCGCTGTAATATAGCAGATGGTATGTTTGTTAAAGATACAGAGTACACACATAGAGAAGCAGGAATTATAGCATCATTTAAAACAGATGATGAGTTTAAACATAGTATTATTTACGATCCTACTTATCCATTATTTTTCCCTATATCTAATGAGAAGGTTGATAATTTTGAGATAAGGATAACAGATGAGAATGATTCCTTAATTGATTTTGGTGGAGCTACAACAACTGTACTTTTACAAACTAAGATTTTCTCTTAAATAAATAGGAAGATGTGTTCTATTAAAGATTGTATGTTTAGTGTTCCTTACAACGAACTAAAGGATTTAAATATCGATCATGTCTTAACAAAGAAACAACTTAGTGATAAATCCAAGAAAACTAAAGAATGTAAAGGAATGGATTTAGCTTTAACTACTGCACAAATGAAAAAGATTATGAAAGAGCATATGGGCGGTTTTATCTTTACAATTCCAGCCATCCTAGCAGCTTTAGGAGCAGTTGGCTCATTAGCAGGTGGTGCAGCAGCGATCACTAATACTGTACTTGATGCTAAGAAGAATAAACAAGAACTTGAAGAACAAAAAAGACACAATATAATTATAGAAGAAAAACATGGAGCAGGTAAACCAAAGAAGTCAAAAAACTAAAACCATTGACCAACTTCGATATAGAGAGGTTGGTTAAAAAATTAAAGATAAAGCGATTTAGAAGTGTATTTATGAGTTATGAACATCCACAAAAACCCTATATAAATGAGTGGTGTGTAGTTTTGATAAATCAGAAAACATTTCCACTCATTGAATATGCTATTGGAAAGATAACAGCGAAAAGTACGTATTTGATTCTTATGGTGGTATTCCTCCTAAACAACTAGTAGAATATCTTGGTATCGAAAACTTATTTTACAATGACGAACGAATACAAGACTTTAATTCAGTTATATATGGTCATCTTTGTGTTAAGATTTTAAATCTTCTAAATCAAGGGTATTCTTTTAGTGACGTTAGGTATATGATTAAAAATGATTAAAAATGATTAAGTTTAAGTACTTTTATGGTATATATTCATAAAAGTTTTGTTTTAAGATAAATATGGAAGCTATACACAATAGATTTTAGATTATTTTGAGAAGCATCAGGATGAACTAGATGCACTAGTTAATTATAATTTTTATCAGTATTTTAAGTATGTTAGTAAGATAGACTTAAAAGATAAAAACAACTTATATACAGTTATTGATTTATGGAAAATGTTAATACCTAAATTTTTGTACACGGAAGAAGAGTTGGAAAAGTTATACCCAATAATTACCTTAAAGGAGTTGTTGTCAAATCATAGTTCTAGACCATTACAATGCAGTTATTGTGGTAGTAAGTCATTAAGAAAAGGTATGAGTAGATACATTTGTGAGTATTGTTCTGTAAAGAGTGGTTGGGTTTACAGTACTAATGAAGAAATGAGAGCTGGTTATGCAAGAAAACCATGGTATAATACTACAAAAGGATTTAAGTTACAGCTATCTCGTTTGCAAGCTTTACAGGATAGAATTATTTCTAAAGATGTGTTCAAGGAGTTAAATGATGAATTTAGAGATATAGCAAAAGATTTAATATCAACAAAAGATGTTCTAGAAGTACAAAGAAAAATAAATACACAAAATATTATGATGATGTCTATTTAATACATTGTCACCTTACCGATCAAAGACCATTAAACTTACAACATATGGAGGAAACACTTATAAATGAGTTCGAAAACTTACACGAGACCTTTAGGGAACTGAATCCGAAAAGAGCGTTGTTTATTAACTTAAAATGTGTATTGTACTATCTCTTGAGAAAGCATGATATTCATGTTGATATTGATTTTGAACACTCATCTAAACAAATAGAGGTGTTAAAGAAATGTTTGAAAAAATTAGGATGGACATTTTCTTTATAATAAAATGAGTATGGATATATTTGGTAATGTTGTAGATAGAAATGCTGATGTTAATATTAGTGAAAAAATTAAAATTGTTGGAGAATTTAAATGATGTTGCTAGCGTAAGTCAACTTAGATCAATAGAATCTCAATTAGAGAACGATAGAAAACGATTTGAAGATGCATTAGAGACTTTACAAGATACATACATAAAGAAGGAAGATTTTCGAAAGATTAGGATGGATACTACTAAATTGATTATGCAGAAAGAAACCATACCTCTATTATATCGATTGAGGACTAAGAATGTTAAAGATCCAATCTTTAGAATATTTAATCTCTCTAATGGTTACAAATTTCTTTATAATGGAAAAATAATGCACATGTAATTAAGTTTGGATAAATACTTTCTAGAGGTATATTTGAGTGATACTTTGATCGAAAATTTACTTTTTAACTTTAACAAGAATGACATAATTACAATTGAACAACATAAAAATTCAGCTATGGAAGAAGGGCAATTATTGTTTGTTGTAATGTACATAGAAAGAGAACTTTCCTAAAGACGTTTGCTACATAATAAATATTGATATTTTTAGTAACATTAAAAGTAGGAAAGAAGAATCTAGAGAAGTTTTTACGTCAAATTACACATCCTGGGTTGATTTTAAGAATAAAAGATTGGTTAATGTATCTAATGCTATCGATAAACAAGATGTTGTAACACTAGAACAGCTTGAATCAGTGAAAGAAGAGTTTAATTTACTTACACGAAAAGAATTTTTTGAATTTCCATGTCGATTGGCAGAAGATGATCCTGGGAAACCAGCCTTTTTGTGTATAATTTAGCTGCTGCCTACAAATTTCTTTATAGAGGTAGGTTAATGAATATAGAATCAAGTCTTAATAAATATCTTATTGACTTATTTTTAAATGACGCTTTAGTTGAAAGTTTTCCATTACACCTTAATATGTATGATCAGTTAACAATTAGACCAACTAAAGATTCTGATTTGAAAGAAGGTAAATTGTTATTGATTATTATGTATATAGAAACAGAAGATGAAGGTGAAAACGAATCAAGTGATGATGACGATAATGTTAAAAGTATAGTATTAGGCGATGATAAATTTTAAATTTTTCGTTGATTTTCTATACAATAAACAAGATATATTGTGTTAAATGTAAGAAATTAACAGATACGAAGAAAGATACCATTAGGATAGAACAAACAAAGAATGGAAGATATCTAAAGAAAGGTATTTGTTCTGTATGCGGTGTTACGAAATCTCAATTTGTTAAAAGAAAGATTGACTATATGATGGTAAAGGTGTTAGAGAAGACATTATAGAAGAAATTCACAAAGCATCTAGAAAAAACTTTGACAGACTAAGTGTGGTTATAAAAGGTGTCGATGATTTATGGCAAGCTGATCTTGTGGAAATGGATAGTGGTGTGTTGAAAGGTATTTCCAAATTAAACAAAGGCTATAAGTATCCGCTAACGATTATAGATGTGTTTTCGAAATATGCGTTTGCTGTTCCTGTTAAAGATAAGAGTGGTAAAAATGTTACAGAAGCGTTTGAATCCATATTAAGAACGAGAAAACCTAGTAACTTACAAACTCATCAAGGTAAGGAGTTTTACAATAAAGAATTTAAGAAGTTGATGGAGGAAAATAAGATTAATCATTACTCAACCTATAGTGGTAAGAAAGCTTCTATTGTTGAGAGATTTAATAGAACACTTAAACAAAACATGTGGAAAAGGTTCACAACACAAGGGAATTACAAATGGATAGAGATATTACCAACATTGGTTAGTGAGTATAATAATAGAGTACATAGAACAATTGGGTTAAAGCCTATAGAAGTTAACAAGAAAAATGAGCGAGCAATTTTGGAGAAAGTGTATAAAAAAGAATATAAGCGTGTTAAACCCAAATACAAGTTAGGTGATCATGTTCGTATAAGTAAACCTAAAGCTATGTTTGAGAAAGGATATACACCTAATTGGTCAACAGAAGTATTTGTTATTAGCGAAGTTATTCTATCTAATCCACCTACGTATAGAATTAAAGATTTAGAAGAAGAAGATGTGCAAGGTAGATTTTACGAACCAGAACTATTAAAGACGAAACTTAAAGATGAATACTTGGTAGAAAAGGTTTTGAGAAAGAAAGTGACAAAGTATACGTTAAATGGCTAGGATTTGATGATTCACATAATAGCTGGATAGATGAAAGTAATGTTGTAGTGTAAATATAACTGTTGTCTTTTATGGTTATTATTCCATAAAAGGCTAGCAAACCGTTACTCTCTGTGTTAGATGATTATGTAAGGGTGTAGCGATTCCGAAAGAGTTAATACTTGATACGATAAGATGGTGAATGAGAATTTGTTTGTGTGGGTAAAAACCGAAAATAATTAAATCAACATTTTTATATAATAAATGTGTGTAGTATGGATAATTCGTATAGTTTAAATGATATTTGTCACGAACAGATTAAAGATATCTATTGGTATAGAATTTTTGATGATTTCAAGTTTATTATAGACAAATCAACAGGATATTTCAACGCTACTAAGTTGTGTCAGGTCAATGGTAGAAGGTTTGATCACTGGTTAGAAAATAAACAATCTACAACAATAATAAAAAACTAGAGGAAAAGTATCAGTCTAAAAAAATATATTACGTGGTTAGTGGAGGAAGAAGAACAATAATCAGAGGAACATATATTCATCCAGACTTGTTCCAAGAAATAAAAAGATGGTCTCAATTGAAAAAAGATAATGATAAGTCAGGTTTTGTTTATATCGCCACAACAAACCTGTATAAGAAAAATATTTATAAGATTGGCTTCACTAAGACCTTAGAACAAAGATTAAAACAACTAAACGCATACAGAGCAAATTTTGATCTGTTTTACTTTGAAAAAACTTATAGAAGCAACCACGCACGAAAGCTAAAGAAGTCAATTCATCAAGATTTAGAAGATTATCGTACTGAAAAGGAATTCTTTGAATGTGATTTGAAAATTATTAAAGAAACTATAGACGACATTATTGAGAATGAGGTCTTAAAATTTTTAAACAGCCTTCAACTATAAAATATAATGATGTGTTTTATGATAATTAACATAAAACTCTAACGTGTACAAAAAAAATTAAACATATCATAGCGATACAACCTGACATATAAAAACAATCATTACACACACAACACAGATCATTCATCTTAGCTTAAACATAACCATTTGATCTGTGGATGGGGAAGAAGATGATGAGTTTGCTATTGATTTATTTTTAAGTATAAGAGACAATTCATATTAAGTTTCGTATTTAGATATTCGTAAAGGTAAGGGTAATGAGTTTTGGACATAACTATCGGAAGAAGAATTGATTAACAGTATAGATTGCTTGTATGATCAGTTAATATCTAATAATTAAGGTTACGACTTTTATGATATAATAATAAAGGCTACAACTTTTATGATATAATAACCATAAAAGGTAATTAGTTAAACATTAAACAAACTATCTGTTGTAACATCGAATGCTAAATTCAATATACTACCTAAATCGGAATTATTACGGTATTTTCTTATTATAACTCTCCAATCTACGTAATGTCTAAATAAATATACAAACTCTACAGAGAGGTGTTGATAAATTGAAATGTTATGCCAATGAACTCTGTCTTTGAACTCTGCAATAAATCCTTCTGTTAAATTTTGAAACATTGAAATTATGTCCCAATCTACTTTGTCACCGTAATCTCTTATAAGGTTTTCTGATAATTGTTGAGTTCCAGACAAGCGCCACCAAGAAACTTTATCTGCGTGTTCTCGTATAAAGGCTTCAGAGAGTTTGCTTTCATAAGTTATAGCATCAAAATCAACTTTGTCTATAAACTCATTAATAAATTCTTCAGATAGGTTTTGATTATACGATACTTCTCTCCAATCAACTCTATCTGCAAATTCTCTTATAAAGTCTTCTGATAAGTCTTGGCTTTCCGAAATAATCTCCCAATCAACTTTATCAGCTAATTCTCTTATAAACTCCTCCGATAACTTTTTCCATGAACATATTTCACCCAAATTAACTTTCTCCTGATATTTGCGAATGAAATCTTCAGTAATGTGATCATAGTTATATTCCTCCTGATAATCATCATAACCTATAGATAACCATTGTTCATAAGTCAGTGAATCCAACATCTCATCAGACAAATTCATAACGTTTGCATAAAGAATGTTTTGTATAAGAAATGAGTTCTTTTCTTTAGTGCCTTTCTTGAACAAATAATCTAACATACCTATGGACACGCTAAAATTTATTTTGTCTTCACCATTATAACCACCAATATCTAAATGTTTACATACACAATCAAATATAGGTTTGTAAGATAATATTTCCTTAGCACTAGTCATATTCACCTGTTCGTTTTTATTCTTAGATTTTTTAAATTTATCTCATTTTTGTTGGTTTTCTATATAATAAAAATGGAAGCACATTTTGGTTTATTACATGATAGACTTTAACTAATTCATCATGATCTTAAACTCTTAGCAGCACTATTAGAGAAACAAATACAGTTAAAGGAAAAAGAATTATTAATAATGCAACAAAAAACATCTGATTTGAGTAGTGATGATGAATATAAATATGGTAGTGATGATTATGATGATGATGATTATGACGATGATGAGTAAGTTTACAAAACTGATTTAATTTTAATATGTGTATATGTAACTTTGATGGGTTATTCCCATGAAAGTCATGTTCTAATAGAACGCGTAATATGTAGACAATGGCAGGAGTGTACATGTTAAGTGTTGTATTAGGATATATGGAAGTAAAATGAATAGAAATAATCCGGTGAAGATAAAAAATTGAGTAATAGTAAGATTTTCTATATATTAAAAGATGAGTAATTATAGTAGATATACCGTAATAGAGTTAAGACAACAATGTAAAGAGAAGGGAATCAATGATGTTCCCGATTAAGAAAAGCAGAACTGATAGACCTTCTTAAACAATATGACGATAAACAAAGCAGAAGACAGATTAGCAATATATTCCCATTTAAACAAGAAGTAATTTAAGGACCGAAACCAGCACGTATACCTATAAAAACAGAATTAGAAGAAACAGCACTCAAGAAGCGTTTACAAACTATTAAAGTTGAAAACATAGGTGGACATAAAGACCAAATAAAATTTTTAGATACAAGTGGGAGAGTTGCTATTAACAAAATCAAAGAGGAATTAAAATTTCATCCAGTTAAAGTTAACCTTCTTTTCATTTGTGATTATATAAAAGATAAAGAAATAGAAGAGCGCAATTTCAAAACATCAAACGAGAGAATATTAGAATCAACTGACTTAAATGAATATATATCATATGCAAAACAAACACTTCGCAGAGTAATTGAAGAATTTGAAGGTAGAGGATGAGGATGGACATTACATCAAATTAAACAAGTATGTACCATTAAGAGCTTCTTCCTATATTGAACTTCCTAAACCGATTAAAGATAAGAAAGCAGTGATTAATATTAAAAATAAAGACAATAAATGTTTCTTGTATTCTATTGCAAGCTATTTAAAACCTATAGACAGCTGTTCTCAGTATGAAAGACATTCACATTATAAACAACTTGTTAATAAGTTGCAAAAGGAGTATTGTGATAACATTGAATTTCCAGTACAATTAAAAGATATTCCGAAATTTGAAAGAAGAAGTAATATTTCCATCAATGTTTACAGCTATTACAAAAACTATATTGTATACACACTTCAAATCACAAAAACAAAACAAGAAAAACCTGTTAATTTATTATATATAAAAGATGATCAAAATAATAATCATTTTTGTTGGATAAAAGACTTATCACGATTAATAAGAAGTCAAGTAACAAAACATACTGAGAAGTTATACTTTTGTGATAGATGTTTAACAAGACACTTTCGAAATGAGAAGCAGTTGCAAAACCATGAGCTATATTCTAAAGAGCATGAGGCTGTTAGAATAGAACTTCCTAAATCATATGACAATCAAATAGAGTTTCAAAACTATAGTCGATCGTTAAGAGTTCCATTTGTCATATTTGCTGACTTTGAATGTATCTTACGTAAGTTAAAAATAGAGAATAATTGTACTAAAACAGTAAAATATCAAAAGCATGAGCCAATGAGTTTTTGTTACTATGTTAAATATTCAAATGGAGATTATAAAAGTCCTGTTAGTTATATAGGTCCAGATGCTGAAAAAGTATTTGTTGAAATGTTACAAAAAGAAGCAATAGAAATTATGGAAATATATAAAAGGATAGTTAATATGAATCCGCTTACCGAGGAAGAAATAGAAGCTTATATCAATTCAGATACTTGTCATATACGTGAGAAAAACTTGAATAACTTACTACCAGCCGTTGAGAAAAAATAAATATATTAAAGAAGAAAATACAGTTCTACAAAGATAAAGATGATATGAGTGAAAAATAAAAGAATGGAAATACGAATTAAGAAAAAGTTTGTATAAGATAAATAAAAATAAAGCAAAAGTAAGAGATCGTGATCATTTAACTGGAAAGTTTAGAGGTGCAGCTCACAGTTATTGCAATTTAAACTATAAGAATCCTAACTTTGTTCCTGTATTTCTTCACAACTTAACTGGCTATGATACGCATTTGTTCATTAAGGAGTTAGCTTATGATACACAGAAAATTAAACTAATCGCTAATAATGAGGAAAGGTACATAACATATGAAAAATATATAAAAGCAGGACCAAAAAGAGATGGAATAAATTTAAGATTTGTTGATTCATTTAGATTTATGCCAAAGAGTTTAGCAGAGTTAACTAGTAATTTAAAACCAGAACAATTTCGAGAAACATTAAAGTTTTTCCCCATTGATAAACTTGATATAGTTAATACTAAAGGTGATTATCCATATGACTTTTTTTGATTCATTTGAAAAATTGAAAGAACCTGTTCCATTATCTCCAGACAAATTTACAAACAGACTAACAGGAGAAAAAATGAGTCCTGAACGCAATAAGCTTCATGTACGAGTTTGTAAAGAATTCGATCTAAAGTTAGGGGAGGACTTAACTGAACATTATAACAAAACAGATGTCCTTCAATTAACAGATATATTTGAAAACTTTAGAGATGTATGTTTAAAGGCATATGGATTAGATCCTGCATGGTATTATACAGCACCAGGCTTATCGTGGGACGCAATGTTAAAGATGACTAAAATTAACTTAGGAATGTTAACTAATTATGATAAAATACTAATGCTAGAAAAGGGTATACGAGGAGGAATCTCACAATGTGGTAAACGATATGTAAAAGCAAATAACAAATACATGGCAAATTATAATAAAGATGAGTGTTCAACATACCTAGCATATCTAGACGCAAATAACATATGGATGAGCAATGAGTCAATACATGCCTTATAAAGATTTTAAGTGGGTTAAACCTTACGTAGATATAATGAACATTTCAGATGACTCAGAAACTGGATACATATTAGAAGTAGATTTAGAATATCCAAAGTATTTACACAACAAACATTCTGATTTACCATTAGCTCCAGAAAACATGTGTCCACCAGAATCTAAACAATCAAAACTACTAACAACACTTTATAATAACGAAAGATATGTAATTCACTATAGGAACTTAAAACTATATATGTCGCTTGGAATGAAATTAAAGAAAGTGCATAGAGTATTAGACTTCAAACAATCAGACTGGTCAAAGAAATACATTGATTTAAATACAAATATGAGAACGCAAGCTAAAAACAAGTTTGAAGAAGGTTTTTATATGCTCATGAATAACTCAGTATTTGGAAAGACTATGGAAAATATTAGAAAGAGGCAGCCCATACAATTAGAATGTGATCCTGAAAGAGTAGAAAAATTAATTGCAAAACTTAATTTTGATTACAGAACAATATTTACAGAGAATTTGTGTGCTATACACATGAAAAAAGAGCGATTGACATTTAATAAGCCAATATATGTTGGTATGAGTGTATTAGAACTATCAAAACTATTAATGTATGAGTTTCATTATAACACTATGAAGCCAAAATATGGAAACAATCTAGATTTATGTTACATGGATACCGATAGGTTTATATATGAGATTGAGAGTGAAGACTTTTACAAAGACATAGCAGAAATAATTGATCAATTTGATACGAGTGAATACGAGTAAAATAACATATATGGACTGCCACTAATAAACAAAAAAGTAAAGGTAAGATGAAAGATGAGAATAAGGGTAAAATAATGACGGAGTTTATTGGATTGAGATCAAAGATGTATGCTTGTAGAGTAGAAAATAAAGAAGAGAAAAAAGCTAAAGGAGTAAAGCTGTAATATCAAAAGAGTTGCAGTTTAATGATTATAAAGAAAGTTTATTTAAAAATGTAAAAACATATAAAGACATAAACCTCATTAGGAGTTCTAAGCACGATATATATAGCATAACCGTTCATAAGCTGGCACTAGATTCCTCAGACGATAAAAGATATATAGCGCGAGATGGTGTAAATACATTAGCTTGGGGTCATTATGGGATAGAGTAAAAGTGTAATTATAAGTACTGTACTGTAGTGTAGTGTAGTGTAATTTTAGATATAAGCTCTTTATAGTTAAATGCTATAAAGTTCTATACACAAACAACTCTTTAACCAATTTTCATATACTAAAAGTCTAGCCCCCCAAAAATATGGTCAAAATTGTGTCAGTCAACAAATGTTAAAGCAAAAAAAATTCAAAGAAAGCGTTTAGTAATTACGTTAGTCATTTAGTGGCGATTTGTAGTTAGTGATATTATATCCCTTTTCTTTTAATTCTGGCATTCTTTTTTGTAAAAAAAATCATGAAGTTTTATATGGGATATGGAACAAACGTTCCCATTATAATATGCAGGAATTCCACATACAACACATTTATTATTAATATTTCTTTCATTAGTTAAGTAATAACAAGATGTAATTTCGTTCCTTCTAGTAAAATATGGTGGGAATCCAACATGTATTATATATTTAAATAAAATAACTTGTGGTGCTGGTAATGTAAAACCTACAGCGTTATATGTTGAATCAACAAACTTACATTCTGATAATGTAGCTGGTCTTAAAATCTTAAATCGTTTGTCTATATCCTTAAAGAAAAGATACATTACATTTATAAAGTCATGCTCCAGCATTTTATTATTTATTTCAACTACTCGTTCTTTTGATGAGAGTGAATAATCTAACAACGGTCCAGAATATTTTAAACCATGTTCAATTTCTTTATTCATATTCTCTGCTCTATAACATCTTTTACAATTATCAGACCTCTTTTTTCCATTTCTAGTGAACTCTTGGAATTGTTTTAATTCTCCACAAATTACACACTTTTTCATGATTTATTAAATATAAAATATTCAAAATACTTATTTCATTTTGTTTGATTTTTAAATGCCATAAATACCTATGTGCAGTGCAATTACCCAATCTCACTTTGCGCTATCCTTCTGTGTTAAAGTGTAATGGTTAGTGGCGGATTCGTAATTTTTTGGTAGTTAGCGTATGAGGGGAAAGTGGTCTGCAGAACATACATATGTACCCTACTGAAACAAGCATTCGAGTAGCCATGAAGATATTAATATTTTTGTAAAAGTTGCAGCCAACAGTGTGAAACGACTGAACTTATATTTGGATTTAAACAGTGGGCACTTACAAAACCTGTGGCAAGGATGGCAACTCAGTTTCCGATGTATAGCAGTGTTGCAAGTTGAAAGTAAGTGACATAATTTTCCTGACAGTTTCCAAATATTTTCTTTATTGTTTTCTGTAATTGCATGAAGTATAGAGTTTTGGAAAACATTTTGGCACTGAAATACCAGCAGGTTTGAATTCAGTGTTAATTTACGGAAACAACGATTTTACTTGAGTCAATTACAGATTTCTCATTACATTCGCTAGGAGTAGAAATTAATAAAATTAACAATTCTTATTTCACCAACATAGATGCCGAGCTACTCGACTTACCAAAATGTAAATTAAGGACAAAATCTCCATACATATGTGTTTGAAATTTTTACATCAGACTAAACTGCTTGCATACTAACTACTTAGGTAAACTCCATCATTGTTTCACAATTTGTATATATTTACATGAACAACGACTCATTTTTGCTATAGGCATTAGAGGTATATCTCTTTCTACGGACTGAATAGTAATTTGAGCACCCAGTAGAACGAAGTAGTATAAAAAATGTTAATATTCATATATGAGGAAATGTTAATTCTTTATTAGGAAATATGTTTCAGAATGCGGTAATTGTAGTTCCGTTTCTGGTAAGATAGCAGGATTACAATTACATTTACTATTAAATATAGGAATTAGTAATGTACAGTTTTATGTTGAAAAATTCGACAAATTGTGTATAGCTGCACGAATGACAGTAGTACATAAAGATTCGACTCTATTACGTGTAGCTGGAGGAAACCTTTCTGTGAATTTGAGGAACATGTGTTGGCAGAATTATATTTATCAGGGCAATCACAATTGCTTGGCAGTGTCATGTAATTCAGTAAAATATTAACGACAATATTATCAAAGAAATATATCTGAGAAGTTGTAAAACGATCTTAAGAATGCCTAATGCGTACGTAAAATTGTCTTGTAAGTCGAACAAATAATTTAAGTGAAGACAAATTAGCAAATAATAAGAATTACAGAAAATTTGAAATTTGTACATTTTAAAACAGGCATAGCAGTAGTTTAATAAGTAAAAATAAAAAAAGTGGAGAATAAATGGAAAAATAGAGTAAGTCACTTTAAAATACCCACGGGTTCCTTTTCTTGAAAACTAACAAGCATAGTTACGGAAGTGTCACTCAACGATTTAAAGAAAACTTTGTATACTTGTAGAACATTGAAACATAATGCACACATATTTTTTTTATTTCGGCAATGGTGGGAGTTTAACGGGAGAAACCACTCTTTAACAGTAGGGATGATCTCCAAGCATAGACAGAAAACAATCATTTAATGTAGAAGAAAACATACTGCCAGTGGGGTTTTAGAACAGGTGATGCACAACCTGACGTCAATATTTCAAAATTCAAGATAGCGGATCCAATATGGTGATAAAAGTAGAATTACAAAAAGTCTTCGGGTTTGAAATGCTCCGTAGGTAGAATAGAACAATCATAGTTGGCAGGGGATACTGGGGTTACTGTGAGAAAGTTTCTGACCGATTTGAATCACCTTTCTCTACGTATTTTAACGGGATGCTTGATTAGAGCGAGTCTCTGCGCCTCTTACTGTAAGGGGTGATTATTTAAAATGAGTTCTCTCGCGTCTCATTATCCGGGCTGCTTATTTAAACTGAGTCCCCTCGCCTCTCGATATGGTCCAAAACAACCTCTTTAAATCTGAAATCACCTTGTAAAAGCATCAACTCAGGGAAAATTAACAAGTCTTGCGAGATAACGATTTCAAGAGCTTTTCTTCCCAGAGTCTAATGCAAAGTCCACTTTATTATTTGCTTCGTGAGGTGCTGAAAATTAATCAACTTTTGAACCTATTTTAAGAACAAGAGTGTACCTCAAAATAGAAACTATTTCTGGAGAAACAAATGCCAGGATACAGCCTCTTCATTGTTTCTCCTTTGTGCCATGGAAAATCTTCTTGAGACATTTTTCTGAAATTCTCCGTCTCTCCAATTCTAACATAAATTTGCATCTACACAATAATATAATAAAGATTCAATCACTGATTCATAATCACTTTTCGTCTCCCACATTTGCAAATCTTATTAGGTATGCGTATTACAAAATCGTTTATTTGAAAAAAATTGCATTTGAAATTCCCGTAACATTTTGTTTCAAACATTCTGTAAGATTTTGAGATTTGTTTACAGTTCTTTTCGTTTACAATAAGTATGAGTATTGTAAACAATGTTTATACATCACACACTTTTGCGCGGAATTTCATTGCTGTAAAACGTTTTCTCGATAAATTCATAATTATAACAATTGAGAATAAATGAAGTTCTGACATGAAGCGAGGGAACTTACTTTAAATAAACATAGCGACCAGTACGATGCGAAAGGAGTCACTTTCAATAAGCACCCCGAATAATGTCAGATGATGGGCTCACTATAAAGAAGCAACCCTAACAGTGAGATGTGCAGAGATGCTCTTTAATCAAGCATTCCTTTAAAGTACGTACAGAAAGGAGTTTCAAATCGGTAACAACCATCTCGCGGTAACTCCAGGTAACTATTATTCTTGCCTAACTACTGAGCATTTGAAACCAGAAGACGTTTTGTAATTTTACTGTAAACACCATATTGGATCCTCCATTTTCATTTTTTCATGTGGACATCAGTTTCTGTATCAGCTGTTCCAAAGCCGCCTTGGCAGTATGTTTTTCTGCATTAAATGGTTGTTTTCTGTCTATACTTGGAGACCACCCCTACCGTTCAAAGGGTGGTATCTAGTCGTAAGCTCGCAAGGATGGCGAACTAAAAAAAAATACGTGTCGATTATTTTTCGATGTTTTACAAATGTGCAAAGTTTCATTCATATCGTGAGTGACACTTCCGTAAGTCTCCTTGTAAGACTTACTACAAGTTCATCTTAAGTAATAAGTTTATTTATTTACTTAAAGGATAGGAAATGATACTGGCAAAATAAATCAAAATCTTAAAGATTGGTTTGGAAAGATATGTAATTTACGTTATAATATCAACATTGAAATATCTTTATCTTGGAGCGGTTAATCCAAGAATGTGTCACACTTTCCTCCTTGCTTCACTTCACTGTAGAACCATATATACTTTTGTATACATGTCTGCACATCAGAGCCATAAATAGATAAAATAAAAATGCAAGTGATTAGCCATTATTTACGGTATGAGTTTGGAAGTTTGGAACATGATTGTTCGTACTATTAAACTAACCCCGTAATCGAAAGAAGTTTATATCTAAGTTTTATCGACAAAAAACACATTGATTACACTGCTCTACAGTGATTTTGCTGTTTGGAAACTATTAAGGTTTTCTTAATGATTTAAATCAAAGTGTAATTTAAAATAAACCTACACAATATTATGATGCAAACTTTTATTTTGAGATTATTTGAAGACTAAGGGATGCATAATTAATTTAATAAGTTAATTATTACAAGCTTTATGTTAAGAATTGCGCATTAAAAGCACATACGAAATAAGAACACTGACGTTACATATATAGTAACAGTTGCGTCTTATTGAACTATTATTTCGATAAAACTACTTCCATAAAATAAACCAAGAAAGTTCTGTCGCTTTTTGTGGAGGACTGAGTTCAAGTGACCCTCGAATCGTGAGTTGAATGCGAATGGAGTTAAGGCGAAGGTCAGTTGTCAGTGCAGGTAAAAGACTCGTTCAAGGTTAACCGAGACTTTTATTCTTACGAAGGAAACAGATTGCACAAGAAGCACGAAACTAGTTCAGCTTTTCAAAATATTGTCCGTGCGCGTCCAGGCACCGTTGTCATTGTTGTGGCAGCTCCCTGATTCCTTTAGAGTTGAAAGAACTTGGTTGTTGACGTAGCCACTGGAGGACATCGTTCCGCAGTGCTTCATCTGTCGAGAATTTCTTCCCTCCCAGATGAATTTTAAGGGGTACAAACAAATGATAATCACTGGAGTCATCATCTTTGGCTTGAAACCGATTCACAAACTGTTCGTAGACCGTCATGCGTATCCACTTCTGATGAAGTGTCAGCTGGCGGGAACCTACCTTACACAGATTTTGCGGAAGCGTAAGTGGTTGTGAATGATTGTCTCAATACTCTCGGCATTGATATTCACCTCGGCAGCAATATCCACACTGTTACTCGCCGGTTCTCAAGAATCCATTGTTCAATACATGCGATATTCCCTGCTGTGACTGCAGTCGAACGAATATGTCCATGAGCGTCATTTTTACCAGCTCCCGTAATTCGCGAAACTGTTCACACCATTCGCACACTCTTGGCCATGACATTGTTTGTTCGCCATACTGTGTTTGCAACATTCTGAAAATCTTAGTTGGTTTAACTTTCTCCTTCACAAGAAATTTGATTACACAACGCTGCTCCACAGCTACATACACATTGGTTGCCGCCATGTTAGCTGCAACTGCTGCGCACACATCAAACACATCATGCCGGGCGCTTGTTACTCAAGAAGGAATACATTACGTCACCCGCAAATTTCATCATGATCTGGATATTCATCGATTATTTATGTTTGAAAATCGTGGTCAACCGTGAACGACTCTTGCATATACAACATACTACTGTGACGATGTGCAGACTCCATTTTAATTATTTAGTTCGTACTTTCCACACAAAGATGAGACCTGCTCGCACTATAAGCTAGTGGATGTCACAAAAGTATTATAATAAAATTACGCCATGACTTTCATGGGAAAAGTGGATTAACCTAGGGGAAATGAAAACATAAAATTAAAGCTATGTAGTTTATTATACAACTAAAATGGTAGTATACATCAACATTTAATTTAGTTATTTTTCAAAAGTAATTTGATATCTGACTCTTCATTGATATTCGACTATATTGACATAAATTGAATAACTGATTGGACATTCAATTATTTGGGTTAGCCAAGATGGAAAATGAATTACGAGTATGCGACTTTTAGTCTTAGTCGAGAGAGTTTTACTATCGACTGATGAATCATTTTGTAGTGCTGATTGACATATTATTACTTGAACTCAAAATAGCAATTGTGCATGTACATACCTTGTATAGAAGTCTTGTAACACCTTGCAATTTGGTGTCCCGAATGTCTGAGTTACTATACTCCTAGTCACTACGTCATTGCCGCCCGAATAATAATTCTTATCTAGACCTTGAGGTCCCTTTTTATTATTTTGCAAGGGCCACTCCCAAACCTCACATCAGTCATCACATCCTGGTCGTCAGATTCACAAATATGGAAACTTGTTGCTCTTTACATTCTGATTGGCTATGAGCAAGTAACCGCACCCAAAATTATGGCGTGATCCAGCACACACGTGGATAGCGTGACTGTTACCGCCGGAAGATTTCAATAACAGGATTTCCAGAATTATCCACATTTATCTATGACTGGTCCAGAGATTCTTAATTATTAACCAAAATTTCCGCAAATGCGGGGTCACGTTGACAAAATTGTAATTGTTCATCCTGTTAGTAACCAAGCATAAGTAAACATCCTATGAATTTTTGCGCAGTAAAACAACCACAATCACCTTCGAGGTTTTGCGTAGTTCCGTTCTCTGTTACCAGCTCATGATAAGCTAAAAGAGAAAACCGTCCTGTAAATGCACATTAATCCAAAATAGCCTTTTTCAATTCCTTCAATAAAGAGCAATGTAACCATATTTTGAATCCGGCGTCACATTCCTACTGCTTCATAATTTTCGTCCTCGAAAATCATCAAGAAGCGAGCGCTAAAGCGGGCTGAAGAAACCATACTTTTCGAATGACCCTCGTATTAAATGAAGAAATGAAGATTTTGCAAAATAGAAAAGGAGATTGTATGTCATGCATATAATATGAGTTGACTAATTTGAGTTTGTTGTCGGCATAGTCGTAATTCACCTTTTCTATACAATAAGATAAAAAAACGTTTGCAATATAAATGATATTTTCCGTCTCCTCATTAAAATATCTCAATAGACGGATACTTAAGTATGAAAACATCATGTGAATAATCATAGAAATTGGCATAACATATAGTACATTGAAGTGGCACATTATTATAACATATTGCAGCTGTATTAAGTTAAGGAAGTACGATATTAAGAATAAAGGTTAACAACTTTTGGAACATTGTGTTGAAAATATTTGGAATTTCTACAACTGCAATTAATATCCTGAACAAAATACTACATAGATAATGACGAGTTGATAATAAGTTGAACATGCTACTGTGACTGAATGTGACTGACTTAGTACATGAAGGTTAAAGACAAAACAAAAAGAACAGTTATAACTTGCTTGCTACATTCGTATAAGTTACTGAATGAAATTACCACATTATACGTTAATAAGGTTATTAATAGGTCGAATTACTGAAAGTCAATAATATTTTGAATCATACATTATTAGCAAAAGTTAATAGGACCATAATCTATTAATGCCCTGGAAGGTCAGTATAGTTAACAGGTTCCATATCTTTCAAAAGTCATTACAACTGATTTGAGAATAATCAGTGAATCGATAAACATCTACATTTTATTTGAACTGTTCTATGCATGGAGAGGGCATAGGGCAAAGGTAACAACAATTAATAAACTAGACTAATAGTAATAACAAGGAACTGTTAGGATTATTGTCCTAACGATACAGTTATAACGCTATCTTAGATTCGAACTCAGTTCTGTTAGGACTATCGGGTCTGTATACGTACTGTTATACGGTTTTATGTACGTTAAATACGTATAACTTAGTGAGATGTATGTTAGTTCAAAATAAATCAAATAGGGTCTCATTAGGGTTGAACGATTCACAATTAAAGATGAATTAGTATTGTCTACTCAGGAACACAGTTAGTTAATTTTATTCTAACATTTTACCATTGTTTTCATAGATGTTAGTACCAATATCATGATTATGAAGTGATTGACCAAGAATTATCAATTGATTAGAGATTCATGACTAATAGATCGATTACTTTAGCAATTTAAATGACATTAACAATCTATAACAAAATAACGTTTTTGTTTTGCCTTACATGGCAGTCAACCTTATTCAGCTGCTTACAAGAATGAATGAATACTTACAATATAGTCATCCCAATTGAAAGTGAATAACCAGGAATATAATAATTTGAGAGTCAATTCCCATCAGTAGATTGCAATAAGAAATTTATAGCCTTGAGTTGTCCATGAGGGACGTGAGAGAGTTATTATTATTGATTTAACATGTAGAATCAAGGGGGCCACGGCAATAGATTTCGAAATGCAATTGATATTGCAATTTTGAAAAATTAACAAAACAGACAAAACACAAAAGACTTAAAATGAAGTTGGTCCTTGGGTACGCCTTGAGTCTACATGGCATTTGACCCTATTTAGTTTAGCTCTCCTTTTATACCCAATATAAGGAGTAAGTTCCCCTCTTTCCTTTCTCCTCTTTCTGTGCAATTTAAAAAAGTTACAAGTGTATTCAAAAGGAGCGAGGAAGGAAAAAGATTGTTGTTTATTATTCGGGGACTTCGGAGAATTGAACCAATACCTGTTAGATTTGAAAACTCCATACTTAGTGGTTTTTACTTCCGCCTGGTCGTGGGTAAGGTATCAATATACCGAATTTAGTCAATTAGAGAAATGGAATAATTTACATATTATTTATTTCTTGCCGGCATCAAGAAGTATTTGCCACAGGCGAATATCCATAACCTTTTTGGGGAGGAGCAGGGGGGCAATAATCGGGTTTGTAACTTTCCGTATGAGGGGCAATCGTCTCTCCTTTCTCCTATTCGGTACTTGAAGTAGCCAATGGAACGAGGAGAGAGGATTTTAGATTGTCGATCTTGTGACGAAGGGAAATCGAACCTCGGCGTACTTGCATTCAAGAACTAAACTGTATGCACTTGAGATTTGGGCATTATTAGGAATTTCTACATTTTAAGTTCTATCTACATTATTGTTCTGTCTCTCCCTATTAAGGCGTCTTCTAGAATGTCGTCCCTCTATTATGCGGCTGACCTCTATTATTATTATAACCTCTTTAACCACGACCCTTATTATTATAGTATCATTGTTCTCCACGATTTATCAATACACTCTGTCGATTGATTTTAACTTTGGTTGACTACATTCCACATTATGGAGCTCTAAGGGAGCATCAGAGAGGGCACGTAAACCTGCTTGAACCTTAGTAGATTCATACAATTTAAGTAGTCTCTTAACTTCATTTACACACGAGCTGGCTCACGAGTAAAGATAATTTCCAAAGCACGGGGGTCCAAACCTTTTCATATATGTCGTTTCCACTCATATTAAAATATAGTTTAGTACATACTCTTAGAACTGCATACTTAATTCGAAAACGTTCATGAGGTGTTTTATTCCGTCTTGCCACTAAGACAATGGTTCACCAAGCTTAGCGGAGGCTGCGAAGGCAAAAGCCTATCTGGACGTATAAAATACGAAGGCGTATCATATTTTTTCTTATTCTCTTTTATATTCTTATTCTCTTAATATATTCTTATTCTCTTTTTAATATTCTCATTAATGCGATTTTCAATCCTTCTAACGGAAGTTTTACTTTTAATAAACAGAATTTAACTTTTGTGTATCTATCCACTTCTCTCGTCTTCTTCCTCTTGGTGTTTTTTTGTCTGTCTGTCTGTCTGGCCATCGGTCTGTCGGTCAACACCAGGAATATAATACTTACGCAAGGAATCAAACTGTTTCATTAGTTGTATATATATATATATATATATATATATATATATATATATATATATATATATATATATATATATATATATATATATATATATTATTCTTATTCTCTTTTCTTTTTATTCTTTTGTGGCAGGGTTTCCGACCATATATGGATTTAAACTATCTTGTACTTCTCTATACTACTCTTTTCTCTATTTATTCCTTACTATACACATAGATGTATTTACTTAATTTGTTAGGTACCTATTTACTTATTTATTTATTGATTTATTTATTTATGTATTAACATAACATTTCTTTCAGAAAGCCTGCATCAACATTGAATTTCACGTTAGAAGTTCCTACGCCTATCGCGATAACTTATTAAAATAACATATTTAATTTGACTATGCAGTGTGGGATGATCTAACAAAATCGATCAGGTTTGGAACTAGAGAACTTAGATAATACAATTTCATTCGTTCAACATTAACTTTCTTTGGCTGATCTTCCTCGTTTATAATTAAGAAATAACCCCGGCTTAGTTGCCAAATTACTAATGAAGACTAAATCATTTTCCTTTTACGTATGGGCTTTCCTACATTTATCAATTTTTTTTTGCTTTTGTTTTTACTGCTGACTAATTAAGGTCTTTTGAGCTAGTTTTTCTTATACGACTAAGATTCTTTTTCACGAGTTTCCCATACAGGGTTCGACATGGTGTCTCGACTTCGATACCTAATACAGCCTTTCTACCAAACACCAATTCAAAAGGAGAATAAGGATGGTGTTCGTGTCTCGCAGAATTATAAGCGTAACAAGCAGTTCTAACAAATAGAGGCCAACCTTCTGGAGAAGTAGACACATATTACTTCAATTAGTTTGCCAAATTATGATCATATTTCTCGACTATGGTCTGATATTCATCAAGGAATCTAGTAATAGATTCTTTAGGACTTCCTTTAAATTTCGGCAATTCAATACCGGGACACTGGCTACTCGATCTTCTGTTTCTTGCCGTGCACTTGATTCATCAGGATCTTGTCTATTTTCTATTTGGGGTCCTTTCGGAGGGAGTAAATCAACATTTATTGCCTTATTCTCGTGCAAGGGTAATGAATCCTCTGAGGGAATCTTCACTTCGTGATTATCTAAAATTTCTTGCCTAATATTATTATATAACAATAGTGCAAGGGCGTTATCGGCAGTGGGGGAATATTTCACTTGAGGAGGGTGAGAAGCAATTTGCGGATATTTAAGAAAACTTAGATTTTCAATACAAGGTTTTTCATTTATAAACTCTTTAAGTTCTTCGCCTGAGTCATATGAGAAAGGACACGATGTTAGTACGTCACGTGCAGTCTTTTCCTGATAGACCTCCTTCTTTGCCAATGGTTGATTTTCGTCATCGGAATCATGTTTACTTGATGCTGGTGGTGAATTTTCTGGGAGTTTAACTTCCAAGGGTTTTTCCACGTGAGGTGGTATATCAAATGGAAAATAATCCCTGACCGCTTTCGGAGCAATTATATGCTGCTTCTTGTCTTCTTTCTTTAAAGGTGTTGACGCCAACTTGGGATCGAACTCAAAATCACTCGTCATATTGCCAGGAGATTCTTCAGAGGAACTAACTGCACCTTCATTAGAAGGGTTAGTCAGTTGTTCTGGCTAAAGGAAAATCATTCGTTTCGCGACCACTGGTTTATGTTGTGTACTGTCCAAAGGAGTCAAGGATGGCATTTTATTACAAGTTTCTTCAAACTTAGCTAAATTTTCTTTATAACGCTGCGTTTATGTTATCGGTTGCCTATCCACAGGATCCGGTAAACTATACTGATGTGGATGGTTTATACGCGGTTCAAGTAAAGTAGGCGAACTGGCTACTGGGAAACTGGCTTGCTGCACGGGCAGATCTGTTGCCTCTTTTGCCAGAGGACACACTTCGGAGCGCAAAGCCTGCGTAAGAGCGGCGTTCTGAGCAAGAGATTTCCTACAATATTTGCAATTTGCTTCACCCGATTTGGCAATATACCAAGCATGAAATTTTGGTGGGGATTTCTTAGGTTTGAAAAAAGGGAACCAATGGAAAGACATTTCGAATTACTGTTTTCACTAGTTTTTTTTTCTCTAATCAAAAAAATAATTGGGGGGTGTATCACTATGAGCAATATAATCAATCACCAATTGCCATTATAATCCACAATAACACATTTGTAAAATTGCGAATAGTTACATAATTCACTTAAATTATAATGCACTATGAACAAAATACCAAAACATAAACATAAGACACAGAATAGAAAAGGAAAGATGTCATAGCAGCACCACAAAATTTTTCGTCCCGAAAAATGAAACAGAAAGAAGAAAAGCTTTGGACGAGACCCCATTTGTGACGATGTGCAGACTCCATTTTAATTATTTAGCTCGTAATTTCCACACAAAAAATGAGATCTGCTCACACTATAAGCTAGTGGATGTCACAAAAGTATTATAATAAAATTACGCCATGACTTTCATGGGAAAAGTGGATTAACCTAGGGGAAATGAAAACATAAAATTAAAGCTATGTAGTTTATTATACAACTAAAATGGTAGTATACATCAACATTTAATTTAGTTATTTTTCAAAAGTAATTTGATATCTGACTCTTCATTGATATTCGACTATATTGACATAAATTGAATAACTGATTGGACATTCAATTATTTGGGTTAGTAAAGATGGAAAATGAATTACGAGTATGCGACTTTTAGTCTTAGTCGAGAGAGTTTTACTATCGACTGATGAATCATTTTGTAGTGCTGATTGACATATTATTACTTGAACTCAAAATAGCAATTGTGCATGTACATACCTTGTATAGAAGTCTTGTAACACCTTGCAATTTGGTGTCCCGAATGTCTGAGTTACTATACTCCTAGTCACTACGTCGTTGCCGCCCGAATAATAATTCTTATCTAGACCTTGAGGTCCCTTTTTATTATTTTGCAAGGGCCACTCCCAAACCTCACATCAGTCATCACATCCTGATCGTCAGATTCGCAAATATGGAAACTTGTTGCTCTTTACATTCTGATTGGCTATGAGCAAGTAACCGCACCCAAAATTATGGCGTGATCCAGCACACACGTGGATGGCGTGACTGTTACCGCCGGAAGATTTCAATAACAGGATTTCCAGAATTATCCACATTTATCTATGACTGGTCCAGAGATTCTTAATTATTAACCAAAATTTCCGCAAATGCGGGGTCACGTTGACAAAATTGTAATTGTTCATCCTGTTAGTAACAAAGCATAAGTAAACATCTTATGAATTTTTGCGCAGTAAAACAACCACAATCACCTTCGAAGTTTTCCGTAGTTCCGTTCTCTGTTACCAGCTCATGATAAGCTAAAAGAGAAAACCGTCCTGTAAATGCATATTAATCCAAAATAGCCTTTTTCAATTCCTTCAATAAAGAGCAATGTAACCATATTTTGAATCCGGCGTCACACTACCTGGTTGTGGCAGTTCAGTTACACCGTAAAATTGCGTAAGGACACAGTGAACATGGGACCCGCAACAGACAGTCATAAGAGCGTGTATGTTGTATGAGTTCAAACTGCAGTAGGGCGGAAGATAAGCTAAGCCTCTGTTGAGGATATCATGACTATGCGGACAGTGCAGCGCTGGTTTAACATGTTTAAGGAAGATCACGAAACACTCGAAGACGAACCACGTGACGGAAAAGTAATACATGTACAAAATGAAGATCTTCGGGCAGCAATTAAGGGGAACAGTGACCATACATGTGAGGAACTGGGACTACAATTCAGTGTGAGTGTAGAAATCATTCGGGAGCACCTCCGTCAAATGAGGAAACACTACACGTTGGATCGGTGGTTCCCAAATGATTTGACTCCAATGCAGAACGCAACGCGAACAGACACGTGTATTTCTTTGCTGTGTTGTTTGAACAAGGAAACACTTCTGGACAGGAAGTTGACATTTGATGATAAGTGGGTAGTGTAGGAATCTCCTCGGCGTCGTCATCATTGGTTACCATCACATCAACCGGTTCCAAAGCATCCGAAACCAGCACTGCACAAGAAGAAGGTCCTCCTTTGTGTTTGGGGAAGTGCCAGCGGGATCGTCCATCGGGAACTGCTAATAGCTGGTTAGAGCATCAATGCAACTGTGTACTGGCAGCAGTTGAGCCGTGTTCAAGAAAAAGTCAAAACTATAGAGTCAGCACTTCTTAATCGCGAAGGGACCATCCCGTTATAGGACAACGCTAAGCACCACGTGGTTAGGGTGACTTGGGACACCATTCTACGACTTGGATGGGAAATATTATTCGTTCGCCATATTTCCTGGACATTGCACCGTCCGATTATCAACTGTTGCGTTCCTTGGAGAATGACCTTAGAGGACGTCAGTTCAAATCCCTAGTTGAGGTGCAAAATGCACTTGATAACTTCTTTGCTTCACGACCCACCAAATTCTGCAGGGATGGAATCCATGGAGTTCCAGAACGTTGGCAAGTCGTCGATGCTAATGGGAACTATTTTTGATTATCCATGTACGTCTTAGGTGACATATCAATGTTTAAAATTGGTGGATATAAAAGCGACATAACTTTGTTGATTCCCTTCATATTTGAGTTCATAATACATAGATAACACTGCTCGACAAAATGAAACTTTTTGAAACCTGTTTTTGATTTGACACCTGATTTTATATAATTTGAAGTTGCTAATTACGAAAATGAAGTTAGTTTTCCCACATCATGTCAGGTTTTTTCACAAATCGGAAAACATTATTGCGTAAATTGTGCTATTTACACAGCAACGCTGCTAATATAGACTAACATTATGACTACATATTTCTAACAAAGGAACATTATTTTGCTTCAGAACTAGTCTGAACATCGATATTCTAAATAATTAAAGTCATCAGTGACGTAACTGGGCGCCAGATTGAGGGGCCCAAATTGGGCAAATATTTGGTGAAGCGTTTCGATTTGGTTGGTCAGCGGGCGCTAAGAAGCGTTCTTGTCCCAGGGGTATACGGACAAAATCTCGCGGCCGAAACATCGCCGCCCAAAATCTCGCCGGCCAAAACCTCGCGGGACAAAATCTCGCCGGGCCAAAACCTCGCGTGGCCAAACCCTCGCCTCCCAAAACCTCGCGGGACAAAATCTCGCCGGGCCAAAACCTCGCGTGGCCAAAACCTCGCCGCCCAAAACCTCGCGTGGCCAAAACCTCACCGCCCAAAACCTCGCGTGGCCAAAACCTCGCGGGACAAAATCTCGCCGGGCCAAAACCTCGCCGCCCAAAATCTCGCCGTGCCAAAACCTCGCCGCGAATGAAACTTTTCTTTAAAATTTACTGAATGTGTTTCCTAATATGCAATTCCACATTACAAATAATAATAATAATAATAATAATAATATACAAAACATCGTGTGCGTGGGCTTTCTCGGGTTATTCCCGTTTCCTCCCACTTTCTTTATTCGATCATTTCCTTCATCCTGATCATCTACGTCTCCTTTAACCTATAGGACATAATCAAGGGACGTCGTAAAAACTCATATATTGTTTCATATTTTCATAAATATTATTAGATTTTTGGATGTTCCAAAGTTCACGAAACTAACCTCGTTAGTTGTCATTACTTTCCTTATGCAGACTTTCTTTCCCTATAACCAGTTTAAAAACATCCCGTCGCCCTACCTTCACATTGAAATCCTCTAATACAGAAATAGAATTTTCATATGGTATCGCGGGACTTGAACAAATACCCGTTATACTTCTTCTGAAACAGCGTCTTTTATACCGTCATTCTTATCATCTGTTGGAACATTTACATTTTGGTCAGGCGAGATTTTGGGTATGGCGATATTTTGGGGCGCGAGGTTTTGGCCCAGCGAGATTTTGGCCCGCGAGGTTTTGGCCAGGCGAGGTTTTGGCCCCGCGAGATTTTGGTCCGCGACGTTTTGGGCGGCGAGGTTTTGGCCAGGCGGGGTTTTGGCCCGGCGAGATTTTGTCCCGCGAGGTTTTGGGCGGCGAGGTTTTGGCCAGGCGAGGTTTCGGCCTGGCGAGATTTTGGGTCGCGAGGTTTTGGGAGGCGAGGTTTTGGCCAAGCGGGGTTTTGGTCCGCGAGGTTGTCGCCGCGAGGTTCTGGCCGCGAGGTTTTGTACCCAAACCTGTCCCAGGTAACAACTAGCGTATTTTCGTTGTTGAAGATCATTGATAAAAAAACTTACCTCATTTTTGACTCTACCTTTTCACTTGGAAGCTTCTAAAACTAGATTTCCTTTTGTTAGTTCGTGAATCTTCACGTACCAACCTCCAGCAATAACCCGCCAACATTGTTCTAGAACGCACTTACAGTGGATTTCAATTACTTTGATGTCCTGGTGAAATCTTTCATAATGTTCTCTACTTTAATCACCGAAGTTAGAAGGAAAGCTGTCTAAATAAGAATACAGAAAATAAATCTTAAGACTCATTTTGTACCCTAGTGTTTTTAACTTCTGGAGCATATTAGGCAGAATGTACTTGTAATTTGCGTCTCTGTTGTTCCCGAGAAAATTATGACACACGTCAGTGAATACACTTCATGGTTCCTTTTCAACACTTGTCATACAATGTTCAAAGTCTGATTGATCGGAGACTTTCTGATCTGAGGACCAATGAATATTTCTTCTTTTAACTTAACATTTGAAAGTTCTGGGAATTTGTCACTAGACACCGGAAGCACTGCTCATCTTTATTCAGACCTTTGACAATTTGTATCACTAGGCGCAGTTTAATATGCAAGGTGGAAATATGACTTTTGAAGGATCTACGAGGCAGATGTTTTTCATTTTTACTTCCTATATTTCGGCTTTCCCTGACAATCAATTTGAATACAGTGTTTATCGCAAAATGTGGCATGTGGCATATTTGGTGTATCCTTACTACTGTCCAAGAAGCATACATATCACCTTCAGATCGCCGCACAATAACCACTGATTATCCTGGTATTTTATTTCTTAAAAATATTTCCATATTTTCGTAAATCAACTTTAAAAGTAAAGAATGAATAATAGATATACAGATGATTGTTGTTTGCTGTTATGAAGAAGCAGAATGTTCAAATTTCTCTTGTTGGAATCAACGAAAAGCCTCTATTCCACTGGATTATAGTTCTCGCGATCGCAGCTGTTATTGCGTTCTCAACGTGTAACGCGTTGTGATATGATTCACTGCTACCAAATGCAGTACATATTTTCTCAATTTTAGCAGAATAAGTAACTGCACGTCTTTTATTATTACTTAATTTATTCTGTGTTTACGAAGGATAAAAACATGTACTTTTAATCCAGTTCTATTTAGTGGCATGTGCAATATGAATTCAAAAGTTAAATATACCATAAATGTCGTTCTTATGTAAAATAATCCATATTAGTTTCTTTAAAAAGTCACTTAGATAGTAATAGGTTTCAGATTATAGACCGTTTGCAATACTACCCAACTCTAGCTGTAATAAGTTTACAGCTTTGTATTATTTTATTAAAATCAGATTGATGTGGATATTAATTTCCCTTGCATTTACTGGATTTGGAGTTTGGACATCTGTCTCCCTTTGGAACAAGTACTACTACAGTGCCACATTTCATGAAATAGAAGCGAATGATCCAGTCTCATCAGTGAATACAACACTTGACATTGGTCATGCAATGTGTATGGATGAAGAGAGTGTTCGTGGAAAGTAAGTACAATATATCTGCTGATACTGGTTGACGGAATTGGTTTGTTCCACTTTACCGTACCATTACACAGACGCTTTCTTTCATTATTGTCTGTAGCTCATTTAAGAATATTGTGACATTCATGTACGTATCTTATTTAGGTAGTAAGAATTCGTACTAAGATATTTTTCAATGAAAAATATGTATCAGATATGTGATAAGAATATAATTTTAAATGTGTATGAATATATTATCACATACTTTGACGTTGTAAAGAGATTTCCTTTAAAGGTATTTACAGTTGTGTTCAAATAATTAGACTCACTCTCTGAAAATGAAAAAGTGTTGTAGGAGTCCTAATTTCAGGGCTATAGAACATTTAATTTAATACTGTAGTTAAACCACAAATATAGGCTACTTCGTTTATTAACTAAAGTTGAAGTGCTGATATTGTAACGTGATTCTTTTCGTTACTTCCGTAATTCCGAATATATTTTTCGTGTTTATAAACTACACACGATTATAATGAGTCACACACCACGATTACACACTTTAGGATATGTATATTTCACAATATATATATCGACTTCGACACATTAAAATAATGAACATTCAATTCTTACAATATGGATCTTCGCTCTATGTTTTTGTTACCATATCATCGAGATAAATAGGTTGTCATAACAACGAAAACAAGAAGTATCTGTATAATAAAATATTTAAATTATTTTGTTTTATATTTTTCTTCTTCTTAACAGCTTGTCCCTTTTGAATAGCCTTTACATATAAAAATTACAATTCATGAAACAATATATTATTTTGGTCTTATCCCAATATCATTATATTTTTCTGATAATCAGTTTTATTTTAATTTTATAAAATTATTAACAGCAATGACATTGAAATATGGTAAGTTTGTTGATTATTTAGACCCAAGATAAATTCTTCAACTCAATATCATTTATATTGATTAACACTAAAGTTGGTGTACGTTAAAATACAACATAACGTATTTCACGTGTTTGACCATAGTTAGCATAAATTTGATAGACAATATTTGTATTGATGGATAGGTGTGACTGCATAGAATGCAGACAAAGTATGAGTTACAATGAAAATCATAACAATATTCAAAGTAATACTAAAGAAGAACTAATTGGATATGTTTTGACGCACGTCATAACTTCATCTCAACTAACATTACCAAAAGTTTTGATTAAATTGACTTCAATAGCACAATCTTGAGTATAGTCCTGTATGTTATTTGCTTCAACTGTTCTTTGATTTCTATTTTGAAGACTTCTGACACCAATTTAATTACTACTGAATCTGGGAGTTCGTGGGAAATCAGACTGATTGTTTACAATGTTCCTAAAAGCTGTACGATTATCATTTCTGTTTCTCCTCAAATTAGATTAGGTCGTATTGTCATAGCGACCTAAACAAGAAGTATGTTGATACAATACATATATTTAAATTATTTCCTTTTATATTTTACTTTTTCTTAATACCTTGTACTTTTAAATAGGACTTCTGTCCCTAAATAGAAATAATATTGAAAAGAACATACAAAATATGCATTATCGTTGTTATGTCACCGTTGAACAGCAGATGGTATTAGTGAGGGAAGGGAAAAATTCTGAAAGTGGTGTTTTAGTTGTACATATGCATAATGTTTCTTATCAACAAGTTGCAGTCTGAAGTGTTGTAGTTACTGTCGTAAGAAGATAACGACATTCAAAACTTTCAGCAGTTGTATGGGCCAGTTTAAAATGATCGTGACGTGCTTCATGTATCAATCTTTTATTCTTTGTAATCGTGTAATTGCAGCATAATGGGAAAAGAAAAGACATTTCTCCGCGTAGAATGTAATTAACAAAATACTTCTGGTGGTAATAAAATATACACGGCAATACATTTCTAGTAGAGTTGGAATAGAACAAAAATCTGTGAGTAGAATCTCTGCTGAAATGAACAAGAGCCATAATAGGTTTGGGAAGTGTAGGCGAAAAACAAAGCTATCGCTAAAAGATATGAGAAAACTAAAAAGATTGGCTCTGGAAAACAGACGTGCAACTTCTAATAGACTCAAGCATAATAATGACAGAGTATGGTGCAGAAATTTGGCTTAAAAGTGTTCGAAGGATTCTTTGTGCCGAGGGCATAAAAGCACACGGTCAAGAAAGGAAACAAAGTTTAGTGTGTACTCCAATCATGGCAATGAAACGCCACTAATCGGCACGAGGCCTAGAATATTCGACTGCTAACTAGTAGAGAATAATATGTTTCAGTGAAGAATCATGTATCTTTGTGTGTGATGAATGTTCACAATATGTGCTACGTTTGCTTGGGAGGAATTCAAGTTGGAATGTCTTTAATAAACCATGAAGCATCCTACTTCAGTCATGGTCTGGGGTGTGATCTCTGTCTTTGGGCCTGGAAGAGTGTATATAGTAGAGAGGACAATGAACCACGACCAATACTTACAAGCTCTTAAGAAAGAACTGCTTTCCCAGACTGCACTCTGGTTTGATAACGTACAATTCATCTTTATGCATGGTGGATCGCCATGCCAAAGCTGTGAGAAAATTCTTCGAGGACAACGAAATTAGTGTTTTTCCGTGGCCAAGCACTAGTCCTGATACGAACTTGAAAACTTTTGGACCGTGATGAAAGGAAGGCTAGAGAAGAAGCACATTAGAACCAAACTTCTATTGATCAAGGAGATCAACACTTTGTTGTCTCACGATGCCGACTTGAAGGCAAAATGTGCTAAACTCGTACATAGAATGCCACAAAGGATAAAAGAGTTAATAAGGAAAAGGGGATTTCATAAGTTCTATACACAAACAACTCTTTAACCAATTTTCATATACCAAAAGTCTAGCCCCCAAAAAATACGGTCAAAATTGTGTCAGTCAACTAATGTTAAAGCAAAAAAAAAAAAAAATAATTCAAAGAAAGTGTTTAGTAATTACGTTAGTCATCTAGTGGCGATTTGTAGTTAGTGATATTATATCCCTTTTCTTTTAATTCTGACAATCTTTTTTGTATCCAATCATGAAGTTTTAATGGGATATGGAACAAAAGTTCTCATTATAATATGCAGGAATTCTACATACAACACATTTATTATTAATATTTCTTTCATTAGTTAAGTAATAACAAGATGTAATTTCGTTCCTTGTAGTAAAATATGGTGGGAATCCAACACGTATTATATCTTCAAATAAAATAACTTGTGGTGCTGGTAATGTAAAACCTACAGCGTTATATGTTGAATCTACAAACATACATTCTGATAATGTAGCTGGTCTTAAAATCTTATATCGTTTGTCTATATCCTTAAAGAAAAGATACATTATTTTTATAAAGTCATGCTCTAGCATTTTATTATTTATTTCAACCACTCGTTCTTTTGATGAGAGTGAATAATCTAACAACGGTCCAGAATATTTTAAACCATGTTCAATTTCTTTATTCATATTCTCTGCTCTATAACATCTTTTACAATTATCAGACCTCTTTTTTCCATTTCTAGTGAACTCTTGGAATTGTTTTAATTCTCCACAAATTACACACTTTTTCATGATTTATTAAATATAAAATATTCAAAATACTTAGTTCGTTTTGTTTGATTTTTAAATGTCATAAATACCTATGTGCAGTGCAATTACCCAATCTCACTTTGCGCTATCCTTCTGTGTTAAAGTGTAATGGTTAGTGGCGGATTCGTAATTTTTGGTAGTTAGGGGTCGAGGGGAAGGTTGTCTGCAGAACATACATATGTACCCTACTGAAACAAGCATTCGAGTAGCCATGAAGATATTAATATTTTTGTAAAAGTTGCAGCCAACAGTGTGAAACGAGCGAACTTATATTTGGATTTAAACAATGGGAACTTACAAAATCTGTGGCAAGTATGGCAACTCAATTTCCGATATATAGCAGTGTTGCAAGTTGAAAGTAAGTGACATAATTTTCCTGACAGTTTCCAAATATTTTCTTTATTGTTTTCTGTAATTGCATGAAGTATAGAGTTTTGGAAAACATTTTGGCACTGAAATACCAGCAGGTTTGAATTCAGTGTTAATTTACGGAAACAACGATTTTACTTGAGTCAATTACAGATTTCTCATTACATTCGCTAGGAGTAGAAATTAATAAAATTAACAATTCTTGTTTCACCGACATAGATGCCGAGCTACTCGACTTACCAAAATGTAAATTAAGGACAAAATCTCCATACATATGTGTTTGAAATTTTTACATCAGACTAAACTGCGTGCATACTAACTACTTAGGTAAACTCCATCATTGTTTCACAATTTGTATATATTTACATGAACAACGACTCATTTTTGCTATAGGCATTAGAGGTATATCGCTTCCGGTTAAAAAGCTATGCTATCTCTTACTACGGACTGAATAGTAATTTGAGCACCCTGTAGAACGAAGTAGTATAAACACTGTTAATATTCTTGTATGAGGAAATGTTAATTCTTTATTTGGAAATATGTTTCAGAGTGAGGTAATTGTACTTCCGTTTCTGGTAAGATAGCAGAATTACAATTACGTTTACTATTAAATATAGGAATTAGTAATGTACAGTTTTATGTTGAAAAATTCGACAAATTGTGTATAGCTGCACGAATAACAGTAGTACATAAAGATTCGACTCTATTACGTGTAGCTGGAGGAAACCTTTCTGTGAATTTGAGGAACATGTGTTGGCTGAATTATTTTTATCAAGGCAATCACAATTGCTTGGCAGTATCATGTAATTCAGTAAAATATTAACGACAATATTATCACAGAAATATATCTGAGAAGTTGTAAAATGATCTTAAGAATGCCTAATGCGTACGTAAAATTGTATTGTAAGTCGAGCAAATAATTTAAATGAAGACAAATTATCAAATAATAACAATTACAGAAAATTTGAAATTTGTACATTTTAAAACAGACATAGCAGTAGTTTAATAAGTAAAAATAAAAAAAGTGGAGAATAAATGGAAAAATAGAGTAACTCACTTTTAGAATACCCACGGGTTCTTTTTCTTGAAAACTAACAAGCATAGTTACGGAAGTGTCACTCAACGATTTAAAGAAAACTTTATATACTTTTAGAACATTGAAACATAATCCACATATATATTTTTTTTAATTCGGCAATGGTGCGAGTTTAAGGGGAGAAACCACCCTTGAACAGTAGGGATGATCTCCAAGCATAGACAGAAAACAATCATTTAATGTAGAAGAAAGCATAGTGCCAGTGGGGTTTTAGAACAGGTGATGCACAGCCTGATGTCAATATTTCAAAATTCAAAATAGCGGACCCAATATGGTGATTACAATAGAATTACAAAAAGTCTTCGAGGTTGAAATGCTCCGTAGGTAGAATAGAACAATCATAGTTGGCAGGGGATACTGGGGTTACTGTGAGAAAGTTTCTGACCGATTTGAATCCCCTTTCTCTACGTATTTAACGGGATGCTTGATTAGAGCGAGTCTCTGCGCCTCTTACTGTAAGGGGTGATTATTTAAAATGAGTTCTCTCGCGTCTCATTATCCGGGCTGCTTATTTAAACTGAGTCCCCTCGCCTCTCGATATGGTCCAAAACACCCTCTTTAAATCTGAAATCGCCTTGTAAAAGCATCAACTCAGGGAAAATTAACAAGTCTTGTGAGATAACGATTTCAAGAGCTTTTCTTCCCAGAGTCTAATGCAAAGTTCACTTTATTATTTGCTTCGTGAGGTGATGAAAATTAATCAACTTTTGAACCTATTTGAAGAACAAAAGAGTACCTCAAAATAGAAACTCTTTATGGAGAAACAAATGCGCGGATAGAGCCTCTTCATTTTTTTCTTTTTTTGGGCCATTGAAGGTCTTCTTGAGACATTTTTCTGAAATTCTCCGTCTCTCCAATTCTAACATAAATTTGCCTCTACACAATAATATAATAAAGATTCAATCACTGATTCATAATCACTTTTCGTCTCCCACATTTGCAAATCTTATTAGGTATGCGTATTACAAAATCGTTTATTTGAAAAAAATTGCATTTGAAATTCCCGTAACATTTTGTTTCAAACATTCCGTAAGATTTTGAAATTTGTTTACAGTTCTTTTCGTTTACAATAAGTATGAGTATTGTAAACGATGTTTATACATCACACACTTTTGTGCGGAATTTCATTGCTTGAATTGGTTTGTTACACTTTACCGTACCCTTACACAGATGCTTTCTTTCATTGTTGTCTGTAGCTTATTTAAGAATATTGTGACATTCATGTACGTATTTTATTTAGGTAGTAAGAATTCATACTAAGATATTTTTCAATGTAAAATATGTGTCAGATATGTGATAAGAATATAATTTTAAGTGTGTATGAATATATTATCACATACTTTGACGTTGTAAAGAGATTTCCTTTAAAGGTATTTACAGTTGTGTTCAAATAATTAGACTCACACTCTGAAAATGAAAAATTGATGTAGGAGTCCTAATTTCAGGGCTATAGAACATTTAATTTAATACTGTAGTTAAACCACAAATATAGGCTACTTCGTTTATTAACTAAAGTTGAAGTGTTGATATTGTAACGTGATTCTTTTCGTTACATTCCGTAATTCCGAATATATTTTTCGTGTTTATAAACTACACACGATTATAATGAGTCACACACCACGATTACACACTTTAGGATATGTATATTTCACAATATATATATCGACTTCGACACATTAAAATAATGAACATTCAATTCTTACAATATGGATCTTCGCTCTATGTTTTTGTTACCATGTCAACGAGGTAAATAGGTTGTCATAACAACCAAACCAAGAAGTATCTATATAATAAAATATTTAAATTATTTTATTTTATATTTTTCTTCTTCTTAACAGCTTGTGCCTTTTGAATAGCCTTTACATATAAAAATTACAATTCATGAAACAATATATTATTTTGGTCTTATCCCAATATCATTATATTTTTCCGATAATCAATTTTATTTTAATTTTATAAAATTATTAATAGCAATGACATTGAAATATGGTAAGTTTGTTGGTTATTTAGACCCAAGATAAATTCTTCAACTCAATATCATTTATATTGGTTAACACTAAAGTTGGTGTAAGTTAAAATACAACATAACATATTTCAGCTGTTTGAGCATAGTTAGCATAAATTTGATAGACAATATTTGTATTGATGGATAGGTGTGACTGCATAGAATGCAGACAAAGTATGAGTTACAATGAAAATCATAACAATATTCAAAGTAATACTAAAGAAGAACTATTTGGATATGTTTTGACGCACGTCATAACTTTATCTCAAGTAACATTACCAAAAGATTTGATTAAATTGACTTCAATAGCACAATCTTGAGTATAGTCCTGTATGTTATTTGCTTCAACTGTTCTTTGATTTCTATTTTGAAAACTTCTGACATCAATTTAATTACTACTGAATCTGGGAGTTCGTGGGAAATCAGACCGATTGTTTACATTGTTCCTAAAAGCTGTACGATTATCATTTCTGTTTCTCCTCAAATTAAATTAGGCCGTATTGTCACAGCGACCTAAACAAGAAGTATGTTGATACAATACATATATTTAAATTATTTCCTTTTATATTTTTCTTTTTCTTAATAGCTTGTACTTTTAAATAGGACTTCTGTCCCTAAATAGAAATAATATTGAAAAGAACATACAAAATATGCATTATCGTTGTTATGTCACCGTTGAACAGCAGATGGTATTAGTGAGGGAAGGGAGAAATTCTGAAAGTGGTGTTTCAGTTGTACATATGCATTATGGTTCTTATCAACAAGTTGCAGTCTGAAGTGTTGTAGTTACTGTCGTAAGAAGATAACGACATTCAAAACTTTCAGCAGTTGTATGGGCCAGTTTAAAATGATCGTGACGTGCTTCATGTATCAATCTTTTATTCTTTGTAATCGTGTAATTGCAGCATAATGGGAAAAGAAAAGACATTTCTCCGCGTAAAATGTAACTAACAAAATACTTCTGGTGGTAATAAAATATACACGGCAATACATTTCTAGTAGAGTTGGAATAGAACAAAAATCTGTGAGTAGAACCTCTGCTGAAATGAACAAGAGCCAAAATAGGTTTGGGAAGTGTAGGCGAAAAACAAAGCTATCGCTAAAAGATATGAGAAAACTAAAAAGATTGGCTCTGGAAAACAGACGTGCAACTTCTAATAGACTCAAGCATAATAATGACAGAGTAAGGTGCAGAAATTTGGCTTAAAAGTGTTCGAAGGATTCTTTGTGCCGAGGGCATAAAAGCACACGGTCAAGAAAGGAAACAAAGTTTAGTGTGTACTCCAATCATGGCAATGAAACGCCACTAATCGGCACGAGGCCTAGAATATTCGACTGCTAACTAGTAGAGAATAATATGTTTCAGTGAAGAATCATGTATCTTTGTGTGTGATGAATGTTCACAATATGTGCTACGTTTGCTTGGGAGGAATTCAAGTTGGAATGTCTTTAATAAACCATGAAGCATCCTACTTCAGTCATGGTCTGGGGTGTGATCTCTGTCTTTGGGCCTGGAAGAGTGTATATAGTAGAGAGGACAATGAACCACGACCAATACTTACAAGCTCTTAAAAAAGAACTGCTTTCCCAGACTGCACTCTGGTTTGATAACATACAATTCGTCTTTATGCATGGTGGAGCGCCATGCCAAAGCTGTGAGAAAATTCTTCGAGGACAACGAAATTAGTGTTTTTCCGTGGCCAAGCACTAGTCCTGATACGAACCCGATTGAAAACTTTTGGACCGTGATGAAAGGAAGGCTAGAGGAGAAGCACATTAGAACCAAACTTCAATTGATCAAGGAGATCAACACTTTGTTGTCTCACGATGCCGACTTGAAGGCAAAATGTGCTAAACTCGTACATAGAATGCCACAAAGGATAAAAGAGTTAATAAAGAATAAGGAATTTCATAAGAAATATAAATCTTTGTGTGAGAGAAAATTTTATTGTAAGTATTCCATTTCAGTTTTTGTTTCCAATTTGGATATACACACTTTATAGTAACTATATCTAAATGTTGCATACGCATTTGTTTATTGATATCGAAAAGCATATACCACACCCACTGAAATTAGGACAGTTAGAAGTAGTAATTTGGACTAATTCCGAACATATTTTCTCACGTAATATTGTAGAAACAGTAAAATGTGCAGAAACTGAACTTTGAGTCAAATAATTTGAAGACGTCTGTATATCTAACTAACTGAGCAAACAGTGAATGTATGCAGGATTCCATAACCGAAAGGTACATTTTGTTTAGGTCCATTTTCATAGATAACCGAATAATATTGCCACTTTCAGTGTAACAAGGAGGTCGTTATCATTTAGGCTATGTGAGAAAATTCAGTATATCAACCTCTTGGAAGATAGTTAACGAGTTGTCCTAAATGTTGGAAAACAATTCTGCATGAAAAATGTATACCTGTACACACTTTTAGCTGTCGCATAAATTTTGTTTTCGAGCCTAGAACGTTAAATTTCTTAAAAACATAAGACAAGAGTTCAGTTGCACTTTCTGGTTAACCTGAATATTCCAAACGGCGGTTATAGTAAATGATCGTAGTGGTTGCCTCCGCATTGAACACATTTCTGACTACCAGTAACAATTGCTCCCATACTTCGCTCCAATGTATCCACTCGGATTCCTGCTCAAACCCGATGCTAAACGACGGTACACCTCAAATATTGGTGTGTCCCATAAGAAAGATCGAGTCCTGGGTAGCCTGCAGAGCAGGCATGGAATTCCATTGCTCACTTGAGCTATATGCACTGACTTGGGATATTTTGACTCAGGTATGCTCCCATAACTCTATGGAAGTGCGACGGGGAGCAATTTACTGGTAAAATAAATTTTATTACCTATATCTCACAAATGCCAAGGTAAATGGAAGAAACAACATTGTCAGGTACTTTCTCCCAAATGCAGTACTATGAAAATTGAAAACCAAACAACTCTCTAAAGAGACTAATCAACTACATATTTACACCAAAAAAATTCACTTCACTTTAAACAATATCGTGATTATTATTTTCAGCCCATTACTTACAATTAGACCTATTAACCATTCAGTTCAGTTGAGGGATCACAAAGGACGGTTTATGACTAACCATCTCCTCCACCCATTTACATGCAGAGAGGAGTAATTCTTTTTTGTTAAATTTTCAGGAGAGACAGAAAAGAGTGCAAAGTTGTGTTTCACCGTAAATAAGTAAACGGCTTCTGTAGCAATTGACCTAAATTTAATTTACAATACAGTTATGAATGTTTCCTGCTAAGATATCATATTGTGACACTTGTCTGTATTTTCACCGTTCAATAAAAAGATTTAAGAATTTCCCGGTATTATCCCATTTTGCCTTTAATGTGCTTTCACATTTCTTTCAAAGGCAGGGTACTTATTACTTCCTATATTTCTTAAGAAAGATTCTTGAAAGGATTAGAGACATTTGTCATGAAGTTTGTCTTAATTAAGCATCTACATATATAAGAAGCATGGAATAGGAATACAACAAAAGTGCAAGCAAACATTATTATTCAAGTTATTGAACTTCCAGGTAATCGTTAACTTCAGTATCTTCTTCCTTCTGTCCTACAGCGGAAGTGTCTTATAGAAGTGATGATATACAGGGTTGATTTGATTCTTCAAATCTTGTAAGACTTCCTATTTGTTGTAAATGATCGAATGTTGCTAATCTGTCAGAGAATTCAACGTTTTAAGTAAGATGATGATCGATCGGTGATTGCGTTGAACGATCACTGTAATGAAATCATTTGCAGGTGATTTATTGAGTTGGCAACAAATTTTCAAATATCTGCTGAAAGGAATCCACACAGCTTCATGATTCTCACAACTTCTGCAGACTTGCAGTTTATTAACTTTCCTCCAGTTTGTGGAAGGGAGCTGAAATTGGAAAACTGACTCAACAGTTGTGTGTGTGGACCCAGAATTTTTGTTAGCGACAATGACATTTTCCCAATCGAGATATATAGTAATCGTTTGGTGAGTTCTTCTGCTGTTTTTCTCAATAATAGTATGAATATCATCAACTTCATTCTGTGTATGCCATTTCAATAAATATTTGTGATCGATAACTTTTGATTACGGACGGTGTGCAATGACCGATGTGTACAACAAATAAGTTAAAAGTTCTTGTTTTGAGCAGCAAAATTGTCCCACTATAAAATTATCTTTTTCCCATTGTGAGGAAGTTCCCGAATAACAGAAAACAATGCTGAAGCAATGTCATCTCCACCTAGAACACCAATACTTTAATCGCAAAAACTCAGATTTCTGATTATAAAATCTTATGGGATCTTATTCGGAGTCGCCCTAACGGGGAATTAGAATTCCTCAAACGCTTAAACACGTATTTTTATAATTGTCATTGAGGAATCTATATGCTGATTTTCACCTCTCTATATTCAGAGATAGATATTCCAATTTTAACCGAAAATATTTTACTCGCTAAAACTCCCTTTAGATATGTATTTCAATAAATTGTTCTTAAAATATGTATTCAATATTTCATGTTTCTACCTTTAGTGTGTTTTGCATGATGAGTAATCAGTGTCTTCTAGTGCTTTAATAAATAATGTAGATTACTCTAGTAATATTTCAGACAAAGCTATTTTTATCATATGCAAATTTTGTAGAAACCCAGACACATTTTGGCAATATATAAGAAAATGTTTTTATAGGATTCCATTTAATAACAAAATTAAAATTTTAAAATATTTGTTCGGTTCCACGTATCGAGTAAACCATATTTCTATATCAATTAATTGGTTGTAATCACATTATTATCCAGATAAATCCTTATAGAAGAATCCAAAGGATATCCCACTGTCAAATGAATGACTTTACATTATAAAATATGAAACCTATAAATAGAATGTTACCAAATATCACACGCATAATATAATGATACGCCTGGCAAGGGAGACCTGTTAAATAAAGCGTGATGCACAGAGTTATAGTAGGTGCACCTGAGAGAAAACGTGTTTTGAGTAGAGGAAGAAATAGCGAGATTAATTCTGTACATAACAATATTATAGATAGGTTAATAATACAGAGGACAGCGAGAACGGAAGAGATTTTGCCATTGTTGGGATGGGAAACCTGGTTGTTTACCGATAAATTAGGTTCGTTAATTGTTATAAGAAATCAAACGCTGCAATATTCACAAAGTAGTACAATAAAACTAAGATAGTCCCAGTTATTGTGGACATGACTAAGCCGGATAGTTGGGGCTTGAATACTTGAATAATATAATTTCTGCAAAATGAACGGCAGTATTGTATAGTAGTATAAACGCGAAGTACAGTATAAAAATATAATTTTATATTAAATTCTGTATACCGTGTTCAATCATTCTAGTGTGATTTGAAAACTAAAATGAAATATAAGTAAAAAACATCAAATTTGAAAAAGTAAAAAATCTCACAGTGTAGCATTTTTCAAAATTACATTATAAAATAGCTCTCGAGTTTCGAACATGATTGTTCACAGCAGTAAACATGGTTGCGAAATAATACCAATATTAATAGAAGTAAGTGTTAAAACTTTACGCTACTGATACTCGGGTCCGGTGTTCGAACCTTATTCGTTTTTTTAATTTTACCAATTGGCGATGGCTACGTCTTTTGCCCCTACACTACAATGCGAGCTATTTAAAAATGCTAGACGTTTACTCCAATACTTATTTTTGTCTTGTCTAGGATTCCTCCGATTAATGTTGAAGTAGGTTAGTCAGGTCTTGTATAATCATGGCTGTACTATATTACAAATTATAGCTGTTATAGTGACACGTATGTTATCAATAGCCTGGAGACAATTCGTAGAATTCGAGTATTTTGCAGTTGTATTAACGTTGACTAGCTTTTGCCTGCTACCAGAACCGTACGTTTGCTCGGCCTATGGCCTCGCATCTCTTTATGTATCAGCCATTGCATCAAGAGTGAATTTCATGCATTTGCTCTTTAATTACATTTCCTGAATTTCGACCCACAGGGGTCTTCCCACCCTTACTAACGTGTTTACTCGGCCTATGGTTTCGCATCTCGTAAACCCATAATTCCACCAAATTTCAAGTTTCTTGTCGTATTTCCACTATTTAAAGAATAAAATTTTTATCTCCAGAAAACGTCCATTTAAATGATACAGGAATTTGTTCATTCCGCCTTTAGACGCCTTAAAATGTAAAAAAAAATATATATCTTTTGGCAACTTTACTGTGGGTTAGTCCCGGAAGGCTACAATCATTTGAAATTTCATCATTCTAATCTTACCGGAAGTGCCTAAACATTTTAGGGTGTAGGAGATGCCCCATATAAATAATGTGGGAAATATTTTTCAGTTCCCCGCGAAACCACTCTACAGATGATTCTCCTTAATTTATGGCGATTTACTTAGTTAACGATAACGAAAACGCATAAACATATCGAATTTAAAGTTTTTATTCCAATTGCAAGTGCCTAAACTTTGAGATTATGAGTAAAAAGTCCTTTTAAATAACATGGGGAATTTCTTCATCCCCTAACATTTATAATACTTACTTTTGACCATTTTCCTGTCGGTTAGTACCGGAAAGCTACAACAATGCCAAATTTCAAGTTTCCGTGTCAATTGGAAGTATCCGTTTATTTTATGTCAGTTCATGTAGTTTTATATATAGACTTTGGCCAGCAGGAGGCTCCGCACCCACAACCCCGCGTTTTCTTTGCCTACAGCCTTGCATCTCTTATGTTTCAGCTTTTGCTTCAACATATTTGCTCTTAATATTTCCTGCATTTGACCAGCTGGGGGTTTCGCCCCTACCCAGTCCTTCCTCCGGCCTACTTCTTAAACCCACAATTCTACCGAATTTCAAATTTGTTTTCCTATTTCAGCTATCTAAAGATACAATTTTGTATTCTGAGAAACGACAATTTAATAACTTCGGAAATGGATTTGTTTCATCCCCTCTTTAGACCCCCTAAAAACTGAAAATAATCACTTTCGGCAACTTTACTGCGGCTTAGTCCAGGAAGGCTACAATCATGCGAAATTTCATCATTCTAATCTTAGCGGAAGTGCCTAAACATTTTCAGGTGTTAAAGATGCCCCATGTAAATAACATGGGATAGATTTTTTAGTTCCCCATTAAACCACTCTACATATGGATTTCTTTTATTTTTTGCGATTTACTTAATTCATGATAACAAAAACACATAACCATACCGAATTTCAAGTGTTTTATTTCAATTCCAACTACCTAAACTTTGAGGTTATAAGCAAACAAAAAGGCCCTTTGAAATAACACGGGGAATTTCTTCATTCTCCCTTTAGACCCCTTATAAATTAAAAATATTCACTTTTGACAATTTTCCTATAGGTTACTCTCGAGAAGTTACAATCATATCGCATTTCAACTTCCCACTTGAACCGGATGTACCCTTTCATTTTACGTCAGTTCATGTAGTTTTATGTATAGTTAGGATAAGGTACTACAGTGGTACTAAGGTACAGAATGATGCTGAATAAACGAAATGTTGAAATGTTATATATATATATATATATATATATATATATATATATATATATATATAACATTTCGTTTATATATATTAGAAAGCATATGATTGTTGTAATCATTTAGTAAGCGGTTGACGTGCTCTGAAGCTCTGAAGGCTGGAGTAATAAATTTGAGATAGTTAAAAGCATCTGTGTGAAATCTGAGCGTGAAGGTTGGGAGGAAAAAATGGTGAAATCAGTTTTCAAATTAATTTGGAAATGGTGAAACATTGCCAATAACTGATTTGAGTTTAAGAACAAAAATAAACATAAGAAAAATTTCAACAATGAAGGCTAAGCTAACGGTAAAAAATTCAAACATTGCCATCATAAATGAGACAATAAAATGGGTCTTTCAATAATGAGACATTAAGACCCACTTAATTAAAATGTATATAAATAAAACACATTTACATAATTAACTAAACTAATGGAATGTTCAAATGTCGGGTGCGCTTCCCAACCTGCAAAGATGCCGAATTTTACAAAGAGTGATTCAGTGCCAATTACTACTGATGGTGACTATTTGTCAGGTGGTTATAGAATTGCTAATGCATTGCCCTGTCTATATTGCGGAAAGCATTATATAAGTGCCAGAAGCTTAGCTATATCTATTGGTAAGAAACATCAGTTTGCTGGTGATGTGTTTGCTCTCGTATAACCAATAATTACTACATTCAGCGTAAAACTGCAAACGTTACCGACTCTAACAGCAATAACAACGCACAAGTTTTCATGATATTTTACCTGGGCAAGATATTGATGTCACTATGTCACTGTATTTTAGAAAGTATTCCACGAGATGCTCGGTCAACGGTGGCTAATGCACTCGCAGAGGTGATAAAGCAAATAACAATTTCAAATCATACAAGAGACTGGATAAACTTATGTCTATTTCAATTTGTGGCTTTAAGTGCTCCCAGACAAACAGATAATATTAAGAATCTGACCTCTTCAGTGAATCCACGAGTTCGCTTCTAGTTCAACATTGGCCATGACACCTTAACTTAGCCTTCAACCAAGATGAAAATAGCTCGAATCAAAGCAGAAATGTTTCAATTTGAAGATTGTGGAGAATAAACTTGCCGATGGTGACATTCGTGGAGAATTTCATCTTCTAATTTCTGATGATATGGTTGCGGCTCCGGACACCTCTCTCTTTGAGACCCAGTTTAAGAAATGTCCAGCCCACCCTGGCAATTTCATTGCGCCGAATCATACTGACGATCACATTTCTCAAGGAGTTTCGACCATTAGAGTTCAAAACGCAATTAACTCCTTTCTGTCAGGCAGCGCGGGAGATCTAGATGGGCTTCGTCCTTCAACTCTTAAAGACTTTTCTTATAAAATACTGTAATCAACGGAAAGACTCATAAAATATTTTGTGGTGTATTTAATTTACTCATTTGTGGAAAATACCTATGAATGTTCGTCCATTGTTATTCGATGCCAAACTTACAGACCTGAAAAAAAGGTTGATAGTATTCTGACCATAGCGTTTGTGAATGTTTGCCGCAGAACATCGGCAAAAAAATTGTATGCCTTCGTTAAGAATATTGTATGTCATATCAGCTTAATGTCTGTACTCCTAATGGTGCCGAGGCAGCTGTTCACGCATCTTAAGTTTATTTCTCTTCCACTCATAGTGCCACCACGGTGTCTTATAGTTAGATTTTCGTAACGCGCTCAATAAGCTTCACCACATGCTTGCTGCACCACTGAAATATTTTCCTTTAATTTATCCTATGTTCATCAATACTATACTCAACACAGTGATCAGTTTTCCGACGGAAACACCACTTTTTTCTCAGAGCAAACAAGGCGATTCCCTGGGCCCAGCACTTTCCGCTATAACTATTCATTCAATAGTTCAATTAATGGACACTGGGTTAATCACTTGGTACTTGGACGACGGAACAGTCGGTGGTAGCTCGATATGGTTCTTTCATCCTTTTAACTTTTCTAAATGCGAGGTTGGTTGTTTTAGAACAGATGAAACAACATTCGACGAAATCTTTAGAAGATTTACTTAGGCTACTAAAGGTGTATACGTTATCTAACAATTCATAATGCTTGCCTTCTATGAGCTGCTCTTACCTCGGAAACACTCACTAACGTGCTATTGAAAAATCCCTAATTTAGAATTGTTCTTGTCTCGACTTTCCTCAATTTCAGCCCATTAGACTTTTTCCATTTACGAGCGTCCTTATCAATCCTTCATTTAACCTATTTGTTACAATTTCCATCTTGGTGTGATAGTTCATTGTTGTAAAAATGTTTTTTTCTCTTGAAAACTGGCCTGGAAAAGTTCTGAATTTCTCCGTGAATGACGATTCTTGGATGCTGGCATGTTTACCTGCTGGCTTATGTGGTCTTGGTATATGACGATCTGTGAATATGGTAATCCTTACACTCTTAGCTTCTTAAAACGGATCTTTTCGTTTAGTCGAAGCTCTACTTCCACTGGGTTATTGTTTGGACCCAGATGGTTCAAGTCAGGAACGCTATAATAGGTGGGCAAGCTTAGCGGACACAAATCTCCCAGGAATTAGCAAAGTGTTTTAGCAGTCATCTTAATATACTCCAATTGTATCTCACTTACATATATATAATTATCACTTGGGGGATTAGCACTGGGGAAAAGTTGTTGGGACAATTCGACGAGGGATCCAGTTGCTGCGCCAAACAATCCTGAAGCGTGAAGATGAATCTTCAGCAAATTAAACAAGAAATTCTCCAAAGTAGAATGCTGATGTTGGAGGACGCGTATATAACTGACATGTACGCACAAGGTCTGCGGACCTGGGACTTCACTAGTTGGGGCTAGCCGTAAGAAAACGTCCTTCACCGGCTAATAGCTTGTGTCCCTTAACACACAATCGTACTTGGTTCCCGACGCAACGTGCATGGTGGTTACATACAATACCGGAGTCGAACTCCCTGATCACCAAAGCTCAAGGTACGGGCTGCAGTGGTCGATTAAAGAGGGTTGGCAGTAGTAGTAATGGCCTGACTATAGGAAACTTTTTGGCCCCTGGGTCCCTGCCTCAGGACCCATGGTCCCTGGCCGGGGTCAATGACCTAGGGGTACCTAGGACCACCCCCTAAAATTTGGCAGGGGTACATAGGACCACCCCCCAGGACCCATGGTCCCTGGCCCGTGTCAATGACCTAGGGGTACTTAGGACCACCCCTCTAGATTTTGGCAGGGGTACATAGGACCACCCCTTAAATTTTGGAATTTGCCAAATCTAAAAATTGGGTGTGGTAGCCTAGGACCACAGTATGTACCTCTATCAGTATTGGGTGTCTATGTCGTTCCCTTTTATGAGTAAAAAATTGCCAAAAATTCAAATTTCGGAGGTTTTTGACCTAATTTATCCCCTTGGATGAGGTATTATTACCCTATATGGTTATATGGTCATGTATAGGGGTCCATTACCTATCACAAGACATAGGTACATTTGTGCACCCCTTTAAATTTTTGGGAGGTGTACCTTGGCCCACCCCTTAAATTTTGGAAATTGCCCAATTTAAACATTTGGTATTATAGTACTGGACCCTAACATGTATTATGATAAATTTGGGTGGTCCACCTCGTTCCCTTTTAGGGGTACAAAATTGCCAAAATATAAACGTAAGCATTACGTTGTACCACGTGTTTGGTTTTTGACCTAATTTATTCCTTTGGATGAGGTCCTATTACCTTATATGGTAATGTATAGGTGTTCATTCCCTATCATAAGACATAGGTACATTGATGCACCCCGGGAGGGGATTCGGTATCATAGTACATGACTCAACATGTATTATGATAAATTTGGGTGGTCCACATCGTTCTCTTTTAGGGGTACAAAATTGCTAAAATATAAACATAAGCAATATGTTGTACCATGTGTTTGGTTTTTGGCCCAATTTCTCCCCTTTGAGGAGGTTCTATTACCTTATATGGTTATATGGTCATGTATATAGGTTCATTTCCTATCATAAGATATGGGTACATTGATGCATCCTTTAAAAATTTGGGAGGGGTATCTTGGCTCATCCACTCGGTTTTAGAAATTGTTTAATATAAGCATTTGGTATCATAGTACAGGTCTCCAATATGTACCACTATAAATTTGGATGGTCCACATCGTTCCCTTTTCATAGGTAAAGAACTACCAAAAATCAAATTTCGGAGGTTATTGACCTCTATTTAGCATGTTATATGGATATGTACAGAGGTTTATTACCTTTATATGTTTATGTTCCCTTTTAAATTTGGGAATTATCAAATAACAAAATTCGGTAAACGTTTTCTAAGCCCCCATTGTAGATGTTGATGTTCCTCTTATGGCCAAATATTCAAAATTTAAATGTTATTGACCGGCTTTATTATTGAATAAGTACAGGATTTATTACTTTTTTCATAAGACACAGGTGTATTTGTGTACCAATCTTAAATTTTGGAAGGGGTACATTTCTTATTGTCGTATCAATAATTGGTAATTGGATAGTATCTCATTCATTGGGTAAATCATTATGATCACGTGATCGGTTATTGACCTATGATGGGATTAGGAGTCCAGGACATTGGTACATTGAAACTTTGTAGGATAATTTGATAATGCGTCATTGGTTTTGATTATTCCCGCCAAATATAAACGTAAGCAAGACGTTGTACCACGTGATTGTCCTTGATGAGGTAGTGTACAGGGATTCATTTCCTTTGTTGTGGTACTTCTTAAGTTTGAGTACACACACACACTTCTAGAAAACAGTTGGTTCTACTCAGGTAAACAATTGACGGACATTATTGACCTTATTGAACATATAATGATATGATTAACTCTAAGACTTAGGTATATCAAGAGAAGTATTCTTTAAATTTGGGAATGGTGATAAACAGAATTTTAACATAAGGTGTGAAATTTGAAACAATACATTGAACTTTAGTCACAGCTCATAGTCTAAGATCATTGGTGGTGATTGATTTGAAATCTGATAGCTAACCTTATTGAATCTTATGACTCATAGACGAAAGGCAATACATGCTACAACAGTTTAAAATTTAATCATAAGGTGATGTAATCTGACACTAGCAAAGTTATTGTTAATGCAATTTGATTGGATGATCACTATCTTTCCTGCAATCTAATTGGTTGATCACTATCTTTCGTGCAATCTGATTGGTTGATGATTTTCAAATCTTTGCTGTATTCAGTTTTAAGTTTTGTTTAACATTTAAAAATCTTGGTTTCGTTCAACATTTTGCACTCACTGATAAATATGATCAAAACCGTTTATTTGTTAATCGAATAGTTAAAAACCGGATAAAGTTTGACGGTTAACCGTGAAACGTAAAATTTTTTTTGCTTGAAATTTTTTGTTTGAAACTTTTCGTTTGAAATTTTTGTTTGAAAAAATTTTTGTTTGAAAATTTTGTTTGAAATTTTTTGTTTGTAAATTTTTGTTTCAAAATTTTTTTTGTTTAAAATTTTTTCGTTTGAAATTTTTCGTTTCCAAAATTTTTTTCTGTTTAAAAAATTTTTGTTTGAACAGTTTTGTTTGGAAAATTTTGTTTCAATTTTTTTTTTGAAAATTTTTGTTTGAATTTTTTTCGTTTCAAAATTTTGTTTCAAAGATTTTTGTTTGAAATTTTTGTTTCAAAGTTTGAGTTGACATTTTTAAAAGTTTGTGCACTTATTAGTAAAGAACTGGAACTGTTTAGAACAAAAACCTTTGAGAACATTGTGGTGCAATAGTACACGTCAGAACCTGGGGTTGTACTTGAAATGAAAAAACACAATTCGTTGAAATGGATCATTTTATTACACTCCACATACATCCATACCAGATAGTGGTTCTGGATATTGTCGATACAATGTATTTTGAACTTCTTGCACTAGTTTGTCTTTAGCATATAATTTTAATTCCAATTGAAGTCTTTTAAGGTCTAATGCAATATCAATTGGTGGAAACTCAATGTCCATTTGATCACAAATAAACTGTTTATCAATACAGTTATGCACCCAAGAACGATGTTGACAACCATCACAATATCTAGATACATGTTGTACAATATGCATAACACATTTTTCAAAATAGTACTTTTTCAGAAATATACTTGTTTTGTTGCACACTTTCACTGCATGTTTCACACACTGAAATACGCTGATGAATTTGTTCCATTCAGTTTGTGTTAGATACACCATGTTGCGAGGGACATGGAATGTACTCTTTTTACGTAACAGCATCATCTTCTCTTCGAGGACTGTACGCAGCACCACTTCATGATTTGAGCCTAATGATTTGACTATGGTCACATTTAGCTCATCATGAAAATAATCGTTCATTTGGTCGATTCGTGAACATAATATTTGCCATTCTTCACAGGTCAGTTGTACACCAAATTGTTCTGCTTTGCCCAATCGAATCACAGGTTCAAATGTTCTAGCATTGATACCAATCATCACATGTTTTGTTTGAAATATATTTATTGGATAATAGGTTGCGAAGATGAATTCTTTATCGTTAGAAGTACACATCTTTCCTCCTGAAAAGCACTTGATCAAATGATTTCGTGGGATGACACTGTATTTGCTGGTTTATAGTTATTGCTGACGTCATTGGTAAGGAATGTGCTGACGTTTGAATTCATGATTTCATCACAGTTACTGACGTCATGCTGACCAACCAAATTCATACAACTACGGCTGACGTCATTGGAAAGAAATGTGCTGATTCATGATTTTGCTGACGAATCTGGCTGTGTACTAAATTCAAGTTGATGACTTCGACCCAAGAATCCTTTGTAACATAAAGATACAGATCCAGTATTTAAGAAACGCAGCAGTTCTTCTTGTTTTGATGCTTCCATGGGTAAATATCTTGCTGGTAAAATTATATTCTTATCATTTTCAAGCTTCACTACGATTCTTAATCCAAACTTTGTAGGGATCATTTGGCTAGCTAAGATTCTATAAGGTACATTCTGTTGTAAATCAGTAGTCTTGGTAAATGATTTCATCACATCACGCGTGTTTAGAAACTGCAGACAAGTAGCCATGATGACGTTATCATGAATACTAACTCGAACGATAATGCAAAACTGATGACGTTGCATTATCATGTTCTGACGTGCACCACAATGTTGCCAGAGGTTTTAGTTCTAAACAGTTCCAGTTCTTTACTAATGAGTGCACAAACTTTAAAAATGTCAAACAAAAATTTCAAACAAAAATCTTTGAAACAAAATTTTGAAACGAAAAAAAAATTCAAACAAAAAATTTCAAACCAAAAAAAAATTCAAACAAAATTTTGAAGCGAAAAAAAATTCAAACAAAATTTTGAAACAAAAAATTTCAAACAAAAAATTTGGAAACGAAAAATTTCAAACAAAAAATTTTAAACAAAATTTTCGAACAAAAATTTGCAAACAAAAAATTTCAAACGAAAAAAATTTAAAACAAAAATTTCAAACGAAAAAATCTTAAACAAAATTTTGAAACGAAAAATATTTCAAACAAAAAAATTTAAACAATTTTGAAACAAAAGTTGTCAAAAAAAATTTTCAAACAAAATTTTGAAACAAAAAATTTCAAACAACAAAACTTAAAACTGAATACAGCAAAGATTTAAAACTCATCAACCAATCAGATTGCACGAAAGATAGTGATCAACCAATCAGATTGCAGGAAAGATAGTGATCAACCAATGAAATTGCATTAACAATAACTTTGCCAGTGTTGTAGCATGTATTCCCTTAAGACTATGAGTCATAAGATTCAATAAGGATAGCTATGTATCCCTGTACACTACCTCATCAAGGTCAATCACGTGGTACATCGTATTGCTTACGTTTATATTTAGCGGGGAATAATCAATACCTATGACGCATTCTCAAATTATCCTACAAAGTTTCAATGTACCAATGTCCTGGACTCCTAATCCCATCATAGGTCAATAACTGATCACGTGATCACAATGATTTACCCAAAGAACAATTACCAATTATTGATATGACAATAAGAAATGTACCCCTCCCAAAATTTAAGATTGGTACACAAATACACCTGTGTCTTATGAAAAAGTAATAAATCCTGTACTTATTCAATTATAAAGCCGGTCAATAACCTTTAAATTTTGAATATTTGGCCATAAGAGGAATACCAATGGGTCCTAGAAAACGTTTACCGAATTTTGTTATTTGATAATTCCCAAATTTAAAAGAGAACATAAACATATAGAGGTAATAAACCATATAACGTATTAAATAGGGGTCAATAACATCCGAAATTTGATTTTTGGTAGTTCTTTACCCATGAAAGGGAACGATGTGGACCATCCAAATTTATAGTGGTACATATTGAAGACCTGTACGAAGATACCAAATGCTTATATTAATCAATTTCTAAAACTGAGTGGATGAATCAAGATACCCCTCCCAAATTTTTTAAAGGGTGCATCAATATACCCATGTCTTATAATAGGAAATGGACCAATATACATAACCATATAATCATATAAGGTAATAGGACCTCATCCAAGGGGTGAACCAAAATACCAAACACGTGGTTGTAGTAAAATTTGGCAATTTTTTTACGCATGAAAGGGAACAAGGTGAACTACCCAAATTTATCATAATACATGTTAGGGTCCGGTACTATAATACCAAATATATAAAATGAGCAATTTCCAAAATTTAAGGGGTGGGCCAAAGTACCCCTCCCAAAAAAATTAAAGAGTGCACAAATGTACCTATGTCTTATGATAGGTAATGGACCCCTATACATGACCATATAACCATATAAGGTAATAGGACCTCATCCAAGAGGACAAATTGGGTCAAAAGACCAAACACGTGGTTGTACTAAAATTTGGCAATTTCGTACCCCTAAAAGGGAACGAGGTGGAACACCCAAATTTATCATAATAATACATGTTAAGGTCCGGTACTATAATACCAAATATATAAAATGAGCAATTTCCAAAATTTAAGGGGTGGGCCAAAGTACCCCTCCCAAAAATTTTAAAGGAGTGCACAAATGTACCTATGTCTTATGATAGGGAATGGACCCCTATACATAACCATATAACCATATAAGGTAATAGGACCTCATCCAAGAGAATAAATTGGGCCAAAAGACAAAACACGTGGTACAACGTATTGCTTACGTTTATATTTTGACAATTTTGTACCCCTAAAAGGGAACGAGGTGGAACACCCAAATTTATCATAATACATGTTAAGGTCCAGTACTATAATACCAAATGTTTAAATTGGTCAATTTCCAAAATTTAAGGGGTGGTCCAAAGTACCCCTCCCAAATTTTTAAAGGAGTGCACAAATGTACCTATGTCTTATGATAGGGAATAGACCCCTATACATAACCATATAACCATATAAGGTAATAGAACCTCATCCAAGAGGATAAATTGGGCCAAAAGACCAAACACGTGGTACAACGTATTGCTTACGTTTATATTTTGACAATTTTGTACCCCTAAAAGGGAACGAGGTGGAACACCCAAATTTATCATAATACATGTTAAGGTCCGGTACTATAATACCAAATGTTTAAATTGGGCAATTTCCAAAATTTAAGGGGTGGGCCAAAGTACCCCTCCCAAATTTTTAAAGGAGTGTACAAATATACCGATATCTTATGAAAGGGAATGGACCCCTATACATGACCATATAATCATATAAGGTAATAACATCTCATCAAAGGGGATAAAATCGACCAAAAATCAAACACGTGGTATAACGTATTGCTTACGTTTATATTTTGGCAATTTTGTGCCCCTGGAAGGAAACGAGGTGGACCGCCCAAATTTATCATGATACATATTAGGGTCCTGTACTATAATACCCAATGTTTAAATTGGTCAATTTCCAAAATTTAAGGGGTGGGCCAAGGTACCCCTCCCAAATTTTTCAAGGGGTGCATTAATATATCCATATGTTATGAAAAGTAATGGACCCCTGTATACGTCCATATAACTATATAGGGTAATAATACCTCATCAAAGGGGATAAATTAGGTCAAAAAACCCCGAAATTTAAATTTTTGGCAATTTTTTACCCATGAAAGGGAACGACATAGACACCCAATACTGATAGAGGTACATACTATGGTCCTAGGCTACCACACCAAATTTTTAGATTTGGCAATTTCCAAAATTTAAGGGGGGTGGTCCTATGTACCTTTAAAAGGGAATAAGGTGGACCACCCAAATTTATCATAGTACATATTAGGGTCCTATACTATAATACCCAATGTTTAAATTGGACAATTTCCAAAATTTAAGGGGTGGGCCAAGGTACACCTCCCAAAAATTTCAAGGGGTGCATTAATGTACCCATGTCTTATAAAAGGTAATGGACCCCTGTATACGCCCATATAACCATATAGGGTAATAACACCTCATCAAAGGGGATAAATTAGGTCAAAAACCTCCCAAATTTGAATTTTTGGCAATTTTTTACCCATGAAAGGGAACGACATAGACACCCAATACTAATAGAGGTACATACTATGGTCCTAGGCTACCATACCAAATTTTTAGATTTGGCAATTTCCAAAATTTAAGGGGGGTGGTCCTATGTACCCCTGCCAAAATTTAGGGGGTGGGCCATGGTACCCCTGCCAAAATTTAGAGGGGGTGGTCCTAGGTACCCCTAGGTCATTGACCCCGGCCAGGGACCATGGGTCCTGAGGCAGGGACCCAGGGGCCAAAAAGTGAGGCCAAGTCATGCCATTACTACTGCAGTTCATTTCAAAAAATCACTCAGTTAACTAACCTGTATGCACATACAAACAGAATCCAAAAAAAAATGTTAATCTTAGTCAACTGCCCACAATGGACGAGACACTGCGATAACTCACGCGCCAGAAAGTACAGATAAGAGACTGCAAAGCAACGCAATTGGTACCACTTTGGTCATTGAACATCTGGTCAGCCCGTATTTCTCTAAACTACTGCAATATTTCCATAAGCGATTAAAGAAAACACTTAATTCAGTTCCAAATAACTATAGAATATATACTGTGCATATAATAAGTCAGGGTAAACACTGAAATGGTTCGTCACTAACTGAAATGTTCTCACCAAAAACAATGTTTTAAATATATATATATATGAAAAAATAATGAGAGACTTCTTTGTCCAGTTGTGTGGGAAAGAAGCAATTCCCACCGAAGAAAGAACTTATGTGCGTCGCAGAATAAAGTATAAATCGAAAAAATAATCACTGTCTTTACGAAATATACAGAGCGTCCACAAAAATATTTCTATAACCTGGTAGCGGTTATAAGGCCCACAGGATAAAGAGTACTTATGATTGTGAAACCTAGCTTTTCGATGAAGAGCCATGCTAAGACGTGGGAATGTGGTTTATTTTATTTATCTTCGACGTTTTCGCCGATAATAAATATTACTGAAAGAAAGATATTGGTTCATATGAGAATATATGGTCTTCAAAGTCTGATTTATATATTGCAGTCACGTGTGCTAGTTTCCAGTTGTTGGGATAATACTCTTCAGTGAAACACCTATTGAATAAAATAGATACAGAAGCCGAACTGGCTGAAGCAGTTTTGTTAATAAATTCAGAGAAAATGTTGTCGTGTTCAATGAATATATGTGGAGAAAGTGGCTGCAAGAGAATCAGAATTCCACACGGAATGGTAGAAAGGTTTGATAATGTTTTAGTACAGATGCGGGAAAGGGGAAAGATCTATTATAGGGGAAGAGTACTAAATGATTTCCAGAAGTAGAAATTAAAGAAGGTTTCTTGTGACAATCAAACTACTTACAAGGGAATGCTCAGAACCGCAAAAAAATGTGTTTAGAATAAAACTTACTATCCTAAAGGGAAAGCAGAAATGAATGTGGAAGATGAAGATAAACACATAAAATCGTTACTAAAACTGTGTTACACATGCTCCGCTGTCTTTACTTCGAAAATTCAGTCCCTGAGAGAGTAAGGGGCCATTTCCAAAATATTTTAAGTTCCAATTTGTTATTCATAATATGGCAAATGCGAGGAAAAAGTTTTAGTTGTTTAAAATGAATCTTGAACATTGGACTTGAATTGGCTTGAGTTTTATCTTTTGGGTTTGATTGAAATGTGTATCCTATTGAGGGGATGGTTTAAATGTGTCAAATAGTATTACCAAGAAAATCCCTTTTAAAAGAACAGTAATTTTAACTAGTTTGTATCTGCTGTTAACGATTTAAAAAGTCAAAATATTCTTTTTAAAGTAATATTTATTCTATTTCATGATATTTGGATCAAAGATCCAATACATTTCAGGCACAAATTTTGTTGTGCTCCTTATATCTCAAGAACTACATATAATGTGGCCAAAACAAAACTAAAAATTTACTGAGTACGATATGCTTATTCTGTAAAAAATACGAAAACACGATTTAAGTGCCGTCCAAAAATTCTCTGGCTCCTGATCCAAAAAAATCAATATATTTCATTCAATCAAACAATTTTTGTACACCCCATATTTTGAGAACTACATATAGTGTAGCCAAACCAAAACTAACAATTTGCTTAGTATGATGTCCTTATTTCGTAGAAAATATAAAAACTTCGTTTTAGGACCGTTCAAATATTTTTAGCCCCTGATTAAAAAAATGAATATATTTCATTCAATCAAAAATTTTCTTCTACGCCTTATATCTCAAGAACTGCATGTAGTGTAGTCAAGCCCGAACTATCACCTAATTCAGTATGATGCGCTTATTTTGTGAAAGCTATGAAAACTCGATTTAGGTGTCGTTCAAAACTTTTGTTGCTCCTGATCCAGAAACTAATTATTAAACGATCGCAGTCTTTTGATGCATATTTTTGGGATCATTCCTAAAATTCTTGGCCAAGATTGCAATCTTTTGATCCATTTTTTATCATTTCTAAAATTCTTTTTAGAATATTGTAAAGGATCTTCCGAGCTTATATTAGAAACTTAGAAGCACAGTTTATGAAAATTAAGAAGTATGAAGCTTAATTATGGGTCATAATAGTTCAGCAAAAGGTAACCTTTTATACTGAGATTTGAGAATTTGCTCCATTTTTTGGTTTACACCAAATTGCTCCGTGCATGGCTTTTGGATTAATTGCAATATTTCACGGATCACAGACAAGTTATCTTCCCTCAATTTTATGAATTCTAACAAGGGAAGGTCACGAAGTGGCTTCGCTGAGATCCCAACCAGACAATTGTGTTTGCATTTGGTATGTTCTAATTAGGCGAATCTCAAAGTTATACGTGTCAATTGGCGGAATATCGTGAGTTACAACATTTTTTGTAATGTAAAGGTTGCGAAAAATTACTACGCAGAATAGTTTAAACGAAGTCAATTTCAAACGGCTAGATAAACGGTAAACTCGGCAAAAACGCATCCCATAATTTTCAAGGGCACACTTTTAGGCGTAAAATGTATATCCAAGGGTCTCTCGGTCTCCAGACGTGGCCACGGCGCCGACCCTGGGGAGCCAAGGGGCCCAGCCTCCCCCAAAGCACATGTGGGCCCTCTCTCATTGTATTTATGAATATACAAAGTTCGGTATAATTTGAATGCAATTTGTCTTAAAATCCTCATATATCCTTCTGCATCTGGATGGGCCCCCCAAGTTTACTGAGAAATCGGCGCCCTTGGACGTGGATCAACTCAAAAGTTTCAAATCCCAAGGAGATGTTAAGTAGCACAACTTTTAAAGCTTTTGTGAAATGAAGATGATGATGATGAAGGTGAAATGAAGATGAAGCAAGTGTCGACTCTATACGAAAACCCTGTGCAAAATGGCTGTGAGTAAAATGTAAACAAAAAGTTGATTCAAAAGTCCATGGTCATCCCTATAAATCGGAAACAGTGGGACAAACATAGAAACGGGAAAAGACGTGTGCCATTATTTTCAAAGGACAACGATTTAAGTTATAACGTCTTGTCGCAAAGCCTCCAACTTAATTGAAAAGTCTATGGTCACCTTGAATCCAAGGTGGCCGCTTAAGACCTACGTATGTCGTTCATAACAGTATAAATCAAAATCTCAATTTCTCTCTCTTGTGTATTTAGAAACAATAGGAAGACTAAAGAACAATTGAATTTCGATTCACTTCAATTATTACTTCATTACGTAACAACACATATGTGTTTTGTTCCTAATGCACCTTCGCAATGGTACTCTCGGTAGCATTTGTGTGAATATAACGAATATGCATTGAACACACAACTTTGATTTTCTATTCATACTGATAAACAAAAGCTGAATACCTTCGGGACTTTTCTAATTTTATCATCCGTAATTCATACTTAAAGTACTTGCTGCACTAGTCAGGTTTGGAACTCCATTGTAACGTTTTCGTGATTATTACATTTGTATGTGGTTTGATCACAATATCTCAAGCAATAAAAAATATACAAAAAAAATAATAATTTACAAGATTGGTGAGCAGTACCAAACCTATCACTAAATTATTTTTTACATCGGGCTGCCTCAAACTTTGTTGGGTTAGTCACAAGATTCCAAATAGAAACCCATATTTCACGCTAACAGCGATATTGGATTACATGTGATATGTGTTTGATACTTTGTGGATATCTACTATTGATTATAATCATAAATACTACATTTCGCTTCCTCAACTCCAGCGGTTTGAACTTGACATGCGTTCGATACATAAAGCGGTATTTTGAACTCTAAATGTCGCGTTTTTGACAATTTCGTATCTTTTCGACACGTATTGATCAACATTCATGCCAAATTTGTTTTTGCTAGCTTCAGCAGGTTTGTATGCCTATCCTTGTGACACGTGCCTTTTAAGCGGCCATGTTTGATTCCAGGTGGCCAAAGATTTTTCAATTAAGCTTTTGTTTACATTTTGACCACCGCCATTTTGCACAGGGTTGTCGCAGAGAGTCGATAATTGCTGCACCTTCTTCCATTTAACAACAGCTTTCAAACGATGTGCTACCTAATCCCCTTGCCATTCGAAACTTTTGACTTGGACCCCGTCTGGTACCCTGCGGGAGACCCTGGATCAAACTTTCTACACCCAAAACGTGCTCTTGAAAATGATGGAATACGTATTGCCGAGTTTTCTATTGACTCAACCTTTTACGAACAAATGTCTCGGTGCAAAGTATTCTGCCTGATAACTTTTTGCAGCTTTTACATTACAAAATATGTTGTAACTCACAATATCCCGCCCGATGACACGTGAAACTTATAATTCGTCTAGTTATAACATATCAAATGCAAACACAGTTGTCTAGTTCGGATCTCAGCGGAGCCACTTCGTAACTCCCCCTTGTAAAACTGATATGGGTTAGTTGAGAGTTTGGCGTTTCCTTCAGAACCGAGATTACACGAAACCTACAGCTTAACATGGGATTCTGAACCAAAAGAGCTCCAACCAGGAATTAAAAACAGGTTGAAGCAACAAGCTCTAAGAGTGTGAGAATACCTTCGACCTTTCCGATATCATCGTTACAATATTCATATTTAAGATCATTGTGAATTTGGCATTGATTTCCTAGCATAATTCCCATTACAATAGAATCTACATTCTAATCTTATACGAAAGTTTGAATATATAATAAAAAGTTCGAGGACACACACTGACTCTCCACTTGGTAACATCCTTATTTTTTACGATATTCTCATTAAGCAGGGCAAATGATTTAATTTACCAACACACTGAAAGTTATAATAACCATGCGAATTGAATATAATCAACATTTGCTCTCTTTTTTCTTTACCGATTCACACTAGGCACGTATTCCATTGATATAATGCATATCAGAATTTCAATATAAAAATTATATTCATTTCATGTTTAGAAATAGAGACAACATATTTCAAAGACCAAGACAGATAATAGTGTTTCGCTCTCTGGCCTATATTGTTCAGTAGTGACTCACTAAACAAGGGCTGAAGTAAAAGTAGTTGAGATAATAGTCTCACAACTACAAAATTTCACATTGTCATAGTTTTTAGAAAACGAAGAAACTATGATTATGTACAGGCACTTACATAAGAACCTGGACCCCTGACTGTAATAATTCCATTACTTGATGTCCAGGTCATTTGCAGTTGTGAGAACGCCTAGACAGATGCAACCCAACTTACACGTAACTTTTCTCGGCACTGACATTAGTTGGTAGCAATGAGTAAAGTATTTCTTCAAGTAAAATTGTAAAGTAAAGAAAACATTTCTGCATCGTAAGATGAATCTCTCTTGTGCTGAGTATGTTGTCCAATCACCATCATATTTTAATCTCAACATTGCTGTCTATGTAAGGTATTTTTTCATTATATACTGTATATTCAAAGAAATAAAAACACTGGTCACACATGAATCAGAAAATGATTGAAAGTAGACGAAAATATCAAATGTAAAACAACTGCTGGAAATAAGTTTGTACATCACTGTCTCCATTGATAGACCTTATATTCTCCTCATTCCAACATCTTTTTCTTTCTAGGGAAGATAAGATCTTCCTTGTCACAGTGAGTGTGTATTGAAATTGAAATTGAAACACAAACACTTGAAAAAGTTTCAGCCTGGCCGGAATTCGAATCTGGATCTTCCGAATAGAAGTTCAATGCGATAACCATTCACCTACCGCGTTACTTAACCTTCGTCCATTTCTAATTCTTAGTTAAAATCGTTTCATGGTAAAATATAAACAATGCTAATGCTTGTGTGAGTGTCTTAATCTAGATTACTTTGTTTAACTCAAAATCAAGTTACATAGTCGTTCCTCAATGTGGAAAATATCACGAAACGTTCTTCAAGTTAAGGTTACGTCATCGGTTTCAGCAATGGTCCCAATTTACATTATATTTCGTCTTTACCAAAATTTCTAAATTTCAAAGAAGAAATGATATAAATTATTTTAACATTTTTGAATTCTATCAACACGTGTAGAAATAGACAGTTCTATGTTTATGTACAATAACAACTAGTTTATTTTCTTATATTCATATGATAAATTTGGGGCAAATTGAGCCGGTTGCATTAACAGAGTGATCTCGAGCGTTCGGCTTCTGATTATGGGGCGCAATCCACTAGGGGTTCGAATTCCTATAAAGAGTAAGGTCGGAATTTTAACTGTCCTGAGAATTTCTGTGTTCGTGTCCCTGTAGTGTTTGGAATACGTCTAAAGGACATGATGTGCCAGTGAAGAACAATACTCCGATGGGGTGATTTGTTTAAAGAAATGTGAAAGCAGAAAACACCCATTGCAGTTACCTGGGTTGAAATCCCGTCGTGGCAATTACTACTTTTCAAGTATGGGAAGATAATGTTAATGTACTTGGTATTACAATTCTATTATTTCTGTATTACTATTATTATTATTATTATTATTATTATTATTATTATTATTATTATTATTATTATTATTATTATTATTATTACCACAGAAGGAAAGAAAAAGTAACATAATCAAAGGAATTCATAGGAACAGAAAAGATATAAATTGTGTCAGATTTTTCTTAGGTTTACATATGAACGCAATAATATTATTACGTTTATAGACTTACAGATAGAATTATAATTTTGTGACAAGAAATATAATGTAAATATTTGTTAGCTGATAACAGTAACGCACTTTCTTTTGCCCTTCTTCTAGGTAGAAAGATAATGTGACATCTTAAATAGGATCATCCTCGTGACTAGAGTTGTAAGTTTGATCACTATTTGCAATTTGTGAACAGCTAGGAACAATTCCTTGGAGCTCATTTATGGCCCATTCTACAACAGTAGGGACGTATTGAGCCCTTATGCGTAAGTCAATGTATGTCCAAACACGTTACATTCCCAGTTACCAATGAAGGTTGATACGGATGACGTAGTTTTGTGTTGTTGGCATTTCACCTGTGAAGGAAGTCGTCTCAGCTCCTAGACCCAGAGAAATTGAATATTTATCATGTTAGAATACATCAGAATTATCATATTGCAAATTATAAAAATTCCCTTTAATTGCCACTGCCGGAGTAGCACCCCAAACATTACGAAACTAAGTTTAAGCAACTACTGTAACACATCACTGTTCTGGGAGAAGGAAAAACTTGGATGTACAGTGAATTCAGTAATTACACACTTTTGCGATTCTAGTTTAATAATGCTGAAACTTTGTGATTTCAGACATGATAAAATAATAAAGAATTATGCAGAAAGAATAGTCTACAAAATTCAACTTTAAATTGACAACTCATATGTACGGGGGTGCTGGCGTATGCTCTCGGCTCGGGCCCTAATTTTTCACTGCACGGTATTGGATCTGTTGCTTCAGGGCACTGGATTAATTTTTAAACCATTGTAAGGTTTGGATCAAAACCTGCGGCCAGAATATCGCGGCGACAACCACGCGGACCAAAACCTCGCCTGGACAAAACCTCGCATCCCAAAACCTCGCGTCCCAAAATTTCGCCGGGCCGAAACTTCGCTTCGCCAAAACTTCGCCGCCCAAAGACTCGCGGGACAAAATCTCGTCTGGACAAAACCCCACCTGGACAAAACCTCGCCACCCAAAACGTCGCGTGCCAAAATCTCGCGGGGCCAAAACCTCGCCTGGCCAAAACCTCGCGGGCCAAAATCACGCCGGGCCAAAACCTCGTCTTCCAAAACCTCTCGCCCCAAAATATCGCAATACCCAAAATCTCGCCTCACCAAAACCTCGTTGTAATGATCTCGCGACACAGAATCTCGCCAGGTCTAACTTTAGCGAGACGTAGTGTCGCCTGGGATGAAATGTCGTCAGAATAAAACCTCTTCATGACGATTTCTTCAATGTAGAATCTCTATATGTTACTATATGTATATATTTACTAATAACACATAATTACATTAAAATAATGACAAGAAAAATTCTAATCCATGCTTTGGAAATCAATGTATATAAAAATCGAATGACTAAGTTTGTTACATTATACCTCTTGAGCCATCCTACTGATCTCAATCTAATTTTCAACATAGATGAGGTTCGAGCCTAGGATGTCTTTTATAATTTCACTTTGTCGGCACAACAAAAGGGAGGGGAGTGTTGTATATATATATATATATATATATATATATATATATATATATATATATATATATATCCTCACGGCATTCTCAAGGCTCTATATTTGTATTTTTCATTTACTATTGCAACCGGGTGTTTCTGACTCCCGTATACGGTAGCCCGATCATCACCATTGTTCTTTACGCTCACAGTCATTCAAAGGCCTAAAAGCGTACTCTGTACACAAACAGTTTATGGTTGTGAACTTGGAAAGCCTGGTACTTCTGCTTCTCAAGGTCAAAAAGTGGGAGAAAAAAGCATGTGTAGAGTGTAAAGAGGGTGCAACAGTGACTGACACTTGTAAGAAACATATTCATTTGTAGTTCGTCCACATTCCGCATGTAGCGCTACTGTGGCACAACGTATATTGTAGCTGTATAACTCTTGTACACCACTTGTAGGTCTATTGGCGTATATTACGACCGAAACTATGTTGTCAGCTCTGACTGCGATAAGGCACTGCTGTGCTGCTTTTGTTTTCTTTTTTCTCCTTTGTAATTTGTGATACGCCAAACATGTTGTTTTTAGTTGTTGCACGCGCTGAACGGGTTCCTGCGGAGCGAAGTATTTTAGAAGTTGACTGCATATTCTTGTTTACGATAGAAATATGATAAGTACTTTGAATTATAATACGGCTTTAAATTGGTTAGCTGTTGTAAACAATACGAATATAAAGCTGTACTTGTAAATGTATATTAGTCGAGGACATAGCTACTGACAGTGTTGATTACAGATTTTCACGTGGAAGAATTTCATTACACTAGAGATGAAAAGCAGTACCGCAAAAATACTTGTAATTCATATTGAGCACGATAAGAGGCAATGTTCATTTCAGATTTTCCAGGGCGGGGGGATTGAATAAACTATGGGTGAATATAGTACTGCGAAAATTCTATCTCAAATTGAGTACTCTCGGAGAAATGCCCTAGAGGGAATTTCGAAGCGCTAGAAACCCTGAGTCACTCTATAATCATCACTGACTGCCATTTCAATAATGTTCTTTATGCAGCTTATATCCATGTTCCCATCCTTTACCTCCCCCTCCAACTGGACACTAGATACTTTTTCTATGCCAAAGATTTGTACTAGTTTTCTGCCGAAACCTTGACTTTCGTGCTCTCATCGGTTTCGAGTTAGTTAATTATTTATGTTTAGGATTCCCTTTCTGCATCGAGGTTATATGAGATGTGGACCCAAATATTAAGTTGAAAATTCGAATACAGTAATAGTTCAAATTTTGTAAGGGACTCACACCGGGAATCGAACGTGAGACCCCGTGCACGAAAGGCGCGCGTGCTAGCTCCTAGAACAGCGAAAAGGGCGTCACCATTTTCGAGTCTCCAAAATTAAGTTGTTTTAACATCTTACAAGTTGTGTGTACTTGCAATATAAGAAATAAACATACATTAAATTATAAGAAAATCTTAACAAAATCCTTATAAACGTTTAAGAATACATTGAAAAGACCAGAAATCTCTCACTCTCTCTCCCTCCCATTCGTGGTACTATTTAAAAAGTATACTTTAAAAAAATAATAATAATAAACTCTACAGTCGCACCTACAACTTTGGCTGGCAAATAGTCTAGTTTTTCTTAATGCAAAAGTTTACATTAATTAAACTCAAAAGTTGCATTCTAACTTCTTTTTAAATAGTATCAAAAGTACCACTATTCGTCTTAGCACTAACGAGAACTATGGATTCGCCTTTAATATCCGTCATTTTCGATTACTTTTAAAATGTCACTCTTTCCGATTCTTCAGAGATGAACTTGAATGGCATGGAAACAGTCATTATCCACATAAGCAACTGACCCGCAAACTATGGATTCAACACGAATATCTATCATTACAATTATTTTTAAAATGTCAGCTCTCCCATCCCCACTCCTTGGGATGCTAGGGGTTCCTCACCCTCCCGAGCATTTTTTTTGTAAATTGTGAGACATATATGTATCAAGTTAAGTTGGAATTGAACCAAGTGTTACATAATTATGTAGGAAAAAATGTTTTAAAATTAATGAAGGTGACTCTTGAACTGGAAGTGGCAGAAATCAACGACTACCGATTTAAGGTTGATTACTGTAGGGCAAAAGACGTTAGTAGAAAGCTAGAAGCGGTTTCTGAAAATCGATTAAGCGTCCTAAGAATGCATATTATCTCTGTTCTTAACCTACAACTAAAACCGGAATTGGTAGCGATTAACTATTTACTGTTTTTAACTTTGATTGCTATGGAAGAAAAACTGTAATCGATAACAATACGCTGTTTTCCGTAGATTCCCAAGAATACATTTCATCTCCACTCTTAATCCTCTACTAACACTGGAAGAGGTATAAATCTACTATCACTTCCTATTTCATTATTAATTAAGAAAACATTGTGTGAGCTTCCTTAGTGTCTTCATCAGAGTTTATTCTATACAATCCTTCGTCTCGCTGGAGGCTTTGCCCTCAGACCCGCAAATTCATTCGGTCTAACGCTTTGCATCCCAAACCTACAATCATCATTGTTTGCTCGGCTTTCGGCCTCGCACCTCACATACATGCAAGTATACTGAATTTCAGTTCAAATACCTGAAGCTTTGGTCCCAGGCCACCGTGTTGGTTCGGACTTTGCACTTTATATATCTGGAAGCATACCAATTTCAGTTCAAATACCACGTTTCATGTGTTCAACTTCACGCGATCCCGAGATATAAACACCCTAGTATAATAATAATTATAATATCCACCTCTATTGTTTTCCAAACCCTTTTCTTCCCTTCTAGATCACAATAAAAAACCTGAAATATGTATCTAATTATTGGGATTACACAGTAAGATTTATAATATTATACAGTTAGTACGTTGGTCCATCCCGTCCGTTACTCCGCACGAAACCCTTGAACGAAACTGAGTTTGACGTCTGTTTTTTGCAATTGATAATTAGAATAATTATCTCGAAAGAGTTCGTTAGTAGAGGATCATAAACCAGGAGGATGTGGATCAGAATCCAGGAGTGGTAGAAATCAACCATTTTTGCTTTTAACGTTGATCTTGTAAACCAAAAAGGGTAATAGATAGCAAGAAACGGTTTCCTTCAGTCGATTTAACATCCCAAGAATACCCTTCATCTCCATCCTGAATACCGTATTGAAATAGAAGTGGTAGAAATAAACTAGTTCCCGCTTTAACATTGAACGGGCAAAAACGGTAATATTTAACGAGAAGCAGTTTTGGGAAATCAACTAAACACCATTCATTTCTATCCTTAACACTTTGATAAAACTAGAAGCGTTAGAAATTAACAATTTTCGGTTTATTTTTTATTACTGTCGACCAAAAGCTTTAATAGATAGCGAGAAGCTGTTTTCGACAATCGACTGAGCATCTCAAGAATACATTTTGTCTATGCATAACACTCTAATAAAATCAGAAGTGACAGGATGTCTACTAAAATTCCAAAATGAAATTTCATGAGTTTTTCTTTAACAAACCATTAAATTTATTAACATTCTCAAGAGCGAATTTGAGTGCAACTTGAGCCAAATTTTCTTGCACGCGTTAGCAGAAGTATGTTTTGCTTGCGATTTGGTAGCGTCTAAAACCATAGACATTTTTGGTGGTGAATTTTGATGTTTTATGGAACAACATTTTCCAGTCTATACTTATATTTGTACAGATAAAATGAATCGTGACCCACAAGCAAAAGTTCTTGACTTTCGTGACCGTTTTCGGATTTCGTGACTTTTTAAATCCCTTTCGTGACCTATAGACACCTTGATGATGCAGTATGAGTTCCGGTTTCAGTTTAATATACGTAGAACATGACCTATAAGAGACAGCGAGAAGAGTTTTTTTAAAATGAGTTAGCGTTCTTAAAATAGGTACCATCTTTTCTTTTACCCTGTAATAAGACGTAATTATTAGAAATCAACTACTTTCGGTTTTAACGTTCCTCGTTGTACAGTCTTGTTCAAGAAATCTTGACCACCCAGCCTGCTATGAAAGATTATATTCCTGCAACTGCGAAAGGAAATTATAATGCTGTGGCTCTAAACAAACGTCTTAATCGACCAAACGAAATTCACATTTATTTGATTTAATTTTAACTGTAGGTAAGGCTACAGACTTTTCAAAAAGAGGTGAGTGGCAAAGTTTTCTTGAACAAGACTCTATATGACAAACGGCAATAGATAGCTCGACACTGTTTTTGTATTCGATTAAGCGTCCCTGGAATATATTCCATCTCCACTCTAATTACTAGACTATAGCAGTAAGTGGTAGATATCTACTTCAACTTCTGGTTTCAATTTTAATTGAAAAAAATATTGAGTGGTCCTGTTTACTGTCTTTAAGAGATTTTGTTTTAAATGAGAAGTCCTAAAGACTAATTTCATGTTTCTAACTTTCAGAGATTCTGAGATATCGACATGCTATCATATGAGTAATAATTGCTATTCTCACATTTTTCTTCCCCTTTATTACCAATGAGTAAGATATAAAAGAAATGCTGAAAGAAGTGTGAAATGATTTTAAATTGGAAATCTAAATACCAAATTTTAAGTTCCCAGTCTTATACGTTTCAGAGATAACATATAAGACTTATTAAAATAACTCTCACTCCAATTCCTCTTCTTTTTGTAAATTTTCAAAAAAAATTCTTAGTGGTACCCCACGTCACAAATCCAATGTAGGTGTAAATTCAAAGTTTCTAGGTAGTCCCTAGAGCAGTGGCTCCTAATCTCGGGGTGCGAGCGTCTGACAGAACTAAATTTAAAATTACAAATATTACGAATGTTGTAACAAACATTAAATTAAATATCATTTAAACACTAAATAACTATGGTTTCATTGACAAAACTCGTAAAATATAATATTCCACTGCACTACAAAACTATGCAGGAGCCTTGCTGGAAATAAATAAAATTTGTGAGAATATGGCTATTACAGGTATTATTATTTATTATGTTATTATTATATGCAAGCCTGTTCTTCGTACGGGTAGAATAGATTTATGGGAAATATTTGAAAGATATGTTTCCCCGTTACGTCACTTATTTGGACAAAAGTGAAATAAAACCCGTAGCTCGACCATGTTCAAAAATGTGTTTCATAAGATGTAGTTTTTATTCTTTGCAAGAAATCTAAATTCTCTTCTGCTGTCACGATCCACTTTTCCAAAGTGAGTTGATAAAATAGAAAGGTCCCACGTGCTAAAAATGTTCAAAAATTCATTTCGGACGTTTCAAACACTGCCATTCGGTCATTTTGTGAATACAAAACGGCAAATTAAAAGTTTTAGAAATTGACCTGTAACCTCTTTTGCAATTAGAATTTTCAAAAATGATGGGGCTTGTCCACATGGTGACTTCGTTAAGTAAAATGTTTATATGCCTAGTTTCATCTCTTTGGCTTGGAAGATATTTAATTTTCGACGTATATATTAACTCTTTCACCTTCTTAGGATACGAATTTTCATGAAGTTGACATGGTTTAAACCTGGTTTCATCCAAGTGCTAACTATGTTCTAAAATTCCCAGTCATTTTTCATGAGATGACACGGAAGTGGAATTTTCTAGAACGCTGGGTTGTGTGTCTACTTGAATTTTATATTAAATTTCATCTTCATAACATGAGAGATTTGTAAGATACTGTATTTTTAGCTAATATTTTAGACCTTGACCCCATCTTCTTTAGGATACTCATTTCAGTGAAAGTGACATGATGATACCATGCTCTAGAATAGTTCTAAATATGTTCAGTAATTCTCGTCCAACATTCTATGATGATGAGAGAGCGAACACCGATTTGAATGTTGAGAAACAAATAAATTCCTCCTTCTTTCTGCTTAAAAGGAGAATTTCTAAAACCCTGAAATACGTATACCATTCTTTTAGTTCAAAGTTTATATACCAAGTTTCACATTTCGAATGTAAGCGAATTTTACAAGTCATCACATTTCCTGAATAAATAGTGGTACATTTTAATATTATAGAAATTCTCCCTTTTCTCCATCTTAAAGGGGGGAATGTCCGGAAACATACATTCAATTATGTTAGTTAAGAAGTCAAAGCCAAATTTCACACTTCAAACGTAAGCAAATGCAGGAATTTTAATAGGTAGACACTATCCTTCATCCTCCTCTTAGGACAGAATTTTCGGAAAAGCTGAACATGTAATGGTTTGTTTTTAATTGAGTTTAATTTTGAAATTGCACGTCTCCAATATAAAGAAGTCTTACATTTGTCATTTTCTAAAAATAAATGAAATAAAATACACTTGAAAAATTATTGTTATACGAATTACTCCTTCCTTGTTTAGGTTCGGAATGTTCAGAAACTGTGAGAAACATGTTCAGTTATTTTTTATGGTTAGTTTATATGGCTAGTTTCATCTTCCTTACTTCAGTGATTAGCAAGATACACTATCCTTTAAAAAAGCTATTTACGGTCCTAAGGAAACACATTTTCAAAAATTCTTCCTTATCCCTTGCTTTCGTCAAAAAGAGTATTAGTGCTAATTATAGTATTATGTCTTGGTCGATAATGAGTAACTAACTTATACTGTCTTATACACAGTATAGATTATTAATATTATTGTTATTATTTCACTGCTCTCATGCCTTCTGATGTTTTCAAACGAATTACATTTTCTGAAATGGATTTTTGCACTGATTTCAAATACGTAATCGCTTTATTTCTATCACGTCAGGTTTTTGAGAATTCGGCATATTAAGAAATCAAGGTTTAGTGGAAAAACCACTCATGTCCTTGGGAAAAAACTAATAGAGAACATTAATATATTATAGTAATTGCTAGAAGAATGACATTAATTTTGCTATTTGTGAGTCCTACGATGTCTTGACTTCCATCCCGGACGACTTTCTCTTCGTATAGACAAAGAAAACATGAGATTATTTCTTTTTTGTTAAACATGGATCAATGGTTTACTGCTGTGACATACCAGAACTTATAAAATGGGTTGGTGTGACTTACAATGCTTCTGATCGGAGACATTTTATCGATTCATCGAAATCAAGTTGAAAGGTTTCCTATTTAACAACGGTAATATCCTTGGGTCTATTCCTGTTGGATATTCTATTCATATGAAAGAGACATATGAAAATGTTAAATGTTGGCTACAGTGTGTAAACTACAAACAACACCAATGGGTTTCGTGTGGCGATTTTAAACTTATAGGCCTCATGCTGGGACTTCAATCAGGCTACACCAAACATCCTTGTTATGTCTGTCAGTGGGACAGTCGTGCAAAGGGTGAATATTGGGTTAGGAAAGAATGGTAATCCCGAAATGCTCTGTCATCTGGAGTGAAGAATGTTGAACGTGAATCACTCGTGGAGCGTTCAAAAAGCTTACTCCCTTCCTTACATATAAACTTATGCATCATCACACAGTTAGTTCGTGCTCTAGATAAGGTCTTAAGTGTTCGCAGTACATATGAAAGGCATTTAGTACTATGAGCTTAGAAAAACTCTCGGGTGTATGTTTACTGGTACACAGATAAGAAAACTTATCAACTATCCACGTTTTCAGAATCCCATGACCCAAATGGAGAACAAAACACGACAAAGCTTCAGGATATATGAAGAACTTCGTAGGTAATACAAGACGCTCTGATTATGAACTTATTGTAGAAAAGTTGCTGCAAGATCTTAGAAATCTTAGGTGTAATATGAGTGTCAAAGTACAATTTTATATCCACATTTCGAAAATTTCCCACACAATATGTTTATAGTGAAGAACACGGAGAACGCTTTTACCAGGACTTACAGGATATTGAAAAATGTATAAAGGTGGTTGGACCATTAATATGACGGCGAACTATCGTTTGCTGCTGAAAAGGGAGAAGGCAGGCGTTGCAACTCCTCGAAAATTGTCCAAACGAAGGAAATTGTTTCGAAGTAGTAGGTTTTTGTATGATTAAATGTACATATTTTAGTAAATTTTGGAATTTGTTTGGATCTGGGTGTGTTTAGTTACTGTTGTCATTATGAAACCACTGTATGTACATGAAAAATATATATTATGTATTCTGTATTATAATGTATTTTGTACGTGTTGATATAAAAATACCTCCTCATTTCATGGAAACGTGACGTGATGGGGGGAAATTGATGTTATATTCGGAATCAGCGGCCTAAAATTATAAGAAAACGACACTCAAACCAAAATCATCGGAACATTTTTTCATATTGTAGAGCTGTATTTCAATTTTTCTTACTATTACTGATAATTTGAGAATACAATGCTGCAACTAAAATTGAAAAACTGTCAAAGACATGCGCGAATGATGCGAGTGAGAAGTATATAAGGTTTTAAAATGTGGGTGCTTGTTAAAAAGGTTGGAACCATTACCCTAGAGGATTCTAAAACTTTAATTTAGGAAATACAGCGTCCTGTATCATTTCCTACTTTATAACAATACAACGAATAATCTATAAAAACATTGTACTTCTGCTAAATTACCTCGCTGAACAGTACTAAATGGTCACCGAAGGCTAACATGAAATGGCGCCTCCACACAACTAGATTCGCTTCTTCTTTAGTTAACTAAACATTAAGCATAATACCGAAGTACCATTATAGAAAAATGAGCCTAGAAAAATTGAACCTTTCCTCTTGCAGTTACAAAAATAACAAAACCAGGACACAATACTAATACTAATACTAATAATAATAATAATAATAATAATAATAATAATAATAATAATAATAATAATAATAATAATAATAATAATAATAGACCACGATAGCTGGTGCGACTAAGTTACTGCGTACGATAGCTCTTGAAGGAAAGCAAATTTTTATTTATTTGTTTATTGATTTTTTGCAAACTATGGATAGAGTAATTATTTCGGAGGAGCTAGTTAATTGAAGTGATCCATAAACCGGAAGTGGTAGAAATCAACCATTTCCAAGTAATAACGTTGACCATTATAAAATAAAAACGGTTTTCGGCAATTGATTAAGCATTCCAAGAATACCTTTCATCTCTCTTTGTTACCAACCGAAAGTCGTAGAAATAAACCATTTCCGGTGTTACACTGAACACTATAGAGCAAAATTGATAATAGCGACGAGCGATTTTCTGTAATGGTAAATCATTTCCATTGGATCTGGCAAGAAATTACCGAGAAATAAATTACCACACACAAATCAAAACCCAAAACTTGGTCAAGCTCGGCCAGCAAATGTAGTTATCTTAATTAGGTTGATAGCTGCTCACCACCGAATTTTGTTCCGATTCGGCCAATAGTTGTAAAGAAAATGCTTCTATCTAATTAAGTAGTTACCGAGAAATAAGGTATGAAATGCAACTCTTGCCCACCCTGTTCTTGGCCAAGTTTGACCACAAAATATAGCAGTACTTATTCCTTAGGAAATGGGCTAGTAGCTCACTAAATTTAGAAAAAAATCTGCCAGTATATAACTTAAAAATAAACTCTAGTAAAAACCGTAAAGAGGATTACGTAATATGTTCTGAATTAATACGGATACCGGAATTTTCATCATATTTCTTTCACTTCTGGTATTAATCGTGAGATTACTGTCGAGATGGAATATACTCTTGGGGTACTTAGTGAATTACATAAAATCCCTTTTTCCTCTTCAATCTATAACACTCAATTTATAACCGGAAGTGATTGATATCTGGCACTTCTGCTTTTAGTATAAAGTTAGAGTTGACATAAAACATATTCTTGGGACACTAAATGATTATAGCAATCCGCTTCTCCTTATCTGTTATATTTTCTAATCTATTGCGATCAACACTAAAACCAGAAGTAGTTGGGTTTTGCTACTTCCGGTTTGGTGTTTAAGAGAGATGATAACTTACATGTTCCCACAACGTTAAATTGATTCCATAAAACTGCTTCTCCCTATGTCTTATAGTTTATGTAAATTAAATTGAAACCGGAAGCTATATGTGATTTCTACATTTCCTTTTCACTAGGGTGTTAAGCACGAAGATGAAAGTTACTCCTGGAACGCTTTACCGATTGCCGAAAACTGCTTCTTACTATCTATTTTCGTTTTCTTCTATAGTGATGAACGTTAAAACCGGAAGTGGTTCAATTTTTACCACTTCCGGTTTTACTAGAGTGTTAGGGTGAAGATGAAATCTGTCGTTGAAACGCTATATAGGTCCCTGGAAACTTCTTATTACGATCTATTACAGTTTTTGCTGTATAGTGATCAACGTTGAAACCGGAAATGGCTCAAGTCTATTACTTTCAGTTTTACTAGCTTGTTAAAAGTGAAGATAAAGGTTGTTCTTGAAAAGTTTAATTGATTGCCGAAAACATCTCGTTATCTATTATCGGTTTTGCTCTATAGTAATGAATGCTAAAACCGGAAATGGTTCATTTCTACCATTTCTAGTTCTACTAGAATGTTAAGAATAAAATGAGAGATTTCCTTGAAACGTATAATCATTTGCCGAGAACAGCTTTTTGCTATCCATTACCTTTTTGTTTTATATTGATGAACGTTAAAACCTGAAATTACTCATTTCTACCATTTTGTATGACGAATCACCTCTATTAATGAACTCTCTCGAGAAAATCACACTATATACCTATTGCAAAAAACAATTAGAACATTCACATCCTTTTAAATGTTATCGTTCGAAGTAACGGACGTATATATGTACAGTCATGTCCAAAATGATTGTCGCATATGTATAACTGTTTTCTTGTAAGAATATAATTTCATAATAATTATGCAGGGTACTTTTAATACTGGTACCATGTGTATAATCGGGAAATACATATTTGTGGTAAATTTCATAGGAAAATAATTATGAATACGAAAATTAGAATGAGTAAAACAACATGTTGCTAAATGGACAAGAAAGTTTAATTTTCTTTTTAACCCTTATCCGGGCAAGACATTTTTGTAACGTAAACGATCAACCGGGGACTGTGAGGCCCAGTATATATATTTTAAGTGCAGAATACACAAAATCAATGCCTATTGTCACTTACTGTTCAGACTAGTCTAGAATGTACCGGTATATATTTTTGCCAAGTAGCGAAACTTCGTGTCACGCTTTTGTAAGCCAAGCAGAATAGTAAATCCGGTCCAGACATTTTTGTAACGTAAACGGGCAACCGCAGCCTGTCAGGCCCAGTATATATTTTAAGTGCAGAACAATCAAAATTCAATGTCTGTTGCCGCATACTGTTCCGACTGAAGGTTACAATAGTCACGTGTTCAATTTATAATTATGTGACAATTTCATCTAATATTTGACAGAAATTTCACTAAAGTTATACGGGCCTCCTAGGCCCCGGTTGCCCGGTTACGTCAGAAAAAGATTTTCAAATTAAAAAAAAACATCAGCTTTACCAACTCGATTTGTTCATGATTTTAACTTCGACGAAAGATAGAAGTATTCAGTATTTTATGTCTTCGAAATATGTATGGTTATTGAGAAATTTTAGAAAAATTAAGCTACTGGGCCTGGGAGGCCCCGGTTGCCCGGATAAGGGTTAATTTTTTTATTTACTGCTCTATTGACATGAAATTTGCCACATATATGTCCTTGCCAATTATACATATACTAACATTATAAGAAATACCGGGAAAATTCATTATCAAATTATATTCTTACAACAAAATATTTATAGACATGCGACAATAATTTTGGACATGAGTGTACGTACCTACTAACATTATGATATTAGAAGTTCCACTACGTGATCCTAATAATAAAAAATTCTTAAAGAGTATCATGTTACATTTTCTGAAATGGGTTGGGAACCAGAAGTTCTAGTATATTTCACTTCCGAATTATTTAGAGGGATTACTGCCGAGATGGAATATACTCTTGGAGCACTTAATGAATTACCTAAAAAGCCTTCACGCTATCCATTCTATAACGCTCAATATTATAGCCGGAAGCCATTGATTTCTGCCACTTCAAGTTTTATTAGAAACATTAGAGTGGAGATAGAACATATTGTTGGGACACTTAATTGATTTTAGAAAACTTCTTTTTGCTATTTAGTATCGTTTAAATCTGTTGTGATCAACACTAAAATGGGAAGTAGTTGAGTTTTGCTGCTTCCGATTTTATTAGAAGTTTAAAAGAGAATACGATATTTATTCCCACAATGCTAAATTAATTCTTGAAACAGCTTCTTCTTATCTCACTATGTAGATTAATTTGAAGCCAGATATCATAGTTAATTTCTATCTCTTCCGGTTTTACCAGAATGTTAAGGATGAAGCTGAAAGTTATCCTTGATACCCTTTATCGATTGCCGAAAACTGCTTCTTACTATTTATTACGATTTCCGCTCTATGCTGATCAACGTTAAAATCGAAAATGACTCATTTCTACCACTTTCAGTTGGCGAATCACCTCTATTAACAAACTCTCTCGAGAGGAATCACTCTATTTATTTATTGCAAAAAGCAGAATTAAAATTTTTGCATTCTTCCAAAGTTATCGTGTGAAATAACGGCCGCATGATATACGTACTAATATTTATAAGTTCCACTACGCGATCCCAATTAATACTTCATATACCGCCGCCACACACACACACTAGCACATGTACAAACGGAAGTATATCTGGTAGTATCAGCATGTTTACGCCGGAAACTAGAAACACACACACACACACACAGAGAGAGACAGACAGACAGACAGACAAACAGACAGACAGAGAGAGAGAGAGAGAATCTTATTGTACCTTTATACTGAATGCACCATTACCCACAAAATCAATTAAAAAAAGAAAAATGTTGTAAATGACACTTTCAAAGATTGGTACCACTTCTGCGTGTAACACATGAAATTGTTCCATAATGATTGATTTGTAATATTATGTATTTGGGTTTCTTAATGGTAGTATAACAAAATGCCTTCAAATTGACCACAAAATAAAAGTAAAATTTATCTCTCAAATTTTGTAAAGTCGAAGTCGTTGGGCATTATGGGAACCGTCTACAATAACAATATATGCAAATAAATATTAATATACTTCACGTTTTCCAGTGGGTGCAAGAAAGCTTCGAATTGTGTTTGATGTCATAATCATTAACTGATGTATATATATATATATATATATATATATATATATATATATATATATATACTGAGCAGACCAATATATATATAAATACTGAGCCGTAGCTAGAGATTTCGGAGCCAGGGTCGAAGTAGAATTCGGCGCACCTACTCTCACCACACCAATCTCTTCCTTCCTTTTTTCTTTTTACTTATAAGAAAAGCAGCAGATATTCTTATACTACTTTGAAATTTTATTAAGCTGCAGGCGAGATTTTGGCTCATGAGGTTTTGGCGGCGAGGTTTTGGCCACACGAGATTTTAGGCGGCGAGGTTTTGGCAACGGGGGTTTTGGCCCAGCGAGATTTTGTCGCTCGATGTTTTGGGCTGCGAGGTTTTGGCCACGCAAGGCTTTGGCCCGGCGAGATTTTGTCCCGCGAGATTTTAGGTGGCAAGGTTTTGGCTGGCGAGATTTTGGGCGGCGATGTTTCGGCCGCGAGATTTTGTCCGTATCCCAATTTAACGAACCTTCCTCAGTACCTTGTTTCCTATTTTTACGCGTTTTACTCACTTTTAAAGTTTCTTCAGTTCCTCTTTAAAAACACAGAAACATTGAGGGCATTAAAGTCACAAACACTATTCGCACGTTTTTCACTTGCCTGAAGTAAAAGAATAAAATATGGTGAACATTCAATTTTTGGTCTTCTATCTTCTGTGTTTCAAATCCAGATCTGGAGTGGGTCAGTGGGACAAATGTATCGAGTTTTCTGAGTGGGTCAGTCAAGCGGTCAACAGTATGTGACCCACTGCGACCCACCACCCACGTGACCTATTACCAACTATGTCTCACTCCGACCCACCGACCCACTCTACTCACTGCATTTTAGACATAATCTGAAAAGCATACTTTTTCACCCTAGACCCTAGCCATAGAAACTTAAAACACGTTTCTGATTGGTTGCATCTTTCGATTGTACAAACCTTCTTGTGTATGTATTGTGTATTATAGTAGTAATAGAAGAAAATTTTCACTTTATTGGAATTGAAGAATAATAAAATTGGAGAAGCAGTTGAGTTTAATTTTTTATCATTGCAGTCAAGGTAAGACAAAACATGTCCTGCGGGGCTTCTAACACGTTCCTACTATTATTCTTACTACTACTACTACTACTACTTGTGCTGTGGATTCTATAACATAACTGCAGACGTAAAATCATCACCGTTTTGAGTATTATTTTCATTTTATTTTAATGAAAGAAGTGTCTTGAAAAATTAAAAAATAAAATATAAAAATAAAAAAGCTTTAGTTATCCCGGGTGTGAACCCACAATAAAAGCAATTATAGTTAATTGATCATTGCGCAGGTACGCTCGGTTACGAAGATCGCCAGTAACACGCACTTGATTTTTGGTATAATTATGCAACGTGGCGAGAAACGGATAATCTGACTAACCAGAACCGCATATGTAGCCACTATCGGTAGAGTTGAGCCTGATTTAAAAATATGCTTCTGAACACTGGTCAATTTGTCTACCTTTTACTTTCATGGCCTCCATTTTTCTTTTTCGTTTGTTTCTGTTTACTTACTTGAGATGAGTATCTGTAAGTGGAAAAACAACTTTAGGCATTTTTGGATATTGATGTTTGAAATTATAATAGTAGCAATAGGATGTATACTACTACTTGGCTTTCGAGACACACAGCCTATGTTTTAAAGGAGCTAACTTCTAGAAAATATACATTTTTAAATCACTGTAGTATACAAATTATTATATAAAAATAAATGTTACTCTATGTACCTAATCATCACACAAAGATTGCACTCAAATGGAATCACTTTTAGTATATAGTTAGGCCTTAATGTAAACTGTGATGTTATAATATTGATTTCTTTATAATAATGTCCTAAGGAATAGTGAAGATCCGAATTTTTGCGAAAAAATGAATATATCTTAAGCCGTTAAACTGACGGATCTGAAATTCAGTATATTAACTCATTCTTGAAAATCAAGAGAACGTCTCCTAGTATTTTTGAAAAATTCTTCTTTATGGGGGCGGGCGACTCTTTCTATATACGACAAATTGATAGTTGGTTAGTTCGTATAAATAATTGAAAACGATCGAGAAACAAGATGGGAAACAAAAATTACAGTGCTTCGCATCACAAATTTATACATGCTTACCATGCGCTTTCTGCTATAGTAATTGCTGAAGAGTGTTTATTATTATATGGAACTCATAGGGCACAGGGCAATCAACCCATAGAATTATGAGAAAAATGGACATAAAATTTGTAATGTAAACTTCTGTATGTTGGTCTACTTACCTTGATTTGTAACTTTCAAATTTCATCCGTCTTTCCACGAAAAGTATCGATAATTTAACTAGGAAATAATTAGATCAAGATAATTTAATTGAAATTTATCGTAATCGTGCCCTTACCATTTTATATCGTAAAGCCCAGATTCACCGTTATTGCTACAGAGCGCTGCTTGAGCGATTGAGCGTGGAAATTCAAGCTACGATTAGTTAGAATTTCACAACCTGGTTTTATTACTCTTTACTCGGTACAGAGTTGAGTTGATTGTGAGTTTAACGTCTTGTTCAGCAGCGAGGCTATATGAGAGGTGAACCTACTGATTAACGTGGAATCCGAACTACATAAGCTACCTCCGGAAATCGAACCCGGGTCTCCCACGCCTACTCGATAAAGAAGACACCGTAGATCATGTGTAACAGTTGATGACGATGAGATTTAGTGGGTCAGTGTTTCATGGTGGGTGGTGGTCGGAGTGGGTCATGGTGGTTGCTGGCCCAGAGTGAGTCATGGTGGGTGGTGGTTATGGCGGGTCGTGGGTCAGAGTGGTTCACGGTGGGTGGTGGGTCAGTGTCATGTGTAAAGTTTTCATTGATTAACGCTATCTCTTGTCAAATCTCTAAATCCAAACCAAACAAAGAGCAAAATTAATACACAAAACGGTCAACATCTTAGCTATTCATGACATAACTATTGAATAATACTAGTATATCAACAAATTATCACTTATCGTATTTTACCGAAATACAATATATCTTTTCTGACAACCTGATACCTTAAATATTGTTAATACGAAAATTTAATTCATCTCATCACTTATTCACTTACTCTCTTACGATTATCAAAACCTTTAGGGTACTTCCCGTAGATATAGAAAGAAAAAAATGTAGTATCCAAGCTTGGTGTAGCTTGAAAGTAAACAAATAAAAAGAACAGGATAATATTTCCCTCCCCCAAACCCCCTTTAATGGATTGTATTGATTATTCAACAAGAAGACTTCAAATCCAATTTGAAAATCCATGAAATATAGAATTATGTAGCCAAATCTGACTTTGCATTATTATTATTATTATTATTATTATTATTATTATTATTATTATTATTATTATTAATGATAATAATAATAATAATAAAGGAACAACAGAATTCCAATATCAATTACATGAACAATACCTTCTAATAAAGAAGAAAAATAAACGCCACGACGGGATTCGGATTCTACTTTCACACTTTGCCATCAATTACTCAACACAGATAAGAAGATATACTACCAGTTATGTTAGGTAAACATAGCACACACTATGCATAGCACACATTTACACGTGTTGATATAATTCAAAGAACGTGAAATTAATTTCTATCCTTTTTCTTCTTCGGAAACTAGAAGGTGAAGAAGAATTGTACTGTAAATCGGGACCATCGCTGAGAACGATGACGTAGCCTTAACTTGAAGAACGTTTCGTGATATGTTTCTGATTGAGGAACGCCTATATAACTGGTTTTTTGGTAAAAGAAGGAAATCTCGAATAAGTCATTATGACACTCATAAGAATCTCATTACACGAGCATTAGTATTTTGTATACTCTTATATGCAACGATTTTAACTAGCTAATAGTTTGGATGAAAGATGAACTGACAAGTGGTAGCGTAGATAAGTGGTTAGCGTATTGAGCTTCTATTCGGCGGCCCAGGGTTCGAATCCGGGCCAGGTTGAAACTATTTCAAATGTTTCGATTTCAAGACATACTCAGTGTGACAAGCAAGATCTTCTCTCCTCCAAAAATAAAAAGATGTTGGAATGAAAAGAATTTGAGAAGGTATCTCAACAGAGGCAATCATTTGCAAACATATATCCTGCAGTTGTTCTGTATTTTATATTTTCAGCTGCTTTCAAGCATTTGCTGATTCATGCGTGGTCAGTATTTTTATTTCTAAACATACAGTATATAAAGAAATAATACATTACATACACAGCAATATTGAGATTAATATATGGTATTCTTTGGAAAGCACGATCCGAACCATAGAGATTCATCTTAGAATGGAGAACTGTTTCGTTAGTCATCAACTTTACATTTTACTTGCATAAAGACTTGACTCACTGCTACCAACTGCTGTCAGTGCCGAGAAAAGTTACGTGTAAGTTGGGTTGCATCTCTCTAGGCGTTCTCACAACTGCAAATGACCTGGACCCCAAGTAATGGAATTATAACCGTCAGGGGTCCAGGTACGTGGCTGTATGTATATGTTATTAGTAACTTGTTTCTTTATTAAAATAAAATTAATGGCGCCCACAATAAAGATACATATCTCAGTAAATAAATCAACACATAATATTATTCCGATCCTTAGCAGACACTTTCACATTCATTTACTCTCTCAGTGCAATATTTCGTCAGTGATTAAATTGGTCAGCAAAAATGGCCTGTGGTCGTCAAAAGTGTCTAGAAGTACAAGGTATTTTAAGGTGACCAGAATTTTAACTTTTATGAACGGAACTTACTTAATTCTGAGAAACTTTAAAGGTCTGATTCCATATTGGATTAAAGCAGCATTTTCTTAATTTACAAAATACATAAGTAACACACTCAAAAGTTTCAAGCACTCAAACATATCGAAAACGTTCACTGATTACATACAATGGGATGGAATAAAAGCATTTAGTTTAATTTCATGATTATGCTTCTACACTAAAGGAGACGGATGGTTAAAGTAAATGAAAGATTATAAAATTAACTTTTGTGCTGTTTCCGCTTACCGAACCCGTGCCATTCTCAAGATAGGTACATACGCTATAGACATTGGGGTGAACTGCACTCCTAAAAGTTCCCATTGAGTTTTGGTCCGAAAAATATCTCTTTATAGTAATTGAAACGAAAGAGCGTATAATTTGTTCTTATAGTTTAAATAATACATAATGGACTCTGTTGATTTTTGCTCAGAAAAGGGGCATTTAGGCGTAACATGTAAGAATAAAAACAGAAGTCTCAGTACTTTAGACTTTTTAGATTTTATTGCCACTCAGAATGTCGAGGTTATTGATACTGCTGTTAATGATAACCAGTTATTCCAGATTGCTAGAGAATTTTATTATGAACCTCGAATTGTGAGCAAGTGGATGAATCCCCACACAGGGTGCGGAACCAGAGAACGATATAGGTCAAAACACAGGGCTCAATCTCTAATTGAAGAAGGACGAAACAATACATTATGTCATCAATCTGCATTCAAAGACAAATCAGTTGAATTAGCATGTTCACAATAGACAGTAAAATTACGCTTTTGTTGCAGATGGACTTCATTACTTCCGTCAAGTATGAGACGTTCATGTCGAGTGGAACGCACACTCAGTACAGATATACTATGAAAATCTTATTATTTGTACGGAAGCTATTTATATAATAGGGAGGAAATGAAATTCATTTTTTCATCATCAACTAATTCTATACCCAAACAATGGAGGTGACTGGAAGCATATATATATTCTAAATGAACAAAAGCTGAGCTATTGTTTACGGAAGTTATAGTAAGACGGTTTTCTTGATCTGTCAAATAAATCCACCGTGTTATTCTGTACTGACTGTAACTACATCCAGGAAGTTTATTATAGGAATTTAGCCCCCTCACCATTCTATCCTTACCTGGGTTTACCAACAACCATTCGAGATGATTTTGATACACCAAAGAAAGTATACACCACATTTTACTTTACCAACTTACCAAATACCAACTTACTTTTAAATGGTGAGTACCCGAAAATTGTTTTCAAAATGTAAAAATTCGCAACATTAGGATGACTTTATTCCCTTTTACTCGTTTATTTCTTATGTATTTAACAGTATCAAACAACAAGATTGTTTGAAAGATTTGAGGAAATTATATACTAAGTTTCATTAAAATTGAACAAGATTTACGAAAATTATAAATAAACACAGACTGCCGGAACGAGATACAAATAGTCTACTCGTATCTTCTTTGAACCAGCAACAAGTTCAGGCCTTGATTAATGTGAGATGTAAAACCCCTTCACGACTTCCAGACAGTTAGTAATGGAATCCCGTTTCCTAGGCTCCTCTCGAAATGGCAGACGACGCCTCAAAGAATCTGATTGTAAGATATATCGAGCCGCGCGTAAGAACTAATTTACAGATATCTACAAGTCGATCGACCGGCTATTGTTCTACCATTAACGGAAAACATCAACACGAAGTTTCTTGAAGGTGCTAAAATAAACCCCAATATTATTTTGCATTACAATGACACAAAGGTGGGAGCCGTTAAAATTGACGAAACGTATAATTAATCTTCTACATAAAGAAAAACTAAGGGATGATCTATGGTAATATTTTCCAATATGTTGGACATTAGCGCTATACATATTTTCGCAATTTGAATGATAAAATTCCCTGAGTCGAAATAACAGATGGAAAGGAAACGGGTATGTTCTGCCTGTCGCTAGGAAAATTGCTGGTTATACGCAAAATTGAGAAACGGAAACAAAATCCTGAGAGGATCAGTTATGCAGTGTTAAGCTTCGTGAAACACTTAGATTCAACTGTCCAAATAATTTCTGGTGAAGAGGATATATAAGCCACGCCTGATTCTGAAGAAACGTGTTATTTGTTTTCAAGAAAAAGACAGAAAAGATCGTGTAACATACAGGGTGCATGAAATTTGTTCGCAAGACCCATAATATTGTTATTACGGTGAAGGATTCCTGTTCCTGTGAAGGGCTTAGACATTCTCTTACGGTACAGCTTCGCGCTGCCTGGGAACAGGAATCCTTCACCGTAATAGAATGGCGTTCCCTCTCAGGGACAGATCAATTAATAATAATTCATGTTATTATTAACTGGTTTGTAACGGATGTAGCATCTGGGAGAGGACCTAAGTGTTGTAATATTTGACAGGTTTTACTTCTCATGATATGCTATATACGCTAACTTGAAAATATTATTGGTGTTTATTGTGTTTGTGTATTTGTAACGTATAGTCATGGCAAAAAAGTGAGAATATAAGCTTGCAAAATTTGCTTGAAGCTATTAATAAAATTAATGATGCTGTCAATGACACCAAAAAACTAATGCAATCATTTAATGGTGCTGTTAATGATACGAAAGAACAAATGCAATCATTTAATCTTGCTGTCAGTGACACCAAACAACAAATGCAAACGCTTAATGGTGCTGTTAGTGATACCAAACAACAACTTAATGATGTTATTAATGAGACAAATACTAAAACCTATCAACAAGTAGAAAAATGTCATAACAAAACCAAACGACGATTAGAAAAATGTTTTGACGGCATTACAATTGGAGTATCAACGTTACAGGAATCTTCTGTTAAATTTAAAAAGAGCTTAGAGCGAAGTGTAGACAAAATCAATCGTGCAGGTTGAGATAGCGTTAAACGATTTTCGATGCAGTTAGATGATAAGTTTGAGTCACAACAGAAAGAAAGTAATGGAGTAAATAGTGTTGTAGTTACTAATACTGGTACAGATAAAGAATATGCGAACATTCCTAGTCCAGTTATCGACGAAAGTTCTTGTTGCCAGATTGCTGTAGCAGACACACCTAGTCTGAAAATATTTGAAAAGCGACAGGTAAGAGAAAATTGTGTATTGTGTGAAAGGTTGAACGACATTCACGAGCTGTGTGCATACCGTTTAGCGAAAAACAGCACTAATGCCGTCGTTTACTGTAATAAAATTGGAGGCAAAAATAAAATCTCAATACGCGTTAGTAGCTTGGTATCGCAAATACTTGAAAGTTTCTTAGGTAGTGTACCGCTTAATAAATTAGAATGTATCCCCGTCCGCACTAGTTGCTTTTACTTTGTTAATGTAACAATTCTTAAACTAGGTCGTGTTGAAAGTAATCTGCACTGTTGTGAGTTAGTAGTCAGTCAAGTACCAGTTAAGCCAGTTAAACAAATAACTTTCTTTGTACTCATATGCACGATGTCTGTACATTCAAAAATCAAAGTTAATAGTTTTGAGTTCAGTAAGCTTCCCAATTGTAGTAACAACTTTGTCTCATGGAAAGAAAAGAGTCTAGTTTGTCGTGAAATTTTCAGTAGCGTAAAGCATATGTGTAGCAAACTTGTCAAAAAGCGCATTCTTTTACTAGCTTACAGTAAGAAAAGTAAAAAAAATAAACAAAAGTTGCACAAAGTCCGTAAGAAAGTGAAGAAAGTATTCCACCTATTGCATAACTTTCATAAATTTTCAAACAAGGTCCAGCGTTCCAATCTTAAAAATAGATTTGAATACCATCGTAGTGTAATGATAGAGCATGGTACACGCAAAAATGATTCTGCTTATGTATCTGAATTGTCTTCTGAAAGTTCTTGCACGAATGACAGTATTTTGAAATCTAGCGATCATAGTAGATCATTAAGTATTGAATCAGCTGTTGCATTAGGTGCAGACCGCAGATCATTTGTAAATGTTAAGAACTGTAATTTTTTTTCAGAAAACGTCCGTCAGGCTATTCAGTAAATCACACGCACTGGTAAGAACCAAAAGTAAATATAAATACAAAACAAAATGTAGGTCAAAATGTTTGTTAATGAAAAACCGTATGTTAATTGCGTCATTACAATGAAAAAACCCAAACATGTAGGTGCATCAAAAAGCCAGTTTAAAATAAAAGTCAAATTAGTGATCAATTGAAATTTCGAAAAATGCTAGTAAAGCGTGTTAAAAGTTTTCGAAAGACAGGAAGAAATTGTGGAGATTGTGGTATAGTTCAAAAGTTAGTGAATCAATCTTCTAACATGAATCAGTGTTTTAATTCACAACTTGGTAGGCGATCCAAGTATCGACGCAGTGTTGCCATTATGAATGAAAAGTTAAAAGACGCAAAATTTAATGCTAATAAAGTGAAAGTCAAGCAGTTCAGTGAATTAAAATGCAAAAGAAAGAAGAATATTTTGTGCAATGTTGCCATCTGCAGTGTTGAAAAACAAAGTGCAGGTATAAATATGGTGTGTTTTAAAAGTGAAATCATGATTAGAAACCACTTGATCATTTGCGATTTTACGTACCTGATGTTTTGGCAAACGAAACCGTACAAAATGACTCCTGAGCTAGAGAAACCGAAAGTAGGAGTAGGTAAAATAGATTATTATCTTCCGCCGAATTGATTATTTGGACTATGTGATATTTGCAATGATTTTCGAATTGTCGATATTTTAAAATTATTTTTATAATCGTTGTCGTAGAGAGATATATACTTCAAATTGTCCTTTTGTTGAATTATTCTGTGTGTAGTAGTATAGGTTTCAGCCCTGCTAGCCTTCATTTGAACATAAAAGCAAATTACTTTGTGTTGAAGCATTTTGGCATTGTAACGAACGAAAGCTATGATGAAAGTGAACCTATAAATTGGGAAAATAAACTCATAATGACTGACTATCGCAGAAGTGAAAAAAGTTAAAAAAAGAAACGAGAAATATAATGCATCCCAAGCAGGAAAATATAAAATAAAAGAAAATGATTTGGTATTTTTGTTGCAATCACATTTGAGTTCAGCAGTAGACAAAAAGATTCGTAAGTTTTTCATGCTTTACAAAGGTCCCCTGTTTTGTAAAAGTAAAATTTCAGACAAAGTATTTGAATTTCTAGATCCTTTAACCGGAGAATCTTGTGGTGTACATTCCATTGATCGTATGAGAGTGTGGAGACCCATTCAGAAAACTAGGAACATCTGGTTAGAATTAGCTAAAAAACATATTCATGAAAAAAATTTGATTCTGTAAAAGAAAGTAGTGAAAAAATTGATTCTCGTCAACCTGAAACTTTAGTAAATGTGAATTCCTTAAATGTAACGAAAGTTAGTTTGTCTGTTTTCAACACGAGTGAAAGTAATAAGTTCAATGTTCAGTTGTTGTTGAAAGAATTATTAAAACGTGACACATATTTGCAGTATTTAAATGATAAGCTAGCTTGTCGGCATCGTACTGTAGTGTATCGTACATGCTCCAGCGGAAGTCAAGGAAGGAACTGTACCACTAGTTAGATAATTTAAAAATAAGCAATACTTCATCGCATCATAGCAGCAGCCTATACAACACATACATAAAGACACGTTATTAGATTGGATACCCCCTTAGGCAGACATAGTAGAAACCAGAGACTTTTCAAAATCAAAACTTTATCCTCAATTAAAAGGTATACCAATGAACAATTTATTAACGAGATCATATAGAACAAGTAAACAACAAATAGATATATAAGTGAAGCTCATATAGAACAAGATATAAATGTATAGTATATATCCTCAAATTTCAATTTCAATTAACCTCTCTCTCTCTCTCTATATATATATATATATATATCACACGGTAGTAACAGCAGGTTCATATCAAATTAGCAAAAATAATTGAATTTAATTATACATTAAATTAACACTACTTTTACCTGTATATGAAACGGGCAACTTCCAATGGTCAACTCGGGAGAGAACGATGGCAGGAAGTTTCACAAACACAAAATATCATATATTAAAAGAAAGAAAACACTGGAGGAAAAAACTATAATTTAAAAAATCACAAAATAGAGAACTAAATAACTGAACACTTCCGTCTTCGATCCATTCCCTCGTTGTCCATTGAATTGCGAAGCACAACTTTACGCTTAAAAAAAATCCAACCAATACGCACCCGATTTGAAGTCAATCTGACAAACGGCAGAAGGAATTCAAATCACGGAGCCAGACATGACGTCATGTTCTATACAATAGTACCAGAACAAGTAACCAATAGAACACCAAATGAAAGAACATTTTTTAGAGATATTAAAGTAGAATACAGTACATGGTGGGTCCCCCGGAATTCAAAAAATGTAAGGAACATTTTTTGAATTACTAGAAATATGAAACACTTATGGAAATGAAAACGATTTTGTTAGTAAGGGTGATAGACGAATATGAAGTATGAAAATACAAAACAACAAACCATAAATAAATAACGAAAGGGACCACCAAATAATATAAAGCCAAATTGACAAAATATATTCAAGCATGTCATCAAATATATTGTAGTTTTCCTAAAACACAAAAACCAGAGTAGAGTACTAAATACAAAAAACAGAATAGAGTTATACCATGTTATAGAATGTAAACATAACATAGGCTTGAATAAACCTTAAATATCCATAGACGATGAGTTTCATATCCAGAAAGCGCAGAATGATATATATATATATATATATCTCAAATAGAAGTGTAGACTGGCCAGTCTTTACAAATTGGAACAAACTGATTTTTTTTATAAAAACAAACAGCTCCCTTACATCTGAAAAAGAAATAAGTGTAAGAATCTCACAGATATTACACCAAAATTTACAATTCGGGTTCAGGAGATTCACGCATTTCATACTTTTTTAATTGGCTAACGTGAGAAGAAAATTTTCGGTTTTTACTTTCGTCTAAAAGAATTATAGTATTCGGACGAGCAAAGAAGTCGATGCGGTAAGGATCAAGCCAGAGAGGCGACAAAGATTTACTAACTTTATCTGTTATGGACGACTTAAAGTGAGATTTCCAAACAACTAATTGACCCACCTGGAAAGTAACTGGATTATTATGCTGCAGGAAAAGATGCTTTCTATCTTCCCAAACTCTATGCATATTTTTTAAGGCATCGGACCATATCTCTACTGAATTATGTAACTTCAGGTCGGAATCCTTTACAGATCATTTAACTAATAAAGGATCTAGAGCTTCACGTCCCAAATAAAGCTCAAATGGTGATGCCTTTAATTCACAATGTTCAGAAACGTTAAGAGAAAATTGGATCGGATATAGGAAATTGCTCCATACAGTCTGATTCTCAGAGCAATAACATCTTAAGGCATTCTTTACCGTCTGAACATATTTTTCAGCTGCGTTTCCGGACGCAAAGTAAGCTGAACTACGTATATGTTTGACCCCTAGACCAAAGAGAAAACGACGAAACTCCTCGCTACAAAAATAAGTAGCCCGATCCGTGGATTAAGCAAAACAATGACCAAAACGACAAAATATTTCCTTCATTGCTTTAATAATAATTCTACTGGTCGCATTACGTAATGGGACTAAGTGCAAAAGCGGGAGGCAGTATCCACAAGTAACATTATGTACCTATAGCCATTGCTTGAGATTAAGGGACCGGCCAAATCACAGTATAAATGTCCCTGGGGTTGTGTTACATGTTTAGAAGACAAAAGACCTTGGGACTTTTCAAAACGTGGTTTCGAAATCTGACATTCATGACATGAGCGCACGTACTGATGCACATCACGAATCAAAGAAGGCCACGTAAAATAACGTTTAATTTTACTAAGTGTTTTAAAATTTCCCGTATGTGTTCCCACCAAAGTTCCAGAATGATAATATTCCAATACCAAAGGTCGTAAAGACTTAGGCAATAGAACCTTGTAACGATTATACCGTGCTTTTGTTCTTTTATATAACAAACCACGTGACAAACGATATTCTCTCCAGACATTTCCTGCAGCTTCAGTTTTCTTATAAATATCGGAGATATCCGGATCCTTTATTTGCTCTTCTTTCACATTATAAAATGCCAAAGGAGTATTCAACAGGCTTGAAGCCAAAAATTCACGTTGGTATACCTCCTCATCTATAGGTTCATCTATAAGGTCATACAAACTTGAATTATATATTCGACTCAAAAAATCGGCGTTAATCATTTTGTTGCTAGGTAGCAAGATGTCGAATTTAAATTCTAACAATCTATGAATCATAGTACTATATCGTGTGAATTTTTTAGGGTTACGCAACACGCAAGCTAAAGCATGGTTATCAGTTAACATTGTAAATCTTGAAACAAGATAGTGCTGAAAACGAGTAATAGTATTGTACAAGCTAGCCAACTCTAATGCAAAGATAGGACAATTATAGTCCGAAGGTTTCCGTTTTCTGCTATAGAACGCAACAGGTTGATAGAAACCGCTGGAATCCTTCTGTAGGATCACACTCCCGAACCCTCGCAAACTAGAATCTGCTTCTATAAAAAAACCTTTTACTCATATGAGGAATCTTCAAGATAACCTGCTCTTCAAAGGCGTCCTTAATACGAGCTAATGCCTCAGATTGTTCTTTACCCCAAACAAACGGAATTTTAGGTGATTTTAAGTCTGTTATGGGGCGCATAATCTCAGCAAAATTACTAATAAATCGACTATAGAAAGATAAAAACCCAACGAGAGATTTGACACCCTTCCTATTACGAGGAGCTGGTAGATTTCGTATAGCTTCAAGTCGATCCGGAATCATTTGCATAGTTCCTCCACCTACGCGAAATCTCAAATAATCTATCTCCGTTTGAAAGAGGGAACATTTTTCTGGTGAAATTGTAAGACCTCGTGATCGAAGTCGTTCAAGCACCATCTGAAGTAATGTTTTATGTTCAATTGTATCAGAATAGAGTACAATATCATCAGCATATACTTCGACACCTTGTTCCTTCAAATCACTTAATACAGTATCAATAGCACGCGTTAAAGCCGCCGTCCCAGTACAGAGTCCCATAGGATGTACACGAAAATGGCAACTTTTCTTGTCAAAAGAAAAGCCCGTATATTTGCGACAGGATTCATCCAATATTATCTGAAAAAAATCCCCTTTTACAATCGAATCTGGACATAATACGAGCATTAGCCAGTGTAGCAAAAGATTCTTCCATGTTAGGGGTTACTATATTATTGGCCTCCAAAAGCTTAGATAATTTACCGAAGTTGAGAACTAGCCGTCCTCTACCTGCACTATTTTTGACAATAAAGTAGGGGAGCGATACTCACTAGTACTCTCCACGATAACCCTGTTATCCAAAAGTTCTTTTAAAATTACACGCATTTCTTGTTTTGGTTTACTAGACATAGGGTATTGCTTTTCACGAACAGAGTATCCTCCTTAACCTGAAACTTGTACTTAAAATCTTTAATTCTGCCGATATTTGATGTAATCACATCAGTATAATCATTTATAATATCCTGTACAAGTAAGGATATTATTGTTGTATCAGGAATATCTAAACCCTTCACAGGAACAGGAATCCTTCACCGTAATAGAATGGCGCCCGAACAGGATTCGGTGAAGGATTCCTGTTCCTGTGAAGGGCTTAGACATTCTATTACGGTATAGCTTTGCGCTGCCCGGGACGCACAATCTTGAGGCGGTTACCGTAGAGAACTCGCTACTCTTTGCCCCCAAATAATATAGCTTTGCACTATATTACTTGTGGGTTCAGAAAGTTCGTCCCTTCGACAATCGTCTAAGGTTTAGGAAGGTACGGTTCACCTTACCGTAATGGTCCAGATTCGGACGGAATCACCTCAGAGGAGACCTAAGGCGTGTTCTAGAAAATAGATGAGAGCATCACCCACTTTTACAGATTGATCACAAGTAATTTAACAACCACGTTCTCACCTCGTCATGCAACCTGAAAAAAGACAACAAACAAACCTACATACTTTCAGTGCCGTTTATTATAAATAATTGGACGTACCTGTAACACAGTACACGTTTTATATTTTACTCTGCCCCAATTACGTAGTTAGTTCGTAGATATGTGTTGATACTACTCACAAGAAGAGTCTTAGTCTATGATGGCGCGCTATCTTTTGTGATCACTTTACCGAAGTTAACACGTTGTGCATCTGACGAATCTTCCTGCAATAATTGTTCATTCTTCCAATTTAAAGAATTTACTAAGCTGACTTCCCTGGTGAATGTGTTGATTGCATTATGTCGCAATTTCTATTGAAGTAAATAACTTATTCACAATCTTTCGTGTTAGTCGGTATTTCGAAATCCATTACCTTCGAGTACCTCTTGCCAAGTCCTTTGCTTCCCTTACAGTCTCGTACACCATCTTTTTTTTCTATAAAGCACTTCGTAGAGCAGATATGTTTTAGTAACAGCGTATAAGGTGTTTGCAAAAAAGCACTAGTATTCTTATCATTACTGTTAGAAATCATTTACGATACATCACACATAACTTTATCTGTTTTAAAGATTTCGCGCAGTTTTAACTTTGTCAAACATATGGCGTCGAGATATTAATATACTCAGCAGAACTTGCTGAATCATTCTACGCACACACACACTTATACCAACATTGGTTTACAAGTCTACATTTCTCTCCACTTCTTCCTCTTCTTTTAGTCTCTTTCTTTCCGTAGCACCAGGTGGCAGTACAATCAACAGAAGGTATACACCACAAGAATTGTACGAATTCAGATGAACGTCACAAAATGCACTAACGCAGAATTTGCGTTTAAACAAAAAACATATCAAGCAAAAATTTGGAGCAGTTACATTGGCGGTCGAAAGGAATGTACGTGCACCATTGAATAATGGTAGACGTTGGAGAACCCTGGACTGTAGTTCCACTTCAAAATCATCACTTTTCGAATGTCACTCTGAACATTAACTCACTGGGAATTTCAGATGAACTTTCGTCGGATAACACTTCATCAGATAAAAGATGTCTCAATTTAACGTAAAAAAATAATGAATTCGTGGGGCTTTTATACGCATACATAAAAATTTATGGGTTTTTTATATGTAAAGTCTTTTTTTTTCTTTTTTTACATTCGGCACTTTCACTAAATTAAACATTTATATGTGCATGACTTACAATTGATATATAAATAATTCTCATGATATACTTTTGATATTTGAATTACAATATTGCTATATGCGCTCTTATTATTAAAAATAAGACAAACATTACACGAAATTATGACATTATTTAAGCATAAAATGTTCACCTTTTCTACTTTATGATATTACGCAAAAACTATAAAACATGAACAAATAATCATTATGAATTATTTCGATTATCAGACATTAATTAGAATCATATATTTCAATATTCCACAAAAGGAAATAAACAAACTTATTATACACACATTATACTTAAAATTGCATAAATGACGAAACATTCTTAAACTTCTTACGCTATTCTAACAAAAAAGTTACGAAAAGCAAAATCATTACTCACAAACACAAGGATTACACATCATTTAAATATAATAACTACATGAAATAAATTTATAACCACTCTTTCGTACTGTTACAATAAGAGTGAGGCCGGATAGAAGTAAGTCTGTCACACTTTTACGCTAATTAGCGCCTATCCACTTAAATTGATAAGTCTCCCTTCCCCATTATACATTCATAGTTTGGAATGGCAACAAGACCTTCTAGTGAGGTAGGAGTGTACAAACAACATAGAAAAATAAACCCAAAGGTTAAAAATAAAATGGGGGGAGTTGCCATTCGTAATTCAATACTCGTGTTACAGTATTCCACTGACACACAAAAACTTACTCTCACTCTAATAAAATTAGAGTTTCTCATCGTTTACATCAGTAATAATACATGAATACTAAACGACTCACCTTATGCAATGGGCGGCTTAAGCTTTTACTATTAGTTTTAACAACTTGTCGTAAAACATCAATAAGACATAAACGAGAGTTTTTAACTCATATTTCTTTTCCATATGAATACTAATGAACAACATTTTCATACCCATTAATATTGATAGAACAATCATGTCCGTAACTTTTTTTATACGTCACGTCTATTTAGGTTAGGATTCAGCAAATGCTTTAATGCCAATATAAGAGTACTATAGTGTATTCTACTTTAATATCTCTATAAAAAAGTTCTTTCATTTGGTGTTCTATTGGTTACTTGTTCTGGTACTATTGTATAGAACATGACGTCATGTCTGGCTCCGTGATTTGAATTCCTTCTGCCGTTTGTCAGATTGACTTCAAATCGGGTGCGTATTGGTTGGATTTTTTTAAGCGTAAAGTTGTGCTTCGCAATTCAATGGACAACGAGGGAATGGATCGAAGACGGAAGTGTTCAGTTATTTAGTTCTCTATTTTGTGATTTTTTAAATTATAGTTTTTTCCTCCAGTGTTTTCTTTCTTTTAATATATGATATTTTGTGTTTGTGAAACTTCCTGCCATCGTTCTCTCCCGAGTTGACCATTGGAAGTTGCCCGTTTCATATACAGGTAAAAGTAGTGTTAATTTAATGTATAATTAAATTCAATTATTTTTGCTAATTTGATATGAACCTGCTGTTACTACCGTGTGATATATATATATATATATATAGAGAGAGAGAGGTTAATTGAAATTGAAATTTGAGGATATATACTATACATTTATATCTTGTTCTATATAAGCTTCACTTATATATCTATTTGTTGTTTACTTGTTCTATATGATCTCGTTAATAAATTGTTCATTGGTATACCTTTTAATTGAGGATAAAGTTTTGATTTTGAAAAGTCTCTGGTTTCTACTATGTCTGCCTAAGGGGGTATCCAATCTAATAACGTGTCTTTATGTATGTGTTGTAAAGGCTGCTGCTATGATGCGATGAAGTATTGCTTATTTTTAAATTATCTAACTAGTGGTACAGTTCCTTCCTTGACTTCCGCTGGGGTATGTATGACACGCAACATATAAATGGTTTGAAGTCAATCTCACCAATTCGAGGCTTTTACATATTGAATTAGTTTGTTAATGCCCTTGCTGTTTGCATTATATATATATATATTCAACATGGCTGAAGGTGTAAATAAAGATAAGTTAGCCTCAGATACTATATCCGGATTTGATGATAATGGTGGGAAAACGTCGCCTCTAAATATAGATAAAATTGATAGGTTATTTTTTGGAATTGAAAGATTAGGAGAAATGTTAGAAGGCATAGCTGGAAAGGTGGGTCCTATGTCTTCTGGGGTACCTTTTGATAAGGATAACACGGGATTTGATAGGTCAACACGTGCTATTTCTAAACGTACTAGTAAAGTATCTGGTAATAGATACCATAGTGATTACACAAAGGACATAGATGATGACGCTCATCTCCGTACCAATTCTTCTCGTTTGGAGGATAATACCGTAATAGAATGGCGCCCGAACAGGATTCGGTGAGGGTTTTTGTTCTTGTGAAGGGCTTATATATTCTATTACGGTACAGCTTCGCGCTGCCCGGGACGCACCATCTTTAGACGGTTACCGTAGAGAACTCGCTACTCTTTGCCCCCAAATAATATAGCTTTGCACTATATTACTTGTGGGTTCAGAAAGTTCGTCCCTTCGACAATCGTCTAAGGTTTAGGAAGGTACGGTTCACCTTACCGTAATGGTCCAGATTCGGACGGAATCACCTCAGAGGAGACCTAAGGCGTGTTCTAGAAAATAGATGAGAGCATCACCCACTTTCACGGATTGATCACAAGTAATTTAACAACCACGTTCTCACCTCGTCATGCAATCTGAAAAAAGACAACAAACAAACCTACATATTTTCAGTGCCGTTTATTATAAATAATTGGACGTACCTGTAACACAGTACACGTTTTATATTTTACTCTGCCCCAATTACGTAGTCAGTTCGTAGATATGTGTTGATACTACTCACAAGAAGAGTCTTAGTCTATGATGGCGCGCTATCTTTTGTGATCACTTTACCGAAGTTAACACGTTGTGCATCTGACGAATCTTCCTGCAATAATTGTTCATTCTTCCAATTTAAAGAATTTACTAAGCTGACTTCCCTGGTGAACGTGTTGATTGCATTATGTCGCAATTTCTATTGAAGTAAATGACTTATTCACAATCTTTCGTGTTAGTCGGTATTTCGAAATCCAGTACCTTCGAGTACCTCTTGCCAAGTCCTTTGCTTCCCTTACAGTCTCGTACACCATCTTTTTTATCTATAAAGCACTTCGTGGAGCAGATATATTTTAGTAACAGCGTATAAGGTGTTTGCAAAAAAGCACTAGTATTCTTATCATTACTGTTAGAAATCATTTACGATACATCGCACATAACTTTATCTGTTTTAAAGATTTCGCGCATATTTAACTTTGTCAAACATTTGGCGTCGAGATATTAATATACTCAGCAAAACTTGCTGAATCGTTCTACGCACACACACTTACACCAACATTGGTTTACAAGTCTACACTTCTCTCTACTTCTTCCTCTTCTTCTACTCTCTTTCTTTACGTATCACCAGGTGGCAGCACAATCAACAGAAGGTATACACCACACGAATTGTACGAATTCAGATGAACGTCACAAAATGCACTAACGCAGAATTTGCGTTTAAAAAAATATATCAAGCAAAAATTTGGAGCAGTTACTTTGTGGTATCAAGAAAGACTTGCAACCCGTATATGACGGATGAATAAGAATATTAGATACGTGATTTTCCAGGGAGAAAGGAACCACCTTCATTTTCTATGATAAGTTGATTCCATTTATATGAGTATTATAACTAGTGAATTACATGTTACTACCTAGGGATGATACCATATCGTGACCAAATACCTGGGAAAAGCTACATATCGTCTGAAAGCTCTTGCCATATGAAGTACGAAACCGTTTTCAAATCACGGACAAATCGGCTAAGTGACCCTATATGGGACCACTTGTTAGTGTTTGTGACCTTTTGCGTAGTATATTAGAGAGAAGTAAAATGAATGTTACGATGCATCACGCGTTAGCCCCTCAGCGTATCAGGTTCCTGTTTGGCTCACTGCTACAACGTGAAACGGGAAATGGTTTAATAATATCATTTTGCGCCCAAACATACACATTTCGTCAGTGTTGCCAACGAATTGTAAATACAACGTGGCAGTTAGTTTCTGTACCACTCGATATATATCCATTAAACGCGGCATAAACATCATTTGTCATTAGAAAAAATATACTTCAGACATACTCCAATCCCAAGGACCCCAGTTTGTCAGTGTTGTCAACCAAGTATAAAAATAAGGAATTGTAAGACACGTTCTGTTCAATGAGACGTTTTTACACAAAGCTTGGCAGAAACATAGCAAGAACTATAGCAAAAAGGTGTTGAGTGTGACCATCTCCCAATCATTCTAATTTGTCAGTGTTGCCACAAGTATAAACATCACAATGTTGAAAATGGCGTGACTTCCATTGAACGAATATATGACGAAATTGACACAAGCAACATACGACAATGGAAAACATAGTGTGAGCCTCCCGCTGTACCAAACACCGCAGTGTGACAGTGTTGCCAACCAATGCAAACATTCAATATCTTCGCAGATATGAAATCCACAGCATTGACGGATATAATTATAATGTGACCCATACTAGGTTTGTAGTATGTTAGTGAACCCACAAGCACCCATCTTATGAGTTATGTCCACACATGCGGTAGACTTCATGCGAAAATCTTGAATATGCGCATTGGTTGGCAACACTACCACACTGAGGTGCTTGGGAGACGAGAACACACACTATCTTTTCCATTTTCCAATGCTGCTTCTGACACATTTGTAATATATTCTTTCAACGGTAGTCACACCATTTTCAATATTGTGAAGTTTATACATGTTGGCAACACTGACAACTTAGATGGTTGGGAGAAGGCCACAGTCAACATGTTTCTTATTTTTATAGTTGGTTGGCAACACTGACAAACTTGGGTCCTTCGGAGAGGAATTTGTCCGAAGTATATTTTCTCTAGTGACGAATGATGTTTATGCCACGTTTCATCGATATACATCGAGTGGTACAGAACCATATGCCACGTTGTATGTACAATTTGTTGGCAACACTGACGAAATGGGTATGTTTGGGTGCAAAGTGATATTATCAAACCGCCTTACCCGATTCACGTCCCAGCAGTGAGAAAAACAGGAATATGATTGGCTCAGGGGCTAACACGTGATGCATCTTAACATTCATTTATACTTCTGTCGACTTTACTACACATAGGGTCACAAATACCAACAAACTGGCCCGATATAAGTACAGTTTGCGGGTTTGCCCATGATTTGAAACGGTTTTGTACTTCTTGTGACAAGAGCTTTCAGACGATATATAGGTTTTCCCCAGGTACTTGTTCCCGGTATGGTATCATCCCTAGTCAGTGAAAAAAGGCGAGTTCATATTTTATGAAAATCTGATCAAGGGAGAAATTGGCAAGAACATTTAGAAAATATTTGTTCTTTATTTATATTCAATCAAGTTGCAAGGAGAGCAGCAATACTCTTTTCATATAGCATCAGTTTTTTGTGTCCTATAATAACAGTCATATGAAAACAAAATATTACTAAAGCATGTTTTGTTCAAACAAGATGGTAACTTTTAGAATTATGAACAGATAATTCTAAAAGAGAGTTGATATTTAATGTTATAGAAGAACGTGGTGAAATAATCTATATCATTTCCTGTCCGGTTTCTGTGTAAATGGGACGATTATACGTTTCTGAATATTGCTTCTTGTACAAATGAATAATAGGGCAAAATTCCATTATTGGTCTTTCTACAAAAAATCATACATAGGAGAACATATTCTCTGTTCCACCATACTTTTTCATAATGCAAAGAATCGAAGAGTGTAAATATGTTTTAAAATACAATATATAAAATGGTATTCTTATGAATACATTATGGTAATGCAAGTACCTAAATTTAATATAAAACGTGTTAAAATATGTTAAACGTATTTGGTTATTAATCTCATTTGTAATTATAAAGCATAAGCTCTGTGTTAAGTAAATATTAAATATTTCTTTCTGCGATGCACATCCCCCCTTTCCCCCAGGTGCTTAAAGGTAACTTGCTAACCTTGGTGCAACGAGGGTTAATTAAAATGACATGACAAAAATTATGACATGCATCGAAGTATATCCAGAATCCCACATGTTTTTCAACATAATCCTGATCGGTTCTGTTCATCGCCATTCAACCGTCTTACACAGATATTCTAGAACTGTTCGACGCATGTTATATTGTATGAGTACTTAGAGTCCTATTCCTTTAAAATTCCAGTAAACTGACAACTCATTCCTGGTGAGTCAACAGAAGGAATTCTATGGAAAATGATATAAAATAATAATAATAATAATAAGATTAATAAACACCATGATTTCCTTAAAATGTTACATCGGGGGGAGTAAGCCATATCCTTCAAATAGGGCATAGGACAAATTATTCAACCATGCTTAATGAAATTTGGTTTGATGGCAATTTTAAATGTAGGTTGCATCCATAAATCACAAGTTGATCTTCACTGAACTGTTTCATTTTCTTTGCTGTACGTTCATTTTGGACACTGAGAATACCTTGCGCATTTATGGTACAAATTTTTAACATAAATTTAATAGGTTAATCAGATTTCTTTGTAAGTTCCTTTCTCCTTCCTAGCTCCTATCATCATCACATAGTAGGCAAGTGTGAAGTCCTTTTCCCTTACATTCGAAGGCATGTAGTAACAGTTCTGTATTGTGGCCTGTTTGTCAGATAGACTTTTGTCTTTGTTTCGTGCGAGCAATTCCGTTTTTACAAACATTTTTGGGACATCCTATATTCTTGCAGAATGCATCAAAATATTGATCTGCGGATATGACATGTAGAGCTCTGACTATTTCTGATAACGTTGCAGCTACATTTTCATTGTTCACTTTGCATGATTATTCTAATGCTTCTATTAGCTACCATAAACTTGAACAAAGCGTTTTTAAAGCAAAAGAACATAATGAAACTTCGTTTACATACTTATTTTTCACACACAGGAAAAGCTCTATTATCGAGTGTCATATCAATTGGGGATCCTACTGGATTGCTTTTACAAAATCTGTCATCCGTAAACCTTGGTTAGCAATAATAAGGGAAAACTGTAGAGCGCTAAAGAAGGTTATAGACTAAAACCCCCAACTTACTCCGAAAAATGAAAATTACAAATACTAATATAATACAAAACTGTGATCCACGAGCACGTGAAGATAAATTGTTACTATACCCAATTGCATCAGATAGAATTTAATGTAAATAAAGTGACTCTTCGCAATAACATGTTTATATGAAAATATATATACAGATATTTTTACAACTTCGTTCAAAAGGAAAATGACAATTTCATTACCTTTACAAGCACACGTAATCGAAAGCCAAAGAGAGTATTTCTTTCTAGATGTTAAAAATAAATACTAGATTTTCATTTACCATATAAATATTTTTAAAATTATGTTTTTTCATTGAATACATACTATAAAACATGAACACCAGCAATCAAACTTTCTTTTACTGTCTGTGTATTGAATAATATTGTTTACAATCTACTAGAGACTGTTCCCTTTTTTTAAATGTACTATTACCAGACAATTTATAGATTTTACTTGGTCAAGAACACATTCTTCGGAAACAAAAGCATTGCATTTTACCAGATGCTGAAAACGAATAATATGTTTACGTTTACAATAAAAACATTTGCATTAAAAAAATAAGTTCTTACTTACTAGGTATGATTCTATATCGGGACAAAGTACTTGGATGAAACCTATATATCGTCTGAAAGCTCTTGCTATGAGAAGTACGAAACCGTTTTCAAATCACGGACAAACCCACAACCTCACCCTGCAAGGGTCCAGTTTGTTGGTATTTGTGACCCTATGAATAACAGATTCGACAGAAGTAAAAACGAATGTTACGACCCATAACACCTAACAATCTGAGCCCATTATGTTCCTTTCTGGCTCGTTGCTAGAACGTTACTCGGGCAAGGATTTGGTAATATCACTTTGCACCCAGACGTACCCATTTGGTCAGTGTTGCCAACGAATTGTAAATACAATGTGCCAAATGGTTTCTCTACCACTGAACCTATATCCATGTAACGTGTCATAAACATCATTCGACACTAGGGAAAATATACTGAGGTCGTATTCCTCTTTCAAGGGCCACAGTTTGCCAGTGTTGCCAACCAATTTTAAAAATGAGAAGGTGTAAAACAAGTTCTGTACGATGAGAAGTTTATACACCAAGCTTGGCAGAAACATCACACGACACTATAGCAAGACGTTGAGTGTGACCACTTCTCAACCATTCTAGGTTGTCAATGTTGCCAACCTAATGTGAACATCATGATGTTGCAATTGACATGCTTGCAATTGAACCAATATATAACAAATGTGACATAAGCAACACTGGACAATGGAAAACCTAGCATGGGTCACAGTCTAATTATGTACGCTAATGCTGTAGATTTCATGCAAAAATCTTCAATGTTCGTATTAGCTGGCAACTCTGCTAAACTATGGTGCTTTGGAGACGGGGACTCTCATAGTATGTTTTCCATTGTCCAATGCTGCTTACGCCACATTTGTTTTATATTCTTTCCATGGCAAGCACACCATTTGTAACATTGTGGTGTTTACACTTGGTTGGCAACATTGACAACCTAGAATGGTTGGGAAATTGTCACACTCAACATCTTCTTGCTATGGTATCGTGTAATATTTCTGCCAAGCTTGGTGTATGAACGTCTCACCGCACGGGACCTGTTTTACACCTTCTCATTTTTACAATTGGTTGGCAACACAGACAAACTGTGGTTCTTGAGAGAGGAATACGTCCACAGTATATTTTTTTCTAGTGACAAATGATGTTTATGCCACATTACATGGATATATGTTCAGTGGTAGAGAAACCATATGGCACATTGTATTTACAATTTGTTGGCAACACTGACCAAATGGGTACGCCTGGGTTCAAAGTGATATTACCAAATCCTTGCCCGAGTAACGTTCTAGCAACGAGCCAGAAAGGAACATAATGGGCTCAGATTGTTAGGTGTTATGAGTCGTAACATTCGTTTTTACTTCTGTCGAATATGTCATACATAGGGTCACAAATGCAAACAAACTTTCCCCTTGTAGGGTGAGGTTGTGGGTTTGCCCGTGATTTGAAAACGGTTTCATACTTCTCATAGCAAGAGCTTTCACACGATAGATAGGTTTTGTCCAGGTACTTGCTCCCGGTATGGAATCATCCCTAGTTAGTATATAATATACAAACATGGACGTGTAATTTATGTAATGTTTATTACAACCTACTGGGGACTTCCAGTTATTAAAGAATATACAACCATATATGAAATACAAAAAGAATAAAGAAAATACATCACACCTCATATAAAATTTGTACGAAAGATCTTTACAATATATTTTAGGTGCGTAAAGTCTTTACCGTTATGGTCGTCTACTAAAATTACACTTCACTTTGATAAATACTTTCTGTCATTGAACTTTCAGATACCAACTAAATATTTAATTTAGACGAGTCAATTTTATACGTAACTGTACCAATATTGGGTAGCTTTTAACTTTGATTCCAAATAAGAAACGGTACAAGACAGGTTAAACGTTTAATATTTCACCGAGGAGGTTAAAGTCTTTTCGGGCGATATCCTGAGCTACAGAAACTTCAAGAGATGCCCAGCTTCTTCTCACTATTTACTATTTGCATCACTCTGAAGCATCCTTTGTTGGTGTTTCGCTTAAAAGAATGATCTATAAAATAGTTTTTGATAGACGAAACCGTACTAGAAACTTGAATAGTCTGACATTAACGTTATCATTTTAATTTATTACTAATTGTTCATTAAATTGCGGTGTTGTAACTTCAATGCTACCAACATTTTTATACGAAATCGTAATTGTAAGCCACTAAAAACTATGTACATACGTTGAGAAATAACACTTTTTGTAGAGCTTCATTGCCCTTGATGGATATTAGTGTTTAAACAGCAACGTGGTAACGGGTATATTTGTTAGGTAGGAAAGTTGAATAAAGAACTGAGAAAGTATGAAATCCAGAGAGCTCTCCTTGGTGATTATGCTAGATAATGGAAAAATAGTTCAGTCGATCTTGAGCTTAACGTCCCTTTCAGCAGCGAAGCTATACGAGACAGGACCTGCGATTTAACGTGGAATCCAACCTACATCAGCTCCAGCCCGAAACCTAACCCGTTCTACCATGCTGATAACGGAAAAAGACATGGACACATTGATATATCTGAGAAGTATGTGTGTAGGGTTCTAATTTTTGCGCGATGGTAAATTGCCTGACGTTTCCAGGTTCAGAGTTACAAATTCCCAGGTTACATTTCCACTCGTCGGTGAAACTTATCTCATAAGCGCAATAATATTCTTTGCAATCCACTACTTTTAAGCATTTACACAGAAGGAAAATATTAGAATACTCGTCCGACAAAATTTGATGTATACAGCAAAAAACTGAACCGTCTTCTTCAACTTCGAAGCCACTATTTCTATCTGAAACATACACCCTTTATATCTACACCAACTTACACTAAGCCACTCTTTGTGCAAAGAAGGCAAGACTGACGAAAATTAAAAAACTTACTTTTCGTTAGAAACATCCTTGACACATGTCCTAATTCGGGATCTGAATGTAATCCACAGTTTTGACGAAATAGATAAGAGAGCTATAAATGATGTTTTAGGCTGTGTTTTAGGAATATTTTTGGGGAGTAGGAAACTCAGGTTTCCATTTTAGATTGATGATGTTTGGATGCATAGTACTCACACACCATTCTCAATGATTCCATGGAATTTTTTAACCAAAGAATGCATTCCTCAAGGTCTTCCTCGTGGTTCTCCAAAACAAACAAAATTTTAATGTTAGTAATATAAATATGTACATGAATCAATAATATCCACCATACATAATCTATTCAGTGAAGAAAATATTATAGAATGTATTCACTAATTGGAGACCATATTTTAATGAATAACAGATTCCTCGGAGTGTAAACTACAAGTCAAGAGCTTTCGTTGTACAACACAACATTTTTCGGTGGTAAAGATAAAAGGATACTTGGTAAACGTGGCAAAAGGTGACTGATAGTTCAAAACATAAAACTCACAGAACTAAAACTAAACCACTGCTTGCTTCACGCACATGATTTTTGTAATGTGCCATTCCAGTTGAGGTAATGAAATTTTTCTTTGGAGGGAGAAAATATTTTTTGAACGTACTGTGTACAGTAGATTTTTCAATACATAATTTTTGGCCCATGTAGTACATTCATTTGTTCTTTACTTAAATCAAAATCAATGTGGAAGCTTCGGAATAATCTAGTACAAATTATATTTCGGGGAATAATATCTTTATTCATACATTCTTTTAGTGTATACTCTGTAATGGGCATTTCAAATGGACGAGTATTGAAATTATACACTTTAATGCTATACGAAAACATGATATTTGGCAGAATAATTTAGACCCCTTCGTCCCTCTGAAGTGTCCATATCCTCCAAAATCCGGTTTCATCCAGATTTTACTATCTTCCATTCCATTTATATTTTCCACTGCCAATACTCTTTGTTCTGATTGGAACTATTTCCGACGTCTAATATTAAGGCGCGCTTCTTGTCACTTCTCTACCTGGAAAGCATCAAGGAACACCCCGCTAGTTTGCTCTGAAAATCTTTTGGATGCTTTCACGAGAAAGCAGTAAGATACAAGTAAAATATTTTTAGTTATGAAATAAGTAGTGAGGAAACCCTTTGAGAGCCTTTACTGAGCGAAATTTCACTCTAGAACAGTCAAATCATCTAAAATAAGAAATCGCAACTCAACGACGCCATTATTGCATTTACATATAGCTATGGACAGGAATTGTAGTGGATTGTATTAATTTTCGGCTTTAAGTGATTTTGAAATTAAGATTCAGTGAATTAAAACACTTAGAATATCGTGTTTACCACTCCAAATTCGTGTAGGGTACGACAGACCTGTCCACTTATCGTTCTGTATATGTAGTTTATGTGATTTTTTATTTTTATTATTATTAACATGGTGGTATTTGTAGGTCTCTTTGTAGATAAGCTGAATTTCATAATGCCAGTGTAAGTTAGAACAGAGACTCTCCCTTAGTCCTAAATTCACGAAAGCTCCAACAGAAATTTGTTGAATGATTTTTGTGAGGGTTCTTTTCCCATTAGGAAAGGAACCTATCTTTTTTTCATTAATAGTAATTGGAAAACATGATTTAGTTAATAGTAGAACCATTGGGCTCTGTTTATTTCGTTTCTTTTCCCTTGTGCATTTAGGATGGTAAAGTTTAGTAACTTGTTTGATTTAGGTATAGTTGAACTGGGTGATAAGATGATTTAATATGTGTATTGATAAGTATTAATATTTATTTTCTTAGTTTATATGGGATGTAGCATGTATGCATGTATAATTTAGTAACTTGACAGTAGAAGTGATTTGTGAGTGCAAGCGTGATTTATTTCTTTATGGACAGTATATGGTTTAATTAGTCATCTCTTGTAGTCAGTTTAAATGGATAAACCAATTCGCAACGCAAATTCATAGTAACACTCTACCGTAATTACATAATTGGTTACTTATAGTTATCGATGACAGAGGACAAAATTTATTTTATACTGCAAAGATAGTTTTCGTACTATCAATATTATTTCGTGCCGAGTTGGGAACTATTCGACGCTAGATTTTTGTTACTTTGATACTTAACGATCTCGTCAACATGAAACTGATCCTTCTTTAGCAATTAATGATGAGTAAATATTAGTTCTGGCCCAAATTATTAGGTATTTAGATTATATACATTGTAAATTAACTTTCCTGAAAAGCACAGTCATTTATATAGTCCAGTAACCACATTATTATTAATAGTAAACTTTGCTTTTCCCCTTAACTTGAAGTTTGTCTTTATGGCTTTTTTTTTTTTTTTTTTTTTTGTTCTCAGGCTGCACTTAAATTTTTTCTTTCCGTTGCTTACTGTGAGCGATCGCATTGTTGACATTTTCCGAAATATAATTGCATGCAGTTAATGATATTGAATTTCCGTTGCATACAGAATAATTCGAAGCTATAAAGTGAAATATGCTATGATTTGTTTTGAAAGAATCTGATATCAGTTCATAATGATGATATCAGTAATGTGCTGATTTTAATATATATATATATATATATATATATATATATATATATATATATATATATATATATAATGAGACTGCTTCGAACAGTCTCGGGCGTAATTGTAGAGTATAAATCGAAATACCGTCTGAAAATAAATCGATGCTAAGGAAAAGTAATTAATATATATGTGAGTAATGATAATATTAATGATATATATATTTTAGTGAGTATATATAAATAATAGGACACCCGTGCATATATCTGCCCAGTTGTAACTTTTGCTAGAAGACATTGATTGTATTTATTGTATATAGAATATATATATATAACATTCATTAGCACATTATAAATTACCTCAGAATATTTGTGTGAGGATAGCGTGTTGTGTAAAAATTATGGATTGTATTTTCACTTTGTTGCTTGAATTTTGACAGTAAACATAATACTAACTGATCATCTGACCTGACGATACGAGTAATGGTCATTCACAAATGATTCCGAATATTTTCCAGTTAATCAAAGAGCAGAATAACCGTTTGCCCAATTGATAGAATAGAAAAATACGCGTTCAGTTTATATTTGCGATACTACTCTGCAACTTATTTTTTCTTTTTCCCACGTCACCTGATCAAGCTAAGTTCACTAGTGTACGCAGAGCTGACAAAGTTAATAGCAGCGAATAATATATAAATTTTATTACAGCAGAATCTCGTTTTACCGTGCCAAGTAGTCGATCTTCCCCCTCCAAATATTTTCATTTTTCTTAGTTCTGAACTATGTAACAATTGAAAATAAATGGTACCTTAATGGCGGCACGCTTGATAATTTGGGAGCTATTAGTAAGATTTGGCAGATAACTTATTAGTATTAAATTGATTATGTTTATTTTTTTAATTTTGGCAAATCCTTGTTAGGATTTTTCTATGTATTGAATTTAGTATAGTTTTCCACCCTTTATTCGTTACTATTCTCCGTTTCTGAGGGGTCGGATATTGTTTTTATTTAGAAATTCCAAATTAGACACTACACCTACATTTCCTTCTGGACCGGCCGTAATCTGAGTGAATTTGTACAACAAATGGTTAATAGTCAATCATTCCATAGGGCTTATTCCTTGTGAGATGGTTGCCTAGAAGGCACGGACTCGTACTTAGGCACTCAGAGACCCCGTTAGGCTACATATTTAGTAGGCCATCTTTTTCGACATATGGAAGCTTATTTGGCTGTGGATTGTTGTATGTCTAAATTTGACCATTTATCTTTATGCTTTTAGTGTCCTAGCTTATTCCTTTGGCGCCGATTTTACTTTTTCTTTCTCTTTTCTATCTATCCCTCTCTTCTCTTCAAGATTTTTTTATTTTTAACCTCCCTCCCAGTTTTGAACTTGACAAATATCAACCATTGTACATACATAATTTGAACTTGATTTACCAGCTGAGATGTCGATTCGTGAAGGTATTCGTTGATGTAGAATATGGAGGAAACGTTTCTACATCATTTTTCGACCCACTGCACAAGCGAGTGATGGTTCAGTACACGATAAAATTTTACCTTTTTCATTATTCGTTCGGAATTTCGCTTCGGATTATCAGTCATTTCTAATTTTGATTCTATTGGTAGCCATAAACGTAAATGTTGTAGTTGTTTTGGGCTCAAAAGTAGTATTATCATTTTAGAACCATATATTTATACATATTCTGTGTTTACGTGCCTGCCATGCGAATTAAATGTTTCCCAGTTTAATTAAAATTCTTGAGAATATTAATTTTATCATTATGTGCGGTCAGTTAGTTAATTTTGCACTATATTCGGATTCTCTTGTGTGAAGTGTTGCAAGCTAAAAATTTAGTTGGCCGGGAAAAAATGAAATGAAATCTTTGAGTTTTACGTCCCACGGTTATGCCGGTTAGGCTAAAGGAGACGGTGATGATGAAAGATGAGTGAAATGGTGGAATGAAGAAAGTGGGAGGAAACGGGAGAACCCCGAGAAAACCCACGAGCACGGTGTTTGTCCACCACAAAGTTCACTTGGCGGGGGCTGGGATCGAACCCGGAACCCCAAGCACCAGAGATGAACGCTCTACCACTGAGCCACCGCGCCCCCCTTTAGTTGGCCGGGGTTATTGAGTTGAAAGTTTAAATGATTATTGAGTATATGTATATTAAGATAATATGTGTGGAATATAAATATGATATTGAAGTAAATGTATAATGGTGAATTGGATAAACAAATATGTGTCAACGGTCTTGGTACCTACCTCGAACGGTCCTTTGCTGCTATAGTTCCGAAATATCCAACAGATATAAAATGTGAATGTTAGAAGATACCGCCGCATGTTATAGATATTCTCTTCAATCTTTTCAATATTATTAAGTAACATATGTAATGACTATCATCATCTGTATTAAACTAACTTGTGACGCGCTGTCACAGTATTTACCGTATGTATATCTAAAATTTTATTGGGAGAAAATTAACTTTTTACCCTGAGTGTACCGTGCAGATTTTTTTTAACACGTTTCGGTTCGTATAAAATACTTATGCGTTTGCAATAATAATTAACATTAACATTTTTTATCCAATTTCGTGGAAATTATATGCTTGAAGAAATAGTTTTATTTTACAGTATTTCATGATAATTTCAAGGCAAGTGTATTTCCGACGAACGGGAATAGAAAATCATTGCTCTAGGACTATTTGAGAATATAGGCCTGCTATTGGGTAAATTTTTTTGGTATAAAGTCACCAATCCAAATTTGGAAGGATACTTTAGGCCCCCTCCTACCTCGTCGGACATACCTTGATCCTCCTAAAATCCAGTTGTAACCAGATTTTACCAAATTGTTATTCGGTTTCTATTCTCACCGCCAATTCTCTACGTTTTGATTGGCGCTATTTACCGACGCGGTGTGAAAAGGCCGCGAGTTGGTATTCCTACACTGGACGTCGGCAGGGATTAAGAAGCTTAAATATTGAGGTAAAATAGTTATTTGAAATATATAAAGTCGTCAGGAACAGTACAAATTTCACTAAGTATCACTAAGTACAAATTTCAAAAGTGAAAATAGACTAAATGTAGTTAAATACCGTAAGTTGCATGACAGACGCCATATTTCGCAGTCAACGAGTCATGGGCAGGATTCTTTTGTGAAGTGATTTTATGAAATGAAGACAGTGTGAAACTAGTGCTTTGCCCTATGAAATTTCCTTTAAACCCTCCCAGAATCAACATTATTATCCACGGGGGGCCTGCCCATACATAGTTTACTTCGTGTGTATATGTATAGGCTATGTAGATAGGTAGATTCACAGCGGTATTTTCAATGTTTTTGTGTGTAGTTAGGTTATTACTAAAAATGTCCGAGTAAATTTAGTTAGGGGCTTCAGCTCGCTTTCGGATTGAAATCCGCGTCCACGACAGCCATGGGTTTATTACAGTATATTAGGGTTCTCTTCGAGAACCCCAAACTAAATTTTCCGTTCTGTTTAGTAAACATGACTCCCATTATTTCAATAGTTTATTAACTGGTTAGTGATGGAAACAGGGTCATTCAGTTCCTGACCCAGTTGCCCTTTCAGTTTTTCCTATAGAGAGCCGACTAATAATTGATAAAATCTGGTAAAATAACTTTTTATATTGATTGCCATTGGGGGTAGTGATAAAGTTAATTACATGTGTCTTGTTATGTGTATTAGTCATAGTAATGTAGTTGTGACACGTAGTTTAGCTGTAGTGTGTAGATGAGTGAGTGATTTTATGTGTATAATTGGACAGTGTTTCGTTGATAACCGAAATTTTATAATGATCCGTCAAAACAACCATTTCTGTAAGTCAATAGTTAGTAATTTTGAATAGTACAAGGAGAATTCACGATTTAGTAAATACAACGCCGTTCCAACCATTGTTTTCAGTTCCGGTTCCTCACTTAGTGATCTAGACCCCACTGAAGTCGAGTGAAATTCGTAATTATTTCATAAACTATATTATTTCCGTCCAAAATAAAAACCTGGTAGCTAGTTCAATCATTAATATAACATTTCCGAAAATATCAATAGCGTATGTAGTCAGATGGCTATAATATCAACAAAAATAATCTTCACTTAGTTTCTTAACACAGTTCAGCCATATAATTCAGTATTCCTCATCTGACTATAACATTAATGCTAGTTTTAATTCATAACTGCAGAACAAAAATCCATTGTTGCCGTTGAGATGGATTGTTTTTAATTGATAGTTAGTATTGATAATTCTGCTCTTTATTCGTGTAAACATTTAATTTACCAAACTGTGGGGTGAAATGTATTAGGTTTGGCATATAGAAAGGCCTTGGGCTCACAAGTGATTTCCGTGTGTTAATCAACACTACGATTTTATTGATCTTAGTGGAATATAAGTAAGTTAAGTGTATGTGACTGATTTTAATTCATATATATATATATATAGATAGATAGATAGATAGATAGATAGATTAAGTAGATATTGATGAATGAGTAGGCACCTCTAAATATATAAAAATATATGTGATATTTTTGTTAATGTGATATGATGAGAAACGTTGTGTTATATAATTATTATTATCATTATTGATAATATTAATTTTCACACCGAGGTCTTTTGTGAAGGGGCGTGTGTGAACAGACGGCTACATTCCCACGTCATAGTTTGGGGGAGATTTGTTTACCTCTGCATATGAACATGGAGAAAGCGGTCTGACAGTGGGAATAGTGTTATATGGTTCACAGTTGAAGCATTTTTAGAATAATTATAGAATACAGCTACCGTCCGGAAATATGGTTTGATGAAATATTTACATTCAGTTGGATAAAATTCTTGAACTTAGAATTTTTTCCGCGTCACCTATCGACTCACATTTTCAATTGCTCTCAATTAGAAAGAAAGTGGATAAGGATAAGAAATTCAATAAATAATTACAGTAAAACCTTATTATTACCGTACCCAGTCGTCAATATCCCCCCCGCCACATTTTCATTCTCTTTTAGTCTTAAATTATGTAATTGTGAAATTTAATAGACGCTTCAAGACTTGGCGGGTCTTGCGTATGGGTACGCTACTTGTGGAATTTGGCTGTTAACAGCGCCAGTACAAATTAGATTTTTTATTTTTTTTAAATTTTGGCGAATTCTTAGTAGATTTCTCTAGTCTTATCGTAGTCCACTCTACTTTCCCGCTCTGTTCTTAAACCTCTTAGTTTCCTTAGGGGTCGGATGAATATTTTTTTTTTATTTTTTATTTTTGAAATTCTAAATTAGAGACGTCACCAACCTTCCGATATATTTCGGAGACCTCAATTGCTCGGCCAACTGGAATTCCATCGTGACTTTAAGAGTTTTTTGGCTATTTATTTGGTAAGCCGAACCTTTCTGGCATAGAATAGAATATTTGGCTATAGTATGTTGTATATGTAAATTCGATTGCTTAACTTCCGTAGGTGTAGTGTTCTTTTCTATTCTTTTCCTTTTCTGTTCCTTCTTCTCCTCCTTCTCTAGAAGTTTTTTTTTAATTTCTCAACCCCCCCCCCAGTTTGAACCTTATAATTTCACATTGCATAGTATTTGTTTGGATTACCAAATTTAGTAACTGAGATATTGTGAGATTTGATTCGTGGAGGTAATTCATTAACGTCATAGTAAAGGACTTGTTTTTTATCTTCAGTTGACCATCTGCCGACGCGACCTATGGTTCATTTCTATTATTTCATTTTTAATTAATTTCCTTTCGTCAACAAACAAATATTTTTTTCTTTTTTTCTTTCTTTTTCACGTTTCCTGACATTCCTACATTTGTTTTCTGTCGACCAATATATATATTTATGATGCAATAGCTGGATCTAAAAATTTGATGTACCAATTTAAATTTGTAACATATTTACCTACATATGTATGTATCTGGTGCTTGCATACCTACCGAAATAATTGATCATATGTTCTCGATACCATATTTGAAAGAAATTTGTTAACTTATTTTTTATTTTATCTAGTTATGCGCGGGTATTCCCTCAATTCATATTTGGTCTGATTATTTGTTTTTGTATTCGGAGTGTTGCAACTTTGGTGAAAATTATTAGTCGGGGAAAAAATGTAAAAGGAATATGAATATTAGTTAGGAATATAAACATGTGAAAATATTGAAGTATGTATAATCGTTTATTGAAATAAGCGACGGATGAATATAATGATAATGTAATGTAATGTCTACGTATAGCGAAATGACTATGTAATGTTGTCCTATCTGAACCCCGTTAGTTCATCGGTTGCCAAAGCGAAATGTCCGATTTATTAAGAAAGTTGTGAAATACCGCCGCACACTATTTTAAAGTAATTTTTTTGTGTAATCTATCATTAAACAGAATATTTGGTTATTGCATGTTACTGTAATTGAAGGCAGGTCGCTTCGTATTCCTGGTAGTAAAACTAACTTCTAGTGAATCCAATATCTTTTGTGCATCCGTATTGAAGTCGTGTCCCCCCCCCCCGCGAATTTCCAAGTAAACCAGTGAATCTTTATATTACCCAACGAAATACAATATTGAACCACTGAATTCTTCCTTGATATGACGAATTATGTCGACGGATACATTAATTCAAAGTAGTGATGGTGTAAGTTACCGATTGAGACTGGAATAGGCAATATATAGCAAATATTTCTACAGTATTATCAAAGAAAACAGTAAAATTAGTATGTAATTGTTCGCTAAATAAAGTTAAAGCGAGGGTACGTGATTGGCACCTAAAGACTGACACTGTCCCAGTGACGGGTTAACGTAAAAATATGTATTCATTGCTTTGAAAGTAAAAGATTTGGACACTTTGATTTTAGTGCCACAGTTGTCATAAGCACCCTGTAGTGTGAACTAGTGCTCTCAACGGGTCGGGTCGGGTTGAAGACCGACCCGACCCGACCCGTGACCCGAATTGACTGACCCGACCCGACCCGACTGACCCGAACCGTGATCGGATCTGATTGACCTGACCCGATAACCCGACCCGAGCTGACCCGGTTGACCCGACCCGATAACCCGACCCGAATAACCCGACCCGACAACCCAACCCGAGCTGACCCGATTGACCCGACCCGACAACCCGACCCGAATAACCCGACCCGACAACCCGACAAGGAAATCTAGATTTTTTTTTTTAACTTTTCTGCAAAAGCTGGAGCACTGTACAAGGTAGTATATTGACTCTCGGGGGAAGAGAAGAAGAAGTAAAACTTCACCAATCCACGTGCACTCCTTCTGGGTTGGGCTACGAATTTTTCAGCAGTTCCTAGTCAATATGGTAGACGTCACGTCAGTACTTTGAAACGAAATAAGTAAAGGAGCACTAGTATAAACCAATTACTAACTAAAGATCAGCACTCTGACAATACATTTTATTGGGAATCAATTTCATTCCATAATTTTATTATCATTTGCAGGAAGGGAAAACACAACTCTTTTTATCTCCTTCAAAAAATTAAGCCCTGGTAGTTGCAAACTAAGCTGTTATAAGCACATCCTCTGAATATTGGAAGCCGAGAATAATGTTTCAGAAAAAAGAAGTTTTAAATAAAACAAAATATGAAACTGAAAACTTAAAACCTGGACAAATACAAACAAGTTACGTAACTGGTTTTACCTTTCTTTTGTTTCCAATCGAAGTTGATCCAATGAGAAGAAAACAAGTCGACCAAATCTACTATTGTTCGCTAGGCACAACTTCTAGTTTTGTTCTAAATCCAGACTCCATATTGGCGTAGATATTAATATTACAGTCGATTGGTAAAATCAATCTTCCACATTTAAAAATTAAAGTACACACAAGTAGAAAAATAAGCATTTATCATAAAAACACTAGCTGCAAGTGTTCAAAATAGATTTATGGTTTCTATAAAATCAATTGAAAATTGCTATTTTAAATTAGGCAGCTAGTGAAAAACAGCAGCTTTCGACTCCAGCCGAGTTTAAACTCAACCTAAACTCAGTTGACCAAAGTGAACTGACCCGACTGACCCGACCCGACAACCCGACCCGATAACCCGACTGACCCGACCCGACAACCCGACCCGATAACCCGACCCGAGTGACCCGACCCGATAACCCGACCCGACAACCCGACCCGAGTTGACCCGATTGACCCGACCCGAAAACCCGACCCGAATAACCCGACCCGACAACCCGACCCGAGCTGACCCGACTGACCCGACCCGACAACCCGACCCGATTAGCCTGACCCGACAACCCGACCCGATTAGCCTGACCCGACAACCCGACCCGAACTGACCCGACTGACCCGACCCGACAACCCGACCCGAGTTGACCCGATCCGACCCGACAACCCGACCCGAACTGACCCGACTGACCCGACCCGACAACCCGACCCGAGTTGACCCGATCCGACCCGTAACCCGACCCGAACTGACCCGATCCGAGTCTGGTCGGGTCGGGTCACGGGTCGGGTTGGGTCAACCCGACCCGTTTGAGAGCACTATGGTCACGACACTGGGTGAACGCCAAAGTGCACTCACATTGGGATACTAGTTTTAAAAGCATTATTTTAGAAAATAAAGCATAAAGCATAATTTAAAATATATAGCACAGTTCTTGGAAAATTCTCTTTAACTGAAAGTTTAACATACTGTGTTAATATTGTTTAAAGCCAATATTTACAATGCAAAATCATGAGAACATAACAATGCAACAATGAAAAGCTTATTTTCATTTCTGTAAACTTTTCGGTGTAATCCTTTGATGTGGAGAAAAGAAAGTAAACGAAGAAATTTTTCCGCCAACAATGAATAGTATGCAAGAACTCCATACCATATTGTTCGAGTGACAACGCCAGCTTTAAGTTCTTAGGTGGGCAAAGGAGGGGCAGATACATTTTCGGGGGCGGCTATTTGCCATACCAAAAATAACTTATTTATTACGTTTGACTTATTTTACATTACATTGTGTATTTCGTTGCTGTTTTTATGTTAGATCTATATGATTATAAATTAAACTTATTTCAAATAAAATTTGTAACTAACAAATAAATAACGTCTGCACATGAAATATTTTTCAATGAAACTTTTGAAGCCTAAACATAAATTGAATTACTTTCGCGTATGCTACAAGTAACACATTCGTCTATATGCTACGTATCACTCTCTCTCTCTCTCTCTCTCTCTCTCTCTCTCTATATATATATATATATATATATATATATATATATATATATATATATATATATATATATACAGTGGCGTATTTACGATTTTGTTTCGGGAGGGGCTTTGCTAGCTTTCGGGAGGGGGGCTTTGCCTGGAAATGTGAAAATTCTGCAAGATATTTACTTTACTATACTAAGTAAGATTTCGGGGGGGGGCTTAAGCCCGGAAGCCACCCCCTAAGTACGTCACTGTATATATATATATATATATATATATATATATATATATATATATATATATATATATGTAGAGAGAGAGAGAGAATTTACGAGGAGCTGCTGAAAATGTCGTAGTCCAATCCAGAAGGAGTGTAGGTACTAGGTAGAAAAATAAAACCGTAGTTTAGAAAAACATATCTCTGTATGTACAAATATAAATTTTGATATTAATAAGGAAACTCTTATTGTTTCTCAGGCCTCTGAAGTGATTATGTGTGCCCAAACAGATAATTTCACTAACATCCAGATTCTTACTGTTATAACATTTTTGTTCCACCAAGGAAAGTCACCGAAGTAAATTAATTAGGAAATCAGTGAAACACCACGGGACTCTCCTCCGTTATATATAGTGGTGAAGAAGTAAGTGGCTTAGTATAAACGTAGCAATTTCTCAACAAATTATGCTTTACCTCCAGGATGATTAAAAGCAATGACTCTTCCTGGAATCATGGATGCAATTTGTGACATTATTCTTGAAAATTGCAGCATTTCAGCCAGTGGTGGATATAGCCCGGGGCCGGAGGGCCTAGGCCACCCCAGTTGTTGTGTGACAAAAGTAATTTAAGCTATTTATATTTATTATAGTCTGAGGTCTGCACCCCGCTTTCTCAGTTTTTACCTTCTCAGAAAAACTTGTGTCAGGGATTCTGGGCATTTCTTTGGAACTCGTCGGTAGCATAATTCAGAATGGCTTGGGTATGCGCAAGTTCTCGGCATAATGGGTTCCCAAAATATGTCAGGATAATAAAAGGGTAACGGCATTAAGAGAAGTATTCTTCCAATTTGACCGTAATGCTGATAAATTTCGCTGACGAATAGTAACCATAGATGAAATATGGTTGTACCACTATGATCCTGAATCGGAACAACAGTCAATGGAGCAGTAGCACTCATTTCTCCATCGCCCCAAGAAGTTCAAGACACAGAAGTAGGTTGAGAAACTGTTTGGAACATTCTTCTGGTATAAGTATGGACTGGTAAATACCTCCTCAATGGTCAGATATTTAATCCAGAATCTCTACATTACTTACAAAACTGAAAGAAAAATTCAAAGTTCAACGCTGCGGAAAATGAAAAGAAAGGAATTCTGTTTCTTCAGGAGAATACACCTGTCCATCAAGCCCCTGCGAACATAACTGACATTGCATAATCCAGGATTTCAATGTCTAGATCATCATTCTTATTCCGGAGATTTAGCTCCGTCTAACTATTACGTGAACTTATTTCCCAAATTTAAATAACACTTGAAAGACGCCATTTTAGATCTGATAGGGGTAGTGCTACGAACAGTGGTGCGAGGAAATCTAGATTTTTTTAAACTTTTCTGCAAAAGCTGGAGCACTGTACAAGGTAGTATATTGACTCTCGGGGGAAGAGAAGAAGAAGTAAAACTTCACCAATCCACGTGCACTCCTTCTGGGTTGGGCTACGAATTTTTCAGCAGTTCCTAGTCAATATGGTAGACGTCACGTCAGTACTTTGAAACAAAATAAGTAAAGGAGCACTAGTATAAACCAATTACTAACTAAAGATCAGCACTCTGACAATACATTTTATTGGGAATCAATTTCATTCCATAATTTTATTATCATTTGCAGGAAGGGAAAACACAACTCTTTTTATCTCCTTCAAAAAATTAAGCCCTGGTAGTTGCAAACTAAGCTGTTATAAGCACATCCTCTGAATATTGGAAGCCGAGAATAATGTTTCAGAAAAAAGAAGTTTTAAATAAAACAAAATATGAAACTGAAAACTTAAAACCTGGACAAATACAAACAAGTTACGTAACTGGTTTTACCTTTCTTTTGTTTCCAATCGAAGTTGATCCAATGAGAAGAAAACAAGTCGACCAAATCTACTATTGTTCGCTAGGCACAACTTCTAGTTTTGTTCTAAATCCAGACTCCATATTGGCGTAGATATTAATATTACAGTCGATTGGTAAAATCAATCTTCCACATTTAAAAATTAAAGTACACACAAGTAGAAAAATAAGCATTTATCATAAAAACACTAGCTGCAAGTGTTCAAAATAGATTTATGGTTTCTATAAAATCAATTGAAAATTGCTATTTTTAATTAGGCAGCTAGTGAAAAACAGCAGCTTTCGACTCCAGCCGAGTTTAAACTCAACCTAAACTCAGTTGACCAAAGTGAACTGACCCGACTGACCCGACCCGACAACCCGACCCGATAACCCGACTGACCCGACCCGACAACCCGACCCGATAACCCGACCCGACAACCCGACCCGACTTGACCCGATTGACCCGACCCGACAACCCGACCCGAATAACCCGACCCGAGCTGACCCGACAACCCGACCCGATTAGCCTGACCCGACAACCCGACCCGAGCTGACCCGACTGACCCGACCCGATAACCCGACCCGAGTTGACCTGACCCGTTTGAGAGCACTAGTGTGAACAGGGAATTAATACATACTTTGATACATATATCGAGATATAGACTCATAAAGTTATGTTGAAACGTATTAAATTTCTTATGAGAGAAGGGACTCATCTTGATTTAAACCGGTTTTTTTTATTTATTCTTCCTCCAAAAGTTTTTTTTAATCTTTTAATATTGTATTTTAGTAAAAAGGATCCTATTTGGTCTAAGAAATAATTCGTGCGGGTGGACAAGAGATGGCGCAACGAACGGAGCGTCCCACAGTTCCGTGTATCCCACATGTGTTGCAAACCCCTGTCATCGCGTATCGTTCGTAGTATAGGGCAGTGGATTAAAGCGTCAACAACACCAGTTTGTAGTTAAGTGAACATGGCGCAATTTGTGCCTGATAAAGTGTTTTTGCGGGGTGTCCTGCTGCATTACTTTAACATGCAGAAAGTGCGACTGAAAGTCATCGTATTTTGGTGGAAGTGTATGGTGACCATGCTCTAGCTGAGCGAACGTGTCAGAAGTGGTTTGCACGGTTTAGAAGTGGTGATTTCGGCTTGGCAGACCAAGAGCGAGCTTGACAGCCAAAAAAAAAATTCAAGACGAAGAATTGACAGCATTGCTCGAGCAGGATTCGTGTGAAACGCAGGAACAACTTGCAGCAGCATTAGGCGTTGATCAAACAACAGTCTCCAAACGCTTGAAAGCCATGGGAATGATTCTAAAGATGTCACATTGGGTTCCACATGAATTGAAAGACAGCGACGTTGAAAGACGAAAAACCATTTGCGAATTGCTGCTTCAACGACAGAGCAGAAAGGGGTTTCTGCATCGAATTATTACTGGTGATGAGAAGTGGATCCATTACGAGAACCCTAAACGAAAAAAGGCCTGGGTGAAACCAGGTGAACCAGGTCCATCACAACCAAAACGAGATATTCACTGTGCAAAGGTTATGCTGTGCATATGGTGGGATATGAAAGGTGTGGTGTACTATGAGCTGCTGCAACCGGGTGAAACTATGAATGGAGAACGTTATCGACGACAATTAATGCGTTTGAAGCAAGCTCTGGCCAGAACACGACCAGAATGGGAGAACAGACATGACAAACTTATTGTTCAACATGATAACTCTCGCCCACATGTCGCAAAACCGGTCAAAACCTATTTAGAAAATGTCGGATGGGAAGTTTTACCCCACCCGCCGTATTCACCAGACGTTGCTCCTTCGGACTACTACTTGTTCGATTGCATGAACAACGATTTGATTGGACAGCGGTTTACTTCTTCAGAAGATATCGAAACATGGGTCTCTGACTGGATCGCTTCCAAGGATGTGGACTTCTTTCGCCACGGAATCCGTACATTGCCTGACAGATGGGCGAAAGTGGTGGCTAGCGATGGACAATATTTTTCTTAAGGTATTTATGTATTTTGTGTTTGTACTACAGCTTCAATGTGTGCGTACCAATCGCACGAATTAATTCCTAGACCAAATATATATATATATATATATATATATATATATATATATATATATATATATATATATATATATATACAGGGTGTTTCAAAAAGACACGGCAAAAATTCAGGGGCAGATTCCTGATGGGTAGACAAGTAAAAAAGTTCATATGAACATATGTCCGGAAATGCATCGTTACAGAGCTATAGCCACTGACACCACCCGACGGTGTGAAATAGTCACCTTCTGTCCAGAACTGTTTCCCGACGTATTACCAGAGTGTCGTGTGTGAAAGAATATGCAACACAGGTTCGAACGAAATTAATTATGCCGATTGCGCGTTGAATGGTACAAGAATCAGAAAAAAAGCACTCGCAAATAATGCATAATAATTGGTATTTTTAATGTCCGTATTGGAAAGTGCAACACTAATACAAATGGCAGTGAGAAAAGCAGAACGACACAGGGATAATCATAAAGTCCAAAGAACCAGCATCAAACAAGAGTTACAACCACAAACAGTAAATTGTGTGCATCACCAGCGCTACAAAATCAATACTGTAGTACCTTACAGTAAGTGCTGAAAATGTCTTTCTTCTGACGAATGCAAGCTGCAGCCCGTCGCCGCACGAATGAACGAACGCGTGCCCAAGTACAAGGGGTGTTCCGTAGTCGCTGGCAAGCTGCTTCGATACGAATACGAAGCGTCTCCTCAGTATCCACAGCAGATGCGTAGACCAACGGCTTTAAATGTCTCCACAGATCCCCTTTTTTCTCATTCTTGCACCATTCAACGCGCAATCGGCATAATTATTTTCGTTCGAACCTGTGTTGCATATTCTTTCACACACGACACTCTGGTAATACGTCGGGAAACAGTTCCGGACAGAAGGTGACTATTTCACACCGTCAGGTGGTGTCAGTGGCCATAGCTCTGTAACGATGCATTTCCGGACATATGTTCATATGAACTTTTTTACTTGTCTACCCATCAGGAATCTGCCCCTGAATTTTTGCCGTGTCTTTTTGAAACACCCTGTATATATATATATATATATATATATATATATATATATATATATGTTCTTCCAGAAGTCGTCATTAAGACGCTATTGTTTTGTTTATGCATATATTCGTTTTGTTGTTTTCTGTGTGTAAGACTATACTAATATGTAAATATATACGGAACTAGTGCATGTTAGATAAATTTCCTTAATAATTGTAAATAAATGTCTAACTTGTTGTATTTGTATAGTTTTTTTAATGTACCCACTGTCCAGTATGAGTGCGGGAGTGGGTGAAATAGGTTTAGCTTTAAGGTTTCATATTAATATGTATTTGTAAAGTATGAACAATTATGGTCATAAGAAATGTAGTGTATGTGTTATAAAATAAATCCTAACATCAATGTCCTAGTCTGCTCAAATCGGCTCTGGGAAAGCAGATAAGTTAATAGGACCCGCAAAACAGCTAAATTTACAGGAAGTGCTGAAATGAAAAATAATTCTGTTAAAAGTTTAAGAATTTTAGTTCGTAAGGAAGATATCCATCCTGTATTCATTGAGCTAAATATTTTTTTCTTGGCTAGTTCAAGTGTGCAAGTGATCTCAATTCCGTTCAGCAAATACTAAATACTGGTTAATTGTTATCATAAACCAACATATTAGCAATCAGACTAAAATTTTCGCCGGAGCTGAATCTGGGCAACTCCTCTTGTGTAGTTGCCCGGATCCAGGTCTGGGTCGTATGGGGGAACATGTGTCCATTCGGGATCGCTTCACAAATTGATCCTCTAACAATAGACTATCCAATTAATCCCCTTTTTAACAACTAATAAAAGGCTTCTACAGTATTTCCATAATTACCCAGTATTTATTTCTACTTTCTTTACCTTTCACCACTTTCCTCCTTTCTTCTTTCTCTTCCCCTCTTTTACCTCCGTCCTTTCATCCCTTTCCTCTTCCTAATTCTAATGAATAGAACTGAAAAGACGAAATCTTTTGACGATCAGTTTACGTAGTCCGATAACACGTGACAATTGAAGAAAGTTAAAAAATAACCGAAACCCAAAATTTATTAATTTTTATATAAAGAAGATTTCGCTCATCACTATTAATATTAATATATTTATTATTATATATATATATTTATATTTTTTATATTATAAACTGCATGTAGCATGGGATTTAGGTAGGTCATCGTAACCCTAATATATCCTTAATCAACCCTCAAGTTAGTAAACTGAAATCCTTCTGTAAAACTACATTTCGATTCCATCCCTCCCGTACGAATTCTCAAACATGAACAGTGTTTTTCCACCTCAGTAGTAGTGATCTCAACTCGGAAGTCCTTCTCAACTTGGAAAATTCTCGTTCCTTTACATATTGTGTGAATCCAACCATAAATGTGAGCACCTGGTAGTACAAGGTGATATTAACTGAAAGATAATCAGTGAATGGGATAGTTAGTGAATGACAGAATGAGTAACATTAGTCACTGTGATATTAGTGACAAAACAATGCGCTCTAAACCACAGAAATGGAAGAAATGTATTGATAAATACTTCTACGGGCAGAATATGTATCAGTTACAATGAGTTAACATAATGTCATGTGTGTGTATAAAGATGAAATAAATGTATGGACACCAGAAATGGTGCTGTGATAATAAGTATATATTATAGCTCGTCTAGAGCTACGAGAGAGAGAACTCGTATAATTACTTTAAACATTTTCATATATGTGATAAAGACTCATTTCTAACCATCACCTCAAGTTTTTTTTCCTTCACTCACCACATTGTAGATTGTAATTATCCACATTGTAGATTGTAATTAGCCTGAATAACGACAGTCTTTTCAGAAATCTCAACGCATATATGCAGAACATATATAGGGGTCTACATTATTTTTTCTTGGCTGACTCAAATGTGTGTTCGATTTCCATTAGGAATATTTAGATACTGGATATATAGGCTATTTAATATTTCGAAATAATAGACAAACAATCAAATTAAAACTTCTTGTCACCTGGACTGGGCTAGGGCAACTTCCACTTGTGCATTTGCCTGGATGCAGGTCCGAATAGTATGAGGGAAAACGTGTCTCTTCGGAATCACTTCAGAATTGATCCTCAAATAATAACCTTCGAACATGAATAACCTTTTAATAACTATTCAAGTTTCTGTACCATATTTCCATAATTATCCAGTAATCCTTTATCTTTAGTTCCTTCTTTTTTCCTTTTCCTCTTCCTCTTTTCTTCCTTTCTTCTACCTCCTTCTCTTCTTTCTCACTCTTTCTTTCATCTTTCTTATAAAATTGAAGAGAGGTCGTGACTGGGAGTTGTCGCTGTAGAGACAGTCATTAAATTGTTTAGTGTTTCTCTTTGGGTGTCCGATATGAATTAGTTAATCCTAAAACATACATATGAAGCAAAAATTCCAAAATTCATTTACTTTTTCTTTTTACTTTTATTTCATATTTGGCCCAACTATCATAATTATAAGATTTCAGATTACATAATATAGAGACTCACATCTTTTCCCACTCACGACGCATCGTAACTCCCCATTTTTAGGTTTTAAACTTCGGTCATATTGTACTATGTATACTTCTTAAGTTTACTTGTAAGTTTAAACCGAAGAAGATTTGTTGTATACTCAAAATCTCTTGACTTGCAGTTTAAACTTCGAGGAATCTGCTGTTCGTTGGAATTTAATATCCAATAGGGCTTGAAGAATTAATAATAATGAATAAGCGTATCAAACAACTAATTGTATAGCGATTTGCTACTTTTGGTATTTTGAAGATCTTTTGGATTGAAGATATTCCCGCTAGATTCCGAAGTTCCCATAGATAAATAATGGAATCGTATGTTCAAAGTCACTCCTCTCTGTCTCATTTCAATCTTTGTTTGAGCTTCTATATTAGGTCATTAATAATACCTAATGAATGTTCATTTGAATACCTAATGAAAATAATAATTTTCAAGAATTTTCATTACGTTTACTCAAGCAATCGTTTAAGTAAAAACCGTGGCTCTTTGATAGAACGCTTATGCACACTTTAAAAGCAAACATGTTTCACCATTACCTCGGTATACCTATGATAATAAAAGCCTGGGAAGAATGAACTCTCCTAGTTTAAAGGTCCTCTAATATTTATCCATCACTTCATAGATTATAATAAAAAGGAAAAAAATAAAAGACTGGTTTTCAAACTACATAAATGGATCAGCTCTTTTGAAACTTTTACTAGGGAGGCACCAACAAAGTAAGGCCCATAAAACACAGGTATACCATTATGTCCCACGTGGTTCTAACTACTGTATTCAGATATCTTGTTTGTACCACCTTGTATTTAACAGATAACTGTACTTTAAAATTTACTTGAACGAAGGGAAGTAATACTCCTGAATTAAGAACTTATTCAAACCATCAGTCAATTTTTGATTTTCTTAGGTATTCACTTACATGTAAATTTTATAATTCCAAAATTTATAATTGCGAGGCAATTTTTTCTTGATGCGAAAGTCTCTGAAAATGGCAGATGACACGATGGGAGAAAAGTATAAAAGATTGATTAACCGATTTGTAAGCATCTTTATTGCATTATAGAATTGAACGTTCTCCTGCCACACGTTTTGGTATATTTGTGGAATCAATTAGTAATTATATACAATGTAACAACTTTAAAATTATATTAAACTCTATTTATGTTCGGAAGTGAATGGACTGCTTGGAGTAGTATTCTTTTTTCCTTAAATGTCAAGAACTCCACTGTGTCTAAGATGTCTCTTCCAATTATTATATTAGTCCCACAATTTGCGTCATGCTAACAGCTTCTTTTTGTGAACTTCACTATATGGTACGTAGTAGTTATGCTATTTGAAAGAAAATGAAAATTAGGTGTGACTCAAAAAACTAAAAAAATACAGAAAGAAAGAAATTACATTAACTTAAAGCACACATAGTATGTTTATCTGTTTTCATTACATCTGCGCAACAAGCAAAATGTTGTAAAATGTAAGTGATAAAAAATTCCAAATTACTCGAACTTAAAACCAAGATGAGAACTTTTGAATAAGGAAGAGAACCTTCACATCATTCATAAACGTATAAAGAACTAAAAAGTATAGATAGTGAGAGAAACGTTTGAGTATTAAAATCCTAAGGAGCCTCCTATGGTTAGTCTATGGTGTTCGACTCATTTCCGCGTGTTCCAGGTTAAATTTCAAGCAGAAAAATAACACTTTTAGCGTCAACTTAGGGTCGGGTGGCAAACTTGGGTTGTCACCTAAATGCAGACTTGCTGAACTTTGTATTAATTGGCACCATTTGTTTTTATTTCTCTGGTGTTGATACCACTATATCCAGTATCAAACGAAGTATAGTAATTAATGGGATGATAAAGATGATCACATGAGTCCTGAATCTTTAGTGAACGTGCACGAGCCTGGTCACACATGTTTGTTTTATGTTTTCTTTATCGATAACAGTATATTTAACAGCTTCAAACTCAGTAAAAGTATGGTAACAATTATGATCACATGAGTTCAGACTGTAGTGAACGTACACGAGCCTAGCCACACAAATTTGTCTTAATTTGGACTATATGTTATATCTTATAGTCGTTTTCGATATTTTTACTTTATGATTATACGCCCTTCCCCCAGGGGGTGTAAGGTATCCAAGTTAAGCCAAAGTCAATCAGGATGGAGTGCTAGAAAAGAACTCTGGAACTACCAACAGTAGTAGATTTCCGGATGACCTTGAACGTTTTCAATTTTGTTGCTAAAATGAGCGAGATCCACAGCCATACAATATGTCTAACTGAAGTTAGAAGGATATTCGTCTTGAAAATAACTCAACAAATACAACGTTAACTTTTAAAAATATTCTTTTAATCTCAAACACGGCATTGAAGTGAAACCCACATTTTAATTTAATCGCACATCACCCAAAAAAATATTCCTGCAAGATACAAGCTGACAGGAAAACCACATGAATTCTTTATTCCTTGTTGGATAAGTTAATCTGGCGTAGGGACTAAAATAGATTCGTTTACAGAAAACAGGATCGAGCTCTACCGAATCACTGAACCGAAAGAATCGAAAAAGTGAATGAATTGTAGAAAGTGAAGACCTGCTCACTTGTATTTTAGGTTTAAAACTATAGGCTTAATGTAAAATAATTTCGTGTTACGACGGATAAAATAAGTTAGGACATACGAAAGATGACTTTATAAGATGCTATTTTCCATCGGCGATGTATCTTCATCATTGATGACACATCTGCTCTCATCGGACATACTCTCGCGCGGATCTATCAGCTTCGCCCTGCCCCGACTCGGTTATATGGCATTTATGGTTTGTAGTGGCAACCTAGCAAAGGTTGGGTTGTGGTTTTGGAAATGTAGTTATTACGCCATACATCCGGAAGCGTATCGTAAAAATAATTGAACTTTTTCAACAATTACTCTGGTGGCTAAATTGAATTTTTATCTATGGCAAGTGAAATAGGTTTCACTTCAGTAGACGATTCTACTCAATAGAAAATTTATAGGCAAAATACGATGCGAAACATTTTTCGTAAAGAAATGAGTGTGAATATAAGTAATTACTACCAGTGCACAGCATATTGAAATGAATTTTGAAAGATAGTTGAAATATTGTAGTTGTGTGCATTTTCACTATCCTCCTTTATGCGTATACCACCCGGCGCTAACGCGCCTGCTCCCCACGGACGCATTCTCTCGCTACCATTCGACTCCCCTGATTTGGCTAGATAGCTTTCGTGGATTTTAGTGGCCACCTAGCACAAGTGTATGCAGTGTATATGCCATGTATCCACACTGTATTTACAGTGAGCCCTCCTGAAGTCAATCTCTAAGTGGTAATCAAGTTCCTGCTTTAGTGCATGCTTTAGTAAAAGAAATACAAAGCTCTAACTTGACCTAAAAATATCAGAAACGTATCAAAATTTGGTATAACCGTCTGCTCGAATAATGTCGTGAGATTCTTTCATGTTGCCCAGTGAAAATCTTTTAAGATATAATAAGAAGAAAATAAGTGAAATAATTATATTTTCTCAACAATTATTTCGAGTGGTTTTGCCAAACTAAACGTGCACGGTCCTAGGACGGGATATACAGTTTAATAACAGTAATGCGTTTTTTTTTTTTTTTTTTTTTTTTTTTTTGTCAAATTGATACTTGCTACCATGACCAAGGTATTTTGCTAAGTCAACAGTTAGAGAGAGAAACATGACTATTGCTTTAATAACCTTTAGTTTAAGAACAGCTAAAACCTAAAAGCAATTTAAAATTTATCTCTAAATTTGTTTATGTGTTCTTGCAGTTTCGTACAAATTACTCTAGTATTCGTTTACAAGCAGCCATACTGTACAGGCAGACGGCGGCGCGACCTCACCTTACGGGTACTGTTGCTTCGACTCATAGTATGTTGTCTTCAAGGAACAAAATATGAAGAATACACATGATTCTCACAACAAAACCGTTACAATTTTTGGAACACAGCACCGAGTTATTCCACACAATTTCTCAGTTGAAGCAGCAATTTTCTTTGGCTATACCGTTTAATTATAATGTTAATGTACGCGTAACCGATTTTGTTTTTTGAGTGATTGCCACTAATACAATCTCTCTTTTTGTTTAAAAAATAGCTTTTGATATGAAATACAGATCATGTATCAAATTTTCATTTTGGAATTACAGTATTTTTTGCATTTACATTTTGGAATTACAGTATTACAGTAGCTATGTTTTCATCATGCACTGTAGAGTCAAGCAAATATGCATATAATTATGTTCTTGCTCAATATCATACCCCTAGGAGTTTAAATGCAGAGAAAATGAGTCAGTACTCAGGTAATTTGTAAAGATCTAGGATTTTTTGTCAATAGTCTCCGGAAGGCAGTGTAGGTTTCCTGAATAAAGGTGTATTGGATACCGGAAAAATGTCGCAGACAATTTAGACCCAGATTGGATTAATTAACATCCAGATTGGAATTCTAAACGACATTTCCACCCACAAAAGTTATTGCTAATACCGTGCTCCGTTATGGTGAGTATTCCATCAAGTCTTTTAGAGGTAAAGTGAAACCAATACAGTAATTACATTGATGAACTGTTTGGAATGTACCACAAACTTGTACCCTAGTTTTCAGCAATAGTGAACAGACGTGATGTTCTCATGCTTAAGGGGAATATGCGTCAACATGTCCAGGAAAGAATAATGTAGGCTATCTGATAGCGACTTTTGAGGCATCTCAATGAATTCTTTGATAGGAAAACATTGCGTTATAATATGCCAGTGTAATGTTTGGTTCAGACTTTCATCTCAATAGATACTACTGATTTTTTTCTCCACGGAATCCAGTCGTTGGGTATAATTGGAAACGACGATTTATTCATTAATATGTATGTTCAACGTACTAAGATGAGTGTTCTTACCAAATGTGTCCCATGACTAGTATTTTTCTTCCATTTTTAGGCACAATTTATCATATTTTTAAGAAGCCTTCATAATTTTATCTCATTATTGTAAATATTGTGTATATTAATTTTCAGTTTTGGAAGAATGTCGAAGTTTGTTTTTCTTCCGGTTTTGCTATTTCACTTTCATAAAAACGCGGTCTGTGAAAATTGTTAATGTTTAAATTTCTTCAAAAGTGCCTGTGCTTGTAAGCATTTTAGCAATTTCATGCCTTGTGTTAACACAAAACTCATTGCCTTGGACAGCTTTATGTAAGTTATGTACAATTCAGAGTGCTGACCCTCAACCTTTACGAGAATTGGTTAACTAAGATTTCTTGAGAGTGTATTAATTTGAGCCTGATTTTTGGGAACCACGAGTTGCAGTGCAAGCATCTTTGATGGAATACTTCACTTCATTTCGACACAATCAGTTCAAGTCGAGTTTTGATTGGAATCGGATTTGGAGGAACCCGATACACGTGGAAAATTAACTATAGCTAGTGCACTGTGAAACTTACTTGCAGTTGTTTATCGAGATTTAGAATTAAGCATTTATGAAGTTATATGAATAGATTGTTTGTGTGTACGTCAAGAATGGATACACTCAGCTAGTGGACTTCTTGGTTTTGATTGTCATCATGACCCACGTCAGGTACGATCTAATTAGTCTCTCCTCTTTTAGCCTGAGAATTGTCAAACACTTTAGAGTACATAATCTACATTCGCTACACATGCACACACTTCGATACGGTAACATATTAACTATTACTTGCAAGTTGTTTTCCTTTACACACATTGTTCTGTTTTTTTGACTCAAAAAAGCAATGGTGATACCCAAATGTACCTCATAGAAAAATTTCTCTGCCTTCATTTTTAAAATTAGCAATATAGATAATATAAGATGTACCTTGAGTATATGCTACCAGTCTGGGTCTACACAAAGTGCTCTCTTAGTAGAAGTGGTACATTTTAAAGTAAATTTTAGCGTAACAACCCAGGTTGACAATATATACCACATATTTCACAAGATTCAAATTTCATAATATTTCCTTAATTCAGTAGTATTGTTTTACATATCGCTATTATAATTTCTTTAGCTGGAATGTAGACAACACGCAAGCAATATGTCTTTTCCTGCAAATAAGTATGTAGAAATTTGTAGAGATTTGAGCAATATTTCCCTGATCGATATTGTAGATTTTCATGATGAAATACTACTATCAAATTCATCACACAATGATGGTATGCACAAAAGGGAACTTCTTAACAGGAAATGTGTTAAAAAAGACATATCAGTGTTTATGTTATTATAAATGGTAACTCACCTTTCATATTTTATCTTACTTCTAATTTCATTCCACGTAATTGTGTAGTCTATTACGCTTGTTTCTGCAATAAGGCTACTACGATCAACTGGAAGCAGTAATATATCTTAATACTTCAAACAATACTGACCTATAAGATATTTTAGATCTATAGTTATCCTATATAAATTTATTTTTAAAAATAATTTAGACTTCTGTTTCCCTATTGATTACTAAATAAATTATCATTTATTATTTCTGTGATTGCAAAACAGGATTGTAGATCATAGTAAGTACTCAGTATAATGAGAATCCATAAAATACATAGAAACATTTGAAATTAACATGAGACGCTATTTATATATAGTTATTGCAATAGAAGTTAGTAACAACATATATTATCAAGAATACAAGACGAACATCGCTTTAGAAGTAAACAAAACTATTCAGTATCGTGTGTAACATCTGTTGATCAATTATATATTGGTACTTCATAATTCCCTCACATATATCACAATAATTCTACTATTTTCTCCTAGCCTAACTCCAACTTGCATTCTCCACAGATTTGCATACTAGAATTGTATTTATTCTGAACATAATTGTTAGTCACGAAATAATTTTTAACAGTGATCAATTAAAAAATAGATTTTACCTTTATCCTTTCAAATTTGTCTTCTTTAATTTCAGACAAGTTGCAGACATCTTCAAAAATTGCTCTGTTAATAACATTATAATTGATTGCAATGTAATGTTTGTACAAATGGAAGCTGGTGACCAAGTTTGCTATACAATGAATTCTGAACAGACAACGTAAGTACAACTGAGGTTCATTTTTGTTAAGCCTGCTGTACATCACACGTATAGACAGTATCAAACTGCATACATGCACTTAAATTACACCCCTATTGAACAAAATAAAATTAGAATATTGAACTAGAATATAGACTTTTGTAGTACCACTGAATCATAGCAACAAAATTTTGAATTTGAAAATTCTACCATTCTCAATGTTGTACTGTATTGACAATTTGGAAATGTGTTTCCACTATTCCCATTCAATTTCACAATGATGTTTTGCGGACTGGAAATATGTCTAAACTTGTATATATTGAAATAATTTCACAAATATTGTAGTGATAACATTACATGGATATTATAGAGTAATTCATGCTCATTGCTTCAGGAGGTGGAGGTCAAATTATTTCAATTAATAAAATAATATGGTAAGTTCATCTGATCAATCTAGAATTGTCTGTTATCCATGTAAAACATGCTCTAATGCCATTTGGAAAGTTCTGTTGATTAGCACTGTTTGTAGTCGTATGGTGGATAGGACACATTTGTGGAACCGCATGGTCATCTAAGCTGGGTTTTAACTTAATGGCATATATATGAAAGGTATTAGGTTCAATTAAGTAATTTCTTTGAAGATATGAAATGCTTTAAGTATTGGTCATTTCAACGTACCCCGTCCCATAGAGTATGGAATATAAGTGACGTTGGGTGGAAGTGGGCCGAGACAACTAAAACTACCCTACAAAACTCACTACACTGAAATCACAATTGAGTTAAAATTTTTAGAGTAATTACTTCATGATTTAATAAAGTTAAACAAGCTACGAGTCGAAATAACTCATTGCCTATCGGATTCATAGGTCGGATGAATATTCTGATTTTAGTTTTATACCAAAGAAAAGCTGTATATGATCGAAAATATTTGTATGACAAACTTGAAAAGATAGAGTTATATATATTACAATCTCTATTCATACAACATAATTTAAAATACTGCTAGTTTATAAATATTATCAATACATATAATTGGGTCACTTACCAATGAGTAAAACTGCTCGTCCCTTTTACAACTCACAGGTGCTTCAATAGTCCTCTATATATAATATATTTTTACACTAGACTTCTTCATAGAATAAAAACGTTCTTGCGAGGAATAGAGAGAAAATTATTTTCTTTACGTCGTAGAATATCAATTTAACGACCACATACATAAGGCAAACTGGTCAACCACTGATCAAATAACTCGAAAGAAAACATTTCAGCAATACGGAATACAAATTCACTTCACAAATTGTCTAATGAAGAAACCTTGTAAAAAGAACATAGCACAATAATAATTTAATGTAGATTATTATATAAATCACACTCAATACTAAGCTTTCTTCTCACGGTGTTAACCCATGTTACGATAGTATCCCTCCGAAGCATGCCTTTACGTCTCTTTCTAACTAACTGCACAAGGTTTCCCAACCAATATTCCATGTGCTCCACCTGACATTTTAAGTAGCTATGTTAACCCGTATCCGACACCGCCACCAGCAGACAGCGTAGTTCCATTTTCTGGTACCACGGCGCTGCAACTGACTTATTATCATAAGTCTCGAGTTCCTTCTTTTTTATTTTTTATACAGAATATTTCTCTGTTATTCTTTCTCTCTTCCAAATATCGTTACACAATTTCATTGTGGGGATTAAAAAATCTAACATTTTTGCATAAGCATGTATATATATATATATATATATATATATATATATATATATATATATATATATATATATATATATATATATATATATCTCTTACAACCTATCTCCAGGTTTTATGAAAGATAAATTACTATAGTCAAATGTCGATATTAGTATCCGAACTACCTATATGACTACTTAACTACCTCAAAACAAAACGTAAATGTACTAGAAAACAAAACCTCGACAATAAACCCACACACCTCTCTACTAAGGTTAATTAGTCTAATTAGTCATAGATCATAGTAATTCACTTTCATAACACTAGTTAACAAATTTAAACTTTTTGTTTGTTACATGAGAAAAATAACCTGATCTTAAAGGAACCTTTTGCGCTGAATTCGAATATGCACTCGGTTTCTCTCCATCACGTGCAGTTTTCCCGTAACAGAGGGATTTTCGGGAAATTCCCTCAAAAATTTCCCTTTTTTCAGATATTTTATTCCCCTAGCTCCTGTCCCCTTACATATAGTAACATAGAAATTATACCTAAGTATACCTTGATTCATATTTAATAAACCCTAAAAGTTTCGTAAAAATCGCTTTGTTCTTTCTAGAGAAATAAATATATTTGTATGTATACTGTGTGCACTGTTTATTGCACCTGATAGTAATGCTTTCAGATCTTCTGAGTTGGGGTAAAAACGATTTGCTTTATTACTACAAACACAGACATAAAAATGAATATTTACAATAGTCAACAACACACTTGTATTGCTCTCTGTAAATTAGAAACGTGTATAAAAATAGAATGTACTTCCAACGTATATTTTTTTTAAACGTACAGTATATGTATATCTTAATACATATATATACAATTCTCCAAGTTTTTTCGTTTTGTTTATGAAATGGTTATCAATATTTGTTATCAAATGTAACAGAATGCAAAAGAAAGAAAGAATGGAATACAGACTCATTGTTGATAACAATGAACTAATGCAGTCTGAATTTTCCACTACGGTATCGTTTCCCCCCTCCCCCCGCGCATTTCTTTCTTTCTTGTGTTCTTGACACCTGGTGAGGGAGTTTTGTACATTTTTATATTGACGTGTGGTTTAACACTACTTCACTTTCAAAGTTGTCTTTGCTGCTAAGAGTGCTTTCATGTTTGATCTTAACGGCATTATACCCAACTAAGACCAGAAGTTTAGTTTGTGATCAGTACAATGGCGTCAAGAGGACGGTGTTCGTGTGTTAACTCACCAAATAGTTTTTGTTATGTGTGTGGCCAGTTTGTAGTTAAAGGACAGTGTAGATCCATTACGCCATTGGTGAAACTAGCATATTATATATATATTTCGGATGTCGTGTGGGAGATCAGGACAAAACTTGGGCACCCAACATAATTTGTGCGTCGTGCTACGTCACTTTACTTGCATGGGCCAAAGGGAAACGGAGGTTCATGAAATTTGCTGTACCAATGGTGTGGAGAGAACCCACCAACCATCTGGATGATTGTTATTTTTGTCTCACAGTAGTCAAGGGACATTCTAAAAAAAGCAAATACACAATAAGTTATCCCAACGTTAAATCCGCAATTAGACATATTCCGCACGGGGATGAACTTCCACTTCCCGAGCCCCCTACCAACTGGGAAGAGATATGGCCAAAAGACCCTGATGATGATCATGACCTTGATGAACCATCGACATCAACATGTACATCCAAGGATCCAACGTTCATCCCTGACTGTGTTCACAAGCCACATTTCATCCGGCATTGTGAACTTAATGACCTAGTCCGTGATTTGCACCTGACAAAACAAGAGGCGGAACTTCTGGGATCAAGGCTCCAGCAGTGGAACTTATTGGATGCAGAAACGAACATATCAGTGTACAGGAAAAGGCATGTTCAATTATCAAGCTATTTCTCAATGGAAGATAATGTGTGCGTATGTACGGATATAAATGGGTTGATGGCGGAGCTAGGAATTCCTTACGTTTCAGAAGAATGGAGGTTATTTATCGACGCGTCAAAGGTCAGCCTTAAAGCTGTCCTTTTACATAATGGAAATAAAAAACCTTCTATACCGCTTGCGCACTCAGTGAAGATTAAGGAATCCTATGACACCATGTCAACTTTGCTAAATCTTATAAATTACAAGGACCATTGTTGGCAAATATGTTGTGATCTCAAGGTAGTTGGTATTTTATTAGGACTGCAGTGCGGTTACACGAAGTACGAATGTTTTTTATGTTTATGGGATAGCCGAGCTGATGACAAACATTATGAAGTGAAGGAATGGGAACCTAGAGTGAATTACGTACCTGGAGAATGCAACGTCAAATACACTCCTTTGGTAGATCCTAATAAGATATTACTACCGCCACTTCATATCAAGTTAGGACTTATGAAAAACTTTGTCAAAGCCATGGACACATCTGGTGAAGGTTTCAAGTATTTGCGAGATAAGTTCCCTAACCTGAGTGATGCTAAGATTTAAGCGGGAGTGTTTATTGGTCCCCAAATTAGGAAATTAATGCTTGATGATAGCTTTGACAGCAAGTTAAACAGTGCTGAGCTAGCTGCCTGGACAGCATTTAAGTGTGTTGTGCGCAACTTTCTGGGCAATAACAAAGCTGAGAGTTACACAGAAATCGTACAGGACATGATACAGAAATACAAAGAGTTGGGTTGTAGGATGTCTTTAAAAATCCACTTTTTGCACTCCCACCTCAGCTTCTTTCCTGCTAACCTAGGTGCTCTCAGCGACGAACAGGGGGAAAGATTCCACCAAGATATAATGGCAATGGAGAAAAGGTACCAGGGACGATGGGATCCTTCAATGATGGGGAACTATTGCTGGGGTCTTGTTAGAGAATGCAACATTTCTTACAAAAGAAGGAAGTAGTGTACGTTTTTATAACCCAATGGAAGTTTCATATATTGTGATAGTTTTGATTGTCTTTTCATGACCTTTTGGTACATTTGTATTATTGTTTATTGTAAATTGTCACACTTGTAAATTATATTGTATTATATTTTATATATGTGTTTGTGGTAATAAAGCAAAACGTTTTACCTCAACTTAAGAGATCTGAAAGCATTAATATAAGGTGCAATAAACAGTACACACAGTATACATACAAACATATTTATTTCTCTAGAAAGAATAAAGCGATTATTACGAAACTTGGGGGGTTTGTTAAATATGAATCAAAGTATACTTAGGTATAATTTCTATGTTAGTATATGCAAGGGGACAAGATCTTGGGGTGTAAAATAAACGAAAAGGGAAATTTTTGAGGGATTTTCCCGAAAATCCCTCTGTTAGGGATAATCGTACGTGATGGAGAAAAACCGAGTGCATATTCGAATTCAGCGCAAAAAGTTCCTTTAAGAACAGGTATTTCCTTTTATATAACAAAACCTTTGTTAACTAGTGTAATTGTACAAGATCAATGCAATGAAGAACCACAATAACAAACATTGTTCAATATAGAATTCCCTCTCTCTCTCTCTCTCTCTCTCTATATATATATATATATATATATATATATATATATATATATATATATATATATATTATATGCATCATAGCATTATATCATAGGTATATATTTATTGAAATTCCAGAAACGTAGGGGAAAGAAAACAATGATAATATGATTACTATGACTCCATAATCCATTCATTCATGACCTGAGCGTCGTCCATCCAGCGGAATCGATGATCAATGATACATTCAATCCATTGACAACAACATAGAACGATGATTACAATAGTGTATACAAAGAAATTGACAATGCCGATCGGAGTTATCTGAAAAGAGAATTATATAAATATCAATACATCAAAATCACATTTATTCACAAAAATAATGATGAAAACTGAGACAAGATGAATATGTATTATTTGATGAATGAATATATAAAATCTCCTAATCAAATTTCCAAATGATTATGTAACTACATTTCTAGGAATTTACAATATATACTTATATTACTATACAGTTATTACTGATCAACATTACGGGGTTCTCGAAATCGTTTGGTTAATGACAGAAGAGACTTCCAAATATCATGCTCATTGTTAACAGCTTGCACTTGAACAGTATTAGGATTCAAAATCTTGATTACGGAATAAGGCCCAGACCACCGATTACAAAAGTTTTTTTGTTACTTTATCACTTAATGAGTATTGGACCTGTGCTTTTATTGATACCTTGTCCCCAATTTGGTAAGATGTCGGCACTCTCTTATCATATTTTTGTTTCCTCCTTTCCCATGCGTGTTTCATGTTTCTGAGAGCACTTACCCATATATTAGCATCTCTCTGTCTTATATCAGTAGAGTCTATTATCCACTTGATATCCAATGGGTCGCATACATCGTATGTATACACTAATTTCATAGGATAGTTTTGATGTTCGGAATGAACCGATGTATTAACAGAAAATTCTATCTCATGAATACCACGGTCCCATTTATTTTGTTTATTTGAAAAGTAAGTTTTCCAACAATCTTTGATCACTCGGATGTCCCTCTCACTGGGATTACTACCACTATGATAGGGTGAAATCTTTATGTCTCGTATCCAGAATACATAAAATCTTTAAAACGAGACGACGTAAAGATACTGTGATTATCATGGGGCAGATTAACTTCCCTGCTATCCAATAGTCCATAGGAACGATAGAGAAAAGAGAAAACTTATTGATTTCTTACATGTTCATACACATTATACTCCGATCTCTTTAGTTCGTTCCCTGACCGTGCTATGTGAGAATTTACACACCTGACTCCGTATTAGAGTTTTACTCGTAATTTCGTCAATAAATTATTATTGGCCCTAACGATTCATACACAGGTTATAAAACATAAACGGAACGGCACAAATTACGAATAGGAATCGAACATAACACCCTAGTCCCTAAAACTATTGTATTCATCGTGTCACCTGATCTTCCTAGCTAGAAGGAGGGCAAAAGAAAATTCATTATTGCTACAAGCCAAAAATATTTATACTTCATTTCTTGCTGTCGTAGAACAATAGTACTGTTTTGTAAACCCATAAATGTAATATTATTTCGTTCATGTGTAAACCGAAGAAGCATCTGACATATATCTCTTTTATTCCTATCAATCACTATGGATTTATTACTTTTGTTTCCTCCTTTCACGTTCTTATTCTTAGTGAGCATTTATGTCAAATTATGAAATTTTTATGAAGATCAGTTTTCAATGTGCGGAGGGAATAGATATAACATGTACGTTGCATTGGGTGGTTGTCGTGTCAATCCGGAAATGTGGTTACTTTTAACCTCTTTAACATGAATAATGATTTATTCATGTTCCTCTTACATGTACAATTTAAAAGTACATTGTACACTCAATAGAGTCAAATTTCTGCTAAAATTCATATAGTGGCATGTAATGTACCATTACAGTTGAAAGTAATGGCAATTTTTTTACTCACCCTATACCTAGTATTTTTTTAAAAAAATCAATTTCGGTTTAACTACACAATTTATTTATCCTCTTTACTTCAAATGAATGTAATGAATCGAAAGGTCTCATTAGAAATTATATTTTCACGGAATAAAATATTTATTTATATTCTGATTAATTGTAAAATCTCATTTTCGCATATACAAGTTGAATAGTTACAAGGTTTACTATTCTGACGTCATACCGAAATATAGTTCCGCCATTGGATATAAATTTTCTTAACTTCAGATCAATGTAGAATTTGGCCAGGTAACTAAACAATCCCTCACCCCCTCTCACTAGTCCATAGTTACTTTCAGATCCGGTTTTATCTGGATTTCACCACATTTCTATTTGCTTTGTAATTTCCGCGGCTGAAAGATTTCGCCCTGATTGGAGGAATCCTCCTATCTGTGTCGTTTTCGGCGCAATGTTATCATGATCGTCGTGGAAACCTTACGAAGCACTACCTGTGGAAGTGATCACAATATTTTGACTGCAAAAGGGCAGATATTTAATAGAACTAAGGTAACATATAATTCAATTTAATAGATAAAGACTTACAACTACTTAGGAGCCTAAAGTCTGCATTTTTTATTAAATACACAGTTCATAGTTAAGTGAAATTCCGGATTTGTGTTTACATGACGCCATGTTGTTTACAGGACGAGTGATTTCTTTTGATGTCTTCAAATTCAGTTAGGGATTAGGGACAATACTACCTGGTTTTGTGCATTTTGTTCGTGTATTTGGTAGATGTGATTTCTTTATTATTATTCAGTAATTGCATGTACTAATATTGTAATACTAATTATCATGATGGCAACTTAAGCTAACTAAAAGGGCTCCTATTCCATTTCCAAATTGAATCAGTTCTATCGGGGGAATGGGTTAGTTATTGTCTGTTTTAGGGCCCTTTCCCCTCTCAGGGGAAAGGTCCCTCAATAAATTTTGTTAATGTACCCCCAGGGCTTCAAATTCTGGTAAATATCTTTAAGTAATTGGTCAGGTCAATTGGACCTAGGGTAACCCTTCTCATTGTGCCCCCATAAAGTTCAATAGAGCCAACTTTATATACCGACAAGGGAGTAGTGTATTTTAAGTATAAGATATCAGGTACTTGCCTATAATATGCATGTAATTAAATGGTGCTTGTTTGGTTTAGTAGTTTAGTATATATATATATTGTTATGTGTAGATAGTAGTTTTGTGTGAATGTGTGACGTTACTGTGCGAGAACAGTGTAGTTACGTATGTAAACTCATTACCATTTTTCTAACTAAAAGTAACAAAACCAGAATAAATATTGTAGATTTCATTAGCAAGTGTAAGGCTATATTTTAGTACACAGCGAATTATTTCTCTACTACAGCGCCACCGTGTTCGTTTTCGTTAGTCAATTGTTTGTTGACATTACGACATCGCCCAAGTTAGTGATCTAGATTGTTTGATTTTGGCCCCTTATTTGTAAATTACATCCCGTGGACATGGGTTTCGGTTCATATGAGTGTACATTCAGATAAAATAGCATGAGACCTTACTGTTCTGAATATTACAGCTTGCTATGTCAATTAGCAATCGAAATATCCACTGAAATCAAGAACACCTATTTCCCTAATACAAATACGCCCACATGATGTTACTGTTTGTTCCAAAATGTAATATTAAATTCTCTTTTCACGTGGCTGTAGAAATATTCCATTGTTGCTTTAGTTTTATCAGCAAATCAGAAATAAAATCATCGTTGACAATTTAACTTTCAGTGTGTGCACGTATGATTTTTTTAAACAAAACTGCGAAGTAAATATAAGTTGGTGTTTCGTAATAAGAGTCTGTAGTTCGATGAATGTTATCGTGTAGTAGTTTAAGCGTGACGGATCATGATAATTATAATTTATTAGTGCGTAATGTAAATATGTTTATGGCCTGCGTATAAATATATGTAGTAGGGTGTCCGTAAAATATTACTTCGCGCGAAAATGAGTAAATGTAATGAATGAATGTAATGATATAGTAATAATACGATATAAAATAAGAATGAGATGGTAGGACACACGTACTTAAATGAATAGGCCCAGTGTATATTATATATCTAGAATATGTTTACTAAAAATCTCTCGCGTTTTGACTTCTACACCAATACATTCATCCAACCGAGTTTACTATTGGATACTAATGTGTAGTTGTTAATTGTATGTTACTTCGTATTTAAGTGCCTCATAGTAACAGCCCCGGATCTTAAGCCTTTCATTAGATAGAGTAGCATCATGTGGGAATTACTTTTAAAAGGTTGACATAAATGATAATTAAGAAAAATAACTGCTATATCATGTTATCATCGAAAAGTACACGTTTGGTCATTTGTACCTTTAACATTCATTGACTTTCCGAGATTTTTTCTTCGTTGCTTACCTTATTTACTGTGCAGTTTTCATATAGCTAACAGCTTAGGTCGGACTATCCGATTAAATCAACCGCTACTAAATTAATATTTATGTCCATTGCGTACCCGGATGTCGACCCCTAGTCCTCTTAATTATTTTCATTTCTTTTCTTAGTTTAATTAGATGATGGAAATTAACGACATCCCAGACCTTGGCATGTCTGCGCGAGGTAGCCATCGGTGATGTTTGGTCACTGAAATCGCCGATCCAAAATTCAGTTTATTTATTTATTTTTTTATTTTGGCAAATTACTAGTTAGGGATATCTTAGGTATTATTTTACTCTAGTTTCATTACTATTCTGGACTTTCCTAGTTTCTAAGAGGTCGGATGATATTTTTTTTGAAATTCCAAAAATTAAGAATCTACACTACCTACCGGTGGATTTCCGGGGTCGTCAATGGCGTTGACCGGATACGGTGAGTAGTGGGATTTCCCTAAAGCCTTTGTCTTTCCGAAAATCCCATCGAGGGCACAGACTCGTCTCGTCGTTGCAGACATTTGTTTTTCGGCGATTTATTTTGCATAAAAGAGAACATTTGGTTATAGTATGTTGTATACAGAAATTCGATCACTTATCTTTCGTAGTTGTATTGTTCTGTCTCCTCTCTCTTTACCTATTCTTTCTTCTACTTCTTCTCTAAAGTTTTTTTTTTTAAATTTCGACTTCCCCCCCCCCCTCCCCGGTTTCTGAAACTCATGAAAGCATACAATGTTCATATCATTTATTTCGATCGTATGTACTAACTGAGACATCGAGGGATACAATTCGTGGAGGTATTTCCCGGTATTTCAGAACAACTCAGGACCATTTTTCACGATACTCAATCCACCATGGGAGAGACTGACGAAAGCCACACTACGATTTCAGATACCCAGAAGCTTGATTATTGTTCATCGATCGTACAAATTATATCCATTGATTACTGATTTCTGGTTTTCTTTCTATTGATTGGTTATATGGTGTGTATGTATTAGTAGTCTGAGCTCACTAGTTTCAAATAGCCTTGATTTTTTTCTTTCTCTGTATATACATATATATATATATATATATATATATATATATATATATATATATATATATATATATATATATATATATATATATACTTACATAGTTTGAAAAGTTACGTGGCTGTTCTATTTGTTTTATTTCCACCTCTTGTGCCAACTTATTAAATAAAATCAACCATTTCTTTATACGCGGATTTTAGTAAATTGAGAATTATTATTGATTATCGGGTTTTTATATACAGTTCAATGTTGCAACCTTATCAGAACAAAAAAGAATTTTGTTAGTCAGGGTTTTTGTTTGTTTTTTAGCCATAAAAGTGTGAATACTTGTTGAATATGAGAAGCTTATGTAGAATCTTAAATGTCGACGAAATACATAGATTAATATTAGAGTGAAATTTATTATATTGAGTAATATATATATATATATATATATATATATATATATATATATATATATATGCGATTATGTATGTAAAGGGCTCGGTATTTACCCTGGTTGTTTTAGGTTGCCATAGATTTTTGACACCTGATACTGACCAACTATTTGAGTTTGTACAGTATTACCGCGTGATTTGTGATAAATAACGCCTTACGGATTTGTTATTAATGTCTGTGACAATTAAAGTTTAATACTATGTTAAATGTTGCATGTAAATAGAACAAGTAGCAGGTTGTAAGAAAAGATAATCCGTATCCAAAGTTATTTTGTGGAACAATAGTGAAATCAGTAAACTATGAAACAGTGCGCCCCAAATCCTTCCTCTACGATCGGAACACTAACTATTTGTCGTTTGTCAGTTCAGTGACTAAAATCTTCTGACTCCACGATTTAGACCAAAAATCAAATTTTAGTGATCTTGATTTGAACTAAAAGTGATTAATAATTTCGTAACGTGAATACAGGACCTAGACAGGTCCAAAGACCTAACTCCATTGAGATATCATATAGTATTATGGAAATATGTTCCCAATGTCTGGGACTGGATTCGATAATTTTTATCTTAATAAATTTTGAAATTTTATACCAAGTGCGTCAAGTGACGAAATGAAAATTATATATAATATGAAGAAACTAATTTTGTTGTCTGTAGTTAAGACAAACGATTAAATACTCTCATGGACACCAATCACATTGTATAAAGAGAGTTGATAAAGAAGTTATTATCGACGTGAGAAAAGGACTCATAAATTTGTCGAAGTTTCTCCTCTTCGGACAAAGACTCAATAAAAAAGCTACCAAAGTGATTTTTTAAAGATTAACCAATTTTTTTTTCCTTTCTTCTTTTTGCATTAGTATGTACTCGTTTAGTACTGAATCTGAAATATGTTCAATGTTGACCTTTGATTTGTTTTTCTCTTCGTCTTTCGTTTTGTTGATTTTCTTTTAACGTAACCCAATTTTTTTAATGTATCTACAAAGAGAAATGTGTTATTAGATATTGAAAAGTAACAAATTTCTATGCATTTCTATAAACCATATTGTTTTTACTAGTATTATTTTCTTTTCATGTATCGAAATTTCTCCTGTGCTGTGTAGTTAAGTTTTCTGGAAATGTAATAAATGTCTATAGAAATGTAGTTAGGTTAGTTTAATTCAACTAAATGCAACCTGAAGTATACATTGTCCTCTCTGAATGTGATGGTGAGTGAAATATAGGTTGAGTGTTAAGTACACCAAGTTCTTTTTACATATTTGTGAGACTTACTATAATTAATGGTAGTTGGCAATTAAAGTCGTTGAAAGTCAATACTAACTTAATTTAAGTTGGCTCTATAAAGGAAGCAAAAAGGATCGAATAGCCTGAACGAATGATCATCATGGGAGAACTGTAAAAGTCAAAATCTTCGAAAAATATATTACTCTGATTTTTTTTCTGTGGTCGATTCTAGCATGCCGTCCACTTCATCGTTTATATTTCAGGTACTGGATACTCGTCAAGAATTTTGCAAATATTTAATAAACTGTTGAATTAAACTTTCTCAGAGCTAGATTGGGATAATTCGGTAGTTGGGGTTAAATGAATCTACGTCTGAGAGGTATGGGTTAACATATGTCTACCTTTGATCACCTTAATACCAAATATTCACCCAATAGCTATTGGAAATGATCCCAATTCGATAATTATTCACATTTTTCTTTACCATATTTCTCAAAAATATCCAGTAACAGTTTCCCTCTTTTCTGACTTTCCCTCTGTTTCCTCTCTTCCCTTTTATCCCAACTTTTTCTTCTCTTTTTCTTCTCTTCTTTACTTCTTCTTCTATTTTAATAAAACGGAAAAGGGGGGTCGTGACTGGAAATTCCATATATAATAAACACGGTCATGTATTTATTTTACATTATTTTATTTTTCTTCGGAAGTCCGATATACAAGTTTTTTTCCAGTTCGGTTGAACCTTGTAGGTTTCGAAAGAAATATATATATATATATATATATATATATATATATATATATATATATATATATATATATATATAATTAGATATAAGCTGATAGCTTCATGAATATTCCCCCACCAGGGGTGAAGGCTTCCCACTGACGACTTATTCCATGCACGATACAGGGTTCCTACCCGTTTTTCTTTCTTTTTCTTTTTCTTTTCTTTTTCCCTTTTCAGGCAGCTCATAAGGAAAGTCACACACAAATAAAAGTTTAACTGTTATCACCTCAACAAATGCAAAGTCCAACATTATACTTTGCACTTTATTTTAAAGGAAACAGGAAATGCGGGCCACGTCGTTTAGTTCTCCTTGGCTAGGGTCCTCGAGCCGATCCTACATGGAAGCAACGTATATGGAAAAAATGTTTTTGTTTGAAACTTCCGCATCCGAAAGTCCACCTTCCATATCCATGGCTATCTAGTTAACTTTATAAGAAAATAAGTTTAGTCTATAACTACCATACACGTAACTGGAGGGGCTAGGGGCCAAGCCAACCCCAGAAGCAAAGCTGCGTCGTTCATAACTGTTTTATCAGACGAAAATAACGTAATAAGCTTACAACAATTTCGTATCCATTGCAATTTTCAGAAGTAAGGTGGCATGCCCCCAGCAAAATATTAGTTACGCCACCGATAGCCAAAAGTACGTTTAAAATCATATGTTTATTTTTAATAAGCTTTGCAACTAGTGAATAGGACAAGGAAGTATAAAGTAAGGAAACATTTATATTACATAAATTTGAGTTCCTGGGCGTTGTGCCCCCTAAGGACCCGTGCATCTTTTTTTATAGAACAGTCGTTTGTTTCTGGACAACGGTTGTGTGTATTTAATGTTATAACACTGAAAGAAACATTTTTGTTTGTAAAATCAAGAACGTAAACAACCTCATGACAATAGTCGGCTCAGCACCATAAAACTGAAATGACAAGATAAGCACCCCTTGTAACATATATGTAACACCCATTTTTCAACGACACAAAAACAAAATAAGCAAATAAAGAAGCGATCTGACAAACTGGCCTACATTCTAGACCCTTTGACGTAATGGAACATAGAAAATTGTTATTATATAGGCATCCAAGAATTAAAGAATAAGTAAGTACCTAAAGTTGCATGTGCTTATCTCTCATATCAACAAACTTTACATAATCACGACTATCTTCTGTTCCTGTTGATAACCAGATATTGCAATATTTCATCTTCAGGTGCATGACAGATCTGTCTTGTGACATTTGACGCAATTTCTGTTATCATCCCTCGAAGCAACTTATAGTAGTTGCCTCATGTCTGCTACTCATTTTTGTCTTACATATACAGTATGTTACCTTCGGCGGATCTGGGTTAAATTAAAGGCTGATTTTTGTCCAAAACTGAACTTGTGACTTTGAGATCTGGAGTGTATATCGTTGCGGAGGACAACACACTGGACATTCTTTATAGAAAGACCGATAAAAAGTATTCACTAGTTCATTGGCCGCGGTTTCGATTGGAAGAAATGAAAAAAATCTTCGCGCCAATGTGTCTGCCAAAGTGAAGTGTTGTGATAAACAAAATATAAGACTCGACGGGAATCAATCGGGAGACCCTGAGATCTCGAGTCCATGTTGCTATTTATTACGCTTTGGAGACGCTGCTTGTATAGGAAACGACATATTGCGTGATTTGTTATGACAGGCAAAGTACTTTGCACGTAATCTTTTTCCTGCTTGGGTTTTTATTGATTTCACTCATTCTGTTTTTCTTATAACGCATGAATAAACGAACATATTTTTCATTAGCGTGCCGAAATAGTGTTTTAACCGATCAGAGGAAATCGCAATCTATTGGCGAAATGATATGAGATAATATGTAGTTTTTTTTTTCATACCATCTGTAGCAGCAATAGGTTAACGATACTATCTAGGGAGAAATCTGCACTAAATTGCTTGACAATTAGTACATTATGTTCTTAAAATGATATACGCATGGCTCACTAAACACAAACATCTCATCAACATCATGCAACAAAATAAACAGCTTGACATACTATTTCCTTTTACAATATTATGTACTCCCACGTTAAATAATCAAATAATAACTTACGCATAAAGCACACTTTCAGCTAACGTATGGTGTATTTAACACTCAATCTTTAGTTACACGCTGGATGTATGGTATCATTTGATTGAAATGATTATTTTTCCTTATTATAACTTTACATATAAACGCTTTAACAAATGTTTAATATCGTATAAAATGAATTGCGAAAATAATTGTAAGGGAGATGAACTGGGAGAATTTCACACATGCAAAAATCCGGACTACATGCTCTGGTGAGGAGTACAAGAAATTATAAAATAAGTTAATACTAGCAATATTTTACCTTTCATAGATATGACAAAATTGCCAATTATTTGTTTAGAAATTTTCGAAAAAAACAAAGGAAAGTAGTACATGTATTACAGCCACCTTGGCAAAAGATAAATTACTTTCGACAAACGCTTCTCATAAAGATTTCGCCGAGATTCGATCAGGTTTGTTTGCTTGCTTTGTTCTCATATATGCGTAACAAATAAGAGCTTTTTGTATTACAGATTTGAGAAAAGTATGGTAAGAAATGGATTTGGAGATAGCATATTCAGAAAATATCTGTGAATCAGAAAGAACAAGTTGATCTTTTAAGAATAGCATTAAGAATGGGGATAAAATACTTCAGAAATAAAATGACTTCATTGTTCATTTAATTCTCATTGTCCAGTCATGGTTTCTGGAAATAAAAAATAATTTCTTCTCGATACAAGAAAACAAATAATATGAGTATTCGCTTTGAGTCTAGAGAAAACTTCTGGTACTCAAAGCCATTAAAGCATTATTAGAATAATCGATTGTACTACACGTTACATGTATTAACATCTTGAGTTGCGTCTTAACCGAATTCTTAACCTGAATTACGTGAAGTTACTGAAGACTCTTCTTTGTATTACAATTTGATGTTTATTTCTAACTATGCTAATTAAATCAATATTTATAATAGATATTGGAATGTACTTTTAAGATTCAATGCGACTTGATAGCAATTATTGAATATTGAGACGCTCAATGCCTCATCTACATATATTTAGACTAGCAATCGTATTTGAATATTGTCCTTCAAGGTTATCTTTCCCTTGAAATTTTATAAGCTTGTCATAAGAAAATATTTTCAATATTGGACCGAACTCCATTGAATTCATATTTTGTATCTCGTATGTCAGATTACATCCCTTCTTTCTATGTAAAATAATTTTATTTGTTAAATCCTTATTTCCCAAAATTAGAATTCAGTATATAAGCGTTATTACTATTATTACTTACTTGGAAAAGCCGGAATCCTAAAAAATCATTAATAATATTCAAGCAATAGAAAGAAAATCATGACGTACCATATACCAGTTAATTTTACTAAGAATATGCTTGATGAAAGCAAAAAAAGAAAAAGAAAAACAATTGTTCTGATTCTTTAATTAAATGTATCAGTCTCAAGAGTAACTACCTTGTATTTTTGCTCACGAGAATAATATCGTTGGGTAAGATCGCGAACTCAAATAATTGTGCGATTTGCAAAACTAGTCGTCTCGTATTACATGGGACAAAAACTATGCATCAGAGTTAATTGGTAACTCCTCGAAATAAAGCAGATGCACTTCATAAAACTTCCATTTTTCATAAACGCATAAACCCAGGCTAGAAGGTTTTATTATTTTACTTTATTTGCATTGTCCAAGAGAAAGTTAGAGACAAGGTATGTCAGTAACTAATTTATATCGGAGTTATTTTAAAACGGAATTATAAAGATAACCAATAAAAGTTCTGTCGCTTGTTATGGAGGTCTGGGTTCAATTAGCCCTCACATCGTGAATTGAATACGAATGGAGATAAAGCAAAGGTCAGTTGTTGATGTGGTTATGTCCACCGTACTACTTGGTTGTGACAGTTCAGTTTCACCGTGAACACCAATAACGACAGAGTGAACATGGGACCTACACAAAGCGTCATTAGGTCCTGTATGCTGTACGAGTTCAAACTGGGGCAACGCGGCTGCAGCGGGGAGCAAGATACACTACAAGGTCTGTATGATAAGTAATGAGACTCGCCGCGCCGCGGCGCGCGTGTCGCTGGAGCGGGTTTGTCGGTGATGGAGGATGTAGGGGGGGGTCCGAGCAAAGCAACGCACCGCGCGTCAGTTGGCTCCGAGCCTTAGTGGAGCGCGGACAAGCCTTGGACAAAGCCCTTGTGAACATTCTTGTCACGGCGGAAAATCAACAAACATGGAGGGTTCCATCGAACAGCGTTATGCGATCAAATTTTGCGTTCGCCTGGGGAAAACGGCTACTCAGACGCTTTCTCTCATCACGGAGGCCTACAAAGAGGAAGCCCTATCCAAAGCCCAGGTGTTTCGTTGGCACAGTGCGTTCCGGAACGGCCGGGAAAGCGTTGAGGATCTGGAGAGGGCTGGACGCCCGACAACAGTGACTACGGACGAAACTGTGGCAAAAGTGAGGGATCTCCTGAACTCAGACCGTCGATTATCGTTGAGATTGATTGCTGATGAACTCGATATGAACCACACAACAGTGCACAAGATTGTGACGGAACAATTGGGAATGAGAAAAATCTGTGCGAAACTGGTGCCGCGAGTGTTGACTGACGAACAAAAGCAACGACGTGTTGATTGTTGTCAGGAACTGTTGAACCTCATGAACAGTGACCCTAACTTTGAAGATGACGTCATAACAGGTGACGAGTCGTGGGTGTTCCAGTACGACCCTGAAACGAAACGTCAAAGCGCGGAGTGGCACACTCCTGCGTCCCCGCGCCCCAAGAAGGCCAGAATGTCGAAGTCAAAGGTGAAAACAATGTTGATTGTTTTTTTTGACAATGTGGGGGTGGTCCACAAGGAGTTTGTACCCCAAGGACAAGCCGTCAACGCCGCCTTCTACAAACAAGTCCTTGAGAGACTGCACAGGAGCGTCAAGCGGAAAAGACCGGCGATCGCTAGCCGGTGGAAGTTGCATCACGACAATGCCCCTGCCCACACCGCCTTCTTAGTGACCTCCTTTTTGACCCGGATTGGGGTGGAAGTCCTTCCACAACCACCCTACAGCCCAGATGTGAGCCCGGCCGACTTCTTCCTCTTCCCGAAGCTGAAGCCACGCTTGAAAGGAACCCGTTTTGCAGACGTCACAGCCATCCAAGCAGCCGTGACCACATTTCTAAAGGACATGCCGGCTGCTGACTTCCAGGGGGCGTTTGCAGCGTGGAAACATCGATTGCAGAAGTGCATCGACGCAAGAGGAGAGTACTTCGAAAGCTTTTAAGTCCCTGTACAGATCAGATCAATAAAACAATGTTTCCAGACCTGGTCTCATTACTTATCATACAAACCCTGTAGGCCTTTGATGAGGGTGTCGTGACAATGCGAATAGTGCAGAGATGGATTAACAAGTTTAAGGGCAGTGACGAATCACTCGAAGACGCACCACGTACCGGAGGACGAACACATGTACAAAATGAAGATCCTCAGAGAGCAATTGAGGCAAACAGTGACCGGACATGTGACGAACTGGGACTACAATTTAGTGTGAGTGAAGGAACCATTCTGCAGCACCTCCATCAAATTGGGAAGTACTACAAGTTGGGTAGATGTTTTGACTCCGGGCCAGAAGGCAATGCGAGCGGAAACTTCTTTTTGCTGTCTCGTGTAAGGAAGGAGACATTTTTAAACAGAGTATTGACATGTGATGAGAATTGTTTCATGTACGAAGCTCCATGGCGCAGCACTGTGCGACCAAATCACTGAATTCTTGTCAAAACGAAGGAATGCGCAACATGAAGCAGAAAATTCTGAGGAAATCAATCAGATCGGTGTGTGCAGTGGCTACAATAATGTATTTATTATGTAGAAGAAAGATGTGGAAATCAAATAAATTTACAAGCGCCAACAAAAAATACAGTTTTAAGGTGGCATATACCATTATGCACTTGATGAATATGTCTTTGAAAGTGTAAATGAAAATCAGTGGATTAAAGTGGTTGTTATTTTGACATACTTACATCAAAAATATACAGTTTTACGTCACAAAAGAGAATATTCCTTTTATTCGCGCTTGAATTACATAACAGATTATATGTTTGGCATAAATACGCGCGTAAGCAATGTGCTTTGATTTGGGAATTTATTATTCCCTTATATTATCGCGCATGGAAGGAAAGTGCAATTACAATTCACAACTGAAGAATAATAAAATTACAAATTACAAGTTAACCTTATGACGCCAGCCTTCCAAATTTTACGTTAATGCCAACCGCAATGTGGACCGCTGTTAATAGTATTGTTATTACGCATTTTTATTAGCTTTTATATTTATTATATTCGTAAATACAGTTGTTTACTTTTATTTACTATAATATAGTTATATATATATAATGTTAATTGTAACTATATATTTTATATATATGTATATATGTATTTGTAACTCTATCAACGTACTTATTGTGTGTATTATAACTATGTTATCGTAACACGAAAGATTATATATATATATATATATATATATATATATATATATATATATAGATAGATAGATAGATAGATAGATAGATAGATAGATAGATATAAATATATGAACTTTTGTATTATAATGCATTCTAATGAGACTGTATATATTCCACTATCACTTTCCTATCCATGTATGCTCTGAATACACTACTTCAAAATTCACCTGCACATATCTTTTAGTGACTTTGCAAACGATCAGGGAAATTTTGATTTCCACAATTACGCCTGTATCTCTGCTTCTTGTTGTGGGTCGTTCCAGAATTTCCTTTAATGTCTTTCACGATGCCAATGTCAGTAATAGCTTGTTTGACCTTACTTTATATGCTCTGAGCACTTTCAAGAAGCCTCTGGATTTCCTTTTCTGACAATTTACTCCCAATGTTCTTCAGGAATATTCTTTCTGTTTGAGGTTTGGTAGGGCAACTTCACACTTTTCTTCTGCACGTACAGAATCTGCGGAGACGGTCGAGTGTATTCAAACCTGACTGAGTTTTATTATACATTATGGTGATATCAGATTTGTTCTTTTTGGGAACTACTGTCTTATTATGATTATAGAAGACAACAGCAGCGCCGATCAGAACATTGCTCGCATGGGTCCACTCCCCATCGAAGCACAAGAATGACATATTTTCGTTTCGATTGCGATCTCTCAACAACCATCGGAATGTGGCTTTTCTACTACCTCCTTTACCAAAAATTGTTGTCTGAAGAAGTGACTGTTTGGTGAGCTGAGTGCGTGTCAAACAGTTGGCCATGGTTATACGAGGGTCACTACGAAAGTTTTGAGATACGCATTGTTGTGACACAGCATTTGAATTCCAACAATTGCGTTCGGTAGTGGTATCCAGAGCGAAGAAGGGAAGCAAGTTTCCACTCGCCTCGCTTATCGGCGTGGCCGTATCGCCTTCACTTGTTTGTAGATGTGAGCAGTATTCGGCTGTCTAGAATGGAGCTCGAAAGGGAACATTTTCGGGCAATAGTCCTTTACGATTTCAAAAGTGGTATGAACTTAGACTTAGAACTTTATGACTTTAGAAATCACTTCAGTTTTAATTAGAATCATGGCATATACATGTATGCCATCTGGATCCTGGGAGCCACATCATAATGGCATACACATATATACCACTGGTGGTGAAGAGGTTAATGGAGGCAATCATTTACAAACCTATTTCCAGTTGTTGTTTTAGATTTGATATTATCTTCTACTTTCTAGCATTTATGTCTCGGATTCATGTGCGGTCAGTATTTTTTTATTTCTCTGAACATACAGTATATAACGAAATAATACATTACATACACAGCAATATTGAGAATAATATATGGTGTCCATTGGAAAACACGCTCCGAACCATAGAAATTCATCTCAGAATGGAAAACAGTTTCGTGTGTCATCTACTCACAATTTTCCTTTCATAAAGGCCTGACACAGTTTTACCAAATGCCGTTAGTGTCGAGAAAATGTACTGTAATTTGGGTTAAATATGTCCAGGCGTCTCACAACTGCAAGTTATCTGGATCCCAATTAATTTAATTAGAGCTCTTAGGGGGAGATAATTTTGCTGGTGGCTGTACACTATTAGAGTTTCTTTGTAACAAATTATTAGGCATCAATCTTTTACTTCTTTCTTCGGATTTTTGCCAGAATTCGCAGCGCCGTTATCACTGTTCAGGAAGTCATGGACCGGTTCCAAAACAGCGGAAACCAGCACTACAACAAAAGATGGTCCTCTTGTGTATTTGATGAACTGTTCGCGGAATCGAGCACCTATACGACTGCGTACTGTCAGCAGTTGGGTCGTGTTGAAGAAAATCTTAGAACTGCCAGCACTTCTGAGTTGCAAAGTGCTCTTCTTGTTACAAGACAGTGCTAAGTCCTACGTGCCTGGCATGGCTCGGGATATTATTCTATGTCTTTGGAGGTAAACGCTATTGCATACTCCATATCACCCGGACCTACATTATCCTATTATCACTTATTCCATTCAATGAATAATGACCTTAGAGGCACCAGTTCAAATCCCTTGTAGAAAATGAACTTAACACCTTCTTCCACCTCGACCAACCGAGTTATACCGTGATGTAGTTCCAGAACATTGGCAGAATGTCGCGTATGATGATGGGGACTATTTTTGAACTTCCAGGTACGTCTTAGGTGACATGTCGAACTTCAAAGCTGGTGAGTAAAAAAGTGAAAAATGTTTCTTGGTTACCTCTATAGTATCATTAGCATTAAAACTAATATTTTTGAAAGAATAAATATAGGAGAAGATATATGGGTGGGTTTGCTGCCCCGAACTGGTGTAACTCCGATATGTCTGTTCCACGGGAGAGCAAATTGAAAGTTCGCAACGCTCTGTAAATTCAGAAATGGGTATTTCTTCAGGAAGGTTCTGCTCAATAATCACTTTGATCTATAATATCGTAAGTACATTCGAAAAATCTATTCTGCAGCAGTTGCATGTTCGTCAAAATTAGAAGTTAAAAGGTTAGGTTAGAAGTTGCAAGATCATTAAATGGCGAATAAGGTACTTCGTGGGAAAAAGACTACTTTGAAAATGAAGTGGAATTAAAGGAATGGATGGTAAAGCTAGGATTTGCAACTTAAAATTAGAACAGTCTCACCCTAATATGAAGTTGAAGGCGTAGACTTGTAGATCGAGGCGTCTTGAAGATCTCCATGATGACTTGTCCGACAATCGACCAAGGCATCGAATGTCGGACCGAAGGTACGATCACGAAATACCAAGTAACGAAGGTCCCAATGAGCAATGACCAAATGACCAAGATCGAGCTTTCTCAAGTGTATTTGTCTCGACTGTCTCTCTGACGTCATGAAGGAAGCAATGGTACTGACACTCTCTCGATGACATGCACATTCAATTCCCCAAATTGACACAGCCAAAGTACATATCGATGACACAACATAAAGCAGCTATACTTCCTACTAGACTGCTAACGTCGTCAGAATCACATAGACTGAAACCAGGAAGAGAGAGACTTCCGAGAGTTGAAGCACTTACTACTCATCAACAATATTTCCTTATTGTGTCAATGTTTACCAGGTCGATGGTCGAAGCGAGCATTGATTCGTCGTAGGTGCATGACAATGAGAGTCCAGTAGAAACAAACACATTGAGAAAGCATCTGATCTAAACAAAACTGAATTCCAGTTAACGCGTGTGAGACTGTTTGGTAGGTAAAAGGTAATAGGAAGTTACTACCAGTGTTTATTACATATCATTTACAAATACAAGGACTTCCTTGTAGTAGGGCAGACGTAAGATAATTAATTATTTCCTTGTTGAAAATCTGTCGTCAGCTGATGTCGATATCGGGTGTGAATAACATCTAACAGGCGATGAACTTCCTCTAAACAACACATGTTCGTTTATAATGGATGGATGGCAGGTTCCAAACTCCAATAAAGAATATGGTCCTTGGTTCGAGCCATGCAACAATAGCAAATTGTAGCATTACTCTTACACTGGCAATGCTTTTTAATGGTAATGGTAATGCTGTTTAAGAAGGAGAAGAACACAAAATGCGTGGGTAAACAATACAAATTCTTTACCTTCTTAAATGGCGTCGTCAATTCTTCATTGTTGCGATCAGTAAGTTCAAGAAAAGATAGTGACAAGGGGGTATACCATTCAGTAGGTCCATCATATCATATTTCTTGGCTGCTGTGATGAATCTTCCATCAGTGTATGCTGTTTCAAGTTCATGTTGAATCAGTTGTAGTGATAGGCGCCCAGCTCTGCTTCTTTTCCGCATGTCAACCTCCTGCAATTCAACCATGTTGTTCAGAAGATCTTTGGAGAGGTTTGATCATCCATACGTCTTTTCGTACTTGATATGCGCGCATTGTGAGTCAGTTGATTTCACTGCTAGCACGATTGTTTTTAAGTTTTGTGACAAAGTCTTGAAGACTCTTCACATTCAGAAAATCTACAGATTGCATTTCACATACGTCAAATTTATTCACTCTTCGTGATTCCGCCATCACGCTGGAGCAATCACTCGGTACATACATTGTTCTCTTTCGACTGCTTTTCCAGTACATACGACATCACCATCGTTTGGTAAATATGAATTCCCTAAGACCAAGGTTCCCACACTATTATCGTTAGACAGAACATAACGCAGAAGTGCTAAGGCTAGATTCAGATTTTGATTTTGGCCAGTACAGGAATCTGGCAAAATCATAAATTGCCGGACAGCTGGGTTAGACATCAATACCTTCTTAAAGTGAAGAAGCAAAGACGAGGTAATTTGCAGTGAGACTCTAGATGCAATAGTTTCATACCAACAGTAGAAATTTCCCTTGTTCTTCTTTATGTCATGAATGCCAAAATTGTAAATATATACATTTCTCTTGTAATACGCATCACTGACTGTCAAAATATTGGAAATGGAAGAACCTTCTGAAGGTCCATGGATATCACATATGTTTCGGGATTTGTAGCAGAAACATCACGCTACATGCATTCACCGGCTCCCTCAGCCTTCCTTAGGTGTACTCCGTGGTTTGTGTCCAGTGCAGATTTTCTTCCAGAGTGAGAGTTGGATCAATTTTCTTGATTTTGTACATGTCACAAAGCTTGCACGTATTTTTTAGCGGTTTCTGGAAGTGTAAATTGAATTGAGTATTAAAAATGTGCCGATAATAACTTTCCTTCGCAGCTTCCCTATGCTCCTTAGCGCATGCTTCCTGATACAATTCGTACATTTTCCGAATGTTCAGACGAAGACTCAAGTATTTCCAGTTTGTGTTATCACGTCGAGTGTAGGGAGACTCAGTAAAAGGAAAACTGTTTATATGCTGTTTAATGAAACTTATTTTTTCTGGACCCATCTTTCGTGGATTAGGCTTTCGTCCTCGCAGATCCTCACTGAAAACTTTGCCTTCTCTGTATTTCTCTAAATCTCGGGACAATCTGCCGTCACTTACTGCAAATGTGTGAAGAAAGTACTGTTTCCATCTTTCCACAGTCTTTGAATCACATTTACGTTATATTTTTTTAACAACAGTATTAGGAGGTCGGCTACCATCACGTACGAGATGTCTAGTAACAGATACAGCTTGAACAGACCCTCAAAGATGCGCATTTTGCTGTCCGAAGTCACCCATTTGCCAAAACGTTTCGAACAGTGTCTTTCGTTCATCTTCTGAAGTCATCTGCAAACTCCCCTTGCGGCACAAGCAGTCTACATTTCGAAATATCTTCTGCACTATGAGTTTACAGGAACGATCTTTGTATGTTGCACCACTGTTTTGCTATTATTTCGCGACCTACCGTTGATCGCCTTGCTTATGACGACACTTCTTCGCCCGTGGAATCGCATCAACCTCACCTATACTTCACACTACCAGAAGTACACAACACAACACAATGTTTCGCGAAGAAACTTCAGCAGTGCAGATTAGCGTTAGGTCGGAATATTGGGACTTACATCTTTTGAACGCCAAGCCGCTCAGCTGCTTCGATTAGCCGACAAACAACGAGCGTCATTTGTGAGCGGAATAAGTTACTAGAATTATTTCTTGGTGGATAAGTGTAGTTGCTTGCCTAGATATGATATTTGGTGATAGTCCATTTTTCAATTTTTGTGACTTACACCTTTTTGCAGCCAACCCACCCATATAATTCTGACTTGGTTCCGCATAACTAATTATGGGTGTTGAAGTAAATAGTATATATTATGCTTAATTTTGTATTAAGATCTTATACGTACTTGAGAATATAAATTATATATCATCATTATTCCTACCCTTATGCAATATATTTATTTTCAGGAAAAATAAAACAGATGTCTTCGTATATTCATCAGACAACACGATCTCTCTTACATACAATGTTCTTCTGGTACCTAAGACAAAGGTTGGTTTTATTAATAGCTTATAAGCGATTTTATTTCTACTTTATCCAGAATAAATATAGATATAATTTATTTTTATCCAATACTAACTCAAACAAAAATTGACATTTGTCATAAACAATTGCTACCTTAAGATAGTAATCGAAAACAAGAATACAAAAATAAATATTTATTCAATGTCTCTAATTAACAGTTATTTGCAAAACAATGTTGAATATCAGGACCTTGGAGGAGAAAGGGCAAAACTCGAAATCCGGGTAATGGGAAATCAGGCTGAAAATTTTGCAAGTACTTCAAGATAGAAAGTCGAATCTGTAACTACATATTGTAAGAATACTAAGGGCGGACTAGCTCAAAACGCGGTATCTAAGTGTTATCCAGACCTGTCTAATGCTGGGAAAAATAAAAGTCGATTTTTTTAGTTCACCGTTTCGCATCCAAGGTCCTGATATATTCTTTAATATCACACGAAAAATACTACATTAGTCGCCCATAGGTCATGGATACAGCTTTAACCGTCCCTTACTAAGTGATTTCCTCTGAAGAAAATTTAAAATATTTTATTAAAATTGGCAACTGTGGAAAATGAGAGTGAACATTTTAATATGATTTGAAGAACGAATTAACTGAGACATCAACCCTGAGGCTATTTGCTTCCTCATGGAAACTTAAATGTAATCCTAAATAAAAACAAAACACTCAATAAAAATAAAGCTTCCACAATAGTGGAAATACAATAAAATTAGAGATATGAAGACAAAAGAACTATAAAAAACAGAGGACGTAATAAGTTGAACGAATAGATTTATTCTATTATACTTCTCGTGTTATACTATGTAAGTACCAATAACAATGAAACTGTCAAAACCTAAAAGAGAAAACTGTCAAAGAACGTTAAATAGCCAAACGTTATAACGAACGCTGGAATATGGCCTGTGTCGAACAGGAGTAGTCTTACTGTTATAGCCATTCATGTAGAAAAAAATGAGTTATTATTGAGCTAACGCTCCTAGCTTCAACAGTAGTAGCTGGTACTTTTAATTATGTTTAGTATGTAACGACACTAAGGCCGATTCTTGGCGGAATGAGAAGACACAGTATAACATTATTATCTGTGACAATAGAAACAAATGTTTTACGCGGGGTAGTATTGTTTGCCCCAATCATGAAAATGAATTCTGTACGCGTACATTTCTGCCACCTCGAGATTTCATTGAATGTTTTAAAAAGGCTGAATCATTAAAATTGATAAATGCATTATCTTTCCTCTAAGCAATGCATACAAGGCATTATACAAATAACGTAAAACTTACTAGGGGTTATTCCATACCGGGACCAAGTACCTGGGGTAAACCTATATATCTTCTGAAAGCTCTTGCCATGAGAAGTACGAAACCGTTTTCAAATCACGGGCAAACCCGCAAACTGACCTTATATCGGGCCAGTTGTTGCTTGTTGGTCTTTATGACCCTATATATGGTATACTCGACAGATTTAAAAATGAATACTACGATGCATCACACGTAAGCTCCTGAGCCCATTATGTTCCTTTCTGGCTTGTTGCTAGAACGTTACTCGGGCAAGGATTTGGTAATATCACTTTGCACCCAGACGTACCCATTTGGTCAGTGTTGCCAACAAATTGTAAATACAACGTGTCAAATGGTTTCTCTACCACTCGATGTATATCCATGAAAACGCAGCATAAATATCATTCGTCACTTCGGTATACTTCGATCAGTATACTTCGGTCATATTCCTCTTTCAAGGACCCCAGTTTATCAGTGTTGCCAACCAAGTATAAAAATAATAAATTCTAAAACTCTTTCCGTACGATGAGACGTTTATACACCAAGCTTTGCAGAAACATCACACGGACCGTAGAAAAAATATTTTGAGTGTGGTCGTCTCCCAACCATTCTAGGTTGTCAGAGTTGCCAAAAGGTGTAAACATTACAATGTTGGAAATGGCGTGAATTTCATTGAACGAATATATGGCAAAAGTAATAGAAGCAGCATTGGACAATGGAAAAGATAGTGTGAGTGTCCCCATCTCCCAAGCACATCAGTGTGGCGGCATCAGTGTCTTTCAAATTCTTCATGTGTTTCATGCACTTCTGAGATACTGTTACTAGCACTTCTGGTATTTCACGACTGTGTCTCACCTGAATCGTTTTCTTTTTTCAGCAAAATAAGAAACCCGTATTCCCTCATTTTATGTCTCAATATCTGAGCAGAATTCCATTCAATTCGGTTCCCTTCCTCTGGCCTTTCGGGCGTCAACTTTCAAAATTTTGATTGGGGGCTTTTGCCTCCTAAAACTGTTTTCCCGCAAAAAATAAGAAACACGTATTCCTTTATTCCAGTTGTAGTATGTACCTGCCAAATTTTTTATCAAAATCGGAGTGTTACATTTCGGAAGTGTTATTTGTGAGTAACTGATATTTCTTTAATATTTTATGAACAAATAGTAGGAATTAAACATGATATAAGCGAAAAATTGAGATCAATTGCAACTTTCGGTTCCTACCATCATTGACAAAAATGACAGTGCAGGTATTTGGATTCAACGTAGACATGAAATTTGAAACTGAGATTTCACTATACTTCTGCCATCATTTTAATGCACACTGCAAAGTTCTTAAATGCTAATTAAGTTAGGATTTTATATCAAATTAAGTTGCAACATAATAATTCTTGTTAGAAAACCCGAATCGGCAATGCGAATTTAAAATTAGCCGATACTTTTAATAGCATGAAAAAAGGTGAAGGGTGTAACCTAAGTGTGTGGCCGAATGGTTTGCGAGGCGATTTAATAAATTGCATGTTTTCTAATCGGCAGAGTCCACCTCAACCGTTTCATTTTGCTTTAAAACAAAACATTTTTATCACGAGTTACACTAGCACACACTACATGAGTGACAATTTATATTATAAAAGAATATACTATGAGCTTTACTAGAAAAAGTGCAGACACTAGATAATTATTACGTGGTAAGATTTCAATAGATGCAGTGCTTGATCGTACCATGTGTGAAGTTATGAAATATGAATTGGTTTCAACTGGAGCGGATCCAAGGGGAAGGTTACAGGTGCTATAACACCCCTCTTGACGCTCAGGTATACACTGAATAAATGGGTTTCAATCCTACTTTAGTTACAATGGATAAAGTTGGAAACTATGGTTTAGTCCATCCCTTGGTCATATCCTGGTTTTGCGACTGGGTTTCAATATATGACGATCAAGGATGTTGATGACTCTCCCCCGTTGGCTACGTTCCTGTACTGTAGATGATTTGTGACGATAATCAGAAACAGAACTGACAGGTAAATTACAGTAATAGTTTTCTATTAATAATATTCTATTAAGGGAGAAGTATAACTACTCTTATTTTAACACATTTTGGACTAAAATTTTTATTCGGTTTTACACACTTCCTCCTCAAGCTTGGACACAGAAATGGAAGAACATATTAGGAGTTTGATTGTTGATTCCAGTATATTTCAAGCATCATTTCTCGGATCTAGGCCTATACAATATGTCGATATACCGATATCGATATTCTCATATATCAACATTCGATATCGAAAATATATCGACATCGATATATCATCCTGAATTTTTGTTATCGATATTGGGGAGAGCGATGTATAGGGGGCCCCCTAAGACTTCCGATGGATGAAGAAATAAAACTTACTTTTTACGATAACACCTTCTAATGATAATTTCCTTATTACCACAAACTGAAATGTAAATAAATTCACTTGCAAATTTGCAAATATTATATAGTATAATTTCTTAGCCGCTAGAACTTTTCCCGGAAAAAAGAAACAAAAAAGCACCTGTCTAAAGTAATTGCTTCGAACTCTGATCTAGAATTTATCATAAGAAAGTTTTTCTATTCCTCTCTATCGGAGATTTCCATCTCTTTTGGCGTTTGGACCGCTCACTTACAAAAGGTGCACACATGACCGCTATATCCACACATGCTCTTAGGCATAGTCAGAGATTTTGAAAAGAAAACGAGTTTTTCACAATAATAATAATTTCGTTTACGACTATTGTTCTTTCGCTTTATCATGCGTGGAAGGCACTGAAGTCTGGTACGTTACTGGTGTCTGTCATTTTGTATTTGTCTCTCCTTCCGTTTCGTGTGGATATTTGTGTTTGCTATTAGGCGTTTATATTAAACATGTAATTTATGTAACTTTTCCTTTTTCTCGAGATTTTTTTTTTGGAAAAAGGAGAAATGCTTTTCTCTGATATTTATTTCTTACCATTCATCTTCTTTGAACTCTATAAGTAAGATTATTTTTTATCATTTTATCTCATCTATTGCCTTCACAATAATGAAATTGTTGTTCTTAACAATTTGTTTTATTCTCTTATTTTCAGTTTGCCACACTGATATACTTGTAACAAAATTGAGGTTTGGTCCTTTCGAATTATCAACTACCACAACTTCCGAGTTTTCTGGGTTGCAGGAAAGGGAGAATTGCAGGTGGTAATATACTTTTGGAGTCGTGTATACAACAACAGGCGCAATAGAAACAATTCTCCTGCAGGAAAGACTTACGATTTCTCATAATCTCAACATACACTTAATTTAGTCGTTCAGTGTACGTATTTCCTTACGTCTTGAAGCTGTCTTACACAGGATATTAAAGAACATTTTCTTTTGTATTGATGCTTTACTGAAATGCCTTGCGTGTACCACACTGGGCACTGAAATGTACAAATATTCAGTATAATCCAAAGTGTTATCAGAACTTACCTGATTCTCATTGGAGAATGAAGGATTATTTTCTTTCAATGACTTATCATCGCTTGTTTCTTCTGGGAATAGGCTAGCAACACTTTACTGTCACATGAAGCCATAACAACTTAGCACATGAAGACATAATATTCGAATGAAATGCAAATCTATCACGATTAGCTTCACTTAATTGTATAAGTTCAGCGTCACTAAGTTGTCTCCTGTTGCAGTAGAAAAATGTTTGGTATAGGAACACTGCTAAGGGATCTTGAAGCTGGTCCATGAAATCAAAATCAACAGCCGATGAGGTTGTAAGACTATGAGAATTGCGAAAATCTTCAGCATCTCTTAGTGGAAGAGTTGTATTCGCCATGTTCTCCGTAGATCAGGCAACACTGGCTTCTCTCTGAACTGAAGTTTCAAATGCATCATCTCTTCTCCCTGATAACCAGCTTCGATTACTGAATCTCAATGGTGGATATCCAGCATGACTACCAAAAGAATCCATCCTCCGGTTTGCAGAAGAAGTAATCTGTTTCTTTCGTACAGCATGCAATCTTTTCATCTGTTGATTGTCGGATACTGAGTGAACTACTGATGAACTTGGATCACCATTGATGTTAAATTCAAATGACTCACAACTCCATCTTTTATTCAGGAAACTATACTTTTTTTAAAAAAAGGTGTCCTGTTCTTATCTATACATTCGAGAAGAGTCAAGGTAATATGGAGAAGGGATCACTTTATTAAAGGGAACTGTAGACGATTTAAAATCTCTAAACGTTTTATATGACTGCCGCTTGTTCAACTCAATCTCTACTGTTGGGATTAACTCAAAGAACGTACCTCTTGCATTATCTTCTTGCATTATCTTCCTTGCATTATCTTCTTTCCTAAACATACATATCCATCCTGCTTACTTATTACCCCATAATTTAACAGTATATTTGAAACCATAACCTGGTAACTGAATATCACTTGTTCTCTACGTTCATAATTAATATCGGATTCATTGGAATGTTCTGAAGATCTTTCCTCTAAAATCATATCCTAAATTTATGATTACTTTCTCTAATCCGAGCTACAACTGATTATTTTCAATATCCACATTTGCCTTTAATATTTTAATTATTTTTTTTCCTATTATAAATACAGGTTTAGGGTCGATTACCAAATAGAAATTAAGTCTATGTACCTTCTGATGCAATCTTAACGGCAACCACACTGCATTATCTAATTTAATTTTAGAGTCTCCTACGTTAACTCACACAAATGTTTGTTTCAATATTTTAATAGGTCTCTTAAGGTTCCAATCCAGTTCAAAAAACTCTCTTTATTCACTAAAGGGGCCCAAGTGCAACTATCAATAGCGCCACAGTTCGGCGCACCTACAATATATGCAGTTACAAATGGAGCAACTAGTTTACCCGAATTAATATTCGTAGCAAATTTACTTACTATTTATATTTTGTCTATCATTTTTCTCCATTCCATATTCTAGGACCGTTTTCAATACACGGGATTGAACTGTGGATCCCTCAAGGGATATCTAGAACCTTGGCGATAAGCAGGTTCCATTGTATTCTTACGATTAAGATTTTGAGACGGTCTTTTGGAGTTACTTTAATTATATCTATAAACACAAACTATTCTACGTCGAAGACCACACTGGGCTACAAACTGCGGTCATTAACATTCATAATATCAGGGCGTTGCTCTCTTTCCTTTCACTTTCACGTTCAAATTTTCACTGCTATCTCCGACCAATACATTATACATATTGACATTACGTTTTCGAACACTATATTTCTTCACTTAGTGCACTAACATTCATAGAGAAGTGGGAACTGAGTGTATAAACTCTTTACGGCTGACAAGTAGGTTCAAACCCTGGAGCAGTGTATCTCGCAATTTGTCGTCTTGTATGTCGCCAAAGCAAATAATGTAACTATCTGTTACCTTGTATAAGTATTCCTACACATATCCCTAGAACATTGTAGAAAGTAAATATATCAAAAATATATTTCTGATCTACTGGCGTGATCCAATTTGTAAACATGGTATTTCCTGTATGCACACACTCATGAGTTAAACTATTCATCTTAACAATTCTTTATGAAAGCCATCACTCGACATTCCAAGGGATGCCATGAAGATTGTCTCTATCGGAAATATTCCTTGCTTGATTATTCGATATACAGATAATAAAAATAAAAAAATAATATGTCATCATTGCCATCGCATACTTTTATACTCCAACCATATCCGTGAAATTGATAGTAGTTATATAAAGTGTTAAGTTATCCATATTTTTAGAAAAAGGTACCCTAATATTTATGAGTCTACTATTTTCTAATCCTAAAGGTTAATTAGACATAAACGAAAAGAAAAGGTTTCTGTTTTTATTCCCTTCCTCCGCTACAAAATCATAAGTATTTGGTTCTATAAGAACGGAAACTCCTTTTGGTTTTGTTAATGAATCATAATCAGTAGCAAAAGGGTTACGTTAATTTGCACATGATATGACTGATGAAGTTGTAGCTACATTGTTTATTCTATGTTTTACGTTTGCTTCAACTTGTTCGTAATCTAGTGATAACGAGTCATAACCACCAGGCGTTACTAACCGAGAATCGCTACTAAATTGTATGTCAGGTTCGAGAGATGACAATTCGCTCGAACCATTACTGCCTGTTTGTGAGCTATGCCTTTTAATAAGAGGCCGTGATCTCAGTTGCAATGTCCGTTTAACCACAAGCCTCCAGATGGATAAAATTGGAAGAACTCTTGTACAATCCGAGGCAAAAAACCTACAACATGACCATATAAGTTTATTGTGAAATGACGACGTCTTTTGCTCCAAAATAAGTGTGCACGGGAGGAGGCGGAGGTTTATCCTGGCGTGATTCGTTCCACTTAGACGTTATGTTCATTCCTTGTGCTGTTAGGCGTAGTTTCACAATAAACTTACATCCTAATGTTGCAGGTTTTTTTGCCGCGGACCGTACAAGAGTTCTCCCAATTTTATCCATCTGGAGGCTTGAGGTTAAATGGACATTCAACTGAGACCACGGTTTCTTATCAAAAGGCATAGCCCACGAATAGACAGTAATAGTTCGAGCGAATTGTCATCTCTCGAACCTGGCATACAATTTAGTGACATATATACATACAATCTATCATCCATACATACAATCCATCATAACATTTTGTTGATAATAATTTAACTGAACTCGAAAAACAATTTTCTTTCACCCCACCCGAAATCTAAAGTATATATGTAGGCTGAAAATAAGTTCCCTTCTAAGTGTCAAAAATGGGAAAGTTCGGTTTAATGTCAAAATGTGGTTTATGTACGTAACGCTGCTCAGTTAAAATCGGACTATCCAATATTCACTGTGGAAGTAGTTCAAATAATAGCCATAAGAATGCACGTGGTTCTGTGTGCCTCCAGCTCTGAAATAAAATCTGGCCTTTTTCTCAACATTTTCATTTTGGCACTTACCACGGAGTTTATAGTCAGTCCACATATATTATTAGTAACGCACAATAATTGTTAACAAACAAATATTAATTCTTGATTTCTTTTCTATAATAACAATGGGACTAACATAATGTATAAAATTGTTTCTTCAACTGTAGGTTCAGTAGGACACTAAATTTGTAAATTTGAATTTTAAGTATTAAGTTATGTATAAATGTACAACTAACAATGTGACTTTTCTTTTGCCCTATTCTAACTACCTAATTCTATGGCCTATGGAACCCGGAGGTTCAATACCGTGTTCATAATAGCTCTCAAATCACTTTTATCTTTACCCAACTGGATCCAGTTTCTACTATGTATTCCTATTTCTGCGAGATCCATCTTAATATTGTCGTCCTAACTGCGCCTATGTCTTCCTAATGGTCGTTTCCGATTTTATTTGCAGTTTAAACACTGAAAGCATTCCTACTTTCTTCCTTTCTAGTTAAATGACCCGCCCACCTAAGCCTCCTAAAATTGATGACCCTAACAATGTTTGGTAAACGATATAAATTATGTAGTTCCTCGTTATGAAGTTTCCGCAATTCATCATTCCCGTTTGCCTTGGGTCCGAATATTCGTCCGATATCCTGTTATCAAAACACTTTCAGTCTGCGGTCTTCCCTCAACACAAGCGACCATATTTCGCAACCATATAGCACAACATCCATGATTATCGTTTTATACTCTTTAAGATTCACATTTCTTGACAGAGTTCGCGACGACAAAAGGATTTGAACTGAATAATAACACGAATTCCGGGCTTCTAGTCGGCATTTAATATCTTCGTGAATGAGTTTGGTATAGTAACTTTGATCCTAGGGATTTGAAAGTACCCACTTTATCGAAAATATTGCTTGGTATTTCAACGGATTAATAATTTGGGCTATTGCGATCTGGAAGGACTTCCATGTATTTAGTTTTTTCTGCCTTTACTTCTAAACTAAAGTTTCTGCAAGCGTTTAATAAGACCTCCACATTTCTCTCTGCTGTACTCATAGCATCCCCTATTAAATTCACATCATCACCATACACAATAACCTGGTGCAACCATTTACCTCTAGACCCCGATTGCTGCATTTGATTTTCCTTATAGCGTACTCTTGGACAAAGTTTAATAATTGCGACTACGCGTCTTCTTGTTTCAGGTCATTCTCAACCTGAATGATCGTGCAAAAGAATTTTCCTACTCTGACTTTAGTTTGGGATTCATTTAAACATGTCTTAGTTAATCTAATTAGCTTTTTCGGTGTTCTGAATTCTGTGAGAATCTTGTACAATATTTATCTCCTAACTAAGTCTTAAGTGTTTTTAAAATCAATAAATAATCAGTGTCCCGGGTATCGTATTCCCACTTCCTTCTCACATGATATATTCTGTCGATAATTTATCAATTTCGAGTAAATCCGCACTGATAATCTCGAATAATTTCATCTGCATATGGGATCAATCTTGCTAATAGAGTAGTTTATATGATGTTGACAGAAGAGAAATGTCTCGATAATTATTACAACTCATTTTGTTGCCTTTCTTGTGAATTGGCACAATGATTGATTGACTCTTGTGGCAATTCCTCCTTATTCCAGATAAGGAGAATGAGTTTGTGCGTCTTGTTCCACAATTTTTCTCCTCCAGGTAAAATTAACTCAGCCGCATATCGTCTATACCTGGAGATTTGTGTTTCTTTAATTTATTCCTAGCGATTTATATTTCTATTCTATTCTAACAAATAACTAATTGCCAATAGCAACAAACTTTACGGACGATCATGTTAGATCAACGGAACCTCACCACCTGAGCACTAATACATGGTACGACAAAAACATTTTGTACTTCTAGGGAAAATAGTTCTTTTCATATTATAACTGCGTAACGTACAATAGCATAGTTGCACAGTTGGGAGTATTAGCATTAGTCCGCTTTTCTAGTGAGTGTAATAATGACAATGTGTCAATGAAAATGTGATAAACATTTATATTGGCCACCTGTCTCACTTCCTTAATACTGAGAGTCAGATATTCCTTATTCAATGGAACAAATAATTTAAAGCAAATATACCAGAAAATCAATGCACAAAATGAAGCAGAATGTGGAAATTCAAGCAACTCATAAATACGAATAGTTATTAAATTGTAAGAACGAAAATAGGAAAATTTATAATATTGTCTTTATATGCTGTGGAAAATAACTAAATAAAAAGGTCCAAAATATAAATTCTGATATTTGGTGCAAAATGTCAAACATGTTACTATTAAATAAGAGAAACTAAATATACTCCATATAAGGGGAAAATTATGACTTTACTATTAAATATTAAAAATATTAATAAAATTATAAACATCAAATATGAACATATAAATTACACTTATCAAAATACAGTATAATATAAGATCTTGCGTGAAAATATCTTAATAAACTCTTCTTTATAAGTTCTCTCAGAACCTGCAGGATATATCAAATGGACGGAACAAATGCTTCTCCATCCTGAGCAATAAATCAGTTCATTGATGTGGATGTGGATGATCGGTCTGTTGTTAAATGATGTTGACGGAGCATTTGATGCTGCTTCATCCTTATCAGTTCATTGATGTGGATGTGGATGATCGGAATCTTGTTAAATGATGCTGACGGATCATTTGATGCTTCATCCTTATCAGTTCATTGATGTGGATGTGGATAATCGGTCTCTTGTTAAATGATGTTGACGGAGCATTTGATGCTTCTTCATCCTTAACAGTACATTGATGTGGATGTGGATAATCGGTCTCTTGTTAAATGATGCTGACGGATCATTTGATGCTTCATCCTTATCAGTTCAGTGATGTGGATGTTGATGATCGGTCTCTTGTTAAATTATGTTGACGGATCATTTGATGCTTCATCCTTATCAGTTCATTGATGTGGATGTGGATAATCGGTCTCTTGTTAAATGATGTTGACGGAGCATTTGATGCTTCTTCATCCTTAACAGTACATTGATGTGGATGTTGATGATCGGTCTCTTGTTAAATGATGCTGACGGATCATTTGATGCTTCATCCTTATCAGTTCAGTGATGTGGATGTTGATGATCGGTCTCTTGTTAAATTATGTTGACGGATCATTTGATGCTTCATCCTTATTAGTTTATTGATGTGGATGTGGATAATTGGTCTCTTGTTAAATGATGTTGACGGAGCAGTTGATGCTTCATCCTTATCAGTTCATTGATGTGGATGTGGATAATCGGTCTCTTGTTAAACGATGTTGACGGAGCAGTTGATGCTTCATCCTTATCAGTTCATTGATGTGGATGTGGATAATCGGTTTCTTGTTAAATGATGTTGACGGAGCATTTGATGCTTTATCCTTATCAGTTCATTGATGTGGATGTGGATGATTGATGTAGAATATATGATTTGTAGTATCTACTTATGAAGCTCAAATGTTGTTAATTCGAATTTTCTTTACGGCAAAACTAGCTAGAGACCTTTAATGAAAGTCCCACCATTATACGTACTATGTTACAGGGAGGAAAATTAGAAAATCTTAAAGAAGAAATGAAACAAAATAAACTAGATTTGGTAGGAGTTAGATGGGAGGGTAAAGGGATGTGAAACAACCTAGGATATATAATGTATTACTCAGGTAATGAAAAGGGCTGTCATAAGAGCGTAGGAATAATTCTTGGAAAGCGTTTAAAGGAGAAGGTAGTGAAAGTACAATTTATTCATGATAGAGTTATGATATAAGACTTAAAGGGAAAACGAAGGATCTAGTGGTGATACAGACTGTAACGGGAGATATCAATGCAGTTGTGTGAGAAAAACAGGAAGGTAATATCATAGGCAAATGTGGTTTAGGCGAAAGAAATGAAAGAGGAGAAGGACTAGTGAATTTCTGTAGACAGAATTCACTAGTAATTGGGAATAAGTGGTTCAATCAGCACAAGAGAAGAAGATACATATGGAAATTACCAATAGACGGTGGAAGATATCAAATAGATTATGTTATGATTCAGAACAAGTACCGGAATAGCTTAAAGAACGCGAAGACCCTTCCCAGGGCTGATATTTTCTCTTATCATAATCTTGTGCTGGCAGAAGTAGATATTCAATTGGAAAATGTAGATAGAAGAAAAGTAGGTAACAAAATGTTGAATACTGAAAGGTGAAAAAAGAGGAAACAAGAAAACTTTTCGTTGAAAAATCGAAGAAATATATTCAAACGTATACATTAAACTTTGCTTACAGCAGGCTGCAGAAGAAGCAGTAGGTTACCACGAATACAAAACGGCTAAGAAACCATGGTTTACAGAGCAGATTTTGCAGAAAATAAGGGACAGGAAGACACGGAAACAGGTTGATACATAAGAGGGCAGAAAAATGTACAGAAAGTTGAATAATGAGTAACGCAGAGAAACCGACTCAGCGAGGGCAGAGTTTTACAAACGAAAATGCGAGGACATATAAGAATTACGTAGAGAGAGTTGGGAAATATGAAGAGATGTATAAGGACTTGAAATCTGTGGAACTTCGGAGGAAACAAGGGGGTATTACGATGGCAATAGAAAATAAAAATGGGAAGGTAGTCAGCAAGAGAAATGAGGTCATAGAAAGATGGAAAGAATACGGAGAAGACTTATATGAGAGTAGGGAGAGACCGTGTAGCCTAAATGTTGAAGTAGAAAATGAAGCATGCGAGGATGATAAAGGATTTAGTGTTCTTCGAGATGACTTTGAAATGGCTATATCCGAGATTAGGAATGGAGAGGCAACCATATTGATAATATACCAATCAAATACATTAAAAATGTAGGAGACAAGGGAAAGAAAGAATTGTTCCGACTATGCAATGAAATACATGAGACAGCGGAGTGGCCAAAACATTTCCTCAAAACGATCATGATAACGATGGCTAAGAAATCTAACCCAAAGAGATGTGAGGATTATAGAACTATTAGTCTCATATCTCATGCAGCTAAAATTTTGCTCCGAATAATGAACACAAGATTATATGGAAGAATAAATGAAGAAGTTGAGGAGGAGCAGTTCGGGTTCAGAAGAGCTAAGGGCACAAGATATGCTATTGGATTATTAAGGGAGATCGGTGAAAGATTTATAGAAAAAGGGAAAGAGGTGTATGTTGTATTTATCGATCTAGAAAAGTTTTTTGACCGGGTGAATTGGTAATTGTTGTTTGGAATTCTAAAGAAGATAGGGTTGGAATGGAAAGATGGAAGACTCATAAGAAATTTATACAAGAACCAACAAGTAAGTGTTACGATAAGGGGAAGAACTGACGGAAGATAGTGCAGTTGAAAGGAAGTTCGACAAGGATGCTGCCTCTCGCCAACACTATTTAATGTCTATCTAGAATAGATAATGAAAAGATTTTACATGTTGATACCGGCAGTTCGGTAGGAGGTAGAATGATTAGATGCATAAGATTTGCAGACGATATGGCGCTTGTTGGAGAATCTGTAAAGAAAATCAATAATATGTTAGAAACCCTGAGAATCGGCTTTGAAGAATATGGAATAAAAATAAATGTTAGAAAGACAAGAGCCATGGTGATTGGAACGAAGGGGTCTGTGTCAAATGTAAAAGTAGGAGGGGAGAAAATAGAACAAGTGAATAGTTTTCGACATCTGGATGGTATTCTAAGTAATGATATGAAGTGCGAACGTGAAATAAAAGCAAGGATAGGAATAGCGAAAAAAATCTTTAGGAGGAAGAAAAGTCTGTTTTGTGGGACCTTGAATAGAGATTTCAGAAAAAGATTCATAAAATGCTTCGTGTGGAGTGTTCTACTGTATGGGGCGGAAACGTGGACATTACGTAAAAGTGATGAAAACGAGTGGAAGCATTCGAAATGTGCGTGTGGAGAAGAATGGAAAAAATTAGTTAGGTCGAGCGGAAAACGAATGTGTGGGTGTTATAAATGGTGAGTAGTAATTGCGTCACTCTGCCTAACTCTTAATAATCCAATTTTGGGGCCACATGGACCATAGTGAATGAATCAGAGATGCTTTGGCCGGGGATTGCGTCACCTATTGAAATTTTGCTTATGCTTATTCAGGGGCCATGCACGTTGGTGTAAATGAGTCAGAGGTACCTTGGTCCTGCTATGACGTCATTGAATTGGGAGTATTGGATCAGAGGTCATGATGATTCTTTAAAATTACTAAAAATATGATCTTGATGATTCATTACGTTATGAAATAGTACAGGTTTACGAATGCTTTTTATTTTCATTCCCTTTTATGGCATAAAATTTGGAGATTGTTATATCTTTGATGAGATGGACTAACACTGGTGCAAATGAAATCTTTAGTTTTACGTCCCACGCTTATGCCGTTTAGGCTAAAGGAGACGGTGACGATAAGAAAGGAATGAAAGTGTGGGAGAAAATTGGAGCATAATGTTGCCCACCACAAAACTATTTTCGAGGTGTTTAAATCAGGGACCACATACAACAGAGGTGAACGCTCTACCACTGAGCCACCGCACCTCTACTGGTATGAATGAATTAGAGGTAGTTGGTTCGAGCTAATATGTTCGTTTGACGTCACTGAACTGGGATTTTTAGCTTGGAACTTATGATGGCTTGTTTCGTTCCCTTTGATGGGTATAAAATTACCAAAACAAGTTTTTGATCTCTTTCTTGATGACCTATTACATTCTGAATTAGTAGACCCCAGTAATAGTATAAATTAGTATTAGTATTAATATGAAACTCGAAAACTTTGGAGTTCCTTTGTAGCTAACCGGTTAGCGTATGCGCCTTTAACGTGGGAGACCAGGGTTCGATTCCCGGAAGGAGCTCATGCGGTTCGGATTTCACGTTAATTAGTAGGTTCTATTTTCCCTGCTGAACTTTGGGAGGAATACTTGATCTTTGGTTGTTATCCCTTTGATGAGATGAATTAACACTGGTGCAAATGAAATCTTAATTTTACGTCCCACGATTAGGCTAAAGGAGACGGTGACGATGAAAAATAAATGAAAGTATGGGAGAAAATTGTAGCATAATGTTGCCCACCACATAATTACTTTCGCGGGGTTTGAACCAGGGTCCCCATACAGCAGAGGTGAACGCTCTACCACTGAGCCACCACGTCCCTTATTGGTGCGAATGAAGTACCGGTATTTGGTTTGAGCTAATGTGTTTGTTTGACGTCGGGCTGACCCTATTTCACTTTTGGGACCCACATGGACATAGCGAATGAGTTAGAGATGTTTTGGTTAGGGATTGCATTACCTATTGAAATTTTGCTTATGTTTACTCAGGGGCAGGGATCACTCAGGACACATAAGATCACCTTGATTTACATTAGGAGTTAGGGGGGAGGGGAGTATCGGACCTCGTTCCCTTTGACGATTATTGATTTTGGAGCCTTATTACGTATATAGAGGCGTAATTAACATTATTTCCTTAAATTTGATAAGTACTTTGTGATCCACTTTGTTCCGTTTTAGGGGTGAACATGGATAAATTGTAATTGTCCCGAGTTCGATTCTTGGTGCTAGTTTAGGAAATGTTGAATTTAACGTCCCCAGCAAAAACGATGGTGATGAGAAGTGATAGGACGAAACAGGGGAAAACATATTCCCTTTTAGGGGTACAAAATTGCCAAAATATAAACGTAAGCAATACGTTGTACCAGGTGTTTGGTCTTTTGGCCCTATTTATCCTCTTGGATGAGATTTTATTTATTACTTTATATAGTTATATGGGTGTATACAGGGGTTAATTATCTTTTATGTTTATAATTCGAAAATTTCAGTTTGATTTCTTTTGTTTGAAAATTTGAATTCGAAAATATTGATTTCAACTTTTTTGTTCGAAAAGTTTAGTTTGATGTTTTTAATTCGAAAATTTCAGTTTGAATATTTTTGAGTTGAGAAAATTTGAATTCGAAAAATTTAGTTTCAAATTTTCACTTGAACCTTTGTAATAACTGGAAATTAGTTAACTCAAAATTTAATCGAATAGTTAAAAACCGTTTATTTGTTAATTGAATAGTTAAAAGCGATAATTTTTAATCGAATAGTTAAAAACCGGATGACGTTTGGCGGTTAACCGTGTAACAATTCCCTCTTTGCACTCACTGAAAAATTTTGGTTAAAATATTTTGAGATGATTTTAACTAAACCGTCAATGTTATTTAAGATATAAATTACATGAACTAACACCAAGACCAAGAAGGTAACCTTAAAGTAATGTGATTCTCTCTTATCAAAAAGCTTAAGAGGAGTGCATAGGGGTGCATAGGAGTGATCTATATTAGGCTTTTATACTATTATACCAAATGTTTAAATTGGGCGATTTCCAAAATTTAAGTAGTGGGCCAGGGTAGCCCTCCCAAATTTTTAAAGGGGTGCACAAATGTACCTGTGTCTTATGATAGGGCATAGACCCCTATACATGACCATATAACCATATAAGGTAATAGGTCCTCATCCAATAGAATAAATTGGATCAAAGAAAAAAAAAACAAACACGTGGTACAACATATTGCTTATGTTTATATTTTGGCAATTTTGTACCCCTAAAACGGAACGAAGTGAACCACAAAAAGTTATCATGATACATATTAGAGTCCTGTAGTATAATACCGAATGCTTAAAGTGCAAAATTTCCAAAATTTAAGGGTGGGCCATGGTACTCCTCCGAAATTTTTAAAGGGGTGCACAAATGTACCCATGTCTTATAATAGGAAATTGACCAATATATACATGACCATATAACTATATAAGGTAATAGGACCTCATCCAAGGTAATAAAATGAGCCAAAATACCAAACATGTGGTTGTAGAAAAATTTGGTAATTTTGTGCCCCTAAACGGGAACGAGGTGGACCACCCAAAGTTATCATGATACATATTAGAGTCCAGTAGTATAATACCAAATGCTTAAACTGGAAAATTTCCAAAATTTAAAGGGTAGGCCATGGTACTCCTCTCAAATTTTTAAAGGGGTGCACAAATGTACCTATGTCTTATAATAGGAAATCGACATCTGTATACGTCCATATAACTATGTAAGGTAATAGGACCTCATCCAAGGTAATAAAATGAGCCAAAATACCAAACACGTGGTTGTAGTAAAATTTGGTAATTTTGTGCCCCTAAAAGGGAACGAGGTTGACCACCCAAATTTATAATAATATATATTAGGGTCCTATACTATTATACCAAATGTTTAAATTGGGCAATTTCCAAAACTGAAGGGTGTAAGCCAAAGTACTCCACCCAAATTTTAAAGGAGTGCACAAATATACCAATATCTTATAAAAGATAATGAACCCCTGTATACGCCCATATAACTATATAAGGTAATAAATAGGATCTCATCCAAGAGGATAAATTGGGCCAAAAGACCAAACACGTGGTACAACGTATTCCTTACGTTTAAATTTTGGCAATTTTGTACCCCTAAAAGGGAACATGTTTTCCCCTGTTTCGTCCTATCATTTCTCATCACCATCGTTTTCGCTGGGGACGTTAAATTCAACATTTCCTAAACTAGCACCAAGAATCGAACTCGGGACATTACAAGGTATCCATGTTCACCCCTAAAACGGAACAAAGTGGATCACAAAGTACTTATCAAATTTAAGGAAATAATTTTAAATACGCCTCCATATAACGTAATAAGGCTCCAAAATCAATAATCATCAAAGGGAAAGAGGTCCGATACTCCTCTCCCCCCTAACTCCTGATGTAAATCAAGGTGATCTTATGTGTCCTGAGTGATCCCTGCCCCTGAGTAAACATAAGCAAAATTTCAATAGGTAATGCAATCCTTAACCAAAACATCTCTAACTCATTCGCTATGGTCCATGTGGGTCCCAAAAGTGAAATAGGGTCAGCCCGACGTCAAACAAACACATTAGCTCAAACCAAATACCGGTACTTCATTCGCACCAATAAGGGACGTGGTGGCTCAGTGGTAGAGCGTTCACCTCTGCTGTATGGGGACCCTGGTTCAAACCCCGCGAAAGTAATTTTGTGGTGGGCAACATTATGCTCCAATTTTCTCCCATACTTTCATTTATTTTTCATCGTCACCGTCTCCTTTAGCCTAATCGTGGGACGTAAAACTAAAGATTTCATTTGCACCAGTGTTAATTCATCTCATCAAAGGGATAACAACCAAAGATCAAGTATTCCTCCCAAAGTTCAGCAGCGAAAATAAAACCTACTAATTAACGTGAAATCCGAACCGCATGAGCTCCTTCCGGGATTCGAACCCTGGTCTCCCACGTTAAAGGCGCATGCGCTAACCGGTTAGCCACAAAGGAACTCCAAAGTTTTTGAGTTTCATATTAATACTAATACTAATTTACACTATTATTGGGGTCTACTAATTCAGAATGTAATAGGTCATCAAGAAAGAGATCAAAAACTTGTTTTGGTAATTTTATACCCATAAAAGGGAACGAAACAAGCCATCATAAGTTCCAAGCTAAAAATCCCAGTTCAGTGACGTCAAACGAACATATCAGCTCGAACCAACTACCTCTAATTCATTCATACCAGTAGAGGTGCGGTGGCTCAGTGGTAGAGCGTTCGCCTATGCTGTATGTGGTCCCTGATTTAAACACCTCGAAAATAGTTTTGTGGTGGGCAACATTATGCTCCAATTTTCTCCCACACTTTCATTCCTTTCTTATCGTCACCGTCTCCTTTAGCCTAAACGGCATAAGCGTGGGACGTAAAACTAAAGATTTCATTTCACCAGTGTTAGTCCATCTCATCAAAGATATAACAATCTCCAAATTTTATGCCATAAAAGGGAACGAAAATAAAAAGCATTCGTAAACCTGTACTATTTCATAACGTAATAAATCATCAAGATCATATTTTTAGTAATTTTAAAGAATCATCATGACCTCTGATCCAATACTCCCAATTCAATGACGTCATAGCAGGACCAAGGTACCTCTGACTCATTTACACCAACGTGCATGGCCCCTGAATAAGCATAAGCAAAATTTCAATAGGTGACGCAATCCCCGGCCAAAGCATCCTGATTCATTCACTATGGTCCATGTGGCCCCAAAATTGGATTATTAAGAGTTAAGCAGAGTGACGCAGTTACTATTTGGTGGGAGAGAAAAGAACACTTTTAGATATTGCTAAAAAAAAGAGGAAGAGAAACTGGTTGGGACATTGCCTAAGAAGATATTGTATCATGAGGGACGTCCTAGAGGATATGGTGGCGGGAAAGAGAGGCAGAGGGCGAAAGAGACTACAATTAATGAATGATATGAAAACAGAAAGATCATACGCGAATACGAATAGGTTAGCGGAGGACCGTGGAGCATGGAACCTTCTCAGCTGCTGCAAGTGACCCTGCCAATAAGGGCAGAATATCTGTGATGATGACATCATTCATTCACTCACTTCGTTGGTCGTTGTTGAAAACTCAGGTCATAGGAAAACTACTGATTACACTGAACCCGTAATACTGAATTGTTTCACTGGCATGTGCTAAATGGAGAATTAGGACTCGTCATATCGGTCTCTTCTTAAATGATCTTGAGAGAGCATATGATGCTTCTTCACTTTATCAGTTCATTGATGTGCATTTCTTGAATTACTGTTCACAAAAAAACAATAAGCCAAAATTACTTTTTATGTGAAATGAAAACACGTTGTAGATGCAGTTCCACAATACTAGAGTATTTCACCTTCCTGTAATTATTATGACGCAAATCGCATACTGATTGGTATGAGTGATTCTGGTCATGGCTATATGTAAGGGAAAATCAATAAAAAAATGGAGAAGCCGATAAGTTGCTTGAGATAAATTAAAGTACTAAAGTAATAATTGAATTGATTTTGAGTTTAACGTCACTTTCAGCAGCAAGGCTATATGCCGGGACCTACTGATTAACGTGGAATCCGAAACACATGAGCTTCTACCGGGAATCGAACCCGAGTCTCCAACCCCAAAGGTGCGTACGCTAACCGCTTTGCCACGAAGGAGCTCAACTAACGTAATATTACGTAAGTTTTTTCTAAGAGAGTAGCCGTGTTGTTGGAAGTCTAATTGCATTGAAAAAATATCAATTTAAAGCATACTGTGCTACAGTACTTTCTGATTCACACTGCAAATGTAGCCAGCATAGCTAAACAGTGTCATCAACGAGAATTAGCTGTTTGTTGTTTCATTATGAATGCAATAGTGGGTAATAGGAACACGGCCGCCTCCGTATTATGCATTACCCACTTAGCAACATCCGAAACGTACCCTGGTAAAGCGAACGTCATCGTTGCTTTAATGGCGTCGGAGTATCCACTGACATAGTGTTTTAGCCAGCTGGTCCCTTTTGTCCAAGCCAACAATGCACTATGCCACTCACGAAATATTATAACACAAGACGAATGATCATATGCTGAAATTCAGCCACGCCCTGAAAGGCATATCAACTATAAAAACATATATTCGATTGCCACCTTGCACGACTAGTGAGCGTAGATGAAACGTGGAAAACTTTGCCCATTTGTGGAAAGATCCTACAGTATCATTGGAAAGTGATTATTTAAGTAATTCCTTCTATTAGTTCACACAGTATCACAGAGTTTTGTACTTGTATTTGTGGTTTATTACAGGAGAAAATTAATTCTACTTTATGATGTAAACAATGGGAATATTTATGTTACTGTTAATATTACGTACTACTAATAGCATATTTTGACAGAAAATTGGCAACATTTCTTTTTTTCAAACTGATCAATTACATACCAAAAGGGAGAATGCTCGTCAAGGTAAGGTATCCCATCATTTATCCTTATCATCACTCGCCAACAAATGGAAGCTGTAACTGAGACTCTTGCTTTATCCGTCTCTGACGTACCGGCGTAATGTTGCGATGTTTGACAAACAAAGTGGTTTGCATTTAGCTTTCAAAAAAAAACTCTTTCTTGTAATTTGAGCACAGCTTCCTGCCTCACAAAAATGCTTCAAAAATAAATGGAATTACATGTTTCTTGTTAAGATATAAAAACATTATTGTTCACAAAGAAAAATCCTGTGTGGTAATAGTAAGAGGGCTGAATGCATTATATTTGAACATAGTCGGTAATCAAAGAACAAATTGTTACAAATAAGTAAACATTTCAAAGTCGTAGACTCTACTGGAAGCCTTTCTATTCTCTCTGTTAAGCCTATCTCTTACACTGGTCTGAGAGTCACTTCCAAGGATAAAGTTAGTAAAATAATCAATTCGGGATTAATATTTTACTTATTTTCTAGTATGCATGTATTACATGATCCCTTATAATAATTTAAAAGCATCATATTAGATTCAGAATGATGAGTTTCAAGCTTGTCGCCATGATAATCATATATCTTTTTAACATAGCTCCACCTATGCACTACCATTGCTGATTACATGCCAATCTCAGCGGTCATTTTCTAAAATAAAAATTGTGTTTGTAAACTTTCTTAATTATTATATACAAACTACGTCCATTTTCGCACGTTGTAATAGAATATTGACATTACAAATAAATAAAGTGTGTGCCTAATTTTATACTTGATCCTGTTTTCTTTGAAGGGTTTCACATTTTCCAAATATGATGTACCAGTGAAAGGAGGCATTGGAGCATGGTTTTATGGTATATTTTTATATAATCCAAAGAAAGCGACAGCTTTGTTTATTGAAGAGGATGAAATTGTTGATGAAGACGTTAAGAACCTTCCTTTAGAATCAAGAAATTGCAGGTACCCTACTGAAAATGAAGACATATGGGCGTTTCCATATTACAGCTACACTGCATGTGTAACACAGTGTATAATAGAGAAAAATGTTAAATTATGTAACTGCACAAATTATTTTCCTGAATATTCTAGAGGTAAGTGTATTTATTGTCATTCTTAACGTTCTTTTCACACGTTAATGGGGTAAATAATGTCCTTTTACTGACGAACGAGTTGATATTACGAAGTAAATGCGTTTTATCTTATATTTTTTCTGAAGTTCTTTTCCGTTTATTATTTACTGGATACTTGGACATTAATTAATCAATCTCGTTTAAGGAAGCCATTTTTTTACTTCAGTGGATGACATATTATTATGCATTTGCAAAATTGGGAATAATTACACAAATCCCACTTGGAATGCAATCTCTATGTTTTTCAATATTTAATGTGGGACATCCGAAATCAGTACTCAGTAGTAGTAAACATAGTTTATAAGCTGTATTGAGTTAAAGGTTTAAAAATTATAGTATTCGTTACCTAAAATAATTAGGTCAAATGTTAAGAAGTGCCAGGCAATTCTTGATTTATTTGGTCTAGGAATTAATTCGTGCGGTTGGTACGCACACATTGAAGCTGTAGTACAAACACAAAATACATAAATACCTTAAGAAAAATATTGTCCATCGCTAGCCACCACTTTCGCCCATCTGTCAGGCAATGTACGGATTCCGTGGCGAAAGAAGTCCTCATCCTTGGAAGCGATCCAGTCAGAGACCCATGTTTCGATATCTTCTGAAGAAGTAAACCGCTGTCCAATCAAATCGTTGTTCATGCAATCGAACAGGTAGTAGTCCGAAGGAGCAATGTCTGGTGAATACGGCGGGTGGGGTAAAACTTCCCATCCGACATTTTCTAAATAGGTTTTGACCGGTTTTGTGACATGTGGGCGAACGTTATCATGTTGAACAATAAGTTTATCATGTCTGTTCTCCCATTCTGGTCGTGTTCTGGCCAGAGCTTGCTTCAAACGCATTAATTGTCGTCGATAACGTTCTCCATTCATAGTTTCACCCGGTTGCAGCAGCTCATAGTACACCACACCTTTCATATCCCACCATATGCACAGCATAACCTTTGCACAGTGAATATCTCGTTTTGGTTGTGATGGACCTGGTTCACCTGGTTTCACCCAGGCCTTTTTTCGTTTAGGGTTCTCGTAATGGATCCACTTCTCATCACCCGTAATAATTCGATGCAGAAACCCCTTTCTGCTCTGTCGTTGAAGCAGCAATTCGCAAATGGTTTTTCGTCTTTCAACGTCTCTGTCTTTCAATTCATGTGGAACCCAATGTGACATCTTTTGAATCATTCCCATGGCTTTCAAGCGTTTGGAGACTGTTGTTTGATCAACGCGTAATGCTGCTGCAAGTTGTTCCTGCGTTTAACACGAATCCTGCTCGAGCAATGCTGTCAATTCTTCGTCTTGAAATTTTTTTGGCTGTCCAGCTCGCTCTTGGTCTGCCAAGCCGAAATCACCACTTCTAAACCGTGCAAACCACTTCTGACACGTTCGCTCAGCTAGAGCATGGTCACCATACACTTCCACCAAAATACGATGACTTTCAGTCGCACTTTTCTGCATGTTAAAGTAATGCAGCAGGACACCCCGCAAAAACACTTTATCAGGCACAAATTGCGCCATGTTCACTTAACTACAAACTGGTGTTGTTGACGCTTTAATCCACTGCCCTATACTACGAACGATACGAGATGACAGGGGTTTGCCACACATGTGTGGATACACGGAACTGTGGGACGCTCCGTTCGTTGCGCCATCACTTGTCCACCCGCACGAATTAATTCCTAGACCAAATACATATAAGCTAAATAAGTTATTACTTAGCGTTTCACTTCAATAGGAACCCCCAAAACTTATATCAAACAATTTAATGTACATTTCCAAAATATTAGATAAAAACAATAAAATGAAAACCTATATTTAGTAACAGTATTTTCTACTTTGTAGACATCTAGAAAATATGTTTGGTAAAATACATATTATGCCATGTGCAAATCGTTCTAGATACATACTATGTCCATAACTTACCTGTAGCAAATATTCAACACAAAAATAGTGACAATTTTGCTCTGATTTGTGTAATGACACGCAAGAATTAAACCACAGAACCTTTATTGATAACCATAATTTTGTGCAAGTCGTGTGCAAGTGCAATAGTGATCACAGAATACAAACTTCTACTACTCACAACACTGTTGCCATAACATGTACTTCGAAAAAGCCAACTTACAATACCAACATATCCCCTCCTCAATGTTGCAATTTTGATTTTAACACAAATTCAACATTGTACAAAACTGTATTATTTTTGCGCCTTGCTGTGGTTTTGTTAACATGTCAGCTATCATTACATCAGTAAAACAATATTGAAATTTTATCTCTTTTTTACATTCCAAATCACGAATAAAATGAAATTTTATCTCTATTTGCTGGGTTCTGGGATTTATTTTGTCACTACTTACTATCTTTAGACAGCTTTGATTATTCTCATTAATTACAATCGGTTCACAAAATCTCATTCAACAGATTTTTAAGCTATTTTGCCTCCTGACAAGCTTCAGACATTGCAACATATTCTGCTTCAGTAGATGACAAGGTAACACTGTTTGCGACTTGCCCAACTAATAATACCTCCGGTATATTTAAAAATATAACCACTGCTTGATTTTCTGTCAGTTAAATCGCCTGCCCAAATTGCATCTACAAACCCTATTAGTTTGCTATTACATTCTTTCTTATTACCCAACTGCAATTTGTAACATTTGGTTCCTTTCAAGTATCTGAGAGTTCTTTTTACTTCAACCTAATCTTGTTGAGAAGGATTATTAGTTTTTGTACTTAATATGGAAACACTGGCAGCAATATCTGGCCTACTATTATTGCTTATATACAGTAATGCGCCAATAGCCTTTTGTTACAAACTTGCATCAACTTTACTTAATAATTCTACACATGAGACATTTCTAATATAACGAGGATATAATGGAAATTTTGACGCTTTTGCATTTTCTAGCCTAAATCTTTTTAGCACTTTATCGATATAACTTTCTTGCGAAATCACCAAATATCCATCAACATTTATGCTGATTTCGAGCCCTAAGTACCTGCTCAATTCCCCAAAACAACGAATCTGAAACTCTTTTGCAAGCAACTGCTGTGTTTCATCAATAATCCTATTATCGGTACAAGCTATCACTAGATCATCAACATATATTAACACATACACATCAGTATTATTTACTTCCTTAGAATATAAACAAGGATCTGACTTTCCCCTCCTGAACCCATTATTTACGAGGAAATAATTTATCTTTTTATTCCAAGATTGAGCAGCCTCTTTAAGACCATATATGCTCTTCTTCAACTTACATACAAGGTTTTCTTTACCTGGTTGCTCAAAACCTTCAGGTTGTTTCATGTAAATTTCTTCTTGTAAGTCGCCATACAAAAAAGCTGTCTTTATGTCATAATGTTTCACTTCCATATTTCTTTTCCTTGCTACAGTAAGTAACACACGCAAAGTTTTTTGTTTAACCTCATCATAGTTTTCTCCCAAGACTTGATAATACCCCTGCTCAACAAGTCTAGCCTTATACTGTGAAATTTTGCCGTCAGTATTTTCTTTTAATATATAAGCCCATTTGTTGCCTAGTGCTGTTTTTCCTTCTGATATTTTCACCAAATCCCAAGTTTGATTTTTGTGCATAGAGCTAATCTCTTCTTTAATTGCCATCTTCCAGTTTTCTTTGTCGGGTCTACTCATAGCTTCCTGAAAGTTTCTTGGTTCTTCTTGTGTCATTACCACCACCTTCTCTGCATTATGGCAGGTAGTTTTCCTTTGGTGGAACGCGTTGATCTTCTCACTGTCTCTGCTTCTAAATTGTCACCGGTACAAAATTCATCTTGAGCTCTTTCTTCATGGTAACCACCGGTACTTTCTGAGGTTTCCAGAGTTTCACATGCTTCACCGTTATTTAAACTTAACGGTACAAAGGCATCATCTTTGTCTTGTAATTCTGCATCCTCTTTGGAAAGATTTTGTGTGTCGAAGACAGTAAATTCTTCACAGGTTGGTACTTCATGCGATACATTGTCAACAAACTGACAGTCCCTACTTATCACTACTTTGTTGTGACGTCTAGTAGCCTGTGTCCTTTCGTGTTTTCTTCATACCCAACTAAAATCAGTTTTCTTGCCTTGACATCCAACTTTGATCTTTGTTGATTAGGGATCATCGCAAAACAGAAATGGCTAGTTCAATGCCTTTTTGAAGCATGTCAGTTATGTAAATAATAGTATAAAAGTAGTTATGCTTTAATCGTAATTAAATGCATTGTAATTGTAATCGTAATTAAAGGCAAACTATTAATATTCATCATAAATACATAGGATGTCCAGTGGCGTGGCCAAAAACTCTTTGAGGGAGCTCACACACACAAGCATAAATATAAAGCATTCTGTAGAATCACGGTCACCGATCTGGTAGACCAATAGAGCCAGCATTCTCGCCCCTCGCAAAGATTGTTTGGACCCTTCAGTCATTAGCACATATCCAAAGGAGATGAGGGGGACATGTCCCCTCCATCCGGTTTGAAATTGTGATGATTTGTATCCGAATGCCACAAAGGAAAGTGGGATGAAATTGTTTCCCTTGACTTGTTTCATTTTAAAAAAGGAATCGTGTTTTTTAATATTTCATTATCATTTATTATTGTTAGTTTATTTTCAACTATTTGTTTAATTCCTGTAACGATTCCTATAATGCTATTGTGATCATTATAATTTTGCTCAAATAAGAGTATTGTTGCGCCATACATAGTTGATTTTCTTTCATAGTTTTGGGGAAGTCATTATTTGTATTATTACAAAACAAGTGTCCTAAAATTTTAATGTGGATCATTGTGGATGCGTAAATAGAAACATATCAATTATAAATATGCATGTATTCAGCTTTCAGAATGTGTTCACGACATTGATACATATCACAATTTTATCTACATCGCCTGGTATATAATATACAACTGGTTCACCTCAGAAATCAGATTCATCTACCGTAATATGAGTTTCATGAATTAATCCTAGAAGCGACAGTCCTATTAGCGACAGGAACTGTTATCTGTCCTATGAGCGACCGATTCATTTACATTGAGATGATGGAAGGTGATATGATTCCATCTCTTAAAATATGTTTGTCTCTGGCGTTATTAGCGCCCGAACAACCTTGGTATGAAATATGTACGTTCCAGTGATACTGTTCGTCAAATATATTTTTTCTATACTGCGAGTGCAAATAAAACTTATTTTAATTTTGAGTTAGATTTGACATAAAACAGATCAAATAACTTAACGAGACAACAGGGATATTTCCATGAGAAGTATATTCCTATGTAATTATTGAAACTCCAGTTGTAATATCCCCTTTCTTGAAAAGCTTTGTTTCCTGTACTTAATTTGATTCGAATCTAATTACTCACTAAGCACAGTAATATATTTTATTTTGAAAAACTTAAACGTGTAACAGTTTCGCCAACCATTTACTTTTTAGACTTTCTAAGACTCTATGAATAAAATATAAAAAATTTCAATGATAAAAGACAGCTTTTGAGATCCCCTACATCTGATTGGCTATTCCCAACCAATCCCACCAATTACAATGCAGTTTACTCCAAATCCAAAAGGTAAACAAACTCTTTAAACTACCTTCCCCCTATTGTAAGCTACTAAAACGTAAACTAATTGCTTAATTTGCCTTCCTCCCTTGTTTTAAGTTATATATATAAGTTTTTCGTGTAGCAATCTGAAATAACCCCTTATAACTAGACGGACTGTTAAGTCCTGCGAGAGATTTGTAATTTGTGTAATAATTTCTTCGAATACATCGTGGTTTAGATTTCTTTGATATCCTCAAATGATGAACACCTTTTTTCCATAGGCGCCAGATGGGAAGGCCTATACAAAAATATAGCAAGCCACGTATATTAAATACCAGATATACCAGACGTGATACAGCAACCATGGAGATGACCCTTCCTAGAAAATTTTCTTCGGGCGCCCCTACCTCTTTCTGATTTCTTTCTTATGCCATAAACATATTCAATCTAAACTTATTCTCCGTATCATTTTAACATGAAGTTTTTAATTATATTAGAATCATAGACAAAGGCGGAGCTACTCTAAATATTTAATTAGTTTCCCCCTTGATAGAGCCAATGTATTCATAGAAATTAATTCAAAAATATAATATTGGGAAAAACATATAAAAGATTGTTAATGTAATGAGAGCATTCTTACGTATTAAATTCAGGTAGAACGAAATTTTTCATAGTACATTTTGTGGGTTCTAAATCACATTAGTATAAAACAAGTTAAAGAAGAGAGAATCTTATCGTCTTCCATTATCTTAGTATGAACGAATCGGTCACTCATAGGACAATTAACAGATCGAATCGGTCGCTCATAGGACAGTTAACAGTTCCTGTCGCTAATAGGACTATCGCAAGTGGGAAGACCCCAGTTTCATCACCCCTCCTCCAGAGTAAGCCTCAAATATGCAATCCTCCCTCAAATCTTTCCTCCTCCAAATGTTGAAGACAACTGTGATCCTCCACAGCATTGTTTTTCATCTTCATAAATATTTTGAACATCGCTTTAAAAAAATGGGAACGGTCTTACCCGTTCCCCGAATGTTAAAGACAGATTTGCGCCCCTGCCTTCAGTATCTGGATATCTGACAACGAAATACATACTCAGAAACAGGCCCCCAGAGTTGGTTTAAGTGTTTTCTATTTACATCCTCAAATGATATACGTATACACTCAGGCCCATATTCACGTCTGAGTTTCGGACTCAAGATGACAAATTTCTAGGGGTGACTTTTTAAAGAACAAGATTGAAGTATGGTATGCGGAGAAAGAAGCTGCCCACGAGAAAGAAATAAAGGGAACTATACTGGAAACAATGTTCATACAACAGCGGGGCCGAGTTTTCTTGTCACAAGGTAGTGGTAACAAGAAGATGAGATAATTGCTTATTGGCTTCTGACGTAATCCACGCATTTGCTTCTATATGCCCCGCTAGGCCACCAGTTAGGGGCATCCCCCTAAATTTTTTACAACCTATATTTCCCATCGGTATAGCTATGTATTGCTGATTTTAGTAGTTTTGTGTCGTAGAAGTGACTAACTTTGGCATCCCCATTTCTGAATACCACGCTACGTTACTCACAATTAGCAGCAGAATCTACATACCATTCACCTACATTTACTTCCCTTTCACTAGCCTTAAAACATACATATGCATCTTCACCTTGTTGTGTTCCTCGTAAGCAATGCGTTTCTACAATCACTTCACTAGCATTTTGCACTTTATTTGCCCTTGAATTTTTTTTTTCTTTTTACTAACGGTAGCTTTAAATTTTGCATAATCACGTTTGAAATGACCTTATTTTTTACACCAAAAACACACACTTTTCTCTTCTTTTCCTTGCCCTTTCTTCTTTGAGTCCACCTTCATGGCACTTTCTTCATTCCTGTTGTGACCTTGCACTTCCTTTCGCCTCTTGTACTCGTCTATTAACTTTCCTTTGACTAATTCTAGTGTTAGCTCGTTCTCCGGACATGGTTCCAATGCTGTTATCAAAGTTTCATAGCTGTCCGGTAAACTGCATAACAGCATCGTCACTACCAAATGATCGGCCAATGTCTCTTCTAGTCCGGTAACCTGATCCACGATGTTTAACATACTATTAATATGTTTTTCCATATCACCATTTTCTTCTAACTGCATACGACACAGTCCTTTCTGCAGAAACACCTTGTTTGTCAAAGCTGATTTTTCATGATATGACCTTAAGGCTTCCCAGTAGTTCTTTACACTTTCCTGTCGCCGTAAATGAACTAACTGATTATCTTCAACTAGCAGTCCGATCGTTGCCCTAGCTTTCTCATCCTTCTTGCACCATTCTGCATCAGGAGATTCCAGTTTTGGCTTTTGTACGAAATCCTACAGTTCTTCTTTCATGAGAAGCAACTGCATTTTATATTTCCAAACACTGTAATTGCTATTGTTTAACTTTGGAAACAAAATTTTTGCTGTGTCAGCCATCTCGTACAAGTTTTGTGCCAATGAGAAAAAACAGTCGATCCTAAAGACGTAACATCAATTGTAATCTCTCTTGGAAGAAAATGATATAAATTCCTTAGTCTTGAGTTTGGAATATGCTGCTCACATCCTGCTTCAAAATCCACCATGTCTACTGAAGAAGTACCGAAAAAAGGAAAGGAACGAAAGTACTGCGATTCGTATTTGGACATGATAATCACTGTTAATTGACTGTTGACTGTTAATTGACTGTTAATTGAGTTAATTGACTGTCACTTAGATGGTTATATACCTCTTATCCTGAATTAACAAAGAAAACTGCACCTTTTGAGCGAAACTAGTCGTAATGAACTTCATGGAAATTAGAAGCAAATAAGTATTACTTAAAGTCAAAAAACTCGAAAGCACTGAAAGCGTTGTACTTGGTTCACTGATCTGCTGTTTGCTGATAAATCTCATACTTTTGCTGTAAATCTTATAAAACCGCTGTTAATGAATCTGATAAAGCGCATAAAGCTGCAAACTTGGTCTCCAGTGTACCAAAACAAAATAATACTGTACCTAATAAAATAATGCTATGCCAAAAGTAACCATTATATCTATTAAATTATGTTGAAGTTACCCTGGTTTCCCTTATCATTGAAACGAAATTCGAGTTAGAACTTGTTTTAATGCACGTACCTTGCCGAATAATCAGAAATAATGACGTTTGTGAGATGATAATCCCTTTAAGTTATTTCTATGAAGATATTCTGTTCTCTGAACTCTTTACCGAAGAGGTAGTGAATTGTTGATGCCTTATCTTAGATCCTGCTTGACAGTCTTGCCACACTTGGTACAATTGTATCAAATTAAGCCCTTTCTGTCATTAATGGGCCCATTGGTACCACGCTGGCATTTTCAACCCCTTTTGTAAAAAAGTTGATACAATTCTACCCAATTCAGCACCATTTAACTAATACTTGTCACATTTTCGAAAGTGTCAGTAAGACTTTTCCTACATGTCACGTTACTCACACTATGTGTTGCACTCTTAAAAAATCCTCTTGAACATTAATTCTGTGACGTTGCACCCAGGGCCGGCCTTGAGCCGATTGGACCGATTTCTCCCAATCGTGTCCCGCACCTACGGGGGCCCTGCTCTAGTGTCGTGAACTCTGCTGTCCTATCCAGTGCCGTTTTAACAGCATATTAGGTTCCAGAGTAGACAAGTTTGTTGTTGTCTCTATGACTAAATTTCGCTCCTAATACATGTAATTCATACATGCCATTATGCTCGCAGTGCACCTGGCCAAGTGGCTATGGTACCGTTAAGATGGCTCTGCTACTCTCGTTGTCAAGTACACACAACAGCATATTACAATACAAGTACCACCAGAGAATCCACAAGGGAGGGCATGGCCTCTCCCTAACAAGGAAATGAATAGTTTGTATTGTTTCCAGGCATAAGCAAACATTTTCTGAATTTATTGCTGCAGGAATTTATTTTTTACAACTTATGTTGTAAAAGTAGGTATTACGTCCAGGGAGTATTGTGCAAACCCCCCAACAACCCCAAATTGCCATACATACACCCCTGGGCGTAAAAATATTAATTTATTTTAGTTTGTGTAACATGTATATCATTATACTGGGTGCACACCCTCTTTTATTTTGAACAGCCCACTAAGTAAAAGTTCCTGGCATTCTTACTGATTATGTAATGTGATTCTACCGCGAATACCGAGGTGGTATCAAATAAATCAGCCTTAGTACCAATTCTTTTCATATCCCTTCTCTTATTTCAGTCGCACAAATCTGCCTTCAAGATTGAGGGAGACGGGTAAAACCGTTTCGCTTATATTTCTAAAGCGATGTTCAAAACATTAATGAAGTTGAAAAACAATGCTGTGGGGGATCAGGGAAGTAGAGTTGTCTTGAACATTGGGAGGCGGGCGGAAGCTTATCCTGGGAAGACATCAATTTCATTTCACCTTTATGGCGGTCGGACACAAATCATCATATTTCTCTCCAAAAACACGTTTCAAATCGGATTATTGGGTGGGACAGTCCCCCAGTTCCAAGATTGGGGGACATGTACTCATCATCCCCCGGGACTTGCGCCAGTGTTTATTATAGATGTATTAAAATACAAAACAAAAGGACAAAGTTTGCTCTCTCCTGTGAAAACTCCCGTGATCTTATTTTAAAAAAATCAAGTCAGGAAAACCGAATGTATACTATTTTTTTAAAGTAGTGCATAATGAATAGGTGGCTGCTTATAAAGGTTTGTCTTCTAACTCGAAGAATCCAATCGAAAATGTGTCATCCATCTTCCATCAGTTCCTTAAGGTTTGTGATCGTCTCATCAACAATTCATTTTGTCTGCAGTCGATAATGATTTCAAGCAGATTACACGTTTCACAAGTAGCTACCTACGATATTCTCACTAGCGTGCATTTGATTTTCCTGACTTGAATTCTTTTCGAAAAGATCTTCAAAGATTTGATACATTACGTGACTCTCTTCCTATTTAAGAAAACTCGAGATAGAAGATGGCGACCATGATAAACATACCCTCAAATAAATGTCTGCTTCCTCCTGCTGTCAGTTAACGCGTTTTTGTTTTTCATCCCTTTACCCGTTTTACAAATAAAATGAAATTTTCAAATTTTCAAACGTCTTCGTGGAAAATTAGAAAATGTTAGAACGTGATGTGGACGATTTTTCTATCGATTCATCACTATGGACGAGTGTTGGGTACACCATTACAGCCAGAAACAAAACAACAATCCAAACAATGGAAGCACCCCTCTTCCCTTGCCCCAAAGAAGGCAAAGGTGATCCCATTCGCTGGCAAAGTGATGGTCTCTGTTTTTTGGAATTCCCAAGGCGTGATATTCATTGATTACCTGCAAAGGGGCCATAGCATCACAGGACAATACTATAGTGACCTTTCGAAAAAATGTCGAGTCCAAATTCAAAGAAAAGGGCCACAAATGATCTGCCATCATGGCAATGCTCCCGGCCACACGTCAGCAGTTGCCATGACTACTATTCATGAATGCGACTTTGAACTCGTTCCTCATCCACTCTATTCCCCCAAACCTGGCCTCTCAGGCTTCCACTTGTTCCCTAATCTAAACAAGCTCTAGCAGGACGAAATTTTGAAAGCGATAAACGTCATGACAGTGGTGGAGGAGTTTCTGTAGTCACAACCTGAGGAACTTTTTTTCTCTTGGGATAAGAGCACTGCAGCACGGTTGCAACAAGTGTGTTGCTGTTGAAGGGGATTATATTGAAAAATAATGTTATTACCAAATCTGTTCTTTTTGTAGTTTCCTGAAGGCTCAAAACTTTTTCAGTCATTCCTCGTATATATATATATATATATATATATATATATATATATATATATATATATCTGTAAACTTGAGGTTCCGCAAAATGTTCCCAATCGGGCCCCGCACTACCTAAGGCCAGCCCTGGTTACAACGCATAACGCTACGAACTTGTAATTCGAACTGTACCAGGAAACAAATGACGCTAGATGAGGATGGGCCCATCCCCGCAGAGCATGTAGGAGACGAGAAAAATCAGTGTAGATAATTTTAGCTTGAAATTTTAAAGAGAGAAGCACATTCTTTCATATATAGCCATAACACCGTAATGGAGGCGCGTTTGGATTTCTTACAATACATACTGAAGATGATAACTATTTTCTCTTTTAATTTGCGGTCTTTGATACACTTTCTACGTGCGAGAAAAGTTTCATCTACTTCCACGGCAGTGATGCCAATTTAGCCTATTTTTGGCTAAATCTATTCTAATTGGAGAGGCATTTAGCCAAACAAATATACGAAATGCTTATAGCCTTTAATATAGCTTATTTTATGAAAGTCTTTTGCCATTTTTGGCTTTTTATTAGCCTTTAAATTAATTCCAAAATACTTTTTCTTCGAAAATAATGTATTTTTTAATTAGCCTATTTGTCATGTATTAGCTATCGTAGTAATTGATTTCTCTAGACAGAGGCTGTTCTATTACACAACAAACACTTGATTTTCATTCTTCTGTCTCCCCATCTACAGACTTACAACTACTTAACCCTACTTATCGACTCAGAAAGAATTTTAATGTTCCTCCCATAACTGCTCCGTTTGCTACTTTTTAATTATTTTAATATTCGCATTTAATTGCAGTGATAAAAGGTTTCTATTACAAATTTAATAAACTATTCGCTTCTTCAAGCCACAGAGATTGTTTTTGTTTATTAAAGGAAACAAATAGAATATCTAATTAGCTTGAAAACTCTCAATACAATAATGACGAGTTATCTGGGAATACGGAGAAATAAGAAGTGTTTGTAAGGACTATGACCTGCCGAAAGAAGTACTTCTGAAAATTGGGACGATGGCAGTCCACACAAACACAAGCAAACAACAATCCAATGATGGTTCATCCAGTTCCAGCGTTTCGCTAGCTGCAACGTCATCGATGATGACTTATTTCAATTCAACTGATAAATATGACTGTTGATTTTCACAAATCAGACAAGTATGTTGATGGATTTTATTGTAATTTAAAGTCATGTAGGCCTATGTTTCTTGTTAGTCTTCAGCGAATAAAATTCAACATTTCAAATTTTACTCCCAGTTATGACCCTACTCACACAAAAAAGGCTTTAAAATCAACAATGTGGGTTATAGGCTAGCAGTTCAAAATCTAGCCATTTTTGAGTTAAAAAGCTTATTTCTGAAGGGCATCTAGCCTATTTTCTTCACAGACGTTTGGCAACACTGTTCCACGGTTATTCGTGGTCCTGCTATTTGTACGTTTTTGAAAAGAACACTTTGTTGATTTGGACTCTTGCAAGGAGGTGGGGATAGGGTTCTAGAACTTTATCTATTTTAGTTTCGTGTTATAGAGTCACGCATTACACTGGTATAAAATAATGAATTCAGCACTTTTTCTTTCAATTCGGTACTATTTTTCAGCCCACTCCAGAGCTAGGACTGTGGCAACACTGCTGCTTGATGCTTATTAAGTAAAAACTTGTTACCACTGGACAATTGCATTCACATATGCACAAACGATGCAAAAAAGTCATGGTATGTTATGTTGCTGTATAGTTGTTACAAGAATCTACACACGCAGTCACTGTACACTATATCGACGCATCCTCGCTACGAAAAGAAATCCCAGTGGTATTAAAAGGGGATAAAAGAGGCATCTGCCAGCCGAAAAGCTGATGGAAGTTCTCATCTTTTCCATTCCAGAATTTGGAATTTAATTGACTTTTTGTACTACAAACAATGAATTGCAAAATAAAAATTTAATTGCTAGTTTTTGTTTTCTTGCAATGACATACAACAGAGTTAAAAGAAGTGTTGATTCAAGTACTTAATCGGTAGCGAAACTAATCGGACATAGATTCAGTTCTCAGAAACTTAAATGTTAAGATTATTTTGTGTCACTTGGCCTTTTAAGCACATGTTAGATCACAATGTTTCATTCATATTAAACAATTACGATATTTCCATTTTAAAATGACGGTTGTATTGTAAGATATGGCGTTTGTTGTAGCTTTTATTCTTAAATTAATATGTACGTTCTTTAAAATATTACTAAATCATATTTTATTATTAAGTGTGACTCCACTTTATTACACAAACGATTTTTGAAGATGACATGTCGCACATGACATAGAACAGTGACACAACTCAAAAAACGTATTTTTTCAGGAAAGCAAAAAAAAACAAACTCTAGTATTACAATGAGTATTGTATTTCGAAGAAAATAGTATATGAATTGCTTCTAACTTTGTAAATAGTTACATGTATTGTTACTGGAAACAATAGGTGCTTAGTACACAAAATGCAGTAATCCCAGGGATGAGAATTTTGATTTGTGTTACTTTTCTTTCTATTTAACATTGTCATTTTTTGCAAGTTGTGACTATTCTGATGACACATCTTGTAAAAGTGTGTAATGATGACAAGGAGGAAAAATGACACATATCGAAGTTTTACAAGAAAACAATTACCTTTAATTGTGGTACAACTTCAAAATAATGATCCAAAAATCAATGTCTTTACATCAGCTGTCCAATAGAAACTGCTAATTGAAAAGTGATCAGTAGAAAACTTTGTAAGCTAGGGGAATGTATTGGGAAGCAAGAAGATCCATTATATCGGACTTTTTGCTATCAGATATTTTCAATTTATCTGGATACGCTTTTCTCAGTTCGCACGACATTCTTCGCTGCCGAGACTTGCGTGTATTCTTCGTGACAACATTTTTTTGGTAATCCGCCTGTCCGTATGAAGTTTTGAAAATCCGTCCGGTGTTTCTTTCTCAACTTTTGCTATCTTAATATCGGCAAATTTTATTTGCTGTACATCGTAGGTTTTTCTAAAATTATTTCCGTGGTTTTAACAAAGATTCTTAAAGTCAAGGAAGTTTTCATGCGTTAATTCAATTATCTTGTACGGCTTTCCTTTCTTTTTTGTTCCCTGAATGATTGCCACATACTGATATGTCACATAAATTGGTCCAGATTTTAATGATCTTTTCACTGCTTTTTCGATAACGGCATGAACATTATCGCCCTCATTCTGAGGATGTCCAGGTACCAGGAACTTGTGGGTTATAGATTTTATGTTTAATGTAGATACAGTGTGCATATACATGGCGAACATGAATTTATTCTTTTGTTGGCTGCAGCAATTATCAGAGTAGAAAACAGTTTACAAGGATTCATTCCTCGCACGTTGTGACACGTCTTTTAAGTACATGTAAACACAGGAGGATATTTCCGTGGCACCTCTGTTGCCTTCACATTCGTGCCAGAAGTAGCAATAAACATCACTTTTAAGCTGCGAAACTGTGAAATTATAGCAATTCAATTTTGATTTATAATAAAATATGCATACATTCCCTCGAGGAACTGGTAAGACCGCCTTCAGGTTGTAATAAGCTACAATGTAACTTTCATTTCCTTTTTCTTCATCTTCATTTTTCTCCACGCGAGATTAAAGTTTTTCCCTCTGATGTCTATCGTACTTGTCTCAATTTTTCTTTCTCGTCCTCTGGAGCATTTTCATATGATGCACACAATTCACATTGATCTTTTTTTGGCATGAAGAAAGAAATGCTGAATTCGTGATTAAAAAAGTACATGTATGTCAACAAAGAGGCAACGGGAACTTACCTCTCTTCACACTGTGCTTTATAGTCTCTATATAATTCAGCGACACTTTTCTCACCAACAATAAATTCTCATGTTGTCTGCTTGCGGAGATAATAACTTTCGATTCGTGAAATGGAATTAATGTGGTCCCGAATGCATTGTTTTACTTCTGGTTCCAACTGCTTGTGTTTACCATGTTTACCCCTCAAACCTTCATTCCCAAATCCCATAACAAATTTCTTAACAATGGTTCATATTGGTCAATCATTTATATCAAGTGTAACTTTATAAAATTCTTTGCATACTCGAATTCGTGAACCATCTACATGAAAAAATAATTTATTATTTAGGCGTCGATTACTTCCCTGTTTGCAATAACGGTACGATGGATGAACCAACTTCAAGCTCTTGGAAATAAAGTCGCGCCACATTACCGAGTCTACAAAAGTTTTGAAATATTGCTCTCCGGTTATCTGCTCCCATCTTTGTAGCGCATTTCAATCTACATTTTGCACTACAAGGTGGACGCATTTGTCTCGCTTTAAAACATTGTGCATTCTTTGATGCTGAAACATAAGCTTTTCCTGAATTACGAAGAATGCTTGCTTTGTTCTTTTTCCATTCATTTCTTTTTGCAGGACGAACTTCACTTCTTTTCAACTGGTCAACTGGACTGTCGGAGATAGAGCTTCCCCCACGTCCCCATGCACAGGGACAGGGAGAATGCTCGTACATGGCTGATTAGGTGGTGATAATGATAGTCTTTCTTTATCAGTGCAAATAAGCGAACATGAACACTGAAAATCTGGATCAGCTACTGAATCATCATCAGATAAGACATCACTCTCTCTTGAACTATCACCAGAAACTGAGCTAAATTTTCTAACTGTGACACGATGCAAACACATCCGCAGCTCACCTACTTCTTCATTAATTTTATCTGTTTCCCACTCTTCCTCATGAGTTCTTCTTTTTCCGCCACGCTTCAAAGATTCATCTTTTCCTTCATAAACAGCTCCTTCTTTTATTCCTGAAACCTGATAATTACTGTTTGCACACCTTTCATTCATAATATCACCTTCTGGAACCTGTCCGTTTTCACTTCTTGCCTCCCTTTTGCCTTGTAACACATTTTCATCTTCAGCCATCATTTCCTCTTCTGCCCCATTTCCCAAAGAACTTCCCTGTTCACACCTTTGATCACCTTCTCTCACCTGTCCGTCTTCATTTCTTGCCTCCATTTCGCTTTGTAACACATTTTCATCTTCAAGACATAGTTCCATTTTCTTTCTCCCCTATGTTTGCCTTTCTTTTTACTACTTGAGAAATCGCAATGTCTTGCTCGTTCTTCGCAAGATACTCAATTTGTAGATTGTATTTTTTCAATGTAGCTTGTACTGAAAGCCTCCCTCTTGACGCCATAATGTCCTGCAAAAAATAAGAAAAGGAAAATTGTTAACTATTTTGTCATCCATTACTTAACCCTTTTCCAGGCCGTGGAAAGTTGTCTTCCCAAATAATACTTTCAAGATAGTCTCATTCTGGTTAAAGGGAAGGGCATATCCGACATGATTTGTGCACAAAGGTAAGCAGAAAGTGGCTATCATTAAAAATAAAGTTGTGCATACTAGTGTCTCTGACAAGTACGTTAACGCACACTATTCGACGTATAAATAAACTATTATTTAGTTTATGCCGATAATGTTCCCATGTTTACTCAACTGAATCTCTAGTGAAACGAAGTTCCATAAAACGAATTTTATTGATGACGTGCTAACTTGCAACTTGTGGGCATGTTCACCCGGAGTGGGCAAGAGCGGACATTTGACCCAAGGGCGCAGTGATGGTTATGTTATATCTGATGAGGATTCAGCAGCTGACCCAGATTTTTCGTGTTCAACTTCGATTAGCTGCAGTGATTTAGATAAATTATAACTATCAGCTAATCAACCAGACACAAGCGTCCTCTCTGCGCCTGTGCATGGGGAAGTAGAAAAACACTGTGTATCCTACAGTTCAGTTGACCAGTTAAAAATAAGTAACAGTCCTGTTGCAAAAAGAAATGAATGGAAAAGGCACAAAACAAGTATTCTTCGTAATTCAGAAAAGCCAACGAAAGAAGAAATTCAGGATCATTATGTTCATGCATGCTACATCAATTTTAAACATAAAATTTATAAACCAGAAGTTCTTAATAACGGACATGCTCAGAATGCTTACTTTCAGGAATTTTAACCGTGAAAAATCTTCTGCTTGTGCCTATCTACATATCGGAGAGGAGGTCTATGGCAAATGTTTCCCTGATTATTGCATTTTCCTTGATTTTATGTGATTTTTCTTTCAAATTGAGGAATTTTTGGGGCAGAACTTACTACTTTCACGAACTTTGTTCCCCTGGAAAAAATCTGCGGGCGCCCATGCTTGTGGATGGCAGCATGAATGCCTGTCTTCTTTATGTCATTGTCGTGTGAGAGCAAACTCTACCCACAGTTAGACTCGTTGGAAGAATACTTGCAACACCATAATCCACGAACATAGTGTTATAGATTCACCTGGTGGTGGTCTCATTTTATTGGGTGTCAAGTTCTAAAAAATTGACCGGAAAAGGGTTAAACATACACCTTGTAAATTTGAGCACCTGGCTACAAACCGTTGAAACAATAGGCTACTAGCGAAAAAGTGCAGAAAGAAAGCATTTTTGTTTCATTATTATTAAATTGAAATACAACTTGACTTTCTTGGCATTACTCTTCACAGAAAAGTGTTGTAAATCAAAATATCACATTCGGGAGGTACATTATCAAACTGTTGTTTCAATGGAACACTATCACAATTTTCATTGTGACTATCAAAATTATATTTTTGGAATTTTTTGTGGAAGAGTGTCACAAGTCAAAAAGTGATTAGCAGAGTTTGCTCTTTAGAAATATTACTTTACGGAAACCTGTCACAACTTAAAAAATGCCTTTACAAAATTAACCTTCGCTACTATCTATTTAGAAAAGAATGACATAACTCGAAATATGACTTTCTTAGAAGTAGAGAATATCAAATTGTACTCACCTCTTTTCGGGGAATAACGTCCTAAATCTAAAAGTGTCGGTTTACTATACTGATATGCTGCACAAGCACTGTTGTATGTTAAAAATGTCAGTTTACCGCAGAAGTACTACTCAACCAAACAAGATCATCTAACTTCCGTCACTATTCTCGGAGGACAATAGTCAAAGTTGACGAAATGGAAAACGGACACATACTGCTCTCTAGCGGCTAAAAATTACGTTACAAGCGTGAATTTTTTTTACTAGGTACAGTATTGCGCGCCTCGCAGTGACAATAACTCAAAAACGCAAAGTTTTGGGTTGTGTCCCGTTCTATGTCATGTGGTGTGTGTGGTTGCAGAGCCTTGAAAGTAATATATGGTATGATAAGATAAATTGTATATTGCTTATTTTCAATCACTAACATTAAAATTAAGGAAAAATAATTAAAAGTTATCATAGAAGAAATAACGTTAAGTGGGCGACCTCTCTGATTTCCAAAGACTACAAACTATTGACAGTGAATAATGCTGTGTGAAAGTGGCATGTGTGTCTTGTGCCTTGGGAGTGACAGTATTTTATGTGATGTTGAGCTACTCCATGCAAAACTACATCGGTAAAGGGGGAAAAGGGTTGAAAGAAAATCCTTACCGAAATGTTCAGCTGAACATTAAGTCGAATTGTCACTCACGACCGTCAGGCAGGCGTTCAAGTGACAGGGAGATTCAAGGAGGAGGCTGAGTCGACGAACACAGTTCACACCAAGTTACATGACATGGAAAAACAACGTTCTATTGCACGGCTGATAGGGAAACAACAATATTCTAACACAACGCCAAAGACGCTCTGAAAATGCATTATGAGCCGCTGATAACTGGAAAATTGTGAAATAGCAGATACGCCATAGTTCGCCTTATTTTGAACCACGAGAGAAGGCATTCAATGAAGCTATTATCCGCTAAATACTAAAACATGACTGCGGCTCTGTTATGTTGTGGGCCGTATTATCCTGAAAAAACGCTACACTGACCGTGATTATATGATCATTTTAGGACGGTGTTATTTTATAGTTCATATGTAGTTTCTGGGAATGTCGTCATAATTAAGGATATAAATATGCCCATTCAAATAGTTTGAGTGGCTGCTCTGAAGAACATCGGAATCTTCCCTGTCCGCTTAATACCAGGATCTTTCATAGTTTTCAGCAAACTAGGAAAAAATAGAGTGGCAGTTTCCCGTTGCCTTACACCCCGCAGACTTCCAGCCATTAAAGTCACTCTGGCCCCGCCTGGAACTAATGCCCAAGTTGCCAATCATTATGATTTCCCCCAACTTGGCTACTGGAGAACTGATACTTTCTCCCAGAACACTCTCCGCTGGCTACTCCATTTAGACCGATTCGGCAAGGGTGACAATTCTGGTAATGAACTTCAGTTGGCATAGTTCTAAATTCCACTGTAACACTCACTCGACACATAAGTGTCTTCGTAAATGTGGTGTTTATCGGGAAGTGTAAAATATACAGTAAATTATATATATTTTAAAAGAACTGAAGAACTTCGAAACTCCAGAAGAAAGCAATTACCTATCCTTGCTCCAACCTCCAAATTTGAATCATCTATTTGCAAATTACATTTATGTTTATATTGAATATGTTTATGGTGTCTTGATTAATATCATAAAAGATGGCGAGATGCGACAATTGTAAACTTAAGTAATGTTGCAAAGAATTTGTAAAACTAGAAACTTTGAAAAAAAACGCTTGTTTTCTAATTTTTAAAACTAAAGACAACACTAAATTTGGGAAAAACGAAAATTGTAAATTTTATTTATTTGTTATCGCACAACTAATTGACTAGCATATTTTAGAAAATATCCTGTTCCTCTTGCATGCAGTTGTGCATCTAACTTTCTTTGTGCATCTACCTCACACGTAACAGAATTGTTAACATATTCTATCAGGGAATCTTCGGTACGTATTGCACTCCGATTTTCATGAAATTTTGTAAATAAATAGTAGATCTACAATGACTTAATACGAGTCGTTTATATTTTCTGGAAAAGAGGTTTCAGGGGCAAAAGTATAAACTAAAATTGTCTCAAACCATTACTGAAATCTGTAGAAAAAACATGAAATTTCATACACAAATTGTATACATATAATGAGCGAACCAGTAAGGTTTCTTTTCTATGGAAAACGATTTAACTCTTTAAAGGGTGGTGATTACTTACGCTAAACAACTTTTCTATTGAACGTCTTACTTCCACATATTTTGCATTTAAATAGATGTTGGTAATTTTTATTGTGTTTCGGGTGGCCATAATAATTGTACTTTCTTGCAGTTATAGTATTACAAAAGTGCTTGGTTCCTTGATCAGTTGTCTCTCCTGATAGTTTCATTCTTACCTTACATTCTTGTAATCTAATTGTTTTATGTTTTTGACTCTATCTCAAAGTCGGTGGGTAGTACAGGTATCCACCGCACTTTTGAGCAGTGACTGTTGTAGAGAAAAACTTAGCGTGCAAGATTCTCACAGTGAAAGAAATAGAAGACATCGTTTTAGCGGACATACCCTCTGATCCTGAATGTGATGTAGGTGACTGTGTAAGTGGTTCTGATCAGAATCTCAATTATGATCCTAACGAGGATGGATTTATTAACGACAATGATACTGGTTCGAACACCGAAAGTAGGCCTATTCCTAGTTTTGATAAAATTTCTTTTCTGTGCCCGTGTCATCAGCCCACAACCAAATACCACAGACACCTCACTGGAGTAAAAGCGAATCTGTTGAATCAATTACAGGTTTCCTAGGAACGGGTGGAGTATCGGAGCACTTCAAAGACATGGATAATTTGACTCCATATTTACTATTCCGTATGCTGTTCACAAACGAGTTGATAAGTCATATTGTGCCCCATACTAATCTTTATGCAACTCAGAAAGGAAAACCCTTTACACCAATGGATCAGGAAGAAATAAGAGTTTTCCTAGGAATAAACCTACACACGGGAATCAAGCAGTTGCCAAGCTATAGAGATTACCGGTCATCTTCTCCTGATTTGCATGATTCATATATTGCCCATGTGATGCCGGTGAAAATGTTCAGTTCTTTTGTTGAGTCATATCCATTTGAATGATAATACTCTTATGCCAAGAAGGCAGCAGCCATACTTTAATAAGTTATATAAAATAAGTCCTTTACTTCACATATTAGAAAAATCTTTCCAAAAGTACTATTTTCTTCATCAAAATGTAGCTGTTGACGAGTCAATGGTAAAATTCAAAGGCAGGAGTTCACTAAAACAATATATGAAGGACAAGACAATAAAGAGAGGCTATAAAATATGGAATTTGTCTGATCAATCCTCTTACAACCTAAGGTTTCAAATCTACTGTGAAAAATCTGAAGTCAAAGTGGAAACGGGTCATGGAGCAAGAGTTGTTTTAGACTTGACTAGTTTATATATATATTGCAAGAACCATACTTTCTGTTGTCATAGGAACACAAAACTTAACTATCATTATATACATATCTATCTATCTCAACATATATTTTACATTTTCTTCTACTTCTTTACAACAGATTGTGCACTTTTAAGCACCGTTCCCAAAATAGCTACAATTAAAAATGGAAGTAATTCACAGGTATAAGATGTATAATATCGTTGTATATATGACTCCCGACTAGGACTTCTTTAATTGGTTACAATTGAAGAAAGAATCCTGGACCGTTACGTATTTCACATACAGGGTTACTTTACTTTCTGAATAGCCCTCGCATATAAATTGTAAAACATATATTAATTTCATTTTGTCTCAATAATATTTTTACATTCATTTAATAATTAATTCCATTTTAATTCTATAAAATTATCGACAAAGAGGACTTATTCGAAATATGACCCCTTTCCTAATTACTTAGGTCCTAAGATAGATTCTTTTAATTCAATGCCATTTATACCCATTAACAATAAAATTGGTATAAGCTGAAATAAAACATAACGTATTCCATTTATTCAAGCATAGTTAGCATAACTTTGATAGATAATTTAATTCAGAAGAAGTACGAATTACAAAGAAATTATAACAATATTCAAAGTGAAACAAAACAATAACTAATTGAAAATATTTTATCGGACGGCATACTTTAGCTCTAAATACATTACCAAAAGATTCAATTAGGTTGCATTGAACTGCACAGTCTTGAATACAGTCTTGTATATTATGAATTCCTCCAGTTCTTTGGTTTCTATTTTGAGAATTTCTACCACCTATGAAATTACTACGAAATCCAGTTCGAGAAAATTAAATATACTGTTTGCCTGATTTCTAAATGTTGTACGATTATTATTTCTGTTTCTTCTGAAATTGGGTTCGGTTCTATTACCGGTGTAATTACCTGTTTCATTTCAGACTCGAAAATAAGCCCACGTGTGTCGCTCGATGAGCCAACCAGTTTTCCAATCCTGTCACAAGGAGACTTACGGAAGTGTCACTCACCGATGTAAATGAAACTTTGCACACTTGTAGAACATCGAAAATTAATCGAGCCGTATTTTTTTGTTTCGACAATGCTGAAGATTTTAGGGTGGAAACCACCCGTGGAACGTTAGGGGCGGTCTCTAAGCATAGACCGAAAACAACCATTTAATTTAGAAGAAATCATACTGCCAGGGGACTTTTGGACAGTTGATTCAGAATATGATGTCAAAATTACAAAATTCAAAATGGCGGATCCAATATAGTGATTCCAGTTACAAAATGACTTCTGGTTTGAAATTCTCTGCCCTTAGCCAAGAACAATTGTAGTTGACAGAGATTACTGCGAGGAGGTTGTCGGCCAATTTGAAACCCCTTTCTGTACTCATTTTAATGGCATGCTTGATTAAAGTGAGGCTCTGCACCACTCACTATAGCGTTTATAGTGACACAAACAGTAGAAAGTGTGACACTTTCAATAAATCTGACTCACAGTTATACCATACGCGTTTTAATTTCTGAAAATCGTGTTCTGTTATCACTCTTGTTAATTATTTTGCAGGAAAATAATGGAACATTTGCCCTCATAGTTCAAACCAACCTGTTTTAATCTGAAAATGTACTTGTAAAAGTATCAAATTCGGAAAAATTAACATCAGGTCTTGTGAGATCATGCTTTCGAGAGGTTTTTCTCCCAGTGTCTAATGCAATGTCCACTTTGTTATTAGATTCGTGGAGTGGTCACAATTAATCAACTTTTCAATCTCTTTTACGAACAAAATAATATATCCAAATCTTAATCATTCGGCACTAACAAATGGTAGGATTCAATCTCTTGATGTGTTCGTTTTTAGGCCGTGGAAGAATTTTACTGATATTGTCCTCTACAACTATAACATAAATCTTCATCTCCATAATAATATAACTTACATCCAAATCACTGATTCATAATCAGTTTTCTTCCTCCAGAGTTGCAAATCTTATTAGATATGCGTGATACAAAGACAGTTATTTTGAACAAGATTGTGCTACCTTTTGCGATTTGTCATAGTTGTTTCTGTAATAAGGTGAGCTTGATGTGAACAATGTTTATGCATCATACACGTTTCTTCGTTCTTTTCTTTTTTTAACGGCATATTATTACTGTGAAGCGTTTTCTCAATAAATTCATAATTATAACAACTGATGATCTGTAAATTTGTGACATAGTGAGAGGTGAAGCGAGACATTAAACATAAACACCCCGAATAGGGAGAGGTGCAGAGACTCAATTTAATCAAGCATTTCGTTAAAAATAAAGGGGTTCCAAATCGGTCTGCAACCTTCTTGTAGTAACCCCTATAATTGTTCTTGGGTACGGGCAGAGAATTTCAAACCAGAGGACGTTTTGTAATTGTAATCACTATACTGGATCCGCTATTTCGAATTTTCTAATTTTGACGTCAGTTTCTGAATCAGCTGTACAAAACCCTTCCTGGCAGTATGTTTTCTTCTAAATTAGATGGTTGTTTTCAGTCTATGCTTAGAGACCACCCTTAAATCTTCACCACTGCCTAAATAAAAAATTACGTGTCGATTATTTTTCGATGTTCTACAAGTGTGTAAAGTTTCATTCAAATCAGTGAGTGGCACTTCCGTAAACCTCCTTGTCAGTCCTCCTCCATCGTTGTTTTGTTCCAGGAAGAGTCCGGCCTTAGGTCTCCTCAAACACTAAATATGGAAACCTGAAGACAGTCGTAACACCTACGACGAATATGACGAAAGTGGACGTAATCACAAGTGTTGTCAACGAAGGTTATGAACCTCAATTTCCACGTGTATCCCCAGGTTCTTACTTGCCGATATCGAATAGCAAGAAATTTCAATGTAGCAGAAAAGCAAACTAGAAAAAGTTGATTGTCGGGAAGAAACATGAAAGACAAAAATCTGAGAATGTTTATATTCGTCAAAACAAACCAAATAAGTTTAATGTCTTTCATCTGCAATGAATAACACTTTTTACGGGCTGAAACACGAGGAGGCAAATACAAGTAGCACAGGACAATAGCAGGAAAAATGAAGATTTTAAAGACTGAAATCTGCATAAAGAATTCCTCATCTAATTGTGCAGGCAAGGAAATAAAAGTGTCAAAAGACGCTCTCAGAAGTTTAGGCAAAATCCACAATGGGTCTAAAAGTAATAAAATAGTAAAAGATGAGTTTATGGGTTCATGTCGACCGGAATCAAGATAGGTAGATAGATGGATATAGATATAGATATATATGCCCGGATACAGGATTTTATGACGGGGTGAACCAATATATTTGAACTACATTTGACATTTTTACTACCTTTAGGCATCTGTGGTGTAGTGAATTGAATAGAAATATAACGTAATTGTGTAGTAAATAGAATAGACTGTGATAGTGTAAAATGGGAACCCCTTAGATTTCCAGAGATCAAATATCAATTTTTATCCGTAAGCTACAATATCATCTTAAGTTAAAAATAATTTCCAATGTATATATATATCTATATATATATATATCTGTCTATATATATATATATATATATATATATATATATATATATATATAGATGTGTGTGTGTGTGTGTGTGTTTTGTGTAGGTCCAGATAGAAAGGATGTCAACAACGTAACAAATTATGTAATACTGAATGAACAAGAAAACTATTTGGTAGTCAGTTCTATCATCGAACATATCATTTTACATTCCTCCATAATTGTTTTGCCAATTTTTAATATTCAAATAATGCTTTTAGAAACACTACGGATAATTTCCAAACTTTACTGTAATTATTCATTCATAATTCATTATACCCAATATCTTCACATTTTAAATTTAGTTCTGTGTAATTTAATTTACGTAAAATTATAATTTGTCTAATTCCAGATCGATACAGAGCCTGCGATTCGAAAGGAAAAGAGTGCTTGGACAGACACAAAGGTAATGCAACACTGTGTTTCTCTCTTCGTTGTCAAAACCTTACTCGTGCTGATCATTAGTTTTGCCTAGTAAACATTCGAGTGCGAAAATTTTGCTTCACTGTCTGTGACAGCATCAATTACCCATTTAATTCTAATTTTATTGTACTAATAGAATTAACTATAATGTACTATAGGAAAATACGTAATTATCAATTGTATTCTACTGTGATCCACAAGTAACTTGCAACAAATTTACATGTTCTATACGAATGGTTCCAGCAAATCCCCCTCTAACATGTTAGCCTGCTTGACAAGTCTCGATGTAAATCGATTTACACCTATAAAGTAAAATTACTAATATGAATGGTGTAAAATTACATTTTTATCAACAAAAATACCATATTATGTTATAAATTTACTGTAAATTTGTAAAAAAAAGTAATTTCGTTATGGAAATGTATATAAACTTACAAATGAAGTTTAAATGATTTGAGATATTCATACCACAAAACAACACCTGAAATCAAGATGTTTCTAAAATCATATAAATAGCTTCTAAAATTTTGAACATGTTGTTTGGACCATATTTTTGGAGGCACTTATATATTCATACGTTCAGGAAATATATCATCTAACACATTTCAACCAAGAAAAAGGACCTTCCAATTCAAATCTACGAAATTTGGTTCCCAAATTTGGAAATCGTGATCTAATAAATGGAAACATCCAATACACAGGTGTACCTCATAAAGCCTTACCTGAGACATTTAAACTACCAAATCCATTTGTACCTTATTTTGCCCATAAGGTTTGGGAAAAATACCTTTGGGCAATGCCAACATTTTTTAAAATAAACCTACGGAAATATACGAAAACAAATAAGACTTCGTCTAAAGCATTTAGAGCAATGGAAATTTTCTCCAAAGTTCATACATACAGGCTGTCTCATAATGGTGAGCCGCACTCTTCATTGCTCTTTTGAGGCAAAAATTTTCAAACCAGGATCGAACCTTCAAGCCAACCTTTGCAATCGGGAAACATTTTGCAGATATGTTTTTCTTCTTTTAAATATAATGTAATCGCCAAGTCGTGTCGCTGTTCGGGCTGTCATGTATTTGTAATCGCCAAGTCGTGTCGCAGTTCGGGCATTCATTTATTTGTAATCGCCTGGTTGCTGTTCGTGCTTCCGTCCTCCGTTGCCCTACCAATGAGCGTTTTCCGTAGACCTTGACTTACCTGGGTAAGAGGTTGAAGGACATCTCCAAAAGGAAAACAGAATTATTCCCAAATTGCTCGTCGGTCTGAATGATGAGATAAGCATTAGGTACCGAGAGGTTCGGATGTCTCGTCTCGAAAACTTCACTGACGATCACGCGGTCATCCAGACCATAACGCACACAGTCACTCACACATACAATGAAAACACACTGGGTTAAATGAGGTTATACTTATTTATTAGAATACCATTAAAAAGAAAAATAAACAAGAGAGACGATCACAACACTTAGCACTGCACGGGTATAATTATTTCCATTAATAAAATCAACTTTACTTTCTCACTGCATTATAGCCCGTGGTCACTTTATATATTAGAATTGAAGATTATGGTAATAATTTCACTACCTGTGCTTTTCTCACTCCATTAATACACTTGGGGAATTAGCAAAGGGGAAAGATCCCGCCGGGATAATCCCACGAAGCGATATAATTGCTCTCCAAACAATCCTGAAGAGTCGTCACGAGTCTTCAGTAAAATTACGTAGTATCCAAAGTGGAATGATAATGTTCGAGGGCGCATTATAACTGGTACGCACAAGGTGTGTAAACCTGTGGTTTACTGATTGCGGCTAGCCGTAAGAAAACGTCCTTCACCGGCTAATAGCTTGCGCCCCTTGGATGAAGTCTTATTACCTTATATGTTTATATGAGTATGCAAAGGGGTCCATTTCTTTTCATAAGACATGGATATATTGGAGACATACATTAGCCCATCCCGTAAAATTTTTGTAATTGGATATTTAAATATTTGATATAGTAATATATGACTATAATAAATATCACTATAATTTTCGGTGCTCCATCTCGTTCCTATCTATGGGTACAAATTCCAAAATATAAAAATAAACAATACGTTGTACCACATGGAAGGTGTGCGATTGACATAATGTATATCTTTATGAAGTCGTATTATCTTATATCGGTGTGCAGGGCCCATTCCCTTTCATAGTGCATAGGCACATTGATGATACTTTGGAAGGGGTTTAGCCGTTTTCGTCCTTTTTGTAAATCCTTTTTGTAATTTTTGGTGGTTATTTTTGTTTGTCAAATATTAGTACAGTCACGTGGTTGATGATGATCTTTGTGAGTTTTCCGTTGGATAAGTAAGGAGGTCCATTGTCTTTGATAAGATCAGGGTGCATTGTGTAAATTGCAAATTTTGGGAGGATTATCTAGGACAGCCTCTGGTCATAAAGCAATAATTGCTCAATATTGTCTAGGACATTTGCTGTAAGTCAGGTTAAAATTTTGAACAATGTTTATTACATTTAAACAAAAATTTTGTTTACAGCGAATTACCAAATTTTCAAAATAAAAATTTTAAACAAAATTTCTGAAACTAAATTTTCAAACTTAAAAGTTTCAAAACAAAACATTCGAAACAAAAATTTTTAACAAAATTTTCAAACAAAAAATTTCAAAACAATTATTTGAAACTAAATAATCAAATATTTTTTTTAAAAAAATAAAATTCTCAAAATAACAATTTGAAACAAATTTCTAAACAAAAAGACGGTCAAACAAAATTTTGAACCAGTGTTCTGAAATCAAAAATTTTCAAACCAAAAAAATCATAATATTTAAAGTGAAATATTTCAAATTAAGATCTTCAAACATAAGAAAATTCAAACTAAAATTTTTAAGCAAAATTGTCAAACTAAAGTCTGCAACTAAATATTTTCAAATCAAAATTTTGAAACTAAAAGTTTAAAACAAAACTTCTTCAAATTTTGAAATTACAAACAAGACTTTCCAAACAGAAAATTTTCACTACAAATTTTAAAAACAAAGGACTGGAAACAAAATTTTGAAATCAAAGTTTTAAAACGAAAGATACAAATTTTCAAACCAAAAAAAATTAACTAAAATTTTCAAAAGGCAAAATTAAAAGCAAAATTTTCAACGAAAAATTTTAACTAAAATTTTTGAAGAAGAAACATTTAAAACAAAATTCTTCAAATGAATTTTTTAACCGAAATTTTTCCCAACAAAATTTAAGGTAAATCAATGATAAATTTTTACTGTTAACCGTCCAAGTTTTCACCATTTTCAACTATTCGATTAACAAAGGAACGGTTTTCTGTTTGTTCGACATCGTTTATCAGTGAGTGCAAAGAAATGAAACGAAATGTTGAAGCTACAGGTTCTGAATCTGAAGTATTTTTTTTAAAAAAATAGAAAAAATCTCAAATGAAAAACCATTTCATTAATAGTCAATTATCACTTTAAATAAGGACCAAGTTTGAAACATGGTGTTAGTGTTATCATGGATACACAGTGGAAACATCCATGAACATGTATTCTCGCAAGACTTAGTAGATATGGCAAAATGTATTTTGGGAAACGATTATTGTATCATGTCTCAAGTATGATTCGTATGAAATTTCGTATAATGTATTATGCAGAATGGCAAAACGTATATCCGACGATACCGGATCCTTTAGAATTTAATGAAAGATTTTCACCCTTAAAATGGACCATATTTGATTATTGTTGAAGATTATATGGGAGGAGTGAATGGTGATATTGTTGATTTGTTCACGAAAGGATCACATCATCGAAATATTAGTGTGAAGCACAAAATGTATTTAATCGAAGTAAAGAAATAGAAATATGAGTTTAAATTGTTCGTACTTGGTGTTGTTTAAAAATCTACGTGATAAGTCACAAATCAAGCATATCATTTGTAAAATCTTGCCTGATCATCCACTGTTTCTACAAGAAACTTATGTGGACGCAACAAAAAATCCACATGGTTATTTAATGTTGGATCTTAAAACAAGATACACCAGATGAAATCCGTTTTCATACAAATATTTACCCCGACGATTTACATCATTACGTTTACATATGTTTAAATTGTTGAGCGTGTTAAAAGGACGACAGCCTATCAGTATGTCTCCTACAATGTAATACGCTGATCTTCTACTACCTACAAAGTTTGGATTAAGAATTGTAGTGAAGCTCTAAAATGGAAGCATCAAAACAAAAAGAACTATTAGGCTTCTTATACACAGGATCTTTATTCTTATCCTACAAAGAATTTGTGAGAAGAAGTCATCAATTTTAATTTAGTATACAGCCTGATATTTATGTTAAGATTTCGTCTGGTGTTATTACGTCAGCACATTTCGTGTCATCATTACATTAGCAATTGCTCTTTGATTATTGATGAAAAATTCGAGTAAGCAAATTCCATTTCAATTACGTGCCACAACGTAAGCAATAACCATATGGGTTAAGCAATGATTTTTGATGGAATAATTCGAGGAAGAGCATTCTAGTTGGAAAGATGTGTATTTTAAATATAAAGAATTTCTGTTGGCAAGCTATTATCCCGTAAATGTATTTAAAATAAAACATGTGATGATTGGTATCAGTGCTATGTCTTTAGATCCAATAATTGTGCAGAGTGGAATAATTTGGTGTGCAACTAAACTTTTTAATATTCATCCAAAAGAAGAAGATGGTACGTGGAAACTGTGATACATATACTTTCAAATATATCCAAGGACTTATTATTCAATGAACCGTAATTATATTATGCTCTAGTTCCTTAATGAGTGAATCGTAACGTACACTCTTCAAATATATTTTTGGAAGTTTGTTGAAACGAGATTGGCCATCCAAATTTACGAGATGGCCTCGTCTAACTTCCACAGATCTATCATTCAACCTTTTGTAACCAGAAATAGAGTTCAAAACTAATGATTGAAACTTTACCTACAAATGAGAAAATATTATTTTGGGTATGTTTTAGCCCTCTAAGGAGGCACAATGGACCACCTAAATTTACAGAATTTTACAGTGTTAAGCTTTAACATTTCCCATTTATTGACAGTTTTCAAAATTAAAGAGTGAGTCAATACATCCTTGCCGGTTTTTCATGGTATACTTGATGATACCACTAGCCTATGTTAGTGAAGATATCCAGATATTCATGCATAACACAATTTAGTCCACTCAAGCCTCAATATAAATGGGAAGTCAATACTAAAATCTATCCAATATAAATTTTCTATATTCTTTTATAAACACGATGGTACAAAATTGATAACCAAAAACGGTCTAAGATACATACATTGTTATTGTACAATTATAGCAAACTTGTTTCAGCAATTTTCAAACTTATATGCATGCTTATGACTCCTGCCTAAAATTAAAGGAGAATGGATCAAAGTATTAATACAAAAATAATTTTCCCGGACCATCATTTCTGCGGGATGGCCCAGCCTTCAGAGACTATGGGTCGTGAATCAGAGTACGAGGGGCACAAGTTTCTTGAAGTCAATCGCATAGTACTGAATGTTCTTATGTGGGTGTTTTTAAATAATTTGATTAGAATAGAAATCCTGTAAAGAATATTGAGATGGTAGGAAACACGTAGATCACCTGGGGAGAGTAGGAGGTAGTAAGATAAAACAATAATCGAAAACAACCATTATTATTGCCAAATTCATACTTTTCGGAGTCACTGAGATAAATACTAACATTCTGTATGGCTTCTATGTATAAGTTGAGCCCCAATTGATGCTCGTTGGAAGAATGGTTTCGTGTAAAAATAATGAAAAGAAATATATTTATTACGAATTTATAGTTCTCGTTGTCTTTAAGTTTCTGGTATTTGTCATACAGAGGTTACTTCTCAATATTCTCATTACAGAATTTTCGTTTACATTCTTGAAATAGATTGTATTCATACGGATATACAAAGTGCATAAACAGAGTATCCATAGTCGGATCCTTTTTCCAGACACACAACTTTTCCCGGTCCCCTTAACGTTACGACAAGAAACAGAAATGCTCTCGTTGTCTTTAGTTCTCGTTGTCTTTAAGTTCATTGGTGACAGTTCAGATGCCCGTTTGTTAGCACTCATAACATGCTGGGAATGTGGGCCTGTGTAAAAATAATAATAAGTGAATTATATTAGTATCGAAGTCATAGTTTCCGGGTTACCTGAGGTGACTTCCGATGCTACACCACCCCACGTTTATACCCAATTAACACTCCTAAGGATGAGAAAGAGGTGATATTCTAAAAAATAATAAAATTTAATTTTATGTTGGTCTAATTCATAACCATTTATTTAGCTGAGATGAATAGTCACACTCTCGATAATACTAAATTTCAAATTCAGCTCCCATCGGCATGGAGCGGCGAAAAGGGGTGAATAACAAAATGTATCAAGCGAGCAAGTTCAGTTACGCATCCATAGTTACCGGTTTCTTCAGTTGTTAGCTGTCAATCCCGATTAAATTTAAGTCCATCTTTATGAAAAATGGGCTTAATTAGGACAGTTGAATTAGGAATTTCCGAGGCCACTCTAAAAACATTCTTCGCGTTTATTATTTTCCGTTCTTTATATTTTAAAGATTTAACACGGAAATATACTTATATCAAAATACATGTGTATAAATGTTTGCTACAGCGTAACTCTGGAATGCCTAGAGCAATGTCAACCCTCTTGGTAGAGATATGACTTACAATCGAGAAAAAAATACTGTGGGAGTTGGAAGGGCCGACATGTGAAGATAGCACATTAAAAAACGATAATAGTTTCCAAACTATATAGCTTTAGGGGTCATTGAAATGAATACTAAAGCTTCAAATGCTGTTTATATACCTAGTTTTCGGTGTTACCAAACGGTTGACTCTTTTGAAATGACTTCTAGAACATAGTTAGTACCACCTTAAGCTCGTCTTTTAAAACATATGTATTTTATTAAAAGGTGTATTGGTAGGGTGTTTCGGATTGTGCGTATACTATTTGAATGCTGTAAAATAATTGGCATTTTTATCATTCAACTAACTTTGAGATTCGAATATAAGCGTCTAACTACCGCAATGGCCTATAGAACCGGAGGTTCAATGTAGCATTCAGAGTAGCTTTCCCTGATTTCTGTAATTAGTGAACTGTATTCAATGTCTAATTTATGTTCCTATTTCTGTTACACTAAAAAAAACGTATGTGGCGTAAATCCTGTAATGTTTGGACTTAACCTACAGCAAACGTATAGTAAAGTATATTTTATACGTATTTCCCGTATAAGTGGCCAGAATAAACGTATTTTCCGTACAAACGGAAGAACTGTATATAGGTGGTAATGGTCTCTCATATAGGTAGACGTATGTAACAAATATCTGGCGTATGTAATATACGAAAGATTGTTAGATATCAAACACCCTGCAATGGCATGATGAAACATCTAAGACCAGTGCGTATGTAGCATATAAAAAACATATGCTCCACTATATACCGCTCTCCGGATACTGGATTTTTCTCAGAGTAGATCCATCTTAATATTATCGTCGTATTTGCGCTTAGGTGTTACTGATGGTCGTGTTCTTATTCGGTTCCCAGTTAAAACTGTGAAAGCCCTCCTACTTTCACCTATTCTGGACACACGAACTTTGCATCTCACCCTCCTAGACTTTACGACTTTAACAATGTTTGGTAAGCGGTATAAATTATTCACATTCTCTTTGAAATTTCTGCTAATCCCTATTCCCATTCCCCATGAAATTTCTGCCATTCCAATACTTATCTAAGGATCTTGTTCTCAAAAACATTCAATTTGCGCTCTCCCCTCAGGGTATGATTATCGTATTATACATATTTTAAGCTTCAAATTTCTCAACATAATTCGCTACGGTAAAAGATTTTCACCGAATAATAACATGAATTTCATGCCTTCAGTCGATATTTTTTCGTGGATATGGTTTTGGTCTGTTAACAGCAATCCTAGATATTTGAAAGTATCCACTTTGTAGAAAGTATTATTTGAATTCTAACGGACCCACAGTTTGCAGTATCTCGTTTCTGACGGACTTACATATATTTAGTTTTCTTCTCCTTTTACTTCTAACTCCATTTCTCTGCTTGAGTTTAGTACTACCTCTGCATTTCCCTATTATTGTTCCAACATTTCCTATTACATTTAGATCATCAGCATGGTCATAACCTGGTGAACCATTCAACTCTAGGCCCTGGTTGTTGTCTTTGATTTTACTTATACCGTCCTCCATAACAAGTTTAATAATAATGGCGACAAAGTATCTCCTTGTTTCAGGTCATTCTCAACTCGAAAGGTCGTGGAAAAGAATTTTCCTACTCACACTTTACTTTGGGATTCATTAAGAAGTATCTGTAAGAATGCTGTACAATGTTTCTCTTCTAACCGAGTCTTAAGCCCTTCTAAAATCAATAAATAGTAATGTACCGGGTAGTGGTATTCACATTTTAAACGAGGATTTGTCGAATGGTAAATATCTTGTCGATAGTTCATCGTTTTCGCCTTAATCCGAACTTATAATCCCCAATAATTTCATCTGCGTTTGGAGTCTACCTTGCTAATAGAGCGTTTGAAAGAATTTTATAGGATATTGACAGAAGAGAGATACCTAGACAATTATTACAATCAGTTTTGTCACCTTTCTTACGAATTGGAACAATAATTAATTATTTCCACACTAGTGGTAATTCCATCTTGTTCCAGATAAGATGAATGAATGTGTTTTATATATTCCGCAATTTTCACGTTCCAGCTAAAGCTAACTTAGTCGGAATTTAGTCTCTGAACAGACATTTGTGTTTTTTTTTTTAATTTCTTTATAGTTATTTCTGGAATATACGTTCTGGTATGTGCATTTTCCTTTCTCCATGAACATTAGTTTTTGGCTGTGTGATATGTAGGGGCAGGAGTTTTCGTAATTTGAAATGAAATATTTCGCATTTAAAATTTAAAATTTCGTATTTTGTCACATTTTGAGATATAAAATTTCTTATTTGATCGCTAATTAAATAATTTTACAAGCTCTAATAGAAACTCTAATATAAATTATACAAATTCGAATGTAGGCCCAATATAAGTAATAAACAGTAATACTACTTAGGACAATGAAGTTATTCATCATGCAGTTACTAACAACAAATTACTTCTTTCTTCTTTTACAAGTCCAAAACTTAAAATACACTAGCACAGTATCTTCACGATTGCCATCACAAAACACTATACATTGTATTAGGTATACAACAAACACACATACGGTACACATGAAAAAAGGGAAAAACATACATACAATACATTAGCGCAGTATCTACTTATATATCTGATTTCTGCTGTTTTATCACGACGCTGAACTTTCCACACAGGCCCGAATCCACGGGGGATCTATGAGGGCCGTCCTTCCTTAATGTTTACTTGCCTGCCTAAAATTCTCACGGTAGGCTTGCAAATGAATTATAATATGGTTGGAATCGGGCCCGAACTTTTACCGGGCACTCCCTACGGTTTAGGGCTGGCTACGAGCCTGGTTCCACATCCCACAACTACCAGCTATGAACTTGAAACGGAAGTTAAAAGTAATCAACGTTGACAATTGTAAAAAGAAAGCGTTGCTTGGAAAATTATACTTTTTACTTCTGTATTTTAACAACTGAAATTGACGTTTTAAAAATTCGCAATTTCTTGCGTTTTGCGGCATATTTCGCTCAAAATGTCAGTTATCACATTTTGTCACGACTTCAAAATACCAATTTCCATACTCAATCTGACATAGTTCGTTGAAAAACCAACTCCCGGCATTGTCGGAAAACTTTCGCGATTCACAACTTGCGAATAACTCCTGCCCCTAGTGATAAGCAAACAGTGAAAAAAATATTTATTTCTATTCAAGATGTTATCTCGGTCAGTACGAATTGTTCAGTCGGCTTTCTTTAATATAATAAGCCCGAGGCTAATGACCTTTCTTAAATTCGTTTTTACCCTTAAACCTGCACCGAATGCTTTTCCTTTTCCTTTTATCCTCATGTTAATTAATTTAAAGTTTTAAAAATCCCGTTGCTTTGTTCTAAACGTTTTCCGCCTGGTGTCAACGAAATTTGTGTAATTATATTGTTCGGATTGTTTAGCCATCGCAGGTTTGCCTGTTTTCCTTATATGCTGGTTTATTTCATTCCTGGTCGAAACATGGATTGTTCCTTTGTATTTCCGAGTATCTCAATTTTTCTTTTGCTGACAGTTTAATGCTATATCTAATTTTAGCCCAAGTGTCCTCAACACTCGTACACTCAAAACCTTCTCAAACCAAGAAGGTTTTTGGACTTCACTATTCCATTTCCTTTCCATCTCACTTCCTGAACTGTTGCTCGGTCCATTCTGTATTTCCCTCACTCGCTGTTACGTTCTTTATAAAGACATTATATTGAATTTTACAAATATCCATTTTATTTGTTGAGATCGGGCCAAGTTATCAATTGGGGTTCCTGGTGGATGAAGTTGTTGGCCTCACGCCAAACCCCCAAACTGGAGAACCACCCCTTGTCGTCTGTCCGTGACTGCTTATTCAATATATTCAAAACTAGCTCATCTATCTAAAGGCCTTCTCGATCCGCAACCTGAGTACGTGCCCTGCCGTCCTGACAGGAGCCAACATTACATGGATCTCAAGGTTCAGGAATTTAACACACTCAAGGCGATGCTCGTTCATAGCACGAGCGTGCTATTTTGTCCAAGCAGACCATGCACATGCATAGTATGAGCAGGCTAATTTTTTATATAGCGTTGCTTATTGTGCGCCAGACAATTTAAAATTATTTTACAGCATCGATGTGGATACCTCTGCATGCTGCTACATTTTTGTGGTCAAAAATGAACACCGTTGTAGGCAGAAAGCGAGAACAATAAGTAGCTTTATTTGAGCGCGTAGCATGTTACAGAGGTTATATATATATATATATATATATATATATATATATATATATATATATATATATATATATATATATATATATATATATATATATGCTCGCATCAGGTTTAAGGAGACAAGTGTAGGAAAAATAGTGCAAAATAGCATAACGTACATGCGTCCTGAATGCAGTGTGGGCTTTGCATGCCAGAATATTTCATACCAAGGATAAATACCCTTAAGAACTCAAAGACAGACTTTCTTCCTATGTTGAAAATAATGTCAAACATAAACCATTGTAGCTTGGCTAAAGATACATGTATTGTTGTAATGTTTGAATGTAGATGTAGAGGAGGCAATGGCCTTTAATTTTATGTAATAAAAAGACCCACTGAGCAGTAGAACAGTTTGTAATTCTTTAATCAAAAACATAAGAAAGGACGGTTTTCTGGGTAATTTTTCAAATAATAACCCGGTTTTATAAGTGTTAATTATTTACCAGAAACCTATTCTTCCCGTGGTAAGAACTAATATTTCAGATAATATCTGTATATATCTGTACATGAAAAAATAGTAAAAGTAAATAAATCCAAATAATAGTTTAGAAATACTTCTTCAGTCATCTCTTTTACTTTATATTTTGATTATTTTTCGAAACAAAGCTGTATTCACCTAATGTTCATATGTTATTTCTCTCTTGCTTTTACCTCTAGATTTGTCTCCCGAAGTTTCTGTCAACGATGCACAAACACACATACGCATATATATACATATACAAACAAGAGATATTCATGCATACAACACGCGACAATTAAACGACATTTAAGTAGTATAATAAAATTTCTCCAAATACAAAAAAAAACGTTTATTTAAATTGTACGAGACTTTATAATATGTTACCATCACATTATAAAGAGGTAAATTTTAATATCCAAAACACAATTCGTACTCTGTTACTTTCTAAAGCATATTATTCAGTTTAGGAATTTGCAAATGATAACAATGTATAAATATGATGTAAGAAATTTAACATCTGATGTTTGTTTATAATTTTGTGCTACAAATGCTGTAATAAGTTGTAAATAAGTTATAATTACAATTTGCATATATATATATATATATATATATATATATATATATATATATATATATATATATATATATATATATATAATGGTTCTTTCTCAATTTCAGACGATTTCAAAATTGTTGCAACAAATGAAGATGAAAAAGGACTATATTGTAATTGTAAACTACTGTGTAATCAAAAGACTTTAATGGAAATACACAGTACAATGTGAGTATTACGTTTGACGTTAACATAAATCTACGTTAAATTAGGAAAACAATATGAACGCCATTACCCTGCATTGTGTTGTTTCACCATTAAGTGTTTTACCGTAAACTAGGGCTACTTGGGAAACGGACATTTTTGGGTTTGTGTTATAATAATGAGAGAACTATGACAAATACGTCCTTCTCTTACACACCAATGAAAAGTAGGCACCTAAAAGAAACGATGTTTTAAATGAGCAATCCTTAACAAAATCGATAAAGATAATGAATCTATAAATGCATCTTTCTATTTGCAGTTCACACAAGACACTATCGAAATATTATAAAACTTAATTTTAAAAAAAACAATAAAAGTTCTGTTTCTCACAGTTTGAAACTTACGGCTATTAGCCACACATTTACAGGGTACAAAATTATCCTATGTTATCCTATGGCTCATCTGATCCATACAAGACTCCCACCAACAGTTCCGGTATTTCAATCGTCGGGCTTTTCCTTTCAATTTTCATTGACCAGGTAGGGCAAAACTAAAAGAAAAATTATGATCACAATTTCAGGCCGCGGTTTCAAATTGGTCAGTCCTTTCTGTTCTGTTTTGTTGTCAAGTGAAGAGGATGGTATTAGATATTCGAGAAGGGAACTGATATGGTTCGTATTATACGTTAAGCTGTAGATTTGCGTCTCACATCAGTTTCCTGGTGAAAGAAAATTTTAGTTCTGGGTATAGCGATTGACTATGATTCTAGTCCTCCGATAACTTGTGCATGTATAGGGGCGAACAAAATTGCTATACCAGTAATGGCGACTGCTTTAAAACCAAGTGCAGAGTATGAGAATTAATATGTCATATTTGTAGTTTGGTGTGGAGAAGAAACAAAATTGTGAACCAAAGGTATAAGGAGAACTCAAGTTATTAATATAAACCATGCCAAAGATTAGGACTTGTATCATCAAAAAAAGAAATACAAAAGAAGTTTCGAAACAAAGAAGAGGAACGTAGAAAGTTGTAAGTAGAGGCAAAGACACCTAACTTAAACACAAAAAGGAGAATGATTTACCGCACAACGATCAAGGCACTTGACCAATAATCTTTAGGTCTTCAGATCGAAACCACGGTGTAAATACATGCTTTTACTTTAGAAATTTTGGTGGCAATTAATCAGCAATGACACATGTTTTATTATCTTAAGATATTTAAATATTTGAATGTTGCAATTTTTGAATTATCAAATCTTCAGTAATAATAATAATAATAGTAATATTTATTATTATTATTATTATTATTATTATTATTATTATTATTATTATTATTATTATCTCGTAAAAGATGAAAACGTAAGAGCTCACCTTCACTCAGGTCATAACATTACAAGCAGAAACGTGACATTTGGCAAGAAAATAGCGGTTTTGTTTAGTGTTGTCCACGAGAAGAGGAATTTATCATTTCATTTGTAAAAACAAAACAAAATCGAGAAGAGAATTAATATTTTAAATTCGAAACGGGACAAGGCTAACTCAAATTATCGTATGGCTTTGGAGGTGAGAATCGATTTGAGACGAAAAGTATCGTAAAAATTTCCCGTCTTATCTCGATTCTTGAAATACTGTATGTCCATTTTATTCAGTGATATTCAGTTATTTTTATTACAGCTACTTTTCCTTAAAAAATACAGTAGAATACTTTCTACATAAAACTTTAGTGGAGTGCTTTCGTTTAGTATTTGGGTTGTTGCAGAGAGGTACGCAGAGGTGGGTCCTGTAGATCCGAATACCCGCTCCGAAACCTCGACTTTCCTGTAAGTTTTGCATTACTTTAAGGCAACTTTACAAATTTTAGTATTATTATTACTATTAAAGTTTCGTAAATTTATTGGTTCACCCTGTTCCAAACGTTAAGCGTTTTACTTATGGTTGTTTAACTTGTAGAGCCCACTCTGAAACAAACCCCACTCCTGCAAAATGAACTTTGTTGTTCGACAAATACCATGTGCATGGGTTTTCTAATGTTATCTTGTTCCCCCTCACTTTCTTCTTCCCAACATTTAATTCATTCTCATCATCACCGTCTGTTTTAGCCAAACTGGCATAACTATGGGAGCTAAACTTAAGAAATTAATTTCAAGTTTGCTTAGAGCTCTTGTCAGTTCAGTAACCTACTTTCTACTAGTAAGGGTTTGGCGGGGGTGGATAAGAATAATAAAATATCCCCAGATGCATATTGGAACAACAAGTGTGTGGTATGTAAGTATCCCAAACGTACATTAACCCCTCAAGTTTCAGACTTCAACTCTGATTGGTTCGTCAGAAAAGTTGCAAAATCGAAAAGTGGGGCTAATTTATTTGACAAGATTGTCTGACTGCATTAAGTTCAAACTTAGATGTATATGTACAGGTTTACAGAAGAGCTGCGTCTGAAAAATATAACAGCTCTGCCCCACCATTCCTTCTCCTCAAAACTATTGATTTAATATTTTGAGTTCTTCTTTATCTGTGCGAGCACAATTATGAAAAATAAGTTTTAGATGTCCCTTTAGCTGTAATTGTGCCGTGCAGTGGATAGGTCAATGTCAAGATTGGCCAGACACAATCATACCTACCTTTAAGAAAGAAAACAAACTCAAAGATTTTAAAATTGTCCACTCGCTCATCGCTTCCGTGGCGCAATGGACTGGTGCATTTGGCTGATAACCAGAAGATTACTAAATAGAATCTAGCCTCGGAGGTTATTGTTTTTTAATCAACAAGGTTGTGATGTTTAATAAATCAATATATATACGCAAATCAAGTATATGTATGTTTACCTAATGAAACAAGTGATTTATATCACTTTGGAAACAATTTTACTTTCACTGAAAAGGACGCATACACTGCATCAAGTTTTGAGTTTTCCATTAATCTGTCAATGTTGAGCAGCAACAATACCAGAAACGTCGCTCTGAGTACGTTACTGTTAGGAGTATGTATGTCGATTTTAGGATTTTTCGATTAACATTTCCGATTTTGTATATAAGATAAAAATATAATTATGGTTATATTGAGGTAAAGTTCACGTTTTGTTTTCAAGTAGACGTGTCATTCGTAAGTATGGTGTTTGTCCATCAAAAAGGTTGACTTAGTGGGAGCTGGAGATATGGGCACCGATATGTGTAAACCACTCCTTTATACTGTAATTAACGTGAAAATGAGAATTTGAATTCAGTTTAGTTGTATTGTGTGAAATACACACGATGTTGCCCATCAAAGCGTCCGCTAAAAAAAGCTGAGAATAGGGGTTTGTCACCTTAACTAATGCTAAAATTGTCTTACAAACGAGCGTTCGTGTAAGTAGTATAGATTTAGTATGGTGACCGTAAAAGAGATGCCGCGCCTTGATAAGAGATAGTTTATCAATTGTTTAATTAAGGATAAGGGGAGTATCGAAGGAGGTGATGAAATAGGGTCAGGTTTTTTTTTCCTGGAGATAGATGACGAAAGGAAAGGTTGAATGACCACTATGAAGGTCACAGTGGATGGTCCCTACCGCATGGTCCCTGGTTTGCAGGACCACAATGGATGACCCCTGTGCAGGACCACAGCGAATGACCCCTATGCAGGACCCATGGCCCCTACGCTTCATTAGAAGCTACCTGTTAAAAAGATGTGAGCATATTTTAATGTTTTGGATAGCAAGCCATACTCCTTGCTAAAAAGGTAGAAGCAGATAAAAGGAAATGGTTCCCAGGACTACAGTGAATGACCCCTGGAAATGACCCTAGGACCCATGGCCCCTACGCTTCATTAGAAGCTATCTGTTAAAAAAGATGTGAGCATATTTTAATGTTTCGTATGGCAAGCCATACTCCTTGCTAAAAAGGTAGGAGCAGATAAAAGGAAATGGTTCCCTTTCCTGAATGCATGACCCCTGGAAATGACTTCCAGGACCCATTGCCCCTATGCAGGACCTATACAAACAGTATGTGAGCATATATAATTGATTAGAAGCTACCTGTTAAAAAGATGTGAGCATATTTTAATGTTTTGTATGGCAAGCCATACTCCTTGTTAAAAAGGTGGGAGCAAATAAAAGGAAATGGTTCCCTTTCCTGAATGCATGACCCCTGGAAATGACTCCCAGGACCCATTGCCCCCTGTGCAGGACCCAATACGAACAGTATGTGAGCATATATAATTGATTAGAAGCTACCTGTTAAAAAGATGTGAGCATCCCTCGACTTGAACAACGTGAAAAGTTAAAAATAAGCCCCTCCCCCCCTCCTACAAGTATACTATGAAAAGGGTAATATTTATTAAAAATTATTTTTTTCTTACTTGTGAGCTGAAGAGTAAGTGGCATAGACATCCTTCCTTGAGAGCCGTTGAAATTGAAATGAACGAGCGAAAAGCCGTTTGGCTTGGCTTTAGTGACGTCAAGATTAACTTTGTACCGTATCAGAATGATAAAACTGATTGACCTATATGATTAAGCTAGACTTTACTTATTTACACGAAAGAGAGATTAATTGCAATCATCTACAAACATTTGTATGATTTGAACTTAATCAGAACTCTGAATAACAATCACGTGCAATGTTAAAAACCTTTATTATTGACAACCATGAGTGATATCTAACAGAGTTAATCACAGATGGATCACGAGTTTATGTGTACGAGTTTAATTGATATTGACGATAGAAAAAATAAACCGATAATCACGAGAACTGATGGGTTATTGAACGCTTGCTTGCAATCATTTACAAACATTTGTATGATTTGAACTTAATCAGAACTTTGAATAACAATCACGTGCAAGGTTAAAAACCTTTATTATCGACAACCATGAGTGATATTTAACAGAGTTAATCACAGATGGATCACGAGTTTATGTGTCCGAGTTTAAATGATATTGACGATAGAAAAAAATAAACCGATAATGACGAGAACTGATGGGTTATTGAACGCTTACCCTATTACAAACTGAACTTGTATTTGTAAATATATATAAACAATTTGGAAACGTTATTACTTAGAGATAACCAGAGAACGGCAAAAACATTTATTTTGTTATTACAATCTAATACGAGAAAACAAACTGCAACTTTAGAGATTAATGCCCCGAACTGTACAATTATTATTATTGTATGGATTCAATGTCCACAGTGAGAACATTGACCATGCCCCGCCTATATGCAATAAAGCATATGGACTTATGGGGAAAAAATGGTTCCGCCTATACTAAATAAAGTACTTATATATAAATCCCTTTGCTCCCTTTTTCTATATATTATAATTGTTGCTACTGAGAGTGTGTTTTATAGTAATTAATTGTGTGATTTTACGTGTGTGTGTTTGCGATGTCTAAAAAGTTTGGACGAGCTGCGAAAATTGTAAGTTATTTATGTAGTTGATGTATATATCCACACATATTCACTGACGCGCCTTTTGTACATTAATATTTAAACCTAGGGCTACCGAGCAATTGTAAAATTGTAATTCACTTTAAAAGTATAATACATAATTGTTAACGTGCCACCACAGGCATTTACATTGAAACGTGAGAAAAAAGTGATTATTTGTAAAACATTTTGGCATTAATGCTACGCGTTTGTTTGAAATGTTATTTATGTTCTGCGCTTACACAAAGATTTATTTTTAAATTATAGCAAACATTTACGGAAATAATTTTAAAATACCATTCACCATAACACATGTTGGTTACGCCTTTGTTATAATTGCACTTACGCGAAAGCGAAATAAAAATCAGTGTGTTCACCTAACACATGTCGGTTGTACTTTTTAAAATTGCACTTACGCGAACATGAAATAAAAATTACTGTGTGCACCTAGCACATATTGGTTGCACTTTTTTACAATTGCACTAACGCGAAAGCGAAAAAAAATACTGTTTACACCTAGCACATATTGGTTGTACTTTTTAAAATTGCACGTACGCTAATACGTCCACCAGCTTACATTTAAGAACGCATTATAAAATAGTTCGTGTTATATAACTTCCGCGGACAAATTAGTTGCCTGGCACAAAAATTAAATTGCCTATCTATTATTAAACTAAGCTAAGATGGCTACACTTGCTAACGCGCCTTTACTCGAAAACTACATGTTTTTTACTAAGCTAACCTAAAATGTTTATATTTGCTAATGTGCCTTAGTGGAAAACCACATTTTTTTACTAAGCTATTGTAACGTAACCGTCGCTAACGCGCCATTACTGGAAAACCATATGGTTCTTTACTAAACTAACCTAAACTGGTTATATCTGCTAACGCCACCTATGGTATCGTGACCGTCGGTAACGCGCCTTTACCGTACAACCTAAGTTAACGCAACATTATTCACCTTTGATAATAATGTATAAAATAATTATTATTTTGTTTTAACTTGTTGCTACGCGATTGCTAATACTAAACAATTGCTTGAAAATAACTTAAATGCACACCGGCTTTGCCCTCCCCTGAACCACTTGTTTGTGCGGTGGTTTTACCCTGCCCTGAACCACATGGTTGCGCGATGGTTTTACCCTGCCCTAAACCACTTGGTTGCGCGACGGTTTTACCCTGCCCTAAACCACGTGGTTGCGCGACGGTTTTACCCTGCCCTGCCCTGAACACTTGTTGCCGCGGATGTTTTTTTTTCATATAAATGGACATCGACTGCTACGGCTTGAACTATTTATTGTACGCATACTTTCGTATAAATGCACGCACGCATGGGCACCAATTGCCACGCTTTTAAAATTAATTACTGCTATATTTTTATGCACCTACATTAATAAATACTAAATATAATTGATTTTAAAACACGGAAAACAAGAACAACCTGCAATCGGCTAACATTCACATGTCGGAAATAAATTTAAATAGTGTAGGCCAGCATCATTTGCTTAATGAACATAGCAACGTTTATATTTTCATAAGTATTTATAAAATAAATGTAGAAAAAAAGATCATCAATTTGAAATACCTCATTTCTAGTACATACTAAATAATTTAATGGTAAAAATGATATTAAACTTACCTTTATATACATCCTTTTGATTTCCGCCTGTAAGCACGTTTTAAACTACGTGTATTTCAACATGCACGTCAACAGGAAGTGACTCAACTTCCTGTAGCAGTGTTGGTAAATTTTTATATTTTGTGTTTAGTTAGAGAATGGTAATGGAAGATTTTTAATTTAAAGAGATTAATAAATAAGAAATCATTATGAAATGGGGAATTGTTTTTTGGTATACTTTAATTACAAGTGCAGAAAAAGTATTTGTGTTGCCTAGTTTGTAAAATAAAAATAAATGAAAATGCTTTAGGTCATTTTGTAATGTAGCCTATAGGAATATGAGCCGATTCACTACCCTTTATCATATTTAGACTGCAAAACACAGACTATAATGTAACACATTTGCTTATTTTATGGATTTTGCGATGGATTATTTACGCAAACTAGAATGCGAAGACTATGTAGTAAGACACAATGTGTTAGTAACAGGGAAAAAAGGGGGCAAACTAAGAATAGTTAAGGTCTATTTAGGTGGTAATCAGGGGTTAGTTACGGAATACTAAAGATAGGCAGGGGGTAATTAGGGTATACTAAAGATAATCAAGGGGTAGTTACGGTATACTAAATATGGTCAGCGACTATTTAGGGGATAATCAAAGGCTAGTTAGCCCATAGTAAGGTTAATCAAGGAATAATCAGGGGATATTAAGAATGCTTAAAGGGTAGGTAGCCCATAGTAAGAATATTCAAGGGATAATCAGGGGATATCAAGAATAATTAAAGGGTAGGTAGCCCTTACTAAAGATATTCAAGGACTATTAGGGGATATTAAGAATAATTAAAGGGTAGTTAGCCCTTACTAAAGATATTCAAGGACTATTAGGGGATATTCAAGGGGGAAGCTTAATTATAGAGTGCGGAATGAGGACTTTTTTTTTGCGATACTTAGTTTGAGAATAAATATTGCGGTGGGGCGCAGTACAGAATAAGGGCCTTTTCGTTTGGTATATTTAGTTTGAGAATAAATATTGCGGTGGGGCGCAGTACAGAATGAAGTCCATTGTTTTGATATATTTAGTTTAAGTATAAATTTTGCGGTGGGCCGCAGTACAGAATGAGGGCCTTTTGTTTTGGTATAGTTAAATTGAGAATAAGTATTGCGGTGGGCCGCAGTACAGAATGAGGGCCTTTTGTTTTGGTATATATAGTTTCAGAATAAATATTGCGGTGGGGCGCAGTACAGAATGAGGGCCTTTTGTTTTGGTATAGTTAGATTGAGAATAAATATTGCGGTGGGCCGCAGTACAGAATGAGGGCTTTTTGTTTTGGTATAGTTAGAATGAGAATAAATATTGCGATGGACAGAATGGGGTTTAGGATATTTTACAATTGGAACAAGGCTACATACATGTGTACTGTTATTGGAAACACGTATAGAATGTGAATCGGAAAAAATGCACAGAGACGTGTTGTTTTATGAACCCGTTTGCAGACGACTTAATACTATACTGAATGCTTTTGAATAAGGCCGCTAGGTGGCAATACTTACCACATGATTGCGTCAAAACGTGCGTAAACTTGTTTAATGTAATGACATATATATATATATATATATATATATATATATATATATATATATATATATATATATTAATATATATTCCGTTTTAATATCATTTTATTGTACGCCGTTGGACGTAACGTGTTGTTTACCCCTGACTTATTATTAGTGCTAATAGTAGTATTGAATTGAAAATATAACATTTAGTGAAAAATATTATTACTGTTTTACAGTGTGCAGTTGCAAAATAAACATTTGCGAGGCCATTTTTACCAAGAACAACTAAGAATTAGAAGGTGAGTGTATTTTATAATTATTATTATTAATATATTTATTGAAAGCACTTAGTAACCAAGAGTTTTTTAAAACCAATTTAATGAACATTTGTTTAGCTGAGCTTGTTTTAACCATTAATTATTTAACCAACACTTAGTAAACAAGACTTTTTTTTTAAAACCAAGTCATGAACAATTTTCTAGCTGAGTTTGTTTTTAACCAGTAATTAATAAACAAGTTTCTTTTATAGTTTTTTCAAAGCAAGTTATTGATTATTGCCTGTTTTGCTAGATTTATGTTAGAACTCAAAATTTTTTTCTTTTTTTTGTTTTAGATGGATTTCCTGTGTTCAACTGGTGAGTTCAATATGATTGATGAACTTTTCCTGCATGAAGTTTTACGCGGGCTTGATGACTATTCTCGTGTCTTCAGTACGTGGAAGGCGATAATGGAGCTGCAGCGATTAGGTCATCGAGCCAGTGTAAGATGTGAAGCATTACTACACGCTCTTCGTGCTTTAGAAGGTAATGACCTTATACTTTTAAATCATTGCGTTTCAGCCGCCGATGTGCTTGAGTTATTTGTACATGGATTTTTTCGTAATAAGGAGTTTTACAATTATGCTCAAGACAAATTTATGTATTTAATGACGTGCGGAGAAGGGCAAATAGATAGAATAAATAATACAGAGTTATCCAACTTTTTTGATTTTGGTTCGCGATTTATTTTTGAATGAATCTTTAATTCCATCTGAATTACCCATAACTGTGACCCCTCAAGAAAATTATAACTTGAGTGATGAAGACTTGGCATTTTTAGATGGAGTAAATCTAAATTCCGATGAAGAACAAGAAGTGAGGAGATTGGTTAAAAATGTGGACTATGCTGTGGTTAAACCCACGCAACAAGTCCAGGGACAAAATCCTGTATACAATCAGCCTTGTGTACAGGACAATCATGGTTATTGGGACCAATCTGATCCTCATCCTGGACCCTCACATGCTCCTGACCCCGTGTTTGTTGGATATGGGAGCAATAATGGGAAAAGTACAAATAGTACTGATTGTAATGCTAGTGGTAGTACTAGTAGTAGTGGTAGTGGAAATAATGATGAGGGGGAAAATCAGAGTAATAATAACTTCGAAGTCGTAAGAGAGAGCAGAAAACGGTTTCGTAAGTTTCACCTTACGGGCCATGAAATTGCGGTTAGACCAGTGGATAATGAAAGACGTATTGATAATCCACAGGCCTATATTGAGAGCTTATTTAATTTTGCATTAGAACATGTGTTATCTAATGCTCGCCCCACTGATTATATTGGGCTATACATTGATAGTAGCAATAGTAGAAATAACAAGTCTGTATATGTTCCATTTAGAAGAAAACCCGATTTTTCTGCTCAAACTGTCCTTTCCTCAGTTGAACGAGTTTTAAATTCAAATGAGGATTTCCTTTTGGGGCATGAGGTATTGTTTCGCTTCCATGTAGCGGAGAGTATGCATGGAAACGGAAGAAATGTAGCAAGTGCTGTTGAAAAGTATTCCAAACATCAAGATTATTTGGAAAAGCGTTTAATACGCATAGAAAACAATAATATGTACTGCCTACCCATGGCAATTGTTTGGGGGATTACAAAGCACACCGCAAGTAAGGAAAGTTTATATAAATTAAAAACAAGAGATTATGATACATGAGTTCTTAAAGCAGAAGTTCTCTGCGAAATGGCAGGAGTTGACGTTAAAGCAAAGGGTGGATGTGATTTTAAGGACCTGGATTTGATACAATCATATTTAAGTGGTGAGTATCAAATTGTGGTGTATGAGGAAGATGAAAATAATGACCGGGAATATATAGTACGTTACCCGGGAGAGTATGCAGAGAATAAAATCTTTATTTTTTATAGGAGAGGTGACACTGTTGGCCATTTTGAACCCATTCCATACATTAAAAAATTACTTGGTAAATTGAAGTATTGCTATTATTGTTTGCAAGCATATAATGGGTTAGCATATAAACATAAGTGTGAAACTCAGTGTTCTCTTTGTGAATGCAAACACGTACGAAATTATGATAGTGATAAAATTAAATGAAATGCGTGCAATAGAGAGTTTGCTGAGGGTATATGTTTTCAGAATCATAAGAAATGTAATAAAGGCGGGAAATCTGTGTGTGATAATGTTAAGATCTGCAATAATTGTGGTATCATCTTTGATAACAGGCGTCGAAAATCAAACCATGTGTGTGGTGAACATTTTTGCACGACTTGTCGTAAGCATGTTGATATCACTCACACATGTTTTGTACAACGACAAAAGCCTGTACATACTGACAGGTTTATGTACATTGCATATGATATAGAAACGATGTTAAAGGCACCAAATGCGCGCGGTGAAAGGGAACATGTGGTAGTGCTTGTATGCTGTAAGCATATTTGCCACAACTGTATGAATAAAGGTATCGATGAATCCTGTAAAACTTGTGGTGATAATAAAGGAAATCGTTCGTTTTCTTTTAAGACAATGACGGACTTTATTAACCATGTATTGGCAGACCGACCTGACTTTAGACGTATAATTTGTATTGCACATAATGCTAGCAGATATGATGGTCTTTTCTGCCTTAGAAATCTAATAGAAGAGCAGCATCTTATTCCTAATGTGGTAAATCAGGGTCAGAAAATTTTTAATATTAATATTGGTAATCGAATTTTCTTTAAAGATTTTTATTTATTTATTGGATGTAAATTATCTAGACTTCCCAAAACTTTAGGCCTGCGCGGAAATTTAAGAAAGGGAGATTTCCCATATTTATTTAACACCGAGGAAAATCAAAATTATGTTGGTCCCTATCCCCCACTTGAATTCTATGACCCTGAAGGACGAAGCACCGAAGAAAAACAAGAATTAATAGCCTGGCACCAAGAACGTGCGGCAAGTGGCGAGGAGTTTAACCTCGAAAAGGAAATGCTGTCTTATTGCGAAAAAGATGTTAGAATTCTAGCAGAAGCGATTATCAAATTTAGTGACATTATCGAGGAGAAAACGAATGGTTTGCAATGTTTCATGACATCATCCACCATTGCAGGTCTTGCAATGCGTACATATCGTACTTTGTACTTACCTGAAAATACTATTCCCGTAATTCCCGCGTTGGGTTTCCATCATAAGACAAAGTATAGTACTAAAGCTATGCAATGGCTTATGTATATGGAAAAACAATTAGGGATAGAAATCCAGCATGCTAGGAGAGGTGGGGAAAAGTATATTGGTAGGTACCAAGTTGATGGATGGCATGAGGAACTCAACGCTGCCTTCGAATTTGATGGTTGTTACTGGCACTCGTGCCCGCGTTGTTACCCTTTCAACCGTAACGACATTTTACATGACGCTCAAGACTCATGCAATACAATGGAAAAAAGATATGAACAAACAATGCTCCGCCGGAAGTACCTAAAACGTTTAGGTATAAACCTATACGAAATCTGGGAATGTTCTTGGGATGAAAAGGTAAAGACGGATAAGGACGTACAAAGGTTTATTAAAGAACGTTGTACTAGCCTGCCTGATTTCCTTATTCCCAAGAATTGTTACAATGGCTGACGCACTGAAGTGTTCAAATCTTTTGTGAATTGTACGGGTAATGAGAAGTTATGTTACGCCGATATAACTTCGTTATATCCATATGTGATGTCACGTAAACCTATGCCCGTTAAATCACCTAAGATACATACGGGGCCGGACTTTCCAGATGTGGAAAGTATTCATGGTGTAGTAAAATGCACTATTTTGCCCCCGAAAAACTTGTATTTTCCGATTATTCCGTATGTGGCTGGAGGCCGATTACTTTTTGGTTTATGCCGGACATGTATGGAAGAGGAAAACACTGATGATTGTACTCATAGTGACAATGAGTGTGCTATTACAGGTACGTTTTGTACTCCAGAGTTACACCTGGCTCTTCAAAAAGGGTACAAAATACTCGATATACATGAAATATGGGAATTCGAACTCATGGATCCTGAAGAGGGGAATTCAGGTGGTTTGTTCGGAACTTATGTGAATTCCTTTCTTCAGATGAAGCAGGAAGCCTCTGGTTTTCCTGCTTATTGTAAAAATGAAGGAGACAAACAAAAATATATCGAGGACTATTATGCCCATGAAGGCATACAGTTAAATTATGATAACATCAGGACGAACCCGGGATTGAGGCAATGTGCAAAACTTTACCTCAATTCATTATATGGCAAATGGGGACAGCGCACTGATATGTCACATAGTGTAATCGTTAGTGACGAAGTTACGTTCCTTAGGTATTTAACGTCGGCAAGGTATGAAATTCAAAGTGTGGTCCCAATTAATGACGATCACTTAATTATCACATATAGAGATAATGAAACTGAAAATGTCCCACTGGAATTTTCAAACGTTATATTAGCTGCCTTTATTACTTCGTGGGCTAGACTTGAACTATATAAATTACTAACGACTGTAGGACCAGACAGAGCCATTTACTGTGACACTGACAGTATTATGTATATACACAAAAAAGATGAGGAACCTTTGTTACCACTTGGAAACTATCTGGGTGATCTAACAGATGAAATTCCAGAAGGTTGGGAATTTACAACCTTTTACGGTCTAGGTGCGAAAAATTATTGTTATAGGCTAATTAATGCCAAAGGGGATATTCGGCATATACTCAAAATTAGGGGGATAACACTAAACGATAGGACCTCTCAAAAATTAACTTTGAGAGTTTCTATAAATTAGTGTCTGGACAATTAGAGTCCACAGGAATAGAAAACCCAAATAGTATTGTGCGTAAACCAGGGTTCCGTATCTTTAGTCGTACAGAGACTAAGACACACCGTGAGGTAAATAAAAAACGTAAACGTGTTGACGAAGATGACGTGACTGACGATATACCAATAACAAAACGTGCGACTTTACCTTACGGATATAGGCCCACGAACGAGTAAATGTGACTTGTGTGAATGTTTTTTTTCTTTTTAACCAGTTCGTTTCTTATAGAAATTCTGCTTTTACATTCTTTCGTTTCTTTGGAAACTCGGAACAATCTTTAGATTCTGATTATGTTAAAATTTCCAGTGGAAAGTCGTTAATTATTTGTTGGATTGCTTCTTATAGAAGCTCATTCTTAAAATTTCCTATTGAAAGTTGTTAATTATTTGTTGGATCGCTTCTTATAGAAGCTCATTGTTAAAATTTTCTATGAGTGTGAATAATTTATTGTAACTCAAAAGCTTTAACTTTTTTTTCTTTCGCTTCAATAGAAGCTCAGAACTGTTTTCTTAGAAACCTTTATCTTTTTCTTTTTAATTGTGTGAGTGTATATAAAGCAAAAGCTCTATTGTATGCATTCATTTGAGTACAACATGTTAAAGTTTCAACATCCCTCTACCATTTTATTGCGGGTCCATCAAGGACAGGAAAAACATGTTTTGTAAATCGATTACTTAATGAACGTGATCAAATGTTTAGTATAAAATTTAATGATATTGTTTGGTGTTATGGTGCAGTAATACCAAACCTGGATGCACATGCAAAAATACGTTTTGTAGAAGGAATACCTGACATGAATAATTTTGAAATTAAAGAAAATTCATTATTAATACTTGATGATTTAATGTCAGAAACTAATGGCGATGTTGCTAATTTATTTACAAAGTATGCACATCATAAAAAGTTGACTGTTATATTTATTATTCAAAATTTATTTCCAAAAGGAAAACATGCACGTGATATTAGTTTAAATGCACATTATATTATAGTATTTAAAAATCCTCGTGATAAATTACAAATACAATATTTAGCAAGGCAAATTATGCCTCGATATAGTAAGGAAATTGTGAATGTATTCGAAGAGGTAACACGTGAGCCTCACACTTATTTGTTATTTGACCTAACCCAAAAAACAAACGATGCATTGCGAATACGTACAAATATTTTTCCTAATGAAATTATGCATGTATACGCCAACATAAAAGACATGCATACAGAAATTTTTATTTAGTTGCTATCAAGATGTTGAAGGTAAAACAACACTACAACACGCTCCGTGCTCTGTGCAAATGCAAAAATACAAAACGAAAACAAATTTTACAAAATGCTTCAGGGGATTTAATAAGAACAATTTCTCAAGTAGCTAAAAACACAATAAAAGGAAACATCCCTTTAAATTCTCGTCAGAAGCAACGATTACGTAGACATAAAAAGATCTTGCGCGCTTTATCTCAGCAGCGTACTGCATTAAAGAAAAAGAAGAGGTTGTTACTACAAAAAGGTGGTGCACTTTTACCATTAATTTTGGGACCACTTCTAGCAGCAGTAGGCAGTAGTATTTTTAGTCGATAATTATGTCAGAATTACGTAAAATGATTTTAGTTCCTGAAAATGCAATACATAAAATTCAGTCCAATCTTAAATCAATAGATTCACATCAATCACGTTTAGATGAAGAAATGAATAATATTTTAAAACGTCATGGTATTAGTGTACAACAAAAATGGAAATTATATCAACAAGCTTTGCATCGTTACTTACAGTATACATCTTCTTCTTCACATAAACCTATTACATTACCTGTTATTCAGGATGAACAAAAAGAAGAAGAAAAATTATCATCACTTGCTTTGCAACAGGATAACAATACTTCTATTTTACCATTTGTATCAGACATTTTACAATCAGTACCAAAAACACTACGTAAGAAAACAGATCTATTATTAAAGCAGTTGACAAATTCTGATAAAATTCAGTGGGATAAGTCTGGTATAGTACGTATCCAAGGAAAAACAATACCAGGTTCAAATATTATAGATTTAGTAAATGATGTTGTTCGTAGAAGAAAATATTCAAGAAATCCTATAGGTATTCATGAATTTAAAAATTTATTAGATCTTAATGTTCCTAAAGAATTTATTGGCACACCAGCATCAAAACTGAATAGTAGTAGTAGTAGTAGTAGACAACGTATTCGTAAAATAAAAAAATCATCCAGTCCTAAAGCAGTATCTAATTTATTTAAACATTGGAAAGAATATAGTATGTAAAAAAATGACAAAATTATCAAAAATATATTATGATTATTCAAATCCTAATTCTTTATCAAGTATACAAACATTACATCGTAAAACAAAATTATCTAAAAAGAAAATTAAAAATTGGTTAGCTTCTCAAGATGCATATACATTGCATGCACCAATTCGTAAAGTTTTTCAACGGAAAAAGTATTATGTTAGTGCACCAAATGAAACATTACAAATGGATTTGGCAGATATGCAAAACATTGCAAAGTATAATAATAATTATAAGTATATATTATGTTGTATTGATATTTTTTCACGTTATGCATATTGTGTCCCTTTAAAAACAAAGAAAGGTCCTGAAATGGTAAAAGCAATAAGAAAAATTTTAAAAAATTTCAAGTTACCCGTGTTTAATGTCCAAACCGATTTAGGTACAGAATTTTATAATCGTCATGTAAAACAATTGTTTAAAGAATATGAAATTAATCATTATAGTGTTCATTCCGAAATTAAATGTGCTTTAGCAGAACGTTTTATAAGAACGATAAAAGAAAAATTGTATCGTTACTTTACTGCAAAAAATACTTATCGTTATATTAATGTCTTAGATCAAATTGTCAATAATTATAACCATTCATTCATTCAAGTATTAAAATGGCGCCTGCAGAAGTAAATGATTCCAATGTGAATCAAGTGTGGGAAACATTATACGGAAATACAATAAATAAAAAGAATACAAGTTGTAAATTTAGTCCGGGTGATTATGTTCGTGTTAGTAAGTATAAACATGTATTGGAAAAAGGATATTTACCTAAATGGTCACAAGAAATATTTATTGTCGATAAATGTATTAAATCTAATCCTGTGACTTATAAATTAAAAGATTGGAATGAAGAAATTAAAGGAATATTTTATGCGCAAGAATTACAAAAAGTAATTATAAATTCAAAAAACTTATCTTATTGAAAAAGTATTAAAACGTAAAAATGGGTGGATGTATGTAAAATGGCTGGGATATCCGTCAAGTATGAATTCATGGATTAGATCCGATTCTATTCAGTCTGCAAAATGAATTCAAACCTTACACATGACTTTTACGTTACTCTTCCTTCAAATGCCAGTAGTAAACTTTTTAATAATAATACAACAGCTTCATTTCGCGTTAAATTAGCACAACCTATTGATTTAAGTGATGGGGAATGGGGTGTTGCATTAACACAAATTAATATTCCGTGGAGTTTTTATAATGTTGGTGAAAATGAAGAAATAATAATTACTACTGTTATCAATGATAAAGTTGAACGCCATCATGTTCGTGTAACACCGGGATATTATTCGTCTATTGAATCTATTCTTGAGTTAATTCCTGAAAATGTTCGTATGTTACAATATTTACAAAATAAAAATCAAATTGTAATTAAACATTGTTTAAAATTAGAAGATCAGTGTATGATTGGTATTACACCAGGATTACAACATATTTTTGGATTTATTATTGAAAATACACACGATATTAAAAATGTAGTATACACAAAAATTAGAAATGTTGATTTATTATTATCACGGGGTAAATTTCCATGTAATTTAGATTATAATATTCCCAATTCAATTAATGTATGTGTTGATATTGTAAAACATCAACAAAATATTGGACCGTTAATTCGAAAACTTAGTGTATATAATGTACAACACGGTAATGTAAAATCTTTTGTGTTTCATACACCCCATTATGTTAAAGTTGAAAAGAAATATTTTGATACAATAGAAGTAAACTTAAAAGATGAACACGGTTTAAAATTACCATTTCGTTTCGGGACTTCAAACTTGACACTTCACTTTAAACGAAAATGATTTCTGAAAGTATTGATGATAGTTTTTACATTACATTAGTTTCAAATGCTAGTACAAATGTATATCCTACAAATAATCCAACACATTTTTTAATCAGTTGAAAAATAATATACGATTATCAGAATCCAATTGGTACGTAGGGTTAAGTGAAGTACATATTCCATTAACATGTTATAACGTCACCGATGGCGAAAATGTTGTATGGTACAAATTTAAAAATGCAGACCCTATGAAAAGTAAAGTTGTTGTTGGATATTATCCATCCATTCATCATTTAATAGATGAATTAAATACAATATCAAGATTTATACGATTTAGCTTTTCAAATATTGTACGTGTTGAATGCGATGAACGTGTAGAATCTGTTACATTCTCACCTACATTAGCTTTACAATTAGGTTTTTCTGAAAAATCAGATCTTGTAAAAGAACGCCGTGGATTCAAACAGCCATACGTAGATATTGGATATCCACATCAATTTTTTATTTATACCGACATTATACAATATCAATTTTTAGGTGATACAAAAGCTCCGTTACTACGTATAGCAACAATTTCAGATATTAAATATGGAAAAGTTCAAACAATTACCTTTGAAGATATTCATTATATGCCACTTGCAAAATTTTGTTTTAATACAATTGAAATACTATTAAAAAATCATGCAGGGCGAAATTTGCCATTCCGATCTGGGACACTGACCGTAACACTTCATTTTAAACGCTCTCCTGTTAAATAATAATAAAATGAGATCTAGACGTGTTACTTTACATCGTGGACGTGGAATACCATATTTTTCAGGACCTGTATATCAAAGGGGACATGGTATAGGGAGTTTCTTTAAAGGGTTATTTCGTTTTGCATTACCATTTCTTAAACAAGGTGCAAAAACTGTAGGACGTCAAGCATTGCAAACCGGTATACAAGTTGCGGGTGATGTATTGGAAAATAAACCATTTAAAGAAGCGGTTCGTGCACGTGTAAAAGAAGTTGGTAATAATTTAAAGACAAAAGCTATTAATAAAGTTGGACAGTTGCTAACTGGTAGTGGTAAGAGACGGTCACGCAAAAGAAAGGCTCCTGCAATTGTAAATTTTGGACCACCAACAAAACGTAAACATATAAACGATATTTTTTCATAATGTCGCTCCTAAATTCCGATAGTTCTGAATGCTGTACCAATGAATTTGATTTCTTTTCAATACCAATGACACAAACAGCTATTGAAACAACTATAAATGCTGAATATCGACCTATTTCTACATTAACATCAGAAGGACCAATTGAATTTGTTATTCCTGGAGAAACAGGAGAATTTATTCATCCCGCATATCTATATCTTTATGTACGTTGTAAAATTACAAAAGATGATGGTAAAAATTTAGTTAATGATGATGTTGTTGCACCAGTAAATAATTTCCTACATTCATTATTTAGTCAAATTGATATTTCGTTAAATGATAAATTAATTAGTTCTTCATCAGGATCTTATCCTTATCGTGCATACATTGAAACTTTATTAAATTATTCTCCTGATGCTTCTCAAACACATTTAGCATGTGCTATGTGGCATAAAGATACTGCAAAAAATTTTAATAAATTAGATAATACAAATGATGGTTTTCAAAAGCGTGCCAATAAAATAAAAAATAGTAAATCTTTTGAAATGTACGGACGTCTTCATACTGATATTGTAAGTTTAGATCGTATGCTTCCTAATAAAGTAAGTTTACGTGTAAAATTACATCGTAGTAAAGATAACTTTTATTTAATGTCTCCTGAAAATACAAGTTACAAAGTTGCACTTGAGGAAGTTATTCTACATGTACGTCGTATTGATGTTGCTGCAGATTTAGCTATGCAATTAAATACACGAATGGTTTCAGAAACGGCCAAGTTACCTCTCACAAGAGTAGAAACAAGATCTTATACTATTCCTGCACAAGTCAAGTCATATAACCTTGATAATCTCTTTCTGGGTAATGTACCTAAAGGTCTGGTTATTGGTTTCATTTCCAACACAGCCTTCAATGGTAAATCACATCTTAATCCATATGAGTTCCGAAACTTTAACGTTAACAAACTGCAATTACATGTTGGATCAAAATCATTCCCTCCCAACCCCCTTACGCCTGATTTTAATAATGATTTATACCTTCTAAGTTACTATACTCTGATATCAGGTACTGGTATATATTATCAAAATTATTCACATACTGTTACTCTTGAAGAATATCCTAATGGATATACTCTGTATGCATTTATTCTATCTCCAACTGGAACTTTAGATGACAACACTTGGGATGTAGTTCGTGATTCTCCTGTAAATTTAAAAGTATCATTTTCAGAAACTTTAACTGAACCAATTACATGTATTGTCTATGCGCAATTTGATTCGTTAGCACAAATAGACAAAGATAGAAATATTTATACTGATAACACCTTCTAATTTATTCAGTTGAGTAGAATGAGGGTTGTTGTACACTTCTCCGCATTCCATAATAATGATGAGGAATTTATTGTAAAGGAACTAGCAATTGTAAATCCTGACGTTCCGTTTTTACAAAATTGGATATTTAAACCACCATATCCATTAAATAAGCTGTCTGAGCCAATCATAAATACAAACAAATATCTAAGTGAAAATGTATATGGCATTACCTGGCACGAAGGCGATGTAGAGTATTCACTTCTTAAGGAAATAATTCAATCATATTGTTCAAATACCACCAGTATTTACACGTATGGATTAACTAGAAAGTGTTTTCTTGAAGAAATTCTGCAAAGAAATGTTACAAATTTGGAAGAAATAGACTGTCCAAAGTATACTGCATTAAGTTTTCACGTTCACAAGTGTGCACATAATAAACATCGTTTTGGACAATATAGGTGCAGTATTCATGAAGCATTACTATATAGTGAATATGTAAAAGTGTATGATTATGTTTTACATGTAAAAAACAGTGATAATTACATACCTACTATAATTAAAAAAATAATAATCATGTATAGTGACGAATTGTTAAAAGTGTTAGTGACTGATAAAGTGACTGGTGCAAGTGTTACCGGGATTTATCCTATTGATAAACTTCCTGTAATGGTAGAACCACCTGCAGCACCTGTAATTAATCTTGATACATCCAATTCAAGTGGATCACACTGGGTAGCAGTGTACATTAATAATAAAAAACATGGATTTTATTTTGACAGTCTTGCTATGGACATTCCCAAGGAAATAAAAAATTTTTTATCCAAAAATACTAAATTGTATTTTACAAACAGTGAACAATATCAGCACGATGATTCTGTGTTATGCGGATACTTTGTATTATATTTTTTGCATCATATTATTCGCACTCAATCATTTGAAAAGTGTTTAAGATTGTTTAACAACAAAAATTTAAAAAAGAATGATGATATTGTTTATAAACATGTAAACAACATTTTAAAAAGAAAACACAAGTAATTTTTTATTTTTTTATTATTGTATATATTTTTTACAATAAAAATTTTTAAACTATATTCATGCATTAATTTACAAATCCTCGTTACAATCTTGATAATGCATTAGTTAATGCTGTTGATCTTTCATATTTCCACCAGTAATTGAACTGTTGTGCGTTACGATATGCACATCCTGATTTCTTTACAACATTTTTGTGGAAAGAACAATATTCATTAAATGTATTTCCACACAAATCATTTAATGCTGGACATTGTTTTGTTTCTAAATCAATAACATTATCTAATGCAAATATTCTCTTAATCCAAAGAGATTTTTCTAAACCTTTACAATAAAAGGTTGAATTCATTGTACATAATTGATATACAAGGTTACGTATGAATGATACAGTATATCCTGTTTTACTATCCCAGTTCAATCCGTGTAAATTCAATGTCAGCCAATCAATTTGTTTTTGGCAACCTAATGACAATAAATTATATTCTATTGGTGATTTTACCAAGCAATGGAAATTTACTGTATCATCACATGCGCTAAGACAAAACTCACGAATAATAAATTCGTTATCAGACATTTTAAAACCTTGAATATCAATAATGTATTGATTTACGCAAGGTGAAATTACATTTGTGCGCTGAATAAAATATGGTATAATTTGTCCAACAAATTCTGTATTTTTTAAAAGATCACAAGTTTTACACATAAAACATATAAATGAGATTTCACTATGTTCTTGTTCATACAATTCAAAAAGTTCACCAAGAGTTTTATCAAGAGATAAATACTTTGCTGCAAATGATCCAATATCATGAAGAGTACTTGATTTGCAATCCAGCGGATTATTCTCACGTAAGTATACATTTATTGTTTTTAATACACAATTCACATTAATATTTTTAGCACTACATAACACACATAAAACTCTCACACTATTCGGATACATTTTTCCTTCTGTCTTTTCTTAATAGAACCTCTAGTAATTCCGGAAAATAGTCTATATCATTTAATAGTTCCAAATATGCTTCATAAAATTTTTCTCTAGTTAGTATTCCAATAATGTGGGTGTTAGCATACAGGTAAAACACACCATCTTCAACACTAGGGCTTGCTATAACACTCCAAGCACGAACTTCCAATGATTTTGGGGGTAAATTCATACAATCATGCGCATACACATGATACGATCCTTCTCTGCAACCATATTAACGTGTCGTTAAATTCCCATTTTTCAATAGCTTTCTTTATACATTCTCGGTCCACATTTTGACTATTACAAAAACAGTCTAAACTCCAAAATCTTGATGGTGATGATGCTGGGGTTTCTGAAACTGTTAATACTGATGAATCTATTTCATCAATATCAAATTCTTCATCTGAAGATGATTCATATAATTCTGTTTCAGCATCAGATAATGATGCTTTAATATCGCAGTAATCCTTCTTCTCATACGACTGCATTGTCTGTCTTTATATATTTTCTCTCTTAGAACTTGTATTTAAAGTACTTTCAGATTCATCACGTGTTCACCTTATGCCTAATCAATGTGGTTAGTCATCAATCACATGTTACTTAATCATACGATTGTAGCCCCAAATTACTTATCACATGATGTTTAGTCATACGTCAAGGGTCAAAATTACTCATCATCACATGATGTTTCGTCGTTCAACAAGTTTATCTAATCGTACAAAGGTCAATTCATCCGAATTTCCAAAGCGCGCAAAACCTCAGTTCATGTCTTAAGTTCTTCGGTGATGGATGTGCAAGAACAAGACTCCGTCTTTAGTACGGACATCAAATATGGCTGAATAATGCAATAAAATAAAATAAAGTTATTTCCTATTTTCCCGAGTTCAATTCGTATGTGCACATAAATATAATTTCATATTTTTTAAAAATTCATTAAAAAAGGGGAAGGGTGTCCCTAAAAAAAACGTGGTCCTTATACAGGGGTCAATCTTGGGTCCTGGGGGCCATTTCCAGGGGTCATCCACTGTGACCTTCGTAGTGGTCATTCAACCTTTCCTTTCGTCATCTATTATTGTGAAACACATCACGTGTTCTTTATCAATCAATTGACCTTTCCCCCTTTCCTAACCCTATTGCATCACCTCCTTCGATACTCCCCTTATCCTTAATTAAACAATTGATAAACTATCTCTTATCAAGGCGCGGCATCTCTTTTACGGTCACCATACTAAATCTATACTACTCGTGTAGGTATTTGTCATAAAATGCATATGATGTCACTTCCCACGTCTCTGCTGCGTACTGTTCGTGGGTTTTCTCGAGATACTCAAGCTTAAACCCACATTTTAATTGCACTGATTGTGCCATTATCATTTACTTGGATTAATTACCCGTCTTCCTTATTTTAATGGCACAATTATGGGACATTAAATTAAATATTTCATTTCATTTTCATTTTTCTATGCCACAGAAGTTAGTTGGTGAGAGTTGGGAATAGACGATATGCACGGGTCTTAATGTAGGGTACAATTATTTCAGAAATAAAAATCTAAACTTTATTTGTTTATATCATCATTCAGTAATAAAATACCCATAGCATTTTCCACTTCATAGGAGCTTGAAGTCGCGGTGTGTGTAAAATAATAATTTAGACTAAAATTGGCTCTCAAGCAAAAGGAGATATCAGGACTCCAGTTGCATAGTAAGAGTTACATATCCTTAAAGAGTATCATAGTAGCTATTTACCATGTTATTAGCTGCAGTCCCCCAATAGGGCAAAAGTGACGCGACTTCAAGAGTAGCATGGGGGTTCTATGGCAAATACAAGAAAGTGTTTCTCACGTCTCTCCTATGTATTTGGGAAGGTGAGATAGCGATTCAAATGACATGTTTAAGCAAACAGTTGATGTGGAGAGTAGAAAATATCGAATTAACCAAACAAAAACAGTTTGTATAATGTGCACATCTTACAATGGCCACCGACTCTCAGTGATAACACAATTCAGTGGTAAGGGAGTCGAAGCAGTACTGAATGGGTATCTGGAATGTTTCCAGCTCGATATCCAAGTATCTCGCTTTGTAGAAAGCAAATCGAACCATCTTGCTTAACAAGGGAGCATAGAGCTGATACAGCATAAACGATTGGGGGGAGTTTCAAGACCTTGTCACGGTGCCTGTTAGTTTTCTGGAAAGTACTTTTGTGTCAATGATTAAATAATGTGTTTTACAGTTTTTCTAAGTTTTCTTACAATGATTAAGTAAACTTAAGTAAGGCCTTTCATTTTGTTTCTTTTAAAAGATACTTTCCTCGTTGCTTTTTATACGGAAGAGGGTGCAATACAAGAATATAAGATAGGGATAATTTTATAGAATAGTATAACGAATGTCAAAATTGAAACTTTCGTTGACAGGAGATCTGGTAAAGTATTGTGTTCACGATGTTGAAAATTTATGTATGCCTTTCATTTATGACATCTTTCAGAAAAAAAGTAAACCCATTGTTAGGACGTAGTAAGAATATCGCTTTTGCGTGTAAATTGATATATCCATGGAATTACTTAAATTAAAACAGTTTGGCATCATACGAAGAAATGAGTGCTTTTAGACAGTCGTAAACCTCCTGAACCAATTGAGTCCTTAGCTTTAAGGAAACAAGGAATATTCCAATTACGAATGCTGCTCGTAGTAATGAAAAGGAGATTTCATGGACGAAAGTAGACGGATGAAAATGTGTGTGTTAGTACGAATGCTGTTTTCATCATGTGCGTTGTTTGCTACATTTCTGAAAGAGACAAACCCACAAGTAATAATCCTGCTAACACCATGGAGTTACGTTGTGAAGTAAGTCAGCAGGGATATAAGTGAATAATCAGTTAGGATATGAAGTGGAGAAAAATGTGGAAGTAAATTTTTAAAAAATCTAGAAAGAAATTAGAAATACCTCCTTCTCATGGGTTATATAGAGGATGTAGGAATGCAGTTAAATACATAATAAAGCAAAATAGGCCTATTCTAAAGAAAAAGAATATTCTTCCTTTCCTTCCGGATTCCTTTAACTACAAAGGGTATAGACGGATAAGGGTTTCAAACGTGCTCTTGCACCGATTGTTGTGAGATTTGTACAATCCGCGGCAAAAAACCTGCAACATGAGCATATAAGTTTATTGTGAAATGGCGAAGTCTTTTGCTCCAAAATAAGTGTGCACGGGAGGATCCCGAGGTTTATCCTGGCGTGATTCGTTCCACTTAGACGTTATGTTCATTCCCTGTGCTGTTAGGCGTAGTTTCACAATAAACTTACATCTTCATGTTGCAGGTTTTTTGCCGCGGATTGTACCAAATGTGCGTCATATTCAGAGATTGCTTTGCCCAGAAAATCAATAGAAACTTCTCCTTCCTGTATATAATTTCCGTCGATGTTAATAAATTAATATTATTTCCATCTAAGCTTAGAGAATTTCTGATTATGTTAGATAGATCTTTTCTCTAGGTCTTGCGTTTAACCGAACTTACAAACTATATCTTCATCCTCAATGACTTCAATGACCACTTAGTGTGTTAATATATCTAGTGGTTATAATCTAGACTAATAGATGCGGGAAACGAGAAACAGTATTACTTATGATCGATTTACTTACTTTAGGTTTCACTTTTATATTTCTTCTAAGATCTATTTTTAAGCTTTCAGCTTTGCCTTATCACCTTTGTATATTTCCTAAAGTATATTACAAAAGAAGAATTGACAATATCTGATGTTTTCAGGCAAACTCGTTTGATATCCGCAATGCAACGTGTACAGTTAATCTTATATATAAAAGAGAACGTACAAATCCTTTGTTAGCTCATCACGCTAATACGGCTGAACCAATTTCTTTCATTTTTGGGGGGTTATTAAGATTTGGACCCTAGATGGTTTTTATCATATCACTTTAATTTTCAATTACCAGTGTCTTGAGATAATTGACCATTCAAGTGTCCATAACGTACAAATCCTTTGTTAGCTCATCATAGCTAAAACTAACCGTATTTATATGCAACCCACATGACCGTGTCACTCGGCGGGTTAACATAAATGACAGGCGATATAATGTTAACATTTACTCCAATCTTCTATGGTTTTTATCATATCACTTGAAAGCGAAAAAGTAAAAATTATCTAAGTAACAAAGTTTATTGCGTTCCAGGGTGACCGCAGCGAAGCGGGGTGAACGCTGCTAGTTTAAAATGAAAGTAAGTTACAGATAGTAACCTATCCAATTTATTTTCCCTACCTAAGTCAATTCAAAATTATATTTGGGAGCAACGATACTTCTTCCTCGAAGTATTTAGCAATGTTTTGTGTTTCTACTTTCTTTCTTTTAATTTTTAAATATTATAATTATTTGAATGAAATGCTACAGACCTCTGTTCCATTTATTAAACCATTACAAAAAACAGCGAATTTAGTCGTGATAAAAGTATACTATTCTCTATCTAAAGCTTCAGTTTTACCTCCATCTTTAGTTTTCTTTATTACTTCAATCCTACGTTTGTGATACTGTATCTCATATTTCCCAAATTTTCTACAAAATTCTTAAGTATATATTTTATGTTTATCAAATAGATCTATGTTTATCAAATAGATTTATGTGTGTCTACATAAAAGATAAATACATAAGATTATAACATTCCCTCTGTCTATCAAACTATTATGTGAATCACTAATTCCTAATCATTTAATGCACTTTTCATTGTAATTTTATAATAATTTCTACAAGATCTTTATATACCGTTTTCAATATTTTTTATACAATCTTCCTGTAGCTTCATCGTTGTTTATACTTTTCGTTGTGTATGTGGGAGAAATAAAAGGTATAATTCACTTACAACAAATACTTGTGATGACCAGTTGGGTATCGTTTCTTAAACAAACCTTTGGATTTTCTTCTATGAAGATAATCACTACCTTTATACATTGGGTTAACATATTTATATTCTTCCTACAAACATATTTCAATTATAAGTTCTCATTCTTTTTGTCAACTTCTATATATTTCATGTCAATTGTACTATAACACTATATTATTATATTTGTTTACCAATATTGATAATATTTGTAACATTTATAATTTTCTGGAGTAATAAGAGGAGATCTGCTAAGACGTTTCTTACCACTATATCACAATACGTTGAATAGTGAATATTATTCTAACTTTTCATCAAGATTTTAGAGTTTTCCTTACAAAATTATTTACACCCATCCTTTTGCAAATTATTATGGTTTCTAATCTTTAATATGTATATAAACATATTTGTAATAATAGCACAACTATTTTCTTTAACATGAGTAGCAAACACATATTTAGAAAACACGTTGTTAATTAATATTTATAGGTATTATTTTTAAAACATCTTTTATTATCCTGTCATTCATTTCACCAAGGTCGTTTTGCCATAAACAATCTATACCTTTCGTAGTAGTATTTAACCTTTCAGAGTTCTTTCTTGATAGTTTATGTAGTTTTTCAATTACTTCTTCTCTAACATGTTTACTTTTTATAGTTAATACTTCTTTTTTACAAATTGTGTTTTAGTGATAGCACATACATTATATGGACTGTTCTTAACACATTATTCATTTCTGTTTGTGTTATTCTAGTATTTTATTTCATTTTTTCTGTACGCCTTTTACAATTAAAATATCATCTTTACTTTTTCTTAAACAGAAAATTTGTAACAGCTTTTTGAACTTTCTGAGGCAAAAAAATCAAATAACATTTTACCTTCGTTAATAGCTGCTAATTCGTCAGGCCCAGATCGAATTTTGTTGCATTTTTCAAACTTGCAAATCAAGTTTATCTTTAAACAATTGTTACTTTACGATGGTTACCATATCTTTATATGATATAATGAAAGATTACCTCCTAATTCACTTCTTTTAACATGAAAACAAATAACTATTTAACTATTTATCACATTAAATAAATATAAAAATACGTTTCTTAAACTTCTGAATCTAAGTTGAGCTATTAATTCCATTTTGAAGTCTCTAATATAAATCCACATACTTATTTTATCAATCACACGTGCGTCTATTACTGTAGTTCCTTTGTCTAGGTCAATTACCATTTTTTAATTTCTTGAATCCTTTCAAAAATTATAGACTCTGTAACAGCAGTTTTCTCCTATAGCATTTTTTATTTTGCTTTTCAATGTATTGCATTATTATTTCTCTTTTCCTGATTTTTATGTAGATAAATTTTTTTTCTTCGTATGGACTCTTATCTGAAGACTCAACTTAATATCTTATTTATTAGTTTAACCAATTGTTACAGTGTTATATCGAGGTTTACCAAAAGATATTTTCGACCCTAATTTGTAATGAAAATTATACATATATATATCCAATCACACACAATTTTTTGAACCTCCGATGGAAAACGCAGAAAAAATGTGAATCACGAAATCCCTTTATGACGAAAAGTCTAGTACAATTACAGTTAATTCTTCACATAGTCACTATAAAAATTAAAAATTTGCCATATCGATGAACTAGCTTTTCAATATCCTCTTCTTAGACGGCGAAACAAGGTCTGGGAGAATAGCACTTTCGCACCAATGAAGAACTTCAAAATGTTGTGAAGACCTATCTCCATATGCTGGCGGCAACCGTTTATGAAAAGGGTATTGAAAAGTTCCTTCATTAATATGAAAAATACCTTAATCTTTATGGTGGTGACTATGTGGAGAAGTGACTGTAAATGTGCCTGACGTTTGGTCATAAAATGATTTTGTGATTCACATTTTTCGTGTGTTTTATACTCCATCAGAAGTTGAAAAAATAGCCCTCATATATATGTCAATAATAATTGGACTTCAGAATTTTTATTTGGTCGAACCGTAACCATAAAGTCAATAAAGTGTCAGTTGGAGCATTATTTAAAATATATTTAGAATGAATTTACCAAGGTATATATATTGTATATATATATTATCTTACAGTTATACAGAAAATTACGTTTTTAAATAACTTTAATTTTCTGAAGACTGGAGAATTTACAATTCTACCTACTACACAACAAATCTACACAAGAAAGTTATAATTTTTTCCTAAACGCTTGTTTCTTTATCACTCAAGTCTTCTTTTGTAATAGGTCTATGAATGACACTTTAAATACGCAATGTAACTATTATGACATATGTTTTGATTATATTGTCAAAGGTGTACCTCGATACGAGATAGTGACTTGCACAATACGTTTGTGCTTTAAATTGATCATAATCTTTCAATTCCAAATAATTATCTAACGAGGTATTTTTCATCCCCTTTCCTATATATTATCCTTTCCTGTCACCATGGCATGGCGCGTCTTCAGGTTGCGGATCTAATAGAAGGTCTCTAGATACAGAGGTTAGCTGCGAATATACTGAGTAAGCGGTCGCGGACAGATGACAAGGAGTAGTCCTCCAGCTTGGGGTTTGGGTAAGGCAACAATCTCATCTTGTAAAAAGATACACTTGTTCATAAACATTCAGAGGAGCCTCGGACAAGGACTACTAACTATGCACGATCACAGCAAATGAAAATGGACAAGAGATTTGGAACATGGAATATTAGAAATCTTAATAGGGCAGGCGCATTAAAACCCGCAACTAGTGAATTAGAGAAATACAGGATGGACCTAGTAGGAGTTCAGGAAGTTAGGTGGGAAGGAAATGGATCTGTGAATTCCGGAAATTTTACGTTCTTTTACGGGGAAGGGAATAACAATCACAAATTACGAACACGGTTTTCCGTTCACAAACAAATAATATCACCAATTACGCTGGTTGAATTTGTTACTGACAGACTTTCTTTTATTACTCTTAAGGGTCGGTGGTGTGACATTATTGTTTTAAATTTACATGCACCAACATAAGATTAGGATGACGATATAAAAGACAGTTTTTTACGAAGAAGTGGAAAGGATAATTGCCCAACTCCCGCGATACCATATGAAAATTCTATTAGGGGATTTCAATCCAAAGGTAGAACGAGATGATATTTTCAAACCTATTATAGGGAACGAAAGTCTGCATAAAGAAAGTAATGACAACGGTGTTAGACTCGTGAACTTTCCAACATCCTAAAACAATATCGTGAAGAGTACAAAATTCCCACATCGTGACGTTCATAAATACACCAGGTGGAAAAACACATAATCAAATATATCCTGTTTTAGTAGATACAAGAAGACAATCTAGCGTAATTGATTTCCGGTCGTTTAAGGGGCTGACTGCGACACTGATCATCACCTGGTGGCAGCGATAATAAGAGAGAGATTATCGTTGAACAAAGCAAATAGCATATGTCCGAAAACGGAGAGATTTAATCTAAACAAATTAGAAGAGACCAGATTGAAGTTTCGAGTAGATTCTCGGCTTTAAAAGATTCGGAGTGCGATAGTGTTGAAGATATTTGGACTGAAATTAGAGACAGCATTAAAATTTCAAAAAAAGAAAATTGAGACACGCGGAAATACGTAGAAATAAACTATCTTTCCACCAGGAATGCATTAAACTTAGCAGAGAAAAGAAAAAAGGCGAAATTAAGTTGGCTACAAAATCTGAATAAAATAACTACACAAAATTTCATAGACATCAGGCGGGAAATTTCCAAAAATTATAGAACAAAGAAAGGCGATTTATTGAAAGCTAAAATTAAGGAACTTGAAGATAATAGTAAAACTAAGAACATTTGGGAAATGTATAAGGCAATTATCGAATTTAGAAAAAGTTATCAACATCGTGCTTACATATTATAAAAAGTTAATGGAACAGTTCTCACGGACACAGATAACATCTTAAATATATTGGAAGATTAACTTGACGATTTGCTAAACACGCATCCAAATTCTAATATGCGTGGAGAATAGGAGATACACACCGCAGAACCTTATATTCCAGAACCCAACCGAATAGAAGTAGGAAACGGTATACAAAAATGAAAGAAACACAAATCTCCGGGTGTAGACGAAATTAAGGATGAGTTAATTTTAGCTGAATGCGAAATATTGTGGGACAACATACACAAACTCATTCTCCTTATTTGGAACAAGGAAGAATTGCCACAAGAGTGGGAAGTATTAATCATTGTTCCAATTCATAAGAAAGACGACAAAACTGACTAATAATTTTCGGGGCATTTCTCTTCTATCAACATCCTGTAAAATCCTTTCAAACATTATATTAGCAAGATTGACCCCATATGCAGATGAAATTATTGGAGATTATCAGTGCGGATTTAGACGAAATCGATCAACTATAGACGAAATATTTGTCATTCGCCAAATACTCGAAAAGTAATAGGAATAAAATACCCAAGTACATCAACTATTTCTAGAAAGTCTTATGACTCGCTTAGGAGAGAAACATTGTACAACGTCCTTACAGAATCTGGAATACCGAAAAAGAATAATTAAGATATGTTTAAATGAATCCGAAAGTAAAGTCCGGGCAGGAAAAGTTTTGTCCACGAGCTTTCACTTCGATAATGACCTCAAACAAGGAGATGCGTTGTCGCTATTATTATTCAACTTTGTCCTGGAATACGCTATAAGGAAAATAAAAGATAGCAACCAGGGCCTAGATTTGAACGGAGGTAACCAGGTTATGGCGTCTGCTGATGATGTAAATTTAATAGGGGATGATAAGAAAACAATAGAAAGAAATGCAGAGGTCTTATTAAACCTTGCATGGACAAGGGTTTAGAAGTAAATGCAAGAAAGCTAAATACATTGAATCGGGACCGTAATACGTGAAACCATGAATGCGTTAAAATATCATATAATACTTTTGATAAAGTGGATACTTTCAAATATCTGGGTTCAATATCAACAGGGGAAAATCATATTCATGAAGAAATTAAATGCCAACTAAAAGCAGGGAATTAGTATTATTATTCAGTTCAAAATCTCTTGTTGTTTCGAATTCTGTCGAAAAATTTGAAGCTTCAAATATATAAAACTATAATCATGCCTGTTGTTCTGTACGGTGGCAAAACATGGTCGCTCACTCTGAAGGAAGAACATAGATTGAAAGTATTTGGAAACAAGATCCTGAGGCGAATATTCGGACCCAAAAGGAACGGGGATGGAGAATGGCGCAAACTTTATAATTTATAAGGCTTATCAAACATTGTTGGGATCATCAAGTCTAGGAAGCTTAGGTGAGCAGGTCATGTAGCTAGGATGGAAGAAAGCAGAAACGCTTTCAAAGTCTTAACTGGAAGACCAAACTAAAAACGACCATTAGGAAGACCTAGGCGCAGATGGGAGGACAATATTAAGATGGATCTCGCAGAAATAGGAATACAAAGTAGAAACTGGACCGAGTTGACTAAGGATACAAATCAGTGGAGAGCTTTTGTGAACTCCGCATTGAATCTCCGGGTTTCATAAGCCATAGAGTTAGTTAGTTATTCAGTTTCCTATATACTACATTGACATATATATCATTATGTATTACAAAACGAATTTCACTTTCAACCCACATTCTCGAAAGACATTTTCATAATATGTTTTAAGATTTTTAAAATCTACCTCAATATGTGCCATATATTTTTCAATAAATAAGAAGACTAATGTTGTATTCATAAATGTATGCCTATCTTTGTAAATTTCAGAGAAGGTTGAAAGCAACTGTTCAAACTCATCTAAATGTTTTTCTCCTATGTTATATAAGTTTAATATGTCTGGAGCTTCAAACGGTAATGTATTTAAAAAATATCGTCATAGTACTTTGAGTACCTATGTTCTTTGAAAACCTTTCAAAAGTTTGCATCGATTCTATTCTTTCGGTATGTTTTGTAAGTTTATCTATAACGTCGTAAACGTTTCTTGAAATAGTTTTATTTTGTAAGCCCTGCATACGATACAATTTCACGCTAAATGTTTTGTACTGCTGTAACAATGCATTCTTGTCTCTCAAGCACTTATTAATCCATTTACCTGAATAGTAGTTAAATAGGACAATCATAGAAATACATTTCTGTCATCACGTTTAACAAGAGTTTTACTATCTCAATGAAACACGTAATGCTTTATTTTTTTAACAAGTCACCTAATGAAGTTTTTCATTATAAATTACATAAAGCGATGAGTTGATTCCATAAACCAATCAATTTAATTGTGTTATCTTCATTACTTACATGTATATAATTAACATTAAAACAATACATATCATAGACATACACTTAAAACTGTTAAATGAATTTCTTTCAAAAATCTCGCAATTCATTGTGGACAGATGCATTTATTTAATTTTAAAATGTTATCGTTTTAACAATAGAAGTCATTAAAGCATGTATAATTCATAAATTCTGATATATAATTCATAAAATCTTCAATACGTATATAATAGGTTTACAGGAATGATTTTCATTTCACAATTTTATAACAGTTTCCCAAAGATTTGAGCAAATAACGAAGTTGCAATGCTTCATGTGAATCTAATTTTAATAAAATTTAGATTTATGAAGATATTGTATTAATGATTTAAGTGGTACACTATCATAAGAATGAATACATACAACAGATTTTATCTTTCCAATAAGATATCTGTGGAACCATGCACGAAACCCATAACTCACAAAATTTTGAACATGGGGTAATGGTACCCCTGCAGGGCTACACCTTTAACACATCATCTCTGCAATTGTTAGTGTTGTATAACCTTAACTTGCGTAAATAATAGGATCAGCATGTGTGTGACTACTTTATGTAAATCATATTTTAATTGGAAACTTTCACTGTTTTATCATGTGGTTACTGACAAGAAAATCCTGGTAAATTGGGCAAGATTTGACAGAACTACTATTTGTTTTTGTACATCTATTAAAAATAAGATTTATTTAGTTTCACGAAGGACAAAAGAACATTAGTTTTGTGAAAAAAGAAAATAGTCTGAACTAAAGGAGTAAACTTTTTCTTGGCTGCACATATCAACTAACAACCCTTGTTAATTATTATAATCGCCGTCTCCCTTAGCCTCGGAGCACAATAGTGAGACGTTGGTAATAAATCAATGAATCTGAAGGGAAAAGTTGAACATATTATTAAACCTTTAGAAATATAGAGGATAACTGATTCCCTATCATAAATGTCCTGGATAGGCTTTCCAATAGCTAGCTGTAAACACAGAAAGCCTCCGCAGATATAAGAGAAAGACTGCTTGAAATAACTAGAATAATGATTTCCAAAATAGTTCTACCGGAAACTAAGGAACAAGAAAACTGGGCAAACAAAACTGCCAACGACCAATGAAATTGAGAGTTACTATTCTCAGATATCGGAACAAACTCTAGTACATGACATCTATACAGCTATTTATCCTATATAATGAAACCTCGTGAACACATTAACTTCCACATCTGGGATTGGATTTCATTGACACATTGCTGATACATTGAGTGCCTTACTATTTCGATCCAGTTAGACGATAGGTGTCGCTTGTGCAAGGAGGACCTAACCCCTCTCTCATATAGACGTGGCAATGATCATGAAGCTAGAAAGACGCAACAAACTCCACTTAGAAGCTTTTGCACAGCTGAACGCAAATGAACGAACCTAATTGCTGAGCCATGTTTTTCAAATTTAGCATATCCAAACATTTAATTTTTTTGGGCTACAGCCATCGTCACACACGTGCTTCGCGTTTTTACCATGTCGTCACTTTTTCTCCATATAATATCAGTCACGATTATTTTACAATATTTTATTCACATACAGAATTACTTCATGGTCTAAGCAGCTATTTTCAGCACTTTGTCCTCCTGAGACATTACGCCCCAAAAATGCCATCAAATTCACAAACTCAAACTTTCGGATTCCATAAATCAACGGTGCCAGTAGTATCATAGCTGGAGAAATTTCTGCAGATTCTTTTCCTTCAGCAGCATTCAGCACAAATCTTATTAAACCGACCACCAATACTTTATGCCATTCCAAATTAAAACCCCTTTAAAACTGTAATTTTCTGAGCTTTCTCTGGTGATTTCATGTATTGCTTTGCAACCCTTCATATTTGTTTAGAAGCACTCTCCGTGTACCTCAGTCTCTCCTCCAAACATTCGTTTTTGTTTGGTGTTCGTCTCATTCATACATCCTGAGCAACTGTAGTTCTCGTACACGCTTGCAAACGCAAAAATTTGCACTCCACCGACAACAAAGTTGGACACTATTCCGGAACACTCGTACATTCGACAACGTGAATATTGTTATGACCTTCTCATACACAAGGTTCATCACACTCATTTTTTTTTTTATAATTTTCGTAGATGGTCCAGCATCCTGCTTTGGACCACCTCGTATATATTGACCCATATGTCACTCTTGCTTACTATCACAGCCTTTGGTAGATAGGTTTATTTTATTAGAGAAGACAACACAATGAAGATAAACTATGATCATCAGTATCAATACTCTTTAGTATGTTCATGTCAAATTTATATTTCCACTTTTAGTCATATTGTTTCTCTCTTGCAATATATCAGTTTTGTTGGCATGCAGCTGTATTATTTTGCAAATCACGCCTTAATTTGTTGTGGACCCATGATCAAAGTGGGTACTGTGCTTTCTAATTGACTTATGTTGACTACGCACACAAGACTGTGTTTGTCTTTCCACAACTTTCTCTGATATATGTGGTCTGTTACAAAATGTTGTATTGCTACACTACTTGTGTCCTTGAATTGTTAATACTAACACTGTGTGTTGCTTGCGACTGGTAGTGTGTTTCTGATACTGCCGCCTAAATTATATCTCCTTGAATCATAACATCTGCAATGTTGTCTTAGTTCTTGTTCACGAAAACACTTTCCGTACAAACTAATATGCTGTTGTTGCCACGTAAAAGTTATTACTGAATTCACTAATGATAACAAATCAAAAGTACGTCAATTAGGTAATCATTCGAACTTGTTCACTCAATGTTTTATCCACCTTTCATCTTGCAGTTCCCCTTCCTTTGTAAAATTACCGCAATGTGTGGCTATCTGTTCTCTCTGCCAGCCTTTCTTGACATAGTAAAAGTTATTGAGTCGTTAAAAGAAACTTTAACTACTAGTTACGCACGCATAGGAGCCCCACGAAACCCGTAATACAATCTAATTTTAATATTCCTTTCCCCCTCTATTAGAGATATTTAAACATGTCTGTAATTACTTCTTTTAAATGCCGGTAAACTTAAGAGATACCGGAATATGGACATCTTATAAGAATTTAAAGTCCCAGCCCTTTTCCTTTCCACCTCATATCTTCATTTCTAAGCTAGATATAAGAACACTCTGAGACGTAGCTTTAAATAATTTAAATACAAACTGAAATACCAAACTTCATGCCTCTAACATTAAGGATTTCCAAAACATGAGTATCCTTTTACAATAATGACCAATTATGTTTTCTTCCTTTCCCGCCGTTCAAAAATCCTTCCTAAAATGTTCCTTACACCACAAATTCTATACACAGCCTAAAATCTAAGGTTTAATTGAAGCACTTTTACATACCTGTTCATCTGTGAGTCTGTCAGGAATTTTTACTTTCTATATATTTTAGTCATGGTGTGTCAGAAACTGCAGAATTTGGAGAATATATCGAAAGGAATACAATTATCGAACCTACGAAGACAAGATCAAGATTAAGAATTCTTCGTGATATACTGGACATTACAGGTAATTTGATATTGAATTATTAAACATGTTCAATTAACTACATACCGGTCACTATTTTTACAAGAAATTGAAATAAATAGTTTACTTTTTTCTGATGAGTGATTAGGGTGGAATAGGATTATGATGAGTGATTAGAAAGGAAGAATATGTTTGAATAGCACATTCTATTAGATCCTTAAATTTGCGTATTGGGATGTTAATGAAGCTGAAAATAGTGAAAACATCGCATGTTTTATATAAGAGTCGCGCAAAGATTTAAAATTTGAACGATGTTGTGTATGCAAGTGTAGAGAGTATTCAAGTGTAAAGATTATCTATGGCTATAGGGGATGTTTTAAACAAAAAGCATGATTTAAATAAAAGCATGTAAGTAGCAGTAGGGATGTATATAAGGCTAGTAGTTGGTACAGCTAACATTTGGTAGAGCTAATAGGTGGGGAAATAAAATTAAATCTTAAGAACGGTCTCATTGAGGATTATCTGTCCATGGCTGGAATCCACTTTCTGGTTGATGCGGAGAAGGGCAAAGCCTCTCTCTCCAATCGGTTTCAATCGAAAGCAAACTACCAAAGACAAAATGATTAACAACTGATTACAAATCAAATGACCATCCGCCAAACGATCATGATCAAGCTTGCTCCATTGGTTTCGATCTGGCTGTCCCTCTGACGTCATAAGTGTGTAGACAAAAGAATGACTATATGAATCTACGTCACGCAGAAATTGTCCATTATCCAAAGTTGAGGCAGACAAAGGCTTTAATACAACTTGACGCTGACTCGGCACAAAAGTTCAAGAACCAAGCTGCTAGTGTTTCTAGATTTTATATTCCAAATCGAAGGAAAAACTACTCGCAGACATCAAAGTTCTTGATCATAACAATCAATACTTCCTTGTCGCTAAGAAGAGTGACAGGTGAATGATCGAAAAATACCTTGTCTGGATGATAATGTATGACTGCGAGGGCCAGTAATATACAAATTCATTGAGAAAGCATCCGATCTTATCACAATTAAACTTTAAGGCGGCACGTGTCAGACGTTGTAAAACTTGACGAAGAATAGCAGAAAGTAAAGGCAGGGGCTAAAGGTTGGGAGATTGCTACCACAGTTTATTTCAGAAATCCATTATAATCACAACAATTTGCTTGTAGGCGGCAAACAATGAACATGAAATGAAATTGTTCTTGATTGACAATATTGCCGTCAGCTAATGATTTCAAGCCGAATGGCCATTGCTGTTGACCATAGATACATTGAACTTAAGGTAGGAGGTGCATCAAACTGTTTGACTCTTTGCATTAACCAAATGATTCTCTAAAGATGATTAAAGATAAACGGTTTCCTTAATCACATCCTTACAATTTGACCAAAATTATCATTTTTTCTAACAAATATTAAGTTTACGAATTTTAATGCAAGCATGAAATCACTAGATCTTAGCAGCTAATTAATCGTAAAAATTATTTTTCAACGTTACTGCGATTCATTTAGAATTCACATCTGTGACCTAAAATTAGTGAATTTCCATGTAAAAATATTCTAAATATACATTGCAAAGCATTGCAGACAGCAAGTCCTGTAGATAAATGCTGGTCATTGATTGATTTTCTAGCACAACTGTTTATTTAAAAAACTTTACTATGATACAGTATAGTAGAATTCTAAAGATGATCCGAAGACCAATAGGGTCATTTAATTCATTGATATATGATTAAGCTTCCAGGGGCCTAGTTGCAGCCAAAGGGAACCTCAGGGCCAAGCCCTAGGCCGAGAGATCGATATATGGTTTTTCCTAGGGCCCAGTCGTACCTAACATAAGTAAGAAAAGTAAGACATTTGACAGCACAGATACAGCTATGAGAAAGGGATTGGGTTTCTCTCAAAACCCAGAAAAATCCAAGAGAGTTGTAGTGAATCCCAGGACCGAGACTCAGCTCAGAGAGGGTAAGGTATTTCCCAAAACCCAGAGCAGCCACAAAGGGCAGTACTGATCAATCTGGCAAACTGATACTTTCGAAGGTGCTGTGACGTCTTTTATAACATATCCTCATGAATCCTCGTTATTCCTCGTTGGTGGTGATAATATTAGACACATTCGGGTCACTTGTTCCATTTTGACATTTGTGATCTGCTGGGTGTTTTTGCTGTGGTTTAGTACCTGGGCATTCATTGTATGTAAATAATATTATACCCTAGTGTCGAGTGTAAAAGTAAGTCTCAGAATTTTTTTAAAAAAAATTTGTACTCGATTGGAGCTAGATACTTCATGAAGAAAAAATTTTAAAAAATGCACCAATAACTGTCAAAGTACTGTAGGATTGTGACTCTAGAAACACACACATCATTACGCTGGATAGCCATAACGAACTTTGTGACGAAATGAAATTAAAGTGAGTCTCCCACTTTTTTTCTCTGTGCACCGGCAGGATCAGTGTCACTACACTAGCTGTCTCAAGGAAAATGCTGCAGCAGCTTTGAAATGCATAATTAATACTTATTTACCAAACCACTGATTGTGACTATAGTTTTAGTTGTACCGGCCTTGATATATCAAATTTTAGACATCGTGTTGCCAGTTGTGATTAAGTCAATGATACATTACACGCAAAATAAGATAATAATGAGAACACCCAAAGCAATGAGTATAATCAGTTAGTACATACTGGAAGATATAAAATCACTATTTACTATCACTGCTCAGTAATATTGTCTTACATACTATTGTTAATAGTATATTTATGTAAATTGCACAGATACCTTCCAATTCTGTTTAGTAGTAAATTAATGAGAATAGGAATTGTGATCACTGTCCGAGAGAATGTATATGTCTTAAGGGAAAACGGAAAAGTAGTCAGATAAGGAATCTCTTCATGTCTTAGAAGTATTTGCGTAGGAGTAATCGTTGATTGGAAATTTCGAAGGTGAAAATAAATTTAAGATTATATTTGACAGACAGTTGACAATATCCTATTGTAAAGTTCGTCGAATAACGTGTTGGTAAATTGATAGATTCTGTTATTACTAGAAATAACAAGTCAGGGATGAATTTACATCCTTTGCTGCTAAAATATTATTTTTCTATATAGTAATTTTCACACCTTTCCTTGTAGTTAGATGTACTAATATAAGGGAGTATAAATTAAAATATTTCAGTGTATTAAAGAGTTTGTTGTATTGGACAACTTGTTGTAGTCGTTTCTGTTAGATTAAATTAAATAAGAAGTTTGAACTGTACTAGTCTTGCTACTTGTTTATTTATTGTGTTTATAAGGTAAGATAGCGTCGTATGTGTTGCGAAAGATTAATTATCTGTCTGCAGCGATCGTGTTATTTTATTTTATCTCTACCGTGTTGTGACCTTCTTGTTATTCTCATGTATTTTCGTAGAAGCTTTTCAAAAACTGAAGTGTCCTTTACTATGTTTCTAAAGAAATGGGAAAGTTTTTCTTAATATAATTTTGGGTTTAATTTATTCATTATGGTTGCAGAAAACCGTGATATTTCTTAGACCAAGAGCATGCTAAGCCTTTCTTTCAGAAATGGAAGTTAACAAATAGCTTCTGTGCTGGATGAAATAAGGTCTGTGTGTCTTTTATCAACATACCTCTTTCGTTGTTCTTGCGTTTCTTGAGGTGACGTTTAACAGTGCCTGTTAACCTAACTAGAAGTTCCTGTCAACTTGTGCTCGGAGACTGGTGTTTAACCCTACAGTACTTAGGTTGTATCGTATTCGTGGGAAAAAAAATCACATGAATGGTAACGTTGGGCCTGCTGGACCCATAAACTTTTATGGCAGATAAGATGTGAACTGAGTTTTAAATTGTTATTATATTTGAAATATTAAATACAAACAACACCAGGTAGTGGTTTGAGATAGATAACAAACACACCTTATGGTTGAGTCCCCACATAGACCTTCATAATTACTGTGTAATATGATGTTGCATCAACAAAACTAAAAAATTAGTTCCTAATTTTGCAGGTTTTTGAGTACATACGAAATCGACATCTTCCTCACAAACCGACAAGTGTCTCATTCAAAGTTTCCAATTGGAAAATTGTTCTTGTAATTGTTTACAAATAATTAATAAAAGTCACGAATTGGGGCTAATTTGCCAAAGGATTTTATTTGTGTACTTGTATCAACGAGAAAGAAATGAGAAAGAAAACAAAAGCTCTGTAAGGACATTGCAGCCCAAAATATCTCCAATCCAATTCCACCTTCCTCCCACAATTTCTCAACATTCAGACGTCCAGCATGCAACACACTAGACATAAATAACAAACCTATGAGCACTTTCATTTCATACACACTTATAAGATGTGTAAATCTTTGTTGTGAATACTTTTATGACACTTTCTGTATGTATTTATTTCTGTTAGTAACAATAATATTAACTATCGCATCAGTTATAACACAGACCACGTTTCCTGAACAGTCTTACCAGGGAACTGTACGAATGGGGCACTCGAGGTGCCGGACGAGGTGAATCACATGTGAAAGAGGATGTAAAATGATGTCCATATGCAAAATTGTAGCGGCTGAGGGCAACATGGACGAGCGTGAGAGGCGGAAGAAGTGGGGCCTGCAGTGGGACTTAAGAACACAGAAATATGTAGAATCACACGTTTCGCTCCCGAATGGTGAAAGAAATGCATGTCAAATGTATAGGAACATAAGAAGAGGTGCTATATTCTGGAGCATATGGACATCATGGGAGCCATCTTGAAAGTAGCCAGCTTGAATTAGAATTCAAAATGTTAAATGAAAAGTGGGGCATGTGGTATATCAATTAAGACTGACATTTTACCAGAAATGTATTGGTGTGAATAATTTTATAGTTTCTTTATTGTGAGTTGAGTAATACGAACATGCAACAACGTCTGGAGGGGATATATGGACATAGGCAACATAACCAATGTCTCGTTTGAGTCCTGTTAAGGTACAAGTCAATTATTCAGCAAAGAATACATGACAAAAAGATATACTGTACGCATATGACAGTGATCGTGGGGAAAACCATATTATCTAAACCATTCGCAGAATGTAGTCACTGGATGCACCTCTATAAGAAGAGTACAAAAAGTGTGTTCACATGCTATTCACTGGGAATGTTCCAGGGGATAAAGATTGCTGTCTGTGTGTGAACAATATACGTACTTGTTTAAAACACGTTTCATTACACCGTGAGTCGTTTGAAATGCAATAATATTAATCATAACATATTCAATTACAAGTAAATATAGGCGCAAAAAGATACCGTACAAGTTGGAGGGTATCGATAAGAATGTGCTGGAAGCAAAAGACATTTTTGCAGTGTGCATACCTGACGAAGCTGGGAGTAGAACACTGATCTTCCTAACAATCTGCTGCTATGTCAGAATCAAAACAAAAGGTCATTGGAGTTTGGAATTTTCCCGGATGTTCTACAAGATATCCAGCTAGGTAGAAGGCATGCTTAATGAAATTAATAAACCGGGAAGCACGAAATTGAAAATGAGTGAAAGCTTGAAGACGGATGAAGTTGTCTCGATGCCAGATTTGAAACCCATCAATGTTCAATGCGGCGTCAGTAATAAATCGCACATACGCTTGTAAGTGCGAAAGAATCCAACGTCTAGAGGTTGAATATGTCTAGTGCATTTGGGGGCTATGAGTTGTTTGTGAAGGACAACATTATCTGAAACAGTAGAATGTATCAATTGCGCATCTTTGTTACAAGACCACGAACAACTTCAAAAGGCGATTTTCCGTCACAGTTGGCCAAAATACGTCTTGAAGAAATAACTTCAGATCATTCTTGCTCATATTTGCAGTTTTTCGAGCAAATGCCTTGATATTCGAAGGAATGTCTCGCATATTCGCGGGGAAGTTACCTGTAGGTTCAGCAGAAATTAGAAATAATGGTGATAACAGTTTACCATCCATCGCTGTAATCGGCATTATCATATAAGAGTGCGTAACTGCTGTCGGTGATCCAATGCCAGAATACACCCGTTTGACGCCTTTAGTTGCCAGTGTTCTGCCTGAATGCAGTTCCTTATCAAATCGACTTTGATCTGTGTTAACCACTTGGTCTAAATTGAGGTTTTCTTCCACGATTATAGTCTTTGATTCCTCGACAAACACGTCTGCAGTTCTCTGTAATTCTTGCTCAATTTTGGCAGATTTGGACACGGAGTGCGTAATTTTGCGTGACACAATATTGTTACGCTTTTTAAATTTTGCTACCCAGAAAGACGATGCCTTGAAGTTAAGAGTGTCAGTTGGATCAATGCCCTTCTTTACATTCATCGCCCACATTCGAATGGTCCGATCGTGAATTATTCCATTAATGGCCCGCGTTCGTTTAAAACTATAATAATCGAAATGTATAGGAAGTGGAACATGAGAAGAGGTGCTATACTGTGGGGGATATGGACATCATGGGCGCCATCTTGAATTTGAATTCAAAATGTTAAATGAAAAGTGGGGCATGTTGTATATCAATTAAGAGTGAAATTTTACCAGAAATTCACTGGTGTGGAACCTGCTATTGTAACTGTCTTGTGAATTAGAAAAAAACGAGCAGGTAAGAAAGAGCACAGAGGTGGGCAAACAAATGTCAAGTAGACCAATATGTTTATTAAATATCACGTGACATGGACAAATTAAATAAAATCATTATTTCACACTACTTCGTAAAAGCACAAATGACAAAGGAGATTTCACAGAACAAATTTACAAAACTTAACATTCTTAGGTAACTAGGTTTGTTACATTTTTTGTTATTTCGGAAATATTTGAGGTCGTAAAGTTAGGGTACGTACGTACGATGATATTCTCTTTTTTTGCGATTATAGCGCCATCTATTAGAATAACGAAAATGTGCTTAAAGTAAAAGTTGCTTAGTTAAGATTGTAGAATCAGAATCTGCAATGAAAATAGGGAGTTTCCATTTCAAATTTTCGAATTGGCTCCTGGGGAACTATGATGGGACCCCTGGGGGCAGTTACTGTTTACAGAATTTTATAGGCCCTTGGCATGTGTACATTATTATCTAAATAGAATTGTTACATTTTGTGAAATTTCTAAGATATTTGAGGTCGCAAAGTTAGAAGACGTACGTACCCATTCATTTTTTGCGATTACGGTACCATCTATTAGAATAACGAGAAAGTGCTTCAAGTAATAGTTGCTTAGTTTTGACCGTAGAATCAGAATCTGCAATGAAAATAGGGAGTTTCCATTTCAAATTTTCGAATTAGCTCCTGGGGCCCTATGATATTACTCCTGGGTGCACTTGTTGCTTACAGAATTTTATAGGCTCCTGGCATGAGTACATTGTTGCCTAACCAGATTTGTCAAATTATTTGTTATTTCGGAAATCATTGAGATAGCAAAGTTAGGTGAGGCACCCTGAATGCATATGTATTGTGTAGTAGACCCAACGTTACCATTAAGGGTTAACTTGCAGTCTGTAAAGTTTCTTGGGTCATATTTTTGCATCAAAAAAGCTTGACTTTTAGTTTCAATTTGCATGAATGTATCTGCGGTGAATGTCTTGTGTGATACTAATTTTAGCCATTCTGATTCATTTTCTATAACAAAACTTTTACAGAAATCTAGATAATGTTTCGACAATCTCCGCAATTCCAATGTTGGTTTGATTCAAACTGGGAAGAATTTTAATTCAAGATGAATGTTGAAGATTTTAACCTTATGGATGGGATGTTAATCAATCCCAATATAGAAACAAGTAGTGATGGGCAGTGGGAATATTCCCGGTGGGAAGAAACATAAAAATGGGAATATTCCGGGTTTTTTCCCTGGCCTATAAATTCCCGGGATGGAATTTATTTCCACTTCTTTACTTTATCTTTCAAAACCATACGACTAATTACTTTATTTTAATATATTATGATTTACTTCTAGGTTTTAAAGAATTTGGAGGTTAAAAAATTTAGAATTCTTTGACTGTACTTTATATAACTAATAATATGATTTTTAAGTTCCATTTCCATTTGCACTATAGAGTAAGGTAATTGTTTAGTTTTGGGGGCCAAAACTAGCAAAAAATAGGATGATTTACGGAAGAAATGAGTTGATAGTGGTGTTCAAGTTGTCAAGAAAGTATCGAACACAATTTTTTTTGGGGGGGGCAGTATGGAATTTGTACACACCATAAAGGTAAGTGCAAGTGATTTATGTGAGAAGAAAGTGAATTGTTGGTAACGAAGATAAAAAACAACGTGTCCTGCGGGGCTCTAACCCGCCTTCAATATCTTGCGCTCGCTCTGCAATGCTGTCTGATTTTAATGCTGGCAACGTAATTTAACGTATGAAACCATAAAACAAATTCATCGGAATAGAATATCGCAAAAAAGTTGGTGCAAAATGTGACCTCCAAATCTAAACAATAGCCAAAAGTAGCAAAGTACTAATTTAGAAATGATGAAAAGGATCCATTTTGTAAAGTAACGTAGAATTATATAGAAGTAGAGATGAACTATTATTAATAAATCCTGAACCACCGTTAGTAATAGACGTCGGTCTGTCAACTCTCTCTGACTCGAATTTCTAAAGAGATACTTGGACTTCTTTTACATGTGAATTAACGCATTAACGTTCGAGAAATGGGCAGGAAGAAAGATTGTTTGTGGTATAGTTACATGCAAAATTATAAAGATAGGAAAATATCTTGCAAATATTGTGAACATACATGTTTATGGGCAAATGTTGACAAAATGGTGGGACATGTGTCTTCTGACAATTACCCAACCTAATTTGTTTATAGCATTTAAAAATATGTTTATAATATCAGTAGTAGAGTCAAGTTTAGAAAATCCACTTACATGTAAATTTAAACTTTTTAGCGGTTGAAACGTATGTCATTTTTGAAACATGTTTACTTTCATAGAACATATTGTAAATAAATATCCCTTTATGCGTAGGCTCTAAATATAATAAAATAACATAACAACGTTCAGACTATATATTTTAAAGACTCCTCTGAGGACAACAGTAATAATATACTGTGATACAAAAACGAATTTAACTTTGAAATTATAATACAGAAACAGAATACAACTTTCTTTGTGATTATACATAAATTCCCGGAAAATTCCCATTTTGGGGAATCTTCAAGGGAATATTCCCAGGGAATATTCCCGAGAAATATCTTCTCAGGAATTTACCCATCACTAGAAACAAGCTACGTATATTAATATAATTTCTTCATGCGAGTGTGATATTGTCTGCAAATTGCGTCGATATATAGATAGTGACCGTATCGGTTGAGACCATCACGTTTTTTAGTTTCTCATGTTTTACTCGGAATGCCTCTAACATATCAAGTTAAAACTTGTCTCATATGTAATCAATAAGATGATTTAAAAGTTCCGCTTGTAGCTTTTGTAGAAGTCGTTTCATATCCTACATTCTGTACATGCCTTAATTTTAAAAGCCTAAAAAGATTGCATGTTTTATATACAATATTTGTTGAAGACAGATTTATAATTCTTTATAAATCCATAGTTTAGTACTGTGGGTTATGTACGAATTAATTTGAATCAATGGTTTGCTAATGTTCTAGGTATGCATAGAAGAGAAAGAAATACTAATTCTGGATGTTTGTGCGTGTGACAGAGTAAATTGTCTTTTAAACGAAAATATTTGTGAAAGGTAATGCAGATGTTTGTATTGGTTAGTTGCTTTCTAATACTGAAAAAGCTGCATGTGAGTCGTATTTTCAACGTTCTCAAAATGTGTAACTGATGGGCAGTGTGTAAGTGTTCTATTTAAAGAATGGAATCATCTAGTGCATTGGAATTAAATACATGGGCGAAATTGTCGTCTGTTACTTTTTCTAATTTCTTAATATTTTTTGTTCTAGATAGCATGTCTCCTCATGATGATCCTTTCCATTCACGTCATAAATGACAAAGTAGTTAGTCAGCCAGAAAATCTTCTATCGTTTGTATTTTTCCTACTTTATCTCTTTGCCTCTTGAGTGACGTCAAACACTTCGAGTCGAAAACTAATTTAAATTTGCGATTTAGTAGAAAGTAGCGAAATTTTCGTAAAGCGTTGACGAGAACATAAGATTATTTTTACTATCTGTCTTTTTGACTTGTTTATTCGACGATAACAATACCTTCTATATTCCTATCTTAGGATCGTAACCAGCGAGTAGTCCGACGACTTGTAAAAGGAAACATTTGAATAAGCTCTTTATTAAAATGATAAAGATATAGTGCTTATAAAATCTTCTTTTAATTTGTCGAAAAAGTTGGTCGTGTGTATAATCCAATTTCAACTTAACACGGGAAATTCTAATACACCCAATTCAATATAAAGTAGGTAATTTTTCTATTAGTATACAATCTAATAGTACTGTTTTTCATCAAATGACAAAAGTATTGAATTTGCAAGCAGCAAACAAGCTGTCTTACATTTGTCTCCAAATTGAGCATAACCTTACAAAAGCTTCTAAAAAGATATACAAACTAGTGAAGAATTTGAAACACGGGATAAGAATTTCAGACAGCAGTGGCGTGAACTCCCTTATTTCTAATGGTGACAAATACAACTATAATATGATCTTAGCAAAGACAGAACCGTCCGACGTAAATTAACGGTTAGCGTATTGAAGTTTGAGTTTGTAGATGAAGACTAAGCTACGATTTGCTTATTTTAATTATACTTGTATCAGGATCATTTCCTGACTACGAAATTCAAATCATTGGACAATCGACAGATTGATAAGTATTTGTGTTATCGTAATATATCTTTAAATTGTTCCTTGATTAATCTATTGATTTTCAATTTCCTTTACATACTTTCTTTCTTAGGCCTTCTCGTGGGTGTTTCTTCCTTTAGTATTATTTTCTTACGTGTAAAATGAAGAGAAAGCGAGAGCAAGGGAAATGGAGAGAGAGGGTAACATTGGATATTTCTATATGTAAAAGTGAATCCAAATCCTCTATCTATTATATATGTATATATGGGTGTGAGAGAGAGAGTATATGTGTGTGATGGGTATAGGAAAGGACAATTACAATGTAATGATAGAAATAGATAATGTAATAGTATTAACATTAATTGAAAAATAATTATTAATTATATAATTACATCGTCAAAAATTGAATCGTTAATATTAATGGGTTTAAATGGCGATTTTCGATGTCTATTGTTATTTTGTGATTGCAACAGCGTGTTTTATATAAGTACAATAAAATTAATTTCTTTTTAGTTTCATTTCAATACCCGGTTCTTCGTTTGTCAAGCCGAAGTTTACAGTCTGCGTGCATGCAGAATTTAGTAAAGAAATGAGTAAAAACTAAAAATAATAAAAAAGAATCAAACAGTAGATAGAATAGGATATCACTTTTTATTTTAATTCCTCATAGTTGAGTGTTCCCAAGTAGTTTTGGTCCTTTAATTGAAAGGTTAGACCAAGCTTATCATCGTGGAATTACATGTAGTAGATTTTTCTTTTAGTCTAAAGCCCACGCTTGAAGATATGTCAATTGGTCAAGGACCATAAAAATCTACCAGCTTCTTCTGTGATTCTACCGAAACATTTCATCGCGTAGATTTAGATACCTACCTATTTCCAAATGCTGTGATATTCTCTATATGTTATTTGATAATGATTTCACCTGATCATGTTAGCAGAATAAATTTCTGCCTGACAACCGATTTAATTTTTACATTCTAAAAATAGAGAAAAGAAATGATATGTACCTGATAGAAAAGGTGTATTTCACGTTTCCGGTTAATAGAACAGCGTGCCGTAGGAGAAAGCCTTTGTCAGTAACATTGACTCTAACGCGTCTATCATGTAAACTTGTAAGAAAGTAGTTTGGTAGAAACAAATAATAGTAAAAGGTATTGGACTTCCTCCCTGAACTGTCTAATTATAAGAACTTTACTATGATATAGTATAGTACAATGCAAAATGTGGCCCGAAGTCAAATAAAGTCCCTTAAATTAATAAGAGGTAATCAGGTTTGCTCTAGAGCCTAGTCGCAGCCAAGGGATAGGTTCAGGAAAACCTCACCTTGTCAATCGCAACCAATGGATGGCTATGCGTTTCTTACAGGTTCCAGGCACAAAGAGCAAAAGACTACATTTCTGTCAGGCCTCAGATGTAACCAAGAGATAGTAGGAGTTCTCAAGGGCCCGCTGTAGCCAAGAAAGTGTAAGATATTTTCGACTACCAGCGCACCGAACAGAAAGACTGATTAATCAAGCAGTCAATACTGACAACTTGGAAAGTCTTTTACATTCCGTCTTCCTGAATCCTCGCTGATCATCGTTGATGGTAATGGCTTTAATCTTCTTTCAGTCACATGTTGAGTAATAACATTTATCGTCTGCTTGGAGTTATTATGGTGGTTGACCACATGGACGAACGTTATATAAGGGTCTAAAATTTGGATAATATGACAGAAATTGATAAATATTATATTAGCAATCAAACTTAAAATATTAAATTTTAGACTTCCAATAGCATGAAATTATTATACAAGTAGCTTGTTACCTGTAAAAGTATTTCGAAACTTACAGAGATTTTTTAGTTTACGAATAGACCTAAAATTAGTGATTTTTACTGGAATTTATTTTACTGTATTGCTAAAGGATGCATTCTTATTTTAACCTATATAATGTATTTTCACTTATTTTTTTAGAGAGTCTTTTATATTTTAAAATTGATATGAAATCATTAACTTTCGTATTTTTGGACATTTCCCATTTAAAAAAATACAGATATGTTGTGATAGCTAATATTCAATATCTATCCACACCGTACCCGAAAATCCAACCATTCAGAGCTGTTGTTTCATCTTTACCAGTGAACGATGCTAGCTTGAAGTGGGATTACCTGTCACTTTAGGTATAAAAATTTATAACGTTGATCTAACATAGTCATTTCTGTTGCTTTTTCAGAACACTTTCAGGAGAATTAAGTAACAAGTTTAACACATATTTTCATTGTCTGGATGTGACAGAGAAATTTTATAAATTCAAACTTAGAAAGAGTGTTATTCACCATAAATAATAAAATATATTCTGTGATCAAACTTTTCACTATTAGAGGATATTGCTTTTTCGTCCAGTCAATGAGGTCGACCTAGTCCTTGGCAACAAAAGGTATTGAAGGAAGATAAAAATTCTACCACTTTTATTCCTCGTCTGTAGTTCCCTTACTTACTTCTGTCTGTAGTTCCAGTACTTTCCTGTAATCCAATCCTCATATATTTCGTCTCAGGCAAGAACATGTTATGAAGATAACCACTGGTTGGAAGAGTTCTTTCCTGTTGTTCGGTAAATATCAAGTTGTTGGAAAGATCTTAAAACCGTGCTTTCTACCGTAGTTCATTTAGTAGTAATTCTTATCCGCTCAAGCTAGCTTATATATCTTGATCGCGATTATGATTGCTGAAATGTTGGGTTATGGGAAAATACTGAATGGTGGGAATCATCATATAAAGGGGAAACGTGCTAGAACTACGTTTTAATAAATATATATTGATAAAAATGTCTACTGAGGTACTTGATTGAAAGAAATTTAAGCTAAAATCCTCTCCAATAATGGGACCCTTGATAACACAACGCATTTTTATCATTTACGCATTTTATGCATTATGCAAAATATCATTTATGAAAATGCACATTATCACTATACAAGTACCATTTATGCGTAATTCTGCCCGATTTTCTAATAAATACTTTTTTCTCTTGTGACAGAGTCCGCCTGAAAATTCACGAAAACAAATATGGTTATATCAGAGTAATATTGTAATTTTGATGTCTGTATTCGACAAGAATAACATTTAAAGATAACACATTTGAGTGATAAAGATAAAAGAACATAGTTCATCGTTCTGAATGATTTAATAGGTGGATAGAACTTGAGTGGAGATTGATTTGGAGCCACCTCCACCTGGTTAGTTTTGAGACTTTTTAAGAGAAATAATTTTGTGAAATGAGGGAAAACCTTCAAGCTTCTTCAATTTGAAAAAAAAGAATCACACTTGAAACAAGGGAATAATAATCATTTTACAAATTATATACTTTTAATACAAAAGTGTGCCTGTTTGTACTGTTGTTAAAAAAAGGTCCAGTTTACACCAAAATTTATTACCTTCTGGCCATATGGCCGAAATATAAATGAACCGTTGGAACTCCAAATATGTTTCTACCGTTTCCAAGCGTCTAAAGTAAAGAATTTAATTGTATTAGAAGTCGAAAAGCTTCATTTTTAAAATTTGAAACCTAAAGAAATAATTTTTGGTTTTGGTAGAATCTTTTAAATAGCTTTATATCCTTTATTAGAAGTGAGTATAAAATATATGATCTCTTTTTTAGTATTTTGCGTATCACAAACATTCCAATACGCAAGCTTTCCATACTGTTAAAATTTACTATTGGAACATTTGCTTTTCTCGCCACTCTATCTAGTCTCGAGTACTTCTAGAATACAATTCGACACTACAGTGTCTTTATATATTTGTTAAATAATTACCATAGTATGATATAGTTATTTTCAGTTTTCATCAGTAGAAATTTGTGACATAATATGTGGATACTCTTTCAAGAAAACCTGTCCACATTCCTTTAATTTTAACGCAATATGTTTGAACTTACGAAGAAATGGGATTTCTTAGGGAAAGGTCACGACAGCGTAGAGAAGACAATAATTGGTTAGAAATTATATTTGAGGCTGAGAATTTGGAAAAGAATTAATGATTTGGAAAAAGCATATGTATTACTTAGTTTGTTTTTAGTCAATAATTGAATACGGAGAAGATTTAAAAAGAGAATTTAACTGACTAATTTGTATGTGGACGTAATGACGAGTTCCTGATGCTACATGTGCCTGTCAGGGAAGTTTTTGAGTATCAAATTTAAAATTATTTCACATTACTTTTAAAAGTAAAATTGTTCTTTCCTTACAGTATTACGTTTCTCTGGAAGTTAAATAAAAATATGTATTGAATTTATTTGAATATTTGTTCAAATCACATTATGAGAAATAAATCCTATGATATTGTTCTATTTCTATTTTTATGCATGATGATATCTACACATAATGTAATGCGGAATAAAATGTCTGTTATGAACCATGAATATAGAATAATATGACTTTACCTCAGTAGTATGTAAATGCGCGCTTTGGAACAAAGTATGGTACTGATGTTAAATGGGATAGTAAAAGAACAAATAGGACAGGCATGAGGCACGCAAAAATGTCATGTCTCCAGCATGACCCTCTTGAAACAGCAACACACAGAAACCTAAGACTGCTACCAGTACGAGTGCGAAACACCTGGTTCAGAAACACATCTACCGGAATTAGGCATGCAAACCAAAAGTACAGTAAAAGTGAACCCGAATTAAGTCCGGAATTGGACCCTAAAATGGAGAGGCGTATTTAAATTACCCAAATACAAGTAATGTATAAATATCATTATGTGTAGATATCATCATACAACAGATAAGTGGTATGTAAATACCCTCATACCTACTATCATACAACACTTAACATATATAAATAACATCATGAATACATTTTCTCATTCGGTACCTGTGTCCCGAGTTCGATTCCATTCGAGTAATTGCTCATTTGGTTTAGATCTTATAAAAATATGTAAGACCACGTTTCATATAATCTAACTGCTGAAGGGGACACTAAACTCAAATTAAAAACCACATTAGAAAATAAATCTTCTAGGCTACAAATACTGTGTCTGTTTACTAAGACAGCATACAGCGCATGGAATGGAATGTTGTTTCTTTAATCATAAATTATTATGCGACTTGTGATAGCCCTGTTTCAAGAACATAAACGTAGCAGAGTATCGCATGATAGACAAGGAATTAGGCATAAATCCTGGACAGGAATTGAGCTTCAAATTATAATCAAGTTTTACGAGCTAACCTAACGTTAAAGTTACCAAGGTTCTTCACGCGTGCCTACAAAACACATAATCAACACAACTTACCTGAATGCGCTATAAAATAACATTAAAGATATTCTCTGAACACACGAACAGAGCTACTCCTTGAAAGAGTCATGTTAGACACAGTGACAACCAAAGGAAAAATTTAAACAGAATTAAATGAATGTAGCCCTGTCATGTTGCTCAGAACATTCTTTACGTCATATTAAACTTTTGTTCTGCCATCTAAAATCATAGTGCATGTAGCGCTTTCTAATGTACCTGAAGCAAGCGTCATAATGATTTTAATAGCAGTACATAATTGGTGATACTACGCTTTTGCTTCAAAGTATTATGAGGTATAAAGCTTTCCGTTGGGATATTCTCTTTTCAAAATAGAAACATGTCAATTTAGCATATCGTACCACGTTTAAATGATTTCCTTACATTCTATCTTAACACTTGAAAGAGAATTCCTGTAGATATGTACTTAAAATTAGTACCACTTTTTGCTTATTAAGTATTCTGCCTTCTGGACAAGTTAGTTTTCCTGTAGATATTATGAGACAAGTTAGTATTTTTTTAATGTGAGATTTTAGCCTGGAAATATATCTTCCACGATTTTCGATCTTCAGCTTCCTCTATTAACTCCCAATATTTTCATATAGTTATCAAATATTCGATCAGTTGTGTTCTTCTTCCCATTCCTTTCTATCCTTCCATCCTTCCTTCTATAGCGGTATGAAGAAAACAATTTGTCTACGCTTGAATTCTTAACCGTAGCGTTCCTTGGCTGTTTTTCTTCGTTCTTTTCCTGTCACCTAAGTGACGTCACTGAGTGAGATGTGGCAGGATTTTGGAGGGGTTAAAATTGTTCTGAGTGGGTGTCCCTCGTTCCCCTTGGTTCCTCTTGATTCTGAGAAGGACAGTCCCGTTTTCGATCCACCATGTACCTGTTTTGATATGTTAGTAGTGTGTAGGTTCATTTTTGGCAATCATTGAACTTGTCATGTTCAGTTGAATCCTATGAACTTTCGTGAGCATAATCCTCTTTTGGACCCACCAGGTACTCCTCCTGACATGTTAAAAAGGATTATTTTTAGTTTTCTTGAAAACCATTGACCTATAGCATGTAGAGGTAGAGTTCTTTGATTTGGGAAGCATAATTCTCTTTTTACCCCATGATACACCCTTGTTGATACAAGAGATTATATTTATATTTTGACAATTATTTACTCATTGACGTGTTCAGTCACAGCCTCTTTATTTGGAAGTCATAGTCTCTTTTTGGCCCATCAATTATCCCATTTTGTACAATACAAGGAGTGGAGTTAATTTTATATTTTGGCTTTCATTAATCACTTACTTGCCTCTAAAGATTTTGACTTCTTTGGGTGAAACTACACATTCATCAGGTTTTCTCTTGGACTTTCACATAGCACTCGTTTAGTTGTTAGGTCGGGAGAAAGTGATCGTTAATTGATTATTCATATTACGTCATAACGTAATATGATATTACTAAATACGTTTAATATATAATTCTTCACACTAAGAGAGTAGGATTAATGAATATACAAGAAATTTGAATATTGTAAAAATGAAACATTTTCAAAATGTTTACAAGTGACATTTTCGAAATCACTGCAACATGTTTTCATTCTGTTTTTAGTTATCACTTTATGTATCATTTTTCACACTTCCACCTTAAGAGAATTCTCTCATTAGACATTTGGAGGTATAGTGGATCAGTTTTATTTTATTTATTATTTATTTATTGCCTTTTCTCTACAGTAGCGAGGTTAGCTCCATAAGGGTCTCTTTAACCTAACTACTAAGAAAAGTTGAAAACTATTTGATACAATAAAAAAGACGATACATTGAATCACATTACACATGGACGTGGGATTTGTAATAACTGCATTAAGTCCATTGCGGCTTGAATAGTAAGATATGGTATTCCGCTTAAATTGAGGAATTAAATTTTATAGATAGGATTTTGGCAGGTATTTTGCTTGACTTCATTCATCTTACGCAGTCAATAATTTTTAACAGATTAGGGGATATTTCACGTCTTCAAACTTTTAAATTTAAGCTTTAAAACTTTAGGAATTTCTTGTCTAAGGTCAAATTGATAGAAAGATATCTTTAGTACTACCTGATTAACTGATCATTTAGAAATTTTGTTTAAGAATATTTATTTGCTGATTTGTTGGCTATAAAAAGATTTTTTTCTGATTATTTTCTTTCTAATCTGTTGTTTAAACTTTATAATTACCTAAAATGTTTGTATAAATCCTTTACAGTCATTGGAAAATTACTCATGAATTATCTTTCTGTTTTAGTTTTATAGGTAACTGACCATTCCATTTTGTTCATTTTTTCAAAGTAAACATTTTCATTGAGAAGCAAGAATTGAAAAATTCTTTGAAGGAAAGATTTTACACACACACACACACACACACATATATATATATATATATATATATATATATATATATATATATGTGTGTGTGTGTGTGTGTGTGTGTGTGTGTGTGTACGTAATATCTTATCTTAAAAGAATTCTTTAATTCTTGCTTATCAATGAAAATGTTTACTTTGAAAAAATCAACAAAATGGAATGCTCAATATATATGTATATATACTGAGAAAACTGTAAAACGGAAAATGAAATGCTAAAAATTTGAAATGAAAAATGTAATTTTAAAATAACTTTAATGCAAACAGAAAGTTTAATTCGACAAAGGATTTTTCCAACTATACTTAATTGTTACAATGTGAAATAACAATTGGCCCATTCTTGTACATGTAAGGTGTTGTATTTTACAATTAGTTTCTGATACTTTACGACATATTTCTGGAAGTAGCATATATATATATATATATAGCAATAACATAGGTATACTTTTATTTAGTTTTTTAACTAATAAATACTAATTTTTGATGGTACTATTGTTGCACATATACACGTTGGACACTAGGTTCGGATGTTATTCAAAAAGCTTATTTTGAACTTCTTGTAAAGATTGGTCATTGGACATAATTGTCATTCTAGATGAAGTCTTTTGAAATCTATTAATATACCTTGGATTGAAAAGAATTGTCTATAATATTACAAACTCTATTTATCAATATATATATTTAATAACAATCGAATAGGACAGGGTTTACACGATCTAAATAGTTTTACAAGGTGTCTTATAAATTTTTGTTCACAAAATTGGGGAAAGGGAGCCTGTACGATGCTGTACTAATATATGTTTGTATAATAGTTAATCAGGCCAAGATCTATAAAACATTGCTTTGATATAAGAGTTTCAGATATAGTTATTAGGATAAAAACTTTTTAAACTAAAAATGATGAAATTTTATCTATTTCGAGAAATGCAACTTGGATTGTGAAGGAAGATCTCGATTGTGAAGCTCTTAATTAAAAATAAGAGGAAACGTGTTTCAGAGGTTTCAAAGATCTTGTTGTAACAGAGAAAAGTTACGAGATTTCTATAATATCTAATTTTCCCTCTCTTTATTGTCCAATGTGAGGATTCATTTAAATTAACGATCTGAAATTCTGTTTATAAACTTAAAAGAAATAGAAGGGATGCATGTTTCAGCGTTTCCGAGAATTCTGCTCCTAATGCCGAAAAAGAGAAAAAATTATAATAATGAAGTTTCCGTTTATTTGCCTACCTAGGTATTTATTCACAAAATATCGAATGCAGAAATTCGCTTAAGTTACATAAATAAAATGCAGTGTATAAAGCCGTACACAAAATTATGCAAATACATATTTAGGCGTTTTAAGAAGTTATACTTCTAAGAGAAAGAACTTGGGTTACTGTTACAATATCTGAGTTTCTCTTTCTTTTTTAAAGAAATGCGCATTCTATGACTTGTTTATTTGAAAAACGGTGTATAAACTGTTAAATAGAAAATATTAAATACGTCTTTCAACGTTTTAGAAAATTCCGCTTCAAAGGTGAAAAGAGGATTTACTTCTGTAATATTAAGATTTCTTATTGTTTATTCAGAAAATATTTAACATAAAAATCTGCTTAAGTTGACATATGGAACTCATTTCATACTCCTAATTAAAAAGTATTGGCAACACGTATTTTAACGTTTTAGTAAAGTTCACTGCTGGCAGGAAATGAAATGAATTGAAATCTTTTAGATTAAAATGTCATGGTTATGCTGTGTAGGTTAAAGGAGATGGAGATGATGTGAAATGAATAAAATGGTGTGATAAAGAAACCGAATATACCCTGAAAAATCCCACACGCATAGTGTTTGTCAACTACAAAACCTACTTTGCAAGAGCTAGGATCGAACCAGGAACCTTACGCATCAGATATGAACTCTTTATCACTGAGTCACAGCGGTCCCTAACTCCTATAAGGAGTATGTACTGTTAAATGGAAGAGTGAAATTCATTTACTGAGAACTCAAGCCACAGTAGTATATCTATAAACGACACATCTTTTAGAGAAATATATCTGATTAAGAGGACAATAAATAGGAGGATTTTTTTTAAAAAAAATAGGTATTCTAAGCGATGTTTTAGAAAAATCCAAATGTTTCAACCAGAATAGAGTGTCACTTAAATCCTTCAAGATAGGAAGATAAATTTGGCATATAAATTTGTCATAAAAAATAAGTGGACATAAGTCTCAAAGTGTTTAGGAAGTTGCGTTTTAAGAAGAAAGTAGCATTTTCTATTTATTTCATTTAGGATTCAAAGAGATCTTATCTGTCGTTGGGATCATATCACGGAAAAATGGCTTAAAATTGTGAAATGAATTTGGAACATACCTAGTATCTACCTCGAGCTAGGTTTCAAATACCACTTTGGATTTAAACGTGTACCCTAAAGGTGTATGCTATTCAAAATTAATCCGAAAAGTGAAGAATATGAAGAGCTTCTTACGTTAGAAGGGTGAAAATCTGTGCGTAAACTGCTAATTAAATGTGAGCTTGCACGTGGTTCAGCATTTGTGAAATATCCATTTTTAAGAGTCTAGTTTCTGTATTTTCGCCATATTGTAATAGGCATTGTATGTTGTTGTGATGGTATCGCAGAAAACGGTTTACCCATTGAAATAAACCTTGGAACATATTTTCTTGCTACTTCAAGGAATTTTTGTCATATTACGTTGGTTGACGGGATTATCTTAAAGAAATAGTGGAGATCAAAATTTATACAAAAAGATCTCAGAGATTTTAAAATTACACTTTTATTGAAATGTGTGTCCTGAGCGGGAAACGGAGTACAAATATTTCCTATAAACATGTTCTTCCCATGCGAAAAATTAGTATAAATATTTTCTACTCTCCCAAATAAATATTTTCTTCAATTTCTTGCTTCAGCATTGAAGTATACCAAATTAGTCCAGTGGAACCAAGAACATAAGCAGTAATCTAGTTGCACACTTTTAATATATATATATATATATATATAATTGTGCTATTTTGAATTAGCGTTACTGGTACAACATGGTTAACAAAATTGTAGCACTATCCCGAACATTCTATGAAATTAAACATTCTTGTAACAAGAATGATTGTTAATTTTTTATCACCATAACAATTCAAATTGAATTAAACCATGTCCAAGAAAATACTTTTAAAAATACGAGAATTAGTAATTGTGTGTGGATATTACATTTAATGCTAATACTTTTATGAGAATTTTCAATGTTGTATGCAATGTTGTTGGTGCCAGTTTTATCTTCATTTTCGGACCTTTGCGAGGCACTAACTACAGCTGCTAGAGAACACAAGTCTCGCTGTTTCCGAGATGCTCGCTCCCAGCCGTCTGGTCATACTGCAATCCTATCAAGCTTTGATAGGACGCTATCAAGCCATATAAAGCCATCTGGACAATATCAAGCTCTGATAGGAAAATATCAAGTCCTATAGAGCCGTCTGGTCAATATCAAGCTCTGATATATCACCGGCTTTCCTAGTTCTACGCACAAGCACAACACTGACTAATAGACTGAGGTATCAGTCCCCGTCTTTCCAGCGGTACTTGTGCCTTATGCCACTTACGTCAGTCCAATGACTTCGTTCAAAACTAGTGGGTGGTCATAATGCTTTGGCTGGCCAGTATATAATACACGAGTTAGATTACAAGTAATAAATGTGATTTGTTTTCTTACTTTCAAGTATCAGTTGGTGGTGTTTGGGGACTACTTATAGGAGCAAGCGTAATGAGTGTGGCAGAAACTTTGTATTATTTATGTGTGAGACCATTCGTTCTGTTGTTACGAAACACTATGAGACGACGAGTTTGGCCCAGGTAAGCAGTTTGAGGACGACACACGTAAATACACGATGGAAGCTATCAGGTACTGTACTATACAACAAATAATCGCAGGTACTTTCAGAACTTGTGACTATATTGAGAAATGATTCACTGATAAAATTTATCTATTGAAGCAGACTATTTAGATATTTTTATTATTATTTTGTTTGTTCCAAACCAAATGAAAAGGATACTTTTTAAATATATTTTTCAATGTCCTTGAAACCAACCTCAATAACCTCGAATAGTTACTTTGAGCGTAAGGATATGCCACTGAATCTAATCGGCAGTCAGTGTATTTGTGTTTCATTTTTAATACATCTACTTGCCGTTGTAATGAGAAATTTATATTGTCTTCAAGAGCTGACTTGCAATATATAATGGACTTTCTTACTAATGGATCAATTTGTTCATTTATGTGTAACTGACAGATTAAGAACAGATAATAGTAGTAAAATGTCTTTGTTTTATATTGATGTATATCAAGCGTACAGCTGCTATTCCTTTCTAAACGTATTATTAAAAATATATATATATTTTTCATTACACCCAGTACTGCTTTCCAAAAAGCTGTTAAATGAGTAACTTGTATTTAAGATAAATTTAAATGTCCAATCTACATATAGTATTTATAATATTAGCTTTAAAATTACGCTAAATGAAATATAAGAAGTAATAATAATGTATATAAAAAGGGATGTTAAATGTGACGAGCAGAGTACTACAATGTTGGTTTAGATCTAAGAATAATGTCAAATAAGGTATTACGATTTGATCTGTTACTGTTAGAATATTCTTGAATTCGAAAGTATTTACTGAAATACAAAGAGTAGAAAATTAGAGTTAGATAACTGGTATTCAGGTAAAATGGAATATCAATTTTATAAATGTAAAAACAATAAACTTAATTGATCTTTTCGATTGTAGTAGGCTATAAGGATCGCATGTTAGGGTAATGAATCACATAACATTAAAACTAGTTTTACGTAATATTGAGTCTTAGGAATAAAACGGAGTCTTGACTCTGGTCACTGCTCATGAGTGAGATGAGCAAGCTCTCTTTCATAAGCAAACTCAAATTTCGCATGAATAAAAACTATCATAGTTGTGAGAACTTACTCCTAAATAATCTGAGTATGCTCATACAGTTTGCTTCACTTTGCAAGAAAATGGCCAAGCAAGTTTAAACAAACGTGTTAAAATTTAGTGATATGGAAGATGATTTTGGGAAAAAAGGATGATTCTTTTCCAGCATTTTGTGAACATAATAAAAGATTATCCACTCATTTTTAGTAAATCCTTCAAAACAGATTATGTTGCTTCAAATTTTATTTCTTTCACATATTTGATTTATACAATACAACAGAATGCTATCTGCTGTTAGAATTCTTTAAACATTGTAGACAGGCAAGAATAAAACCAAAAACATTACTTACGTTGCGTTTATTTCAAAAATGTTTGTGTTTTTTTCTTCACAAAGTACACAAGGTGCTATAATAATTGATACAAATCTTTCTATAGGTCACCATGAGGTTCCACAGTGCCAGTGAAGGTGGCAGGAAATGTGAACCAAGTATAGCTAGTAGTGTAGCAAAAGATTATTCCTGGGTATTCGGTAAAAAACGCAGTATTATTAGGCTTATATAGATTACAGCATTATTATTATATATACAGTTTTTAACAAGGAATATTTTAAAAACCTATGCTCGACATCTTAATGAAGTATATTTACTCTGGAAATTACATTTCTCCTTTCTTCCCTCGTTGTATCGCGCGTGATGTCTCATTTTCTGCAATGGAGTCATTTTCTTCACACTCACTTTTAACAATGCCAAAATCCGACTTTGATATACGTATGTATCCATATTATGAAGAAGAAATAGGCTAGAATCACCGAGTGCACTTTTCTGGTTGACAATCTTATTTTATTTTCCAGAATGTGGAATAGTTGCTTGACTTGGGCAAAGCAACTTTCTATTATAATGCGTTCCTTGGTGAAGTAGTTCTTGAATTCCTTTCCTGCTGCCGTTGCTGAAATACGGAAAGGAGTCGTCTGCCAAGGAGCAATGGCGTATCCAGAGTATCCCAGAAGCAAGTCTTCTGATCTGTTTTCTGCCATGACCATGCGAACAGCTGAATTCATCCATATTCGCGAATCGTGCACAGAACCTGGCCGGGAAACATCCACACTCGTGAATTGCTCGTTACAACTACAAGTGGCTTGAACATTCAACGTGTAATCTCCTTTACGATTTATGCATTCGTCACAGAGTTCACGAAACCGTTTAATTACCATACATGTACAATCGATGACTCGTATAGCGAAAGGACAATTGTACTGCTGGCGCCACTTATTTATTGCTGAATGCTGTTTAGCAAGAGTCGATATGAATTTTATTCGCAAGGGAGCCTTCTATACTATTTTCTCTGGTACTAGTGAAAATACCAGACACGGTACTCTGGTCCACACCCATGTTCTCCTGTACTCCGCTTCGAAAATCGGATCACTTAAGTATCTGAAAAAAATCACATTCTCCGTTCGCTAGTACGAGTATGTCCCGCCCCAGCTTCGTTTGATTCAATTAGGAAATAATTATTTAACCCCTCCTCATTTACTTTGTCAAAGTGATAGAGATTTTTATAGTTCACTTCGAAAGTGTTTCTACGCTCTTTGTATATTTTTTGGCGTTGTTGTAAATTCATCAAAGCAATCATTTCCACAAAATATCTTCACTTCACGACTTAAGTCAGCAAATAAGGGGTCTTATGAATAAAGAGGAGCAAGGTGAGCATGCTCCAGTATTTGTGGAGTTTACTCCTTTTGGTATGAATAAAGAGGAGCAAAGAGAGCATGCTCACGGAGAGGTTACTCAGTGCTGGAGCATGGTCTGAAAACTATCGAGCATGCTCACATTTCATATAAATAAAAAACGAGTTCGTGCTCGCACTTCGGAGTACTGTCGCCAAAAATCTGGAGTCACCTCATTAGCTGACTCAAGCCGTGCAGTGAAGGTGTGTTGTGAAAATGGCTGCTTACAACGACGTAAAATATACAAGGAGCGCAGAAACACGTGGGAAGTGGACTATAAAACTCTGTATCGCTTTGATGAAGAAAACGTGGAGTGCTTCAGCGATTATTTCCTAGGTGCAACAAATGAAACTAGAGGCGGGACACTTACTAACGAACAGAGAATGCGATTTTTTTTTTAGATATTTGAGTGATCCAGGGTTTCAAAGTGGGGTAGTGGAGGATATAGGTGTGGATCAGAGTACGGTGTCCGTGACATTTGCAAATGTTCTAGACAAAATAATCGAAAAGGCTCCCCTGTGGATAAAGTTCCCAACAACTGTTGCTGAACAGCAGGCAGAAATGAATAAGTGGCGCCAAAAATACAATTTTCCCTTTGCCATCGTGGTCATCGATTGCACACATGTGGAAATTAAACGACCTCATGTACACGCGGAGGAGTGCATAAATCGTAAAGGACGTTTCACCTTAAATGTTCAAGCCACTTGTAATTGTAACGAGGAATTCACGAGCGTTGATGCTTCCTGGCCAGGTTCGGTGCACGACTCCCGAATATGGATGAATTCAGCTGTTCGTGTGGTCATGACAGAAAACAGGTCAGGAGCCTTGCTTCTGGGCGATTCTGGATACGCCATTGCTCCTTGGCTTATGACTCCTTTCCAAAATCCAGCTACAGAAGGAGAAAGAGAATTCAACAACTGCTTCAAAAGAGAACGAGTTATAATAGTAAGATGCTTCGGTCAAGTCAAGCAGCGATTCCCTATACTGGAAAATAAAATACGATTGGGACCAACAAAGTGCCTTCGGTGATTCTAGCCTGTTTTGTCCTTCATAATGTGGCTAAATATCTGAAAGACGGCGAGTTTTACATTGTTGAGAGAGCGTTTGAAGACGATGACGACATGGAAGAGGATAACGAGAGCATCCCGCGCGTGAGACAACGTGGGCAACAAAGGAGAAATGAAATTGCCAGGATGATAGTTGGTCATTAAAATGTAAGAACTTTCATGAAAAGTACAGTTTATTTACAGTAGTAGTTTGTCAAATAATTGATATAAAATATTCATGTTATACTACAGACCTAGCATCTATGAGGTTTTATAGAAAAGTTCAACAAAAATTTCCTGAAATAAATATCTCTCTCTCTCTTTTCTTTTTTTTTTTTTTGTTTTTGTTTCATTTATGTCTGTTGACACTTCTTAAAATAAATGACAATACATTCTATTCTTTTAAAAATAATATAGCAGAAATAAGTGCAGTTGCATAACCTGTTATGACGAACAAATATGTAAAAATAAGTTACAAATGGAAATAACATGGAGTAAGCGTGGAGTAGAGAAACCTCTATGAGCATGCTCGGCTTCTGCAAGAGTAAGCTCTCAAAACTATTGATAGTTTTTATTCATACGAATTTTTTAGAGTTTGCTCACGAATAGAGCATGCTCATCTCAAGTGAGCAGAGTCTGCGCTCCATTTTATTCATACCACCCAAGGTAACTCATGATTTTGGAGAGAGTACTTCGAAGTGTGAGAGAGATCTCAGTTTTATTCATACGAAATTAGAGCTATCTCAATAGTGGTGACTCCTTGCTCAGACGCTGAGTGACTTCTCGAAGAGCTTGCTCATCTTTCTCATCTTTATTCATACCAAAAGCAGTAAACTCTCCAAAATTGGAGTAAACTTACCTTGTTCAACTTTATTCATACGCATTGTTTTATTGTAATATTGAGATCAACACTTAAGTTATAATGTTAAAAATGTAAGATGGATGAAGACAAAAGAACGAGAAATGAAACCACCGTTTTGATAGTTATCTCAGTAAGTCATTATACGTATTTTCCCCTCAGAATATTGCCAACTTCCTTGGCTAAAATATTTAAAAAATAGTAGGTACAAGAACTCATCCGTTCTTTTAAGAATCATTGTGTTTGGCCAATAGAAGTGTTTGACATGAAGAAACTTAAAGATAAGTTATTAACAGAGTAATGATATAGTTTGTGTGGAGGAAAATATAATTATTAACGTAATCGTTTTAAGCACTGACAAAATCATAATAAAGAAGAATGTGAGATATGTGGAACAAATGATGTGTTGATTTACTGTACTTAAAAATCGAGTAGGATTTGAGTTACTCAACTCAATAGTTATGTGCGCATTACTGTATATCACCCACTTCCATGAAGAAATGAATGGAATAAAATGTTTAAACATTTTCCTTATTTGTATATTTATCACATTAGTTTGTAGGATTAAATCATATAATTGTTACACTACGCTCCAAGAATGAAATGCAGCGTAGACTAATTGTCAACATTTGGTCAAGAATATGTGTACCTAGGTATTTAGACATTTTATATACTTAATTAAAGATAAAGATACATTAGTATTATGTATTAAGGGTCTTGAATATCTTACAAATATTATACACATACTATGATATATCCTGTATTCTTCGTCAGACTGGGGATACCGTGAGAACAATATGTTGTTCTGAAAAATGTATTTCCCTTCATTTTGAGCCAAGAACTCTCCTAATTTATTTAGTGCTGCTTATGCATGTAGTGTTCTTTGATATTTAAGTGTGTGTTTTCCATAGTTACTATGTGTACTAAGGAAAAGATATACTTCATAGGAAAGATTAGTGTTTGAAAGTAATAAAAGCACTTTTACTAACTAGAATATTTGCCTCATATATATATATATTACCTATATGCACCAACGTAACTGAACAATTATTCTATACATAGATTTTAAGGAAACGAGAGTGGTAAGTTTAATGCATAGATTTCCATGTATGTTGTTTGCAACTACACACTCTGTTGTTCTATGTAAAGATTAATATTTTGATGTATTCCAAATAATGTTTTGTCATCAAGGAGAAATCTTCTATGATAAAACAAAAGGAACTTCGTAAAGAAGTAAGTCATGGTATTATGGTTCACGAAGTTGATGGAGTATCTCGAAGAAAAAAATAGATATGACAGGAAATCGAGGATTTTACTCCCCTTGTTGTAATACCCTTGTGTCCTGGTCAGCTTTCTGAATCCATCTAAATAAGTATATAAGATGGATGTATAGACTGGATGTATAGTTAACATGTGTTTTTTAAGAAGTTTTTAATCACTAATTTCGGAAAGGGAACTCTTGGATAAGTATAGTGAAATGGCCCCAGATGAATCTTGGGAGAACAAGCGAGTAGTATATAGGTACCCCCTGATACATTAATCCCTCATGTTTCAAACCTCAACTCTCATTGGTTCATGAGAAATGGCGCTCTTTGTCCAAACTTGTATAGGTGTATACAAGGGCTTTGTCTGAAAAAAATAAACAACTCTCCCGACCATTTCCCCCCTCAAAAAAATTCGATTCAATATTTTGAGCCCCTTTTGACCTATGATGGTCTGCGAGCACAATCATGAAAAAAATAATTTTAGATGTCTAGATGTAGCTTTAACTCTACAATCACATATTTTCTTTTTCAAAAAATTGTATCACTTGTACGCCCTGGTCAAAATTAGCTAAAACCAATCATACCACACCTAAAAGGGGGGAAACTGCAAAACGAACAGCTATTGATGTAGCTTTAGCATATTTGCTACGTAAGTGAATGAGAAATCACATCTGAGATGCCAAATTCTCTTAGGCCCCATTTGATGGTCTGTGTCCCCCCCCATCCCTAGTTTGGGATATAGTAAAACTGTTGATATTTAAGAATTTATTTGGGAATGAACATCCTTATCATTTGAAAACAAACACGAAACAATGAATCTTTGTGGTTGTATGAATTTGTCGCGAAAAAAAGAATACCGTCAGGTAGAAGCGTCTGTTGCGATTTTTCTTCAGGGGGGGGGGAACAGCCCTCATCTACATAACGAACTGTACTTTTATATTAGTAAATTAGTAGTCAATGTATTAAAATATAGATACTGTAAAACTTATATTGAGAACAAAGGTTATGAAGTTCCTATGCCTGCATTTAAAGGCAAAAAATCACAATTGTCCAATGAAGAAGTAAATGATACAGGTTTGTTACAAGAATTCGTTGGGCAGTTGAAGCTACACATGGAATGCTGAAAGAAAAGTATCGCCCGTTGGATGAAATATTTGATAATAAAATGATAGCTAGTATGGCTCGTATTATAGAATTGCTAGTTTTCTACACAATAAATTCTCCATACGTGTGACACCAGATGAAAACCACTCCGCAATCACTGTTATCAATCATGACATCTGCGAAAACTTCAGGAAACGAAAACACCTTTGCAGCCTTTATTAACAAAAAAAAAAAAAAAAAAAATGCGAAAAGAGAAATTCCGTTTATATCTATTTCTTCACAGGATCTTGAGGATTTTCCTCTAATGATCAAAAAATATTTAAAGCAGTGGCGGATCTAGCCCGAAGGAGGGGCCTAGGCCCTCCCAGTCTTTCGAATGACAAAAATAATTGAACCTACTATTTATATATTTTTAAAAAGTTTATGGAAAACTAATGGTATACCTTCATAGTCAGGGTTATAGCTGCCCTCCCCCCCGGCCTGTTTTTACCTTCTAGATCCGCCACTGTTTGAAAGGATTGTTTTGTGGATCCTTCCAATATAACAGCTAATATACTATTTGGTTGAAATGTTGGATGAAAGAAGTAATATTAATATGCAGCATGTTACAGACAACCACAAGATATTGAAAACGACAGTGCACTTAAAACATACAAATGCTTCATCTAAAACCAAATACAGAAGGTTAGAAAAGTGTCATTAGGTATTGTTGCGACTGTGCAAATGGATTGCGAACAGTTAGCTCTTGCTCCCATGTTGCAGCCATTATTTGTTACATTAGTTACGTAAGATATTAGTCGAGGATCCTAAAACCAGCCCACATATAGAGCAAAATAATCGATTACGACATTTGTGTGGTCATAATTGAAAACAGTGACAAAGACTGAAGTAAGTACTACAATGTTCCTTTCATCTTTACTTGTTTCACCTCTACTACTTACATGTAACTTACTTTCCGTTTGCATTATATTATCTTCTATTTCTTGAATGAAAATACCTTTTATTCAGGCTGATTGATTCATATGAAATAAACACTAATATCAACAGTTTTAGTTTGGCTCAAAATGGGGTTGGCGACGCCACAAACCAACAAATGGGGCCTCAGTGACTTTGGTGCTTTTCAGGTGTGATTTCTCATTCATTCACGTAGGAAATATGCTAAAGCTACATCAATAGGTTTTCGTTTTGCAGTTCCCCCCCCTTTAGGTGTAGTATGGTTGGCTTTGGCTAATTTTGATCATGGCGTACCCGTGATACAATTTTGGAAAAAATATATGTGAATTGTAGGGTTAAAGCAACATCTAAAATCATTTTTTTCATAATTGTACTCGCAGACCATCATAGGTCAAAAGGGGCTCAAAATATTGAATCGAATTTTTTGAGGGTGGAAATGGTGGGGGAAAGCTGTTATTTTTTTTCAGACAAAGCCTATGTATACATCCAAGTTTGAACAAAATCAATCGAGCCATTCTTGAGAAATAAATTAATCCTGTTTCTCGATTTTGCGCCATTTCTCATGAACCAATCAGAGTTGACCTTTGAAACGTGAGGGATTAATGTATCTTCGGGGTACCTACATACCACTCGCTTATCGTCCTCAGATTCATCTGGGGCCATTTCACTATACTTATCCACCCACGCCCTTTACATATGAGTTCAAGCACATAGTTATATTAGTAGAAGTTTAGAATTTTGATTCAATATTCAAGAAGTTGTATATGAAATACATAAAATTCAATTTTATTCCTAGATCATAATGTTTCGTGTTTACAGTATTTGTATAAATGCTTGTAAAACTGTGAAATTAATAAAAGTATGTAGTATGTATTATATGATTATTTTTTCCTCCACGCCCTCAAATTACATACTCACCCCCGCCTTGAAAATGCATTGTCACCCTTGTCCTTAAAGTATATTATCGCATTTGCCCTCGTTCACCCACATCCTCAAAATATGTTCTCTCCCTCGTCCTGAAATATATATTTTCTCTTTCGTCCTCACTCTCACTCGCCCTCACCTTCAAAATATATTATTTTCCTCCTCTCAAATACATATTTTAACCCTTGGCGCACTCGCCCTCACCCTCAATATATATTATCGTGTTTCTTTGCCTTCACTAGCTCTCACTCTGAAAATATTTCCTTGTCCTCACTCGCCCTTGTCCTTTAAATTTATTCTCGCGCTCAAAATATTTTCTTGCCTTGGCCCTCTCCCTCATTCTCACTCGCTCTCGCATTCAAAACATTTTGTCATGTTCGCCTTCACTGGTTCTCATTCTCAAATATTTTCGAGACCTCATTCACCCTCTTAAAATATATTTTCGCTCTCACCCCTCAAAACATATTCTCATCCTCTCTCTCACTCGTATTGCCTTCATTTATGAAACTCAGGGACAGCGAGGGTGAGAGCGGTCCTCCCGAGCGTAAAATGACTGAAGGCGTCCACCCCTGACTCCAGATTCCTTATATAAGAATTCTAATCTTGAATTAACAGCACCTTTGACAAACAATTTTACTTATCTTTCTCCTTAAGATATTTAATAATATTTAGATTATATTATTATATTGTCGTTTCGTCTCTATTGTCCGCTTGCCTTCGGCGCGAGCGGTCCCGGGTTCGATTCCCGTGGGGGCACTCGGTCGAGAAAGTGTAAAACGCTTTTTCAGTCAAGCTACCCTGAATGAGGTTTTTCTACGTTTCCCTCATTCACACCAGGCAAATGCCGGAGTGGTACCTAACTTATAGGTCCTACGTCGCCTCTTTCCTTCTCCAATCCTTTCTTCCTTCCCTTTCCCCGGATTTTGTGCTCGTCGAGGGACGTCATCCCTCAAAACGTGAAGGGCTAAATAACCTTAGATGCCAAAAGCCCAAAAATCTAAACCCTACATCCCTAAATCTATTCTCCGCTTGCCTTGCCCCTTGAACATATGCATTCCATCATCACACCACCACGTTCACAACAGAACAGCAAGCTTGACAGACTGCTCTGTGTGTAGTACAGGAGAGAATCGCGGGCAGCTGAGGTGAGGAATTCCGGTTTCCTGACTTTCAAATCAAAGCGTAGTTAACTTATTTCCAGTAATTGGCGCTTTAAAGAGAATCAAGGAATTAATTTCTTCGTTGATATCGTAGTTGTTGTTGACTAATTTCCAGTAATGAGGGGCGTTAAACAGAATGAACAAATGAACTTCAATTTAAAATAGAAAATATAGTAGTATATAATTCTTTCTTTCAATCAGTTATCTACATTTCTTTTTTCAATCTCTTTTAATGAAAATTAACTAATGGAACAAACAAAATTACCGCTTTCCGAAGTTGTACCCAGAGGAATGGGAGGTTTAGAACTCTTGTCCAGGGATTGTTAAGTTAACGAATAACAAAATTAAATTTTAATTTGTTTTCAAAACTTCGTTTTAAATACGTATAATCTCTTATTTTCTTTAGAGTACGGTTTCCTTGCCTAAATAAACTGATTGTTGTAAGGAAAGTGAATAGCTTGTCAAAACATACTGTACTTGCTAACTTTGCTACAATAGTAAAATCTTACGTAATGTATTGTGGGAATCTAAAGTGACTTTTGGATCTGATTTTTCTATTTCAACTTTCATCTTTAACACATGCAAAATGGAAAAGGACGAGTATTGGTATTTTCAGTAATGTACGTTCAGCTGTAACACTTCTGAAAAAAGCGGAAAGTTTTTTTTTGGGGGGGAAGGGGGATAACTTACTTCGGAGATTGTACTTTTTGCGCAGAAACATTATTTTCTCTGTGTATTTCAAAGTGGCAAAAGTGAAAATATGTTGTGTGATGGTATACTGATTGATTTATAAATGTGTTTGTTAATATTTATTATTTCTTTTCCATTACGTCTCTCAATGAAATTAAATATATGCAGACTATAAAAATATTAAGGTGGGTGGATTCCGTATACTCCTGTATACCCTCCTGGATAGGTTTGTAGTGTTAGATTTTCCTAACATACTTTCTCAGTACTAGTGAATCTAAGACCCGTTCAAAACACGGAAACATTTTTCGAAAGATTTCTTGTAAGAAAAATCTTATCATTGCCCTATTTTATAGATTATTCTGTTGAGCGATTGCAAACTACTTTATATCTTTTAATGCACAAATGGATCGTGAAAATTTAGAAAGAAGTTAGAATATAATCGATCAAAGCTAACTACCATCTGGAGATGAAAACTAAACTGTGTCGAAAATTCAAAATTGATTTAAAGCAATAAATGGCTGATAGATTATAAAATGAAAATCTCATTGTTTTGCTTTTCTCGCGTCTTAAATTTGGGAGTTTGCATATGACCTGAATTGTGTAATATACTTGCGACATCTGATGGGAAAAGTAAAGAAACATAAGAACTGTAATAAGCACATTAAAACTATGCTGAATTTAACTATTGTGAGTACCAGTGGCGCACCCACAGGGAGAATCTACTTGGTTCAAATCTCTCCTCAAAACTTCTTATCTCGACAAACGTTTGAACATTTTCATAATAAAGCTATAATTGTTTAGTAGAGAAATAGCTGACGTAGGCTAAAGATCTGATGCTGCACTTTATCTGTGTTCATTCTTTTCTTTAAAAAATCAAATTCTATATTTTTCTTTTAGAATATAGATGGCAGAACTTAACAATTTCACATCGTTTTTCGGGGTAGAATTACATCGGATCAATCGTACATAGATGCAGTGTCTTCCCCTCTCCCAAACTTGGACTCATCCAACAAAATTTTATAGGTGCGTGCCAAATATTCTATCACGATTCGTTCGCATGATCATTTCTATTAAGACTCATGTTTTGGAGTCTAATGTAGATTCCACATAGTATATTATTGTGAAATTGATGATGAGTCTGTAGAATGAGAATGGTATTCAGCAAAATTCGTGAAAACCATACTAAATAATCCGACGCTGACTTCAGAAACTGAAAATTGTTTTACCATATTACAGAATATAAAAGCATTTAACGAAGTGCCCTATTTCAAAATAGTATCAGTGCATTAGCTATAGTATCAACAGAGAAAAAAATGTAAAAACTAAACTTCAGAAGAGTTATTGACAACTTGATTGCCCAGAAGAACGTTAGATGTGATTTGACATACGAATGAAATGGATCATTTGTTTATGAATGAGTACTTCTTATATATATATAGACCAACCTGGGTACGCAAATGCTTGCTTTCGAAATTATAGGCTGGCAAAAACATGGCAAATTGCAATTTAAAGGTCCATAAATTCAAAACTGTGGGACCTACTGTAGTCGGTTCAAGACTTCACTTAGGAACTAATATGTGGGCTTCCAAAAATACAAGTTTCAGAATCTTAAGCTTCTCACGAAGCAATTTTTATAGAGGAAATTTGGCTACGGGCATATAATTTGAAGTACTCTCCAACTACTTTCAGATTATGCAGCGTTTGTCGCGGGCCGCAACCGGCAAGGCACCGTGATTATCTGATTACCATTAATGTATACTTAGCATGTCAGATTACCCAGCCACGCGTATCGCCGCTTACGGAAGCCGTACACATCACGGCGCCCTTCAAGAAGCGGCGCCGCACCGTATACGGCTTGTTAATTACTCTTGCCACTTATGGTTCTCTGCAGATTAGACGGCGTGCACCTGACAAAATTCTGTTTGCAAGTTTATTGAAATGTGAAAAAGGAGTTGCTTTTGGCTATAAATGGATTCCATGGAAGATATAGATACTGATATAGAAATATAAATTAATTTGGTAGAAGAAAGGCGCATACTGTGGAACATATCTTCGGATTCATACAAGAACGAAACAACAGCTGCTTGGAGGGAGGTTTGCACCAGATTGAATTCTAAATTTGAGAATTTGAGCGACAGTAACAGGAACAAATACGGTAAGTAAATATGAAGGTTTTTGCAATGATATTGATATTTTACCACGGACATATTCAGAGCGTGGAGTAGTTGGGGCAGTGATTCTGTACGATAGATGTAGTAATCTGTTCCAGTTGATGCAATCCACTTTTTGTACTAAACATTTGCAACTTTGGAAGTACAAGAGCAAAATAATATGTGAAACGCTAATTTCAGAAACAGTAAACCTCTAAGTGCGCTTAACGTAACACCAACTGCAACGACAGTTTTAGGTATGAAGATCAAAGCTTTCACGCTTTAATTTAATGTCATTTTATCTCAATCATCATACTTCATATTCAAGAAAAGAAACCATTTTATTCTTCTGTGTGTTCGTCTTTTAGATTTTAAGTACAACCAGTAAAAATGTATTAACCTATCTCGATCATTCATACTGACTCTATCGTAAAAACGACAAATCAGTTTGGCCGGCAATAAGAAAACGCTGCCGTGATGCTCACTACAAAAGCCGTATGTTTCACGGAACGACTTTTGCACACACGGCGCACCGCTGTTAACGGCACGGCGTGTAGTGTGAAAGAGGCCTAACAGTGCGACCAGTGCCACCTTGCGACTGAAATTAAATGCTTCTGTTCGCACGAATTGCGTCAGATTTCAGGGAAAATTGGAACTGGTCAAACGCAACTTTGACCAAGAGTTGAAAATTCATTATAACTTCTCTAACGCTCATTCTTGATCATCAGTTAGTTAAAGTTATTATTTGTGATATTGAGAAATGTACTCCGTGTTATATGTCATCGAAATTTGCTCTGAGTCTGTTCTATGATTTTGATTATTAAATTGTAATTTAATGCGTTCCCTAACAGGACAATTACATAGCAGGCATATATCTATCATGTTCCCTCAGGTACATGGGAATGTGTCCAGTATGTGCCTTATATACCTCTGAGGGAGAAATCATATGAATGGCAAATGATAGTCACAGTCTATGTCCGCCCCTCGGAACATGACTGACATGAACCTGGGGAACGTGTCTAGTATGTTCTAGCTATGTTCCTCATGCCGTAAGCGTCAATAAACCACAAAATTACTCAATCAAAATATGTTAAATCGCCTCTAAGAGTAATGTGTTTACATTTAGGTGAGTCTAAAAAACACTTTAAACAAGTAAAAACAATATACCCCAGGGGAGTGCAAACCACCAACCTTTGGATTACTAGCCGCGTGCTCTTCCGACTTGGCCACGAAGGCGAGGAAGAGACTGTCGCTTGTAGAGAGATAAATTGTTGAGGTCTTTTGAATTTGGCTAATCAAGGTGCTCCTTTAACCGCGTATATTCGACGATAACCGTTTGGAATCAGATAAAATCTGCTCGCCATGTAATTTTGTAACACAATGACGAGTGTCCATTTACTTTATTTCATGGTTCTTCCACATTCGCTTTCAAATGATCGGCGAGAGTTGCAATCTAATAAAGTTGATGTGTTTGTTGCTTCTAGTACACAATCGCTTGAAAAAGAAGCAACAAATGCATCAAATGTGAGAGATGAATTTAGAACACCTAAATGGTGCATGCCCATCATATCTTGTGCTGTTGGGGTATTTGAAAAAGTATGTACCTAAAGGACGTACCTAGAATATGACAGATATATGTCCCAAGTGACAATATGAAAACAAATGACTGTTAGAGTGCGAAACTGAGCCAGGTATATAAGTGCTATATTTGTGGTACATAGTTGCAAATATCAATTAGGTGTAACTAGTACCAAAAAGTGTAGATGGCTGAAGTACATACTTAACACATTAATATCATTTATGCCAAGTGTCGGGTACATAACACGTAGCTGGGGCACCTAAATGGCACATACCTAGCACATCTTGTGCTGTAAGGGTTGATACAGTTAAAATAAGTCGATATTCAATTTAACTTGTCAAGTGTTTGCTGAATCTTTAAGTGTGATTAAGATTCATTCATTCTTACAGTTTCTGTCAAAAATTTAGATATTCTATTAACAGAAATAAAAATCAGTACTGAAATTTCTAAAATTACTGAATTTAAAATAGTGCTTTAAATCTCGAAGGGTAGTTGATTGCGTTCAATTAATTTGATTGTTAATGTTCTTCTATTTGGTTGTAATCTTCTATATTTTTCTCGAAAACAATAACTGTTTAAATTTAAATTCATGAAACTTGTCATTCAACCCTATGAATTTAGAATTTTAGATGATTGCATATACTATAGTATCCTGTGTGCGGGATTGAGCGCTTGAAGCAATTTACTTAAACTGCAATTGTAAATTATTTCATTTATTAAAAATTAGTTGCTTAAATCGGTTTATTTATGCAATATCTATATGCTGATTACCCTCACTACAACTAATGGGGGTGGCGTTTTGTGACCTGTGGCGATGCGTTATTCTTACTCTATTTTTATTAAATATGCACGTTACACGTTAGTTTCCCTGAAATCTCTCCTGTCGAACTGTCACACCAATTGAAATTGAAATTTTGTCTATGGTTGTAGTTACTTGGTTAGTTAGTGTGTTTTAGTGAAATATAGGGTATTATAAGGGGGAGTATCAGTGTGGAACTACGACTCACCATATTAAATTTTCAGGGTTTCGCTAGAAAAATTACTAAATTAATAGCATTACATTTTGAAATTAGCTTCTTCTATTATAACGTATTGTACTATAAAACATTTTGTAAGAATGCAGGTTGTAGAAATGCAGAAGGATTTTTCGATTGGGCAGCAATTGCATTTAAATTCTTTCTCAAGTGGTGATGGAGGGATAGTGGAACTCCATTGACTGAGATTTATCGTTCCTTGAACATAGAGGAAATGTTTCACTGGGTGCTACATTACATTATAGCACAAACCCTTTTTTATCGCCTACTTCGTATCAAGAAATACGTAGAGAAGAACATTAGTCCTTGACTGACAATACGAATAGATTACGTGTAGTTCATAAACAATTGGTTGGGCAAGATCAGTTACCTGTAGTACATGCAGGTGTTCGGGGCGAATACTCATACCCGTTCCTCGAAAAAGACGAAGAAAGAGAAAGAGGTCCATCAATTTGGAATGCGGAATCGGTAAATCACACATTGAACATATTCATAATTTTGTACACATTTTGTATATTTTTGTATACCTTCTAAAACGTTTTGTACACCCTGTTTCCAGAAATTTGCGATCAAAATTCCGCACTCCAAGTTGACATTCGAGCGCGGAATCACCAGATCCGAGATTTAAGTAGCTAAGAATATTCTATGAATTTTGTACAATTTTGTACAACTTTTAAAAAATTTTGTACACCTTGTATTTCGAGAAAATTGACCTTAAACTTACAGTTTCTACCATAAGCAATCCGTCAACATGGAGTGACGATTAGGAATATGAGACATATAATCATGATTGCATATGTCTCGTTGAATTTTGCACACTTCCCTAGAATTTTGTACAGAATTCAAATGATTTTGTACACCCTTGTGTTTCTAGAAAATTAGCTCCAAAATTTCGAACTCAACTTTGAAGTTGGAGTGCGGAACTTCATATCGAAGATTTAAGTGGACAAAAATAATCTACGATTTTTGTACACTTTTGTACAGCTTTTAAAAAAATTTGTACTCCAATCTGTTTCGAGAAAATTGGTCTTAAACTTTCGCAACACAATTATTGTTAGTAAGCAAAACATCAATTTACGTGTGTAAAGTTGGCCCCCACCTCGTCCATATTACATCAAACGTCACACATCGTTAGTGCACTAAGAACTAACGTTAGTGCTATCAGAGTTTACGAGTTATTGAAGGTATTTGGTGGGAGCAAATTTCATATGAAATTGGCCCCCACACATCTTTGTGCAGACAGATTTTCATAAAACTTATCACATCGTGAGTACAGTATTAGTGAACTAAAAAGCAATAAGCACTAACGTTAGTGTTACCATATTTGGGGATTTATTCAAGATTTTTGGTGGGAGGTCTAACTTCAGAAATATCAAATTCCATACAAATTGACGTAGAAACATGTGGTTAACTTCAGGCGTTAGTGCATCGTTAGTGTACTTAAACACATTGACCGCTAACTTTAGTGTTACCATGTTTTGGGATTTATTCATGATTTTTGGTGGAGGGGTCAATTTCAGAAATATGAAATTCTATACAAATTGACGTAGAAATATGTGTGCATCGTTGGTGCATCGTAAGGCACTTAAACGCACTAAACACTAACGTTAGTGATACCAGAATTTCGGGTTTATTCAAGATTTTTTTTTGCGGGCCAATTTCAGAAATAACAAATTCCGTACAAACTATTAGTATTTTCTAGAAGCTCTAGCTATGCACTAACAAATACACTAATCTTTTGTTACTGCTTCAAATGGGGAGACAAGTTCACCCAGACTCCCAAAGATATTTTACTTTTGCAACTAAACTAGTGAAGCACTAACATTAAGGTTTGCTGCATTCAGAAGCACTAACAATGCAGTAACGATTGCACTAGAAGAGATCACTAGTGATTTTGAATTTAGCAGAAATTTGACGCAATGAAAATTTAACCATACATTTCTGATGAGTTTCGTGACATGTAATTGGCCGTAACTACACAAATAGTGAAGCACTAACGAAACTGTTGGTGTTTTCTAAAAGCACTAACGATGCACTAACGAATATCACCAATTTTTCGTGTGGGATTGAAGTGGGGGAGCAAATTCACCCTGGCCCCATAAAGGTTTTATACTTGTAGCACGTACACTAATCAAGCTAAGGTTAGGTATCGGTGCACTAAGAAACGCTAACAATGCACTAACGAATGGCACTAATTTTTTTTGTTAGTGCATGTCTTATATTGATAATCAGCACTCCAAATTGATAGTTTGCTTAAGGTAGGATCCGTAAGTTTAAGGCCAATTTTCTTTAAATACAGGGACGTACAAAATTGTTTAAACAGTGTACAAAAGTGTACAAAATAAGTAGAATATTTTTGTTTACTTAACTCTTAGATATGAAGATTCCACACCCAAAGTTGATGGTTGAGTTCGAAATTTGGGGGCTAATTTCCTCATAACAGAGGGGTGTACTAAATTATTTTAAAGATGTACAAAATTGTACAAAATTCGCGGATTAAGTTTAGCTACTTAAGTCTAGGATCTGGTGGTTACGCACTCAAACGTCAACTTGGAGTATGGAATTTTGATCGCAAATTTCTGGAAACACATAAGTGTACAAAATGGTTTAAAAGATGTACAAAAATGTTCAAAATTATGAACATGTTTAATGTGTGATTTGCCGATTTCGCACTCCAATCTGATGCGGCTAAAAAGAAAGCAAAAGTGTTTTTGTTTGTCCAGCTGATTGTGCTGGATCAACTTTACGAAGTAGTCTATCAAAGATGGCTTTCAATGGATCATCTTACATTGATAGTACCATTGGCCAATCAAACAAGCGTAATCGAGAGAGGAGTGAAAAAAGGTGGAAATCCAAAGTTCTACGAACCGACACCCAGATACACAGGAGATACAGAGGAAAGATCTAGAATCATGTAAAGATAGCAGTGCAAAAGATACACTGACACAGAAAGAACTTCAAAGTGATTAAAGTAATCAAAATGACATTTACACAACAGTATAATAAGCAAAAATTGTACCCACAAACATGCTCAATAATATGTAATGCAGTGTTGGCAACTGAGCACAAAATGAAGTTCTCAAGCGACTGTCTTCTCATAGAGACCAACATACTGCTTAGCGTTTGATCAACAGCAACACTGCTAAACTGCTGACTAATAATGTGTGAGGTGATACAATATTACGTGCTCAGAAAAGTGAGCCTGCTAAATCAGTTGTCAAGCATAATTTCAGTTTTGTGCGTTGCGTTTGATACTATTCTGATTTTCCACTTGGGCAATATTGCTTCGACTCTATGCTTCGTCCCTTATTTCGGACTTCAGTGATTATATTCTTGTTTGTGGTCTCATATTTTGGTTTCAGCTAGTTAGAATCGTGTACTGTATGTACTCTTCTTCATCCAAGATTCATATAGGAATTCATATAGGCCTATCATCAAACGTTGGCGACATTGCACATCAAGATGTCACAGATATGGCTTTACTTATAATTAGATTTCCTAGATGTTACAATTTATGTTCCTTGACATTTAACAAAACTTCATTTTGTGCTCAGTTGGCAACTCTACATTACATAAGATGTTATTGGGCATGTCTGTGGGTACAATGTTTGCTTACTATACTGGTGTGTAAACGATTTTGATTACTTTAATCATCTTGAAGTTCTTTCTGTGTCAGTGTATCTCTTGCAGTGCTATCTTCACATGATTCTAGATCCTTCTTTCCTCTGTATCTCCTGTCTATTTGGGTGTCGGCCCGTAAAACTTTGGAATTCTCACTTTTCTTTACTTCTCTATCGATTGTGCATTGTGTGATTGAGCAAGGCTACTATCAATATAAGATGTTCCCTTGTCAGTGAGCTGCCAAAGTTAGCATTTTAGAAGCAATAAACAACATTCCACAGTATTATGGATCACGTTATGAAGAATTATTTAATTTTTTAAAGGAAATATATCATATAAAAACGACTGAGTTATACCCCGACGAGGTTTTGTATTTTTCTGCACTAGCTCGAATTTCGAGTAAGTTGCATTCGAAGTTATAAAATGAGCTTTCAATAGCAAATGATTGGTTGGCTATTTGTGTTGATATACTTAATGACATGGTTTCTGTGTTAGATAAACGAGAATTACGAATTAAGTTTATTGATCGGTTTCAATATCGTAATAAAAATGCCTCTGAATATATTAGGGAAATACGCCTTAGTTATGAATTATTAGAAGATAAACGTGGATAACATAGCTATTATTCGACAAGTTTGTTATGGTTTACGCCCGCAACTTAGATACTACCTATTTCGTGGTAAGGAACCGGAAAGTTGCCAAATATTATTGAGTGCGGTTAATCAATATGAACTTTATAAAAACGATTTGTTGGTTTATAAGGGACTGACTTCCGCTTCCGGTGTGTAAGAAAAGAAACAGTTGCAGTGTTATGTTTGTGGTGGTCCGCATTCTTATAAACAGTGTAATGTAAGGCGAACAGTAGATGTGAAAATAAGCATGGATGATAATGAACGGCAATGCTTCGGTACTCGTGATGTACATTCCTTGTATCAATCCCAGCCTACCAATAGTGATATGTTGAGTGAAACTGGTTATGTAAATAGTGGTCGTGGAGAAGGTACTTCTATTATGGATCGTTCTACCAGAATAAAACTTCAAAAAAGGGGACAATGCATACAGGTTCATAATACTGAAAAACAGGTAATTTGAGGTATCCCGGACCCATGAAGTTGAAATGCGAGTGTGAATTTTGGAGTTAACGAAACCATTAAGTTCTAAATTCAATAAACAGTATCCTGATGCGATACTACGGAGAAAACATATCGTTGCAATTTCTATTCAAGCCTTTTGTTATGGGAAAAAATACTGCAGTGGTCTTGATAGCTTTAGTACTATTTCAATGATAAATAAAAAGTTGCTTGAACGTTGTGGTGTTGGAGTGGATAATAAAACTTTGACATTAGATTCGTATGTTGTGCTACCAAAAACTTTCCGTATAAAGCTGTATAGTTTGAAATTCTTTCTTCTTCCACATTTGAGTCCAGTTTATATAGTGGGCATAAGGGAACTTTACCAAATTGATGCGAATTTAGATTTGGTCACTAACAAACTGGGTTGAAATTAGAGGGACAATTTGCGCCTTTAACATATTCGCCGGTAGATTCAATGAAAGGTGGGTGGACAGATACTTCCCCGACTTGTCCAGTAAAAGACAACGATGATGCTGGTGAATCTCTTGGTTTTTTCAGCCAATTGCCCGAGGTATCCTTGTCCAGGTGATTTGTTGGAGAATCAACATCCAATTTGAATGGTCCAGCGGATAGCAGAGCTCCCAACTTAATGGAAGAAAAAGTACCTAATGCTTTTATGCAGACCAGTCCTGGGAATTATAGCTGTATTAATCCTCTGTTGGTAGATCATGTATTATTGTAACAAGACAATACACTGCAGGGGTATGTAGAAGAACTTGTTAAAAATTATTCAGATGCATTTTGTAAAAATACAGGCAAGGTTAAAAGTGTGGAATATCAAATACGTGTCAATAATGAAACGCCAATTAGGAAAAAGTCGTATTCGTTAAGTAAACATGATCAAAAGCATATGGATGTTATTTTAGATGAATTATCAATAGAGGGCGTGATAGAAAAATCTGATAGTGAGTAGTGTTTTCCAAGATGTTTTGGTTAATAACAAATCGGGGAACAAGAGATTAATAGTTAATTACCAGGATTTAAATTCACGATTACATTTAAATCCTCAATATACTTCTAGAACGGAGGACATATTGGCAGTCTAAAGGTAAAATTAGATCAAATCCCGATGTCAGAAGGGCTTACATACAAATTCTGCTCTCAGAAAATTCTAGCAAATACACTCCTTTCATGACCCACAGGGAACTTTTTCAGTGGTGTGTTTTGCTGTTTGGCTTAGCCGCAGGTCCCCATATGTTATCAAAAATTATGACTGAATTACTGTATCCGATCAAACACTGAGGAACTGAGTAGTTCTTCGTTGATATAATTATCTTTCAAGATAGTATTGATGAACATAAGCGTGTTTTAGAGTTGGTTTTGCTGAAATTCAGAGAAGTTGAGATAAGTTACGTTCAAGTAAGTCAACGTTATTTCAGACTAAGGTATCTTATGTGGGATGTTATAGATGGAAATGATTTATATCTAGATTCCTCTAGACTTGAAATTATTAAAAATGTTCCTTCACCTAAAAACCGTAGAGGTATGCTATCTTTAACTGTGTTTTTAAATATTATTCACAGTTTATTCCACATTTTCAGGAAGTTCTTTAACCCATTAACCAATTAAGGTCAGCACAAATTGAATTCTTTTGAGGTCCTGAGCAGAAGTCGGCACTTGATAAAACAAAATAATTATTTGAGACCCATATTGTATTATTTTTCCCGAATTTAAATGGTAAGTTTGCGATCAGTTCAAGTGCATCAACTAAATCCTTAGGGGGATGACTTGGAGAATATGATAGTAACGGGGTATTAAGGCCCATAGCATATTTTAGTCGTAAAATTCGTCGCTATGATTTAATTAAGCCTATATATTGTCGGAATTGATGGCCTTAGTTCAATGTATGGAACATTTTAAAACATAATAAATTTGAAGTGCGTATTGACCACAAAGGATTGACTTATGCCATACGGATTTTAAAGAGGTTAAAACATATGAAAGTTTATTATATCGACTACTGGGATTTGATTTTGAAGTCAAACATGTACCTAGTGTGTTAAACACGCCTTCAGATTTTATTTCTAGGGTCCATGACACGCAGATGTTTGAGCCAGTTGAATTAAAACCTACTTGAAAAGATTAGGTAACAAACATGTGTAAGATTAACTTGTGGTTAGGACCATTTGCGTCTCAGACTGTGTTTACTCATCAAAGAAAGGATAAAGAATTGATGCAAATTATTGAACAATTAGAGGATAATGTAAACGTAGATGGTTATAAACTTGTTAAGGAAATATTATACAAGCAAACGAAAGCGATTAAAAATACCTATAAAATTTGCATACCTAAGAGTTTGGTAACATTTATAATTAATTATTATCTTAATAATATATTACCAGATGTTCATACTGGGACCCAAAAAAGTATCTAAAAAATATGTGATATATACTTGGAATGGAATAACAAAGGAAATTAGGGATTATGTTTCTAAATGCAAGGAATGCCAATTAAATAAAATTAATAATAGACAGTCTATGGGACAACTTATTTCTCAATATGAGAAGTTTCCGTACGCTCTATGGTATTTTGATGAACGTGAGTCATCATGTGAGTCAAAACCTTGCAAATATTGTCTCATTGTTGTAGATTCTTACGCTAAATTTAGGAAGTTAGAGCCTATTAGGACTCCAAACGCAATAACAGTACGAGGTAAGCTGCATAAAATTATGTGCCGATTTTGGTTTCCTCACTGTGTTTCTCATGATAATTCGAGTATGTTTGTTTCTTCATTATTTAAGATTTTCTGTACTGACAGGGCATTAAGGATATATGTATATCTCCGTATCAAGCAGCTTCCAACGCATAGAAACGTTATTTGCGGGTTAGGAAAGATTTCAGGGAAAATCATGTGTAACGTGCATATTTAATAAAAATAGAGTAAGAATAACACATCGCCTCAGGTCACAAAACGCAATCCCCATTAGTTGTAGTGATAGTAATTAGCATATAGATATTGCAAAATTAAACAGATTTAAGTAACAAATTTTTAATAAATGTAATAATTTACAATTGCGGTTTAAATAAATTGCTTCCAGCTCTTAATTCCTTACACAAGATACGGTAATATACGCAATCACCTAAATTCTAAATTAATAGGGTTGAATGACAAGTTGCGTGAATTTAAGTTTAAATTGTTATTATTTTCGAGAAAACTATAGACAACTACAACCAAATAGAAGAACATTAACAATCAAATTGATTAAACACAATAATCAACAACCCTACGAGCTTTAAAGCACTAAAATTTAAATTCAGATATAATTAATTTTAACAATTCTAGTACTGATTTCTATTTCTGAAAACTATATAATAATAGAATATCTAAATTTTTGACAAAATCTTTAACAACGAGGAAGCACGGAGATAAGTTTTCAACCTTTTCAGAGGACTAAATCTTCTTACCGCCTCACTACTGGAGCTGGATTGAGACAAGCGATTAACACATCAATGTCTCTACATTTTCATAATTCTTTTTCCTTCTGACTAAAGAGCCTCGAAGACAGTCACTGCTTCACTCACACAGGAAATTATTCAGTCGTTGTGAAACAGTTCAGTTTAAGTTTGAGTGATTTCGTGTAAACTTCCCGATATACACGATGTTCATTTATTATGTAGCCAAAATGCACTGGTGAAATTCTCACACCTAAACAATAAAAAAGTCCATATAAACATAGGGCGAAAACGCCTTTTTTCGAAGTTATGAGATGCCGAAATCGATAAAATTGTACTTCGAGGCTGCCTAGCTCGAAAACTATGAGAGATAACAAAGGCGGTTAAAGAAATATTAGAGGAATTGTCTATCTAAATAACCATGATTCAGAATTGGATTGTTTCGGCTCACATGATTTTAGAGAAAGAGTTGGAAGAGCAAGACCTATACTGCAGCTGACAAATATATTGTCACGTTACGCCAAAATTCAGTAATAGAATTCAATATCAAAATTCATTTATTTTTATTAATTGGCTAAAAAGAGGAAAATTAAAGTATTGTTTATAAATTGACTTGTAGTAAGAAATTAGTTATGTTGCAGACAGACAGATTATCACACCAGTTTACATAGTGCTTATGATTGTTGTTTTCATTAAGTAACAGACACGAGTCTGCACGTGTCACAAGAGTATAAACAAATACTGAAGCAAGAAGAAAAATGTAAACTCTGTATAAATTTGTGTTCACAATAACACATTCTCAAAATTAGGTAAAATTGTGAAAATCGCAGACGTAAACTGTCTGGAGTTTTGGTCAATGAGAGAAAATGCAGAAACTGCGGTTTCAGCACAGAGATGTATGAACTGCAGAATTTGGTAAGAGAGAAACAACAAATTCGTCATAATGAAAATTGACATAAAAAGGTTATGTGGGACTGAATAGGGATGAGTGGCAGGAGATAGGTTGGTGGATCAGTTCCTGAGATCCGTACATGTAGAACAGTTCTTGGAAACCAGTCTGTAGATCAACACCGAGTTCAAGTGGAAACCCATCTACTGTGTTTGACATCGACGACGAAATCCGTGTCCAGGAGTTCGACTCCAGCAAACATCGAAGGTATGTAGTAATGCATCTCTGGTTATTCTCAATTGACTGAATCGCCAACAGCTTTATTAATGTGATCAGGCAATTTCACTTAAATCAACACCTAACTCTACTAAAGTAAAGATAATAAATGTCAAATCAAAGTTAAAAGCTTTACTATTAATTAATTCATAAATTTAAATTTAAAGTTTAAATGCCTAGATCATAATTTCTTTATAACCTTCGCTTGTAGAAATAATATAATGTTGAAATGGTGGAGTATGCTTAGGGTTCGGTCCTGGGGGTCTAGTTGATACAACTAGAACCGTTTTAGTTTTAAATTACCCACCATTAGTATGGTGGAAAGCGACCGTTGGTTCGCTTCCCGGGTTGTTCATAGTTGTAGAAATAAATTATCTACTAAGGACATGGTAAAAGCGACTGTTGTGTCGATAGTAATGATAGTATAGTCACTAGGCTATAAGCATGGTTATAGGCCATAAGAGTAAATTAACCCACACCACCCGCCCTCATAGGGTGATAAAATTAGGATTAATACTATTAGAAATGTTGTTACTAACGCAGCAGTGCGGTCACCATTGTTGTTTATCCAGCGAAATGCTTGGATGTTATGACAAATATTCACTGCATTTAGATATGTAAATAGTAGATAACAAACTCATCAAATGTATATAGATTTTAGTAATTATAAGTTTAAATATTTATAGAATGGGATAGGTAAATTTCATATATTAATTGGTTATAGTTTAAGAAATTAAATAGATATAAGAATAGGTTAATTAGTGTTAAGAATAAATATAACAATAGGTTAAGTATCCTAAAAGGTTTAAGGAGATTTATGTTAGTATTTTTGATTACTAATTAAATAGGGTCAGTAATTTATTAGTAGTATTAAAAATGGATTTAAAGATGTAAGTTAAAAAGTAAATATTTTGATTTAATTTGAAAAGTAATGTGTCTTTATGGCATAATAAAGATAAATTATTAAATTAATGAGTATAATAAATAAGGATTTAAACTTTGAGAAGAATAAAAGAAATAAGTCTAAATAATGTGATAATGGAGAAGAATATAATTATGAGTAAGAAGCTATCTAGGAAAATAAGATCGAAAAAAAGGGCAAGATAGAATGAAATGAAAAAAAAATGAGTGATGAAATTAAGGTTTAGTGATTAGTTAGTTAAATTTAGTAAAGATATTGACATAATTAGGCAAACATCTTGATAGAGAATGATCTAGGTAGGTAAGAAATCACATTCTCGTGATGTTGAATTGGGCGTTTACCAGACCTCTCACGAGAATTTTTATTTATAAAAAAAACGCATAAGTCTTCGGCGGCATTAAGGCGGTACAGATAACGAAAGAGTTACCCATTTGTCGTTCTGCAAAGCGGTGGAAATTTTTTTTTGTTGTGAATCTGACCTATTTAGCCAAGAATCTGGAGAGAGCAAAATTTTGAATTATTTTTTTTTTAAATATTAAAATTTAGGCGTAGTAGTAAAAGATAGAGTTTAAATATTAAGGAAATAGATGTTTAAGAAATAGAGAAATAGCGGAAATAGGCTTTCTATCTAGCTTTAAGTTAGAGTAGTTAAGATCTAGGAATAGGAGAAGAAAAAAATACTAATCATGAACACTTAATTCAGGAATGAGAGAAAGAGAAGAAAAGAAGAGTGAAGGAAAGATCTGGAAAGAGAAAGAGAATAGAAAAATAGATAAGATAATAGAGATATAGATAGCAAAATTAATATAAGAATAGCATAATGTATATTTAAACAAGGATTTGACAATCAAGATTATTATTAATTTTGAAGAATTATATTATACCTGAAAATAACTATTATTATATTATTATATTATGAATATATTTTATTAATGACAATATAAAGAAGAATAAAGCTAGCTAAGTATATATTAGTTATAGTAATAAAAAGTAAGCAATATAGAGATATAGCTATATGAATATAAATGAGAAATAAATGAAGATTAAGTAAGCTTACTAAGAAATAATTTAGGGGAAAAGAAATAAGACTTGGGAACTTCCAGTTTAGAAAGTTTACCCTTAAGAGTTATAGAACATACGGAGACGGATTAAAGAATCATGTTTATAAAAATGATCATAGATGCCGCTTCAAAGATTAGGCCATTTGGCAAATTAATTATTATTTATTATTATTAACATTATATTATATTATTAATTATATTATTATATTATTAATTAAAACCGATATTGACGATAACTTGAATAGTTTTTATGTTGAAAGGCCATCGACTAACAACGTTGAAGTTAATGACCCAGGATTGTGAATTATAGAATTACAGTAGGATATATGTACTAATTACTAGGCATATTGATTATTGATATAACATCTGAATATAATAAGTTATAAATTTTATTGATATACTATTGATATCATAACCCATCCACTGTGTTTGACATCGACGACGAACTCCGTGTCCAGGAGTTCGACTCCAGCAAACATCGAAGGTATGTAGTAATGCATCTCTGGTTATTCTCAATTGACTGAATCGCCAACAGCTTTATTAATGTGATCAAGCAATTTCACTTAAATCAACATCACAACATAATACACCTAACTCTACTAAAGTAAAGATAATAAATGTCTAATTAAAAGTTAAATGCTCAGATATTAATTAATTCATCACCTTCACATGTTAAACATAAAATCCTACATCGTAGGTTGGTGGAGATATGATTATAATTGTATTCCTGTCTACTTTGGATACTGGACGGCAGCGGCTTGTATCGTGTCAATAGTTCACTACATCCCAGCTATAAAGGCACGACACGATATTAAGTTGTCAATATATATATATATATATATATATATATATATATATATAGGGGAAACAATACAGTCAGACAATTATTGGCACTTCCGCTAGTGTTTTTTCTACACTAGCAAGGGGCGTATGCAGACCGTGACAGTCAGATATTTATGAAAATTAATACCCTGACTAATTGTGGATCGGTAATTATCTTGGTTATAGTAACTCGGTGAGGAAATGCCTTGTTTACCCGCTACGACAATACATATACCTGGCAATGACCGAGTGAGGCGGTGCCGAGTTATACTCCTAAAACCCCGAAAAAAAACAGAAAATAAAAAATGTGTGGAAGTAATTTGATGCCTACGGGAGGGGGACACGTGGTCTTATAGTTTTTCAAGTGAAATATATGACATTTTATGACATTAAAACAATTGGCATAATACGTGAAAGAAAATAAGCAAAAAGGTGAGTTGTCAATATTGCCAAATAAGGGATATTTGAGCCTGTAAATTTGAGGATTTATGGTATTTGTACATTCAAACGAACAAATGTATCGCAACAACAAGACTGCAAAATGAACAAATGTACAGTAGGAAGTTAATCACAGCATGAATATGCAGTGACAAATGAGCCAGGAACTACATATATATGTTGTCTCAGACAATAAACAGCAAAATTTAACATTTAAAAGTACTCCTCTCTGTGGTATTGATTATGTAATTGCGAGAACTTATTGTAATTACACCTACTGAAAGCTATTGCTGTAATACTATAAAAGAAAAGGAACACAACAATAATTTTAAATATTTTCCACAAATATTCCATTTTCAGCAGTGTTGCGAACTTTATCACTGTTTATCATATCCCCGGAGCGGTTTGATATATCTAAGTGCTATAAACGGGAAAATGATTTGTTTAGCAATTGAAAACCATACAGGTAATTAGAAACGATACTTATGCTAAACATGTTTTCGAAATAAAACCTTTCAATGTTCATTATCCTAAATATTTCCGTTGTGCTTTATGTGAAATAGTGTAACTGTACCAAAATTTTGCTTAAAATATTTTTCGTATAAACGCAAATTCTGCGTTAGTGCATTATGTGACGTTCATCTCAATTTGTTCACCTTGTGTGGTATATGTTTCTCATTGATCGTGCTGCCGCCTGGTGCTGCGAGAAGACAGGGTAGAAGAAGAAGAAAAGGAAAGAAATGAGAGGTAATAGTTAGTTTTTCGATGTAAGTGTGTGTGTGTGCAATGAATGACTCGACAAAAATTCTAGAACAAAGTCGAGCCTAGAACCCAATATACTTTGAAAATATATAAATATTAATATACTTGTTTAAGAAACTTCGATATTCGTAAAACCACGTAAACAATCAGTAAAAATAGTGTTGTTGATGTGGATGTTTTGGTGATTTTTACGTAAGTCGTTGTCAAAGTAAATCAGCCCCAAGTAATATTTTATATCTACAAGGAGGCGTGATCAAGATTACGAGTGAAAGAAGAAACTTCGCAAGTTGCACTTGAAGGTAATGAACTCATGATTACCGACTAAAGCAAAAATGTCTGAATAACATGTTTTCTCCAACAGTAGTCGCAACGTAATGCTATTATTACGTCAGCCAGGAAAGACTGTTACATAAACACTTGAAATTGGAAGAAAGGACAATTTCTACGAGAAGATTATTTTGGATTCGTAGTGTGTCTACTAAAATGTTATTACAGTAACTGGCGCCACGGCGAATTGAACTATTTTTGTAAATGATTTCAAAACGTTTCTACGAACTTGCTACGTAACTGGGGCAATATAACTAAAATAATCAATGTGTCAAAGGTATGTTTAACTATTGAATAAATGGCACTCTAATGTTTAGATTTGTTTGTTTTCTCTTTTTCTAGATCGCATGACGAAGTAAGATTATGGTTGTTATGTCACTTGTAAGTAATCCATGAAAGTGGGTAATGTTATCACTTATTTTTCATAACACGCCTTAGGTCTTCGCCCAGGTGATCCCGTCCGAATCTGGACCCTTACGGTGAGGTGTATCGCGCCTTCCTTGAACGATCATCGTGGGGACGAACTTTCTGAGCCCACAAATAAAATAGTGCAAAGCTAAATTATTTGAGGGCGAAGAGTAGAGAGTTCTCCACGGTGGCCGGTTAAGGATAGTGTGTACCGGGCAGTGCTACGCTGTACCGTAATAGAATGGCGTTTCCCTCCAGGGACGGATCAATTAATAATAATTCACGTTTTTATTAATTGATTCGTAACGGATGTAACATCTGGGAGAAGATCTAGGTGTAATATTCGACAGGTTTTATTTCTCATGATATGCTATATGCGCTAACTTGAAGATATTATTGATATTTATTGTGTTTGCGTATTTGTAACTTGTAATCATGGCAGAAAGTGAAAATTTGAGTTTGAGAACTTTGCTTGAAGCTATTAATGACACTAAGCAATCACTTAATGGTGCTATGAATGATACTAAGCAACAACTCAATGACGTTATTAACGAGTTGAAAACTGAAACCCAAGCTCAGATAGAAAAATTTTCTAACGACCTTACAGGTAAATTAGAAACGTTAGAACATAGGATGAATGGGCAAATAAAGACGTTGTCGACTGAGTTAGTACAAAGGAGAAGTGAAATAGACAGGGTTAGTCGTGCTTGTGCGGATAACTTTGAAAAACTGTCAGCGCAGTTTCAAGAGAAATTAAATGTACAAGAAACAAAAGTTGATGAGGTTAAGCTTGCCGTGAAAAACAACGAACACAAAATACGTCTAACCAATGCTAAAGTTAATCAGTTAGAAGTTCAAGTTAGGGACACCAACGAACGTACTATAGTGATTGGAGATAAAGTTAGGGATTTAAGTTCCGATGTCGATTTAGTTAATGATAAAGTTGAGCGAGCGCAAGAAGAAGTGGGAGAGCAGGAAAGTTGAATCATGAAATTAAATCGAAATGTTTCATGAGATTTATGAAGTTAGTATTGCTACCCGTGAAATAGCTCATCATACCCAAACAATGATAGATGATGTAAAAGGTGATGTAGAAACTAAGTTCCATATGGTAAATCAAGAGATCAGAAACTTGCGCGTAAGCATGATTGAAAGTCAGATTAGGTCATCAACGCTTGTGGGAAATGTAAAACCCGAGGTGGAAATTAAAGAAAAAAAGTTGACACCAGCGTACATAAAAACACCAACACTTTTCTTGATTATGATGTTAGTTCTGTGTTGAGTGAAAATGATTCTTCGGATTCTCACAGTGATAATAGCTTTATTGGGGTAAAAACAATCAAACGGAGGAAAAAGCGAGAAAGAAAGGTAGCTATAAAGTTACGAGATTTAGAATCTTTCGAGAAATTCTCTGGTCACGAAAATGAATTGGCTGCAGTAGTAATGGGGTTACTTTACCGCACTCTCGATAATCCAATTTGGGTCTCCATGCACCATAGTGAATGAATTAGGGATGCTTTGGCCCGGGATTACGTCACCTATTGAAATTTTGTTTATGCTTATTCAGGGGCCGCACGATGGTACGAATGAGTCAGAGGTACCTTAGCCATGCTATGACGTAATAGAATTGGGAGTATTGGATCAGAGGTCATGATGATTCTTTAAAATTACTAAAAATATGGTCTTGATGATTCATTACGTTATGAAATAGTACAGGTTTACGAATGCTTTCGTTCTCTTTTATGGCATAAAATTTGGAGATTGTTATATCTTTGATGAGATGGACTAACACGGGTGCAAATGAAATCTTTAGTTTTACGTCCCACGATTATGCCGGTTAGGCTAAAGGCCCACACAGCAGAAGTGAACGCTCTACTACTAAGCCACCGCACCTTTACTGGTATGAATGAATTAGAGGTAGTTGGTTCGAGCTAAGGTGTTCGTTTGACGTCACTGAACTGGGATTTTTTAGCTTGGAGCTTATGATGGCTTGTTTCGTTTCCTTTTATGGCTATAAAATTACCAAAACAAGGCTTGATCTCTTTCTTGATGATCTATTACATTATGAATTAGTAGACCCCAGTAATAGTATAAATTCGTATTAGTATTAATATGAAACTCGAAAACTTTGGAGATCCTTTGTGGCTAACCGGTTAGCGTATGCGCCTTTAACGTGGGAGACCAGAGTTCGATTCCCGGAAGGAGCTTATGCGGTTCGGATTGTTATCCCTTTGATGAGATGGACTAACACTGGTGCAAATGAAATCTTTAGTTTTACATCCCACGATTAGGCTAAAGGTGACGATGAGAAAGGAATGAAAGTGTGGGAGGAAACTGGAGCATAATGTTACCCACCACAAAACTACTTTCGCCTGTTGGAACCATGGATTCCATACAGCAGAGGTGAACGCTCTACCATTGAACCACCACCTTCCTTACTGGTGCGAATGAAGTAGAGGTATTTGGTTTTGAGCTAATGTGTTTGTTTGACGTCGGGGTGACCCTATTTCACTTTTGAGACCCCCCACATGGACCATAGCGAATGAGTTAGAGATGTTTTGGCCCGGGATTGAATTACCTATTGAAAGTTTTGCTTATGTTTACTCAGGGGACAGGGATCACTCAGGACACATAAGATCACATTGATTTACATCAGGATTTGGGGGGAAGGGAGGGGAGTATCGCACCTCGTACTCTTTGATGAGTATAAAAATATCAATTTCGGAAGGTTTTTTTTAACTTATCCTATTATCTTTCACGAGACATTTTCGTTATATAATAGAGTACAATGATTTACTTTTTTTGAGAGTCATCGTTCCCTTTGGAGCCTTATTACGTTATATGGAGACGTATTTAAATTATTCCCTTAAATTTGATAAGTACTTTGTGATCCATTTTGTTCCGCTTCAGGGTTGAACATGGATACATTGCAATCGTCCCGAGTTCAATTCTTGGTGCTAGTTTAGGAAATGTTGAATTTAATGTCCCCACCGATGATGAGAAATGATGAAATGAGAAAACATCATAAACTTACTTGCTTGCGGATTGAAGCAGAGACCTCACACATCAGAAAAAAAAACGCTGAGCCACCATGCCCCTTCTGTGCAATCAGTTTTTGCGTATGAAAAAGATCATGATCAGATTATGTTACATTACACATTTCTGCTCGTTGTTACGCATAGAAGTTTGTTATTGTGAAATTGCAGCATGTGCTTATACTACATCAGCATTTTTCTCAGCTGACGGACTTTTAAAGCTCAACTTTACATTCATGTCAAATTCAGTTTCGTAACATAGCGATGAATGTTACATTTTTCAATCAAGTTTAAGGAAAATGAATCACATTTTAGATGTGGTAATTTGAATGTCGTAAGAAACTAACGAGTCAACGGTATGATGTCATGATCAGAATCGCGATACTAGATGTCGTAACGATTGATGAGTAAGAAGAAAAGACGTTACGATCGATTGTTACATCACGTTTCGGCTCATGATACATGATGAATTCTGTGTTTTCATTTGTTCTTCGTGATGTCATTTATTAGTTTCCTTGTTTTTAATTGGCTGATAGTGATGTCACTTTATAGTTGAACACGTTTCTGGCCTAAATAAAAAATCCATTTTCATTTTTCAAGTCCTACTTCCACGAAGATCGTGAATGAACGAAGGTGTACCTCTAGTGACAGCGTGACTTTACTCCGTTCCTTGAATTTGAGGTAAGTATCAACCGCGTTTTCTTAATATCAATGGAGTGCTTTTGCATGAGGATAACATTGTTATCACTGTTTTTGTTTTAGTATGAAATATTATCAAATGGAAGAATAACCCTCACTTACTTGACCGGGGATCGAATTAGGAATCCCACACATTAGAAGTAAGCACGAGAAATGATATGATTTATTGATTTTGGTTTAGCGTCCCTTCAGTAGTGAGGCTAGAAATACAGCTTAATGTTGAATTTGAGCGCATACTGGGTGTTGAACCCGGGCCACATCCACACATTAGAAGTAAGCACGAGAAATTTGTTGATTTTGGTTTAGCGTCCCTTCAGTAGTGGGGGGCTAGGAATACAGCTTAATGTTGAATCTGAGCGCATACTGGGTGTTGAACCCGTGCCAGAGGTGCGTAACGCTAACCACTTAGCTCAGTTTCTGAAAGTTACCATGAACGTAAACAAAGAAACTACGCACGAATTTGTTCCCTACAACGTGAGACGTGGACCTACAGTTTAATATGGGATCTGATCTCCCGCCGAGAAACGAATTCGAGTCTTTCTTGCCTTAGCTCGAGATAAGCAAGCGCATGAGATTTTGTTTTCGTTTCATGTTCGTCATACCTTTTAAAGTTCAGTGTCAGAGGAAAAATGCTTACTACAATCATTCTCTCAGCATAGTAAGAAAAAACAATTTCATTCATTCTTTTTATCACTACAGAAAGTTAGGTCAGTTACATGTTGGTCCCAGGTTTGATTTCCAGTATGACGACAATAAAAATTTAACAGTGGAACTGTTTGAGATATGATAATTCTTTTAGGATTGATCGTGTAGTCATTTTTGATAACGTTAAACGTGTTAGTGATCTTTGAATTCAATTTTAATTCGTGCTTTTTTTCTCTTCTCGTTTTTAGATATTTGTTTTCTTTGCCTATTCCTTTTTGCTTACCTTACCTTTTTCCTATTTGAATATGGCTACTTCTGGCTTTACTGTCTTGCGAGAAATCAATAGACATTATCGGCGTTTTAATCCTAAAGGACGAATGCTGGAAATTCAAATTAATGCTCCGACCAGTGACACCGATATTGTTGAGTGGGTTCAGGCCTCCTTTCAACAGATGTTGGATTACTTATTGGGAAATGTCGATGAATTATCGATGGTTGGATTATCGATTTTATCTCATGATGAGAAGAACAAACCGTTTTATTTATCTTTTCGGCGTGCAAGTAATCTGACACTGGAGACTTTATGGGCTTCCTTTGATCGCATCCTTCAAAGTAACGATAGTTTTCTCATGAACGAACCGTTCATTGTACATTTTCATCATGTGGATGTGCCCCGTGGATTTGGATTGGTGTGTCGAGGTCTTTTATTAAACGACGAGTTACTAAAACGCAAGACTGGCATTTTACGAGTGAAAAACACCGACAAGAAATGTTTGGCTTATGCGATTGTGATTGCTATTGGCCTAAAGAAATATAAGGATACGAACAAGAAACTGTACAGACAATATCAGAACCAGAGGAAGTGTGTCGTTCTCCCTGACGTACATGAACCTTTGTCCAGTTCCTAAGTGAATTTAGAGCATGGGGGATCCGTGGAAGAATTGCGAGAATTGCAACGCTACTTGACCGATTATAAACTTACCGTATACACCAGCTTTTCCGGAGAAGATATTCTGTTTGAAGGGCCGGGTGGCGAAGACAAAATTCCAATCAATTTAATGTGCATCAATTCTCATTATGACATCATCACATCATTAACGTCGGTTTTTTCAACTGTGTATTATTGTGTAGCTTGCCACAAAAAATATGAACATCGCACTGCACACGTTAAGAACTGTTCGGCCATGTGTGAGAAATGTTTACAGAAACCACCATGCAGTAAGACCAATACGGAGAAACAGTGTTCAGAATGCAATCGTGAATTTTATGGTGAAACATGCTATACAAATCATCTGACTGTACCATACCATAAGGGCCAACCAACATGCAAGATGGTAAAACAGTGCTCCAAATGTCTACGCATTTATTCGTTTGTCCATACAGGGGAAAGAAAACATCATTGTACAGATTATTTTTGTAATGTGTGCCATAAACACGTTACGTCTACGCACCAATGCTACATGAAGCCTGATACGACTCAATTAAAACCTGGAGTTCCATCAGTGTTACATGCCAAGAAGGCTATGATTGTCTTCTGTGATATCGAAGCCACACAGGATACTTTCTTCGATGAAGACACGTTCATTCATAAGCCCAATTTACTGGTGGCCCAACAAGTATGTTACAACTGTGTTCAAGATGAAGATATACATCATCCGTGTTAAGTTTGTGGACAGCGGGAACATATTTTTCAAGATGATCCGATCAATGCCTTTCTTGCGTATTTACGTCAACCACGACCCAACATCAAACTTATTGTATCTTTGGCACATAACTCTAAGGGATATGATGGTCATTTTATTCTTAAATCTTTAGTGGAAGAACATGAATTGAAACCTACTTTGATCTTGAACGGAGCAAAAATTTTAAGCATGAAAGTGAATCACTTATCGTTTATTGACTCCTTAAATTTCATGCCAATGGCTTTAAGTAAATTATCCAAGGCATTTCATTTACAGCGACCAAAGGATATTTTCCACACTTTTTTAATACTGCTGCAAATCAAACGTATGTGGGAAAATTACCGGACATCTATTATTATGGTGCAGATGAAATGAAAGTGGATGAACGAGAAAAATTCATGACATGGTATAACGAACACCAGAACGATACGTTTATTTTCCAAGAAGAATTGGTGAACTATTGTGCCCAGGACGTCAACGTACTTCGAATGGCTTGTATATCTTTCATGACCACTTTTGAACAAGAAACTCACGTCAATCCTTTCCTGGAGGCTATCACTTTGGCGAGTGCGTGCAATTTAGTATTTCGACGAAATTTCTTAAAACCCAATACTATTAGCATTCTCCCTGCACGAGGATATCGTCACAGAAACAATCAGTCACGGATTGCTTTGCAGTGGCTTGCCTACATGGAAGAAAAAGAGGGTCATCAAATTCTGCGTGCTGCGAGAGGAAAAGAAGTTTATGTTGCTGGTTTTCATCTGGACGGCTACTACAAAGATCCTGACACTAAAGAGGAACACGTGTATGAGTTTCAAGGTTGCAGAATTCATGGCTGTACTCTATGTGTCTCTACAGGCCGTGATCAGCCCATTTATGAGAACTCCGAAGAAACGATGAACTATCGCTACGAGAGAACACAGCATAAAATCAAATTATTACGATCCATGGGATATAAAGTACATGAAATGTGGGAATGTGAATTTCGTCAAGTGTTAAAATCCAATCCAGCATTGGCCTCTTCTTTAAGCACACATCCTTATACTAATAAGACACCGTTAAATCCAAGAGACAGCTTCTATGGTGGCCGTGTTAATGCCATTAAATTGTATCACGTCGCAAATGAAAATGAAGGCGAAGAAATAAAATTCTTGGATATCGTTTCCCTGTATCCTTATGTGAATAAATGTGGACGGTGTCCAATAGGGCATCCACGAATATATCTACAGGGAGATCCAGAAATGCCGGCCATTCAAGATGTCAACGGATTAGTCAAGTTGAAGATTTTGCCTAGCAGAAATGTGTTTCATCCAGTGCTGCCATTTCGCTCAAATAAGAAGTTGTTGTTTCCACTTTGTACTGCCTGTGCCACAGCATTAAATCAAGATTTTGAATGTACACATTCGGACAGTGAACGAAGTCTAACAGGAACGTGGGTGTCCTATGAAATTCAAAAAGCCATTGAACTTGGGTATCAAGTCTTTGAAATTTACGAAATTTGGGATTACGACATCACCGTATATGATCCAGAAACCAAGACTGGCGGATTATTCAGCGAATACATTAACACATTTTTGAAATCGAAGCTGGAAGCTTCTGGTTGGCCTGCCAATTGCGTCACCGAAGAAGAAAAGCAGCAGTATATTCAAGTGGTACAACAACGTGAAGGCATAACTTTGGATGCAGCAAATATAATTTCTAATTCAGCACGTCGTAGTCTTGCAAAACTCTGTTTGAATGCCTTCTGGGGACGACTCGCTATAAAAGACAATTTCAGCCAAACGACCATCATTAACGACCCCAAAGAACTGTATTAGAAATTAACTGCTCCAGATATAAAAGTCAACCAAATTTTACCTGTTAATGATTCGTTGTTATACCTTTATTGGCAGTATGAAGACGATGTTCCAGTACAAAATAACAATGCTAATGTTGTCCTTGGAGCATTTACAACGTGTCAAGCTCGTCTGGAACTCTACAAATATTTAGAATTGCTGCAAGAAAGAGTACTATATTTCGATACAGATTCCGTGATATTCACGCAGCGACCATCAGAGCCCACAATAGAACCAGAAGTATTTCTTGGTTCAATGTCAAATGAACTGGAATCAATTGGACCAAAAGCATACATTAAAAAATTCGTGTCTGGTGGCCCAAAACAGTACGCCTTGGAAATCTACAACCCCGACACGAAATCAACCAGTTATGTATGCAAAATTCGTGGGTTTACACTCAATTATACTGCAAGTCAAAAGTTAAGTTTTAATAGTTTGGAGCAAATGATCATAAATCAATCGAGTGAAAAAATCTCCATTAGCACACCGCACAAAATTTACAGAACCCACGATCATCATCTTGTCACAAAACCTGAAGAAAAGAAGTACAGTTTCAACTATAAAAAACGCCGATTAATACCAGACACATACGAGACATTGCCCTATGGGTATAAAAAAGCCAGAACAGAATAACAGCCATATTTTTCCCTAATCCCACCAACATCACTTCCCAAAGACGGGGCAAAGAATCAAAACGGTGCACGAGACATGCTTCAACGATGCACGAGCGGAGACAAACTCAGATGACATCACCTTGCAGAAACCAGTGGAGAAAAAAAAGGAATTCAGGTACGTCACATTTGCGTTTCTTTTCGTACCTCACTCTCTCTTGATCAGTTAGTTCGATGTTAATAATTTGTTTTTCTTCTTTCACAGGAAAAAATAAATATTACCATGTATATTCATATGTTTTATTTTCTCTTTACAGAATTTGTACCCGTCACGGACACGTCTTCCTTTGAAGAAAAAGAAATTCTGTATTCTATTTCACATGCTAAAATAAATGTACAGAAACATGATTCTGTGTTTCATTTCACATCCTAAAATCAAATTTTTTTTCATGTACTGCGATTTCAATTTCTTTTTTCTCAATCAGTTTACCGGTAAAATAAATCAGTTTAACGGAAAAAAAATGAAACTAAATTTTTGTTTCAGAACTTTTTTTTCATGTACGAAATAAAAAAAATTGTGTACAAAATAAAATTCTGTTTCAGAAAAAAAATTTTATGTTTGAAAAAAAACTGATTCAGAAAATTTTTGTGTACAAAAAAAATGTTTTCAGAAAAAAATTTTGTGTACGAAAACAAAATTCTGTTTCAGAAATTTTTTTGTGTGTACAAAACAAAAACTTTTAGAAAAAAAATTATGTACAAACAAAATTCTGTTTCAGAAAAAAAATTTTATGTACAAACAAAATTCTGTTTCAGAAAAATTTTTGTGTGCAAAACAAAAATCAGTTTTCGTCACGAAACTGCTCCGACTAAATGAATCGATTCATTCTGATAGTGTTGGCAACACTGGAAAATTTCGGTAAGTATCGCTCAGGTACTGAGTTACAGCGAACACAACTAGATTCGAACCAGCAACCTTAAATGTCTGATTCATCTCTAAATACAGCCAACTAAACAATAAGATTATGTGTATACGTCAATGCTTTGCACTGAGTCAGCAAGGTTTTCTTCAAGGTCAAAGTCGCACACGAAGTAAAAAGATGACAACACAGATCTTCTATCTTTCTATATGAAACATAAACCTAGTGTAAACTGCTCGCACTGAAATGTGTAATGTAACATAATTTGCTCGTCTTCTTTTCATACGCGAAACTGTTCGCACTGAATGGAGTACGGTGACTCAGCGCTTGTCTCTAACGTGTGAGGTTCCTCCTTCAATCCACAACGAAGTGAGTTCATGTTTCCTCCTATCATTTTTCATCATCGTTTCAAGGGGACGTTAAACTCAACATTTCTTGAAACTAACACAAAAAATCGAACTCGGGACCATTACATAGTAATCAACAAACTGGACTTCTCAATGGAGTATGGTGACTCAGCTCTTATTTCTGATGTGTGAGGTCTCTGCTTCAATCCGCAAGCAAGTAAGTTTATGGTGTTTTCTCATTTCATCATTTCTCATCATCGGCGGGGACATTAAATTCAACATTTCCTAAACTAGCACCAAGAATTGAACTCGGGACGATTGCAAGGTATCCATGTTCACACCTGAAGCGGAACAAAATGGATCACAAAGTACTTATCAAATTTAATGGAATTATTTAAATATGGCTCCATATAACGTAATAAGGCTCCAAAGGGAACGATAACACCCAAAAAGTAAACCATTGTACTCTATTATATAACAAAAATGTCTCGTGAAAGATAATAGGATAAGTTAAAACGTCCAAATTTTAATATTTTTTATACTCATCAAAGAGTACAAGGTCCTATACGCCCACCCCTTCCCCAACTCCTGATGTAAATCAATGTGATCTTATGTGTCCTGAGTAATCCCTGCCATTCATTCCTTTCTCATCGTCACCGTCTCCTTTAGCATAATCGGCATAATCGTGGGACGTAAAACTAAAGATTTCATTTGCACCAGTGTTAGTCCATTTCATCAAAGGGATAATAATTCGAACCGCATGAGCTTCTTCCGGAAATCGAACCCTGGTCTCCAACGTTAAAGGCGCATACGCTAAGCGGTTAGCCACGGAGGAACTCCAAAGTTTGCGAGTTTCATATTAATACTAATACTAATTTATACTATTACTGTGGTCTACTAATTCATAATGTAATAGATCATCAAGAAAGAGATCAAACCTTGTTTTGGTAATTTTATAGCCATAAAAGGAAACGAAACAAGCCATCATAAGTTCCAAGCTAAAAATCCCAGTTCAGTGACGTCAAACAAACATATTAGCTCGAACCAACTACCTCTAATTCATTCATACCAGTAGAGGTGCGGTGGCTCAGTGGTAGAGCGTTCACCTCTGCTCTATGTGGTCCCTGGTTCAAACATCACGAAAATAGTTTTGTGGTGGACAACGTTATGCTACATTTCTCCCACACTTTCATTCCTTTCTTATCGTCACCGTCTCCTTTAGCCTAAACGGCATAAGCGTGGGACGTAAAACTAAAAGATTTCGTTTGCATCCGTGTTAGTCCATGGATAACAATCTCCAAATTTTATGCCAAAAAGGGAGCGAAAGCATTCGTAAACCTGTACTATTTCATAACGTAATGAATCATCAAGACCATATTTTTAGTAATTTTAAAGAATCATCATGACCACTGATCCAATACTCCCAATTCTATTACGTCATAGCATGGCCAAGGTACCTCTGACTCATTCGTACCATCGTGCGGCCCCTGAATAAGGATAAGAAAAATTTCAATAGGTGACGTAATCCCGGGCTAAAGCATCCCTGGTTCATTCACTATGAGCCATGGGGACCCAAATTGAATAACCAAAACTGAGACAGAGTGACGCGATTACTACTGCTGCCACTGCGTTCTTACGTAAGTTTGAACATCAAGCTTCGCTTATGTCTATTTCCAGTAGTCAGTATTTAGGCATTATCAAATTTTTGTTGACTGGTTCTGCGCAAAATTGGTACATAAACAATTGTGGGTTTTTTACTTCTTACGATCGTTTTGCCGAATTGTTCAAATTAGAGTTTGAGAACGAACAGGTTCGTGCTAACAAATTAATGGTACTGCAATACAAACCATATGATGCAAAAGTCGACGGAAGTGTGTACAATTTTGTGTCATATAGATGTAATAAGATTCAAGAAAGTAATCCCGACATAAAAGAATCGTTAGCTATCAGTATGATTCTAAATTTGATTCCACCTTACTACCGACGTCAGTTAACAACTTTGTCCACTATGAATTTGTCTTCTGTATTGTCCGTTATACAAAGATTAGAAGCAATTCCCAGGTCTGATAACCGTAACAACAGCTATAATCATAGGTTTCTGAAAGTCAACCAGGTGTCTGTTAATAAGAACGGTAAGCGTAAAAGTAATCAGAATAACGTTAATGACTGTGATGAGTCAGATCAGGTACATTCGAACGAAAATTCAAACAACAGAAGTAATCGGAAAAGAAAAAATTCCTTTCGTAGAAACAAAAAGAAAAAGTGGAATAATGATAGTAGTTCTGATAGGCATAAAGAAAGTGTGTGTTTTTGTAATCATGGTTCAAATGTAGATAATAACGATGCTAATGTAAACCAAATTGAAGCCACTAGTGGTGTGACTAATAGGCCAGCGAATGGTAATTCCAAAACGAGAAATTCACCTCAGACCGGTTACAGTAATGGAAACTTTGTAAATCCTTCGAATTTTGGTAATCCTACTAGGTTTAGGCCACCAAGACCGAATTTCATGAATGTCACTGCAGGCAATTTTGGGTTTCAAAATAGATTTCCTCCCCCAAACTAGAAACACCCTGCCTGAAGAGTGCTCATAGCAGGGAATTAATTCAAACGTGTAGTAATGAGTTAAATAATTCACTCATTCCAAATGGTCAGACTGTTTTTGTAAAGCTTGATAAAAATTTAATAAATTTAGTACAGTGGGATGATGTTTTCTCATCTGACGAAGAGGAAACTAAAGATTTTTGTAAAACTAATGTAAATTCATGTGCCACTGCTGAAATTCTTGTCAAAATCATTAATGAAAATTTGTATGCTCTGTGCGATTAAGGTGCTTCGGCTAGCTTGTTAAGTTATAATGCGTGGAAGAAAATATCTAATATAGTGTCAAACGCTGTATTACAACCCGCTCCTCAAATTGTTCTAGTAGATTATAGTGGAAAAAGAACAAAATCTGTTAAGGGCGAGGTTACCCTCTGTGTAGAAATTGGACCTGTAACTTGTGATGTTAGATTTATTGTTGTCAGTGACCTTAATTGTAATTGTCTGCTAGGCAAAGATTTCTTATCGCTAGCTAATGCGAAATTAGACTTTGTCGAGAATTCTGTTACTGTAGGTTACGACCCTAACACTTGTAAGGTACCAATGAAAGAGTATGAGCACGGATTTGGTAGTGACCCCCTTCAGAATAATGAAAATAAAGGTAAAGTAAAAATACTTACTAGAGAGAGTGTTAATAAGGTTGGTTGTCATTTAAAAAATGCGAATTGTGTTGACACTGATTCTGCTATTGAAAGCGAGAACGAAGATGTAGTCGAACCTGTGCTAGAGTGTCCGATAATTCAAAATTTAGAAATTCATAAGAAACAGCTGACGCAGGAATGGATGGATAGTTTGTTAGAAAACAGTAAAGCATTTGAACATGTAGAAAAATATACTATCAGTAATGATTTAAATGCAGAGCAAATAAAACAAGCACGTTTGAACAAAGCTGCTGAAGTAAATTTTTTGTATCATTTTTATGGGGAACAAATTCATAAATTAGATGAGGAAATTCAAGAGTCTCATAAAAATGTAACAGTAAATCAGAATGTTTGTAATTCAAGTAAAATTACTCGTAATACCCAAAGTTACTTTCCTTCTGTTACTGAAATTAGAACAAAAGTTCTTGAAATTGAAAATTTATCTAATGTTCAAAAACAGCAACTATATGATTTGTTATTGAAACATAGATTGGTTTTTAGCGATTTGCCAGGTAAATGTAATAAATTTGAATACACTATCGAAGTTGAAACTGACCAACCGATTGTAAAACGCCAGTACCCATTACCCTTTAAGTATAAAGAAAATATTGAACAACAAATAACTGAATGGCTAAAATGTGGCGTGGTGGAAGAGTGTATCTCCGTGCATTGCCATCCTTTGTTATGTGTAGCTAAGAAAAATACTAGTAAACTTTGCACTGTTGTAGATTTAACTCAATTGAATAAATTTGTGAAATTAAAGCAGTTAAAAGTCAACAAGATCGATGATCTTCTCATCAAATTTCAAGGAATACAATTCGTTTCTTGTTTAGATTTTGTTGTAAGTTATTTACAAGTATGTTTAAGTGAAGAAAGTAAACAATACACAGCCTTTTGTTGGAACGGTAAAATATATCAGTATACTCAAGTTCCGTTTGGTTATATAAACGGAGGAGCTGCTTTTATGTTGTGTTTGCAAACTGTCCTTGGGGCAGGTTTGTATGAAAAGGTAGTCTCATATATTGATGATGTCTCAGTAATTTCTATGTCTTTTGAAGAACAGTTACAATTTTTGGATCAAATATTTCAGAAAGTTTACGAGGCTGGCATGACTTTAAATTTACAAAAGTGTACTTTTTTAACACGAAATTTAGTTTTTCAGGGTTTGATATTAGTCCGCAAGGCATTACAAAAAATCCTTCTTATGTACAATGTATCAAAGACCTTCCAAGGCCTAGAAATTTGAAAGAATTACAGAGTTTTAGGTTTATTCCAGTGGTGCGCTACATTTGTAGAAAGTTTTGCTCAAAAATTTGAACCTTTGTTTGGTTTGTTAAGGAAAAATAAAAAATGGATCTGGGATCAATCTTGTGAAAATAGTTTCAATCAATTGAAAAGTGATTTGGTTCAAGAGGTGATGCTCGCACATCCTTTGTTAGATCACGATTTTTGTTTAATTAAAGATTGTAGTTCAGTTGCTTTGGGAAATATTATTTTTCAAGAAGTAGACGGTAAGAAACATATTTTAGGATTTTATAGTAGAACGTTAAAACCTGCAGAGAAAAATTACACTGTGACTGAACGTGAATGTCTTTCGATTGTATTCGCTCTTAAGCGTTGGTCTCAATTGTTGTATGGAAGACATGTAAAAATTTACACGGATCATAATTCGTTGGTATATTTGCACAAAATGAGACAGTGGAATTCTAGACTTGCTCGTTGGAGGTTACAAATTCAGGGATTTGATGTTCAAATTGTGTATATTAAATGCAGAGATAATCAAGCTAGCGATGCATTGTCACGTGTTATTCTGTTTCCTGAGATTGAAAAGCATGAAGTTAACAAGTACGAAGTGTTGCCTTCTTGTTTTAAACATTTGTCTGTACAGGATTTAATCAGTAAACAAGGAGAACACCCGGAGTATGAAAATATCATGAAGTACTTAGAGAATCCCAATGATCCTTATATTAAGGTCAAGAACCGAAATTTTGGTGAATTTTACAAAATCGAAAATGGAATTTTGTTGAATCGCAGTTATCATTTTCCTAGTCAATGGAAAATTTTTATTCCTCCTTCATTGGTGGATGACGTAATTCAAAATTATCATGAACAAGGGCATTTTGGTTTCGAAAAGATTTTAGGTTTTATAAGTGATTGTTGTTATTGGAAATCCATGCGTAGAGATACCAGCAATTATTTGCGTGACTGTGTCGTATGTAAACGTACGAAAGTTGAAACTTCACCACCAGCTAGACCTTTACAAACTGTAGCTGTAAAGAATGTAAGAGACATGGTCTCGATTGATTTGTTAGGACCTTATCCACCTTCTCATACTGGAAATAAATTTGCATTGTCAATTTTGGATGTATTTAGTAGATATTACACAATGTTCCCAATCAGAAACGCAACGACCAAATGTGTTTTAAGATGTTTAGAATATTACTATTTTGTAACCATGGGAATTCCAAAATCCATATTGGTAGACAATGGTGGATGTTTTGTATTGGCAAAATTTAAATCTAAAATGGAAGAGTATGGTATTAAAATTCACTATGTAACTCCTTATCACCCGAAGAGCTTAATTGTAGAAAGAATCCATACGGAGACGAATAGGTTGTTCAAAATATTGTGTAACGAAGAACATACATCTTGGGAGGGATACATACCTCAAATTGTCATTTTGTTGAATTATTCTATGTGTAGTAGTTTAGGTGTCAGCCCTGCTAGTCTTCATTTAAATGTAAAAGCAAATTATTCTGTGTTGAAGCATTTTGGCATTTTAACAAACGAAAGCTATGATGAAAATGAACCTATAAATTGGGAAAATAAACTCATAATGGCTGACTATCGCAGAAGTGAAAAAGTTAGAAAAAGAAATGAGAAATATAATGCATCCCAAGAAAGAAGATATAAAATAAAATAAAAGAAAATGATTTGGTATTTTTGTTGCAGTCCCATTTGAGTTCGGCGGTATACAAAAAGATTAGTAAATTTTTCATGCTTTACAAAGGTCCCCTGTTTTGTAAAAGTAAAATTTCAGATAAAGTATTTGAACTTGTAGATCCTTTAACTGGAGAATCTTGTGGTGTACATTCTATTGATCGTATGAGAGTGTGGAGACCCACTCAGAAAACTAGGAACATCTGGATAGAATTAGCTAAGAAACATATACATGAAAAAGAATTTGATTCTGTAAAAGAAAATAGTGAAAAAAATGATTCTTGTGAACCGGAAACTTTAGTAAATGTGAATTTTTTGAATATAACGGAAGTTAGTTTGTCTGTTTTCAACAAGTGTGAAAGTAATAAGTTCAATGTTCAGTTGTTGTTGAAAGAGCTATTAAAATGTGACACATATTTGCAATATTTAAATGATAAGCTAGATTGTCGGTATAGCACTCTTATGTTAGCTTTAAATCATTTGCTAAATCCTAAGCTAAACAGACGTGACGTGTAAAAAAAAGTGACGGACATGATTATTTTTTAAATGCTAATATGTATGAAAATGTTGTTCGTTAGTATTCATATGTGAAAGAAATATGAGTTAAAAACTCTCGTTTACTTAAAATATCGTATGGTCTTGTTGATGCTTTGCGATAAGTTATCAAGACTAATTGTAAGATCTTAAACCACCAATTGTACGAGGTGGGTTGTTTAGCAATCATGCATTATTACAAATGTAAACGATGATAAGCTCTGATTTTATCAGAGTGAGAATAAGTTTTTGTGTGTTAGTGGAATACTGTAACACGAGTATTGAATTATGAATGGCAACTCCCCCCCCTCATTTATTTTTAATCTTTGGGTCCATTTTTCTATGTTGTTTTATATTCCTACCTCACTACAAGGCCTTGTTGCCATTCCAAAGGGGTGGGATGAAACTATAAATGTAATGGGGAAGGGAGACTTAAAAATTTAAGTGGATAGGCGCTTATTAGCGTAAAAATGTGGCAGACTTACTTCTATCCAGCCTCACTCTTATTGTAACAGTACAAAAGAGTGCTAATAAATTTATTTCATGTAGTTATTATATTTAAATGATGTATAATTCTTGTATTTGTGAATAATAATTTTGTTTTCGTAACTTCTTTGTCAGAATAGCGTGAGAAGTGTAAGTATGCTTCGTCATTTATGCAATTTGAGTATAATGTGTGTAGAATAAGTTTGTTCATTTCCTTTTGTGGAATATTGACACATATTATTCAAATAATATTTGCTTTATCTAATCGTTGAAAAGTTCAGTAATTCGTAATGATTATTTGTTCATATTCTACAGTTTCTGCATAATATCGTAAAGTAAGTAATGTGAATATTTTGCCTCTAAATAATGCCATGATTTCGTATAATGTTTGTGTTATTTTTAATAATAAGAGCGCATATAGCAATATTGTAATTCATATGTTAAAGGTATATCATGAGAATTTTTTGTTATATCAATTGTGAGTCATGCACGTATAAATGTTTAACTAAGAGACAGTGCCGAATGTAAAAAAAAAACTTTACAGACTTTACAAACTTTGCATATAAAAGCCCCATAAACTTTTATGTATGCGTATAAATGCCCCACGCGTTCGTCATTTTTCAACGTTAAATGAAACTTTTTCATCTGATGAAGTGTAACTCGACGAAAGTTCTTATAAAATTCCTTGTGAACTAGTGTTCATCTTGACTTTCGAACAGTGATGATTATTGAAGTGAAACTACAGTCAAGGTTCTTGAACGTTTACCATTGTTCAATGGTGCACGTACATTCCTTTCGACCGCCAATGTAACTGTACCAAAATTTTGCTTAAAATATTTTTCGTATAAACGCAAATTCTGCGTTAGTGCATTATGTGACGTTCATCTCAATTTGTTCACCTTGTGTGGTATATGTTTCTCATTGATCGTGCTGCCGCCTGGTGCTGCGAGAAGACAGGGTAGAAGAAGAGGAAAAGGAAAGAAATGAGAGGTAATAGTTAGTTTTTCGATGTAAGTGTGTGTGTGCAATGAATGACTCGACAAAAATTCTAGAACAAAGTCGAGCCTAGAACCCAATATACTTTGAAAATATATAAATATTAATATACTTTTTCAAGAAACTTCGATATTCGTAAAACCACGTAAACAATCAGTAAAAATAGTGTTGTTGATGTGGATGTTTTGGTGATTTTTACGTAAGTCGTTGTCAAAGTAAATCAGCCCCAAGTAATATTTTATAACGACAAGGAGGCGTGATCAAGATTACGAGTGAAAGAAGAAACTTCGCAAGTTGCACTTGAAGGTAATGAATTCATGATTACCGACTAAAGCAAAAATGTCTGAATAACATGTTTTCTCCAACAGTAGTCGCAACGTAATGCTATTATTACGTCAGCCAGGAAAGACTGTTACATAAACACTTGAAATTGGAAGAAAGGACAATTTCTACTAGAAGATTATTTTGGATTCGTAGTGTGTCTACTAAAATGTGATTACAGTAACTGGCGCCACGACGAATTGAACTATTTTTGTAAATGATTTCAAAACGTTTCTACGAACTTGCTACGTAATTGGGGCAATATATCTAAAATAATCAATGTGTCACAGGCATGTTTAACTATTGAATAAATGGCACTCTTATGTTTAGATTTGTTTGTTTTCTCTTTTTCTAGATCGCATGACGAAGTAAGATTATGGTTGTTATGTCACTTGTAAGTAATCCATGAAAGTGGGTGATGCTATCACTTATTTTTCATAACACGCCTTAGGTCTTCGCCCAGGTGATCCCGTCCGAATCTGGACCCTTACGGTGAGGTGTATCGCGCCTTCCTTGAACGATCATCGTGGGGACGAACTTTCTGAACCCACAAATAAAATAGTGCAAAGCTAAATCATTTGAGGGCGAAGAGTAGAGAGTTCTCCACAGTGGCCGGTTAAGGATAGTGTGTACCGGGCAGTGCTACGCTGTACCGTAATAGAATGGCGTTTCCCTCCAGGGACGGATCAATTAATAATAATTCACTTTTTTATTAATTGATTCGTAACGGATGTAACATCTGGGAGAAGATCTAGGTGTAATATTCGACAGGTTTTATTTCTCATGATATGCTATATGCGCTAACTTGAAGATATTATTGATATTTATTGTGTTTGCGTATTTGTAACTTGTAATCATGGCAAAAAGTGAAAATTTGAGTTTGAGAACTTTGCTTGAAGCTATTAATGACACTAAGCAATCACTTAATGGTGCTGTGAATGATACTAAGCAACAACTCAATGACGTTATTAACGAGTTGAAAACTGAAACCCAAGCTCAGATAGAAAAATTTTCTAACGACCTTGCAGGTAAATTAGAAACGTTAGAACATAGGATGGATGGGCAAATTCAGACATTGTCGACTGAGTTAGTACAAAGGAGAAGTGAAATAGACAGGGTTAGTCGTGCTTGTGCAGATAACTTTGAAAAACTGTCAGCACAGTTTCAAGAGAAATTAAATGTACAAGAAACAAAAGATGCAAAATTGAATTATAAATGTAGTATTTTAAGTTTTCGTTTGAGATACTGATTTGAAATAGTAATAATACCGTACTGTGTTAGAGTGGTTTTCTTTCCTGGGAGTTGTTCACTGATTATAGTTATGTTTCGTGCCCTGATCTTGAAACCATACGTCGTTCATTTGTATCATCGTCCATTTTCCGAAAATTGGGGAAAAAAGGGAATTTTTAATAATAAATTTTAACTTCCAGAGTTGGCAATACTTTCTGCTGTGTAGTTAAAACACTGTGTAAAAGTCTTTAGCAGTGAAATTGTGGTTCATTGTTTTGACTTCCTTATTTGTGATTTTGGTGCAGGTGGAAGGACTGGAAGGTTAGGCACTGGAAATATATAGCTCTTATTGGTGACAGCTGTACTTCTTGGACAAAGATAAACGTGTGTTGCTGGATATTACTCTTAGATTTTTCTTAAAAGTACTTATGTGAGTGCTGTGTGCAGCATGCGGAGAAATTGCTTGAATAACCCTAACAGATTCTGTTACATATGTGGGAGAGTGACTGTCAAATCCAATATTACACAGATAACATACTTTTGTAAGAAAAGCTTATGAATTGTACTTTGAGTGCAAAGTCGGGTTCACGATTTGAGGTCGCTCCACATATGAGTTGTAAATCTTGTGTAGTGAACCTTCGAGGGTGTTGAATGGAACACACATAGTAATGCCATTTATTGAGCGTGAGCCGAAAGACCAACACGTCAGCCTGTTATTTTTGTTGTAAGCAGAATAGCTTGAAAAAGTCAATCATATCCCCAAATTTTCCTTCCGCTATTCGACCGCTTCCACTCCACCAAGAAAATTGTCACTGGATAATTCTTATGTATGTGCTACTTCCGTATATGGTGGTTTTGAAACTGAAGAAGACAAAGATCCTGTCTATACTAAAATATCGTCGGGGCCGCAATTAATCTCTCAAAGTAAATTAAATGTTAGAGATTTTCACTTGCCCAAGTTCCACACGAAACTACTAGCTTCGAGACTACAAGAGTGGAACCTTTTAAAGAGTAACACAAATGCAACTACGTGTCGCTTTCGGGGATGCGATCTAGTGAAGTTTCTCGACCCTCACGAAGATTTGGTGCTCTATACAGATGGTTGCGGACTCATTTCTGCATTGAACGTTGATTACGATATGAATGATCGGCGGTTATTTACTGATTCTTCCAAATTGATTCTTAGATAAATGGTAAAAACTATGTTCGTTTTTAAAATTCTAGGTTGTAAATAGATGTTTTTTGAAATTCTGTTCTCAAAGCTGTGTGTGTATAATGCAAATATAATTGTATGTAGAATGACTGATTTGTAAAAGCAATTACTCAATTGATGTTCTCTCACCTTGCCAACTCGCAGAAAATTTTTGGACATATGTTTTTGCTCCTATTTGAAGTGGAGGTAAAAAAATGTTAAACGAATCTCCAGGATCTCACGGACGTTAGGCTTTGTGGTACTTACGTGTATTCACTTAGTCACACAAAAGCATAGGGGTAGCGTTGATCAACATTTCCTGTTAATGAGTGGGCTCTAAATTATAATACATCCTGAATAAATGTTTGCTATGTTCTGTAAATATTTCGTAGTTAGCTAAGTAGTCTTTGAACAACGTTATTCTCTACCCTTCTTTATAAATTTCCACATTCTGTAAAATGGAAAATCAAAATATATTTTGTTGCATCGTATACCCGGAATGAGCGTCTTGAATTTATTTTTCTCTCATACTTGACAGTTAATTAAGGTATTAAATTTTAACGAACCATGTTTCTTAAAGCTGATATTTAGTATATTTATTTAAACTTTTCATTTTGAAGTAATATATTGTTCTGGAGAGCCATGCCCTTTAAAACATGCATTAAATGCTCATGTTTCTAATCTTCATTTAAATGCTGATTCGCCGAGTTTCTCATCAATTGATGGTGATTCAGATTTTACTTGTGGTTCTTCAAATAATTTTATTTAAATGGAAACAGTTTTAAAGCTTTCTATTTAATCTTTCTGGTTTCGTTTCTTCAACGATCTCTTCTTTAAATGGAATTATATTATATTGATCTTCATGGTGATTAATAAGGTCAATAAGTTTTGGTTTCCTTAGTCGAGAATATCTTCTTTATCCTGTTTCTTAACATATTTTTTTCTTGATTCTTCTACAGTATACTTACTTAAATCTTCCATTTTCTTCTCTTCTGATTTCTCCATTTCATTGATTTCATTTCTTACTCTCATAAAACAGCTAAAATCATACGATATCTCAAAATCTCTATATATTTTTAGCTCTTATATTAGAAATTCGGCTTTTATGGAATATTCCATCAAAATCATAAAGTTTTTAACATAAAACTAATTACGTTTTCCCTTTATTCAAAATATAAATTTACTAAATTGTAGAAAGTCTCTCGCATGTCCTAATCATTTTTTTCTCTGTTTATTTTAATATATTCTTCTACATATCTCATCATGATTATTATTTCCTCTTAAAAATATCTACATATAGGAGAAAAATACTTAATATTTATCTCATTATGATCATTATTTCCGCTTAAAAAATCTACAAATAAAACAAGAATTAACATCTCTTAATCAATAAACTATACATTCAACATAAATTTAATTACACCTAGTTTTATACACTTTAGATTTTGAATCTTTACATATTGGATAATCATTTTCCATCTTTCCGATTTTAGACCGCTAGCTAGTAATATTATTTTTAAAACATTCACTTAAATATTTGAATACTCTTAAGAATCTAATTATATTTAATTTGTAATTTTCATTATGACGTCTTCACAAAATTTTCTACCATAACAGTATATTAGTAAATTCAAGTTTATACCTTTAAGTTGATATTTAGGAATGAGCTTTTCCCTCTTTTAATGCAATCTAACATTTGATCAAATAACATTATCCTGGTATTTCTCAATCAGAGGTTTTACCTACAAACTTCTAATATTCTCACAGTCTATTAAATCCCTAATCTCATTGAAGAAGTTCGCAAGTTCATATCCTTTAAATATGTAATATACTGAAACCAGATCACAATTCAATTTTTTTGAAACGTCTATTAAAATGAGGTCTTAAATGAACTTCTTTTACTACAGATAACATTTTAGTCTAATAAATATTTAAATTCCTTGCACAGCTAAATAGCAGTTTGGTTGATTAGTTATTCGTTATTGCAGCTGGTAAATTTGTACCAATCTCTATCATTTTTAAATTTATTGAGAAAATCAATAGACATACTCTATGTTTCCGTGTTCAAATGTATATTGCGAACAATTAATGTGTGATTTTACATATACAAATTCTAATACAAGCGCAGGTGTAAGGTGAAAATATTCCCTCAAACAATTCCTATCTTTTTCACATATTCTTTTCCAATTTTATTTATTCGCATACTCTATGATATCGTACCGAAACTCTAAATCTCTATTACAAGATATGGCTTCCCGATTTTTATAAATACTAAAACGTTTAACAAAGGAAAGTGAATTGAGTGAAAATAAGAAACGGACCCCCAATTTAGTCTTACTCTATAGTAATAAATATTGGACACACTAACAGATGAGCAATGGTCATTTTTATTGTATTGAAACTGTTACAAAATATTTTATGCATAAATGTTAATACAAGATTAATTGGGAAACCATAGTATTCAGAGACTTATCAGAAGATGTTATAAAAGAGTTGTTCACTGGTGTTCTCTAATTAAGAAATCTGTTCTCACGCTTCAGTGTCTGATCCATTAAGAGCTTCAATAAATATATCTACAAATAGGTTTATCAAAATATTCTACTACATATGTAGGATATACTTTGCTAATTATGTCTTTCATAATATAGTCTTTACAATCGTCTTTTAATTTTTCATCTTGATGTTGTTTGATGAGATCAGTTAATTCTGCTTTTCTTAGTCGGGAATACACTTTTATACTTTTTCCATTACATATGTTTCTTAATTCTACTTCAATATATCTATTCATCATATTTATAATAGAAATATAAAAGGTAATTTTATTTTTAAATATGAACGTTTTTAGATAGCCCATCAAAGCAATGGTCTCTTTGAAAAACATACAATCTCATACCAATATTTTATCAACCAATCTGTAACCATCAAAGTCACTAATAATTACATTCTATACTATATACCTTAAATGCTATCGTGACCCAGGACGGATTCATTTTCTTTGTCACAATAACAATTTGATTCTAGTCCTGCATTATCTTTCTCTTTTAGCTCTATTTCTCCTAACATTTGTTTTTCTTTTAATAATATTTGTTTTTTCATTAGTCCTGCTATAAATTTAAGATCTTTGTGAACAAGGTTAAGTTTAATATGTATTAAATCACAGTGTTTCTCCATATTAATTATATAGAAAGATTTTTTAATGAAATTAGGTTTATTTATATACACAAGAGTAGTCAAGTATACCACTTGCTAAACAAGCATTGTCTCTTCCACCTATATTAAATGCGTTCGTTATTACTTAGATAATGATAACTTTTATTATGATTTAATTTATATTAATAACACTGGGTAACAAATTTTGACCAACTTTATGTTTATCTGATTTCTTTTCTTTCTTTAATATCGTTGGGTGGTACTAATAACGTGCATAACATTAGTTTTCCCGAAATGTCAAAAATCACCTTAAAATTTGTCTTTAACCCTTAGAAATCGGGTAATTTGTCGAATTTTTCTTCCATTTTTCGTTAAAGCGTAATAACTAAGAAACCTTTTACCCTAATACAGCCGGTTATACCTTGCTTTCTAAGCAAAGGAACAGGCTTTTAAACTGTGTAAGTTTATTTGCAATATTACATGCGAAAGAAAATTTATTTAACAAATTTTGAGAAAATTCTAAGTTTTTCCTCAAAATTAAGTATTTTTATTTCTGGAGTTGGCAACACTGTTTGTACATAGGCTTACTACATTAAAATTTGTTCTCTTTCAACTAAAGGTTTATGTATGACATTGTGAGTGCCAGGAAGTAAATGTTTCCTTTCTGGCCACACCTTGAGTGTATAATGACTGCCAGTATCTCTGCTATCCCAAAGGCAAAGAAAACACGATTATTTAGTATTGCCACTCTGCAAATCTAGAAGAAAACCGATCATCTTAAAATCTCCACAAATATCCCATTTATATTTTTGGTACTCAATCTTTTCCAACAATAATTTCACGTTTTCGTAGTCTTCCTTCATGTGGACTGAGTGTGCAACTGGTACATAAGGATTCACATTTCCATTGTGCAGAAGAACTGCCTTCAAACTTCTAGATGAACTGTTTATGAAAAGACACCACTCCTCTGGTTGATGTGGGAAACTGATAGCTTCAAATAGACCACTAACGTCATGACAATAACACAAACTTCTTTCCATTTTGAAGAATTGTGAAAAAGTCTTATGCCTTTTCCTATATTTTGATATTTTACATATTGGAAGGAGAAAATTCCACTCATTTAAACGTGAAGCAGAAAGTTCTGCCTTTGATTTGGGAAGATATAAATCTCTTATCAAGTCATCAAGTTCTTGCTGATTAAGCAAATGTGGTTCCTCTTTCCTGGTTTCATGCTAAAAACTAATATCAAGATCGGAAGATTCCTCTGCTCTCCTTCCGATGACAATATCTCTGGTGGTTTGGGTACAGGAAGTTCGTCACTGTGTGGAACTGGAGCAATGGATGAAGGTAAACTGGGGTATTCTATTTTTCTCTTATTCTTTCTGTTTTTATAGTGTGTCACGTCAACTGAACAGAAGTAGAGTCATTATGATGATTAGTAGACTCTCTTCAAATTCGAAGAATAGCAAATGACATACACTTTCTTCTTCACCGTAACCAACCTTCTAATATAGAGCGGCAACTACCACAACACACATGCGGAGCCCAATGTTTGTCTTCATCACCTACGGGCACTCGAAAGTAAGCTTCATATGCAACACAGAACTTTGTTCCAAGAACAATGTTATGTTTAAGTTGTTTGGGGCTTATGTAATATCCACAAACATAAACAAAATGAGTCTGCTGACATTTTACAACGTTTACTTGTAGACATTTTATCTTTCACACAGCACCTAGTGAAATTAAATTAAATGCCACTGATATAATATAGTTACCACTATAGTTAATACTGTATTCAGCTGGCTATCGAAGTGGAGTCATATAGAAATTTACTGACTTTACTTAAGTAAAAGTTAATATTTTTGTAAAAGTAAGGGAAAAATAAGAAATTATATTTTTCTAGACAGTTATTTTCATTCAAAATAAATGCTGTATTCAAAATTTGTAATCATAGAACGCATATGTTACGAAACGGAACTTGCTAATTAATCCACATGAGTTCGTTCTGTATTGCTATCAATGGATAGCCGAAGTTAAGGCTGAAATTCTTCCTCTAAAATGGCGTTCTTGAACAAAGACGATTTTATAAAATTCCTTCCAAACAATCGACATTTGAGGAAAACTAATGCCAGATTCGTAATTAGCACGTCAAAATCATTCGGTAAATGTAAAAACATTAAGATAAACAATTTCTTGTTGAGCAGTGTAATCCTCATTTAATTAATGTTTGTATTTCTAATGACAAGTAATTAATGAATTTGTCAGATGAAATATTGGACACAGTAACAGATGAGCAACGGTCATTTTTATTGTATTGAAACTGTTACAAAATATTTTATGCATAAATGTTAATACAAGATTAATTGGGAAACCATAGTATTCAGATACTTATCAGAAGATGTTATAAAAGAGTTGGCAGATGAGGTTGATTAGACAGAAATTATTGCACATTCGGAAGATTTTAAGGAGATTTTATAGATTAGGTTGATTGGGAACAGATGCATATATATAAAAATTGTCTGAAAAAATTATTGAAGATATTGAGCTTCAGTAGATAAATCTACAAGTTTCAATAAACACACGAGGATCAGTTTAGTATTAATTTACTTCTGATATATAGCTCTACTGCATAATGATCATTTCGATAAATAAATTGAGTTATTGTATTCAAAGAAGAAAAGCAACTTATATATATTTATAATTAAAAGAACAACGGTATGATATATTCACGTACATACATTCGCGACAATCAAGAGGATGTATTTCCCATATTCTTATGAAGGTGAATTAGAGCTTTTGTGCGTGAATTGTATCTCGTGAAATAATCATTCATCAAATAATTTAACGTAATCAAAATTGATCACGTAATACTGAATTTTACTTATTTTTTCAGTATTGCTCAGAGAGGGAGACAAGGAAAAAAATTCAAAATTTGCATAAGAATATTCTATATTCCCGGATATTTTTCTCATATTTCCCAGATTTAAAGGTTGGCTAACAACACTGGCGCATTTCCCAGGGATGACGGGGACATGTTCCCTCCTGTCTTGGAACTGAGTGGACTGTCCACTCAACAATCCGATTTAAAATGTGTTTTTTTGGGAGGAAAAATAATAATTTTTGTCCCATTGCCAGAAAGCAAAGTAAGATGAAATTGATGGCCACTCTTGAATAAGCCCTCAACTGCCTACCTTCGAATGTTGAAAACAACTCTGCTCTCCTGATCGTTCACAGCATTATTTTCATTAAGTTCACAAATATTTTGAACATCGCTGAAATGTGGGAACGGCCTTACCAATAACCTCCCCTCTCAGTGTTAAAGACAGATTCGAGCCACTGGATAACACACCACCACAAATATGTTAATGAGTTTTATAAGTATACTCATGTCCCACGAAAGTAAATGGGACGTCTTACTCAGGACATAAACCTGTGAATTATTAAAGATTCAATGATGATAAAGCAGTTCAGTAACCAGCAAAATTAGATTTTATAGTCGCAGAAGCATAATGTCGACTACTAAATTCACAGAAATTTATAGCCCAGGGCACACTTCCAAAACAAATTTTTAGTTCTGATACCGCTTGCAAATTCAGGATATGTCCTCTCCGCATGCTACAGAAATATAGGGTATTCATAGTGCTTCTCGTGTTCTAATTATCATATTATCGAGCTGTTATGTATGGCTGTAACTTGCAGTAAGTCAAATCTCAGAACGTATATCCTTCCTAAACTTTTTTCCTCAAGCTATAGATCGTTGATGCGAAAAGATAAACCACTCAAATGTTCAGTTACATCCAATAGTCTAATAATATTCTCTTAAGATAGGAATCGCTGAAAATATCAAAACTTGGAAACTTGCCTTAACCCTTTGGGGATCCCATGGTACAATCTGTACTATACGGTGTGTTTCATGATACTTTGCGTTATAACTCTTCTATTAGAGATTTTTCGTCCGTTTTTTTAAGTCCAGAGGCATTACAGAAGACATTACGGATGGTTTCACACCTTCCTGTGCCGAGACATAGAAGGTGATGACGTCATAAGCCTAAAATTTATGTTTTCGTGTCATACTTTTTGGGAGTTTATGTAAAGTATTTTTGGCGGGCTTATTTTTGCACGTAGAAGACTGAAATTTTGCACAAACATGCAGTCCACCGAGTAGTATTTACCAGATTTTCTTCAGATTTCTGCGTTAAAACAGTGGGGGAACCAGAGGGTCAAAATGTTGGAAAAAGGAATTTTTTTGCCCAAGAATCCCGTTTTTCCTCATTTTACTGGCTTAAATACACAATGGAGACAAGTGAATAATACCGCCTGAAAGACAGTTCTATTCTCAAGAGAATAATGTGCGACACATGGCTCTAGGGTAATTAGGGAAGTGTCAGGAAACTTTTATCAAAATATACTTCTGTATAGGGGAATTTTGTACATTTTCGGTACTATTTCTGTGCTGGCTTATTTTTGCACCTAGAAGATTGAAATTGTGCACAAAGATTCAGTCCACCGAGTAGTATTTACCAGATTTTTTCATATTTCTGCGTTAAAACAGGGGGTACAAAGGTGCTAAACGTTGAAAAAGGGAAATTTTTACAAAAAAATTCCTTTCACGGAATTTTTCCGCCTTAGATACATAATGTGGACAAGCGAATGGTACCGCCTGAAAGGCAGTTCTATTCTGAAGAGAATGATTTGCGAAACATGAACCTAGGGTAATTAGGGATGTCTCAGGGAATGTTTAAACATTTCCCTCTGTATACGGGAATATGGGACATTGTCGGTATAGTTTTTTTGGCGGGCTTACTTTTGAACCTGGAAAATTGGAATTGTTCATAAACATTCAGCCCACCTAGTAGTATTTACCAGATTTTTTTTAAATCTCTGCATTAAAAAAGGGGATCGAGGGGGGCTAAATTTGAAAAAAGGATATTTAGTTCAAAATATCCAGTTTTTTCTCATTTTACCGCGTTAGATACACGATGGAGACATATGAGTCATACCGCCTGAAAGGCAGTTCTATTCTGAAAACAATGATGGGCGAAACATGACCCTAGGGTAATTAGGGATGTCTCAGGAAATTTTTTACCTGAGATCATGGTGTTTTACGGTAATTTGGGGCATGGTGGGAATTCCTGATAAAATTTCTCCCGCCCTTGGTATTCAAGATAGAAACTTGAAATTTGTCACACACTTTTAGAATACAAAGTACTTTTTCCCTGATTTTTTTTATTTCGCTACGTTCAAACAGGGTCGCTCCAAGGGGGAAGGGCAAATTACGAGAAAAAATTTTCCCTCCAAAATTTTCCTTTGACATCATTTTTCCCACTTCCGGTATATGGTATGAGCATGCAAGTGGTATCATTTAAAAGCCAGCTCAATTCTGAAGAAAATGAGGTATAAACCATGATCCTAGGATAAATAGTAACGATGCAGTGTCTGCTTGACTGAAAGTCAAAAAATAGCCCGAAAACCCGGGACCTCTTAAGGGAGTACTCGAATCCGACCGTACTCGAACCATATTCGTACTTGTTAGGTACTGAAGTATGTTTGAGAAGTATAGATGCAAAAATTCTATAATGAAATGATGAGATAATACGGGGTATTGCAAGCAATCACGAATATCTCTAAAAATATAAGATTCCTAAAACTGCACTTTAAATGGTCATAATACTTCCCAATTTAAGCAGAAATTAGGTTTTGTGTGAGAAAAATAAATTATTTCTACTACAAGAACTAGATATGTATGTATTTCATCTAAATGAATATTAACAACATCGTACCCAAGGCAAGTTTAGATGATAAAATTCTTTCCCCACGCCACTGCTACTCAAACATTCCAAATTGGAATTCCAAGAGCTTAGATCACAACGCTCACAAAAGATGTTCACATATAACATATCGTCCCTTTCTGACATTAATGCAGTAAGCGACAATTTTAAAATTTTACAGGAGAGCAGAAAAACTGAAATTTTGAGGGTTTTGCTTGTATAACTCTTATTTTTCTGGACTATTTTCGTAAGAAAAATACAGCTAATATAATTAAACAAGCTCCGTCAAATAGAATAGTGGCCTATATAATAGCTTCAATATATCCACGTATTTTGGCGCTTAATTCATTTTTGCTTACAAACTTTTTAACATATCAATGCTTCAAACAACATTCATTCCAATGTATTAATGCATTAAGGCACACGGTGTCATAGCGAGATTGCGTTAAGCGACAATTAGGGGAAAAATAAATGGTAATAAATTGCTGATTCATTAATTGAAGAATGTTAGTTGTAAACTGATCGGTAAAATAATGAACGCTTCTTGAAATAATGCTCCTTAAAATAAATTAGCCAAGAAAAATGCTTTGGATTACCTCTCCTTTATATGTAACAATTAATATAATCTTCTGAACGGTTAAGTTAATAATAACTAACATCATTATTTACTTTTTTCATTTATTTTAGCGCTATTTTTTTAATTTCTTAAAGCTTAGAATGTTGCAAATTACTACTGATTTGTTACGCTTACTGATACAGTGAAAATTTGCATCATGCATTTACTAAATAAATGCAAATTGTCGAAACTTCAGAAAGCTGTAACTTTATCAATTTTTAACTATTGCAAGGAAAAATTAAAAACAAATGATGACAACATGTTTCAATCTTGAATTTCTTCTTCGCTGTCCTCTTCATCTGTCACACGGAGGGTATCTTGTGCTTCTCCCGTTTGACTGGTAGAACCCGTGAAGATGCTTTGGTAGAATATTCTGATTACACAATTTGACAAGATCCTGGCCTTACTGATAGGGATGACTGCCGCATAAACTCTGCTTGGCTGCTTTTGTCTTGGTGGGCGAAGTTTCAGTGTAAGATACACTGAGTCCTTAGTCATTGAATACTTCACTTTGGCAAATTAACTATTTTTTGAAAAATGTACAACCCTCATTTTCGACAGCAAAAAAGGTTCCCCTGTCTCATGTTTCTAAGCTGAAGATTTGGGCTGCCAAAGTTGACCAATTTCTAATAGACTCATGCTTCAATAATTGATTATTATACGGATGTGGCATTGTTCTCGCCATTCTCATGATGGTAAAACAGTCGGGAGGACTTTCAAATTTTTGATTATGGGATGCTTTCTCAATTTAACTGTGCACACTGTCCTCAGGCATATATGTGTGACCCGGTACAAAATAATTGATCTGGATGCCTTGCAAATCTTTGGATTTTTCAAGTTCATATTTCAGCATGGCCCTTTTTTTGAAAGGCACAGTTATCGCAATACAGCATTAGTGTTGAAACATTACCTCGTTCGTCCACTACAGCTATATATTTCGAATGGATGGAAGCGATTTCATTCGATCCTCGTTTACCTTCGCTCTCACCCCATACATAATTGTATGCATTTCTGCTTTCTGATTCATATATCGAGATACGGAATATTTTCGTGTGTAGTGTAAAAGCATGGAACCGCTATGAGGTACGCTTAAAACTTTCTGTAAATCGAAACTCGCAACAAGTGTTCCTTCCTGACTACCACTCAAACTCTGCTCTTTATTGAAACGAGCCTTAGCTGCTTCTATACCTTCAATATATCGGGTATAATAACTCCTCTCTTCTTGGGCTACTTCTGTCTTGGGAAATGCCATAATTTTTGGCACTTGTCCTTTTTGGGTTTATCACCCCCAGGGTTGAATTTTGAGATAAATATACCCCGAAAAACTCTTTTACTCACAGGAATATATCTTTCTTCGTTCATTGCACATGAGTGAATCGTATATAGGAGATAAGTAACGTTTTTGAGATACTCGGGAAGGTATAGTCGTGTTGTTCTATTTCTACAGAATTGAGAAAGCACTGCAAGAAGTCTTTGAATGAATTCAACAACGAGCTTCACATCTTGCTCGTATGTCGCATTTGGGCGAACTGAGTGGCGTCCTCGATCATCAGGTTTTGCTGAGCCATAAGTGGATTGTGTAATTGGTAATTCACAAACCTTTGTGAGATATCTAAAGTTGAGAGCAAGAATTGAAGACGAATTCTTCTTTAGCCTTTACCTTCGTCAATAAAATACTGAAAAGATAATGCACGTAGGCTCTCTATCTAAATCCTCCTTCTTTTCACTGAAATTTGCTTCGTTGCTCCTAAGATTCAATTCCTTTGATCATTAGGTTTTAAAGACCAAAAGTGTCTAAATAATAACTGGCGCCTCTCTTCTGGAAGATCAGAACATTTATTTGGGCAAGACTTGCATTTGTTTGGTTGTATTTGTTTCTTCTCCAGCCTTTCTTGCCAGTTTTGCTGTAGGCTTGGCCACTATGCTTTAATCGTTTTTTCCTCTGTTTTTGAGGAGGTTTCTTTCTAATTTTCAATCCCTTTTCCCCTACGATGTACTTTTCTGGTGTAGAAGTATTTTTTCTAGTTTACCTACAATTTTCCTCCGTTTCCTAGCACTGCTTTCCTCATTTTAACCATCATCTGAATTCGATTTTGCAGCTGAATTTTCTGAAACCGTTTTCTCCTAACATATAATACATCTTCATCTGATGAGGTTGGTGTTGTGCCCCACCAATCTGTTGAGTTTTCGGAAGGGCAAGCCTGGTTAAGTATATCATTGTAAAGAAATAGTTTAAATAGTTTGGTCCCAAATTTGTTATTTTTCTGAAGTATCGTTTCTCAGCGAAATAATGGTAATCACTGTCTTAATTCTTTTCTAAAGTCCCCTTTTCATTCGGGTTTAGGGTTTGTTCTTGTACTACTGTCTCCTGATGCTTGTTTGCGTTTTTATCACTTCCTCAGCCTTCTCCACATCCGGGTTTAGGATATCTTCCACTGCTACTTTCTTCTGATTCTTGTTTGGGATTTCCTTCCCTTCTTCAGCCCTGTTCACATCCGGGTTTAGGATATGTTCCACTGCTACTTTCTTGTGATGCTTGTTTGGGTTTTCCTTCCCTTCTTCTGGGAGCACGCTGGCTCAGTGGTAAAGCGTTTACCTCCGGTGCTTGGGGTCCTTGATTCGATCTCAGCTCGCGCCGTGTGGACTTTGTGGTGGACAAACACCGTGCTCTTTGGTTCTCTCGGGGTTCCCCCGTTTTCTCCACCATTCTTCATTCCACCATTTCATTCATTTCTCATAATCACCGTCTCCTTTAGCCTAACCGGCCTAACCGTATGACGTGAAACTTAAAGATTTCATTTTCTTCCTTCCCTTCTTCAGCCTTGTTCTCATCCGGGTTTAGGATAACTTCCATGCTATTCTCTTCTGATTATTGTTTGGGTTTCCCGTCCTTTCTTCAGCCTTCTTCTCATCCTGGTCTAGGGCCTCTTCCACTGCTGTAAGTAAGGCCCCAATTTTCATTATCTCTCTTCGAACAGTTAAGTATATTGGAATGTGGCCCGTTTGGTACCCTCGGCTTCATGACTTGTTTTCAAACTTGCTACTCCCACGTTAAAACTAAAAGCGGAAAATAGCAGAAAGATGAACAGACCTAAAATGAGATAAAAGTAATATTTTTTGTAAGTGGAGTGCAAAATAATAGTCTCAAAAGTTTTGACTAATAGTACCTCCTGTCTACTAAATAAAGCTGACTTTTGAAGTTGACAGAAACCTTACATCCATTAAATGAATTAGGTAGCTTATATTTCCATTCAATTGAAAGATCAGCTATAAGTAGTAGCACGTGGTAGTGTAAGTCGAAGCTTTAGGAAACTGAAGTGCTTGGTGGATAAAGGTGTTATGTTACATTTTTCGAAATGTTGCATTCTGATTGTTCATACACGTGTTATATGATAGTCGTGCTACCTAATACATTATTTGGTGAGCCCTCGTCCTAGTGCAGATATTTAGAAACGATGAAGCTGGTATGTTAACGGTCAAAGTTTTGAAAGTCAATTTTCCAATCATATTCAATTTGTTACATACCACCTTTATCCTCCAAGCGCTCCAATTATTACTCTGCTATTTTTTCAATCTCTTTGAAATCGGTTTAATTTTTGTATAATTAACATTGACAGTTTGTTACCTGGCAGGTGGGGTAGGGGCAACTTGCCTGCCTGCTAAACAGCTTTGGATAGGTCGAACGTAAGTACGAACCTTGTTCTAGCCGGTCATCCAAACTGAGGATCTCCCTGATATTCCCCAGTCTTAACAGGCGAATGTCGGGACGGCACCTTCTGTAAGGCCAGAGCCGCTGGCTTTCCACATCTTTGCCCTCCATTCTTCTCCAGTCTGATCCTTAGTTTCCTAAGGGTCTCAACTAATTCACATTGCTAATAAGTTACTAAATGAAATCTTTCCTAACAGCTAAATTTTTTATGTACAGAAGGATCATTACAATAGGAATAACCGCCATCAAATGTCAATAAAACATAACTTCCACGTCATCAGTAGGTAAGATACAAAACACGCACGGCTAGCAAACATAATAGAACGCAGCTGATGCCCGTTATGAGCAAAAAAAAAAAAATATGTGAGTAAATTTTAACTAGCGCAAACTTTTGGGGCACAAATAACTACTGCCAGCACACCTGAGACAGTCGTGCTTGTGGGATGTTCAAGCGCTACAGTATCAAGGTTTTACCAACAGTGGTCATGACGGTCAGTCATCCGCCAAGCGATCACACTTGTACTAGTTAGGTGTGGTGGGCAGAAAATGAACAACGAATAGCACTATCGTATCTCACCACAGACGTATGTCAATGGAGGAATTGACGCACCAGTACAATGTGGGCCAATAAATCCTATAACAAATTTCAACCATGACCATGTGACATACCTTACGTCGGTTAAGGTATCATAGCCGTAGACCAACACTATTACAACAACACACAAATAAATAAGACTGACATAGACAAAAGCAAAGGGATCTTGGACTATGGATCAATGAAAGAAGGTTATCTGCAGTAGTAAGTCCTGCTTTTCACTGAACCATGTCGACGAGATTGTTGGAAAAAGCATCATTATACATTAGGGTGGAGTGAAAAATTGAAGTTTGCACATCGGTATTCTAATAGTGCGGGATTATTGCTCCTTAGTAAGTATTTTAAAAATCAATATTTATTTTCGTTGAAATATATTATCTTTGGTTGCCATCAGCATGGTTAACCCTTTCTTTCCGCAAAATTTTGCAACTTTTAGGTTGGCGAGGAAGCAGACTAGAAGAATGGTTGATATCCTGCCAAATAATTGTCTTAGAAACTTGAACTAAAAAGAATTCAAATGGAGAGTATGTTTTTATTCTGCCAAAGCATATTACAATGCGTAGAGTGAAAATATTTCAAATTTTCGTGCTACAAATACTGGCAGAAAGGGTGGAATAATATGACGTTTAGAAGAGTCTGTTCAGAGACCTTTGCAATGGTTGGTTTGTCTGCTGCACGTAAATAAGCTCCCTTTAAGGCATTTGCTAGAATCAATTGATGGTAAGACAACAGGTCCTCATTCATTTTCTGGACAGATTGGAAGATCATTATCAAATTGAGAAAACCAACTAGTTGTGGAATATGATGTAATTGAGAGCCATCTTTCTGATTTCGAGAATTATAATGATCTGAGTGCGGATCAGAAATATTTGTATGAGATTTGCAGAGCTGTTTCAAATGGACATTTTCCTGATTCTTTGGCAAAACGCTATCCAGGAAACATTTCGCACGTCAGGTGGGTTTCTACAACAAACAGAATTATTCGATTGTATGTAGCTACACCAAACCCTTCAGAAGAATTAAAAGTGCTCTCTCAGTATGTTGTAAAAGTGTATGCGCCAGTTTGGTTCAGCATAAAACAGAAACGTTTTGGCACAAATGGATCAAGACATTTCTTTAAAATAATTCAGTTATCGCGCTTCCTTCCTGAAAAGTACAAGGCTGTCATTGATCCTGTACTTCAAAGAAATGGATACTTTGCACATCATGAAAACATTCACCTCTCTATGATGACAGATAAGAAGAAACATATCAGAGAACGGGAGTTTCGAGGAGTCCTTAAGGCAAAAACCTCGCAAATGCCTGGAATCAGAAATTACGACATTCCATTAGTAAATTTTGAAGCTGAAGACTACACACAACTCATAAACTGGTGAGATTTGGCTAGAACTTGCCCCCCCCCCCCACACACACACTTATTATCGATCTCACTGCTGCGAATATTCATAGAGTCATTCAAGGTGATACCACAAATATTGAAATTCCGAATATTCCATGCCTTAGCCAAGTTGTAGAACGATATGTAAAATTGGTGACAGAAGCATCGTCTTGTGTTTGTGGTGTAAGTGCACGAGATGGATACATAAGGACAAGACTCGAGTCCCGAAGACGTACGCCTGTCTTCAACACAGTCAGAGTTTTCTACAGTGTAATGCATTTTGACATGTATCTCCACATATTATTTTGATATGAAGCTTTCCTAGCTCATTTTCAAGAATAGAAAATAATGTATTTTGTCATGTTTTCACATATTATTTGTATATTAAGATTTCCTAGGATATTTTCAAACTGAGATCAGAAACGTTCATATCATTACATAACTTTTCTTATATTTGCAATTAATCTAAAAATTGGGTGATATCAATAAAACGGAGAAGTTACTCATTACGCCCAATTTTGAAGTTGTTACTCGCATTGGTATCAATAAAAAGTGAACTGAGCACTAGTCGTCTCGGCTGACCTCGGAGAAGCCCCGCCCTTTTGAAGTAACCACACCTCTATTCTCGAACCGAGTAACTACTACGCATTTGATATCAATAAAAATCAAAGACTCCTCTGTGATGCTAGTAACTTCTCCAAATTTGTGGAGTAAGCTAAATAGGTGACTCCGTGCGAAATATGGCAGAATATATGCTTGTTTTGCTATGTAGCAAAACTTATAAATTGCATAGAAATGTTGCAAATGGAGATTACAAATACATAGGTTAATGAAAGAAAATATTGAGTTGTTAGCACAACATATTTTAGGAGAATCAACCGAAATTTGCGGTGGTGCACTACGTAATGATGAAAAGATGCGGGTTTTCTTGCGTTACGTGAGTGATCCGGGATTCCAGGTCGGAATGTCAGGGGATTCTGTTGTGGCTCAAAGTACTGTGTCTATGACTACTACAAGTGTAATGGATGCGATTATTGCGAAATCTGAAAATTGATTGTTTCCGGGGGTGTGCGTAATACTGAAACAGCAAAGGCAGAGTGGCAAGAACAATATACATTTCCAGGTGCTATCGGAGCACTTGACTATACACACGTGGCAATAAAGAAACCTAGTATTTTGGAAACGAGTACGCTAATAGGAAGAGCTCCTTCGTGGCTAAGCGGTTAGCGTACATGCCTATGGCATGAGAGACCCGCGTTCGATTCCCGGCGGGAACTCATATGGTTCGGATTCCAAGCAAACTAAGTTAATCAGTGTGTCCCGTCTCATATAGCCTCGCTACTGAAAAGGACATTAAACTCAAAATCAACTCAACTCAACGTTGATAGGAAGGGTGTATACATGAGAATGTATATTTTTTATGCCAAGGTGAAAGGGGCACGTATGGTGTGGAAAACGTAATCAGATGGACGTGCTTTATGACGTGATTGGCTGGACTACTTAAAAAAGGAAATAAAGGGGCTAAGTGTCTGATTTCGTTGTTAAAGCCAAACAATCTTGGACAAGACCTTGGACAACACGTGATATGCACTTGTCGTGCTAATCTTGATATTGCTGGATTCGAATCAACGTCCATCAGCTCCAAGAGGTTCGTTCCCATGGTTTCAGTATTACTTTCTTGTTTCTCGTTTTCTTTTTCAAATTATTACTAATATTATTAGTATTATTATTATCATTGTTATTATTATTATTGTTATTATTATTATTATTTTATTGCTCGCTCGAATATTAAAGATTCTCTTTTCGATTTGTGTCTCATTCGTAGATGTATTTGATATTTCGTTGCATTTCACTGTAATTGCCTTCAAAGCTTCGGCTTTCCTTCGTTTACTTTCTGGTAACTGTGACTTTGAAAGTACCACTGGAACTTTTATAATATCCACAAATGCACACTAGTTAAACTGTCGTTGCTACTTGCTTGTTCCATGGCGTTTAGGTACCACGCCATAGGTTAAAAACAACGAAATGACCGCGCGACGGATGGGAGAAATGAGTAACCGCTTCTTTTATTGATAACGACTCGCTGCTACGTGCAGAGGAAGCGCGAGTAAACGTTCATAAATCTGGAGCAGACTAGACCTGAGTAGTTTCTTGTTTTATTGATACGAAATTGAGGGAGGAGATTACTCCAGATGTGGTTACTCCGATTCTCGGGAGGATTTCTCAAGAGTAGTTACTTATTCTTATTGATATCACCCATTGTGTGAACATGTCTATCGTAACATACACTACACACAAAAACCTAAATCTTATGTTTGTACTGGGTGGTGTATTTTTGTCATCTTTTTTTCACATATCATATTATAAAGCTTTCTTAGCTTATATTCAAACAGACAAGAATGAAAAATCGCCTCATTAACTTCTCTAATATTATTAATATACAGTATTTATCAATTATGCCTGTAGTGGAGTATATGCGTAGTGTAATACAGACTACACATAAATCTAGTCCAATTTAACGCACAAGGTAGTGCTCTTTTTATGTTTGTTCACATATGTTTATCAAGATTTTCCAACTGATTTTAAAACTAAGATAAGAAACAAAAAAGTTGATGTTATGAAAATTGTGTAATATTTGTAATAATTATAAAGATGTTGTATTCTAATATAGCATATATGTAAGATACTTAGTTTTATTTTTCCATTCAAATATAATGTATAAAATATAAGTACGTTACAACTAACTTTTCGAGCCCTCTATATCTATAAAACTAATTATGAACTGACCCAGAGGAGTGACGTTTCTGTGATACAATATTGTTGTATAACAACTTTTCCGAACAGAAAAAATGCCTCATTTCATAATACTGTTAGAAATACATATTCCAGCCAAATTTCAAGTCCGTATAGCACCCAAAGGAAATGACTCAGGAGACTAATATTTCTGTAGCACAGTAATCTAATGGTAAGGCAACTTTTTCTCTCTATTAGAAAAAATAATGCAGAAAAAAATAATTTTGTCCCTTTTACCAATACGGATAAGAATATTGAATTTCAGCCAAATTTCAAGTCCCGTGTGGCACCCAAAGGAATTAATTATCGATACTAATATTTTTGTGATACAGTACTCTAATGGTAAGACAACTTTTCCGCCCTATTAGAAAAATTAATTCCAACAAAATTTCCTTGACCACTATTTCACTCCACCCTAGTATACATCTCCGGGTTGCCGCATGGTAATTCAATAGGACGGTGGCGATGCTGTTTATTGTCTGGGTCTGGGAAGCGACGCACAGGTATTCCTTACTCGATTAAACTTTTCATGGCCCAAGATTTTGCAACCCATACTTCTGCACAGAAATATGAAACCTTAAAATGTTTTATACGGCGTTACGCACTGTTATTGCAAGTAAAACAGTAGTAAGTAGCGATAACAATATTACCATTTACTTCAGAAGTACGGCTCTCATCCTCATACGTATATTTTTAAGATAGCAAAATTGCTGTAAAGAAAAGCATTTGTTCTTAGCAGGTAAATAGAACTGCAACAAATACTGGAAATCATTGATATTATTACATCAAAATTTATTCAAGCGACTCAGAACCAACTTCAAGCTGTCACTTACTACACTTTTGCTATGAAATATTGTAATAATCATGTTCATACACCATTTATTTGCTCCATGTTCGAGAAAAGATGGTGTTTCAAACAATCTAGACTACAACTCTGTTTCTTCGTTTCATCAGAAACATTTATACAGTAAATACCAACGACTGAGTGTTACATAGGACATTTTTGTTTCCAGTAAGTCTAATTACACCCATGTGAGCGACATAACTATCTCGGTAACGCTTAAAGATAGAAACATCGCGATTAGACCATTCGATGCGCCTTAAAATTCTGAGCCTAAAACTGCAAAACAGTCAATTTCGAAAAAGAAAAATGTCGTTTACTGCGTTAATGACGGAAAGGGACGATATGAATGAATCGAAAAATATGTGGCCCAACATTGGAAAATTGAATATTAAATTCATAAGAAATTAACTACAAATTCTCCGTTAGGACTTTCTCGATGATAAAAATAACAACAATATTAATAATTATTAAATTATTATAATAACGCGGACGATAAAACATAACAGTAAGAATATTGTTTTAACTATCCCTATAACAGCTCTAACAATTGTGCTATTGAACAATTATTTTTCGATAATACATGTATTTTTCACAACAATAACTTGTAATATTGACGTTTCTGTGGAAACGTATAGATCATAATGCAATAACTTACAATAGTTTACTCACTTAAATTCAAGCCAAGATTTAGTAGGTGTGTGTGTTTAACGATAAAAGATCCTAACTTAGTAGAACCAGGATATAAGTTAATATTTTAAAAAACCTAAGATATTTCTATATCTCATATTATGTTGTTTCTAGTTAAGAGCATGATAAACTTACTCACTGTCACTGCTTTATAATGGTTTGGGTATGTTGTCACTGCTTTATGATTCTTAGATAAACGGTAAAAACTATGTTCGTTTTTAAAATTCTAGGTTGTAAATCGATGTTTTTTGAAATTCTGTTCTCAAAGCTGTGTGTGTATAATGCAAATATAATTGTATGCAGAATGACTGATTTGTAAGTGCAATTAATCAATTGATGTTATCTCACCTTGCCAACTCGCAGGAAATTTTTGGACATATGTGTTTGCTCCTATTTGAACTGGAGGTAAAAAAATGTTAAACGAATCTCCAGGATCTCACGGACGTTAGGCTTTGTGGTACTTACGTGTATTCACTTAGTCACACAAAAACATAGGGGTAGCGTTGATCAACATTTTCCGTTAATTAGTGGGCTCTAAATTATAATACATCCTGAATAAATGTTTGCTATGTTCTGTAAATATTTCGTAGTTAGCTAAGTAGTCTTCGAACATCGTTATTCTCTACCCTTCTTTATAAATTTCCACATTTAGTAAAATGGAAAATCAAAATATATTTTGTTGCAAGGTATACTCGGAATGAGCGTCTTGAATTTATTTTCCTCTCATACTTGACAGTTAATTAAGGTATTAACTTTTAACGAACCATGTTTCTTAAAGCTGATATTTAGTATATTTATTTAAACTTTTCATTTTGAAGTAATATATTGTTCTGGAGAGCCATGCCCTTTAAAACATGCATTAAATGCTCATGTTTCTAATCTTCATTTAAATGCTGATTCGCCGAGTTTCTCATCAATTGATGGTGATTCAGATTTTACTTGTGGTTCTTCAAATAATTTTATTTAAATGGAAACAGTTTTAAAGCTTTCTATTTAATCTTTCTGGTTTCGTTTCTTCAACGATCTCTTCTTTAAATGGAATTATATTATATTGATCTTCATGGTGATTAAGGAGGTCAATAAGTTTTGGTTTCCTTAGTCGAGAATATCTTCTTTATCCTGTTTCTTAACATATTTTTTTCTTGATTCTTCTACAGTATACTTACTTAAATCTTCCATTTTCTTCTCTTCTGATTTCTCCATTTCATTTGATTTCATTTCTTACTCTCATAAAACAGCTAAAATCATACGATATCTCAAAATCTCTATATATTTTTAGCTCTTATATTAGAAATTCGACTTTTATGGGAATATTCCATGAAAATCATAAAGTTTTTAACATAAAACTAATTACGTTTTCCCTTTATTCAAAATATAAATTTACTAAATTGTATAAAGTCTCTCGCATGTCCTCATCATTATATGCTCTCTTTATTTTAATATATTCGTCTACATATCCCATCATGATTATTATTTCCTCTTAAAAACAGCTACATATAGGAGAAAAATACTTAATATTTATCTCATTTTGATCATTATTTCCGCTTAAGAAATATACAAATGGAACAAGAATTATCATCTCTTAACCAATAAACTATACATTCAACACAAAATATATGATTACACCTAGTTTTATACATTTTAGGTTTTGAATCTTTACATATTGGATAATCATTTTTCTTCTTACCGATTTTAGACCGCTTGCTATTAATATTATTTTTAAAACATTCCCTTAAATATTTGAATACTCTTAAGAATCTAATTATATTTAATTTGTAATTTTCATTATGACGTCTTCACAAAATTTTCTACCATAACAGTATATTAGTAAATTCAAGTTTATACCTTTATGTTGATATTTAGGAATGAGCTTTTCCCTCTTATAATGCAATCTAACATTTGATCAAATAACATTATCCTGGTATTTCTCAATCAGAGGTTTTACCTACAAACTTCTAATATTCTCACAGTCTATTAAATCCCTAATCTCATTGAAGAAGTTCGCAAGTTCATATCCTTTAAATATGTAATATACTGAAATAGTGTTGTAAAAAACGTTTTTGTTTTCTGTGAAGTTTTTTTTCAATAAAAAACATCGTTCTTTTTCATGTTTTTTTTTCAAAACTCAGTTTTTTTCTTGCAACTATTATTTATTTATTTATGTTGCAGATTATTGAAATAATCAACAGAACTTGAGTCGAAGCCCTCGTAACTTACAAATCGTTTGTTTCTTTGAACCTATACGAGCCAAATTGTGTGATTATTCCTTTCGGTCCCAGGTCATTTTTGGCGTTTTCCTACATTTCTAGTTAGTGACTTATTGCTCAAAAACTATTCATTCGATTGATATGGTTAAGGCCTTGTTTTTGAGAAAATGGATGTGGCTATTCTTTGTTGTAAGTTGTAATTTAGTGTTGCCAGTGGGTGGGAAATTATTGAGGGAAATGTAGGGGTGAAAATTTACAAATATTCCGTAACCGAATTTCAAATTTTTTTTTGTATCTAGCACCACTACTGCTATATGGGTTCAGGTCACCTAAACAAACCTTTGGTGTGTTGACAAGGTACCGTGAAATCCTGAAGTCGCTGGCTTCCATTCAAAGAGGGAAAGAAAAAATTCTGTCATACACATGAAATTTTGACAGGTTTTACGCCTCAGAAACAAAAATCAAATATGCCGCGGTACAGCTTCTCTGATTATCCTATTGAAACTTTTTATGGTGCGTTCTTTAGGGCAAAGAGGAAGCTTTCAGGTAGTGGTACGTTTGTTTCAATGTAGCCAGTAAGAGGATAATACTAAAGGGGAAAAGGGAAATTTTCCGAATTTTTCACCTAATAGCGAGAATTAATTGTTTTGGCTGAAAAGCTGCCATCAGACAGACGAAAGCTATCTGAAAATAAACCGTAGTACTTCAAGAATATATCCTACAAGTATCATGGCGATATATAACAAAGTAAGCATGAAATTAAAAAAAAATCTCATTCTACCTCAGAATTTCACCATTTTCTTACCATTTCCAGAACATGGTTTATTATAAACCTCAACTGTACTTCCCCTAATTATTCTAGTAAAACTTTTTATGGTGCGCTGTGTATGCTAAGAATAAGACTGTTACATTTGTTCGAATGTAGCCAACAAGAAGGAAATAATAGAAATTAAAAAGGGAATTTTTTCCAAAATTTGCCCCTAAAATCTGGAATTAAAATTTTTTTGTAGCTAGCAACACTACTATCAGGCACACACAAACTATCTTAATATAAGCTTTGGTATCCCTCTAATATCTACAAGTATTGTGACGATATCTAATAAAGTAAGCATGTCAATAAAAAATATTCTACCTTTTAAAAAATCACAGTTATCTTTCCAATTAGAGAACAAGGTCCACTGTAACCTCAACTGTAGTTCCCCTAATTATCCTATTGAAACTTTCTATAGTGCGTTGTGTAGAGCAAAGACGAGGCTTCCAGATACTGGGACGTTTGTTCCGATATAGAAAACAAGAGGGAAATAATAGAGACAAAACATACAATTTTTCCAAAATTTCCCCCTAAAATCTGGAATTAAAATATTCTGTAGCTGGCAACACTGCTACCAAACAGACGCAAACTATCTCAAATTAAACATTGTTACACCACTCATATATCCTACAAGTATTATGGCGATATTTAAGGAACAAAGCTTCTAATTACCAAAAATATATTACGGTAAAGAGAAAAGTAAGGGAAAACTAGAAAAAGCAAGGGCTAGAACCTAAATACCAATTTTACGTGCGCCCCATAATTACCCCATTGTAACGATCTGTACTTTCGTTTGTTAAGTAAGGACATATGTTCGATTGGCGTAAGTTGACTTGCACTCGGTCGTATAGGTACGGATTTATAAACAAACATTTCTAATTGTTTGCCCAAAAATAGGAGAATTTTAATTTCCCTAATTGGCAACACTGCGCGCAGGCCAGTCCAACTGATGTCAACTGTTAGGTACCCACCCGAGGTATCTACCTAGCAAGTCTTAAGGATGTCTTTCTACAACGAAGGAAGCTACAGGAAAAAAAGTAAAGGAAATTCGAAATTAGAAAATTCTGGAATTTTTGACTGGGGTGAAATTTGAGAAGGAAATTCGACACGAGAAGAAAAAGAAATTAATATGATAAACTATAGTCCAACCACATTTTGCAAGAATAATATCCTGATATCTTAACTAGTGTCCACACTGGAGCGGATTAAACAAGTGACACACCTGTGTGTGCCACTTTGGCCACCTGGGCTACCGAGTATACATTTGATTACTTTTTTCTTTACTACTAACTCGTGTGGTTGTTGTAGTTATAGTCTCGACTAATAATAATATCGTTGTAAACAATAACTTTATAAGGAAAATTTTCTCTCCTTTTTACATCTTAGTTCCAACACTGTTGGTGAGAAATGTAGGGTGTTTCAAAATAAATTTTGGGGTTTTAATTCTTCGTAGTACTTATTACATTTTACGTACAATTATAAGCAATGCATCAAGTAAAAGAGCACCTCAAACAGTCTTTGCTACAAGTGTTCAATGTGAGATCCATTCGTTACATGGCACACATCTAGTCGATAGGCGAGAAAGGCCCATAAACTTTCCGCCATATGGCACAAAACACATTCAATTTAGGGGAGTTTCGTTTCAATTGTACCATCTCCTGAGGATATGCTGACGGTCAGATGCAAACATTATGAGTGTTCACATTAGCTCTTAGGCGAAAAGTCGATTTATCACTGAAGACGACACGATTCAGAAAATCTTCATTGTTATGCAGGAATATTTCACTTGCGAAATTGGCACGTAAACCGTAGTCTGTAGGCTTTAGACCTGTAGCAACTGCAAACAATAAAGACGTAGTTGCAAGCGTCTCCTTAATATTCTTCACACAGACGGTTCCACTGTACAGGTTCAGTATTTATTAAAACACAAAAAGCTTTCTGCTCTCTAGTCTCCATCTTTGCTACTTGCCCTTTCTAATGGCAGACAGAAGTAACAATGCACGTACAAGCGTGCGTACAAGCTGTTTGAGTTGCTCTTTCATTTGATATAATATTTATAATTGTAAGTTAATTATAATAGATACTACAAAGTTTCAAAACCCTAATATTAATTTTGAAACATCTTGCATTACTTCAAATTGAGTCATCCTATATTCAGGTCCTAGTCAATTTGTCGCCTCGTGCAATGGCATAATTTGCCGCCTCCCCCTTTCTCCAGAAAGAAAAAATCTTAGAATCTTAGATTTTAAGTATGCTACTACAGAATGAACAACAAAGGTGAGGGTAAGTGCAGTCGCACTCAGAAAGGCTTAAATACTTACTAAAAATGCAATTCCGTTGTGTCTGGTTTTTTTCTTTAAATGTTAATCTATTATGATAGTGAAAGATAAAGCAAACACACCTGCAGAGGAAAGATGGTAATCCTTTTTATAGAATTCACTATCGAGCTTCAATCTCAATGTATCAGTTTGCAATTCCAGTGCAACTAGCACTTTTATCTTTATTTCTTGATTTTTCTTCTATATCTTCTAACATTTAAAAAAAAAACTTGTTTCTACCTTCAATGATAAGGAACTTGCTTCTGACAAAAACAAGACTACTTTCATATCAAAACTGTGATAACTTACTAAATGGAATAGATATTCACTACTATTCGAGAATTGAATTCTTGCATTTGACAACAATCAAGCAATTTGTGCTCGGATTTATTCGACCATTTGCTTTACCATTGTCCGTGTGGCCTTAAACTAATGCAACCTAAACATAATTTATGAATGTTGTATTCAAATAGAAGGTCAGCTTAGCAAATGTAAGTACCATCATCATGAAGTCTGTTTCCAACAAGAAATATTTAATTTAAATAATATACTTATGACAGATTTTGCCGGACCGTCCAAGCTTGCCGTTCCAAGCAAATGCACGTGTTGCATATATACAGTGGCGTATTTAGGGGGGCTTCCGGGCTTAATCCCCCCCGAAATCTTACTTACTATAGTAAAGTATATGAAATATCTTGCAGAATTTACACATATTCAGGCAAATCCCCCTCCGAAAGTTAGCAAAGTCCCTCCCAAAACAAAACCGTAAATACACCATTGCATATATGGTAGAGCCGGCTCTGCATGTCATATATATCTAGTCGACAAATTATTTATATATGACATTTAGAAAAATACTATTAGGCAAATTAGTATTAGCTTTTACCTTTAGACAAGTTATTCGAAATTTATACTGTTCGTGACATTATTTTCGTACTTCTTAAAGGCCTGCATTCACGAAAAAACAAAATTTCATTTCTGCTTTTATTTCTTAGTTGATATTGATGAAAACTGCTGAAACCTGAATTCCTAATAGGTATGGTATTCATGTAAATTCTAAAATATTTGTAGCGTATCAGTATCTAGCGTTTAATTTATGTTGCATTTTACGGTGATTACACCTACATAAAAATATTTCATACTTAAATAGACGTAAGATGCATTACAAATGAATATTTGAAAAAAAAACGAGATTTAGAAAAAACATCGAGAGGCAATGTTTTTTTCTAAAAAAACATACATTTCTGAAAAAATACGAAACGTTTTTTTTTTTCTGTTTACAACACTATACTGAAACCAGATCACAATTCAATTTTCTTGAAACGTCTTTTAAAATGAGGTCTTAAATAAACTTCTTTTACTACAGATAACATTTTAGTCTAATAAATATTTAAATTCCTTGCACAGCTAAATAGCAGTTTGGTTGATTAGTTATTCGTTATTGCAGCTGGTAAGTTTGTACCAATCTCTATCATTTTTAAATTTATTGAGAAAATCAATAGACATACTCTATGTTTCCATGTTCAAATGTATATTGCGAACAATTAATGTGTGATTTTACATACACAAATTCTAAAACAAGTGCAGGTGTAAGGTGAAAATATTGCCTCAAACAATTCCTATCTTTTTCACATATTCTTTTCCAATTTTATTTATTCGCATACTCTATGATATCGTACCGAAACTCTAAATCTCTATTACTAGACATGGCTTCCCGATTGTTATAAATACTAAAACGTTTAACAAGTGTGTGGCAATAAGAAACGGACCCCCAATTTGGTCTTTCTCTAAAGTAATAAATATTGGACACATTAACAGATGAGCAATGGTCATTTTTATTGTATTGAAACTGTTACAAAATATTTTATGCATAAATGTTAATACAAGATTAATTGGGAAACCATAGTATTCAGAGACTTATCAGAAGATGTTATAAAAGAGTTGTTCAGGGGTGTTCTCTAATTAGGAAATCTGTTCTCACTCTTCAATGTCTGATTCATTAAGAGCTTCAATAAATATATCTACAAATAGGTTTATCAAAATATTCTACTACATATGTAGGATATAATTTGCTAATTATGTCTTACCTAATATAGTCTTTACATTCGTCTTTTAATTTTTCATCTTGATGTTGTTTGATGAGATCAGTTAATTCTGGGAATACACTTTTATACTTTTTCCATTACATATGTTTCTTAATTCTACTTCAATATATCTATTCATCGTATTTATAATAGAAATATAAAAGGTAATTTTATTTTTAAATATGAACCTTTTTTAGATAGCCCATCAAAGTAAGGGTCTCTTTGAAAAACATACAATCTCATACCAATATTTTATCAACCAATCTGTAACCATCAAAGCCACTAATAACTACATTCTAAACTATACACCTTAAATGCTATCGTGACCCAGGACGGATTCATTTTCTTTGTCACTATAACAATTTGATTCTAGTCCTGCATTATCTTTTTGTTTTAGCTCTATTTTTCCAAACATTTCTTTTTCTTTTAATAATATTCGTTTTTTCATTAGTCCTGCTATAAATTTAAGATCTTTGTGAACAAGGTTAAGTTTAATATGTATTAAATCCCTCCTCTCTTGGAACTGAGTGCACTATCCCACTCAACAATCCGATTTAAAATGTTTTTTTGGGGGAGGAAAAGTAATGATTTGTGTCCCATTGCCAGAAAGCAAAGTAAGATGAAATTGATACCCACTCCTGAATAAGCCCTCAACTGCCTACCTTCGAATGTTGAAAACTACTCTGCTCCCCTGATCGTCCACAGCATTATTTTCATTAAGTTCACAAATATTTTGAACATCGCTAAAATGTGGGAACGGCCTTACCAATAACCTACCCCCTCAGTGTTAAAGACAGATTCGCGCCACTGCAGATTAACACACCACCACAAATATGTTAATGAGTTTTTTAAGTATACTCATGTCCCACGAAAGTAAATGGAACGTTTTACTCATAACATATATTTTATAGCTCGACTATACATTTCTGTGAATTATTAAAGACACAATGATGATAAAGCAGTTCAATAACCAGCAAAATTACATTTTATAGTCGAGATGCATAATGTCGAATTCACAGAAATTTATAGCCCAGGGCACACTTCCAAAACAAATTTTTAGTTCTGATATCGCTTGCAAATTCAGGATATATCCTATCCACATCCTACAGAAATATAGGGTATTCATAGTGCTTCTCGTGTTCTAATTATCATATTGTCGAGCTGTTATGTATGGTTGTAACTTGCAGTAAGTCAAATCTCAGAAAGTATATTCTTCCAAAACCTTTTCCCCTCAAACTATAGATCGGTGATGCGAGAAGATAAACCACTCAAATGTTAAGTTACATCCAATAGTCTAATAATATTCTCTTAAGATAGGAATCGCTGAAAATATCAAAACTTGGAAACTTGCCATAATACTCGAACCCGAGCATATTCATATTTGTTAGGTAGTGAAGTATGGTTGAGAAATATAGATGAAAAAATTCTATAATGAAATGATTAGATAATACGGGGTATTGCAAGCAATCGCTAATATCTTTAAAATATAAGTTTCCTAAAACTGCACTTTAAATGGTCATAATACTTCCCAATTTAAGCAGAAATTAGGTTTTGTATGAGAAAAATAAATTATTTCTACTATAGGAACTAGATATGCATGTATTTCATCTAAATGAATATTAACAACATCGTACCCACGGGAAGTTTAGATGATAAAATTCTTCCCCACGCCACTGCTACTCAAACATTCCAAATTGGAATTTCAAGAGTTTAGATCACAACGCTCACAAAAGATGTTCACATATAACATATCGTCCCTTTCTGGCATTAATGCAGTAAGCGACAATTTTAAAATTTTACAGGAGAGCAGAAAAACTGAAATTATGATGGTTTTACTGGTATAACTCTTTGTTTTCTGGACTATTTTCGTAAGAAAAATACAGCTAATATAATTAAACAAGCTCCGTCAAATAGAATAGTGGCCTATATAATAGCTTCAATATATCCACGTATTTTGGCGCTTAATTCATTTTTGCTTACAAAATTTTTAACAAATCAATGCTTCAAACAACATTCATTCCAATGTATTAATGCATTAAGGCACACGGTGTCTTAGTGAGATTGCGTCAAGCGACAATTAGGGGAAAAGAAAATGGTAATAAATTGCTGATTCGTTAATTGAAGAATGTTTGTTGTATACTGGTCGGTAAAATAATGAACGCTTCTTGAAATAATGCTGCTTAAAATAAATTAGCCAAGAAAAATGCTTTCGTTTACCTCTCCTTTATATGTAACAATTAATATAATCTTCTGAACGGTTAAGTTAATAATAACTAACATCATTATTTACTTTTTTCATTTATTTTTAGCGCTATTTTTTTAATTTCTTAAAGCTTAGAATGTTGCAAATTATTACTGATTAGTTACGCTTACTGATACAGTGAAAATTTGCATCATGCATTTACTAAATAAATGCAAATTGTCGAAACTTCAGAAAACTGTAACTTTATCAATTTTTAACTATTGCAAGAAAAAATTTAAAACAAATGATGACAACATGTTTCAATCTTGAATTTCTTCTTCGCTGTCCTCTTCATCTGTCTCACGGAGGGTATCTTGTGCTTCTCCCGTTTGGCTGGTAGAACCCGTGAAGATGCTTTGGTAGAATATTCTGATTACACAATTTGACAAGATCCTGGCCTTACTGATAGGGATGACTGCCGCATAAACTCTGCTTGGCTGCTTTTGTCTTGGTGGGCGAAGTTTCAGTGTAAGATACACTGAGTCCTTAGTCATTGAATACTTCACTTTGGCAAATTAACTATTTTTTGAAAAATGTACAACCCTCATTTTCGACAGCAAAAAAGGTTCCCCTGTCTCATGTTTCTAAGCTGAAGATTTGGGCTGCCAAAGTTGACCAATTTCTAATAGACTCATGCTTCAATAATTGATTATTATACGGATGTGGCATTGTTCTCGCCATTCTCATGATGGTAAAACAGTCGGGAGGACTTTCAAATTTTTGATTATGGGATGCTTTCTCAATTTAACTGTGCACACTGTCCTCAGGCATATATGTGTGACCCGGTACAAAATAATTGATCTGGATGCCTTGCAAATCTTTGGATTTTTCAAGTTCATATTTCAGCATGGCCCTTTTTTTAGGCACAGTTATCGCAATACAGCATTAGTGTTGAAACATTACCTCGTTCGTCCACTACAGCTATATATCTCGAAAGGATGGAAGCGATTTCATTCGATCCTTGTTTACCTTCGCTCTCACCCCATACATAATTGTATGTATTTCTGCTTTTTGATTCATATATCGAGAGATTGTATACATAATACTTTCGTGTGTAGTGTAAAAGCATGTGAACCGCTATGGAGTACGCTTAAAACTTTCTGCAAATCGAAACTCGCAACAAGTGTTCCTTCCTGACTCCACTCAAACTCTGCTTTTTATTGAAACGAGCCTTAGTTGCTTCTTTAACTTCAATATATCGGGTGTAATAAGTCCTCTCTTCTTGGGTTACGTCTGTCTTGTTGGGAAATACGATATTTTTTGGCACTTGTCCTTTTTGGGATTATCACACCCAAGGTTGAATTTTGAGATAAATATACCCCGAAAACCTCTTTCACTCTTAGGAATATTTCTTTCTTAGTTCATTGCACATGAGTGAATCGTATAGAAGAGATAAGTAACGTTTTGGAGATACTCAGGAAGATATAATCGTGTTGTTCTATTTCTACAGTATTGAGAAGGCACTACAGGAAGTCTTTGAATGTATTCAACAACGAGCTTCACATCTTGCTGGTATGTCGCATTTAGGCGAACTGAGTGGCGTCCCCGACCATCAGGCTTTGCTGAGCCATAATTGGATTGTATAACAGAGTTATAGACAAACCTTTGTGAAATATCTAAAGTTGAGAGCAAGAATTGAAGACGAACTCTTCTTTAGCCTTTACCTTCGTCAATAAAATACTGAAAAGATGATGCACGTAGGCACTGTCTCTAAATCCTTCTTCTTTTCACTGAAATTTGCTTCGTTGCTAATAAGATCCAATTCCTTTGATCATTAGGTTTTAAAGACCAAATGTGTCTAAATAAGGACTGGCGCCTCTCTTCTGGAATATCAGAACATTTATTTGGGCAAGACTTGCATTTGTTTGGTTGTGTTTGTTTCTTCTCCAGTCTTTCTTGACTCTTTTGCTGTAGGCTTGGCCAATTGCTTTAATCGTTTTTTCCTCTCTTTTTGAGGAGGTTTCTTTCTAATTTTCAATCCCTTTTCCCCTACGATGTTCTTTTCTAGTGTAAGAGTAATTTTTTTAATTTACTAAAATTTTCCTCCGTTTCCTAGCACCGCTTTCCTCGTTTTAACCATCATCTGAATTCGAATTTGCAGCTGAATTTTCTGAAACCGTTTTCTAACATATAATATATCTTCATCTGACGAGGTTGGTGTTGTGCCCGACGAATCTGTTGAGTTTTCGGAAGGACAAGCCTGGCTAAGTATATCACCGCTGAGAAATACTTTAAATAGTTTAGTCCAAAATTTATTTTTCTCAAGTATCGTTTCTCAGTGAAATAATGGTAATCACTTTCTTGATTCTTTTCTAAAGTCCCCTCTTCATTAGGGTTTAAGGTTTCTTCTTGTACTACTGTCTCCTGATGTTTGTTTGCGTTATTATCCCTTTCTCAGCCTTTTCCACATCCGGGTTTAGGATATCTTTCACTGCTACTTTCTTCTGATTCTTGTTTGGGATTTCCTTCCCTTCTTCAGCCATGTTCTCATCCGGGTTTAGGATATGTTCCACTGCTACTTTCTTGTGATATTTGTTAGGGTATTCCTTCCCTTCTTCTGGGGGCGCGCTGGCTCAGTGGTAGAGCGTTTACCTCCGGTGCTTGGGGTCCATGGTTCGATCCCAGCTCGCGCAGTGTGGACTTTGTGGTGGACAAACACCGTGCTCTTTGGTTCTCTCGGGGTTCCCCCGTTTCCTCCCACATTCTTCATTCCACCATTTCATTCATTTCTCCTAATCACCGTCTCCTTTAGCCTAACCGGCATAACCGTGGGACGTAAAACTTAAAGATTTCATTTTATTCCTTCCCTTCTTCAGCCTTGTTCTCATCCGTATTTAGGATAACTTCCACTACTACTCTCTTCTGATGATTGTTTGGGTTTCCCTTCCTTTCTTCACCCTTCTTCTCATCCTGGTCTAGGGCCTCTTCCACTTCTGTGAGTAAGGCCCCAATTTTCAAGATCTCTCTTCGAACAGTTAACTATATTGGAATGTGGCCCGTTTGGTACCCTCGGCTTCATGACTTGTTTTTCAACTTGCTACTCCCACGTTAAAACTAAAAGCGGAAAATAGCAGAAAGATAAACCGAACTAAAATGTGATAAAAGTAATATTTTTTGTAAGTGGAGTGCAAAATAATAGTCTCAAAAGTTTTGACTAATAGTACCTCCTGTCTACTAAATAAAGCTGACTTTTGAAGTTGACAGAAACCTTACATCCATTAAATCAATTAGGTAGCTTATATTTCCATTCAATTGAAAGATCAGCTATAAGTAGTAGCACGTGGTAGTGTAAGTCGAAGCTTTGGGAAACTGAAGTGCTTGGTGGATAAAGGTGTTATGTTACATTTTTCGAAATGTTGCATTCTGATTGTTCATACACGTGTTATATGATAGTCGTGCTACCTAATACATTATTTGGTGAGCCCTCGTCCTAGTGCAGATATTTAGAAACGATGAAGCTGGTATGTTAACGGTCAAAGTTTTGAAAGTCAATTTTCCAATCACATTCAATTTGTTACATACCACCTTTATCCTCCAAGCGCTTCAATTATTACTCTGCTATTTTTCCAATCTCTTTGGGATCGGTTGAATTTTTGTATAAATAACATTGACAATTTGTTACCTGGCAGGTGGGGTAGGGGCAACTTGCCTGCCTGCCAAACAGCTTTGGATAGGTCGAACGTAAGTACGAACCTTGTTCTAGCCGGTCATCCAAACTGAGAATCTCCCTGATATTCCCCAGTCTTAACAGGCGAATGTTGGGACGGCACCTTCTGTAAGGCCAGAGCCGTTGGCTTTCCACATCTTTGCCCTCCATTCTTCTCCAGTCTGATCCTTAGTTTCCTAAGGGTCTCAACTAATTCACATTGCTAATAAGTTACTAAAAGAAATCTTTCTTAACAGCTAAATTTTTTATGTACAGAAGGATCATTACAATAGGAATAACCGCCATCAAATGTCAATAAAGCATAACTTCCACGTCATCAATAGGTAAGATAGAAAACGCGCACGGCTAGCAAACATAATAGAACGCAACTGATGCCCGTTATGAGCAAAAAAAAATATGTGAGTAAATTTTGACTAGCGCAAACTTTTGGGGCACAAATAACTACTGCCAGCACACCTGAGACAGTCGTGCTTGTGGGATGTTCAAGCGCTACAGTATCAAGGTTTTACCAACAGTGCTCATGACGGTCAGTCATCCGCCAAGCGATCACACTTGTACTAGTTAGGTGTGGTGGGCAGAAAATGAACAACGAATAGCACTATCGTATCTCACCACAGGCGTATGTCAATGGAGGAATTGACGCACAAGTACAATGTGGGCCAATAAATTCTATAACAAATTTCAACCATGACCATGCGACATACCTTACGTCGGTTAAGGTATCATAGCCGTAGACCAACACTATTACAACAACACACAAATAAATAAGACTAACATAGACAAAAGCAAAGGGATCTTGGATTTGGATCAATGAAAGAAGGTTATCTGCAGTAGTGAGTCCTGCTTTTCACTGAACCATGTCGACGAGATTGTTGGAAACAGCATCAGTATACATTAGGGTCGAGTGAAAAATTCAAGTTTGCACATCGGTATTCTAATAGTGCGGGATTATTGCTTCTTAGTAAGTATTTTAAAAATCAATATTTATTTTCGTTGAAATATATTATCTTTCGTTGCCATCAGCATGGTTAACCCTTTCTTTCCGCAAAATTTTGCAACTTTTAGGTTGGCGAGCAAGGAGACTAGAGGAATGGTTGATATCCTGCCAAATAATTGTCTTAGAAACTTGAACTAAAAAGAATTGAAATGGAGAGTATGTTTTTATTCTGCCAAAGCATATTACAATGCGTAGAGTGAAAGTATTTCAAATTTTCGTGCTACAAATACTGGCAGAAAGGGTGGAATAATATGACGTTTAGAAGAGTCTGTTCAGAGACCTTTGCAATGGTTGGTTTGTCTGCTGCACGTAAATAAGCTCCCTTTAAGGCATTTGCTAGAATCAATTGATGGTAAAACAACAGGTCCTCATTCATTTTCTGGACAGATTGGAAGATCATTATCAAATTGAGAAAACCAACTAGTTGTGGAATATGATGTAATTGAGAGCCATTTTTCTGATTTCGAGAATTATAATGATCTGAGTGGGGATCAGAAATATTTGTATGAGATTTGCAGAGCTGTTTCAAATGGACATTTTCCTGATTCTTTGGCAAAACGCTATCCAGGAAACATTTCGCACGTCAGGTGGGTTTCTACAACAAACAGAATTATTCGATTGTATGTAGCTACACCAAACCCCTCAGAAGAATTAAAAGTGCTCTCTCAGTATGTTGTAAAAGTGTATGCGCCAGTTTGGTTCAGCATAAAACAGAAACGTTTTGGCACAAATGGATCAAGACATTTCTTTAAAATAATTCAGTTATCGCGCTTCCTTCCTGAAAAGTACAAGGCTGTCATTGATCCTGTACTTCAAAGAAATGGATACTTTGCACATCATGAAAACATTCACCTCTCTATGATGACAGATAAGAAGAAACATATCAGAGAACGGGAGTTTCGACGAGTCCTTAAGGCAAAAACCTCGCAAATGCCTGGAATCAGAAATTACGACATTCCATTAGTAAATTTTGAAGCTGAAGACTACACACAACCCATAAACTGGTGAGATTTGGCTAGAACTTGCCCCCCGCCCCACACACACACTTATTATCGATCTCACTGCTGCGAATATTCATAGAGTCATTCAAGGTGATACCACAAATATTGAAATTCCGAATATTCCATGCCTTAGCCAAGTTGTAGAACGATATGTAAAATTGGTGACAGAAGCATCGTCTTGTGTTTGTGGTGTAAGTGCACGAGATGGATACATAAGGACAAGACTCGAGTCCCGAAGACGTACGCCTGTCTTCAACACAGTCAGAGTTTTCTACAGTGTAATGTATGTTGACATGTATCTCGACATATTATTTTGATATGAAGCTTTCCTAGCTCATTTTCAAGAATAGAAAATAATGTATTTTGTCATGTTTTCACATATTATTTGTATATTAAGATTTCCTAGGTTATTTCCAAACTGAGATCAGAAACGTTCATACCATTATATAACTTTTCTTATATTTGCAATTAATCTAAAAATTGTGTGAAGATGTCTATTGTAACATACACTACACACAAAAACCTAAATCTTATGTTTGTACTGGGTGGTGTATTTTTGTCATCTTTTTTTCACATATCATATCATAAAGCTTTCTTAGCTTATATTCAAACAGACAAGAATGAAAAATCGCCTCACTAACTTCTCTAATATTATTAATATACAGTACTAGCAGCGTTCACCCCGCTTCGCTGCGGTCACCCCGGAACGCAATAAACTTTGTTACTTAGATAATTTTTACTTTTTCGCTTTCAAGTGATATGATAAAAACCATAGAAGATTGCAGTAAATGTTAACATTATATCGCCTGTCATTTATGTTAACCCGCCCTGCTTCGCTGCGGTCACCCCGGAACGCAATAAACTTTGTTACTTAGATAATTTTTACTTTTTCGCTTTCAAGTGATATGATAAAAACCATAGTAGATTGCAGTAAATGTTAACATTATATCGCCTGTCATTTATGTTAACCCGCCGAGTGACACGGTCATGCGGGTTGCATATAAATACGTTTATTTTTACCTATGATGAACTAACAAAGGATTTGTACGTTATGGACACTTGAATGGTCAATTATCTCAAGACACTGGTAATTAAAAATTAAAGTGATATGATAAAAACCATCTAGGGTCCAAATCCTAATAACCCCCCAAAAATGAAAGAAATTGGTTCAGCCGTATTAGCGTGATGAGGGAACAAAGGATTTGTGCGTTCTCTTTTATATATATAGATTTATCAATTATTCCTATAGTCGATTATATGCGTAGGGTAATACAGACTACACATAAATCTAGTACAATTTTACGTACAAGGTAGTGCTCTTTTTTATGTTTGTTCACATATGTTTATCACGATTTTCCAACTGATTTTCAAACTAAGATAAAAAACAAAAAAGTTGATGTTATGAAAATTGTGTAATATTTATAATAATTATAAAGATGTTGTATTCGAATATAGCATATATGTAAGATACTTAGTTTTTTCCATTCAAATATAATGTATAAAATATAAGTACGTTACAACTAACTTTTCGAGCCCTCTATATCTATAAAACTAATTATGAACTGACTTAGAAGAGTGACGTTTCTGTGATACAATATTGTTGTATAACAAATTTTCCGAACAGAAAAAATGCCTCATTTCATAATACTGTTAGAAATACACATTCCAGCCAAATTTCAAGTCCGTATAGCACCCAAAGGAAATGACTCAGGAGACTAATATTTCTGTAGCACAGTAATCTAATGGTAAGGCAACTTTTTCTCTCTATTAGAAAAAATAATGCAGAAAAAAATAATTTTGTCCCTTTTACCAATACGGATAAAAATATTGAATTTCAGCCAAATTTCAAGTCCCGTGTGGCACCCAAAGGAATTAATTATCGATACTAATATTTTTGTGATACAGTACTCTAATGGTAAGACAACTTTTCCGCCCTATTAGAAAAATTAATTCCAACAAAATTTCTTTGACCACTATTTCACTCCACCCTAGTATACATCTCCGGGTTGCCGCAAGGTAATTCAATAGGACGGTGGCGATGCTGTTTATTGTCTGGGTCTGGGAAGCGACGCACAGGTATTCCTTACTCGATTAAGCTTTTCATGGCACAAGATTTTGCAACCCATACTTCCAAGTCCAAGAGAACAGCGCCATATTCTACTTAACCCATACTTCTGCACAGAAATATGAAACCTTAAAATGTTTTATACGGCGTTACGCACTGTTATTGCAAGTAAAACAGTAGTAAGTAGCGATAACAATATTACCATTTACTTCAGAAGTACGGCTCTCATCCTCATACGTATATTTTTAAGATAGCAAAATTGCTGTAAAGAAAAGCATTTGTTCTTAGCAGGTAAATAGAACTGCAACAAATACTGGAAATTATTGATATCGTTACATCAAAATTGATTCAAGCGACTCAGAACCAACTTCAAGCTGTCACTTACTACACTTTTGCTATGAAATATTGTAATAATCATGTTCATACACCAATTATTTGCTCCAAGTTCGAGAAAAGATGGTGTTTCAAACAATCTAGACTACAACTCTGTTTCTTCGTTTCATCAGAAACATTTATACAGTAAATACCAACGACTGAGTGTTACATAGGACATTTTTGTTTCCATTAAGTCTAATTACACCCGTGTGAGTGACATAGCTATCTCGGTAACGGTTAAAGATAGAAACATCGCGGTTAGACCATTCGATGCGCCTTAAAATTCTGAGCCTAAAACTCCAAAACAATCAATTTCGAAACAGAAAAATGTTGTTTACTGCGTTAATGACGGAAAGGGACGATATGAATGAATCGAAAAATATGTGGCCCAACATTGGAATATTGAATATTAAATTCATAAGAAATTAACTACAAATTCTCCGTTAGGACTTTCTCGATGATAAAAATAACAACAATATTAATAATTATTAAATTATTATAATAACGCGGACGATAAAACATAACAGTAAGAATATTGTTTTAACTATCCCTATAACAGCTCTAACAATTGTGCTATTGAACAATTATTTTTCGATAATACATGTATTTTTCACAACAATAACTTGTAATATTGACGTTTCTGTGGAAACGTATAGATCATAATGCAATAACTTACAATAGTTTACTCACTTAGATTCAAGCCAAGATTTAGTAGGTGTGTGTGTTTAACGATAAAAGATCCTAACTTAGTAGAATCAGGATATAAGTTAATATTTTAAAAAAACCTAAGATATTTCTATATCTCATATTATGTTGTTTCTAGTTAAGAGCATGATAAACTTACTCACTGTCACTGCTTTATAATGGTTTGGGTATGTTGTCACTGCTTTATGATTCTTAGATAAACGGTAAAAACTATGTTCTTTTTTAAAATTCTAGGTTGTAAATAGATGTTTTTTGAAATTCTGTTCTCAAACCTGTGTGTGTATAATGCAAATATAATTGTATGCAGAATGACTGATTTGTAAGTGCAATTAATCAATTGATGTTATCTCGCCTTGCAAACTCGCAGGAAATTTTTGGACATATGTTTTTGCTCCTATTTGAACTGGACGTAAAAAATGTTAAACGAATCTCCAGGATCTCACGGACGTTAGGCTTTGTGGTACTTACGTGTATTCACTTAGTCACACAAAAACATAGGGGTAGCGTTGATCAACATTTCCTGTTAATGAGTGGGCTCTAAATTATAACACATCCTGAATAAATGTTTGCTATGTTCTGTAAATATTTCGTAGTTAGCTAAGTAGTCTTTGAACAACGTTATTCTCTACCCTTCTTTATAAATTTCCACATTCTGTAAAATGGAAAATCAAAATATATTTTGTTGCATCGTATACCCGGAATGAGCGTCTTGAATTTATTTTTCTCTCATACTTGACAGTTAATTAAGGTATTAAATTTTAACGAACCATGTTTCTTAAAGCTGATATTTAGTATATTTATTTAAACTTTTCATTTTGAAGTAATATATTGTTCTGGAGAGCCATGCCCTTTAAAACATGCATTAAATGCTCATGTTTCTAATCTTCATTTAAATGCTGATTCGCCGAGTTTCTCATCAATTGATGGTGATTCAGATTTTACTTGTGGTTCTTCAAATAATTTTATTTAAATGGAAACAGTTTTAAAGCTTTCTATTTAATCTTTCTGGTTTCGTTTCTTCAACGATCTCTTCTTTAAATGGAATTATATTATATTGATCTTCATGGTGATTAATAAGGTCAATAAGTTTTGGTTTCCTTAGTCGAGAATATCTTCTTTATCCTGTTTCTTAACATATTTTTTTCTTGATTCTTCTACAGTATACTTACTTAAATCTTCCATTTTCTTCTCTTCTGATTTCTCCATTTCATTGATTTCATTTCTTACTCTCATAAAACAGCTAAAATCATACGATATCTCAAAATCTCTATATATTTTTAGCTCTTATGTTAAAATTCGACTTTTATGGGAATATTCCATGAAAATCATAAAGTTTTTAACATAAAACTAATTACGTTTTCCCTTTATTCAAAATATAAATTTACTAAATTGTTTAAAGTCTCTCGCATGTCCTCATCATTATATGCTCTCTTTATTTTAATATATTCGTCTACATATCTCATCATGTTTATTATTTCCTCTTAAAAACATCTACATATAGGAGAAAAATACTTAATATTTATCTCATTTTGATCATTATTTCCGCTTAAGAAATATACAAATGGAACAAGAATTATCATCTCTTAACCAATAAATTATACATTCAACACAAAATATATGATTACACCTAGTTTTATACATTTTAGGTTTTGAATCTTTACATATTGGATAATCATTTTTCTTCTTACCGATTTTAGACCGCTTGCTATTAATATTATTTTTAAAACATTCCCTTAAATATTTGAATACTCTTAAGAATCTAATTATATTTAATTTGTAATTTTCATTATGACGTCTTCACAAAATTTTCTACCATAACAGTATATTAGTAAATTCAAGTTTATACCTTTATGTTGATATTTAGGAATGAGCTTTTCGCTCTTATAATGCAATCTAACATTTGATCAAATAACATTATCCTGTCATTTCTAGATCAGAGGTTTTACCTACAAACTTCTAATATTCTCACAGTTTATTAAATCCCTAATCTCATTGAAGAAGTTCGCAAGTTCATATCCTTTAAATATGTAATATACTGAAATAGTGTTGTGAAAAATCGTTTTTTTTCTGTGAAGTTTTTTTTTCAATAAAAAACCGTTCTTTTTCATGTTTTTTTTTTCAAAAATCGGTTTTTTTCTTGCAACTATTATTTATTTATTTATGTTGCAGATTATTGAAATAATCAACAGAACTTGAGTCGAAGCCCTCGTAACTTACAAATCGTTTGTTTCTTTGAACCTATACGAGCCAAATTGTGTGATTATTCCTTTCGGTCCCAGGTCATTTTTGGCGTTTTCCTACATTTCTAGTTAGTGACTTATTGCTCAAAAACTATTCATTCGATTGATATGGTTAATCTTTTGTTTTTAAGAAAATGGATGTGGCTATGCTTTGTTGTAAGTTGTATTGTAGTGTTGCCAATGGGTGGGAAATTATTGAGGGAAATGTAGGGGTGAAAATTTACAAATATTCCGTAACCGAATTTCAAAATTTTTTTGTATCTAGCACCACTGCTGTTATATGGGTTCAGGTCACCTAAACAAACCTTAGGTGTGTTGACAAGGTACAGTGAAATCCTGAAGTCGCTGGCTTCCATTCAAAGAGGGAAAGAAAAAATTCTGTCATACACATGAAATTTTGACAGGTTTTACGCCTCAGAAACAAAAATCAAATATGCCGCGGTACAGCTTCTCTGATTATCCTATTGAAACTTTTTATGGTGCGTTCTTTAGGGCAAAGAGGAAGCTTTCAGGTAGTGGTACGTTTGTTTCAATGTAGCCAGTAAGAGGATAATACTAAAGGGGAAAAGGGAAATTTTCCGAATTTTTCACCTAATAGCGGGAATTAATTGTTTTGGCTGAAAAGCTGCCATCAGACACACGAAAGCTATCTGAAAATAAACCGTAGTACTTCAAGAATATATCCTACAAGTATCATGGCGATATATAACAAAGTAAGCATGAAATTAAAAAAAAATCTCATTCTACCTCAGAAATTCACCATTTTCTTACCATTTCCAGAACATGGTTTATTATAAACCTCAACTGTACTTCCCCTAATTATTCTAGTAAAACTTTTTATGGTGCGCTGTGTATGCTAAGAATGAGACTGTTACATTTGTTCGAATGTAGCCAACAAGAAGGAAATAATAGAAATTAAAAAGGGAATTTTTTCCAAAATTGTCCCTAAAATCTGGAATTAAAATTTTTTTGTAGCTAGCAACACTACTATCAGGCACACACAAACTATCTTAAAATAAGCTTTGGTATCCCTCTAATATCTACAAGTATTGTGACGATATCTAATAAAGTAAGCATGTCAATAAAAAATATTCTACCTTTTAAAAAATCACAGTTATCTTTCCAATTAGAGAACAAGGTCCACTGTAACCTCAACTGTAGTTCCCCTAATTATCCTATTGAAACTTTCTATAGTGCGTTGTGTAGAGCAAAGACGAGGCTTCCAGATACTGGGACGTTTGTTCCGATATAGAAAACAAGAGGGAAATAATAGAGACAAAACATACAATTTTTCCAAAATTTCCCCCTAAAATCTGGAATTAAAATATTCTGTAGCTGGCAACACTGCTACCAAACAGACGCAAACTATCTCAAATTAAACATTGTTACACCACTCATATATCCTACAAGTATTATGGCGATATTTAAGGAACAAAGCTTCTAATTACCAAAAATATATTACGGTAAAGAGAAAAGTAAGGGAAAACTAGAAAAAGCAAGGGCTAGAACCTAAATACCAATTTTACGTGCGCCCCATAATTACCCCATTGTAACGATCTGTACTTTCGTTTGTTAAGTAAGGACATATGTTCGATTGGCGTAAGTTGACTTGCACTCGGTCGTATAGGTACGGATTTATAAACAAACATTTCTAATTGTTTGCCCAAAAATAGGAAAATTTTAATTTCCCTAATTGGCAACACTGCGCGCAGGCCAGTCCAACTGATGTCAACTGTTAGGTACCCACCCGAGGTATCTACCTAGCAAGTCTTAAGGATGTCTTTCTACAACGAAGGAAGCTACAGGAAAAAAAGTAAAGGAAATTCGAAATTAGAAAATTCTGGAATTTTTGACTGGGGTGAAATTTGAGAAGGAAATTCGACACGAGAAGAAAAAGAAATTAATATGATAAACTATAGTCCAACCACATTTTGCAAGAATAATATCCTGATATCTTAACTAGTGTCCACACTGGAGCGGATTAAACAAGTGACACACCTGTGTGTGCCACTTTGGCCACCTGGGCTACCGAGTATACATTTGATTACTTTTTTCTTTACTACTAACTCGTGTGGTTGTTGTAGTTATAGTCTCGACTAATAATAATATCGTTGTAAACAATAACTTTATAAGGAAAATTTTCTCTCCTTTTTACATCTTAGTTCCAACACTGTTGGTGAGAAATGTAGGGTGTTTCAAAATAAATTTTGGGGTTTTAATTCTTCGTAGTACTTATTACATTTTACGTACAATTATAAGCAATGCATCAAGTAAAAGAGCACCTCAAACAGTCTTTGCTACAAGTGTTCAATGTGAGATCCATTCGTTACATGGCACACATCTAGTCGATAGGCGAGAAAGGCCCATAAACTTTCCGCCATATGGCACAAAACACATTCAATTTAGGGGAGTTTCGTTTCAATTGTACCATCTCCTGAGGATATGCTGACGGTCAGATGCAAACATTATGAGTGTTCACATTAGCTCTTAGGTGAAAAGTCGATTTATCACTGAAGACGACACGATTCAGAAAATCTTCATTGTTATGCAAGAATATTTCACTTGCGAAATTGGCACGTAAACCGTAGTCTGTAGGCTTTAGACCTGTAGCAACTGCAAACAATAAAGACGTAGTTGCAAGCGTCTCCTTAATATTCTTCACACAGACGGTTCCACTTTACAGGTTCAGTATTTATTAAAACACAAAAAGCTTTCTGCTCTCTAGTCTCCATCTTTGCTACTTGCCCTTTCTAATGGCAGACAGAAGAAACAATGCACGTACAAGCGTGCGTACAAGCTGTTTGAGTTGCTCTTTCATTTGATATAATATTTATAATTGTAAGTTAATTATAATAGATACTACAAAGTTTCAAAACCCTAATATTAATTTTGAAACATCTTGCATTACTTCAAATTGAGTCATCCTATATTCAGGTCCTAGTCAATTTGTCGCCTCGTGCAATGGCATAATTTGCCGCCTCCCCCTTTCTCCAGAAAGAAAAAATCTTAGAATCTTAGATTTTAAGTATGCTACTACAGAATGAACAACAAAGGTGAGGGTAAGTGCAGTCGCACTCAGAAAGGCTTAAATACTTACTAAAAATGCAATTCCGTTGTGTCTGTTTTTTTCTTTAAATGTTAATCTATTATGATAGTGATAGATAAAGCAAACACACCTACAGAGGAAAGATGGTAATCCTTTTTATAGAATTCACTATCGAGCTTCAATCTCAATGTATCAGTTTGCAATTCCAGTGCAACTAGCACTTTTATCTTTATTTCTTGATTTTTCTTCTACATCTTCTAACATTTAAAAAAAAACTTGTTTCTATCTTCAATGATAAGAAACTTGCTTCTGATAAAAACAAGACTACTTTCATATCAAAACTGTGATAACTTACTAAATGGAATAGATATTCACTACTATTCGAGAATTGAATTCTTGCATTTGACAACAATCAAGCAATTTGTGCTCGGATTTATTCGACCATTTGCTTTACCATTGTCCGTGTGGCCTTAAACTAATGCAACCTAAACATAATTTATGAATGTTGTATTCAAATAGAAGGTCAGCTTAGCAAATGTAAGTACCATCATCATGAAGTCTGTTTCCAACAAGAAATATTTAATTTAAATAATATACTTATGACAGATTTTGCCGGACCGTCCAAGCTTGCCGTTCCAAGCAAATGCACGTGTTGCATATATACAGTGGCGTATTTAGGGGGGCTTCCGGGCTTAATCCCCCCCGAAATCTTACTTACTATAGTAAAGTATATGAAATATCTTGCAGAATTTACACATTTTCAGGCAAATCCCCCTCCGAAAGTTAGCAAAGTCCCTCCCAAAACAAAACCGTAAATACGCCATTGCATATATGGTAGAGCCGGCTCTGCATATCATATATATCTAGTCGACAAATTATTTATATATGACATTTAGAAAAATACTATTAGGCAAATTAGTATTAGCTTTTACCTTTAGACAAGTTATTCGAATATTATACTGTTCGTGACATTATTTTCGTACTTCTTAAAGGCCTGCATTCACGAAAAAACAAAATTTCATTTCTGCTTTCATTTCTTAGTTGATATTGATGAAAACTGCTGAAACCCGAATTCCTAATAGGTATGGTATTCATGTAAATTGTAAAATATTTGTAGCGTATCAGTATCTAGCGTTTAATTTATGTTGCATTTTACGGCGATTACACCTACATAAAAATATTTCATACTTAAATAGACGAAAGATGCATTACAAATGAATATTTGAAAAAAAAACGAGATTTAGAAAAAACAACGAGAGGCAATGTTTTTTTCTAAAAAACATACATTTCTGAAAAAATACGAAACGTTTTTTTTTTCTGTTTACAACACTATACTGAAACCAGATCACAATTCAATTTTCTTGAAACGTCTTTTAAAATGAGGTCTTAAATAAACTTCTTTTACTACAGATAACATTTTAGTCTAATAAATATTTAAATTCCTTGCACAGCTAAATAGCAGTTTGGTTGATTAGTTATTCGTTATTGCAGCTGGTAAGTTTGTACCAATCTCTATCATTTTTAAATTTATTGAGAAAATCAATAGACATACTCTATGTTTCCATGTTCAAATGTATATTGCGAACAATTAATGTGTGATTTTACATACACAAATTCTAAAACAAGTGCAGGTGTAAGGTGAAAATATTGCCTCAAACAATTCCTATCTTTTTCACATATTCTTTTCCAATTTTATTTATTCGCATACTCTATGATATCGTACCGAAACTCTAAATCTCTATTACTAGACATGGCTTCCCGATTGTTATAAATACTAAAACGTTTAACAAGTGTGTGGCAATAAGAAACGGACCCCCAATTTGGTCTTTCTCTAAAGTAATAAATATTGGACACATTAACAGATGAGCAATGGTCATTTTTATTGTATTGAAACTGTTACAAAATATTTTATGCATAAATGTTAATACAAGATTAATTGGGAAACCATAGTATTCAGAGACTTATCAGAAGATGTTATAAAAGAGTTGTTCAGGGGTGTTCTCTAATTAGGAAATCTGTTCTCACGCTTCAATGTCTGATTCATTAAGAGCTTCAATAAATATATCTACAAATAGGTTTATCAAAATATTCTACTACATATGTAGGATATAATTTGCTAATTATGTCTTACCTAATATAGTCTTTACATTCGTCTTTTAATTTTTCATCTTGATGTTGTTTGATGAGATCAGTTAATTCTGGGAATACACTTTTATACTTTTTCCATTACATATGTTTCTTAATTCTACTTCAATATATCTATTCATCATATTTATAATAGAAATATAAAAGGTAATTTTATTTTTAAATATGAACGTTTTTAGATAGCCCATCAAAGTAAGGGTCTCTTTGAAAAACATACAATCTCATACCAATATTTTATCAACCAATCTGTATCCATCAAAGCCACTAATAACTACATTCTAAACTATACACCTTAAATGCTATCGTGACCCAGGACGGATTCATTTTCTTTGTCACTATAACAATTTGATTCTAGTCCTGCATTATCTTTTTGTTTTAGCTCTATTTTTCCAAACATTTCTTTTTCTTTTAATAATATTCGTTTTTTCATTAGTCCTGCTATAAATTTAAGATCTTTGAGAACAAGGTTAAGTTTAATATGTATTAAATCACAGTGTTTCTCCATATTAATTATATAGAAAGATTTTTTAATGAAATTGGGTTTATTTATATACACAAGAGTAGTCAAGTATACCACTTGCTAAACAAGCATTGTCTCTTGCACCTATATTGAATACGTTCGTTATTACTTCTATAATGATAACTTTTATTATGATTTATTTTTTTTTGATAATCCTCATTTAATTAATGTTGGTATTTCTAATGACAAGTAATTAATGAATTTGTCAGATGAAATATTGGACACACTAACAGATGAGCAATGGTCATTTTTATTTTCTGAAACTGTTACAAAATATTTTATGCATAAATGTTAATACAACATTAATTGGGAAACCATAGTATTCAGAGACTTATCAGAAGATGTTATAAAAGAGTTGGCAGACGAGGTTGATTAGACAGAAATTAGTGCACGTTCGGAAGAGTTTAAAGAGATTTTATAGATTAGGTTGATTGGGAGCAGATGCATATATATATAAAAATTGTCTGAAAAAATTATTGAAGATATTGAGCTTCAGTAGATAAATCTAAAAGTTTCAATGAACACACTAGAGAATTACCGGGATCAGTTTAGTATTAATTTATTTCTGATATATAGCTCTACTGCATTATGATCATTTCGATAAATAAATTGCGTTATTGTATTCAAAGAAGAAATACAACTTATATATAATTAAAATTAAAAGAACAACGATATGATTTATTTACGAACATACATTCGCGACAATCAAGAGGATGTATTTCCCATATTCTTATGAAGCTGACTTAGAGCTTTTATGCGTGAATTGTATCTCGTGAAATAAACATTCATCCAAAAATATAACGTAATCAAAATTGATCACGTAATACTGAATTTTACTTATTTTTTCAGTATTGCTCACAGTGGGAGACAAGCAGAAAAATTCAAAATTTGCATAAGAATATTCTACATTCTCGGATATTTTTCTCATATTTCCCAGATTTAAAGGTTGGCTAACAACACTGGCGCATTTCCCAGGGATGACGGGGACATGTTCCCTCCTCTCTTGGAATTGAGTGGACTATCCCACTCAACAATCCGATTTAAAATGTTTTTTTGGGGGGAGGAAAAGTAATGATTTGTGTCCCATTGCCAGAAAGCAAAGTAAGATGAAATTGATACCCACTCCTGAATAAGCCCTCAACTGCCTACCTTCGAATGTTGAAAACTACTCTGCTCCCCTGATCGTCCACAGCATTATTTTCATTAAGTTCACAAATATTTTGAACATCCCTAAAATGTGGGAACGGCCTTACCAATAACCTACCCCCTCAGTGTTAAAGACAGATTCGCGCCACTGCAGATTAACACACCACCACAAATATGTTAATGAGTTTTTTAAGTATACTCATGTCCCACAAAAGTAAATGGAACGTTTTACTCATAACATATATTTTATAACTCGGCTATACATTTCTGTGAATTATTAAATACACAATGATGATAAAGCAGTTCAATAACCAGCAAAATTACATTTTATAGTCGAGATGCATAATGTCGAATTCACAGAAATTTATAGCCCAGGGCACACTTCCAAAACAAATTTTTAGTTCTGATATCGCTTGCAAATTCAGGATATATCCTATCCACATCCTACAGAAATATAGGGTATTCATAGTGCTTCTCGTGTTCTAATTATCATATTGTCGAGCTGTTATGTATGGTTGTAACTTGCAGTAAGTCAAATCTCAGAAAGTATATTCTTCCCAAACATTTTTCCCTCAAACTATAGATCGGTGATGCGAGAAGATAAACCACTCAAATGTTCAGTTACATCCAATAGTCTAATAATATTCTCTTAAGATAGGAATCGCTGAAAATATCAAAACTTGGATACTTGCCTTAATACTCGAACCCGAGCATATTCATATTTGTTAGGTAGTGAAGTATGGTTGAGAAATATAGATGAAAAAATTCTATAATGAAATGATTAGATAATACGGGGTATTGCAAGCAATCGCTAATATCTTTAAAATATAAGTTTCCTAAAACTGCACTTTAAATGGTCATAATACTTCCCAATTTAAGCAGAAATTAGGTTTTGTACGAGAAAAATAAATTATTTCTACTATAAGAACTAGATATGTATGTATTTCATCTAAATGAATATTAACAACATCGTACCCAAGGCAAGTTTAGATGATAAAATTCTTCCCCACGCCACTGCTACTCAAACATTCCAAATTGGAATTCCAAGAGCTTAGATCACAACGCTCACAAAAGATGTTCACATATAACATATCGTCCCTTTCTGGCATTAATGCAGTAAGCGACAATTTTAAAATTTTACAGGAGAGCAGAAAAACTGAAATTATGATGGTTTTACTGGTATAACTCTTTGTTTTCTGGACTATTTTCGTAAGAAAAATACAGCTAATATAATTAAACAAGCTCCGTCAAATAGAATAGTGGCCTATATAATAGCTTCAATATATCCACGTATTTTGGCGCTTAATTCATTTTTGCTTACAAAATTTTTAACAAATCAATGCTTCAAACAACATTCATTCCAATGTATTAATGCATTAAGGCACACGGTGTCTTAGTGAGATTGCGTCAAGCGACAATTAGGGGAAAAGTAAATGGTAATAAATTGCTGATTCGTTAATTGAAGAATGTTTGTTGTATACTGGTCGGTAAAATAATGAACGCTTTTTGAAATAATGCTGCTTAAAATAATTTAGCCAAGAAAAATGCTTTGGTTTACCTCTCCTTTATATGTAACAATTAATATAATATTCTGAACGGTTAAGTTAATAATAACTGACATCATTATTTACTTTTTTCATTTACTTTTAGCGCTATTTTTTAATTTCTTAAAGCTTAGAATGTTGCAAATTATTACTGATTTGTTACGCTTACTGATACAGTGAAAATTTGCATCATGCATTTACTAAATAAATGCAAATTGTCGAAACTTCAGAAAACTGTAACTTTATCAATTTTTAACTATTGCAAGAAAAAAATTAAAACAAATATGGCAACATGTTTCAATCTTGAATTTCTTCTTCGCTGTCCTCTTCATCTGTCTCACGGAGGGTATCTTGTGCTTCTCCCGTTTGGCTGGTAGAACCCGTGAAGATGCTTTGGTAGAATATTCTGATTACACAATTTGACAAGATCCTGGCCTTACTGATAGGGATGACTGCCGCATAAACTCTGCTTGGCTGCTTTTGTCTTGGTTGGCGAAGTTTCAGTATAAGATACACTGCGTCCTTAGTCATTGAAACTTCACTTTGGCAAATTAACTATTTTTTGAAAAATGTACAACTCTCATTTTCTACAGCAAGAAAGGTTCCCCTGTCTCATGTTTCTAAGCTGAAGATTTGGGCTGCCAAAGTTGACCAATTTCTAATAGACTCATGCTTCAATAATTGATTATTATATGGATGTGGCTTTGTTCTCGCCATTCTCATGATGGTAATACACTCGGAAGGACTTTCAAATTCTTGATTATTGGATGCTTTCTCAATTTAACTGTGCACACTGTCCTCAGGCATATATGTGTGACCCGGTACAAAATAATTGATCTGGATGCCTTTCAAATCTTTGGATTTTTCAAGTTCATATTTCAGCATGGCCCTTTTTTTGAAAGGCAAAGTTATCGCAATACAGCATTAGTGTTGAAACATTACCTCGTTCGTCCACTACAGCGATATATCTCGAAAGGATGGAAGCGATTTCATTCGATCCTTGTTTACCTTCGCTCTCACCCCATACATAATTGTATGCATTTCTGCTTTATGATTCATATATCGAGAGATTGTATACATAATACTTTCGTGTGTAGTGTAAAAGCATGTGAACCGCTATGGAGTACGCTTAAAACTTTTTGCAAATCGAAACTCGCAACAAGTGTTCCTTCCTGACTCCACTCAAACTCTGCTTTTTATTGAAACGAGCCTTAGTTGCTTCTTTAACTTCAATATATCGGGTGTAATAAGTCCTCTCTTCTTGGGTTACGTCTGTCTTGTTGGGAAATACGATATTTTTTGGCACTTGTCCTTTTTGGGTTTATCACACCCAAGGTTGAATTTTGAGATAAATATACCCCGAAAACCTCCTTCACTCATAGGAATATTTCTTTCTTAGTTCATTGCACATGAGTGAATCGTATAGAAGAGATAAGTAACGTTTTGGAGATACTCGGGAAGATATAATCGTGTTGTTCTATTTCTACAGTATTGAGAAGGCACTACAGGAAGTCTTTGAATGTAGTCAACAACGAGCTTCACATCTTGCTGGTATGTCGCATTTGGGCGAACTGAGTGGCGTCTTCGACCATCAGGATTTTGCTGAGCCATAATTGGATTGTATAACAGAGTTATAGACAAACCTTTGTGACATATCTAAAGTTGAGAGCAAGAATTGAAGACGAACTCTTCTTTAGCCTTTACCTTCGTCAATAAAATACTAAAAAGATGATGCACGTAGGCACTGTCTCTAAATCCTTCTTCTTTTCACTGAAATTTGCTTCGTTGCTAATAAGATCCAATTCCTTTGATCATTAGGTTTTAAAGACCAAATGTGTCTAAATAAGGACTGGCGCCTCTCTTCTGGAATATCATAACATTTATTGGGAAAGACTTGCATTTTTTTGGTTGTGTTTGTTTCTTCTCCAGTCTTTCTTGCCTCTTTTGCTGTAGGCTTGGCCAATTTGCTTTAATCGTTTTTCCTCTCTTTTTGAGGAGGTTTCTTTCTAATTTTCAATCCCTTTTCCCCTATGATGTTCTTTTCTAGTGTAAGAGTAATTTTTTAATTTACTAAAATTTTCCTCCGTTTCCTAGCACCGCTTTCCTCGTTTTAACCATCATCTGAATTCGAATTTGCAGCTGAATTTTCTGAAACCGTTTTCTAACATATAATATATCTTCATCTGACGAGGTTGGTGTTGTGCCCGACGAATCTGTTGAGTTTTCGGAAGGACAAGCCTGGCTAAGTATATCACCGCTGAGAAATACTTTAAATAGTTTAGTCCAAAATTTATTTTTCTCAAGTATCGTTTCTCAGTGAAATAATGGTAATCACTTTCTTGATTCTTTTCTAAAGTCCCCTCTTCATTAGGGTTTAAGGTTTCTTCTTGTACTACTGTCTCCTGATGTTTGTTTGCGTTATTATCCCTTTCTCAGCTTTTCCACATCCGGGTTTAGGATATCTTTCACTGCTATTTTCTTCTGATTCTTGTTTGGGATTTCCTTCCCTTCTTCAGCCATGTTCTCATCCGGGTTTAGGATATGTTCCACTGCTACTTTCTTGTGATATTTGTTAGGGTATTCCTTCCCTTCTTCTGGGGGCGCGCTGGCTCAGTGGTAGAGATTTTACCTCCGGTGCTTGGGGTCCTTGGTTCGATCCCAGCTCGCGCCGTGTGGACTTTGTGGTGGACAAACACCGTGCTCTTTGGTTCTCTCGGGGTTCCCCCGTTTCCTCCCACATTCTTCATTCCACCATTTCATTCATTTCTCCTAATCACTGTCTCCTTTAGCCTAACCGGCATAACCGTGGGACGTAAAACTTAAAGATTTCATTTTCTTCCTTCCCTTCTTCAGCCTTGTCCTCATCCGGGTTTAGGATAACTTCCACTGCTACTCTCTTCTGATGATTGTTTGGGTTTCCCTTCCTTTCTTCACCCTTCTTCTCATCCTGGTCGAGGGCCTCTTCCACTTCTGTGAGTAAGGCCCCAATTTTCAAGATCTCTCTTCGAACAGTAACTATATTGGAATGTGGCCCGTTTGGTACCCTCGGCTTCATGACTTGTTTTTCAACTTGCTACTCCCACGTTAAAACTAAAAGCGGAAAATAGCAGAAAGATAAACCGAACTAAAATGTGATAAAAGTAATATTTTTTGTAAGTGGAGTGCAAAATAATAGTCTCAAAAGCTTTGACTAATAGTACATCCTGTCTACTAAATAAAGCTGACTTTTGAAGTTGACAGAAACCTTACATCCATTAAATGAATTAGGTAGCTTATATTTCCATTCAATTGAAAGATCAGCAATAAGTAGTAGCACGTGGTAGTGTAAGTCGAAGCTTTAGGAAACTGAACTGATTGGTGGATAAAGGTGTTATGTTACATTTTTCGAAATGTTGCATTCTGATTGTTCATACACGTGTTATATGATAGTCGTGCTACCTAATACATTATTTGGTGAGCCCTCGTCCTAGTGGAGATATTTAGAAACGATGAAGCTGGTATGTTAACGGTCAAAGTTTTGAAAGTCAATTTTCCAATCACATTCAATTTGTTACATACCACCTTTATCCTCCAAGCGCTTCAATTATTACTCTGCTATTTTTCCAATCTCTTTGGAATCGGTTGAATTTTTGTATAATTAACATTGACAATTTGTTACCTGGCAGGTGGGGTAGGGGCAACTTGCCTGCCTGCCAAACAGCTTTGGATAGGTCGAACGTAAGTACGAACCTTGTTCTAGCCGGTCATCCAAACTGAGGATCTCCCTGATATTCCCCAGTCTTAACAGGCGAATGTTGGGACGGCACCTTCTGAAAGGCCAGAGCCGCTGGCTTTCCACATCTTTGCCCTCCATTCTTCTCCAGTCTGATCCTTAGTTTCCTAAGGGTCTCAACTAATTCACATTGCTAATAAGTTACTAAAAGAAATCTTTCTTAACAGCTAAATTTTTTATGTACAGAAGGATCATTACAATAGGAATAACCGCCATCAAATGTCAATAAAACATAACTTCCACGTCATCAGTAGGTAAGATAGAAAACGCGCACGGCTAGCAAACATAATAGAACGCAGCTGATGCCCGTTATGAGCAAAAAAAATATGTGAGTAAATTTTGACTAGCGCAAACTTTTGGGGCACAAATAACTACTGCCAGCACACCTGAGACAGTCGTGCTTGTGGGATGTTCAAGCGCTACAGTATCAAGGTTTTACCAACAGTGCTCATGACGGTCAGTCATCCGCCAAGCGATCACACTTGTACTAGTTAGGTGTGGTGGGCAGAAAATGAACAACGAATAGCACTATCGTATCTCACCACAGGCGTATGTCAATGGAGGAATTGACGCACAAGTACAATGTTGGCCAATAAATTCTATAACAAATTTCAACCATGACCATGCGACATACCTTACGTCGGTTAAGGTATCATAGCCGTAGACCAACACTATTACAACAACACACAAATAAATAAGACTAACATAGACAAAAGCAAAGGGATCTTGGATTTGGATCAATGAAAGAAGGTTATCTGCAGTAGTAAGTCCTGCTTTTCTCTGAACCATGTCGGCGAGATTGTTGGAAAAAGCATCATTATACATTAGGGTGGAGTGAAAAATTGAAGTTTGCACATCGGTATTCTAATAGTGCGGGATTATTGCTCCTTACTAAGTATTTTAAAAATCAATATTTATTTTTGTTGAAATATATTATCTTTGGTTGCCATCAGCATGGTTAACCCTTTCTTTCCGCAAAATTTTGCAACTTTTAGGTTGGCGAGCAAGGAGACTAGAGGAATGGTTGATATCCTGCCAAATAATTGTCTTAGAAACTTGAACTAAAAAGAATTGAAATGGAGAGTATGTTTTTATTCTGCCAAAGCATATTACAATACATAGAGTGAAAATTTTTCAAATTTTCGTGCTACAAATACTGGCAGAAAGGGTGGAATAATATGACGTTTAGAAGAGTCTGTTCAGAGACCTTTGCAATGGTTGGTTTGTCTGCTGCACGTAAATAAGCTCCCTTTAAGGCATTTGCTAGAATCAATTGATGGTAAGACAACAGGTCCTCACTCATTTTCTGGACAGATTGGAAGATCATTATCAAATTGAGAAAACCAACTAGTTGTGGAATATGATGTAATTGAGAGCCATCTTTCTGATTTCGAGAATTATAATGATCTGAGTGGGGATCAGAAATATTTGTATGAGATTTGCAGAGCTGTTTCAAATGGACATTTTCCTGATTCTTTGGCAAAACGCTATCCAGGAAACATTTCGCACGTCAGGTGGGTTTCTACAACAAACAGAATTATTCGATTGTATGTAGCTACACCAAACCCTTCAGAAGAATTAAAAGTGCTCTCTCAGTATGTTGTAAAAGTGTATGCGCCAGTTTGGTTCAGCATAAAACAGAAACGTTTTGGCACAAATGGATCAAGACATTTCTTTAAAATAATTCAGTTATCGCGCTTCCTTCCTGAAAAGTACAAGGCTGTCATTGATCCTGTACTTCAAAGAAATGGATACTTTGCACATCATGAAAACATTCACCTCTCTATGATGACAGATAAGAAGAAACATATCAGAGAACGGGAGTTTCGACGAGTCCTTAAGGCAAAAACCTCGCAAATGCCTGGAATCAGAAATTACGACATTCCATTAGTAAATTTTGAAGCTGAAGACTACACACAACCCATAAACTGGTGAGATTTGGCTAGAACTTGCCCCCCGCCCCACACACACACTTATTATCGATCTCACTGCTGCGAATATTCATAGAGTCATTCAAGGTGATACCACAAATATTGAAATTCCGAATATTCCATGCCTTAGCCAAGTTGTAGAACGATATGTAAAATTGGTGACAGAAGCATCGTCTTGTGTTTGTGGTGTAAGTGCACGAGATGGATACATAAGGACAAGACTCGAGTCCCGAAGACGTACGCCTGTCTTCAATACAGTCAGAGTTTTCTACAGTGTAATGTATGTTGACATGTATCTCCACATATTATTTTGATATGAAGTTTTCCTAGCTCATTTTCAAGAATAGAAAATAATGTATTTTGTCATGTTTTCACATATTATTTGTATATTAAGATTTCCTAGGTTATTTTCAAACAGATCAGAAACGTTCATATCATTATATAACTTTTCTTATATTTGCAATTAATCTAAAGATTGTGTGAAGATGTCTATTGTAACATACACTACACACTGTATTTTTGTAATCTTTTTTCCACATATCATATCATAAAGCTTCCTTAGCTTATATTCAAACAGACAAGAATGAAAAATCCCCTCACTAACTTCTCTAATATTATTAATATACAGTATTTATCAAGTATTCCTATAGTCGATTATATGCGTAGGGTAATACAGACTACACATAAATCTAGTACAATTTTACGTACAAGGTAGTGCTCTTTTTTATGTTTGTTCACATATGTTTATCAAGATTTTCCAACTGATTTTCAAACTAAGATAAGAAACAAAAAAGTTGATGTTATGAAAATTGTGTAATATTTGTAATAATTATAAAGATGTTGTATTCGAATATAGCATATATGTAAGATACTTAGTTTTTCCATTCAAATATAATGTATAAAATATAAGTACGTTACAACTAACTTTTCGAGCCCTCTATATCTATAAAACTAATTATGAACTGGCTCAGAGGAGTGACGTTTCTGTGATACAATATTGTTGTATAACAACTTTTCCGAACAGAAAAAAATGCCTCATTTCATAATAATGTTAGAAATACACATTTCAGCCAAATTTCAAGTCCGTATAGCACCCAATCGAAATGACTCAGGAGACTAATATTTCTGTAGCACAGTAATCTAATGGTAAGGCAACTTTTTCTCTCTATTAGAAAAAATAATGCAGAAAAAAATAATTTTGTCCCTTTTACCAATACGGATAAAAATATTGAATTTCAGCCAAATTTCAAGTCCCGTGTGGCACCCAAAGGAATTAATTAACGATACTAATATTTTTGTGATACAGTACTCTAATGGTAAGACAACTTTTCCGCCCTATTAGAAAAATTAATTCCAACAAAATTTCTTTGACCACTATTTCCCTCCACCCTAGTATACATCTCCGGGTTGCCGCATGGTAATTCAATAGGACGGTGGCGATGCTGTTTATTGTCTGGGTCTGGGAAGCGACGCACAGGTATTCCTTACTCGATTAAACTTTTCATGGCCCAAGATTTTGCAACCCATACTTCCAAGTCCAAGAGAACAGAGCCATATTCTACTTAACCCATATTTCTGCACAGAAATATGAAACCTTAAAATGTTTTATTACCATTTACTTCAGAAGTACGGCTCTCATCCTCATACGTATATTTTTCAGATAGCAAAATTGCTGTAAAGAAAAGCATTTGTTCTTAGCAGGTAAATAGAACTGCAACAAATACTGTAAATCATTGATATCATTACATCAAAATTTATTCAAGCGACTCAGATCCAACGTCAAGCTGTCACTTACTACACTTTTGCTATGAAATATTGTAATAATCATGTTCATACACCATTTATTTGCTCCAAGTTCGAGAAAAGATGGTGTTTCAAACAATCTAGACTACAACTCTGTTTCTTCGTTTCATCAGAAACATTTATACAGTAAATACCAACGACTGAGTGTTACATAGGACATTTTTGTTTCCAGTAAGTCTAATTACACCCGTGTGAGCGACATAGCTATCTCTGTAACGCTTAAAGATTGAAACATCGCGATTAGACCATTCGATGCGCCTTAAAATTCTGAGCCTAAAACTGCAAAACAGTCAATTTCGAAAAAGAAAAATGTCGTTTACTGCGTTAATGACGGAAAGGGACGATATGAATGAATCGAAAAATATGTGGCCCAACATTGGAAAATTGAATATTAAATTCATAAGAAATTAACTACAAATTCTGCGTTAGGACTTTCTCGATGATAAAAATAACAACAATATTAATAATTATTAAATTATTATAATAACGCGGACGATAAAACATAACAGTAAGAATATTGTTTTAACTATCCCTATAACAGCTCTAACAATTATGCTATTGAACAATTATTTTTCGATAATACATGTATTTTTCACAACAATAACTTGTAATATTGACGTTTCTGTGGAAACGTATAGATCATAATGCAATAACTTACAATAGTTTACTCACTTAAATTTAAGCCAAGATTTAGTAGGTGTGTGTGTTTAACGATAAAAGATCCTAACTTAGTAGAATCAGGATATAAGTTAATATTTTAAAAAACCTAAGATATTTCTATATCTCATATTATGTTGTTTCTAGTTAAGAGCATGATAAACTTACTCACTGTCACTGCTTTATAATGGTTTGGGTATGTTGTCACTGCTTTATGATTCTTAGATAAACGGTAAAAACTATGTTCTTTTTTAAAATTCTAGGTTGTAAATCGATGTTTTTTGAAATTCTGTTCTCAAAGCTGTGTGTGTATAATGCAAATATAATTGTATGCAGAATGACTGATTTGTAAGTGCAATTAATCAATTGATGTTATCTCACCTTGCCAACTCGCAGGAAATTTTTGGACATATGTGTTTGCTCCTATTTGAACTGGAGGTAAAAAAATGTTAAACGAATCTCCAGGATCTCACGGACGTTAGGCTTTGTGGTACTTACGTGTATTCACTTAGTCACACAAAAACATAGGGGTAGCGTTGATCAACATTTTCTGTTAATGAGTGGGCTCTAAATTATAATACATCCTGAATAAATGTTTGCTATGTTCTGTAAATATTTCGTAGTTAGCTAAGTAGTCTTTGAACAACGTTATTCTCTACCCTTCTTTATAAATTTCCACATTCAGTAAAATGGAAAATCAAAATATATTTTGTTGCATCGTATACCCGGAATGAGCGTCTTGAATTTATTTTCCTCTCATACTTGACAGTTAATTAAGGTATTAAATTTTAACGAACCATGTTTCTTGAAGCTGATATTTAGTATATTTATTTAAAGTTTTCATTTTGAAGTAATATATTGTTCTGGAGAGCCATGCCCTTTCAAACATGCATTAAATGCTCATGTTTCTAATCTTCATTTAAATGCTGATTCGCCGAGTTTCTCACCAATTGATGGTGATTCAGATTTTACTTGTGGTTCTTCAAATAATTTTATTTAAATGGAAACAGTTTTAAAGCTTTCTATTTAATCTTTCTGGTTTCGTTTCTTCAATGATCTATTCTTTAAATGCAAATATATTATATTGATCTTCATGGTGATTAATAAGGTCAGTAGTTGAAGGTGCTGAATCTATCCAAAAGAAGGGGTGGTAATTACAATAGGAACGTTTTGTATACGTAATAGTGAAGCTCTTATGGAGCTGTCACGTATTTTCATCATTGTGTCAATTAAAGAAAGAAGAAAATGTCACTTAAACGTGACATATGGATGTTTGAAAATAATCTAACCGTAGGAGGTGAGAAAAACCATGTGAAATGACTTTTAGAAACATTGGAAACGCAATAGAAAAGGATAGAATTTGAAATTGACAAGCTTTTTGTAACACTGTTATAATTTGAACCTTCTGTCAATTAAAGAAAGAATATATTGTCACTTAATCGTGACATATAGATGTTGCACATTACTTTAACTGTTGGAAGCCAAAGAGACATGTGAAATAACTTTTAGAAACATGAGAAACATAATAGAAAAGGATAGAATTTGAAATTGAGAAGCTTTTTGTAACATTGTTATAATTTGAACCTTCTGTCATTAAAAGAAAGAAGAAAGCGTGAGTTGAAAGTGAGATATGGGTGTCTGAGAATACTTTAACTGTTGGAAGCCAGAGAGGCATGTCAAATAATTTAGATTCACGTATTTAGAAAACATGGGAAAATCTGGATAAAGAACAAATGTTAAAAGCACAGCTATATGTTAGGTAAGAATGGCGGGGGAGGGAGAGAACCCTTTGATAGGGAGTAACGAACGGAACATAGACACAGCTGTGCTGTAATTTTGGGTGGTCTAGAGTGATGGAGTTGGGGTGAAGTGTACACTCCTGTGGAGTAAAAGATTTTGTTTAATTGGGATTGTGACTTGCACCCTACGGAGAGATAGCAGGCATTATACTGAAGGACAGAGATTTTTAGAAATACCTTGAAAATGTTACATGTTACTTTTTAAAAGTTAATGTATTACCCCATACTGAGAGACGGGGCATAAGATTGCATGGGAACTGTACTTTCCTTTTGAGGAAAGGGTTGTTTTTAATTGACGCTGGACTTGTTAGGGCAATAGTTAAGGATCTTAACATGTAAAGGGACATGTAGAAAATTATAGGAATAGAAAGCGAAGCATTTTTTGTGTGGATGAGAAAACGTCATGTTACTTTCGACCCAGCTGTATGTCTAACTCTTTTTAGAAAAGAAAGAAAGAACTGAAATAGTTGAAAAAAAGATCTTTTGAGTTGTTAACATGTAAATGTGACTTGTGAAAGTTATTGAGAAAACGTATGTGACATTTATTGTTGACGGTTGAGACCCTCTGTATGTCTAACTCTTTTTAGAAAAAAAATTTCTGACTTGTTAAACAGAAAAAATGTTTTCTACCCTAATAGAATGGAAAAAGAAAGAAAAAGCCCTTTTTCTGGAAAAGATTCTTGTTAACTTTAAAGAATAGCTTTTGTACTTGTTTTTGTGAAAAAAACGGAAGGGTGTGTGTGAACGCTCGAAGCACCCAGGTTAACGAATATATATATATATATATAAGGAAGTTGAAATGAGACCAAATTATATAGTGTGCTTTTGGCGTTGTGGAAACTTGGCTTGTGTATTTTTTCTGTGAGTGTGTTGTTTGGAGAATAATTTTGGAATTACTGGAAGGAAAAGGTAAGTTAAAATTTACCATTTATATAAATAAATATGATAAAAAATATTGAACTTGGATTTTAAATGTATTTACATGAATTAAAATTGACTTGTGTTTGCTTTTATTTATTGGACAAATGTTAGATATAACCGTTATTATCAACAAAAAAGACATTGAGATTTCCTTACGGGAAGTTCTAAGATTGAAATACGCAAACCGGGAATGCTGTGTATTTTGTGGATATTTCAAACGCCAAGAAGCGCATAGGGGACAGACTGGTTACCTACCTAGCAATAGAACTATGAACGGGAACGCGTAAGAAAGCGACAGAGGGAGGAAGAAAAAGGAAAAAAGTTTGCTTGAGTGCAGGTTAGGGAGCGGGGCGGAGGTGTGGCGGGGGATTTTGTGTTTGTAGTTTCAAGGAAGGAGCAATAGAGACGCGGGGGGAGTTTGTGTTTGTAGTTTGACGGAGAGAGCCGGAGCGATAGAGATGCGAGGAAAAAGAGAGGGAGAGAGAGACAGAGAATGTTTGCAAGGATGCATAAATGCGTTGGTGTCTGTGAGACACAGAGAGAGAGAGAGAGAGAGAGAAAGAATACAGGAAGCACACATACATGTATTGGTGTGCGTGAGAGGGGTGCGAGGGTATGGAAGGTTAACCTGAATGGTGCTTCAGGCGATTTTTTATTGCTAGTTGAATGGAATGGAATTTACGGTCTTTGAAAGGAAGGGAGAAAGCTTGATTTTGAACACGAAAAGTGCAACTTCGTCTAAGCCATGAGAAAACGAATACCAAATGATTGAATTAAATGAACGAAAACGAATAATTTATCTATTGAAAACAGTGGCGTATGTACGCGGTTTATTGAGATTGTAAGTGAATATATAAATGCTTTTGAGTGACTATTTTTTTCTTTAGCTATTTAGCGTTACTTTAAAAATATGTGTGCCATTTGAAACAATAGAAATGGATTTATCAGATATGTGTATGTAAAGATAGATTATAGTGTTTTGATGTGTACTAAAAAGCACATGCATATTATAGAAATGTTAAAACGTTGATACTTACGTAACACAAAATGTCTTCTTTGACGATTGAAGCACATACGGGAACTGTATATGAAGAACTAAAATATGGTGGGGGAAAAAGACGGGAAACGAGAAAATATTTTTGTCGGTAAGCGTAAGAGGCATTGCCGTTTGTACAAAAAGACTAACCCGATACGTTTGGTGTTATTAGCACAAAAGCCTGTTTACTACTGTCATGTGTTGCTATATAGGTGGCGCTGATGTAAAAAGACTAAGATTTTTCCGTATAATAACTTTAAATGATCATATTTCGTAAACGATTGATCGTACGATAAAATGGACTACAGAAATCGATTTTTCAAGTCAAAATCTATATAGAAAGACACCCTACATGATAAATTTGAACAATTTTTATTTTTTTAGAATTTATACGAGGCTTGTTCAAAAAGTAATTTTTTTGAAAATACATTTTTGGGTTTTTACGGCAAACTATTGGTCGTAGAAACAAAAGAAAGATATTTTCTTGATCGTTAGGACTTAAGGAACACTACAATTTCAGTTAGAACAATGTAACTTTAAAATAATTTTAAATGGTCATAAATCGTAAACAATTCATCGTAGGACAAAACGGACTACAGAAATCGATTTTTCAGGTCAAAATCTATATAGAAAGACACCCTACAAGATAAACTTGAAGAATTTTTGGGGGGGCTAACAGTGGCGGCTCGCTATGTAAGGTTGTACCATTACATTTTTGGCTTTTTACGGCAAACTATTGGTCGTAGAAACAAAAGAAAGGTATTTTCTTGATCGTTAGGACCTAATGAACACTACGATATCAGTTAAAACAATGTAACTTTATAATAATTTTAAATGCTCATATTTCGTAAACGATTGATCGTAGGAGAAAATGGACAACAGAAATCGATTTGTCAGGTCACGACACGTACATGTTCATGTTCACGACACGTATTGCAAAAGTATTCACCACATGTATGATCAGATTTACGTGATCTTAAATCATAGAGTGCATTACAGTTGATGCAAACTTTCACATATTCACACACATTCTTGCCAATTTTATTAACTTTTAAGTGATTGTCAAAACATTCACCCCTAGTAAAATATCTATTGCATGCATTGCATTTCATTTTATACATCGTAACATCTAGTTTGTGCATATGTTCGCAAGATGAACACATTAACTCACACTTATGTAAACGATTGAGACCTTTAAATCCCTTTAAACAATGTAAACAGTACTTTTCTTTTCTTAAAAATGACGTTATTCTAGGAATAGGACGGAAATGCCCAATACTTCCTCTTTGATCGTAATAAATATAGATGGGTTTTGCATCCTGTAACTCTGGTCTTTGTACTTGTGCTTCCGGGAAACGTACTCTAAATTCACGTTTGCTTTCGGGCACTTTTTCAAAAATAATAATTTGATAATTTGGACTTAAATGTTTCTGAAACAATTAAACGTCATTAAAATCGCAACCATCTTTAACGCTAACACCTGCCTCAATAAAAAGCTTAATTGCTCTACCTTTTAATGTATCTCTAGTTGGATCTGTTAAATGTCTCAAATTTTGATGTGTTTCGGTATGCTTTGCTATACCCCAAGCAATACTTTTAGGTAAACAAAGTTTATCATTATCGGTTCACGGGAGCTCAACCAAATGTTGTACTAAAAATTCATTTAAAGGTAAATATTTGTTTAGTGTGGAATTATTATCTCGTGTTCTTCCAGCACCAAACATCGAATTTACTATATGAAATCGAAAGAGAACATGATTACCTAAAAGGAAGTGTTCATTACTATTTAACACTCTAGTAATAGAAGCTAAAACGGACTTAGCAGAAATGTCTTTGCGGCGTCTCCATGGAACATACACTGCTTTCTTATCCTTACTATTGGAGGAATCAATGTACATTCCAACAAAATCATTAGGTCTCGCATTGTTCAATGCATTATCCAATGCGAAGTTCATTAGGTTTTCAATATAGGCCGCAGGATTTCTAATTTCATTTCCCATTGGCCTTACCGCAATTTCATGTCCCACCAAGTTAAACTTAGTGAAACTTTTTCTGCTTTCACGTACTACTTCGAAATTACCTTCCCCTGTATTTTGAACATCTGTATGTCCGCTACGTTCACTTTGAGGAACGTAATCGGAAGTACTAGGTTGTGGAGACCCCATTCCGTAACCACGAGTATCCCGTGAACATTGTACACTTGATAATTGTTCTTCATTACTTACAACATCCACAGGATTTTGTCCGTTTTTACATAACTCGTTTAATAAAGCCTCCACATAATCAGATGTTCCAAACTCATCGGGATTTACTAAAACTGCGGAATTTTGATTTGTTTTTTTACCATCTGCTCCTTCATTTTCTATTTGTTCATTAATAATTTCATCAATTAAATTAAAATCTTCTTCTTGAAGTATGTTTTCCAAGGGTTGACTTTCTTGGTGGACCGAGGTTACGGAATTTTCAACAGATGGCGACACATTATTATGAACCAAAATAAAACGCGATCCATAATTACAAAATTCGGCTACCTCTGCTGCATTTATCCTATCACTTTGTGCGCAATTAAAATAATTAAAATGTACGAATTTATCATGTGCCCACTGGTACATGACTTGCTCACGGAAAAATCCGTGTGCAAATAAGTCAACAATGTCAGCACTAGACATTGTATATTGTAATATAAGTGCTTGATTATCATGATAAAAATTAAAAAGAGCTGATAGCAAGGTATCAAACCTTTCACTGCCACGAAATCCCTGGCGTTGCTTATCCATAATTCTCCACCAGGTCTCCAACACGCGTTCCTTAGTGTACAGGCCTTCTATAACACCAGCCAGATAAATTTCATCAATTTCATTGAACTCGTTTACCAACGATGTGCCCAGGAATTCCATCTGAAAATATACGTAAAATAATTTTCAGTATTTTTTAAACAAACAAATACATATAACATATGCAATAGAATTTTCATCTTGAAAAAATCACCAAACTGCTGTACTGTTTAAATATTAAAATTTTTAATAAAACACTTAATGAGTGTAAACCAAAAAATATTTAAAAATATGATCTAAAAATAATAAATACATGTGTTCGCTAAAATCGTTATACACAATTGTATTAAGTTTAAATAATTGTGTTGGTTTATTCAAATACTCGTATATTATATAAACCTAATAAGTATAATTTTCATTAACATTCAATTTTTTTTCAAATCATAAAATTTAATCTTAAATAATCAAGTATGTATAATAAAAATGGACTTACGATTTTCTTCTAATTTAATCTGCTAACTCTGCTAAAAGTCTCACAACAATTCTTCTTTTTTCCCTTTAGCGTTTTCTATGCTGTCTCTTGCGCTCTCTGCTAATCTTAAAATCTTCTTTCTATATGTTCAACTGCAACAATACAGTTAATATTAATACTCTTTTGTAAATATAATATTTTAGTATTTCTTTTAATATATGTTTTTTATAAATTTCTTCAGTAAGTAAATTTCGTGTTGAAGGTACGGTTACCAGCAATCATATGATAATATTTCCTCAGCAACGGGGTATATATACACATTGCCTAACAAAGAAAACAATAAAACTAGTATAAACCGGTTTAAACACCTGCAGTAAACCAAACAAAAGAAATTCCTAGCATTACTAACAAAGGAATTTTTAAACCCACTAACATAAGGGAATAGTAATCATCTATGGTATGCTCACACATTTTAGTATTTTTCGGAACATAGTTCCTCGGAGCTTGCTTAGCAAGCGATCCAATGAATATTACGAAATAATAAATAAATAAAAAATAATATCACATTACAAATTGCATCATATTGTGTAATATTACTGTTACTAATTTAAAATATGTTAAAGCACCTGCGTACGAGACTACAAAACAAAATGCTTTTGGGTACGAGATTACAAACTAAATGCCTTTGGGTATGAGATTACAAAACGAAATGCGTTTGGGTACGAGATTACAAACTGTGTTGTCGCCTATACAAGTAGTAGTGTTATACTTCATGTTAATATTATAATTATTTTCGACGGTAATTAATGATACATTTTTATGTTTATGTTCGGTTAAGTTAGTAAAACTTCGGGAAACTTCGGTTAAGTTCGTAAAACTTCGGCTAAGCTCGTGTTAACTTGTTTAAATTTTTAATTATTGGTGTTTTAAAATAACGTATACTACATTAATTGTAAATATTTTTAGTTATACATATCATTAATGCAAAGAAAACACATTAAAATCCATCCGCCATGTTTGTTTCTTTAAACAACGCCACCTGTACCATAACATTCACATTAGTGTGTATAAGACTGTGCGTGTCTCTACATGTACCATAGCAAGTTACCGAGTGTTGTTTGTTTTTTATAACCGGCAATACCCCGCGCAGTTTCCGGGCGGCAATATTTTACGCGTCCCGCGTTGCCAAAAACATTTTTCCGGGCGCAAATACCCGCGTTAAAAACGCGCAAAAATGGTATTTATTTTAGTAATATCATTCATTTTACCTATTCATATAAAAATATATCTTCTAATAATCACATTTCCAAAGTTTCAAAAAAATCGACGCCCTATTGTTTATGTAAATTCATTAAATTTTTATTTTCAATTTCCATTGTTCTAACCTATATAGTAATGTTCCTTAGGTCCTAACGATCAAGAAAATATTTTTCTTTACTTCCTACGACCAATAGTTGGCCGTAAAAACCCAAAAATGTATTTTCAAAAAAATTACTTTTTGAACAAGCCTCGTATAAATTCCAAAAAAATAAAAATTGTTCAAGTTTATCATGTAAGGTGTCTTTCTATATAGATTTTGACCTGACAAATCGATTTCTGAGATTTTGACCTGACAAATCGATTTCTGTTGTCCATTTTTTCCTACGATCAATCGTTTACGAAATATGAGCATTTAAAGTTATTTTAAAGTTACATTGTTTTAACTGATATCGTAGTGTGCATTAGGTCCTAACGATCAAGAAAATACCTTTCTTTTGTTTCTACAACCAATAGTTTGCCGTAAAAAGCCAAAAATGTAATGGTACAACCCTACATAGCGAGCCACCACTGTTAGCCCCCCCAAAAAATATTTAAGTTTATCTTGTAGGGTGTCTTTCTTTATAGATTTTGACCTGAAAAATCGATTTCTGTAGTCCATTTTGTCCTACGATGAATAGTTTACGATTTATGACCATTTAAAATTATTTTAAAGTTACATTGTTCTAACTGAAATTGTTGTGTTCCTTAGGTCCTAACGATCAAGAAAATATCTTTCTTTTGTTTCTACGACCAATAGTTTGCCGTAAAAACCCAAAAATGTATTTTCAAAAAAATTACTTTTTGAACAAGCCTCGTATAAATTCTAAAAAAAAAATTGTTCAAATTTATCATGTAGGGTGTCTTTCTATATAGATTTTGACCTGAAAAATCGATTTCTGTTGTCCATTTTGTCCTTCGATGAATAGTTTACGATTTATGACCATTTAAAATTATTTTAAAGCTACAATGTTCTAACTGATATCGTAGTGTTCGTTAGGTCCTAACGATCAAGAAAATATTTTTCTTTACTTTCTACGACCAATAGTTTGCCGTAAAAACCTATATAGCAACACATGACAGTAGTAAACAGGCTTTTGTGCTAATAACACCAAACGTATTGGGTTAGTCTTTTTGTACAAACGGCAATGCCTCTTACGCTTACCGACAAAAATATTTTCTCGTTTCCCGTCTTTTTTCCCCCACCATATTTTAGTTCTTCATATACAGTTCCCGTATGTGCTTCAATCATCAAAGAAGACATTTTGTGTTACGTAAGTATCAACGTTTTAACATTTCTATAATATGCATGTGCTTTTTAGTACACATCATAACAGTATAATCTATCTTTACATACACATATCTGATAAATCCATTTCTATTGTTTCAAATGGCACACATATTTTTAAAGTAACGCTAAATAGCTAAAGAAAAAAATAGTCACTCAAAAGCATTTACATATTCACTTACAATCTCAATAAACCGCGTACATACGCCACTGTTTTCAACAGATAAATTATTCGTTTTCTTTCATTTAATTCAATCATTTGGTATTCGTTTTCTCATGGCTTAGACGAAGTTGCACTTTTCGTGTTCAAAATCAAGCTTTCTCCCTTCCTTTCAAAGACCGTAAATTCCATTCCATTCAACTAGCAATAAAAAATCGCCTGAAGCACCATTCAGGTTAACCTTCCATACCCTCGCACCCCTCACGCACACCAATACATGTATGTGTGCTTCCCGTATTCTTTCTCTCTCTCTCTCTCTCTCTCTCTCTCTCTCTCTCTGTGTGTGTGTCTCACAGACACCAACGCATTTATGCATCCTTGCAAACATTCTCTGTCTCTCTCTCCCTCTCTTTTTCCTCGCATCTCTATCGCTCCGGCTCTTTCCGTCAAACTACAAACACAAACTCCCCCCGCGTCTCTATTGCTCCTTCCTTGAAACTACAAACACAAAATCCCCCCGCCACCCCTCCGTCCCGCTCCCTAGCCTGCACTCAAGCAAACTTTTTTCTCTTTTTTACTCCCTCTCTCGCTTTCTTACGCGTTCCCGTTCATAGTTATATTGCTAGGTAGGTAACCAGTCTGTCCTCTATGCGCTGCTTGGCGTTTGAAATATCCACAAAATACACAGAATTTCCGGTTTGCGTATTTCAATCTTAAAATTTCCCGTAAGGAAATCTCAATGTCTTTTTTGTTGATAATAACGGTTATATCTAACATTTGTCCAATAAATAAAAGCAAACACAAGTCAATTTTAATTCATGTAAATACATTTAAAATCCAAGTTCAATATTTTTTATCATATTTATTTATATAAATGGTAAATTTTAACTTACCTTTTCCTTCCAGTAATTCCAAAATTATTCTCCAAACAACACACTCACAGAAAAAATACACAAGCCAAGTTTCCACAACGCCAAAAGCACACTATATAATTTGGTCTCATTTCAACTTCCTTATATATATATATATTCGTTAACCTGGGTGCTTCGAGCGTTCACACACACCCTTCCGTTTTTTTTCACAAAAACAAGTACAAAAGCTATTCTTTAAAGTTAACAAGAATCTTTTCCAGAAAAAGGGCTTTTTCTTTCTTTTTCCATTCTATTAGGGTAGAAAACATTCTTTCTGTTTAACAAGTCAGAAAAATTTTTTTTTTCTAAAAAGAGTTAGACATACCCTAAATGTGTCTCAACCGTCAACAATAAATGTCACATACGTTTTCTCAATAACTTTCACAAGTCACATTTACATGTTAACAACTCAAAAGATCTTTTTTCAACTATTTCAATTCTTTCTTTCTTTTCTAAAAAGAGTTAGACATACAGCTGGGTCGAAAGTAACATGACGTTTTCTCATCCACACAAAAAATGCTTCGCTTTCTATTCCTATAATTTTCTACATGTCCCTTTACATGTTAAGATCCTTAACTATTGCCCTAACAAGTCCAGCGTCAATTAAAAACAACCCTTTCCTCAAAAGGAAAGTACAGTTCCCATGCAATCTTATGCCCCGTCTCTCAGTATGGGGTAAGACATTAACTTTTAAAAAGTAACATGTAACATTTTCAAGGTATTTCTAAGAATCTCTGTCCTTCAGTATAATGACTGCTATCTCTCCGTAGGGTACAAGTCACAATCCCAATTAAACAAAATCTTTTACTCCACAGGAGAGTATACTTCACCCCAACTCCATCACTCTAGACCACCCAAAATTACACCACAGCTGTGTCTATGTTCCGTTCGTTACTCCCTATCAAAGGGTTCTCTCCCTCCCCCGCCATTCTTACCTAACATATAGCTGTGCTTTTAACATTTGTTCTTTATCCAGATTTTCCATGTTTTCTAAATACGTGAAACTAAATTATTTGACATGCCTCTCTGGCTTCCAACAGTTAAAGTATTCTCAGACACCCATATCTCACTTTCAACTAACACTTTCTTCTTTCTTTTAATGACAGAAGGTTCAAATTATAACAATGTTACAAAAAGCTTCTCAATTTCAAATTCTATCCTTTTCTATTATGTTTCTCATGTTTCTAAAAGTTATTTCACATGTCTCTTTGGCTTCCAACAGTTAAAGTATTGTGCATCATCTATATGTCACGATTAAGTGACAATATATTCTTTCTTTAATTGACAGAAGGTTCAAATTATAACAGTGTTACAAAAAGCTTGTCAATTTCAAATTCTATCCTTTTCTATTGTGTTTCCAATGTTTCTAAAAGTCATTTCACATGGTTTTTCTCACCTCCTACGGTTAGACTATTTTCAAACATCCATATGTCACGTTTAACTGACATTTTCTTCTTTCTTTAATTGACACAATGATGAAAATACGTGACAACTCAATAAGAGATTCACTATTACGTATACAAAACGTTCCTATTGTAATTACCACCCCTTCTTTTGGATAGATTCAGCACCTTCAACTACTAAGGTCAATAAGTTTTGGTTTCCTTAGTCGAGAATATTTTCTTTATCCTGTTTCTTAACATATTTTTTTCTTGATTCTTCTACAGTATACTTACTTAAATCTTCCATTTTCTTCTCTTCTGATTTCTCCATTTCATTTAATTTCATTTCTTACTCTCATAAAACAGCTAAAATCATACGATATCTCAAAATCTCTATATATTTTTAGCTCTTATATTAGAAATTCGACTTTTATGGGAATATTCCATGAAAATCATAAAGTTTTTAACATAAAACTAATTACGTTTTCCCTTTATTCAAAATATAAATTTACTAAATTGTATAAAGTCTCTCGCATGTCCTCATCATTATATGCTCTCTTTATTTTAATATATTCGTCTACATATCCCATCATGATTATTATTTCCTTTTAAAAACATCTACATATAGGAGAAAAATACTTAAAAGTTATCTAATTATGATCATTATTTCCGCTTAAAAAATCTACAAATAAAACAAGAATTAACATCTCTTAATGAATAAACTATACATCTATATATATAAAAGAGAACGCACAAATCCTTTCTTCCCTCATCACGCTAATATGGCTAAACCAATTTCTTTCATTTTTGGGGGGTTATTAGGATTTGGACCCTAGATGGTTTTTATCATATCACTTTAATTTTTAATTACCAGTGTCTTGAGATAATTGACCATTCAAGTGTCCATAACGTACAAATCCTTTGTTAGTTCATCATAGGTAAAAAGAAACGTATTTATATGCAACCCGCATGACCGTGTCACTCGGCGGGTTAACATAAATGACAGGCGATATAATGTTATCATTTACTGCAATCTACTATGGTTTTTATCATATCACTTGAAAGCGAAAAAGTAAAAATTATCTAAGTAACAAAGTTTATTGCGTTCCGGGGTGACCGCAGCGAAGCGGGGCGGGTTAACATAAATGACAGGCGATATAATGTTAACATTTACTGCAATCTTCTATGGTTTTTATCATATCACTTGAAAGCGAAAAAGTAAAAATTATCTAAGTAACAAAGTTTATTGCGTTCCGGGGTGACCGCAGCGAAGCGGGGTGAACGCTGCTAGTTCAACATAAATTTAATTACACCTAGTTTTATACAGTTTAGATTTTGAATCTTTACATATTGGATAATCATTTTCCATCCTTCCGATTTTAGACCGCTTGCTAGTAATATTATTTTTAAAACATTCCCTTAAATATTTGAATACTCTTGAGAATCTAATTATATTTAATTTGTAATTTTCATTATGACGTCTTCATAAAATTTTCTACCATAACAGTATATTAGTAAATTCAAATTTATACCTTTATGTTGATATTTAGGAATGAGCTTTTCGCTCTTATAATGCAATCTAACATTTGATCAAATAACATTATCCTGGTATTTCTCAATCAAAGGTTTAACCTAAAAACTTCTAATATTCTCACAGTCTATTAAATCCCTAATCTCATTGAAGAAGTTCGCAAGTTCATATCCTTTAAATATGTAATATACTGAAACCAGATCACAATTCAATTTTTTTTGAAACGTCTTTAGAATGAGGTCTTAAATAAACTTCTTTTACTACAGATAACATTTTAGTCTAATAAATATTTAAATTCCTTGCACAGCTAAATAGCAGTTTGGTTGATTAGTTATTCGTTATTGCAGCTGGTAAATTTGTACCAATCTCTATCCTTTTTAAATTTATTGAGAAAATCAATAGACATACTCTATGTTTCCGTGTTCAAATGTGTATTACAAACAATTAATGTGTGATTTTACATACACAAATTCTAATACAAGCTCAGGTGTAAGGTGAAAATATTCCCTCAAAAAATTCCTACCTTTTTCACATATTCTTTTCCAATTTTATTTATTCGCATACTCTATGATATCGTACCGAAACTCTAAATCTCTATTACTAGATATGGCTTCCCGATTGTTATAAATACTAAAACGTTTAACAAGTGTGTGGCAATAAGAAACGGACCCCAAATTTAGTCTTTCTCTAAAGTAATAAATATTGGACACACTAACAGATGAGCAATGGTCATTTTTATTGTATTGAAACTGTTACAAAATATTTTATGCATAAATGTTAATACAAGATTAATTGGGAAACCATAGTATTCAGAGACTTATCAGAAGATGTTATAAAAGAGTTGTTCACTGGTGTTCTCTAATTAAGAAATCTGTTCTCACGCTTCAATGTCTGATCCATTAAGAGCTTCAATAAATATATCTACAAATAGGTTTATCAAAATATTCTACTACATATGTAGGATATACTTTGCTAATTATGTCTTACATAATATAGTCTTTACAATCGTCTTTTAATTTTTCATCTTGATGTTGTTTGATGAGATCAGTTAATTCTGCTTTTCTTAGTCGGGAATACACTTTTATACTTTTTCCATTACATATGTTTCTTAATTCTACTTCAATATATCTATTCATCATATTTATAATAGAAATATAAAAGGTAATTTTATTTTTAAATATGAACGTTTTTAGATAGCCCATCAAAGCAATGGTCTCTTTGAAAAACATACAATCTCATACCAATATTTTATCAACCAATCTGTAACCATCAAAGCCACTAATAATTACATTCTAAACTATATACCTTTAATGCTATCCTAACCCAGGACGGATTCATGTTTTTTGTCACTATAACAATTTGATTCTAGGGCTGCATTATCTTTTTCTTTTAACTCTATTTCCCCTAACATTTCTTTTTCTTTTAATATTTGTTTTTTCATTAGTTCTACTATAAATTTAAAATCTTTGTGAACAAGGTTAAGTTTAATATGTATTAAATCACAGTGTTTCTCCATATTAATATTATAGAAAGATTTTTTAATGAAATTAGGTTTATTTATATACACAAGAGTAGTCAAGTATACCACTTGCTAAACAAGCATTGTCTCTTGCACCTCTATATTAAATGCGTTCGTTATTACTTCTATAATGATAACTTTTATTATGATTTAATTTATATTGATAATCCTCATTTAATTAATGTTTGTATTTCTAATGACAAGTAATTAATGAATTTGTCAGATGAAATATTGGACACACTAACAGATGAGCAATGGTCATTTTTATTGTATTGAAACTGTTACAAAATATTTTATGCATAAATGTAAATACAAGATTAATTGGGAAACCATACTATTCAAAGACGTATCAGAAGATGTTATAAAAGAGTTGTCAGATGAGGTTGATTAGACAGAAACTAGTGCACGTTCGGAAGTTTTTAAAGAGATTTTATAGATTAGGTTGATTGGGAACAGATGTATATATATAAAAATTGTCTGAAAGTTTATTGAAGATATTGAGCTTCAGTAGATAAATCTAAAAGTTTCAATGAACACACTGGAGAATTAGCAGGATCAGTTTAGTATTAATTTATTTCTGATATATAGCTCTACTGCATTATGATCATTTCGATAAATAAATTGAGTTATTGTATTCAAAGAAGAAATACAACTTATATATAATTAAAATTAAAAGAACAACGGTCTGGCATATTCACGAAAATACACTCGCGAAAATCAAGAGGATGTAATTCCCATATTCTTATGAAGCTGAATTAGAGCTTTTATGCATCAATTGTATCTCTGAAATAATCATTCATCAAATAATGTAACGTAACCAAAATTGATCACGTAATTTTGAATTTTAATTTTTTTTTCTATTGCTCACAGAAGGGGACAAGCAGAAAAATTCAAAATTTGCATAAGTATATTCTATATTCCCGGATATTTTTCTCATATTTCCCAGATTAAAGGTTGGCTAACAACACTGGCGCATTTCCCAGGGATGACGGGGACATGTTCCCTCCTCTCTTGGAACAGAGTGGACTGCCCCACTTAACAATCCGATTTGAAATGTTTTTTTTGGGGGGAGGAAGGAAAGGAATATAATAATTTTTGTCCCATTGCCAGAAAACAAAGTAAGATGAAATTGATGCCAACTCTTGAATAAGCCCTCAACTGCCTACCTTCGAATGTTGAAAACTACTCTGCTCCCCTGATCGTCCACAGCATTATTTTCTTTAAGTTCACAAATATTTTGAACATCGTTGAAATGTGGGAACGGCCTTACCAGTAACCTCCCCCCTCAATGTTGACAGATTCGCGCCACTGGATAACACACCAGCAGAAATATGTTAGAGTTTTATAAGTATACTCATGTCCCACGAAAGTAAATGGAACGTTCTTCTCATTGACATAAACCTGTGAATTATTAAAGCCTCAACAATGATGACAAAGAAGTTCAAGAACCGGCAAAATTAGATTTTATAGTCGCAGAAGCATAATGTCGACTACTAAATTCACAGAAATTTATAGCCCAGGGCACACTTCCAAATCAAATTTTTAGTTATGATACCGCTTGCAAATTAAGGATATGTCCTCTCCGCATGCTACAGAAATATAGGGTATTCATAGTGCTTCTCGTGTTCTAATTATCATATTATCGAGCTGTTATGTATGGCTGTAACTTGCAGTAAGTCAAATCTCAGAACGTATATCCTTCCTAAACTTTTTTCCCTCAAACTATAGATCGTTGATGCGAAAAGATAAACCACTCAAACTTTCTGTTGCATCCAATAGCCTAATAATATTCTCTTACGGTAAGAATCGCTGAAAATATCAAAATTTGTTAACTTGCTTTAGTACTCGAACCCGAGTATATCCAATAGTGTGGAACGAAAAAACAAGTTTTGATTTTTAATTTGTAATAGCGCCGAAAAGCTGCCTTTTCGTGCTGATAAGATAAAAAAAATTATGAAAAATATTGCACACGTCTTGAGGTGCCGCAAGATCGTTAAAGTTTCATAAAATTGCAATTTTCACTACATTTTATTTTTTTAAAAGAAGTTGTCACGTATATCTTTTTAATTTGAAATACTCACTGTCAAATAAGCAATTTTATGTCATAAAGACACACATACACACACACACACACACACACACACATATATATATATATATATATATATATATATATATATATATATATATATATATATACAGATGGTGATCAGAAAAATGGAAACACCTGAACGAAATTGCAACTTACCAGATTATTATGGTGTCGGGCCACCTTTCGCCTTCCGAACAGCCTTGATGCGACGTGGGATGGAGGCATAGAGGTCGTGAATGGTAGCAAGTAGAATTTTACACCATTCCTCGTGCAGGGCATCGGCCAGTTCTGTGAGAGAGGATGGAGGTGGAAATCGTCGCCGGAGTCGTGTTTCCAAGGCGGACCACAGATGTTCAATTATGTTGAGATCTGGGATTGGGCGGGCCAGGGGAGGTGTTAAACTTCATCCCGATGTTCCTCAAACCACGCTGCAACAACGCCAGCTGTGTGAATGGGTGCATTATCATGCTGGAAGATGGCGGGATTGGCTGGGAACAACATCCGGACCATAGGATGCAAGGGTCTCCAAAAATTGCGACATAATCTTTGGCAGTGATTCGTCCGCTACGTGTGACCACAGGACCAAATGAAAACCATGATATTGCGGCCCACAGCATCACCGAGCCGCCGCCATGTTTCACAGTTGGGCGGAGACACTGCAGATCATAAGCTTCTTTGGGCGTTCTCCACACATAAACACGGCACGTGGTTGGGAATAAGGTGAAGGATGACTCATCCGACCATATCACACGTTTCCAGTCCTCAACGGTCCCAGTTGCATGGTCGCGGCACCATTTGCGGCGTACAAAAGCGTTATGGTCCCTGATAAGCGGTTTGGGCCGTGCAACACGACCCCGTAAGCTCATGTCATGTAATTCGCGGCGGACTGTGATTGTCGAAACAGGGTGGGGGAGGTGCTGATTGAGTTCCTCCGTCACTTGCTCCGCAGTCTCACGACGGTTCTGCGTTGCAATGCGCTTTAATACACGGCGTCACCTGGATGATTTTCTTCCGCCCACTGTTCCGCTTCCCCTATGTGGTTTTCTCGTGTGTTGGGTAGGCTGTCATCACCTTCGACACTGTCCCATTAGGGTGGTCCTTATTTCTCAAGTTGTGTATATCTGAGACAACACCCCTTAATCTTTTTCCTTTTAATGAGAAAAGTGTTATCTGTAAATTTGAGTTCGTTATGACAACGATAAATGGTGCCGCAAAGACATTTTAATCTTTATAGGAATAAGATTTAGAAAACAGTAGTTTGCTATGTTTCTCAATAGATGGCAATACATTCACAGATTTAGATTATTCTATTTAATCCCATTTCTTAAGTAATTTGGAGCAGATTTATGAAAAAAATAAATTTGAAATAATAAATAAATTTCAAACAATTGTTTTTTACGACCGTTTACAACTAAATCGTTCTCCCCTTTGGTTTTAATTACAACTGGCACTGTAAATAAAATAATTTTAGACTACTTGTAATATGTATCTAAATTTTTCTGTTTTGCATTTATGATCTTTTGATATGATTGTTATTTTTTAGGGAATTGAAGTTTCATTGTGCGTCTTGTATCATTACATATGATTAAATGAACAAAGTGATCATTATGTGTTCGGTGTCTAGTGAAATCAGTTATCGTAGTGGTATTTACCTCGGTAAAATGAGTGAACAGATATTGGGTTATAAGTTACTGTCCAACAGACAAGTACTTGGTGCATTCTTCTATAACATACGAATGTGAAGTTACCTTTAAGAGAGAATGCTCGGTTAGTAATTCGTGAAACAGAAATGTTATGGTCTAAAGCAACAATACCGATCAAGGATACTCACCACAGCACAGAAAATACAATTCCAATGGAAGGAGTAGATTCTGATGAGATAGTGACAGGATCTTGGAGAAGAAGAGGGAAAGTACGTTTTATTACTCCACTACTCGTTGTGGCTTTTGATCACTATAAATTGATTGATAGAGCTCCATGCGCATATTAATTGCAACAGCAGAGGCATTGGGACATAACTTCTTCTAATAGTGGACGTATCAATGGAACTTGTATTCTTCTTGAACAAAAATTGGAAAAAGACCTTTTATATTTTCTGTATAGGCATCACATTTTTGAATTGATATTAAAGTGTGTATTTGAAGAATGTGTTTCAGTTTCTTCCGGTCCCGAGGTGCCAATTTTTAAAAGTTTCCAGAAAGAGTGGCCGAGATTTCAACACAACAATTTTTTTTTACCTGAATTTCTAATCGAAGTGTTAATTCAGTTCTTTGCAATATGAAGAAAGATAAGCTAGTTTTTACGGTTCAAAATTTAAAAATGCAGAGATTACAGAGAACTTTTGGAGCTTACAGTAATTTTTCTAAGAAGTAAGCCTCCTGGATGTATTTCTTTCCGTTTCCCTGGAGCTCTACATCAGGCAAGGTTGATGGGAAAAACCTTATGATGTTTAAAAAATATTTCTTTAGTAATCAGTTTAAATTAAATGAGCGGGAAGAAGAAGGACTGCGTCAAGTGTGCACTTTTCCTGTTCTAAAAAGCTTTGTTTACTTGGTTTTCTTGTCCCAGTGCATCTCGTTCACCACATCAAGATTTACAATTTTTGAAGAGCCTTCAAACGTACAAACTCATAAACTCTGATGTCTCGAGAATGGCTTTATTGAAGTTTTTCTAACATCTTTGGTACCTCTCAGAGGAGTGTGAGCACTTTTATTTTTTGACGAGAATATCAATAATGAAAAAAAAACACAAAATAGCAGAAAAAATTAAAAATAGTGACACTTCATATGAAACGATGAAGCGATTTGAACTGCGCGTAGTGAAATAGATGATATTGAAGAAAAAGAAATTGCTGATTTTGTGATAGGAAAAACCAAGTTTTTCGAAAGGTTTCGGATTTCTACAGGTTTTCTAGATCTTGATCCGGTTTGTTGGTCGACAAATGATTAATTTCTTTTCGGGAAAAAAGTAGTTGATAAGCTGCGTGTTACAAATCACGCTGCGGAAAGAGCGTAAAGTTAATGGAAAATCACAATGCTGTTCTAAGTAAAAATTAAGAACAGAAACAATTCCTTTTGTAAGTGGTGAAAAACTATAGAAACTTGTTTCCAGGATGTGGAAAATCTACCTTGCGTAAACAGTACAAGTTATCATTAAGTCGATCTACAATGCAAATATATATTTTTTTTCTATTTTTTGGAATATCAGCCATTATCATGTTTACTTGTATTTATTAGCTGATTGATTTCTAACTCATGTAAATTGTACTAACGAAGCAAGTGACATGACAAACAGATCCAAATATCTTTTCCACAGTGGTTCAAAACACTGTGCATTACCATAAGTACTATATATATGGACGATGCTCATGATGCTTGTAGCTTGTTGCCTGATAACCAACCGACTGTATTTGAAACTGTCAATTCTGAATTACAGAGGAAAGCTTTATATTGTCCTATTTACATTTGTGATAATTATTATACGTTTATTGACAAATAGTAAATCAAGTGCCATTGAAATTCAAATGGATTTATTTTTACAGAAAACAACTGCTTTGCGGCACGGGTTAATGTTGATGGATTTTTGTGAAATTTTGTGTATGATGTTTCTATTACCAAAGGAAAAGAAATAGGGGGTGTGGCGGAAGAAATTCGAAAATTTATTTTTTCCCATATGCCTAAGGACCACCCTACTGTCCCATGCGACACACCTAACACAGTAGCCAATGCCGTCACACTCACTCCACATAACCGAGCACCAACAATTTGCCCTCTTTGAAAATCTGAGAGGTCTCCCATTTTACACTACCTCCGTCTGCTGCAGCCACTGGACACTGCTGTTCCACTGCGCCTGACGTAGTATGGAGACCGACCTAAACCACCACCAGCGGGTCCGGCGCTGCGGGCGCCACGACACCACTGCCAACCCATACATCTGACATGCTGCCAACTACAGGTGTTTCCATTCTTCTTATCACCATCTGTATATATATATATATATATATATATATATATATATATATATATATATATATATATATATATAGTATTTTTGAATTAAGTCTAACGATAAAATTATGTAAAAGCACACTTTAGGAACTAAAATTAGCGACATTTTGCCAATAGTAGTTGGCGACATTGTTTTCGTGTGATGTCAACCTCAGATTAGGTTTCGGGCGCTTCGCCGAGTTCACTTGAGTTGGCGTCTATTATGTAACAGACAGTGGAAGATCTAGGCCGGGGCCGGGGAGTCTAAGCCCCCAGTTTCTGGGTGACAAAAGTAATTTAAACTATTATTTATATCCTTTTTAAAGTGTACAGTAAACTCATGATATACTTATCACAGTCTGACGTCTGGCTGTACCCCGTCCGCCTGTTTTTACATTTTATATCCGTTTCTGGTAACAGAGCAACCTCATATATTAATCCAATGTTCTCGGGATTGCTGCCAGAGTGAGTGTTGCTGTGCTGAGCTTTCGTTGCCATACAGCGGCAACATCTTCAGAGCTACAGCTTCAGAGTTACAGCATCAACAGCTTCAGAGCTTCAGCTTCACACTTAGCTCTGAAGATGTTGCCGCTGTATGGTAACGAAAGCTCAGCACAGCAACACTCACTCTGGCAGCAATCCCGAGAACATTGGATTAATAATAGACGCCAGCAAAGCTTCAAGATCATATTAACATCATATATTGTTAGTTTTTGTTCTAATTTTTTGTTGGGAGTTAAATTGGCTCAGTCTAAACAAGTGAGTACAAGACAAGTGACGGAATCTGCTATTTTTGGAAGATTTGGTGATTTGTGAGAAGTTGTACTGCCTACTTACGAAGATGTAATGAAATGCTACTCTTTTATTAGACTTAACCTCAAAGTTGCTTGAGGGATGTATTCTACTGTAAGTGAAATATGTGAGACTTTAGTTCTTGCAATAGACCAAATATGGTCAAGAGCTTCTATTTCCACTGTTTCTAACCTTAGAATTTCACAAATGATAAACGTTAATCATGCTAAATATAGGAATTTATTAAGGTCTAAAAGTAGAAGATGGCCAGATAAGTATGACTCGAACCTCACAAAATTTAGAGAAGAAGCTAAACATTTATTTGATATTGCTGCCTACAAGTGTCAAAACTTTGATACTTGTAGTTGTATAAAAGAAAGGAAAGCACCCGTTTTAGAACAAAACTTTCAAAAAGATCAACGCTCTACCAGGAAAATGGTTATGAGTAATGTTGATTGCGCTTTGAAGAAGAAAGAAGCAAGAAAAAGTAGAGAACTACAGAGAACAGTTAAGTTTAATCAAGAACGGACACAAAGTACTAGTTTAACAGAAACGGTTACTGACGGTTATGTCAGCACTGAAGAGCAAAAAGACTTGAGTTTTGTAGAGCCCTTTAAAACTGAAAAAAGGGGAAAAGATAAGCACTCAAATGCATATGCTTCCATTTGTGACCGTACTGGAATACCAGATAGAGCTGCTGCAGCTATATCTAGTTCTGCTTTACAGGACTTGGGTTTAATCAAAGGGTAGGAGAAATCAAAAGTAATTGACAGGATGAAAATTAGACGAGTAAAACCAAGAAATCGAAGTGTGCCATTAATGATAGTCTTTCCTATCAGATAATCGAAAATAGAGGATTGCCTTTTTGATGAAAGTAACGGCAAATAAACTGTTCAAGAAAAGAAAGGAACTAAGTTATAAAGTTATTTTAGAATAGCACGTTTCACTAGTAGAGGAACCAAACTCAAAGTATTTAGGCCACGTAACACCTAAATCAAGCACTGGAAAGGACATAGCCTACTGGAGTTTCTTGAAGATAAAGAACACAACAAATAACTTTTGAGCTTTACTGCTATTGGGTGTGATGGAACGATTTGTAAAAACTGGACATAAAAATGGTGTGATTTCTTAGATGCAAAATAAAATAGGGAGGCCTTTACAATGGTTAGTTTGTTTCATGGAAATGAGCTAACATTGCGACATCTTTTCTATCATTTAGATGGCAAAATAATGGGATCCAATGAATTTAAAGATGAAATAGTTCAGCAGCTGGAAAACTGGACTAATCTTCCTGTGGTTACTTTCTTGCCAATTGGAAATAACTTTCCTCGTTTGGAGACCATAAATGATTTAGGTACAGATCAGAAGTATTTATTTAATATACGTATCGCTGTATCAAGTGGCAATTGTTCGCTAGATTTATCTTTAAGAAACCCTGGAAAACTTGCTCACTCCAGGTGACTTACATTACCAAACCGTATACTTAGATTGTATGTAGCAACTGAAAATTCATCGGAAACCTTAAGACTCTAGATGAATACATTCTGAAAGTGTATGCACCAGTGTGGTTTAACATTATGTTGAAACTCTTTCACGCACTTATGGTTCTAAACATCTGTTTAAGCTTATCTCATATTTACACTATCTCTCTGATGATTTCAAGAACGTTATAGGTTCAGTTATTCAAGGAAATGGGTACCTTCCTGCTGCAGAAAATATCCTTTTGTCCATGCTATGTGAAGAGCGCAAAAATGTTAGAGAACTCGGTTTACGATTTGTTTTAAAAGGAAGAACAGAAAATAGAGTCGGAGTGGGGAATTTTAAAGTTCCATAGATAAACTTTTGACGCAAAGGATTACATTGACATGATCTCATGGGCTGAAAATGACGCAACTAAACCAACCCCCTTTGTAAAACATGTTTCCAGTAACTCCCTTAAATACTTTATACGGAAGACATCTGAAGTTCAACCAAATAGTAAAGTGGATCCGTTTGTTGACTTTCCCGGCTTTCTTGTGACACGCAAGCAGTGGAACAAGTTATGAAACTGGTGGCCGAATCGCCTCAAAATGACTTTAGTTCATTCACAAAATAATGATATACGTATAAGAACAAAAATTGACTCACGTCAGAACCTGCCAAAATTTGATACCAAAAAAAAACCAGTTTAATGTGTCAATGAAATAGAAACAAAAATTTTACAGCTGTAACATTTGCAGTCACTAAGTATGACTTAAGCGATTTTAAGCTAAGGTATTTTAAGCGATGAAAAATAAACTTTCAATGTCTAAAAGTGTATTATGATATTTTTCACGTGTATTTTAATAATACTATATATAATGTATTTGATGATCTTTTATTCCAACCTTATTTACTACCGTATTTGAAACAACAGAAATAGCTTTCAAAAGCTTCAAAATTAGCAAAAATGCAAATTTTTTCACAATAATGTTTTTAAATTATATTTTGTAATTAATAGTTTTAAAATCCTAATGCTTATATGTATTTACAATTATCTTTTATAGCATTATATGCACGGGAAAACCATAAAAAATAATTAACTAAAGTATATAAATTATCAATTTTCAATTTCTTTTTACAAACTTTCATCTCTTTGCGGCACCTCAAGATGATGTAGTATAAAAACCAAATTGATTCTTTTTTTTGAACCTAAAATACCTCCCACACTATTACAAGTCTTACAAAAAAATAAAACAAGCCATTTTCGTTCCACCCTAATATTCATATTTGTTAGGTACTGAAGTATGTTTGAGAAAGATAAATGGAAAAGTTCTATAATAAAATGATGAGATAATATGGGGTGTTGAAAGCAATCACAAATATCTTTAAAAAACTGTTTACTAAAACTGCACTTTAAATGGTCATAATACTTCCCAATTTAAGCATAAATTAGGTTTTATATGAAAAAAATAAATTATTTCTACTATAAGAACTACAAATGTATGTATTTTATCTAAATGAATATTAACAACCTCGTCCCCATGGAAAGTTTAGATGAAACATTCTTTCCACACGCCACTGCTACTCAAACATGCCAAATTGGAATTCCAAGCTTTTAGATCACAACGCTCATAAAAGATGTTCACATATAACATATGAATAAATCGAAAAATATGTGGCCTAACATTCGAAAATTGAATATAAAATTCATAAGAAATTAACTACAAATTCTCCGTTAGGACTTTCTCGATGATAAAATTAAGAACAATACTAATAATTATTAAGTTACTATAATAACGTGGACAATAAAACATAACAGTAAGAATATTGTTTTAACTATCCCTCTAACAGCTCTAACAATTGTGCTATTGAACAATTATTTTTCGATAATGCATCTATTTTTCACAACAATAACTTGTAATATTGGCCTTTCTGTGGAAAAGTATAGATCATAATGCAATAACATACAATAGTTTACGAACTTGAATTCAAGCCAAGATTTAGTATATGTGTGTGTGTTTAACGATAAAAAGATCCTAACTTAGCAGAATCAGGATATAAATTAATGTTTTGAAAAACCTAAGATATCTCTATATCTCATATTATGTTGTTTCTAGTTAAGAGCATGATAAACTTACATTTGGTTTGGGTATGGTGTCACTGCTTTATGATTCTTAGATAAACGATAAAACAAATATGTTATTTTTAAAATTCTATGTAAAAGATGTTTATTTGTAATAGATGTTTTTTTTTAATTCTGTTCCCAAAGCTGAGCGTGTATAATGCAAATATAATTGAATGCAGAATGACTGATTTGTAAGTGTAATGAATCAATTGACATTCTCTCACCTTACCAACTCGCAGGAAATATTTAGACATATGTTTTTGCTCGTATTTGAACTGGAGGTAAAAAATGTTAAACGAATCTCCGGGATCTCATGGACATTAGGCTTTGAGGTACTTACGTGTATTCACTTAGTCACACAAAAATATTGGGGTAGCATTGATCAACATTTCCTGTTAATGGGTGGGCTCCATATTATAATACATCCTGAATAAATGTTTGCTATGTTCTGTAAATATTTCGTAGTTAGCTAAGTAGTCTTTGAACATCGTTATTTTCTACCCTTCTGTAAAAATTCCACATTCAGTAAAATGAAAAGTCAAAATATATTTTGTTGCAACGTATACCCGGATTGAGCGTCTTGAATTTATTTTCCTCTAATATTTGACAGTTAAATAAAGTATTAACTTTTAACGAACCATTTTTCTTAAGCTGATATTTAGTATATTCATTTAAACTTTTCAGTTTGAAGTAATATATTGTTCTGGAGAGCCATGTAATTTCTAACCTGCATTAAATGTTCATGATTCTAATCTTCATTTAAATGCTGAATCGCCGAGTTTTTCATCAATTGATGGTGATTCAGATTTTACTTGTGGTTCTTCAAATAATTTTATTTAAATGGAAACAGTTTTAAAGCTTTCTATTTATTCTTTCTGGCTTCGTTTCTTCAATGATCTCTTCTTTAAATGCAAATATATTATATTGATCTTCATGGTGATTAATAAGGTCAATAAGTTTTGGTTTCCTTAGTCGAGAATATCTTCTTTATCCTGTTTCTTAACATATTTTTTTCTTCATTCTTCTACAGTATACTTACTTAAATCTTCCATTTTCTTCTCTTCTGATTTCTCCATTTCATTTGATTTCATTTCCTACTCTCATAAAACAGCCAAAATCATACGATATCTCAAAATCTTTGTATTTTTAGCTCTTATATTAGAAATTCGACTTTTATGGGAATATTCCATGAAAATCATAAAGTTTTTAACATAAAACTAATTACGTTTTCCCTTTATTCAAAATATAAATTTACTAAATTGTATAAGGCCTCTCGCGTGTCCTCATCATTATATGGTCTGTTTATTAAATTGTATTCTTCTACATATCCCATCAAGATTTTTATTTCCTCTTAAAAATATCTACATATAGGACAAAAATACTTAATATTTATTTCATTTTGATCATTATTTCCGCTTAGGAAATCTACAAATGGAACAAGAATTATCATCTCTTAACCAATAAACTATACATTCAACACAAAATATATGATTACACCTAGTTTTATACATTTTAGGTTTTGAATCTTTACATATTAGATTATCATTTTTTTTCTTACCGATTTTAGACCGCTTGCTATTAATATTATTTTTAAAACGTTCACTTAAGTATTCAATTACTATTAAGAATCTAAGTGTATTTGATCTGTAATTTTCATTATGACGTCTTCGGAAAATTTTCTACCATAACAGTATATTAGTAAATTCAAGTTTATACCTTTATGTTGATATTTAGGCATTTGCATGTGCTTGTGCCGTTATCACTGGTTTATCGACACAATTTAATACAGCTTCGAAGAAAGAGTATTATAAAAATATGGTACTCAAACTGCTATGTTTATGAATGAGCATAATGTTGTTAAAGTAATGAATGGAGAATTAACTGACGAACATATAAAATACAGTATTGATAGAATTAACTATATATAATGAAATAAGTTCACTACAAAAATGAACAAATTTTTAAAAGTTTTATATAATAAATGAGAAATGGCCTCACAAACAATAAACACAATATCAACATTTTAAAGCTTTTTAAATTGCAAGATCTGGAAGAAGGAAAATCATACGAAATAACCTCATGGAAATTGATACAAACAAAATACTCTGGGGAAAGTTTATTAGTACATCTAAATGAGAAATACAAAACCTTATTATCACAAAGATATAACGAAGATACTGATCAAGTATTAAAAGAGATGAAAACTTAGAAACTGTTTATGAGATATGGTGGAATGAAGGATCTTTCTAATGGTTACAAAATACATCGACTGTTCTTTAAAACTGATTCTAAGAAGTAACAAAAATGATTTAAATTTTTTTTCTAAAGTATAAAATGGAGTGGTTAGTATGGATCCCCAAAAGAAGTTTATACTTACTACTAATTTCAATGTAATTGTGAAAAATGTGCAAACCGAAGTCCAAGTAGTTTTTGGTATTAATGGTTGTTTATTCAGCTTGAATTATGATCAGTGGACAGACTTTAAGAAATCATTGCTTCCCATAGAAAACGAGGTTAACAGAAGATTCCATTATCAGTATCCAAACTTGTAATTTTAAGTATGTTCTAAGTGTATAAGTGTTTTTATGGTTTCAAGACAATAAAAACTGAGACCTTTAGACATACATGGCGCTATGTTATTCGATTTTTAAAGTTCTATTCATAAATAAGAGATTTTTTGAGTTTTTGTAGTAATATTCTTAGAGTAATGCAACCTACAAGGCATTCAAAAAATGGCGAATTTATTTCTCTATCGATTGTCGTTTGAATTTTGAAAATCAATTAATAAATAACGGAAAAATTAAAAAATTAAAAATAGTATCATGAGAGTTATGCAACCTACAATACATTCAGATGATAGCAGATTTATTTCTCTATTGATTGTCGTTTGAATTTTAAAAACCGGTTGATAAATAACGGTGATATAGCAAATTCAAGAATAGTATTCTGAGAGATATGCAACCTACTATACATTCAGAATATAGCATAGTTATTTCTCTATTGATTGTCGTTTGAATTTTTAAAAATCGGTTAATAGACAACGAAGATATAGCGATTTTAAAAAATAGCACCTGCAATACGCCACTGATGACAGGGTTGGTTATCGTGTTCAAAAATGTATCATGTTTACCTTATTTGGTAGTAATTCATTGGTAATAGTTTCTAAGCTTTTTCAACAATTCTGGGAAAACATGTTAAAAATAATTTGTTTCCAACCCTGTTTTTAGAATTTTCTCTGACAACAGGATTTATTTCTAATATTCTGGTATCACTGAGTGCTGATGAGATTGAAAGAAAAAGAGAGACACTAGCGCATGTATGTGGCACGTTTTGGAACTAGATCCTAACTCCACCGAGGAAGATTATAGCGGCGAACATGTATTCGCTTGAAAGCTGACCGTTACAAGAGGAAAGCTGACCGACGAATACGTCGTCCCGAGCTATGCTTAGCCGCTAAATCCAATGTTGTCTATATGGGAAGCGAAGAATACATCGCCGTTATCATTCTCTCTCTGTTTCTATTGCACAAACCTCATTGTCGTTCAGAGCTGAGAGAAGGGAAAAGAGAAAGAGAACCAACAGTTATTTCGTCACGGATTCAATGACGTAATGTATTTCGTTGTCTCGTTCATGGAGACTATGTCACCGATACAGCGCCTTCTCACAACTGCTACCTAGAAGCTGTGTTGAAATAGAGAGGCTAATGTATATATGTATGTTCGTATGAGGAGAAGGAAAAAGAAAGAAAGAGAATGATCATAAATCTCATGTACATGTATGTTATTGCTTTTATTTCAACTGAAACTTGTTTGTAAACTGAATGCATGTGTGAGAGTGTGTGCAATGAGAGCTAGAATACATATATATACTTGTAACAACTGTATGCGACATACTAAACTTTATGTTCTTATAATTCAGCTATTTCTGAACCGATTTGCATCACACAAAACTATTTTTTCAATCAAAGACAGCGCTATAAGTTGTAAGTTTTAGATGTAAGATTTTTTCATTTTAAATGTGATAAAGGCCAATGCGCAGAGACACTACCCAATCTACTTTGGAGTTGCAATTATGTAAAAATATTTGGTGCTATTTTTCTGTTCTAGTCAAAAATATGGAGGTAGAGAGTGCCCTAGGACCGGCATCAATGACACTACTGATTTGTTTTACGAATATAAAGGACACTTCGATTTCTTGCGAAAATTATTTTCATTTGAAATAGATAACATTGTGTATGAAATCCCTTTTTGTGGACAAGAGGATATTTGTAATGTTGAATTCGTAAACTTCATCCAAGCAGATACGCTATTCAATGACATTTCAACCAATCACGCAGTGAAATGTAACCAAGTTACCCAACAGGAAGTAAGGAATAAAGAAACAGGGAAATATTCGGATTGTGATATTCGGATTTGTGTCCAATCAATCACACCTTAGTAGCGAACAAAAAAGGAGCTATTAGACATATTACTTAAATACAGAAGTCTCTAATAATCAGCCAGGGCGTGTAAAAGGATTTCAGTACGAAATCCAAGTCAAAGGTTTGCAACCCTTTCAAGCGAAGAATAATTGCATACCATATGAATTACGAAATGCAGTACAAGAAATATAAGTATTAAAAAATGTAGAAGTAATTAAACGAGGGTTTTCGGAATATATTTCTCCCCCTGTCGTATTAAGAAAAAGAGGAACAAAAGAAGTACGAATTTGTACAGATCTTCGTAGGGTGAACTTAGCGATAACTAAAGATGGCGATCATAATAAAAACATGCATGACGTAATTCTTACACATCAAACTTCGAAATACTTTTGTAACTTAAACATTTCTAAATGTTTCCTCAGCATAGCACTCTCCGAAAATAGTCAAAAATATATGGCTTTCTCGTACAAGGGGCGCACGTACGTGCACACTGCTTCCGGTATGGTATGGTAAATTCTAGTAGTGCATGCAAAAGATGTCTAGACCAAATTATGGGTCCAGACTCGTAAAGACTATCCTGGTACGTAGATGCTGTCCTAATCAGCGAACAGACATGGGAATCAGTGTTAAAGCGACTGGAGGACATTTTGATGAAATTGGAGGAAGCAAACCTTCACATAAAATTAAAGAAATTGCAGTTTCGGAGAGAGGGCTGTAAAATTTCTCGCATTTATGTTGAATGGAGAGGGAACTAAGCTAGACGTTGAAAGAATTGCCCCAGTGCACAATTTAGCACCACCTCGTACAAAACGTCAATTGAAGAAATGTCTCGGTTTCGTCGGTTTCTATCGTTCACATATCAAAAACCTACCTACTCTAGAAGCTCCCTTCACGAAATTACTACGTAAGAATGTTCGTTGAAAATGGAATAAAAAACAGCAAACTGCATTCGAGGAAATTAAAAGGTGTATTTTAAATGAAGTAATATTGCACTTTCCTTTGCTAAATAAGATGTTTTAAGTAGCAACCGATTCATATGGCTACGGAATTTGGAGCGAGTTGTTTCAAATAAACGAAGAAGGAAACCACCGAATGATTGCATATGCATAACGTACTTTATCTCCAACACAACGTTCGTACAGTACAAGTAAACTTGAACTGCTTAGCGTTCTGTACACGTGTCGGAAATTTCGACCATTTTTAGAGGCGCGACGTTTCATTGTACTTACGGACCACAAGATCTTGAAACACCTTTGGCGCTGTGCATTTTGCAATAGGTATTTTGAAAGGTATTTTCTTGAGCTGCAGAGCTTGTCATTCACTGTAGAATATGTCCGCGGATAATCAAACATAGTACCAGATTTTCTCAGTAAATTCCCATTAAACAATGAGACTAATCAGGCCATTTATCAAGATGACTCAGAAACTACCGTAATTATCGCTGCTGTGTCATTGGACATAGATGATCGCATTCTGGCTGATGCAAATTCTTTTAGTAATGAACGCAGATCCAAAAGTGAAAAAAGTATTTAATGCATTGGAACAGCCGCAGTCGGACGTAATTAAAACAACAAATCATACAAAAGTACAAGATTGGAGGTGGCCTACTCTTTAAAAGAATAGATCCAATTATTAACACTTGGCGAGTGTGTGTACCCAAAACGCTAGTGGTGAAACTCACACTTTATTTTCATACGCTAAAGGAGCATGTTTCCAGTGAAAAGATTTTCACCGAAATGTCCCGCACATTCGCATGGAACGGCATGTATCGAGACATAAAAAAGACTATAGTTTCGTGCGTGACGTGTCAACGGGCAAAACCCCCGAACAGGAGGTTTACCGCTCCACCTATGAGCATAATTCCAAATAAAGGAGGAAAAATTATAGCATTAGATGTACTAGGGCCTTTTCCCGGGCCCAATGTCCATTTAAGTATGCACCCATCATGGTAGAAGTATTGTCTAAATTCCTTGTAACATATCCATTAAAAAGAACTACAACAGACAGCGTTTTCAATAAAATTCTGCACTATTAGGTCCCACAGATACAAAGGTTCGAGATAGTGCTGACAAATAACGCGACGATTTTCACATCGTCCCTATTTGCCAACATGCTATAGAAACATGGGATGAAAGCAGTCAGAACGTCCATCTATCATCCAAACTCAAATCCTTCGGAAAGACAAATAGGTAGTCTAGTAAAAATGGTCCAAAGTTACATTCATGACCACCATGTTGGTTGGCCAAGTGCGCTGTCATTCGTGACCCAGTGTTTAAATATGTCTGTTGGGCCACATGGATTTTCTCCGTATGAAATTCATTATGGGAGGCCCATAACAAAAAATTACATCATTTGCTGGGAATACAACCAAAAGATGAAGTGCCACATAAGGCTAAATTAGTCCTTATTAGAGAAAAACTAAAGAAAGAAGCAAACAGAAGGGGACGGAATTTAAAAAAGGGAGCAAAATTCATTGAGTTTTCTCTGGGAGAAAAGGTGTTCATTCGCAATCATCCAAAGAGCTACGTTGCTAATAAAAAGATTGCGAAATTCTTTTTTCAATTCTATGGTCCATTTCAAATAACCAAAACAGCGTGTGACAATTGCTACCATGTAGAAACACTAGAGGGTGTTCACTATGCAGCATTAAATGTTAAAAGCCTTAAACATTATATAGAACCCATCACTAATTAAAAAGAAAAAGAAAGCAAGAAAAGAAGAAAAACGCTAATTTAAGTGCTACTGTATCAATGTAATTAGCGAAAAACTGCCTTCCCATTTTGAAAGAAAACGTTAACGAAGAAGAAGAAGCATGTAAACGAAAAGAAAGATAAGCGCAATGTAGAGGAGTCGCTAAAATTAATTTTCTTTAACGAGGACGATTTACGAAACATCATTTACTAATCGAAATCATGATTATTCTCCAATAAAGTAACTTCCAATAAACCTTTTGTTATTGTTAATTATTCCATATCGGACTCCCGAAGAAAAACTCATTGAAACAACTTATTGACCGTGCCAATAGCGACTACTCTGTCATGACTCCGTTTTCTTTCATTCAGTAGTAGGAAAGAAAGAGAAGAAAGTAGAAGGGTAAAAGAAGAAGGTAGGTAAAGAAGAAAGAAAGAAATAGGGTATTTTAATAAGGAACAGATTACTGGATAATTCTGGAAATATAGTAAGAAGTCGAGAAAGTCGTTGAAAGATGAATCATTCTAAATGTTATTAACGACTAATCAATTTTGGAATGCTTCGGAATAGACACATGTTCCCTCATACCACCCAGACCTAGCTCCAGGCACCACGATCATGGGATTGCCCAGACCTAGACCTTGAAATGAGAAAAGTGAAATTTAATTCTTTGTACTGTTATTCTAACCAGTGATTGATAACCATCCAGCATCTGAACTCTGTTCTCTAGGATCGACCACACATATGAATTAGTCAAAAAAAAATCAAACTTATAAACTCAATATAAATTTATATATCGTATCAATAAAAGTCTCAACTTCCTGGAAGAAAGATGTCGTATTTAGGCTCAACCTGCTATTTTTGCTTCACTCCTCGAGCCGATTTAAACCGTTAGTGACGGTCCTTCATGACCTAGGTTATTTACCTTAACACATATGTTAAAACATGACACGTATATTGCAGATGTTAATATGACAAATGATATCACACAAATTACTTAAATTAAATCCATCATGCATTCACACGCTCACTCACTCAGGACAGTGTATATATGTTTAAAGGAAACCAACTAACTACAAAGATACAAATAGTTTATTACATTCATAGTGGAAAGGAAAAAAAATTAATTACAACGAAAATCTTAAAAGCACAAGTTCTTGGTTATATATTAATAGAGTACATAGTGTTATATTTTAGTAAATTTTTATATATTCAATCATATTGACAAATGGAAAGAGAAAACAAATTATTTACATGTATCATATCTTAGGCATGCTAAAACAAATTATGATTTGCGACATACGCAAAAAGACACTTATTTCACTTAAAAAAAATTTGACAAAGAGGAAAGAAAAGAGAAAAAAACTTTTAGGTGTATCAGAACTTATATGAGTCTCTACCTCACTTTGGGCAATAAAATATTAATGATTTTGAGTGTTCAAATCACAAATCACGCACTACTCATAGTGTCCAAAACATTTCGCTCCATTTGACTTAGTTTGTGGTCATTTATATATTTATATATATCTAACTATTGGTTTACAAAAACCATTCATCGTCTATATTTGGTTCGTAACTCGTAACAGTTTATGTCTGCAATCGCACATTACGACGCTTTACCCATCTAGGGATTTTGAGAAAATAACTTTCACTAGAGGATGTTTCTCCTCTTAGACGATCCATTTCCAAACTTATTATTTGAATAGTTTTAAGTTATTTATTTAACACTGGGACACGTCATGAGACCTTTCTTCAGGATCACTTTCGTATATATGTGTATATACTTCGGATTTTTAAAAACGATCTCCCGCAGGTGTACGGAGTATAAAGGCTCAAATTGAGGATAAAAAAAACTGGTCAAGTCACAGGATACATATGAAGGTGAGAAGGATTCAAGGTGCACTCTCCACAATGGTTTTAAGTTGGTAGTTCAGGGATAATATTCGTTATAATGATGTGGGTTACGTTTAGACCTGCCGTTACTTTTCAATACATGCCATTACATAATTACAGAGGTTATCGTTTACATTTATTCAAAAGAAAAGGAAAATTACTTAAGTGCACGGCGGTATTCTTAACAAAATCTACATTCTTACATTCGTCGGAGAACTTACTGGTAAACTATAGCAACCAACACACGTTTAGGGGGACAGACACGAGCGCTCTTACATATATTCATATAATACTTTTAATATCATACTTTTACTATAAAATCATATTCGTATACTAAGTACATATACATCTCGACGTATTCATTTCTCTCTCTATATATATATATTTATTATAAATGCGCACACATTTAAATTAATCACCCCAACAATAAAATTTTTACAAGGTTGCAAACTTTGTCCAAAAACAAATGACTTCCGACATTACATATGAAAAGAAAATCGCTTTTTACTTGATACCGCGCATCTATAAATTTTCCACTTTTATATAATCAATTCGTGTTTAAATCATGAAGAAAAAAAAAACTTCGGAAGGCAGGCACGTAACACAGAGCATTTCTAAAGGTATAACTAGATAACCTAAAATACAATTTCTGGGCCCAGGTTAACTACAAAGTAATCGAAAACCAACACAGAAAAGAAAGTGACCAATGGATTAAAAAAAACTTAAGGAGAACGATGGTGAAAGAACGTAATCGAAGTGTCGTCAAATACGAAGCCTTTATTCATTTCAGCGATAGGTCAAAATGAGATGGAGGACCCAATCACTATCTACTTTATCCATGAATCGTGTCTTGCAACGTCTCAGCTGGTAATTTCAGATCAGAGTTGTACGTTAAATAAATCGTAAGCAACAAGTTCAAAATGGGGGGGAAGGTTGAAAATTTAAAAAATAAAAATCTCGAAGTAAGAAGGAAGAACGAGACAAGAGAGAGAAAGCGGCGCCAACGAAAGGAGAAAGATTAAAGTACTACTCACTACACAGAAGAGTGATCGAATTTAAATATATAACAACTCATAGCCAAAAATATTCTTAACATGCCACAAGGGGGGGGTGGTTTACTTAAATACGTAAACTCAAGGGGCGCCCTGCTGCCAAGGATGCAAGTTCTGTGTCCATCAGATCCCAATCTCACAAGAGTTTGGTTGTAAGATTGAAATCCGATCCCCGTATCCGGCCCAGACCAGCAGGATAAAAGGAGAGGGGGAAGGGACCAGGTAACTGCGTCCCCAATTTTGAAATCTCTAAGTAAGTGGAAAGAAAAAAATATTCGACCCCTCAGAAGAACTAAGAAGGTTCTAGGACAGTAATGAAACTAGAGTAAAAGTATTAGCTAAGATATCCCTAACTAATGATTTGCCAAAATAATAAAAATATTAAATAAACTGAATTTGGATCGGTGATTTCTATTGCCAAATTTCACCGATAGCTCCCCTTCGCAGAATGCGCTAAATTCTGAGGCATCGAATTATTTCCATCACTATCTAGTTTGGAAACTAAGAAAAGGAAACGAAAATATTCAAGGGGGGAGGTGACGATGCCCGGGTACGGTATAATAAATTTCAATAATTAATTGTTTTGATTCTGTAACCCTATCCGAACCGTCGCCTCCATGAACATTGTAAGCTAGCCTGAGTAGATAACGTGAAGGAAAAAAAATCTCACGGAGTGGTACATTCTATTTTTAAAACCGACCAGAAGATATGATTCACTACAGCCCTGTTGTATAACTACTACTGTCTTTTCATAATTTATTATTCAATATGTCTATTCAGCGATTATATGATGCTACCCATTCTACCAGATGGTATTACTATGGTTGATTATTATTATAACACATAAAACTACAAAGTATTACCATAGTCCGAATATATATCGCCCTCCTGTCCGCGTGATATCATGGTGCAGGGGTCAGAACCTGAGATGTTTGTAGTTACACGTATCTATTCAATATCTATATATCAACACGCGACGAAGTATTCACTGGGCTACTATATATTTAACTATATGGGTGTCCTATATTCTATATTCATTTATTACAATATTCATATACTTTATATTCATATTCACATTAATATTCATATCATATTCATATCATCATTCTTTTCATTTGCTACGACGCTATATTCTTACAGACACCCTGTTTCCTCTATCTACGCCCAGCCTATATACACATTTCATCATAACACTTTAAAATCTATACTCGCTACAAACATTTCCCATTCCGATCACCGCACGACAACCTCACTCGAACCCAAGACTCTTTCACCACTCACACAATACTACGTAATACCTGGTAGCTTTATTAAGAACGAAAAAAATCCTACGTATGTTCACTGAAAATAGAATTATCTGCGATAATGGTTAATGTTTATAAAATTCCGCAGCAACAATGAACTTCTGCAGCCACGAAGAAAAATGAACATCTAATATAATTTCAAAGCGAAGAACTAGCATCATATCGCCCGACTTCTGTTAAAAATTTACTTATTGTTTATTTATTTAAATATTTCGATTTCTAAACTAGGCAGAATGTTGAAATTTTCAGAATATATTAATTTTGGGTCACTTCACCTAACTGTACATTCATATGGGCTGTGAATTATACCTTCTAGGTTTTATTTCGGAAAGAAAGGTCAATGAAAACTAAATCACTAAGTACCTCGACAGAAGAATGGCGATTAGTACTGACTTTTGACACTAGGGCTAGCGACGATATAATCAACCCTTGAACAACTGAATGTGACCTTGTACACGGAATTATTATACTATATTACGTTCACTATTAAATATTGTGTATGAGTTCACTTAATGACGGAATAATAAAGAATTTATCGCATAGTAAATACTACACTGTCCATATTTAATTATCTCTCACACTCTTTCATCACTTAACTACCACAATTACTACTACTAGAAAATGTTTCTACATTACGAACACATACATGCCACATTCATACTACACACTACATTAATACATGTTATACTAATAAATATACACAGAAAACATTCATATTTTATCATGTTAAATCGACTCTATGAAAGGTAACGAAAGGAAAGAAATGAACAGGGCCAACTGGCCCTTATATTTACTAAATCACATTCTTTACTCAACCTGTTTAATCAATGCCCTGAGGGGACATATCGAAGTATTAGCTAGCAAAAGGACCCCTGCCCTGAAGGGGCAGGAACCCGGAAACAAACTAAATGTTCAACTCATCCCGCTGGAAGCCGTACTCCCAATTTGGGAGTCAGATAGGAGCCCTTACTGTAAATTTACACGTGCATTATTCTACCTATCTTAACTACAAAGAAATTAAATACCGCCATGTTACTAATGAATACAAAAAGAAATCACATTCACTATATACACGAACACAAACGGTAGTGGGGCAGGTCTTACGTAACTAGAAAAGGAATAATTTTAAGGATAAAGTATTTTAAGGGGAAAACACCACTTTCCGAAACTATTTGTGGATCCCTAAGAATAACTCGCGAACTGATGCACTTCACAAACCTGTCCACTATTGACTATATCTGCTCAACATGGCGTTACTAAATTATGCTTCCTATTTTTGCTTTTTTAGTCCAGTTTTTTACTCAGAAATCTAATAATTCATGGCTCCTAAGACTTCCAGTGATTTTTAGATGTTAATAAAGTTCCAATATTACCTTTATTTGTAGCTTTTTTCACTCCTTTTCGACTTTTTAAGCTAGACAATCAAAATCCAATGTCTTCAGTAACACTTCCCGGCATGGAATGGAATAATTGCGCCCTAATATCATCGCGTGGGTTTATCATCCAATCAAAACAAAGCATTTTTGGCGGTGGGGCTTTGAAACGAATAAAATTTTGTAAAATCTGGATTAAACTAGATTTTAGAAGGACCTAGGTATCTAAAAGAGAGGTGAAGGGTGGTCCTGAAAATTCTGTCGAATTTTAGATTGGTTATTTGATCTGGAAAGTTCCGTCCAATAGTGGACCTATATTTTCGGATAGCACTGACACCGTAAGAATTGTAATAATCCATTTACATATACATATACAAGACTTATAACTAATTTAAAATATAAATAAAGATATTGATTCCCAAAACTATAATTCCCAATGAATTTATACAGTTCTCCATGTTAATTTGAAATAGAATAACGAACAGAATTACGAATTATATGAACGGCCAGAAATTTTTTGTTAAACGTCAAGTACAGTCGGTGCAAAAAAAATTTCGGGCACCCTCCTATTAAAACATAATCTCTTTAAACTGTAATGGCACATTACAGTTCCCCGGCGTCGTTAAAAAAAATTTGTTTGAATAACAAAATTTTGTTGAATAGAATTAACATGTATTAATACTAATAAACTAACTACTCACTCATACTCTCTTACACTCAAATGAGACAGTGTAACATTCACTTTGGGTATTGAGATAGAAGTTCCCGTTTTTTGTCCTCAGTACAGTTGAAAAGTTTAAGATTCTGGAAATTGTGAGTTCCGATACTTTCACCTTTTAGATTGTGTAATACAGCGCAATTTTTCAATAATTTAACTGCTAAAAACGTTCACAAAGGAACAGGACGGACAGGAGTTCCAGCTGAGATATTGAAAGAGACAACTCATAGGTATCTGATGGCATTAGGATCTAGTTTCTCGACTATCACTCCCTCGATTCGCTAGAATTCCATTTCTGCCATTGGTTTGTATTTGCGAAGGGGCAGAATTCTGAGATCTACTTGCACAGTTATTGTTAACATTGCCGTTTTGACCATTACCGTTTTCTCTTCTCCGGTACGCCCCGTTAAAGTTCCTCCTATTATCGTCCCTATTCGGGTTCGATTCCCCCATTGTGCGGTCATAGGGGCGATAACCCCGGCGATTGTTAAACATCGGTCGGTTACGGAACAGACGTCGACCATTATATTGATTGCTTTCTGAGCCACTCCCACTCGGATAGCGAGATCAAGCTTGGGTGTAACTCAGAAAGTCCGTTTGGCAACTAGCCGTTGCCTTGCTTTTCACGGGTTTCACAACTTTCGCTTGTCGGGCGAAATACCTCTTTGGTGGGCCTCCAGTTTCTTTCCCACACAGAGCAGCTAGGCGTGACGTAACTTCTCGCACCGTTTGGCACAAGTGGGAAGCAATAGCCCGCGACTCATCTGGTGGAAGAGCGTTCACTATGATGTCTACTAGCTCGCCTTGCGATGGATTTTCTGCGATCTGATAGTACAGTTCGATGATCTTCCAAGCATAGTCCAAAAGGGACCCATACTTGGCTCGATCATATCTTAAAGATTGGAGGTTGCGTTTCTGAAGCCTCTCTATATGTTCGTTGCAGTATTCTTCCTTAGAAAGGATCAGGAAATCATCAAACGTATGAATTCTATATTTAATAGAAGCAAACCACGCGCCCGATGCTGCAATTAAAAGTTTTTCAACTATTTGTAAACGTTCTCTATCGGTCAGCCGATACATTTCTAAACACTGCTGCAATCTACGCAGAAAAACACGAGGCTGTCCATTGGTAATATTCCCGTCAAAAGTGGGAAAACGTTCGATGTCCCTCAGCGAAACCTTGGAACCCATACTAACATAAGCAGGGGAATAGTTACTGGGAATTAACATATTACCCTGCACAATCGGAGTCGTCACCGGATTTACCACCGACGACGTCGTAGCGGTGTTATAATTACCCATGTAAGTGAAAGGGATTCTGTTGGTCGTATTGAATATGTTGGGCTCCATCCCCGGACCAATCGCACCCGTGAACAACGACTCAGAATGGCACCCATCTCCTCTTCCCGGCAACACGCTATGTGATTGTATACCTCCATGTAAGGGGGGAGCACTCACGCTAGTGACCGTAGTCGTCACAACACTCGACTGATTCGGCACACTATTGGAATTGAACCATGACTTTGGTTCTGACCGATGCATGGGGTAGTGCGTCGCAATATCCCGTGCATCAACTGACGTTAAATTTTCTTTTCCTGCGCCACGGGTAGTTGTTATAGCGGGTAATATTTCTGAGGAATCGCTACCGGGGAAAGGATAGGTTACCTCTGATTTTTCGCGACTAGATTTCGTCATTTCTTTTTGAATATTTGCTATCTCGTTTTGAATTTTCGAAATTTTCTGGTCAGTTACTTCCAGTTTGGTTTCCAATGATAAGTCTGACAAGGTTGACTTTAAACTATCAATTTCGGTCTGCTGTGTTTCTAATTTATTGTTAATTTTATGCAATTTGGTATCCATTTGTTCAATTTCAGAATGTACATGATCTAATTTACCCTCAGTCTCCTGCTGAAATTGCTTTAGGGACTGCTGAGCCTCGCATCTGACCAAATCAATTTCAGTAGACGTTTGCTCCCTCAATGTGGTTATTGAGGAAGCAAAGTCCGAACATATGTTGTCGATTTTCTGGGTTAATACCTCGAATCGAGATTCGGTTTCTCGTTTCGAGGTGTCAAATTTTTCATTTATTTCACGTCTTATCTCCCGGCTATTTTCATTTATTTCACGTCTCATTTCCAGGCTATTTTCGTTCATTTCGCGTCTCATTTCCTGTAGCATTTGTTGCAATGAAAGGAGGAGAGCGTCATTATTAGATGACCCAGTCTTCCTTTGCTTTTCTTTGGGTTTATCACCAATTGGATCCCCATCTCTTTCATCATCATCGAGGTCAGATATCTCCACTGGAGATATTTGGCCTCGGTTCTTCAGGGTACTATACCCTCGCTCACCGTCCGAATCGGGATGTTCATTTTCTTTTTCAGAGGATAAACTCATGGGTTCACGCGACTGGTGGAGCTTCCCCTCACATTCTTTGCAGGATTTAACTATCTCACCAGCCCGGACCTTTTCTGCATTTTCAGCAGTATCCTCTAAATTAATACAACTGAAATGAATCCATTTCAGCCCACATTCGTGACACCTCACTAGCCTACGAGAGACGCGAGCTCTTTTCTCACTACTTTCTAAAGTACATTGTGTACATGAGACTTCCGCGTTCTCGTGTGATACTACTTCCCTATTGGTTGCCAAGGTTTCCATGTAAAAAGACACAATATAAACTCATGCAATTATATACTTATAGACTAACAATACTTATTAATCAGGTACTATTCATAAATTAAGGAACTCCTATCTAATTCCCTCCTTGGGTCAACTTCCAGCATTTTCAAATTTTAGAAGTCACTTTAGCAAATTCCTTCATTTCCCCCTTTCTACAGAGAGAGACAAAGATAGCAGAACAGCCAATGACTACGACTATTTAATCTCACTATGACTTTTTAATTATGCACCTTTTGTGGCCAAGTCAATATGTGCTCGATCCTAAACAGTGTTTAATAAATAATTTCAGATCCGTTACCAGGGAAAACAATTGTTTCCATGGTAACTATCCGATGTCAACGGTCGCCAAAATTGAAAGAAAAAGTTAACGAAGAAGAAGAAGCATGTAAACGAAAAGAAAGATAAGCGCAATGTAGAGGAGTCGCTAAAATTAATTTTCTTTAATGAGGACGATTTACGAAACATCATTTACTAATCGAAATCATGATTATTCTCCAATAAAGTAACTTCCAATAAACCTTTTGTTATTGTTAATTATTCCATATCGGACTCCCGAAGAAAAACTCATTGAAACAACTTATTGACCGTGCCAATAGCGACTACTCTGTCATGACTCCGTTTTCTTTCATTCAGTAGTAGAAAAGAAAGAGAAGAAAGTAGAAGGGTAAAAGAAGAAGGTAGGTAAAGAAGAAAGAAAGAAATAGGGTATTTTAATAAGGAACAGATTACTGGATAATTCTGGAAATATAGTAAGAAGTCGAGAAAGTCGTTGAAAGATGAATCATTCTAAATGTTATTAACGACTAATCAATTTTGGAATGCTTCGGAATAGACACATGTTCCCTCATACCACCCAGACCTAGCTCCAGGCACCACGATCATGGGATTGCCCAGACCTAGACCTGGAAATGAGAAAAGTGAAATTTAATTCTTTGTACTGTTATTCTAACCAGTGATTGATAACCATCCAGCATCTGAACTCTGTTCTCTAGGATCGACCACACATATGAATTAGTCAAAAAAAATCAAACTTATAAACTCAATATAAATTTATATATCGTATCAATAAAAGTCTCAACTTCCTGGAAGAAAGATATCGTATTTAGGCTCATCCTGCTATTTTTGCTTCACTCCTCGAGTGTATTTAAACCGTTAGTGACGGTCCTTCATGACCTAGGTTATTTACCTTAACACATATGTTAAAACATGACACGTATATTGCAGATGTTAATATGACAAATGATATCACACAAATTACTTAAATTAAATCCATCATGCATTCACACGCTCACTCACTCAGGACAGTGTATATATGTTTAAAAGAAACCAACTAACTACAAAGATACAAATAGTTTATTACATTCATAGTGGAAAGGAAAACAAATTAATTACAACGAAAATCTTAAAAGCACAAGTTCTTGGTTATATATTAATAGAGTACATAGTGTTATATTTTAGCAAATTTTTATATATTCAATCATATTGACAAATGGAAAGAGAAAACAAATTATTTACATGTATCATATCTTAGACATGCTAAAACAAATTATGATTTGCGACATACGCAAAAAGACACTTATTTCACTTAAAAAAAATTGACAAAGAGGAGAGAAAAGAGAAAAAAAACTTTTAGGTGTATCAGAACTTATATGAGTCTCTACCTCACTTTGGGCAATAAAATATTAATGATTTTGAGTGTTCAAATCACAAATCACGCACTACTCATAGTGTCCAAAACATTTCGCTCCATTTGACTTAGTTTGTGGTCATTTATATATTTATATATATCTAACTATTGGTTTACAAAAACCATTCATCGTCTATATTTGGTTCGTAACTCGTAACAGTTTATGTCTGCAATCGCACATTACGACGCTTTACCCATCTAGGGATTTTGAGAAAATAACTTTCACTAGAGGATGTTTCTCCTCTTAGACGATCCATTTCCAAACTTATTATTTGAATAGTTTTAAGTTATTTATTTAACACTGGGACACGTCATGAGACCTTTCTTCAGGATCACTTTCGTATATATGTGTATATACTTCGGATTTTTAAAAACGATCTCCCGCAGGTGTACGGAGTATAAAGGCTCAAATTGAGGATTAAAAAAAAACTGGTCAAGTCACAGGATACATATGAAGGTGAGAATGATTCAAGGTGCACTTTCCACAATGGTTTTAAGTTGGTAGTTCAGGGATAATATTCGTTATAATGATGTGGGTTACGTTTAGACCTGCCGTTACTTTTCAATACATGCCATTACATAATTACAGAGGTTATCGTTTACATTTATTCAAAAGAAAAGGAAAATTACTTAAGTGCACGGCGGTATTCTTAACAAAATCTACATTCTTACATTCGTCGGAGAACTTACTGGTAAACTATAGCAACCAACACACGTTTAGGGGGACAGACACGAGCGCTCTTACATATATTCATATAATACTTTTAATATCATACTTTTACTATAAAATCATATTCGTATACTAAGTACATATACATCTCGACGTATTCATTTCTCTCTCTCTATATATATATATATTTATTATAAATGCGCACACATTTAAATTAATCACCGCAACAATAAAATTTTTACAAGGTTGCAAACATTGTCCAAAAACAAATGACTTCCGACATTACATATGAAAAGAAAATCGCTTTTTACTTGATACCGCGCATGTATAAATTTTCCACTTTTATATAATCAATTCGTGTTTAAATCATGAAGAAAAAAAACTTTGGAAGGCAGGCACGTAACACAGAGCATTTCTAAAGGTATAACTAGATAACCTAAAATACAATTTCTGGGCCCAGGTTAACTACAAAGTAATCGAAAACCAACACAGAAAAGAAAGTGACCAATGGATTAAAAAAAACTTAAGGAGAACGATAGTGAAAGAACGTAATCGAAGTGTCGTCAAATACGAAGTCTTTATTCATTTCGGCGATAGGTCAAAATGAGATGGAGGACCCAATCACTATCTACTTTATCCATGAATCGTGTCTTGCAACGTCTCAGCTGGTAATTTCAGATCAGAGTTGTACGTTAAATAAATCGTAAGCAACAAGTTCAAAATCGGGGGGGAAGGTTGAAAATTTAAAAAATAAAAATCTCGAAGTAAGAAGGAAGAACGAGACAAGAGAGAGAAAGCGGCGCCAACGAAAGGAGAAAGATTAAAGTACTACTCACTACACAGAAGAGTGATCGAATTTAAATATATAACAACTCATAGCCAAAAATATTCTTAACATGCCACAAGGGGGGGTGGTTTACTTAAATACGTAAACTCAAGGGGCGCCCTGCTGCCAAGGATGCAAGTTCTGTGTCCATCAGATCCCAATCCCACAAGAGTTTGGTTGTAAGATTGAAATCCGATCCCGGTATCCGGCCCAGACCAGCAGGATAAAAGGAGAGGGGGAAGGGACCAGGTAACTGCGTCCCCAATTTTGAAATCTCTAAGTAAGTGGAAAGAAAAAAATATTCGACCCCTCAGTAGAACTAAGAAGGTTCTAGGACAGTAATGAAACTAGAGTAAAAGTATTAGCTAAGATATCCCTAACTAATGATTTGCCAAAATAATAAAAATATTAAATAAACTGAATTTGGATCGGTGATTTCTATTGCCAAATTTCACCGATAGCTCCCCTTCGCAGAATGCGCTAAATTCTGAGGCATCGAATTATTTCCATCACTATCTAGTTTGGAAACTAAGAAAAGAAAACGAAAATATTCAAGGTGGGAGGTGACGATGCCCGGGTACGGTATAATAAATTTCAATAATTAATTGTTTTGATTCTGTAACCCTATCCGAACCGTCGCCTCCATGAACATTGTAAGCTAGCCTGAGTAGGTAACGTGAAGGAAAAAAAATCTCACGGAGTGGTACATTCTATTTTTAAAACCGACCAGAAGATATGATTCACTACAGCCCTGTTGTATAACTACTACTGTCTTTTCATAATTTATTATTCAATATGTCTATTCAGCGATTATATGATGCTACCCATTCTACCAGATGGTATTACTATGGTTGATTATTATTATAACACATAAAACTACAAAGTATTACCATAGTCCGAATATATATCGCCCTCCTGTCCGCGTGATATCATGGTGCAGGGGTCAGAACCTGAGATGTTTGTAGTTACACGTATCTATTCAATATCTATATATCAACACGCGACGAAGTATTCACTGGGCTACTATATATTTAACTATATGGGTGTCCTATATTCTATATTCATTTATTACAATATTCATATACTTTATATTCATATTCACATTAATATTCATATCATATTCATATCATCATTCTTTTCATTTGCTACGACGCTATATTCTTACAGACACCCTGTTTCCTCTATCTACGCCCAGCCTATATACACATTTCATCATAACACTTTAAAATCTATACTCGCTACAAACATTTCCCATTCCGATCACCGCACGACAACCTCACTCGAACCCAAGACTCTTTCACCACTCACACAATACTACGTAATACCTGGTAGCTTTATTAAGAACGAAAAAAATCCTACGTATGTTCACTGAAAATAGAATTATCTGCGATAATGGTTAATGTTTATAAAATTCCGCAGCAACAATGAACTTCTGCAGCCACGAAGAAAAATGAACATCTAATATAATTTCAAAGCGAAGAACTAGCATCATATCGCCCGACTTCTGTTAAAAATTTACTTATTGTTTATTTATTTAAATATTTCGATTTCTAAACTAGGCAGAATGTTGAAATTTTCAGAATATATTAATTTTGGGTCACTTCACCTAACTGTACATTCATATGGGCTGTGAATTATACCTTCTAGGTTTTATTTCGGAAAGAAAGGTCAATTTCATGAAAACTAAATCACTAAGCACCTCGACAGAAGAATGGCGATTAGTACTGACTTTTGACACTAGGGCTAGCGACGATATAATCAACCCTTGAACAACTGAATGTGACCTTGTACACGGAATTATTATACTATATTACGTTCACTATTAAATATTGTGTATGAGTTCACTTAATGACGGAATAATAAAGAATTTATCGCATAGTAAATACTACACTGTCCATAGTTAATTATCTCTCACACTCTTTCATCACTTAACTACCACAATTACTACTACTAGAAAATGTTTCTACATTACGAACACATACATGCCACATTCATACTACACACTACATTAATACATGTTATACTAATAAATATATACAGAAAACATTCATATTTTACCATGTTAAATCGGCTCTATGAAAGGTAACGAAAGGAAAGAAATGAACAGGGCCAACTGGCCCTTATATTTACTAAATCACATTCTTTACTCAACCTGTTTAATCAATGCCCTGAGGGGACATATCGAAGTATTAGCTAGCAAAAGGACCCCTGCCCTGAAGGGGCAGGAACCCGGAAACAAACTAAATGTTCAACTCATCCCGCTGGAAGCCGTACTCCCAATTTGGGAGTCAGATAGGAGCCCTTACTGTAAATTTACACGTGCATTATTCTACCTATCTTAACTACAAAGAAATTAAATACCGCCATGTTACTAATGAATACAAAAAGAAATCACATTCACTATATACACGAACACAAACGGTAGTGGGGCAGGTCTTACGTAACTAGAAAAGGAATAATTTTAAGGATAAAGTATTTTAAGGGGAAAACACCACTTTCCGAAACTATTTGTGGATCCCTAAGAATAACTCGCGAACTGATGCACTTCACAAACCTGTCCACTATTGACTATATCTGCTCAACATGGCGTTACTAAATTATGCTTCCTATTTTTGCTTTTTTAGTCCAGTTTTTTACTCAGAAATCTAATAATTCATGGCTCCTAAGACTTCCAGTGATTTTTAGATGTTAATAAAGTTCCAATATTACCTTTATTTGTAGCTTTTTTCACTCCTTTTCGACTTTTTAAGCTAGACAATCAAAATCCAATGTCTTCAGTAACACTTCCCGGCATGGAATGGAATAATTGCGCCCTAATATCATCGCGTGGGTTTATCATCCAATCAAAACAAAGCATTTTTGGCGGTGGGGCTTTGAAACGAATAAAATTTTGTAAAATCTGGATTAAACTAGATTTTAGAAGGACCTAGGTATCTAAAAGAGAGGTGAAGGGTGGTCCTGAAAATTCTGTCGAATTTTGGATTGGTTATTTGATCTGGAAAGTTCCGTCCAATAGTGGACCTATATTTTCGGATAGCACTGACACCATAAGAATTGTAATAATCCATTTACATATACATATACAAGACTTATAACTAATTTAAAATATAAATAAAGATATTGATTCCCAAAACTATAATTCCCAATGAATTTATACAGTTCTCCATGTTAATTTGAAATAGAATAACAAACAAAATTACGAATTATATGAACGGCCAGAAATTTTTTGTTAAACGTCAAGTACAGTCGGTGCAAAAAAATTTCGGGCACCCTCCTATTAAAACATAATCTCATTAGACTGCAATGGCACATTACAATTTTGTTTATATTTCTACAATATATTAGATTAGCAATATTTGTACAGACATGAAGTAGCATAGTCGTATTTACTTACATAGTAGTCATTATGTGTATTTGATAATACTATTATTATTTAGACGTTATCTTTGTACAGTAGGAAGGTAGATAGTGCATTGTATTAAGTATCACGGAAAGTAAATATAAATATTAATAGCGTAATTAATTTAATTTTACTAAATATATTTCTTTGTGCCATTCATCATTTACATTACTTAAAGTTGAAAAAGCCTATCTTCTGTTTAGTAATACAGTAATTGCAGAATAGTAGTATTTTAGTTCCTACTTTGTAGTTTATCATAAACGTTCTACTAACCATAAAATTATTTACATTAACTAAAATTATTTTTATTTAAGTATGTAAGTCCTTATTCGTATGTAATCAGTATTAATTAATATTTAGTATGGAATACCCCAACTACTTTATCTTATTTAATAATTTCATGAATTCTATTCGTCACTAGGAGGACTTCATCCAAATCAAAAGGGGCAATGTGCCAGTGCACATACGCGTATCATTAATAATATTATTAATCTTTATTCAGTATTTATTTATTGCTCTAATTTCACTTAAGCGTATGTTTGGCCATTTTATTTCATGTGCCCATCCCACCCAAAATACTTTCTTACCAGTTGTGTCCAGTCACCCTTCAAAACGTTACAAAAATCCACACCCCAACTCCCCTGCTCATTTTCCTAACTGTCTGTCCTTTTACACTTTCATGTCCTCCATCCACTGACAACCCGATAATGTTTCAAGTCGCCACCAACGAAGTTTCCTGTTTTTTTCTGTTCTGTCCAGTTTAAAAATGTTAAATAGTTTTTCCAACCAATAGGAAACTAGAGTGGGCTTGCATTTGAAAATTTGTAAATGTTTCTGAAAAACGAAAAGAGAGTGAACGGAAAACAGAATGAAGAGGGACGCCAAACGATCAGTAAAAAAAGAATGCGTCCATTTTCATTATTTTAAAAACAATTTACTAGTTTCATTAATAAAACGGGGAAATAGTGTGTGAGTACTATACAACCAGTCAGTGGCGTAACAAGACGGGGGGCAAGGGGGCATTGCCCCCCCAAGTTCTGGTAGAAGTTATTGGGGGCGCCGAAAGCGCCTAATGATTACTTTGCTTTTTTTAAAGCTGATTGAAGAATGAAAAGTTTATGTACAAAAGCAGTGTTTTGTATACACTGCCAAATCTTACACAAAATATAGAATGCAGTGCTTTGTATTATTATAACTAATGGACACTTCTGTTCTTTTGTGTTGATTGTCTAGGGCACCTTTAATACAATAAAATAAAGAAATAAAAATTATCTATATGACATTAAAGCAGCGATATAAACATTTTCTTAATCCTTTGTCGCCCCTTATTATGTACGGGCGACATAATGCTTCGATAGAATAAAAAATGAAATAATGTTTCAATGACGGAGCATTTAAATATATTAATTATTCCTTTCGTCGCCCTTGATTGTATAGGGGTGCCTTCGATAGAACAGAAATAAAATATTGCACCAAGGGCGCTGTAGATATATCAATTATTCATTTTGTAGCCCCTGATTCTATAGGGGCGCCTTCGATAGAACAAACAACGATGTATAATTGCACCAAGAGCGCTGTAGATATATTAATTATTCTTTTTGTCGCCCCTGATTGTATAGGGGCACCTTCGATAGAGCAAAAAAGGATGTAATATTGTGACAAGGGCGCTGTAGATATATTAATTATTCATTTTTTCACCCCTGATTCTACAGGGGCGCCTTCGATAGAACAAACAACGATGTAATATTACACCAAGGGTTCTGTAGATATATTAATTATTCTTTTTGTCGCCCCTGATTGTATAGGGGCGCCTTCGATAGAACAAAAAAGGATGTAATATTGTGCCAAGGGCGCGTGTAGATGTATTAATTATTCATTTTGACGTCCCTGATTGTATAGGGGCGCCTTCGATAGAACAAACAACGATGTAATATTACACCAAGGGTTCTGTAGATATATTAATTATTCATTTTGTCACCCCTGATTCTATAGGGGCGCCTTCGATAGAACAAACAACGATGTAATATTGTGCCAAGGACGCTGTAGATATATTAATTATTCTTTTTGTCGCCCCTGATTGTATAGAGGCGCCTTCGATAGAACAAAAAAAGATGTAATATTGTGCCAAGGACGCTGTAGATGTATTAATTATTCTTTTTGTCGATCCTGATTGTCTAGGGGCGCCTTCGATAGAACAAAAAAGGATGTAATATTGTGCCAAGGGCGCGTGTAGATGTATTAATTATTCATTTTGACGTCCCTGATTGTATAGGTGCGTCTTCGATAGAACAAAAAAGGATGTAATATTGTGCCAAGGGCGCGTGTAGATGTATTAATTATTCATTTTGACGCCCCTGATTGTATAGGGGCGCCTTCGATAGAAATAACAACGATGTAATATTACACCAAGGGTTCTGTAGATATATTAATTATTCATTTTGTCACCCCTGATTCTATAGGGGCGCCTTCGATAGAACAAACAACGATGTAATATTGTGCCAAGGACGCTGTAGATATATTAATTATTCTTTTTGTCGCCCCTGATTGTATAGAGGTGCCTTCGATAGAACAAAAAAAGATGTAATATGGTGCCAAGGACGCTGTAGATGTATTAATTATTCTTTTTGTCGCCCCTGATTGTCTAGGGGCGCCTTCGATAGAACAAAAAAGGATGTAATATTGTGCCAAGGGCGCGTGTAGATGTATTAATTATTCATTTTGACGTCCCTGATTGTATAGGTGCGTCTTCGATAGAACAAAAAAGGATGTAATATTGTGCCAAGGGCGCGTGTAGATGTATTAATTATTCATTTTGACGCCACTGATTCTATAGGGGCGCCTTCGATAGAACAAACAAGGATGTAATATTGCAACAAGGGCGCTGTAGATGTATGAATTATTCCTTTTGCCGCACATGATTGTATAGGGGTACCTTCGATAGGACAAACAAGGAACTCATCAGCTACCGTTCAGGAAACAGATCCCGAAAAGACTAGAACACTCGCACACATCCGCGAAAAATTACCAATTCAACACCGCACAAGAGAAATTACGCGCAAGCTATTATGAATGTTTAGACAATATCATTTGCAAAATTTAGTCGATTCAATCAGCCTGAACTGAAGAAATATCGTGCAATAGAGGATGTAATTCTGGAAGGTAACTTTTCTCACGACATTAGTGACATTTTAAAAGAATACCATGTCAATCCGGACCGACTACAACTACAGATGCAACAGTTACTCACCACTATTCCCACTTCAAAAAATCTGAGAGACCTGCTTGAGAACTTCAAGAAACTCTGTAAAGAAACAAGAGAATTGTTTCCTAAAGTGTTGAAAGTCCTTCGACTCCTGTTTGTCATCCTGGCGACACCTGCAACTGCCGAGAGAAATTCCTCAATGTTGCGGAGTCTCAAAACTTATCTGAGGTTCACAATGACCCAGGCAAGACTTAATGCATACCCAGACAGACTTGACTCACTGGACGTGAAGGAACTGTGTAGAGAATTCACAAATAGCTCCTACCGTGCAACTGTCTTCGGAAAAGTGTGAATTCTGCTCTTTGAAGCGTGTAGTTTTTGTGTCGACATGAGCCATATGATCACAGGGGGTCCTTATCTTTTACATTGAACATTTAATCAAATTGAAACTATTATTCCGTTCTTGTTAAATATATTAAAAGTTGGATGTTACGTACACAAGGACTCAAAAAACGGCTTTAAAAAAAAGTTTTTTGCACCGCTTTTATGCCTTTCAAATTTTGAACTTTTTTTTTTAATATTTCAACTTTACTGAAGAAAGTAGTTTCCACCTTTGTTCCCCATTATAAGAAGAAAAAGAGACTTAATTACTGTACTCTGAAGAAAAATAAATATGAGAAGTTCAACAATCAGGAATAATCGATCAATCATACGAAAAAGAAGGACAAATATATTAACCCTCTGGGAACTTTTGGTACAGATCTGAACCATGGCGTCGACCTTCGGAATTTGCTTGATAAATATCTAGTAAAGCTTTTCACATTGTGTTTTTTGCATTCATTCAAGCGGGGAAGCATCAAAGAATGTGTTTCATGGGCATTTTGCAGTGCCTGGGGGTAGTGACGTCACAAACATGGACGAAGGAAGAGAGAAAAGGATAAATTTTAGAGCTCTTTTTTTTTAAAAAAAAAATCCTAATACATTGCTGTTATTACTAGGATCATTGTCCATACCTAGTTGTGTTCGTAATAAAGAAATGTTTCCAACTGTGCCACTCAAATTTCCCTATTGTATACCAGAAGCGGGAATATCCCGCCCAAAGTGGAAAAGGGGATTTTTCAGATCTTTTTTCTTTTTTTCGGGAATTCCTCCCCTCAGGGACATGTGAGTGGTACCGTTTAAAACCTACCACCATTCCAAACAAAACAAGGTACAAACCATGATCGTAGGGTAAATAGCGATTTTTAAAATAATCAGAATTTTTCCCCTATTACATATTTTTAGTCAACGCGTTTAGTAAAGTAGCTACAGGTCATCCCTATTTGTCGTAGGATCATGGTCTGTACCTCATTTTGTTCGTAATGATGCAACGTTTCCAACGGTACCACTATCATTGCGCTGTCATGTACATTCATGTCCAAAATTATTGTCGCATGTCTATAAATATGTTGTTCTAGGAATATAATTCAATAACGAATTCGCCCGGTATTTGTTATAATGTTAGTATGTGTATAATCGGCAAAGACATGTATGTGGCAAATTTCATGTCAAAAGAGCAGTAAATAAGAACAATAAAATGAAAATGAAATTTTCTTGTCCATTTAGCAACATTTTGTTTTACTCATTTTAATTTTCGTATTTTTAATTCTTTTCCTATGAAATTTACCACAAATATACATTTCCCGATTGTACACATAGTATCAGTATTTAAAGTACCCTGTAAAATCATTATCAAATTATATTCTTACAAGAAGACATTTATAGATATGCGACAATCATTTTGGACATGAGTGTACCTGAGGAGATAAGATTCCGAGAAAGTTAATTTTTGAAAATTTGAATTTCCTGCTTTTCTTTATACATTTTGGGCGTGAATTTCTCCCCTCGGGTACATGATAGGGTCATGCAAGTGATACGATTTAAAACGCTGGTTCATTGCAAACAAAAAGTACAAACCGTAATCCTAGAATAATTAGTCTTGGTGCTAGAGCTGATTTACTAAATTTCCCTCCCTATTTTGGGGTAATAGTTACTAATGTATTATTACTCAATAAGCTCTAGCGTCAAGAGTGTTCATTGTAGGACCATGGATCGTACCTCATTTTGTTTGTAATGAAGCAACGTTTCGAACTGTACCACTGCTGTGGCACTACCATGTATTTGAGGGAGGGGGGTAGAAATTCTTTAAAATATTATTTTTTCCTGACAAAAATCTCTTTTTCTCAATTTGAGCGGGATTTTTTCACTTTTGGTACAATCGGCGGCAAAAAACCTGCAACATGAGGATGTACGTTTATTGTGAAACTACGCCTAACAGCACAGGGAATGAACATAACGTCTATGTGGAACGAATCACGCCAGGATAAAATTCGGCCTCCTCCCGTGCACACTTATTTTGGAGCAAAAGTCTTCGTCATTTCACAATAAACTTATATGCTCATGTTACAGGTTTTTTGCCGCGGATTGTACATAATGGGGAAATTTGAATGGTACAGTTGGAAACATTCCTTCATTACAAATACAAAGAGTTACGAACTAAGATCCTACGATAAAGAGTCTTCACACTAGAGCTTGTTGAATAACAATAGTAGATATTAGGAAAAAAGAGTGTATTAATTGTAACACCAAGACTATTTACTCCAGTATCATGGTTCATACCTCGTTTTGTTTGGAGTGAAGCAAAGGTAAGCCATATGTCAATGTTGTGTACGGGAGGGAAGAAATTCGCAGGAAATGGGGACTTTTTTTTAAAAAAAAAAACTTTTTTTTTTTCAATTTGGACAGGAATTTTATTGCCTTAGGTACATATTAGGGAAATTTACAAATTAGGAAAACACTGTTTCATTCCGAATAAAACGGGGTATGAACCATGATTCTACGATAGTCTCGACGCAGTAGCTGCTTGACTGAAAGTCTAAAATTTACCTTAAAAAGTGGAAATCTAAAAAAAGTTAATGTATAGGGTTTTCTAGTTCGAACGAATTGTTTGTACAGTTCTTATAATAATGTTTGACAAAAAAAAAGTTTTAGTGAAAAGTTAGTGGTGGGAACAATAACTGTTCTGAATAGTAGTTTAAGGTTTCGAAAAAAACTAAAAATAAACGAATATCTTTTCCATACTTTTTTGGCTTGGAATTTTTTCTTTTAGTTTTTTTTATATTTAGTGAACAAACAACAGTGTGTTCCAGCTTTATTTTCCCATCATAGCCCAACTTAAAAAAAAATACTGTATTCTGAAGAAAACTAAAAGGTAAGAGCACTAAGCTTTGTTGCTCCAGTTCCTTAAACTAAATCATAGCTCCTGCTATTAGTGAAACATTTTCTTCTGAAATACGAACAAAATTATGAAGCCTTTTCGGTTCTAATATTAGGTATTGAAGAGTATCTGAAACAATAGTGTTTCTGGAACGGCGGTGATACTTTTTTCTTGGCTGAACAACACAATTCAAACTGTATAAATTTCAAGAACTTGATATCATGGTGAGGCAACCAACGTGGGACTTACGAGATCCTAGTTGTCTCAAAAGAGTGAAAATTTCCGTTGTCTTTCCTAAAGCCGCTTTTTTTTAATGAAAATAAAGCACGTCTTAAAAATCCGGCTATTTTGCATCTCTAGTCCGGTATATCAATACAAAGTGCAGTTCAATCTATGTACTGAAACATTTGAAGATTAATGTGTTGTAAAAGTAAAAATAAGAAAAGTGTGCCTGTAGGTGTATTGTGAGAATCTGTTAATCACTTTAGAAAAATTTTTTGTCGTTGTGATATGTCTTCAGCCTATGAGTTCTGGAGAGTGAGAATGTGGCTTTAGTGCCGAACGTATACGGAACAATCGTGTCGTACTATTTAGTGATTAATTAATAGTAAACTGTACTTCATACGTATCCCGACGCAAATCAAATGAGGTCTACTAGTTTTACTAATGTACGACTCTTGTGTTAAATGAATACATTGGGTGAGTGAAGAAGCTGTCTTTACTTCAAGTAAGTCCAATATTTTAATTTTTCAAATGTATAGCTGTTTTCGTAAATTACAATTATTTCTCCACACACACTAAAAAATAACAATAATACTGTAAAGATTAGTGGAGATTACGCGCTGTGATGGGGGGGGGGCGCTGTTGAGAGAGGGGCGCAACAAAAAGACTTGCCCCCTCCTATATTCGAAACGCTGTAACGCGGCTGCAACCAGTGACAGTAATTAGAAAAACAATGCTAAAATAATTATTGAATTAAGCGTCTCATCAACAGACTCTGCATACGAATTTTTCAACATTGTGAATGTAAGTGATAGACTGTGCTGAAGTAATTAGTGACATAGCGGCAGGATCTGGACATGAACATGAATTCATTGTGAATGTTTTCTGAGTTGTGCTAAATGTGAGTGATTTCTGCATTTAATAGCGTATTTGGTGAAAATAATTGAAACTCATCGACAGACCATGCGGAGAGGGCCGGTAAGATCAAACATACGTAAACTGTAATAACCTTTCATAATAGAACGACCAAAGAATATTAAGGAAATGTGAAAACTATAAAAATTAAATAATAACAATTGGACTATTCCAATAATAAAAATTTACGTGAAAGAAAATAATAACATTTGCAAATCTTGTTATCCACGTACTAGCTCACGTTTGTTCCTATTGATATATAAAATTTTAGCCGGGAAAATTTCTTATTTGTAATATTTTCTTTTGCATATGATTATTTTTTTATAAAGTGGATGATATCAAATTTTTCGAATTTCATTTTTACCTTTATTTTGCCCAGTCACATTATCATTTTAACAACTCTAACAATTGTGCTATTGAACAATTATTTTACGATAATGTATTTTTCAAAAAAATAAGTTGTAATATTAGAGTTTCTGTGGAAACGTATAGATCATAATGCAATAACTTACAGTAGTTTACTCAGATTCAAGCCAAGATTTACTATGTGTGTGTGTTTAACGATAAAAAGATCCTAACTTAGCAGAATCAGGATATAAGTTAATATTTCGAAAAACCTGTTTATTATTTAATATAATATCACTGCTTTATGATTCTTAGATAAACGGTAAAAACTATGTTCTTTCTTAAAATTCTAGGTTGTAAATAGATGTTTTTTGACATTCTGCTCATAAAGCTGTGTGTGTATAATGCAAATATAATTGAATGCAGAATGACTGATTTGTAAGTGTAATGAATCAATTGATATTCTCAAACCTTGCCAACTCGCAGGAAATTTTGAGACATATGTTTTTGCTCCTATTTGAACTGGACGTAAAAAAGAATGTTAAACGAATCTCCAGGATCTCATGGACGTTAGGCTTTGTGGTACTTACGTGTATTCACTTAGTCACACAAAAGCATAGGGGTAGCGTTGATCAACATTTCCTGTTAATGAGTGGGCTCTAAATTACAATATATCCTGAATAAATGTTTGCTATGTTCTGTAAATATTACGTAGTTAGCTAACTAGTCTTTGGACATCGTTATTCTCGACCCTTCTTTATAAATTTCCACATTCAGTAAAATGGAAAATCAAAATATATTTTGCTGCAACGTACACGAAGATTGAGCGTCTTGAATTTATTTTCGTTTAATATTTGACAGTTAATTAAAGTATTGACCTTTAACGAACCATGTTTTTTAAAGCTGATATTTAATATATTTAAACTTTTCATTTCGAAGTAATATACTGTTCTGGAGAGTCATGTCCTTTATAACCTGCATTAAATGTTCATGTTTCTAATCTTCCTTTAACCCTTTGGGGATCCTATGGTACAATTTGTACCATACGCGTTTTTCATAGTACATTACGTTATTTCTATTCTATTTGAGCTTTTTCGTCCGGGTTTTTTTTTTTTTTTTTTTTTGTTTTCCAAGTCCAGAACCCTTATAGAAAACATTACATATGGATTCAGACCGTCCTGCGTCCAGACATAGGAGGTGATGACGTCATAAGTCAAAAATTTCTTTTCTCATTTTCTAAGCCTATGTTCAATATTTTTTGGCGGGCTTATTTTTCCACGTAGAAGATTGACATTTTGCACAAACATTCAATCCAAAGAGTAGTATTTACCAGATTTTTTGTTCCGGTGTCAGTGCTAAAACAGGGGGGGAACAAGAGGGGCAAAGGAGTAAAAAAGGGATTTTTTAACCCCAAAATCCCGTTTTTCGTCATTTTCCCGCCTTACATACATGATAGGACCACGTGAGTTACACCGTCTGAAAGGAAGTTCCATTCTGAAGAGAATGACGGTAGACTTATTATTCTAGGGTAATTAGGGCCGTCTCAGTGAATTTTTATCCAAATATACTTCTGTATAGGGTAAATGTGGGGCATGGTAGGGAATTTTTTTCTGGTGGGCCTATTTTTTCACGTAGAAGATTGAAATTTTGCACAAACATTCAGTCCACCGAGTAGTATTTACCAGAAGTTTTTTTTCGATTTCTGCGCAAAAACAGGGGGAGTCCAGAGGGGCAAAAGTTGAAAATGGGAAATTTTGCCCCAAAAAATCCCTTTTTTCAGGAATTTCCCGCCTTAGATACATGATGGAGACATGTGAATGGTACCGCCTGAAAGACAGTTCTATTCTGAAGAGAATGATTGGCGGATTATAGTCCTAGGGTAATTAGGGATGTCTCAGGAATTTTTTCCCCTGAAATCATAGTGTTTTATAGTAATTTGGGGCATTGTGGGAATTTTTGATAAAAATTCTCCCGCCCTTACTATTCAAGATAGAAACTTCAAATTTGGCACACATATTCGGTATACCAAGTACTGTTTATCAGATTTTTTAGATGACTACGATCACACAGGGTGGTCCAGGGGACCCTTGTGAACCTGCCCCCCCCCCCACTTCTCGGTACAAACTATTTCCGCATATCAATAAAAAGTTCTTCGTTTGTACCGGTTTGTACCGCAAATATTTTTTTTGTACTGTACTGCAGTATGAGAAATTAAGAAAACAAAGTGGGGGGCCAAGTTCACGCAGCCCCCCACATTGTCCTAGGATCGATTTAATTGGCTCATTTGAAAGATTTTCGTTTGTACCGGATTGTACCGTAGTTTGTTTCGTTTGTACCGTTCTGGATTATGAAAAATTACCGAAACAAAATGGGGGCCCAGATCAAACAGGTCCCCAAATCATGACTTAATACACCGGGTACACATGATTTTTGTATGTCACATAAAAGTACTTGGTTAGTACAGGATTGTACCACAAAGAGTTTTATTTTGGCCATATTAGATTATGAAAAATTAAGAAAACAAAATTGGGGGTTGTGTGAACCTGGCCCCCCATCACGTAGTACAAACGATTTAGTTGGCTCATTTGAAAGATTTTTGTTTGTACCGGATTGTACCGTAGTTTGCTTCGTTTGTACCGTTCTGGATTATGAAAAATTACCGAAACAAAATGGGGGCCCAGATCAAACAGGCCCCCAAATCACGAATTAATACACCGGGTACACATGATTCTGTATGTCATATGACAGTACTTAGTTAGTACAGGATTTTACCACTTTAAGTTCTACTTTATCCATAATAGATTATGAAAAATTAAGAAAACAAAATTGCTGGGCTGAGTGAACCTGGCCCCCCACCACGTTGTACAAAGGATTTAGTTGGCTCATTTGAAAGATTTTCGTTTGTAGCGGATTGTACCGTAGTTTGTTTCGTTTTTACCGCCGTAGATTATGAAAAATTACGGAACAAACTGGGGTCCCAATTCAAGCAAACATTCTAATCAAGTTTTAAAACACAGGATACATATGACTTTCGAGAAATTTGAATTTGTCATGGCAGGTCAACCTGGCCCGCACATGTTTGTTTTCTTTCCAATTCGAATCAAAGCGTAACCAAAAATTTGTACCAGTATGTATCAATTTATAGCATCAAAGTTAGAATTTGTACCAACATCAATTTCGAGAAATTTGAATTTTTGATGGCAGGTCAAAGTGATCCACAAATATATATATTTTTTTCAATTCGAATGAAAACGGTACCAAAAATTTGTACCCAATATATGCCAATTAGTACCAGCAAAATAAGAATTTTTACTATTACCAGGTTGTAGATGTTTGAATTTTTGTTGGTGGGCCAAGCTGGCACGCACTTAATTTTATTTCTAATTCGAACCAAAAATTTGTACCCTATATATACCAATTTTTATCAACAAAATTAAATTTGTATACCCAGTTATTTCGAGAAATTTGAATTTTTGGTTTCAACGTCAAGCTGGCCCCCGCAACTTATTTTCTTTCCAATTCGGATCGAAATGGTATCGAAAATTTGTACCTAATATGTACCAATTAGTACCACAAAAATTAGAATTTGTGCAACTGCCAATTTTGAGAAATTTGAATTCTCAATGCTCGGTCCAACTTGACGTCGAAACCTGGCTTGCCCAACGCATTTTTTTTTTATTAATTCGAATCAAAATGTTACCAAAAATTTGTGCCAAATAGATATCAGTTTGCGCCATCTATAAAGACGAAGACAAAATTATTTTAATATTTTTCTACGGTGTACCAAATGTTAGAAAGAATAAAGGAAAGCATTATCACAAAACAACTTGTTGGGTAGGTGGCAGATTAAATGGATAGCATGGGCATTTGTACAGCGGGGGACACTTCTAAATGGTACACCTTAGCCGTAAATCTCCATATGGCTGTACCATTTAGAAGTGTCCCCCGCTGTACAACTTGGTTGGGGGAGGGAGGGTCAAACATCTACATATGTTGAGGACTTCAAAATATTTATGAGTGGGTGATTTTTTCCCCAACCATTTGTGAACATGGACAATATTATTTTTTATTATAGTACTCATTCAGAGGATCAGCTCTGTGAAGTCGTCTGTATCCACTCATATCTCCGTTTCGAAAACAGAGTCTAAGTTCTAATTTTGCTGATACAAATTTTTACAAATTCAGTTACAATCAATAATGCACTCCAGAGTTAAAATGTTTAATGGAAATAATAACAAATTCATTTGCGAAGTAGTGATGTCGAATTAAAAAAAAAATGCGTTTCTTTGGTTTACCTTGAGATCAAATAGATACACATATTTGAGTAAGCATTTCAGATTTATTGAATTGGTGGTGGTACAATGTAATACTTTTATGTTAGAAATTGTATTTAAAAAATTGGACAATTTTCATATGAATTCTGAATAAGCCTTTGGCCTGGAAGAGTTGACTTGGTGATAAATTGGCCGTTCGTTGAATAACAATTTCTAATTTTTATTCGTACATGATTTTGCTCATGCAAATCATAAGCAAATTTTCCGTTCCGCTTTTATGAATTGCGGGGAAATTTGGTTGCACGTTCTCGTTCGAATCGAATTCTATTTTGATTGAATACAAAAAAGGATTGCCCTGCCCAGGAAGACTGCAATGAAAATTTAAATTTCTAGAAATTGGTAAGGTTGGAAATTCTAATTTTGAGAGTACAAACTGGTACTTACTTGGCAAAAACTTTTGGTAACATTTTAATCCGAATTCGTAAACCAAATGTGTTGCGCGAGCCAAGTTTCGACGTTAAGTTGGCTCCAGCATTGAAAATTCAAATTTCTCCAAATCGGTGAGGGTACAAATCCTAATTTTATTGATAGAAATTGATACATATCGAGTACACATTATTGGTACCGTTTTCATTTGAATTGCAAAGAAAAATAAGTTATGCGGGCCAGTTTCACCCGACACCAAAAATTATAGTTTCTCGAAATTAGTGGGGGTACAAATTCTAATTGCGACGGTACAAATTGGTACATATTTTGTTCAAATTTTTGGTGAAGTTTTGATTCGAATTTGAAACAAAAATAAGTTGGCCGGCCAGTTTGACCTGCAACTGAATTCATATTTCTTGAAATTGTTGCTGTACAAATTCTAGTTTTGGTGATACAAGTTGTTACATATTGGCTACAAGTTTTTGGTACAGTTTTGATTCGAATTGGGAAGAAAAAAAGTTTTGTACTCGCCAGCTTGACCTACTAACAAAAATTCAAATTTCTCGAAATTGGTGAAGGTACAAATTCATATTTTGGTAGTTCAAATTGGTACAAATGGGTACAAATTTTTGTAAGATTTTTGATTCAAATTGGAAAGAAAATGTTTGTGGGTCAATTTGAACCGCCATCAAAAATTCAAGTTCTTCGAAATTGGTGGGGCTAGAAATTCTAATTTTTGTTGAAAAAGTTGTATATATCAGGTACAAATTTTTGAACAATTTTGATTAAAATTGGAAAGAAAAATAAGTTGTGTGGGCAAGTTTGACCTGCCAACAAAATTCTGTCTGACGTCACCTGCCACGCTCCACGAAATTTCTTGGGATATAATTTCTAATTTTGGTGTTACAAATTGGTACACATTGGGTACAGAATTCTGGTACCGTTTTGATTTGAATTGGGGAGAATAAGTATGCAACCCTACTTGACTCGCCATTAAAAATTCAATTCTCGCCAAATTGCTGAGGGTGCAAATCATAGTTTTGGAGATACAAATTGGTACATATTGTTTGCAAAGTTTTAGTACCGTTTTCATTCGCATTGAAAAAAATGTGTGTGTAAGCCAGTTGACGTCATACTGATCCTCCATTACATCCCAATTTTGTCGAAATAAGTAGTATGTACAAATTCTTATTTTCGTGGTACAAGTGGGCGCATAGTGAGTACAATTTTCTGGTACCGTTGTGATTCGAATTTGAAAGAAAAATAAGTTGTGCAATCCAGTTTGACCCGCCATCATACTTAAAATTTCTCGAAATTGGTGGAAGTACAAGTTTCTATTTGGTGGAAGTACAAGTTTCTATTTGGTGGAAGTACAAGATTCTATTTGGTGGTACAAATTGGTAAGTATGGGGTACCAATTTATGGTGCCATTTTGATTCGAATTAGAAAGAAAAAGAGTTGCGCTGCTCTGCTCCACCCGTTATCAAAAATCAAATCTTTTTCGATATTGATGAGGGTACAAACTTTAATTTTGGCGTTACAAATTTGTACATATCGGGTAAAAATATTTGATACCGTTTTGATGTGAATTTTAATGAAAAATAAGTTGTGCGGGCCAGTTTAACCCACAAACCTAAATCTAAATCAAACTAAAACTCATTGTCTTACAATCCGCTACTAACCAAGTACTTTCATATAACGTACAAAACTCATGTGTGCCGGTATAATAAGTCGTGATTTTAGGGCCTGCTTGATCTGAGCCCCCATTTTGTATCGTTAATTTTTCATAATCCAGAACGGTACAAACGAAACAAACTATAGTACAATCCTGTAAAAACGAAAATCTTTGAAATGAGCCAACTAAATCATTTGTACAACGTGGTGGGAGTACAGGTTCACACAGCCACCCAATTTTGTTTTCTTAATTTTTCATAATCTATTATGCCTAAACTAGAACTCATTGTGGTACAATCCTGTACTAACCAAGTACTTTTATATGATATACAAAAGTCATGTGTACGCAATGTATTAAGTCGTGATTTGAGGGCCTGCTCTATCTGCGACCCAACTCTTTCGTTAATTTTTCATAATCCAGAACGGTACAAACGAAATAAACTACAGTACAATCCGGTACAAACGAAAATCTTTCAAATGAGCCAACTAAATCGTTTGTACAACGTGGTGGGGGGGCCAGGCTCACACATCCCCCCAAATTTGTTTTCTTAATTTTTCATAATCTATTAAGGCTAAAATAAAACGCTTTGATGTACAATTATGTACTGACCAAGTACTTTTATGTGACATACAAAAATCATGTGTACCCGGTGTATTAAGTCGTGATTTGGGGACCTGTTTGATCTGGGCCCCCATTTTGTTTCGGTAATTTTTCATAATCCAGAACGGTACAAACGAAATAAACTACGGAACAATCCGGTACAAACGAAAATCTTTCAAATGAGCCAACTAAATCGTTTGTGCAACGTGGTGGGGGGGCCAGGTTCACACATCCCCCCAATTTTGTTTTCTTAATTTTTCATAATCTATTATGGCTAAAATAAAACTCTTTGTGATACAATCCTGTACTAACCAAGTACTTTTACGTGACATACAAAAATCATGTGTACCCGGTGTATTAAGTCGTGATTTGGGGACCTGTTTGATCTGGGCCCCCATTTTGTTTCGGTAATTTTTCATAATCCAGAACGGTACAAACGAAACAAACTACGGTACAATCCGGTACAAACGAAAATCTTTCAAATGAGCCAACTAAATGGTTTGTACAACGTGGTGGGGGGCCAGGTTCACACATGCCCCCAATTTTGTTTTCTTAATTTTTCATAATCTATTATGGCTAAAATAAAACTCTTTGATGTACAATCCTGTACTAACCAAGTACTTTTATGTGACATACAAAAATCATGTGTACCCGGTGTATTAAGTCGTGATTTGGGGGCCTGTTTGATCTGGGCCCCCTTTTTGTTTCGGTAATTTTTCATAATCCAGAACGGTACTAACGAAACAAACTACGGTACAATTCGGTACAAACGAAAATCTTTCAAATGAGCCAACTAAATCGTTTGTACAACGTGGTGGGGGGGCCAGGTTCACACATCCCCCCAATTTTGTTTTCTTAATTTTTCATAATCTATTAAGGCTAAAATAAAACTCTTTGATGTACAATCCTGTACTAACCAAGTACTTTTATGTAACATAGAAAAATCATGTGTACCCAGTGTACTAAGTAGTGATTTGGGGGCCTGTTTGATCTGGGCCCCCATTTTGTTTCGTTAATTTTTCATAATCCAGAACGGTACAAACGAAACAAACTACGGTACAATCCGGTACAAACGAAAATCTTTCAAATGAGCCGATTAAATCGATCTTAGGACAATGTGGGGGGCTGCGTGAACTTGGCCCCCCCACTTTGTTTTCTTAATTTCTCATACTGCAGTACAGTACAAACAAAAATATTTGCGGTACAAACCGGTACAAACGAAGAACTTTTTATTGATATGCGGAAATCGTTTGTACCGACAGGTGGGGGGGCCAGGTTCACAAGGGTGTCCAGGGGGGGCAAAAGTTCGAGAAAAAATTTTCCCTCCGAAATTTTTACTTTGACATTTTTTTCCCGCTTCTGGTATATGGTATGAGCATGCAATTGGTACCATTTGAAAGCCAGCTCTATTCTGAAGAGAATGAGGTATGAACCATGATCCTAGGATAAATAGTGACGATACAGTAGCTGCTTGACTGAAAGTCTAAAAAATAGCCCAAAAAGCCAGGATCCTTTAAGTGTTAAATGCTGAACGCCGAGTTCTTTATCAATTGATAGTGATTCAGGTTTTAATTTTGGTTTTTCAAATTATTTTATATTAAATGGAAACAGTTTTACAGCTTTCTATTTAATCTTTCTGGTTTCGTTTCTTCTCTCATACAACAGCTAATATTCATACGATATCTCAATTTTTTTTATAATTCTAGCTCTTATATTAGAAATTCGGCTTTTAAAGGAATAATCCATGAAAATCATAAACTATTTAACATAAAACTAATTCCGTCTTCCCTTCACTCAAAATACAAATTTTCAAAATGGTATAAGGTCTCTCGCATGTCCTCATCATTATATGCTCTCTTTATTTTATTATATTCTTCTACATATCCCATCATGATTATTATATCCTCTTAAAAAATCTATATATAGGGAAAAATATTTAATATTTATTTAATTATGATCAGTATTTCCGCTTAAAAATCAACAAATGGAACAAGAATTATCATCTCTTAACCAATAAGCCATTCATTCAACACAAAATGTATGATTACACTTAGTTGTGTACATTTTAGATTTTGAATGTTTACATATTGGATACTCATTTTCCTTCTTACCGATTTTAGACCGCTTGCTATTAATATTATTTTTAAAACATTCACTTAAATATTTAATTACTCTTAAGAATGTAAATATATTTAATTTGTAATTTTCATTATGACGTCTTCGGAAAACTTTCTACCATAACAGTATATTAATAAATTTAAGTTTATACCTTTATGTTGATATTTAGGAATGAGCTTTTCGCTCTTATCACCCAATCTAACATTTGATCAAATAACATTATCCTGGTATTTCTCAATCAGAGGCTTATCCTACAAACTTGTAATATTCTCACAGTCTATTAAATCCTTAATCTCATTTAAGAAGTTCGCAGTTTCATATCCTTTAAATATGAATATACTGAAACCACATCACAATTCAATTTTCTTGAAACGTCTTTTAAAATGAGATCTAAATAAACTTCTTTTTACAAACAACATTTCAGTCTAATAAATATTTAAATTCCTTGCAGACCTAAATAGCAGTTTGGTTGATTATTTATTCTTTATTGTAGCTGGTAAACTTGTATTAACCTATTTAATTTTTAAATTTATTGAGAAAATCAATAGACATACTGTATGTTTGCATGTTCAAAAGTATATTGCGAACAATTAATGTGTGATTTTAATTGTACAAGCACAGATTCTAATACAAGCGCAAATGTAAGGTGAAAATATTGCCTCAAGCAATTCCTATCTTTTTCATATATTCTTTTTCAATTTAATTTATTCGCATACTCTATGATATCGTAACGAAACGAAAGGTAAATTTCATTTTTAAATATAAAACTTTTTTGAGATAGCCCATCAAAGCAAGGGCCCCTTTGAAAAACATACAAACTCATACCAATTTTTATCAACCAATCTGTAATCATCAAAGCTACTAATAATTACATTCTAAACTATATACCTTAAATGCTGTCGTGATCCAATACGGATTAATTTTCTTTGTCACTATAACAATTTGATTCTAGGGCTGCATTATCTTTTTCTTTTAATAATATTTGTTTTTCCATTAGTCCTGCTATAAATTTAAGATCTTTATGAACAAGGTTAAGTTTATTAGGTATTAAATGACAGTGTTTCTATAATATTAATTTATAGAAAATTTTTAAATGAAATTAGGTTTAATTATATACACAAGAGATATCAAATGTGCCACTTGTTAAACAAGCATTGTCTCTTACACCTATATTAAATTACGTGCGTTATTACTTACATAATGATAACTTTTATTATGATTTAAGTGATAATGATAATCCTCATTTAATTAATGTTTGTATTTCTAATGACAAGTAAACAATGAATTTGTCATGAAATATTGGACACACTAACATATGAGTAATGGTCTTTTTTATTGTATTGAAACTGTTACAAAATATTTTATGCATAAATGTTAATACAAGATTAATTGGGAAACAATAGTATGCAGGGACTTATCAGAAGATGTCATCAAAGAGTTGGCAGATGAGGATGATTGGACAGAAATTAGTGCATATTCAAGTTTATCTGAAGATTTTATAAGAAATTTTATAAATTAGGTTGATTGGGAACAGATGCCTATATATAAAAATTGTCTGAAAAATTTCTTGAACATTTTATGGATAAAGCTAATTTTGACATGATTTATTACAGTTGAAAACTTGCAAAAGAATTTATACCTAAAGATTCTGATAAAATAATTGGTGTTATATATCATATTATAAAATTTATCTGAGAAGTTTTTAAGAGATTATACTGATAGAGTATGTTGGATATGAATTTCAACGAGAAAATGTTTACCGAATTTTAGAATTTAAGGATAAGATCACTAGCAAACTTCTATAACTATTTAGATACTATTTCGTTTACAGAAATATAACTTCTTGTTATATCGTATCTTACCAAAAATACGGGCTTTGAAGAGGTTTTCATATGCTGAAGACTAACAATTTAGTTGTAGTATAAAATTTAAACAAATATTGAATCTACATTACATCATCATTTCCATCTATCCAGCTATTATGGGAGACGTCACACCCTAACCATTTAACATATATACGAAAAGGGAGCAAGATAGTGCAAGGGGCAAGTTGGCATTTTCCCTCTAGTGGCTATATTTGTAAGCAGTAAGCAACCCTGATAGTTGAAGATATTAGGGTGGAGATAGTGCATGAATACCGGCGAATTTCTTTTAAAAACAATTTGTTTAACTAATGCAAAAAAAGTAGTAGCGTGACTGTAAATTCCAGTAATTAGTACTAAAGTATATCATAAATGTGATGTGTGTACGCGAAAATTCTAAACATTAAGACGAGAACCGGTGAGTGTTGTGAACAAAGATATATATTCCTTATGGCGCCATAGCTGCAGATAGTATTGGAAAATTAAGAAAAAAAATATGTCGGAGTAAGTTGATACAAAAATACTTGGAGCAAAATAGTACATGTATCATCTTGCCTCGATGTTATTTATATGGAGGATACAGGGAAGAAATTTAAGTCACATTTTGTAAATTACTGTAATCACGGACCATATCTAAACTTCGGAAATATATGCTTTTCTCCTTGAGGGCATGTAATTCTGTACGCGATTATATAATAGCTAGGAAAATGATAGAGGAAGAACTTGCGTCAAAAGATAAGAAGGGAACACACATTCAAGTGAAAAGTAGCTAGAAGTCATCAGCACCTAATTGTGAATATTACTGTGCAATATATTCAGAAAAATATGTCGATTCGCCGTCCACTGATTGGATTGAGTATTCCGACTACAAGCAGTGGTGTCATGAGAACTGTACAAAGTATAAAGATGTTAGTCCTTTTAACTGTAGTGATCAGTGATATCTGTAGGTGGTGAATGATTAGTGATATTAATTCTGCACATCTCAAGTTTTACCTCACATTTATTTTTTGTTTCAATTTTATTAGTATCATTTACATTCTAAATTACTTAAATTAGTTAATTCGCTTTCCATAAAAGTATTATTAGCCAAAGAAGAATATGGAATAACAGTTTTATTTTAAAGTTATAAGATTAGAAGAATAATCTGAATATAGACTATGAGTAGACTAATCTTTTGCAGGTTTCTATTTTCAAATTACAATTTCAGTATTGATCTTTTTTTTTTTATCTGCATCGTTGAAAGTTCTCAGTGTAACGTTAGTATTTTAAACTAATATACATTAAAATGTTTGATAAAGGTGTATTTGTTCTTTTAGATTACAAACTTATATATTATTTATGTTTAAGGAAAGCATTAATATTGTATTAACTTGTCCCAGTATTCATATAATCTGGCCCGGTGCGTGAGGTAAGATGATATTTTTAATATAGTCACTAAAAATAAATATTCCACTAGGAAACATCAATATCACTTTGTTCGCTATTAATAGAAATACAAACCTTTCTTTTGGTATAAAAAGTAGCGACTTGCCAATGAATAATAGTTTCACCAGTTTCTTGAAAAAAACTGTATCATCTTGTACACTCTTCCCCTACTTTATTGCCTTTCTTACGCAATACTTTTTCAAGAAGTTACTCATCTTTATAACAGTTTTTAATAATGGTCGCTCATAGAATCTTCTTTGCACATCTTCTTTATTCAAACATTTGTTCTGTATGTTGGTGGATTACATGGAATAACCTCTTTAATACCAAATACTTCTGTTGACCAGTTAGGTGTATATTCTTTCTCAAACAAACCTTTATTCCCACTTATACGAATATAATCACCAATTTTATATTTAGGTTCAACATAGCTATATGCCTTCTTATACATTTTTCCAAAATTTCTTGCTCATTCTTGTTATTTACTTCAGTAGGCTTATTATTAATTGTTTATGTACTTTATTATTATGCTCACTAACTAATGTTGGTAATTCCTCTGTCCATTTATAATTTTTTTACGTAGTATTTTTTCCACATGTTTTGGTTAAGAGTTCTATTGAAGCTAGGGATGGTAACGACATCGAGACTAGTCTCAGTGTCGTCTCGGCCTCGTCTCGAATTATCGAGACGAGACGGATTTTGTATAACCGAGACGAGACCGAGACCGAGACAGGCCTCTATAAATCGAGAGGAGACCGAGACGAGACTTAGGTCAGTTTCGAAAGTCTCGGTCTCGTCTCGAATATTTATCAATTTTAATATTTTGCATTCACTTAATATTTCTTTCGTCGCAGTGTTAGATAATATGGGAACGGTTGACTGATGTACAGTTCTGTATTTAGGGGGAGCCTATTAGGCTCAAGCCTCTCCCGAAATAAGTTTGTGATAATTTTTTCCCACTGCACGTACAGCACAAATGTTTCTTACCCGTTCCTCAAAAATCTCCCGAAACAAAATCCACTGCTGATATAGCCTTCTCTTCTCTGTCTGTCTGTCTCTCTTTATCTATCTATCTATCTATATCTATATATATAAAAGAGAACGTACAAAATCCTTTGTCCGCTCATCACGCTAATACGGCTGAACCAATTTCTTTCATTTTTGGGGGGTTATTAGGATTTGGACCCTAGATGGTTTTTATCATATCACTTTAATTTTTAATTACCAGTGTCTTGAGATAATTGACCATTCAAGTGTCCATAACGTACAAATCCTTTGTTATTAGTTCATCATAGGTAAAAATAAACGTATTTATATGCAACCCGCATGACCGTGTCACTCGGCGGGTTAACATAAATGACAGGCGATATACAGCGGAAAATAGCTTGAATCTTCTGTTTAAAATTTTTTAATTGATTTGCTTATTTTTACAGACACTTTTACAATATGCCAGCACCGGGATGACCGCAGCGAAGCGGGGCGGGTTAACATAAATGACAGGCGATATAATGTTAAGATTTACTGCAATCTTCTATGGTTTTTATCATATCACTTGAAAGCGAAAAAGTAAAAATTATCTAAGTAACAAAGTTTATTGCGTTCCGGGGTGACCGCAGCGAAGCGGGGTGAACGCTGCTAGTATATATATATATATATATATATATATATATATATATATATATATATATATATTGTGTGTGTTTCAAAACAACACCGACAACGTTTGGGAGGTGATTCCTGACACCAAGATAACACAAAAAGTATAGACCAACCTGGGCGCACAAATGATTACTTTCGGAATTGTAGGCTGTCGGAAACTTGAAAAAATGAACTTTAATGGTCCATAGCTCCAATACTATGGGATCTACGGTAGTCGGGTCAATACATGTTTCAGAATCCTGCAGTACTTACGCATCAATTTTCATAGAGGGAGTTGCCTAAGGGCATATAATTTGCAGTACTCACCAACTACCTCTATAAAAACTGTTGCAGAAGTACCGCCGGATACTGATACATGGATTTTTGGATAGGGCACATACTAGTTCTTAGGTGAAGTCTTGACCAGACTACGGTAGATCCCATAGTATTGGAGCTATGGACCATTAAAGTTTTTTGTTTTATGTATTATTTTATTTCCTTTAATGAAATTCTTAGTGTTGGAATATTGAAACTATTACGGGCGAAAATTCAAAACGAATTTATTTCATTATTGCGCCAACGCATATTGTAAAACTCATCATTCTCTGTAACTATTTCAAACTACAAGAAAAGATCGTTAATTTATAGTAATTAAAGTCTTTCTTCACAACATATGTAAAATGAAAATTCATTAAAATTTATACTAAAACGAAATAAAGGTATGCATAAAATAAGCTTTTCATTATTATTTTCTATTGTGTTAAAAATTTCCCCCATCGGGGAGGGGTAGTACCCGCGACTAGGGCAGGCACGGAAAGATCAAGTGTGCATGTTTCGTCTGATCAGCACCTTTTCTTCTTCTTCTTCTTCTTCTTCTTTTTTCTTTTTTTTAAGAACATATACATACATTGGCATCGAGATACACTGGCAACCTTGTGCGGTGACCGTCACTGCAGTGTCCCCGTACGAAGGCTACAATTTAAAGCGATGCTTTTCCTCGAGTGACGGACACTGAGAGTTGCTCGAGACAGTTGCGCGAGAACGGTCGGTGGCGGCAACCGTTTTAGTGGAAGCAACTGCAGTGGAAGCAAACGAAGGCAGCAATTTAAAGCAATGCTTCACAAGCAGTTGCTCCACCGAGTTGCGCCACTGCAGTGGATGAATATGAAGAGGGACTTAGGTTTACAAAATGACTCGACTCATCCATTGTAGCTTTCCCCCATCGAACGCCTGAGAAACCTACTGTGGCTCCCCAGTGCCGTGCCATGGAAATCAGCGCCTGGAGCGAGAGTATACGACGGCGCCCACGTACAATATGAGTGAGATGGACATACCAACCGCGAAGCGCCACCATGGTTGACGCGAAGCGTAAGAAAATTTTCAGAAATAATCCCTGATTTTCCTTGATTTTGAGCAATTTTTGTTATTTTTCCCTTCCATTTTATATATGTGCACATATATTTTCCTAACGTGAGTAACATTATAGGACCACCTCCTAAAACAGAAAGAGGATTTAAGTACATACTAGTAATATTCCTCTAATTTTTCATTTCTTTCTTTTTTATTTCGTTCTCTTATTTTTCTTTCCCAATTTTGCGCCCCCTTACTTCGGCGCCCGGGGCTGTTGCACCGCTCTCCCCCTTATACAAGGCACTGGCTATACCATTCCCAAAACACACTTTTGTTCAGTTCTCCCTACTCGAAAAGCCCTGTGAATAGAAAGTCTTACTGCAAAACAGAACTGGAATAAAAAGTTTATACTAACCAGTCACTGCCTACTTCTTGTTTTATTAATATCGATTCTTATTAGTTTCATTAATCTCCACAATATGCCTGTTGTCTTGTATACGCTCTTGTATCAAATGCTTTTGTTTCCAATATAACTGCCACCGAAAAGCCTCTTCTATCTGTCTTTGTTTTAATTTTGTACGCCACCTCTATTGTGCTTTTGTCAGTGGTACAATTTCTCGATTTTTTTATTGAAGATTCTTCAAAATGTTTAGGAATATCAAATGAACAAAAGTGAAGTGTGACCACTTGCAACAAGTAAAGGAGCTTTAAACGAATATATTAATTTATTTCAAGGTAGGAAACTACACACAATTTATGCCAAATCTATAAAAGAACTGATAAGTTACAGCAACTGGGTATCTAAGAAAATGTTAAACCAAATAAGTCAATTGAACAAAACGGCATTCTTCAAGTTGCCAACTAGGTATTTTAATTTGCCAACTTGTCAAGAAATTGGTAACTTTGAGGGGGGAGGCTCCCCCCTTATCCCCCTTAACGACGCCCATGGGGCTGGAGGTAGTTGTATCAGTCTTGGTTTTCCTTTCTGGCCTATTTTTGAGCTGTGGATAACGTAATAAAAATTGGTATCCCGTTAGGGGATAATTTATTCTATTTTTTACTATTATATTCTTCGTTAGTTTTGTAAGAAAATAAAAAAACGAAAGCCATTAATAAATCATATTTTCTTTAAATTGAATTTATCATTCAGTAGCCCACTTTTTAACCACCAAAGTCAACAGTCTAAAACATTGTATAACAAAAAAATCAATCAATTATTCAACTATCGGAACACTCCGTTACTCCCTTATTCTTTGTAAACTGCAGTTCCAAACAATAGGCTTATTTCGGAAGGTAAGAGGAAACCACACATCAAGCTCATTCAGATTGTATTAAATTATCATTGTGTCTGTTTAGAAATTTAAATGTTTGCAAATTACATCGTAAAAAATTGAATATAACTTTTTCCCTGTTCTGTGTCCTCCTCCTTCGAAGTATGATTTATATACATATTTAGTGATCTCAGATCACTAAGTACAATGATCTAAGATTGTACCAAAACTAGGCCAAGTGGATTGAGCTGCTTGGACGTAATATAGATAAATGTGAATTTTTAATCCTCTTCGGCGTGGCTCCCAGTCTGTTTCTTCTATGCTTTCTTTTTATTCTTTTACTTAACAACACAATGTTTATAGCACCTGCACTTAAAACCATGGCCTCAGATAGATCAATCTTGTTCAAGCAACTTGAGTAAACTGGAAAACGACCATGTGCTCAAATAACAGGCAAGAGGAAGAGCGAAAAATGACCGCTTCTTTTTCTTCTTCTTTTACGTGCCTATTTTAACGCTAGGTGTATGTGCCAACTTATGGACCGAAATTTACGACATTATTTTACGGACCGAAAATAGGCGCTGAAAATACGCTAGTGTATGTTGGCCTTAAGAAATAGACAGAAATAATGAACGTAAACTATTAGATGTCAATGAAAAATTTGTAGAGATAGTTCTAAAGCCAAGTAGAAAATTCTCTCTGCTTCATGAAAATAGTAACCATTATACAAAAATAAAGGTATTTTTGCTGTATCGGAAATTTGTTTAGTAAATAAATTTAAAAAATGCAATTATATAATTCAATCACTCTGACTAATAACTTAAAGAGAAACTGTTTCGGCCGTGATCCTTCGGCTTTCTTCGTAGCACACGAAGGGACAGGAAGTTGATCCGAACCAAGGGAAAGGGTGTAGAAAGAAGTAATGGCACTCAGGCAGGCCCGTGCTGGCCCACCGTGACACCGGGAAATGTCCCGGTGCGCCCTCCGAAACATCACATTATAAATAAAGTTTCAAGTTATATTATAGTAAATTCTTAAGCTTGTTCTTGGTAAAGAACCCGTGATAAGTACACTGTGCCCTTTACATAAGGCGCCCTTGCGAAACTACATCAAAGATAAACGGTTTTATTTATTTTTCTGTACGGCACAGCTCTGTACAATAAACATATACTGTTAGTGTTGGTAAAGAGCTCGTGAAGAGTACAGTGCGCCCTTTACGTAAGGCGCCCTGGCGATACCACATCAAAGATAAACAGTTTTATTTATTCTTCTGTATAGCAACAGTTCTGCACAATAAATACATATTATTACTGTTGATAAAGAACCTGTGAAAGATACAGTGCGCCCTATGCATAGAGCGCCCTGCGAAGCATCACATTATAGATAAGTGGTTTTAGTTGTTGTTCTGTATATCAGTTCTGTATAGTAAATTCGCCCTTATAAAAGGCACCCTGCGAAATAGCACATTATAAAAATGCTTTAAATTCTTCTGTATACCAGTTTCGTATCATACATTCATACAGTTGTTATTGGCAGAGAACAGCTAAAGAGTGCAATCACTTTTCAAAAAATATGTATAAAGCCAGTAAACCAATTAACATGTAGGTCTACTTAGTAAGATAATATAGAAGTTTCTCGTACTGCTACTCATTTATTGCCAAAAAACACTTTCAAAAGCTAAGCGCAATCGATATAGTGCAGTTTAAATAATTCAAGTTTTTTAAAGCTCTTTATTAAAAAAAAATTGATTGTTCCTCTGTGTTTTAGAGCAGTGTTCGAATAATCAGTGTCTGCTTTTATAGCTATATTGATTGACACACACACACACACAACAAAACAATACAAGAATTAAAATGTTTTTCTCTAGTAAGAAAGTTTTCCAGTTTACCTTACTAAATAACTTTGGTGGTTTTAATACATAAAGTGACGCCCTATATATACAGGGTATAACTTAATATAACAAATGTCGGTTATGATTCCTGACACCGAGATAAAACGAAAAGTATACACCAACCTGGATGTAAAAGCGCATGCTTTCGGCGCCTTGATCGCCCGAAAATTTGTTGGAAAAATGTAAAAACAGCCATAACGCAAGAACAAAACGTGGAATCGAAGTCGGGTAAAAGAAAATGTCCATTATTTTTAGTCGTAGATTCCAAGTGCAGTGGCGGCGCAAGGGTGACTCCCAAAGAAACTGGAGTATTCCTTTCCCTTCCCTTCCCTTGGAGTTGGCAAACCGCTCCTTACCCCTGAGCTACGAAAAACTACATTGCTATTGTGAATATACCAAAATAGAGTCCTCGTGTAGCCCATTTACATTTTGATTTTCTCAGTGCTTCTACAGAAATTTTCTAGAAAAAAGCTCGTTGGAATTACATTCAAAAAATGAGAAAAGATCTTTTTTCGACGTTCCAATGTACTTTGGAGCTGGATAGAATAAACAGGAGGAAAGAGAATGTAGAACTTTTGCGTACACATAACAGCAAGTACGTATCTGATAGTACTTTCACTGAGGGCATGATGCTTTGGTCGCACATCGTCCCTTGTGTGTCAATTGCGAGTGGGTCGTAGAAGGATATCTTACAGTTTTATTGTGGAATGGCGTCAATTAGCGTGGCTGTGTTGTAATAGGCATCTATGCAACTTGTGAGTGAGTTCAATGCTCTGGTGTTACGTGTGGAATTGCTGTAAAACAGGATAGGGAGTACTGCGTTCAACGATAGTGGGTTATGTCCAGGTATTCAAGTCGTGTAAAAGCGTAGACGTTGGTGTTTAAGTAAAATTGATTCTGTTAATCTGTACGTGCTGCGCAATGACAGATTATCCTGTCCACGAGCTGGCAAATATGCACCTCATTTATGGAGAGGCAACAGGTAGTAACCCAGAGACGAGCCATTTATATCGTGACAGTGACCCTCAAAGGAGATTATATTTTCCTGTTTTTTTCCAAGTTTTCATATTCGCCTTAGAGATAGGATCTCTTCAATTTATTCTACAAGACAGCATACTGAGAATGATCAGAGACAGTCCAATAGCAATAGCCATATGCAGAATGTAAACATTCACATGCAACTTTAGTGAACGATCAGCAGCAGAGATTTATTGTTGCGTGCGGTGCGGTATGTTGGATAATTTTGTGGTAGGACCTTATTTATTGCCGGCCCGCTTGTGTGGAAGTACGTATCTTTAATTTTTACGTTGTTTTCCCAAAATTGTTAGAACATGTGCCCTTGAACATAAGACAGCAGATGTGATTCCCAGTATGAGAGTGCATCTGCATATTTTGACAGCAATATGCAGACCTACCTAAATGAAACGTTTCCAGATTGTTAGATTGGGAAAGAAGGACGTCAGTTATAACTATTTCGTTCACCCTATCTCACGCCACTCGATTTCTTTTTTTCTTTGAGGAGGGAGAGGTTGAAATGCCTTTTGTATGCAACACTAGCCACGACAACCGAAGAACTTGTTGCTCGAGTTAATAATCATCTCCGAAATTTCGGATATGTTTGACCACACGCCGATGTCATCTTTGCAACGCGGTCAACGGTCAATGTCAGACAGTGAACTGTTATTCTTCACAACTATCTCGTGTACACATACTACATTGCACAGATACTATACAAGGTACCTCTGAGTATTGCACAGTTGCCCTACTTTGTACAAAACAGAATAAATCGATAGTTTGAAGCTGTATTTCTTTGTATCATTGTGAAACACGAGCAACAGCTTGTGTTTCGTCGAGTTTCATTGCTTCTGTGCTGGGAATTATTATCTTCCACGGAATTACGTATTACAAAGAGGAAATTGTTTAATACATCTTTCTTTCCTCCAAATTGTATTCACATAATTTGTGGGAATCACTGCTGTTACGAGAAAAATCCCTTGTACTCTCGTTCAATATACATACGTATTTTTGACGCCTGACTCTTATACACAGTCGTTATAAACCTAATCTGTATCAAAGTTATTTTTTCCATTTTCATACACTCATACCTCGGACAGGAAGCCGTTCATTTATCATCCGTTATCATTATCCTAGAAGATATAACTATAATACGCTAAAGACTTCTTTCCATTTAAATTCTTCCGAGAGTTTATTCTGTGCTGAGACAAAATAGATCAATCACAATCTGGTATATCTTTTTCCGAATTCTAAGTGTTCTAATTTGAACGATGTACTATTACTTTTTATTTGTTGAAATCTTGTGCTTGACTGTTGTTCATATTCCTCATTCAATGTTTGATAAAATACTCGAAGGAATATTCCAGTTTCTTTGGGAGGTCACCTTGCACCGCCACTGCACTATATCTGACTGTACACTATTGGAATCTAAGACTAAAAATAATGGACAGTCTCTTTTGCCCGATTTCGATCCGACAGTTTGTTTTCGAGTATGTCTGTTTTTGCATTTTTCCGGAAAATTTTCCGGTGGTCATACCTCCTTTTCATCTCGGAGACGGGAATCGCCTCCTGATGTTTACTATATTAATTAAGTTACAATATATATATATATATATATATATATATATATATATATATATATATATATATATATATATATATATATATATATATAACGTATTATCGTTTGCATAGGCGCCCTTTTGGTGGACCTGTCCACCGCCCTCATTAGTATCCCAGCACGGCCCTGCACTCAGGGCAGGATAGGTATTGCCTGTCACATAAGAAAATGCATGTTCTCCGCAGGATAGTGTCTGTTGCTTCTTGACCCTATGGATGATACGAGAAAATCGGTTCAGTTAATGTAATTGACCATAAAAACTTTTAAAAACTGTGGATGCTGGTAAATCAACAAGTTATATTACGTTTGCAGATGCAATTTACACAACAAATAACACGAATAGTGTGTCAAGCAGGGAAAACAGAGAAACTGTTATATGATAAGACAACAGAAACAAAAATCACAAACTGGATGTTTAAAATGTTTGGCCAAAAAACAAAAAGCACCTGAGTATGTGGCGTACTAGATAACGTTCTAATCTACCAATCAGTTGATCCATGTTCGAGTCTTCGTCAAGTGTATTTTGTTTTTTCTCGCCAAAGGATCCGCCATTACTTGTAGTATTAGAGTTTTATACATGGTGTTAATGAACTATACCAACAAAGTCTAAGAGCTGATTCCTTACATCAAAATAAGAGAAAAAATTCATATAGACGTGTGGGGAAAAGTGCATAGTTTCAGAGTTAGGGCTGTCCAAAATCGCAAAAATATACAAAACTTCAATATGTCCTATTTCGAATTCCAAAACTTGTTGATGGTGGTCCTTATCAGGTAAAGGTAGTCACGCATACGCAATCCAGAAATGCATATTTCATTAATTCTCAGTGGGTGTATACTCTGTCAAGAAAGTTTACGCATGTTTTCCGCGGGAGAGTACCTTGCCCCTTGCTGCTATGAAAATAAAATACTTCACATTACCCCAAATCATTTCGTCAGTAGCTTCCTATTTGCTGATCAGTTAAAACAGTATTCCTGAGCATCGTGGCGAAAAGTTAATTTGCTTTTCCGTGCATTGTACGAAAAACAGAGTGAATGCAATAACAACGAAACAAGGAAAAAATACAACGCGATGTAAAGTGCTTCACTCTTTCGACAAATCATTCAATGTAGTGCTTTCTACGAAACTAGGTTTTAATGGTGTAAACGGTAACACCATCGGCTCAAATTAACGGGGTTCTCAGATCGATTCTTCTTATTTTCTTTACAACAATCGAAGCAGTTTCTTTAAACTACCCGGTCATCAGAGAATAGGAAAGTGTATAGAAACACAACATTTCACTTTTGTATAAACATTATCGCGAAGAAATATGATCACTTCTTGCAGTTCAAACCGTAGACAATAAGTTAATGAATAATGATAGCAGTAATGAATTTGGTTTTGCCCTTCTTCTAGATAGGTTGAGTTGATTTTGAGTTTAACGCCCCTTTCAGCACCAAGGCTATATGAGCTGGGACCAACTCTTTAACGTGGAATCCGAACCACATGAGCTCCTGCCGGGAATCGAACCAGGGATTTTCTAGGTAGCAAGGTGAGGTGATATCTTGAATAGAATCGTTCTTGTGTCTCGACTTGTAAGTTCGATGACTATTTGTAATTTGTGTAATTCCTTTAATGCTTTATCAACGTTGCATCTAGCGTTAAAGCTAATAATAACTTGTTGACGAAATCACGTGTAAAATTTGAAGAAAGAGTTAGCTGTGTAAATTCACACACAGATCGAGGTAACGAAGCCAGAATTTAAAGTTATGTTTTCGTAAGCATAGCAAACACGCGGCGAAATTTACACACACACACACAGAGAGAGAGAGAGAGAGAGAAAGGAAACTCTATGCTTTATTAGAAATACAACTTAAATCTTTCATAATGTTAGTTACTATACATATTGCACAGCTCTAATAATAATAGATATTATACTGTACATTTTATAAGTAAACAAACAAATAAAAGGAAATAAGCCACAAAAGATGCGAAGCGATCAGGCAGTTTGTGGCAGTGATTTTCTAATATGATTTACTAAGAAAATGAACTGTAACATACCTTCCCAGAGTGGAAGGTTCGCGCACGCTCTCGGAGTATTTCGCTTTTATTCACGATCATCAGTTCGAATCCTATACGCTCCGTTCTTACTTTTAAAAAGAGATTGACTCTGTCAATTTCTTAAACAGCAATGTTTTATTCTAATAATGTTCCTTAGTATTATCGTCTTCATTCTAGTTTATTTGAATGTTTCCAAATAATCCAGAATTACGGCGTTTAAATAAAGTATTACAATTATAAAGAATTTTATAAAAAAAGGAAACTTTATTTTTAATCAATACTCTAACCGGAAATAAATATTTGAAATGCTTAGTAACATATGACTAAACTTTAATGAAACATTACCTAAGTAAAACATTTACTTCAAATGATCTCTGCAAGTAATTTGTAGAAAATGGACAGAAATAATGAACATAAACTATTAGTTGTCAATTAAAAGTGTAGTAAGCGATAGTTCTAAACCCAAGTAGAATATTCACTCTGCTTCATGAAAATAATAAACATTTTACAAAATAATGATCTTTTAGCTGTGTCGTAAAAATAATTTAGTAAATAAATAAATTAAATACATATTATGTATAATTTAATCCCCGCGACTCGATAACTGATTGGGAGGGTGAAGATAATGATTATTACTACAAACTGTTACAAACGTAGGGGCTGCAGTGGCCCAGTGGAAGCCGGTGGGTGTAGCTGAGCAGGCTAAGGTATTAGATTGTAGTATTGTCAACGGTTCGAGTGGCTCGGCTCACGGCTCAGTCACCACCGAGCCGAACCGAGAACTGAGCCGAGCGTAAACCCCAACTTACCGAGCCGCCTCGAGATTCGTAAAACTGATTAGATGCTAATACAATATGAAGTATATATTCTATAAGCCTTTCCCACAATTTTACTGCTTGGAACTGAAATCAGTCAATAACGAGGAAGTTAATTATCCATTTCTGATTTGAATACTGTTCCGCGAAGACATCTTTAAACAAATCCATTTTTTATGAAACATAGTGAAATTGGTCAAATACAAGGCGATGAAAAAAAAACTTAGCCCACTTCTACAATGTACTACACCATTACTTAAACTTGAAACTAGCACTACAATTCGACTTAACTGACACTTGTGAGTATTTGCGGCCGTTTGTCTGTTCCACAACTATCTTTTATTGTTTTTGTTTTTTTTTTAATGAAAATTGGCTTATGGTTTTAACTAATAATCCTATTGTTTTGGATTTATCTCTATGAAGAATAAGGGGTGAAAGCTAAAACATTCACCCTTTGCACATATACATACAAAACAATTTTGTGGTATAGGCAAAACAACGTGAAGATCATTTGATTAGACGAAACAAAGCATATTTTTACTTTAGGCCGTCCGCATCACTCGAATTGGTTGGGGGCGAAATTTTGATTCAATATGGCTTATATTTTCTTTAGGGTTTCTTGATCATCCCTATTAAACGAAGTTAATTGGAATCAAGAGAAAAATGAAATTAACTCTTTCAGTTTTACGTCCAACGATTATGCCTTGTAGACTAACGGAGACGATGAATAAGGGAAGTGAGTTATGATGGTATACTTGGTGGAATGATAATATGGGAGGAAACAGAAGTACGCCGGCTGGCAAGAATTAGAGGTTGAATTACTTTACCCTGCCGTTTTAGAAAGATCCAATATAACTTCTGTAAAAAGTATTTAATTTTTACTAGTGATAAATCACGGGAGTGGCTCACTAAACCAGCTCCTGTTTGCTGATCTTTTTATATAAATCGACGTATCTAAAGCCGGATATTTGATCAAGTTATTTTCTCCTTTGCACTAATTTCATGGAGAACATGTGACGTCAACATTTCATTAGCAAATGTAGCAACTGATCAAATTGAATAATGCTAAAACTAGCCTACTTTGCGTGATAGAACCTATTTTTGGTAGAAGTTACTACATCAATTTGCTTTGTTTTGTTTTGTTAGGTGTCTGAATAATTCGGAAGATTTTAACAGAATGCTTGTTATTATACGGTTCTGTTTGTTCTGTTTGATATGACAGAAAAGTTTATTACGTAGAAAATGCTCTGTAGAGCTCTTTCTAGAATGTCTGTTATTAGTTTTTGTAGTTGAATTGATTTTTGCGTGCCTTTCAACAAGGAGGCTATATGAGACGTGGATCTACAACTTAATGTGGAATTCAATCCACATGAGCTCTTGCCGGAAATTGAACTCCGCTTTTAGAACAAAGTATCTGACCACAGTCTTTTCTTACCCGTTTCGGTTGCAACAAACCTTGTGATATTTTTTATTGGGAAACAGTGATAAAACTGGATAAGAGTTGCATTACCTGGAATCAGTCAGACCCGTGATCCGGTACGACCGAAAAAACCTGGAGACGATGGAAACGAAAATGTCTACGGCACAGATAAAGGAGCCCTAACCGTTCCTGTTGTGCTAGTGCCTAGCGTGTGCGCCTGTGGTTCGTGTAGTCTCGGATTCGATTTTCGTTAAGAGATTATTAAAACTTTACTTTAAGAAACATTAGTTTCGTTCATGATCCGTCTGCTTTAGCCTAAAGGACTTAATCGTGGAACGTGAAACTAATTTTTCATTGATGTTCATTTCATTTTAAAATGGAAATGTAACAACACGATTCTGCTCTCTCTTCTCACTAAATTTTTATTTGTCTTTCTTGTTTGATGTGTGCGTCTGTGTGTGTCAAAACATAGCATTGAAAGATAACTGCAAAGTCTGTAAGAGTAAAAGCGCTTGAGAATAACAGAAAAGATAAGTTATTTGATTTAAGGGATATTCAAAATTCAATTAAGCGAGCCAGTGAAATTTGTCGTGTAGAATGTGCGAGGTTGGGGAACGGGGTAATTGCCACAAGATTCTAATTAAATGGTCAAAGCAAGGAAGTAATTTAAATGTTTACAATGAATTTTGAAGATACGTAGTTAACACGTGGATTGACTGGGATAGTTTTATCATTTACTGCTTTTTTTTTTTTTTTTTTTTTTAAGAGGAAAGGGGCGTAAATATTTTTCAAATAACATTTTCATAAACTTATTTTTCTCGTGTGGAGAATGGAAATTGTAATTAGTTGGTTGATAATTTTTAAACTGATGTGAACAGTGAAAACGTGCTTTGAAAATCCAGACGAATGCAACTATGTGTCTAAATATTTTTACATATTTCTTTTTAAACCCTGGGTTTACAGTTATACTCAGTCAATAATTTTAAATTAATTGTTGATTCTATTTCCTGAGTATTAGAATATATTTAACTACCTTGCCAAGCTTATATTAGGGACCTATAGGCCCAATTTTTGGAAGCTAGAAATCTGAAATTTAATTATAAGTCACGATACTTCAGCAAGAGTAACTTTTATATCAACTATTGTGATTCTCATTGTGGCTTTTTTGATTAATTGCAACCCATCACGGATCACATATTAATCATTTTTTTCACAATCGTATGGGCTCTAAGATTGATGGCTTGGATAGTTAGAAGTTTAACGTAACTTGCAGCACCGAGACTATATGAAACATGGGCCTACAAGCTAACGTGTTATCCCAAACAAGATAAAGTCACACTGGAAATCGAACCCAGGTCTTCCGCACCGAACACTAAGGCAGAGTGTACTTTCATTTTTTTCATTTATAGTTGCAGCAATTATTTCTAAGTTCAAGATCAATTTGGCTCTGTCTTCTTTAGCCTAAATGTCATAATCATAAAATGTTACATTTCTTCTGGATCTGACACGAACGTTTGCAGGTATAATACAAGGTTCCAGGACACATACGGTCTTTCCACGCGATAATAACGCTAGTTTATTAACCATATCTTGATTAAATACAGGACATGGTTTCTTTTTCCAACATGCTTAAAGATCTAATAGACTTGACGCGAATAGCTCGTATTTTTTTCTTTCCTCTCTTTGTTTTCACACACAGACCAATATTTCATTGACATATGTGTCAGAACTTTGGGAAGCAAAGTGCCTTCACTTCACAGGTAAAAGAGAGACAAGGCACGCATTTCAAACAACATTCAGGCGATTATGCTTTGCCTTTCGTTGCCTATAGCGTTTAGTGATGACTCACTGAATAAGTAGTTGCTTACTACTGAAGGAAATTTCATTGGGCCAACAGCCTCACACCCAAAAACAAATAAAAAGATCCACACTCGTCATATTATTTTGTCAAAAATAGAAAAAGAATATAGTTAGAATTATATTTATATTTGTGGGTAGTAACTTGCTTCTTTACAAAAATAAAATTAATAATACCCACAATGAACATGCGTCAATAAATAAATCAACACATAATATTACTCTGATCCTTAATACCTGTCTTCACATTCAATCATCCTGTGGATTATTTCGTGTGTGAGTCTAGGGTCAGCAAATATGCCTAGAACTAAAGGCGCTTTGGAGTTCACTGCCGCTCAAAAAGGCGAGATTATTGGCCATGCTGCTAATGGTGAGAAATTTCTCTCATCGCTAAAGATTTTGGGTCTGATTCTACAACCGTGAGGAAGTGGCTGTATTGTCATGGGGAGCAGGGAAACAGAGAATGGACTAAGTAAAAACCCACAAGTGGAAGACCGCGGGCAACATCTATGACCCAAGATGAACCTCTCGTTCAAGAAATATGGAACCATCTTTTGCGTCATCGGTATGTCTTAAGAGACAAAGCTGTTGAACTAGGATGTTCACACGACACACTAAGACAACGGCTTACTGCAGCTGGACTCCATCACGCACGACCAGCTATGAGAACTATTTTGACAGATTACCACAAGAAAAGGCGTTTAGAATAGGCTAAGAAGAACGTGAGTCTTCCACAAGCCTATTGGGATCTTGTCATCTTATCTGATGAGAAAGTGCTCCTCTCTGATCAGCAAGGGAGCATGATACTATACAGGCCACGCGGGACAAGATATCTTCCACAACATGTCATTCACACCGAACATTCAGGACGAGTTTCAGCTCAATTTTGGGGCTATATGACAGCTGAAGGTCCGGGCGAGATCGTTCCTTTTCCTGGACGAATGACTAGTGCGACTTATATCCAAGTACTGATGAATACACTGCTTCCGTCTCTATACAAAAAGTTTCCAGAACAAGAGGAATTCGTGTTTATGTAAGACAACAATGGTGTTCATACCTCGAGGCAAACTCAAGCATGGTTGGAAAATCATCCAGAGCTAATATGTATAGAATGGCCGCCTCGATCGCCAGACCTTAACCCCATAGAAAATCTTTAGCGTTAGTGGTCCAAGAATGGGAAGAACGTCAAGAAGACCGTAACAAAAAAATTCTTGAGACATGTAATACAACTCTAGAATCATTTCCAACATCATCCAACTATATGCTCGAGTCTTGTAGCTAGTATACCTAATCGTTTGGGTGACGTTATAGAAGCAGAAGGTGACTATACCAAATACTAGAATTCTTTCATTTCTAAATATTTGCATTTTATTGATCTTTTCTTCTTTTGTTCAATGGTAAAGAACTTATACATTTCATTTCTCTTCTCAATTAACCTAAAAGACATTTCAAGCTGGATTAAATGTCTTACGTTTTCTTCATCAAATTCAACTTTGATTTTATTTTCATCCCAATTAATGTCCAAGAGACATTTGGAGCTAAAGTTAAATATTTTATTTCGTTTTTAGAAAAATCTGTTTTAATATTTTTTTCTAATTAATGCCCAAATGACATTTAGGGCTAGAATAATGTATTTTATTTCTCCTTTACAAAATAACGTTTTATCATCACTACTTGTGCTGTGTGTTAAAGAAGCGAGCGGATTTCTTTTCAACTTTTACATTTACATTATCTTTCTCTTCATCAGTTTCAATCCCTACCAACAATAGTAGGTCTTACATTAAAAGAAAAGTTGCTTCACAAAATCAGTTTTAACAAAAGCACAGAAGTTATCCAAAAATGTAATCTTGAAGTAGGCTTAATTTCCCCCACCTCTCATGCGTAACAGCATAAACAAAAGGCCTAACTAAAGCCTGAACGAAAACATACCTACTATTTCATGAAAATTGGGAACTTTGGAGAAAAAATATTGTTAACAGTTTCACGAAATGAAATTAATTCACCTTTTTTCCTCCAACTTCAACTCAAACAATAGGTTTAAGCTGTAATTTCAAACAAAACACATTATGTTTCACAAAACTCTAATTTGCACGAAATTTTTCTTGTTACATGACAAGAGGGATAAAATTTACTCCTGTATTATTGACCAATTATAATTCTAAACAGCGGAGATAATTGGGAATCTACAAAATAATATTTGGCATTTTATAAAAGAACATGATTGGGAGGGGGCGACTGGTCATTCTTGACTAATTTTACAACTAAACGTGAGGCTTGCTAATAAACTGGGAATTACATTTCCACCATATTCTTTAAACATTAAATACTTTATACAGAAATTATACTGGATCTTTTTAAAACGGCAGGGTAAAGTAATTCAACCTCTAATTCTTGCCAGCCGGCGTACTTCCGTCACCTCCCACATTATCATTCCACCAAGTTTACCTTCATAATTCACTTCCCTTAATCATCGTCTCCCTTAGTCTAGAGGGCATAATCGTTGGACGAAAAACTGAAAGAGTTAATTTCATTTTTCTCTTGATTCCAATTAACTTCGTTTAATAGGGATGATCGAGAAGCCCTAAAGAAAATATACGACATATTGAATCGAAATTGACCCAATATGGTTAAAGTTATTTTTAAAAATATTTTATCATAATATTTAAATAACGAAGTTTTGAAGTTCAGAGGAACTTGGTTCCGTTTACACCCTTATCCATTGGCAATCTCATGCACAACCAATTCGAATGATGCGGATGTCCTAAAGTAAAAATAGGTTCTGTTTTGTCTAATCAAATGATATTCACGTTGTTTTGGCTATACCACAAAATTGTTTTGTATGTATGTGTGCAAATGGTGAGTTTTTTAGTTTTCACCCCTTATTTTTGATAGCATTAAATCCCAAATAATAGGATTATTACTAGAAACCATAAGCCAATTTTTAATAAAATGAAACAAAACAAAGAAAGATAGTTGTGAAACTGACGAACGGTCGCAAATACTCTCAAATATCAGTTGAGTCGAATTGTAGCGCTAGTTTGAAGTTTCAGTAATATTGGTGTGCATTGTAGAAGTGAGAGAAGTTTTTTTCATCGGCTTGTCTTTGGTCAATTTCGCTATGTTTCATAAAAATGGGATTTGTTTAAAGATGTCTTCGCGGAACAGTATTCTAATCAGTGATGGATAATTAACTTCCTCGTTATTGACTGATTTCAGACCCATGCCGTAGAATTGTGAGAAAGGCTTAAAGAACATATACCTCATATTTTATTTGCATCTAATCACTTTTACGAATCTAGAACCAGCTCGATAGGTTGAGGTGTAGGCTCGGCTCAGTTCTCGGTTCGGCTCGGTGGTGACTGAGCCGTGAGCCGAGCCACTCGAACCGTTGACAATACTACAATCTAACACCTTAGCCTGCTCAGCTACACCCACCGGCTTCCACTGGGCCACTGCAGCCCCTACGTTTGTAACAGTTTGTAGTAATAATCATTATCTTCACCCTCCCAATCAGCTATCGAGCCGCGGTGATTAAATTATACATAATATGTATTTAATTTATTTATTTACTAAATTATTTTTACGATACAGCTAAAAGATCATAATTTTTGTAAAATGTTTATTATTTTCATGAAGCAGAGTGAATATTCTACTTGGGTTTAGAACTATCGCTTACTACACTTTTAATTGACAACTAATAGTTTATGTTCATTATTTCTGTCCATTTTCTACAAATTACTTGCAGAGATCATTCGAAGTAAATGTTTTACTTAGGTAGCATTTCATTAAAGTTTAGTCATATGTTACTTAGCATTTCAAATATTTATTTCCGGTTAGGATAATGATTAAATATGGAGTTTCCTTTTTTATAAAATTTTTTTATAATTGTAATACTTTATTTAAACGGCGTAATTTTGGATTGTTTTGAAATATTCAAGTAAACTAGAATGAAGACGATAATAGTAAGCAACATTATTAGAAGAAAACACTGCTGTTTAAGAAATTGACAGAGTCAATCTCTTTTTAAAAGTAAGAAGGGAGCGTATAGGATTCGAACTGATGATCGTGAATAAAAGCGAAATACTCCGAGAGCGTACGCAAACCTTCCACTCTGGGAAGGTATGTTACAGTTCATTTTCTTAGTAAATCATATTAGAAAATCACTGCCACACACTGCCTGATCGCTTCGCATCTTTTGTGGCTTATTTCCTTTTATTTGTTTGTTTACTTATAAAATGTACAGTATAATATCTATTATTATTAGAGCTGTGCAATATGTATAGTAACCAACATTATGAAAGATTTGCGTTGTATTTCTACTAAAGCATAGAGTTTCCTCTCTCTCTCTCTGTCAATTTCGCCGCGCGTTTGCTACGCTTACGAAAACAGAACTTAAAATTTTGCGATGAGTTTCGAAGGTTTCTTTTTAATTATAATTTATTTATTTCTTATTTTTTCCAGAGTTTTTTTTGTTTGGAAATATTGGTGTCTTCTTTTTTTTTTTTTTTTTTTGCTTATTTCTAAGAAGATATTTAACATTTTCTATCATAAGAAAGCGAGTTTTTTCTATTTATGTAGTTTTGAGAGACATGCGACAGAAATTCTGTACAGAAGTGTTTTTTTTTTGTTTTCTATTTATACTCTGTTCCTAGACACAGACAAAACAACTTTCCTCCATTTTATTATTTCTTTAACCAAATCGCGAAATGACTGATACTTTTTGTTCGGTCTTACTTCTTAGCTGTATACTTCATGCATCCTAATTCGTCTTTTTTGCGTTTTTTACTTGTGCTCAAGAAATAAAAATGGGTCTGCGTGCACGGTAATCGATTCGTGGGCTACAAGATCTTCAGACTACTTTGCTATTGAATACTCTACGAAAGAGGATGGCCAGAGCAGAGACATACGCACATTACTCTGGCTTCGTTACTTCGATCTGTGTGCGAATTTACGCAACTAACTTGGTCTTCCAATTTTACACGTGATTTCGCCAACAAGTTATTATTAGCTTTAACGCTAGATGCAACGTTGATAAAGCATTAAAGGAATTACACAAATTACAAATAGTGATCGAACTTACAAGTCGAGATACAAGAACGATTCTATTCAAGATATCACCTCACCTTGCTACCTAGAAAATCCCTGGTTCGATTCCCGGCAGGAGCTCATGTGGTTCGGATTCCATGTTAATCAGTAGTTCTCGTCGCATATAGCGTTGGTGCTGAAAGGGACGTTAAACTCAAAATCAACTCAACCTATCTAGAAGAAGGGCGAAACAAAATTCATTACTGTTATTACCACACCAGGATATTAGTGCGGTTTTTCGAGGAGGGCGCTGGTGTGTTTACATCAGTTTCTAGGTAAGCACGGTGGGACAGGGGAGTGGAGAGCGTCACTCTGCAGTGTTTCCAACGATTTCTAAGAGTTGCAGTTTACATGCTATAAGTAACCTAATCTGTTTTGCTTAATGAAGAACGGCATAAATTATATGGTTGTTATTGAATGCGGAAATGGTTAGTCCTGCAGTAATGCACATGTATTGTGAATAATGACATATGCATGGAAATTTACAATTTAAGAACAACGTAGCACGAAAGTGAGTTTCTATTATGTATTAAGCAGATTGTATAAAAATTAATTACCTTAGATTTCATTATAAGACAGGAACAACATGTAAAACCTAGGAATACGATGCCAATAACTAAAAGATAAATTAAGGGTTGATGGTTTAGAGACTTGCGCATTACCTTGTAACTGTAAGTTTAAATCAAGTTAAGGCTCGCGATGCTTGAGTTTGTTTTAGATGTGTGTTTATCGTTTGACAAATAAATTATTTTCTCGAGTTTTAGCCAAGAAAAATTCCGATACGTTTCTAGTCGAGAACTGTGGAAATCCTCTCCGTTGGTCTATTGGCTAGCGCATGTGCCTTGGTTGTACGTGGTTCTGAGTTGAAATCCCAGTGAGAGCTCAAAAATTAATTTTACCACTTTTCACTTTCATTAATCACATGTCTCCTCTAGCATAAAGAGCATAATGATGGGACGTTAAACTAAAAAAATTTCATTACATTTTCTCGATGAATGTGAACCCCTTGGGGGGAAAAGGAGGTGAAGAAGAAATTTTTCCTTCATTTTTTTAAAAGGGCTATGGGATTTGATAGCTGATTGACTTGTAAAATTTGATTACAGTGCATTTTCCTTTTAGGATTATTATCGAAATCCAACCTTTTGGTAAATATGGAATAAAAGTATTGATAAAACATCAACGTATGGGCAATGTAAGTGTAAGTATCATTGCTTCAGCACACAATAAACTTACAACTTTTATTTACGAGTACAGAAATTCCCCTTGAAATCCCTGTGAATTTCTTGCAGACTCTGGCGACAAAGAGTTAATTCTACTATCTGTTTTCATACACAATATAATTTTAAAACTTGGGAGCCTAGTGTTACCTTTGTGGTGTCTGTAATAGATAATCATTTCTCGATTGACTTCAGAGGACTGAGTTTAGACCGTAAGCGCAAGTTGCATATAGTTCAAACATATCAGATGTACGATCTTGATAAAACAAAACCTGCCCTTCCTCCATCTGAAAAACCCTATATCGTTGTCCACATATGAAATTCAAAGACAAAGGCGATCATCTTTAAACAGTTGCATTTATAAGTCTAAATAATAAAATACGTTACGTATAATTGCAAGAGATTCAGTGTTTATTTTTTTTTTTTTTTTTTTTTTTTGCTAATACTGAACTTAGGTACCTAACATCGGCACTCACCTTCTCCTTCATGAATTGATGTTAAGAAGCAGCCACGTGATTTCCGGCCAATTGTTTCATCACCGGTATCTTTTAGCAATGAGATAACAGTGAAAGAAAACCTTCTGCAAGTGGTTTTGTTATTCAAATACATATCTCTTCACTCTAATCAGTTTAAGAAGTAGCAATAATTTTATAACAACATAATGCCTGTAATAGTTACCCTGAGAATATATTTTGTATTTCTTTTTTAATAAGTATTTTTTTCTGAATTTCACTAGAGTTCAACTCCTTGGAAGGACAATTGCCAGGCACCTCACTTTAAACTTTAATTGACACCAATCGACCCCTCCAATGTTACACTGGGTATATTTCTTTTAAATAAAGTTTTCAAAATATGGCAGAAATACTGGATATTTTAAATGACCAAATCATGCTAAATAATGACAGGTTAGATATCAAAGTTATCTTTATCTACCATCTCAATCAGGGGCGGATCCAAGTCTCCTTCGGAGGCGGTTACGGGTTTGACGGTGAAAGATTATCAGTTTCTTTCTGACCGGACTTCTGCACTACATCGGAAAATGATCTCAATGCAAAAAGAATTTTGTTACTCAAGACATTGCTTAGACAATCGACCGGAGATCACATAGTCCAACTTGGTCGCAATTTCGAAGACATCTTATCTCAAAACTACTCAATAGAACTTGTTCTAGACAATGAAAGCGCAGTTGTCAAAGTATAACTTTGATTCACAAAGATGAACTTCGAGGTTTTGTTAATAGGAGAAATAGCAATTTTTTACACTCGAATGCTACTGAAGTTATTCTCTGTACAACATTGGCGTTAGTTTATTTGCAAGTAATTGCCAAATTAATATGGAGGGTGTATGTACTTTTTTTCACAGTCCCATAAAGTGTTCTGGAAATAACTTCTATAAGTTTTGAAACTGTGTTTCTCTTGAACATATGCTTGAAGTGGTTTATTACGAAGAGGACAAGAATAACTGTGATAGATTAATTACAAGTAATCCAGTTAGAAACACTGTTGTTTGTATTTTAGTTCCAAAACCTACCGCCCGCACTCGTTCGCTGGTCAGGTAATACAAGCAAAAAATATTTATACTCCATTTCTTGTTCTCGTAAAATAATGATTCTATCTGTCAATCCATAAATGTAATAATATTATTAAATTCATGTGTAAACCTAATAAGAATCTGATATAATGTTTAATTTAAAATATTTGTCTATGTATTATCGATTATGAAATTTAGATGCGTATAGTGGTTAGTATCTTATTACTCAAGTTAACAGCTAAATAATAATTTGGTAGTATATTAAAGAAAGGAATTCAATATATATGTTTATTACAAAGGATATCTAAATCATTATTACAAATGTGCAGACGTAATGTTATCAAAACATTAAGTATTAAATGAGCTCAAAAGGTCTGCAAAACATTACAATAGTATTCATTAATAAATGATAAATTCTTAGCTTTAAGAGCTGTTATACTTGAGGCCATAGCAGGAGACTGCCTGAAGAAATTACTTCTTCAAAGAGACTTGAATTATTCAAAAGGTAAAGAACTTACTCTTAACGTTAGGAGGTCTCTCTCTCAGCTCGATGTTGACCATCATCGTTGAAGCTTCAAAGTCCAATTGTAAGTCGCAAGATGACGGAGTAGCGAAGACAAAAGAATGATGAAGATTGAGATAAATAGTTCCAAAATTTTAAGCTTTTATACTAGTCTGAGAGAGTGAGTATGTGACAAACAACTTGTACGTAAGCAGTCCTTGTAACTTATTTTCGTTGTGGGTTTTTCTTTGAAAGTTGTTTGTCTTATGACGTCTAACGTTATTTTTTCGTATAACACTGATGAAATGTTCTTAATTGTACACTCATATACAAAAGTTTCGTTTTTAACATTTCAATAATTAATTAAACATAACATAGCCTCTTCTGCTAAAATTGTTCTCTTATTTGAATGCAGAGTCATCAAATTTTTAAAAGAGAGCAATAACATTTTTTAATATTTCAATAAATAGTACGAAGTAGCGAGTGTTCACTGTATATAGTTATTGTAACTTGAAACAGAGACACTGATATTGGGTGGAGTTAGTATCACTTTCACTTTTGTGAATCACTACACAAGTGTTTGTAAACATAGTAGCTTGGTGGTTTACTGTGTCATGAAACCAAGTTCATTGTCATAGAGAAAGTTAACCTTGACAGTGTAGATACAGCTAGTGGGTCAAAGGAGAAGGAACGTCTTCCTTGAATTATGAACTGCGATGAGCGATGACTTGAGAAGATGGAGCATCTTATGAGACGAAACCATGGGCAGGAGTGTACTGATTCTCATGGGTGCACTTTCCACAGAATCACACTGAGCTGGATCAGGCAGGGGCGACGTAACATGGTACATCCTTGAAAGCTGGTCCTCTGGGGTGATCAGTCCCAAAAGCTCGGCGAGGGATGACATGGCGTTGACTGAAGATGACTGGAAACCCTGGCTGCAAACTGATGTCTGAAGATGTCAATACTGCCGCTGGTCATCTAGTGATGCTGGAGAGCGAAGATGAATACAAGATGTAACACAAACGATAGTCAAAGACGATAGTTTGTGGCTTCTTGTAGCGAAAACATATGGGGTGGGGTGGGAATTGAACTGGGGTCCATCAGGTGAGACTGGATCACTGGAGGTGACTGGTTCGTGTCCATGCTGAGTCCACTTCGATGAGGCATCTGCTGGAGAACCACTGGAAACACCTGCTGGAAACTGGAACGTTGACTGCATGGGATGCTGCTGATGACAAATGAAGAATCAGGAAGGCTGTGTTGACTGCTGTCTGCGGTTAAACTTGACTGAACGTCCATGTGATGAAGACATCTGTGATCTCTGGAGACGAGATCATCTAGGAGGCTGAAGTCAGCTGAATGCCGCTGGTGACGACATGATGGCGTGGTGCCGTGTAGGATGAGGAGAGATGAGAGAGAGATTAATATCTGATATCAAATTATATACATAAACGGGAAGGAAATGGTATATAGGGTGGGAAGAAACGCGAATTTAATGGGATAATGGGAAATGGGTTCGTGTTTTATTACACATATACATATATTCAACATATCCCATAGTGGCTGGCTTGAAAATAATAAATTACGTACACTTCTTAAAGAGATTTTGATATAAGTATGTAGAGAACGGGAAATGCTTTTTTTTTAAGTCGAAATATAGAGGTAACAGAATTTAAGTGACTTATGACTGATTTGAAAACTTATTTTGTCGGTTAGAAAGAAATTCTGACAATCTGAAGTATGGGCAGTTGAAAATTTTAATATTTAAGTAAATGTTGGAAATTCGTAAGAGATTTGAACACTATTATTGTGTTCCGAAGTAAGCACTGAAATATTGTAAAAAAGAAAGTAATACCTTTCAAAATTCTTTGTGTCAAGAATATTGTATAAATCTTTGAGCGAAATTCGTTTTCAACTTAACACCCATAAACTTGTCAGTCAAACTCTGTTGCCTGAGTCTTAGCGAGTGAGAATCAGACGCAGAGGAAATGAGTACTATCTCTATATTCGGGTGGTATCTATTGACAGAATGTAGAGGGGAAGGGAAAGAATATTGGTGGGTGGGTGACATATGTTAACCTTAACCAAATAAATAATATTAAAATTTAGGCATTTATAGCTATCTATTTACAGATATATATATTATCTATATACAAATATAATACATATTCTAATAAGTATACACTAAATATAAAGAAATTATGCTAAATATGAAAGCAAATGCTATATATTTATTTATTTATTTTTAATTCTCTCATCTCTACCTGAAGGAAATGTAAAACATTTCTATGATAAAGAAAGCAATTACTTTGTATATATATATATAGAAACTATTCGTAGTAAATGAGAAATTTCTCTAATATATAGATATGATATTATTTTGGAGCATTGTTAGCCATATATTTACGATATTTGGCCTGAAAGGCAGGATCTGGTGATGTGTCTGGTATGTAGATCTTTAAACGATCTATTGCTACGGGCTGTAATGTGCCATTGATGTCTATGATATATTCATTATTGTGATATGATTTGGCTTTAACTGTATGTGGGCCAGTATATAACTCAGACATTGATGGCGATTCACCCTTTTTCGTGTATAGTTTCTTTACCATCACCTGACTACCCAACGGATAATCTCTGGGCTTAGTTTGCGCTTTCGATTTCAACTGTTGAAATACTCTATTCCTATGAAATTGGACCAATGATCTAAGTTCATCTATTTGCAACAATCTATTATCTTGATCCATTTTCTGTGAAGGAATTTGTAAGATATTGTCTATTGGAAACCTAAATTGTTGCCCATAAAGTAACGTAAATGGAGCTGTACCAGATTGTGTCAGTGGCGTATTATTACAGACGCTTACTGCTTGTGTTACGTATTGGGACCAGGAGGAATGATTTAATTTTGAAAGAAAGCGAATAGCCGATTGAATTTTTGAAATTGTTGCTTCAACAGATCCTATTGAGCGATGTGATGCTGGTAATGCATATTTGGCTTGAATATTAAGGGATTTGAAAAATTCTTGTACTTTGATAGCAGTATGGTTGGGAGCCTTATCCATATGTATAACTTTTGGTGTGCCATAACGCAAAATGATATTCTCATAAATAAATTGTAGGAATGTTTCTGTGGTCATATCTTTGACAGGTTGTGCTACCGCAAAGGAGGTTACTGCTTCTGTTGCAACGTAAATATAATTATAACCATTAGAAGTTGGTAGCTTGCCTATGGCGTCTATAAACCAAGTATCAAAAAGTGCCGACGGGGGATGGGTTTGTATATGAATTTCATTTGAGCGATAATTACGTTTAAACTTATTGCATTCTATGCATCCATTTATCTTTGTCCTTAGCCAATTTTGAAGGTTAGGAATATAATATCTATCTTTAATGAGAAATTTGATTTTATGAAAGCCAGGATGGGTGTCTGAGTGAAACTCTTGAAAGACTGTGTCCTTCAATGAATCGGGAATGCATAAGCGTAATTTGTTTCCTGCTTGTGTATAAATTATCCTATACAACTTATGATTTTGTATGACATATTGTTTGGACCAAGATGCATACTTGGGATGATTAGTGTCTTGATTTTGTAACACCCTGTATATCTTAGAAAATTTGGGATCTAAACGTTGTAATTCCGCTATGTCGGTGTTGCTATCTAAAACCAAAAAAGCATACGGGTGTTCTTCCGGTTCTATCTCTTCATATTCTTCCGGAGATAATTCCAAAGGATGTCTGGAGAGATAATCACAAAGAGAATTTTGTTTTGATTTGATGTGCCTAATAGTAAAATCAAAGATTTGAATATAACTTAACCATCGGACCATTTGTGCAGTAAGATTAGTGGTTTTCTTAACAGCTACTAATGCTAAATTGTCTGTTAAGATGGTTAAATGTCCTCCTATTAAGTATCTGTAAAATTTACGTAGCGCAAAGAAAACAGCAAATAATTCTGCATAATATATAGGATATGCTTTGACTCTAGGTGGGAGAGTAGCACTAGCAAATTGAACTATAGACCAGTGTTTTTCATTCGGTAATTTTTGTAGGAGCGCAGCCGCACAGCCGACAGAACTAGCATCTGTGACTAACATGTGTTCAGCTGAGGGATTATAAATTTGTAATATTGGAGCAGATGTTACCATTTGTTTTAATTTCTCAAAAGTTTCAGTTAGTTCTGGGGTCCACTGTAAATTTTTGTCTTTCGATGCAGCAAATTTATGTAATGGAGCAGCAACTATTGATAATTTATTATAAAACATTCTATTGTATTGTAAAGCTGCTAAGAATGCTTTTAACTGTTTTGGGGTGCGTGGTCGTTCGAGGGAAGTTAAGGCTTTGACTTTGTCTGGGTCCTGTGAGATATGGCCCTGATCTACTATATAGCCTAAGAATTTAAATTTCTGAACACCAAATTGTGTTTTATTGAGACTGAATAAAAGACCAAATTTCTCTCCTGTTTGTAATGCTTTTTCTAGAACTCTAAGCATACCATCAAATGTACTATTAAAAAATATTAAATCATCTACATACGAAAGAAATTCTTTGAGGGAAAAGTCTCGAAACATATCTTTGACAATTCTATGTAGAATTAATGTGGATGTACGAAAACCTTGGGGTAGCGTATTCATTTTAAAAAGACTATGTGGAAATCCTAATTGATGAACACTGAAGCTAGTTAATTCTTGATCTGCTTCATCTAATTTTATCTGATGAAAGCTTTGCTCCATGTCGGATTTAATACTATACTTAGCCTGTGCTAATTGGTCTAATATATCTTGTACACCTGGAGATAATTCACTTACAGGTTTGGAACGAGAAGAAAGTTCTCTAAGATCTAGAACTAATCGGACTTGGTTCGAGTCCCGTTTGGGAATAGCAATCAGATTGTTTCTATAAAAGCTATCCGATTTTGAGATGATACCATTATCAATCATCTCTTGTATTTTTTTTTTTTTTTTGACTCTAGCTCGCAGTCTAAACGGTATTGTGTAGGTGGGAACCGTCCATGGTTCTCTATCAACAACATTGAGTGTAGCTGAATAACAATCTATTATCTGAAAATCTTTGTTATGCCAAGAAAAACATGTAGGGTGTCGTTTCAATACTGCAAGTAATTTGTCTTTCTGTTCCTGTGTTAAATCTGGGTTTATATTGAATTTACTGTAATCAATATAAGGTTTAATTTTCTCTAGGCGTTTGGCAACCCTATCTCGTGTTTGCTTTTTTGTTGGCTCATAAATTTTACGGATAAGATACATGTGAGCAGATTGTGTATCTTTTGGTAACAAAGCGCCCTGAGCAATGTGAGTACCTTTCTGCAAATAACGTTTAGAGTTTCCGGGATTCACTATTGGTAAATACATATTATTTGAGTTTACTGCAGTTTGCATAAAAACACATCCTTGCATATTCTTTATTATAGGATTTTGAATGACAAATTCCGTGTTGGAAACTGGAGTGTCAAGAGTGAGGGGTACATATCTTATTGAATTAGGGGGTATCGCCGTGCCTTGTCTAACATAGAAGTTAAATCTACAATTTCTACTGACTTTAGCGGACAATGAGGTTTCTTTATCACTTTCCCGGGGAAATCTGTGTGTGTCCCCATAATGGGTAAGAGTGATCGTGTTAGCTTGGTACGAAATGTTTGCCTCATGATTAGTTAGGAATTTATTGGAAAGTAGAATGGGAATGTTGGCGATAGGTGAAATACGGAATAAAACCTCAAAAGTTTTACCAGATATAACTATGGGAATATAGGCTGCTTTCGTCAAGTGTAAAGGTGTCGAACTTATGCCATAAACTTTAGTAGCTAATTGAAATATCTTGCAATTTCGCGGTACCAAAGAGTAATGGATTAGTGACGTCATAGCACCTGTATCTAGTAAGAAGTTATATGGCTGGTCTGAAATGGAACCAGTTACATAAGGAAGTTGATTCTTGAATATCAAAGGCACTGTTACTGTAGTATTTGTTTGAGTAGGCGGAACGGTATGGTGAGGAACGGCATGGGACTCATATTGAGTACCAATTGTACGCTTAACATTTTCATAGTTAGTACTATTGGTAATAGAATTAATCTGTAACGGAGAAATGTTATCATGAAACCCTTGACTGGAATTCGACTTGAACGGCAAGTCAAATGAATGCTTAACTTGAAGAGTGTTTGCACTCTGAGAAATTGTGTGCAAATGTGTATTTGCAGATGGTATAAAGGATGGAGCTTCCGGATTTAATTTTGAATTTCCATGCAAGAAATTATTCGGCCTAAAATTCTGAGGTGAATATATTGGTATAGTTTGATTCAATTGCGGGGTTGGAAACCAAAAAGATGCAGGGTGCCCAGCCCCTATTGATCCCCGTTTTTGGCATTGGTGCATATTCTAAAGCTGGAAAGGCGTTGTGGGGATAGAAAGAGCCATAAGGCTGCCCAAATGGTGGCATGTGATACGGAAAGGGGGCAACAGCATAATACTGTTGATAAAATCGTTTAGAATTTTGCTTGCCATTTGAAAACCTATTTTTCTTCTTATTATTATCTTGAGAAGAAGCTTGTCTAGTTTCACCATTTTGTTTATTATTATACCTGTGAGGGGAAACACGTCTAGATTTCTTTTGATACTGACTTTGCTTATTTTCTTCAAGTTGTTGTTTTGAAACAGTTGCAATGACCTGGGTTGCTTCATCCCGCATGGTTAAACTTACTTGTAACGCCTCGAGCTGTTTTGAAATCTTGTTTAACTGTTCTTCGGACGAAAGAGAAAGGGAGGGAATGGAGGTAGCAGAATCATGGAATTTTACATGTTTGTTTTCCTGCTCAGTTCTATATCTTAACAATGCATCAGAATTTTCTATTATTTGTGCTTTTGCTATTAATTGCGAAAAGTTATCAAATTGATGTTGAGCAAATAGCGGTACAAAACGTGGTTGAAGGGATATGATCGTTTGCAGTAAAAACGATTTGAAAGGCATGGGGGGAGTAATGCGCTGAGACAGATCATACTTCTCATATAGAAACGGAAGGAGCTTCTCATCTTTGTTTTGTTGTCGTTTCTGAAATAAGAGTGTAGCCTCGAGGGAAGAGGAGGAGGGAGAAAACTGTTCCAAGAATTTGTCCTTCAATGCGGACCACGTCAAACTTAAATACTGTTCATTTCTATTAAGCCAAAGCGCTGGAAACTGTGTCAACGAAAGTTTGAAGACCAGTTTCTGGGTGTCTTCATTCAATTTATGTAATAAGGAAAATCTTTCAAAATTCTGTATGAATGTTTCCGCGTCTTGACCGTCAGAATTTGAAAAAGTATCAATAAACGTAGGGAAAGTAACAGAAGGAGCACTGGACGATGTATTATTGTTGTGCTGTCTACGAGCCATTTTGTAAATATTTCTTGCACTAAGTTTTTTAAAGCCCAAAATAGAAATGTAAGCCAGAAACCATTAAGACATGCAGAGATATGTATACATGTAGTATTTCAATGCTCATGAAGAAGTATTTTCATAATGTAGGCCTCTTATTATCGGCATAGCAAATGCTAATACGCCTTTTGAATGTTTAGTCTCTATTGTTTGCTAGGGAAAGCCATGTTTAATTTAATAATATTTGTCTATGTATTATCGATTATGAAATTTAGATGCGTATAGTGGTTAGTATCTTATTACTCAAGTTAACAGCTAAATAATAATTTGGTAGTATATTAAAGAAAGGAATTCAATATATATGTTTATTACAAAGGATATCTAAATCATTATTACAAATGTGCAGACGTAATGTTATCAAAACATTAAGTATTAAATGAGCTCAAAAGGTCTGCAAAACATTAGAATAGTATTCATTAATAAATGATAAATTCTTAGCTTTAAGAGCTGTTATACTTGAGGCCATAGCAGGAGACTGCCTGAAGAAATTACTTCTTCAAAGAGACTTGAATTATTCAAAAGGTAAAGAACTTACTCTTAACGTTAGGAGGTCTCTCTCTCAGCTCGATGTTGACCATCATCGTTGAAGCTTCAAAGTCCAATTGTAAGTCGCAAGATGACGGAGTAGCGAAGACAAAAGAATGATGAAGATTGAGATAAATAGTTCCAAAATTTTAAGCTTTTATACTAGTCTGAGAGAGTGAGTATGTGACAAACAACTTGTACGTAAGCAGTCCTTGTAACTTATTTTCGTTGTGGGTTTTTCTTTGAAAGTTGTTTGTCTTATGACGTCTAACGTTATTTTTTCGTATAACACTGATGAAATGTTCTTAATTGTACACTCATATACAAAAGTTTCGTTTTTAACATTTCAATAATTAATTAAACATAACAATAAAGTATATCTCTTCTGTTCCTAGCAATAGCTTCGACTATGTCTTTTTCTTTCCTCGTTTTGCCATTCTCGTAATAATAATAATAATAATAATAATAATAATAATAATAATAATAATAATAATAATAATAATAATAATAATCATCATCATCATCATCATAAATGGTCACTGTTTTCTTCAGAAACTTGCGACTTTAAGGTCTACAGTGTAGAGTTCTGCCGGACAACACACTGAACATTATTTATAAAAATACCGAAAATCATTATTCACTAACTTATTGTCTACGGTTTGAACTGCAGGAAATGATCATATTTCTTCGCGATAATCTGAATAAAAAAGTGAAATGTTGTGTTTTTACACACTTTCCTTTTCTCGAATTACTGGATAGTTTTTTTAAAAAAGCTATTGTTGTAAGGAAAATAAGAAATATGTCTTCACGGGGAATCAATCTGAGGACCCCGTTAATTTGAGCCGATGGTGTTACCGTTTACACCATCAAGACTGCTTTCATAGAAAGCATTACATTGAGTGATTTGTCTGAAGAGTGAAGCACTTTACATCGCATTGTATTTTTATCTTGTTTCGTTGTTATTGCATTCACTCTGTTTTTCGTACAATGCACGGAAAAGCAAATAAATTTTTCGCCACGATGCCCATGAGTACTGTTTTAACTGATCAGGAAATAGGAAGATACTGGCGAAATGATATGGGGTAATGTGTATTATTTTATTTTCATAGCAGCAAGGGTCAAGATACTATCCTGTAGAAAACTTGCATTCTTTTGTTTGACAGACAATACAGAGATTTCATACAGGGTGAAATTCCCAGACATACCATTTTGAGATATGCTCTGATTTCATGGTCAGTCCAAAGTAGGCAAATGATAAGCCTTGATAGCAGTGAACACAAAATCCTTTAGCGCGATGTCGGTAGTGTTAAGGATCATCAGCAGCAGTTTCTCGTACTCGGGAAAACACATGCTGCAATGTTTTCTTTCACGCTTATAAGTCAAGAGAACGTGAAATATACCGTGAAATACATTGCATCACACATTATTGCGAACACAAAAAAAAACATGGAGCTGCCGGTTCCTAACACTTCCGACTTCCCTCCGAAGCATTGGATGTCCATTATTGTTAAGGCTTACTTTCTGCCTACTTTGGACCCTCCTTGAAATCAGCGTATATCTGAAAACTCTATTGAGAGCATATCTGAGAAATACCTTGTATACCTATTAAAAATTGACGAAATATGCACTTTTGGATTGTGTAAGCGTGGCTTTCATTACGCTGATAAGGACCACCATCCACAGTTTCTGGAGTTCAAGATAAGACCTGTTTAATTTTTTTTATTATTATTTTGGTCAGTCCGAGCTCTGAAACTATGCACTTTTCGCCATAATTCGACATGAACTTTTTCTCCAATTTTAATGTGAGGAATCACCTCTTGCAGTTTGTCGGTATAGTTCAGTAATACCCTGTATATGGTTTCATTCTGTTAGATTTTCTCTTGTTCTTGTCTAAGGTAATAATATAAGGCTGAAAGTATAATTATACCTAGGTAGATTGAAAGTAACGGTGTTGTAGATTTCTTTCCATTAATAAAATATAAAAATAAGCTTACATCCAAAAGTAAATATACAAAGTAGAAATGAAAGTAGAAAGTTTGGTGAGTCATCACTGAGCAGAAGAGCAAAGCAAATAACCTGTGGCGCTTTAAAGTGTCTTTCTTATCTATGTGTTAACTGTGAACTGAACACACTTTTTTTTAAAAAAAAATAAATAATGTTATTAATGAAATACTTCTCTGTGTCGAAACATAAAGCGAAGAAAAAGAAACAATATTAGTATATTTGTTTATTATTATATGTTTCAGTATGTTGAAAAAAGAAATCATGTTCACTATTTAAAGAGAATATGGTTAATAAACTAGTGTTCATACCGAGTGAAAAGACAATATGTATTCTGGAAGGTCATTTTCTATTTTGGAATACTCACGTGAGAATGAAAAGAATGCAACATTTATGGAATCAACCCTATCAAGAGATTGATCCTGATGGGAATTCATTTAGTTTAGGATCCCAAGTTAATGTGTAGAACAATGTCTCATATAGTCTCGCTGCTGAAAGGGATGTTATACTCCCAGTGAACCAACTGATCAGTCTTATAACTGTCAGTTTGAGGGGAGATGATTGGTTTGTGAACTGTGAAAGGTCTATATTAATCTACAAGTCATGCACGGAGGAATTTCCACGTAACCCGAAATAGATTAAAGTCGAAAATCTGTGTAGAGAAGTTGATCACTCACTGAACTATTGTGACACATAATTAAACTTGATTTTTAGCTTCCTAAAATTGTACTTCTAGGTTCCTAATAGGGTTCAAAAGATCAGTAAATCTATTTTATAAAATTGAAACTCACTATGTGACTCTTAATCTCTTGAACCACCCGACCAATCTCAATCAAATTTTTGACTTAGATGCGGTTCTCGACTGGGGGTGTTGTTAGCAATTCATTTTGAGTGGAGAACTTAGGGGAGAGGGAGGAGGGGAGATATATAAACACCAATATAAATCAAAATAAAAGTGACTAGGTTTGTGACTTAATAACTCTTTAACCACCCGACCGATTTCAATCAAATTTTCAATATAAATGAGGTTTGGAACTGGCAAGTATTTTTTATTATTTTGCTTTGATGTTAGATTTTAGGGAAGGGGGAGGGCAGGAGGGAAAATATATGGAAATGAATAAAACTTAGTAACTCTTGAACTACACGAGCGATCTCGATCAAACTTTTAACATAGATTAGGTTCGGGCCTGGGATGTTATTGCCATTTCACTTTTACGATGCAACGTAAAGGAGGGAGGGGTAGGGGTAGATATATGTTAAAAAATGAAAATAAAAGTGACTGTTTTTGTGACTTCATCACGCTTAAACGCCCTACCGATCTTAATCAAATTTTCAACATAGATGAGGTTCAGACCTGGGGTAGTTTTATCGCATCAATTTGACGGTAGAACAAAGAGTTAGGGGGAGGGAAGGTGAGGGGAGAGATGTATGAAAATGAATAAAACTTAATAACTCTTGAACCACCCAACTGATCTCGATCTAATATTCAAGATAGATGACATTCGGGCCTTGGATAATTTTTGTAATTTAACTTTGACGGTGCAAGGTGGGAGAGGGGGAGATATGTAAAAAATAAAAATGAAACTGGCTGTCTTTGTGACTTCATCACTCTTGAACCACCCAACCAATATCGATCAAATTTTCAACATAGATGTGGTTTGGGCCTGGGATGGTATTTACCGGTATCAATTTACATTGACGATAAAAATTAGGGGAGGGGAAGGAAGGAGTTTAAAAGTAAGTAAAACTTAACTCTTGAATCAAACGATCAATCTCGATCAAATTTTAAACACAGATGAAGTTAGGGTCACCTTAACAGTAGAGCTTAAGGGAGGGGAGGAGATACCTAAAATAAATAAAACTTAATAACACTTGAACCATCGGACCGATCTCGATCAAGTTTCCAACCTAGATGAAGTTCGAACCTGAGATGGTTTTTGTCATATCACTTTGACGGTGTAACTTTAGGGAGGAGGAGGAGGAGAGACAGTTTAAAATAATCGAAAATGACCGATATTAGTCATCTATAGCTTTTGGGCTAGCTGAGATTAACAGTGACACTTCCGATGTTGTTTAAATCCAAATTCAGACCCACAGTTTGAGAGAGGGTGGAGGGGGAGATATATAAATACGATAGAAAATGACCGATATTAGTGGCGAATCTATAGATTTCCAGGTTGTTCAGATGAACAGTGACACTTCCGATCCCGTGCCCCGCAACATGGGGAGAGAAGGTGGATATATAAAAACCATCGAAAATGACCAATATAAAAGAACGCTTTAGTAATAGTAAAAAATGACTGACTAGCGGAACTATGTTTTCTTAATTTACCCCAGCGAAGCGGAAATTTGATGCTAGTATATTCTAAAAATCAAAAATTGAATTCACAATTCGTTTAAAAATATAGACTGGAGCAATCTTTAAAAGTCAGTTACGAACTAGTGAAATTGCCTTTCATCGAACGAAAAGAATATGTTTATGGAAATATTATTTGCGAAATATTCAAACCTGTTCCTTAATAGAATAGCATATCAATCAAAGTGAAATGTAAAAGATCCAAGTGAATCCAACTGCTATCTTCTAAATTTAATCTAACAGCTAAAATGCTTACTCACTTTGGCCAGTTTATGAACACAAAATGGGAAATTAAGATATTGTAGCAGTTGCCTTACTTTCTTTGCTAGAGTTGGAATTTTCAAAAGCAATGGATCATGTAGTCACAGATTTGTAAGGAGGAGTTTAAATATCGAGTTTCATCTCCGTATGATGAGATATTCATAGAAAGTATTTTTAGAGTATATTTTTAATATTTCCTTTTCTCGCTTAGAACATGTATTGTGTGAAAGTAACATGAGAAAAGCCCGGCCAGAGTTAACTAACATGGGGAAAGCAGAGTTTGGTAAATGCATTTCGGGGCCATCCATTTAAAATGTTAATATTACAAACTGGAGGGGGCAATAGTCAGAAATAGTGGGGAAAAGGCGTCCTAAAGATTCTAACTAAGCGCATGTATAACACGACGTATAAAGTTCTCAAGTGAGGGTGTGGCAGAGTTAGGATGATCCACGACTCAACTGCAAAGGGCCCTGGGTTCGATTCCTGCTAAAGTGATTTTTTGTTTTCTGCTTTAACCAATGAAGCAGCCATTTTTAACTACAAGTAAAAAGCCGCGTCGCATCATATATGCGAGAGTCGGAATCTTTAAGACACGTTTTCTCCACAATTTCTGGCTATTGTCCTCTCCCAGTTTGTAATATATACACTTAAATGTGCACTACTACCTCGCGAAGGATGAACCCGAAGTTCATTTACCAAAGTCTGCTTTCCCCTTATTAGTCTCGTGAGATACTGATTTTTAGGCATAAATTTTACACCCTCTTTCTCTATGGACTTTAGACAAAAGTAACATAATAAAGCCTTCGTTCGAAATCGGTGATAATTATGTTTTTTAAACTAATTTGAAACGGTTGAAATGTTTTTTGTGATCATGAAATAGATAACATAATAATCTGAGTAAAACAATGAAAGAAATCCCCTCTACTACTTCTTAAAGGTGGAATTTTCGAAAATGTTAGTATATATGTCTACTTATTTATAATAAGATATTTGTATCGAGTTTCACGGCCGTAACTTGAGAGGCTCTGAGATATTTTATTATTGGCATAATTTTTTAAATCCCTTTTCACCTTTAATATACGCGCGTTAATTAAAGTAAAAAATTACAGAACATTGTTAAAAATTACCTATCTTAATATTTTTATTTTATTGGAACAAAAGATTCAATATATTTCAGGCAAAATTTTCTTGTAGGCCTTATACCTGGAGAACTACATATAGTGTAGCCAAACTCATAATATATTTCATTCAATCAAAATTTTTCTTCTACACCTTATATCTGGAGTTCTACATATAGTGTAGCCAAACCCAAACTATCACGTAACTCAGTGTAATGTGCTTATTCCGTCAAAAATACGAACATTTGATTTAGGGACCATTCAAAAATTTTGTGCCCCTGATTCAGAAACTAATTATTGGCCAAGATCGCAATCTTTTGATATTTTTTTTATCATTAATAAAATTCTTGCCCAAGATCGCAATCTTTTGATTCATGTTTTGGATCATTCCTAAAATGCTTCTTTTATTTTTTTCGTTTCGACGACATAGTCAAGGTTGATTTCATTTACGCAATATACTAGTTGAAATGCCGGTTCTTGTCACGGTAAGATTAGATGTATGGAACATATTTGAAAGGTATATTTAGGCACTCTTCCCCCTTTAGGATGCCCCTATGAATTAAAGTGAGATGATGAAAACTGAGGTAGACGCAAGTCACAAATTCATTTTAAACGATGTAACCATTTTCTCATTTTGGTTATTTTATGAATAGACGATGGGAAACTAGAATAATATGGAAATTGATATTCTCATACACATAAATCGAAATGTTCTATAGCGCTGGGACTCATACCAGCTTAGATTTAATAAGAAACTTATATACTGAGTTTCATCTGTTAAACTTGAGGGATTTCCAAGATATATTTTTGGCATACATTTTGAATATCTCTAATCTTTTAGCAAACATATTTTAATGAAGGTAACATGATAATAGCTAGGCATAGTTAGCACTGTCTTCCACCTCGATGTTTTATTTATTTATTTATTTATTTATTTATTTTACTTTAATAAGGACGGACACATATACTAAGGAGGGAAACATGATTCAAAGTATACATAAAACTAGAGTATCTTACGAGATCTTTAATTTAAGAATATGAAAGTCACCGTATATATTCATAATTTAAAATATATAGGCATTCGTTCTAATATTTTGAACAATTCCGTTTTCACGTAGGTAAGGAGCAATTTCTACCATGACTTTTTTCGCATTCGAATCCAATACAGTATCATCATGATAGGAAAATTTCTTAAGTGTTTAAATTTAAGTTATGAACAGTTAACTCGATATTGCTTTTGTCATGTCAATTATATATATATATATAGTATCTCACGAAACCCAAATGATTGGAATATGGAATCTGGTATATAAACTCCTTGTTAAAACACGATGGACACAAGATCCAAAGTTTCCGAAAATTTCACTTTTAGGACAAAGAGCAACTATTCCTTCATGTTTTCTCAATAAACAGTATAAAATTGCATCGATATTTTCTGTTTCACCACGAAAAACAACTCAACCATTTGAAATGAATTTGTGCACATAGTAAGCACTTGAGTCGAGCTTAGATTTCATCAGTTCATTTGAATTCAAATATGCATTCTGGGAGGAGAAAGAAGGTCCAAACCAACCTTCAAAATATTTTTCAAATAAAACTACTCTTCTCGTACAATGAACGGACATCTTTGCTATTAATAAAATAAATGTAGACATTTTACGTTTTTCTCTGAAGCAATCAGATGCAGGTTAAAACACAAGCACGAAATCCACCCTTGATATATACATTACAACCTACTCTTCCCTAGCGATGGCCAAAATTTTTCGCGATCCGGAATCCAGAAAATTTATTTTCCGGAATCAGTAAGTTTACTTTCCGGATTTCGGAAAAATTTCGATGTCGGAACAATTTCCGAATTTAGAAATATTCCGGACTTCGGAAACAATGAAGCTTTACAACGGGAATTTTACTGAAATTCGGAATTTTTCCGAATTCCGAATTTTTTCTAAAATCGGAATTTTCCGAAATCTAGAATGTTTCCGATTGTACTTTACGGATTCCGGGAAGTAAAAATTCTGGAATTTGCCATCGCTATTTCCTATTTCAGTTCTACTTATTTTACCGGTAAATTGCATACATACATTAAAAGGAATTTATTGTTACGACGTAAATTAAAAATGAATCAAATAGGGTCTCTATGTGATTTAAAGTGGTTCAAGTTTTATATAATTTAAAGGAATGTTGCCTTCACTTGCGGCTAAGGGGTATCCTTGTGAAAGGAATGGGGGTACTTTAGATTCGATTCAGGCCCGTAGCCGGCCCAAAAGTGTAAAGGGGGCCCGGCTGAAGCTAGGGGAGTCCCGATCCAACCATATTATAGTTCATTTGCAATCCTACCGTGAAAATTTTAGGGGGCAGCAAAAATTTAGGGGGGCGGTCCCCCTAGACCCCCGGGATACGGGCCTAATTCGATTATCGGTGAATGTGCATTTGTTCAAATTAAACGCTAGTCTGTAAGTCTACGTCTTATATAACCTCGGTGCTGTAAGAAGTATTCTAAATGTCACTGAGTGAAACTGAGGTATATACAGATATACTGTTACTAGTTCTGAAGTTAAGTGTGTTTGGTTATTGAAACGCCTGGAGAATACAAGTTACATTATACACATTCAAAGGTAAAGCTGAAAGAAAACGCCTCTGGCTGTGTTTCGTGTGATCCTGTAGGGCTATTAACAAAGGACTCAATTCACACTACCAAATATCTGAAATGACAACCAATCAAACTTCGATAAGAGGGAGTTCGTGTCTAGTAAATGCCACGTAATACATGAGATTTCTTGTAGATATACATTCACTTACATTTGAATGGTAGGCGTCATGGAGGAAGCAAGAATTCGTTTTATAACGCTTCTAGAAGAAGGTTACAGCGCTAAGCAAGCCGCAGAACATGTAGGCATTCACCCTAGAACAGGTCAGCGATGGGCACATAGATATCGTGTTACCGGGGAAACAATTCGTCGTCGTGGTAATGGGAGACGGCGAGTTACCACAAACGAGCAAGACAGTCATCTGGTTGAACAAGCCAAGGAAACTCCCCATTCAAATTCGCGTCAACTGCGACAAACCGCTGACTTTGCTGGATCACTTCATACAGCTATTTGGCGACTCAGGGAGGCTAATCTCTTCGCTCGAAGCGCAGTCATTAAGGAATTTCTTTCTGCGAAACACATCAGACGGCGACGTCAATTTGCAGAGGAAAATATGCATCGGAACTGGACAAGGGTCATTTTCAGCGATGAATGTATATTTTCTTCTGCAAATGATGGACCCGTCTGTGTCCTTCGTGAGAGAGGTTCCAGGTTCGATCCTCGATACATATGGCAAAAGCGTTCCAGCGGACGCATATCAGTGGCTGTCTGGGGCTGGATCTCTGCAGATGGATTTTGGTATCTTCTCAGGATTGATGGGCGTCTTACAGGTGCGCAGTATAAGTTCATCTTGGAGAATCTTATGCTGCCATCTGTTCGCGAACGTTATCCTGAGGGAGCAATCCACTTTCAACACGATCACTCACCTGTCCATATGTCACGAGTTGTCCAAGAGTGGCTGGCAGAGCAAAATGATCTAGAGGTAATCAATTGGCCTCCACGCGGAGCAGATCTTTACCCAATAGAAAATGTCTGGGCAGAGGTAAAGAGGTGTTTGGGGAAGAAATGGGCTAATGAAGTTCCTCTGAGACTCGGTCGTTAATGCTTGGGAAGATCTTCTTGCGAATGGCACGAGCTATGTCCGTGGAATGATAGAAAGAATACATCGTCGAATGTTAGCGGTTGTTGAAGCAGGTGGTACTGGACATCATATTAAGAATGTGTTTAGTTTCAAACAGCCCTTTTAAGGGCTACATTTCATCCATAAAATGTTATGTGAATATGTGATTAAGTATGCAGAAAAAAATGTGATGTAATCATCGAAGTATATTTTTAAAAAATAGTGTGCGCTTTGAGTGGGATTCGATCTCACAACCCTCACTACGTAAAACCGAAAAGCTACCACTACTCTAGCCTCTCACTTTTTTTAAATCTTCTTTATTGAGAAGCAACAAATTTTAAGATTTTTTTTTCAAAAAAATATATAATCAATACATTTTAAAAAAAAAAAATATATGGCAAAATTAAACAAAACAAAAAGGAGAAAAAAACAAAAAATGACATAATGAACAGAAACAATGTATATGTATCCTCGTCGCCAAAAGTGCCTTTACATCGCCGTGACGGGTATGTGACAGCGCAGTACTCCGAGGAAGGGATGGTTGCATAAGAAATTGTGATTAATTTTGAAGAGTTTTTATTTTGACTAGGGAAATAACGTAGTATAGGGAGTAAAGGCATAGATTTGAAGCATCAGCGAACTGTTGTCTCTGAAAAGATTCGTATTTTCAGTTTTTCAATTTATTGTCCTATATGTGAAGTTAATAACTGCTAACAACTGCTACTAGCGCTTTTCACTCTTCAGGAATTTACTGTGACATTTTCCCAGGACACTTTTCTAAGTCCTAAATGAGTTAGTGAATTACTTGATTCGCCTCACTGTTCTCATTTAAGAACGGAAACTGATTAAGTTGAACGTGAATATGTTTCGCTGTCGTCAAGCAAGGGCCGCAATAAATGTAAATAAGATTCTTATTATTAAATAAAACACAACAGTATTTATTCTATGTATAGCACAATATAATAAAGTAATTAAGCAACATGATAATCACTAACGCCTGCAGAATTTTTTCCAACGGGAAGGGGGGAGGTAAAAGACCGATATAGAGTTTTTCGATTTATTGCCCTATATATATTAAAAGTCATAAGATTTATCATTGATAGCGTATATCCTCTTACTTTTTAAATTCGCCACTGTAGCCTATTAGTCAGAACATTCATCTCCAGATATAATGTAGAGAGAAGGAAGGAGATATTAAAAGTGGCGTAAGTAATTTTACTGCGCCCTGGATCATCGATTTACTCATACCCGCCCCTGTCCCACGCATTTCAGCTGCTGCGTTATATTTATATATATCAGTTCATTCACCGCAACACCTCCAACTGGGCTCCATTTACGTCCACATATTTGCGTAGGCGGCGCTGGAATGTTGGCGGCCTCCCACTTCGAGCACTGTCCAGGACGCTTCCTGTCTCCAAGAACTTAGCATGCCACTTTCGGATTGCACTCTCAGTCGGTGCCGGCTTTTTGAACTCTTTGGTGAACTTTCGACACACCAGATTTGGTGATTTTAGCTCTGCATACCACAGAACACATTGCGTACCACAGAACATAAGAAACTGACCTTTTCCCTCCCTCTCCCTTTCTCAACGTGTTCAGAGTTGCCGCTTATCTAACAGTGTTGCCAACTAAAAATATAATCCTTCCGCTACCGTTTGGACTTTATTTGATTTCATTATGAGCATTTTTGTGAAAGTTATAAGCAAATTAAATCCGTCCAGACTTTATGAAAACCCTGTATATATATTAATTTAAAAAGTAAGAGGATATACGCTATCAATGATAAATCTTATGACTTTTAATATATATAGGGCAATAAATCGAAAAACTCTATATCGTTCTTTTACCTCCCCCCCTTCCCGTTGGAAAAAATTCTGCAGGCGTTAGTGATTATCATGTTGCTTAATTACTTTATTATATTGTGCTATACATAGAATAAATACTGTTGCGTTTTATTTAGTAATAAGAATCTTATTTACATTTATTGCGGCCCTTGCATGACGACAGCGAAACATATTCACGTTCAACTTAATCAGTTTCTGTTCTTAAATGAGAACAGTGAGGCGAATCAAGTAATTCACTAACTCATTTAGGACTTAGAAAAGTGTCCTGGGAAAATGTCACAGTAAATTCCTGAAGAGTGGAAAGCGCTAGTAGCAGTTGTTAGCAGTTATTAACTTCACATATAGGACAATAAATTGAAAAACTGAAAATACGAATCTTTTCAGAGATGACAGTTCGCTGATGCTTCAAATCTATGCCTTTACTATATATCTATATATATGGTATATATATGGTCTATGCCTTTACTATATATCTATACTATCTATATATATGATTCCATGTCAAAAGGGCCCAAAAAAAGGGCGAGGATAGAAAGGCCGAGGTCAAAATGGCCCGTCAGAAAGACCCCGCGTCAAAAGAACAAGTTCAAAAGTGGCCCGCAACAAAAGTGCCGAGTCGAAACTGGTCAAAAGGTTTCCGTCGTCAAAAGAGATTGGGTCAAAAGATCGTCGCGGGAAGAGAGCCCGAGACAAAAGGGACATATGTCAAAAACCCGAGTCAAAGAGGACCCCGCCTCAAAAAAGCACAGATCAAATGGTCCTCACCAGTAAAGAGGACGAGTCAAAAGGGCCCTATGTCAAAAAGCCTAGGTCAAAAAGGACCACGCCTTGAAAGGGCACTGGTCAAAACGATCCCGCTTCAAAAGGGCCCGGTAAATACAATTCCACGGCTAACAATCCTGAAATCAAGAGTGGAAATCAGGAGAAAGAAAGAGATATGACCAGTGGCGTAACTAATTTTGCTGCGCTGTGAATAATCGATTTACTCATACCCGCCACCTGTGCAACACATTTCAGCTTCTGTGTTATGTGATTAAATATCAGAATGGCCCGACAAAAGGGCGAGAATGGAAAAGCCCGAGTCAAGACGGACCCGGTCAAAAAGGCCCCACGACAAAAGTGCTCGAGTCGAAAGGGTCCTATGTCAAAAAAAGCCCAGGTGAAAGAAAACTCCGCACCGAAATGGCCCGGGTCAAAATGGCCCTGCGTAAAAAGACCCAAGTTAAAAGGCCCATTGTTAAGAGGAGCCGAGTCAAAAGAGCCCCGCGTCAAAAAGGCCCGGTAAATACAATTCCGCGACTGATCGTTCACCATCTATTTACTCATCGCTGTCCCCCACATTTTAGCTGGTGAATATATATATATATATATATATATATATATATATATATATATAGCTCTGTCTGAAGGGCACGGACAAAAGGGCGAAGAGAGAAATGCCTGAGTAAAAAATACCGGCTACAAAAGGGTTCGAGTCAAAAGAGACCCAATGTCAAAAGTGCCCGAATCAAAAGTTCGACGCGACAAAAAGGCCATATCTAAAAAATTCTCGGGTAAAAAATGACATCTAAAAGGGCACGGCTTAAGACGGTTCCGTGTCAAAATGGCCCTACTCAAAGGGACCCGCGACAAAAAGCCCCGAGTCAAAAAGGCCCCGCGTTAAAAGAGGCCGAATCAAAGAAGCCCTGCGTCAAAAAGTTCCCTGTCAAAAAGACCCAGCGACAAAAGGCCCGGTAAATACAATTCCACGGCTCAAAAGCCTGAGATCAGGAGTGCAAATCACGAGAAGGAGAGAGATAGGACCAGTTGCGTAACAAATTTTACTGCGCTCTGTATCGTTGATTATCTATTTACTTATACCTTCTCCATGCCCCCACGCATTTCAGCTGCTTAATATTCTATGTCAGAAGAGCACGGACAAAAGGGCGAGGACCGAAATGCCCGAATCAAAAATGCCCCACGACAAAACTGCCCGAGTCAAAAACGGCCCCGCGTCTAAAGGGCTCCTGTTAAAAGGGCTCGGCGACCAAAGGACCTGAGTCAAAAGGGTCCAAATTAAAATGTTTCCTGGTCAAAAAAACCCGTACTCGGTGACAAGAAAACCCACGTCAAAGAAGCCCTGGCCAAAAGGGCCGGAGTCAAAATGGCCCCGTGTCAATAAGGTTCAAGTCGAAAGTTCCCCACGTAAAATAGGTCCGAGCGAAAAAGTATCCGCGTCAAAAGGGACCAGACGAGTGGACCGAAACTTTTCAAAATTTGGTCACTGGTAGCTTGGTCTAGGGCCCCAGATCAAGACGAAGAGCTTTTATTCTAATTTCGAACTAGGGGATCTCAGGGGGACGTTTACCGGGACCGGCCTGGGGACCAGACAAGTTGACGGCCGAGAGTTACCAAATTTTGATCAAAGATACCTTGGTCCAGGTCCCACACCAAGGCAAAGTGTTTTTGACAAAATTCAAACCAGGGGTCTCAGGGGGTGTCTACCGGGACATGTAAAAGTACTAGAAAATGACCGATATCAGTGTCGATTTCATAGTTTTCGCGCTCACTGAGATCAATGGTGAAACTCCGATCGCATTAACTTCCAAATTCTCCCTATTCAGCTGCTGGCCGTGAGTCAACGGGGGGGGGATACCGAAACGTAAAAGTAATCCAAAAAGACCGATATTAGTGTCAAATCCATAGTTTTCGCGGTTGCTGATATCAATGGTGACACTACCATTAGCAATGAGTCAAATTCATCCACCGTTGTATGCGGGCCTTGGGTCACCAGAGGGGGGATTCTGAGACATGTAAAAATGATCGAAAATGACCGATATTAATGTCAAATCCATAGTTTTCGGGATCGCTGGGCTCAATGGTGAAACTTAAAACCGCGTTTACTTTTACATTTAGCCACCATCAGCTAAGGAACGGGGGCATTGTAAAGGGGATCACGAGACAAGTAAAAATAATCCACAATGACCGATGTCAAATCCGTAGTTTTCGCGGTCGCTGAGATCAATGGTGATACTTTCATTAGCGATTTTTTTTTCAAATTTAGCCACCATTGTATGCGGGCCGGGAGTCACCGGGGGTGGGAATTGCGAGACATGTAAAAATAATGGAAAATTACCGATGTTAGTGCCAAATTCATAGTTTTAGCTGTCGCTGAGATGAATGGTGATACTTCCACAGGCGTTGACTTCCAAATACAGCCCCCATCAGCTGCGGATCAGAGTTGTTTTTTCAAAATTGGAACCAGATGATCATAGGGGCTTTTACCGGGATATGTAAAAAGTAGTAGAAAATGGCAGATGTTAGTGTCACATTCATAGTTTACGCGGTATTGGTTGGCGGCCAGAGGTTTTTTTTCACAACTCGAACCAAGGGGGTCTGAGGGGGCGTTCACCGGGACATGTAAAAGTAGCAGTAAATGACCAATATTTGTGTCGAATCCATATTTATCGGGGTTGCTCAGATGTATAGTGACACCGCCGATAGTGTTTACGTTCAAATTCAGCCCCCATCGGTCTTCCCAATGAAAACACATGTACGTTGTTGGATACACAAAATATGTCCAATTTTAGAAATGTTTCTTAATTGTTCTCCCGTTGTTCAGTTTGTTTACATTGATATTTTATCTGATCCGTGCGAAGAACGGGCATAACAGCTAGAACGAAATGGTAAAGTGTTTTTTATGAACCAAATTACAACGAATTCAATTATATAGATAATTATTATAATTGTAATACATAATTATTTCCTTGTTGAATTATAGATACTTTTCAGTGGAAAAAAGAATAAAATTTGGAAGTCCCAAATCAACATAAAGTAGACCAACGTAAAGGAAAAATATATAACATTTTCTATGGCTCAATGTTATCCTACAAATATGGCGGAACAAGTTAATGCTGTTCCGTCAGGAACGATTTCGAGGTCATTTCCTTCACATCGTCTTGTGCGTGTTTTCTACCGTTTTGTAAGCCTATGTCCACGTTTTGTAAATCAATGGTAGTGTGTCAAAATGGGCACTCAATGTGGGAAGAAAAATGACCCACTCTCCCACCAAGATCGAATTTCGAGGACGCTTTTTTCGCATTGTTTAGTGCATGTATTTACCGTTTCTGCGAATATTTTCACGTTTTGTGCGCCAACGAAAGTGAGTCAAAGACGACCTACAAATATGGCAGAAAAAGACATGTTCATTCCACTTTCAAGGTCCATTTTGACCCACTTGCACTGATGCACAAAGCGACACAAATCATGCATAAAAATGTGAAGGAAACGACCTCGACATTCGATGGTGACGGAACAGCATTAAGTTATTTCGCTATGCTTGTAGACCATTTTGACCCATTTTCGTTGTCGCACTAAAGTGGAAACAGGAGCACAAAACGGTACAAAGTAGGCACTATACGATGCGAAAGAAACGACCTCCAAATTCGATAGTGGCGGAACAATGGCTCTATTTCCTCACACCTTGATGGACCATTTTGACGCATTTCTGGTGATGCTCAAAAAGTGAAAGTAGGCGAACAGAACGGTACAAAATACACATTAAACGATGTGAAGGAAACGTTCTCCAAATTCGTTTGTAGCGGAACGACATTAACTTATTTCATTATATTCGGAGGTCCATTTTGACCTACTTCCGGCGACGCACAAAACGTACAAAACAGGCACTAAAACATGCGAAAGAACCAACCCCGAAATTCGATAGTGGCGGAACAATGAGCCATTTAACTCCCACTTTAAAGGCCCGTTTAACTCACCTCGGGTGATGCACAAGACGAGAAATAGGCGCAGAAAGCTTTCAAAAAAGGCACTAAACGATGCGAAAGTAACGATCTAGAAATTCAATAGTGTCGGAACAGTGGGTCATTTTTGTCACACCTTCGAGGCTCATTTTGACCGTCTTCCAGTGACGTACAAAACGTCGAAATAGGCACACAAAAGGGTACGCGACGTGAAATTAATGACCTCGAAATTCGATAGTGGCGAAACTCTTGATCATTTTCGTCCCCTCTTGGAAGCCAATTTCCACCCACTTGCGGTGACGCACAAAACTTGGAAATAAGGGCATAGAACGGCACGAAACATTTACTAGTCGATGGGAAAGGAAGGACCACGAAATTCGGTAGTGGCGGAGCAGTGGGTCATTTTTATCCCACCTTTGAGGCAAATTTTGACCGTCTTCCAGTGACGTACAAAACGTCGAAATAGACGCACAAAAGGTTACGCGATGTAAAATTAACGGCCTCGAATTTCGATAGTGGCCGAACTCTTGATCATTTTCGTCCCATCTTGGAAGCCCATTTTGACCCACTTCCGGTGACGCACAAAACGTGAAAATACGGAGACTCATTTTAACCCACTTCCCATGACGCACAAAACGTGGAAGTAGACGCACAAAACGGTACAAAACGATGTGAAGGAAACGAACTCGAAATTCATTGGTGCCAGATTAGCAATAACTTGTTCCGCCATATTTGTTGGCCCATTTTGACCACCTTCCGGTCATGCACAAAATGTGGAAATAAGCGCATAAAGCGACACAAAACTCGCACAAAAGATTCAAAACAAAGTACCTTGAAATTCGTTGGTCGCGGAACAAGTTAATGACGCGGTGAGCACCAATATAGACCTAAGTATATACTATAGTTCTTACCAGGGGGCGCAGTGGCTCAGCGTTCACCTTTAGCCTAACCGTCGTAAAACTCAAAGATTTCATTTCATTTTTTAAAGATTTCATTTCCTTTTTTTCCTTTTCCTGATCGCACCAAATATTAGGCGTCACTTGGCAACGTCGCATAGCAGATACGTAGACTACAACTTTCGTGCCACAACATGTACTGTGGTTGTCCTTATTCATCAAAGTAAATCCCGGCATGTAAGTCTTGCAGGCCGAGTATACCTTTTTAATGTTTTATATACAGTGGTCTTTTGTTCCTTCCAAAACTATTTTCCTTGCCAACGAAATATCTCGGTATCATACGGAAAGACAGAGTGCAATTGCTGTGGCATACTCACTCCCTAAGAGTGTCACGCGACAGTGTACTTATTAAAATGCGACGGTTGCCTTGGTCTTGAAAACATTCAACTTCAGACCTGCTCGCTGTTCTACATAGCGTGTGCCAAACCAAGGCGCTTTAACTTATTAATTTAAAGCGCCCTGGCGAAACACTGCTTAATAGTTGGAGTCCCTTTCCAGCACAGTAAAAGAGCGCAAGGACGAAAAAATGAAAAGAAAAGAAAAAAGAAAGAAAGAATACGGAGAACTGTTCCTTATGTAAAGAGCGTTTGAAAACATTTCAAAAGGTATGCTATGACTATTATCAGTTAATTGTCAACAACTGATATCGGGGACAGATCCAGGAATTTTTGATGGGGAAGGGCGCAGGTCTGAAAAATAAATTCGAGACATTTTTCTATATGTGGTTCGCTAACCAAAAATGTGACCTGGAGTGCTTTCTAATACGTATTTATCGCCCTTCTGGAGACAGCATTGAGGAAAGCCATGTTGTTCAACACGAGAGAATCCAGTATTACCGTAAAAAATAAAACTTTTTTATTACCATCTATTTATTATTGTATTATTTTATTTTATTATTATCATTATTTTTCTTAAATTAGATTATGTAGAGTAAACTATTTTTAATTTAATTTCCTATTAACATAATTCATATGAACTCCACTAATATCGTTATTTTTATACTGCATAAGTACTATCGTGGGGTCAGATTTAACCCCATTATTTGTTTTGAAATTAAACTATGTTAAAACGTATTACCATTAGCAGTTGATTGTGGACCTTTTACTAGTCCTATACTTTAATGGATTTAACTAGTTTTGGGGACAAAAAATATTTTTAAAATATTTTTTGACTAATTGTCTTTTAGTAATAGATTATTACAAAGCGAAACAACATACTTAAATGAAATAAAGTTTTTTGTTATCCGAAAATAACAAAGTATGAAAATAAACTTATTTTCATATAAGGAAAGCATTCAATTATTAGTGCTGAGAAAATGTAACTTGTCATTTAAAAAACTGACAATTGATGCTTTTTTGTTTCATCAGTTGCTTGGCTATAGGCCCGTACCCACATGGGGACTAGGGGGCCGGGCTCCTCTAAAGATTTACTGTCCCCCTAAAATATTCACGGTAGGCTTGCAAATGAACTACTATAATATAGTGCTGAACTATCATATGGTTGGATAACCCCTCTAACTTTTACCGCCCTTTCATATTTTTGGGCTGGCTACGGGCCTGCTTGGCTACCTATCAATACACACAATGTTTAGTCTTAAGGGACCGTCCACATATTACATAACGCTATTTTTGACCAATGTTTACCCCCTCCCTTCCCCTTGTCACACTTCGTAACGCAAGGCTGAACCCCTCCCCCGTTCATTACATAACACCTTTGTATTTTTGTTTTTCACCAATCTTGCTTATTTTGGTAGCTATTATAATAAAACACTATTTTTAATGGGAGAACTTTTATTACAAAATGCTTTTATTCTGAATATATTTGTAGTGTTTTTCGCCAATAAATCAAATACCGGTACGTATTAGAAAATTGTAGGATGGTAATCATATTTTAACCCCATAAGATTGCTTAATTAACAATCCTAATTCTTCAAAACTGCATACTGTCGTTTTCCCAAGGAGATCACACCTATCCTTTTCGGTCAGATGATGACAATGAGGAAATACTGACAAGGAAGATGAAGGTGGAACAGGATCTAAAGAACTAACATTGACCTCTTTTTCAGGGATCCAGGATGCTTCGTGCATTTGAAGTTCGCCAGTGTCGACGATGCAAAGTTCTCTTCCTCGTCGACCACAGATTCGAAGTGGCTGTGAATGTGGAGGAGGAGGGACATCTCGTTTGTGAACGAGCTATCCAGCATCTTTTTTGGACTTCGGACTTAAGTTTACCTCTTTTCATATTCTTCTTGTCCTAAATCAGTGCGAGAATGCGAATAAACTCAATTTCTTCAGAAATATTCAAATTCAAAAATAAAAAAAATAGTACGAATTAGGTTTTTATATCTTATTTTGATCTACAAATCCTGGATCGCTCCATCGCGGAAAATATAATTTCACGAAAAAGAATTGCTTCTGTTTCCCATGCAAAACTCCTTAGAAGAATAGAGTGAGTAATGATTCGAATCAAAGGTTTCAGATAACATTCTTAAAAATAGTAATACGAGTGGCAACATGATGGCATTTTCAGGCGGTGGTTACGATCACTAACAACTAACTCCGAAAAAGCATGTTCCCTAAATGCAATGCTGCGATAGCCATAAAACGGAGTTTTATTGTATTGTAATACATGCAGGTTTCGCCACCATTTATGCTGGTGTCAATTGCGTCTTCGAATCTCTTCTGTATGATTCCATGGTGTTTGGGGTCGCTGAGATGAACAGTAACACTTTCGATGCCGTTTAAATTAAAATTTAGCCATACAACTTGGGGAAGGGGAGATGTATATAAAAATGATCGAAAATGACTTATATTTGTGTCGAATCCATAGTTTGTGGAGTCCGTAAGTTGACGGTGACAGTTTTGGTTCTATTTATATCCAAAATGAAACGTATTCTCCCCGTATGAAGACGAGTATTCTAGCTAATTTATAAAAAAAGAAAAGAATGAATAAAATTATTTGTTTAAAAGATTGCACATAAATCTGAGAATAAAAATAAAAATCACAGCAGAAAAAAGTGTAACGTAGCAAAGACCTAAATCCCCTCCTCCCCCTTGTCAGGCTTCGTAACGCAAGGAAGAACCCTCTCCCCCTTTGCCGCGTTACGTAATATGTGGACGACCCCTAAATGTGTCTTAATCACATATCCGTTAGATACAGAACAAATAAAGACATTTTAGTTGTTCTACGGACAGTCAGTACATATAGTGTTTTTCTTGAATGACCCTTGTGCACATTTCGGTTGCACACAGAACAAATCCAAGGACTTTTTTTTTTTTTTGGTCATCAATTCGAGGACAAATAGCACATCTCCTCCTTTTAGATGGAGAATCTGTCTGCGGACGGTCTTCATTGATGTTCCCACCAGTTAGTCGTAACAATGACTGCCGAAGCCTACGAGAAAGTGTCTTGCATTCGCCCCGTAATTTTAGATGATCTTGAATGAGAATCATCCGAATACTCCTCATGAAGTCTCGCCTCTGAAGCCTTCTTGGTTCTTTGGAAAGATGGTAAAAAACAAGAATATTTAAGCATGCAACGTCCAATATTCTGTAGAAAATTGCAAGAAACCACCTTCTGCACGATCTGCTAGTTCGGAGTTCTGCACACACCTCCGTAACACTCCCCAAGAAAACAGAAAAAATGTAATGCAGAAAACAGATAGCGCAAGTACTATCCTGGAGAAAATTTCGACCCCAGAGGTCCGAAAACATCGAAACAACAAAGCGCATGGACACGAACACCTAGTAGCTACGAGATCTCAAGATCGACTGAAAATTGCCTCCATTAAGTTTTACGTCCCACGATTATGCCGGCTAGGATAAAGGAGACAGTGATTGTGAGAAATAAATGAAATGGTGGAATGAAGAAAGTGGAAAGAAATGGGAGGACGCCGAGAAAACCCACGCACACGGTGGTTATCCAGCACAAGGTTCACTTTGCGTGGGCTCGGATCGAACCCAGGACCCCATGCACCAGAGGTGAACGCTCTACGACTGAGCCACCGCGGCCCGCTAGCAATGTGAACTGATAATAGACGACTGAAGCCTCAGTGAAACAAAATATATATATTTTGTCCACAGCTAGAAATGTGCTAGGTCAAATTTGACCCCACGATAGTAGTTACGAGTTAAGTATGTAGTGATAACTTAGGAAAAAGATAAGTAAAAACTTAGATTTCTTAATAAAAATAACTTTGAATACTGTTTGTATATATATATATAACGCAGTAGCTGAATATAACGCAGTAGTATATATATCACGAGGGGGCCGCGGTGGCTCAGTGGTAGAGCGTTCACCTCTGGTGCTTGGGGTCCCGGGTTCGATCCCAGGCCCCGCCAAGTGAAGTATGTGGTGGACGAACACCGTGTGCGTGGGTTTTCTCGGGGGTTCTCCCGTTTCCTCTCACTTTCTTCATTCCACCATTTCATTCATTATTCATCACCACAGTCTCCTTTAGCCTAACCGGCATAATCGTGGAACGTAAAACTCAAAGATTTCATTTCATTTCATTGGGGGTATCACAAACGTGTTAGGGCATGAAAAGTGGAAGGGCATCGCGAACGAATCTTGTGAATGCAACTTCTACTAGGAGAACTTATAAGAGTAAGACGGAAAAGAAAGACAGGTAACATACTGTATATAATAAAGTTAGAAGTTCATATTACAGTAAGTTCAATAATGAAATACAAAGTGTGAGTTTTGAATATATATTCTAACATAATACATATTTATTTTTACATAATAACTTACCAGAAGTTAAATCCCAAAACTTCCGTTGCATACTCCACAGTGTAAAGACAAAAAAAAGTGTGATTGTAATAATTACGAACACGTTGTCCGCGTTAATTACTGATATATATATATATATATATATATATATATATATATATATATATATATATATATATATATATGTTATTATCGTAGCCGTAACTGTTGCTCTAACGACTAGCGCATGAGAATTTTCTGTATGAGAGCTCGAGTTCGAGTTCCACTTTAAACTGTAGATCTACCATCTACGTCTCATATAATCTCGGTTCTCAAGAAGAAAGCTAAAATTCATGTTTTGTTAGATTTGGTTTCGTCTCTCTCCCAATTACATAGGGCTGATTTCAAAACAGATTTGTAGTACTCTCTTCAATTGCCATCAAGCGACATAAAAATTAGCAGAGTATTTCTTCTGAATCGAGACCAGAAACTACTTTACGAGACAAGAGGAGACGGGAAAACTTTTTAGATTATCGAGACGAAAGAGAAATAATCGTCTTCGAGACGAGACGAGAATTATATAAAAATTGACGAGACTAGAAAATCTTATTTCTCGTCCTTCACGTGAGGAACATACTATATTTGGGATAGAATTATAGTCCTCACATCAAATTTGAAGGCTGAACTACTGACCCATCAATTTTTTCCCTCCTTAGTGACACGGAAGACTTGATTTGAACGTTTGTGTACTGTTCCGCACGAGACGAGACGAGAAATAAAGTTTTCTCCTGTCGTCTCTTAAATTAAGTGTTGGATTCTCGTCTCGTTTTGATTCTTGAAGAATTATTTCTCTTCTCGTTTTATAAATTTATGCCTCGGCTTTCTTCTTGATTTTATCTATAAATTATGAGAATGCTTCCGAGTTACGAGAGTTCCACTAAGAGTGTAATATATCAATATTTATATCATATTTAATATTGAAGTATATTATGTAATAACTTACGTATCTTAAAATGTTGATAAATACTCTTCATTGTCTGTGCTCTTGGGTTTTCTCGGGGTTCTCCCGTTTCCTCCCTTTCTTCATTCCAGCATTTCATTCATTTCTCATCATCACCGTCACCTCTTGCCTAACCGGCATAAGTGTGGGACGTAAAACCGAAAGATTTCATTTTACTCTTCATTGTGTTCGTACAACCACTGTTATAAATTATGAACTTTTACTATGAATGATGTAATACTAAAACACTGGTATCTAAGACTTCAGTGAACTGTTGCCCATGAGACTTGATAAATATCTTGTCTCGAAAATGAGACAAGAATTGTCGTTTCTTGTATCGTCTCTAACTTGGACATACACCTCTTGTCTGAACTCTTACTAGAACACACACTTCTCGTCTCGTTTTCGAGACGACACGAGAAATTTCTGTATCCTGCACATTACTTTTTTGCTTCTCCAAATACTAAATTTCTCAGTTACCTTTCATGGCACTTGTTTCCATTTGCTTGATTCATCAAGTATTTAAAAGTTAAACTGAATTTATATATTTCTCTTTGAAGTATAGTCTCTTTCTAATCAGATATGTTTTATTTAAACGAAAAATTCTCTATGCGATCTAGCATGATGCAAAGATTTTAGAAGAACCCGTAGTTATAAATCCTACTAACCTATTATCCTCTTAAAATTTTTGTCAGAAATATAATTTCTAAGAATTTTTTTATATAATACGTATGTTTTCTATTACCATTATTCTGCGGACAATAACAATTTTAATGTGATAGGATTTAAGTTCTATATATATATATATATATATATATATATATATATATATATATATATATCCCCCTTTTTAGCACTTAGTGCGTATCATTCAAAATTACTATATACATGGTGTTTCAAAACAACACCGAGAACGTTCGGGAGCTGATTCCTGACACTAAGATAAGACAAAAAGTATAGACCAACCTATGTGCACAAATGCTTCCTTTGAGTTATAGACTGCCGAAAACGCGAAAAAATGAAATTTAAAGGTCCAAAAGTATGGGACCTACGTAGTCGGGTCAAGACTTAACTTAGGATCTAATATGTGCACTATCCAAATATCCATGTTTCAGAATCCTGCGGTACTTCCACGACATTTTTTATAGAGGTTGTTAGTGAGTGTTTCAAATTATATGCCCGTAGCCAAATTCCTTCTATAAAATTTGTTGCGGAAGTACCGCACGATTCTGAAACATGTATTTTTGGATAGAGTACACGCTAGTTCCTAAGTGAAGTCTTGAACCGAGTAGGTCCCATAGGTTTGAGGCTATGGACCATTAAAGTTCATTTTTTCATGTTTTCGACAGCCTATAACTCCGAAAGGAAGCATTTGTGCACCTAGGTTGGTCTATACTTTTTGTCTTATCTTGGTGTCAGGAATCACATTCCAAACGTTGTCAGTGTTGTTTTGAACCATTCTGTATATATATCATGATTTACAAAAATGTCTGTAAAACGGCTTGTTTCTTTAAAAAAAACTCTCGTGTTTAGCTAGGTGTCTCCACCCAGCACATTGTGCGCCTGCCTATCACTATTTTGTGTGACGTCACTCGCTACGGTGAAGGGCTTCTTGCCTTACCCCAATGAAAATCAAACAATATTTTTTCAAACAGCCACAGCTGGGGGACATAGAGTGGCACAGAACGCACACAGCTCGCTGTATAGCTGCAAATACTTAGAACTATGAGACGTGAGACCCATGGACAACTATAGTTGCTCTCTTGTTACAAGGCGTTCAGTCAGGGAGACAACTTTGGTCTTGGTTGCCTCGCACCTACCAAGGTCAGCTCCTGCGACGGCAGGAAACAACAGCAACATAAAACTACTCCCTTCTGTTTACTTTTCACGAATATTTGTCACCTTCGTGAGTACGGGTCACGTACTGCGTAGATTTAAATTATATGTTTGTCAAGAATATATTCCCTATAAAGATATGAGTACTGAGAAGGAAAAAAAAACATGTAGCTATTTTTGTTCTCCTTTTTCTATTAGCCAGAGGAAGTGTGTATGGCTGTTTGAACACCCTTCTTGTAATTAGTTAGGATTCACTTCGTCTTTTTAGTTAACCTTTGGGTATGAATAACACCGGGACAACTCGTGGTTATGATAGTGCCGTATTTTCGCGCCCGAAGGATTACGGAAATAATAAGTAATGTAGACTCCGACGCTTTTGAAACGGACAATGAAGGTAATTTGTAGGAAGATTCTAGCATCAATTTATGTGACACGCATCTACCTATATCTATTTCGAAATACTGGGTGATATCAATAAAAATAAGTAACTACTCCTGAGAAGTACTGCTCGTGAATCGGAGTAATCTCCTCCTTCAATAAGTGATATCAATAAAACGGAGAAGTTATTCATTACGCCCAATTTTGAAGTAGTTACTAGCATTGGTATCAATAAAAAGAGAACTGAGCACTAGTCGTCTCGGCTGACCTCGGAGAAGCCCCGCCCTCTTGAAGTAACCACACCTCTATTCTCGAGCGGAGTAACTACTCCGCGTTTGATATCAATAAAAATCAAAGACTCCTCTGTGATGCTAGTAACTTCTCCAAATTTGTGGAGTAAGCTAAATAGGTGACTCCGTGCGAAATATGGCAGAGTATATGATTGTTTTGCTATGTAGCAAAACTTATAAATTGCATAGAAATGTTGCAAATGGAGATTACAAAAAACTGGTTCATGAAAGAAAATGTAGAGTAGTTAGCACAACATTTTTTAGGAGAATCAACGGAAATTTGAGATGGTGCACTACGTAATGACGAAAAGATGCGGGTTTTCTTCCTTTACGTGAGTGATCCGGGATTCCAGGTCTGAATGTTAGGGGATTCTGTTGTGGCTCAAAGTACTGTGTCTTTGACTACTACAAGTGTAATGGATGCGATTATTGCGAAATATGAAAATTGACTGTTTCCGGAGGTGTGTGTAATATTCAAACAGCAAAGGCAGAGTGGGAAGAACAATATACATTTCCGGGTGCTATCGAAGCACTTGACTATACAAACGTGGCAATAAAGAAATCTAGTATTTTGAAGACGAATACGCTAATAGGAAGAGCTCCTTCGTAGCTAAGCGCATAGCGTACATGCCTTTGACATGAGAGACCCGCGTTCGATTCCCGGCGGGAACTCATATGGTTCGGATTCCAAGTTGATCAGTGGGTCCCGTCTCATATAGCCTCGCTACTGAAAAGGACATTAAACTCAAAACCAACTCAACTCAACGCTGATAGGAAGGGTGTATACATGAGAATGTATATTTTTTATGCCAAGGTGAAAGGGGACAGGTATGGTGTGGAAAACGCAATCAGATGGACGTGCTTTATGAAATTGAAGGAGGAGATTACTCCGGGTGTAGTTACTCCGATTCTCGAGTAGGACTTCTCAGGAGTAGTTACTTATTTTTATTGATATCACCCAATTTCGTATCAATAAAACCAGCCACTACTCAGGTCTAGACTGCTCCAGATTTATGAACGTTCACTCGCGTTTCTTCTGCGCGTAGTAGTGAGTCGTATCAATAAAAGAAGTGATTACTCATTTCTTCCATCCGTCGCGCGGTAATTTCGTTGTTTTTAACCTATGGCGTAGTATCCTAAACGCCATGGAACGGGCAGGTAGCAACAACAGTTTCAGTCAAAGTGCATTTGTATTATAAAAGAGTTTCCAATGGTACTTTCAAAGTCACAGCTACCAGAAAGTAAACGAAGAAAAGCCGAAACTTTGAATTTAATTACAGTGAAATGCAACGAAATACCAAATACATCTACGACTGAGATACAAATTCAAAAGAGAATCTTTAATATTCGAGCGAGAATAAAACAAAAATAAAAAAGAAGAAAATATAAAAAAACGGGATAGAAGAAAGTAATACTGAAACCATGGGAATGAACCTATTTGAGCTGATGGATGTTGATTCGAATCCAGCAATATCAAGATTAACACGACAAGCGCATATCACGTGTTGTCCAAGGTCTTTGTAGATTGTTTGGCTTTAAGAACGAAATTAGACACTTGACTCCTTTGTTTTCTTTTTAAAAAAGTCCAGCCACTCACGTCATAAAGCACGTCTACCTGATTGCGTTTTCCACACCATACCTGTCCCCTATCGCCTTGACATAAACAAAGACATTCTCATGTATACACCCTTTCTATCAACGTTGAGTTTAGTTGATTATTAGTTTAACGTCGTTTTCAGTAGCGTGCCTATATCAGGCGGAACCCACTGATTAACGTGGAATCCGAACCACATGAGCTCCCGCCGGGAATCGAACGCGGGTCTCCTATGCCAAAGGCATGTACGCTAACCGCTTAGCCACGAAATAGCTCTTCCTATTAACGTATTACTCTCCAAAATACTAGGTTTTTTTAATGCCACTTGTATACAGTCAAGTGCTCCGATAGCACCAGGAAATGTATATTGTTCTTGCCACTCTGCCTTTGCTGTTTGCATATTACGCACACTTCCGGAAACAATCCATTTTCAGGTAGTCATAGTCACAGTACTTTGAGCCACACCAGAATCCCCTGACATTCCGACCTGGAATCCCGGATCATTCACGTAACGCAAGAAAACCAAGGGCACCGATTTCTCTGTAAATTTGGGGAGGGGCATTCAGATGCAGAAGGTATATATATCAGGATTTTAAGACAAATTGCACTCTAATTATGCCAAATATTGTATATTCATAGATACAATCGAGGGGCCCACATGAGCTTTGGGGGGCCCGGGCCCCCTGGCCCCCACAGGATCGGCGCCCTTGAAGAAAACCCGCATCTTTTCATCATTACGTAGTGCACCACCCCGAATTTCGGTTGATTCTCCTTAAAAAATGTGCTAACCACTCTACATTTTCTTTCATAAACTTATAATGCTTTTTGTAATCTCCATTTCTAACATTTCTATGCAGTTTATAAGTTTTTCTACGTAGTAAAACAATCATATTCTCTGCCATATTTCGCACGGAGTCACCTATTTAGCTTGCTCCACAAATTTGGAGAATTTACTAGCATCACAGAGGAGTCTTTGATGTTTATTGATATGAAACGCGAAATAGTTACTCGGCTCGAGAATAGAGGTGTGGTTTCTCCAGAAGGGCGGGACTTCTCCGAGGTCAGCCGAGACGAGTAGTGCTCAGTTCTCTTTTTATTGATACCAATGCGAGTAACTACTACAAATTAGGGAATAATGAGTAACTTCTCCGTTTTATTGATATCACCCACTGTGTGGTATACAATATACGGATGGCTGCCATGATGTACACTAAATCATTTAACGCTGTTTCTACACCACTGCCAAATTGTAACATTTTCGTTTACTGCGTTCATGCGTCTCTTTGTTACTGCCCTGTCACAATACATTTTTTTCTATTAGATACATATATCAAACATAGCATTCCCTGTCCCAAATAGATGATGTGTAAAAAATGAGTTCACATTCTCATTTGGGAGAATATTCAAGCCTAGGTTGAAGTGTAAAATCATAACCTTTTACATTTAAAACAATATTGTGTGATATGCAATATGGCGGAATTCACGTACTGCGCAGATTTAAATGGTACGCTGTGTCAAGTATATATTCCCTATAAAGATATGAGTACTCAGAAGGAAATATCCACTCCAAATCAGTGCGTCTACGCATGTTGTTATTATTGTTCTGTCCCAACGACCTGTATACAGATCCACATACGTGTTCTCACAGCAATATTATACTAATCTTTTCCACAGAATATTTTTCATTCTATACTTTGATCCAGGGGTAGAAATGAAATTTTAGAACTAAGGGGAAAGTCAATAATACATAGAGTTTGATTAGGCTATGTATCAAGAATACAAACTCAGACAGTCGGAAATGCAAACAAAGTTTAATGGAGAACGACTTAAGCAATAGCGATTGTTGCAGAACAATCAACAGCCAAACAAAGCTAATTTCACCATTCAAATTTCCTATTTGTTACTAATAACTACAGATATTTTTCCTTCTTTTGCACAGACACTTCAACATACTAAGGGGATACTTTCCCCTTGTGCATGCCTGATTTCCACTGTTGCTTTCATTTCAGGCTTTCTACACGTGGACCGTATTTACCGGGCAATTTTGACTCTGGGCCCTTCTGACTCGTGTCTTTTTGTCGCGGGGCCCTTTCGCCCGGAGCTTTTCCACGCTAGGCCGTTTTGACTCAGGCCCTTTTGAGGTAAGGCCCTTTTGACCCTGGCTCTTTTGACGCAGGGCCCTTTTAACTCGAGCCCTTTTGACCCGGGCAATTTTGACGCGGGGCCGTTTCTACTCAGGGCCTTTTGTCGCGAAGCCCTTTTACCCGAGCCCTTTTGACCTGCGCTCTTGTAACTCGTGGCCGTTTCTACTCGGGTTCGTTTGACGCAGGGCCCTTTTGACTCTTGTCTTTTTTCTCGCAGGACCCTTTTCACCCGGGACCCTTTCACGCAGGGCCGGTTTGACTCGGACACTTTTGTTGCGGAGACTTTTGACCCGGATATTTTGGCTAAGGCCTTCTTGTAGCAGGGTCCGTTTTGACATGGGTCCATTTGACATAAGGCCCTTTTGAGTCTGGGTCCTTTTGACTCGGGATCTTTCGACGCAGGGCCTTTTAACTAGAGTCCTTTTGACCCGGGCCCTTTTGATGGGGGCCGTTTAAACAGCGGGCCCTTTTTTCGCGGAGATCCTTTCACCCGGGCCCCTTAGACTCGAGCCTTTTGGTTGTCGAGATCTTTTGACCCCGGGCCGTTTAGACTCAGGCACTTTTGTCGTGGAGTCCTTCTATCCTGGCCCTTTTGACCAGGGCTCTTTTCACGCAGAGCCGCTTTTACTCGGGCCCGTTCGATACAGGGCCGTTTGACTCGGGTCTTTTTGTCGCGGGACCTTCTGACCCGAGCCTTTTTGACTCGGGCCTTTTTGTAGCGTACCCCTTTTGGTACGGTCCATTTGACATAGGGCATTTTTGACTCTACCCCTCTTAACACGGGGCCCTTTTGAATTTGGTCATTTTGTCGCGGAGAACGTTGGACCAAGGCCTTTTTCACGTTGGGCTGTTTTGAAACGGGACCTTTTGAGGCGGGGTCCATTTGACCCGGATCATTTTGACCAGAGTTTGTTTTGACTCGTGCCTTTTGTCGCGGAGATATTTTGACCCATGCCTTTTTGACGCGGAGCCGTTCTCACTCGGGCACTTTTGAGCGGGTCCTCTTGGCCGGGCCTCTTTTGACCCAGGGCCACTTTATCGCGGGTCCTTTTGACCCGGCTCCTTTTGACGCGGGGCAGTTTGGTCTCGGACCCTTTTGGCACAGGGCCTTTTGTCATGAAAATCTCATGACCCGGGGCCGTTTTTAGTCGGGGCCTTTTGTCGCGGGTGGACATTTACCCGGGTTCTTTTGACCGGATACCTTTTGACCTGGGCTCTTTTCACGCGGGGCCGTTTTTACTCGGGAAAGTTTGACGCAGGACCCTTTTGAGCCGAATCCATTTGACGCGGGGCCGTTTTGACTTGTTCACTTTTGTTGCGGAGATCTTTCGACCAGGTCCCTTTTGACTCGGGCTCTTTTGTATCGGGTCTCGTTTTGACACGGGTCCATTTGACGCAGGGCCCTTTTGACGTGGGCCCGTTTTGCCTTGAGCCCTTTCCTCGCCCTTTTGTCTGGCCGTTTTGACATAGAACCATATATATAAAGAAGCATCTGAAATTCCTGGGGCAGGCGGCGGGTGTGAGTAAATTGATTATTAATCGATCCCTGGCGCAGTAAAATTAGTTACGTTACTGGTCATATCTCTTTCTCTTCTCTCTACATCGTGTCTGGAGATGAATGTTCTGACTAATAGGCTACAGCGGCGATTTTAAAAAGTAAGAAGATATATGCTACCAATTATAAATGTTATGAATTTAAACAATATATATAGGGCAATAAATCGAAAAACTCCCCTTTCGCCCCCCCCCTCCCGTTGGAAAAGAATCTGCTGGTGTTAGTGATTATCATGTTGCTTAGTTACTGTATTATTTGTGCTATACACACAATAAATACTTCTGTGTTTTATTTAATAATAAGAACCTTATTTATGTTTATTACGGCCCTTGCTTGACAACAGCGAAACATATTCACGCTCAGTGTAATTAGATTCCATTCTCAAATAAGGTCAGTGAAGCGAATGAAATAATTCACGCACAAATTTAGGACTTAGAAAAGTGTCCTGCGAACATGTCGTAGGAAATTTCTGAAGAGTAAAAAGCGCTAGTAGCAATTGTTAGCAGGTATTAATTTAACATATAAGACAATAAATTGAAAAACTGAGAATACGAATCTTTTCAGAGATGGCAGTGTACTGACGGTTCAAATCTGTGCCTTTACTCCTTATACCTACGTTATTTCCCTAGTCAAAATAAAAACTCTTCAAAATTAATCACAATTTCTTAAGCAACCATCATTTCCTTTGTGTACTGCGCCGTCACATACCCGTCACGGCGATGTAAAGGCACTTTTGTCGACGAGGATAGATAGATGTCTGCACGGGGCAGGCAAGTTACATTATCATTAGTAGTTTTACCAGGAGTTATACCTACATTATCAGGAGCTGATGTGACAAAGATATATTACATAGTTTTCATCTTCGTTTTATTTTTTTTTTAATATTACTTTTTCTTTGTTTTATTTTTGCTTCATCTGTGTTTCATTTTATGCGTGGACAAAGACTCTGTAAGAACAGTTAAATAGTTAGCAAAAAGTTTACTTTTTCGTGCAGGAGAGAGAAGGTTGGCTTGATATTTCAAATATTGGTTGTATAATTCTATATGATACGGCCTATTAGTATGCACAAGAAACATAATTGTCTGTATAGTAATCCAGACAATAGCATTGTTTCTAAATGTCGGAAAATAATTAAAATCAGGCCACAAGATAAGTTTTGTTACAGTAAAGCTATGAGGTGAAAGACGACAAATTTTACTAATTAAAATACAAAAATACCTCCAGATGATTGGTACGTTGGAACAGGCATGAAACTTATGTGCTAGTGTATCAAGATTGTTGCAGTATGGGCATATATTACTATTTACGATACCTATATTGTGAAGTTATTCCAATGTTTCGTATACATTATTGACTATGAAATACCAGGTTTTACGTTGGCTGTGGGTGAGAAATGAAGCGTTGATGTTTTTCCATATAGCATTCCAACTTTTGTGTGGGTGCTTTAACACGACATTAGGTATACTAGGAACCCACAAGCGAACATAGCGCAGTAAAGGTTGTTAACCGAACCAGTTTCAATGGGATCTTTTGCTAGCAAGGCGTATATCATATCAAGTATGACATCACGTAAATGAGGAAATTTGTAGCTCCAAGGAAACACGTGTACTGGTGCCTGAAGGTCTAAACAGTGGAAGCAGACATTGATAATAGCCGCCGTAAGCGAAGTCTCGTGTTCACAGACAAGCTTACAACTTCTCTGCATAAGAAGGGCACGTGCCTGTGCTTCTATGTGCAAAAAGCCTATGCCTCCTTCACGTGAGGGGAGGTAGAGTTGATTCTTAGCCACGCGTAAGATTTTGGATTGCCATAAGAAAAACAAAGCTTGACTGGTTAACTGGTTAGATATTTTAACTGGCATTGGTAAAATCTGTGCAATGTGGCTGAAAATACTAAAAACAGATGTTTTGAGAAATAAGTTTCTACTGAAAATGTTCATGTTTCGCTGTCTATGAGTTATAAGAAGACCGGATTTTATTTGCTGTAAGATGATATGACTGTTCTACGGTATGGTTGATATTATTGTACCACCATACACCAAGTATTTTGACACTTTGAACCGTATTATAGTAGTTGCTATATGAAGCATTGTATTCTGGATGAATACATAATATTTTTGTTTTTCTGTGATTGAGTTCGCTCCAAAAGCCTGTTGATACAAGGTTAATAAACGTTGTAGGCAATTCATGTCGACCGGATTTTGTAAACAATAGTGGGAATCATCTATGTAACTTTGTACAGTTAGTTTGGTATTGTAGACAGAGACAACATGGAGTAAAAGTTCAGTCGCGTACATAATTAGTGCAAGGGACATGGCCTTGGGTCACCTTGCAAAATACCATTATTAATGTTTATTGGGTTACTTAAGCCACCATTAACCTTGATTTTTGTCAATCTATGCGTATAAATTCCTCGTACAAGAGAAATAAAGGAGGACCCAAAACCATATTTCTCAAGGACTTTAAATAAGTATTCATGGTTAATCCTATCAAAAGCTTGAGAATAATCCGTGGCTAAAACAGCAACGGGTGAAGGAGCAGTGGATTCGTGGTAGGAAATGAAATCTCTAAGATTTGATAACGCCTTATAGATCGGGTTCTTTTGGCCTATTCCATATTGATGTGAACTTAGCAGTTTGTCACTAAACATTTTTATTCGTGCAGTAAGACAGCGTGAAAGAAAACGTAAAAAAAAAAATTAGTAGTAAACGAAGAAGATAAAAGCGCAATGTAGAGTTGTCGCTAAAATTAATTCTCTTTAACGAGGACGATTACGAAACATCACCTACTGATTGAAATCCAGATTATTTTCCAATAAAGTAAATTCCAATAAACTTTCTTGTTATTGTTAATTATTCCATATCGGACTCCCGAAGAAAACTCAACTAAACAACTTATTGACCGTGCCAATAGCGACTACTCTCAATCATGACTCCGTTTTCTTTCATTTAGAAATAGGAAAGAAAGAGAAGAAAGTAGAAGGGTAAAAGAAGGAGGTAGAAAAAGAAGAACGAAAAAGAAATAGGGTATTGTAATAAGAAACAGGTTACTGGATAATTCCGGAAATATAGTAAGAAGTCGAGAAAGTCGTTGAAAGATGAATCATTCTAAATGTTATTAACGACTAATCAATTTTGGAATGCTTCGGAATAGACACATGTTCCCTCATACCACCCAGACCTAGCTCCAGGCACCACGATCGTGGGGTTGCCCAGACCTAGACCTGGAAATGAGAAAAGTGAAATCATTCTTTGTACTGTTATTCTAACCGGTGACTGATAACCATCCAGCATCTGAACTCTGTTCTCTAGGATCGACCACACATATGAATTAGCCAAGAAAAAAAAATCAAACTTATAAACTCAATATAAATTTATGTATCGTATCAATAAGAGTCTCAACTTTCTGGAAGAAAGATGTTGTATTTAGGCTCATCCTGCATTTTTTTGTTTCACTCCTAGAGCCGATTTAAACCATTAGTAGCGGTCCTTCATGACCTAGGTTATTTACCTTAACACATATATTAAAACATGACACTTATATTACAGATGTTAATATGACAAATGATATCACTAAAATTACTTAAATTAAATCTATCATGCATTCACACGCTCACTCACTCAGGACAGTGTATATATGTTTAAAGGAAACCAACTAACTACAAAGGTACAAATAGTTTATTACATTCATAGTGGAAAAAAAAGACAAAACAAATAATTATGAAGAAAATCTTAAAAGCACCAGTTCTTGGTTATATATTAATAGAGTACATAGTGTTATATTTTAGTAAATTTTTATATATTCAATCATCTTGACAAATAAAAATAATTACATATATTGTATCTTAGGCATGCTAAAGCAAAATTATGATTTGCGACATACGCAAAGGAGACACTTATTTCACTTTTAAAAAAAATTGGACAAAGAGGAAAGAAAAAAAACCTTTTAGGTGTATTAAAACTGATATGAGTCTCTACCTCACATTGAGCAATAAAATATTAATAATTCTGAGCGTTCAAATCACAAATCACGCACTACTCGTAGTGTCCAAAAACATTTCGCTCCATTTAATTTAGTTTGTGTTTATATATATATCTATATATATATATATAACTATTGGTTTACAAAACCATTCATGGACTATATTTGGTTTGTAACTTTTAACAGTTTATATGTGCAATCGCACACTGCGACGCTTTACCCATCTAGGGATTTTGAAAAAATCACTTTCGCCAGAGGATGTTTCTCCTCTTAGACAGTCCATTTCCAAACTTATTAATTGGATAATTTCAAGTTATTTATTCATATAATACATTTAGTATCATACTTTTACTGTAAAATCATATTCACATACTAAGTACATATACATTTCGACGTATTCATTTCTCTCTCTATATATATATATTTATTATAAATGCGCACATATTTAAATTAATCACCCCAACAATAATTTTTGAAAAGGTTGCAAACATTGTCCAAGAAAACAAATGACTTCCGACATTACATATGAAAAAGAAAATCGATTTTTTTTACCTGATACCGCGCGTCTATAAATTTTTAACTTTTATATAATCAATTCGTGCTTAAATAATAAAAAAAAACTTTGGGAGGCAGGCACGTAACACTGAGCATTCCTAAAGATATAACTAGGTAACCTAAAATACAATTTCTGGGCCCAGATCAACTACAAGGTAATCGAAAACCAAAACAGAAAGAAAGTGACCAATGGATTAAAAAAAAAACTTAAAGGGACGACGGTGAAAGAACATAATTGAAGTGTCGTCAAATATGAAGTTGTTATTCATTTCGGCGAAGGGTCAAAATGTGATGGAGGACCCAATCACTATCTACTTTATCCATGAATCGTGTCTTGCAACGTATCAGCTGGTAATTTCAGATCAGAGTTGTACGTTAAATAAATCGTAAGCGACAAGTTCGAAATCGGGGGGGAAGCTTGAAAAATTAAAAAACTCGAAGAAATGAAGGCAGAGAGAGAGATAGAAAAGAAGGAAGACGAAGAATTGGGGCGCCAAAGACTTAAGTGAGAAATAACTAACACTGCAAAGATAGAAGTCGAATTTCGCTCTCAACAAATCTATAGCCAAAATATTCTTAACATGCCAAAAGGTGGTCTACTCAAATACGTAGACTCAAGGGGGCGCCCTGCTGCCAAGGATGCAAGTTCTGTGTCCATCAGATCCCAATCCCACAACAGTTTGGTTGTAAGATTGAAATCCGAGCCCCGTATCCGGCCCAGACCAGCAGGATAAAAGGAGAGGGGGAAGAGACCAGGTAACTGCGTCCCCAATTTTGAAATCTCTAAGTAAGGAAAAAAAATATTCGACCCCTCAGAAGAACTAAGAAGGTTCAAGGACAGTAATGAAACTAGAGTAAAAGTAATAGCTAAGATATCCCTAACTAATGATTTGCCGAAATAATAAAAAAATTAAATAAACTGAATTTTGGATCGGTGATTTCTATTGCCAAATTTCACCGATAGCTCCCCTTCGCAGAATGCGCTAAATTCTGAGGCATCGATTAATTTCCATCACTATCTAGTTTGGAAACTAAGAAAAGAAAACGAAAATATTCAAGGGGGGATGAGGTCGATGCCCGGGTATGGTATAATGAATTTCAATAATTAATTGTTTTGATTCTGTAACCCTATCAGAGCTGTCGCCTCCATGAACATTGTAAGCTAGCCCGAGTAGGTGACGTGAAGAAAAAAAAATCTCACAGAGCAGGGTATTCTATTTTTAAAACCGACCAGAAAATATAATTCACTACAGCCCTGTTGTATAACTACTACTGTCTTTTCATAATTTATTATTCAATATGTCTAGTCAGCGATTATATGATGCTACCCATTCTATCAGATGGTATTACTATGGTTGATTATTACTATAACACATTAAACTACAAAGTATTACCATAGTCCGACTATATATCGCCCTCCGGTCCGCGTGATATTATGGTGCAGGGGTCAGAACCCGAGATGTTCGTAGCTACACGTATCTATTCAATATCTATATATATCCACACGTGGCGAAGTATTCACTGGGCTACTATATATTTAACTATATGGGTGTCCTATCTTCTATATTCATTTACTACAATATTCATATACTTTCATATTCATATTCATATTAATATTCATATAATATTCATATCATCATTCTTTTCATTTACTACGACGCAATATTTTACAAACACCCTGTTTCCTCTATCTACGCCCAGCCTATATACACATTTCATCATAACACTTTAAAATCTATAATCACTACAAACATTTCCCATTCCGATCACCGCACGACAACCTCACTCGAACTCAAGACTCTTTCACCACACACACACAATACTATGTAATACCTGGTAGCTTTATTAAGAACAAAAAAAAATCCTACGTATGTTCACTGAAAATAGAATTATCCGCGATAATATTTAATGTTTATGAAATTCTGCAGCAACAATGAAATTCTGCAGCCACGAAGAAAGAAATGAACATTTAATATAATTTCAAAGCGAAGAACTAGCATCATATCGCCCGACTTCTGTTAAAAAATTACGTATTGTTTATTTACTTAAACATTTTGATTTCTAGACTAAGCAGAATGTTGTAATTTTCAGGATATATTAATTTTGGGTCACTCGACCTAACTGTACATCCATATGGGCTGTGAATTATACCTTCTAGGTTTTATTTCGAAAAGAAAGGTCAATTTCATGGAAACTAAATCACTAAGAACATCGACATACGAATGGCGGTTAGTACTGACTTTTGACACTAGGGGCTAGCGACGATATAATCAACCCTTGAACAACTGAATGTGACCTTGTACACGGAATTATTGTACTATATTACGTTCACTTTTAAATATTGTGTATGAGTTCACTTAATGACGGAATAATAAAAAAATTATCGCATAGTAAATACTACACTGTCCATATTTAATTATCTCACACACTCTTTCATCACTTAACTACCACTACCACTGATACTACATTACAAATATACACATACTACTTAAACTACAAGACACATCATGCCAATACACACCAATCATCACTATCATTAATACATGTTATACTAATAAATATACACAGAAAACATTCATATTTTACCATTTTAAATCGGCTCGAAAGGAAAGGGAAAGAAAGGAACAGGGCCAATTGGCCCTTGTATTCACTGAATCACATTCTTAACTCAACCTGTTTAATCAATGCCCCCGAGGGGACATATCGAAGTGTTGACTAACAATAGGATCCCTGCCCTGGAGGGGCAGGAACCCGGAACAAACTACATGTTCAAATCATCCCGCTGGAAGCCGTACTCCCAATTTGGGAGTCAGATAGGAGCCCTTACTGTAAATTTACACGTGCATTATGATTACTATCCTAACTATAACGAAATTAAATACCGCCATATATGTTAAAAAAAAGAATCACTCGCTACCTACATAAACAAATCTATATATGGACAGGTCTTATAACCCTCAATTAACAGGAAAAGTGGAAGGTGAAAATATCAGGGGAAACACTGATCTTCAGAACCGGTTTTAGGAAAAGAAAAACGAAAATCACACTACTTCTGAATCCTGTCCATAGCGATCGGTGATGAAATCATGGCGTCACTATATTGCACTTACTATTTTAGCTTTTTAGTCCAGTTTTTACTATGAAATTTAATAGTTCATGGCTCCTCGAGACTTCCAGTGATTTTACATGTTAATAAAATCCCAAATGTTACCTTGTTTGCAGCTTTTCCAGCTCCTTTTCGACTTTTTGATCGAGAAGATCCGAATCTAGCGTCTTCAGTAAAACTTCCCGGCATGGAATGGGATAATCGCGCTCTAATATCATAGCGTGGGTAAATCATCCAATCAAAACAAAGCATTTTTGGCCGTGGGGCTTTGAAACGAATAAAATTTGGTAAAATCTGGATTAAACTAGATTTTAGAAGGACCTAGGTATCTAAAAGAGAGGTGAAGGGTGGTCCTGAAAATTCTGTCGAATTTTAGATTGGTTATTTGATCTGAGAAGTTCCGTCCAATAGTGGACCTATGTTTTCAGATAGCACTGACACCGTAAGAATTGTAATAATCCATTTACATATCCATATACAAGACTTATAACTAATTTAAAATATAAATAAAGGTATTGATTCCCAAAACTATAGTTCCTAATAAATTCTTTACAGTTTTCCATGTTAATTTGAAATAGAATAACAAACAAAATTACGAATAATATGAACAGCCAGAAATTTTTTGTTAAACGTCAAGTACAGTCGGTGCAAAAAAATTTCGGGCACCCTCCTATTAAAAACATAATCTCATTAGACTGTAATGGCATATTACAAGCATGTTAAAAATTTTAAATCCGTACACAGAATAGACATAGGTCTTAAATCATTAACACTGGAAGTGCGAGAATGTTTAGGTACTAAAGCTGTAACACCTGTGCGGAGAGATTCACCTAGAACAAGAGTCTGCCTATATTCATTGAAAAGGTTTGTAAGAAAGGGTGCTAATATATCCATAAAGGTTATATAGAATTCTAGAGGTTGGGAATCAATCCCCGTAGATTTTCCTCGACGGCCGGAAACAATGACTGATTTAACCTCGTCGACTGTAAATGGACTAGATAGATATTCTTGATCCTGTTCCTGTAAGACTGTAGGAAGATAGTTGAGAATTTCAGGACTGTCACAGAAGGAAGTAGGCTTGGCACACAGCTGTTTATAGTGATTTGTGACACAATGTATTACTTCCTCACCGACATACACGTGACCTGTGGCATCTTTAAGCTGAAATATAAATTTCTGCTTTCCGCGCATGAGTTCTTTGCTGATTTGTAAAATTCTGGAAATTTCTAAGTCTTCATATTGATGTATTATACTGCGAGTCGTGAAACCTTGGATGCGGCGTTCGTGCATGGCTAATAAGTGGGCTTTGATTTCTTGAATTTGAGGTCGAAAATTGCTACCTTGAAGTTGCTTTTTCATGTAGTCTCTTATGAGATTGGTGTAATATTGATACTGAGTACAATATGAACCATTCCGATCCCGACAATATTGTTGGGTGACCACCCGAAACTTCGGTTTGACTCTCTTTTCCCAGAAATGCATAAGGGACCCTTTGTAATATTGATGACGGTGTAAAAGGGCTGCCCATTCTTCGTGAATAAGATGGATGTAGTCAGGCTCCTGGAGGATGGAGATATTAAAATACCACAAACAATTTCGTTTTAAAAATTTTGAGACGGGTAGATCGATGGTCATTGTAACTGCCAGGTGGTCACTAAAGCAGATGGAGTAATTTGTACATCTCGAACCCCTTGAAGAAGAGATTTACTGATATAGAATCTGTCCAATCGAGAGGAAGACGATCCAGACGTGAAGAATGTATGTCCTGGTTCATTAGAATGAAAAGGTCGCCACACATCCACTAAGTCATAGGTTGTTATTAGTTGACGTAGAGCAGACGAATCACTGAAATGGGAATAAGCATCGAGGGGAGAAAGGGTGTAATTATAATCCCCGGCAAGAATGCATGGGGAGCGACCATTATACAAAGCCGGGAGGAGTTCAGTAGCAAAGAAATTATTTCGTTCTCATTTATACGAAGATCCAGATTTAGCATAGACACTGCACAAACGAATATGTTGTAAATCTCTGGTGGTAATACGTTCACTGTGATGTTGTAAAGGTGCCATGAAATTGAGATCGCTGCGATAAATAATGGCGGTTCCTGAAGCTGTTTCACTAACACTGGTAACATGAAAATGATTGGGTAGGTAATGGAATTCCGTGACTGCGACTTCCTGAGCGAACAAAACATCGATTTCTTCTTGATGAATAAAATCACTCAGGGCATGTTGCTTAACTAGAGAAGCGAACTTATTGAGATTAACAGTCGCTAAACGGAACGTAAACATAAAAACGAGCAGAGACCAGAATTATATGCAAGCGCAACACCACATGAGAAATAGGAGGTAATATTACTGCAAAAGGAATAAAGAAAAATAACACAATACAGTATTATGATGCCACTACAATTTTAGGTACCCCCTCCTTCGGAATTAACCACTGATTTCAAACTTTTTGTGAAAGCTCGCGTTTGGCGTGCATGACTGAGAAGAAAATCGTGTATGGGACGCAAGTTCTTACAACACACACTACTGAGTACTTTTTGTTTACTGAGTTTGCGTTTATCACTACGAATCATTTCTGTATCTGAGTCACTTGTGGAGTCACTACCGCGAGAGCGTGATTGTAAATTGAGAGTTTATTCTGGTGGAACAGCTAAAGGTACAGTCTGCGAGATGGGACAAGTTTCTTCGACTAAACCAGAATCACTTACCGTAGAAACTGATGTTACGACTGTTGAAACAGCTGGTGCGGTGCTGGGTGTTATGGGTGCTGGAATAATTTTAGTATCCTGAGTTTCTTCCACTTTCATGGTATTAGAAGGTGCAGCTTCTGCAGGAGCCGATTCGGAGTGAATATCGGGATCTGTTAGCTGGTTGTCTGCTTCATTCGGTGGATTTGAAGAAGTTGATTCCAGAACATTCTTATGAAGCACGGGGAAAACACTGTAACTACCGGTGTCAGGAGCTGATGGATCCACTGGTAAATTATGAGGTACTCGTACAATGGGAGAAATGGAATTGGTTGATGTAGATGGCACAGTAAGACGTGAATTCCTCTTCTTGGAACACCCCTGAACAAAATGGTCGGGGGAGTTGCAGGTGGCGCAAGTTTGAATTTGACCAGGAAAGCTGGAAACAAACGTAAACCACAGACCGTGATAAACGAAGGAATGTTTCGTTTAATAGTCATTTTAACAAGTTTACGACCCGTTCTGGTAGCATAGACATGGTGCTTTGAATATTGTTCGTCGAGAATAATAGTGACATCGCCATATTGGGAGAGCACACGTGATAATTGCATGTCACTAAGTTCCATGGGGCATAAGAACACCTTGACTATCACCACAGAATTATCCGCCAAATCAATAGGCAACACATGGTCCCCATTATTATCTGAGTAGCTCACTACTCCATTAGTATTAGCTAGGATTTGTTCACATAACACTTTGTTAATTAATTTCAGATATAAGTTCTTACGTATAAAGTCCATTTCAATGGACAACACCTGATCAACAGTTAACTTAAATACCTTACGTATCCATTCATGAACGGCAATAGACGTGGTTTTTTGACTCACCGTGACAAAGTTGATACGCAATGTATTAGCTCGTATGCAACTCATGGCACTAATACGACGATAAACGTCACCAAACTATGAACAACGTCACCAAACAACGTCACCAAATATTTATAAAGTTATAACTTTAAACTGAAAGTAAGTCACACTGAAACTTCTCACAAGAAAGTAGCGATGTAAAGAAACACGCGCAACTGGAGCGACGGCAGAGACGATGTTCCTCACCTCCTTGCGAGGGCTGAACTTATCGCACTAGCGGTTACTGCCTACCAATACCTTGCTCAATTGCTGCCAAGCCACCAAAATTTCATACGTAACATTCCTTCGTAATTAAAAATTACATACAGGAAATATACCTAATTACTATCATTGTTTGGCATTATTAAGAAGATGTCTCTTGCATTGAAAACGTAGGGCTTCATTATTGATTGATGAAAAGGAAAATGCATAGTCGGAAATTGTATTTTTTTGGCAAGTGATTTAAAGCAAATTCGTATTCATAACCTTACTTAAAATGAAGTTGGGTTGAGTTGAGTTGACTTAGAGTTATAACGTCCCGTTCAGCAGCGAGTCTATATTAGACGTGGACCTACTAACTCACGTGGAATCCGAACCACATGAGCTCCCACAGGGAATCAAATTCGAGTCCTCTGCGCCATTAAAACAAAGTGGATTCGTATCTTTAAATTAGGATAAATTTCTTAAAGTACTTTTGAAATTCTTAACTAGATTTTCGCATGTTTCCAAAACAAATTTGATAAATCCTACTGAATTTTGATTATTATCTTTTTTCTATACTTCTGAACCATACCTATTATTTGGTATCAAATATACAGAGTGTTTCAAAACAACACCAATAACGTTTGGGAGGTGATTCCTGAACCAAGACAAGACAAAAAATATGGACCAACTGGATTCACAAATCTTTCCTTTCGGAATTATAGGCTGTGTAGTGTATTCTACTTTAATATCTCTTAAAAAATAAGTTTTCTCATTCTGGTGTTCTATTGGTTAATTGTTCTGGTACTATTGTATAGAACATGACGTCATGTCTGGTTTCGTGATTTGAATTCCTTCTGCCGTTTGTCAGATTGACTTCAAATCGGGTGCGTATTGGTTGGATTTTATTAAAAGTGTAAAATTGTGCCTCGCAATTCAATGGACAACGAGGGAATGGATCGAAGATGGAAGTGTTCAGTTATTTAGTTCTGTAGTTTGTGATTTTTTTATTATAGTTTTTTTCCTCCAGTGTTTTCTTTTTTTTTATTATATGATATTTTGTGTTTGTGAAACTTCCTGCCATCGTTCGCTCCCGAGTTGACCATTGGAAGTTGCCCTTGTCATAGATAGGTAAAAGTAGTGTTAATTTAATGTATAATTAAATTCAATTATTTTTGCTAATTTGATATGAACCTACTGTTACTACCGTGTTATATATATAGAGAGAGGTTAATTGAAATTGAAATTTGAGGAAATATACTATACATTTACATCTTGTTCTATATGAGCTTCACTTATATATACCTATATATATTTGTTGTTTACTTGTTCTATATGATCTCGTTAATAAATTGTTCATTGGTTTACCTTTTAATTGAGGATAATGCTTTGATTTTGAAAAGCCTCAGGTTTCTACTATATCTGCCTAAGTGGGGTGTCCAATCTAATAACGTGCCGTTATGTATGTGTTGTATATGCTGCTGCTATGATGCGAGGAAGTATTGCTTATTATTAAATTATCTAACTAGTGGTACAGTTCCTTCCTTGACTTCCGGTGGGGCATGTATGATACACTGCATATAAATTGGTTTGAAGTCAATCTCACCAATTCGAGGCTTTTTACATATTGAATTAGTTTGTTAATGCCCTTGCTGTTCGTATTATATATTAAACATGGCTGAAGGTGTAGATAAAGATAAGGTAGCCTCAGATACTATATCCGGATTTGATGATGATGGGGTAAAAACACCGCCTCTAAATATAGATAAAATTGATAGGTTATTTTTTGGAAGTGAAAGATTAGGTGAAATGTTAGAAGACATAGCTGGAAAAGTAGGTCCGATGTCTTCTAGGGTACCTGTCAATAAGGATAATAAAGGATTTGATAGGTCCAGTGGTGCTATTCCTAAACGTACTAGTAAAGTATCTGGAAATAGATACCATAGTGATTATACAAAGGACATAGGTGATGACGCTTATCTCCGTACCAATTCTTCTCGTTTGGAGGATAATACTGCTTTGACGGTGTTAAATAGATTTGTGGAAAATCTTCCAATTTGTAATGGTAATGACCCTGACAAGTTGTTCAATTTTATATGTAAAATTGACGATTTTTTAAGTGGTAATGAAGTTCCAATTCGTTGTGTGGTATATGCTTTACAAACAAAAACTAGAAATCCATTACTACAGTGTCTTAAGGATAGTGTTAAAACAACGAGGAACTGGGGAGATTTATGTAAATATGTGATGAATGAGTTGCTTTCTGACGTGGCTATACAGCAACTTACCACAAGATATTTTTATAAACTTCAGGGCGAATGCGAAGGGGTCTTGCAATATTCACGTAGACTTGATCAAGTATCACGTATATTGGATATTCAAATCTGTGATGAAATGTACATCTTAACGGTGGCTAGTGGTTGTAGACCGGATGTGAGATCGCATGTATTTTATAGTGAGCATCCTCAAACGCGTGATGAACTTATGAACTCTTTAAAGGCTTACTCACAGTTAGAACTTTTACGAAGCAGCATCAAACAACTGTTGGTGGATCACCATTCGATATAAATCGTACAAGCAGTGACTTTAGATCGCGTGGTATAGTTCACCCTCATGTACGAAACAGATCGGGTAATTTCCACAAAGGACAGGTGTCTAATTTTCAAAAGGATTCTGATACTCAGCAGATTCGAAACTCGGACTGTGGTGTACGAACCTTACCTCCATTAGTTGGGAAAGGTGGTATATTTATTGAAATCGATTTGTATGATAAAAAATACTTTGCATGATTGGACAGTGCTTCAAGTGTTAATTTTATAAGTAACGAAGTGTTACAGTATTCACTACAACGGGATTCGAACCTAAAAATACATGTTAAGAACTTTGTGGGACGTACTGCTACAAACTATCGTTTGGTGTTACACAAATATTGTTTGCTCCCGTGGAGAATTAATAAGCAAGAGTTAACTGTTTGTGCGTATATAAACGAACATTGTCCCAGTGGCCAACATATTACTTTAGGAATGCCTTTTATTGAGCAGACTGCCTTTAAATTGGATGTTAAGGAGCGAAGTATATTCTTTCCTGATCACAATTTCAACATTACGTATGTTCCCAAACCTTCTTTTTGTGGACAATATTCTGGCCCTTTTCCTTTTGGTTGCAGGAAGACGGGTCCTTATTCTACATCATATTTGATGAGTTATCTTACAAGGAACCGCACATCCTGCGACAAACCAAATGTTCAAAACCAGCTGGGCAATGAAGATAAGAGCCTTTTCCAATGCCAAGGTCATAACACCTGTTGCATTCCTGATACAACGAGCGAGTTCTCACTAGACCAGGTGCCACGTAATGCAGCCCTGCCACCCGGTCAACTTGTTGGTGATAAGGAAGCAGTACTACAGCAAGGTAAAGAATGTGTTACTAAATATAAACAAAACTTTGCTTTATCTGAAGAACCTGTTATTTTTAAAAATGCTTGTTCTGCTTTAAATCAATTTAATGACTATAATTCTTTTTTAAATTCTTGGTCTTTAACGTCACAGGCTACTAATAAAGATTTTTTTTTTCAAAATAAAAAAGTAATATAATATAAAAATGAGCTACAACTTAAATCACCTGTTGAATGTAATGTTGAACAGGGTGTTTCAGAAGTACCTTCGAACAGCAATGAGGTATTAGCGATTGACAGTAGAGTTATGCATAATTTAAATAACAAATCACCTGTTAACCAACTAGATAATACAACTAGAAAGTTAATTGTGGAAAACATTGATAATGAACTTATTAAGGAAGATAGTACCTGACCTTTATTTGTACAGGATATTATAAATGATTATACTGATGTGATTACATCAAATATCGGCAGAATTAAAGATTTTAAGTACAAGTTTCGGGTTAAGGAGGATACTGTGTTTCGTGAAAAACAATACCCTATGTCTAGTAAATTAAAGGAAGAAATGTGTGTAATTTTAAAAGAATTTTGGATAACGGGGTTATCGTGGAGAGTACTAGTAAGTATCGTTCTTCTTGCTTTATTGTCAAAAATAGTGCAGGTAGAGGACGGCTAGTTCTAAACTTTGGTAAATTATCTAAGCTTGTGGAAGCCGATAATATAGTCACCCCTAACATGGAAGAATCTATTGCTACACTAGCTAATGCTCGTATTATGTCTAGATTCGATTGTAAGAGGGGACTTTTTCAGATAGTATTGGATGAATCCTGTGGGAAATATACGGTCTTTTCTTTTGACAATAAAATTTATCATTTTCGGGTACATCTTATGGGACTCTGTACTGAGACGGCGGCTTTAGCGCGCGCTATTGATACTGTATTAGGTGATCTGAAGGAACAAGGTGTCGAAGTATATGCTGATGATATTGTACTCTATTCTGATACAATTGAACAACATAATACATTACTTAAAACGGTGCTTGATCGACTTCGATCACGAGGCCTTACAATTTCACCAGAAAAATGTTCCTTCTTTCAAACGGAGATAGATTATTTGGGATTTCGCGTAGGTGGAGGAACTATGCAAAAAATTCCGGATCGACTTGTAGCTATACGAAATTTACCTGCTCCTCGTAATAGGAAGGGTGTGAAATCTCTTGTTAGGTTTTTGTCTTTCTATAGTCGATTTATTAGTAATTTTGCTCTGAGATTATGCGTCCCATAACAGACTTCAAATCACCTAAAATTCCCTTTGTTTGGGGTAAAGAACAATCTGAGGCATTAGCTCGTATTAAGGACCCTTTTGAAGAGCAGGTTATCTTAAAGATTCCGGATATGAGTAAAAGATTTTTCATAGAAGCAGATTCTGGTTTGCGAGGGTTCAGAAGTGTGATCCTACAGAAGGATTCCAGCGGTTTCTATCAACCTATTGCGTTCTATAGCAGAAAACGTAAACCTTCGGACTATAATCGTCCTATCTTTGCCTTAGAGTTGGCTAGCTTATACAATACTATTACTCGTTTTCAGCACTATCTCGTTTCAAGATTTACACTATTAACTGATAACCATGCTTTAGCTTGAGTGTTACGTAACCCTAAAAAATTTACACGATGTAGTACTATGATTCATAGATTGTTAGAATTTAAATTTGATATCTTGCATGTACCGAGCAACAAGATGATTAACGCAGATATTTTGAGTCGAATATATGATTCAAGTTTGTATGACCTTATAGATGAACCTATAGATGAGGAGGTATACCAACGTGAATTTTTGGCTTCAAGCCTGTTGAATACTCCTTTGGCATTTTATAATGTAAAAGAAGAGCAAACAAAGGATCCGGATATCTCAGATATTTATAAGAAAACTGAAGCTGCAGGAAATGTCTGGAAAGAATATCGTTTGTCACGTGGTCTATTATATAAAAGAACAAAAGCACGGTATAATCCTTACAAAGTTCTATTGCCTAAGTCTTTACGACCTTTGGTATTGGAATATTATCATTGTGGAACTTTGGTGGGAACACATACGGGACATTTTAAAAAAACTTAGTAAAATTAAACGTTATTTTACGTGGCCTTCATTGAATCGTGAAGTGCATCAGTACGTGCGCTCATGTCATAAATGTCAGATTTCGAAACCACGTTTTGAAAAGACCCAAGGTCTTTTGTCTTCTAAATATGTAACACAACCCCAGGGACATTTATACTGAGATTTGGCCGGTCTCTTAATCCCAAGCAATGGCTATAGGTACAGTCCGCGGCATAAAATTTGTTACAAAAATTCTAAGTCCAAATGAATAACAAACTCTTGCCCAGTTTTCTTATGCATTCCCGCAATACATGTATCAATCGATTAGTTGCTTCTAGTATTTATTCCAACTCCGCAAATTACAAAGCAATTAGAAATTGGCGAAATCCAGATATAACTGGATGTGAAAGTGACTATGGACTAGTGAGAGGGATGAGGGAAGATTTAGTTACCTGGTCAAATTCTGCATTGGTCTGAAATTAAGAAATTTTATTTCCAATGGGGGAACTATGTTTCGGTATGACGTCAGCATGGTAAACCTTGTTACTATTCAACTTGTATATGCGAAAATGGGATTTACAATTAATTAAAGTATAAATAAATATGTTGTTCAGTGAAAATATGATTCCTAATGAGACCTTTCGTTTCATTACATTCATTTGAAGTAAAGAGGATAAATAAATCGTGTAATTAAACCGAAATCAATTTTTTTAATTCACTAGGTACAGGGTGAGAAAAAAGTTGCCATTACTCTCAACTGTAATGGTACAGTCCGCGGCATAAAATTTGTTACAAAAATTCTAAGTCCAAATGAATAACAAACTCTTGCCCAGTTTTCTTATGCATTCCGCAATATATGTATCAATCGATTAGTTGCTTCTAGTATTTATTCCAACTCCTCCCCGTCCTCCACCTCTCCTTGTCTAAAGCAGTGTGTGTGACGTAGTACACTCTTTCCATTCAGCTGAAAAAGAAACAGGAATCAAGTTTACAACGTTATAGCTTTAAAACAGACTTTTCCATTCGTTTGTTCTGAAATATTTTTAAGAGCCTAAATTAAAGGAAAGTCACACAATCTTCCCAGAGCTTCATAAATATCTTTAGTTTCATTCTTTTCTTTCTTTAAAGAGTGCAAGCTAGTAAGATACTCCCTAAGAAATCTATGGAAATTGCCAAGAGCTCTAAAATATCTACGGAGAGAGAGAAAGAGAGAAAGAGAGAGAGAGAGAGAGAGAGAGATTCAAGTATGGAGACAGAGAGGGATGATTTGTATACACAGATTTAGAATTGGGGAAAAAATTATCGGACGGCATTCGTATTATGACGAAAATTCTGATTTTGTGAAAGATAAGAAGGAAGTTTTCGAACTGCGAGGATCACATTAGGCAGTTGTCGAATTAATGTGGAGAACTTTTTTTTGAGCATCAGATGATTACGAAAGGAGAGAAAGATCTTCAGCACTGAGGAATTAAGATTTTAAAAAATCTGATTTCGGCGACGGGTTTCGAAGCACGAACCTTGTGGTCATCGAAACATGACTCTATCCATTCTGCTACGGAGGATTCTATTACTCGTTCACATACGTTTCCTTTAGCTGCGTTGAAAGCTACCTTAAGGGGATATTCCAAAAGTTGACTCGGTAGATGCGCCGCTCAGTTAGGACGTAAACCTCTTGTAACTTAGTTACAATGTGCAAAATGAACTTCCTCTTCTTCAGGACACTTTTTAAACCTTTAAAATTTGTTACTATTGTTTTAATTAAGTGACATTTGATAGAACCATCTGATAAAGTAGTGCCAAGCCCTGTGCGTCATTGTCTGTTAGGTGAATGGTTAATGTAAGTTACTTTTACATGGATGGTCCGAGCTTCCAATCAAGACCATTCTTATTGATTATTTGATTTGAGCTACGCTCATACTGTATATTCCACAAGTTCAAGTTTGAAGTAATATAGTCACAGCTAGTTTAATTCGAAATAATTTTCCAATATTATATTTGTTACTAAATTTACATGGCACTCCTCACTTGTTTGTACCCCTGCATAAATGCAAAATTGTTTTAAAAGTATATTTTACTTTCAAGTATTATTGATTTTTTTAAATTGTTCTTCAAATTTATTTTATAATTATTTTGTATTTCTTAATTATAAGATATTTGCTATTTATATTGTATTCTATGTTACACGTTTCTTATTTACATTTTATGTCTTACCTTTGAAAAGGAGCTTTTGACAATTCAGAGCAGCAGGGACATACACAGGATGCAAGCCTTGGCAATCCAGAGCTTTTGCCCCCACGAAATCACTACTTTTTTGTTTGTACATATATCTAATTTTATAGATGGTGATAGCAGGGGCGGATCCAGGGGAGTGTGTTTGGGGGGATCGTATCTCCCAGAATAGGGAACGTTTTATACTTTTTATTTTAAAAATAAAACATATCCTAAGTATTTTTCATCTTTGTATTATAAACGTAAATTAAAACATAAAGTAGATAGGCCTTACTTTCTTAAGAAAGTTAATTCTACAGAAGAGCTCTTTCTCATTTTCTATTTTTTCTTTTCTTTCTTTTCTTTCTTTCTTTCTTTCTTTTTTCTTTTCTTTTCTTGCAATCCGCTCTTACCTTGATTTGACTTCGAACGACCGCCCCTCCCAAACAATCACCCTGGATCCGCCCCTGGATGATAGACATTTTAGTAAAATATGCCCTCAATCGCTGAAATAAATTCCTGTCAAGCTTTCGATCGCTGAAATAAATTTCTGTCTACGGCCCTGCAAAACAGTGACGATTTTAGGGAGTGATCACTTAGTAATTCCTCCCTGGAACAACGACACTTCCCCAGAAGTCATATCTCCGATAATTCAGAATGTGATTTGTGCATTATCACTTTTCACTCTCAGTGTCTTGAAACGCACCAAAAAGGAACTGTTCTGAAGTATTTACTGGTTCTCCCTATGATCCCATTTCAATATGGCCAACCTTGGACATATACACATCTGAAATATCACCTTTTATGTCAGTGATCCCGAAAACTATCCATTCGACACAAATATAGGATATTTTCGATTCTTCATTCCTGTCACCCTCCCATTGTTAACTCTAAGCCAACCAAGGCTTATTTTGGACTTACGCAGCATCCACAGTGTCACTTTTCATCTTTGCATATGAATTCGACACTAATTTCGTTCGTATTTGACTACTTTTACATGTCACCTTCACCTCTTGGTAGCGATTTTTTCAGTATCTCGCCCCCACAACTATGGAGAAATTTCAACCAACTAATTATAATTATAAATTATCATCTGAAACACAACAATACGGGTGATCTTTTTCGCAAAGGAAGTGGTTAACTACTGTTTCAATATCAATGTATTGGCTTTTTTTGCTGACCATGCTGAAAATTGCCAAAGGGTTAAACTTCATCTGCACTATTGTGTAATGAATATAAGTTTTAGAGGTTTAATTTACTGAATACTCGCATAGATGTTCCTCTCGTCACAGAAAAAGTGATATACAGTTATAAAAGAAAAATGAAATGAAATATCTAATTTTTACGTCGCACGATTATGCCGACTATGCTAATGGAGAGAGTAATGGTGAGAAATAAATGAAATTGTTTAATGAAAAAAGTGGGAGGAAACGTGAGAAACCCGACGACACTCATGCACACGGTGTTTGTCCATAATAATGTTCATTCGGCGTGAGCTGGGATCGAACCAAGGACCCCATGCACCATAGGTAAAGTTATAAAAGAATAGGCGTCTAAACAAATACGGAACACTACTATCAATGAGAGTTATATAAGATTAGATTTTTAGTTATTTCATTCTAAGTTAAAATTTCAATCAATCTTGTTCTTCATTACTGTTCGAAAACTTAAAGATGTTGCTGCAAGGACGTGATAAATCTTTTCACTAGACTTCGCAGTCCCTCCACAGCTTCTTTTTCATGTAAGGCTAAAGTAGTCTCATTTTAGACATCGAGGAAAAATAGTGGAATTACGAATTTTCAATGGGCCCCGTTTTACTCTGGGCTCCCTCAACGCACTGCCGTTAGTTACGTCACTGTTCAGGATGCATGATGCAGCTTCTGCTTTAAGGAATACTTTCTAAGGCAGTACGAGTTTTTTATAACTGCTGTGTGAATTAAGTTGTATTTGCTACAAGTGTCGGTTAAAGGAAATTAAAGATCCTACACTCAAATACAAATAATCTCTTTCGAAACTTTAATGGAAAACGAAACGAATCGTCCTAAAGATGTTACGCTTTTGAAGAGAAAAAGAGAAAAGCAGTAGTTGCGCATACGCTTAATGGTGTTTCTTGGATACAAATTTATAACTTACAAAAGTCATGTTCACGTCATGGTTTGATATTTGAAGGGTTAGTAAAAGGAATTCTTACGCTGGTGGTCGTGGGTTCGAATCTCTGCTCTTCTTGTTACTTTTTTCTCTTAGCTACACTTAGTTTCTGCATTCCAAACCTCGAAGTTTGGTTTGGATTATTTATGAAAGCAGGTAGAGAATTAATTGTAGTCGAAATTAGTTACAAATATGAGATTATAATTACATATTTTGTCTTTAACTTATTACGTATCAATTGTTATATCAAATTTTCCAGTCTTTATTTAATTCATCTTCCGGTGTAAAAAATGAACATTTGCAGAGCTACGTCAGTCGGACGAAAGTACTATATTCCATTGTTACTCTAATATACCTAGGTATTTGTTCATATATTTATAAATTGTTTACTAAGTAAAAACTTATGGCGGTCCACATTATGCATCATATAATAGACCGTACGAAGGCGGACATAGCAGAAGGCGTATTGCAAATATCCCTGGTGATAAAAAGTAGAGGTCTTCTTCACTAGATTCGAACCACTGTTACAGGCGGTTTTGGTTTACATAGCAAGCATAATACCACTCGGCCACCAAGTCTCGCACGTTAGCCTCTTTATTAATGCAGAACATACTGAGACACTTACATTCACTGGTGTCGCGTAATGTATTTCATAAAATTGTGTTAATAAGTGGGTCGAATTAGGTAGCCCTCGAGAGGGCTGATGGTGTTGTGAGCGAGCATTTATTAATAGTGTGTATAGTACCCTTGGGACTCGATTACAGCTGCCATACGCCGTGGCATTGAATCAACCAGGCAAGAGATATAGCGTTGGGTGCAACAGATCGACCACGCATCTTCAACACGCTCCCAAAGATCATTAGATGTTCGTGGAGGATGGTTCGACCTGGTTTCCCGCAATGTTCTTGCAACAGAGGCCCACATATTTTCAATAGGGTTCAGATCTGCTCCATGAGGAACCCAGTCAACTATTTCGACATCAGGTTGCCTCTGCAACCATGGCTGAACCACATTTGAATTATGTATCGAGCTATTGTCCTGTTGCAAATATAATATGCCGTCACCTACATGAGCTTTTATTTCCGGAAGCGTTTCATCCAGATGTTCCACATACTTGTGGGCGTTTAGGCGACCAGTAATCCTGTAGATTCCTCCGAAATTTGCAGCCTTGCATATCCATGCCAAACAGTGGACAGTTACATGTCCCAGTCGACCAGAACAGGAAACGTATTCAGAGGCGTACCTTTTTCCAGGGGGGCGGTAAACACGCTTCGGCCCGAAGTTTGCACTGGAAAATATTTTTTCGTCTGTGAAAACGACCTCGTCCCACACACGTCCAATATTTAACTGTGCAAACGCCAGACGGTCAACCATGTGGTCTTCTGTTAGTCGCTCCTTAACAGCTGCCCTGTATGATCTCAAACCAAAGGATTTGAGTCTACGACGGACAGTCGTAACATCGCCTGGGAAATTGGTTTCCTCTCGTAACTGTCGGGCAGACATGAAAGGGTGCTCACTGCATTGGGCAATTACACTCTGGTCTTCTTCGGCAGAGGAAATTCTTTGTCGCCCACTTCCTCTTTTACGTCTTACATCTCCTGTTTCCTCATATCTCTTCCACCACCTCCGTGCTGTAGCACGGTTAACGCCATATCTCGCGCCTGCCTCGCTATAGTTCATGCCCGCGTGCTCAATTAAAGCAATCACGCTGCTTTTAACAGAAGCTTCGTAGTGAGCCATTTTCACACCAGAAGCAAAATGATAGCTTTGCTTAGGTGTTTGAACGGAACGTGCTTCATGTGACGTCACGTAACAAGGCGGAGTTTCCTCTCATTGCTGGAGACGATATCGTACGTCCTCTGCTGGGTGTTTCGTGACGGAAAAGGTGCTTTTAAGCAGTTCATGGCGACCGCTTTGAAATCAAATGTAAAGTATGAGAATTAAGTTTGTCATATCTGTAGTTTGGTGTAGAGACAAAACAAAATTGGAAAGCAAAGGTTTAAGAACAACTCAGATTATTAATATAAAACAAGTCAAAGATTATTAACTTGTATTATCATACAAGAAATGCGATAATTTTGAAACAAAAGAAAAATAACTTAGAAATTTGCAACTGAAGACAAAAAAAACTAACTTAAACACACTAAAGGGTATGAGTAGGGAGATAAATGGGGACGTCAGCAATGAGGCTATATGTCCCCGTCTCGATTAACGCGAGAGATGGATTTTACCATTTCACTTTGACGGAATAACGTAGAGGATGGAGAGGAGGGGGAAGATACATAACAGCTATAAATATAAAAATAAAAGTGACAATGTTCGGTGGTGAATAACTCTTGAACTACCCGAACGTTCTGAATCACATTTTGAACATAGATGAAATTCGAACCTGGGAAGGTTTTCGTTATTTCATTGTGATATTAGAACTTGCGGAAGAGGAGGGGAGGGTAAATATATGAAAATGAATAAAACTTAATAACACTTGAACAATCCGACTGATCCCAGTCAATCAAATATTCAATATAGATAAGGTTCGGACCTGGGATGTTTTCATTTTTTGCCTTGACGGCACAATGTAAAGGTGGGGAAGGGGGACTATGTAAAAAAATAAAAATAAAAATTCTGTCTTGGTGACTTCATCACGCTTAAACCACCGAACTGATCTTAATCAAATTATCAACATAGATGAGGTTCGGACCTGGGGTGGTTTTTATCATATCCCTTTGATGGTAGAACGTAGGGTAGGAGGAGGGGAGGGGAGATATCAATAAAAATGAATAAAACTTAACAACTCTTGAACCACCTGACCGATCTCGATCTAATTTTCAACATAGAAGACGTTCGGGCCTAGAAACTTTTGTTGTAATATTTTCACTTTGACGGTAGAACATAGGAGAGGATAAGAGAAGGGGAGATTAATATATAAATATAAATAGAACAACTCTTGAACCATCAAACAAATTTCGATCAAATTTTCAACGTCATGACATTCGGGCCTGGGATAATTTTTGTCATACCGTGCTCCCAACATGGAGAGGGGAGAGGGATACATAAAATCATCCAAAATTACCAATATCAAAGAGTGCTTTAGTAATAGTAAAACCATAACATATTACTATTTTTCTTTAATTTAGCCCAGCGAAATCGGGGTGCGACTTAGATTCGAGGACGTCTTAAGTTCGAGTAGTTATCCAGAAATAATTAAAGATATTAACGTGTTATTGAATTACTCTGATAATAATAATAATAATAATAATAATAATAATAATAATAATATAATAATAATAATAATAATAATAATAATAATAATAATAATAATTATTATTATTATTATTATTATTATTATTATTATTATTATTATTATTATTATTATTATTATTATTATTATTGAAGATTTGATCATTCAAATATTGAAAGATCAAAATATTCAAATACCTTAAGACAATTAAACGTGTGTCATCGCCGACTAATGATCACCAAAAATTCTAAATTTAAACAAAATATTCACACATGGTTCCGACTTGAGAACCTCCAGATTATTAGCTAGCGCCTTGAGCACAGATCCACGCTCTATATGCGCTAAATGGTATGTTTTAGTATGTTTAAATTTGATTTTCTTGCCTCCAGTTACAAAATTCTAAGTTATATTATTCGTTCTTTCAAAATTTCTTTCGATTTCTTTTTCATATAAGTCAATAGTCCTTGGTATAGTTTATATTAATAACGTGGTTGTTCTTAAACCTTTCGTTCGCTATTTGGTTTCTTCTCCACACCAAACTACAGATATGATACGTTTAATTCTCATACTTGTCATTTGGTTTCAAAGCAGTCACCATTATCTGGTAAAGCAATTTTGTTCGCCACGATTCATGAGTTTCGTAACAAAACACGTCAAGAAATGAGTTAAATGAAGGCTGCAAGAGTTTATATCAAAGTTGAGTATTGTGAGCTAGTGACAAGCATGTAATAACGTCTCGTATTTGAAAATAATGTTAGCTACTTTTAATTCACTAACTGGTATTAGATTTAATTCAAGCTTAAAGAATTGGAATGAACAAACTCAGTGTAGCTTAAAGAAACAAAACGTAAGAAGAACGGACGAGATTCGAACCCTGGACCACCAGTACAAAAATCCTGTTCACTAACCCCTCACCTAACAAGCCATCAACTTCTATAAGTTTTAAATTTGCAAGCAAATTGTACCATTATACGTTTGTGCAATCAATATTTTTCTTTTTCCTCTTCAAGAACATAACATGTTTACGACGATTCGTTTCGTTTTCCATTAGAGCTTCTAGAGAGATAATTTGTGTTTGAGTATAGGATCTTTTGTTTCCTTTAACCGACAGTTCTAGCAAATACAACTCAATTGAAACAGCTGTAAAAAAAACTAGTACTGTCTTAGAAAGTATTCCTAAAAGGGAGAAACTCCATCGTGCACCCTGAACAGTGACGGGAGTGCGTTGAGCGAGGCCAACAGCAAAATGGGGTCCATTGAAGATTCGTAACTCCACTTTGAAGGGTTTTAATTAATTTCACACTTTTTCCCTCAATGTCTAAAATGTAACTACTTAGCCTTACATTAAAAGGAAGTTGTGAAGGAGCTATAGACTGTGAAGTATACCGAAAAGATTTATCACCTCCTTGCAGCAACTATTTCCAGCAAAAGGGAATAAGTACATCAGACCTAAGTTTTCAGAAACGCTAAAAAACCTTCCCGAGGCGTATTTGTATTTGTTTCAACACGTGTATAACTGATTAATTGTAGCAAAAGAACTGACAAACTCTAAGACAAGAAGAAGAATCTTGTATTGTAGCACTGCAATTGGTGAGAAAAGCTTAAAAGTAGAAAAAATATTTTTTATGTACTTATTCCCTTTTTCCAATTAGTGGTTCAATTATGAGCCTATATTTTTAAGGTGTTAAAAATAATAATGATAAGAAGAAAACTTATTAACTGGTAGGTTACGCTGGAATCTTAATTGTGTATATGGAATAATGGAACGTGTGGTTATACAGAGGATTTTGGATTTCTGTTGGCGATAAATTAATCTTAACCCTAGTAGGGAATACTGGTTGGTCCAGATTTCGAACAGTAATGAAGATCAAGATTGATTGAAATTTCCACTTAGAATGAAATAAATAAAAATCTAATCTTATACAACTCTCATTGATAGTAGTGTTCCGTATTTGTTTAGACGCTTATTCTTTTATAACTTTACCTATTGTGCATGGAGTTGTTGGTTAGATCCCAGCTCGCGCTGAATGAACTTTATTATGGACAAACACCGTGTGCATGAGTTTTCTTGGGTTTCTCCATTTTCCTCCCACTTCCTTCATTAAACGATTTCGTTCATTTCTCACCATCACTGTCTCCATTAGCGTAGTCGGCATAACGTGGAACGTAAAACTTAAATATTTCGTTTCATTTTTCTATTATAACTGTTTATCACTTTTTCTGTGACGAGAGGAACATCTAAGCGAGTATTCAGTAAATTAAACCTCTAAAACTTATATTCATTGCACAATAGTGCAGATGAAGTTTAGCCCTTTGGCAATCTTCAGCATGGACAGCAAAAAAAGCCAATACATTGATATTGAAACAGTAGTTAACGAATTCCTCTGCGAAAAAGATCACCCGTAATGTTGTGTTTCAGATGATAATTATAATTATACTTAGTTGGTTGTAATTTCTCCATAGTTGTGGGGGCGAGATACTGAACGAGATACTGAAAAAATCGCTACCAAGAGGTGAAGGTGACATGTAAAAGTAGTCAAATACGAACGAAATTAGTGTCGAATTCATATGCAAAGATGAAAAGTGACACTGTGGATGCTGCGTAAGTCCAAAATAAGCCTTGGTTGGCTTCGAGTTGACAATGGGAGGGTGACAGGAATGAAGAACCGATAATATCCTATATTTGTGTCGAATGGATAGTTTTCGGGATCACTGACATAAAAGGTGATATTTCAGATGTGTATATGTCCAAGGTTGGCCATATTGAAATGGGGTCATAGGGAGAACCAGTAAATACTTCAGAACAGTTCCTTTTTGGTGCGTTTTAAGACACTGAGAGTGAAAAGTGATAATGCACAAATCACATTCCGAATTATCGGAGATATAACTTCTGGGGAAGTGTCGTTGTTCCAAGGAGGCATTACTAACTGATCACTCCCTAAAATCGTCACTGTTTTGCAGGGCCGTAGACAGAAATTTATTTCAGCGATCGAAAGCTTGACAGGAATTTATTTCAGCGATTGAATGCATATTTTACTAATATGTCTATCATCCAGGGGCGGATCCAGGGTGATTGTTTGGGAGGGGCGGTCGTTCGAAGTCAAATCAAGGTAAGAGAAGATTGCAAAAAAAGAAAAGAAAAAAGAAATAAAGAAAGAAAAGAAAAGAAAAGAATGAAAAGAAAAAATAGAAAATGAGAAAGAGCTCTTCTGTAGAATTAACTTTCTTAAGAAAGTAAGGCCTATCTACTTTATGTTTTAATTTACGTTTATAATACAAAGATGAAAAATACTTAGGATAGTTTTATTTTTAAAATAAAAAGTATAAAACGTTCCCTATTCTGAGGGATGCGATCCCCCCAAACATACTCCCCTGGATCCGCCCCTGCTATCACCATATATAAAATTAGATATATATATACAAACAAAAAAGTAGTGATTTCGTGGGGGCAAAAGCTCTGGATTGCCAAGGCTTGCATCCTGTGTATGTCCCTGCTGCTCTGAATTGTCAAAAGCTCCTCTTCAAAGGTAAGACATAAAATGTAAATAAGAAACGTGTAACATAGAATACAATATAAGATGGTACAAAGTGGTGGTGGTTTACACATACTAGTATTCAACCTTATCTGAATAACTGAATTTCTTAAATTAGGGAAATTATTTGATTATTAGTATACATATAATATGGTATTCACATTTATTTTAAACGTTCATTTAGAATAAATAATTTATATTTACTGTCTTCATTGAGCTGTATAATGTTTTGTAAGAGTAAATTTTGACCACTCTTGTATTCAATGTGGGATCAAATTATGGTTATTGCATTATGTGTTTTATTTATTTAAAAGATTTTAGATAAAGTTGATAGCCCAAAAGTTCCAGGTGCACTCAAACATTAACAAAAATTGAACCGAATATTTATTAATTCAGCCATGGCCTATATATTAAAAATATGTATCCCTGCCTCCGCGTTATGGGATGGAGAATCTCCAGCCAAGAAGGCACATATTTAGTTGAAACACGGAGACTGTTGATTTTGAACCGCCAGTGCTAACTGCACACCTACATTCATTAGTTACCATTCATGTGATAAAGTTTTTGAAACAATTGTTTTTGTAAAACGTTTATTATTTTCTGCAAGATTTAATTAATTATGTTCCCTCTTCAAAATAATGTTATATAATAAATAATATTTTAACAATAGAACAATGCTTAATCCCGCACCCCTTAGCAGTTAATACACTCTAGAGCAGCCTAATCGTCAGATAGCTATGGACTCTCTTCTTATAACTTTTACAGTGTAAACTCTCAAACTGATATAACATCTATAACAAGAGTTACACATCATATTAAATTAGAAATAAGCGTGGCTATAATAATTGCTTGTTAAGTCAGAAAGAAGTTTCTTTGATTAATATCTTATCTTCTTTCTTAAAAATTCAGGTGGTTTCACAGAAAATTCACCGTAAAGTTTACAGGTCCTTTACCAGAATGGATTTTTGAGGTGAAATTTCGGTATTTTATAGCAGTGTATCCAGCATTTGGCAAACGCTCTTTTGTGCTGCTTAAAGTTGGTAACATATTTTGAAAAATAGAATGGATATTAAGCTACACAAAAGAAAATAACTGTAAAAAATGTTTTTTTTTTTTATTATTTCTTCTGGTTTAATCGAAAATAATTTGAAGAATTATTAAATACTTTTAGTCGTACATTTCGTGGTTGGAAGCACTGACTTGAGATACTGTTGTTAGTTAGATGACAAGTGAAAGCATGTTGCGCAAATGAAAGCGTAGTCATACGATTGTAGTCTGCCTGCTTTTATAAAAGAAATACAAGACTACGTGAAGATTATAGGTAAGTACATTTCTTATTATAATTTTAAGTAGACTTATAAGGTGCGTATTGCTTATAATTGTGGATTGAAGTTACTTTAACTGTTTCATCATCATCTTCTGTGTAAAGCTTTAGCCGGTGACATCCCCGGGTTCCGCATCCGAAGTTTGATCCCCTGTTCCGTGTACAAATAATGCAGTGATGTTCAAGTCACATGTTACACAACACCACATAAGAAAAAGTATGGGTTATTCTTAAGGAGCCGCGCTTCCCATTTAGGAAAGGACGATAAACGCCATACCCTTAGGAATTATTCATTAAGATCTAGCATGTTAAAAAGTAGGTAACAGAGTGAGTTCTAATTAGTTAATGAGTGATTCGAACTAAAAGATGTGTGTGTAATCCGCTCTCGTTGTGTTTTGAAGTTTGTTTATTTACTTTGACGAGTAGCGCTTTTCAAATGTTCGATGCCACGTCGTGAATGGAACTGTGCGTGTGCGCATTGATGTAGGTGGCCCTTGTACTTAATGTATGAGTATGTATGGGGGAAATTTAACGCATATCGCATGTTCCGTGCACGTGGATACTTCTTACTGTTGCACTAGCTACAAAATTGATTCTATTTGATGTACAAGTGGTAATACAACACACAAGAAACCCAGATCACGCTGTATTCTAACTCCATATTGGAGTGTGAATACAACATGATCTGGGTTTCTTATGTGTTGTATTACCACTTGTATATCAAATAGAATCAATTTTGTAGCTAGTGCAACCGTAAGAAGTATCCTCGTGCACCGGAGATGAGAAGTAGCTGTTCTTAAGAATTACCAAAGTATGTTCGGAAAATATTCTAGTGCATGTAGGCCTAGTAGTGTTTATACAGGGGTGCCCACAAAGGGGGCTGTGACGCAAACTGCATCATGGAAATATTTGGGGGGGGTTAAAAATCTATATAAATATGTTTGAGGGAGTGTAAAAATTAATCGAAAAGATTTTTTTATGGAAGAACACCTACGGATAGACAATTAAGGGGGGGTGCGTCATGGACATGACGGGGCACCACTGGTTTACAGTCAATGTTTGTGCAAGGAAGAAAATTGGGTCTTCGTGCCGTAGAGTAATTCCAGGCTTAAAAATGTTAAAATATTGTCATTAACCACGAAATTCACTGTCACTATAATAGAAATTGTTTCTTAACAATTCCTTGGTGAGACCTTCACCGTTTTGCGTGTAAATACTGCGTCCGGAAATATGCCATAAAACCACTAACCAACCTGTATTAGGTTACCACAAAAACACGAATTCTATCTAGTCGAGTCAGGACAGAAGAGTCCGAACAATAGGAAGTGGTGCGTCCGTATCGATCAGGCGCGTCCGCGATGATAAGTACGCGCGAAAACCAGGATGTTGATGAAAACACTACGTTAAATTACATTAATTTCTTTATATTATTCACTGCGATGACAGGTTTACGCAACACTGCATTTAGGAAACTATAAGCAACAAACTGGTTTGGGGTAGCTTTTAGTTTCTCTCCCAGTCTTGCACATATAAGATCTCCAGTGATACTTAATTCTTAAAATATAGCCGAACGAGCGAAGGGGCTTAGAAGCCCGCAATGCTCGTTGTTTTCTACCTTTATGATAATTTAGACAAAAACAAGGTACTCAATTCTGGAGCCATGAAACGAATTGCTGAGATTCTAAATAGCATCCCTGGTTTTTGACAGAGGACTTGAATAAGTACTCTGATAAATAACCTTTCATGTGCTCCCTTTTCTTCGAACTATTATTGAATGTTTTAATATAACTTCACATCATACATTCTTATAAAACTCAAAATCAAAATGCCACATCCAACTTCTATCATTGAATACAGGGAAATGATTTCCTTGTTACGCCCTAATGTTTAACTCAGCATGCCTTCACTCAAAGTTGTATCAACAACACGCAGCTTTCCATATTTGAAAATATTACATTAAACTAGTTAATTTGGAATTTCACACACACAATAAATATCCATTTCTTTCCTGTAAATTTTTCATATTTCAGGTCCAACACTCCGCCACTTAACTTGGAGATCTATGTGGAGATGTTGTTGTACGTTTTAACGAGTAAATGAGAATAGTGGAGATCCGAATATAACTTCGTTTTCGTGCCTTCGTTTACCATTTGATTGCTAGGAAAAAGAAAAAGTACGTAAGGCCAGGTAAATTAACATTACTAGTTTTGTATCAGTTCTGTAAACATACTTATTTTTATGAAGAGGTTCTAATTTAATACACTGCTTTGCTGAACATTCAAAATTTATCGGACATATTGAGTTGCTGGCCATGTCATACTATTTTCATTCGCTTTGTATACCAATTATTTATTTTTCATCTTATCATTCCAATTTAGTCTTTTAAGGATTTATGGTAACTTTTGTTACCATAGCTTAGTGATGTCTTTAACCGCTCATTTAGGTTCTATAACAGGTATTTAAACCGGGTTTCTTTATTGGTCAAGTTAAGCATGGACCAAAGAATACCCCAGATGCATTTTGCAACCGGATGGTCAACTTAGCGGTGCCAAGTGGGCGCAGAGGGGCGTGACATTTCTTAAGGCAAATTTTAAAAAAAAATTACGCCCCTAGTTTTAAAGATAGCAGATTGAAATTTTCCATACGGATTGTGTGTACCTTTGAAAGGTCCTTACGTCAGCCCTGGCCCGAGAGGTGAAACTATTCCGAGGAGGTGATTTTTTCAGAAAAATTCCTGTTTTTCCCCGAATTTTTCGGTTCAGTTGTATGATACGAACATGTGAGTGCTACCGTTCATATGAGTAACCGTTTTCGGAATGACTACCAAGACATGGTGCCTGTATTAGATAAAACGTTCAGCACCACTAATGTGGAAACGGTTGGAGACAAATGAACAGAATAACTCCTGTACGAAATCACAGAGGATATTTATCATTGCACAGCTCGAGAATGATGCAACAGAGGAAAAGATGATTAAAGTAAAAGTGACATAATGCAAAGGAAGAAATTTAATTATTAGAAAATTATCCTTCTGACCTCCCTCCGTAAGTGGGTGAAGATGGGAATGAATGGTAAATTCTCGAATGAGAACCCCTCTTTTACTTCCAATAGGTATGGTTCGTCTGAAACATTTGTGTGTACAAGTGGCTGGTGCTGTAATGAATAAAAGTAATGTGAAATTTGGTTTGAAGGGTAACACCTATTGTGTTGCAAAGTGTAATTTGATGGGTAAAAAAGGAACAACTGAAATGCGAAGCAAAGGTTTTAACCTTTAAACGCCCGTTGATGCAGATGCTACGTCATGCCTTTAAACTTTAATAGTCACTCTTTATATCCTTTATTAATCGAGAAAGATCATTTTGGTATCAAAGTGTTTCTGAAGGAAGAAGGTTTTTGCCAATATGCATTTTATGTATGTGGAGGCTATCAGGCCAGAAGGGAAGGATAAAGTTCGTTTTTATTTTTATTTTATTTATTTATTTTTTATTTTTTTAATCAGGTTTCTAGAGCCATTCCTTCTTGGTGGTACACTCACAAAAATTGGTATGTGAAGCAATAAAGCAAAACTGAGATTCTAATTTGCAATTCAACGTTCCTCCTGCTTCACTCATTCAAGAAGGAAGGTTAGAGAGATAATTTTGTAGGAATTAGATTTATCCCTTTGCATTATGGCACTTTTACTCTAATCATCTTTCCCTCTGTTGCAACAGTCTCGAGACGTGGAATGATAAATACCCTCGGTGATTTCCTATTCGAAATTTTGTTCTGTTCATTTATCGTTAATTGTTTTCATCAGTGATGTAAATTTTCTGGAAAATTTTCCGATTCATAAAAACATACTCCATTTATTCCTACATCGTTGTGTAGCCGTAAATTTATTTGTAATAAATATTGTCTGAAAAAAGTTTCATGAAGTGAACAGCTAACGATTCTTCATTTCTGCAAAAATATTTCAAAAACGTTAATGTATTCTTCCCTCAAAATTCCCCTTTGATCTCACAAAATCATATTTCGTTAAATTAATACGCGTAAGACGATGTCTTCTCATAGCTTTAAACACAATAAAAATCAAAGCATTTCTTCTTATTTTCTATTACAAAAATAATCTTCATAAGGAACTGGAATTTTGTGTAGTTCTTTCATTACAAAGGCAGGCGTATATGTGAAGTAATAGTGGAATTTTCGGTTTTTGAAATAATTGATTTGAAATAATTGCTGTCTAACTTTCCTCTACAGAAACTCAATTTTATAGCTCAACGTGCGGTTAAATATAATGGAAAATTTTCCACTTAACATCACTATACATAATATTCAAAATTCCTGAGCTATGAAAAGTTTTCCCACTTTTTTCTACATCATAATGAACATTTTCCGATCCATGAAAATTCCTTTCACTTATTTCTACGTTGTTTTACTTCTTGCTTCAAAATAATGAAAATTTTCCTACTTATAAAAAGTTGTTCAATTTTTCCGTACACGACAGAATTTTTTTCAATTCATGAAAAGTTCTTTCACTTGTTTTACATAGTACCGGAAATTTTATAAGCTATGAAAATTTTCAGATTCTTTAGACGATCTTCCACTTTTTAACGTTTCTATGCATAAAGTCACTCAATTTTATGGTTAATGAGGAACTGATACTTGATCACTGATATTTATCTAGAACAGAAAATTTTCCGGAAAAATTTTGGGGAAAATTTTCCACCTCACATCACTAGTTTTCATCCTATGGACACTGGACGCTTTATCTGATACAGGTACCATGTCTTGGTGGTAATTTTGAAAACGGTGACTCATACGAAAAATATGTTGCCACAGCACTCTTTAGTTTCTAAAGATCTATCGAACGAGGTATAAATCGACCCATGCTTCCATTTAAAATTTTGAAGTTAGGCCCTGGTCTCCCATGAAGAGAGGCTCTGGTTTCACCGCAACAATACCATTCGATGTTCCTTTTGATGTTTCCTATTTGAGTTTTTGTTTGGTGCATTTGTGTTCAACCATTTTCATATTAGTGGTACTTGATGTTTTATCTGATACAGGCACCATGTCTTGGCGTCCATTTTGAATACGGTGACCGATATGAAAAATCTTTCGTCACCAAGCTTTTTAGTGTGTACAAGATCAATCGAACGAGATATCACTCGCCTCATGTTTCTATTTAATTTTTTTAAAATTTGGCCCTGAATCCCATGAAGGGCGGCCCGGGGTGGCACCGCAACACGACCATTTAATGTACCCCATGGCGTTTCCTATTTAAGCTTTTGTTCAGTTCATTTATGTTCAATCGTCTTCTAGATATTTCAGTGGAAAAACTTAACTGGGCCACCCTATAGGCCTATATATATATAAATGGGTTACCTTCAGACTTTCAAAATCTCTTCCCACCCTTAGTTTTCAAGATATACAAGATTGAAATTTTGCACACGCATTATGTACGTAACTGCGTATTTTTCAAATATTTTCATATACCTACCTGAACTCAGGCCCGGGCCATAGAGGTGAAAACATTTTGAAAGAAAAATATTTCAAAAAAACTCTTTGTTTTTCCTGATTTTCTTGTTTCTGGTTTATAATACGGATAAGCGAGTGATACCGTATATATATATATATATATATATATATATATATATATATATATATATATATATATATATATATATATATATATATAGGTATATATATATATATAGGTATGAACCATGATCCTACGATAAATAGTAAAGAAGTAAGGAAGCAGTAGCTGTTAGACTGAAAGTCTAAAATTTACCTAAAAAAATGGAAATCCTAATTTTCTTATATAAATTTTTTCTTTGTTATTTTCAATGTTCCGAAAATGGCACAATTTATCAATATGTGTATTACTCCTCAATCCTTATTCTTAATCTTAATGTAAGTTTTAGTGATTGTCTGGTAGTGTTGATTCTAAATATAACTCTTGAACTTTAACAAATAATTTTCTATAAAATAAAAGGCTTTTTTAAAAAAAAATATTCGTATCTGGATTTATAATTAATATTTTTTTAAATCGTGAAATACTGAAAAATCTCATAGCTATAATATGGTAAAGTTGGCAATTCGTCTATAAAAGTGAATACATTATTTGAAATATTTACAGCTCATAATGAACTGAATTGCATCTTTGATAACTTTGTTTCTTTCCTTATTACAAAACAGTGGCACGGCGTGGCTCATTGACAGCTGTTACCATTTAATTACTCTGTGTCAACATAAAACTTTGGTTTACTAACGTTATGATCCACTCGTTTTCATTACGGTCTGTACGATGTAATTTGAAATCATTCCTAATTGAGAGCTGTAGTGGCATCCTTTTACATTTTTTTTTTCTAAAATTTTGCCCACAAAACATCAGACACTACATGCCATATTTTAATGATTTACTTATTTATGCACTTATTCAGCGGTCGAAGTGAGATGGTATGCGGTGCAGTGTTGCCAATTCGGGGGAAAAGTCGCTAAGTCTAGGGGATTCGCATTCCAGGACAGCGACAAAAAATAATTTTTCCGATTAGCGACTTTTTTGGTGATTTTGGAATGATGATTTGACGACTTATTTACAAATCTAGCGACTTTTGTATTGCGAACAACTTATCATAAAATAAGTACTATTAGCTCGAATCAGATCAGATATATGTTTATTTTCCTTTGCTTGTTTGAATCAGTGCAGATGTTGACGAGCTGGGAAAGTACATAACATTTATCTCTATATTCCCGCTTTGATTGCTGTTATCTCTTACCTTCTAACGGGGACCAACTCCAGCTTTTAATGTCCTTTAGTTTACAGAGCTTCCGTTTAGAAGCACAAATATTTCAGAATGCGTTTTCGAAGCGTTACCCCCGTAACGAACGCGACCAAAGTGGCTATTCGGTAATTTTTCCTTCTCCAGAGCTATAAATCATACTGCTGACCAGTCACTGTTTCCAGGTCTTTTTTTGCCAGGTCCAGGGCTATACTAGCAGAGTACCAATACTCTGCACAAAGCATCTTCCAAGCAGCTGTTTCTTGGTAAAATTCCCTTTGCCTAGCAACATGTCTTTCCTTTTTTCCCTTCCTTTGGACATCTTTTAAACAGTAGGCGGTTTATTGTTCCGAAACGCACCAAATACGCTCGAGTTGACGTTTTCTCCGCGTTTTTATTGCTTTCTCGTTTGTGATTAGCCACCCCCATTTAAATACATGGTCAGCGTATTCCAAGCGTACGCATGAGTAATGAAAACACGTGGCGAACGCCTATGATTAGCCATGGGCTAAGTGTCTGTTCTCGGTAAATCCTTTTCTTTCAACTTTTAGAAAATTGACTTGAACTATCGATTTTGAAAAACTTCCCTTTCTTTTAAGCCCAAACGGAAACATGACAGCAGAAATTTTTGGAAAGTGTTGCTACTTTCACTGCTACCTTCTCACTTTAGGTAGTGTATAATTATAACGAAGGGGAGGGATGCATGTGCACCTTTGCACCCCCCGTAAATCCGGCCCTGTATATGAGTCTTCCATATACGTTCTTTTAGTGTATATAGTATCATGGCTTGAATTGATCACGTATTTTACACACACACACAAACATATATATATGTGTGTGTGTGTGTATGTGTGTGTGTGTGTGTGTGTGTGTTATATAATATAAAAAATTCAAAACTCCACGAAATTTTTTTTAGCGACTTTTCACCCAAAATTGGAGTCATTTCATCTTCTATTTAGCGACTTTTTGGATCAATTTGTTGGCAACACTGATGCGGTGATATCCCATACCACCTCTGGTTTTTCAATGATCAAGACATGGGTGCTAACATACCTTTAATAAATCAATTTTTATACTCAGTAATTGACAAATATTTTACACGTCAAAGATTTTATTTCTTACGTAAAAATAATTTCTAAATTGGCAACATCAACATTTTCATTACATTTTCCCTATCTTCTGGTTTTAAAATGAGATGTCTACTGAGATGTTCAAACCTTGCTCCTACGCCTGAACTCGCGTTGGTAGTGTTGGTTACATATAAGGGTCACATGACAGAAAGGAGTCACTCATGGGCCGAATCCAAACAAAATGCAGTGTATGAGGCGACTCGTTTAAACTGAAATCGGAAAGTATTGTTGAGTTCGCCGAGATTTCTTTTGTCTATGGTAAAGAAATACATAACTGAGTTCGGTATTTACGAGAAAAAATATAGTTTATTGAATCAAAAAAAGAATCTTTTATTTTGCTTAAGGGTTAGGTTACTGTTTGGTGTGTCAAGAATATTAAATTGATGGAGCTCATGTACTTTCATTAAAACGTATTTTTGCGTCTTTTCAAAAATTGGATAATAATCTTCCGGGGTCTGCAATACGTCAGTCGAGTGGGGAGCCCGGGAGTTAACCCGCGGGAAATTGTTTTTAAAAATTGTTACAAAAAATCCCTTTTAGAACAGTTTCGTGTATAATTCTCTATATATAATACAACATATGGGAATATGTATATATATATATATATTTATTATTATTCGCAAAAAGTTACAGGGGTGGGCAAAGCCTCTCCATATCCCACCCGTAACTAGGGAAAGTTATCCCATGGTTTCGAGTCACTATGTAAATAGAAATGCAATATTTTATTCAACATACTTTCACAGTATTTCAATATTTAGATAGTCGGTATGTCGAGTGAAAATCGTAACAAAACATACCACCTCTGCTTTTTTACACTTCGAACACTGCATTTATTCAAATGTTTTATTATAAATAACTTTTTGCTGAAGATAGAGCTAATATGTGATGAAATATTAGATGAGACTAGCATCAAAGTCCACTGTTTTAACTATCTATCTTGATTCTATACTGTTGCTTAGTGTATTTGAATAACTGACCTTGACTCAATGACATGATTCGATTTTATAAAAAGAGTGTCATAACGTTAGTAGATTTCACTTGAAATTTTATGATTAGAAGGAATAAATATTGCAGAAAGTTAAGAAATGTAGGGCGTTCATTTTTATGTAGCCAAAATCCACTCGTGAAATCCTCTCACCTAAACAATAAAAGAGGCCATATGAACATATGGCGAACAACGAGTTTTTTCAAAGTTACGACATGCCGAAATCGAGAAAATTGTAACTTTGAGGTTGCCCAGCCTCAAGGAGTGGAAGAGCGGAATCTATACCACAGCCCCCTCTCTAAAATCCGTTGCGCAGATACGTCCCAACTCCGAAACGTAGTTATTTACTTAGCGTACTAGTTGCTCTAATATTTCTTTAATCGACTTTGATAGCCCTCATAGTTTTCAAGCTAGGCAGCTTCAAAGTTACAATTTTCTCGATTTCGGCATCTCGTAACTTTGAAAACAACGCGTTTTTCGTCATATATTTATATGGACTTTTTTTTTAGGTGTGAGGATTTCACCAGTGGATTTTGGCTACATAATACATGTATATATACGCATAATAAATTTTAATATCAAACAAAGACTTTCCACTTACCAGAATAATTAGCAGTTTTCCTTCTGCAGAATTCCTATGCAATAATTTCTCCATATTTCTGCCTATACTTTAATTAAATAAAGGATTTAAGAAAAACTAAGTCGTTTACTGGTAAATTAAAAACAAAGTAAATAATTAAATAAATAAAAGTAAAAGAAATACAAGCTCCAAACTAACTACCTCACTTCTTTAACATGTAGGTTAAATTTTATAAGTTCTTGCAGCTTATTTTGGTAAGTTATTGCATCGAAATCTATATATAAAAATGAAAGTCACTATGTTTGTGACTTCGTACCTCTTGAATCATCCGACTGATCTCAATCAAATTTTTAACATGGATGAGGTTCAGGCCTGAGAGTGTTTTTAACATTTTACTTTTGACTGTACAACATAGGGTAGGGAGTGGGGTATATATATATATATATATATATATATATATATATATATATATATATATATATATATATAACTCTTGAACACCCGACCGGTCTCGATCAAATTTGCCACATAAATGAGGTTCAGACTACGGGTATTTTTTATCATTTCACTTTGATGGTCCAACTTAGGAGGAGGAGAGAGAGGAGATATTTGAAAATGATCGATAATGACTGATTTTAAAAATAAAAATGAAATGAAATCTTTGAGTTTTACGTCCCACGCTTATGCCGGTTAGGCTAAAGGAGACGGTGATGATGAGTAATGAATGAAATGAAGAAAGTGGGAGGAAACGGGAGAACCCCAAGAAAACCCACGAACACGGTGTTTGTCCATCACAAAGTTCACTTGGCGGAGGCTGGGATTGAACCCGGGACCTCAAGCACCAGAGTTGAATGCTCTACCACTGAACCACCGCGGCCCCTTGACTGATTTTAATGTCCAATCCATAGTTTTGGGGTCGTTAAGATAAACAGTGACGTTTCTGATGCCATTTAAATCCAAATTCAGACCCGCTACCTGCTGGGGAGGGGAGGGAATATATTTTCAAAAATGATAGAAAATTACCAAAATAAAACATATTCTTCTCATGCGAAAAACGGGTATTCTGCTAGTTATGAATGTGTCTGGAAATAAAGTTAAGTGAAAATAAACGTGTATTGTACCATTTAACACATAGACTTCATAGTCGATGTTCCGGATGACAGCTATTCAAAATGTACATGTATCAACACAGAATTCTTCATAGGTATGACAGAAAGGAATATATTTGAGACCCGGGTTCAATTCCCGGCGAGAGCTCATGTGGTTCGTATTCCATATTAATCATCTAGAGCTCCTCCGTGGCTAAACGGTTGGCGTACGAGCCTGTGGCGTGGGAGACCCGGGTTCGATTCCCGGCGGCAGCTCATGTGGTTCGGATTCCACGTTAATCAGTAGGTCCACGTCTCATGTAGCCTTGCTGCTGAACGGGACGTTAAACTCAAAATCAACTCATCAACTCCATATTAATCAGTAGGTCCACGTCTCATGTAACCTCGCTGCTAAAAAGGGTCGTTAAAGTCGAAATCAACTCAATTCAGGAAGGAATATGGGCAGTAAGGCAAAGGGTATTCCAGAAACGATAAAGAGAACGATTATACACTTTCAGGCTTGTCACGAAAACACAAGTCAATGATATTAAAAGTTCTACACAGAACGAATTCATTCATTATGAGGAATGTTTATGAATAATTTTCTATAAGCATGAACAATCCTAAAATGGTCTTGACAAGGGAACTAGAACAAAAGATGAGACACAATAATCAACTGTCATTTGCAGCACAAACTCTAAACTTTTCAGGTTGAATGCTACAATACAGGTTTATTTTCACACAATTTTATTTCCACACACATTTATAATTTTGGAACACTTGGAAAAACGTACCAAAACTAAATTTGCAACTACTTACTGAAAATTAACCTACATGCCAAAGAGAGTGTAATTAGTTAATATATTTTTATTTATTTATTTATTTTGTTATTTTACCAGCAAATAACTTAGTTTAAAATTCCGTTATTTTATAGAATTGCTTGTAGCATATAGATAAATTGTTCTATTGGAACTCTTGTTAGTGCTTTGGTAAAACAACTATTAAAAGTATGAAAAAAAAAACAGGATTAGTATGAGAAAGATAGAAGAATGAACTATTAGTTTTTGGAGACTTATAGCAAGGCAATCAGCAATAGGAAATACATTGAATTTCTCACGTTATTCAGAAGAGGAAGATTGGAAAAGTTTAATAATAGTCGTTCTTTGAATGTGTTTTATTAAGGAAAGAAGAAAGGGATTTAAAGAGTGCAGCTCTTATTACTAATAATATCGAGTTATTCATACTTATTTCTGTTACTAGAAGGATGTTTTTAAATTGATATTTCTGTACTTCAACAATGGATACCACGTTACGTAGTGTTTTAATGAAGATGGGAGCTCCTATTGAAAATTTCGGCAAGTACTATATGACTGACGTATACCAAGATTAATCCAAGTTGGTAACGTTTCTCTCTTGTTGCATTAGCTACTTGGCCATAAGAACTAAGTTTGCACAACTTGTGCCGAGCATTTATGGTGAATAGACCTTGATACATTGTGAGCGTAGTGATGGATGATTGCAATTTCTAAAAACAATACACTTAAACGGTCGGCGATGGATGATTGCAATTCAATAGAACAATCCACTTAAACTGTCGGCGATTTACGCAGGCCAAAATATGAGGTCAGCCTGGCTGCTTTTGTAGTCGGCAACGTTCCGTCACAGTTCTACTACACTGCAACAACCGACGTAACTGAGTCTGCTTTTAATAATAGGTTAAGTCTCCTGAACCAGTTACACATCTTTGGCATCCATCAAGTTTTATGACATTGGAAGCTCTTGAACTCTCGCCCATTCGTTATGATTATTGACGCTGTTATACTAATGTATTCTAGGCGTAGATAGATAACTTTGTAACTGAAAAACACACTTCTTGAATTTGATACCACTACTAGGTGAAATCTCTAGTAATAATGATAATACACTATTTCTTATTACCTTTTACACTGCGAAATTATTAATTGCTTTCCAGATATCCAAGTCTGTTTTGGAGACTACATTTATATGTTAATTATTATCTTAATCCACAGTTCCTATACGAGTGAAATAATGCAAAATGCAAATGGCTAGTGTTAAGAAAACAAAGCTCAAGTAAATTTATAAAATAGTCAATGCAAAAGTATCTGAATAACTCATAGCATTTTTATGGAACTGAGAAGAGTTTGTCTAAAAGAATCAAACAGAAAAGGAAAATGTAATGATACTTATGATAAGAGCTTCATAAGCTTGATATTGCGCCGAGATATATATACAACTCAATTTACAGCTTGAAATAAACAAAAATTGGTTTTCTTTTTTTCTCCAGCTTCAAAATACATTTGTTTCTGATTTCAGGTGTTTTCTTGGAATTAATCCATAAATTGAAGGGTCTAGGTCAAAAACCCCCACACTCAAGAAATGTCAAAACACCCACACAAACGGTCATAACCCCCACACAAATGGACAAATCTCCCAAACGCACGAACGGTCAAAACCCCCACACTCAAGAAATGTCAAAACGCCCACACGATCGGTCATAACCCCCACACAAATGGACAAATCTCCCAAACGCACGAACGGTCAAAACCCCCACAGCCAAAACCCCCACACTCAAGAAATGTCAAAACGCCCACACAATCGGTCATAACCCCCACACAAATGGACAAAACAGCCACACATAGCAACGGTCATAATCCCCACATAAATGGACAAAACTCCCACAAAATCGGACAAATCCCCCACACTCTGAAATGATCGTCATTTCACGTCTTTGTTGCGGCTCTTTATGACGCCCAAGAAGAATAGTTGCAACATCAGTTTAAGTGGAATAAAAAATGTTATTAAAAAGTACAAGGGCAATACATGAGTATAGGGGGTTTTGTCAATTTGTGTGGCAGTTGTGACTATTTCTGCATGTGGGAGTTTTGTCCATTTGTGTGGGGGTTTTGTCCATTTATGTGGGGATTGTGACCGTTGCTATGTGTGGCTGTTTTGTCCATTTGTGTGGGAGTTATGACCGTTGGAGGTTATGACCGACTACCAGTGTGGGGGTTTTGACCGTTCGTGCATTTGGGAGATTTGTCCATTTGTGTGGGGGTTATGACCGATCGTGTGGGCGTTTTGACATTTCTTGAGTGTGGGGGTTTTGGCTGTTGGGGTTTTGACCGTTCGTGCGTTTGGGAGATTTGTCCATTTGTGTGGGGGTTATGACCGTTTGTGTGGGCGTTTTGACATTTCTTGAGTGTGGGGGTTTTGGCTGTGGGGGTTTTGACCGATTCCCAAATTGAATCCAAAGCGAGAGAAGATACAACATGATGCATCCAAGGAGTAGCAACCTTTTTCTTCCATGGAGGATTATCAACTGATAGAATACTAGATCTTCACCTTCATGAAACAACTCAGTACGAAGATTACACTCATACATATGATTTCTTTTTTGCTTCATGTGCTATTATTTCAAAATTAAATATGATGAGAAACGTCAAAAATGTTTTCACTTTTTTACTTGATCCTGTTGATTTATATTTAAATTTTTCAGTATTTCTTTTCAGTAGAATCATTTCAGATTTTGTGAGGGGCAGGGACAAGACTATCCATCGAATTACGAGTTTTACGTTTTGTATTAGTATTTTAATATACAATTTCTTGAAAAACATGTGATTCTGAAACCCAGGCGGACATTGTCCTTCTTGCTCTTCCAACTGGTTTTATTATTGTTAAAAAGAAAAAAGTGTCGTGAATACATACACAATATACAAACTACCGTATATTTCTGAATTCAAGACTAGGCATTTTGCTGCAATTTTGTGCCCCAAAATATGGAGTCGTCTTGCTTTTGCGACATATGATGTAGAGTTTTCTCCACTGAATAGAATCACGAGATTCCATTAAATGCTAACTTGGTCCACTTCCTTACCTACCGCTTTAGCCGTGAACGTTTGCATTCACTGCTCAGGCATTACTTGGGGAGGCAGGGGGCAATTGCGTTCCCTTAGTTTGAGAAATACATGCTTTTTAATAAGTTGTGTACTAATATTTTAATAAAAAAAATGAAACTCTTACGCCAGTGGACAATCTTGTTTAACCCCCCCCCCCCTATGCCAAAACCTGAAATGACGCTACTGACCCAGTGAAGAAAGAATAAGTGAGGTGTGTATTTGATCTGACTTTTAGTGTAGGTCTGAAAATATGCACAGTATGCACTATAGATGTATTTTTGTTATCCTTTGTTAAAACTACAAGTGAGTCGTCTTAGATTTAGAAATGTATAGTAATTGAGAGAGACTTTGCAGGAAGAAATTAACTTTAAAGTAATTCTAACACACGTGTGAAAAAAAAAAAACACTTGAAAATATTCTTACTTATAACCCTATTAATCATAGTCACAATTATTGATTGTTTGTTAACATTACACCTTTTTTCTTTTCCTCCTTGCACAAGTTGAATCTTGTACTTCATATCGAAGCCATTAGCGGTAGAGTCGTCTACAGGAAGTGAATATTTGTTTGTTGTCTTGTAAAAATGCAGCTGTCGAAAAAGAAAGAGCGTAAACGCATTGCTCATTGCGTTGTATTATCCAGAAAGAAAACCAAGTTGTTAGTAGTAGGGCCTGATCTGAGAGAAAAAAATCTTTCTCTTTAGAAAATATCCCTTATAGCATCACGTAAATATAATTTATAACGTCTATATGTTCCATTTGCAATCAGATCATATTATGTTAATTCTTGTATTTAGATCAGGTTGTCCAAAGAGTAATGGAGATCGAAATTGAGTGTACATTTGTTGTTACTATTTTTTTCGATGCCCTTCTGCTATTTTCTCGACAATATCGTAATCCCGTTGTTATAGAAATTATTGAATTGTGGTTTTCAAATACTTCGACTAACTTAACACCATTCAGCTAGTTCTGCAACGACCGAAACAAGTGATTGTGTGACGGTCTTAGATTATGCTATACGATGGATGCATTACAACCTCCCAGCCAAGTTATTTCAATCTTTGGCAGGTTTACGCGATCTGGTATTTTTTAGCGTGGTATACGACACTCATTCTGTTGACTAGTTCCGGCAATTTCTTTTACATTGCTAAGTGTACTCGCTCTTAATTGTCGACACCCCTGCATAATATCCTTCCAATCCTACCAAACGCACAGCATAACCTTTCTCGACGCCATTATGGGTTTTGTCACAGACTATGGGACTTCTACTCACTTTGACCTCGAACGTTACACATTCTTGTCGTAGATTATTCACTTTTCATCATTCGTGATTAATTACTTTAAGAATTGCTCGAGTTGGTTACGTTTCAGTAGAGATTTGTAGATATAAATTAGATCGAGTAAATGCTTATGAATCAGGTCATATACCTCTTAAAAGTCGAGCCATCTCGTGTGCAAAAGACTCCATTCTAGACACCCTAATACCTGATAAGAACATTAATGAAATGAAAGGTAAGGTGTGGATGTTTTTTTTTTTTACCTTAAGACGAAATTTGTATTTCCTAAATTTAAAATATACGTAAATTAATGGGAAAAAATAAAAATGAAACTTCGAAAATTTGCTTTACGGACCTCATCAACTTGGAAGTCATAAAAAATAAAGACAGAAGATCTCTGGTGATTCTGTCTTTTCGACGAAATTTTCTATATTCTTTAGTGAAAATTATACAGGCATTTCAGTTTAACGCTAATACCTATTTTTTTATTTAAAATTAGTTAAAATGACATTATTTTCCAGTAGGGTTGGCTGGTTTAAACCAGCTGGTTTTTTTCAAAAAACAACTGGTTTAGACCAAAAAAAAAGTGAAAAATGCTTTAAATCAAGTGAGCTTCATGGTGACGTCTCCACATATCAAACAATCTGCATTACGTTTATCTACTTTTTACCTTTTAATCAAGAGGTCTGTGTTCAATTCTCGGTCGAACCACAACCCATCTTTCAAGTGTAAACAAAGTAGCGATTCGAGGTGTCCCTTTAAGCGAAAGTCTTCTCCGTCATAACCTTGGTATTTCATAAGGATGTTCAGCCTAAACATACGAAACGAAACGACATTATATATTTCCACTTGCCTGAATGCCTGTTGTTTTATAAAGAAGCCAAGGCTGCTTAAATATATTGATAGAAATTGGCAAACTTTATCAACTGCCTACCTAGCTTCCAACATCACCTTGGATTGGACTTTGTTTTGATTTTATTGAATGATGCCTACATACCAAATTTGTAATTTAATACCTCAGTTTTAGCGTAGTGAATATAATACGTTGACCTTAAAATTTTACATACAAATACATTTAAACTAATAACAGGATTTTCCCAATGGCTAAGGCAGAAGTTTCCCTATTTATATGTAATTCTGTGTAATGTTTTTACTTGTGTAACTGCTTATCTTTTTGTAATTCTGAAATGACTCTTGACAATTATATTAACAACTAGGCCTATGTAAAGATCAGTACAACGTGTTTTTATCAGGAATCCTTCGTGAGTGAGTTGGCAATCGCATTTGTGACCAATTAGTCCCGGTTTCGTCTCGAAATGGACAATTTCTCTTGGATGTAAGCCGAGAAGCGGTTTCGATTCCGCTTTAAGCTTATGTGGCCTCTTCCAGGATAACCTTGTTGTTGCAATAATAACACCAAGGTGATACAAACTAATTTCTGTCCATATCTAATATAAATACAGAGAGTAAATTATTTAAACCCCAAAAAAAATTTTTTTTTCAATAAACTGTTTTCCAGTGAAATTTACTTATTTTCTGTTGAATTTTAGTACTTTTCTAGTATTTTTTTTTTATTTTCAGTGGAAAGTAGTTATCTACAAAATTTAGTAAAATAGTAGTAACACTTTTAATTTTTTTTACATGGTTCATTCGAAATTCCTCACCGACTGAGGTATAATTTGTCAAATTAATAAAAGGTTCTAATGATACTGAACATACATATATAAGTAGGTAGATAAGCAGTATTTATTTATTCGGCCATCTTCATAAAAAAATCAGAGCAACTTAAAGATATGTGGAAAAAGGCGGTTTTTCATATTTTGGGCCAAGGAGTAAGAGTTGATTCTACTTGACTTTACAAGTTATGGAACGTGTCGAATCCAATCCATTGTAAAATTGTTTTCTTCTGGTACTTTCCTGAATTTGATTTTAAATAATCTCAACTGAAGTCAACAAGAATTTATGTGATTAAATCATATTGCATCGTATTGAACTACTCCGATGGAGTATTTACCTGTTTGGTTTTTAAATCATGGTTTTTCTTCGCTAGCAGTTACGCAAACTTGATGCGGGAGAATGTGTCCGCTCCGACCGGAAGGCCATCGGTTTAGTTGGCTTTGTGCGCAGTATCGATAAAAATATTCTTTGGTAGCCGTGCCAGAAAATAATTTTAAAGCTTATTAAAGAGTGTCGCAAATAAATAAATCATCACTATTCAAAACACTCTAGTGCTTGTTGGTTGCTCTCCACACGAAATCATCTGTTGTTCGGCACATAAAGATATCTAGTTGTTTGGCATGCTACAGTTCACGTCTCAGTTGAAAAGTGATCCACAGTAAGTATCTACAGGGCTTGTAGATGATAATTTTTGTCAATGTTTCAACGACCTTCTAAGTACTTGACTTATATTCAGGTCCTTATGTTGTCATGTGTATGACACGTAGTTAATAGCAACCAGCTAATATGAGTTTCATGTGGGATATTTCGCAGCGTATGAACTGCCACCTTAGGAAGCTAATGCTTAAGAATTACACGGATCTTCTACCTAAAAAATACTAAAGTAGCGAAAATCTACATTGGAGTGCTTGTCAAATTGGTTATTAGTTTCATGAGAGTAATTAGTTTCTGAAAATGGAGTTTTAAGATGTTCGAAAATATTCAGGAAGAAGTCAATTTTACAGCAGAGCCATTTATGATTTTCCACAGGAGGATCTGTTAAAGTAGAAGGGAAGTTATCTGGCTGAAAATGGGCTAAAATATACTTTTGTTGTATCTTTCTATAGGTTTAATTACACCTACCAGTATGACCAAATAAAGGATTCCGCTTATATGTATATGTTCATAATCATCAGAACTATTAGCCATAATGATTTCGACCTCAATCTGTGAGGCAATTTCAAATGACTGTGGAAAGGAGATTTCCAACGTTTCGGTGAATTTACGGAGCAATCCATAATGTGTAGAAGTTTCTGTAAATTGTCAAATGAAATTCATGCAACATGTCCGTTCAAATGCCTGTAAATTTTTCGGTGAAACATCTGGAACTTCAGTTTAAGTATATGTGATTATTCCGGTAAAACTACTACAAAATTTCCGGTGAAACATATAAAGTTCAGGTGAAATTCATGGAATTATTCCGGTGAAATTACTGTAAATGTTTCAGTAAAATATCTAAAGGTCAGATAAAATTCATGGAATTATCTCGGTGAAATTACTGCAAATTCTCCGGTGCAATATATGACGGTGAGGTGAAATTCATGCAAATATTCCGGTGAGATCACTAAAAAATTTCCGGTGAAATATCTAAGGTTGAAGTAAAGTTCTGAAAAATTCCGGTGAAATTACTGCAAACTTTACGGTGAAAATGTGTCCCCGATTGTCATATATTTCACCGGAAAAATTCCGTTTTTTTTTTTTTTTTTTTTTAGAGTTTAGGTATTAATTTATGTATTTTGGTGTACAGAAAGGAAATAAAGAAGTACGCTAGGAAGCCAATTAACTCGTTAGACAAGAACCTCTGGTATTTTCGTCACTTAGAATATAAACGTCCTCAGATTTCTGAATTAAGAATTGCAATTAGGAATCCATCAAAGTATTTTGAATTTGTTTAAAATTGTCTCAATGGTCAACCAATTATTTTTCAATTGAAAGTTTTGAATAAAGATCTAAAGATGACTCTGCTTTTTTACTTTCTTGTGCACTCTCCTTACGAACAATTGTTCGGCATACCTTACATAGTACGGCAAAGTACTAGGTATCCCCTCTAATCCATAATGTGTAGGAAGTATAGATTTGAAGTCATTCTTTGAACGAAATTCTATTCAGAAATATTTCACTAAAACGTAAATTATGACTAACCACCTCTAGTATTGTAAAAAAACGGTTTTTTTGTGAAGTTTTTTTTTCAATAAAAAACATCGTTCTTTTTCATGCTTTTTTTTCAAATGTCTGTTTTTTTTCTGGCAACTATTATTTATTGATTTATGTTGCAGATTATTGAAATAATCAACAGAACTTGAGTCGAAGCCCTCGTAACTTACAAATCGTTTTTTTCTTTGTACCTATACGAGCAAAATTGTGTGATTATTCCTTTCGGCCCCAGGTCATTTTTGCCGTTTTCCTACATTTCCAGTTAGTGACTTATTGCTCAAAAACTATTTATTCGATTGATATGGTTAAGTCGTTGTTTTTTTAGCAAATGGATGTGGCTATTTTTGGTGTAAGTTGCATTTCAGTGTTGCCAACGGGTGGGAAATTATTGAAAGAAATGTAGGGGTGAAAATTTACAAAAAATTCCCTAACCGAATTTCATTTTTTTTGTATCTAGCACCACTGCTGCTATATGGGTTCAAGTCACCTAAACAAATCTCTGGTGTGTTGACAAGGTACAGTGAAATCCTGAAGTCGATGGCTTCCATTCAAAGAGATAAAGAAAAAATTCTGTCATAGGCCTACACATGAAATTTTGACACTTTTTACGCCTCAGAAGCAAACATCGAATATGCTGGGGCTACAGCTTCTCTAATTATCCTATTAAAACTTTTTATGGTGCGTTCTGTAGGTCAAAGAGAAAGCTTTAAGGTAGTGGTACGTTTGTTTCAATCTAGCCAGCAAGAGGGTAATAATTGAGGGAAAAAGTGAAATTTTCCGATTTTTTCACCTAATAGTGGGAATTAATTGTTTTGGCTGATAACGCTGCCATCAGACAGAAGAAATCTATCTGAAAATAAACCGTAGTACCCCAAGAATATATCCTACAAGTATCATGGTGATATATAACAAAGTAAGCATGAAATTTAAAAAAAAAATCTCATTCCACCTCAGAAATTCACCATTTTCTTACCATTTCCAGAACATGGTTTATTATAAACCTCAACTGCACTTCCCCTAATTATTCTAGTTAAACTTTCTTTGATGCGCTGTGTAGGCTAAGTATGAGGCTGTTAGACACTGGTGCGTTTGTTTGAATGTAGCCAACAAGAAGGAAATAATAGATATAAAAAGGGATTTTTTTTCCAAAATTTGCCCCTAAAATCTGGAATTAAAATTTTCTGTAACTGGCAACACTACTATCAGACACACACAAACTATCTTAAAATAAGCTTTGGTATCCCTCTAATATATCCTACTAGTATTGTGACGATATCTAATAAAGTAAGCACGTCAAAAAAAATATCTCATTCTACCTTTAAAAAAATCAGTTATCTTTCCAATTAGAGAACAAGGTCTACTGTAAATCTCAACTGTACTTCCCCTAATTATCCTATTGAAAATTTCTATAGTGCTATGTGTAGAGCAAAAGCGAGACTTCCAGATACTGGTACGTTTGTTCCGATGTAGCCAACAAGAGGGAAATAATAGAGACAAAACATATAATTTTTCCAAAATTTCTCAGTAAAATCTGGAATTAAATTTTTCTATAGCTGGCAACACTGCTACCAGACAGACGCAAGCTATCTTAAATTAAACATTGGTACACCACTAATATATCCTACAAGTATTATGGCGATATTTAAGGAACAAAGCTTCTAATGACCAAAAATATATTGCGGTAAACTGAAAAGTAAGGGAAAACTAGAAAAATCAAGGGTTAGGACCTAAATACGAATATTACGTGCGCCCCCTAATTACCCCATTGTAACGATCTGTACTTGCGTTTGTTAAGTAAGGACAAATGTTCGATTGGCGTAAGTTGACTTGTACTCGGACGTATAGGTACGGATTTGTAAACAAAAATTTCTAATTTTTTGCCCAAATATAGGAGAATTTTAATTTCCCTAATTGGCAACACTGTGCGCAGGCCCGTCCAATTGATGTCAACAGTTAGGTATCCATCCGAGGTATCTATCTATGAAATCTTAAAGATGTCTCTACAACGAAGGAAGCTACAGGGGAAAAAAGTAAAGAAAATTCTAAATTAGAAAATTCTCGAATTTTTGACTGGGGTGAAATTTGAGAAGGAAATTCGACACCAGAAGAAAAAAATTAATATGATAAACTATAGTTCAACCATATTTGGCAAGAATAATATCCCGATATCTTAATTAGTGTCCACACAGGAGCGGATTAAAAAAGTGACATACCCGTGTGTGCCACTTTTGCCACGTAGTGTACATTTGATTACATTTCTTTTGACTACTAACCCGTGTTGTTGTAGTTATAGCCTCGACTAATAATAATATCGTTGTTGTAAACAACAACTTTATAAGGAAAATTTTCTCTCCTTTTTACATCTTAGTTCCAACACTGTTGATGAGAAATGCAGGGAGTTTCAAAATAAATTTTGGAGTTTTAAGTCTTAGTAGTACTTATTACATTTTACGTACAATTATAAGCAATGCATCAAGTAAAAGAGCACCTCAAACAGTCTTTGCTACAAGTGTGCAATGTGAGATTCATTCGTCACACGGCGCACATCTAGTCGATGGGCGAGAAAGGCCCATAAACTTTCCGCCATATGACACAAAGCACATTCAATTTAGGGGAGTCTCGTTTCAACTGTACCATCTCCTGATTATTTGCTGACGGCCAGATGCAAACATTATGAGTGTTCACATTATCTCCTAGGTGAAATGTCGATTATCACTGAAGACGACACGATCCAGGAAATCTTCATTGTTATGCAGCAATATTTCACTTGTGAAATTGGCACGTAAACCGTAGTCTGTAGACTTTAGACCTTTAGCAACTGCAAACGATAAGGACGTACTTGCAAGCGTCTTCTTAATATTCTTCACACAGACGGTTGCACTGTAACTACAGAGTCAGTCTTTATTAAAACACAAAAAGCTTTCTGCTCTCTAGTCTCCATCTTTGCTACTTGCTCTTTCTAACGACAGACAGAAGAAACAATGCATGTACATGCGTGCGTACAGAACTGCTCTTTTATTTGATATAATATTTATAAATGTAAGTTAAATGTAATAGATACTACAAAGTTTCCAAACCAAATTTTGAAACACCCTGCATTACTTCAAATTGTGTCATCCTATATTCATGTCTTGTATATACATATCATCGGGGCCGGTCCTAGTCAATTTGTCGCCTCGTGCAATGGCATAATTTGCCGCCTTCCCCTTTCTCCAGAAAGAACAAATCTTAAAAGTCATGATTTTAAGTATACTACTCCAGCATGAACAACAAAGGTGAGGGTAAGTGCAGTCACACTCAGAAAGACTTAAATACTTACACAACGGGATTGCATTTTTAGTATGTTTTTTCTTTAAATATTAATCTATTATGTTAGTGAAAGATATAGCAAACACACCTGCAGAGGAAAGATGGTAATCCTTTTTATAGAATTCACCTTCGAGCTTCAATCTCAATGTATCAGTTTCAATTCTAATGCAACTAACTCTTTTATCTTTATTCCTTAATTTTTCTTCTACATCTTCTAACATAAAAAAAAACTTGTTTCTATTTTCAATGATAAGGAACTTGTTTCTGAAAAAAACAAGACTAGTTTCCTATCAAAACTATGAAAACTTACTAAATGGAACAGATATTCACTACTATTTGAGAATTGAATTCTTGCATTTGATAACAATCAAGCAATTTGTGCTCGGATTTATTCGACCATTTGCTTTAGCATTGTCCATGTGGCCTTAAACTAATGCAACCTAAACATAATTTATGAATGTAGTATTCAAATAGAAGGTCAGCTTAGTAAATGTAACTACCATCATCATGAAGTCTGTTTCCAACAAGAAATATTTAATTTAAATAATATACTTATGACAGATTTTACCATCCAAGCTTGCCGCTCCACGCAAATGCACGTGTTGTATATATGGTAGAGCCGGCTCTGCATATCATATATATCTAGTCGACAAATTATTTATATATGACATTTAGAAAAATACTATTAGGCAAATTAGTATTATCTTTTACCTTTAGGCAAGTTATTGGAATTTTATACTGTTCATGGCATTATTTTCGTACTTATTAAAGGTCTGCTTTCACGAAAAAACAAAATTTCATTTCTACTTTTATTTCTTAGTTGATATTGATGAAAACTGCTGAAACCCGAATTGTTAATAGGTATGGTATTCATGTAAATTGTAAAATATTTGTAGCGTATCAGTATCTAGCATTTAATTTATGTTGCGTTTTACGGTGATCACGCGTACATAAAAATATTTCATACTTAAATAGACGTAAGATGCATTACAAATGACTATTTGAAAAAAACGAAATTTAGAAAAAAACGAGAGGCAATGTTTTTTTTCTAAAAAAACGTACATTTCTGAAAAAATACGAACCGTTTTTTTTTTCTATTTACAACACTAACCACCTCAATAGACATGTCTACAAGATTAGAAACAAAAATCAGTATTCGGTGAAAGCACTGTTCCTTTCAGAATTAATGTTCCGTGGGGCACACTCACAAGGAGAAGGCAGACTTTAGTAAGTGAACTTCGGGACTATTTTTTGCGAGTTGTCAGTGCACATTTAAAGAATTAAAATTGCAAACTGGGAGAGCGCAATGGACAAAAATGACGGAGAAAAACCGTCTTAAAGTTTTCTACTCGCTGCATATATTGTACGATACACACAAGTTTATTAAGTGTCGGCGTGATAAAGTAAGGAAAATCTTTGAATCATACGTAAAGGGTTCCGGATTCAATTCCTGTTCGAGTCATACATCTTTTTTTTTTTTGCTTCAACCAATAAAGTAGCCATTTGTAATTATAAGTAAAATATTAATTCACTATATGTTTATAATGAATAAAACAATAGAAATTTTCAAATCACTTGTAAAATATTTCAATGTTCCATTTTAACTACGGTAGAAGCAAAATGTAATCTATTCCCTAAATATTATTGTTACCGCAGTCGCTGTGTAAAACATGTTCTTGCCGTTTCGTATCTACATATGTAGACAGTTTGCGAATTACAAGGGGAATGAGGAGAAAATCTTTGGTTATAGCAACATCCAGTATAATATAACTCGTGATATCAGTATATTAACGGAATAGATTAAATTTTGTTTGCCAGTTAACATGGAATATTGCAAGACTTTACAAGTGATTTGAAAATTTCTATTGTTTTATTCATTATAAACATATAGTGAATTAATATTTTACTTATAGTTACAAATGCCTACTTTATTGGTTGAAGAAAAAAATGTGTGACTCGAACGGGAATCGAACCCGCGACACTTTACACATAAGTCACAGATTTTACTCATTCTACTACACCGCTCATTGGTAAATTCGTACGTCGTACGATATATGCGGCGAGTAGAGAACTTGAAGACGGTTTTTCTCCGTTATTTTTGGCCATTGCTCTCTCCCTGTTTGTAATATTAACTCTTTAAATGTTCACTACCACCTCGCCAAAAAAAAAAAAAAAAATGGCTCCGAAGTTCACTTACCAAACTCTGCCTTCTCCTTGTCAGTATTACGGAAGGGGGGGGCACTGTCAGAGCTTATATGGAAGAAACACTGGTGAAAGATAACGTGCTAAGTATGGAGCGTTTAAGATCAATCCTTCAAACACTACTGAAGGGGAAGTTCTAACTTAATTTCATACACATACCTTAAAATAAAAGATTTCGACTAAAATTGCCACTTTAAAAACTTGATTTCAGAGAATGAATATGAAAAACAATAAGATCACTGTAAAATACATTATAAAACACACACACTCAATACTATCTACCTTTAAATGACATTTCCAAAAGTTCAGACGCAACTAAATAGGTTTTTCAGACCTGAAAAAGTTAACCATTCTGAAGTTCATGTAAATATTTAATCTTTCTTTCGAAATAAACTCTTTCAAGTCACCTCCGATTGGGATTTCTCCTTGAAGTGAAAACTGTTTCTTCGTGATTATAAGGTTCACGTACGCCTTTCCGACGCAAAAGATCCAGTTCGAATTCCCGGTGAGAGCGCATGTGTTTCCGAACCCACATTAAGCTGTAGATCTACGTCTTATATAGCCTCAGTGCTCAATGAGACGACAAACGCAACATCAGCCATCAAACCGAAAACTTATTTACGTCGCCTTTTCACACTCATCAAAGAGTATTAAGCGCTTTTTTTAATATTACATTTACAATCAAACAAATTAACTTGGAGTGCTGTCTTTAAAAATATTTAATTTTAATTTCACATATATATTAGACAACTTCGCGTAAAATGATAGTCGTAGATCTTCATGTTGACCAACACTTTTTTAAAAATCTCCTATTGATATATATTTTTTATATTATATTATATTAATTATTTCAACTACATTTACGTATAACTTGCAGTGCATATGTAGAGTAAACAAAAAAGCAATCCTATTATGGTCGTTATTATGCAACAAAACATTGAGTGATGATTTTAAAATATTCTGCATTGAATTAGAAGAAATTTTCCATAAAATAATTTTGATACTTCCAAACTTGTTTATGTAGTAATTTAACGATTTATTACATCATTGTGTACAAAAGGAATTAAGAAATGTAGTTACTTTTTGTAGAATATTTAAATTAATTTTTATTGCAAAATTATCCAACAAATATTGTTAGCACTACATGATGCATAATAAATAAGAAAGTAATGTTTTATTAAAGTTGCGGGTATGTTGGCTAAACTTTTATTGAAGTTTCATTTTCAGGTTGTAACAATCAAGTTCCTTCTTTTTATTGAAATCTTGCTAATTGTAATATTTGACAAATGTAAAAGTAAGAATTATACTTTATGCACATATTCAAATTGAATAGCATTAAATTATTAATATGGAGAAATATTTTTGGATTAGAAGAGTTGGGTTTAATGTCCCGTTCAGCAGTGAGACCATATAAAACGTGGATCTATTGATTAACGTGAAAACCGAACCACATGAGCTCCTGAAGAGAATCGAACACGGGCCTCCCACGCTGGATGAAAATAGAGTTGTTTAACAAAATATCAGTAACAAAATGTAAACATAATAATAAATAAAAAAAGAAACTAGTATACCGGATTTGAACTGCTGATCATAACCAAACTTGAACATTTAGTGAGTGCATACTAACTGACTGCTCCACGATTGCTAGCTTATTAAATGCATCTTGATAACACATATAAACAAATTATACGAAAAAGGGTGGTTGTGTCTTTTTTTTTTAGTTTAGTTATATGGTTTTCTGAACATAATTAGCACTGTCGTCTTGTCAATGTTTTGTTAAAATTTGCATCCTAAGGGGAGAATGGAATTTTAAAATTTAACCTATAAATAAAGTATCTCAAAAGTCCCTAATGTTAGATAGATGAAGTTTGATCTATAAACTTCTCACTAAAATAAATGGTTCCGTGTAATCAAGTTTTCGAATATTCAGCATCTACAGGAAAAGGTATAAAGGTAATTTATATAATACTTTCTCAACATATAAATATGAGTCGTAGTTTTCTCTATCTCTACATCACAGGTAAACGCTGAACTACGAAAAACGAATTTTTGAAAATCAGAATCACTTGGCTAGAATTGAGTTGATTTTGAGTTTAAAGACTCTTTCAACAGCGAGGCTAGATGAGACACGACCTACTGACTAATGTGGAATCCGAACCACATGAGCTCCCTCCGGGAATCGAACCCAGGTCTCCCACGCCAAATCATTTGGCTAGAGTCGTGATTTCACCACCTCACTGTTGCCAAAATATATATCCTAAAGCGGAAGAAGATTCAAAATACATGATAAAAATAGTGTATCCTGCGAATCTGTCATTAGGGACTTGAATCTACTTATATAAATTCGTCAATGAAGTAAGTGAAGACTTATCTCAACGTTTACGATAGCTTGGCTTCTAAAAGAAGAAAGGGCAATTTGTAAAATTTAAGTTGATGTTGATTGCCTCATCACCACGTACTGATGATTTCAGGGGGTAGCACAGGGGCAAATTTTCTCCTGGGACCAATGAAATTCTTACCACTCTCGTCCAAACTTTCGAAGAAACCAGTATTTTTGCAGTGCTACTTTAACTCTGTGTATTGAAATTCTCCCCCGGGAGAAACAGTTTGTACTCATCACTTTCTTCACGGATAATGACGTAATCGTTTGAAATTAAACTTCGAAGGTAGTCGAATCAGTTTTCTTTTTTATCATACTGCTTTCATTAGAATCGGTACCCTAAGGGAGAAATCGGTTCCAAATTTGTGATAAAAATATTGTATCTTCCGAAACTCTTAAAATAGGCAAATTAAATTTTGTTTATTAACTCTTTTTGAAAAGTAAGATGACACTTGTCCCAATAAACGGGTATGACCCACATGGGAAATTCTTGGCCATCCTCTGTATAGCCATGGTTTAGCCCCTTCGCGATAAAAACGAAAATATTGTTTTATTAAAATTAATGATATGTTGATTAAGTTTTGAGTTTCATTTTCGAGTTATCACAATGAAGCTGCTACTTTTTATAAGACTCTTGATAATTTTAAGACGTTTAAAGGGAAAAATTTGAATTATTTTCCCATATTTAAATTACTAACCAAATACCTTTTATTAATAGAAGAGAGTTGTATAACGAAATCTCGCGAACGAAATTTTAAAAATACTGTAGGCACGGAACTGGAACTAATGATCATCGAAAAAAAAAGGGGGGGCACTAAATCATGCTTTAACAAATCACCCTAGTACTTGTTGGAAAACACTATAACGAATAGAGAGAACAGGCGTTTCTTAAGAAAAGAAAAAGAAAAAAAGACTGTAGGGTATGTGAATTGTACTGATGGTTATGGAAAAATAAAGTATAAAGAGCAAGCGCTAAGTAACTATTCTACAAAAGTAATTTAAGAGCGGACTACTTGCAGACGCATTTCAGAAAACCACTAACACAAAATGCATGATCGTTTCGCATATTTTGTAGCTTATTTCTATTTATTCCTTTGTTTACGTGTAAAATGCTTAATATCATTATTAGAGTTATTCCATACATATAGTAACTAACATTATGACAGATATACTTTGCATTTTTAACAATTTCTGAACATAAATCTTTCAACCTTAAACGCTCTGAAAGGAGATTCAAGTAGAGACCTTTAAGATAAAACATGTTTAAAATATCAAAAGCGAATATGACTCCCTCGTGCACTGAATGTGCCAGTTTTCAGTTAAAGGTCAATTCACACATAGTATATCATGGCCATGTCATTCCCCTGCCATGATCTGTCCGTGTCACTGCCGTGACCATTCACACATATCATGCCGTTCCGTGGCGTGCCACTATTTCTTTCCACACCCTTTCCCTTGGTTCGGATCAACTTCCTGTCCCTTCGAGTGGTACGAAGAAAGCCGAAGGATCGCGGCAGATACAGTTTCTCTTCAAGCAATCGAGTCAGAGTGATTTAATTATGTAATTGTATTTTACTTATTTATTTACTAAACAAATTTCCGATACAGCAAAAATACCACTATTTTTGTAAAATGTTTATTATTTTCATGAAGCCGAGGGAATTTTCTACTTGGCTTTAGAACTATCCCTACTAATTTTTTTAAATCGACATCCAATATTTTACGTTCATTATTTCTGTCTATTTCTTACATATTACTTGCCGAAACTATGCGGAGTAAATGTTTTATTTAATTACTGTTTTATGAAAATTTAGTCATGTGTTAATTAAAATTTCACTATTTGTAAGTTTCTCATTTCGGTTATGAAAATGATTATAAATGAAGCGTCCGCTTTTTATAAAATTTTTGACAATTTTTATGTCTTTAAAGACAAAATTCTAAATTATTTGGAAATATTCAAATAATCTAGAATGGAGAGCATAATACTAAGGAGCATTATTAGAACAAAACATTGTTCCTTAAGGAATTCACAGAATCAAGCTTTTCTTAAAAAACCGTTACTATAAAGTATTGGATTCGAAATGATGATCGTGGAAAAATAAAGTATGTAAAGAAGAAGCTTTAACCGACTACTCTACAAAGGCACGGTAAGGACTGCACCTCGGTAAACGCATATAACGGAACCACTAACACAAAATGTCTAATAGCTTCGCACATTTTGTAACTTATTTCTATTAAGTCCTTTGTTTAAATGTAAAATGCTTAGCAGCGATGATTGTTAGATATAACGCGCCCGTAAAGAATCCGGTCAGTTTAAAGAAAATGTAAACAAGCCTTCATCAATCGGGCGCTTTGGGTGCGGTACATCTGAAGGTTCTTGTATGCGAGATCTCAGCTCAATCCCCCTAACATCCCTTACCGTTTATTGGTTCAATCAGTGTTTTTTTCTCCAACCTTCAGTTGAAAATAGCGTACAAATAAATTCGGCTGAAATAATATAACACAAACATACACACATAAAAACTGGAAATAATCACACCAAAATCCTTGCTTAATGTTTTTATTAAATTCCAAAAAAAGTGGATAACAATAAATATACTGTTAGAACGAATAATAAATATATAAGTGAAATGTCGTATTTGAATGCGACGTTAACCAACGATATTTCCATAAGAAATTTAATATTTTTTATTTACTTACGTATATACTGTATATCAAATCTTATCAATTAGCAAAGCTATCTAGGGGCACTATGATTCAAACAACTGTCAAACGTTACTGTTTCACAAATTATGGGGGGGAAACTCCACCTAACATTATGTTTTATGTAATTATATTTCTTTAATTTCTATCTCTTTTGAAAATTGCAAACCAAATTAGAATTGTGTGGTTAAGAAACAAAATATACGAGTGGTCACGCCACACACTTATATCAAATGGCACTGGGATTGATTCCGTCAAATTTTTGATATTAATTTCAATTATCAATTATTCTCTTTCTAATAAAAAATGTAGTATTTCTACGCAACAATATAAGTTTCTCCTTCTTCGACTGCTGAAAATTTCATTAACACGGATCGAACTGAGATTTTTAGTGAAAAACGGAAATGGAATTCGATAACAGTCCTGACAACTTCGTATTTAACGAACAACGGAAAAATTCTGATCAAGGGAAGAACACTATGAGACAATCAACAAAACAGTGGAAAACATATCCCTAACATTTAACAAGGGTCACAAGGAAGTACAAAAATTGAAATAGTTCTTACCTCTCGATGGTGGTCTAATACCTTTCCTTACCAACGGTATGTCGCCGTCCTTCTCCTCTGGGTGAAAATCAACTTCTATTGGGCTTACTCAACCCACTCCATACAACACAAATACGAAAGGAAAGATGTAAGACACAATCCTCTCAAAAAGAATTTAATAACGTATCCAAGTAGACGAAACAAAGTGGAGTGATAGATTCTTCATCGATCTTTCAGCAAAACAACGATCTGGTAATTTTTTTGTTAAGCAACAAATCATTCACTTTCTATTCTTTCTTCTTTGATACCAGAATCGAATATTTGCACTTGGAATTAAAATCAATCCTTTGATTTTTAAGGGCTCCACTTTCCTGCCCACTATCCGACATTTACGAGAGTGTTTCGGTTCCCTCTTTTTTATACTTCCAAATATATTCGTTATTGATAATTGTTAAACTTTGTCTCCTTTAAACGAACCATGCAAAAATCACACGAAGTTACTAATACACCGATCGAACAAACTCGTAGTCGTGTAGCGGAGCGTGGTCACACAAGCCTCAAGCAGACATCTTCACACCATGGCAATGCAGAGCGTAACACACCGGCCTGGAGTCCGCTTCGCCCGGAGGAAAGAAATCACTGTTGCCGTCTGGAAATACTATTACAATTTTACACCTTTTTCTTTTCTCCTCTTTTAATCGTCAAGATCTTTACTTTATTTCTTTTACAAAAATAATAAAAAGAATGTTACAGCAATTTTCTTTCTTCCTATCGATGTTTTACAATATAAATTATTGTTAATTGTTAATCTTTTTGTAACAAAAGACGTCCTGACGATTTTCTTCCAATTCAGATTCTGTGGCGGCTTTTGTTACAATTTCCCCCGCTTTGAGGGAAAAAATGACATTCTGGCATCTATCTTTGGAAATACTTATTTGCAACATATCACAACTTACGTATACCTTTATTAAAAGTTTATCTTTGGAAATATTTATTTGCAATATATCACAACTTAGGTATACCTTTATTAAAGGTTTATCTTTGGCCAAAGATAAAATGCATATAAATACACACAAAAACACAAAGACACTATTTTGACAGTTGATACTGAGCACTGTTTTCTATATAAGCGTTACTATCATTCTGGATTCTCCTCTGAAAATATTTCTTCACTTCGGAAACATGGGCCCTTCTTTATGACTCTTGGTTATCATTTTCATTCTAAATTAAAAGTGTATTGGGTGTAAGGAATCTCCTAATTACAAAAGGTCCGATCCATTTGTCCCTAAGCGACATAGATATCTTTTCTCTTATGGACGATTTTACATGACTTCTAACTAAAACTCTGTCATTAATTTCAACAACAATTGGTCGTCTACGTTGATTCATCCGTTTTTTCATCTTATTCCAAGCCTTTTCCATATCGGATAAGGCATTCTGCCATAACTCCTTACCTCATTTAACTTCAAGATCAAGATCTGAAATGTGCCAACGGTTTCCTGATGGTGTAAAATTCGGACATCCATAATAAAGCTCCATTGGAACACCTTTCAGTCCGGAATGTTCGCAGATGTTTAAAGAATACTGGAGTTCTGGAATAAGATTTGATCATTGTCTTTGTTTATCTGAGCAATAAGCTCTCATCGCTGATTTCAGAGTTTTAATGAATCTTTCCGCTGGATTCGCCTCTGGGTGGTATGGGCTAATTCTTATATGTTTAATACCCAATCAAAAGAGAAACTTAGAAAAATATTCCGATACAAAAACCGAAGCATTATCAGTTGCTAGAGTCTCCGGATACCCTAGACGACTGAAAATATCCATAAACATCTTAGCTAATAAGGTAGAAGTAATCTTCTTCATTTTCTCTAGGACTACGAACCTGCTTGCATAATCGACTCCTATTAAAATTAATTTGTAGCCCTGTGAAGATGGGAGGGGGCCAATAATATCGTAAGCCCAACAAGAATTTATTCTTTTTGCTATTTTAGATTCTAAAGGACCCATCTTCTTTTAATTCGATTCCTTAACACGCTGACAAATATCACACGATCTCACATATTGCTTTACATCCATCACGACATTATTCAACGTAAATCTTTTCATGATTTTACTTAAAGTTCGAAAATCTCCATAATGAGAGCCTGTAAGTCGATCATCATGAAAATATTCAATAATAATACGTTGTAGTCCTTTTGGAATAACTATCTTGAATGGATTTATGACAGAATTCGTTCTTTTCATCAAAATATTATTATTTAAGGAATAACCTGTAACTTGTTCACCGGCTTCTAGTTTTTCTATTATTCTTGATAATTCAGGATCTTCCTTTTTTAAAACATCTATTGGCTCCGTAACTAATGGCAAACGCCAAGTATTTGCTATTTTCATATTATTCCTAAATGAAGACAAACCAATAGGACTGTCACAAATATTGAACTCAAAATGATCATGCATCCGTGTTAAAAAATCGGCTACAATGTTATCTCCTGAGCGGATGTGGTGAATAACAAAATTAAATTGACACAAGGTCTCTACCAAACGGCTATATTTCAACAATCTCTTTGAGTTGTTTAGGATCCAACTCAAGGCTTTATTATCGGTATATATATCAAATTCTGAAACCAAATAATGTTTATATTTTGAAATGGTTTTTACGAGACTGACAAACTCAATCTCGTAAATGCTTCTATATTTGTCTGCTTCCGAGAGTCGTTTACTATAAAACGCTACAGGGACTGCTATACCTTAATCGTTTTTCTGAGCAAGGACCCCTCCAATCGCACGTCCTTCCCCACCAACATGGACTATGAATCTTTTATTTAAATCTGGTGCTTTGAGAACTGCATTGTTAATCAACAGATCTTTCAACTTATCAAGAATCTTTTGTTCCTCACTTGTCCAAGTAAATTTTCTTTTAATAGACTTAAGCTCACTTAAGGGAACACAACTTCCTGCAATTTAAGAACAAATTTAGAGTAATATGAAAAAAGTCCTAATATCTTCATTAAACCCCTTCTTTTCCTAGGTGGAGGTATATTTCTTATCGCTGACATTCTAGATGGATCTATTTCCATAATGTTACCGTCTATAATATAGCCAAGGTACTTAATTTTCTTATAAAAGAACAAACTCTTCTCTGGAGAAATCGTTATATTATATTTTCGAAAACGATCAGGCACCTTTATCATCAATTTCTTATGTTCTTCAATAGTTTTTGTACTTAAAAGAACATCATGAAAATATATGCGTACACCCTCACTAACCAAATCTCCGAGAAACTTTTCCATTGCCCGGGCGAGTATGTTACCTTCAGTCTTATTTCCGACCGGAATTCGAGTAAATTGATAACTACCCTTAGGTGTTACTATGGTAGTTATTTCTCTAGAGTCTTCATGGAGGTAGATTTGTAGATATGCTTTCTTGAGATCCAATCTGGGAAACACTGTATTACCCGCCAAGGCAGTCAAAACACTCCTCGAGATTAGGCGAAGGATATACGTCATTAACAATCAATGAATTAGCTTTACAGAAATTTCCGACTAGACGATGGGTAACATCTTTATTTTTCACGAGGAAACACGCACTGGCATAATTAGAATGATCGACTTCGACTAAAATCCCTTGATCAATCAATTCCTTAATTTGAGAATCAAAAACCTGTTCCTTTTGTCGAGGTATCGGAAATGGTGTTTCTTTAAAAGGTTTTTGTTCTTTCAAGTACAATCGACCAACAAAGTCTTTAATACACCATACTCTTTTATTTATAAGTTCATTATAAGATGTTTTAACCTCAGATACAAAATCCTCAATATCCGAACCCGAATATTTCCAAGTCTTAAGTTTATCTTCTTCTTGAGTAGGTTTATTCACCTGTATGTTTATACGCTCATTTTTAGTAGGTATATTCACCTATGTGATTAGTTCAGATTGATTTCTTCCCTTGTGAGTTAACTCCGGGTCTAAATACTTTTTATTTCGATGTAATAATTTATAAAAGTTATTAGCTTGTTCTAGATCAATGTCCGAAGCTTGCGAATCATTCTCAACATTATCAACCGGAGAAACATCCTTCTGTGTTAATGGATTCTCTTTTGATACCATCTGGTTACAGGTGACACCATCACTCTTCTTTTCAACCTTCCTTTTCCTCCTTTTATTCTTTTTCCTCTTCTTCTTCTGCTCAACATAAGAAACTATCACTTCTTCCCGAATATTCATATCGTCAACAGGTAGCAACACATTTTGGAGTGCCTTGTCTCTTACTCGTTGATTGACGTTCACAACACTACTTGTTTCAACTAGATCTTCCATCCTGCCTGGGACTACTGAAGCAAAACCATAATGCGAGGTATTAGTTGAAATATTACAAACGTCTGCTTCAATCCCATTATCGCATACACTTCGATCCAATATAGGGAACTCCTCCATATTACGAACCAGATCTCTCAGTTCTTTCAAATTGGAATCACTCGGAGCACTAATATGCAATAATTTCCGTTCAACGTCATCTAAACTTATTTCACATTGCACCCCAATGTTCTGAAATCGATTCAATTTCTTCTCCGAGCGAAGATACAACGAAACCCTGTGTTCTTCATTACCATAGGATACACCTGAATGTGAGTACAAGAGATCATCACTCTCTTTCATAGTTACATGCCCATGATCCTTTCGACGATCTCTATTATCCATCATTACTGAAACTCGAACATCCGAACATTGGCCATTAGAACTTCCAAAAGAAGTTTTAGAACTATCCTTTCAAAAGTGGCCTACCACATCCCTTGACTAAAATCTAGATTGCGGATTCCGATGGTCAATCCGATCGCCAGATCTAACGTCCGATGAAGATTGTCTTTGATGGACCCTAAATTTACCGGAATTACTATTCTGTCTTGACTGGCCACCCCTATCTCCAGATCTAAATCCTGCATAATCACCATCCATATGAGTAATTCCTTTAAATTTTAATCGAAGACGTTTACTGCCATTCCTAAGCACTAAACAATACGATGCATAGTCTTTGGTCGATTGAGTTCCACGTAAGAATGGTGTTCCCAATATACAGTCACACAGCAAATCATTTACCACTTTAAATTTATTTTTTTCAAAATGTCCGGAAAAATTAAGAAATAAAATAATTTCAGCATTCGTCAAAAATTTTAAACCAGATGCTGCATCTACAGTTCGTTCTGGAACTTTTCTAATCTACTGAAGTGCACCACACTTTTTCACCAACCTATATGTTGTTAAATTGAAGGATGATCCGCTATCCAAACAACAATCAGCTCTCTGTTCATTTATAATTCCGTCGACAGAAGAAGCTACTGTATCACTTCGTTCGGAAGGAATAATCTCTCGACCTGGAAAACCCGGTACATCAGACTCGATTATTTGTCTCTGAGGTTTTACAAAACTTTTATCTGACCCCGAAAAATCATTAACGGAGAATACATTATGTCCTGAAAACTTTCTATTATCAAATTTACGAAAAGAACTAGGAATAACATTGTGTTGAATTTTACTAGATGTCATTCTTCTATTAAAGTCTAATTGACTACGTTGTCTTAATACATATTTCTCAGAAACTTCAATCAGTTCTGAACGGCTTTTAGGAACATAATCATCTAACATTCCAAAATGTATCGAAGGGTTCATCCCAATCAAAATCAATTCAACTAATTCGCCTTCAGATCCTACAAATCCTACGACCTTAATTGAATATATAATTGACCTAACATAATGGTCTCCTAATTCCGAAAGACTTAACTAACTAACTAACTAACTCTATGGCCTATGGAACCCGGAGGTTCAGTGCCGCGTTCACAAAAGCTCTCCACTGACTTCTATCCTTAGCTAACTGTATCCAGTTTCTACTTTGTATTCCTATCTCTGCGAGATCCATCTTAATATTATCCTCCCATCTGCGCCTAGGTCTTCCTAATGGTCGTTTTCCTATGGGTCTTCCAGTCAAGACTTTGAAAGCGTTTCTACTTTCTTCCATTCTAGCTACATGGCCTGCCCACCTAAGCCTCCTAGACTTGACAACCCTAACAATGTTGGGTAAACCGTATAAACTATGTAGTTCCTCGTTATGAAGTTTCCGCCATTCCCCATTCTCGTTCCTCTTGGGTCCGAATATTCTTCTCAGGATCTTGTTCTCAAATACTTTCAGTCTATGTTCTTCCCTCAGAGTAAGTGACCATGTTTCGGAACCATATAGAACAACAGGCATGATTATCGTTTTATATATTTTAAGCTTCAAATTCTTCGACAGAATTCGCGACGACAAGAGATTTTGAACCGAATAGTAACACGAATTCCCTGCTTTTAGTCGACATTTAATTTCTTCGTGAATATGATTTTCGTCTGTTAAGACTTTGCCTACGAAATATTTTTTCCGATATTAAAGTATGTTTAGAAACAGGAGTCATAAATAATGAGGTAAACCTCTTACAAATTTGATCCCAATTTAAATGATTTTGTAGGGCACACTGTATTTCTCTCAAACAGACTCCATCACATTTCGATGTAAGGACAGTCAGAATCATTTGTATTGAATAACTAGTGAAATTCAACAACTCTTCAATTCTATACAAAACCTCAAAGGTCTGTAAACTATCTTCAACACTAAAATTCTTAATATCCCGGAACCGTTCCTCAAGATATTGACTAGTTTCATTAAACGTATATTTTAACATCAAGTTCTCTTCAATCCCTTGATATAAATCTTGCCTAGAAGCTCCAGCTTCATTTGATTGTAAATTATTAGATTGTGGAAACTGAATATCATTACACTCGGGAAATCTGGATGTCAAAGGGTTAAAGAATGTAGTGTGAGAAACAAAACCTTTCGGCGTCGAATTCCTAATCTGAGTTACTCTTTGATAATTACGCATATTTAAATATCTATGATCCTGTTGTAATGTACCATTACAGTTGAAAGTAATGGCAATTTTTTTTCGCACCCTGTACCTAGTAATTTTTTTTATTCGATTTCGGTTTAATTACACAATTTATTTACTCTCCTTACTTCAAATTAAATGTAATGAATCGAAAGGTTTCGTTAGTAATCTTATTCTAACTGAATAATACATTTATTTATATTTTGATTAATTGTAAATCCCATTTTCGCATATACAAGTTGAATAGTTACAAGGTTTACCATTCTGACGTCATACCGAAACATAGTTCCGTCATTGGATATAAATTTTCTTAATTTCAGACCAATGTAGATTTTGGCCAGGTACCTAAACTTTCCCTTACCCCCTCTCACTAGTCCATAGTCACTTTCAGATCCGGTTATATCTGGATTTGACAAATTTCTATTTGTTTTGTAATTTCCGCGGCTAAAGTTTTCGTCCTGATTGGGGGAATTTTCCAACCCTTGTCGTTTTCGGCGCAATGTTATTATAATAATCGAAGACACATTAGCAGGAGCAGCTTGTGATTTTCGTGCCACATATTTTCGGGGAAGGGATAGAGATTCCAAGGAAAATCCAGGTAACATCTAATCTAATTTAATAGTTAAAAATTGAAGACGGCTTGGGAGCCCGAAGTCTGTATTTTTTTAATTAAATAAACAGTTCATAGTAATCCAGTGAAATGTCAGACAGATTCCGGTTGACATAACGCCATGTTGCTGCCCAAATAGAATGGACAGAAAAGAAAAGTGATTTTTGATCCTTTAAAACCAACAAGTTCAGTTAAGGATTAGGGACAATACGACCTGTTTTGTGTGTTTCGTTCGTGTATTTGGTAAATGTGATTTTTTTCTCATTAATCAGTAACTGCATGTATCTCGTAGGTTTCGAAGTTGTAATACTAATCAGCAGAATGGCAGCTTAAGCTAACGTAAAAGGGCTCCTATTCATGTTTCCAAATTGAACCAGTTCTAGCGGGGGAATGGGTTAGTTATTGTTTGTTTGAGGGCCTTTTCCTCCTTTCAGGGGAAGGGTCCCTCAATAAACCTCGTTAAGGTGCCCCCAGGGCTTCAATCTTTAGTAAACATGTTATAAACAATTGGCCAGGTCAATTGGACCTAGGGTTAACCTTCTCATTTTGTCCCCAAGAAGTTTAATAGAGCCAACTGTAAATACCGAAGAGGGAGTAATGTATTTTAAATTTAATATGTTAGGTTACTTTCTTCAACATGCATGTAATTAAATGGTGTTTGTTTAGTTAGTAGTTTTTATGTGTAGTATTTATAGTGGTGTGTGTAGTTAGTAGTTTTGTGTGAGTGTGTGAATTTTCGGTTAGGACAGTGTATTAAATATGCGTCAATTTAGTACCATTTTCTAACTAAACATAAATAAACCAGAGTAAATATTAGATTTCTGATTAATAAGTACAAGTATATATTTCAGTACACGGTAAATTATGCCTCCACTACAGCGCCATAGTGCCCGTTTTCGGTAGTCAATTGTTTGTTGACATTACGACATCGCATGACTTAGTGATCTAAGTTGTTTGATTTTGGCCATTTATTCTCAAATTACATCCCGTGGACATGGTTTTCGGTTCAGGTGAGTATACATTCATATAAGATAGCATGAGATCTTACTGTACTGAAAATTACAGCTTCCTAAGTCTAGTAGTAATAGAAATATCCACTGAAATAAAGAATGCCTATTTTCTTAATAGAGGTAAAGCCCATATGCTGTTACTGTTTGTTTCAAAATGTAGTTTTAAATTCTCTTTTCCCGAAGCTGTAGAAAATTTCCATTGTTGCTTTAGTTTTATCAGCAAATCAGAAATAAATTAATCGTTGACAATTTAACTTTCAGTAAATACACGTATGATCTTTTTTTACTGCGAAGTAAATACAATATGGGTGCTTCGAAACAGAGTCCGTGGTTCGATGAATGTTATCGTGTAGTAGTTTGAGCGTGATAGATGGTGATAATTATATATTTATTAGTGTGTAATGTAAATATGTGTATGGCCTGCGTGTAAAATGTATGAAATAGGGTGTCTGTAAAATATTACTTCGTGTGGAAATGAGTAAATAATAAATAAATGTTACGATATAATAATAATACGATTATAATATAAAATATGAATGAGATGGTATGACACCTATAATTAAATGGATAAGCCTAGTGTATATTATATAGTGAGAATATGAATATGTTTACTAAAAAATCTCTCGCGTTTTGACTTCTACACCAGTACATTCATCCAACCGAGGTTTCGGTCATTTGTACCTTTAACATTCATTGACTCTCCAAGATGTTTTTTTCGTTGCTTACCTTATTTATTTATTGTGCAGTGTTCATATAGCTGACACCTCAGTTCGGACTATCCGATTAAATAAACCGCTACTAAATTAATATTTATGTCATTCGCGTACCCGGATGTCGACCCCTAGTCCCCTTAAGTATTTTCATTTCTTTTCTTAGTTTAATTAGATGAGGGAAATTAACGACGTCCCAGACTTTGGCATGTCTGCGCAGGGTAGCCATCGGTGATGTTTGGTTATTGAAATCACCGATCCAAAATTCAGTTTTTTTAAATATTTTTTATTTTTATTTTTTTGGCAAATTCTCATTAGGGATATCTTAGCTATTACTCTAGTTTCATTACTATTCTGGATTCTTTTACTTTCCGAGAGGTCGGATGATTTTTTTTCTTTTTTTTGAAATTCTAAATTAGCGTCTTCTCTAACCTTCCGGTGGATTCCGGGATCTGCAAGGGCGTTGACCGGATACGGTGAGTGGTGGGATTTCCCTAAAGCCTTTGTCTTTCCGAAAATCACATCGAGGACACAGACTCGTCTCAACTTTGCAGACATCTTTTTTCGGCTATTTATTTGGTAACCCGAACCCCTTTTGGCATAAAAGAGAATATTTGGTTATAGTATGTTGTATACGTAAATTCGACCACTTATCTTTCGTAGTTGTAGTGTTCTGTCTCCTCTCTTTTTACCTATCCTTCTTCTACTTCTTCTTTAATTTTTTTTAAATGTCAACCACCATCCCCCGGTTTCTGAAACTCATAAAAACGTACAATATTCATATCACTTATTTCGATCGTATGTACTAACTGAGACATCGAGGGTTGCAATTCGTGGAGGTATTGCAGCACAACTCAGGACCATTTTCGCGATATTCAATCCACCACGGGAGAAACTGACGAGAAGGTACACTATGCTTTCAGATTCCTAGAAACTTACTTGTTATTCATCGATCAGGGGGGCGCGGTGGCTCAGTGGTAGAGCGTTCTCCTCTGGTGCTTGGGGTCCCGGGTTCGATCCCAGCCCCCGCCAAGTGAACTTTGTGGTGGACAAACACCGTGCTCGTGGGTTTTCTCGGGGTTCTCCCGTTTCCTCCCACTTTATTCATTCCACTATTTCACTCATCTCTCATTATCACCGTCTCCTTTAGCCTAACCGGCATAACCGTGGGACGTAAAACTCAAAGATTTCATTTCATTTTTTATTCATCGATCGTACAAATTATACCCATTGACGACTGATTTCTGGTTTTCTTTCTATTGATTGGTTATATGGTGTATGTATTAGTAGTTTGGGCCCACTAGTTTCGAATAACCTTGATTTTTTTCTTTCTCTGTATATACATCTATATATATGTACTTACATAGTCTGAAAAGTTACGTGCCTGCTCTATTTGTTGTATTTCCACCTCTTATGTCAACTTATTAAATAACACCAACTATTTCTTTATACGCGGAATTTAGTAAATTGAAAATTATTATTGATTATCGGGTTTACATATAAAGTACAATGTTGCAACCTTATGAGAAAAAAAAAGAATTTTGTTAGTCAGGGTTTTTGTTTATTTTGAGCCGATAAAATGTGAATACGTATTGAATATAAAAAGGTTATGTAGAATTTAAATGTCGACGAAATACTAAGATGGATATTAGAGTGAAATTGATTATATTGAGGAATATGAATAAATATATATATATATACGAGTATGTATGTAAAGGGCTCGGTATTTACCCTGGTTGTTTTAGGTTGCCATAGATTTTTGACACCCGACATTGACCAATTATTTGTGATGTAAAGTATTACCGCGTAACTTATAATTAATGACAGCTTATCGATTTGTTACTAATGTTTGTAACTATTCAATTTTTTAATACTGTCAAATGTTGCATGGAACAAGTAGCAGGTCGTAAGAAAACAAAACCCTAATCCTTATCCTAATTTATTTTGCGAGATGATAGTGAAATCAGTAAACTACGAAACAGTGAGCCCCGCCAACAAATCCTTCTATCAGTAAACTATGAAACAAATCCTTCCCCTACGATCGGAAAACTAACTATTTGTCGTTCGTCAGTTCAGTGACTAAAACATTTACTCCACGATCTATACTAGAGACAAAAAATTAGTGATCTTAAATTCAATGAACTGAAATTTGGTTAATAATTTAGTAATGTGAATACAGGAATATGGAAATATGTTCCCAATGTTTGGGACTGGACTCGATATTTTAAATCTCGATAAACTTTGAATATTCATACCAAGTGCGTCAAGTGACGAAATAAAAAATATATATGTAATATGAAGCGACTATTTGTCTGGAATTAAAACCAAAACGATTAAATACTCTCATGGACACCAATCATAGTGAATAAAGAGAGTTGAAAAAGGAGTTATTATCGACGTGAGAACAAAGACTCACAAAATTGTCGAAATGTCTCCTCTTGGGACACAGACTCAATAAAATGCTACTAAAGTGCTTTTTTTGAATGATTAACCAATTATATTTTTTTTCTTTCTTTTTTCCGCAATGATATGTATTCATTGCACTGAATCTTAAATATATTGACCTTTGAATTTTCTTTTTTTCCCTTTCTTTTTTGTCTTTCGTCTTTTGTCAATTTTTTTATGTAATCCAACTTTTAATATGTCTAGAAAGAGAAATGTGTCATTTGATGTTGTTGAAAGTAGCAGATTTCTGTGCATGCTTATGAAACATTCTTTTCATGTATCAAATTTCCTGTTATGTCAAACTAAGTTTTCTTTTATTGAAATGTAATAAACGTCTATAGAAATGTAGTTAGGTTAGTTTAATTCAACTAAATACAACCTGAAGTATACATTGTCCTGTATGAATGTGTGTGTGAGTGAAATGTAGGTTTAGTATTAAGTGCACCAATTATTTTGACATATATGTGTGACTTATTATAATTAATGGTAGTTGGCAATTAAAGTCATTGAATGTCAATACTAACTTAATTTAAGTTGGCTCTATAAAGGAAGCAAAAGGGACCGAAGTAACCTGAACGAACGATCATCGTGAGAGAACTTCGAGTCAAAAGTTTCAATAAATAGATGGGTTACTCTGATTTTTTTTTCGTAGTCGATTCTAACATGCCATCAACTTCGTCGTTTGTTTTTCAAATATTGGATATTAGACTAGAACTTCTGGAAATATTGAATAAACGGTTAAACTTTCTCATCTATCTCAGAGCTAGATTGGGATAATTCGGTAGTTGGGGTTAAATGGATCTAGGTCTGGGATGTATGGGTTAACATGTGTCTACCTTTGATCACCTTAATACCAAACATTCACCCAATAGCTATTGGAAATGATCCCAATTCGATAAATATTCACTTTCCTTTACCATATTTCTCAAAATGTCCAGTAAGAGTTTCCTCTTTATCACCTTCTTACTTTACCTCTTTTCTCTTCTATCTTCCTTTCCCTTCTTCTTCTTCTTCTTCTATTTTTAATAAAACTGAAAAGGGGGTCGTGACTGGGAATTCTATATGTAATAAACACGGTCATGTATTTATTTTATTTTATTTTCTTCAGAAGTCCGATAAAAGTTTTCCTCTTTCGATCGAACTTAGTATGTTCGAAATTAAGAAATGGATAATATATTCCAATATAATTGGAAATAAGATTATAGCTTCATGAATATCCCCATCAGGGGTGAAGGGTTCCCACTCACGACTTATTCCATGCATCACATTTGTTACAGAGTTTTCTTTCTTTCTTGCCCTTTAATCAGTTTTAGATTGGCGACACGTGACAAGACTGTTGCCATGGTAACCATGTTTACTGTGGTAACGGATCTGAAAATGCTTATTGAACAATACAAGTTATCACGCCAATCTGTTTTAGATTGGCGAACTGCGACAAGGATGGTTGTCATGGCAACGTTTGTTCCCATGGCAACGGATCTCAGTTTAAATGGCGACCGGTAGATGTCATTTTTTTAAAGAATGTCAAAGAGTGAGGTTGGAGGCATGTTGAATTGATTACAACATTGAAATCAATAAGAGAAATTTTATAGTCAAGTGAAACAACTAGAGTCGTTGGCTACTTTGTCATTTTTGTTTCCTTTTCTAAGGGGGAAAAAGAGAAGGAGTGTCAAAATTTTTTCTAAATTAGAACTAAAGGCTAGAAGGGTTTCAAGGAAGGAAAGAGAATGGGAGTCCTTTAATTCATTAATAATACATGTGTTTATATTAAATAAGTATTTCATAGTACATGTGTATTGTATATGTGTATTTGCAATATATATATATATCTTGTCTTTGTGTAGGGTGTCAAAGTTATGGCAACAAATAAAAAAGTTGTTGTGTCACAGGACGAATGTGAAGTTACGTGCACTCGATGCACGTTAGATGAAAAAGCTAAAAGATCTCGCGCCCCGCGGAGATTAATAAGATGCACCGGTTGTGGACTAAAATGGATCCACTTTGCTTACACCAATTTGGATGATACTGCTGAAAATGCAGAAAAAGTTCAAACCGGCGAAATAATAAAATACTGTGAGGATTGTGAAAAGGACCGAGGCCAAATATCTCCAGCAGAGATATCTGACCTCGATGATGATGAAAAGAATGGAGATCACAATGATTCTCGGGATCAGACGGCAAACCCGAAGGAAGGAATGTCATCTGGAGGGTCTGACACGTCTGCATTAATTCGCCAAATGATGCAAATGATAAACAACAAATTTGATGAATTAAAAACGAACGGTGCAGATCTGAGGCGTGAGATAAATGAAAAGTTAGATCAGAATAGTGCAGATCTGAGGCGTGAGATAAATGAAAAGTTAGATCAGAATAGTGCAGATCTGAGGCGTGAGAATGCAGAAATGAGACGTGAAATAAATGATAAGTTTGATATCTCGAAACGAGAGACCGATGCTCGATTCGAGGTACTAAACAATAAATTTGATCAGATCTGTTTAGACTTTGCTTCTTCAATTAGCAAATTGAAAGAGCAAACGTCTACTGAACTAGACAAGGTTAGATACCAGGCCCAACATTCTACCGAACAGCTCAGAGACGAAAGAAATGAAAAACTAAATGAAATAGATGTAAGGTTTGAGAGCACAAACAAAAGATTTTGTGACATCGAACAAAAGGTTGAACAGCAGCAGGCTGAAATAAGTAAATTAAATGTTGTAATATCTAATCTATCAATAGAAACCAAACTAGAGTCATTTGATCAAAAGATTGGTCAAATTCAAACCGAAGTAGACAGTCTTAAGGGGAATATTACTAAATTGGAACTCGTCAAGTCTGATATCTCCTATCCTTTTCCTGATAGCGACTCTCCAGGGAAAATTTTCCCAGAAACAAGTAACGTCCAACCGGGAAAGAGTCAAGTGTTGCCTGATGCACGGGACACAGCAATGTATTGTCCCCCGCATCAGCCAACCTCGAAACCATGGTTGAGCAGTTTCAATGTACCGATGCAGTCAACTGTTGTGACTACAACAGTCACTAGCGTAAATGCTCATTCTACTTTTGGAATGGTACAATCTTACAGCGTGCTGCCAGGAGGGGAAGGGAGATGTGCCGGACCGTCGGTTACTGCCGTGGTGGGTCCTAAATTCGAACCTTACATGCTTGACACTAATTATAGAACCTCTCTTGGTCATATTGGAGTGCTCAGTTCGGTGGCCACTCCGTCGGTGGCAAATCCGGTGACAACCCCAACCGTTCAGGATAACGCGTTGATTCCAATAGATTCTTTTCCTGCCCCGTATAGTATGAGCTCTAAAGTTTCCCTCCGGGATATAGAACGTTTTCCCACTTTCGATGGGAACATTGCTAACGGGTTACCTCGAGTTTTCCTGCGGAGACGGCAGCAATATCTAGATATGTACAAACTCACTGATGGGGAACGCCTACAAATAGTCGAAAAATGTTTGATCGCCGCTTCCGGCGCATGGTTTGCCTCTGTTAAATACCAAATCCGGACGTTCAGTGATTTTTTGATTCTTTTCAAAGAAGAGTATTGTAATGAGCACATCGAGCGGCTCCAAAAGAGAAACTTACAATCACTCCGGTATGATCGCTCCAAGTATGGGTCCCTCTTGGACTATGCTTGGAAAATCATTGAACTATATTATCAGATAGCTGAACATCCCTCTCAGGCCGAACTGGTAGATATTATAGTTAACGCTCTTCCACCCGATGAGTCCCGGGCCATAGCGTCCCACTTGTGCCAAACGGTGCGAGAAGTCACCTCACGTCTACCTGCCTTGTGCGGCAAGGAAGTTGGTGGTCCACCAAAACGATATTTCGCCCGACAGGCCAAGATTGTAAAACCAACGAAAACAAAGGTAACGGCAAGTTGTCAGACAGATTTCCTGAGTTATACCCAAGCTGGATCTCGTTATCCTAGTGGGTATGGCTCAGAAAACACCAGTAATGGCCGGCGACTATTCAGGAATCGGCCCATGTTCAACAATCGCCGGAGTTATCGTCCCTATGACCAACATGGAATCGAACCCGGATAGGGGCGATAACGCCAGGAGGAATTTTAACAGGACGTACGGAAAAAGGGAGAACGGTAATAGTCAGGGTAATAACAATAACAATAATAGTAACAATAATGTAAATCGACCCCAGAATTCAGTCCCTTCGCAAGTGCGTGGTAACGGTGAGCCTAGAACAATATTAAATGGGAGTGATAGTCGCGAAACTGTGGTGAAGTCGACAAACTAACGCCGCAGTTACCTGATGAGATGGGGGAGGATAACTGCGGGTACATACACACCATTAACCACAAAATGCAAGATCCTAACAATAGTGAATCCGAGTTTCAGATACAAGAATACCCCTCACAGAATTCCTTAGAATTTATAATAAAATTCGTAATCGATGAAGCGCCATTTGCGGTGGGGGAAGAACGCTATTTCTCGGCATCTCCCAGCCTAAAAGGAAGTATCGGTGGCGTTGAACTTGTTGCTACCATAGATAGTGGTTCGGAGCTCTGCCTAATGGACTGGGAGGTGTGGAGAAAATTGAAACAGCGCTTCCCCTCTGCAAAATTAAGGCCGTACACGGGTCTTACACTGGGTGCATTTGCTGGGAAGGAAAGTTTTTCAGTTCAAGGGGTTCAAAATTTCAATCTTAATATTCAAAATCATATTTTTGAAATAGCTATTTTTGTTATTAAATACTTGCGAACGGATTTAATCCTGGGTTGCCCGTTCTTAGATAAGTTCCACTGTATCATCGACCGTGAAAAGAAAGAAATTCGTATGAAAGATAGTCTCGGGAATGCAGTTACTGTTTCAACTAATAAACCAAATGTAATGCTAGTAGGAATACCGGAAAGAGAGATTGCAATCGGTGATTCAGGGCGGCCAGTGATGGATCAGCCCATGCTTGACCCCAGGTTTATCTGTCAAGCTGCCTGTGCAGTGACACCTCTCAATGGGGGAGAGGTTAACAGGGACGATCAGCTGGATCCATTCCTGAATGCCGAATGCAATGTCTCTCCACAAGACATCGACACTTACATTACTACTCGGGATGACTTACCACCACCAATTAGATCAGGTCTCCGTAAACTATTGTTACAGTACAGATCTCTCTTCTCCGAGTACCCACGTCGTGTTAATGCGCCTCCATACAAAATTCAACTAAAGGATAACGAACCACTTGTTGGACCTTGCTATTCTGTCCCACAAGCAATGCAACCCGAATTTGAGGCTGAATTAAATAAATGGTTACGGTTAGGAATTGCTATAGAACAGATGTCCCCATACAGAAATTCTATTCACGTTGTCAGAAAGGCCTCTGGGGGCGTACGTCCCGTTTTGGACCTGAGGGCTACCAACTCTAAAATTATCTCTCCACAAGCACAGGTTGAACCAATAGACGATTTATTACATCGTGTTTCACAAGCCACTTGGTTCTCATCTTTTGATGCATCTAGTGCCTATTATGGGATCAGTTTACACAAAGAATCATATCAATGTACTAGCTTTGTGTATAAAGGTAGGCAATATTGATTACCGTTTTGCCACAGGGATTGAAGAGCAGTCCTGCTGTTTTTCATTCCGTTATGACTAATTTTTTCAACGACTCAACTCATTCTTTTGTAGTTTTATTCCTTGATGATGTTATGGTAAAATCGGTCACGGAAGAAGAACACTTATCTCATTTAGAAAGAACCTTTGAAATTTTCAAGCGGGCAAATTTTTCCTTAAATTTTCAAAAATGTAAGTTCTTTGCACGGGAAATAAAATTTTTAGGTCACATCATTAGTGGCAAAACGATAAGGGTCGACACTAAATTAAACGAACCCATTCGTTGTTTTCCGGTTCCGAAATCAAAGAAGGCATTACAAAAGTTCCTAGGCCTCATAGGGTGGAGAAGAAAGTTCGTACCAAACTTTTCTGGACTTACCGCTAAATTATATCAACTACTAAAAAAGGATCAAAAATTCACATGGAACGATGAAACATTGGAAACTTTCCATAAGTTAAAAGAGCTTATTAGCAATCCGCCTGCTTTAAGTCAGCCAGATTTCTCCCTGCCATTTCACATACACAGTGATGCGTGTATGGGTAATCTGGCTGGCTATCTTGCACAATATCCTGCAGGGCAAGAAGATCCCAATGTCATCGGATATGCTAGTCGACGGGTAAAGCCTTACGAATTGTCTCTGTCGATCTCTCAGTTAGAACTACTGTCCGTTCTGTTCCTATGTGAGCACTTTGAACAATATATTATGGGTCGTATCACGTATGTTCATACCGACAATGCAGCAGTTACTCATGCTTTCACTCAGAAGAACCTTGAACCATGAACCACCAGGATCCTACTTAAATTACAGAAGTTTGATTTAACATTTCGACACTGTCCAGGCCGCGAGAACCTTATCGCCAATACACTTAGCAGGTATCCGCCTGAGGTATTGCTTGAACCCGAAACCCATTGTATGCATTTCCTAACGAAAACACAATATGCTGACATTGATTTAGATCATATAAAGAAAAATCTGGAAACTGATGAGTTATGTCAAACGCTCTTAAGGCAATATGAAAATAGTGGTATTCAGGGTAGAATCGCAATGCATTGTGGGTTAATGTACATAAAACGGTTGCGAGTTCAAAAATGGCTTTTAGTAATACCTCAGGCTTGTATTCACGAAATTATCAGTATTGTTCACTCCACAGGTCATTTTGGAGTTCAAAAATGTTATCGCTTTTGTCGCGCAATCTTTTATTGGAAAAATCAAAAGTCTATTATAAAAAACTTCATCCGAAACTGTATTCAATGTGCGGAAACAAAATTCACAAACCGAACCATAGCTCAGCAAGAATATCACATAAGAGCAAATGTACCCCATGAGACTCTGGGGGTGGACCTCATTGGGAAATTACCACCTAGCCAAGGATACTATTATATTTTATCACTAATAGATATTTACTCTCGTTTTGTTACTTTTCTTCCGCTTAGAAAAGCTCATACCAAAGAAATAATAACGGTACTAGAGAGAAGGTACTTTCACCTTTTACCATATCCCCAAGAATTCTTAAGTGACAGGGGACCACAGTTCCAGTCTACACTGTGGCAGGATTTCTGTGCTAAGTACAAAATTAAACATAAGAAAACAGCTAGTTATTCACCTCAGGGTAACAGCATAACAGAGCGCAGCCATAAAGAGCTCAATAGGTTAATTCGGTTATGGTGTAATGAAGATGAAACCACCTGGTATAGATATCTTGTAAAAATACAGGACCTTCTTAATAATTCTTATTGTTCAAGTATTGGTTGCACGCCGGCGGAACGCTTTCTGAGTTACTCTGCTGTTGACAACTACCGGAAGGTGTTCCCATGGCCAAAACAATTAGATTCCGTCGAAAATAGGTTTAAATTTACGGAGATAGATATAAAATCGCGAAATTCTAGTAAACGGTCAACACATTCTGTTACTCTGGACGAAGGTCAACTAGTAATGCTAAAATTACACAACTTATCGTCAATAATAAAGCAGGAATCCGCCAAATGGATGAAAATTTTCACTGGCCCGTTTGTCGTGAAAAAATTGCTGAAAAACTGCGCTGTTTTGCATAATCTCAAAGGTGAAAGTATCGGAACTCACAATTTTCGAAATTTAAAGATTTTCAATTGTACAGAAGATAAACGTAGCGAATTACTCGCGCAATACCCCAAGTAGATATAATATACTGTCCTAGTGTGACTGGTAACGTTTGAATGGGATGAATGAGTGTCTTAACTTAACAAGGATCAGTAGTTAGTATTCCCAATTAGCAAAATTTTGTTATTCTAACAAAATTTTGTTAATGGGCCGGGAAAAACTGTAATGTACCATTATAGTTGAAAGTAATGGCAACTTTTTTTTCGCACCCTGTACCTAGGCCTAGTAAATTTTTTATTCGATTTCGGTTTAATTACACAATTTATTTACTCTCCTTACTTCAAATTAAATGTAATGAATCGAAAGGTTTCGTTAGTAATCTTATTCTAACTGAATAATACATTTATTTATATTTTGAATTATTGTAAATCCCATTTTCGCATATACAAGTTGAATAGTTACAAGGTTTACCATTCTGACGTCATACCGAAACATAGTACCGTCATTGGATATAAATTTTCTTAATTTCAGACCAATGTAGATTTTGGCCAGGTACCTAAACTTTCCCTTACCCCCTCTCACTAGTCCATAGTCACTTTCAGATCCGGTTATATCTGGATTTGACAAATTTCTATTTGTTTTGTAATTTCCGCGGCTAAAGTTTTCGTCCTGATTGGGGGAATTTTCCAACCCTTGTCGTTTTCGGCGCAATGTTATTATAATAATCGAAGACACATTAGCAGGAGCAGCTTGTGATTTTCGTGCCACATATTTTCGGGGAAGGGATAGAGATTCCAAGGAAAATCCAGGTAACATCTAATGTAATTTAATAGTTAAAAATTGAAGGCGGCTTGGGAGCCCGAAGTCTGTATTTTTTTAATTAAATAAACAGTTCATAGTAATCCAGTGAAATGTCAGACAGATTCCGGTTGACATAACGCCATGTTGATGCCAAATAGAATGGACAGAAAAGAAAAGTGATTTTTGATCCTTTAAAACCAACAAGTTCAGTTAAGGATTAGGGACAATACGACCTGTTTTGTGTGTTTCGTTCGTGTATTTGGTAAATGTGATTTTTTCTCATTAATCAGTAACTGCATGTATCTCATAGGTTTCAAAGTTGTAATACTAATCAGCAGAATGGCAGCTTAAGCTAACGTAAAAGGGCTCCTATTCATGTTTCCAAATTGAACCAGTTCTAGCGGGGGAATGGGTTAGTTATTTTTTGTTTGAGGGCCTTTTCCCCTTTTAGGGAAAGGGTCCCTCAATAAACCTCGTTAAGGTGCCTCCAGGGCATCAATCTTTAGTAAACATGTTTTAAACAATTGGCCAGGTCAATTGGACCTAGGGTTAACCTTCTCATTTTGTCCCCAAGAAGTTTAATAGAGCCAACTGTATATACCGAAGAGGGAGTAATGTATTTTAAATTTAATATGTTAGGTTACTTTCTTCAACATGCATGTAATTAAATGGTGTTTGTTTAGTTAGTAGTTTTTATGTGTAGTATTTATAGTGGTGTGTGTAGTTAGTAGTTTTGTGTGAGTGTGTGAATTTTCGGTTAGGACAGTGTATTAAATATGCGTCAATTTAGTACCATTTTCTAACTAAACATAAATAAACCAGAGTAAATATTAGATTTCTGATTAATAAGTACAAGTATATATTTCAGTACACGGTAAATTATGCCTCCACTACAGCGCCATAGTGCCCGTTTTCGGTAGTCAATTGTTTGTTGACATTACGACATCGCATGACTTAGTGATCTAAGTTGTTTGATTTTGGCCATTTATTCTCAAATTACATCCCGTGGACATGGTTTTCGGTTCAGATGAGTATACATTCATATAAGATAGCATGAGATCTTACTGTACTGAAAATTACAGCTTCCTAGCTCCAGTAGTAATCGAAATATCCACTGAAATAAAGAATGCCTATTTTCTTAATAGAGGTAAAGCCCATATGCTGTTACTGTTTGTTTCAAAATGTAGTTTTAAATTCTCTTTTCCCGAAGCTGTAGAAAATTTCCATTGTTGCTTTAGTTTTATCAGCAAATCAGAAATAAATTAATCGTTGACAATTTAACTTTCAGTAAATACACGTATGATCTTTTTTTTACTGCGAAGTAAATACAATTTGGGTGCTTCGAAACAAAGAGTCCGTGGTTCGATGAATGTTATCGAGTAGTAGTTTGAGCGTGATAGATTGTGATAATTATATATTTATTAGTGTGTAATGTAAATATGTGTATGGCCTGCGTGTAAAATGTATGAAATAGGGTGTCTGTAAAATATTACTTCGTGTGGAAATGAGTAAATAATAAATAAATGTTACGATATAATAATAATACGATTATAATATAAAATATGAATGAGATGGTATGACACCTATAATTAAATGGATAGGCCTAGTGTATATTATATAGTGAGAATATGAATATGTTTACTAAAAAATCTCTCGCGTTTTGACTTCTACACCAGTACATTCATCCAACCGAGTTTGCTATTTGGAGAGTAAAGTGTAGTTGGGAATTGTGTGTTACTTCGCATTTAAGTACCTCATACTAACAGCCCCGGATCTTAAGCCTTTCATCAGATAGGGTAGCATCATGTGGGAATTACTTCTAAAGGTTGACAGAAATGATAATTAAGAAAACTAACTGCTATATCCTGTGATCATCGAAAAGTACAGGTTTCGGTCATTTGTACCTTTAACATTCATTGACTCTCCGAGATGTTTTTTTCGTTGCTTACCTTATTTATTTATTGTGCAGTGTTCATATAGCTGACACCTCAGTTCGGACTATCCGATTAAATAAACCGCTACTAAATTAATATTTATGTCATTCGCGTACCCGGATGTCGACCCCTAGTCCCCTTAAGTATTTTCATTTCTTTTCTTAGTTTAATTAGATGAGGGAAATTAACGACGTCCCAGACTTTGGCATGTCTGCGCAGGGTAGCCATCGGTGATGTTTGGTTATTGAAATCACCGATCCAAAATTCAGTTTTTTAAAATATTTTTTATTTTTATTTTTTTTGGCAAATTCTCATTAGGGATATCTTAGCTATTACTCTAGTTTCATTACTATTCTGGATTCTTTTACTTTCCGAGAGGTCGGATGATTTTTTTTCTTTTTTTGAAATTCTAAATTAGCGTCTTCTCTAACCTTCCGGTGGATTCCGGGATCTGCAAGGGCGTTGACCGGATACGGTGAGTGGTGGGATTTCCCTAAAGCCTTTGTCTTTCCGAAAATCCCATCGAGGACACAGACTCGTCTCAACTTTGCAGACATCCTTTTTCGCTATTTATTTGGTAAGCCGAACCCCTTTTGGCATAAAAGAGAATATTTGGTTATAGTATGTTGTATACGTAAATTCGAAAACTTATCTTTCGTAGTTGTAGTGTTCTGTCTCCTCTCTTTTTACCTATCCTTCTTCTTTAATTTTTTTTAAATGTCAACCTCCACCCCCCCCCCCGGTTTCTGAAACTCATGAAAACGTACAATATTCATATCACTTATTTCGATCGTATGTACTAACTGAAACATCGAGGGTTGCAATTCGTGGAGGTATTGCAGCACAACTCAGGACCATTTTCGCGATATTCAATCCACCAAGGGAGAAACTGACGAGAAGGTACACTATGCTTTCAGATTCCTAGAAACTTACTTGTTATTCATCGATCGTACAAATTATACCCATTGACGACTGATTTCTGGTTTTCTTTCTATTGATTGGTTATATGGTGTATGTATTAGTAGTTTGGGCCCACTAGTTTCGAATAACCTTGATTTTTTTCTTTCTCTGTATATACATCTATATATATGTACTTACATAGTCTGAAAAGTTACATGCCTGCTCTATTTGTTGTATTTCCACCTCTTATGTCAACTTATTAAATAACACCAACTATTTCTTTATACGCGGAATTTAGTAAATTGAGAATTATTATTAATTATCGGGTTTACATATAAAGTACAATGTTGCAACCTTATGAGAAAAAAAAAAGAATTTTGTTAGTCAGGGTTTTTGTTTATTTTGAGCCGATAAAATGTGAATACGTATTGAATATAAAAAGGTTATGTAGAATTTAATTGTCGACGAAATACTAAGATGGATATTAGAGTGAAATTGATTATATTGAGGAATATGAATAAATATATATATATATACGAGTATGTATGTAAAGGGCTCGGTATTTACCCTGGTTGTTTTAGGTTGCCATAGATTTTTGACACCCGACATTGACCAATTATTTGTGATGTAATGTATTACCGCGTAACTTATAATTAATGACACCTTATCGATTTGTTAGTAATGCTTGTAACTATTCAATTTTTTAATACGTCAAATGTTGCATGGAACAAGTAGCAGGTCGTAAGAAAACAAAACCCTAATCCTTATCCTAATTTATTTTGCGAGATCATAGTGAAATCAGTAAACTACGAAACAGTGAGCCCCACCAACAAATCCTTCTATCAGTAAACTATGAAACAAATCCTTCCCCTACGATCGGAAAACTAACTATTTGTCGTTCGTCAGTTCAGTGACTAAAACATTTACTCCACGATCTATACTAGAGACAAAAAATTAGTGATCTTAAATTCAATGAACTGAAATTTGGTTAATAATTTAGTAATGTGAATACAGGAATATGGAAATATGTTCCCAATGTTTGGGACTGGACTCGATATTTTAAATCTCGATAAACTTTGAATATTCATACCAAGTGCGTCAAGTGACGAAATAAAAAATATATATGTAATATGAAGCGACTATTTGTCTGTAATTAAAACCAAAACGATTAAATACTCTCATGGACACCAATCATAGTGAATAGAGTTGAAAAAGGAGTTATTATCGACGTGAGAACAAAGACTCACAAAATTGTCGAAATGTCTCCTCTTGGGACACAGACTCAATAAAATGCTACTAAAGTGCTTTTTTTTGAATGATTAACCAATTATATTTTTTTTCTTTCTTTTTTCCGCAATGATATGTATTCATTGCACTGAATCTAAAATATATTGACCTTTGAATTTTCTTTTTTTCCCTTTATTTTTTGTCTCTCGTCTTTTGTCAATTTTTTTTATGTAATCCAACTTTTAATATCTCTAGAAAGAGAAATGTGTTATTTGATGTTGTTGAAAGTAGCAGATTTCTGTGCATGCTTATGAAACATTCTTTTCATGTATCAAATTTCCTGTTATGTCAAACTAAGTTTTCTTTTATTGAAACGTAATAAATGTCTATAGAAATGTAGTTAGGTTAGTTTAATTCAACTAAATACAACCTGAAGTATACATTGTCCTGTATGAATGTGTGTGTGAGTGAAATGTAGGTTTAGTATTAAGTGCACCAATTATTTTGACATATATGTGTGACTTATTATAATTAATGGTAGTTGGCAATTAAAGTCATTGAATGTCAATACTAACTTAATTTAAGTTGGCTCTATAAAGGAAGCAAAAGGGACCGAAGTAACCTGAACGAACGATCATCATGAGAGAACTTCGAGAGTCAAAAGTTTCAATAAATAGATGGGTTACTCTGATTTTTTTTTTCGTGGTCGATTCTAACATGCCATCAACTTCGTCGTTTCTGGAAATATTGAATAAACGGTTAAATTAAACTTTCTCATCTATCTCAGAGCTAGATTGGGATAATTCGGTAGTTGGGGTTAAATGGATCTAGGTCTGGGATGTATGGGTTAACATGTGTCTACCTTTGATCACCTTAATACCAAACATTCACCCAATAGCTATTGGAAATGATCCCAATTCGATAAATATTCACTTTCCTTTACCATATTTCTCAAAATATCCAGTAAGAGTTTCCTCTTTATCACCTTCTTACTTTACCTCTTTTCTCTTCTATCTTCCTTTTCCTTTCTTCTTCTCTTCTTCTATTTTTAATAAAACTGAAAAGGGGGTCGTGACTGGGAATTCTATATGTAATAAACACGGTCATGTATTTATTTTATTTTATTTTCTTCAGAAGTCCGATAAAAGTTTTCCCCTTTCGATCGAAGTTAGTATGTTCGAAATCAAGAAATGGATAATATATTCCAATATAATTGGAAATAAGATTATAGCTTCATGAATATCCCCATCAGGGGTGAAGGGTTCCCACTCACGATTTATTCCATGCATCACATTTGTTACAGAGTTTTCTTTCTTTCTTGCCCTTTAATCAGTTTTGCTGTGCCTGACTTCTCGTATTATTCTGATTTGGCATTTCAAATTCAACACGCCTAGAATAGGGATTGACCTTATTTACAGAGGAAGCATTGACATCCCGACTTGCCCTTGACAAATTAAAACACCCTGTATTATGATCACTAAGATTAACGTTTCCCAACCTTCAACAATCATTAATCCCCCTTATATTCGATGGAGGTGTAAGAGACATCGAAATTTCACCAAAATTACTATTACTATTATCGGGAAAGCCAGCCGTTACGTATTCCGAAAATTCTTCAGGAATATCAATGATACAATCATTCAGCTGTGAAGAACACATAATTATTAATATAACTAATAATTTATACATAAATATTAATATAAACAAATAATATAATATCTACAAAATACCTAAAGTACGGTAACACTACAGAGATAATACCACTACACCAACAACACAACTCAATATCAACTGAACAAATGCAACTATAACTGCGACCAAAAATTTCATTCATAAATATGAAATTCACATAAATATTAAGGCAAATTAAATCCAAATAGTTATTTATATTCAAGTTTCTGTTTATCAATTCCGTGAACAAACTGTTTATTAACAATTAATACTATTCACTTAACATCAATTTCCACAGCAACCGAACTGTATAAAGAAGTAAACACTTATGCGGGTGGGTGTACAAAATAATCTTATATATTCAAAAATAATGAACGCTATTTCTAAATAAACTCGTATTCTTAATTACTAAATGAATCAAAAAAAAACTTCACTGAGTGAACCTGAGTTACGCTCGGCACAAACTTTTAACGCGCCCGTAAAGAATCCTGTCAGTTTAAAAAAATGTAAACAAGCCTTCATCAATTGAGCTGAGATTTTTAGTCAAAAACGGCAATGGAATTCGATAACGGTCCTGACAACTTCGTATTTAACGAACAACGGAAAAATTCTGATCAAGGGAAGAACACTATGAGACAACCAACAAAACAGTGGAAAACATATCCCTAACATTTAACAAGGGTCACAAGGAAGTACAAAAATTGAAGTAGTTCTTACCTCTCGATGGTGGTCTAATACCTTTCCTTACCAACGGTATGTCGCCGTTCTTCTCTGGGTGGAAATCGACTTCTATTTGGCTTACTCAACCCACTCCATACAACACAAATAACGAAAGGAAAGACGTAAGACACAATCCTCTCAAAAAGAATTTAATAACGTATCCAAGTAGACGAAACAAAGTGGAGTGGTAGATTCTTCATCGATCTTTCAGCAAAACAACGATCTGGTAGTTTTTGTAGTTAACCAACAAATCATTCACTTTCTATTCTTTCTTCTTTGATACCAGGATCGAATATTTGCACTGGGAATTAAAACCAATCCCTTGATTTTTAACGGCTCCACTTTCCTGCCCCACTTTCCGACATTTACAAGAGTGTTTCGGTTCACTCTTTTTTATACTTCCAGATATATTCCTTACTGATAATTGTTAAACTTTGTCTCCCTTAAACGAACCATGCAAAAATCACACGAAGTTACTAATACACCGATCGAACAAACTCGTGGTCGTGTAGCGAATCCCGCTTCCTTATGGTCACACAAGCCTCAAGCAGACATCTTGACACCGTGGCAATGCAGAGCGTAACACACCGGCCGGGAGTCCGCTTCGCCCGGCGGAAAGAAGAAATCAGTGTTGCCGTCTGGAAATACTATTACAATTTTACACCTTTTTCTTTTCTCCTCTTTTAATCGTCAAGATCTTTACTTTATTTCTTTTTCAAAAATAATAAAAAGAATGTTACAGCAATTTTCTTTCTCTCTGTCTATGTTTTACAATATAAATTATTATTAACTGTTAATCTTTTTGTAATAAAAGACGTCCAGACAATTTTCTTCCAATTCAGATTCAGTGGCGGCTTTTGTTACATAGAGCTGTGCCACATGTATAATAGCTAACCTTATGACAGATTTACGTTGTATTTCTAACAAAGCATAAAATTCCCTCCCTTTCGTAAATTTCGCTGGGCGTTTGCCACGTTTACGAAAATGGAACTTAGATTTTTTCGACGAATATTTCGGATATTTCTTTTTTTAATTATAACTTGCTTATTTCTTAATTTTTTATTGAAATATTTTTTTTTAATTGTGTTTTGTTTTTCTGCTTATTTCTAAGAAGAAATGTGACATTTTCTATCACGAGAAAGAAAGTTATTTCTATTTATGTGATTTCTAAAGACTTGCGACAAAAATTTTGGACATAAGTGTACATGATACGTGCAAAATTTTAATCTTGTATCCTGAAAAACTAAGCTCGGGAGAAATTTTTGAAAGTGTCGAGGTGACCCTCAAAAATGTACTGCGTCATTACTGTTTGACCTACAGTCATGATTCAAACGTCATTTTCTTTAGTACAACAAGTCCTTTTTAACGTTATCATTTGCATGTTCGTATCGTATACATGAACCGGAAAAATCGGAAAAACCGTATTTTTTCTGAGGAAACCACCCCTTTGGGCCCGGCTTGGTTTTTCCGTAGGGATCACAAAAATTTGAGAAATACCCAAAAGTACACAAAATCCATATGCAGAGTTTCAATCTGATGTCTTGCAAATGAAAAGCGTGATTTTTTAGAAGTTTGTTTAAGAAAGAAATAAAAAGTCCGTCCTCACTTGGAGCCGTCAAATTGACCATCCGGTTCCAATACGCGTCTGAAGTGTTCGTTGGTCCATCTCCTTGACTTGACCAATAAAGCAAACCGGCCTAAATCCTGTTATAGAACCTAAATAAGAGGTGAAAGAGGATACTATGCCATGGTAATAAAAGTTACCAAAAAATCTAAAAGGGTTAAAATTTAATGCGAAGAATGCTTCGACAAAAGCAAACATTGTGAGATATGTATCAGGAGAAAGCAAAAACCCGCTATATGGCTTATTACCTTCTGTTTTAGTTTAGTAACAGTATTTTCTGACGAATTAATATACAGTCCTTATTGTCATGTGTTATTATAAATTAGCAGTCATATGTTTTTCGCTCAAGTAAAGAATAATGTTAATAATAGGTGAAGGCAGGGGCGTATGAGTTTTTATTTTTGGAGTACATATCCGAAACATAATTACTTTCGAAGCCGTAGGAAAGGTCGAGTTATTATTATATTACTATTTAGAATGTTTTAGCTATATGATCAGGAGCAACGCTTAACTGACACTATTTTGGTACTCCCTACAAAGTCTTATAGTAAGGCCGTGAAGTAAGCAGTACGCTTTCTTGGGTCTTATTAAATAGCGGTTTCCGGAAAATTTGTGAATCGCAAGCTAACGCAAAAATGAAACACAATTATTACTGTTATAGCAACTATTGCAAAATAAAACGCAAATTTTGCATTGCGTTAACGGAAACCGATAGAGAATGGGCCCCTCTAGCCAAATATTTTTGTGTCATACAATCTCAGTTTTGACTGTTTGTAGACGATCCAAGAAAGCTTGAACAAGACTCATGTTCAAGACCATTCAATACTATTTGATGAAAAAGACGTTAGCACTGACGTCATTTTTGTTTTGAATTCAATAGTTTCGTGCAATAAATTTCGTTTCAGTCCTGTTCTAAACAATTCAATTCAAGAGCATTCAATAGCCAATCAGCGCTCAAGTTGAGTCAGAAAATACAAAACAAGTATGATGGCGTCGTGAGACAGAGCTGCAGTTGAATAAATATCTTTTCGTTACTCTTTTTCATAATTATCTGATATTCCAAGTGTACATTATAATAATAAACAAAAGCTAATATTTCCGCCGGAGGATGTTGTTAGTACTTTTTGTTGATAACATACACGATTTATATAGTTATAATGCTTGCATGCCCATAACTTTTGTTAAATTTTGAGGCAATGAGAAGTGTAAGTATTAATTTGAGAATTTAATATACAAGAATACCGGGTGTAGAGTCAGAAAGAAGAGTAAATTAAATTATATACTTACTGGCTTACTGTCCACTGGCTTTTCTTGATTTAATAAGACGTTTTGTACTGTTATTAATCTCTGATAATATGAAATAATTGCGTACAGAATGATTATATGTTCGCAAACTGAAGTATCCTGGGAATAATTACATGTTATCCTATTGTAATCTAATTATTTTATCACGAAATTCGCATGTAGTATTTCGGAAGTTATTTCTTGAGGTAGAGTTGCTTTCACGCGTGCAGATTAATTTTTCCAGTGTTTTTCCGTAAGGTACAAATGTGTATTCTAACATATGCTACATACAAGACAGTGCAAAAAATAATAATAAATAAACAAATCAAGAATGCTATTTAACAGTGTCAGGGTAGGAGCATTGAAGGGGATCCACGAGCAGGGATCCACGTACGGAGCAGGCGCGTCATCGACGGAGATTATAGTGCAAGAAACATAAGAATAAGAATAATGGATAAATGAGAATAGGGCAACAAACCCTTGACATCGTATTCACTCATTTGAACTGAACTTTAGCCCTTGTAATGATTTGATACCGGTAACATTAAACTTCTAAACATAAAATACTGGTTTCGTACATTATACAGGCATGTTCCGACAGTGGGAATTACGGTATATCAGCCAATCCTCCTTCATACACACTCACACATTTTAACAGTAAAATTACTATTCGTTTGACGGGTTATTCTTAACCAGTAGCAAATATGGAATAGATTTGTGAAGAAAGTCTGAGGCAGATATGGGCTGTAAGTCCAGTAGCTAAAAAAATATTATCTTTGCTTCGTTTGGTTTTCTGTGATTTCAGCCTTTTCTTTAAACCGTCTTTGATGCCACAGCATAAAGAACATCAAAAGGCAGCCATTGCCTCGTGATACAGACAATTTTAGGAAACAGTTCGATTTTTTTCTTCTTGAGTGTGGTTCTGTCATCAGCACGCCATTTGAAGAATCAGAATTTTAAAAAAGCTTAGTATAGGGAACGATTTAATACCTAAGCAGCACTTTACTTTTTTAACGTCAGCTAACCTAACCCACATTTAATGTATAAGGCACAAAATAGTTAGTAAAAATTCGATGGGATTTTACTTTCTGGAAAATCAATTGACATCTTTGCTAAATTATTTAATATAGTTTATTAAATTACAAATGCCTGCAGAAAGTCACAAAATATGTGCCAATATTATAGCTATTCATGTGCAGACCTGAACCAAATCAGTACGCAGTTTCGCTTTCATTTCTTTTTGTAGTTACAGTCACTTGTTTTGGGCTGCCATCTATTGACAAGAATATACCCCATCAGGATCCTGCCGCCTATAGTCGGACAATTTATCCATGCCGACCAGATGCCGCGGTCGGATTGCCGGCGCCGGACACCGGCGTCATTCCGCTAGATTTTCGACCGCGACGAGCAAAAAGAGATTCGTTCACCAAAAGAAAACGAAGAGAATTAGAAGGTAATTTGTTCCTTTAAAATACGAATTAGGGCTTATATTTCCCTCGTATAAAGCTTTCTCGAAACAGTCGGCAGACAGTCGGACGACGACTGCAAAAAGAGACTGCCGGCAATTTCTTAAAAAACGACGTCGGCGAAATTTGCAATAACGCGTACCAGCGGCAAAGAGTCGAATTTTGGAAAATGAATAGAGCCTGTATCTTCTTTAATGATGAAGTAAAAATTGAAACTGTCCGAAGGTTTTTCTTGTGGGTGGGCACTAATTCCATAAAATATGTCTTTTGAAAACGGAGTCGGCAGAAAGTCGGCATAAAGAGGACGGAACGACATCGGCATGTGATGCTTGTAAAGACGTCGAAACGTTGACGGCGTGCCGACCATAAAAAGGGTAAATGAATGAAAAGAAATGTAATGAAGGGACTGGACATAAAGTATATATGAGAAGTAAATATTTAAAATTAAATTACAAGTACGAGAAGATCCTTAACAAGCATTTTGGAAGAAGACGGCAAACAGCTGACGGTCGATCTCGGCAAAGATGCTCGGACAGGCGCCTAGCCGCCTTTGCCGCCGAAGAGCCTGATTGGAGCTGGTCACGCTGTCTGTATGTTCGGTTCGCGTCCTTCATTTGTCACATGATGATGCAGTGTGGGTGAAGTATTTGAAAACAAAAATCGTTGATAATTATAGTCAAGTGCAGATGAGTTTGCAAGTGGAAAAAAATGTTTCGTATAAAAAATATTCATTCATTGGCACTTCAAGTTATGTATAAGTGTACCTGGTGGGGAAGACGACGAATAAACTAAATATTAACCTGCACATAAGTATTCCATGTGCAAAGATCTACAGTATATACATGTGGTGAGTTCATGAAATATTATGCATATACATTTCAAACTGTCATAAATTTTTATATGTTGTGTTCCATATGTTAATTGTTGCTGCGCATGAAAAAGATTCGGTTATAGTATGTTCCCGCGCACTGGCGTCTCTGCATAAAATTTGTGGGGGGACATTAAAAAAATGATTTAAATGGTACTACCTAGCCCAATCTGTTTATTAACTTCGATTCTATTTGTTATCTTTCTGCTTACCTTCACGGACCCCCTAAGGTATATCAAGAACTCGATTACAATCGGAGGGGCCGCAGGTGCCTCAATGGTAGAGCTTTCACCTCTGATGCTTGGGGTCGTGGGTTTGATCCCAGGCATCGCCAAGTGAACTTTGTGGTGGACAAACACCATGTGCTTGGGTTTCCTCGGGGTTCTCCCGTTTCTTTCCACTTTCTTCATTCCATCATTTCATTCATTACTCATCACCGTAGCATGTGCGTCAGCGAGGGTAGTGAAAACATGTGGGCTTTAGTAATAATATATATTTCACTATGACTTGTTATGGTTTCATACTAGTACTGCTTCAGTTGTAAACATAAAATACAGCTTTCGCACACTGTGCAGAAATACATTGCCGTACTCTTCGGTTGAGTTAGAAGCCATTTACATTAAAAACTAAGGTTTGTAAACTTTTGCAATTTCAAGAAGAAAATCGTGTACTACAGTTTCTTAAAGATTTCATTTAATTTTTTATTTAAAAAAGGAGCGACAGTTAAGAAACTGTAGTACACGATTTTCTTCTTGAAATTGCAAAAGTATACATGCCTTAGTTTTTAATGTAAGTGGCTTCTAACTCAACCGAAGAGTACGGCAATGTATTTCTGCGCAGTGTGCGAAAGCTGTATTTTATGTTTACAACGGAAGCAGTACTAGTATGAAACCATAACAAGTTATATTGAAATATATATTATTACCAAAGCCCACGTGTTTTCACTATACTCGCTTACGCGTATACCCACCGTCGCTGACGCACATGCTCCCTTCGGACACCCCCGCACTGCCGCGCGGAACCACCAGCATTGCCCTGCCGTGACTCAGTTATATAGAATTTTTGCTTTTTTGTAGCCAACTAACGCCAGGGGCGGATCCAGGGGACGATCGGGGCAATCGCATTTCCTCCCAAAAGAGGTAACTTTCTTATTTTATATATAAATAAGACCCATTCCAGAGTTTGGAGTTCTTAAAAAGTACCTCTAAGGCCTGCTATACACTACGAGATCAATCCTAGGAAATATCTTAGGATTTATCTTCGGAAAAATGTTATGACATATCTTGTAGGAAATCCTACCCTTTTGTGCCATACACGTGAAGAGTTTTCCTGTCTGACCGAATGACGTTTATCAACATTGTGAAATAGTTCTATTTAATAAAAGTACAAAATTGAAGAATTACTATGCTAACCATACTGCACATCCCACTGATATTAATAACAGGCGTTATATTGTTAAATTGGATACCTCTAAAAAAGAACATAAATGTCAGAAGGATGCTGGTATACTTTTGGTGCACCACATGTTAGAAGATTTACAAATAAAATTTAATATTTTGCATGAAAAGATATATTTATAAGGATCAAATTTCTGCAAACAACAGAATTAAATACAAAGTAATACAGCTGTATTTTATGTTTAGAATTGTAGTGTTACTAGTGTAAAATTATTATAAATGTTTTAACGACGGATGAAAAAAACAGGTGGGAGACAATGTTTAGCAGAAAGAGTCCAGCTAATTTTTCTAAGAAATGTTTCAATTTCGGTAGTTTCTATTTACATTAGTTTAGTTTAGGCTGGTTCAGGTTAGTTACGGTTATGTTACGTTAGATTATATTAGTATATGGCTCCAGCTAATTTTCAAAAAGTGATAGAATTTCGCTTACTTCTATTAATATTAGGTTAGTTTAAGTTAGTTAATTTCATTAGGTTAGATTTGGTTCGGTCTAAGTACTGGCATCTTCCATTTCTCCTGTAAATTTTGTATGTTTTGCCTACTTTTGGATCCCGTCTGCGAAACATTTACCTAAGTGAATGCATATGAAAAATGACCGTTGATACTATTTTCCACCGCCGGTTTATTTCTGTATAGTTTACAGAAGCTATAGTTTATGTTTACAAGTGGAGCGCTACCACCACGATACCATTACAATTGTTATTCAAACTCGTATCATTGCCGAAACCCACTCGTTCTCACTACATTAACTGACGCGCCTGCTTCCTTCGTTCGCACTCCCTGACTGACGCTCGGGCCCCGGCTTCGTCTTGCCCTAACTGTTAGATAGCATTCGTACTTTCCAGAGGCCACCTAGCACAACTTGGTTTGCGTTTTTTGCACTATAGTTTTTATGCTATATATCCGGCCCCCGTATTTGTACGCAAATCGTAAAAGAACTGTAGTTTATCATTAATTGCTTTTGATTGTTCTCTTGAGGGATTTTATTTATGCTATGTGAATAATTTCCATGTCGGTCAACGTAAATCATTTAGGAAACAGTGATAAGTTATAATTTTTCAACAATTATTTCGAGAGGTACACCTAAAGTTAACCTGTACGATCAGACGATACCTCATCAGTTGTGTTTTCACTTCCTCTCACCTGATGTCGCTTAAATCGAAATCTTACGAATTTTCTTTCCGAAATAGAGCGTGCTCTAAACAAGAGAAATCTCATAGGATCGTTCAGAACACAGGAAATGACATGCGATCTGATGCCATACACGTTGAGATTTTGACTCTAGGAAAAATGTAAGAGATTTCCTAGGATCTATCCTATAGTGTATAGCGCGCCTAAGTAGTATTACAACCTACCGCCCCCAGAAGTCCGTTATGGATCCGCCCCTGACTAGCACAGGTTTGTTTGTGTTTTTTTGCATTGTAGTTTTTATGCCCCTAACCTAATGTAAAGTAATCGAACGTATCTTAATCTAATCCAACCAAATAGAACCGGTTGGAGTACGTTTTAGTACATTTTTTTTTCGATTTTCAAATTGGTCCTGTGATACAACAGTAATTCCCTAAATTTAGGTTAGGTTAGTTTGGATAATTTTTAGATTAAGAGCTCCGGCTTACTGCTAGAGGTGATAACTTGATTTTGTCTTTTTGTGAATAGTTGTTGCTTAATAGAGTGCAAAAGTGACCCGCAACGTTTTCTTATGGCAAAAGTACTTAATAAAGCGAGGTGGTATACAGGCAGCCCCCCTATAATACCATAAAAAGTACGCTATTTCCAAGCAGAAATCCGTACTTGAGGGGAAAAAACATAAATATAATCAGTAAACAACTGGAGGTTAAAGGACAATTTGGCGGTAAAAACCAGTTAATAATTTTATGTATGCCAGGTGTGATATTTTCATGTCGCCATGTGGAAATATTTTAGAAGCAATAAGAAGAAAATTGGTGAAATAATTATAATTTTTCATCAATTATTGCGGGTGGTGCGGCAAAAGCAAACCTGCACGAACGCAAGTTCGGATTTGTACATGTTTTAAGCCTAAATAACAAAAAGCAAAGATAATTATCTGAGAGAAACGTGGACAATTTCTCATAATGCTTAGTGCCACGACAATGTTTATGTTTTTTAGTATTCTCTTGTATTTAGTGTCTTTTTAGTAACCTACTAAGATCTACTAGGTTATATACTGCAAGACTTGTTTCATATGTGAGCGAAAATTTCCAATTGAAAAAAAAAAAATACAGGAGAAATCAAGTAGTGAATAAACGCTCTTGTGTACAAATTTACTTGTGGCGCAATACTAGACAAAACTGTTGAAAAATTATAATTGTTTCAACATTTTCCTTTTTATTGTCCCCTAGACGGTTTCCACTGGGCGGAATATATTTTACTTGGCATAAATAATATTCAAGGGGACCTCTAGAAATAATTGTTGAAATATTGCAATTCTTTTACGATTTGCGTATAAATACGGCTTCCAGATACGTAGCATAAAAATAGCGCAAAAAATCAATCTGTGCTGGGTAGCCACTAAATAGCATGAATGTTATCTAACCGAGTCTAATAGGGCGAAGCTGGTGGGCCCGCGCGGGGATACGTCCGAAGGGAGTAGGCGTGTCAGCGATAGTGAGTACATGCAGAGGTGAGGGTAGTGGAAGTAAGTGCGTTTTGAAAATGATCGAGTTTCAATAGCACGTGTTTTGGTTTCATATTAGTAACTCTCCACTTGTAAACAAAATACTGCGCAGAAATATGATGCCGGTGTACACGGTGCAGAAATAAGCCGCCCGTGGAGAATAGCATCTAATAGAGCCATTTTTCATATGCACTCATTTCTTTTATTCGTCGTAAAGCACTTGTAATGATTTAACATTAGTAACCCTAAGATACAGTTGTATTACATTGTATGTAATTAAGTTACCTGTAGAAATTCGTTCCTTATAAACATGTCTTTTCATGGAAAGTATTGAATTTTACCTGTAAATCTTCCAAAATGTGCTGCACCAGACTGTCTTATTTTGATTTTTTGCGGGCCGCGGTGGCTCAGTGGTAGAGCGTTAATCTCTGGTGCATGGGATTCCTGGTTCAAACCCTGCTCCTGCCAAGTGAACTTTGTGTTGGAAAAACATGTGCGTGGGTTTCCTCGGGTTCTTCCTTTTCCTCCCACTTTCTTCTTTCTACCATTTTATTCATCTCCTTTAGCCTAGTCAGCATATACGTGGGAGGTAAAAGTAAAAGTTTTTTTTTAATTTTGATTTTATATAATTTGTAAGAAAAAAGTCACAGCTAAATACTTTTCAAACAGAATACAGCAAATGTCTCAAACAGAATGACGCGAATACCTAATTCTTCTGCCACTTCCTCATTAAAACGTAGTGATGTTCTGGCCGTATAAGTCAAAGCCTTGTCCATATGGGTCATCACCTGTTTCGCGTCTGTTATATACAATTGTGGGATATCTCTCCAGTAGGTAAATATCAGAATGGATTCTTGGAAGTATTTGGCATCCACCTTCAGGTTTTCTTCGACCTTGCATATCATCAACGTACCCTCATATCCGAATCCCGTAACAACCATAAATCCACGAGGGAAACTCCCTGCACAGGTTTTTTCAATAAAACCAACTGGTTTAAACCAAAAAACGAAAAATGTTCGTAAAAGTGTAAGTGTTCGGAAAATCTTGATGAACACACATTTGTGGGTTATCACATTTCACTCCCGTATATTATTCGTATTATACTCAGACCTTAATTCTCCATTCATTACTCAAAGAGATTATACTACAAAAGCAACTTTTTTTTTTTAAATATATAAGCTTATGAATGTTTCTTTTGTGATTTTTTAATAGTTTGTTATTGTTATGCAATTGCAATCAAAGAAATTCTAAATATTGTTTCGTTTTAATAATGTTTACTATTGATAAAATACATTGAAATGCCATACTTGGGGGGGGGGGGGTTCAAACCGCACGAGAGGCATTTATTGAAATCAGAAGTATCTTTTGTAACTATTTATGTATAAATGGGTCAGAGCCAAAGTGGACTCAAATAATTCGTATCTTTATTCATTTTTCTTACTGATATGCAAATTAAGTCGTTGTATTTCTTTAACTTGGACTAATAAAAGTCGTAGTGAACTAACTTGGACTAAATTAGTTCTTCGGTACTCTGCAGTACTTTGTAATTGTCCATATGTAATTCTGTATGTAATTCTCACTTGTGTAACTGATTATCTTTTCTCCTTCGGAAATGACTCTTGACAATTATATTAACAAGTATGTAAAGATTAGTACAACGTATTTTTTTTTTTTTTTATCAGGAGTCCTTCGTGAGTGAGTCGGCAGACTTATCGCATTTGTGGTCAATTAGTCCTGGTTCCGAGTTCAAACGGAGGACAATTTCTCTCGGATGTAAGCAGAGAAGCGGTTTGGATTCCACTTTGGGCTTATGTGAACCCTTCTAGCATAACCCGGTTGTTGCATAATAACACCAAGGCGAAAAAAAAACAACTTGTTTCTGTCCATATGAGGTGTAAGTACATAGAGCAAATTATTTAAACCAAAAAGACTTGGTTTAAACCAAAAATATAAACTTTTTTTGTATTTTTTCAATAAAAAACATGGTTTTTGCCAACCCTGGTTGAGGGTACGAAGTGAAATCTGTGGACCATATCACGTTGAGTTGAGAGATTTTCTTAGCACTCGATGGATTCCCCTTAGCACTACGGGTGTCACTTTGCTTGCAGGCCTTCTTCTAGTAGTTGTCGTGGGCGAATGTTTCGCAACGGTATCCTGTTGTGTGTAACGGGCCACAATAGCTTCTGCAGTAGTCACCCCGAGTGTTAACCCTGTGGGCCGCGGTGGCTCAGTCGTAGAGCGTTTACCTCTGGTGCTTGGGGTCCCGGATTCGATCCCTGCCCCCGCCAAGTGAACTTTGTGGTGGACAAACACCGTGTGCGTGGGTTTTCTCGGGGTTCTCCCGTTGCTATATATTAAGTATATTCTTTTAATAACGTAATACGGTTTATGTGTTATGTCTTATTCTTTAAATGTTGGAGTCTCTGCTGTCGAGTTATAGTTTTGATTTTTTTTTTTAGCGTTTCTCAAAGTTATGTTCATTCCATTGAATTCTTTCGATATGTGTTTAAGCAGAACATAAAATGTATTTGTTTTGAAACTTTTATCATTTTTGCCCACCTGATCGATTTTACCTGTGGTTTATTTAAGTATATGTGCATTTTATTTGTTCCACTAACAAGGTTTTATTTTAAGATGTAATATTTTGTATTCAGCCGAATACAAAATTCTCAATTGCCAATACAATAGTGTCGCAAAACCCTGACGCGTATCGAAGTTCTATTTCAAAGTAATATAATGCTATCTTCACTAAATATAATATTCCATTTTAATACATCTTTTTGTGTGGTGAGGGACTTAGGGATTTATTGTTTAACTTCCAGCTTCAAGGTAATGTTTCAAAGATTTCTCAAGAAACTCCAGTTCCTACCATTGGATGTACGGCAGGATTTCTTTTGTTTTCTGATTCTCGTTTGGGGTGGCGACCGTACTGTTGTAATAAAGATTAAGTAAAAGTTAACTGTTTCGACGTAATTGAATTCTTCATCAGTGACTATAGTTTTCATTACTCTTACAGGTTTTCTTGTAACATATAGCGTCTAACATATAGCGTTGAAGCCGGTTCATTGCAACAAGGTATATTACACTGTGTAGTTTGGTTTGTTTTTGGTGTGATGAAGTATATATTCGATACGTGATGTGCCAACGCCGTACACATTGAAGAGTATATTTTACAAAGCATTATATTTGTTCTATTTTAGATACTTCATTTATTTCTGGAAGCAAGGGGAAATGTTGCTCAAGAAATACATAAGTGTTGCAATGGAAGAAGACCCACAGAGAGCAGTAGCGTAGCCAGGATGTGTGTTTGGGGGGGGGGGGGCAAGTGCTGTTATAGGTACATATGGAAAAGTTCCAAAATATATATATATATATATATATATATATATATATATATATATATATATATATAAACATAAAAATATATAAAAAAATTACGAACATCAAACTACATTGTCGGACCTCTTTGGGGGCCCGGCTTCTCTGGGCCCCCCTTCCCTACGCCACTAACGGAGAGTATTCACAAAAATCTTATGTACTAACATCCTTAAAGATATTTGTGAAGAGTGGTAGGATATATGTGGGACTACAGTTTTTTTTTCCTTTTTAGAACGGGTGAATTTCATTCAATCATAACATTTGTAAAAAATTTACCATTTTAATGCGGTTTATTTCAAATCACACAGGAATTATGGTCATCACTTACCTTTCAAGCGAATATTGAGAATTACGGCTTTGAAATTGATTTTTGTTTTGCATATATTACCTTAGTCTCCCTATCCCAGTTTTTGTCGTTAAATTCTTTTTTTATTATTACTTCATCTTTTCTATGCAGTGTTGTAAAATTTTCTGTATCTCTCTATATTCTCACAATCCTGATTCTGAGCTATTTAAATTCTACATTACTATTTCATAGGTTTGAAGTTTTCTTCAATTATAAAGAAAACTGTTGTTTGATATTGTTCTTAACTTTTTTTTTTTTTTTTTTTTTTTTTTTTTTTTGCATGGAATCAGTTAAGAGAGTTAGTGTAATTATATTTCTCAGAGTACAAGCTCCTTAACGGTGAGGTTCAGTACCATCGCCTCCTTTCTTTTCTATCCCATTGATTTGTAGGGGAAGTATTCTTCCTTTTCTTTGAAATGAATAAAATTTTTGATGTTCTGATTTTACTGATTTCTTCTGAATATCTATTTAAATGTCCCTTGCTTTGTCAAAATGATCTTTTAGTATATATATTATTATTTAAATTAGATGTCATTTATGAATATTAAAAACATACAACACAGAATTTTATTAACACAAAGTAAGAGACATTTAAATAGACCTGAAGAAAAATAATAAAAAGTAAAACCCTTAAAATCTCAAAGAAACAGAGGAAGATTTCCTCGTATATATCAATTGGCTAAAAAAGAAAAATGGCGGAGTTATTCAAGACAAAATATTGGATAGCAGGAATTCTTTAGAATAATATAGTGCTTTTTTGAACATTGTAATCACTTCATATATATTTGCTTTTCTGATTTTACATACTGTATGAAGGCTATCTGTGTTAAAACTCAATGTTATGAAATGCTAGAAATTTCTGTTTAAAAAAAAATTAGTAGTACATCCGAAGGTATATTACATATAACTTCTAAATGATGATAAGGTTCATTACATAGGCTAATATATATAAGTTAATACGATGTGCATTGTATTTTGTTAATACATTTTGGTGTGTTTTTAGTGCTAATATAGACCAGAAAAAATTGTGATCTTCCCTTCATTTATTCTCTTAAAGAATTCCTTTAAAACAAAGGATCTTTGCAAAGTATTATGTTAAAACACTTCATTTTTTATGTAAATGACTTCATTAACCTGTTTTTCTCTATATAATGGGTATGCACTATGAGTATACTGTACAAGTGGCTGTTTCATTTACGATATAAATTATTTTCTCACATTTTTCTGTTTCATTGTATACAATTAATGTATAAATCATATAGAAACGAATTAAATGAACAATTAGTTACCTACTTAATTGTTATTTTATCTTAATATGATTTCCACTTTTAAAGTGTATTTAAATGAATATTTAAGGCATAGAGTTAGAACTGATAGCTTAGTCGTTAGAACTTGTGTTTAGTGCATTTCAGTGTTTGGTTTCTACGAATATAGTCATGGGTGTAAGTAGGGGTAAAAGTGTGGACAATGCGGTGGACATCGTCCCCTCACTTCCAGGAAATGTCCGTGGCGTCCCCCCACTTTCTAACTTAATTACAATGTGCAAAGATAGGGACGCGGGAATTCATGCGTCTCCCTACCTTTTCAAATCCACTTTTACCCCTGGGTGCAAGTAAAGCTGTACCCTCGCCAAGGGTGCCGATTTCTCTGTAAATTTGGGGGAGAGGGCATCCACATGCAAAAGGCATACATAGGGATTTAAAGGCAAATTGCATTCAAATTATATCAAATATGGTATATTCATAAATACAATGCGAGGAAGCCCACATGAGCTTTGGGGGGGGGGGGAGCTAGGTCCTCCAGGATTCGGGCCCTTGACCTGGTTTCAACAATACATACATGATGCATTAGTATCGGGGATTTTAAATTATTGCCTCACAATTTCGACCATAGCCGGACAAGCAGACAAGTGATCGCTCCGGTCACTTTTTTTTTATACCAAAGTTACAACAAATGCAGAGACATTTTTGGTTTTAGTGTAGTATAAGAAAATGAATGCATTCAGAGACCAGGCGTTTAATTGCTAGTGAAAAATGTTTAACATTGTGGCCAGTATTTGAAGCTTGATTCATACACATAATCCCTAACAGCTGAGCTATACGGATATTTTGCAGTATCATTATATTTTAATTAGTTTATTTGACTCTGTGAATAATTTTTTGAGTTAATTTTATATTCACCATCTATTTGCAGTTAATTGAACAGAATATCAAAAACTCTGCAGTATGGAAATGGAAAGTAGAATTCACATTAAGGGCGGAGGGATTCTGTCATGACTCTTTATAACATTGTTCTGCTTTTATTTCAATTGTTTCATATTGTTCACAATGTGTAAAAACTGACGGAGCTCCTGTTCTACTGTGTTTTACAGGACTATAAAAGCTTTATATTTTACAGGACTATGAAGTGCTTTATATTTTTCAGGGTTAAAATTTTGTATTGATTTTAAGGTTAAGATTTTATGTCGAACCCAGAAATGTGTCCCAGTATAAACCGTTGAACCGCTTAAGTTTGACGTGAAACAAATCCATTCCACAAAGCTAAATTCTTTCCCTTTTATAAAACTATACATTTTTCGTCTTTCTTTAAATGATACAGAAAGGTAGTAACATAATTTTATGGATTATTAAATAGACCCTCTACTGTACTTTTAGAAATCTGTTATGTTGCAGCCGAAATAATTTTTCAAATTTCAATTAGCAAATTACTATAGGAAATTAAGGATAATACTATAGCAAATACAATACCATTTCGCATTGCAATGATAATCCTTTTCTATACTATTATTAATTAACGTTTCCAATTATTCATTCTGAATCATTCTAAACAATGCTTTTACCTTTCTGTATAAGACACCGTCCTCGGATTCATATTGAAAATAAGTACGTCACTTTATGTGGTTTTATAAACTAGAGAAAAATTTAGTTTTGTACATAAACGTTAGTTTCACATCGCTACGTTAAGTGGTTCAAAATTATAAAGCGAGAACAGTTCTGAATTGGGCATAAAATTTTAACTTTCAGAAAGGTTAAACACAATTTTAACCCTGGAAACTTTGTCAATATATGGACAACAAAGCAAAAGAGGTTATAACAAATTGAGTCATGGTTATTTCAACTAATAAAGGAGGTTATATTAGACGAGATACTCGGTTACTAGGATTAACTTACCCTATTACATTAACCGAGTAAACGGGTTATTTCAATTAACTGAACAGGTTAAATTAACCGATCTACTCGGTTAAACATTTGCCCTACCTTATTACATTAATCGAGTAAATATGTTATCTTAAATAATTTAATTTGTTATATGAACCGATCTACTTGGTTATGCTTTTGTCCTACCGTATTACTTTAACCCAGTAAATGGGTTACTTTAAGTAATTGAATATGTTATATTAACCAAAATACTCGGTTACTGCAGTTGATGCACCCTGTTTCATTAACCGAGCAGTCGGTTATTTCAACATACTAACTAGGTTACCGGTTACAGGCTATGATAGATAGTGGTAACTACGTGATCGGTTAGCGTACCCCTGTGAGTTATTACACTGTAACATAGCAATAATAACCTGTAACGCAAGGTTGCTATCATCTTCTCTCGTTAACCTTTTTGGCTTGGCTGCTTGGACACACGTCTCTGTTTTCCGTATATTGACAAACTAACTTGGTTACTGTCCACCTTTTTCTTGTTTACTAGTAACCTTTTTTTTTTTTTTTTTGCGTGTTGGCTTGGTTTGAATCTCTCCGCCACCACATACCTTTTATTACAGTATTTTTATTTATAATTTTTACTTCATTAATTTTTATTTAATTCTCATTTTCCATTGGGAGTGTGACCCCTGTACTTTAAAAAAATTAGAAAATCATTGACGTTTAAAATCCTTTTCCAATAGTTGATGGGAAAACGACAACCTAAAAAGACCGTATTTCCGACGGATTGCTGCGGCTTTTTTTTTTTTTTCGAAGAAAGCGTTTGCAACTAGCAAATTTTGGTTGCATAGAACAGTGTTGTTCCTAGTGGTCGTGATAGTGAAAGATGTGCTTTCAGGGGGAAAATGTACTGACTTTTATAAGTTTTTCACACTAGGCGCACAGACATGTTAATTGAAATGTTCTTAACGTTCATTATTAGCTGCTCAGTTGTTATTTTTAGTTCGCTTTTAAGCATTTGTAAGTCATTCCCAGCAGGGCCGCCCACAGGGGGGATGTATGGCGCAAGCTGCGCCATTGAGAAAAATTTTGGGGGGGATTTTACTCTACTTTCGAACTAGCAATTTTACTGTCGGAATAGCATTAAAACACGATTTTGAGCAGCTAATTTTCAAAAATTTTCCGGGGTGAACTCCCTGCTTCGATACTCGATGAATGAAGTACCGCGCAAGTAGCCGTATGAAAGGAAAGGTTGGTTCGTTTTAAGAGAGAAGGGCCGCGTACAGGAGGGATGAATGGCGCAAGTTGTGCCATCGAGAAAAAAATTGGGGAAGAATTTTACTCTAATGTCGAATAAGTAATTTTGCTGTCGTCAGAATAACATTGGAACACGATGCGTTTTTTTTTTTTTTTTTTTAAATCTCGAGAATGAATCCCCCTACCTCCTGGTAGAGAAACTCTATGAATGAAGTACCGCGCAAGTTGCTATATGAAAGGATGGGCTGGTCGGTTTATCGCTTTGTGGATATATCTGGATCAGTCTGGATCAGTGGGTGAAGAAAGGATTCATTAGGCCTTACAGGTGTTTGTTGAATATGTCTGGTTTTCCATACCTAACAATATTATACCAGATACTTCTGTCATTACCAGCAACGAGTTGCTCAGCAGAGAGGATTATGAGTAAAGTAAAGATTGTAAAAAAATAGACTAAGAAGCAGCATGGGAGATGTATGGCTATCCGACATGCTTGTCCTTTCTTCCGAAAAAGACATTTTAGAATGCATTCCCAACAGCGATATTATAGACAAATTTGCTTTGTCGAGTGAGCAAAGAAAAAAATTATTACTCTATAAAGAACATCAAGGGTAGGTTAATGTCACCACCACGACCAGTAAAATTTAATCCAACAAAATCATTCCTGTAAAAAAAAAAAAAAAAAAAAAAAAAAGTAATAGCGGCCTTAAAAAGAAGTGAAATCACAAAAATGAGCGTCAAGTTCTGGTGAACAACAGTTACAAATACTCCAAGAATCACTTTCAAATTTAGATTTGAAACTTGCCTATGTTGTCTGTTGAAAATTATAAAGTAGTTTGACATAATTGTGAGCTAGTGGTAACCATACAGACAACAGCCAAGTTTCAAATCTAAATTTGAAGTGAGCCAGTGAGTGTTTGTAACTGTTGTCCACCAGAACTTGGCGCCTATTTTTGTGATTTCAATTCTTTTTAAGGCCACCCGTATTTGGCTCTTTTACAGGAATGTTTTTTGTTGGATATCACTTCTTTTTGTAGGCTAATTTCGAGGATAACATTTTCTTTTGGTATCAAACTCAATAACTTGCAACTTGCATCTTACTTTTCATGTACAAGGGAATTATATCAATATTTTGTAAAGAAAAAAATAATACTACTAATTGTAAAAAAAAAAAAATACCTGTGCCATACACAGTGTGTAGAAGTTTTTATACCCTTCATATATCCTTATAGAACATATTTAGTATTGTACACTACCAAGACTACTAATAAAAGTAATGCCATTTTCATAATTACTACTGCCCCTACTACTACTACAAGCATTCTATAATACTACTACAGGAAATAAAAACAACAACAAAAATAACAGTTACTAGTACTATAAAAACTACTGCTACACTGGGCAATTGTTTTTAGAGGACTTGAGTTTTGAGAAGAGAAGAGATTATTAGTTTTTTTGGGGGGAGTGCGCCATTAGCTTTGGGGGGGATGGGCACCCCTGATTCCCAGATACTTTCCCTCTATATAGCACTTAAATCGTACTGAGAATTGTAGAAATGTACTGCGTATGTACGGAGTGCAACATTACTGGGGGGGGGGGAGGCCGCGGTGGCTCAGTGGTAGAGCGTTCACCTCTGGTGTTAGGGGTCTCGGGTTCAAACCCTGCTCCCGCCAAGTAAACTTTGTGGTGGACAAACACCGTGTGCGTGGGTTTTCTCGGGGTTCTCCCGTTTCCTCCTACTTTCTTCATTCCACCATTTCATTCATTATTCATCATCACCGTCTCCTTTAGCCTAACCGGCATAACCGTGGGACGTAAAATTAAAGATTTCATTTCAGTTTCATTACTGGTGGGAATCCGCCATGATTTTCATTGCAGTGCTACGCATCTTTTCTGCTGTCTGTCGACTGGTCGGAAAGGCAACTTTCCACCGGCGGCGCCGGCGCATTTTATGCGCCTTTCCGATTGTTTGCCGACTGCTCGAAAGGACCTCTTTTCGATGTCAGCTTCTCAATTCTCCCACAGGCGGCATCCGACCTCTTGCCGCAGTCGAAAAGTAGCCCTTTGCTGACTGGATATCAACCCTTCAGGAAGGCAAAATTTTCACCACTTTTTACAGTAGTTTTGCCTAAGTTTGCCTCCGTGCTATGATTTCTCATGAAGGGCACAATTGCTAGTTCTGAAAGTATATAATACTTCCATGTCCCATTCAATTTCTTGTTTTTTGGCTGAAAGTGCTGCAAAAAAGCAAAAAGGAACAAATTTTATACTGGGACACACAAAAAAATGCAAGTATTATACTTCAAGAACTTCCAAGGGTGCTCCTTGTCGAGAAATCATAGCATGGAGGAAGACTTAGGCAAGACTAATGTAAAAGCTGATGAAAATTTTGCCTTCCTGAAGCGTTGATTTCCAGTCGACAAAGGGCCATTTTCGACGGCGGCAAGAAGTCGGATGCCGCCTGTGGGAGAATCGGGAAGCCGACGTCGGAAAGAGGTCCTTTCCAGCAGTCGGCAAACAGCCGGAAAGGCGCATAAAATGCGCCGGCGCCGCCGTCGGAAAGTTGCCTTGTCGAGCAGTCGGCAAACAGCCGGTAATTAGCATTAACTGCGCCGGCGCCGCCGTCGAGAAGTTGCCTTGCCGAGCAGTCGGCAAACAGCCGGAAATGAGCATTAAATGCGCCGGCGCCGCCGTCGGAAAGTTGCCTTGCCGAGCAGTCGGCAAACAGCCGTAAAGGTGCAGTAAATGCGCCGGCGCCGCCGTCGAAAAGACGCCGTCAGAGGGTCGGAAAGAGGTGGGCAACAGTCGGCAAAGGGCATTTTTTTTTACGATTTTCGACCGCTTGCCGCCTCGGCAAAAGGTCGGCAATTTTGAACAAGTAGATCGTCGTGCCGCCGCGGACGGGTGCCGGCTGCCTACCGGCGGCCTGCCACCGTCGACGGCGGCAATCCCTCTTGCCGACCGCGGCATCCTGATGGGGTAAAACCGATTCAATATCTCTATGATCGTGTAAAAGTTGTTTCAAGTCTATTCGAGACACTTGTTCAAGTGTCTTGAACAATACACCTTTGAACGTGTAAATTTGAAGTATTTAATGGTCTTGTTCAAGCTTTCTTGGATTGTCTACAAGCACCATGAGCATTGCTGTAGTTTGTTAAAAATACCCTTTTAAAATTCTTGGTGTCTAACGGAAACGACCCATCTTTTTTCAATTGTGTTTCATTCGTGTCTCTACGAAAAGGAAAATCCCTCTCATTCAATAGTTAAATTGCAAGAATATTTTTAACTTGCATGTATCAAAAAGATACATTCTAGAATGTAATATATTTATCTCTCGTTTAAACTCTTGAAATTCCCTTCCAAAGGTAAGATTTCATAAAACACTGACTATTAATTTGAACTAAAACTAAGGACTAGCATTTTACGCTAACATATTACATAAACATTTAAAGTGGACATCGCATATTCAACATGTAGCCAAGACATTAAGAAAATTGCTGTATAAATTTGTACAATTAAAGGGTGTTTAGAATTAAAAGTTTTACGTATGGTATATTATGCACTAACACAAAATATATTACAGTATGGTATCTTAAGTTGGGGATCTGCCTATGAGACGCATATAAGACCTTTAAAAGTTGAGCAAAATAATATTATAAGAATATGTTTAAATAAAAACAAAGAAGACAGTCTAGAAAACCTGTATAGAGAATTTTCAGTCTTAACTGTTGAAAAATTATATATAAAAGCAGTCCTACTCTATGTAAAGAAACATGAAAATGAATGGAAGAAAATTTCTCATGGGTATGGAACAAGAAAAGTAACTCAAAAAGATCTTGAAACAATAAAAGTAAATAAGTGTATATCACAAAACCAAACATATTATTTGGCTCCGAAACTTTATAATAATACTCCAAAAGAAATTAGGGAAGAAGGAAAAATTCATAGATTAAAAATACTAATAACTAATTGGTTAAAGGAAATAAAGAATGATGACTTAAGAGCGTTAATGTATTAAATTAATGTATTAAATTAGTAAATAATCGACTAAAGTCACTTGAAATATGGTTATCTACAACTACTGGGGGTTTTATTTTTTTATTATTGTTTTTAAAAAAAGGAAAAAAATAGAGAAGGGGAAGGGAAAAGAAAAAATAATGGAGGAGAGAAGGAAGAAAAAGAGAAAAAAGAGGAGAAAATGATAAAATTTCACTTATATATACTTTATGAAGATGGTTTTTCTCACTCACAAGCGAAAGCTTCTGTGAAGATCCATCTATCATAATCATATTATGTCACTAGGTTGTATTAAGTATGTGTCTTCTTGTTGAAAGATGATGTAAAATTAATAATAAATTAAATGATAGTTAATTAAAATTGTAGTAAAAAAAGTAACAGCTATAAAATGATCTATAATATAATTCTGATTAATATTAAAGAAACCCTGCCAAGGACTGGAACCTCAAGGAGGTCCGGAGGTTACCAGTCGTAGTGGTAATAAATGTAAAGAAAAAAATAAAATAATTTTATAGTTGTGGTGTGTGTATTAGAAGTGTTGCCACCAATATATATATGTGTGTGTCTGTCTGTCTTTATGTATTTCATAGTATGTGTTTTAATGTTGTTGTTTTTTTTGGCCTCGTGGAATACCGGAGGCCATCCGGCCATATAGGCTGGTATGTAAACTAAGTTTTTTTGTATAGGCCTGATAATAAGTCTCTGGAGTACCGGAGAATTTCCGGCCTAAAAATAGATATACTATTTGTGTGTGCAGTGTATGTCCACTATGTCCTGTATTGTTACTTGTATAAAATAAAATAAAATAAAATAAATTTTATTAATTGTTCCGAGACTAAGAACAAAAAGAGCATATTAACTTACACAAACTGTCAAAAGCCATTGAAATAATACGATAAATCTGATTGAATACATCCCCACGGTGTAAGCGTCGGTGGAGCACCGATAGGCAACTAGAGACATATCGCAAAATATTGGCAGCCCCGCAGCGACGATCCGCGGTGACCCCACTTCTGTTTTGAAAATTATACCACCATCAACAGAGACGTGAGCAAACTACAATGAACAACAAAATCACTCCCCCAAAACTATGTTAAATCGCATATATGAGTAAATTGTTGATATTGAGGAGAGTCTAAAACACATCAAGGAAAAGTGCCCGGGGTGTGCGCGAACCACCAACATTTGGATTACTGCCATGTTTTTCTTAAATGATCAACCAATCATACCTCACTTTCCTGAGCAACCCGAGTTTCCCCATATACAAGGCCTCTTTTACCTTTATTAAATTTGACAGAAACACGAACACATACATATCCAGGACAGTTAAAATTCCAAAGGCTCTCCCACCGGCAATCGAACCCGGGATTCCGTACTGAAAAGGCGCCCGTGCTAGCCATTAATCCTTTTTTGGACACACATGTACATTGTACAATTATAAAAGCATTACAAGAAAAGGTTGATTAGAAAAAGAACTATTAACAAATCAGAAAAGATTATACAATTATTATGGAGCTAAGACAACAAAATAATTTGCAAAGTGTTGTTGTTTATACTGCACATTAATTATCTGCAAATGGTATCGTAAATAAGACAAATACACATCGGCATGGTTTGGTCGATATGTGGTAAGCAAATAAAGAAGCGTATGTGCAACGAGCCAGATTACGCTGTTATTTTTTGCTTTAGGAAAATAGTTAAAACCTGGATATATCAGAACATCAGTAGCAGTAATATGAGATGGTGAAGAATGAGAATTCCTTTTTTTATGAGTGTACTAAATTGGTTCCAGATATGTTAAATCCCTATACAGCGATGCTTAAGAGTCTATTTTATGGCAGTAGTCACACAGATTACAAGACACTATACGGAATTGATATAGTCTGTCTAGCGTTTCGTATTTGTTGTTAACTATAAAATACCAAAGAGATCCTTGCTGGGTAGTTAGAACACGAACATTAATATTTCGCCAAATATAATACCAACGAAGCAGTGGTTCTTTTAATTGAACTTGAGGCGTGATGATATGTTGTGTTTTTAGATAATGTTGGTAGAGGGCTTTGACAGGCATTAACACAATTTGTGCTCGCTCAGTTAAAGCATAAGCGATATCTAAGACGGGTTCAAGCAGGTGTGGGGATTTGAGTCCCCAAGGAAAAATATGAATCAGAACTTCAAGGTCAATATGCAACCTAAAAAGCCAGAGAGAACAGAGGACGACACACTGATCTTATCTTTCGTAAAGAATTCAATGCTTCTTTTCAGCAGTAGTGATTTTTTCTGTAGGGCAATGATGGTATAAGCTACACCACCCTGAGCTGGTAATATATCTAGTTGATCACGTGTAATTCCTAACAGCTTGCGATGCCACAGAAAGAACAAACCATGACTATTGAGTGATTTGTATAGTTTTGTGAGAAGAGGGAGTACTCTGTAACGGACGTTACATACGTTACTTGTATTGCATAGATATCCTGGTTGTTAAAGTTGGAAATGGAGTATGTCAAGGGAAGAAGAAGAAATACTAAAAAGTAAAATAAAAATTTAAAGAATTGGAAAGACAGACAGATGTTAAAATATAAATTATAAGGGGAATTTGTATTTGTATTCGGCTATTTACTTTTCGGAGAGAAAATGTTAAATTTTTTGTAGAGCTCCTTTTTAGAAAAAGATGAAGAAAGATTAAGAAAGACAATGACATGGGTTATAGATCATGGCAATACTCTTTACGCGAGTCGTGATCACAGGTGTCTTTCCTTGTTGTCTTGAATTGCTTGTTATGACAACAAGATGGATCGGTTCCGTTGGAAGATGGATCGGTTCGGGAATTGCTGGCTTATATGTGTTGGTTTCGGCCTTCCGCGTGATCGAGTTGATTGGTGGTAGCGACTGAATAGAGGCGTTAACGACGAGAGGTAAAGTGAAGTTATTTAAAAGCTATCAAACGAATTGTAAAGGGTTAATTTGTTCTTTATTAGTGCTAATTTTTACTAGTTTCAACAAAAATCATAATTGTTTGAAAAGTGAATGTGTGTGAAGTTTTTTTGTGAAAAAAGAAAAAAAACTGGTGAGTGTGAGAGTGCAGTTGTGTGACCCTTTTGCACGCGCTAGAAACTGCATTAATTTATTAGCATTTGGTCTATCCCCAGTAGCACGCCGACATGAACCATATTTGTTCGACATCGGCCAACGTCAGCGTCGTGGGATATAAACTGGCCCACAATAACTCACCAATTTCCCATATGGGTCTAACATGGGATCTTGGTGGGCTTGCCGATATTGATTTACCGATATGGGTCCCACTCCCACGTTGGAACTTGGTGTGCTTCCCATGACAGATTTGCGAATTTCGGTCCCACATGGGATATAAATAGGCTTGGCCACCAAAAAGAAAAAAGCATGGAAATATTTTCTTTTTCTAATGAATAAATTTGATGTACATGAAATTAACATTCTTATGGTTCTGTGGCAATTATTTGAAAAAGTTATTTTTCGATTCGACCTCGATCTATGTTGAATCGATGTCGATCGGCGTACGCAGGTTGTTTGTCAACTCTTCACAGTTTTAAAAACATAACACCGTATGGCGCCACAATCGGTGCGAAGCGCGGGAAAATCAGGATAATATATTATGACGGTTGTTTGTTGTTTTGGTTTCCCTTCAATTCGTTGAAATCGTATTAAAAATATTAGAACGGTGTAATTTAAAAAAAAAGAAAACTATAATATTATTGTAGGTGTGTATTAAAATTAGTGTTTCTTTCTTTACTAGAATGTATATTTTGTCTTTGATTTGCATGAACGATGTCGACTATAGATTAAGAGATCCACATAAAGCTTTTCAAATAAATTTTGACTTGTTTCTAGCCCGCGCTCGGTGCAGCTAATCTGGTACTGGTTTCGTTGTTACAGGTGCGAACATGTGTAGATATCACTGTTATCTTTAATCAAAGAAATACACGACAGTTTATTCCAGTTTTTTTAACTTCGTTCTTTTCACAATGAACATATAGAGGTACATCGGTTGTCCATGAGAGCTTGTACGATGATGTGGGGTATGGAGAAGATCTGGGTAGTTCAACATAGATTCCACATCGATCAACCAGGGAGCTAGGACGATGTGGATATAGGGAAGGTCTAGATGGGCTGACATGGATCCCACATAGATCCACATTGATTAACTATGGGAGCTAGAACGAAGAAGTGGGTTCAGGGAAGATCTGGGTGGTTCAACATAGATCCCACATAGGTCACTAGGGAGCTTGAACGACGATGTAGGTGTGGAGCAGATCTAGATGAGCCGACATTGATCCCACATAGGCCAGTATTATTTAACCAGGGACCAAGATCGATGATGTTGATAAAAGGCAGATCTAGATGGGGCAACATGGGTTAATATGGGGCCTACATTGATCTGGAAGAATCCACATGCGACCCACATAGATCAACATGGACGCCGATGTCGATCGACATAGATTTGCCGATCTTCGCCAATGTCGGCAAAATGTTTGCCATTATGCATCGATCCACATCGACGCCGACATCCATCGCACCAACAAATCCCATGTTGATCGACATCGGCCCATCAATTTTGCTACTGGGGATTTCTCTGTTTTCATGACAGTTTCTTTTCATGTTTTGCATTTTGGTGAATAATTAGAAGATAGATTGATTTTAACGTTTGAAGCATTTTTAAAAACTTTTCACTTCCTCTTGCGTAAATTTGCAGTAGTTCTGTCAGTCCAATTAAAAGGAGAGGAAAAAAGGATAAATCTTTTGAACGAGAAATATATGCTGGAGAAATTAGGAATTAATAAATTTTTGTTAAGTGACAAAATTTGGTCTGTACCTTAGTACTGGGTTAATTTAACCTAAGGTGTTAGTCCTTTTGACAATGTAGTTAACTGTGAGAGAGTTTCGATCCAGAGAGAAATAGATATACGTCTATTCCAAATCTTATTTCGTTTTTTACGGGTTTTATGAAATTTAGTGATTATCCCCCAAGAAAATTTCATTTGTATTGAATTTGGCCACGCATGTTAAATTTTCTTATCAGACAATTTAATATTCACTTATTTTTGTTAGATTAATTTTAATTTGCGTTTTCTCTTATTAAATTTATTTTTCGCTTGATTTTTCGATAACCTTCAGTCATTGCCTGTCTTATTCCTAAGTAAAAGAGGTTCAGGAAGTGAAAGCTGAAATCTGAGATTAGCTCAATATTATAGCCTATGTATCCCAAGTATTCACTTCCTGTGAGATTTGACTTTTATAAGTTTAAGTGATTGTGAATTAAGATAAATCGGAATTTGGTTGTGTTGAATATAATGATTACAAATTAAGTAGTAGGATAAAATTAATTTCTGAAGGGTAGTTCATTGCGTATATCAATTGGATCTTGTTTAGTAACGAAAGATTTCAATTTGAATTTCATTAGTTGAGGAATTTGAATGAAGATGAACCGGATTTTAATTATGCTGAACGAAATAATAGAGAATTAGCACTTCTGGTACAACTTAATTTGATAGTTAGTTCGGTATGAACATTAAGTGGATTTATAGCTGTCGAATTATTTTGATTGAATTAAAGCAGAAATTAAGGGAAAAATTTAATTAATTTTTTGCTTTCATTAAATATTAATTGAATGCATATTGTGTGAAGAGACTTCTCTCGTTAATTATTTGCTTTGGGAAGTCTTTTTTCCAGACTTTTTAGGATGTTCTGTAAATTCTGATATTAGAGAGCGGATTATTGTGAACTCGAAACATTTAATATTAATCGAAGTCTTGATATTTGTCTAATTATCGATTGATAATTGTTAGAAATCGAGTTTTGGAAACTTTCAGACAGTCAGTATTTAACTGGTGGTGATCTTGGATAAAATATTGAGTCGATTATTTATTAATATATCATGATTTCTAATATCGCTGTTGTTGTTGCTTGTATATGTATTTATCTAACGAATAAGTACATATTCGGAGCCTGGTTTTGTAGTAACAAAATTGTTATCCATTTTAAATTTTGAGTATTTATTTCTATTATATTTTTTTTTTTTTTTGCATTATTCCTACCCTCTCAATTTTATGATAGGTGTGTGATAACCTAGCTGATCCGGAATCCCGTATTTCCGTCTGTTATTGGAGCATTTTTTCTAATCGGATTAAAGATGACCAGTCAACATGTTTATTCTTCTGTTAAGTTTTCCTTATGTTGGCTGCTTGTCCTTGATTCGGCAGTGCTACTGACAGACAGTAATATTACAACTTTACAAAAATACAACAAAAGACTCAGTGATTTTTGTTTGAGAAATACATGTCTACTGAACATTTTCATATTACGAGGCTTATGCTGTGTTAGAAGACCGCGTATTTTTTCTGCAATTATGTCAGAATCGAAGTTAATAGTTTGCTTAGTGTTATTGAATCATTCAAAACCTAAGATTTTAACTGATCAGCAATCGTGAGTACGTACTCTACGTAGCCCAATATTCGGGATGTACACATAACAACATTGTACAGTAATATAATATTCTGATGGTAAGGAGTCAATCGAATTGATCGCTTTACTTCATCGAGTGTAAAGGGACAGTTGAGATACTCCTGAGCATTAAGATCTAAGTTTAGGGGAAACAAATTCAAAAGAGATTCATCTGCGTTATTAACCGTAGGTTTTCCATACAATTGTTTATAATATTTAAGTGCAAATTGCGGAAGTACCTGCAAACCTCCATAAATTTGGCCGTCCTTGCCCTTAATAAAATAAATTAACTTTTGCTTGCCTCTGAGTCTTTCTTTTTGAATTTATACGATGTTAGCTTGTTCTGTGTCATCGGCCGGGACAAGTTTGCTTCTAACGAAAAACCGCGCATTCGCTGTTTATGCAATGACAATAAATGTGCTTTGATTTCTTTCTTGACCGGACGGCCACGCAATTATTCTTGTATGTATTGTTAGAGAAGGGTCTAGTAATTGTATTGAGTATGATATTCCTTGATCCGTTGAATACAGTATTGTTTACTTATTGATCAAAATCTAGTTTGACCAGCAGGGAAGGCTATCTCTGAGGCGATGAAGAAATGATCAATTATTGAGGTATAAATCGTGAAGGTATTGTTAATCTCTGTGGCTAATCAGAGTGCTCCTGCAACCGTATATATTCAACGATAACCATTTGAGATAAGATGAAATCCGTTCCCCATGTAATTTTCTAACAAATTGATGCGAGTCTGTCTACTTTATTTCATGGTTCTCCCAAATTCACTTTCAAATTACCGGCTACAGTTTTAAACTAAATCCATACAATTATACTCACTCATCTCAAGATTTTTCACTTGATGATGTAGATGCGTAATATGATGCACATGGTTGACGATAGTTCGTATTGGTCCCTTCGCGATTCTCCGCTAAGGAATCGACGAAGCGCGGACCAGAAGGAAGTCTTTGCTACTATGCGGTGGTAACTTCAATACCCCGAACCTAGATATCTCTATCGACTTGAGGAAACCCTGCGCAGTGGCACACTAGCGGCAGTCCTTCGACGCGTCGCTATAACGGCGATCGCCATTTACCGGCAAGTGAGCCACTGGATGTTGGCGACGTTTATGGCATGGAGATATTGCTTAGGCATAAGATATGTATAGCCCTAGTGTTACGTTCTCTCTTCAATATATTGCCCATGAGACGAGATGAGACAAGGAATGATGTTTTCTCTTCTTCTCTCTTAATTTTTGCAGAAATCTCTTCTCTTCTCGAATTTTTTCTCGATTTTTAAATTTACATACAAAATTTAGATCCTACTTTGTCCTTAATTTCATCTACAAGCTATCAGAACTCCTCCGTATTACAAGTGGTTCACGTAAAGCGTGATATAATAAGTTTTAAGCCATACTTATTTTTCCAGAATATTGTGAAATGACTTGTGTACCTTTAAATGCTTTCGTTATGTTCGTACAATCACATTACCTATGTATAGTTTTTATATTATGAATTATGGAACACCAAAACTGCTTGAGTTCTAAGACTTGGGTGAGCTTGTGATGTCTACGATACTCATGACATACTTGTGTATTCTTACATTTAAAAGTGCTTCTGATTTTGTACTTGAAACGAGGCGAGAAATTTATCTTCTCGTAGGCACTATTATTCAAGTTTAAAAAATTCTCCACTTCTTATGATCAGGAAATAATTCTACAAAGTATGGATATTTTTGTACTTGAAGTAGATATGGAAGTTTGCAGTATTATGTTCTAGTATTCCTTAGTGGATGAAGAAATAAATGGTACACTAAACTAAGTTTTTAACAGCGTGCGGGACGTCGGTTAATAAAGAAAGATCATTGTTCTCATTGCGATTTCTTAGGCTTAAAGAAGATCGAATGTAGACAAGTGAATAAAGCGGCAAAGTGAAATCGGTAAATCACGAAAGTAAATTCCGAGGCTCGGCATCTTTGGAGCTTTCTTCAGTCTCATTGGGTAATGCTGTTATGGTACCTTTAATATATAGACCATAGCTGAATTCTTTCCAAATTATTTCTTTGTTGAAGTTTAAATGCAAAATTATTTTCGAATAAGTTTGTCAGACAGCATGCACTAAAACATAATAAAAACTTAAATGCAAATACAGAGGGGACCAAAAAAATCCCAGGATTTTATCACATCATGTCCGGGGCCCACGAGCCTTGAAGTGTAACCGTTTGGGGTTCGATTCTTGTACGTCCTTGTTTGGAAAGCCATTTTTGTGACCGATCGGGATTCGATTCTTATATATTCCTGTTCGGGATGCCATTATTCATAACAGTTGTGGTTCGGATTCTGTTCGGTGCGCTATATTACCAAATTGGGATTCGAACCAAAACTGCGAACTACTTAGTGATTAGATCCTTCAATAGAGCGCGAACATACTGAAAATCACAATGTGAATAACTGTATGAAATTCCGGTACGATTTTTATAGGCGGTACGTTTTGGTAGGCTGGAGTACACATTGAATAAATTTGTTAGAAAGTATAAATATTGGTCACGGCGCGGTAAGCATTAGCACCGTAAGAAACAAAAGTTGTGTAAACTGAAACGAAAAATGAGAAGCATGCCCAGAATTTTGCGATCTTTTGAAAAAAATTGAAACTTTATTTATAGGAATTTTAAGAAAAGCCAATGTCAGCGCAAATGCGATTGCATGGTGGCAAGCATTAATGAAAAGATCAATGTAGTCGTTGTAGAGAAACCACAGTCAGAAAAGGTAATTGAAAAGGAAAGCAAAAAGTCAAAATTTAGTAAGCATCGTAAGTTGTTCAAAAAGTTAAAAGTGAATGCAGAAGGGAACCACATGCTGAAATTAGTCGTTAAAAATTACGAAAGTTTCCGTGAAAGATTTAATAATCAGATGATAAAACCGTGTGGTAGCAAAGCGTTGAAAATTCAAAACTAATCTGACAGGAAAGCTAAAGCTAGGTGAGTCAAACGAACTTGTGCCGGATGGTCCAAACATCTTGTTACATTACTAACGCGTAATCATACAAGGAAAATGAAAAACCAGTTTGATCAGGAAAGTAAATTCAGTGTTTCATTCAAAATCAGGCAGAAAATGTCCTGCAATAAAATTTTGAAAAAAAGAAATACAGTGAACGAAATTACAAAATATGTGGAAATCGCAAGATAGTGAAGCAATGTAATAAGTCGAAAGCTAAAGTGTCTGCCAGTATACAATTCGGTGTCGTCATTGTTGACAGTGAAAAATCATATGCGTATGCAAAGTCAGTGTTTATCAAAGTAAATATTTGTGGCAGAAACCACACAGTTAATTACAAGGAAATGTTCATTAAGTATTTTGGAACAAAATTTAAAATTCCTGTTGGACTCGAGAAACGAAGAATGGGAATATGATAAAAAAATGTTTGCAAAAAACCGGACTGTGTATATATTTTGGAAATTTGACCTTAACCATGTTTAAAAATTTGGAAAATTATTAGAAAATTAAAATTTCTTTTCGAACCATATAAAAACTTGAGAATATTTTTAAGTTGTAGATTCGTTAACTACAAATCTGGCTTGACCTAGCAGTTAAACATAGTCCATAAAAGTATCACAATGTAATTTCAAATTAGTTTAAAGATTCAGATTTGGAAAGTACTGTTGAAACTGTCACTTGCAATGCATTAACAGCAATACCTGTATGTTTGCCCCAAAAAGTAAAGTCACGTGTTAATGATAGTAGAGTAATTAAAATTTTAGAAAAGCTGTTAGATATCCATCAATATTTGAATTTCTTGTATTGCAAAAATTTGTTCGTCTGACGTATTGGAATTTGCATTGATTAATCTAAAAAATCCTTATATTTTGTTGAATAAGTGTATTCAGGCCAAATAACATTATGGTAAAAAAAAGACTATGTCAAGTTTTTAAAATTATTTGAGCAGGCATCTGTGACCAGCTATGCGACATCCAGATGGCCGTTGATATTTTTTCCTAAGTAATAGAAAAACTAGCCAAGCTGTATGCTAAGACATTGAGATGAGGTTCCCTCCAACTATTGGGTAATATTATATTTTGTAAAGCCCGGTGTAGCCTATTTTCTTAAAATCCCCATCTTTTTTATTTTAAGTTTTTAACCTTATGTACTGTCCTTCACACTCATCTCGGGGTTGGACAATAAATGATTTTAAAGTGCGTAGGTATCTTAAAATTTTGCAAGGCAGGCCTTGTCGAGTGGTCAGAGAGAATTACAACTGAATCATTACTCTGTAAAGGTTTAGTTTTGAAACTGGATTGCGCCGAAATTTCTCAAATTAAATCTTGAAAAAAGAAACATATATTTTGTTGTATATTATATATTAAAATTTTGTGTTGATGTTATTTAATATGAATATTCCATGAAGTGAAATTACTAGTTGATAGAAAATAGTTTGATGTAATGTGAAAATATATACATAGCTTGCTTGGAACAACGAAAGAGCATATGCACATACTCCTCACATCATACAATGAGGTAGCTCCATGCATCCAATTAATGTCACCTTCAAACTCATATCTCCTAGGAACGGCCCTCTCAACAGAATCAAGAAAAAACTTATTAACTGAGAAGATAACCAAACTGAAGATGTATTTCGCACGTCTGTCATTAATCTCAGCACTCAGCACATTCTGCCTTTTATTTATTAAGAACACCAATCACTACTCCAAGATTACTATATTTTCTGAGAAGTTCACCTTCATGGAAGGAAGGTGATTCATTAGAACGCTTCGATAACACCGTAAAATCTGGTTTAAAATCTATCCTAAATTGCTTCGTTGAGGATAACACATGGCTTCAGGCTTCTCTGCCAGTTGGTTTTGGTGGATTAGGCATCCATAGGTTTGGAAATTCCCGCTTTCTTGGCATCATTCTATGATTCCCGATGTCTAATAGAATCACTTCTCAAACAGGATATAAGCTTCCACATGGATTCTGAAGTATAAGATTGCTCTTCGACTTGGTCACTGCTAGTTGGATCTGAATTACCTGAATTTAGTACCAGAGCAAAGCAATCCATATGGGAAGAACCTATCTTTAAATCACACTTCTCCTTTTTGGGACGGTCTTAAGACAGCCTAGAAGACAAGGCTAGAATATTTGCTGCATCATCCATAGAAGGAGGAGCTTGGCTTAAATCTTTACCTTCGTTCCCTCTAGGCCTTCATCTCAGTAATGAGAGTTTTCAAATAGCTGTTGCATTACGGTTGGGAGCAAATATATGTGAACCTTAAAAATGTCAATCATGTAAGAATCCAGTAGATAAAAAAGGACTGCATGGACTGTCTTGCATAAAAAGTATAGGTAGATATATCCGACACTCCAGTGTCAATGACATTATAATGAGAGCACTCATTTCAGCAGGTATACCGGCAATAAAGGAGCCAAATGGATGTAGTAGAACGGATGGTAAAAGACCAGATGTGAAGACCTTAATACCTTGGAAAAGAGGCAAATCATTGATTTGGGATTTTACATGCACAGATACTTTCGCCCCTTCCAACCTTCCTTTCTCCTCACTCCAAGCGGGCAATGTAGCCAGTCGAAAGGAAACAGAAAAAAAGAAGAAAATACAGTAACCTGACAGAGAGGTACTAATTTATGCCCATTGCCATTGAATCCAGTGGATCCAAGGGCAAAGAAGGCCTCAGCTTTATAAGGGAAGTAGGTAAACGCATCACTCAATTATCTGGTGATGATAGAGCAAGCACCTTCCTAATCCAGAGAATAAGTATGGCAGTGCAAATAGATAATGTAACCTCTATATTAGGAACCATACCACCAGGTAAAGAGCTAGAGAAGATTTTTCTTCTTTAAAACACCTTTCTTTGTGTTATCTGATTTTCTTATGCTTGAAGAAGAAGAAATTGATTTGTATATAAAGTTATCTCTACTATGTGATTTGTTTTAGGATTGTCCTGTTTATGTACATGTTATTTATTCTTGAAATAGTTAAAATTTATTTTTTATCACTTGTTTGACATATATTTAATTATATTTTTTATGTTATCAATATTTCGTATGTCGTATAGTAATAATGAAATTTTGGAAAGGAAAAATAAAATATGTTTATCTGTTATAATTTAATATTTAATCATAAATTTTATATGAAGTTATTATTGGGTTTGTTTTTAAATATAAAATTGAGTAATTTTTAATTTCGTATTTCTGTTCAAATGTGTAGTTTTAAGTAAAAAAAAAAAGAGAGAGAGAGAGAGACTAGAGTTAAACACAAACAAAATGCTACGTAAAAAAAGTTGTTTAATGTGATGTTCTTTATATTTAATTATAGTTTCTAGTATTTGTTTAAATAATGTTGAACAGTGCTCAAGAAAAGAATTAACAATATTAGCACAAAAAGGGAGAAAAACTCATTAACTTTTAAATCAAAAAGACCATTTCGTATACGTGAATAGCCCATTTCGCGTTTTCCGAATTCGTGTTTTACGTTTCTGTGATTTTAGTTACTTTGGTCGAGATGTAATGTTCAAGAACATTGGAGAAGATTACAATTCATAAATTTCCAGGGTTCTGATATTTCTTTAGAAAGAATCATCGTATTGTCAGCTGCCATATGTAAGTGTGCAAGTCTGTTACATACAAAGAAAAACAAACTTTTAAAATCGCAAACCAGTAAGAAATAACGACATCTTCTGTTGAACAGCAAGATAGTCTGTTTCGAGTAATCTGTGACTGAACTTATGTGAATTTGTATTAGTGTGTGTAGATCTTCCGGTGCAAAATCACATCCTAATTTAGCCAAACTATGCAGCAAGGAACCGTCAGCAGACTTGCGGATAACTGGAATGTCTTTGTAAAAATAGTTCTTATATATATCATCAATCATCGTAATATAACTATAAAAATATTAAAATTAGGTACCTTTTTCTTCAATATTGATTCATGAAGTTTGAAGAAATACATATAATTAGTGAATTAGTTATATCACGTGTAAATAATTTATGAGGTGGCAGTTTAGAAGTGACGGAGGAATGCAATCAAAAAAATCAAGCACACACACACTCACTCTGAATAACACACGCAAACAGTAGGAACAAATGTACCAGAGTACTGCAGACATTATGTAAAAATAGTGAAAAGAAAATATCATAACAAGTTAATTTAATACTAAACTTGTTTGTACTTTTATAGTGATCACTAAAGTTTATTGAATATGTGAACTGATAATAAACAGTGCGAATTCCGCGTCCGTTGTCGTAATCGTTCGTGTGCGTGTTGCGTCCGTTTATTTTTTTCAATATGGGCTGAAAAGACTACTATTCATAACTTCAGGTTGAAGAAAATATTAAAAGGTTTAATCTATATTATTGTGAATTATAAAACATGTAAATATTTGTGAACAGTAAAAACAAATGTCACTAAGACAGCCCGAAAATATACATATTAAACTAAATTGAATTTGTTTAATAAAAAGGTTCCTATTTAATTACATGGTTACTTATAAGCTATGTGCATGTTCAATTAGTAATGTTTGTGCTTCAATGTGGATAACTGAATGAAAATCGCACCGGAATTTCATACAGTTATTCACATGGTGGCTTTTAGTATGTTCGCGCTCTATTGAAGGATCTGAACACTTAGTACTTCACAGTTTTGGTTCGAATCCCAATGTGGTAATATAGCACACCGAACAGAATCCGAACCACAATGGTTATGAATAATGGCATCCCGAACAGGAATATATAAGAATCGAACTCCCGACCGTCACAAAAATGGCTTCCCGAACAAGGACGTACAAGAATCGAACCCCAAACGATTACATAAGCTCGGAGGGTATGTAATATGACCTTTGACGTTCCACTCTGCTATAAAATAATTTAGAATAACATTCCTGTCTTGATTAGTGAATAAATATTTTTTGTATAAAGTACTCGTGATGTTACAAAAAAAATGTTAAGGCTGACTTAAATTGCGTTACTAATTCAGTCCAGCCCGACATAAGCAAAACATTTTGCTGTTACTGTTCACAAAGTCCAGCATGTATGTACTGGAGAATTTTCCGTGAAGATCTAAAATTGTTTTCCAGATTAACACGCGTTTCCTAGCAAAGTTTCAGGAAATGTAAACATTTTCCAGAAGTTTCCAGAGATGTATGAAATATATAACAAAAGAAAATAGCTTTGGCAGTGAGAGTATTCTTAGAAATGTTGAAAGCATGATTAAAAATAATAATAGTAATTTCGATTTACCAATATAACATTTAGCAGATCGTTGAAGCTCATTCTTCCACAAATGACAAGTACTTTTGCTTTGCAAATGACTAATCTAATCAGGAATTCAATCCCGCTAAAAATCTTAACTTGGAAAAAACATGAGTACAGGAGAAGTCCATAATTTCATAAGTAATAACTTTAGGGGATTCCACGGGAAGGTATTAAGTTGGTATGAATGAAACGTCTGGCAGGAAACTTACCTCAGCAACACAACACAGGGATGGATTTAGGTCACGCGACTAACGTCATAAATTTTAGACACGATAGGAGAACACGTACTAGTATCGAGTCAATCAGGAGGAGTTGTTGATCAGGGGCGTATGAAAGTACACCATAAAGAATACACTATTCCGAGTGATTATTTACTATTTAAACCGAGGCATTCTTTACACTAAATCGAAAAAAGATTAAAAGTGCATTTGGGCCAGGAATGGCGAATAAAAAAACTTTCATCGTTGGTTTCTGAAATTTAGTTTCAGTGACACTACATTGCAAAATGAGCACTGTGGACACTAACTATCACATATCATGTCTATATGAATTCCTCATCAACACTATGCAAGTGACTATTACCTAATTTTCTACTAAAACTAGTAAAACATGTGAGTCATTTTCCCATTGTGTTACTACGGTAATTTAAAAATCATACAGATTCAATATTTAAGCCAGAAATGGATATGGAGCTTCCATCAGTAACAGAAATGAAAATAAAAAATATTTGTTTTACGTCCCAGGATTACGCCGGCTAGCTTAAAGGAGTCGGTGATGATGAGAAATGAATAAAATTGTGGAGTAAAAAAGTGGGAGTAAACGGGAGAACCCTGAGGAAACACACGCACGTTGTCTGTCGACACACAAAGTTCACTTGCCACTGGCTAGGATCAAACCAGTTACTCCATGTACCAGAGGTGAACGCTCTACCGCTGAGACAGTGAGGCCAACCATCAACAATAGAACGATATTTGAGAAATGCAACATATTACCGAATGCAGAATCCTCATCAAAAACAATCTCTTACAATTATAAATATGTACTAATCAATATTTAAAAAAGAAGATCTACTAGGTCATATTTAAATAGAAGCTGATATGAAATATGTTTTTAAAATTTGAAATCCATGCCATAAGCCGTTTTTTTGATTCTATGGAAAACAATATTAGAACCGGAAGTAATAATTTATTTCTACCACTGAAGGTTGCAATATAGTAACAAAGTCGGGAATTGAATATATTCTCGTAAAAATGAATGAATTATTTTAATAAAACTACTTCTCTCTATTCATTTTTGTTTCCTACTATAACAAACAATAGATTACTATCATTTGCGGTTTGCATAGAGAAAGAAGTGTTGAGATGAAAGTTACACTCGGAACACTCAATTCACATCAATAAGCCATTTCTAACTATCTCTCTTACTGTAATTGCTTTTTGACATATATATATTGAAACCGGATGTAGTATTAAATTTCTACCACTTCTGGTTCTAATATAGAGTTACATCTGGACATGGTTAGTGTTGTAAAAGCCTGAAAAAAACGGAAATTTTGGGTAAGAAATCCGTTTTTTACCGTTTTTTTCCGAGCTTGGAAGAAAACGGAAAAAATGGGAAAAATTGAAATTTTCGAATGTTTCACTACGCTATACCTTTAAAATGAAATTATTTTATATTTACTAGTTCACAGTTAAGATCAGTGAGTAGTTATAATTCGTGTATTAGAATAGGAAAATTTTGGGGCAACAAATAGATTTGCACCACTCCTTTAAAGTAAGCACTGTGATAGAATGGAGTTATGGCTACAAAAGAAACTAAAATCTTATTTGCTGTATTGTGTTCTTTTGCTAATCCACTAACAAAACGGCATAAAAAATAAATTGTTCCCAAATAGGAACAATCTATTTTTTATCCCGTTTTGTTAGTGGATTATTTGTGATTTATTTATTTCCTCCTGTACAATAAGGACCTAGTACCAATTCATCTGCTATGACTAGAATCCACAAAATATATTAAAACAGGTCAGAGCAGTGGGTTGTTTTCGGACAATTTTCTTCAAAACAACTTATGACATTTTATTCATATTTCATACATAAATATAGCAGTGATAACTCAATAACATTGTTTAAACCATTTGTTACTAAAAAGAACACAAGGGGTAGTTTACCATTGGGAATAATTTTCATTTTCAGATTACTTTCTCAAGGGCAACACGGGCGATTGTGGTAATATTTGATAAATAAATATTTCGTTATTATTTTTACATTGTATCGTAAATTACTACCATGAGAATATCCACAAGAAGTAGTTTATTCTGAAGTAAGTGTTTTTCTTTTTTACGTTTTTTAAAATATCACTCATGTGATTTAGTTATTATTTTATAAACAAATATTTCATTAATAGCCCTAACATAAATCATATATTATGTCTTATCGAATAATCTACATGGGATAATTTAATTTGGGGAAGGAGTTTTCTTGCAAAGAACTTTTCCGAGAACGCATTTTAATCTTGTTCATTATTTTACAAGAACATTTTTCATTTTCTTGACTGCACAACATGATTTAGTTTAAGGTACTGGAACGAGAATGTTTAGTGCGGTGGCCCGTACCTTTTTAAACTTTTGTTTTATTTTCTCACACTAAATTCAATAACATTGTTTTATTTTCTCACAAGTAAATCAAACAGGAGAAGAACGTGATGAAAAGTAAAATAAAACTTGCTGTCATTGTTCAAATACATATTTTTATAAGTATTTACTTGTTACCTTATACTTTAGTATAACGTAACATGATCCGAAAACTTGGAACATCCTGTATATTTGCAATATGTTTCGTTTATTAGAGATTTCAAATGTATATATATATATATATATATATATATATATATATATATATATATATATATCAATTTATTGTAGTATTGTAGGAGTAGGTCGCAAAATTTTAATAAATTTTGCCCAAAATAATAATATTCAATTACAGATTTCACGAAAAATATATGTGAAGTATTATCTTTTCAGAATTTCACTTATTTAATCGAAAATATTGCATTATTTTAGGAAATAAGAGAATATTTGGTAGTTTTAGTGGGTTTTTAGTTTTTTTTCAATGATATATTGGAGTAAGGAATCTTCTTAAGAAAATCAAAATTTTTATTTCGTAAATTCTTCAAAGTTTTAGTTCAGAAAAGTCAACCATAATGTCTTCTTGATACGTCCATTTGTTTCAGTAAGGGTTATCTGTTATTGGATCATCCGAAATCACAGCTGCGTTTGAGATTGTGGGGTTCTTTTGATGTTGAGCAAAAAACAAAACTAGCGTCCTATAGTTACATCATCAAAAATATCAAATTAGGGATCTTCCGATTATCTTTGTCTTTTACCGGAAGCAGTGCTACAAGTTACATGTGAAGTTATTCTTGTCTGTGAAACAGAATAGTGTTGAGAATTTAACTAGTTTCAACGAATAAAATTTGATATTTTGTACTGTCACGGCTACAAATGGTTATAGCATCGCAGTGAGTAACGTTGGTTTGCTCAACGGGGATCGGTTTTTCGGAGTGCGAGCAAGTCCTTCCAAAGCAGAACTCGAGTCGTTTGGGGTAAGCCATCTTGCTCAGCTTTGAAGTGCATGGCATGGTAGCAGAGGCCACGAAATTTATTTTGAGAGCACCGATTAAACCTCCCTGTTTGTGAGAGGGGTGTAGTTTCTTCATCTCGGAAGTCCCGAGCATTGACTGCTGTGAGAGGTATCAAAAAATTTTCCTTTTCTTGAAGAAAGTTAACCAAGTAAGTGACGTAGAGATAGTCCAAATAAAATTCCGTTTGGTATCCAAACTTTCAAAATTGTGGTGTTTTTGATAGTGAAAAATGGTAATTTGGCATCAGATGCAACACTTAAAGTTCTGCCAGTTCTTTTCAAATAACTTTGGACCATTCACGTAAGTAGAGAGGGGTCACTTGGGGGTGGTTTTTTCCTACTGCGCATGCGCAAACAAGCCACGCCCCCTTCACGCTGATTGGCTGGCGCCGGTCACGTGACCCCACACCCTGCCCACTACCACGTGTAGCCACGCCCACTTGGCCACGCCCCCTGGTCACGCCAAGTTGGTCCTTTGAACATAGCCGATAATACATAAGACTACGAACATAGCAGATCTATAACACATTCTCCAAACGCCTATTTAACACAGCACATATTACATAAGACAATATAACATAGCAGGGGTGTACTCGTTCTCTTTTATGAGGGGCCGCGGAGGCTCAGTGGTAGAGCGTTCACCTCTTGTGCTTGGGGTCTCGGGTTCAATTCCAGCCCCCGCCAAGTGAACTTTGTGGTGGACAAACACCGTGTGCGTGGGTTTTCTCGGGGTTCTCCCGTTTCCTCCCACTTTCTTCATTCCACCATTTCATTCATTACTCATCATCACCGTCTCCTTTAGCCTAACCAACATAAGCGTGGGACGTAAAACTCAAAGATTTCTTTTTTATCTTTTATGAGTACATTTTAAGGGGTGGACTCGTTCCCTTTTATGAGCACTTTTCTCAACCCATATTTAAACATATAACATAGCAGATCGATAACACATTCTCCAACCACCTAGCAGAGCTAATAAAAGAGCATGGCTTATTATCAACATTGCAGTGGAGACTACGAACACGTAGCAGAGCAGATAATCTTTAAGGGGTGTACTTGTTCCATTTTATGAGCACTTTTCTCAACCCATATTTTAACATATGAACATAGCCGATAATACATAAGACTACGAAACATAGCAGGGGTGTATTCATTCCCTTTTATGACCTACTGCGCACCTATGTCAAACTTGGGATATGGGGTTTTTCGAACTTACCACCACCTCTTATTTTACCCTAGCAGTGGAGACTACGAACACATAGCAGAGCAGATAATACATAAGACTACCTAACATAGCAGGGATGTATTCGTTGCACATAATCCACCCCTATTTGAACATAACAAAGATTATTTTCTTTTACGGGGGTAGCAACCCCCTCATCCAGGGCTTGGGATCGGCAATGGCGGAGTTTAAAAAATAACATCATCATCATCATACTCTCATAAATGAATAAAGCATAATATCGTTAGCATCAATAGTGGTGAGTGAGAATTTGTTTAAGAAATCACGTAGTGAATATCAAGATGCACGACATGTTAGATATAGAAAACAGTAATGTCCACAAAATTGAGATAAATCACCTTGAATACGTCTATTATTCCATGTATAATAGAGACAGTTTCGTTTTAAAAACCTTACATGATGTTGTATATAGGGAGGTATACCATAGCTATCGAAATACTCTCCCACACACATATTAGATATATAAACAGCAACCCAATGTTCACCAGGCTTATCACTAGAATCAGTGTTTATAATTATGGCGGCTGGAAATGTATGAATAAACAGTGGTAGCTTATCTGCAGCATACACACCAATAAAATGATCTTTAGGTAAATTTTGTAGTAGCGCCTCAATTGTATTTCAAGTTCAATTGTATTTAACATTTTGAATTAATATATGTTTTTCTCTAGAATCAATTTCTAATTCTGAAGGGAATTCACCATAAATAATTGCTGTCACAGGAGATGGCAGCGCTTCTTTAAAATGAACCTCTAAACGTACACTTCCTTGCCATTGTGGACTAGTATGAAATGCAGCACTTGCGCTAGAATCGGGAGTTAAATCAAACACCAGTAGAGTATAACCATTAGGATATTCGGCAAGTGAAATATCATTACCTTGATTAGAATAGTAAATACCTGAACCTGTAAATAACGTGGAATATGCTTGTATAGATAGCTTATTATCAAAATCAGGTTGTAGTGGTTTGGATGGTACAGGTATTCCATCAACATACAATGTAAAAAAAGACATACTAAAATGTTGAAAATTGAATGCATTTGTTTGATAAGTACCATTGAAAGCAGTATTAGTAACAAGCCCAATAATAATACGTTTAGGCACTATGCCTGAACACAGATCTGGAAGTGTACTATCCATAATTCCTTGTGGTAAAGTTTCTGTCTTCACCTGTACTTTTGTTATAGGATAGTTTATTCTAAATTTAGGATTTTGTAATACTTTATTTTGTGCTATTTTAACTGCTAGTGATACATCAACCTTTTTCACAAGCAATGTTGCATCTGTAATTACAACCTTTCCATCAGCATCTGCGTTACCCATTAGACAAAATGTTGGTTTAGTTGGAATTAGTTTAATACGCAGTAGTACATCATTCAGTAAAAATTTCTCCTGATTAAATATATCAGCATGAATATAACCCAATAATTCAAATGACTGACTTAAAGTAGTGAGAAGAAAACGTTGTTTAAATCCTACATTACCATCGGACACATTGTTCATTTGCCCTGCAGTATCTTTAACCACATTGATGTTTGAAGATCCGTTGATTTAGCATTAGCATTATAATTTAGTAGTTTTTCAATATACGATCGATATGGATATGTATGTGAAGAGTAGGAAATAAGTTGATTATTTAAATATAATTGCATTTCACTGAACATTGCATTGAGAAAATCATTTACAGGACCAATTTTCTTATCGGCAGAAGTTAAATTAGAACCATCTGATTTAGTAATTTTACTTTTAATATATACCATTGTGTGCGGTAAGTCCATATAGTCATCCCCATGACCGGGGACAAGAAATTCTATTGGTGCATTATCAGATATTGAAGCCACAGGCTTATATGGAACTATTTTATTACCTATAATACTAGTTTGAGTGGGTAAACCAGCAAATAAATCTAATTCTGATTTCATACACTCACACTGCATTTTTCTCTTTTCTTACTATTAATATTCACACATGGTAAAATTTACCATACCGTATTACGTCTACGAAAATGTAATTTTACACATATACTGCCATATTGGAAAGGAAGTGGATTACCTGTACTATCTCTTAAATCAATAATGATTTGATCAAATTGTTTACGTTGCACGGGGACATAATGAGGATTGTCAAAAATATGTACATTATTAATACCATACTCTGTAATATTTGTATTTATAATACGTAACAATGGAGCCTACCATTTGTGGTTCTACAATATCACTGGAAATATACATAAGCGTAGGTAGCGATTTTTGTAAATCAGGTGGATAACGTGCATGATGCACAACTGCAATATCTTCTTGTTGTATATGATAAAAAGCTAATATTCTTACTAGTTCAGGAGATAGACATACTTCTATAAGCTTCTCCTGATCTTTTCTTACTCTACTGACTTCAATTCGTTTTACTGATGCTTTAACTTTTAATTGTAAATTTAATATATCACTTTTATGATTAATTTGAGATAGAATATCATCAACATTATAATAGTGTCCTGTTAAGATTTTAGTTATGTTCCAGCTTTTTGAATTCATGAGACGGTAATAAATAGTATTAGTATATTTGGAAACATTCTGAAATGAATTTGTATAATGTACTTCAACAATTGCTGTCTCCCACTCACCTTTCTCTAGCACCAATGGATGATATAGTTTGGTAGTATAACACGACAAAGTAATTTGTGGAAAATACTCCATAGAACTGTTACTCGGTAATGTAAGATAAAAGCTAGTACTCTGTTCCATATTAATCAAAAATATCACTCTCCCTCTTCTTTTTCTTCCTGTTATTATTTTTACCACCAGTCTGTGCAAAATGAACTTTTCTTCTCCTGCCTGATCCTTCCAATACATGATTTATTTTATTTTGAGCTTTAGTTTTTAAATTATTTTTAGCTTCTTGCCAACGTGATGTTAAAGCTTCGCCAATAGGTCTATTATCACCTAATACATCTCCAGCTACATTAATTCCTATACGTAAAAAATAACAGTTTTTGCACCTTGTTTAATTAATGGAAATACACTTCGAAATAAACCACCTAAAAACTTCCAATACCGTAGCCTTCTTGCTATGGCGCACCCCTATACACGTTATAACCACCTCCTCCTTGATGCATATAGTATTTAAAATATGGATCATTCATTATTTTTTTCCTATATACACAAATATAACATTAATTTATAATATTGTATTGTGGCTAAATGTTTTTTAAATGCGACACAGGAATCTATAAATTAAAGGAAGAGGGTATTCCCGCCAACGAACAAGTACACGTTTATCTTTAACTTCTAAAATTTCGTCTATTTCATAAACTTTAGGCAGAGGCACTCCTTTTAATTCCTCTTCGTAAAATGTACCATCAATTGCTTCACCATTTAAATCCTCCAACACATAAACCACTTTCTTTTCCTTATGTATCACCTGTTTTATTTTAAATATTTCTACAGTCCACTTTTCTTTGTACCCTTTTTCAAAATGCCGTTTTTCCTTAGTAATGCGTACAGTATAACCTTTTTTGTATTTTGCAATGTTAGTATGAGGCATCGGTTTTATTAATTTATTCCAAACTAATTGAAAAGTGTCTTGGTTCACACTGGCGGGTGGTAATTGATGAGCTCTATGTGGTTTAGAATTATATGCCTGAACAATTTTCAATAGCACATCTATGTATCGGTAAGTCTTCTTTGCTGTAAAATATTTCCACATTCGTTCTTTAAGAGTTCGATAAAAACGTTTTACTACACTTGCCTTAATATTGGGGTTTTGTGTTGTGAAGAATTTAATATTTTGCTTTTTTAAGTATAACTGAAATGGTTTATTAACAAACTCTGTATCTTTATCTGTTTGTAGACGTAAGGATCTACGACGGGAAGATGCAAATATTTGCTTAAATGCTTTTATAATGTTTCACCAATTTTTGTACGTACAGGCACAGCCCATGCATAACGACTAAACAAATCAATCGCTTTTAAAATATACCTGTAACCATCATTATACATATGCAGACTTTGAATATCGTTTAAATCAGCTTGCCACTGATCATCAATATTGAACACTAAATAGGGATTACGTGGAAACTTTTTACGTACTGGCTTATGCACTGTATAAGTCGGCTGTTCTTTTACCCACTGTTGCACCTTGTGTAAAGGAATTGATTTTTCACAGCTCTCCATAATGTTGTAGCAGTTGAAAACGAGGCAGGGTGTGAAGGGTTATAATAAATATCGGCCAGCTTCTTCATATTTATAATCACGTCGTCTGTTGACAACTTTACGTTTACGTGGTGGCTCCTCCTCTTCTTCTTCTTCTTATTCCTATTTTAGATCCTCATCAGCAGCAGCAGCAGTAGTTGAATGGTATACACAAAGTGCAAAAACATAGTAATATGACTCTCCTCCTTGTACAAAAAATGAACTGGAAAACTTTAAGATGGCCCTTTCTCTGGGTGACACAAAAATATACGAACTAGTACAAAATCTAACACCACAACTAAATAGGCCACTCAAATTTGTTCCTTCGTTTATTTCTGTAGCACATAGTATTTCAATGGTACTTCACTTTTTTCAGTTGGTACGAAAGGAAATAGTCCACTCAAATTTTATTCATTCTTCACTTTTTCTGGTTGGTATAAACCTAAATACTCCATCCAAATTTAGTTTTTCGATTGTTTGAATGGTACAAAAGTACAGAAATTCTGAACTGGTTGAAATGGCATTTCACGCGGGTACAAAAACGTAGGACACCTAAACAAAACGTATATAAATTCTGTGCTAGTTAAAATGGTCTTTTTTCGCTTTTTCTGGTTAGTGCAATTTTATTCTTTCGTTTATTTGAGTAGTAAAAAATGGTCTAAATACTAAGCTGGTTAAAATAATCCTTCTTCGGTTTTTTGTTTATTTGAATACTACTGAACTGGTTAAAATAGCATTTCACGCTGGTACAAAAAGTAGGACACCTAAACCAAACGTATATAAATTCTAAACTATTTAAAATGGTCTTTTTTTGCTTTTTTCTAGTTAATACAATTTTATTCTTTCGTTTATTTGAGTAGTACAAAATGGTACAAAATACTCAGCTAGCTAAAATGGTTCTCCTTTGTTTGGTATAAAAAAGTAGAACACTCAAATTTGTTCTTTCGTTCATTGGGCTAGTACAAAGCTACATAAATTCTGAGTTAGTTAAATTGAACCTTCTTCGATTTTTCTGGTTAGTACAAAAACCAGGCCACTCAAACTTATCCCATCGTTTGTTTAAATAGTACAAAATGTTGCAGAAATTCTCAGTTAGTTAAAATGGGCCTTCTTCGGTTTTTTCTCTGGTTGCTACAAAATTAAATAGCTCACTCATATTTATGCCTTCGTTTATTAGACAAGTTTAAAATGATATAAAATTCGGAGCTGGTTTAAATGGTCTTTTTTTGCTTTTTTCTGGTTAATATAAATTTATTCCTTTGTTTGTTAAAATAATACAAAATGGTATAAAATACTCAACTAGTTAAGACGATCCTGCTTCGGTTTTTCTCTGGTTGTTACAAAATTAAATAGCTCACTCAAATGCATTACTTGGTTTGATTGAGTAGTTCAAAATGATATAAAATTTTGAGTTAATTAAAATGCTCCTTTTTACAGTTGACACAAATTATAAGTCACTCAAATTTATTCCTTTATTTATATGAATATTCAAAAATGGTACAATATTCTTAGTTTGTTAAAATGGTATTTCTTTGTTTTTTCTCGGTGGTACAAAACTAAATACTCCATTGTTTATTTGAGTAGTAAAATTATATAAAATAGTCCTTCTTCGCCTTTTTTAAGTTGGTACAAAAGTAAATAGACCACTCAAATTTATCCCAGGTATAAAATTCTGAGCCAGTTAAAATGGCATTTCTCATTGGTACAAAATTGAATAGGTCACTTAAATTTATTCTTTCGTATATTTAAATAGTACAAGATGATATAAAATATTCAGCTAGTTCATTTTTTTCTCGTTGGTATAAAAAGTAGAACATCGAAATTATTTTTTCGTTCACTTGAATAGCAGGGAAAGGTACAGAAATTATGAACTTGTTAAAATGATCCTTCTTCGGTTTTTTCTGATTGATACAAAAATAGAACATTCAAATTTGTTCTTTTGTTTATTTCAGTAGTACAAAAGGTACATAAATTCTGGGCTAGTTAAAATTGTTATTTTTTCGGTTGTTTAAACAGTACAAAACGATATAAAATTCTAAAATACTTGAAATGACTCTTCTTCACTTTTCCAGTTGGTACAAAAGAAAATAGACCTCCCAAATTTTATTCATTCTTCACTTCTTTTTTCTGGTTGGTACAAAACTAAATACTCTGTCCAAATGTATTCCTTCGTTCATTTGAATGGCATTAAAATGCTATTTCTTTGCTTTTCCTCGGTGTACAAATTTATTACTATGTTTATTTAAATAGTTAACATGGTCCTCCTTCGGTCTTTTTTTCTAGTTGGTACAAAACTGAATACTTCATTCAAATTTATTCCTTCGTTTATTGGAGTAGTACACAGATATAAAATTCTGAGTTAGTTATAAAATGGTCCTTCTTCGCTTTTTCTGGTTAGTATAAAATTTATTCCTTCGTTTAATTAAAATGGGCCTTTTTCGCTTTTCTTAGGTTAGTACAAATTTATTCCTTCGTTTATTTGAGTAGTACAAAATGATATAAAATTCTAAGCTAGTTAAAATGGCATTTCTCGTTGGTACAATTTTGAATAGGTCACTCAAATTTATCTCTTTTTTGTTTAAATCGTACAAGATTATATGCCATTTTAACTAGCTGAGAATTTTATATCTTTGGTTTCTTTCTCGTTAGTACAATAGCAAATAAGCCACTAAATTTATTCAGTCTTCACTTTTTTCTGCTTGGAACAAAACTGAATAGGTCACACAAATTTATCCGACGCGCTGTTTACAAGTTATTAAGGCTTAAATATTTGACCCTTTAGCTCGATATTAAGTACTTTTTTCACATGTACTAGTTGATGACCTATTTCTAGATTTGGAAACAGCACCTCAATATGTGGATCCGTTTTCGAGTTCTGAACTTTAACCTCGATGGGCAGTATTTTTGGGTCATGTGGTAGTTGATGACCAATTATTAAATGTGGAAACAGCACCTCAATATGTGGCTCCGTTTTCGAGTTATTAGGTTTTAAGTATTTTGACCTTTGCCTTCGATAGTCAGTATTTTTGGAACATGTAGTTGGTGGTGACCAATTACTAAATGTGGAAACACCACCTCAATATGTTGCTTCGTTTACGAGTGATTGGGTTTTAAGTGTCATAGAAAGTGGGTATCCCACATAAAGTATAAGACCCAGGTAAAAATAAATATAATATTCGTAATCAGCATAGTCGAAAACTTCCATAAACCGAGTTTCCTCCAAATCGGTTAAAATTGTCATAGAAAGGGCTATCCCACATAAACTATAGGACCCAGGTAGAAATAAATATAATATTCGTAATCAGCATGGTCGAAAATCCCCATATACCGAGTTTCATCCAAATCGGTTAAAAATATCATAGTAAGGGCGTATCCCACATAAACTATAAGACCCAGGTAAAAATAAGTGTGGTATTCGTAATCAGCATGTCCGAAAACCCCTACATTACCGAGTTTCATCCAAATTGGTTAAAATTGTCATAGAAAGGGCGTATCCCACATAAACTATAAGACCCAGGTAGAAATAAGTGTAGTATTCGTAACCAGCATGGTCGAAAACCCCCTATGCCGAGTTTCATCCAAATCGGTTCAAAGGGCGTATCGAATCGAAAATGTAAATATTTCTGCGCATGCGTGTTACTTCTACTAAATCTGATTTGGCATACGCAACCAAGTGTGTGTGGGTGTGTGTGTGTGTTTAATCAGAACCGGAAGTGGGGGGTAATAGGTGTGTATACTAGGTTATTTAGGGGATGAAAAATAGGTCATAGTCTTTTACGACCTACTCGTTGCACGTAGTCTGCTCCGAGGGTGGAAAGTGAAGATCAATGCAGTGTGAACTTTGCAGCGGAGTAGCGGATCAAGGTTTGGGGGGAGGGGGCCTTCATCAAGCAGTTAATTGAAAACGGATGAATACGATGATGATATAGTTATTCATTGCTTGGACCCCCCAATATTTTCTTTAAGTCGGCGCCTATGGTTGTATCCCAATACAAAACTCAATCCCGTTAATTGGCTTATTGGGCATACTATCTTTTGTACTATGTCCTCTACGCCGAAGTGTACAGTGGAGGAATATTATTTATACTTAAAATATGCTCATCAGGCTTTTTCTAGGAGGAATCTGCATGAACAATCTGTGTTTGCTAATTTCCTCAAAGTGATCTTGTAAGCTTCCATAGTATACTAGTCTGATATAATGTAACATCAGTGTTTGCAATGTACTAGTTATTACAGTCAATAAATCTATATATAAAAAAGTGGTAAGCCGTTGGATTTCAAATCGTAAGGTTGAGAGTTCGATTCCCATCTGGGTCAATCATTTTTTTTTGAAATTCTATTTTCTGCAATGCATGAAAAAATTATATAAAATAATTACATTAAAATACTCAGTTGTGTATATATATAACATATAATCATTGCAAACATAGTGATTATTATGTTTAAAATATTACAGGTGTTCACAGTACGTTGGTATTCTATGATACATGTGAAAGTTAAATACAAATTATGAAAATAATATCATCGCAATAAATAAATTATGCAGCGTATTTATTTGCAGCTATTTGTCATACAGAGGTTACTTCTCAACATTCGTATTACAGCATGTCCTTGATGTTCTTGAAAAATTATCCTAGGCATAAAAAGAGGGTTTAAACAAAGAATCCAAAGTCGGAAAGCTCGCAAGAAATTCATGAACCCCAAAAGGTCACGTGAGCCGACTGGAATTGTAATTATGAAACATGCCACAGCAGAAGGTCTTTACATAGATTTTCAATTCAATACCTGGTATATGCTTTTGCAATGTGGAAGTGGTGATGCCTTTGGTCGCTCTCTCACTTTCTCGCTCGCTAACTCTGTATTTATATATATGAAGGTGGATGTATGTGTGTGTTTCAACATAATTCTGATATGTCTAGAGCAATTTTAACCATATTTCTTACAATCTGGAAGAGTACTGTCGGGATTCATATCAAAAATGCTAGAAAAGGATATATATTAGTATCGAATTCGTAGTTTCGTGGTCGCTTAGGTAAAAAGTTCTACTTTCAATTCAAGTCCAATTAAGCTCCCATTAGCACCCAGGGTGGTTACGTAGCGACATAAAAATATCGAAATCAACAGATATTAGAGTCGAAACGAAAGTTTTCAGTGCCGCATTTCCCATTAGTCCAACTAGGCCCGTGCCTAGAGGGCAATATATTTGAAGAGCGCAAAGTTTAAAATTTTATTTTTTTCGTATGAAAAAGTTAAAAAAATCGAGAGCAAATATACTATTTCATGAGCAATCCTGTTTTACTGTTCTAATATATTTAATGATAGCGTAAGAAATCTAAAAATAATTCAGAACATGTTTCCCATTTATTTTTTATTACGTAGTTGTAGCTGTAGCATCTAGTGAGTGGTATTTAACTGCAATAAATTCACTAATTAAGCATATTCGAATTAAGTTTTACTGTAAGTTAGGGATCAAGGAGCGGAGAAATTTGTAGTTATTGGGGGTGCCGAGAGCAAAATTGCGTAGGGACGCCGAACTTCTAAGTGCAGCACTGTTCGCTAAATTAATTGGTAGTCTAGAAATTTTAATGCCCTTTAAGACCAAATTTAGTCCTAGCGGTGGCAGTATCCGTTTGCTGTCCTAGGAGGAATGAAAGAGGCTGACATCAAAATTATAAAAAAGACCGACATTAGTGTCGAATCTATAATTTTGGGGTTCTCTTAGATAAAGAGTGTCACTCCAGATGCCATGTAAGTTAAGCCCCCATTAACACCCCGAAGGAGGGTGTGAAATTTGTGACATGAACAAATAATTGAAAATGACCAATATTAGTATACAATCCATATCTTTCGTAGTCCCCAAGTTCATTGGGAGCAGTTCTGATGACCTTTAAGTTTAAGTTCAACTTCCAGTAGGAGTAAGATCCCCCAGCACATCTAATAAGGAGAGTCCAAGGAAGCAACATATACAAAGATTCAAAACGACCGATATTAGTGTAGAGTCCATGGTTTCGTTATCATCAAGATAAGTAGCAACATTTCTGAACGAACATGTAAGCTGAATTTTGAATTTACAAGGGCAGCATCGAAGGCATTGCTATCACAGCTCTATGTATTTTAATGTTTCTGTATAAATGAATATTCCAGCGTATTTATGGAATGTCTGGGACAACCTTTACCAAACTTTGAGGACATGTTACTTTCAATCTAAGAAGAAAATATTGTAGTAGTATGAAGTTAAGCAACTTGGGAGGTGTGACATGTAAAAATAATGTAAAACGACGGATCTTCGTATTTTATCCATAACTTTCTCGGTTTTTGAGATAGATAGTGCTGCCCCCAATGGAGGTTACATCCAAATTCATTCCCATCTTCACAGGATGATGGCCTGGGAGAGCTAAAAAATCTCAAAAATTACTTAAATATTTGTCGAATTCATAGTTTTCGGGGCGAGAAAGCGTTTCTAATAACTTTGGAAGGTAATTTGTAGATTGGACTTTTTAATCATAATAATTTCTCATCTTAAGAAGAAATTACCACTTCAACTATGATATTAAGCCAACCTCCGGAATCGATGAAAAATTATGTGGATGTATGTTTCGTCTTTTAAATGAAACAAGACATGTTAAAATCAAAGATGGAATGGGTCAATGGGCCGGTTTGTAAGTGGGTGAAAAGGGTCAAGATTTGTGAGTGGATCAGTGGATCGTGGGTCAAAAGGACGTGACCTACTGCGGCGAAACACCAGTCATCGTGACTCACACTGATCCACCGGGTGGCCACACTTTTAGTCCAAAGATAGTTCGTCCAAAGAACATTTCGTCCAGAGACATTTAATCCAAAGATATTTGGTCCAGGAACATTTTGTCCAAAGGACAATTCGTCCAAATGGCATTTCGTCCAAAAGACAATTGGTCCAAAAGGCATTTCGTCCAAAGGAGAATTGGTGCACAGCACATTTAGTCGAAAACACAATTGTTCCAAAGGACATTTCGTTTAAAAGACAATTGGTCCAAAAGACAATTGGTCCAAAGGACATTTCGTCCAAAAGACAACTGGTCCAAAGGACATTTCGTCCAGGGATATTTAGTTCAAAGCACATTTCGTCGAAAGAACATTTGGTCCGGTAACGCTTGGGGGTCAATGGTTTGTTTCTATTAGAAGAGTAAAAGTAATTCATATAACATTACGACTCAGTAGCTTCTTATTTCAAAAGGAAATTTGAAATAGAGATTTATTCCGCAATTTTCATTTCGATAGAACAAATAATGCTGAGATATTCAGAAAAACTTAAACGCGTGAAAACAAAATGGCCGAACAACAGGAGTGAGGGAAAGTTTGAGTGTGAAGTATGTTGCTGTAATAACTGCTAACATGGCATCTAAAAGTTTCATGTTGTGAATGAAATAGTTCTAAAATAGTACCGGTAACTAAAATTAATGGAGTTTAAATGTGAATAAGTTAAATATTAGGTATTCAAACCCATGTGTTAGAAAAGTGAAAAATTATGTGTCAAGTATCTTTGAAGAAATACTGAGAATATAAAAATACACATGTGTGAAATATATTCTTAGTGTTCAAAGATAATACTCTTAAACAGTCATATTCTTGGCTGCAACATTGTGAAAAGTGATTGACAAATATAAGATGAAAGTTTGAACATTTCGTGTAGAATATACATATCTTTGCAGGTTAACCACAAAGTCTGGTTTCTATTCGTAGACTATTGATAGTGTGTAACTTCAGCAGACGTTTCTATATAATTAGTGAATTGTATGACAAACCAGAATTGTTAACTTTTCTTGTATTTTTATTTCAGTGTTACTCCTTATGCAAATACAGTATATACTTTTGCTTTCATATTAATTTCCCGGTACCGCAAAGTACATTTAAGATATGCATTGCAAAGTCTCATACCAAATACAAGATTCACATGACCATACGGAGAAAATGTTGTCCGCCAATGCAGACGGAGTTTGCTCTTCAAAGGGTTGTTTATCATTTTGGGAAGTGAATTCCTTAACCAACGAAGCTACAACTGTATTTCTGCAAAGCTAAATTGTATTTTTTGTAAAATTTTTAATTAAAGCAAAGAAAGATGACATTTAGTTTTCAGGCGTTTACGATTTTTTCTGAATATCTCAGTATATATTTGTTTTATCGAAAAGAAAATTGCGGAATAAATCTCTATTTCAAAATTTCTTTTTGAAACAAGAAACACTTCCCAAGCGTAACACTCCAATTTTGATAAAAATTTTGTCCCTTAAAACCGTTTTTCCGTAGAAAATAAACTCGCATTCGTTTATTTTTTGCGTATTGTCCCTACACAATGTGTCGTTCCAATTCTTCATGTCCTTTAAGCACTTCTGACATACTGTTATTAACATTTTTGATATTTCACGATCAAAGTTTTGTAGGGGTCTGTATCCCACCCAAACGTTTTTCTTGTTTTCAGGAAAATACGAAACCTGTATTCCCTCATTTTATGTCTACAATATCTCTGCACAATTTCATTCACTTTGGTTCATTTCTTCTGACTTTTCGGGACTCAAGTTTCAAACTTTTGAGTAGGGGCTTTTGCCCCCTAAATCCGTTCTTCCGCAGAAAATGTAAAACTGTATTTATTTATTTTTTGCGTATTGTTCCTACTTAAAGTTTCTTTGCAATTCTTCATGTCCTTTACACACATCTGGCATACTGTTATTAATACTTTTGATATTTCGTGATCAAAGATTTCGGAGTCTGTGCCCCACGTAACCATTTTTTCCAGGAAAATACGAAACTCGTAAGTCCTCATTTTACGTCTACAATATCTGTGCACAATTTCGTTCACTTCGGTCCACTTCTTCTTGCCTTTCGGGCGTCAACTTTCAAAATTTTGAGTAGGGGCTTTTCCGCATAAAAATACACGTATTACTTTATTTTATGTGTAGTACCTACCTGCCATTTTTTTTTCAAAATTGGAGTGTTACATTTGGGACGTATTACTTGTGAGTCATAATGTTATATGCATCACTTTTACTCGTCTAATAGAAACGAACCCTTGACCCCCTAGCGTTACCGGACCAAATGTTCTTTGGACGAAATGTGCTTTGAACTAAACATCCCTGGACGAAATGTCTCTTGGACCAATTGTCTTTTGGACGAAATGTCCTTTAGACCAAATGTCTTCTGGACGAAATGTCTTTTGGACCAATTGCCTTTTGGATGAAATGTCCTTTGGACTAATTGTCTTTTGAACGAAATATCCTTTGGACCAAATATCTTTTGGATGAAATATCCTTTGGATCAATTGTGGTTTGGACGAGATGCCCTTTGGACCAAATGTCTTTGGACGGAATGTCCTTGGACGAAATGTCTTTTGGGCGAATTGTCCTCTGGACCAATTGTCTTTTGGAGCGATTGTGTTTTGGACGAAATGTACTTTGGACAAAATGTCCTTTGGACGAAATGTCCTTTGGACCAATTGTCTTTTGGACAACATGTTCTTTGGACAAATTTCCTTTTGGACCAAATGTCACTGGACCAAATGTGTTTGGACTAAATGTTTCTGGACGAAGTGTTCTTTGGACGAAACAACCCCCAACCACCCACCGACCCATTCTGTTCAGTGCATTGTAGACAGCATCTTCTGAACACTGGTTAGCTTGTCTACGTTTTACTTTCAAAATCTCCATTTTTTTCTTTTTTCATTTGTTTCTAATGAAAAAAGTTCAGGCACTTTTGGATTTTGATATTTGCAATTGTAAGAGTGGCAATAGCAATAAGAGTTCAATTTTGAAATACAGCTTGTGAGCTTTCAGAGGAGCTAACTGCTGGGAAAAAATTCTGAATCACCTGTAATATATGAATTGAAGGGTAAGGGGAAAAAACAAGGAATGTCACAAAACTGCATTTTCGAGAAAACGGCGTTTTAATATTGAAAAACGTGTAAGAAACAATTGTGTTAGTCTAACATTTCTACATTTACGCATACATGGCATATACGGTCAAATAGTACCAAGGGTTACGAACAGATAGGACAAAGCACTCGATAAAACACATTCATATACATTCCTTGTTTTTTCCCCTTACCCTTCAATTATTATACCTAGTATAAAAAACTAAAAATAACTATGTCTGCGTGATCATCACGGTCAAATTGCAAAGTCAAACGAAATGATATTTGATATATAATCAGGCCCCAATATCAACTGGGAGGTTATCATACGCGTATCACTTTCATTATAACACATATCTTTAGTGGGGAGTAGGGGTTCGAATTTGTGCGAAGAATTGAGTATCTTACAAGCCGTTCACCCTAGAGAGCTGAAATTCAGTACATAACTCTTTATTAAAATTAAACAGAACGTGTCCTGACATTTGTAAAAATGTCTTTAATGACGGGGGGTGGGGAATTTTGCATATATTGGAAATTGGCAGTGGGTTGATTTGTAAAAATTGTCGAAAACGATTGATATTAGTTGAGAAACATTTTGAGGAATGAAAACTACACTCCTTCGCATTTTATACCCACTGCTTTCTATTATAATACTTGCTGAAGCTGGTGTTTAATATATGGATCGTTCAGAGCATAAGGCAATCAAGCCATAAAGTTGTGAGAAAAATGGACATAAAATTTGTATTCCAAACTTAATTTCATGGACATTTTAAATTAGTACGGCATTCTTAAATATATGGAAAACTAGTTTTTTCTTTTTTACGATGGTCTACTTTATCTTGATTTGATACTTTCAAATTTCATCCTGTTTTCTACTGAAATGTATATGTAAGTCAAAAAAGAATTAATTGTATATGATAAATTTAAATTCATCTTAATTTGGAAGATGAGAAACACTTTACCATTATTTATCGTAAAGGTAAAATCCACCGGTATTGTAACAGAGCGTTGCTTGAGTGATTGACGGTAGGAATTCAAACTCCGATAAGTGATAATTTCACAGTCTTGTTTTATTTCAAGTGTAACCTCTTTAGTCAATGAAGAGAAGAACGTGGATCATGGGTCAGAGTTGATGACGTTGGTGGGTCGAAGTTCATCACAATGGTTCAGAGTGGTTCATAGTTGGTGCTGGGTCCATTTTGTATCTACCATTAATTTCTTAATTCACAATCACCCTGTCCTTTAGCTTAAAGACACAATCGTGGAACGTATAATTTAATATTAATGATGTAATAAACTCATAATGGGGCGCTTCTTGTTTTACCTCGGTGCATTATACTTTTGCAATGGTAAGACAAGTGTTTATCTCTTCTGGATAGTTTCACAGTTTCACATTTCTAAAGGTGGTCACGGAGTTTTCAATGATGGATTTATTACCATCTTGAACTCTCGCTATTTTGCACAAGTTAGCATAAAAACTCGAGACTCTTACTATTTTCTTAAACTTTTAGCAATACTTTTAAATGACATACTACTTGATTCAAATTTTGAGTTGCACCCCTCCTAAGGCCCTCCGGGGAACCTTGGGCAAATCTTTTTCCTCAACACGGGGTATCTTTGAAATTATAAAATACATGTTTTCCGGTTTTGACATGTTTCATCGTTTCAGACTTTTATTAGTCCCAACGGGGTTCATGGATACTATGCTTCTTTATTCTCTTAGTTTTCAGATACAAGCCCCCATGCCGTAAGCGTCAGTGGACCACCGATGTGCTACTGGCGACCATTCGCCAAAAGTTGGTGATTCCGCATCTACGATCCGTGGTGGCCTCACTTCCGTTTCGAAAATTATACCATCCGCGGCACATTCGACGAAACGCCAACAAACCACAAAATTCCTCCCCCAAAATATGTTAAATCGCCCATATGCCTGATTTGTTTATATTCAGGTGTGTAGAAAACACTAGGGAAGAAAGCAAGTATCCCGAGGTAGGCGCGAACCGTCAACCTTAAGTTTACTTGCCGCATATTTTTCTGACTTCGGCAGGGAAACGATGAAGAAAATCTCGTTTGTAGAAGGGTAAATTATTCAGGTCTTAATTTAGCCAATCAAACATATCTCTCTATTTCAAGTTCTGTGAGATGGTACTGTGAACCGTTTCGAGATTTATTGCTTTCTGGTGGGGTACTATCTATGTGCAAAGTTTGAGAAAATCGCCGACGCGCACCTTCGGAGCCTCTCCTCTTTAGTGCAATGTTGACCAGAGATGGTGTGGGTCAATGAAACCTTGATCCACAACATAGTGACTCACCACACATTGTGACCCACGACCCACCGTGACCCACAATGACTCAACACCCAACGTGACCCATTCACCCACCATGACCCACTCTGACCCACCACCAACTATAAACAACTCTCAACCAATGTGACCAACTCGGACCCACTAAAATACATCGTCATTAAGTTTGATCCATGATTCACGCCATCTGCATCTCAAAAGTCTAGTAGTAAGTCCTATTGCCATTGTTACAACTGGAAATATCAAAATCCAAATGAGCCTGAACTTCTTTTTTCATAACAACAAATGAAAAAACAAGAAAAATGGAAGTCTTGAAAGTAAAACGTAGACAAACTTGCCAGTGTTCAGAAAATGCTATCTAGAAGGCACTGAGCAGAATGTGTTGGTGGGTCAATGGGTCAGTGTGAGTCACGGTGATGGTGTTTCGCAGTGGGTCACGCCTCGTTGATGTACGATCTACTGACTCAATCACAAATCTTGACCCATTTGACTCACCGACCCACTCAATCTCTGATTTTACATTTAGTATATCATTTAAAAGACGAAACATACATCTACACATTTTTTTCTCGATTGCGAAGGCTAGCTTGATACATATACTAGTTGAGATGGTAATTTCTTCTTAAGGTGAGAAATTGATACGATTGAAAATGCTATCTAGAAGGCACTGAGCAGAATGTGTTGGTGGGTCAATGGGTCAGTGTGAGTCACGGTGATGGTGTTTCGCAGTGGGTCACGCCTTGTTGATGTACGATCTACTGACTCAATCACAAATCTTGACCCATTTGACTCACCGACCCACTCAATCTCTGATTTTACATTTAGTATATCATTTAAAAGACGAAACATACATCTACACATTTTTTTCTCGATTGCGAAGGCTAGCTTGATACATATACTAGTTGAGATGGTAATTTCTTCTTAAGGTGAGAAATTGATACGATTGAAAAGCCCATCTTGAAGTGGGTACAAACTACATTCCAAAATTATTAGAAACGCTTTCCCGACCCCAGAGAACTATTACTTCGACAAATATTTAAGTAAGTTTTTACATTTTATTTATCATATTTCCAAGCCCCTCATCCTGTGAAGATAGGGATGAATTTGGATATAACGCCATTGAGTGCCTCACTACTTACCTCAACGACCCAGAAAACAATGGATAACACTCTATAATCAGTCATTTTACACTATTTTTACATGTCACTCCTCCCAACTTCCATCCCTTGAGGTATCTGAATTCCACAATATTGCTTTTCATAGATTGAAAGTAATATGTCTCCCATGTTAGGTAAAAGTTGCTCCAGAATTCCAGAGTTTCGCTGGAATATACACGTATACATACATCAAAACATTTAGAGCTGTGTGAGCAGCGCTTTCAATGTTGCTTCTGTAAATTCAAAATCCAGGTGGCATAGTCGCCCATGGCAAAACGTGGCATTAAATGACATTGTGTTTGTAATAGCGTTACGAACTCAAACTATAGATTTGACTCTAATCTCAGTCACTTGAGACATTTTATTTTTCATCCTTTATCGCCCCCCATAATGATGGGTTTTGAACCGATTGAGTTGATTTTCAGTTTAACGTCCCGTTCACCAGTGAGGCTATACTAGACGTAGACCTACTAATTAACGTAGAATCCGAACTACATGAGCTCTTGCTGCGGACCGAATCTGGGTCTCCCACGCCGAAATCGTGTACGCTATACGCTTAACCACGAAGGAACTTTACGATGAGAGTTAAATTTGTACTTTAACGCTTTCGGAGTTGTAATTATTAATATCTGCAACAACGAGAACTATAGATTCGACACTAATATCGATCGCTTTTACTTTATATATATCCACCTCCAACTCCCATTAGCTTACCCCGAGAGTACATTTTAGACATGACTTCGTGTTCGTAAATTTCCTGTTTACATGGTTTTGGGGATCGTGAGTTTTGTGTCTGTAACGAAGACTGGAGTTTGTATAATAATTTCTGTTTATACCCGAATAGTCTTTACCTTTCAGAAAGCGTAAATCACTTGCTGTAATGAGAAAATTGAGAAGTAACTTCCGATGACAAATAGCTGCAAACAAACACACTACATAATTTATTTGTTGCGATGATAAATAAATTGGTCATATATTGGTCATTCTTGACTGATTTTACCCCTAAAAGTGTGGCTTATTAAAAAATGCAAATTCCATTCGCACCATATTATTTAAAAATTAAATACTTTTTACAGAAGTTATACTGGATCTTTTTAAAACGGCAGGGTAAAGTAATTCAACCTCTAATTTTTGATAGCCGGCGTACTTCCATCTCCTCTCACATTATCATTCCACCAAGTCCACCTTCATAATTCACATCCCTCAATCATCGTCCCCCTTAGTGTACAGGGCATAATGTTAGGACATAAAACTGAAAAAGTTAATTTCATTTTTCTCTTGACCCCAATTGACTTCTTTTAATAGGGATGGTCGAGAAGCCCGAAAGAAAATATACGCCATATTGAATCGAAATTGACTCAATATGGTGAAAGTTATTTTTAAAATATTTAATAAAATATTTAAATAACAACATTTTGAAGTTCAGAGGAATTTGGTCCCTTTTACGCGCTTATCCATTGCCAATTTCACCCGCAACCAATTAGAATGATGCGGATGGCCTTAAGTAAATATAGGCTATGTTTTGTCTAATCAAATGATCTTCACGTTGTTTTGCCTATAACTCAAATTGTTTTGTATGTATATGTGCAAAGGGTGCGTGTTTTAGCTTTCACCTCTTATTCTTGATAGAGTTAAATCCCAAACAATAGGATTATTAATTGAAACCATAAGCCAATTTTCATTAAAATGTAACCAAAACAATAAAAGATAGTTGTGGAACAGGCAAACGGCCGCAAATACTCACAAATGTCAGTTGAGTCGAATTGTAGCGCTTGTCTTTGATCAATTTCACTATGTTTCACAAAAATGGGATTTGTTTAAAGATGTCTTCGCGGAACAGTTTTCAAATCAGGGACGGATAATTAACATCCTCGGTAATATTCTTTATCTTCACCCATGCAATCAGGTATCCAGTTGCGGTGATTAAATTATATATATGTATTTTATTTATTTATTTACTAAAATATTTACCATACAGCCAAAAGATCGGCTGTAAAATGTTTATTATTTTCTTGAAGCAGACTGAATATTCTACTTGGGTTTAGAACTATCACTTGCTACACTTTTAATTGACAACTAATAGTTTATGTCCATCTTCTACAAATTGCTTCTAGAGACTATTCGGAGTAAATGTTTCACTTAGGTAGTGTTTCATTAAAATTTAGTCATATTTATAATATTTTAAATATATTTTATTTTATTCTTTTTGTTTGATAAGTATAATTATATTTTTCTATCTTTTTAAATGGGAATTAACAATTCTCATTTTTTCTTTTTATTATGGGAATAAGGAAAAATATTCTGAACAATTTTAAAGCACTTAACGTCAAGGCGTAGATAAATATGCTATTTTATTTCGTTATCTGTGTGATATGTGAGATATATTTTTCTTTCTTCTTATACAGGAGAATTAACGTTTCCTTTTAGTCTCCTAAGGAAATTACAAAAATGGATATTCATAACATCATTGGTTTCAAACACTTAATGTCAAGTAGCAGATAGACTATTTTATTTTGTTCTCCACTTGAAATAAGCATACCTTTATCTTTCTTTTTTCTTTCTTTCTTCATGATGGCCCCTAAGATGTATCTAGTCGATCGGCAGTAGTTTGTCTGAGGGCATAACGTCGCGTAGGAAACAACTCAGTTCGACACGTGCAAATATCCCTACCTTCTGAATAGAGTTGGAAGTCTTTTTTTTAATTTTCATGATTTCATTGGAAAGATACATATATCTTCGCTTCTTTACTACTACTACCACTACAACTTATCTCCCCAAAAGTAAGGAAATCGCCTTTCGAGTACTTTGTTCATCAGTTTTATTGAAAAAAGTGTTATGAATGATACTAAAAAAATAGAAAAATTTCCTTAGGCCGGATTTGAGTTTGTAACGACACTATTATAACCATGGGATTCAAACTTGTGTTGCGTTATTCAAGGTTTAAAGTTCTTAACATATTTCAGATTCTATCGAGAATCAAATTCAAGGTGTATGTTTCAGGGTGAAGTGTCCCTATCTGTTCAAGAAACTTGTATTTCAGCATCTACTGGCAATATTATAGCTGGCTTCAAATACTCTGCATTTCATTGGAGTTTATTTTATTATAAACCATTGCTTAATTCTATTATAAAATTGTTCATAATATTTGTCATGTTATTTTCGATATTTTAAGGTATATATATATATATATATATATATATATATATATATATATATATATATATATATATATATATATATATATATATATAGTTAGTTAGTTAGTTAGTTAGTTTCAATTCTTTATATAATGAAATATAATGCCATAGTGACAGTTTGATCAATAATCTCTGTTTTGTTATGGACTAAAAGATGAGAAATCTATATATAAACAAAAAAATAGTGATATTAATTCCAGAAATATGGATGATGGAAGTCAATGTGCTGATCACACACAAAACAGCTGAAATCCATTTCCTTGACCATAGCTAATTATGGACTACAATTAAAGAGAATTCAATTTATTTTGAGCTGTAATCTTATTCATAGTTTCTATTAACATTCAAATCTAGAAGGTTTACGCTTGTAAAATTCTACTTCATTTTTTGCTTGACAAGAAATAAATAATTAAATACTTGCAGAATATCGAATCACACCTTGAATTGTAACCATATGTTTCTTTCTACTGGAATCCTACCTGATCAATTAAAAAAAATAAAAAATAGCGGCATGAAGATTCGAACACGGGTCGCGGGAATGGGAATTCTGCACGGATCCAATGAGCTACGGAATAAGACACACGACACATCTACGCTATAAATATACGTCAATAATCGTAAGCTTCACGCTGTGAAAGAACTTTTTTCTTCTTTTATTAAGTTTTACGATATTTCTATAGTGTCTTGGGTGAACTGCAAAGAGATAGATCATGCACTTATCGATTTGGTTAGGGATTGAGCTTTAAAAACTTTTAAAACATTTAATTAAATCGCGATGTGGTAGCAAGGAATGTGTAGCGATTTCATTCTCATAGTAAGGGGCAAAAGATAGTATCCCACGGAAAACATGCATTTTCTTATGTGACAGAGAATATATCACTTGGTAGCAGGGGCGTAGTCAGGATTTGATTTCAGGAGGGCTGCTGGCTAAATATTCATTTGGGGTGTGTCCGGGGGTTCACCACGGGAAAAAGTTTGGATAAAACCGCAATCTTAGGCCTTATATTAACAACTTTTAGAAATGTCGGGGGTTCCAGACCTCCTGGCTACGCCACTGCTTGGTCGCATCCATTGTTCCTTATCATAATCAGTCTGTTCACTTCCACTTTCAGCTATAATTTTATTCTTCCAAGCCAAAAAGAATGTATTCGTTCTACGCATTTGGCGTTCTTAAAAGTATAATTGTGGTATAATTAAACGTGTGATTTTGTCATTTGAATGTAAATTTATGTCCCTTACTGACCAAAACAAATCTTATGGGCGCAATCTGCTTCCTAAGCCCCGCGTGTGTGCTTACCTCTGTTCCAAATAGAAAATTTAGTTTAGGTATTTTCTGCAAAATTATTCGCGAGATATAGAATTTCATACTCAGTACTTCTGTTTACTTGGTACGGGAATTCATAGAATTGGAAATAATTCGTTTGTGTAAGTATAATAATGCAGAACAGCGATGAATAAATGTTTTGTGTTGCTAAAAACGTATGCAAATTGTTAGGAAATTTTCTAGAGAGGTGGAAAATATTCTTCTCAGGCTGAGACAACGGTAATTAAGTTAGTGCCAAGGAAAGAAAAAACTAGAGACGGGGAATTTGCCTGGCTTCCCCCTACAAATAAATCAATGGTCGTAACGAACAATTTTTCCTGACGTATGACTGTCTGTCATTCTGTGTGGCTCCGTGGATGGGTGAGCAAAGGCGTGGCTTGGTAATCGTAGGGGTTAGGGTTCGAGTCCGGTCAAGGGAAGTTGGTGGTTTTTTTTCATTGTTTGTTCCCCATATCTTAAGATGTTTCTCTCCCTCCCTAATCATCTGACGCTCTCAAGTGAGTTCTCCACTTGAATTCAACAATTGGTAATGGGATGCTCGCAGGTTCGGATGAGCTTTTACTTGTCTACTTACAAAATCAAAATTTTCGATAAAATATGGATGCTATCCGATAATTTTGTCTCCAATTCTGAATTTGCACATGTGAGTGCATTTCACCTTCATCATATTTGCATCTTCTGTTCTCCTATGTTGTCAGTTATCACATAAGATGGCTTGGGAGCAAGATTTGAAATCATAAAAGCGCTATACAAATGGGCTCACTCTCGCTAAGCATTTGATTAAAAGTATATGTTTTCATACTGTAGGAGGGAAGCATTTGCTCTTCTTACATCCCCGCTGAAGTGACAGAATATTTATTCAGGTTCTGCAAAGTCATTTCAGATCAAACGACTTAAAGAAAGTTAATTCCAACAGCAACAGGATTGAACTTTCATTTTTTTGTTGCACTTTATCTTCACGAATAGGACAAGTAGTATGTTTGGCACAAGAACTAAACGTCTAAGATTCATCTCATTTTGGAAAAATGATGCTGTAGATGGTAGTGGGAATTTCACCGAAGTGTACGGGAATTTTCAGTGCCTGGCGATTATGCCACCCACCTTCTTTTTATAGTTAATTCGGTTGCAATACTTCCCGGCAAACACTTTGGACTCAACTGGTGGAGCACTCTTGCCGTAAATCTCCATATGGCTGTACCATCCAGAAGTGTCCCTTACTGTACAATGCATTGACCAGATAAGACATCGTTACCACCCACTACTATTTGAACGAAGTCGTTGAGTTCTACCAAATGTTCGAAAAAGCATATTAAACGCATTCTATTGCTTTATAGTCGTAAAGTAACAATTAATCATAAATATACTTACTATTAAAATGTGTTATACTTACTATTAACAGATGTGGCAACTTCACAATATTTTACAAACGCAAGCAAAATAACAAAAACGTTAAGAAAGCAATGAAGCCCTTTTTATTAGTTGCCTGTCTAAATACTTTCCTCTACTAGGACCAAATGTCAAACGTAGCACACACTATCGCGTAAATGAATAGCGTTCGGTCAAAAGTCGATTTAGATTATTAGTTGAGGAGCCTCACGAAAAAAACTTCAAATCATGATAAGAAGGTGCCACTTTGCAGACCGATTGAGGGTTGTATATAGATTTGTTTAAGAAGTGGAGCTATCACCGAAAGTGATGTGAATTCAAGATGGCGGCTCTAATTCAAAATGGCGTCACATATTAGAATTTTCATTTCGCCTGTTTAATACATATCATTCCTGAGAGTGTTTGGTATCAACTTATATGTTTGTCTAGCCAAGGATGTCATTTTTCACGTTGAAAAAAGGCTAGAATGAGTACATGAAGATATAAACTCAAAAGTAATTCAATTAGAATATTTGACTAGTAGCTCTAGCAACTGTTATTTACCTGTTTGCCTTGATGACGGCGAAGATGCGGCGTGAATGTACAACACAATTAGGGTGGGGAGACATCAACCAAATGTATGAATTTAGTATGTCGTCTGTAATCCAAAATGACATCACGTATTGAATTGAAATTTTTTATTTCACTTGTTGATAATGATATACCAGGTGCAGTTTGAATGTCTTGATTCCCTACCAAAAAATCGAGCTCGTTCGAACAACATTATTCATTTCTATCTCAAAAGTCAGTACAGTTCAAGTGCAGGCCCGTGCTGGCCCACCGGGATACCGGGACATGTCCCGATGCGCCCTACGAAACATCACATTATATATAAAGGTACATTTTCTAATAATACATTCTTGTAGTTATTATTGGTAAAGAACCCATGATAAGTACAGTGCGATCTTTACATAAGACGCCATTGCGAAACCACATCAAAGATAAACGGTTTCATTTATTCTTCTGTATGGCACAGTTCTGTACAATGAATACATACTGTTATTTTTGGTAAAAAAAAGTGAAAGATACAGTGCGCCCTTTGCAAACGCGCCCTTGCGAAACCATATCAAAGCGAAACGGTTTCATTTATTCTTCTGTACGGCACAGCTCTGTACAATGAATACGTACTGTTGGTAAAGAACCCGTGAAAGGTTCAGTGAGCCATTTGCGTAAAATGCCCTTGTCTTGTGATTATTCCTGTGTGTGTTTTAGAGCGGTATTGGAATAATCAGTGGCTATTGTATTTCTAAAATATAGCTATATTGATTTATTAGTGTATATTTAGCTTCATCTTGTTTGACGAAAAAAGAATCTTACAAGAATTAAAAACGTTTCTCTAGTAAAGAAGTTTTCACAGTTTAGCTATTTACGTTATTAAATAAACTTTTGATTTTAATACTTAAAATGTCGCCCGTGTATATATAGGGTGTAACTTAATTAAAATAAACTTCAAGAGGTGACTCCTGACACGGATATAAAACGATAAGTATACAAAAACCTGGGTGTAAAAATGCCTCCTGTTGGCGCCTTGAAACGATCGAGCTTACTACTAAAATTTAATCCTGGCCGTATAAAGCCAACTTGAAACGATCCTTTCTAGATCGCCAAACTTGAGACGTTACCTTAAATTCCTAAACTAGGGTGCCAACATGAAACATGAAGTTAGATCCCGCCTATGAAAGCCAACCTAAAAGAAGAAAAAAAGAGTTCGATTCTGTAGCTGGGTAGGTAAACTCGTAACGACCTTAGAATCTCGTGACTGGAAAGCCACTGTTATGTTGTACAAGCTGAACCAATTTGTTACACCTTTGTTCGTAGCTAACGTTAGGAGAAAGGAAAAGAAAAAAATATTGGGTCGCCGATGTGATTCCTTCCTTAAGCTACAATTATAGACCAGTGAGCACAACGCTATTTAACTCCAGACTTGCACACTAATGGCATCGTCGGTACAATGAGAAGGAGAAAGAAAAAAAATCATTCCAGAACAACACCACATACCTTGCAAATCATGTTTATTTAACTCTCTTGCAAACAACGTATAATATTGAAAATGACATCGACATTAGTGATCATGGACAGTTAAACTCAATTGTCCCAAAAAAATCACATGTATTCCGCCTTTAAAGATTCCAGAAACTTCTCGCGCCAACACAACGAAAAGATAAGTAACAACAATGTTGTAACATTATCCTTAATAACAGTAGAAAAGCTGTTTACATTCCTCGACCAAATATTGATACATAATCTTCAGTAGGCTGCATCACAGCGAGTGAAGGGAGATTACAATTACATTACTGTTTACAAAACATCTCACCGCAGAGGGAGTAAGCATGTGGCTGTGTCGACTAACCTTCCTTCCTAAAAACATAACGTTCCACTACTATTTCGCAACCAGCTGTTAAGAGGACGCTTTCCCTCGACATAACTTACGACTAAACAGCGGCGGTAATAATAATACATACTGCGGAAACATTATAGGAAGTACAAGACCAACCAGTAGATTAGACTCTACCCCTGACACCATCACATCTAGGTGTGAGTGCTATCGTAATGCCCACCGTCTTCGACGCGTCCAACTGAACTAGTAAGTAGCTTTATAACTAGAGATAAGACATAAAACTACTCGAGGATTTACATAGATTTTTTTTTCTGCGTGGCGACTTAATACTTAGATTATGAGCTACATATTGTAATAACCAATACGGAGTGCCCGCTACTGGACAAACATGAGCTAGCTGTCGCTAATCAAGCTTTTACTTCACCAAACACAATACTTATAAAATAGACAATACGGAGTGACCATTACTGGACGAACATAAGCTAGATGGTAGCGAGTGATACATTATACATCTACGCAACTCGGAAAATGATTCCATTGAAAGCAAGAGAGAGAAATGGTGTTGATATCAGACTACCCTGTCGGCGTATGATTCGACTTACTGGATAGAGACTCACTTCTGTCTACTCAAACATGTTACGGACAAAATTTACTTGAAACGACATTATGGACATTATAGAATCGATATACGTATAGTATGTAAGTTCACTAAGTAACCAATAATTATCCATAATTATCCAATAATTATCCATTATTAATAATTATATAGTGTCTTTGCTTTATAGAACGACTCGAGACAGTAAAATAAACACACATTAATAATACAGCACTGGATATTATAAACAGAAACAACTTGAACGAATTATATGAACTGCGGACAAATTCTTTTACAGTTTCCAGGACGGCATTACTCCTTCCATAGATTGAGATAGAAAATAGTGAAACAGAGTTACCTGAAACGGTGACCAAAGCTCGCCCAATCTTTTGACGCTTACTAGTAGAAAATACCGGCACCACAAGCCAGTTCAAAGAGCTCAGTTTCGGGCAGCATCTTCGGGCGGCGACCGGTCTTCAATGACCTCTCAGGCATCTCGACACGAAGTAATCATAATTCTAGCCACAGGTACAGGTTGACAAATGGCGACCTTCTACTTAGTTAACAGCAACTAAGTACACTTCATCAACTCTCTCACCAGATAGACAAGATTTCGTCGTATAAGTTGCTAAAACACCTACGTTCACAACAATGACCACGGACGAAGATTCCACTAAGCGATATGCTTGAGTCCCACAAAAGCAGGTGGAGTCAGTCGGCAAAATGACAAGGGATGGAGTCCCCAATTAAGGAAAGGAGGACGGAGATTCGCTACTTCCGAGGAAAAGGCAGTACACGGGATCAAACTCGATCTAAGAGACAGTTCTCGGTGTAACTATCATGTTTCCACTTACAACATAGCGAACAATTAGCGAGTAGCAAACCAATCCCAGTAGTATCCGGAACGAGCACAAGCTGAATGTTTGTAGGTGAGTTATTATAATTCACTACACGTATACTAAATCTGTTATCACTATTCAGTCATGGCATCTCCTGTTGAGAAGTTTGTGATAGAAAACAATCACTTTGCTGCATAGTGTGCAGTAATTCATGTCCAGAAGACAGAACGAAAAACTACTCCTCCTTCCTCACCACCATGTTTGTTCAGTGCACGGCTAAGACAAAGGAGAGCGCGCTTACAAATCCCGCTCGTTCTCTGATTGGTCGCTCCTTTATACGCATCAGAGCGTAATACTAAAACGACAACTTTAATAGTAAAATACATATAACTTAATGGAAGTAAAAGTCACATAAGTTAATGTTTATGTATGTACGTTCATAACAATTTCCTCCGTTTAAATGAAAAACAAAATTTCAAATTATTTCAAGCAGCCAGCGCCATCCACCGAGACTGAGAGACATCCGCTCGACGCAAGCCATAGACGTACAAAGAAAAGTAGCATATTTGGATTACACATACTAGTCCAATTGTCGACCATCTTGAATCCTTCATGAGGGTCCGAGAGTTGAGAAAATACAAAAGAAAAATAATACTAACTAGGAGCTGATTAAATATTTCTACGAATAGTCTCTTTGAGAAAATGTAACGCTCAAAGAAGAACGTTACATCCACCCAGGGGACAAGAAAAATAAATGATCCAAGAGATCAATTATTTTTGAACATTCTATATATCACCATTTTAAAGATAGAAATTATTTTTATGTGGATAATTCCGAAGAAGTTCTTCTCTCCGTTCTTTGGAGCATTTGAATTTCTTTAAGTTGTGAAAATTTTGCATTCCCACACTTTTCCCAGTGAGGGTATGCAAAATTGCTGAGTTTTTCAGAATCTTTCTAGCCAAGAAAGGGCACGAGAAACATTTCATATATTTAGCAAATTCTCCTTTTACTGAAGATTAAAGATGGTAAAGTCTAACCATTACTAGGTCTCCTTCTTCTAACTTAACCTCCTTTCCTGTTCATTTCAGAAATTTCATAGTTTTATTACTAACTTTAGGGTACAACGTAATATGACGACCTTGGGTAGGTGTCTTTTCCAGAACACCAGGCCAAGGAAAATTCTTTTTAAATGCTTCAATAGCAGAATAATATAAAAATAGCTCTCAATACTACCAATACTACTACATAACGAATAATTAAGAAGTTCCTGACATCGCTTAAGTACAGTACTCCATTTAGAATGATTACTATGACACTCTAAACGAATAACTCGGTTGAGTTCTTTATGGCTCCTCTCCGCCAAGCCATTCGAAGAAGGGGAGTAACTGGACGTTAATATTGATTTCTTATTATGCTCCTTACAATAGTCCTCCCAGGGACGCGAGACAAACTGCGAACCTTTGTCTGAGACAATAGCATTAGGATAGAGAAACAATTAAAAATAATTATTTTCCAACACTGAAATTATACCTTTAACATGAGCAGTCTTCAAAGGAAAGAAACAAACAAACCTAGAATAAATATCGATAATAGACAAAATATAATAATAACCATTACTAACTGGGAGTTTCCCAACGAGGTCTATCGCTAGACGGTCGTGAGTTCAACTAGCTTCTATATGAATTTCTGCTTTAAGTATTACTTGATTGGCGAACTTTGTCTCAGCACAATCAAGACAATCTCTGATATACAGTCGAACTGACAACCTTTGTTTCTTCCAGTAAAATAAAGAACGACATAGAGCCATACATTTCCTAGCTCCAAAATGACCACGCGAATGGACGATTCCAATTATTTATTTTACTAATTCTTGAGGAATAACCAAAAGCCATTGGTTCGAATTCTTATGCTTGAAATATAACAAACCTTGATAACAAGTGACGTGTTCTGGAGAACTATCCAATAAAGACCTCAACTTAATACAAAAATCATCGTACTGTTGCTTTTCCCTGACTTTCTCCATGTTGAAAAGAGAAAAGTCTTGAACAGACAAGAAATTGACATGATACTCTTCTAACTTAGAAGGCACTTCCGGTGGATTCCTACTCAATGTATCCGCTACGAAGTTCAAACTCCCGGGACAGTGTTCGAAGTCAAGGTCAAACCTTTGTAATTTAAGAAGCATACGAGACGTCCTTGTATCTAAGTTCTTCATAAAAAAGAATGAGTGACGGAAGCATTATCTGTATGAATATACGTGGTTCCCCCAGGATATATTGCGAGAAACGTTCACACAGAAACAAAACAGAGAGCAATTCCAACTGAAAAGAAGACAATGAAAGTTCGTGTGGTTTAACTCTACGAGTAGCATATTCAATGACATTTGGATGATCAGACCCGTCAGGGTACTGTGCCAGAAAACCAGCCAAATTCTCTGAACAAGCATCCGAATGGATGTGGAACGGAAAATTGAAATCAGATTGTCCCAACGCAGGTGGGTTACTGACAATTTCCCGCAATTTATAAAAGAGATCCAAAACTTCGGGAGTGAGTTTGTACTTAACATCTTTCTTAATAAGATCGTACAACGGAGAAGTAAGAGTCGAATAATTGGGAATGAACCGCTGTCGCCATCCCAATAATCCTAGAAATTGACGCATTTTCTTCTTGTTTTTTGGGATAGGATAGCAACGAATTGGCTCATTATGACGTGGGTCAACTTTAACAGTCTGACCACTAATGACATGTCCCAGGAAGTTCACTTCCGTCAGAAGGAAGCAACACTTCCGGTAATTTAGGGAAAAATTTCCACGCTCAAAAATTTCGAACACACGCTCCAGGTGGGCGAAATGTTCGTCTAGAGAAGTGCTAGAGATTAAAATATCATCCAAAAACAAAGTAAGGAAATCTTTAGTACTTTGATCGAAGTAACTATGCATTACGCTCTGAAAAATGGCGGGTGCACTCTTGATTCCTTGAGGTAAGATCATCATTACGTACTGGCGTCCTTTGTAAACGAAACTTGTACAGGGACATGACTAAGGATGGAGACCTACGCCATAGAATCCTGACGAACAGTCGAATTTTGAAAAATATTGCGCTTTCGCTACATGGTTCAATATATCACCTATTGGTTAAACTTGAGCCTTAGGGGCCCGAACGCGGAGGTTCAGTAGGTGAAAATCAATTACGGGAAACAGCACCAGACACCTTGCGAACACAATGCATGGGGTTCCGGTAAGGTGAGGTCTGTTCGCGGGCTATGCCTAATTCAATCCATTTTTGTAATTCTGCCTCAAATTACATTTCCATGGATTTTGGCACAGAATAATACGGTCCTACGACAGGTTCTTCGTCGGTTAATTCTATCTTGTACAAAGGCGTTCGTATCCTACGAGGATACTCGCAAAAAATATTACGATATAACAAATCATATAGACGTTGCTTGACATTGTTATCTAAATCTTCTCGAGATGAGATGTAGTCCTGAATTTCAGCTTCTGAAAGATTGAATTCAGGAACTGTATGCACATCTGGCACAGAAAGAACAGCTGAATTTTCTACTGGAGGAGGAACCTCTAAAATATTAAAATCAGAACTAGGAGCTGATTAACCCTTTTCTTGGCAAGGAGACTTGTGTTGCTCAGAAAAAATACTGGACGCGACTTCCGTGCCATTATAAAATAATAGATAATTGCACATTTTAGTTACATGTTTTATTTAGACAAGGCTGTGATGTAATATATCCCATAGGATACATTGCCAAAATAGGTAGTCAAAGAACGAAAAATGTTCAAAAAAAATATGTATTCCAAAGGATACATTGTCAAGAAAAGGGTTAAATATTTCTACGAATAGTCTCTTTGAGAAAATGTAACGCTCAAAGAAGAACGTTACATCTACCCAGAAGTAAAAATCACATAAGTTAATGTTTATGTATGTACGTTCATAACAATTTCCTGCGTTTAAACGAAAAACAAAGTTTCAAATTATTTCAAGCAGCCAGCGCCATCCACCGAGACTGAGAGACATCCGCTCGACGCAAGCCATAGACGTACAAAGAAAAGTAGCATATTTCGATTACACATACTAGTCCAATTGTCGACCATCTTGAATCCTTCATGAGGGTCGAGAATTGAGAAAATATAAAAGAAAAATAATACTAACTAGGAGCTGATTAAATATTTCTACGAATAGTCTCTTTGAGAAAATGTAACGCTCAAGGAGGAACGTTACAGCCTTGATCACACGAAAATTTGTCGGAAAAATGTAAGTACAGCCATAAATCAAGAATAAAACATCGGATCGAAGTCAGGTAAAAGACAATGTCCATTATTTATAGTTATACATCCCATTAGTGTAGATTCGGATATAGTGCAATGACGACGAAAGAGTGCCTCCCAAAGAGCCTGAAGTATTCCTTCGACTATTTTTTCAAACGTTGAATGAGGGCAATGAACAACAATCAAGTACAAGACTTCAGCAATCAAAAGTAATAGTGCATCGTTCAAATGAGAACACTTGGAATTCCAAAGAAAGAGAGATACGCATGTGTGATTGATCTATTTCATCTAAGCACAGAATATACTCTCGGAAGAATGATATAAACGAGAAGAAGTCTTTAACGTATCAGAGTTATATCTTCTAGGTTATTGATAACGGATGATAAATGAACGACTTTCTGACCAAGTTACGAGTGTGTGAAAATGGAAAAAATAACTTTGACCCAGATTAGGTTTAATACGACTGTGCATAGAACAGTCAGGCGGCATATAAAGAAACATAACATGCAAAGATCATGTGTCATCAATGAGTGTACAAGGGATTCTCCAGATCATATGGGGCGAAGGTAAGCAGCATTAAAGAACTGCATCCTCGTAATATGATGCTTCTGTGCACAGAAGCAACAAAAATTGACGAAACATTATGTTGTTGTATACGTTGCATAATGATACAAAGAAATGCGCTGGAACAGTATACTTAATTTACCCGTTAGGTAAATCTTCTTCCAGGGATACTTTCGAGGGGATTTATTCCTCTCTTGGAATTTGGAAAACGCCACTTATTCCTGTGCTACGAAAAACGACGTTCCTATTGTGAGTATACCAAAATAGTGTTGTAGTGTGGCCCACCTACATTTTGATTGGGTCACTGGGGAAATTTTTTTTAGAAGAAAATTGTTTCTAAACACATGCAACAAATGGTGGAAAATATTTTTCGACGTAATCTATGTACTTTGGAGGTGGATGAAATACCTACATGAAGGAAAGGGAATGTGGCACTACTGCATAGACGTAGCAGCACTTACGGTATTGTCGTCCCTTCTGTGCCACTTAAGGGTGTTTCGTCGAAGGCGGTATTGCAATTTTGATGTGAAATGGCATGAATTAGCGTGGCTGTGTTATAGTAGGCATCTGACACACCTTGTGAGTGATATGCAGAGTCCGATGGTCTGATGTTACGTGTGTATTTGCTGTATAACAAGATATGAAGTGTTGCGTACAACGATAGAGTGTTGTGTCCAGGTATTCACGGTCGTGTAAAACTGTAGACGTTGGTGTTTAAGTAAAATTAATTTTGTTAATCTGTATTTGTCTGCGCAATGGCAAGTTACCTTGTCCACGAGCTGGCAGATATGCAACTCATTTATGGAAAGGCAAGGGAAAATATTCCAGAGGCAAGGCGATTATATCGTAACCGTCACTCTCATAGGAGAGCAACTTTGCCTGTATTTTTCCATCCCTCCATATTCGCATTCGGGAGATAGGGTCTCTTCAATTTCTCTTACGTGAAGTCGGAGAAAGTCGCACCATGTGGACAGCTAAATTTGAAGACAGCGTACTGGGAATGATCAGAGACCGTCCTGAAACTAGCAGTAGCCATGTGTAGGGCGTAAAAATTCACATGCAACTCTAGTGAAGTGTGAGCGCGCGGTGCAGTATGATGGATAATTTTCTGGCAGGATAGGACCTTATTTATGCCGGCCTGCCTGTGTGGGAGTACGTGTCATTTATTTTTGCCTATTGTTCTCCCAAAATTGTTAGAACATGTGCCCTTGAACATAAGACAGCAGATGTGATTCCAGCATGAAACTGCACAAGCATATTTTGAAAGGTAAATGCAGACCTACTTAAATCAAACATTCCCAGATAGTTGGATTTGGAGAGATTGACCTGTGTTATGACCACCTCTTTCACCCTACCTCACACCCTTTGATTTCTTATTTGGGGCGTTATGAAACGCCTTTTGTATGCAACACTAGCCATGACAGCCGAAAAATTTGTTGCTCGAGTTAACATAGCTGCGGCAATCACCTTCGAAATTTCAGGTGTGTTTGACCGCACGCAGTAAAATTTGCTTTGCCAATATCATGTTTGCAATACGATGAACGGTTGACAATATCAGACTGTGAACTGTTATTCTTCACAGCTATTTCGTGCACATATAGTGCACTGCACAAATACTGTACAAAGTACTTCTGAGTGTTTCATTTTATCCTCCTTTGTACGAAACAGGATAAACCGATAGTTCTGTATTTCTTCGTATAATTGTGTAACACGTGCAACAGCTTGTGTTTCGTCGAGTTTCATTGCTTCTGTGCTCGGAATTATAATCTTCCACAGAATTACGTATTACGAGGAGGAAACCTTTTAATTCAGCATACATTTACCCAAATTGTATTCACATAATTTGTGAAAATCACTGTTATCATGTCAAGAATCGCTTTAACTCTCGTTCATCATACATGATCTTTGCATCCTGACCGTCGTTATAAACCTAATCTGATTCAAAGTTATTTTTTCCATTTTCACACACTCGTAACCTGGACAGAAGGCCATTCATTTATCATCCGTTACCATTAGTCCATTAGATATAATTGTGATACGTTAAAGCCTTATTTTCATTTAAATTCTTTTTCCGAGAGTTTATTCTGTGCTGAGACAAAACAGATCAATCACACATGTGTGTCTCTCTTTCTTTCGAATTTTGTGTTCTAATTTGAACGATGTGCTATTACATTTGATTGTTGAAATCTTGTAGGTATACTTGATTGTTGTTCGTTTTCCTCATTCAACGTTTGATAAAATGGTGGAAGGAATACCCCAGTTTATTTGGGAGTCACTCTAGCACCGCCACTACACTACATCTGATTATACACTAATAGAATCTACGACCAAAAATAATGGGCATTTTCTTTTGCACAATTTCTATCCGACATTTTTTCTCGAGTATGGCTGCTGTTGCATTTTCTCGACAATTTTCAGGTGGTCATAGCTCCCAGGAATTTCTGCACCCAGTCGGTCTATACTTTTCGTTTTATCTCTGGTATAAGGAATCACCTCCCGACGTTTAGTATATTAATTTACACTATATATATATATATATATATATATATATATATTAGGGTGGTCCTTAATTTTCCATTTCCGAATTTCTTTGCTCCCAACCCCTAAATTGGTTCCATGTCAAACCAAATTAATCTGTGAAAAAATAGGCTCAATTGGAGAATATTTAACCGACCCCCAAGCGACCTAAACATCTGAATGCATTTACAATGTATAGTATATGGCAAAAATTTGTAATAAACTCTTGTAACTTAAAAATGGCTGAGGGTAAGGAATCATATGTTGGATAGAGATTGTAGAAGTAGATCCATACCTGATACTGAGTAGTGACCGAGATGAGGCATATCCACCATCTTGGATTCGGGCACAAAATTTTAAATAGAAATGACCTCGTATGATATATCATTTTGAGGTAGCTTTTGACGACAAACAGAGGTCTGCCTTTATTTTCCACTTATCTCTGAACATGTAACAATTATCAACTATGGAAAATAAAAGCTCCGAAGTAATAAAACTTAATATTCTGTGAGTTTATATCTCTGTACGGACTGCAGATTTATAAGATTGTTGAATAGTTTCCCTTATTTGAATTAAACCATAAAGTAAAGAAAGAAATGCACATGGCCATCTTCTTGGAAAGAAGCTGTGAACTTTCAACGTGGTTTGAATATACTGAAAAACATTGTGGTGGTGAATGATGTTGAAGAGAAAGTTGTGAAACTGATACAAGAATGCGGGAACATTTTAACAAAGGACGAAAAAGAGAAACAATACATAAAGGAGATAGTCAGTGAACAGAGAAAGAAGTATCCAGATGCTACAAAAATTGGCTTAATGATGCAGTAGAATTTGGCTAGTTTTCCACAACCTTCAGCTTTTTTAATTATCATTTTAAACATTCATTATATTATTTATGTAATTTCATTTCACATAAATAATTTCAGATAATAATAAATATAGGCTGGTGTGTATTTCGACGAGATGTAATTATATAACAACATATATAATTATTTATTTCCTTGTTACATGTATGTAATAGTTTATTAATATTTCAGTAACCTATAAAGAAAAAAACAATATTGAAAGATAATAAACTATTATTTCAAAGCTTAAAAAGAATTAAATGGCCAGAGATAAGTTGAAAATATAGGAAGATATGTTTTTATAATGAAAGTTACCCAAGAACGATGTCACAAAACATCATTTCCAATTAAAATTTTGAGTCCGAATACAAAATTGCAGACTTCAAAATGGCCGCCATCATGCTATTTCTCAAGGTCATATGTGGATTACTTCCAATCCTTGTATCCAACATTTGGTCCCTTTCCCTTTAGCCGCTTTAAAGTAAGAAGGGTTTATTCCAGACTTTTCCTGTATATTAACATATTGGATATGCATTCAAACTTTAGGTCGCTTGGAGGCCGGTTAAATATTCTTCAATTGAGCCCATTTTTACATGGATAAATTGGCTCCGACATGGAACCAATTTAGGGGTTGGGAGCAAAGAAATTCAAAACAAAAATCGCCATGTAATTAAGGACCACCCTAATATATATATATATTCACGTTTGTATGGGTGCCCTTTTGGTAGGCTTATCCACCGTCCTCGTTAGGGACCCAGCACGGGCCTGTACAAGTGATTATAGTTTGAAAGAAAAAGTAAATGTAAATAATGTCTCTTATAATATCAGTTTCCTCTTATAATAGCTTACAAACTATATTTAGCAACATCACAAGGAAAGAGAGAATAAAAGTATTGAATATTTTGGAAAGTAAAACAAAAACGATTATTAAAACTTTTGAAAACGTAAAATAAAAACTTGAATCGGTTTCAACAAAACTGACTGTTGCTTAGTTTTTCGACAGTTGTCTTGGCAGTTCCTGCACATACCCGTGCAATACTGTCCTGATTTCACTCGCCCCCACACACGGGAAATGCATTCATATTTACAACTGCACTTCACGAATTGCTTGCAGGCACTCCACACGTCCGGCAAATGAGACCACACTCGTGTCCACGAATGATCATTTAGACACCACCTCCATTCACTAGGAGAAGGTATTTGAGAATTTCGGTTCATAGCTTGTCCCCACCCGTGTCCTCCTTGGAAAGCTGCTCTTAAAACATGCTATTTATGTGCTGCGCTAGTTGGCGGTAGATTTTGGATCGGCCTATTCTTTTTCGTGAAAAGTTCTTTTCTTACCACATCAACATTGATTTCTGAGCTTGTTGGATCGTAAAGAAGAATTACGAAACGCTCGAGACTTGTTAGCACGTCATCGCACGAAACAGTATCGGACCCCCACTGTAGGCACGGAATCCAGGAAATGCCTCAGACTTCTCTCTACCAATCGATTTGACAATGCCGTGTACTGGAATAAATCTTCTGTTATGTCCTACTCTAAATAAGATCCAGAGCTGTTCCAAACCAAGCGCTGCTAAACGGAAATCATAAGCAACTTCAGGAACAAAAACATCATTATCAAGAGTCCGACGAAATACATTTTGAAATCCAGCTTCCACAACATCTTTCAGGTGCAGAATTATTCTGCTATCCGCTTCCTCATGGAATTTGAAATTTTCTCCAGCTAAAGGTGATTGTGCATTAATGTTTCTAACGACAAAATCACGACAGTAGACTCTACTTGCATTGCCGTGATATGCTTTGTTACAAGGGTGACGAGAAGTTGAAAGAGCTCTTCCTTATTTTCGGTATTAGTTAGAAAATCTAGCCATTTCTTTGGAATTGGACCATTTGGTTGAAATTTTCTCCGTGTCCCAGCACCACGTTTTTCACGAGCAAAAGATTTTAGACTTGGTGAAATATACCTATCCCATATCAGATCGATCCATTGAGGTTTGAAATTATCAATGTTCCGTAAGAGGAAAGGCTGGAAATCAGCGTGATAATAGTCTTCAAAGGTTTTTGATGCACGTGGTCTGATCATATTGGGAAGAACAGAGGCATAATACAAAATAGCATTTGAATTCTGAGGAAATCGATATTCCTCGGTGTTTAGGACCTTTTTAAGAAGTGGAACAATTTATTATTTGTTTCCTTGGTGAATTCCTCCATTAGTGGAAAGAAACGGTGGGAGTGGCTGGTTTTCATACTTGAAGAAGTCTAGAAGATCCATGTTTCGCGTTTGGCTAACAAGGAAGAGGCGTGGGATCAACTCCACATTAAGTTCTTAGCACTTTTATAATGTTCTGATTCTTTGAATTAGAATCAATGGGTGTGCTGAAAAGACAAAGACGAAAAGTGGTTGAAAAATCGTTTCTGATTTGTGCATCAATCGGTTTTCAACAAAAGCTTTATAAAGACGTTTCCCTTCATCTCCTGTTGTTGTGATTGCATGAACCACTTTCTGGTCAACAATAACGTTACTATCAATGACAATCAAATCTTTACCATAATTTAAGAATGGATTACCAAATTCCTTAAAACTATTTTTCACAGCCAGTACTTTTTCTCTGAACTTCGCCTGGAATGCCAGACTTTTGTCGATTCTCTCCCCCAAAAAGTACTTCACTACTTGATTTATCAAAGACTTGAAGAAGGCGCTGTATTTCTGGACCACTAATCATCCATCTTCGTAAAGCTGCTGGATTTTCTGTGAGTCCCACTGCTTCTTCATCTTCTTTTACAGGTGCATTGTGTTGCTCCTGGGCTTAGTTTAGCTGATAGCACAAAATAAACGGTTGCTTTTCTGGACGACGAATTTTCCAGACATGATTGCTTCATGTACACGCGGAAGTTTAGTTTCTGCTTCGGCCAAGTCTTTTAAGGGTATGGGTATCCATCTTGCATAGTGGTGATGATCTAGGACAAAAAACACGGAAGCATTTCTTTGAGACACTCACGACACAGTTGGTAAATACCCTGCCGAATGGATCGTACAAACAGAAGTAGCAGAAATTCAAGTTGCAGGCATTTTCCCCAGTACTGGAACATAGTACTTTCTTTGCATGTAGTGCTTCACCACTGTCGAATATCGAGGTTCTCTCCATACTGTTCTTGAGCCTCGTGAAATAATTGAAACGATGTAGCTGCTATGATTTGATGAAGTCTTTTAGCTTTAACATGTGCAACATTCAGACAGGCATCCACTGAAGCAGAAGAGTAGAGACCAATGCCTATCAGCACACCTTCAACACAACTGCCCTTCATCCACTGTCCAAGCTTGTTCCATGTGAAATGCTCAGAACATTACGACAATATTTCCTTCTACATATTCTTCTGACCAGTTTCATTGTATAAACTTTGCTTGTGCAAATAGAGGCTGATCCATTGCAATGACTGGAATTTGATCCTCATTCAGATGTTGTGTTATGTGTTTAACAATGTCCATGCCATGCTTTACCGTGGCCACTGATGAAGAATTTTCACGAAATAATCGGAGCGTACTGCATAGAGATGGTAAGAACTCTTTTGGCGTAGAAGGGAGATTAGCATGGAAAGCACCCCAAGATATAGCCTCATTGGATTGTCTTGTTTGATTTGAAACTCGCTGTAACCACAACCACTCCAGTTCTTGCTCTTTTTCCAGACGTACTTCTCCATTCAATATAACTGCCGCCGTTGTTGATGAACATGTTGGCACTTCTGGTTTCTTTGTTTTGAAGAATTCCGGTAGCACAACACAAAAATCATCTGGAAGTTCGGGAACGTTACGCAATTTATGATAGGTTTGTGGAAACGGGAGTTACAGGCTTCTCGGAATACCGTGGTATTCTGGCGTGACTTGTTTAAATATCGATATACTTGTCCCGTGAAGAGAACTCTCTGAAGTTGAACTTGTAGGGTTATGGTCAATGTCGTAAGCAACTACTGTAAGCAGTTGCTTTCTCAGGTTAATTGGACAAACAATGTTCTCTTCCTCATACTTTTTAACGGCTCTTGCATCGAGTAATGAAGAGATCTCTAGAACTCTGGTGTAAGATATTGAGAGACTCAGGTTATGAAGAGCTGTCACCAGTTCTTTCTTTCGGGTCTTTGCATGTATCATCATTCCTTAGTATATTGGAAGTGGTGGCTCGCGCTCTAAACTATGACGATTTCCTGAGCCACCAGGCTTGCGAGTTAGCATACCGTACATAAGAAGTTGAGATACAGTCAACGATGTCTGAGTTATTTTCCTGTTTCCTTCCATACAAGAACCATAAAGTATCATATTGACAAGAGCAAGTAATCCTCGGGGTACTGACGCTGTCTGACAATCTTCAGTGAATTCTCCTTGAAATGCACACTGGTAATCGGCCATCTAATGCCGGATTATTTTTGCTACTCTCCTAAGAGCAATAGCATCAGCGTCTGAGTTAGGCTGACATGCATCAGGCACAGCATCGCCAACATTTTTATCATAAACAAGAAGGTACTCGCGCCAGACTTGTGTGCTGTAAGATGAGGGAAATGTGAAAGAATCCTTTGACGTAAGCGTGAAGCATTTACAAGTTCACTTAGAGAAGTTACTAACATTTGAGAGACCCGGGAAGCGTACATTTTAGTTAATATGGACATTTTGAAAACTGGGCAAGACCCTGAGGAAGTTTTAGTGATGAATTCTATGTGGTCTACCAATTCTGCAAAAGAAACGCTCTCGCATAATTGAACTGAGCTATTTGTTGTTTTTCTGTCACTGTTCTACATTTATTATATAATCTCATCAGACACTTAGCATGATATTTGGCCTCTTGTGCAATCATATCGCCTGCGGACAGTTTCGAAAGCAACTTTTGGTCCTGTTGTAGAATTGCACACGCACGGATTTTTTCGTCAACTTGGAAAGTTGTAACTTTGAATAGTGGATCACTTCGGGAACTAGGAATTTCACAGAAAAAGCACACATCTATAGATGGACTTGAAGAGCATGATCTTCTCGGTCTCTCCCGTTGGCAGGAGCTCAAGTGTTTACTATATTCACTACTTCGTTTTCTCTTTTTAGCTCTTTCCAATTTTGTTGAATTGAAATTCAGTTCACAGGATTTATGCCACTTAGCTTTTCTCTCCAAGAATGTTTTTCCCACTGAACCGTGTCTTTTAGCAAATCTCTCCAAGCTAATATTTGTGGGCAACTCCCCAATTTCTTTGAATTGTTCTACATTTCTAGCCAAAGATATGTATCCAGAATTTTTGTTCTTTGGGTTACGATTATTTGCTGGATAACACAAATCACTCACATCAGAACTCTGACATATGATACACAAAGGTCAATTTAGGGCCGATGTCACCACTGGCTGGTTGGATCGAAGTTCAGATTCAGGCACAATTTGGAACTTTCTGTTTTTCCATGATATGTTAAATAAGTAACACGTGAAGTCAGGGACGTTGTAACTACTGGAAAATGTCTCCAAACAGCTTAAGGAAAAATTTCTGCAAATTAACCATTGACCTGTAATACACACAAAAAAGAGGAAAATAGAAAAAGAATTAGGAAAATATTTTAGGATTGTAGTAACACAGTTAAAACTATAATTAAATTATAACAAAAATATTTTTAAAATTTTCAACTGTCATCTATGTTTACCGCATGCTACAGGTAAAATATATCTAATTCAACTGCTTATGAGTGTAAGTTCTCATGTACTGACGCTAGCCTATTTTTAACAAAAAAAGGTATTTTTGACCGGAAAAACATGTAAATTAATACCAAACACACTCATATATGTTACGTATTAAGAAATCGAGTTGAAAATCGCAATATGTGGCGGTATTTTGAATTAAAGCCGCCGTATTGAATTTACATCACTTTCGGGGATGGCTCCACTTCTTAAATAAGTGTATATACCATCCTCAAACTGTCTCCAAAGTGGCACCTTCTTATTACAATCTGAAGTTTTCTGCTAAATTTTGACAGGTAGCACCCCAACTATATCGTTTGTAGCAAGATGCTAGCCTAAATAAATGTGTCACAAATACCACTTTCTATTTGAAAATATTGTATGGTATATAATACGCGGATTTCGAGTTGGCTGATATGATCATTTAACGCAATTTTAAGACCAATACCAACCTGTAACATTTACTTTTTTGTCCATTTCTCTCTTTGTTACTGCCCGTCATGATACTTTTTTCTATTAGATACGTATGTCAAACACCCTGTCTCATAAACAAATGGCTATGTGTCAAAAATGAGTTAACATTCTCACTTTTTTAATATAAAACCTAAATTGAAGTGTAAAATCATAGCCTTTTCCATTATAAAATGCGCGTCTGCAATATAGTGGAATTCAAAATGGCATCTGCGGTGACCACACTCAAAATCAATGCAGTTTTTGCAATAATATGAAATGCAACATTTGATTTTCCTCCGTCCACGCGTGTCGTAATTATTGTTCTGTCCCAATAGTTTTGATTAACCCTGTAAGGAGATCCGCATGTATGTTCTTAGCAAAGTTCAAGAAACTTTTTCAAGATAACATTATTCATATACCATGTGCTTTTATACTTTGATTCACGGGCAGAAATGGAATTTTAGAACTAAGGGAACAATCAATAATAGATAAAGTCTGATTGAGCTATGTCTCGTGAATACAAACTCAGAGATATGATATGATATGTTTTTCACTTTAGTGCCTCTTTCAGCAGCGAGGCTACATGAAACGTGAACCTACTGATTAACGTGGAATCCGTACCACATGAGTTCCCGCCGGGAATCGAACCCGGGGCTCCCACGTCTACAAACTCAGAGAGACGCGGTTGAAAGCAAACTTTCATCGAGAACAGACTTAAGCGATAGGAATTGTTGCAGAACAAACAGCAACCAAACAAAATTAAGATCACCATTTAAGCTTCCTTTTTGTCTCTAATAACCACTGATATTCTTCCTTCTGTGGGACAATCACTTCTACTCACTAAGGGGGCACTATCCCATCGTGCATCTTTTATCTCCACTCCTGTTTTGATGTTAGGCTTTCTGGCCGTGAGACCATTTCTACCCGGGTCTTTTTCACTCAAGCCCTTCTGCCGCGGGACTCTTTTGTCCCAGGTCCTTTCGGCGCGGGACCGTTTTGACGTGGGACCCTTTTGACTCGGGCCTTTTTGTCACGGGGCCGTTTTGACCTGGGCCTTTTTACGTGGGGCCCTTTTGACTCGGGCCTTTCTGTCCTCGTCCTTTTGATATGGAATATCTCGTTCTATAGGAATTCCGATAGGAGTTTGTAGATCTTGAAGGCACATTCTAACTTTAATACTTTCTCTAATACCGAACTTATATTATCAGAAACTTTAACAGAATAAATCAAAGGTAAAGACGATTGAAATGCACATTTCAATAAGTAGCAATGCGACATGTATACCATTTTAAGAAGTTTGGTTTGTATCGTGATATCATTGAAATCAAAAATGTTAGCAGATTTATACCATTTCCAGTTTACGTTGGGATTACAATGGAGATGGAACTATTCTTAGAACTCTTAATATATTAGAGGAAAACTTCTTATCGCTATATGTTACAGTTTTTGCGAATAAAAGTCAACCTTAAAACCGAAAGTTGTTGATTTCTACCATTTCCTGTTTGAATTGGGAATTCAGAGAGAATATTTTATATGTTCTTAGCAAGCTAAATCGCCTCTTTGAAACCGCTTGTTGCTATATCTTGTTCTTCTATTGTTCAATGTAGAAGAATATTGAAACTGGAAGTCTGTGCATTTCTACCACTCTCGATTTTAATAGACACTTAGGGGGCATGAAATGTATCCTCGGAACGCTTAATCGATCGCAGGAAACAGTTTTTTGTTATATGTTGCCATTTTTAATCTATAACAATCAAACGTGAAACCGGAAGTAGTTGATTTACACTACTTTCGCTTTCAGTAAAACGATTAGAGTGAAAAATAGATATAGAATATATTCTTCAGACAATAAATTACAGAATTTGGCTTCTTACTATTTATTATAACTACAACTCTATTACGATAAACATTAAAACCGGAAGTAGTTGATTTGCGTTACATCCAGTTATAATAAAAATATTACAATTAAGACGAATTCTAGTTTTGGGATGCTTAATTAATAGCAGAGAACCATTTGTCCTTATCTTTTACTGTTTTCACTCTAACGATTAACGTTAAAATCAGAAGTGAGTGATTTATACTTCTTCCGGTTTTATTAGAAAGGTTAGTGTGAAGATGCATATATTGTTGAGACGCTTAAGTGATTACAGAAAACAGCTTCTTGCTATTCATTACGGTTTTTGTTCTATGACAAATCAATGCTAAAACCGGAAGTGGTAGATTTCTGCCATATCCATTTTCAGTAGTGAGAATAGAATGTAGGTTGAATATATTAATACTACACTGAATTGATTACAGAAAATCTTTCTTCCTTTCTATTATAATTTTGTCTCTTCCGGTTTGAAGACCAGACTCTCCTCTTTGCAGCGGATAATGTAGACCATGATTTCCAAACGCTGAGTTGTTTAGGCACATTCCATGGTATGGGAATGTTGGCGGCCATTACTCCATCCACTGCTACCAGTCTAACCATTCTTCGGAAGCCCGTCTCTGATGCTGATGTGAAGTCCCTTGCCAGTGTTTCCATTCATGCGTACACTGAAGCCAGGGCTATTCTTGAAAACGTCAACTGTGAACTCGTAACAGCACCATCACCGAACGAAAGCTCCCTGGATATTTTGTGGAAATTTTTCTGGTACTTTCCGTCACGCACACCAAACTGGTCAGGAATGATGCGGGCCATTCACCCAGACCCATCTCTTCATCATCCAGTGAAATTCACTGTTCTCTGCTTACAATTATTGACCTCATCCATCTGATATGTCATGCATCTATTCCACTTTAGTGTACTTGAATAATCATGCGAGAAAATATAAAGTCACACCAATCATCACCTTAGACCAACCACTGTTTTGGAAAGCTTCACGTATCCTGCATGACAGAGCACATAACACCAGTATTAAGGACACGGTTGTCATGTTGGGCTCATTTCATACTATGATGAACCTTCTAGGAGCAATTGGTTCCCTGATGGATAATTCAGGCTTACGTGAAATCTTGCATGAGGTTTATGGAGAAAATTCGGTTGTACATATGTTAAGTGGCAAGTCCGTAGCAAGAGCCTTCCGTGTGCACATGATGGTTGACCTGGCATTAAGTGCATTGCTTGTGGAGAATGTTTTTCTGGAGGCCGATAATGGAACACACAGAACTATCAACGATGCGTACTCTCTCTACCAGAGTCTGATGTCGGGAGAGATTATTGTAACTGGAGCTAGTGCTTCACATCTTCCTCAAGAAGCCCGAGAAAAAATAGAAGAACGAAAGTCAGAACTTATTAACACATCAAAAATAAGTCAGTTGTGGCTTGCATACCAGCGCATGTTGACTACAGCAAGGAAACTTGTGGCAGCATACCGAACAGGAAGCTGGGAGGATCACCTTAATGCTATAGCAGAGTGCATTCCCATATTCGCTGCAGCAGGACACTTCAACTATTTGAAGTGACGTGCTTGTACCTGCAAACAATGTTAACGCTGCCATCGGTTAATCCAACAGTACATGAAAGCTTTCAAAATGGGTTCCGAGTTATTAGAAGAAGCAACCGTTATTGGGCTGGGTTGTCCTTTGATCTAATGATAGAACAGATTCTGATGAGATCGCTAAAATCCACTAGAGGTCTAACCAATGGGAGTGGAATGTCGGAGATGCAACAATCTTTGTGGGTGGTCTCAGTGCGAGCATGATCCGAGTACAATCTGGCGATGCAAACTCTTACTCACACAGGATATGTTACTAGTGAACAACATAAAGAAGCCGAAACTCAAGAATGTCACGTGATATCAGTGACACACGACGGAGACAAATCGTTGAGAAACATTGCCACTGGCGTCACAGCGGATTCCTCATTCAACGTCCATTATTTATTTTCAGTTGGGGAAGAGCTTGCGAAGAAACTATCTGGCAAAGACCTGTTCACTATGAAGTGGAAACGTACAGATAAAGTCAAAATTCTAGCATCCCCGAGTAGTGTTAAAATCAGCAGCGATATCTCCGTCGATTTGAATCTCTTGTTTCAAAGACTGTTAGTTGTCGCTAATGCAGGCAGCACATCTTTAGAGGAGACCTTAGTGCATGAATTATGTGCCTACCCACCAGCTTTATTTGAGTCACCGAGCATGATGCGTAAGGCAGACAAAGGCCCACTGGATCATGCGATACTAGAGTTCAGCAAGCAGCAAACCGCGCAGTTTGAGGAAAAGGAGACAGACCATATTCTGTATGTCTTAGACTTAGGATCTCTGTTACATAGACTACCATGGTGTAAAGGCAGTTCTACGACAATATCGCTGCATCATGTGCTGAGTATACGGTTCGTAAATATGGCATATCAACCATCGTGTTGGATGGGTATGGAATTTGCTCACCATTGTTCATTGCAACTGTGCTACCGGGTATGAAAGAACGTATTGTACTTGCAGAAAGCATGGCCTTCCATGTGCTATTGCTTGTGGTGTGTGTCAAGAAACTGAATGTTTTAACTGTTTAACACGTCAGTACACGCCCCCCAATTGTAACATGAGGACACGCCATGACGGCAATTTGCTCACGCAAGTTTTGACAGTTAATATCAGTATTCGTACATTTTTATTGAGAGTGAAAAATTTATTCTATGAAATTTTGGCTTCTTAGCTTATTATAGACACTTTCAGTGCCTAAAAAAGATTAACCTAAAGATTTTGGGAAAATGTTTGCTGTGTTCTCACTGTTTTTGAACTTTCTATTATTACACGAGAACACGCCACGTTAGCATATTGCTGCACTCGTTGATTTACAAAGTAACGCCAGAACACGCGCTGTGAGTAAATTGCCGCATTAGCTATTTGCGCTATAGGAAATTTTCTCCGCCATATTGACACAGGTTTTATTATTACAAATACAAAAAAATGTACAAAAACATCATTGATGTACTAGAACAGTGATGTTATGAATCTAGTCCAGTGAAATATTGAACGTATATTTACATGTCACTTTCTCCGTCCTTATCGTTTGCAGCCTGTCCTTGGCCACGCTCGGTGCAGTTTGTACATGATGGTCTTATATTCCTTGCATTTCAGAGTGTTGCAGTTGATGCATAAGACGGTAGCTTTCCTGTTCTTTCTACGAGGGCAGATACCGCAAACTCTATTGTGACCTCGCTGATCAGGTGCTGCTTGAGGTTCTTGCCTAATTGGCTGAAGTTGGAATATTTCAACTAGCCGGTCCTTTATTGACCTAGCGATTGGATAGTTTGTAGCTATTCTTCTTTGCGCATGATCCGAAAGAGGCTGTCGACCATGTAATTTCAAGAAGTGTTTACTTGCAAGCTTGTTGAATTCATTATCTCCCATGTTGTTGGCTTTCCAAATAACAAACATTCCACCAACATTCAATTCAAAGAAAAACATGGTTAGTGGCCAGCGATTTGATACATTCGATACGCTACACTCTTTTTGCATGGCGTCACTGACATCTACACCACATTTGTTTTTGTTGTAGAAGGGAATTGATGGTTTGCATGCATCACCTGTACTTTCATCAATCACATCGTCCTCGTGCCATATGGAAAGTAATACAATATAGTTATTCTTTGCAGCTTCGTACGATACTAGTGCCACCTGTTGTTCTACTCTTCAAACAATACGTTTAAAGAATGAGCAAACGGCCCTTATAATACAACACTTAACACTAGAACACGCCCGTTAGCAACCTGCTCACAACAATCTCTACGTGGTTACACGCGCCGTTAGCAAGTCACACCATTCCACTCCCGAAACATGCGCGTGACTGGCTAAACCAGCAGGGTCAGGTAGAGGTGGGGTGGGTAGGGGATAACTCGGCCCCTCCATCCCTATTGTCTTAGAATAATAAAAGTACAGCTGTTTTTGCAAAACTGCGGCAATTTGCCACGGGTGCGTGTAACGACGATTAAATGAATATGGTGAGGACAGTGTTAGCGTAGGCGATGACGATGTAGATGTGTAATTTGATTCCCAAAGTTTTTCGTCTTCCCATTCTTTTGCTTTAGAATATTTTTGCTTTATATATAGGTGGGATGTTTCTATAAAACGAATTGTCTTGTATACTGTATTTTGGTATGATCTTCTATTTGCTATTGCTTGTGGGGTGTGCCAGGAAACTGAATGTTTTAACTGTTTAAATGAATGTGGTGAGGACAGTGTTAGCGTAAGCAATGACAATGTAGATGTGTAATTTGCCTCCCAAAGTCTTTCGTTATTCCCATTCTTTTGCTCAATAATATTTTAGTTTTATGTATAGTATTTATATTAAAGCGACCTTTGATTTAAAGAAACAAGATTTTTTCATGCGTAGAACGACTATCAGGGTTGCCAGAGCCCAAGAAAGGTAAAAGTGTAGATTTTCCCAATTTTTTCAATGTTTCTTCTTATTCTTTTTCTACAGGTTGGGCACAGGGGGCACAAACGATATGTCGTTGGCAAGGGGGTTTTATAAGCTTTAAAACGCGGTATTCTTCATGTCTCTGTGACAATTAGGGAGGATGTTAGATCAAAGAAACAAAAGTTAGACCACAGTAAAAAATATACAGAGTGACCCTGCTTGGTCCGCAGTTCCGAATTTTTATATCCCTTTCTGTTGAACCTACGTCCTTCATTTTTTTAATTATTGTTACCAATGTATGGTCTACGTGTTGGAATTTTTCTGTCGGAGTATGAGGACGTACAGTGTTTCCAGGGACCAAGAAATATCAATTTAAAAAACAAAAAATCGAATTTCTTCTTCTTCTTTTTCTACGGGTTGGGCATGATGGGTACTAAAGTCACTTCGTTAAAATTTGTGTTCCATGAGCGTTCCAATGAGGTATCATTCATGTCTCTGTGTCAAGAGGGCTACTAGAGCCGGAAACGTAAAGGTCTACGATTTTTTCGAAAAAATATAGTCCGCCATTTTGAAAACCGTTTTGGGGGGTGTTCCCATGGTCCGAGTTTGTCGAATTTTGGATATTTTCATCAGGAGAGGTACCTAAACAAAATACATGTGTAAAACTAAAAATTGCAATTTTGCCCAGGTCAAACCGTATTTTAACTCGACTATTAAGAGAACAAAGAGTTGGCTATAAAATTTGCAAATTTCTTACTACGTACATCCGTGGATAAGTTTAAGTATTCTTTTTGTAAATACTGTACATAGAAGGCTCCCCTGCTTCTAAGTTGGAAGTAAAAGTATATTTTACGTTCGTTCCTATATACCAATTGACGCTGTGTTGTTTACTAACTGGATAAAATCGATAATCTGGCCGTAAAATTATGTTAATATTTATATTGTGCTCCGAGCTACGATTAAGAAGTGCTAAAAAGTAGCGTAATTAAAACCATATTTGTTGCGATTCAAGACAGATTGTGAGTCTATGAACTAACGTATCTATATTATTATGTTTATGACAAATAGAATCATGGCTAAAACCATATTTGTTTTGCTTGTCTTTGGTATCAATAATGTCATGGAGAATCATAAACCAGATAGATTTGCTGGAGACATTCAATGTCGAGTCATTGATATTGGCCCAAATAGTGGACCAATTACACAAGCAGTCATCTAACACAATTTTAGGTGGAAATATATAAGTTATTCATTTTAAAAACATACAGGCTTTTACTACGTAAATGGTGGAAATCAAAATGCTGAGACAGATATATTTAATCAAACAGGACAGTTTCTAAGTACTTACAGCTTGAGGTAGGTCAAACACAAACAGAGGAAGACTCCTATCTGTTTGAGCTAATAAGTAATTGAACAGTTGTTGTGTTACACTAACAGCTTCGACTGTGTACAAGGTCAGTGATCGAGTAACACACAAAGTGGCAGCTTTTTCCTTTGCGTTTATCAAACTGATACCTCCTAGCGAATGTAAACAACATATTACATCATATTTAACACGAAAGACCTGATGTTTCCACAGAAACCAACCACATAAACTTTGAATTTGTTTTCCTATGAGTTGAGGCATTGAATTTGTTTTCCTATGAGGTAATACATTTAGTCCAGGAAATCTAGAACAATTTTACCCTCAACCTGGGCAAAATTGCAACATAAGGTTTTTAAACAGTTTTCGATTCAGGAATTACTACTGAATAACATATTCAAAATCCGACAAAATCGGACCAGGGGAACACCCCCAAAAACGGTTTTCAAAATGGCGGACCATGGTTTTTTGAAAAAATCGTAGACCTTTACGTTGGCGACTCTAGTAGCCCTCTTAATTGACACAGAGACATGAATGATACCTCGTTGAAACGCACATAGACCACAAATTCCAACGAAGTGACTTTTGTACCCATCATGCCCAACCCGTAGAAGAAGAAGAGGAAGAAGAAGAAGAAATTCAACTTTTTCGTTTTTTAATTGATATTTCTTTTACCCTGGCAACACTGTACGTCCTCATATTCCGGCAGGAAAATTCCCATGCGTAGACCAGATATTCGTAACAATAATATAAGAAAATGAAGGATGTGGGTTCAACAGTAAGGGAGATAAAAATTCGGAACCGCGGACCAAGGAAGGTCACTCTGTATATTTTTTACTGTGGTCTAACTTCTGTTTCTTAGATCTAGCATCCTCCCTAATTGTCACAGAGACATGACGCATACCGCGTTGGAAAGCTTATGAAACCCCCTTGCCAACGACGTATCGTTTCTGCCCCCTGTGCCCAACCTGTAGAAAACGAAGAAGAATAAACCTTGAAAAAATTGGGAAATATACACTTTTACCTTTCTTGGGTTCTTTCAACCCTGATAATTTTTGGGTACAGGGTGCATAAGCTTTTCTACATACCATAGTCTTGCATGAACCTAGGCACTGAAGAACCCTGGCTGATTCCCTTACAAGTTTGTGTATCATCTGCAGAAGCCTAGATCCTGATGATGACCTCATCACACTTCAAGAAAAGGGAGCTGAAGGAGTGAACGATGCCAGTAAGGCTCGCGGTAGTAACATTCTCGCCGCTGCAGGTATGGTGTTTCATGTCTCTTGTCGCAAACGTTACATTGATAAAAAAGATATTGTGATTGCCCTAAAAAGAAAAACGTCATCGCCGATTCAAAAACGAGTTACTCGCTCGTCGGATTGGTTCTTCGACAGCAACAGTGACTGCCTGTTTTGCGGAACGCCTGTCTTATTTGATGACCATCACGTGTTGAAATCAGGAAATGTGCGCGTGAAAACACGAGCATTGGCACACAGCATTTTAAAGTGTTGCAATGAACGAAACGATACCTGTTCACAAACTATCCGAGGTCGAATTGAGTACTTCTTATCTGATCTTCATGCAGCAGATTGTGTCTATCACAGATCATGTAGTATCAACTTTCGAACAGGTAAAGCAATTCCTCAACAATACTGCACCGATAACACTAGTTAACAAAGGTTTTGTTACATAAAAGAAAATACCTGTTCTTAAAGGAACTTTTTGCGCTGAATTCGAATATGCACTCGGTTTTTCTCCATCACGTACGCTTTTCCCGTAACAGAGGGATTTTCGGGAAAATCCCTCAAAAATTTCCCTTTTCGTTTATTTTACACCCCAAGATCTTGTCCTCTTGCATATACTAACATAGAAATTATACCTAAGTATACTTTGATTCATATTTAACAAACCCTCCAAGTTTCGTAATAATCGCTTTATTCTTTCTAGAGAAATAAATATGTTTGTATGTATACTGTGTGTACTGTTTATTGCACCTTATAGTAATGCTTTCAGATCTCTTAAGTTGAGGTAAAACGTTTTGCTTTATTGCTAGAAACACATATATAAAATATAATACAATATAATTTACAAGTGTGGCAATTTACAATAAACAATAATACAAATGTACCAAAAGGTCATGAAAAGACAATCAAAACTATCACAATATATGAAACTTCCATTGGGTTACAAAAACGTACACTACTTCCTTCTTTTGTAAGAAATGTTGCATTCTCTAACAAGACCCCAATAATAGTCCCCCATCATTGAAGGATCCCATCGTCCCTGGCACCTTTTCTCCATTGCCATTATATCTTGGTGGAATCTTTCCCCATGTTCGTCGCTGAGAGCACCTAGGTTAGCAGGAAAGAAGCTGAGGTGGGAGTGCAAAAAGTAGATTTTTAAAGACATCCTACAACCCAACTCTTTGTATTTCTGTATCATGTCCTGTACGATTTCTGTGTAACTCTCAGCTTTGTTATTGCCCAGAAAGTTGCGCACAACACACTTAAATGCTGTCCAGGCAGCTAGCTCAGCACTGTTTAACTTGCTGTCAAAGCTATCATCAAGCATTAATTTCCTAATTTGGGGACCAATAAACACTCCCGCTGAAATCTTAGCATCACTCAGGTTAGGGAACTTATCTCGCAAATACTTGAAACCTTCACCAGATGTGTCCATGGCTTTGACAAAGTTTTTCATAAGTCCTAACTTGATATGAAGTGGCGGTAGTAATATCTTATTAGGATCTACCAAAGGAGTGTATTTGACGTTGCATTCTCCAGGTACGTAATTCACTCTAGGTTGCCATTCCTTCACTTCATAATATTTGTCATCTGCTCGGCTATCCCATAAACATAAAAAACATTGGTACTTCGTGTAACCGCACTGCAGTCCTAATAAAATACCAACTACCTTGAGATCACAACATATTTGCCAACAATGGTCCTTATAATTTATAAGATTTAGCAAAGTTGACATGGTGTCATAGGATTCCTTAATCTTCACTGAGTGCGCAAGTGGTATAGAAGGTTTTCTATTTCCATTATGTAAAAGGACAGCTTTAAGGCTGACCTTTGACGCGTCGATAAATAACCTCCATTCTTCTGGAACGTAAGGAATTCCTAGCTCCGCCATCAACCCATTTATATCCGTACATACGCACACATTATCTTGCATTGAGAAATAGCTTGAAAATTGAACATGCCTTTTCCTGTACACTGATATGTTCGTTTCTGCATCCAATAAGTTCCACTGCTGGAGCCTTGATCCCAGAAGTTCCGCCTCTTGTTTTGTCAGGTGCAAATCACGGACTAGGTCATTAAGTTCACATTGCCGGATGAAATGTGGCTCGCGAACACAGTCAGGGATGAACATTGGATCCTTGGATGTACATGTTGATGTCGATGGTTCATCAAGGTCATGATCATCATCAGAGTGTTTTGGCCATATCTCTTCCCAGTTGGTAGGGGGCTCGGGAAGTGGAAGTTCATCCCCGTGCGGAATAGGTCTAATTGCGGATTTAACGTTGGGATAACTTATTGTGTATTTGCTTTTTTTAGAATGTCCCTTAACTACTGTGAGACAAAAATAACAATCATCCAGATGGTTGGTGGGTTCTCTCCACACCATTGGTACAGCAAATTTCATGAACCTCCGTTTCCCTTTGGCCCATGCAAGTAAAGTGACGTAGCACGACGCACAAATTATGTTGGGTGCCCAAGTTTTGTCCTGATCTCCCACACGACATCCGAAATATATATAATATGCTAGTTTCACCGATGGAGTAATGAATCTACATTGTCCTTTAACTACAAACTGGCCACACACATAACAAAAACTATTTGGTGAGTTAACACACGAACGCCGTCCTCTAGACGCCATTGTACTGATCACAAACTAAACTTCTGGTCTTAGTTGGGTATAATGCCGTTAAGATCAAACATGAAAGCACTCTTAGCAGCAAAGACAACTTTGAAAGTGAAGTAGTGTTAAACCACACGTCAATATAAAAATGTACAAAACTCCCTCACCAGGTGTCAAGAACACAAGAAAGAAAGAAATGCGCGGGGAGAGGGGGAAAACTATACCGTAGTGAAAAATTCAGACTGCATTAGTTCATTGTTGTCAACAATGAGTCTGTATTCCATTCTTTCTTTCTTTTGCATTCTGTTACATTTGATAACAAATATTGATAACCATTTCATGAACAAAACGAAAAAACTTGGAGAATTGTATATATATGTATTAAGATATACATATACTGTACGTTTAAAAAAAATATACGTTGGAAGTATTTACAGAGAGCAATACAAGTGTGTTGTTGACTATTGTAAATATTCATTTTTTTTGTCTGTGTTTGTAGTAATAAAGCAAATCGTTTTTACCCCAACTCAGGAGATCTGAAAGCATTACTATCAGGTGCAATAAACAGTGCACACAATATACATACAAATATATTTATTTCTCTAGAAAGAACAAAGCGATTTTCACGAAACTTTTCGGGTTTATTAAATATAAATCAAGGTATACTTAGGTATAATTTCTATGTTACTATGTGTAAGGGGACAGGAGCTAGGGGAATAAAATATCTGAAAAAGGGAAATTTTTGAGGGAATTTCCCGAAAATCCCTCTGCTACAGGAAAACTGTACGTGATGGAGAGAAACCGAGTGCATATTCGAATTCAGCGCAAAAAGTTCCTTTAAGATCAGGTGATTTTTCTCATGTAACAAACAAAAAGTTTAAATTTGTTAACTAGTGCAGTCATCGTCAAAAAAAAATAAAAAAACGGGCTGTCCGACCTACAAATGATGAGAGAATCCGAGCATTTCAGCGCATCTGCAGTTATTTGGAAGAGCACGATGATGAGCAACTAACTGTGGGAGAACTTGTTAAAAAAAATGGGCATATTTCTTGAAGGCACTGATCACATTGCATATGACAGACGGCACATGAAGTGTCAACTAATGGAGTACTTCGGTGAAAAAATTATAATTTCTAGTGACAGTAGAAAGAACGACTTCATTACACTCCGAGAAACTGCCAATCACATTCTACGGGCAATCGTGATTTACCACGAGAGTATGATGAAGAAAAGGAAAAAAAGTAGAATAATAGAAACCGTATCTCGACTGATCAAAAGCGACATAAAATTCAAACTACAAACTGGAAGTGATACATATCCTTCAACCAGCGACTTGACCATTCAGGAATCCCTTCAGTACATTCCACCTAGCCTTAATTTATTCTGTGCCACACTTTTTGCCGGAAAGGGCAATGAAACCAAAATAGCATCGATTGGCCAGTGTTTGATGCAAGCAGCCAGACCAAGAGCTATATTAGCTCCTCTGCAGTTAGGTGTTGCTGTGCAGCTGCACCACCACTATCGATCGAAACACTTGATTGACACGCTGCATCACCTGGGATTTTGCTCTTCATACGCGGAAGTGCAGCGTTTGAACGCTGTGCTGCAAGTACAATTGGTAATCGTGTGATCGAAATGTCAGCAAACCAGACTCTCCTCTTTACAGCGGATAATGTAGACCATAATCTCCAAACGCTGAGTGGTTTAGGCACATTCCATGGTATTGGCGGCCATTACACCATCCACTACTACCACTCTAACCATTCTTCGGAAGCCCGTCTCTGATGCTGATGTGAAGTCCCTTGCCAGTGTTCCCATTCATGCATACACTAAAGCCAGGGCTATTCTTGAAAAGGTCAACTGTGAATTGGTAACAGCACCATCACCGAACGAAAGCTCCCTGGATATTTTGTAAAACTTTCCTGGCATCTTTCGTCACGCACACCGAACTGGTCTGGAAAGATGCAGGCCATTCACGCAGATCCATCTCTTCATCATCCAGGGAAATTCACTGTTCTCTGCTTACGCTTATTGACCTCCATCCATCTGATATGTCATGCATCTATTCCACTTTAGTGTACCTGAAAAATCATGCGAGAAAATATAAAGTCACACCAATCATCACCTTAGACCAACCACTGTTTTGGAAAGCTTCACGTATCCTGCATGACAGAGCACATAACACCAGTATTAAGGGCATGGTTGTCCTGTTGGGCTCATTTCATACTCTGATGAACCTTCTAGGAGCAATTGGTTCCCTGATGGATGACTCAGGCTTACGTGAAATCTTGCATGAGGTTTATGGAGAAAATTCGGTTGTACATATGTTAAGTGGCAAATCCGTAGCAAGAGCCTTCCGTGCCCACATGATGGTTGACCTCGCATTAAGTACATTGCTTGTGGAGAATGGTTTTCTGGAGATCGATAACGGAGCACACAGAACTATCAAAACGCTTACTCTCTACCAGAGTCTGATGTCGGGTGAGATTACTGTAACTGTAGCTAGTTCTTCATCTCTTCTTCAAGAAGCTCGAGAAAAAATAGAAGAACGAAAGTCAGAACTTATTAACACATCAAAAATAAGTGAGTTGTGGCTTGCATACCAGCGCATGTTGACTACAGCAAGGAAACTTGTGGCAGCAAACCGAACAGGAAGCTGGGAGGATAACATTGATGCTTTAGCAGAGTGCATTCCCATATTCGCTCCAGCAGGACACTTGAATTATTTGAAGTCGACGTGCTTTTACCTGTAAACAATGTTAACGCTGCCATCGGTTAATCCAACAGTTAACGAAAGCTTTCAAAATGGGTTCGGAGTTATTAGAAGAAGCAACCGTTATTGGGCTGGGTTGTTCTCTGATCTAATCATAGAGTAGGTTCTGATGAGATCGCTAAAATCCACTAGAGGTCTAACCGATGGGAGTGGAATGTCGGAGATCCAACGATCTTTGTTGGTGCTCTAAATGCCAGCATGCTCCGTGTACAATCTGGCGATGCAAACTCTTACTCACACAGCATATGTGAATGCTAGCACAGCACTACCGAATAACATAAAGAAGCCGAAACGTCAAGAATGTCACGTGATATCAGTGACACACGTCGCATCCTTGCACGACTGAAGTCCATCTCACCATTTGACGGAGACAAATTGTTGAGAAACATTGCCACTGGCGTCACAGCGGATTCCTCGGTCAACGTCCATAATTTATTTTCAGTTGGGGAAGAGCTTGCGAAGAAACTATCTGGCAAAGACCTATTCACTGTAAAGTGGAAACGTACAGATAAGGTTAAAACTCTAGCATCCCCGAGTAGTGTTGAAATCAGCAGCGATATCTCCGTCGATTCGAATCTTCTGTTTCAAAGACTGTTAGTTGTCGCTAATGCAGGCAGCACATCTTTAGAGAAGACCTTAGCGCATGAATTATGTGCCTACCCACCAGCTTTATTTGAGTCACCGAGCATGATGCGTAAGGCAGACAAAGCCCCACTGGCCCATTCGATACTAGAGTTCCGCAAGCAGCATACCGCACAGTTTGAGGAAACGGAGCCAGACAATATTCTGTATGTCTTAGACGGAGGATCTCTGTTACATAGACTACCATGGTGTAAAGTTCTTACGACAATATCGCTGCATCATTTGCTGAGGATGCGGTTCGTAAATATGGCACATCAACCATTGTGTTTGATGGGTATGGAATTTGCTCACCATTGTTCATTGCAACTGTGCTATCGGGTGTGCAAGAACGTATTGTACTTGCAGAAAGCATGGCCTTCCATGTGCTATTGCTTGTGGTGTGTGTCAAGAAACTGAATGTTTTAACTGTTTAAATGAAGATGGTGAGGACAGTGTTAGCGTAGGCAATGACGATGTAAATGTGTAATTTGCCTCCCAAAGTCTTTCGTTATTCCCATTCTTTTGCTCAATAATATTTTAGTTTTATGTATAGTACTTATATTAAAGCGACCTTTGATTTAAAGAAACAAGATTTTTTCATGTGTAGAACAACTATCAGGGTTGCCAGAGCCCAAGAAAGGTAAAAGTGTAGATTTTCCCAATTTTTTCAATGTTTCTTCTTATGCTTTTTCTACAGGTTGGGCACAGGGGGCACAAACGATATGTCGTTGGCAAGGGGGTTTCATAGGCTTTAAAACGCGATATGTTTCATGTCTCTGTGACAATTAGGGAGGATGCTAGATCTAAGAAACAGAAGTTAGACCACAGAAAAAAATATGCAGAGTGACCCTCCTTGGTCCGCGGTTCCGAATTTTTATCTCCCTTACTATTGAACCTACGTCCTTCATTTTCTTATATTATTGTTAACAATGGCTGGTCTACGCGTGGGAATTTTCCTGCCGGAGTATGAGGACGTACAGTGTTTCCAGGGTCCAAGAAATATCAATTTAAAAAACAAAAAATCGAGTTTCTTCTTCTTCCTCTTCTTCTTTTTCTACGGGTTGGACATGATGGGTACGAAAGTCACTTCGTTGGAATTTGCGGTCTATGTGCGTTCCAACGCGGTATCATTCATGTCTCTGTGTCAAGAGGGCTACTAGAGCAGCCAACGTAAAAGTCTACGATTGTTTCGAAAAACCATGGTCCGCCATTTTGAAAACCGTTTTTGGGGGTGTTCCCCTGGTCCGATTTTGTCGGATTTTGGATATTTTCATCAGGTGAGGTACCTAAACAAAATACAGTTGTAAAACTAAAGGTTGCAATTTTGCCCAGGTCAAACCGTATTTTGACTCGACTAATTTGCAAAATACCATATTTTATTAAGAGATAAAAATTTATAAATTTTGCTCCGGAATATAAACAGAGATTTCTGGATTGGTTACATAACTTGAATAATGCGGTGTGTTTACAACATTCTTATAGTTATGAGTAATAGTGTTCGATATGTTAGAATAAAAAGTATTTCCTAAGATTGTGACACTGTCGTAAAAAAGATGCTAGCCGGACAGTCATTGTGGTTTCTAAGATTTTTTATAAAATTGAGAGAAGCGAAATAGGCCTATAATTTTCAAGCGCTGATTTGTCGCCTTTTTTATATATTGGTTTTACTTTTGTAATTTTTAATATACTAGGGAATTCTCCACTTGAGAACGACATATTTATGAGGAAACACAGGGGGTTAGCAATATATTTAATGCTTTTCTTTACAATACTTGGCGGTATGCCGTCTACGCCAGCTGACCATTTACTTTTCATTTTCTTTACCACCTTTATTATTTCTGCATTAGTAGCTGGATGTAGGTACATTGTATTGTTGCAAATTTTTGAGAATATTTGGGTAATAAACGTGTTCCACTGTAAGTGTGGGTGTTTAAAGTCCCACACATCTACCAAGGACAAATTCTTTACTAATTCATACAATGTAGGACAATAATTATAAGTCGGTTCTGTTTTGTGAGTTATGAATGAATTATGATCACATTCAAATATAACATTATTTGTGCCACTAAAATATGGTGCTACCTCATTTGCATAAAAAATATTCCTTCCTGTTCTATTATTAATTCCACTGGGCGCATAGACATTGAAGTGTAGTATCATTAACTTGACCTTTTATAATTCTATCATTAGGATGCAATTCTACATGTGAGAGTGGGATGCCTTCTTTAACCAAAATTGCAGTACCAAGGCTATTATATGTACAATTATTATATACAATATATGATGGATGTACGTTTACAATTCTTGGACAAACTTCTTGGAGAAAAGCTACATCTGTTTCAGATTTAAGTAAAAAGTCATTCAGAGCTTCAAATTTTACTGGTGATTGGATGCCGTTAATATTTATAGTTGCTAGTTTTAAGATAGTGCACATAAAGATAGTAGTAATAAGGTGTCGAATTTTAGTAACGCACTTCATAATAAAGCACCACTGTTTCTCAGCAAGAACTGATCTTCTGAATGTTTAGATAGGAGTAGAAACTGTTGGTGACACACCTGAAGTAGGAACTTCGGTATTAGGTATATATTCCGTACTCACTAATTTTACTACAGACGACCGGGTGATTCTAGGTGATATTTCTGAAATTCCCTGATCCGTCTTCTTAGGTTTTTGACTTGAGCTATAGCCGTTCCTGCTTTCTTCCGTTTCTTGTCTTGGGAGGATTTCTGAGGATTCCGGGCATCGGGTCCTTTTTTCCCACTAGGACAACTCACAGGGGATAATTTGGGATCTTTTTCCTTTGACTGAACTGGCAACATCGGACTTACAAAGAAAACTTCTGATACACTAGAGATGCACTCTGGATTCTGATTACCATCAACAACACTAGGGGACGAGGAAGCACTTTCTAGCAACACCTTCTTTGTATCCTGCTAAATGACTACGTGAGGCTTCTGTGGAAGATCGAACTCAGCCAGTGAAGAAGTACCATGTAAAGCTGGAGGGGCTGAAGATGAGGCCCTGTTCTGATTGTCACTAATATCCTGGCCCTAATTGTCAGAAATTTCTCCGGAGCATGGTTGGTTAGGAACACTATCATTAAGCACTATTGGAGCAGTGGCTACAGGACGGCTCTGTATCACAGGGGTAGAAAGTGCAGTCATTAACTTTGGAAAGTCCACATCTGAAGTCAAAGTAGGCAAATTAGCAGGTTTAACCACAGTAATCTATCGGGTGATCGAATCTCGAGAGCGTTAGTTAGCATTTTCAATGTGTTCTAAGGTTGTTGTTGAAACAGCGGCCCGTTTTTGACGCTGATAACATTGGTCTTGTAAATGATCACGTGATTGGCAGTAAAAACAGGTACGGTATTGACCGTAATAAGTTACGGGGAACCTATGGTTACGAATATCAATGAATCACGGTATAGGCTTTAACAAGTACATAGTCACAATCGTTCGTCCAGATCTAACTTTATAAATATGGATATCGTCATAAATTTCATCTTTGATACTTTTACACTCTCCATAGACAGACAAAACACGGGTAACATCAGTATCACTATATTCCGTAGGAATAGCATGTACTCGTACATGTGTTAAAGGTCGATTAGCTAATTCTAAGGTCACAGGGTATGTTCCAATATCGTCTTGAAAATTAACACTATCACCATGTGCTCTTAACAATTTGTCACACAAGTCAGACAATAACTTAATATATACACATTTACGATAAATATCCAACTCGAGACTTGGTATTTGTTCTTCCTTTAACTGAAACGTGTTTTAAATAAACTCATGAATTTTGATTGTGGGGGACGGTAGGAATCGCATGGAATCCTAATTTTAATGTATTCACATGTTTGATATACATGTTGTAATTCTAAATAAATTTCACTAGTCACCACAAGTTGAAAAATATTAGAATCAAGTAAAGCGTAAACTCCAATCAAACACAGAGTACACTAGGCGCATTCAATGCCACTCGCTCAGTAAGACACTAGACGGAGCACCAGCGAAAGACGTGCTTCCTTATGAGCAGCAAACACGCAACTAAGTTCACTCGGCTACGAGGACCGACAACATCTGAACCACTGAGCCACCGCGGCCACTGACGTAACAGGATACGTGGCGCCCCTGTTACGCCACTGTAAAAAATTTCGCCTTAAATTTACTGACCGATTACCGTCAACTCTCGCTGCCATCCGATTACCCTAAATTTTACGGACCATCGTTTTTTAATAAAAGCGGCAGACCGTATATTTAGAAGCAAAATAATATTGACCGAGTTTAGAAACAAATTTGGTAACATATATTTTACGGTAATTTACCGTTATATTTAGGGGTCTTTTTTTTAAAAAAAAAAAAAACAGGTGTGTTATTACCGTAGAAGATTTACGGTAGTTATCACACCGATTCCCTATCTATAGGTTCTTGCCGGTCCAGCATGCCCTCTTGCTAGATCGAGTAAGAATTTTTGCTGGGCAATATATATTGACCCAATTTTCAACGCATTGCTGGAAACTGTACCAGTACACACACTGGCTAGCAATAATTTTTCCTGGATGGATGCAACTAGAGTGCACACTGGTCCACTGGTGTTAAAGACTACTTAACTAAAGAAAACACAAAAGTGAATGAAAGAGGCGTTGCACCTACGACGTGAATAATATCCATAAGAATAAAAGTTGAAATTAATTCTTAGTTTGTAATATCGAACCCTTGTTCTGATATCATCTTGAACATACATTGCTTTTTCTTTTCAAAATTACCAATTGTGTCATGTATTGAACAAAACAGCAGAAGAGGATTCGATATTACATACAAAAATAAGAAAAAGAAAAAAAGAAAACTACTTCTTAAATTTTATAGCTGAGTTTTCGCACGCTTTGAAGATGTAGTTGGAACAAACATCCATGTTCTTTTAAGATATTCATAAATCGATATTCAGTTGCAGTGTTAAGACTAGCTTTATTGGATGTATTTTCGCTATGAGTACCAGTAGGCTAATAGAACTCAAATATTCTAATGAGCGATTCATTCGATTAGTCACATTATTACGGTTTCAGATAACCAAGCAGGCACCCGACAACATACCTTAGAATGACCAGAAGTACGACTAAACAAGTGTAAAACCATATGACTTCTCACAATACTGCCTACAGTATCCAGTATCCGCTATCCCAAATTAATAAATACGTGTTTGCATAATTATGAAACAGTGGCATCAATGCTAAAAAAAAAAAAAAAAAAAAAATCACAAAACTTCCAGAGTATCGAACTTTTCCATATTTATTAAACGCTCAAATGTATTAACAAGGCACCAGAAAAGATTATAGGTACTCAGAACAAAATTAAAGATAAAAACATTTACAGAAATATTTTTCAGATCTAACAATTCATTTATCCAGAAAAAATAATGACAGCATGGGCACCCGATGAAAATTTTCTAGGGGACTCATCTCCCTGGTTACTATATACCCTATTACATGTGATATTTTTTATTTGTATTAAGAAATTTAATACGTTTTCATTAGCTAGGGGAGCGACCCCCTGCCCCTCCTTCGGGCACACATGAGTGACACTATACTTTTATTTCTGTAACATAAAAAATTCCAGTTGATGCAACACAATTTATGTAATGCTGTACGGTACGGTAAACTACGAAGCACTTATCCTTAATTTTTTCTTTTTTTTTCTTTTTTTAAAGTATTTCATCATTGTGATTCTAATTCTAGCTTCACCACCACTCGTAGTTGGCTACATTATCATAAGACTTTAGTTTTCTACATCCAGCAGCTTCTTGGTTTCGAATCGTTGCACTTTGGTGCGATCTGCTTGCCACGATAGCCAACTAAGGTTTTGTTTGTCACCGAACAAAGTTCAAATAGCTATTAACATGGTGCTTTACCATACATTACCTTGCTTAATGTTGAATTTCCAGGATATCTTCAACAGCAGTAGGCTACTGTATATATCACACCAGAAAACTACACACTAAACAAACAAACAAAAGAAAGAAACAAAACAAAACAAAGCACAACACATCCGAACCTACGCGCCATCAATCCTCGCTTCGAACATGTGCTTTTTCTCTCCAATGCGCATGCCCGACACAAGCATCTGACAGGAAAACGGTATCCTACCATTATTTTAGAAAAACGGTAAACCGTATATTTTACATGATAGGAGGCACTTATTTTCACAGTTATTGGTTACAGTGCACGCAAGGCAGTTACGAAGCACAAACTACTGAAAAGAATAACGATCGGATTATTCTGTGATCGTTTCCTTAAGCGGAGGCAGTAAATTTGTAACTTGGATTTTTAACATTTGTAATTGCTATTTTGTTAATTTTTGTGTTATTGTATATATACTGTATGGCAATTCATTGTTTTAAAATGAATAATATTAAAAATGTCTTGTTTGTGAGATATGCCAAAAAGATTGAGATAATTCAAGTTTCTTACAGACATCGAAAGGTAAACAGTTTTCAATTCCACATTTTATATGTAGACTGCCTTATGCAAAGTCGTTTTGACGTATAATTAGCATCATGCTAAAGGCCTAAATACTGCAGGAAACATATATGAGTGGAACTCTTTAGTATGGCACTAATCACATGTCAGAACGACTGCATAAGGCACGGAAAGTCTGAGAGGCCAAACTCCTATTTCTTAGGTTTCCATATGACACTGTCGCAGAATAGTCCGTTATAAAAATGATAATTTTATAATATATGAGTGAGTATGCAAGAAGACTCACTAGGATATTCATTTCCACTGGTGGAGCGTTTGTGCACAATGTAGAAAACAAGTATTTTGTGCTTACATGGGTAATTTCACTAGTGTCAAACCGTTACAAGTTATATGTTAGGGTAAAATAAGTGAGATTATGAGATTATGCTACGATTGTGGATGCTGTTAAAGTTTAATACACCACATTTGGCAAAGTTACAAGCAGGCCCGTAGGCAGCCCAAAAATGTAGAGAGGGCCGTATAAGTTAGAGGGAGGACAGAGCCAACCATTTTATAGTAACATCAGCAATTCAACATATATGTTCTTGAATGTTTAAGTATTTTACTTCTACATAATTCTATTATCCCCCCTACATACACACATTAAGTTAACATTTTGTAATCTACATGGAAAAAAACGTAAATTTTATTAAATAGGTATTACTAACTAAACGAATTAGAATTAAAATATATGTTTTAATACTCCCACATGTAATACTGCTATCTGTGAAACCCAGATCGCTACAATAATAAAATCTCCTACCAACGAGGGACACTTTGTGTCCACAACATAAAAAGATGCCAATTTAAGATAAATCAGAACATTCAAATTGAATATATGGTTAGTATGTGTTTCAGGAAAGCATAGGGCAATAACTAGAAAGTTCTGAAAATTAATGATATTACTAGTGAATATCAGGCCCGTGCTGGCCCGCCGGGACATGTCCCGGTGCACCTTCCAAAACATCACATTATAAATAAAAGGTACATGTTTTTTTTTTTTAACTAATAAATTCTTTGAGTTGTTATTGGTAAACAACCAGTGATAAGTACAGTGCGCTCTTTACATAGGGCGCTCTTGCGAAACCACAAACGGTTAAAGACTTCGTTTCATATAAACTCTTCTTCGTAGGCATACTCCAGTTTCTTTGAGAGACACTCTTGCACCGCCACTGCACCACACCTAATTGTAAACTAATGGAATTTACGACTAAACATGATGGACATTCTCTTTTGTCCGATTTCGATACATTTTGTTCTCGAGTATGGCTGTTTTTGCTTTTCTCCGAAAATTTTCAGGTGATCATTACTCCGAGGCATTTATTTGTACACTCAGTTTGGTCTATATATTTCGTTTTATCTTGGGTACGGGAATCACCTCCCGAGGTTTACTAGATTAATTTTCACCATATACGAGGGGTAGTCAAATGAAAACCATAATTATTTTTTTTTAATATTCTTTATTGGTCACACAGGGTACAGAAGTAAATCACTTTTCAACATAGTCCCCTCCTCGTTCAATGCAAGTCCGCCAGCGCTTAGGAAGAGCCTGAATACATGCAGAAAAAAAGTATTTTGGGCGACGGCGCAACCACTCGTGCACCGCGTTGCGTACCTCTTCATCGGAGTGGAACTTCCTGCCGCCCATTGCTTCTTTGAGCGGACCAAACAGATGGAAATCGCTCGGTGCGAGGTCTGGCGAGTAAGGGGGATGTGGGAGGCATTCAAATTTCAGGTCTGTGATGGTCGCAACCGTTGCACGCGCCGTATGGGGCCGTGCATTGTCGTGTTGCCGCAGCACACCGGCTGACAGCAATCCACGTCGTTTCGTTCTGATGGCAGGCCGGAGATGATTTTTTAGGAGGTCCGATTACGTAGCACTCGTCACAGAGGTTCCTCGTGGCGTGTAGTGTTCCAAGATGATGCCCTTTTCGTCCCAAAAGAGGGTCAGCATAACCTTGCCTGCAGACGGCTGTGTCCGAAACTTTTTGGGTTTCGGTGATGAGGAGTGGTGCCACTCCTTGCTCGCTCGCTTTGTTTCAGGCTGATGGTAATGCACCCATGTTTCGTCACCAGTGACGATTCGTGACAGGAAGGCATTACTGTCCCGTTCAGCACGCCACAAAAGGTCTTCGCACTCATCAACACGTCGCTTTTCAGTTCAGGCGTCAGTTGCCGGGGCACCCATCTTGCAGACACCTTATGAAACTGGAGAACATCATTCACAATATGATGTGCCGATCCATGACTCATGTGTACACATGCTGCAATTTCGTCTATTGTCACACGGTGGTTTTCCAAAACGATGGCTTTAACGGATGCAATGGTCTCTGGAGTCACTACGGGCCGAGACTGGCCCGGGCGTGGAGCATCGGCCACAGACGTAACACCATTTGCAAATTTCCGGCACCATTCATAGATTTGTGGCTGTGACAAACACGCATCTCAATACTGAACCTTCATTCGCCTAAAAATGTCAATCGGTTTCACACCTTCACTTCGTAAAAACCGAATCACAGAACGCTGCTCCTCGCTGGTGCATGTGGCTAGTGGGTCTGCCATTTTGGAACTGTTGTTGCGCCGGTGTTTGTGCATCTGCCGGCTGCTGCCACCTACGAGACATCCGGCATACTATCGTAAACAGGCATGCCAACTTACAGCTCACTGGCGCCATATGCGGATTTTTATTTCTAATTTTATGGTTTTCAGTTGACTTACCCTCGTATATATACATATATATATATATATATATATATATATACAATGTGATCAAAAGTAAACGAACACCTGCCTGAAAATGACTTACAAGTTTGTGGCGCCCTCCATCGGCACTGCTGTAATTCAATTTGGTACTGGGCCACCCTTAGCCTTGATGAAAGCTTGCACTCTCGCAGACATGCTTTCAATCAGGTGCTGGAAGGTTTCTTGGGGAATGGCAACCCATTCTTCACGGAGTGCTGAACTGAGGAGAGGTATCGATATAGGTCGGTGAGGCCTGGCACGAAGTTGGCGTTCCAAAACAACTCAAAGGTGTTCTATAGGAATTTAAATCAGGACTCTGTGCAGGCTAGCCGATTACAGGGATGTTATGGTAGTGTAACCACTCCGCCACAGGCCGTACAGTATGAACAGGTGTTCGATCGTATTGAAAAATGTAATCGCCATCCCCTAATTCCTCTTCAACAGTGGGAAGCAAGAAGGTGCTTAAAACACCAATGTAGGCCTGCGTTGTAAGAGTGCCACGCGAAACAACAAGGGGTGCAAACCCCCTCCTAGAAAAACACGACCATACCATAACACCACCACCTCCGAATTTTACTCTTGACACTACACACGCTGACAGATGACGTTCACCGACCATTCGCCATACCCACACCCTACCATCGGATCGCCTCATTGTGTACCATGATTCGTCACTCCAAAGAATGTTTTTCCACTGTTGAATCGTCCAATGTTTACTCCTTACACCAAGCGAGGTGTCGTTGGCATTTACCTGCGTGATGTGTGGGTTATGTCCAGCCGTTCGACCGTTAAATCTCTCACCTTACGCCTAACTGTCATAGTACTTGGAGTGGATCCTAATGCAGTTTGGAATTCCTGTGTGATGGTCTGGATAGATGTCTGCCCTTTACACTTTACGACTCTCTTCAACTGTCGGCGGTCTTGTCAGTCAACAGACGAGGTCGGCCTGTACGCTTTTGTGCTGCACGTGTCCCGTCGCTTTCCCACTTCACTATCACATTAGAAACAGTGAACCTAAGGATGTTTAGGAGTGTGGAAATCTCGCGTACATACTTCTGACACAAGTCACTCCCAACCACCTGACCACGTTCGAAGTCCATGAGTACCGCGGAGCGCCCCATTCTGCTTTTTCACGATGTCTAATGACTATTGAGGTCGCTGATAATGAGTACCTGGCAGTAAGTGGCAGCACAATGCACCTAATATGAAAAACGTATGTTTTTGGGGTCTCCAGATACTTTTGATCACATGGTACCACTGTATACCTAGGTATATTCAAAATTTGTACATGCTAATTAAGCACTAGAAACTTATGGGATATTTATCAAAAACAAACATTTCTTAAGACAATTAAGGTTCCGTTGCTACATTTAATGTCCGTTAGACATGATTAAATTTTCCATCATAATGAATAATTATTTTTAATACAGTGGTAGCAACTATGCACTTGAAGAAAATGTTGACCCTTGTAAAAAAGAAAATGATTCCATTAGTTTCCTTTGTTTCATTTCTTTTTACAAGGGTCAACTTTTTCTTCAAGTGCATGGTTGCTATCACTGTATACTGAATGGGCGGTCAGAAATTTACATTCAATCCCACTTAGAGGAATCGGAATTTATTGTTACTGCGTATGCAAATGAAAATAGAAAGAGCAGATCTACTTTGTTACTAACTTTATTTGTTTGTAAAACCCAATAAATAAGGATAAATAAGGTAAGAGTACAGGCTGCATTTTCACAACACTAACATTTAAACTCATTTTACTAAATTCTCCACAACACATTCTTAGCAGTTTCTTTGTACAAGAGTCAATATTTTCTTTAAATAACACAACTATCAGTAATGCATATTGAAGGGGGGTCAGACATATACAATTATCATCCCTCCAAACGGAACGGTAAAGTTAATGGGAAATATCTATGAACATTAAGATCAAGAACGAGAGATGATCTATTGTGAAATTAGGAAATTACACTTGACTGATGCTCGGTTGCACCAACCGTGGATTAATCTGTGGATAGGGATAAAACCAAAGTTAATCATCGATATGAGGATTAAGTGTTGCACCAACACTTATCTGAAGATTATATCGACAAATCGTCGGATTAAGATTAACCTTCGAAAACGGGAGTTTAATCTCTTATTAACGTTGTGATCAGTTGCGAGTAGAGTGGGTAAATATGCTTGCTGAAGACTATTTGGATGTTTTAGATGATTTTGAAATGCTGGAAGACATAGAATATGCCATCCGACCGAGAAGAGTAATGAGAGACAGAAAAAATCCTTTCGAATACTTCAATGATGAAGAATTTTGTATTCGTTTTCGCTTGTCGAAGTAAACGGTATTGGATTAATTACAGCATTTTGAACACAGATTAGCATATAATTCTTCACGCAATACACCGATCCTACCACTTGATCAACTATTAGTTACATTACGATTCTTCGCTACAGGTAAGTTGTACTTTCATTTTCAATAATTAACAATAAATAGATTATGTTTTAGGATTGGTGATGCTGAAGCATAAACTAATAATAGCTAGTAACGAAGATCGAAACTTTTATGTAAAAAGATTTCATTAAAAACTTTGGATCAATTTTAGTTTAAGGTGGACCAGTTTCTCTTTCGACTAACTGCGTTTTTCTATCGAATGTTGTCTTTTTTTCTGTATTGCTATTGCCTTTAAGTACAAGGCATATTCTAGTATAAAAAGCAAATTTAATATCGTTTGAACCTAAAAGGAAATGTTAAATAAACGAATGGGGCCGTGTCTACCTTAAAAAAAATTGCAGCCAAAACAATTATTATGTTTCCAACAAATTGTTCTATTCTATGCGAATGTCATGTACTAATATTTTTTAAAAATCATTTTGGATTCAAACAATTCCTATTCAAGTTCCCTTATATGTTCCTTTATGCGTACATGTCAGGATTTGGAACACCACTCGAAATAATTGTTTGAAATTGATTTTATTCTTATTGCTCTCCAAAAGATTTGCGCCGGGCGACATGAAATTGCCTTATTTAATATAGATAAAATTCGAGCTGGGCACCAGAAATAATTGTTAAGAAATAGCAATGCTTTAAAGATTTTCTTAAAGATACCCGCGTCCGGATACATGGCATAACTATATTGCAAAAAAGCTCAAATCAGTCTGTACTGGTGGCCACTAGAAGGCACTTACGATATCTTACCGAGTCAGGGCACGAAGCTGGTGACCTCGCGCGGGAGTGCGTCCGAAGGCAGTAGACGCTTTATACGCCTAAGCACGATACTCTTCAAGTGCCCATTCCAAAGAATAAAATGTATATAACAAAATGAAATATACCGTTTCTTTTTTATTATTTTATGTCGCATTTAAATATGACTTTAGTTTTCGTTTATCATAAAACTTCCTCGAGACCTATAGGGTTGAAGAGACATATAACACCGTCTCTTACGGATCGGGATGCTTTTCTACTTTGAATTTCCTTCCTTTCGTAGATTAGGATGCTTTTCTAACGTGAATCCCCCCTCTGCCTCTCACACATTGGGATGCTTCGACGGAAAATACTCTCTTGAATGTTATGTTTACCTCAGCATGCATGTTTTCTTATGCAATGCACCTTGACTGGAAATGAGGGTAGTTGAAGTTTTCTCCAGTGGATTTTCGGGTAAAATCCAAGAAACTCACCTCCAAAAATATACTTTAAAACTTGGATTGAAACAAGAACTTTCATGCGATTATAATTACTTTCTTCGATCAAACTTCTTAGTATGTGGAGAACAGAATACTACTGAAAAAAAATGGGAATCTTGCCTAACGAATTTTGTTTGCGCTCGGTAACTGTGTTCAATTGTAATCTAATATATACAAATAAATAGTATCTTGTTTGTGTTCGCATCACGGGGAAACAGTTGTAGAGACCGAATTATGAGCGAATATCAGTGGTCCAGAGTGTATCCGACGAAACGAGGATGAGGCTTTACGGATTCCTTGTGCGGATTTTTTTCTTTCTTGTTACTTTTAAGTTTAATTCAATGTCTCATGATTATGCGCCGAGGCTAAGGGAGACTGTGATGATGACATGGATGATAATGGTGGCATGAACAAAGCGGGAAGAAACGGTAGAACTTCGAGAAAACCAATGCACACTGTGTTTGTTCACCACAAAGTGCACTTGGCGGAGCTGTAATTGAACCACGAAATTGCGCTAAAGGTGAATCATCCCGGCCCGAGAAAGGAATTCCGTAGTTTCATGTGTATAATACAACATCAATGCTTATATAGTATTTTAAGTAGGTATGTGACTTTAAATATATGTACAAAATTTAATATGAAACTATGGTAAATGACAATGAATAGTGAAATAGAAGAATGAGTGGTGTACTCAAGCTTGCGACTCTGCACGGATCATGAGCCCGCGGCGGCTCAATGGTAGAGCGTTCATCTCTGGTGCATGGGGTCCTTGGTTCGATCCCAGCTCGGCCAAGTGAGCTTTATGGTGGACTAACACCGTGTGCGTGGGTTTTGTCGCTGTTCTCCCGTTTCCTCTCACTTTCTTCATTCCACCGTTTCAGTCATTTGTCATAATCACCGTCTCCTTTAGCCTAGCCGGCATAATTGCGGGACGTAAAACTTAAAGATTTCATTCGTTTCATTTTTTACTTTCTTCACGTATCACGCCGCCTCCATACTTAATCTTGATTTGTAACCTTCTGGAAGTTAGATGTGCAATTGTGTGTTTTAAATATCGAAACTCGAGTGTTGAATATTTTTCTTGGATGTAGAATGTCTGCCCACAAAATGCAGCATTTCATTGTAAGATATATCTCATGCGTTGTTAGTTTTGAGGCGTATTATAATTCAATGTGCTTTAGAAGTTGTATTTGTTCTTTATATATTAATTTTGTATTGTTTTCCCTAGGTACTTTCCAAGCAGTTTTGGACGACATCCAAGGACTCCACAAATAGACAGTCAGTAGGATAGTCAAGATAATGGCGCCTATTATTGCGGAAATGTGTCCCATTCACGTGCAGTTTCCTAACACTCGGGAATAACGTACTCAAGTGATGGCATCTTTTTTTCAAATCGCAGGTTTCCCTGGAGTAGTGGGAACGGTGGATTACACACTAATTCCGATCCAGCCCCCAGGAGGGAACAACGCTAAACTATATAGAAATAGAAAGGGCTACTTTTCAATCAATGTTCAAGTCGTTGCTGATTCCAAGGGAAAAATTAGACACATTGTTGCAAGTTGGCCAGGGTCAACTCACGATTCAACAATTTTCGGCAATTCACGTATGTGTGCCTTAATGAAACAAGATGAAACAGGAGACTTGCTATTGGGGGACAATGGATATCCCTGTCGCCGGTATCTCTTGATCCCTTTCCTCCGCCCTCAGACTGCGGCTCAAGAAAGATACAACGCTGCACATATTAGAACTAGCACATATATTTTTTTTTTTTTGGAAAAGCACAACCCACCTGAGCCTATAAAGGTTTTTCCGGGTTTAATTGGGTTTTTTCGAAATATTTCAATGTCTTTGGGGTAAAAGTGTTAAAATGTGATTTATATTTTAAGATTATCGTTGTCACAACTTGCAACAATTTTCTGTTCACTGCTGTTTTGAAAACATGGCCGCTATTTTGAAATTTTTCATTGGATTGCCGAGAAAATCTATATAGCAAATTTAGAATGTCACATGCTTCTACAATCAAACTTTCAACTTAAAAAGTCCGAAAATTGCACCCTGCAGCATGGATACCCGCTATTTTGAAAAATGGCCACCATTTTGAAATTGTATATTGCATCGCCGCCAAAATGTGTACAGGTAATTTAGTATCTCGTGCGTCTGCTCTGAAAATTTCAACTTGAAAGACCGAAAATATCGGTTTGTAACGTGGATAACATCTATTTTGAAAAATAAAATGGCCAATTTTGAAATTTTACGTTGGTATGCCGCCAAAATCTATGCAGGAAATTTAGTGTCTCGTGCTTGTACCCTGAAAATTTAAACTTAAAAGACCGAAAGTGGTACCCTGTAGTATGTGTGGTACACCAGGGGCGGATACAGGACGGAGTCCTGGAGTGGGCGAATAGACTCAAAGGGAGAAGGGGCGATCAGAGCTGATGGAGGTGAAATATTCGTCTAGTGATCTAAAGGACGAATAAAGAAATGTAGATTGAATCACCTCAGGAACCACAGTGATATTCGCATTATTTTTTTTTCAGTGGTGCTATTCTAATTTTTTAACAACCGGTTATCTATACACCTTGGTATGGTATGTATTAAGATATGGATTAATATTTTGGGGAAATACTGTAAAAAGTAGAGATATTTTTGTTCTTCAAAAAAGAGTTGTACGAATCCTAGCTGGTGTAGGACCCCGAGAGTCCTGTAGGAAATATTTTAAAGAACTAGCTATACTACCTTTACCATGTTTGTATATATATTGCTTAATAGAATTTCTAAGATCCAACATAAATGAGTACACAACAAACGGTGACGTGCATGGATACAACACAAGAAATAAGATTCATTTTCATCCACCAAACCATAGAACAGCAATGTACGAAAAGGGAGTAAAATATGCTGGTATTATGCTATACGATAAGTTACCAAACAAATTAAAGATAATCAAGTCTAATGTTACATTCAAAAGAAAATTAAAAGAATACCTACTGTCACATTGCTTCTATACAATAGATGAATATAATCAATTAAATAATCACAATGTAAATAGTAGTAGCAAAGTAACAAGATAGGTTCATTTATGTATAAGGTATGCTGTTGTTTGGTATAATGATATTTCAAATTACTGTAATGTATAAAAGTATGAATTATGTTTAACAAAAGTGTCTAATATATATGTACTGCATCAATTAACCATGACGAATCCCATGTACTATCGGAAAATTATTTCCAAGTTTGTACAGAATGGAGGATAAATAAAATGAAATGAAATGAAATATATCGGGTGTTTTAAAAATGGCCCCCATGCACTACAGAGCACAGACAAAACAAAGCAAAAAATATATAATTGTATATCTTTCGGGTCCTCGTTTGGAGATGAATTTCACTATGTGCCAACGTCACAGATAAAGAAACACAGAGATCTATCTATCTATCAAATAGTTAACCGGTTCTTTCCAGATGGAAGTTAAAGTTGACAGTAGCAGCAGCATAACAATCGATGTAACTCCTTGATGGATTTGTAGCGCAATGCTAATGAATCCAAGTTAATCTGTGACGTTGTCACATAATGAAATTTTAATTCCCTATATCGACTGAAAGAGGCTTTGGAAGGTATGCCATTATATAGGATTTCCGCTTTATTTTGACCTAAAGAATACCTTTATGTTGTTCTTGGGCTCCATTTTTAGAACACCCTATATATATTGTATCCTTATTTTTCGAACTAAGAACTGTTTCTATTTTGTAGCGTCACGTTCAAACTAAACCGACTGTAAGACAGTGAAGCATATGACAGAATATACAATAACATATTATTGTTAGTGAGAGTTAGTCGGCAAGGTTCTAGAACACAGGTCCCCCTTCCCACTTAGCTGTAATAGAGACAGAAAACAACGTGGCCTGCGGGGCCCTAGCCCACCTTCACTCGCTAACGCTCGCTCGTCAATACCATGTGAATTAAATTTTAAACAGAAAAGAGCCTAATCTAGCTATTAACCTATATGTGGGATCTGTGTTCTAGAATCTTCCCGAGTTGGTCAAAACTTTACCAAAACCAGTCTTTTGGTGTCAGGAAATTTCAAAAGAATTAAAAATAAGACCTGGACACTTTATACTGACATGACTGGAAAACTCCATCGGTCGCATCAGATAAATATAGTTGCTCCCGCCCATTCAAATTTTTCTTTCAACGTTGTTTGTTTTCACAACAATGCAAGCGAGCGGGAAAAATACAGAGATATTTTCACAACTTTCGCTTCTTTATTTCACTCTTGGGTAGGTTATGGGTTATGTATGTATGTGTGTGTTTATGTCTGTGTGCTTATGTCGTAGAAATAAGGAAGTAAGAGAAACCCAAGGAAACTCACTCAAACGATGTCCATCCACCACGGAATTCATTTGACACGAACCGGGATCGAATTAGGGGTTCCAGGGTAGAGATTGGTTGCTCTACTACTGAGCCAGCGCTGAAACCATCTCCAATAGTCAGCGACTAAAGTTCTTTCCGTTTGGTAAAATTTATTTTGAGACTAAAGGTAGTATGGCTTACTGCCGGTTGCGCCATATGCTGGAACGTATAGAATTTTTTTTTTTTAACATACTGAAAACTGTACTGAAATTGTCCTTCCATTCTTAGTTATTTACAAAACTAATTTCATCAAACGGAAAGAACTTCTATAGCTGACTTTACAACAAATAATGTTTAACAGAATGAAATAGTGATGTAGTTGCACATTGAAAACTTTCTACAACATATGCATTGCGTTACATAATGATATTTGCAGTTCATTTCTCAATTAAGTAGCAACGCTCTGTGTGTAAAATTTATCTATGAACCGGAAAAAAATGTTTAATTCACACACTAGTTCTGGGACACTTCCAAAGGCGTTCTCCCAACTATAGGCCACAGATTTTTCGTGTCCGAGAATTAACAAACAATTAATTAAGTATGCGGATACACTTGGAACATTATTCCTTACATCAAAAGGAAATATCAAAAAATGTTAGCACACATGAATTGGTAAACGCGTTTATCATAACCTGCGGTAAATGTAGAAATTCAGTCTTTGAAGTTATCTTGTTTGAATATTACTTCGATTGAGATGGACTATCATTTTGAAACTTGTCGCTTAATTAAGAGTACATACCTTGAACTACCGTTAGTTTTCTTAGGGGAAAAAGTATTAGAAACGGGGAATTAATAAGTTTTCGATTCACTGAAATAAATATTGTTATTTCTGAATTCTGATGTTTATATTTTCATAATTACAAAGATGATCTCGAAATACAATTATACGTGCTTGCTCTTTGTTTCTGAATCTGTAGTAAAGCCATTCTCTCACTGTGTTCTACCATCAGAGCATTATGCAGCTCGTTCTGTTGCCTTAATGCTATATTTTACTAATTCAGGACCACCTTCTCGCGTCTAATTTGAATATTAATCAATGATAATCTTCTTGCTTCTATTTTTGATAGGTATGCCTCGCTCCTTTTATAAAAATTTTCCTTTTGGTGCTTTGAGGTGACTTTCCTCGTCACTGGCGTTTTCTGGAACAGAAAGACAGAAAGTTGAAACTGAAACCTTATTTTACAAGTTTGGTATAAATCTTTCATAATTATATCTTTAATGTAAAACGTAACTATAAGAATATGATACGACTTCCTTTCAATGAGTTATAGGTTTCCTACGTATAACACTTTGACAAAGGACCTAGCAAACTTATTACGCAAATCGTACCTCTGACAAATTAATTTTCTTTTGGATGTATTGTCGAACTGATCAAAGGGATTAATGGGCGTGAATTCCCAAACGTTTATGATTTCACAATTTATATAGGTTAAGAAATACGGTATGTAGTTTTGTGAGAAGTTGGAAAATTCTATAAAATTCTATAGTATTATGTTCTTGTTATGAAAATATATACCCTGTTTTTATCATAATCTATAAATTCGTTTAGACTTTGGGTTGAAAAACGTAAATAAACATGATTCGCAAATTCACTATTTTGAATTTGTGACATTTTTTTTTGAGCAGTGTAACTTTCTAAATTATAACTTTTTTTAGTCGTTCATCAAAATACAGGAATTCATTCATTATGTATTAAGAATAGGTTACTAGTTATATATTTACACTGTAAAAACTACCCTTGTCCCTCCTTCTCTGTCTTTCCATGTGTCGAACAGACAGACAACAGTTACACGTTGTATTACATAGTCTCGTTTCTTTGTTCATCATAATCTAAAGGTATTGATGGAATGAATTATATGTTTTTATATTATCAATAATATCAGCGGGAAAATGTTCTACAAAATTCCGGGTTTGCATATTTTGCCAAACTATCATTTGAAGCCGGAAACTCCTGCTCATTGCAATCTTTCATCACTTCGAAGAAAGAAGAAAAATAGAAGATTCACGTGCAAAGGTTGTAAGCGACTCAAGTGCAAACTTTGGGAAGGGAGAAAAACAACAGAAACCAATGAGAAACAAAAAGCTTCCAAAAAGCTTATCAAATGATTTTTTAGTGATGATAAGCACAAACAAAACAAACCAACCATAATTCCAATAAAAGTCTATCACCAAAATGTGCAGGGGTGGAACACTCAAAAAAGGCTTATGTTAGAAATAGCGATGCTGATTTACGTGATGTAGATATTATATGCTTAACTGAACACTGGCACAAGGTAAATGAAATAGAGTACCTACATGTAGAAGGTTTCAAATTACTAGCAAATTCATGTAGATGTCACATGAACAGAGGGGGGGTCGTGCATATTGGTTAAAGCAGGCTTGGATGCAAACAAAAATACGAAATTTGAAAATTTTAATGTAGATAAACATTTTGAAAGTAGCACAGTAGAATTATTGCAATTAAATTTAGTTATTGTATGTGTATATAGAACACCTGACGGTAACTTAGACTTATTCACAAACAAACTACAAACAATTGTTAGATATTACCAAGAAAGAAGAAAAACGTAGCAGTAATAGGGGATATAAATGTTGATTTTTTGAAAACTGAAAAGATTGATTTTAAATTTAATGCTATGTTAGAAACGTATGGCTTGAAAGCAATCGTACGAACACCTACTAGAATAACCGAAAATAGCAAAACAGCAAAAGATCAACTTTTGATAAATGACTTAATATTAAATAGTCATGATAGGGTAGTAAACACTGGGTTTTCTGACCATCTCGGTCAACTCTTCACTATTAATGTACCAATAAATAAAAGTACGTCTTTAAAACGGGAACAAGAAAATATACACGCATATAGGCGGAATTTCAATACAAATAATATTATGCACTTTAAAATGCTAATTAAAGATGAAAATTGGGAAGAAGTATTTTTGCACAATGACGTAAATGAAGCCTGGAACGTTTTTCTTGATAACTTTAGTTACTATTTCAATGTAGCTTTTCCCAAAAAGAGTGTAACTTTACGAACAAAAGCTTCCAAACAATGGTGTACTCAGGGTATTAAAATTTCCAGTCAAAAAGTGAAAACACTAAACTTGTTAAGGAAGAAAGGAAATACTACTGAAGCATTTGAAAACTATTACAAGAAATATAAAAATATATATAAACGTGTAATTATGGCAGCAAAACATATGCACAACCAAACTATAGTACAGCATTCGTCCAATAAGACCAAAGCGTTGTGGTCATTAGTAAATAATGAACTAAAAATAAATCAAACAAAAGAAAATATTACTGAAATAAAACACAATGATGAAGTAATTCATAAGCCACAAATGATTTCAGACACATTCAATTCTTATTACACAAATTTAAGTAGAATATATGACAAACACAAAAATAGCAACCAATTTGTGAAAGTTAACATAAGAAATAATCTAAATTCAATGTATATATCTATCCTGTAAATGTGACCGACGTAATAAAAATTATCAATCAAATGAAAAATAAATGGTCAGCAGGCGTTGATGAAGTACCTCCTGCGCTTATCAAAAAGGTTGTAAACAGTTCTCTAGCTGAAGCTTTATGCTATATAATAAACCTTTCTTTCCAAACAGGAATATTTCCTGATAAATTAAAAGTTACCAAAGTCAAACCAATTTATAAAAAGGGAGATAAAATGGATATCAGTAACTGTAGATCGATTTCTCTTTTGCAAAAATATTAGAATTAGCAATGAACAAACAGATTACACTGTATTTACAAAGTACTGGAACAATTTCAAAAGATAAACATGGATTTATTCAAGGAAAATCAACGGAAACCGCTATTTATCAATATCTGAATTACGTAAGCGAACTACTAGATAAAAGAAATAAGTGCATAGGATTGTTTTTAGACCTTACAAAAGCGTTTGACTTAGTGCCTCATAGAGAACTTTTATATAAAATAGAGAAATGTGGAATAAGAGGAGTAATAAGAAACTGGTTTCGTTCATATTTGACAGATAGAATGCAGGTGGTGGAAATAACTAGAGTAGATGGGAGAAATTCAAAATTAACTACTTTCACATCTACAATGAATAAAATAAAATGCGGCGTACCACAAGGATCAATTCTTGGGCCATTACTGTTTTTGATATATATAAACGATCTCCCGGATAATTTAAACTTTGCAAAAGCCACATTATTCGCGGATGACACAAATGTAGCAATAACAGGCGAAAACCATCAACGATTAAATACTAACATAGAAAACACCCTAGAACAGCTAACGAACTGGTTTGATCATAATAAGTTAATAGTAAATTCAGAAAAAAAACCTTGTCAATAAGCTTTAAATTAACAAACAACAATCTAGATAAAGGAAGTATAAAAATAGGCGAAAACGAAATAAAACTAGTTAGTTCTGTAAAATTTCTAGGTGTACATATATCAGCAAATTTAAAATGGGATTATCATATAGAAAAAATTGCGAATAGGTTAAGAAAAATGTGTTTTGCCGTACAAACCATCAAAAATACTATAAACCGAAATACAGCAAAATATTATATTACTGCTCATTCCAATCTATATTAAGATATGGATTAATATTTTGGGGAAATACTGTAAAAAGTAGAGATATTTTTGTTCTTCAAAAAAGAGTTGTACGAATCCTAGCTGGTTTAGGACCCCGAGAGTTCTGTAGGAAATATTTTAAAGAACTAGCTATACTACCTTTACCATGTTTGTATATATATTGCTTAATAGAATTTGTAAGATCCAATATAAATGAGTACACAACAAACGGTGACGTGCATGGATACAACACAAGAAAAAAGACTAATTTTCATCCACCAAACCATAGAACAGCAATGTACGAAAAGGGAGTAAAATATGCTGGTATTATGCTATACAACAAGTTAACAAACAAATTAAAGATAATCAAGTCTAATGTTATATTCAAAAGAAAATTAAAAGAATACCTACTGTCTCATTGCTTCTATACAATAGATGAATATAATCAATTAAATAATCACAATGTAAATAGTAGTAGCAAAGTAACAAGATAGGTTCATTTATGTATAAGGTATGCTGTAGTATTAGTATAATGATATTTCAAATTACTGTAATGTTTAAAAGTATGAATTATGTTTAACAAATGTGTGTAATATATGTACTGCATCAATTAACCATGACGATTCCCATGTACTATCAGAAAATTATTTCCAAGTTTGTACAGAATGGAGGATAAATAAGATGAAATAAAATGAAGAAACTAACGGAAGACAGATTTCTGCTTGTTTATTTGTGTTATTCTTACGTTTCTGTCTGAGTAGGGCCCATTAAGTAATAAATTAAAAGGAAATAATTAACAACAGTAATCGTGTGATAGACTATGCATACTGGTAATTTAACAAGGAATCCAAATACAATCCCTACAACAAATTTGTACCAGAAGGTTTATCAGTTCACAACAGTAATATTGACAGATGGGAGAAGAAGTCGGCCTGGGCCTATGTTAAAAGGAATTCGCCTGTTAGAACTGAGTAAAATACGGAAAAACCAGAGTGAGGATAACCAATCAGCGGATACGAATCTGGGACCCCAATAATAATAATAATAATAATAATAATAATAATAATAATAATAATAATAATAATAATAATAATAATAATAATAATCTACATGTATAAATATGAAAGTGGTTATGTTTGTGACTATTTAACGCTTCAATCTACCGACCGATCTCGATCAAATTTTCAACAGATATGAAATTCGGGAATGGGTAGTCGGTTTTTATCATTCCATTGGATATGGATGTTTTTTATCATTTCACTTTGATAGTGCAATTTTCGGGAGGGAGAGATATGTACACAAAAGTGATCGAAAATGACCGATATTAGTGTCGAATCCAAAGTTTCCGGGGTCGCTGAGATGAACAGTTTAAATCCAAATTCAGCTCCGCAACTTGGATATATACATTAATTAATTAATAAAGAAATAAATAACTACAGAAATATACATACTTCTATTGCTTCCTCCATGTGACTTCCTTTCTCTGTTGGTGTGATACGGAGAGAATTTTCTGAGATGGTAGGCGTAACTTCAATAGTTTCCTCAACTGCAACATTGTTTGCCAGCTGCTCAGTTGTTATTGTGGTTATTTCAATCGTTCCTAGAGTAAGAAAGAGTTATATTTGTACTAATAATATTCTATTACTTCAATGAAATGATCAAAAATGAGCTAACGTACCCTAACCTAACATGGTCTACCCTACATTTAAAAATAGTGGCTTAACATTAAATGGAAGGTGAGCTAACGTAACCAAATCTACTCTACCCAACCTTACATTTGAAAATAATACATAAAGATCGGAGCTACCGTTATTTGGCTTAACCCACACTCCGTTACCCTAATACTCTTACTCTCTAAAACCCTGTCCTACCCTACTTGACGCTCTGGATTTAAGACAAAACTATTTTGCCTTTAGTATCTGGATATCTCAACCCCAGATATAGTAGATTATCCATAAGACCAAACTCTGCACCCCTATTCTGAAATATCAGATCCGCGTTAATAGTACTCATATTGCTATCATGTGTAACAATTATATGGGAGTTGATGAGGTTTTGTGACACTATATTTTAGAAAATTTTTACGTAAAATTGAACACTGTGCATGAAAAGACACTTATGAGGTACAATTTTTTGCAGGAGATACAATTAAATACAGCTGAAGTATTTACAAGTGTAAAATCATTACAATTGTTTTACGACGGATAAAATAAGTGAGAGGATATGAAACATGATTGTATAAGATAAACATTTTCCAGCGGCGGTGTATATTATTACTATGTAGTATGAAAAGATGGCAAGTGCAATTGTCACTAGCTTTGCTTGCTTGTATACTCACTGTCGCTGACGCACCTCCTTCATTCGTAAGCGCCTCGTGCTATCGCAGGGTCTTCCGGCTTTGCCCTGCGCTGACTTGGTTACATAGCAGTCGTGCATTTTGTGACCACCTACCATAGGTTATGGTTTGTGATTTTTGTCCACTAGATTTTATGCAATACTTCTGGAAGCTGTATTTATACGGAAATCGTAAAAAACAATTATTTGTGATGGCTCCCTAGAATTATATCTATGTCAAGTGAAATATGTTCACGCCAGGCCAAATCATTTAAGGGACAATAAGAACCAAAATTAGTGATTTTCAACAACTACTTAAGTAGCGTGCCGAAAATAACCAGCAAGCTATTACATACTATTTTCTTCTGGCGGTGTATTCTACACAGTGTGCATGGAAAGGGCGAAGAAGAAAAAGGAAAAGAAAGAGAAAACAGGAAAAAAGAAAGAAATTAAGAATACTCCACTCGCTCTATAACAAATGAGAAGCATGGAATAAGTCGTGAGTGGAAACCCTTCACCCCTGATGGGGATATTCATGAAGCTATCGGCTTATGTCTAATTATATAGGAATATATTATCCATTTCTTAATTTCTATCATACAAGGTTCAATCAAAATGAGAAGACTTTTATATCGGACTTCCGAAAAAAATAAAATAAATAAATACATGACCGTGTTTATTATACATAGAATCCCCAGTCACGACCCCCTTTCCAGTTTTATTCGCAATAGGAGAAGAAGAAGATGAAGAAAGGAAAAGGAAGATAGGATAGGAGGAGAGGAAAGAGGGAAAGTAAGAAGGTGAGAAAGAGGGGAAACTGTTATGGATATTTTGAGAAATATGGTAAAGGAAAGTGAATAATTATTAAATTGGGATCATTTCCAATAGCTATTGGGTGAGTATTTGGTATTAAGGTGATCAAAGGTAGACACATGTTAACCCATACCCCTCAGACCTAGATCCATGTAACCCCAACTACCGAATTATCCCAATCTAGCTCTGAGATAGATGAGAAAGTTTAATTTAACAGTATATTCAATATTTCCGAAGTTCTTGGCTAGTATCCAGTACTTCAAGTATAAATGATGAAGTTGACGCCACGCTAGAATTGACCACAGAGAAAGAAAAAAAAATCAAAACAACGCACATATTTGTCGAGGATTTTGACTTTCAAAGCTCTCTCATGATGATCATTCGTTCAGGCTATTTCCGTCCTTTTTGCTTCCTTTATAGAGCCAACTTAAGTTGAGTTAGTATTGACTTTCAACGACTTTAATTGTCAACTACCATTAATTACAGTAAGTCACACATATATGTTAAAAGAATTGGTGCACTTAATACTAAACCTACATTTCACTCACACACACATTCATACAGGGCAATGTATACTTCAGGTTGCATTTAGTTGAATTAAACCAGTGTTGGGTAAGTTACTTGTACAAATATAACGCGTTACAAGTTACTTTACTTTCTCTTAAAATGTAACGCGTTACTAACGCGTTACTTGCCCAAAAAGTAACTATTACTTTACTTCAAGAGTAACGCGTTACTAACATGTTACTTTTAGGTCCGAAACTTCGAATATGTGAAAAAACTTATTACTTCAATTTTCCGTACTACTATTACTACCGCTATAATAATAATAATAATAATAATAATAATAATAATAATAATAATAATAATAATAATTATTATTATTATTATTATTATTATTATTATTATTATTATTATTATTATTATTATTATTATTATTATTATTATTATTATTATTATTATTATTGCACGTTCTAAATCGCTTTAAAATGTAAGGATAAATTTTTAGTTGACAACTATATGAACATTTTCATATAATGTAACATTGGCTAAAATGCCATACTGCGTTACTCGTAGAGATGGGCACGATCGAGTTTTCTTTGAAACTCGATTCGTCTAGAAACAGACATCTTTGAGCTCGACCCAAGAACTCGGCTCGAAAAATTTCCTCCAGGTAGACTTGAATCCGGGTCGAGTTTCGAGTACTCTCATCATCTTAAATAGACAATATAATTATTATCAATGATACTACTACTACTAAAACTTATTATTATTATTATTATTATTATTATTATTATTATTATTATTATTATTGTCATTATTATTATTATTATTATTATTATTATTATTAGTTATAACAACACTGTGTATAAACATGAAAGATAGGTGGTTTATATTTGAATACTAAAAAAGTAGTTAATTCCCAACCTCGGTAGTCGTGAAGTCTAAGGGCATTGTTCACGAGCTTCTGAATTTGGGTTGAGGGTCTAGGTTGAGTATTCGGGCTCGAACCAAACATTGTTAAAAATTATAAGCCACTGGCCAAATATCTTCAAAACTGCTCTTCCCGGGTTTATAATTGTCAACCACCCGAGCAGCTCTGCTCACAGCTCATTCATTATCCTCCCGAACTGAGATGTGAGCCGAGCCAACAGCTCACCCAACCGAGTCGGCTAAAGCACTCGGCTCAATTTAGCCGAGCCGAGCTGAGCTTGTTATAAACAGTTCCTTGTGATCTCGCTATCGAGACGAGACGAGACGAGATGAGAGCAGTGTTCCCTCTCGTGAACAACACTGAAAGTATTCCATATTACTGATTAGCTTATATTTCTCATGGCTTTCGCTTTCCAGTTTAATCAGGCCTTGATTTCAAAACGAGTTAAAGCGAGCGAACCATTTATCAAACTCGACTCGACTCGAAACTCGACGCCAAAAACTGTGAATCAGCTCAAAACTCGACTCGAGAATATTGCCTTTGATTTGACTCGAAACTCGACTTGAATTCAAATCGAGTTTTAAATTGACTCGTCCCCATCCCTATGCGTTAGAAAAATGGTTGCTTATTACTATTCTGCTAAACTAATTATATAATAATTACAATGTTGTTATGTAAAATTAAAAAAAAAAACAGAATATAGAGAAACATTACACCACAACTAATAAAATGAGAACACATGAACTGGGGGTGAATCAAAACTTCCCAGTAACTAAAATTGATACATGCTTTTTAAAGCTAGTTATTCCAAACTCTATAATCAGTGGGACTCTAGGATAGGCAAATTGATCTGAAAGAACTCCAATATTACATACCATCATTAAACTATTTTCTAGTAGTAAAGTAGGTCTGATCATCAGTCAGATTCATATTAATCCCTTACTCTATATCGTTAATTATGGCATCCTAGCTGTTGATAAATATTTCCCGCCGGGGCACTACTTAATTTTAAATTCTGTCCACCATGTTTTTCAGGTTTTAAAAAAGTATTTTTTCAAATGTTCGAACGATAAAATATTTTCGTTCTGCATCTTTATAAAAAAACACCAAAGTAAAATAGACTACTGATATCATTGCACTCAAGTTCACTCATTGAATGTATTGATTTGGAGCTGTCAAAATCTACTACTAAATCTTTCAGGTGCTTGCAATCAGTACACGTGATTTATCTGAAGCTGTCCTCATCTTCCAAAAACAGAAAGCAGTACTATGATCTTATATGTTTCTTTGTATGCCGGGTGACTGAATGTCGGTCACTGACATCGTTCATGCTCCATTGCTCCATTCTGAAAAATTTACTTACAGGAAAGAAACATTTCTTTCCGAAAAAATATATACATATTGTACAGTTACTCATCCGAAATGTAACGCGAAAAAAGTAACGCAAACTAGGTACGTTACTTAAAAATTTGTAACGCGCTACCGTTACAGTTACTTTGGAAAAAATGTAACGAGTTACTTGCGTTACGTTACTTCCCAAGACTGAATTAAATTAACCTAACTACATTTCTATAGTCATTTATTACATTTCAAGAAAACTTAATTCGACAGCAGAGGAGAAATTTCGATACATGAAAAGAAAATAATACTAGTAAAAACAATATGGTTTATAGACATGCATAGAAATTTGTTACTTTTCAATATCTAATAACACATTTCTCTTTGTAGATATATTAAAAGTTGGATTACGTTAAAAAAATCTACAAAACGAAAGGCGAAGAGAGGAAAAAATCGAAGGTCAACATGAACATATTTAAGATTCAGTACAAAAAATACATATCAATGTGAAAGAGGAAAGAAAAAATATAAAATTGGTTAATCATTTAAAAAAATTTGATAGCATTTTTATTGAGTGTCTCAAGAGGAGAAATTTCGACATTTTTATGAGTCCTTTTCTCACGTCGATAATAACTCCTTTATCAACTCTCTTTATGCACTATGACTGGTGTCCATGAGAGTAGCTAGTCGTTTTTCTTAACTACAGACAAAGACAGTTGCTTCACATTATATATATTTTTCATTTCGTCGCTTGACGCACTTGGTATGAAAATTCAAAATTTCATGAGATTTAAAAATATCGAATCTAGTTCCAAACACTGGGAACATATTTCTATTATGCTATACGATATCCCAATGGAGCTAGGTCTCTGGACCTATCTAGGTCCTGTATTCACATTACTAAATTATTAACCACATTTCAGTTCAAATTAAGATCACTGAATTTTATTTCTGGTTTATATCGTGGAGTCAAGAGATTCGAGTCACTGAACTGACGAATGACAAATAGTTATGTTTCCAGTCGTAGGGGAAGGATATGGGGTATACTGTTTCATAATTCACTGATTTCGCTATGGCCTCGCAAGATAACTTTGGATACGGATCAGGGTTATTTTTACGACCTGTTACTTGTTCCATTTACATGCAATATTTAACAGTATTTAAAAATTTAATAATTACGGACATTAATAACTAATCGGTAAGGTGTTATTTATTACAAGTTACGCGGTAATACTTTACCATCACAAATAATTGGTCAATATCGGGTGTCAAAAATCTATGGCAACCTAAAACAACCAGGGTAAATACCGAGCTCATTACATACATACTCGCTCATATATATATATTCATATTACTCAATATAATAAATTTTATTCTAATATCAATCTTAGTATTTCATCGACAATTAATACTCTACATAACCTTTACATAGTCAATAAGTATTCACATTTTCTTGGCTCAAAATAAACAAAAACCCTGATTAACAAAATTCTGTTTCTTTTAATAAGGTTGCAATATTGAAATTTATATATAAACCCGATAATCAATAATAATTCAATTTACTAAAATCAGCGTCTGAAGAAATGGTTGATATTATTTAATAAGTCAGCACAAGAAGTGGAAATACAACAAATAAAATGGGCACGTAACTTTTCAGACTATGTAAGTATATATATATATATACTTACATAGTCTGAAAAGAATCAAGATTATTTTAAACTAGTGGGCCCAAACTACTAATACATACACACCATATAACCAATCAATAGACAGAAACCAGAAATCAGTAATCAATGTGTATAGTTTGTACGATCGATGAACAACAATCAAGGTTCTGGGAATCTGAAATCGTAGTGTACCTTCTCGTCAGTCCCTCCCATGGTGGGTTGAGTATCGTGAAAAATGGTAGTAAGTTGTTCTGAAATACCTCCACGAATTGTATCCCTCGATGTCTCAGTTAATACATACAATCGAAATAAGTGATATGAACATAGTATGTTTTCATGAGTTTCAGAACCGGGGGGAAGGTTGAAATTAGAAAAAAACTTTAGAGAAAGAGTAGAAGAAAGAATATGTAAAAAGAGAGGAGACAGAACACTACAACTACGAAAGATAAGTGGTCGAATTTATGTATACAACATACTATAACCAAATATTTTCTTTTATGCCAAAAGGGGTTCGGCTTACCAAATAAAAAGCCGAAAAACAAATATCTTCAATAACGAGACGAGTGTGTGCCCTCGATGGGATTTTCGGAAAGACAAAGGCTTTAGGGAAAACCCAAAACTCACAGTATCCGGTCAACGCCATTGAAGACCCCGGAATCGCCGGAAGGTTAGAGTAGGCTCTAATTTAGAATTTCAAAAAATCATCCGACCTCTCAGAAAACTAAGAAAGTCCAGAATAGTAATGAAACTAGAGTAATAGCTAAGATATCCCTAACTAGTAATTTGCCAAAATAAAAAATTAAATAAACTGAATTTTGGATAAGTGATTTCAGTGACCAAACATCACCGATGGCTACCCTGCGCAGACAGTCCAAGGTCTGGGATGTGGTTAATTTCCATAATCTAATTAAACTAAGAAAAGAAACGAAAATACTTAAGAGGGTCAGGGGTCGACATCCGGGTACGCAATGGACCTAGATATTATTTTAGTAGCGGTTGATTTAATTGGATAGCCTGATCTGAGCTGTTAGCTATATGAACACTGCACAGTAAATAAGGTAAGCAACAAAGAAAAAATCTCGGAGAGTTAATGAATGTTAAAGGTACAACTGACCAAACCTGTACCTTCCGATGATACCAGGATATAGCAGTTATTCTTCGTAATTACCATTTTCCGTAAACCTTCAAAGGTAATTCCTACATGATGCTATCCTATCTGATGAAATTCTTAAGAACCGGAGCTGTTAATATGAGATATTTAAATATGAAGTATCATATAATTTCCAACTACACATTACTATTCAATGGCAAACTCGGTTGGATGAATGTACCGGTGTAGAAGTCAAAACGCGAGAGATTTTCAATAAAAATATTCATATTCTCAATATATAATATACACTGGGCCTATTCATTTAAGTACAGGTGTCCTATCATCTGATTCATTTCATATTATAATCGTATTATTACTATATCGTTACATTTATTCATTATCCACTCATTTTCACGCGAAGTAATATTTTACGGACACCCTATTACATACATTTACACGCAGGCCATACACATATTACATTATGCACTAATAAATCTATAATTATCACAATCCGTCACGCTTAAACTGCTACACGATAACATTCATCGAACCACTGACTTTGTTAGGAAGCACCCAAATTATATTTACTTCACAGTTTCGAAAAAAAAAATCGTACGTGCATCCACTGAAAGTTAAATCGTCAACGATTATTTTATTTCTGATTTGCTGATAAAACTAAAGCAACAATGGAATATCTCTACAGCAACGGGAAAAGAGAATTCAATATTGCATTTCGAAACAAACAGTAACATCATGTAGGCTTACTTCTATTACGAAAATAGGCATTCTTGATTTCAGTGGATATTTCGGTTTCTAATTGACATAGCAAGCTGTAATTTTCAGAACAGTAATATCTCATGCTATTTCATTGAAGTGTACACTCAAAAGAACCGAAAACCATGTCTACGGGATGTAATTTAAGAATAAGGGACCAAACGCAAACAATCTAGATCACTAACTCATGCAATGACGTAATGTCAACAAACAATTGATTACCGAAAGCGAACACGATGGCGCTGCAGTAGAGACATAATTTACTGTGTACTAAATTATACCCTTACACTTATTAATCAGAACTATAATATTTACTCTTGTTTAGTATACTTCGAGTTAGACAAATGATACTAAATTAACGCATGTTTATACACTGTCCTAACAGTAAATTCACGCACTCACACAAATCTACTAACTACATACAATACTATTAGTACTACACATAAAGACGACTAACTAAATAAGCACCCTTTATTATATGTATATTAAAGGCAAGTACCTTTAAAACACAGATATATTAGATTTAAAACACATTACTCCCTTGTCGGTATATAAAGCTGGCTCTATTGAATTTTAGGGGGTCAAAATGAGAAGTTTAACCCTAGGTCCAATTGACCTAACCAATTACTTAAAACATGTTTACTAGAATTTGAAGCCCTGGGGGCACCTTAACAAAATTTATTGAGAACCTTTCCCCTAAGAGTGGAAAAGGCCCTAAAACAAACAATAACTAACCCATCCCCCTGCTAGAAATGGTTCAATTTGGAGAGGGAATAGCTCGTTTTGTTAGATTAAGCTGCCATTCTAATAGTTTTATTACAACTGTTAAACCTACGAGATACCTACGAGATACATGCGAAATCTTTCAGCCGCGGAAATTACAAATCAAGTAGAAATTGGCGAAATCCAGATATAACCGGATGTGAAAGTGACTATGGACTAGTGAGATTGGGTGAGGGAAGATTTAGTTACCTGGTCAAATTCTACATTGGTCTGAAATTAAGAAATTTTATTTCCAATGGCGGAATTATGTTTCGGTATGACGTCATCATGGTAAACCTTGTTACTATTCAACTTGTATATGCGAAAATGGAATTTACAATTAATCAAAATATAAATAAATATGTTGTTCAGTGAAAATATGATTCCTAATGAGACGTTTCGATTCATTACATTCATTTGAAGTAAAGAGGATAAATAAATCGTGTAATTAAACGAAATTGAATTTTTTTAAAAAAATCACTAGGTACAGGGTGAGAAAAAAGTTGCCATTACTCTCAACTGTAATGGTACATTACATACAGAAAGTTTATTTTACGTTTAAAAGTGGAGCGTTACTAGTATGAGACCATGACAAGCGCTATTGAAACTCGCATCATTGCCAATATATAACATATATTATTTTCATTAACCACGCTTGCTTGTATACTCAGCGTCGCTGATGTGCTTGCTCCCTTCGACGTCCTATATTTTCTCACTGTAATGCAATTCCTTTCCAGTCTGTACACATTAAGTCCTTTCTCTGTTACTTTTGAAACATATCACAAAACTAGAATTATTAATATTCATATATATGTATCTGCAAAACACACTTTCAATTCTAATATATTTCTAATTTCATGCTGTATTTTATAACACCAAACTTCAAAATACACAAATAATCACTACTATAGCACGTTCTTGGATAAACCAGAGTTATACAGTTGACAACTATGCATCAACTTGTTTTACTCTCACTGCTGATGTTACACTTTTCGGATTAACCTTGACTTTGTGCTATCAACGTGTCTATTTCCGTCCGCGTCTCTTTATGAATACGTCCAACCACTCCATCCTTTCACAGAATGTATTTTCTAATAGAAAATAATTTCACTTAAAATTACCGACTCCTTATAAGAAGTAAAACTTTATTTGTTTATCACACATTGTCTGGGACACTTTTCCGATCTTTTAGCACTTCACCGATTTTTATTTTTCACCTTTTCGTCGTGATCGACTTTGACTATTAACAACTCCTTGATAGATCAGTTTCACTGGACCTATCTGCTTCCTGATGATTTTACGTGATATCTACATCTATGTTGCTCTCAAGTGCTATACCAGAAAGTCCCTTACGTGATCTGATTTTGTTGTTTTGTGTTATGGTGTTTTGAAATCAAGTGTTATGTGTTATGAGTTTTCAGACTTTTTAGTACTTTACCTATATTGAATATCGATCGGTAAGTACTTATCAATTTTTATTTATATTATTACGATTATTGTTTACTATTTACATGTTTGTTTACTAACTTAATTACTTTTCCACGTGATTATATATTTACATCCGTATTTTATTACTATTTTTAATTCCCGACATCTATCCATTTATTTATTATTATTTAATAACCATTATTTATGACCTATAGCTATTAACTGTAATCAAAACACATTTACTCATTCGGGAATTTACACTGAAGAATATCCACATTTCCTTGGATCTCTTATTAGGCTTTCTGTTGTTAAACTGCGGCCCTGATCGCAGTTCATCAATAAACCCTGTTTACAGTTAATCATCATTCTATTTTTGTTTAAAAAATATTACTATATTTACACATATAATTACTTTTTTCAAAAATAATTTTCTTCTCCATACCCAAAAATGTTTATTCTTTTCAGTCAATTTCAGGCTTTAATGTAATGAGTCGACCGAAGTTGTTATCATTTCAACTTAAAGTCGAGTCTAATCCTTTTTTATTTTTACTCAAGAAGGAAAATTCCTAAGTAATTCATATTCTATATCATGTAATTATTAAACTGCAAATCGCCCCATTAAGCGATTAGTAATTAAAGTCACTATTCCGGTAGTTTTGTCATAATCGTGTATATCTTACTCGAATGTTCCGTGTCGGTGGCCAACCAACTCAAAAACGATTCAAGCCATTGTCTAAATCAGTATATATATTTTGTCTTATTCAGGTAAAATAACTTAAATATGTGCCACATGGCCTAACGGTATCTTATAATCTAATATTCTAACTAGATATCTTTTTCCCGTCTCGAAATTGTTCTAGCTTGTTTAGGATAACTTATAGACCGGCAATTCATCCGCGTCCTTTTTACTTCCCTAAAAACATTTTATTTCTTGTAAGCTTACTTATTTTCACTATAACTCTATTTATAACTATTCTATCTTATATTAATAGCTCTTACTTAAGAAATAATAAACACTTCTGACCAGAGTATATACACTTGTTTATTAAAAACTAAATTCCAGTGTAACAGTTTCAACAACGTAACGTTGTCTTCATCAAACACTAACACTGACATGAGTTAGTGTCTGATGAAGACAACGTTACGTTGTTGAAACTGTTACACGGGAATTTAGTTTTTAATAAACAAGTGTATATACTCTGGTCAGAAGTGTTTATTATTTCTTTAGTGAGTTCCAGAGTCGTGATGGATAGAGCGCTTACTTCTGTATATATCTATATTTTCTATATTCTTCTTTATACTCATTTTATTTTATCGATTATAAAATTATAAATTATTTGTCATAACCATGTTTAATAAACGTCAAATCCATATCTGTCAATCCAGATCACACTAATAGGCTTTTTCGGTAATTTCCTCAATTGAGAGCAACAGAGATGAAACACCAGATACCTGCTGACCTTCCGATGAGAACTGTTGATATTGGATTGTCTTCCATCTGGGATGCTGGTTCGACTCTGGACTCCGTGACTTCGCTGATCTAACAGTGGAAAAAACTTCCACTGGTTATGGACTTCGTAGAACTGATCCTATCCAACTGATCGGATACTCTCAACTGATCCCAATTCTTTCCAACATAACCTTTTTATTTCGTCGTGCAGACAACAATGTTGCGTTCTCATCTCTTTCTTCATTTTCGTGTTGTTTCATCTCTTTGCTGAAACCATTGGTTTCTGCATTGCCTCTCAATGAATTAAATTTCCAAATAGTCTACGTCTGCGATTTCAATAGTTTTGACAAACTCCTAAAATGTGTTCGTGTTAACAAAATTTTACAAGAATTTTACGATTAAGGTTTTCTCAATGTTTCTTGTTACAATGACGACACGTGCAGACTCGTGTCTGTATCATTACTTCACATATGTAAACAAAAGCAAAACATAAACATAATGAAATCCTCTTTACAAATTATTCTGTCTGCAGCATTTCTTAATTTTGAAATACAACGCCAATTCAAAAGATAGTTTGTTTTTAATATTAACTTCTGATATTTTAATAAAAATAAATTTGAAAATAGGAAAATAATCTTTAAACTTTACGTTCATTGACAATATTTAGTAACTACCACTATAGGAATCACTACACCTAAATATTATTTTCTTAGCTTATGCTACGCGAATCAGTTTTCAGTTGTCACACGCACTTTCTTTGCCAATGAAACGTACAATATTACATGACGTCATGTCGCAAACGTCATAGTTTTATACAACTTTCGATTATTCGTGGATAAGTTAATCGTTTCTCACAAACTGTTGGTGCAACGATGAAAGGTTCTTATCCAAAGGTAAAAATAATCAACGGATTATCTTATCCTATCTTAATCCTCGGTTGGTGCAACCGAGCAGCTTTCTTTTAAGCCTCAAACGGACACATGACAGCAGAAATTTTCGGAGTGTTGCTTTTTCACTGCTAGGTTCTCATTTTAGATAGTTTATATTTACAGTAAAGGGGGCGCATGTAGGGATGATCAGGAGTGGAGTCGAGTCAAAGGTAATTTTCTCGAGTCGAGTTACGAGTCCAGTCACTGTTTTGAGGTCGAGGTTCGAGTTGAATCGATTTTGATAAATGGATCGCTTGTTGAGCTCGTTTTCACTTGTTTTGAAATCATTGCCTGATTAGACTGGAAAGAGTAGCCATGAATAAATGTAAGCAGTAATGTGGAATATTTTTAGTGTTGCTCAAGACAGGGGTGCATCTCGTCTCATATTTTTAGTGCATCTTTTAGGGTACTTTTAGTGTGTCTCATCTTATCTCGATAACGAGAATACAATAGATTTTTATAACCAGACAGCCTCAAATGTCGTGAGCACCAATATTCAAGTATATACCTATATAAGTATGTAGTTTTCACTATCAAGGCTGGGAACTGCACGGTCGAAATTTTCAGCCGAAGCAAAAACTCAAAACATGTAGTGATGTCAATCGGCTCAACTCGGTTCAACTGAGCGAACTTCTCGAGCCGCCTCGATTGGGATGAGCCATCACCTCGATTGGGACAAGCCATCGACTCGGCTCAATTGAGCCTGCTAGGTTGGGATGAGTCACCACCGGATCTCATGGAGCCATCGGCTCGAGCCAGCTCCGTTAAAACGAGTCTATCAGCTCGGTTAGACTCAGCTCAACTCAGTCGATGGCTCAAACTGGCTCGGTTGGTGAATATCAGCTCGGTTCGGTTCGGCTCGGATGAGCCATCGGTTCTAGCCAGCTCGATTAGATAAGATGCTATCTCGGGTCACTTCTCGGTTGAGCTCGATAGTGAATGCGCTGTGAGCCGAGCCGCTCGAGCCGTTGACAATCCTGAACCCGGGCCGAGCAGTCTTGAACAAGTTTGTCCGGCGCCCTGTAAGTTTTAAACATTTTTGTGCCGAGTCCGAATACTTGCTCCTCCGGAACTCAAACCCAGAGCCTCGTGACCGATGTCCTTGCCTCCTGTAGACTTATCGACGACAGAGATCGATAGCCAACTATTGTTATGTATTAAGATATAAAACGCCTACCTTTCATGGTAATACACTGTGTTATAATAATAATAATAATAATAATAATAATAATAATAATAATAATAATAATAATAATAATAATAATAATAATAATAATAATAATAATAATAATAATAAGTAATAGTAGTAGTACTGGTAATATCATTGATAATTATACGTATTGACTACGTAGGATACTTGAAGAGAGCACATGGAACTACATACAGGGTTTAGCTCGACTTTTCTCGTTTTGGCTCGACTCGATTCGAAACTCGATCAAAATTTTAGTCGAGTTGGAGGAAATTTTTCGAGCCGAGTTATTGAGTAGAGCTCAAAGATGTCTGTTGCAAGTCTAGTCCAGTTTAAAAAAGAAACTCGCTCGAACTCGCTCGTGCCCATCACTAGATTCATGTGCTCCGATGCACCCCCTAAATCCGGCCCTATATATATACTCGCTAAAGCTCGCTGGGGGCTCCGCCCCCAGGCCCCCGGTCAGGCCTTTGCCATGAGGTGTCATGTTCTAGAAAACTATTCCTTCAGGAATTCACTTCCCTTTACAGCAGACACCTGTTACCAACACATACTTCAATTCAACCGGTATTATTCCTTCCATGTAACTTTGAAAACCAAACACAATTTATTAGAAAGAACTCTATTACTACTTCTACTCTGGCAATCATGTGCATGGCTTATTATGTGCACTTTGCGCACACCTATACATGTTAGAGACAATAACAGAATTTATTTTCTGAAACATATACAGCGGACACTGTCTTCCAATAGCCTACCTATTAAACCTTGCATTTTGCGAAAACACTCACTGTTTACAAATGTGATTTTTGCAACCTATCAAATATTTATTCGTAGCATTTTTTAATATTATGTTTTGCAGTGTAATTTAGTACAATGTAATATAATAGTGTCCTTGTAGTTAATTGTACATATTACCAGCAGGAAAAGTAATTCATATCTGTGATATAAGGGTGGGAAAATATTTCAGTCTTCCTGCACATTTATTCTTGTATTTACAATGAAGACTACAGTTTACTAGATAATTTACAAATATGAATATTGTTGGAGATTGTTTAAATTATTTCATAGCATTTGAGTGAACACTACTTTTGTACTATAATGTAGTACAGTGGATTATAATGGAAACCTTGGGCATAGCTGTACATATTACCTCAGCAAGATTTCTTGAAAAGTTTCATATATACTGCACAAATTTTTGCAGTCTCCCTGTATATTTATTCATGTATTTTCAATGAAGACTACAATTTGTAGGTGATTTACAAATATGATTATTGTTGGAGGCTTTTTAAACATTTGTTGGTATCATTTGAGAAAACACTATTTTGCACTGTAATATAGAAAAGTCCCTTATAAAAGAACCCTTCGGCATAGTAGTACATATTACCTGCAGCAAGACTTTTTGAAATATTTTATATTTACTGGACAATTTCTTGCAGTCTACCTGTATCTCTCGTCTTGCATTTTTATGAAGACTAAATTTGTTCGTAATTTATAAATATGAATTTTGTTAAGGCTTTTTAAACATTAGTTCATAACATTTGATTGAACACCAGTTTTTGCACAGTAACGTAGTACACTGTATTACAATGCTGTCCTTTGGTACAAAAGTAATTATTGGGCAGCAGGACTTGTTGAAATGATTATTTATACTGGACAATTACATACAGTCTTCCTGTATCTTTACTCTTATATTTTCAATGAAGACGTTTATTTACTAGGTAATTTAAATATTAATATTATTGGAGGATTTTAAAAAAATGTTTATAGCAACTAAAACAACACCACTTTCTACACTGTAGTAAAACATTGTACTAGAATCGTGTCTTTCAAATTTCTTATTACAATCAAATAACAAGAGATCATTTCCTTAATCATCGTAAAAAACACATATATAACACGATAACTATTCCGATTTTAGAGGTGTAATTCCACGGACGCGGGCCAGCTACGTACCAGTACTATGTGAGCAGTAAGTAGGAAATCCAAAATCTAACGAATTGAGTAGTGTAGGGGAACGACGTAAGCCTACTGTGCAAAAGACCTGGTTTCGATTCCCAACAAGTTTTTCTCTCACTTTTTCTTTCTTTGAAAGTTTATTTTTATAGCATAGGTGATTGAAAATAAGCTTGACTCTATCATATACGGCATTTCATTCCAACCGGACCCGCAACTAAAACTATTAAATCGAAAGGGGCACTTTCCCACGTATCTTATATATTATAAATATGTACGCTGCCGACGAGACAATTTTCAAGAGGGGCCCATTTGTGTGTGTGTGTATGAGCGTATGTGTGCAGTGGCGTACGCAGGAATTTATTTCGGGAGGGGTCCAAACTCAATATCTGTGTATTTTATATTGAAATTCCTAAACTTGTCCCAAAAATTAGGCTACATTTACACAAAAGTTGGAATTTCGGGGATGGTCCGGACCCCCAGGAACCATCCCCTGCGTACGTCCCTGTATGTGTGTGTATTTCCTTAAAATTAATATTTTATACTTTCTATTTGTGGTATTCTCTCCAAATTTGGTATACGCAGGTATCTTAACGAGGGACATAAAAGGGAAGAGAGATACTTTGCAATCGTTTCCGGTTTGAAGTAGACACTGTTGTCGCGAGACAAAATGTATTGTTGTCTTGTATGGACACTATATCGTGAAAAAGATGCCCATTGTTTCTTTCAGACTCTTTTTGGGGAGCACCGCCTCCTCAGAGCGCCCCTGGCGAGATCAAAATAATACGTATATAATACAATAACAAATAAAATGTTATCAGCAGTGCCCCCGGGGTAATACCCCCCCCCCCGAACATTGCTTCCGATAGAGACACTGGTGATGCTCCATTTCCAATGCTACATATGTTTGATTTTAAATACTTCAGTATCGTCTCGAAACTTTACACGAACATACTGCCTAGTTTCGAGACCATCTCAACAGTTAGCGTATAAATATATCCTTTCCGTCTATGTCTGTAATAACGAAAATATTTTGTTCACGCAATGCCAACAGAAATTATTTTGATAAAACAAAGCAACGTGATAAGAAAAAAAACGCAAGATAAAACAAGGTCGGCGGGGATTCGAACCCAGACCTGCTACTCAGAAACCAGACACTTTACCGCGGAGCTAACTTACTACGTTGAATTCTGCTTGTTCTATTCTCCTCAATATACCACATAAGAGGCCAAATGAAGGCAATTCAAAAATATGGCAATTTTGAATTCAAGATGGCGACTTCTCCAATGATTTGTTTCTTCACTTAAACTGAACTACGTCCTTAATAACATAGCGAAACCTGGCTTACCTACCAAGAGCACAACTTACAATTTTCATGGTTACAAATTTTTGAGCCGCCATTTTGAATCGAAGATGACGACTTTTCCAACATGTCGGAATTTTCCCCTCACATGCGCTGTACTCTACACACTTGAACGCAATTTCGTGATTCCACCATATCTACAAATTGTGTAGAATTAGACGCCCCCTTATAATATTCCTAGCACTTTCTTACACCGAACATGACTATTTTTTTCAAGTTTAAGGGCGGATTCGCAAACTACGCATCAGAATAAACATCACCTCGAAATTTCTACCTCCTAGATACAGCCATTACAAATTTCACATTTTTTCGATTTGCGCCGCGAAACGAAAACGAATTTTAATGCTCTTTTTTCTATCATAAACTATGTTCCTAGCTTCACTGCCTGACAAAATATGACGTTTCTATGGTGTGCGGAACTACTCTAAAAACCAGCATTTCAAACCGACGAAAAATTTCGACACTTCATTTACATGGAAAATGTCGCCTTTTTCGTGATATCGGAATTTTCCCATTACTCACATCCCATGACGAACAAGTATGCAAAATTTGGTGTTTGTATGTTTTGTGGAAGTACGCAAACAATTAAGTGTGTTTCCGATTATAGAGGTATATAATTCCACGGACGCGGGCCAGCTACGTACCAGTACTATGTGAGCAGTAAGTAGGAAATCCAAAATCTAACGAATTGAGTAGTGTAGGGGAACGACGTAAGCCTACTGTGCAAAAGACCTGGTTTCGATTCCCAACAAGTTTTTCTCTCACTTTTTCTTTCTTTGAAAGTTTATTTTTATAGCATAGGTGATTGAAAATAAGCTTGACTCTATCATATACGGCATTTCATTCCAACCGGACCCGCAACTAAAACTATTAAATCGAAAGGGGCACTTTCCCACGTATCTTATATATTATAAATATGTACGCTGCCGACGAGACAATTTTCAAGAGGGGCCCATTTGTGTGTGTGTGTATGAGCGTATGTGTGCAGTGGCGTACGCAGGAATTTATTTCGGGAGGGGTCCAAACTCAATATCTGTGTATTTTATATTGAAATTCCTAAACTTGTCCCAAAAATTAGGCTACATTTACACAAAAGTTGGAATTTCGGGGATGGTCCGGACCCCCAGGAACCATCCCCTGCGTACGTCCCTGTATGTGTGTGTATTTCCTTAAAATTAATATTTTATACTTTCTATTTGTGGTATTCTCTCCAAATTTGGTATACGCAGGTATCTTAACGAGGGACATAAAAGGGAAGAGAGATACTTTGCAATCGTTTCCGGTTTGAAGTAGACACTGTTGTCGCGAGACAAAATGTATTGTTGTCTTGTATGGACACTATATCGTGAAAAAGATGCCCATTGTTTCTTTCAGACTCTTTTTGGGGAGCACCGCCTCCTCAGAGCGCCCCTGGCGAGATCAAAATAATACGTATATAATACAATAACAAATAAAATGTTATCAACAGTGCCCCCGGGGTAATACCCCCCCCCCCCGAACATTGCTTCCGATAGAGACACTGGTGATGCTCCATTTCCAATGCTACATATGTTTGATTTTAAATACTTCAGTATCGTCTCGAAACTTTACACGAACATACTGCCTAGTTTCGAGACCATCTCAACAGTTAGCGTATAAATATATCCTTTCCGTCTATGTCTGTAATAACGAAAATATTTTGTTCACGCAATGCCAACAGAAATTATTTTGATAAAACAAAGCAACGTGATAAGAAAAAAAACGCAAGATAAAACAAGGTCGGCGGGGATTCGAACCCAGACCTGCTACTCAGAAACCAGACACTTTACCGCGGAGCTAACTTACTACGTTGAATTCTGCTTGTTCTATTCTCCTCAATATACCACATAAGAGGCCAAATGAAGGCAATTCAAAAATATGGCAATTTTGAATTCAAGATGGCGACTTCTCCAATGATTTGTTTCTTCACTTAAACTGAACTACGTCCTTAATAACATAGCGAAACCTGGCTTACCTACCAAGAGCACAACTTACAATTTTCATGGTTACAAATTTTTGAGCCGCCATTTTGAATCGAAGATGACGACTTTTCCAACATGTCGGAATTTTCCCCTCACATGCGCTGTACTCTACACACTTGAACGCAATTTCGTGATTCCACCATATCTACAAATTGTGTAGAATTAGACGCCCCCTTATAATATTCCTAGCACTTTCTTACACCGAACATGACTATTTTTTTCAAGTTTAAGGGCGGATTCGCAAACTACGCATCAGAATAAACATCACCTCGAAATTTCTACCTCCTAGATACAGCCATTACAAATTTCACATTTTTTTCGATTTGCGCCGCGAAACGAAAACGAATTTTAATGCTCTTTCTTCTATCATAAACTATGTTCCTAGCTTCACTGCCTGACAAAATATGACGTTTCTATGGTGTGCGGAACTACTCTAAAAACCAGCATTTCAAACCGACGAAAAATTTCGACACTTCATTTACATGGAAAATGTCGCCTTTTTCGTGATATCGGAATTTTCCCATTACTCACATCCCATGACGAACAAGTATGCAAAATTTGGTGTTTGTATGTTTTGTGGAAGTACGCAAACAATTAAGTGTGTTTCCGATTATAGAGGTATATAATTCCACGGACGCGGGCCAGCTACGTACCAGTACTATGTGAGCAGTAAGTAGGAAATCCAAAATCTAACGAATTGAGTAGTGTAGGGGAACGACGTAAGCCTACTGTGCAAAAGACCTGGTTTCGATTCCCAACAAGTTTTTCTCTCACTTTTTCTTTCTTTGAAAGTTTATTTTTATAGCATAGGTGATTGAAAATAAGCTTGACTCTATCATATACGGCATTTCATTCCAACCGGACCCGCAACTAAAACTATTAAATCGAAAGGGGCACTTTCCCACGTATCTTATATATTATAAATATGTACGCTGCCGACGAGACAATTTTCAAGAGGGGCCCATTTGTGTGTGTGTGTGTATGAGCGTATGTGTGCAGTGGCGTACGCAGGAATTTATTTCGGGAGGGGTCCAAACTCAATATCTGTGTATTTTATATTGAAATTCCTAAACTTGTCCCAAAAATTAGGCTACATTTACACAAAAGTTGGAATTTCGGGGACGGTCCGGACCCCCAGGAACCATCCCCTGCGTACGTCCCTGTATGTGTGTGTATTTCCTTAAAATTAATATTTTATACTTTCTATTTGTGGTATTCTCTCCAAATTTGGTATACGCAGGTATCTTAACGAGGGACATAAAAGGGAAGAGAGATACTTTGCAATCGTTTCCGGTTTGAAGTAGACACTGTTGTCGCGAGACAAAATGTATTGTTGTCTTGTATGGACACTATATCGTGAAAAAGATGCCCATTGTTTCTTTCAGACTCTTTTTGGGGAGCACCGCCTCCTCAGAGCGCCCCTGGCGAGATCAAAATAATACGTATATAATACAATAACAAATAAAATGTTATCAGCAGTGCCCCCGGGGTAATACCCCCCCCCCGAACATTGCTTCCGATAGAGACACTGGTGATGCTCCATTTCCAATGCTACATATGTTTGATTTTAAATACTTCAGTATCGTCTCGAAACTTTACACGAACATACTGCCTAGTTTCGAGACCATCTCAACAGTTAGCGTATAAATATATCCTTTCCGTCTATGTCTGTAATAACGAAAATATTTTGTTCACGCAATGCCAACAGAAATTATTTTGATAAAACAAAGCAACGTGATAAGAAAAAAAACGCAAGATAAAACAAGGTCGGCGGGGATTCGAACCCAGACCTGCTACTCAGAAACCAGACACTTTACCGCGGAGCTAACTTACTACGTTGAATTCTGTTTGTTCTATTCTCCTCAATATACCACATAAGAGGCCAAATGAAGGCAATTCAAAAATATGGCAATTTTGAATTCAAGATGGCGACTTCTCCAATGATTTGTTTCTTCACTTAAACTGAACTACGTCCTTAATAACATAGCGAAACCTGGCTAACCTACCAAGAGCACAACTTACAATTTTCATGGTTACAAATTTTTGAGCCGCCATTTTGAATCGAAGATGACGACTTTTCCAACATGTCGGAATTTTCCCCTCACATGCGCTGTACTCTACACACTTGAACGCAATTTCGTGATTCCACCATATCTACAAATTGTGTAGAATTAGACGCCCCCTTATAATATTCCTAGCACTTTCTTACACCGAACATGACTATTTTTTTCAAGTTTAAGGGCGGATTCGCAAACTACGCATCAGAATAAACATCACCTCGAAATTTCTACCTCCTAGATACAGCCATTACAAATTTCACATTTTTTTCGATTTGCGCCGCGAAACGAAAACGAATTTTAATGCTCTTTTTTCTATCATAAACTATGTTCCTAGCTTCACTGCCTGACAAAATATGACGTTTCTATGGTGTGCGGAACTACTCTAAAAACCAGCATTTCAAACCGACGAAAAATTTCGACACTTCATTTACATGGAAAATGTCGCCTTTTTCGTGATATCGGAATTTTCCCATTACTCACATCCCATGACGAACAAGTATGCAAAATTTGGTGTTTGTATGTTTTGTGGAAGTACGCAAACAATTAAGTGTGTTTCCGATTATAGAGGTATATAATTCCACGGACGCGGGCCAGCTACGTACCAGTACTATGTGAGCAGTAAGTAGGAAATCCAAAATCTAACGAATTGAGTAGTGTAGGGGAACGACGTAAGCCTACTGTGCAAAAGACCTGGGTTCGATTCTCAACAAGTTTTTCTCTCACTTTTTCTTTCTTTGAAAGTTTATTTTTATAGCATAGGTGATTGAAAATAAGCTTGACTCTATCATATACGGCATTTCATTCCAACCGGACCCGCAACTAAAACTATTAAATCGAAAGGGGCACTTTCCCACGTATCTTATATATTATAAATATGTACGCTGCCGACGAGACAATTTTCAAGAGGGGCCCATTTGTGTGTGTGTGTATGAGCGTATGTGTGCAGTGGCGTACGCAGGAATTTATTTCGGGAGGGGTCCAAACTCAATATCTGTGTATTTTATATTGAAATTCCTAAACTTGTCTCAAAAATTAGGCTACATTTACACAAAAGTTGGAATTTCGGGGGTGGTCCGGACCCCAGGAACCACCCCCTGCGTACGTCCCTGTATGTGTGTGTATTTCCTTAAAATTAATATTTTATACTTTCTATTTGTGGTATTCTCTCCAAATTTGGTATACGCAGGTATCTTAACGAGGGACATAAAAGGGGAGAGAGATACTTTGCAATCGTTTCCGGTTTGAAGTAGACACTGTTGTCGCGAGACAAAATGTATTGTTGTCTTGTATGGACACTATATCGTGAAAAAGATGCCCATTGTCTCTTTCAGACTCTTTTTGGGGAACACCGCCTCCTCAGAGCGCCCCTGGCGAGATCAAAATAATACGTATATAATACAATAACAAATAAAATGTTATCAGCAGTGCCCCCGGGGTAATACTCCCCCCCCCCGAACATTGCTTCCGATAGAGACACTGGTGATGCTCCATTTCCAATGCTACATATGTTTGATTTTAAATACTTCAGTATCGTCTCGAAACTTTACACGAACATACTGCCTAGTTTCGAGACCATCTCAACAGTTAGCGTATAAATATATCCTTTCCGTCTATGTCTGTAATAACGAAAATATTTTGTTCACGCAATGCCAACAGAAATTATTTTGATAAAACAAAGCAACGTGATAAGAAAAAAAACGCAAGATAAAACAAGGTCGGCGGGGAGTCGAACCCAGACCTGCTACTCAGAAACCAGACACTTTACCGCGGAGCTAACTTACTACGTTGAATTCTGCTTGTTCTATTCTCCTCAATATACCACATAAGAGGCCAAATGAAGGCAATTCAAAAATATGGCAATTTTGAATTCAAGATGGCGACTTCTCCAATGATTTGTTTCTTCACTTAAACTGAACTACGTCCTTAATAACATAGCGAAACCTGGCTTACCTACCAAGAGCACAACTTACAATTTTCATGGTTACAAATTTTTGAGCCGCCATTTTGAGTCGAAGATGACGACTTTTCCAACATGTCGGAATTTTCCCCTCACATGCGCTGTACTCTACACACTTGAACGCAATTTCGTGATTCCACCATATCTACAAATTGTGTAGAATTAGACGCCCCCTTATAATATTCCTAGCACTTTCTTACACCGAACATGACTATTTTTTTCAAGTTTAAGGGCGGATTCGCAAACTACGCATCAGAATAAACATCACCTCGAAATTTCTACCTCCTAGATACAGCCATTACAAATTTCACATTTTTTCGATTTGCGCCGCGAAACGAAAACGAATTTTAATGCTCTTTTTTCTATCATAAACTATGTTCCTAGCTTCACTGCCTGACAAAATATGACGTTTCTATGGTGTGCGGAACTACTCTAAAAACCAGCATTTCAAACCGACGAAAAATTTCGACACTTCATTTACATGGAAAATGTCGCCTTTTTCGTGATATCGGAATTTTCCCATTACTCACATCCCATGACGAACAAGTATGCAAAATTTGGTGTTTGTATGTTTTGTGGAAGTACGCAAACAATTAAGTGTGTTTCCGATTATAGAGGTATATAATTCCACGGACGCGGGCCAGCTACGTACCAGTACTATGTGAGCAGTAAGTAGGAAATCCAAAATCTAACGAATTGAGTAGTGTAGGGGAACGACGTAAGCCTACTGTGCAAAAGACCTGGTTTCGATTCCCAAGAAGTTTTTCTCTCACTTTTTCTTTCTTTGAAAGTTTATTTTTATAGCATAGGTGATTGAAAATAAGCTTGACTCTATCATATACGGCATTTCATTCCAACCGGACCCGCAACTAAAACTATTAAATCGAAAGGGGCACTTTCCCACGTATCTTATATATTATAAATATGTACGCTGCCGACGAGACAATTTTCAAGAGGGGCCCATTTGTGTGTGTGTGTATGAGCGTATGTGTGCAGTGGCGTACGCAGGAATTTATTTCGGGAGGGGTCCAAACTCAATATCTGTGTATTTTATATTGAAATTCCTAAACTTGTCCCAAAAATTAGGCTACATTTACACAAAAGTTGGAATTTCGGGGATGGTCCGGACCCCCAGGAACCATCCCCTGCGTACGTCCCTGTATGTGTGTGTATTTCCTTAAAATTAATATTTTATACTTTCTATTTGTGGTATTCTCTCCAAATTTGGTATACGCAGGTATATTAACGAGGGACATAAAAGGGGAGAGAGATACTTTGCAATCGTTTCCGGTTTGAAGTAGACACTGTTGTCGCGAGACAAAATGTATTGTTGTCTTGTATGGACACTATATCGTGAAAAAGATGCCCATTGTCTCTTTCAGACTCTTTTTGGGGAGCACCGCCTCCTCAGAGCGCCCCTGGCGAGATCAAAATAATACGTATATAATACAATAACAAATAAAATGTTATCAGCAGTGCCCCCGGGGTAATACTCCCCCCCCCCCCCGAACATTGCTTCCGATAGAGACACTGGTGATGCTCCATTTCCAATGCTACATATGTTTGATTTTAAATACTTCAGTATCGTCTCGAAACTTTACACGAACATACTGCCTAGTTTCGAGACCATCTCAACAGTTAGCGTATAAATATATCCTTTCCGTCTATGTCTGTAATAACGAAAATATTTTGTTCACGCAATGCCAACAGAAATTATTTTGATAAAACAAAGCAACGTGATAAGAAAAAAAACGCAAGATAAAACAAGGTCGGCGGGGATTCGAACCCAGACCTGCTACTCAGAAACCAGACACTTTACCGCGGAGCTAACTTACTACGTTGAATTCTGCTTGTTCTATTCTCCTCAATATACCACATAAGAGGCCAAATGAAGGCAATTCAAAAATATGGCAATTTTGAATTCAAGATGGCGACTTCTCCAATGATTTGTTTCTTCACTTAAACTGAACTACGTCCTTAATAACATAGCGAAACCTGGCTTACCTACCAAGAGCACAACTTACAATTTTCATGGTTACAAATTTTTGAGCCGCCATTTTGAATCGAAGATGACGACTTTTCCAACATGTCGGAATTTTCCCCTCACATGCGCTGTACTCTACACACTTGAACGCAATTTCGTGATTCCACCATATCTACAAATTGTGTAGAATTAGACGCCCCTTATAATATTCCTAGCACTTTCTTACACCGAACATGACTATTTTTTTCAAGTTTAAGGGCGGATTCGCAAACTACGCATCAGAATAAACATCACCTCGAAATTTCTACCTCCTAGATACAGCCATTACAAATTTCACATTTTTTCGATTTGCGCCGCGAAACGAAAACGAATTTTAATGCTCTTTTTTCTATCATAAACTATGTTCCTAGCTTCACTGCCTGACAAAATATGACGTTTCTATGGTGTGCGGAACTACTCTAAAAACCAGCATTTCAAACCGACGAAAAATTTCGACACTTCATTTACATGGAAAATGTCGCCTTTTTCGTGATATCGGAATTTTCCCATTACTCACATCCCATGACGAACAAGTATGCAAAATTTGGTGTTTGTATGTTTTGTGGAAGTACGCAAACAATTAAGTGTGTTTCCGATTATAGAGGTATATAATTCCACGGACGCGGGCCAGCTACGTACCAGTACTATGTGAGCAGTAAGTAGGAAATCCAAAATCTAACGAATTGAGTAGTGTAGGGGAACGACGTAAGCCTACTGTGCAAAAGACCTGGGTTCGATTCCCAACAAGTTTTTCTCTCACTTTTTCTTTCTTTGAAAGTTTATTTTTATAGCATAGGTGATTGAAAATAAGCTTGACTCTATCATATACGGCATTTCATTCCAACCGGACCCGCAACTAAAACTATTAAATCGAAAGGGGCACTTTCCCACGTATCTTATATATTATAAATATGTACGCTGCCGACGAGACAATTTTCAAGAGGGGCCCATTTGTGTGTGTGTGTATGAGCGTATGTGTGCAGTGGCGTACGCAGGAATTTATTTCGGGAGGGGTCCAAACTCAATATCTGTGTATTTTATATTGAAATTCCTAAACTTGTCCCAAAAATTAGGCTACATTTACACAAAAGTTGGAATTTCGGGGATGGTCCGGACCCCCAGGAACCATCCCCTGCGTACGTCCCTGTATGTGTGTGTATTTCCTTAAAATTAATATTTTATACTTTCTATTTGTGGTATTCTCTCCAAATTTGGTATACGCAGGTATCTTAACGAGGGACATAAAAGGGAAGAGAGATACTTTGCAATCGTTTCCGGTTTGAAGTAGACACTGTTGTCGCGAGACAAAATGTATTGTTGTCTTGTATGGACACTATATCGTGAAAAAGATGCCCATTGTTTCTTTCAGACTCTTTTTGGGGAGCACCGCCTCCTCAGAGCGCCCCTGGCGAGATCAAAATAATACGTATATAATACAATAACAAATAAAATGTTATCAGCAGTGCCCCCGGGGTAATACCCCCCCCCCGAACATTGCTTCCGATAGAGACACTGGTGATGCTCCATTTCCAATGCTACATATGTTTGATTTTAAATACTTCAGTATCGTCTCGAAACTTTACACGAACATACTGCCTAGTTTCGAGACCATCTCAACAGTTAGCGTATAAATATATCCTTTCCGTCTATGTCTGTAATAACGAAAATATTTTGTTCACGCAATGCCAACAGAAATTATTTTGATAAAACAAAGCAACGTGATAAGAAAAAAAACGCAAGATAAAACAAGGTCGGCGGGGATTCGAACCCAGACCTGCTACTCAGAAACCAGACACTTTACCGCGGAGCTAACTTACTACGTTGAATTCTGCTTGTTCTATTCTCCTCAATATACCACATAAGAGGCCAAATGAAGGCAATTCAAAAATATGGCAATTTTGAATTCAAGATGGCGACTTCTCCAATGATTTGTTTCTTCACTTAAACTGAACTACGTCCTTAATAACATAGCGAAACCTGGCTTACCTACCAAGAGCACAACTTACAATTTTCATGGTTACAAATTTTTGAGCCGCCATTTTGAATCGAAGATGACGACTTTTCCAACATGTCGGAATTTTCCCCTCACATGCGCTGTACTCTACACACTTGAACGCAATTTCGTGATTCCACCATATCTACAAATTGTGTAGAATTAGACGCCCCCTTATAATATTCCTAGCACTTTCTTACACCGAACATGACTATTTTTTTCAAGTTTAAGGGCGGATTCGCAAACTACGCATCAGAATAAACATCACCTCGAAATTTCTACCTCCTAGATACAGCCATTACAAATTTCACATTTTTTCGATTTGCGCCGCGAAACGAAAACGAATTTTAATGCTCTTTTTTCTATCATAAACTATGTTCCTAGCTTCACTGCCTGACAAAATATGACGTTTCTATGGTGTGCGGAACTACTCTAAAAACCAGCATTTCAAACCGACGAAAAATTTCGACACTTCATTTACATGGAAAATGTCGCCTTTTTCGTGATATCGGAATTTTCCCATTACTCACATCCCATGACGAACAAGTATGCAAAATTTGGTGTTTGTATGTTTTGTGGAAGTACGCAAACAATTAAGTGTGTTTCCGATTATAGAGGTATATAATTCCACGGACGCGGGCCAGCTACGTACCAGTACTATGTGAGCAGTAAGTAGGAAATCCAAAATCTAACGAATTGAGTAGTGTAGGGGAACGACGTAAGCCTACTGTGCAAAAGACCTGGGTTCGATTCCCAACAAGTTTTTCTCTCACTTTTTCTTTCTTTGAAAGTTTATTTTTATAGCATAGGTGATTGAAAATAAGCTTGACTCTATCATATACGGCATTTCATTCCAACCGGACCCGCAACTAAAACTATTAAATCGAAAGGGGCACTTTCCCACGTATCTTATATATTATAAATATGTACGCTGCCGACGAGACAATTTTCAAGAGGGGCCCATTTGTGTGTGTGTGTATGAGCGTATGTGTGCAGTGGCGTACGCAGGAATTTATTTCGGGAGGGGTCCAAACTCAATATCTGTGTATTTTATATTGAAATTCCTAAACTTGTCTCAAAAATTAGGCTACATTTACACAAAAGTTGGAATTTCGGGGGTGGTCCGGACCCCCAGGAACCACCCCCTGCGTACGTCCCTGTATGTGTGTGTATTTCCTTAAAATTAATATTTTATACTTTCTATTTGTGGTATTCTCTCCAAATTTGGTATACGCAGGTATCTTAACGAGGGACATAAAAGGGGAGAGAGATACTTTGCAATCGTTTCCGGTTTGAAGTAGACACTGTTGTCGCGAGACAAAATGTATTGTTGTCTTGTATGGACACTATATCGTGAAAAAGATGCCCATTGTTTCTTTCAGACTCTTTTTGGGGAACACCGCCTCCTCAGAGCGCCCCTGGCGAGATCAAAATAATACGTATATAATACAATAACAAATAAAATGTTATCAGCAGTGCCCCCGGGGTAATACTCCCCCCCCCCCGAACATTGCTTCCGATAGAGACACTGGTGATGCTCCATTTCCAATGCTACATATGTTTGATTTTAAATACTTCAGTATCGTCTCGAAACTTTACACGAACATACTGCCTAGTTTCGAGACCATCTCAACAGTTAGCGTATAAATATATCCTTTCCGTCTATGTCTGTAATAACGAAAATATTTTGTTCACGCAATGCCAACAGAAATTATTTTGATAAAACAAAGCAACGTGATAAGAAAAAAAACGCAAGATAAAACAAGGTCGGCGGGGATTCGAACCCAGACCTGCTACTCAGAAACCAGACACTTTACCGCGGAGCTAACTTACTACGTTGAATTCTGCTTGTTCTATTCTCCTCAATATACCACATAAGAGGCCAAATGAAGGCAATTCAAAAATATGGCAATTTTGAATTCAAGATGGCGACTTCTCCAATGATTTGTTTCTTCACTTAAACTGAACTACGTCCTTAATAACATAGCGAAACCTGGCTTACCTACCAAGAGCACAACTTACAATTTTCATGGTTACAAATTTTTGAGCCGCCATTTTGAATCGTAGATGACGACTTTTCCAACATGTCGGAATTTTCCCCTCACATGCGCTGTACTCTACACACTTGAACGCAATTTCGTGATTCCACCATATCTACAAATTGTGTAGAATTAGACGCCCCTTATAATATTCCTAGCACTTTCTTACACCGAACATGACTATTTTTTTCAAGTTTAAGGGCGGATTCGCAAACTACGCATCAGAATAAACATCACCTCGAAATTTCTACCTCCTAGATACAGCCATTACAAATTTCATATTTTTTCGATTTGCGCCGCGAAACGAAAACGAATTTTAATGCTCTTTTTTCTATCATAAACTATGTTCCTAGCTTCACTGCCTGACAAAATATGACGTTTCTATGGTGTGCGGAACTACTCTAAAAACCAGCATTTCAAACCGACGAAAAATTTCGACACTTCATTTACATGGAAAATGTCGCCTTTTTCGTGATATCGGAATTTTCCCATTACTCACATCCCATGACGAACAAGTATGCAAAATTTGGTGTTTGTATGTTTTGTGGAAGTACGCAAACAATTAAGTGTGTTTCCGATTATAGAGGTATATAATATATATATATATATATACATATATATATATATATATATATATATATATATATATATATATATATATATATATATATATATATATATATATATATATGTGTGTGTGTGTGTGTGTGTGTGTGTGTGTATGCATATGTATCTAATATAAAGAAAATAAAGATTTTGTTTGCGTGTGTGTGTCTGTCTTTCCGTGTGTGTGCGGCCTGGGCACCAGAGGAGTAGACTGAGTTACCAAATTTTAGTCACGGGTACCATAGTCCACGCTCCAGACTAAAATGACACGTTTTTTTTTTTTTAAATTTCAAACCAAGGGGGGTCTCAGGGGGACATTTACCGGGACATGTAAAAGTAGTAGAAAATGACCGATATTAGTGCCAAATTCATAGTTTTCGCAGAGATCAATGGTGAAACTCCATCTCGTTTACTTCCAAAATTACTTCTTCGATTGCGGGCCGGGGGATACTGATGGGGGATCACCAGTGGGAATACCGAGACATGTAAAAATAATCCAAAATGAACGATATTAGTGTCAAATCCATAGTCTCGCGGTCGCTGAGATCAATGGTGCCAATTCCATTAGCGATAACTTTCAAACTCAGCGACCATTGTATGCGGGCCGGGCCACCTGAGGGGTAGGGGGCTTACCGAGACTTGTAAAATAATAAAAAATGACCAATATCAGAGTCAAATCCATAGTTTTCGCGGTCGCTGGGATCAATGGTGATACTTCCATTAAAGATGACCCGATGACTTTCAAACTCAGCCATCATTGTATGCGGGCGGGGAGTGAACTGCGACGGGGAGGTCGGGGGTACCGAGACAAGTAAAAATAATCGAAAATGACCGATATTTGTGTAAAAACTAATGGTTTTATCTACATTCATGTTGTTTTCTTCTGTTTAGTAATAGGTGGTTTTATTGTGGTTAAAACAGGTTAGTTCATGGTTGTATTAATTACAGCCGTGTTTACTATTAAAGACATCGCAATGGAAACACGTCTACGTTGTCGGATATGCATTCACACAAAATAGATTCTTTTTAGAAATGTTCAATTGTTCTTTGATTGTTCAGTTTGTTTACATAGATATTTTATCTGACCCGTGCAAAGAACAGGCATAACAGCTAGTATATAATACGGTGCATGTATGTATGATCATGTGTGTGTTCCAACATAATTCTGATATGTGTAGAGCAAAACGATCGATATTAGTATCGCATACATAGTTTCGGTGTCGGTTAGGTAAATTGGCACATAGGGATACAAAAAAAAAAAAACGGAATCGACGGATATTAGTGTCGAATCGTAAGTTTTCAGCATCGCAAAATTAATTGCTATCAGTTGTAATGCCATTTAAAACCAAATTTATCCCCAGCGGTGGTAATCCTAGGAGAAATGGAAGAGGCTGACATCAAAATGATAAAAGAATATCGATAGTAGTGTCGAATCCATAATTATGGGGGTCGCTTAGATAAAGAGAGGCACTCCGGATGTCATGTAAGTTAAGCCTCCATTAGCACCGTGAAGGAGTGTGTGAAATTGTGACATGTAAAAGTAATTGAAAATGACCAATGTTAGTTTCGAATCCATACCTTTCGGCTTCCGAAGTTCATTGGAAGTAGTTCTGATGACCTTTAAGTTTAAGTAAAACTTCCAGTAAAGATAACATCCCCAAGCACATCTACCAAGGAGAGTCGAAGGGAGTAACATATACAGTATAATGATTCAAAACGACTGATATTAGTGTTCAGACCATAGTTTCGGGATCACCGAGATACATAGCAACACGTCTCGTGGCATTTAGCCATTTAGCCATGTCAGTTTGATTTTGAATTCAGAGGGGCACAATCGAAGGCGTTGCTCGCATAGCTCTAAATATTTTAATATATATATATATATATATATATATATATATATATATATATATATATATATATACAGTATAACCTCGTTAACACGAACTTGCTTAAGCCGAACACTCGGTTAGGACGAACAAAATTTCGGTACCGGCATCGATGTACGTTATTTTATAGAACGTTTTATCGGTTAACACGAATTTCGGTTAGCACGAATTAATTTTTAGTCCCTTGAGTCAGTAAATGTTTTCATTTAACACGAACTTTCAATCCTTTGTTTTTTTTAGATCATTTTTCTTATTTTAGATTTCATTCCAGATCAGTTTTTGTCATACAGTATTTATACAGACAAAAATTGCCTTGTAAATAAGAGGAAAACCAGGAACGGGTAGCTTTCCTAGCGGTACCCACCCTGCTAGCGGAGTTGTCAATTTTATAATTTGACCTTGATTTTCTGCGTGTAAATTCCATTTGTGGAGGACACTTATACTTGCTGTTTCCACCACTTGACCTTCTGTGTTCTGTGTTGTTCCAAACTGATGTTATAAAGAGGATTGATTGACGTAGTAGCAATGTAAACTTTTTTAAAAAATCTTCGAAGATATGATAATAAACTTACTGTAGTGTTTTCACTTGAGGGTGGTACCGAGACCGAAACTAGTCTCGATCTCGATCTCGTCTCGAATTTGATACCGAGACGTGCTTTTCGAAATTGAGACGAGACCGAGACTACTGAGTCTCGTCTCGATACCATCTCTAGTGTTTTCTATGACATACATAATATACTCTAGTGGTATGTATTGTCTGTATACTGTAGTGCGTATGTATGGAGAAAATGTATTCGAATAATAAAATTTGGATCCTCGGTTAACACGAATTTTTTTAACACGAACTCCTGATTTTCAGTCCCTTGGAATTCGTGTTAACGAGGGTTTACTGTATATATATATATATATATATTCCAGTGTAACTCCGGAATATCTGGAGCAACTTTTACTAAACGTGGTAAACATATTACTTTCAATCTAAGAAAAAAAATATTGTGGTAGTAAGACACCCCAAGGGATGGAAGTTGGGAGGAATGGCATGTAAAATTAATGTAACACGATTGATCATAGTGTGTTATCCATAGTTTTGTGGGTCCGTGAGATGAATACTGATAAACCCGATGACATTTACGCAGGCCCGTGCTGACCCACCGGGACGTGTCCCGGTGCGCCCTCCGAAATATCACAGTATAAATGAAGGTACAACTTTTTAGTAATAGATTCTGACAATTTTATTGGTAAAGAACCCGTGGAAGGTGCAGTGAGCCCTTTACATTAGGCGCCCTTGCGAGACCACATCAAAGACGAACGATTTTATTTACTCTTCTGTATAGCACAGTTCTGTACAATAAATATATACAATTACTGTTGGTAAAGAACCCGTGAAAGGTCAGTGCGCCCTTTACATAAGGCGCAATACGAAACATCACATTATATATAAGTGGTTTTAGTTATCCTGTATACCAGCTTTGTATAATAAATTCAAATACTGACTGGTAGTACAGAACTTGTGAAGAATACAAGACACCCTTTACATAAGATGTCCTGCGAAATATCACATTATATATTTTTTATTTTATTCTTCAGTATTTCAGTTTTGTATTATAAATTCATACGGTTGTTATTGGCAGAGAACAGGTAAAGAGTATAATCACTTATAAAAATATTATAAAGTTATGTAGTTCCTCAAGAATAGTACGGATAGTCAAACTACGATGCATTTATGTAATACTACACTGACACTAGTCTCTAATCTACGACTTTTACGGCATCGAAGCTTTCACAGTCTTAATATACATCCATATATCCGAGCATATTGATTGTTCCTGTGTGTTTTAAAGCAGTGTTCGAATAATCAGTACCTATTGTATTTCTGAAATATAGCTATATTAATTTCCGTAAAATGTGGTTTTCCTGTCACCACTGCACGGCGCGTCCTCAGGTTGTGGATCGAGGAGAAGGCCTCTGGGATATAGAGGTTAGCTGCGAATATATTGAATAAGCAGTCGGGAACAGACAAGGGCGGATCCTCCAACTTGGGGATTTGATGTGGTGATAACAACCTCATCCTGTAAAAAAAGAAGGATTGTTCAGATAAGTTCGCAGAATCCTCGGATCAGAACTTATAACTTAGCACGAACTCAGCAAAGTAAAATCGACATGAGATTTGGAACATGGAATATAAGAAATCTCTATAAGGCAGGCGCGTTAAAATTTGTAAAGAATGATTTTAGAAATAGAGGATGGACCTAGGAGATATCAGGAAGTTTGATGAGAAGGAAATGGAGGAGTCAAGTCGGGAAATTTTACGTTCTTTTACGGGGAACAAATTAAAAATTATCAACTAGAAGCAGGGCATTTCAGAAACAAATACGTAATATCAGAAATTGCATGGGTTGAATTTTTTAATGATAAATTTTCTTTTACTTCTCTTAAGGATCTGTTGTGTAATATTATTGTTTTAAATGCACATGCCCCACCAGAAAATAAGGATGGCGATTTAAAAAAAATACACGTTTTACGAAAGAATAGAACGGGTATTTATCATCTCCTGCAATACCATATGAAAATTCTGTTAGGCGGTTTCAATGCGAAGGTAGGACCAGAGAGTATTTTCAAACCGATTATAGGAAATAAATGTTTCCATACGGAAGGTTGTGACAACGGCGTTAGACTCGTGAACTGTGCTACATCCAGAAACCTCATCGTGAAGATTACAAAATTCCAATATCGCGACATTCATAAATATACTTGGACTTCACCAGATGGAAAAACACATTATAAAACTGATCAAGTTTTAGTAGACAGAAGAAAACAGTCTAGCATAACTGAAGTTCGGTCGTTCAGAGGAATTGATTGTGATAGTAAGAGAGAGACTATCGTTGAATAAAGGAAATAATCAATATCTGAAAACGGAGCGGTTTAATTTTTTAAAAATAGAACAGAGTCAGGTGAGAGTGGAGCCAGATTGAAGTGTCGAATTGATTCTCGGTTTTAGGAGGTTCGGAGTGCACTAGTGTTCAGGATGCTTGGTTGAAATTAGAGATAGCATTAAAATTTCAGCAAAAGAAATATTGGGGCACGCAGAAATATTTAGGAACAAACCATTGTTCAACCAGGAATGCATTAAAGTAGCAGAGAAGAGAAAACAGAAGAAACAGCTTTGGCTACAAAATCCGAACGAAGTTACTACATAAAATTTTATTGTCATCTGGCAGAAAACTTCCAAAACTTTTGGAACAAAGAAACGCGGTTTTTGAAAGTTAAAATTAATTAACTTGAAGATAATAGTGAAAACAAAAACATTCGGGACATGTATAAGTGCATCAACGAATTTAAGAAAGGCTATCAACCTCGTGCTTATAGATCTATATTAAAGAAAGCTAACGGAACAGTTCTCACTGATCAGGATAGCATCTTAAATAGAAGGAAAGATTTCTTTGACGATTTGCTTAACACATAGCCAAAAACTAATGCGCGTGGGGAAAGTGAAATCCATAGAGCATAAGCGTATATTCGAGAACCTAAACAGACAGAAATAGAAATCGGTATTAAAAAATTAAAGAAACACACATCTCTGGTGTAGACGAAATTCTGGTTGGCTTAATTTTAGCTGGAGGGGAAAAATTGTAGAGCAAGATACACAAACCCCTTATTTGGAACAAGGAGGAATTACCACAAGAGTTAAAAGAATCAATCATTGTCCCAGTTCAGAAGAAAAGCAACAAAACGGATTTAATAATTATTGAGGCATTTCTCTTCTGTCTACATCCTATAAATTCTCTTAAACATTTTATTAGAAAGATTGACTCCATATGCAGATGAAAGTATTGGAGATTATCAGAGCAGATTTAGGTAAAATCGATCAACTATTGACCAGACATTTACCATTTGACTAATACTTTTAAAACAATTGTGAATACAATATCCTGGCACATCAGTTATTGACTTTAGGCTCGGGTAGGAGGGAAACATTGTAGAACATGCTTACAGAATTTGGAATACCGAAGAAAGTAGATTAATTAAGATATATTTAAATGAATCCCAAAGTAAGGTTCTAGTAGAGAAATTCTTGTTCACGAGGTTTCACGTTGAGAATGGCCTGAAACAAGGAGATGCGTTGTCGCTATTATTATTTAACTTTGTTCTGGAGAACACTATAAGGAAAATCAGACAGCAATCAGGTACTAGAGCTGAATTGTATTTGCCAGGTTATAGCGTATATTGATGATGTAAATTTAATAGGAAACGATAGGAGAACAATAGAAAGAAGTGCAGAGGTTATTAAACACGTATAGGGACATGGGTTTAGAAGTAAATGCTGAGAAAACTAAATACATGGAAGTTTGTCGAGATCATAATACTGCATTTTATGGATGCGTTAAAATACCATATAATATTTTCTTTCGACAAAGTGGATATTTTCAAATATCTAGGATCATTATTAACAGACCAAAAAAATAATCACTAAAAAATTTGATGTCAACTGAAAGCAGGGATTTAATGTTATTATTCAGTTAAAAAAAAAAAACTTTTGCTGTCGCTAATTCTGTTGAGGAATTTGTAGCTCAAAATATAAAACGATAATCATGTCTGTTGTGTTGTATGATTGCGAAACATGGTCACCGACTCTGAGGGAAAATCGCAGACTGGAAGTATTTTAAAACAAGATGCTTAAACCAATATTCGAACTCCAAGAGGAATGGGAATTCGGAAAGGCGGAAACTTCATAAGAAGGAACTGTATAATTTTATACCGTTTACCAAACATTGTTAAGGTCATCAAGTCTAGGAGGCTCAAATGGGCAGGTTATGTAGACAGAATGGAAGAAATTAGAAACGATTTCAAAATTGTAACTGGAAATCCAAATAGGAAAATGACCGTTAGGAAGACCAAGGCGCAAATCGAAGGACAATATTAAAATGGTTTGTATGGGCGCCCTTTTAGTAGACTTGTCCACCGCCCTCACTAGTATCCCAGCACGGCCCTGCATTTACGTCGAAATTCATCCCAAACTTCAGCGGATGAGAAAATGGGAGATCTGCAAAATAAAATGTCAAAAGCTACTGAAATATTTGTCGAACTTTAGTTTTCGGGGTCGGGAAAGCGTTTCTAATAACTTTGGAAGATAGTTTGTATCCACTTCATAATGGGCTGTTTAATCATATAAATTTCCCGCCGTGAAAAGAAATGACCATCTCAACTAGTATATGTATCAAGCCAACCTTCGCAATCGAGAAAAAAAACTGTGTAGATGTATGTTTCGTCTTTTAAATGAAATAAGACATTTTAAAATCAGAGATAGAGTGGGTCGGTGGGTCAAATGAATCAATATTTGGGAGTGGGTCAACAGGACGTGACCCACTGCGAAACATCACTCACCATGACTTACACTGACCCACCAACTCATTCTGCTCAGTGCATTGCAGACAGCATCTTCTGAATACTGGTGAATTTGTCTATGTTTTACTTTGAAGACCTTTATTTTTTTCTTTTTTCATTGTATCTAATGAAAAAGGAACTTCAGGTACTTTTTGATTATGATACGGTTTTTGCAATTGTAATAATGACAATTGGATTTTATACTTTTCTTTTGAGATGCAACCTGAGAGATTTTAGAAGAGTTAACTATTGGAAAAAAATGTTTTATTATTAGCATAACCTCTTTAGTCAGTGGAGAGAATGGTGCGGATCATGCGTCAGAGTTGATGACGATGGTATTAGTGGATCGGAGTTTGTCACCGTTTATAGTGGGTCAGGTTGAGTTAATAATTCACGTTGGGTGGTGGGTCACAGTGGTTCGTGGGTCAGTGTGTTATGGATCACGAGTGTGGTGGAACAGTGTGTTTTGGATCAAGTTTTCATTGACCCACGCCATCTCTGATTAAAATACTATACAGAAGAGTTTCCGCAAGTATGAGTCAAGGATTTTACTCAAATTTTGTCATAGATAGTACCTCACCACAAAGCAATAAATCTGAAACGGTTCACGGTATCACTTCATAGAACTCGAGATAAAGGTTTTTGTCTGATTGGCTAAATTAAGACCTCAATAATTTATCGTACAATGGACTCTTTCTTCATCGTTTCCGTGGCGAAGATGAAAGAGTACGTGACTAGTAAACATAAGGTTCAAGGCCTACTTGAGGGTATCACTTTGTTTTTTCTTTCTTTCTTTTAGTGTTTCGTAGACTCACCTGAACATAAACAAATCACGCATATAGGCAACTTAACATATTTTGGGAGAGTAATTTTGCATTTTGTTGGCGTTTCGTCGTGTCTCTGCTGCTGGTGGTAAAATTTTCAAAATGGAACTGGGGTCACCGCGGATCGACGCTGCGATGCCACCAAATTTTGGAGATATGTCGATAGTTGACCATCTGTTTTCTACCGACGATTACAGCTTGGGGTATTGAACGATGTAATTGCCTTCTAAACTTCATGACTACCAACGTTGGCAGTCAACTAGCTTTTAGTAGTAGTATCATTGATAATAATAAATTAGGTAGTAGTAGTAGTAGTATCATTAATAATAGAATACTTATATTGTCTATCTATTGTCTAGGTAGGACTACACACAGGATTTGGCTCGTTTTGGTTCGACTCGACCCTAATCCAGTCGAGTTGGAGGAAAGTTTTCACGACGAGTTCTAGAGTAGACATCAAAGATGTCTGTTTCGAGTCGGATTTTAACGAAAAGTCGCTCGTGCCCATCCCTACTAATGAGGGCTTAATCGGAGTTAAGCTAAATCGAAAGTCAGATTATTTACACTATTCACTAACTATGAATTCGACACTAATATTGACCATTTTCTAGCAATCTTTTATATGTATCCCTCCTCCCATTCACCATAGCTAACCCGACAGCACTCTTTTTCACGCTATAAGAAATATTGTTAAAATTACTCAAGGCTAGTGGTTCTCAATCTAATTCATATCACGATCCTCCATTATCACATCCTCTTGCCAGTGACCCCGTTACAATTTGCGTTTTATAATATGCTTGTGTGGGATTTTTGACATACCTATTTATATAATAGTAGAATTCATTTCTTGTTTATAGTGCCGTGCCATGAAAAATGTGCGCCAGGTTCGAGAGTATACGACGATATCCCCATACATATGAGTGAGGTCGCCATACTAGCTGCGAAGCGACACCATGGTTGGCGCGAAGCGCAATTATATTTTCAAAAGTAAACCAGGCTTTTCCTTGATTTTGAGCACTTTTTATTACGTTTTTCCTTCTATTTTATACACGTGCACATACATTTTCCTAACATGAGTAACACACTTTCTCCTAATTTTATGTCCCCTTTTTCCATCGCCAGGCGCTTCGTCCCCAAGGCACAGCACTGATAGTAGATACAGTAACAGTAATGTATTCCCTACGATGAAGGTGCTGGTTCAAGATGGATGTTAAACTTCTTCATTGAAGAGGCCATTAAAGTAGCTTTTCTAAACCCACAACTTCTTGAGCAACTAATAGAATTATCGTGCGACAAATCCGTGCAACTATTTTTCTGTAACGAAGACTTGGACAAGGTCTTACTGATGAAAAGAGAAGAATATCCTGGTCTGGTATCTGCTGCTTTAAAAGTAATCATCCCATTTGTTGTATCGTACCTATGCGAAAGTGTTTTTCTTATGATAATCATTAAAACAAAGACAAGAAGTTGCTTATCAATAGAAAATGGCTTGATAAAGTGCGTCACGAAGATTGAACCCTGCATTGCTGCACTACTAAACTTACACTATGCTTAACTCATTAGCTATCTCATTAGGTTTCAATTTTAATTGTATTTCAATATGCAGGTTTTGTTGCATTTGTATTTCTCTGGTATTTTAATAGTATACAGTTCTCATTAGTTTCATATCATACCTCTTTCATTTAAATTATTTTTTAAACAACTCTGCACTTTAGAAATGTTTAATTTACTTATTTTTTGCTGTTCTTTACAGTACGTATAAAAAATAAAAGTATGCGTATCAGAACAAAAGTAAAAATAATATTTAAAAATAATTTCCGGTAATAGATTCTAACTATATTTATCTCTTCTGCTTACCTTCGCGACCCCTAGGTTGAGAAACCCTGCTGTAGGCATAGTTTTCTCAGATGAATCCATATTCATAACATCAAATGAGGGACGCCGTTTCGAGTATCGTCCGAGAGGCACCCGATATGACCCTGGATATGTAGCTGCTTGCAATCGCGGTGGTTATGTATCTATTTCACGTTGGTGTTGGATTTCCAGTCGCGCTGCAGGACAGCTTCACAGAATTGAAGGACATCTGGACAGTGCTTAGTACTTACACATTGTGAGTAATATCATGGCGCCATCTGTACGAGTATTTCAGCCTGATGGTGTAATTCAGTTCCAGCTAGACCAGTCGCTAACACATACTTCCCGTGTGATTCAGGAATGGTTCGCAGACAGCCTGAGATTGATTTAATTGACTGACCGCCTAGTGGAGCAGACCTCAATATCATGGAAAATATGTGAGCAGAGGTGAAGCGTACTCTAAGGGACAGTTGGCCTGAGGCAGCTCGGGATGACCTGTGGCATCTTGTATCCGAGACATCACTGGACGTAGAGGAAGGAGATAGATTTGTCGCTCATTTAATAGATACCATGCCCAGAAGAATGGAATTTATAATAAATTCAGAAGGGTCTTGGATACAATATTAATGTCCCCGCCTCAACTCCCTAAAACAGCCCTTTTTCAGGGCTACCTAAACGTTTCTGAAAATATTTCTGGAAGTAAACCACTTCTTGTATCCGACTTTTGTGCAATTCTATTAACAATAGAAAACAAATTATTCTCTGCAATCTTTGAATTCGAGACCTCATCATTGGCAAACCCGTACTGTACCAGTGAACTAACATGAACACTCAAACCCAATCTGAAGAAACACGACTTTCAATTTCCGACGTTCGATGACAATGATACTTATATACGTTGCAAATGTTGTATTCAACTTCGGATATTCTGCAACACACACACACATACACACATAGGCCTACACAAAGCGACAGAGAGAGACAGAGAAAAAAGAGAGAGAGAGAGAGATGAGTATAGGAAAGCATATCAGCCTATTCGAATGAAACTTTATGTATCGACATTCCGTACTAAAAATAATTTCTGTTTCTTCTCGTGAGATTAAGAGGATTGGGAAAAGTTGTGTCTGGAAGCAGGATCCAGCTTTGGATACTCTATTTATACACTTCTTTATATCCGTAGAAATATACTGTATTTCAGGGATGTAAATGACATGCTCTAAGGAGAATATTGAGAAGTAACCACTGTGTGACAAATAGCAGCAAATAAATACACTGCATAATTTATTTATTCCTATTAAACGTTTTTCTTAATTAGTATTTAACATTATCATATACAATACCGACGTGCTGTGAACACGTATCTCAATTGTTATATTTTAAACATAATAACTACTTATGATGTGCAATGATTTTCCATGTAAAAATCATTGACCCAGGTGGAAATCAAACTCACAACTTTACGGTTCGGAATCCAACGGTATACCACTGAGCTAACAGAAGCACTCTTCGTAATGTGCTTCTAGCGATGTATAACGAACGGGCTCTAATGATAATTACATTCATATGTACTGCAAACTCTGTTTTGTTCTATTTTGACTTCTAGTTTAGTACTCAGGCGAAAATTATCTTCTATGTCTTAACTTTGAGCAATCTCTTACATATGGAAAGATTCTTTTACGTATCGAAATGTTCTTTTACGTATGGAGAGCTAAATGACAAACAAGAATATGCTCACATTAATACAAGGTTGCGAAATATTGTATTATTAAATATTTCAATCAATGTTGCTTTTTCTACGCTTGACAACAACTCTTATTGGGCCTTATGCAGAGCCGTTCTGACACGTTATTAGTGCCATACTAAAGAGTTCGACTAACGTACTTCCTGCAGTAGTCAGGCCTTTAGTATGACGCTAATCATACATCAAAACGACTCTGCATAAGGCGGATTATATTTGAAAGAAGAAAAACATATCTGCAAAATTTCTCCCAATTGCACAGATTGGCTTGGAAGTTCGAACCTGGTTTACTTTTTTCCGTAGATACCCGAAGTTGGACTTAGAAAAGTTTGCTTCAAAACAACAATAAAGAAAGCTCTCAACATTTCGAGGCAAGGTGTACATCTGATGAATATTCCCCGAAGCATTAAAATTGTATATCTTTGTTTATTTACAAAGGAGCTTAAAGAATAAAGGAATAACGTTTATTACTCATAGTTTCTTTTCGTAATTTCTAATGACAATGAATTCTAACAACAACAACAAAAGGGTACTTTTAATACTGTTCCTGTGTGTATAATCAGGAAATGTATATCTGTGGTAAATTTCATAGGAAAAGAATTATAAATATGAAAATTATAATGACTAAAATAAAATATTGCTAAATGGACAAGAAAATTTTATTTTCGTTTTATTGTTCTTGTTTGCTGCTCTTTTGACATGAAATTGGCCACATACATGCCTTTGCCGATTATACACATACTAACATTATAGGAAATACCGGGCGAATAAGTTATCAAATTATATTTCTACAACAACATATTTATAGACATGCGACAATAATTTTGGACATGAGTGTACATTGAATTTAGAGTTAAAAGGTGTTTAGTTTCAAAAACAAAAGATAAATTGCCAGAATATGTAATTGTGTGTGTTGATGATTGTTCGTATTTCAATCCCGTACACAGATGTCGTGGGAAAATTTCTGGAGTCTTGTATAGAGCAGATGCTGAGCATTGAACGAAAAAAAGATGCATCACTTGTAGTTGTATGTTAAAATAATATTACGAATGAAGATGTGTGTGTTTATGTGTTTTAGATTTGATAATATCAAATTATAGGTTTAGATTACATCACAGCACACTCCATGATCAAAACATGAATGTTTTAACATTGAACAATCTTCCCTATTCTTATGTAATTTAAATAAAATAAAGATGTTTATCTATTTGTCTGTCTGTCTGTTGTATGTGCTCGGGGACCACCAAACATGATTATTTTAACTTGAACAATAGTCCCATGGAGAATGAAAAAGAAAGTGAGAGGAAACCTGAGAGCCCCAAGGAAACCCACGAGTACAGTGTTTGTCCAGTATAAAGTGCATACGACGCGAGCTGGGATCGAACCAAGAACCCCAAGCCCGGAGGTGAACACTACCATTGAGCCATCGTGCCTACAAGTGAATGATGATGGAATAAAATGTTGGACGAGAGAGAGTACATCGAGAAAACTCAAGGATACGATGTTGTCCACCACAAACTTATTCGCTTGGAGATCGAACCAGGGACCCGAAACACCATAAATAAATACACTTTATTATTGAGACACAGTGCCAGATAAGAGAGAGAAATGAAATCTTCCAGTTTGACGTCCCACAAATATACCCTTTACGCTAAGGGGACACATACAGTGGCGGCTTTCAAGGGAAAGTCAATAATGTTATTAAATACATTCATGTAACAATTCTAAGTTGAATATCTACATTTTAATAGTATCAATTCATTGAATTTCAAAGAAGAAAGGAAAAATTGAAATGTTTGAGGTTTACGTCCTACGCTTATGCCGGTTAGGCTAAAGGAGACGGTGATGATTAGAGATGAGGGAAATGGTGGAATGAAGAAAGTGGGAGGAAGCGGGAAAACCTCGAAAAAACCCACGAGCACGATGTTTGTCCATCACAAAGTTCACACGGCACGAGCTGGGATCGAACCAGGGACTCCAAGCACCGGAGTTGAACGCTCTACCACTTTATTATTATTATTATTATTATTATTATTATTATTATTATTATTATTATTATTATTATTATTATTATTATTATTATTATTATTTAACTAACACAAATATAGTGTACAGGTAACAGGAAATTAGACATTTCAAAAGAGGTAAGATTGAAAAAAAACTATGGACCATTACATCATGGTGATAATTGTTCATTTAAAACAAGAAAATTGCCAAAGTTCTTTTGCCTTAGACTGGGAGAAAATTTCCATTTTTCTTTGAAAACATGGTATTTGTAACTGGCCACTGTATATTCCTGATTTGTCAAAATATATTGTATCGTAATTCTACAAAGTCAAATCACTACATTGTGTTTTTGTGATGGAAAGTATTTAAAATCTGCAAATAACATAAAGTCTGGCGAAAACGTATCAATACTGCAACGACATATAATGCGTAAAATAATTCCGAGAAGGAGCCAGATGGGACTAATTAGACTGCAGGTTCTTAGTCTATGTTGAAGGTAATCAAGTTCAGAGCAAGACACACAATTTGGGGATTGAGTGAAATGAATCTTGTGTAGTCTGCCTTTTGTTGGTACCAAATCATGCACTACTTTATACCGATTAGATCGTTGTTTGGCGTTAAGAATTGTATTATTTACATTTTCCCAAATCTGATTCCAATTGTGATTTGGATGAAACTTGAGACTTCTGTACATCACTGTCTGTGTGAGTTGTAAGGATTGATACATATTTTTGACACTAAATCTTACTGGTACACTTGGATCGAGAACATTATAACCACTGTGAAAAGTATTGTCCTGAATGTGTCTGACACAGGAAGAATCACTGTGAGGTTAAGAGGTGCTACATTCCCTGTTTTCTCTATCCAGTGTAAGCTCCATAATTTCACAAATAACGATTTGTCTGAATGAAGAATGTAGAACCATTTAAGGAAATACAAAACTTTACACTTAATGTGAACATCAACTAAATTCAATCCTCCATTAGATTTGGGTTGTGTTCATACATACATAGGAGTTTTAAAGATGGACCATTTCCACACAAATCAATAGAGTGCAGTCTGAATTTGCTTACTACAACGTAATGGCAAGGCCAGGAGTTGGTCAACGAACCAAATTTTCGCAGCTAAATATGTATTAGAAATCCAAACTCTTTCCTCTAAACAGAAATTACAATCTTTCCAGTTGTAGCACGTAACTTTGATATTTTGCATAATCACATTCCAGCTGTAAGTAATCATTTCATGTACAGACCTACAAACCCAGATTCCTAAGATCTTGAGATTGTCAACTTGGGAGATTGGTATATTGTGTTCATTATTCCAGTTTCCAAATTTAAGTAATTTTGTTTTCTCCTTATTAAGTTGTGCACTACTATATTTGGCAAAGGCATGAATAGTGGCAATGACACTATCCAACTCAATATATCTTTAATAAGAACAGTTAAATCGTCTGCGTAGGAAAAAAGTTTAAATTGTAAATCCGCGGATTGTATACCACATATGTTTACTTCAAGTGTATAAAGCAAAGGTATCATATATATATTAAAAAGGATCATGGATAATGGACATCCTTGGCTCACTGATCGTTTAACAGCAAAGGATGGAGTAAAATATTCATTAACCTGCACTTTGGATCTCGATATACTATATAAAGCTTTGACTTGTTCTATGACTTCCATTCGAAACCCAATATTACTCATCACGTGATATAAATAATCACGATTTACTGAAGCAAAAGCACATTGAAAATCTAATAATATTCCATGTGTTTTTTTGTTGTAATCCAAATATGACACTGTGTCTCTTAAATCCATCAGCAAATCAATCATGTTCCGATCATTAAATCCAGCTTGCATTGGATGTAATATAGAGGGTATAACCTTCATTAGCCTATTGGCTAAGCATTTAGCAATGATTTTGTAATCCACACAAAGCATAGATAATGGACGATAATCTTTAATTTTACGTGAATATCTAGTTTTCGGAATTAGAATAATGACACCTTGGCAGAAATTCGGGTGACTAACGTTATCGAAAAGAATTTCATTCACCATTTGGCTGAATTCTGCTCCAATGGTGCAAAAAAAATTCTCGTAAAATTTTACTATTAAACCATCTAACTCTGGCGTCTTGTTTCTTTTAAGATTTTTAATAACTTCCCATATTTCTTTCTATGTATACAATTCCATTAACATATCATTAGCCGCAGGTGTAAATTGTATCGCATCAGAAATGTCTACAGGATGACTTAGATCTGTTGTAAATTCTTTGTCAAAAAATTTTGCAATTTTCTACATTGTAGCTGTAATATTTTACGTTTGAAATATTACCCGTCTCTGTAGGAAATCTCAGTATTACCTTGAGAAAGTTTGGTTGTTTTTGCTAAACATTTCATATAATAATCCATAGTATTTTTATCTGTATTTTGTATTTCCCGAGCATATTGTATTCAAAAACATTTTATATTTTTCTTAACATACGTTTGCCACCACTGGGTTGTTGTGGAATATCGCTGATTGTATTTAACCCATATTTCCATTCTTCAGAAAACAACTCATTGAAGTCTTGGCGTTGTAAGAGCTGGGCATTCATTTTTCAAAAGCATTTCCCATAAGAGACAAAAGGCTTTCCAATAGCAAGCTCTGGTTTAACTGCAGAATGATCTGTGAAGGGCGCAGGGTAAACATTATAATCAACTAATTGTGAAATGATAGTACGATTAACATAGCATCTATCTAGTCTAGAACCAGCATTATTCCTGATATATGTAAATAGCTGATCTCGTTTACACTGAATAGCACAATCAACTAAACGGAATTGATCGATGAGGAGTTGTAATGCTGCACTATACGAAGGCACACCCTGACAGTCTTGTGATCTAAAGTGACAATTAGTATCACCTATTAAAATCATGTTATTGAAGGAGCCTGTAAACAGATATAAAATGTCGGCAATATAAAACGCTTCTCGAGGTTCCCTGTTTTGATGCCCACTCGGAGCATATATATTTACAATAACACTTTGATCACAATATAAAGCAATACAACGACCATCAACTAACATTTTAATATCTTAAATGTGAATGCTATCTTTAACTAAGATCGCAGTACAAAAGTGCTTCTCCCTAAGATTTTAATAACTATTATAGCCAGAAATATATGAAAAATCATCAGTCGTAACCTCCTGAAGACCCAGGTAGTCGACATCATGTTCATAAACAAACTGTTTGAATAGGGACTGTTTTACTTCAGATTGGAGTTTGTTAATATTTAGTGAAATGCACCTAGTAACATATGGCATTCAACTGAATATAAATAACTATTAAACTGCACAAATTGCTTAAAATGTATGTTATTGGACGGAATGAAATTAGAGAAATTGGTTTTCGACGTCAAAAACTATGTCTGTACACTTTGCTTGTCTGGGGGCGCGGTGGCTCAGTGGTAGAGCGTTCACCTCCGGACAAACACCGTGCTCGTGGGTTTTATCGGGGTTCTCCCGTTTCCTCCCAGTTTCTTCATTCCACCATTTCATTCATTTCTCATCATCACCGTCTCCTTTAGCCTAACCGGTATAAACGTGGGACGTAAAATTAAAGATTTCATTTACTTTGATTGTCTGTTCTTTCAATTTGACTAATTTGTCTTCTTTTCTTATTGTTTCTACTCTCTTTCAAAATCTCAGGTGATGTTCTCTCCGTATTCAATTCATCGTTTATTCCTTCTGTCTCTGGTAAGCTCTTTCCTTTGTCTGGGTTTGCAATATCATGGTTCTTATCAGCTATAACAGTACCATATTCGTCTGCTGTCACAACAGCATGTATAGTATCGTCGGATGGTTTGTCAAGAGATACAATCATACATACTTTCATTTGATTGTCATTTGTAAATACTGAGCCAAGACTAACGTCATCAGGCTGTAAAGCACCTATGTGCAATTTGAAGGGTAGCAGCACTCTTTTTAGTCACAGCTTGAACTAATGGAGGGAAATTGTGCTTGGAGAGAGTGAAGTCGTTATTCTTCGAAAAATGGGGATCGAGAGTGTTGTACCGTGCTGCTGATCTGGCAGTTAAAATATTTTAAATTTGTTTAAAATTTTTAAATTGTATTTTTTATCAACACAACAGGCATTACTGCCCAATTACAGTGTCTACATATGAACTTAAATACATAATGTTACAGTATAACATAAAACTTGAATACCAATATATATATATATATATAGTGAACTTAATGCTTGAACACAGAATACTAAATTAAAGTAAAACATTTTACCTTTTCTTTTACAAAACACTCAATACTAGTTTTTTGAATGATTTTTCTGAACAATGAAATATGTCTACATCTTCGTAATATTTAATGATTTTATTGTATGTAGCACAAATTCTCCATGTAGGTGATATATTCAGTGCATTTGTACGTGCCTTTCCGCAGTAGAATAGGCTACTATTTCTCTTGCGTGGTTTGATGGATGGAGCCTGTATCATTATTTTTGTAGTTATGTCTATACATCTATTTTGTTGTGCAAAAGCCTGTGTAAGAAAAGGAGATCGTTCAACGTCCGTCTTTGTTTAAGTGTCTGAAGTGTAAAGCTATCAAGTAAATTATCATATGGTTCGTATTTTGGGTAAAGTCCTGTCCTCTTGTACGTGAGAAAACGTTTGAATTTGCTTTGTATTTGCTCTACTTTTTGGCTACGTGTTTTCACAGAAGTGTTCCAAATAAGTGAGGCATATTCAATTTTTGATCTTACGTAAGGAAAATAAAGCAATTTTAAAGTGTTACCATTTATAATTTCTTTGGTCGTTCTGATAAGAAACCCAAGATTTCTATATGCATCTTTGGTAATATTTGCCACATGATGCGCAAAGGTTAATTTTTTTATCAAATATCACACCCAAATCTTTAATTATATCTAATTTTTCTAAATTTATTCCATTTATCGAATAAGCAAGGTCACGTCTACTGTATGTCATGGTTTTACACTTATTAATATTTGCTTCAAGTCTATTGGTAGTACACCAGTTTAGTATATTAGTCAGGTCCTGTTGCAGAAGTAGACAGTCATCTATAGATTTCACATCTGCAAATATTTTTAAATCATCTGCAAAGAGTAATTTGTGAGAGTTATGGATATAAAATGGCATATCATTAATGAATACTAAAAACAAAAGAGGTCCAAGATTAAATCCTTGGGGGACTTCGGAATTTACACGATAGCTTTTAGTTTTAAATTCTTTATATAGAACGGATTGTCTACGTTCACTCAAGTACGAATTGAAAAAAGTTATCATAGGGGGACTAAAATTGAAAGTGGCAAGTTTCTGAATTAGTATGTCATGATCCATAGTATCAAATGCTTTATGAAAATCCGTATATATTACATCTACCTGTCCATTATTATCTAAAGATGAAGCTATGAAATCTGAAATGATGGTGAGATTAGTTACCGTGGATCTCTTCTGTAGGAAGCCATGCTGATATATTGAGATGGAAGATTTAACATGATACATGACCTGATCATAAATGACACTTTCAAATACCTTTGCAATTGTTGGTAATATAGCTACTGGACGATAGTTTTCTATGCTATTTTTATTGCAGGGTTTTGGGACTGGGCATATTATTGACTCTTTCCATATGGCCGGAAAAACATTTGTGCTTATTGAGAGGTTAAATAAGATATATAGCGGATATTTCAAAATATCTTACAACCCTTCACAATATAAGGTGGTATATTATCAGACCCAATTGCCTTATTCCGTTTCAGTTTCTTTATTGCGTTCTCAATATCTCTTGAACTAATCTCCGTGATATGAAATAAGTTCTGATATTCCCCATGTAGGTATTTTTTCTCATGTGAGTCAATACTATTTTTAGTTGACGAGGAGGATTTATTGTAAATGGACAGGAAGTGTTGAGCAAAAGCTTACGCAAGTCCATCATTTTTAGGCAGACTCCGTCCGTCATAGGTCATAGACTCAGAAGAAAGATGTCGGGATTTACTTTTAATGTAGGTCCAGAAGTGTTGTTTGTCTTCGGTTATATTATTTTCAGCATTAAAGATAAAATCATTATGTGCTATTGCTATTTCACGCTTCACTTCTCTACGTAGTCTGCAGTACTCGTTATAATTGATATAGGTGATTAGTCGTTCCCCTCCCCTTAAGCCATTTTATGCGATGTTGCCATTTAAGTTTATTTTTTTTGTATTATACTGTTACTAAACCAGCAAGGGTACCTTTTTTGCGTCAGTCTTTTCATGGGAATGCACTCAAATATGTCATAAATTACTATATAGAATTCTTCTACTGCTTTATTTAGATCCGTATATTCGTTTAGATATTGCCAATCTATTCTCGCTAACTCATTATAGAGATTATCATAATTCCTTTCTTAAAATTGAAACCAAATATGTTTCTTTTGTTTTTTATTCTAGATGATTTAACATGCGGAAAGCTTATACAAATAGATGGGTGGTAATTATCTTCTTTAATTAATGCGTGGGGTTCTCTTATTACTGTTACATTGGAAAGATTACTTATTACTAAATCTAATGTTTTCCTTAAGCTATTTGTAACATTATTGAGTGATTCCATGTCATGATATAACATAAAATGATAGAGACTTTGGGATTTACTCGTTGACTATAGAAAATCAAAGTTTGTTCCAGTTATTTCAGGCAAATTCATATCACCTACAAGGAGAATAGTGCTACCTATTGTACAGTTACTTTCGATAAAATGAAAAAAAAAATATTCGTATAATGAAAGATCTGAGTTTCGTTCAAAATACACAACACAGATATAAAGCGGTTTTTAATTAACCATAGTTTTCACTAGAATGTTTTTTGGGCTCTGGTCAGTAACAGCCACTTGACTCACTTCTAGGTTCTGTACTGCCAGCAACACCCCACCCCCTTGTTTTACCGCTTGTATTATAGTCCCTATCTTTACGATACACTAGGTATCTGTTATCGAAATACTCTGAATTAAAATAATCACAAGACAACCAGGTCTTTGTTATTGCTACGATATCATAATAGTTCAACGAAATGTTGCTGGAAAACTCACATGCTTTGTTCCTAAGTGATCTCGCATTCATATAATACATTAGAAAATCATCATTTTTTGCGTTATCTACAACGCACTTGCTGTCATTATTATGCAACACATCACTGCACTCACTTTGAGAAGTCTTACCTTGTTGAAGGTCATTCATTCTCCCTTGTTTGTCAAGGGATGCTTCTTCCTCCAGGGCGTGGTTGACCTCTCCCCCTTCGAGCTGCATTTCTTGTTTGTCTCAAAGCTGGAAACTCTTCATCACTCACCCCTACAGGCTCTGCAGGTGACCACACACTGCAACTGCTGAATTCTTTGAAGCGTCTCCATTGTTCACACTAAGTGAACACACACAAACTGTATCACTTAGATTTTTGTCATCTGTGTTTCGTAGGTCCTCAATAGTATAAGATTTCCCATCAATATACAACTTATCGAATTGCATTCGCACCCTTTGTCCGCGTGCCTTGGCTTGAACCCGGTATTCATTGAGTTCTCTTCTAACGGCTCTAACACAATAGGAAAAATCCTCACTTATACGCACAGGTGTCCCCTTGGCACGATATGTTCTCTTTCCTCTATTCGTTCAGTTATCTTTTGTTCTGTACTTGGTGATTGAGCTTGTCCATCATTCGGTAATAATTCTGTTGGAAGGAAGTTTACTACCTGCCGTTGCAGAACACCTGAAGATGTAGATGCCAAATGTTATTGCTGTGCATAAACGTGAGACGTAAAATTAAAGATGTAGTTCTTCTTCTGTTTAAAGAACGGGGCCTATTAGCTACGTGCTCAACTGATCCACAAATAAAACACGTGGGGGGGTGTCCATAATAGATAATGGAGACACGATAACCACTTATGACAAGACGAGATGGGATATGTTGTTTTATTTTCATTTGTATACACGACTCCAAAAGTGCATTACCACCTGCGATTCTCCTTTTCCTGCAATAGCAGGCAACCCAAAAAGCTCGGCGATTGTGTTGGCTGCGAATTCGAAAGGCGTTGGACCAAACCTCAATTTTGTAACAAATATATCAGTGTGGCAAACTGCAAGTAACAGAATAAAACGAATTATTAAAAATGACAATTTTATTATCGTGGCGGAGTTGGATGACATCAAAAGTTACAACATGATCTTACTTAAGTAGTTCAAACAAGATGAATGGCAAGAAACACATATCAGAGAAAAGCGTTTATCTCCTCCCCCGCAACTAAAAGTAATCTCATAAAAAAGAAAATAGTTACATAATGTGAAGGTTTAATGTAAAAGCCTCACCAAATATTTTGAAGGTGACGACGGAAAGGCAACAACAACTGAACCGAAGTGCATATGAATGAATTGTGCATAGGTATTGCAGACGTAAAATGAGGATATACGGGTTTCGTATTTACCTGGAAAAGACAGTTAGGTGGGACACGGCCCCTCCAATCATTTGATCATGAAATATCAAAAGTGATAGTAACTGTATGTCAAGTGTGTGTAAAGGGCATGAAGAATTGCAACGAAACTTTGTGTATGGACAATACGCAAGAAATAAACGAATACAGGTTTTTATGTTCTGTAAAAAAACGATTTTAAGGGGCAAAAGTCCCCACGCAAAATTTTTAAAGCTGACGCCCGAAAGGTAAGAAGAAGTAAATCGAAGTGAATGAAATTCTGAACAAAGATTGCAGACGTAAAATGAGGATTGGGTTTCGTATTTTCTTGAAAAAAAATGTTGGATGGGGCATGGACTCCTCCAAACAGTTGATCACGGAATATGAAAAGCGCTAGTAACACTATGTCAAATGTGTGTAAAAGACATGAAGAAGAAGAAGAAGCAAAGAATACGGTTTTTTATTTTCTGCGGAAAAACGGTTTCAGGTGCAAAAGAACCCACCCCAAACTTTTGAAAGCTTAGGCTCGAAAGAAAAGAAGAAGTGAATCAAAATGAATGAAGTTTTGCACAGATATTGTAGGCATAAAATGTAAGTATACGGGCTTCGTATTTACCTGGAAAAGACGGTTAGGTGGGGCACGGACCCCCCAAACCTTTGATCACGAAATATCAAAAGTCCTAGTAACAGTATGTCAGATGTGTCTAACGACATCAAGAATTGCAACATAACTTCGTGTATGGATTATACGCAAAAAAAGGAATATTGTTTTTTTACTTTCTACGGAAAAGCGGTTTCAGGAGGCAAAAGTACCCACCCAAAACTTTTGAAAGTTGACGCCTGAAAGATAAAAAGAAGTGAACCGAAGTGAAAGAAATTTTGCACATATTGTAGACATAAAATATTGGTATACGGGTTTCGTATTTACCTGAAAAAGACGGTTAGGTGGGGCACGGACCCCTGCAATCATTTGATCACGAAATATCAAAAGTTCTGGTAAAAGTATGTCAGATATATAAAACGATATGAAGAATTGCAACGTAGCTTTCTGTATAGACAATACGCAAAAAATAAACGAATACGGGTTTTTATGTTCTGTGGAAGAACGATTTTACGGGGCGAAAGTGCCCACGCAAAATTTTTAAAGCTGACGCACGAAAATCAAGAAGATGTGAACCGAAGTGAATTAAATTGTGAACAGAGATTCCAGACGTAAAATGAGGATACGGGTTTCGTATTTTCCTGATAAAAATGTTGTATGGGGCACGGACCCTTCCAAACCTTTGATCACGAAATATGAGAAGTGCTAGTAACACTATGTGAAATGTGAGTAAAGAACATGAAAAATTTCAACGAAACTTTACGTATAGACAATAATCGGAAAAAAGGAATACGTTTTTTTTATTTTCTGCGGAAAAATTCTTTCAGGGGCAACAGACTCCACCTCAAGCTTTTGAATGTTGACGCCCGAAAGATAAGAAGAAGTGAATCAAAATGAATGAAATTTTGCACAGATATTGTAGGCATAAAATGTGAGTATACGGGTTTCGTATTTCCTGAAAAAGACGGTTAGGTGGGGCACGGACCCCCCAAACATTTGATCACGAAATATCAAAAGTTCTAGTAACAGTGTGTCAGATGTGTGTAACAACATCAAGAATTGCAACATAACTTCGTGTATGGACCATACGCATAAAACAAAGGAATATTGTTTTTTTTAACTTTCTACGGTAAAGCGGTTTCAGGACGCAAAATTACCCACCGCAAACTTTTGAAAATTTACGCCCGAAAGATAAGAAGTGGTCCAAAGTGAATGAAATTTTGCACATATTGTAGACATAAAATGTGCTTATGCGGGTTTCGTATTTACCTGGAAAAGACGGTTAGGTGTTGCACAGACCCCTCCAAACCTTTGACCAGGAAATATCAAAATTGATAGTAACAGTATGTCAGATGTGTGTAAAGAACATGAAGAATTACAACGAAACTTTGTGTATGGACAACACGCAAAAATAAATGAATACGGGTTTTTATATTCAGTGGAAAAAAACGATTTTAGGGGGCAAAAGCTCCCCCCAAAATGTTGAAATTTTACGCCCGAAAGGCAAGAAGAAGTAGCCCGAAGTGAATGAAATTGCGAAAAGATATTGCAGACATCTAATTAAAGAATACGGGTTTCGTATTTTCCTGGAAGAAACGGTTGGGTGGGGCAGGGAACCCTCCAAACATTTGAACAGGAAATATCAAAAGTGTTAGTATCTGTTTGTCAGATGTGTAAAAGGACATGACGAATTGCAGCGAAAGTTTGTGTATGGACAATACGCGAAAAATAGAAGAATACGAGTTTTTAATTTTCTGTCGAAAAACGGTTTTAGGGGGCAAAAGCTCGCACCGAAAAGTTTGAAAGTTGACGCCCGAAAGCCAAATAGAAGTTAACCGAACTGAATGGAATTGTGAACAGATATCGCAGATGTAACATGGGGGTACGGGTTTCGTATTTTCATGGAAAAAACGATTGGGTGGTGCACGGACCTCTCCAAACCTTTGATCACGAAATATGAAAAGTGTTAGTAACACTAGGTCAAATGTGTGTAAAGGACATGGAGAATTGCTGCGAAACTTTACGTGCTGACAATACGTAAAAAATAAATGAATGAGGGTTTTTATTTTCTGTGGAAAACAGTTTTAGAGGGCAAAAGCTATCACCCAAAATTTTGAAAGATTACACCCGAAAGACAAGAAGTGAACCGAAGAGAATGAAATTGTGAGAGATATTTTACACACAAAATAGGGGAATATGGATTTCGTATTTTCCTGGAAAAATACGGCTGGGTGGGGCACCGAGCCCTCCAAACATTTGATCACGAAAACATTGTAAGCGTTAAAGCTGCCTCCAGAAATATCATAAAATAGCACATATGCTGTTTGTGCTTACTGTTGATCTTCTAAATTTGAAAAATCGGATGGATACACTTGTGAAACACGGAAGGTCTTATTTTACATATCCAATATCTACACTCAATTTTTTTCGCTTCTGTCCACTTCTTCCGCCACCAGACGCCTCGGTCCACCCAAAAGTTTTTTCTTTGCAGGAAAATACGAAACATGTATTCGTTCATCTTACCTCTACAATATTTGTGCACAATTGCATTTACTTCGGTTCACTTGTTTTTGCCTTTTGGGCGTTAATTTTCAAAATTTTGGGTGGGGGCCTTTTCCCCTTTACCGCTTTTTCACAGAAAATAGAAAACGCATTAGATTTTTTGGGATATTTTCACTACACAAAATTTCGTTGCAATTCTTCATGTTCTTTAGGCACTTCTGGTATACTGTTATTAGCACTTTTGATATTTCGTGATCAAAGATTTGGAGGGGTCCGTGGCCCAACTAACCGTTTTTTCCAGGAAAATACGAAATACGTTTTTTCCCGTATTCCCTCATTTTATGTCTACAATATCTGTGCACAATTTCACTTCGGTCCACTTGTTATTACCTTTCGGGCGTTAACTTTCAAAATTTTGGGTCTGGGTTTTCGCTCCTTAAACAGCTTTACCTCAGAAAATAAAAATACACGTATTCGTTTATTTTATGTGTAGTATCGACCTACCAAATTTTATCAAAATCGGAGTGTTCTACTTGGGAAGTGTTACTTGTCAGTCATTGTAAAACTATTTTCCTTGTTTCTCCATCAATAAAAATTGTCTGACAAGTAAAGGGTCCAAATGGATGAATCGACTTGCGGGATGAGACGTAGTGCGACTGACAGAGGATATGGAAATATGTATATTTGCAAAATTATAAAGGCTGAACGTCATAAGAAACGGAGGGGGTCAAAATTGATGGGTAGGAAAGCTATGCTATGTTATTGAAATACATCAAATAAACTGTTGTATCATGAAAATAGTGAGAGATAGACAATGCAAACGGTGATAGTTTCACATATTGACAGAAGAAGAATGGGCAGAGTAGATCACGAACCTCTGGCGGCACCTTGAAATCCGTCATTTTGAAATCTGTGATAATTTTGGAAATGGAAAGCTAGTGACGTGATATATCAATTAGGGCTAGCATGCTCTCAAAAGTCAATTATGAACTTTAGTGATCGTTATCTGTACTTATTTGTTAGATTTAGGATAATCTTCATAGTTATGTACGAAAATCTAGGAGACTGATACTCTTATGTTGAAAGTTTGGACTATCACGAAAACACATGTAAGTTGAACATGTCCAAAGCCAAGAAAACTAACCTCGAAATTTGATATCCAAGTTGTATATTATTATATTTCACTGTCGAATATCAAATTTCACTGTTAGTTTTCTTGGTTTGTAGATATGTGAGTTATTTCTTGCCCATAATACGACTAATAATGCTAAAAGACTCACAAATCAAATTTAGTTCGTACCTTTAGCATTTCTTACAATCAACGTACAATTGTAGTTCTTAGCCTTTCGAAAATTATGAGCCTCATAGACTCCTTCTTTCTTACAAATATTAGTATCAATAATACAACCTATTAAAAATTATCTTAACGGTAACCCACCGACAAACTGTAAGCAAACCCTGTAAAATGAAATGAAGTATTTCATTTTAACGAACCACGATTATGCTCTTTAGGCTAAGGGAGACAATGATTAAGGCAAGTGAATGTTGATGGAAGATATGACGGAATGAGAATGTGGAAGGAAATTGAAGTATCCCAAGAAAACCCACACACGATACGATGGTGTCCACCACAAAATTTCTTGGCTGAGGATCGAACCAGAGGCCCCACGTACCAGAGGTAAGTGTTTACCACTGAGTCACCTTGTCTTCCCCCAATCCCTAAGAGACGCGGGCATCCAGTTAAGAATAACTGACATAGAAAAACGTACTTACCATTTTCGCACAAAGGAAACTCCACGAATCCCACATTCTGACCGTTTGTACTTCTTGTATGTTGATTTATCACACACATTATTTATATATATCGATACATCTGTCAGAATCATAGTGTTTCCTCCAAAGTAGGGGCAGGGTGACTTAGTCATAAAGCGCTTACTTCTGGTGTGGGATGAACCTCGTTCAATCCCAGACTATAAAATTTGTAGTGGATGCCATCGTACCGGTGAGATTTCTCGGAATTATCCTGTTTTCTCCTACATTCTCATTTCACAAATTAGTTCCCCAAAATTAGCTTCCATCTATTACCTCTCTTTATTATTGGATCGGATTTCAGTTTAGCATCTCTTCGGTAGCAAAATTACATGAGATATGGAGCTACGGATTAACGTGAGATACGAACTGCTTGCCCTCCCGCCGCGAATCGGAGCCGGGTCTCCTATGCGAAAGTCGCAGATTCTACCATATAGCCATGCGTGATCTCTCTGTCTTCATTGGCCTATAAGGCATAACATTTAAACTTTATGGACTTCAAATAACTTCAGTTCTTCCTCGATAGCCAATTCTATACTGAGACAAAGTAGATCAATCAAATGTGTCCATCTTAGCTTTTTTATAATCTTATTGATGTTCTTGTAACTTTGACCTTGTTCTAAGATTCCTGTTAGTTGAAATATCGTATTTAATTGTAGTTAACTTGCCTCGGTCAACGTTTCATAAAATATACCCATAATTCTTCAATTTATTTGAGGTGACCTTTGTGCTGCCTCTGTACCATATCGGGTTGTGCATTAATGGAAGCCATGGCTAAAAATAATATACATTTCCTTTCCTCCGACTTCAATCCGACATTTTGTTCTCGAGTTACGGCTGTTTTCGGCATTTTTTCGACTGGTTTTTGGCTGGTCACAGCGCCAAAAGGAAGCATTGTGCACTCAGGTTGTCTTATCATGGTGTTAGGAATGAGCTCTCAAACGTTGTAAGTGTTGTTTTGAAACACCCTCTATATTTCTATCCTGTTTCTGATTAGCTTATCTTTGCCAATCAATTTCCAGTATTCCCAAAACAAACCAAAAGTGAACTAAATTCACTAAATCGCCTTCCCCCTATGCTTTCTTCTTGTATAGTACTTATTATATATTTATATTGTAATTGACAGAGATTACCAATATTGATTAAAATATCTGGTTAAAATTCTATTAGAGGAATTCCCTCTTCAGTACAGAAATTACCTCCTTGCATCCTACCGCCATTTTAGGCGAGATGGGATTAATTAAGATGGGAATTCCCATCTCGCCTAAAATGGTAGATATTCTTATTTTGGAGATATAAGTGGTTGATAAATCGTTAGGCCAGGTGGGATTAGGCTAAATGGGGTGGAATCATCTAAAAAGGTAGGGGTACGGTAGGTAGCGGCATGACGTCACGCCGTCTCCCATGCCTATCTTTTGCCCATTGTAATTGCTTAGGAAGTTTAAGGACGCCGTACACAGTTTTTTGGAGGTGGGGATAGCGTCCCCTGCGTTCCCACGCACTTTAACCCCTGCTGCTAAGTATTAATTGCTGTGAGAACTAACGAAAAATATCATGTAATAATAATAATAATAATAAGAAGAAGAAGAAGAAGAAGAAGAAGAAGAAGAAAGTATCTGAATGATACAGATACTTTTTCAACTTTTATTACAATTGCTGTGGATTCCCATAAATCTGGTTACATTGTTTTTGTAAGGAATAAAGAGGCTTCAAACAACAATATGATTGGTATAAAAGAAAATAGCCTTATCAGGCTTTAAAGGAACTAAGCACTGACAAGTGACCTTGTCTCTGTTTTTTTTAAACACAATGTTACGAGGCACAGAAGCCACCACGCCAGCGCTGTGCTTGCTTTTTTGCCTCAGGCAGCTTCAGTACTAAAATCAAGACTTTGCCTCAGGCAGACAGTACTAAAATTCTGTCAATTTATGTTAGCTATCAGTCAACCACACAGGTTCTTTGAAACGATGAATTTTACAAGAAATGTTTTGTCCATCGGATAGGAAGCGAACAAAGCCCATCGTACGTTGTAATCCCTTCCCCTCTTTTGCACAGTGTGTGAAATTTAACTTGTATACTGTAGTAAGTTACAGAAAAGAGAATGCTATTTTTTAAAAAATGACATTATCGAATAAGATTGACCATTATTACAATATATTCAAGATGAAAAATATTATTTTAACAGTCGTCGTACTTAGTTGTCTGCACTGAAATTCCCATAATGTGCTTTCTTCTTTTCTAATATGAGCTCCGAGCTTCTTCGTGGCTAAGTGGTTAGCGTATGTCCCTTTGGCGTGAGAGACCCGGGTTCGATTCCGGTGAGAGCTCATGTAGTTCGGGTTTCTCAATTAATCAGTAGGTCCCGTCTTATATAGCCTCGCTGCTGAAAGGGACGACAAAATCAACTCAACTCATATTGAGCACCATAGGAGATATAACTCCGAGGTGAATTTTGCCCCTGGAAAACCTCCCAAAATCATCAACGGTACGAAATATGTCTGCAATGCAACATGTCCATCATTTCCAACTCTATGCTCTGTGACCTAGTTTGCTTTTCATGTTTTCAGTAAACTAGACAGAGAAAAGGAAGAATAGAGGCTTTCTTCCAGAAAATTGTGTTCGAGGGTGGGGGGTCACACAGGTTCGTATCCACGGGGAGTCTAGGGGGCCGGGCTCACCCAAACTTTTACATTAGAATGATTTATGAGCATTAAAGTAGTCAGCCATTAGGATTTTTTTTGTTTTAGGATGATACCAGATTCGACTCCTGGTGTAAGCTCAACTTTCAGTCCTGTGTCATTTGCAGGTCTCGACTCATACAGATTCGTTGAAAAACCTCTAAACATGTGCTATGACTAGTATGCGAACTAAAGTTTTTTTTAGCAAAAGAGAGAGAAATTTCTTGCTTTAGACTCTGCCCTGTAATCCAGTTTCTCTGGAGGCGAGATAGTATGGTTGGGAACGACCTATCAGATTCAAGTTCCGAACCCACATTAAAAAGACCTTCCTTTATAACCTTGGTGTTGTATAAGGACGAAAACAAAAATATACTGATAGCTCCAGTAATAGATATTATAGCAAAGAGATTTAAAAAATAGGTGGTTTTGAAATAGAGAAAGGACAGTACCTGAGCTTTATTAGTATTACTAGCATATATTACCCGCTTTGCTAAGTTAAAATGAAAATTTAAAAGCACAACTCCGTATTTCATGTGTTTAGTACCCGTGAAATATGCTGTTTTCGTTTTTAATGGCATCGATTTAAACAGCATCGGAAAGATCATTGATCATCTCGGCGACCCCAAAAATCATGGATTCGACACCAATAATGGTCATTTTCGGTCATTTATATATATATTTCCTCCTCCCCTATGTTGCGGGCCATGGCAACGAAAGTGTTATTGTTCATCTCAGCGACCCCCCACAAATGTGGATTCAGCACTAATTAACGGTCATTTTCCATTATCTTTAAATATCTCTTCCTCCCTTTTCTACAAGTTCTGGGGTTTAATTTGAATTTAAACATGATCGAAAGTACCACTGTTCATCTAAGCGACCCAGAAAACTATAAATTTGACACTGATAGTGGTCATTACAGATCATTTTATATATCACTTTCTCCCCTTCCCGCAAGTGGTATAGCTGATTTTGCATTTAAACCGGATCGAAAATGTCACAGTTCATCAGAATGATCCCGAAAACTGTGGATTAGGCACTAATATTGGTCATTTTCGATTATTATTATTATATATAGATCCCCCTCCCCGTGCTGCGGCACACGAAATCAAAATTGTCAATGTTAATCTCAGCTACTCCTAAAACTATTGATTCGACACTAATATTACTCAGTTTCGATCATTTTTAAACGTTTATCCCCCTCTCCTCCATTGTAGCCTCCCTCTTCCCAACTATTAGGGCTGAAGGTGGATTGAAACAGCATCAGAAGTGTCACTCTTTGTCTCATCGGGCCCGAAAACTATGGATTTAACAGTAATATCTGTCATTTTTGATCATTTTTAAATTTCTCTCCCTCTCTCCAAACCCCTACGTTGCTTCGTCAAAGTGAATAGCCTAAAGTAATCCCTGCCCATAAACTCATGTATGTTGAAAATTTGATTTAGATCGGTCGGGTGGTTCAAGACTGATGAAGTCACAGAGCCCGACATTTTTATTTTTATTTTTTTTTACATATATCTGCCCCCTCTCCCTCCCCTACGTTGGCTCGTCAAAGTGAAACGCTAAAAAAACACCCAAGGGGCGACCTTCATATTTGTTGAAATTGGTTGGGTGGTTCAAAAGTTATTAGGTTTTATTAGTTTGTATTTATACGTCCCCCTCCCCTCCCCCTAGGATGTACCGTTCAAGTGAAATTACAAAAATGTTTCCACATCCAAACCTCATATATCTTGAAAATTTGATTGCTATCGGTCGGATATTCAAGATATAGTTCAAGAGTTATTAAGTTACAAAAATAGTGGCTTTCAGTCTTATATAAATTGATTTTTATATATATCTCTCCTCCTTCTCCGCCCCCCCTTGGTTTCGTCAAATTTAAATAACAGGCCTGAGTCTCATCTATGTTGAAAATTTGATCAAGATCGGTCAAGTGGTTCAGGAATTATTAAATTTTATTTATTTTTACACCCCCCCTAAGTTCTACCATCAAAGTGAATAGCCTAAAATCAGCCCAGCCGTAAAACTCATCCATGTTTCAAATTTGATTAAGTTCAGTGGGGCGGTTCGAGAGATTTAGAGTCAGAAACATACAGTTTCTCAATTATATATATATATATATATATATATATATATATATATATATATATATATTAGTAGTGTCCAATCTAGATTTTTTCCTATGGGGGCAACGTAAAATTTTAGGGCACATTTCACCAGCCCCCACTTCCTTCCAACAGAACGGCGAATGCATCGTTTTTACCACTAGCAATCCTCTACATTGAGACTTTTCCCAAGTAGGCAGTACTGGCTTCGATAGAAGGAAAAAAAGTTTGAAGGGCCGGATAGGGACAGTGAAGAGAAGAGTGGCAGTATTGGGCAAATTTCAATTGAATTGACAATTAACAATTAATCTGTAAATTTAATTGTTAATTGCAATTGACAACGGAAGTAAGTAATGGTTAATTGTTAATTGCAGTTGGCCATTAATAAAGGAGAATCAATTGCAATTAATCAGTCGATTGAAAGTAATTGCAGTGGAAAGTAATTGCAATTGAATTCAGTCATTCAATTGCAATTGAAATTAATTAGCAATTAATTCAATTGCAATTTTTGATTTCCACAGCAATTACTTTCAATTGATTGATCAATTGCAATTGATTTTCACTGATTAATTTTCAACACTGTAGTTCAGAGAGAGTGTCGGGCAATGAAAACTTTAGCCACGACCAACTGACCCACCATCCATCGTGACACATGACCCACCGTGACCCACTCTGTCCCACCACCCACCATGAACCACTGTTACACACGGTGACCCAAGACCCACCGAAACCCATTGTCATCAACTCTGACCCATGAATCATGCCCTCTTCTCGACTAAAGAGTTTAAACTTGTAATAAAACAAGGCTATGAAATTATCACTCATTGGATTTTGAATTTCTACGATCAATCACTCAAGCACCGCTCTATTACAATAACGGTGGATCTGACCTTTCTAATATAAATAAAATAGAGTTTGCTTGAGTGTCTGTATCTCTATCTGTGTGCGGCCCGTGGACCAGACGAGTGGACGAAAGTTTTCAAAATTTGGTCGCGGGTAGCTTGGTCTAGGCCACAGATCAAGACGAAGAGTTTTTTTTTTCAACCGGGACCGGCCTGGGAACCAGACAAGTTGGCCGAGAGTTACCAATTTTTGGACACGGATACCTTGGTTCAGGTCCCAGACCAAGGCGAAGCGTTTTTGACTAAATTCGAATCAGGGGGTCTCAGAAGGCGTTAACCGAGACATGTAAAAGTAGTAGAAAATGACCGATATTAGTGTCGATTTCATAGTTTTTGCGGTCGCTGAGATCAATGGTGACTCTTTCATTAGCGATGATTTTCTAATTCAGCCACCATTGTATGCCGGCCGGGAGTCACCGGGGTGGAGAATCGCGAGACATGTAAAAATAATGGAAAATGACCGATATTAGTCTCAAATCAATAGTTTTCACTGTCGCTGAGATGAATGGTGATACTCACACAGGCATTGACTTCCAAATACTGCCCTCATCGGCTGCTGGGCAGAGGCGTGGTTTTTTTCAAAATTGGAACCAGAGGATCGGAGAGGCTTTTACCGGGGTATGTAAAAGTAGTAGAAAATGACCAATATTTGTGTGGAATCCATATTTATCGGGATTGCTCAGATGTATAGTGACAACCCAATGAAAACACATGTATATATATTATTTTGTTTTCCATGTAGTTAACATTAATGTCATAGTAGATTAAATGATAAAATTCGAATTAGTAATTCTGTTTTACATTGCTCCATACATCAGGCACGTAGGCAAGGGGGGGTCCGGACCCCCCCCCCCTTCGAGACCAGAAATGAAAAATATTAGGGAAGGATGGAACAAAATGAAATGAGTAAAGAAGGATCAGCGTTAAAAAATAAACTACAGGAAGCTTTTGGTTACTCTTTCTTATGAGGAAATTTGTATTACTTGCAATACATGGTTGCGAGGTGAGCAAGATATCCTGGAAGAGTGAGGGAATTTGAAATTTCTAGAAAAGTTGCTACTAGTCAGGGAGATTTCAAGCTTCCGAAAGCATAGTGCCGTTGTGTAAAAGCGTGGACATTTTTTATCATAATTTTTCGTCATCGCATCCTTGCAATATCAAACATGTTATTTCAAAAACATTTTTTTCTGCTCCTTTAACCTGTCATTTGAAACAGACAGTAGTTGATGGAAAAATAAAAACAAAAATATATGTGGAAAGAAAGTTCTGTGAACATTTGATTCAACAGAAAAAAGGAACGCAGATATTGCAAAATATTTTACAAGGCATTATTGAGTATGTACTTTTTATAATAGTTGAGGTCATAATGAAAAGAAAATTATGTTTGAATAAACAGAGGAAGGATGTAAATATTGTATAATCTTTTTCAGTACTTTTTTTTTTTACTTTACTCGAGATTTCTTCGTAGTTTATTAAAATAATTACCAACATATCCTCACAAACCAATATATGATGATAGTAAAGTAGTTTAGATTGATCGAGTTCCTAGGCCTTCAGAATTTCATGTTACGCGCTCTCCCCCCCCCCGTTACGAGATCCTGGCTAAGCGAACCAATATATGTTCCAGTAAAATAGTCTAGAATGATCGAGCCCCTGTTGTGATGACCACATTATTTCATGTCACGGACCACCCCCTTTCACGAAATCCTGGCTACGTGCCTGCATACATACACTGGAGCAAATCCCGGGGGATGAAGGGGACATGTCCCCTCCAATCTTGGAACTGGGGAGATTGTCCTCCCCAATAATCCGATTTGAAATGTGTTTTTTGGGAGAGAAATTTGATTATTTGTGTCCGATCGCTAGAAAGGAAAGTGAGATGAAATTAATGTCCACTCAGAATAAGCCTCAAATCTGCCCGCCTCCCAATCTTGAAGACAATTCTGCTCCCCTGATCCTCTACAGCATTGTTTCTCGGTAACAGAAATATTTTGAACATCGCTATATATATATATATATATATATATATATATATATATATATATATATATATATATATATATATATATATATATATATATAATATGGGAACAATCTTACCCGTCTCCCCCCCCCCAATGTTGAAGACAGATTTGCGCTGTTGCATACATACCTGTCGTTTCTCGTTTCTTTTTGTCCATGAACTCAAAATCCTGGACAAGGCTTGCTTTTCAATTCTGTCCTTGAAAGAGTCTGTTATCTTATCCCATATGCAAAGTCTACATTCCACAAGTTCAATAACGGTTAAAATATCGAATGGAAAAATTCCTGCCATCTCTAAAAATCCAAGGAAAACTAGAAAGGTAAGAATGCAATAATACACAACCGTTTCATCCAGTCACTGTAGCTAAACTGCAGAGCTCTATCAGGGGGTCGATCCCGGTACAAAGGGGAGAGGTAAAACTTGGATACATAGCTTTGGTCTTTGTTTTCAATTGCCATTCTACACATTATTTTTTAAAATGGATGATCTGGGATAGTTTTTGAAGTGAGAGAAAAAAATCTGTAACAAGTGAAGCATGAAGTCACGTCCATATTGTTGAGATCACAATCAAGAAAATGTCAAGTGAGCAACTTGTCCTTGGAGCTTGGGAAAGAGTGTTTGATTGTGTTGGTTTCGTTTCAAAATAATTCTACTTTGACTTGTCAAAAAATATTGTATTCAATCATTGCTTATTGAGTGGAACCGGGAAAAGTGATCTGCACACAATTCTAATGAAAATAAAAGGAAGTAATAATAAACAGGATTTTTTCCGTATGCTTATGTTCACAGTGTATCAAAATTTGAAAATTACGCTTAAATTAATTTCCAGAATGTATTGAAATTTAAATGCATTAATAGATTAAAAAATATACCATCAAAGAGTGTGTGTGTGTGTGAGAGAGAGACAGAGATATTGTAGACATAAAATGACGGAATACCTTTTTCTTATTTTCCTGATAAAAAGAAAACCGTTTAGGTGGGACACACACCCCATCCAGAACTTTAATCGTGAAATATCAAAACTGCTAATAACAGAAGTGCTTGAAGGACATGAAGAATTGAAGCGACACATTGTGTAGGGACAATACGCATAAAATAAACGAATACGGTTTTTCTTTTGTTTTCTGCGGAAATACGGTTTTAGAGGGCGAAAACCCCCATCCCAAATTTTGAAATTTGAGGTCCAAAATGCAAGAAGAAGTGCACCGAGTTGAATTGAATTGTGCGCAGATATTGTAGACGAAAAATGAGATAGTTTGGTTTCGTATTTCCCTGTAAAAAGCGGTTGTGTGAGACACGGACCTTCTAAACTGTTCATTACGGAATATCAAAAGTGCAAATAAGCATGCGCAAAAGTTCCTAAAGAATATGGAGAATTGCAACGAAACTTCGTAAAGGGACTATTTGCAAAACAATATATGAAACATGTTTTAATTTTTGCGGAAAATCAGTGTTGGGGCCTAGGTCCCATCCGAAAAAAAAAAGGAAATAATATAGCTCAGGAAGGAGTCGACCCAAGCAAATCAAATTGTATTTAGATATTACATGTAAAATAAGGACTCTCGTGTTTCTCAAGTGTTCCTATCGGTTTTCCTTCAAATTTGGCATATCAATAGCAAACTGGATATAAATCGACACGTGTTTTTCTTTATGCGGAAAAAAAACATTCCAAGGGTTAAAGGTGCCTCCTGAAATACTATAGAATAAGCTAATTTGTTTGTGTTTGTTGTTACTTGATCTGCCAAATTTGAATAAATCGGATGGAGGCACGACACTTGTCAAACACGAAAGGCCGTATTTTACATATCCAATATCTTTCTTTTGCTTCGGTCCACTCCTCCCGCAACTCAACGCCTCAGTTCACTCAAAAGTTTTTTTTCTTTCAGGAAAATACGAAACACGTATTCCCTCACCTTACCTCTTCAATATTAGGGCACATTTCATTCACTTCGGTCCACTTCTTGTCTTTTGTGGTCAAATTCCAAAATTTTGGACGTTCCCCCAAAACCGTTATTAACCAAAATTAAAAACTGTATTCGTTTATTTTTGCGTATTGTCCATACACACAGTTTGATGCAATTCTTCATGTCCGTTACATACATCTGATATACTGTTACTAGATATTTTGATATTTCGTGATGAGAGGTTTGGAGGAGTCCGTGCCCCACATAACCTTTTTTTTTTCAGGAAAATACACAAACCGTATTCCCTAATTTTTTGTCTACAATATCTGTCCAAATTTCAGTCACTTCAGTTCACTTTTTACCTTTCAAGCGTCAACTTTCGAAATTTTGGTTTTGGGCTTTCTGCCCCTAAAACCGTCTTTCCGCAAAAAAGAAAACAACCTATTCCTTTATTTTTTGTCTATACAAAAAGTCTTGTTGCAATTCTTCATCTCCTTTACATACATCTGACATACTGTTACTAGCAATTTTCAGTTTTTGTGATCAAAGGTTTGGAGGGGTCGGTGCCCCACCCAACCGATTTCTTCAGGAAAATACGAAACCCGTATTCACTCACTTTATGTCTATAACATCTGTGCACAATTTCACTCACTTCGGTTAACTTCTTTTTGCCTTTCGGGAGTGAACTTTCAAAATTTTATTTGGGAGATTTTGCCCCCAAAAACCGTTTTCCCGCCGAACATGAAAAAACCTGTATTCATTAACTTTTTGCGTATTGTCCATACAAAAAGTTATGTTGCAATTCTTCATGTCCTTTACACAGATCTCAGATACGATTACTAGCACCTTTTATATTTCATCATCAAAGATGTAGAGGGGTTGGTGCCCCACAAAACCGTTTTTTCCAGAAAAATACTAAACCCGTATTCCCCCATTTTATATCTACAATATCTGTGCAAAATTTCTTGCTCTTAGGTTCACTTCTTACCTTTCGGGCGTCAAATTTCAAAATTTGGGGGTAAGTTATTTTGCCCCCTAAAACCGTCTTTGCGAAGAACATAGAAAATCCTGCGTTCCTTTATTTTTTGTGTATTATCCACACAAGAAGTTTCGTTTCAGTATTTCATGTCCTTTAAACACATCTGACATACTGTTACCAGCACATTTTATTTATTGTGATCAAAGGTTTGGAGGGATCCGTGCCCCATCCAACCGTTTTTTCCATGCAAATACGAAACTCGTATCCTCATTTTACGTCTGCCATGTCTGTGCTTAATTTCATTCAGTTCCGTTCACTTCTTCTTGCCTTTCGGACGTCAAGTTTCAAAAATTTGTGTGCTAGCTTTTGCCCCTAAATCCCTTTTTCCGCAGAAAATTAAAAAAGCTCGTATTCCTTTATTTTTTGTGTATTTTCCATTCAAAAAGTTTCGTTGCAATTCTTCATCTCTTTTACACACATCTGACATACTGTTAGTAGCACTTCTGATATTTCGTGATCTAGGGTTTGGAGGAGTCCATGAACCACCCAACCCTTTTTTCCAGGAAAATAGGAAACAGTATTCCTTCATTTTACGTTTACAATATCTTTGGAGAGATTCATTCACTTCGGTTCATTTCTTTTTGCCTTTCGTGCGTCAATTTTCAAAACTTTGTGTGTGAGCTTTTGTCCCCTAATACCATTTTTCAGCAGAACATAAAAGAACTCATATTGCTTTATTTCTGGCGTATTATCTATACAAAAAGTTTTGTTGCAATTCTTCATGTCCTTTATACACTTCTGACATATTGTTATTAGCATTTTAATTTTTTCTGATCAAAGGTTTGGGAGGGGCCTGTGCCCCAAATGACCATTTTCTCCAGGAAAATATGAAACCAGTTTTCATATTTTATGTCTGCAATATCTGTTCACATTTGCACTATTTTCGGTTCACTTCTTTTTGCCTTTCCGGCTCAACTATCAAAATTTAGTGTAGGAGCTTTTGCCCCCTAAAACCGTCTTCCCGCAGAACTTAGAGAAACCCGTATTCGTTTACTTTTTGCGTGTTGTGCATACACTGAGTTATGTTGCAATTCTTCATGTCTTTTACACACATCTGACATATTGTGACTAGCACTTTTGATTTTTCGTGATCAAAGGTTTTGGAGAGGTCCGTGCCCCATCCAACCTTTTTTTTTCAATGAAAATACGAAACTGATATCCTCATTTTACGTATGGAATATCTGTGCAAATTTTTATTCACTTCGGTTTACTTCTTCCGCCTTTCGGGTGTTAACTTCCAAAATTTTGGGTGAGAGCTTTTTCCCTCTAATACAGTTTTTCCGCGGAAATTGAAAAACAATATTCACTTATTTTTTGGGTGTCGTCCATACACAAAGTTTCGTTGCAGTTCTTCATGCCCTTTACACACATCTCAGATACGGTTACTAGCACTTTTGATATTTCATGATCAAAGGTTTGGATGGGTTAGTGCTCCACCAAACCGCTTTCTCCAGAAAAATACTAAACCCGTATTCCCCCATTTTATTTCTACAATATCTGTGCAACATTTCTTTCACTTCGGTTCACTTCTTCTTACCTTTCGGGTGTCCAATTGCAAAATTTGCCCCTAAAACCGTATTTTCGAAGAACATAGAAAATCGTGTATTCCTTTATTTTTTACGTATTATCCATGTACCACCCAACCTTTTTTTCCAGGAAAATAATAAACCGTATTCCCTCATTTTACGCCTACAGTATCTGCAGTATCTGTGGAGAGATTCATTCACTTCGGTTCATTTCTTTTTACCTTTCGTGATTCAATTTTCAAAACTGTGTGTGAGCTTTTGCCCCCTAATACCATTCTTCAGCAGAACATAAAAGAACTCATATTGCTTTATTTCTGGCGTATTATCTATACAAAAAGTTTTGTTGCAATTCTTCATGTCCTTTATACACTTCTGACATATTGTTATTAACATATTAATTTTTTGTGATCAAAGGTTTGGAGGGGTCCGAGCCTCACACGACCATTTTCTCCAGGAAAATATGAAAACCGTATCCACATTTTATGTCTACAATATCTGTGCACATTTGCACTCACTTCGGTTCACTTCTTTTTGCCTTTCGGGCTCAACTTTCAAAATTTAGTGTAGGAGTTTTTGCCCCTTAAAACCGTTCTCCCGCAGGACTTAGAAAAACCCGTATTCGTTTACTTTTTGCGTATTGTCCATACACTGAGTTATGTTGCAATTCTTAATGTCCTTGACACACATTTGACATAATGTTATTAGCTTTTTTGATATTTTGTGATCAAAGGATAGTGGTGGGTCCGTGCCGCACCGACCCCTTTTTCCAGGAAATTAGCAAACCCATATTCCCTCATTTTATGTCTACTATGTCCTTGCACAATGTCATTCACTTCGATTCACTTCTTTTTGCTTTTCCAGCGGCAAGTTTCATAATTTTGGGTGAGAGCTTTTGCCCCTAAAACCGTTTTTCCGCAGAAAATACCCTTCTCCATTTTTTTGCGTATTGCCCGTACGTGAAGTTTCGTTGGAATTCTTCATGTCCTTTACACAAATATGATATACTGTTACTAGCACTTTTGATATTTCGTGATCAAATGTTTGGAGGGGTCCGTGCCCACCTAACAGTTTTTTTTAAGGAAATACGGAGCCAGTATTCCCACATTTTATTTTCACAATATCTGTGCAAAATTTCCTGCTCTTAGGTTCACTTCTTCTTACCTTTCGGTCGTCAAATTTCAAAATTTTGGGATAAGTTGTTTTGCCCCCTAAAACCGTCTTTGCGAAGAACATAGAAAATCCTGTATTCCTTTATTTTTTCTGTATTATCCATACAAGAAGTTTCGTTTCAATATTTCATGTCCTTTACACACATGTGACTGACATACTGTTACTACCTCTTTTGATTTTTCGTGATCAAAGGTTTGGAGGGATCGGTGCCTCACTCAACCGTTTTTTCCAGGAAAATACGAAACGCGGATTCCCCAATTTGGTATACAATATGTGCACAATTTCATTAACTTCGGTTCACTTCCTTTTGCCTTTCGGGCATCAACTTTCAAAATTTTTGGTTTGCGTTTTGCCCCTTAAAACCGTTTTTCGACAGAAAATTTTAAAAAATATTTTCCTTTATTTTTTGCGTATTGTCCATACTCGCAGTTTGATTGAATTCTTGATGTTCTTTTACACACATCTGACATGCTGTTACCAACACATTTAATTTTTTGTGATCAAAGGTCTGGAGGGGTCCGTGCCCCACCCAACCGTTTTCTCGAGGAAAATACGAAACCCGTATCCTCATTTTACGTGTGCAATATCTGTGCTTAATTTCATTCAGTTCGGTTCACTTCTTCTTGCCTTTCGGACGTCTAGTTTCAAAATTTTCGGTGCTAGTTTTTGTCCCTAAATCCGTTTTTCCGCAGCAAATTATAAAAGCTCGTATTCCTTTATTTTTTGCGTATTTTCCATACAAAAAGTTTCGTTGCAATTCTTCATGTCTCTTACACACTTCTGACATACTGTTACTAGTAGTTTTCATATTTCGTGATGAAAGGCTTGGAGGGGTCCGTGCCTCACCCAACCCTTTTTCCAGGAAAATACGAAACTCGTATTCCTTCGTTTTACGTCTGCAATATCTGTGCACAATTTCATTGACTTTGGTTCAGTTGTTCTTGCATTTCGGGTGTCAACTTTCACAAATTAGAGTGGGACTTTTAAATTAAAACTTACGTAACTTTATGTCCCTTTTTCTTTTTTATGATATTTCTTTTTCTTTTTTTTTGGTATTGAGGAGAGAAATGCTTTCCTCTTATATCTGTTTCTTGCCATTGACCTTGTTTGAACTGCTGAAGTAAGATCATTTTGTAACTTTTAATGTCATCCAACTCCGTCACGATAATAAAATTGTCACTTTTAACAATTTGTTTTATTCTCTTATTTGCAGTTTGCCACACTGATATATTTATTACAAAATTGAGGTTTGGTCCAGCGCCTTTCGAATTCGCAACCAACCCTACCGCCGAGCTTATTGGGTTGCCTGCTATTGCAGGAAAAGGAGAATTGCAGGTGGTAATACACTTTTGGAGTCGTGTATACTATACGATTGCCATTATTTACTTTATATTCAAATTTGTCTGACCACTGTTTTTTGAGAATGTTTTGATTACACCATGCTTGCCTAAGGTCGCGACAATTTTTTGATTTTCCATGTCCAATGGAAGATTGACTACCTTCACTTTCGTTATTTGTTCAGTAGCATTCGACACTAAAGCTTCACTGATCAGGCGATCTTCACGTTGAAAATTGACAGACTGAGGCAGTGAGGACATAATCTGTTCAAAAGAACACTTAGAAATTAACTTTACATATACACAATATTCTTCGCTATTTAATTGTATACCTTGCACCTGATCACCATTGAGTTTGATCGTATCAGACAGCCATTTATGTATTGCATAAGGGCTAGGCATAATTCGACTCCTCGACTTATCAAATGCAAATGTGATTGTATTTTCTCTTAAATTCTTTTCTATTTTCACAAAATCTCAGAAGCAAAAAAAAGTTCTTCAAGTATCGTATATATATATATATATATATATATATATATATATATATATATATATATATATATATATATATATATATATATATATATATATATGTATAAATGTGTAGCTGTCTCAGGAATAATATGCAAAATAACAGGCCACACTTTGTCTACTACTCCGCAGTTCCATTTGATAGGCACTACAGAAGTAAACACGTTCACTTCGCAGAGCATGCAGACACGTCCACACACTTCCACGGTCAACGAAAACATCCTCCCCACTGAGCCACCGCGCCCCCCTAGAGATGAAAGCAGAGAATAGATATAGGTCAAGTTTATTTCTTAGCTGAAGGGCACGGTGGCTGAGTGATAGATCAGAGCGCTTACATCTATTGCATGGTGTCCTTAGTTTGGTCTCTCGCAAGTAAGTTTATGCTGATGTAACGGCCTATGATTATGTTCTTTCGCTAAACGTGACAATGATTAAAGCAAGTGAGTGATCCTAGAAGAAGAAGGTGAGAGGGAACGGGAGTATTCCGTAATACAGTGTACAAATTAACTGGTATTACTATTGAATTCACGATTGCTGTGATCAAGCTGAAACTGAACATGAATTGATTCCATTCGACTAAGGTAGAGAATAGAGAGAGCGGGATATGTAAAACCTCCGATATTAGTGTCAAATATATAGTTTCATGGTTGCTGGCTGGTTTCATGGTTTCATGAAACTCCGGAGGAATAACTACAAAAATTCATTCACAGAGTGTTTGTCCATCAGAAAACACACTTGAAGCAAACTGTCAACATACACTTGTTTCTCTGACTGCATATTTTATCGAAGAAGTAAAAAAAAAAAAAAAAAAAAATTAGTGCACATGCGACACTGAAAAGGTATGGTTTTCGTTTTCTCCACATTATAAAGTTCCCTTACCTTTTTCTTATAACCATTTTGAAATCTATGTATATATACTGTTTGATAACTATTTCGTGATAAGTAACGAGATGAATTTATTTTTCATTTTAGGTTAAATACAAATAAACAAAAACGACTGTAAACTCCTGTCCTTATCCTTATCGATATTGTTATTCCTTTTTTTAAACACCTCTATATATACACTGTGTGATCAAAAGTATCCGGACACCCCCAAAACATACGTTTTTCTTATTACTAGCATTGTGCTGCTACCTACTGCCAGATACTAACTATCAGCGACCTCAGTAGTCATTACACATCGTGAGAAAACAGAATGGGGCACCCGAGGAACTCACGGACTTCCAACGTGGTCAGGTGATTGGGCGTTACTTGTGTCAGAAGTCTGTACGCTAGATTTCCACACTCCTAAACATCCCTAGGTCCACTGTGTTTGATGTGATAGTGAAGTGGAAACGTGAAGGGATACGTACAGCACAAAAGCGTACAGGTCGACCTCGTCTGTTGACTGACAGAGACCGCCGACAGTTGAAGAGGGTCGTAAAGTGTAATAAGCAGACATCTATCCAAACCATCACAGAAGAATTCCAAACTGCATCAGGATCCACTCCAAGTACTATGGCAGTTAGGCGTGAGGTGAGAACACTTGGATTTTATGGTCGAGTGGCTGCTCGTAAGCTACACATCACGCAGGTAAATGCTAAACGACGTCTCGCTTGGTATAAGAAGCGTAAACATTGGATGATTCAACAGTGGAAAAACGTTGTTTGGAGTGACAAATCACGGTACACAACGTGGCTATCCGGTGGCAGGGTATGGGTATGGCGAATGTCCGGTGAACTTAATCTGTCAGCGTGTGTAGTGCCAACAGTAAAATTCGGAGTTGGTGGTGTTATAGTATGGTCGTGTTTTCCTTGGAGGGGATTTGCATCCCTTGTTGTTTTGCGTGGTGCTCTCACAGCCCAGGCCCAGATTGATGTTTTAAGCACCTTCTTGCTTCCCACTGTTGAAGAGCAATTCGGAAATGACGATTGCATCTTTCAACACGATCGAGCACCTGTTAATACTGCACGGCCTGAGGCAGAGTGGTTACACGACCATAGCATCCCTGTAATGGACTGGCCTGCAAAGAGTCCTGACCTAAATTGTGTAGAACACCTTTGTGATGTTTTGGAACGCCGACGTCGTGCCAGGCCTCACCGACCTACGTCGATACCTCTCCTCAGTTCAGCGCTCCGTTAAGAATGAGCTGCCACTTCCCAGGAAACCTTCCAGCACCTGATTGAAAGTATGCCTGCGAGAGTGGAAGCTGTCATCAAGGCTAAGGGTGGGCCAACACCATATTCCAGCAGTACCGATGGAGGGCGCCACGAAATTCTGAGTCATTTTCTGCCAGTGTCCGGATACTTTTGATCACATAGTGTATATCCCGTTTTAAATACTTCTCTCCAGATCTCTCTCTCTCTCTCTCTCTCTCTCTCTCTCTCTCTATATATATATATATATATATATATATATATATATATATATATATATATATATATATATATATGGAAAACAAGAAGAGTACGGAAGAACTATTAAAGGGGATTACAGACATTATTAATGACGTAGAAGAAGAGGAAGAAGAGTTCATAAGAAATAAAGGCATGCAACTTCTTATAATTGAAATAGATTTTGTAATTGGAGTAGAGGAAGAAGAACATGATGATGAAAGGAAGAAGAAAGGAATACACAAGGCAGAAGTAAGAATACCAAGAGCTGTAATTCCTCAATAATAAGAAGAAGAACAAAGAGATGCAGTTAATGAAATTGAAATAGCAGAAGAAGAAGACGAAATTATTAACATTAAAGAAGAAGAAGAAGAAGAAGAGACACAGTTAATAAAATTGAAATAGCAGAAGAAGAAGAAGAAGGTGTAGAAGATAATGATGAAGAAGAGAAATATAAATAACTCAAGGATCTTATAAAATAGAGGATCTGCCCTTACAACAAAACCTTGAAGCCATACGTCACAGTTTCACTACCCCTACTCTGCCTACTCTGCCCAATAGGATCGCAATGTTTTGAACCAACAATCATGGCGGAAACAAAAGTAGCCAATCAGACGATGGCGGAAACGAGAGTAACCAATTAGACGTGCCGATGCTCGATTTTTTTGGCTTCATTCATTTAATAGCATGAAGACACATATAGGCAGATCCTCTATTTTATAAGATCCTTGAAATAACTATTAGAAATATTAGAAAATGGAGTTAATAGAATGGTAACACAACAAGAGGAAAAGGAGGCATCCGCTTGTAAAGAAAATTAAAAAAAATAGTTATAAAAGGAAGAAGCAGAAGATTAATTGCAAGAAGAACAGGAAAACGACGAAGAAATGGTAAATGATGAATAGTTGAGTTGATTTCGAGTTTAACGTCCCTTTCAGCAGCAAGGCTATATGAGACGTGGACCTACTGATTAACGTGGAGTCCGAACCACATGACCTCCTTACGGGAATCGAACCCGGGTCTCCCACGCCAAAGGCGCATACGCTAACCACTTAGCCACGAAGAAGCTCAAGTGATGAAGAGTTGCTAAATCTTACGTTTTTGCAGATAGTAGGAGAGGCTTATAATGAGGAAGAGAAGAATACAAGAGAAGAACAGTTTTACGAAAATTAATTACAAAAATGGCTTAACAATTCATTTCCAAATCCTGGAAAGAGGAAGAAGAAAAAATATATCCATCTTTTGTGGACATATTTGCAGATTATACAAGGATGTTATAAATAGAGGATCTGCCAATATGTATCTTCATCCTATTAAATCGGTGAAGCCAAAAAGCAACCGAGGATCGGCACGATTGATTGGCTACTCTCGTTTCTACCATCGTCTGATTGGCTACTTTCGTTTCCGCCATGATTGTTGGCTCAAAATATTGCGATCCTATTGGGCGGAGTGGGCAGTGTAGGGGTGGCAAACTGTAAAGTATGGCTTCAAGATTTTGTTGTAAGGGGCAGATCCTCTATTTTATAAGATCCTTGAGATTATAAAACTTAATATGAAGAAATAGATGTTGATTTAGACAAAATAGAGAAAAGAGTGCATGAATTGCTATCTGAAGTTCAAAGAGAACGAAACACAAATATACAAGTGGGATTAGGAAATAATCGTAATCATAATAAAAATAGATTTCATATAATAGAAGAATATAGAAGGCAGTATAGAAGATACAATATGGGGGATACAATGTTAAGAATTCGTTTAGACCCCGTGCGTGCAGATGAAATTTCTTTTACTGCAATTGAAACAAGTTTACGGGCTCTAATAGATTATTTGTTACGTAATGTGGGGACCATCATGGTTACGTAGGAATAACAATCACAAATGAAAGAAAATGTCATCACCCTTTTGGGTTGTCGTTCATAGAAGCAATAAATGTCTCAGCAGAAATGTTGTGGACGAGCTATTAGTAAGTACTGCAAAGTAATGCGGCTTTTCTTATAAACGAAGATTGTATAATGAGCTTTTATCATGCAGGTATGCCAAGAGGAGAAGGTCCTTTGAGACAACAAGTTATGAATAATAATGAATATCAAAAGGCAAAACGTGGTATTATTACAATTAAGAACAAAGGTATAGATGTTTAGCACATGTAATCGCTGTTGCCGTAGGATTGAAAGGACACAATGGGAGAAATCAAACTGAATACAGTAGATATAAAAATCAAAGTAATTATATAATAGAAAAAGAAGCAGAAGACCTGTGTGAAATTGGCGGTGTAGATCTCAGTCATGGTGGTGGAATTCATAAAATTCGTAAATTTCAAGAACATTTTAAGGATTATAAAATCACACTGTATAGGGGATTTTCAGTAAGTGATGTCATGTTTGAAGCACCACCAAGCGATAACGAGAGAACACCTTTAAATTTAGTTTTGATAGATAATCATTACATTATAATTCAAAGCTTTACAGCATGTTTTAGTTGCAATTTTTATTGTGAAATCTGTCATAAGAAATATGAAGACAAGCATGAACAGTTGAAAAATTGTACAGCTGTATGTTACCGATGTCATGAGAAACCATGATGTGATTTTAAAGATGATCATATTACATGCAATGATTGTAATCGAGAATTTTATGGTCAGTCATGCTATGAATATCACAAGCCAGCTCCATATCAAAACGGAAAGCCTTTATGTTCAATTGTGAAATGTTGTGCCAGTGTTTGAAAATGTATGTGGTAAAAGAAACGATCTTGCGTATGTGGAAAAACGAATTGCAATATTTGTTCTACTATAGTACCACCTTATCAGGAATGTTACATGAAAGTGAATGAAAGAAGAAGATCAAAAAAGCTAATCAAAAGATTATCATGGAGAAGAAAGCTATGATTGTATGATATTGATATGATACAATGATACTGGATGAACACAAGATACGAAAATGGAAGAAGATGGCGAAAACATTTAGGAACATAGACCTAATGTCTTGGTAAGTCAGCATGCATGTTGCCGTTGTTATGAAGATAACAACATGAAAACTGATTGTATCGTTTGTGGAAAACGTGAAAATATATTTGATGGAGAAAATGTAATAGAAGATTTTCTAACACATTTACGAAAACGGCGTCCGAAAATTAAATCAGTAACATGCATTGAGCATAATTCGAAAGGTTATGATGCATATTTCATCATAAAGACCATGGTTGAGAAGATGAATTAGACCCCAGAAGTGATCATGAATGGGGCGAAAATTCTATCTCTTAAAGTAGGGAATGTAACCTTCATTGATGTACTAAGTTTTCTTCCTATGCCCTTAAGTAAATTAAATGGTACATTTGTCTTCAATCCTGCAAAGGGCATTTTTCATACTTTTTCAATCTACCTGAGAATCAAACGTATTAAGGTACACTTCCAGACATTAGGTATTATGGAGCAGATACCATGAAAGTGGACGAAAGACTCAAGTCTCTGGAATGGTATACTAAACACAGAAATGACATCTTTAAAATGACAGAAGAACTCATAAAGTATTGTGTACATGATGTAGAAGCTATACGTCAAGCATGCATTTCCTTTATGAATACATTTGAGTCACAAAGGGAATATAATTCTCTTACTTCAATGTATTACAATCGCTAGTGCATGTAACGTAGTGTATCGAAAAACTTCTTAAAGGAAAATGCTATTGGTTTCATACCAAAGAACGGGTATCGGTGGAGAGATGTACAATCAATTGAAGCAGTACCTTGGTTGCCTTGGGAAGATAAACAACAAACATTCAAATTACCAATGCTGCACGTAGTAAGGAGAAACGAATTGCATCAATGAAAGTAGATTATGGATAGACAGAACCCGATACAGGAAGAAAAAATGAAATGAAATCTTTAATGAAATCTTTAAGTTTAACGTTCCACGGTTATGCCGGTTAGGCTAAAGGAGACGGTGATAATGAGAAATGAGTGAAATGGTGGAAAGAAGAAAGTGGAGGAAACGGGAGAACCCCGAGAAAACCCACGAGCACGGTGTTTGTTCACAGCAAAGTCCACACGGCGCGAGCTGGGATCGAACCAGGGGCCCCAAGCACTGGAGGTGAACGCTCTACCACTGAGCCACCGCGCCCCCCGATACAGGAAGAATACATGTATGGGGGTATGAAGGATGTTTTACCCATGGTTGTATTTTTACTACCCTAATGACAGAGATAAACATATATATAACAATGCTGCATACACCATGGAATTTCGGTATGAAGCAACAAAGAAGGAGATTCAAAAATTAAAAGATTCTGGATGTAAAGTTCACGAATTATGGGGGTGTGAATTTAAAGAACAATTGGCAGAAAATGAAGAGATGAAGATGTATGTTAGTAACCACCCGTACATAAAGAAAATTCCATTGAATCATCTTGACACCTTACATGGAAGACATGTGAATACCATATGTCTGTATCATAAAGCACAAGATTCTGAAGAAGAAAAACTGTGTTACAAAGGTGTTATTAGTTTGTACTAATATATATGTATTATTGAGAAATTTCCAATTCATCACCCCACTATTTATTTACCTGGAGATTCAAATTTTCCCAGCATTGAACAGGTAGAAGGATTAGTGAAGTTAAGGATTCTTTCCCCCAAAACTGTCTTTCATCCAGTGCTCCCTTATAAATCAAATGATAAATTAATATTTCCACTTTGTCGTAGATGTTGTGATAAATTAAACCAGTCACCTTGTAATTACAGTGAGACCGAATTCCACATGGTATAGGATAGCAGATGCAGTAAGAAGAGCTTTGGAAAAAGGGTAGAAAATAATGGATATTCATTAAATTTGGTCTTATAATATTCAATATGATGAAGAAACAACAAGTGGCGGCTCATTTGCAGAATACACAAACACCTTATTGAAAGCAAAAGCGGAAGCTAGTGGATGACCATCGTGGTGTGAAACAGATGAGCTAAAGAAGTACATACAGCATTTTTTTTTAAAAAAAGAGCTAATGCTTTAGATGAAAAGAACATTAAACATAATCCAGCACTTAGGAGTTTAGCTAAATTAATGTTAAATTCAATTTTTGGTAAATTTGATCAACGTGAGAACATGGGTCATGTAAGCATCATGATATAGATGTACACCAAATATTTGCAGTAAATGGTGACACGTTGTATGTATATTGGCAATACACATACGAAGTTACTGTTTCACTAGCAACAGTAAACATTGCCATAGGAGCAAACACAACAGCACAAGCGAGATTAGAATTGTATATACAATTATTAAGAACAGTTAAAAGAAAGAGTATTGTATTTTGATATTGATTCAGTAATTTATACTCAAAATTCTCGTGAAAGCACATTTCCAACTTGTGACTTTTTGGGTGATTTAACAAATGACTTACTCGAATATAGTAAAGAGGCATATATCTCAGACTATGTATTGCCTGGACACAATAATTATACGTTACGTATTTTTGGTCCCAGTACGAAGAAGGAATATCAAGTATGCAAAATAAGAGGCTTTTCATTAAATTAGAAATTTTCTAAACACTTAAATTTTGATGTAATGAAGAAAATGATAGTAGATAATAAAGATGGGGCAGAAGAAAAAGAATCTCTTCCCACCGAAGTCAAAATTACAAGTCAGAAAAAATGATTCAGGAAACATCATACTATCGTCAGCATGCTCGAAACAAAAGTCTATAAGATAAATTATATAAAAAGTGACGTAGAATTCCAAATTCATGCGATACTCTTTCACATGGATACAGTCCTTCCAACAATATAAGAAGAGAAATGTAATACGGTCCTTTATAAATATACGCATGAAGAGAGAATTATTATACTTCTTAACTTAGATACCACGTGGAAACATCTCTTTTCATGTATTGTCGCCGGACATAGTGGACGTGGAGAAACCTTAGTAATACGATTCCTGTCTACTGTGTGTTTCAGATGTAAAGCATCACGGGCAGTAGCCAATGGTGCGCGATATTCCGCGCGGTGTTGCCGTATTTCGGACTCCCCTTTCCCTTCTCGCTCTTGAGATTATGACACATACATTGGTACCATTATTCACAATGTAAATATACTATTCTAGCAAACTTAAGAATTTTGACTGTGCATCCTATAAGTACGAGGGGGAGTCAAATGAAAACCATAATTATTTTTTTAAATATTATTTATTGGTCTCACAGGGTGCAGAAGTAGATCACTTTTCAACATAGTCCCCTCCTCGTTCAATGCAAGTCCGCCAGCGCTTCGGAAGAGCCTGAATACCAGCAGAAAAAAAAGTCTTTTGGGCGACGGCGCAACCATACGTGCACCGCGTTGCGTACCTCTTCATCGGAAAAAATCTTTGAGTTTTACGTCCCACGGTTATGCCGGTTAGGCTAAAGGAGACGGTGATGATGAGTGATGAATGAAATGGTGGAATGAAGAAAGTGGGAGGAAACGGGAGAACCCCGAGAAAACCCACGCACACGGTGTTTGTCCACCACAAAGTTCACTTGGCGGGGGCTGGGATCGAACCCGCGACCCCAAGCACCAGAGGTGAACGCTCTACCACTGAGCCACCGCGGCCCCCACCTCTTCATCGGAGTGGAACTTCCTGCCGCAACTCATTGCTCGCTCGCTTTGTTTCAGGCTGATAGTAATGCACCCATGTTTCGTCACCAGTGACGATTCGTGACAGGAAGGCATTACTGTCACGTTCAGCACGCCACAAAAGGTCTTCGCACGCATCAACACGTCGCTGTTTCAGTTCAGGCGTCAGTTGTCGGGGCACCCATCTTGCAGACACCTTATGAAACTGGAAAACATCATTCACAATATGATGTGCCGATCCATGACTCATGTGTACACATGCTGCAATTTCTTCTATTCTCACACGGCGGTTTTCCAAAACGATGGCTTCAACGGTGCATGTGGCTAGTGGGGCTGCCATTTTGGAACTGTTGTTGCGCCAGTGTTTGTGCATCTGCCGACTGCTGCCACCTAGGAGACATCCAGCATACTATCGTAAACAGGCATGCCAACCTACAGCTCACTGGGGCCATATGCGGATTTTTATTTCTACTTTTATGGTTTTCAGTTGACTTGCCCTCGTATATATAGCAACTAAATTACTTACATGTTAACTTTTCCAGTGGAAATGCTAAACACTCGTCTTAAACACTACTTTCACTATCATCTATATCAGTTAATATTTCGTCATTGTCTGAATCTGAGTCTTGTAAATTTATTATTATGAGTTCCAAAAACTGTAAACACACAAAATAATTCTTCGAGCTTGACTTCGTAGCACTTAAATAAAAGAAAAAAAAGAAAAATGAAAGAAGGAAAGAAAAGGAAACTCCGCACTTGTACTCGCTTTGCTTAAAGACATTGTGAACTATAATTTTGGAGAACAAACGAACTACCACGAAAGAAAGCAACCCAGACATTTGTGAATTCTGTTTATGCTAGAAGAGAAGTTTACGTTCCTATACAACTAACCCCTCTGTTTCCTTATCTGTTTTCATAACAAATAACACGCTTGGGCTTGGTGTAGGTGCCACGAAAGCAATCCGTCTGATTTCTAAGGGACTCGATATACTCGAGTTTGTTTTGGGTTATGATAATTTATGACACCATTCAGACGCCTGATGCTTTTGAATCCCTTATACAGGAGAAAAGAGGGTGTTAAAAGTCGCATATAATAAGGCAATGGAACATGAAAGAAAAAAGAAACAGAAAACAAACTGCGTTTCTTCTGTCGAATAAGAGTCTATCTTGAAGTTGAAACTTAAGTTTAAAAAAAGTTGACACACACTACGTGCTGTTCAGGAACAGTTCCTCATCAGTGGGGGACTGTAATAAAATTATAAAACTTAAGTTTGAAAAAAAAAGTTTTTTTTTTTTTTTTTTGCAAAGGTGCTTAGCCACAGGGGAAAAGGGGGCCCTGTCGTTCCAAACTTTTTCCAGCTTCAAAATGAGGTTCGTCTGGTATATGTTTAATAAACTTATTTAATAGTTAATGCAAATTAGGGACGTTTATAATGAAATATGATTTTTTTTTAAAAAATCAAACATCATCAATACGGTTTCTGTACCTATTTAAAACAATCATATGCTTTATATTCCCATTTCCCTAACTGGGCGCACTGTGAACTCACTACTATATTATAGCATAATGATATCTGAGTTGATATTTTTTTCGATTTTTTTCTTTAGTATTTTAACCTACATAAACACAAAGTCATATAAACATACTGCTATAAACAACATTTGTTTTCTTATGAATAGCTTATTGAGTCATCTCTTACAATCCGGTTTTCAATTTCAGTACTGTCAAGATCCGTCTTTTGATAAAGTAGCATTGTAAATACATAATATGTATAGTATACATGATGAGTTAAAATGCTTTCAAATTCTGAAAGAGGTCATTTGTTCTGTTTTTAATGTGTGAAAAACTTTCCTCCCTCTGAAAGTAATGTTCCCCTAGAACAAGCTGCTTGTTATACCCCTGATTATTCTGTAATAAAAGCTGACTTCTATTTCCAAATCAAAGAAAAATCCACTGGAAATTAGACGCAGGACTCAACGCTCGTATTACGAATTGTTTTATATGGAAACCTTTAAAAGTGTGTATCATAACAACCAGTTGTCATAAAAAGGTGTAGTTTCCACGTATATGGTCGTAATTCTTTTCTCTACTTTGTAAAGGGGGCAGTTGATGTGCTAATACAATATTTCTAATAAGCGCCTCCGTTATTGTCAACATTCGCAGTACGTGAAAAGTCAGAGTGCAGAACTGCTTGTCGCGAATTGTCAACACCGCTCAAAGCCAATTGGGCGCCCCGTGAAGCCAACTCAAGGCCATGCCGCTTATCATTTGAAACACACAATTATTTATTACACATGATTAATACAACGTTTCGTAATATTTATTGTTACTATGGAGAGTGGCAAAATACAAACAGAGAAATTTCGCTGAAGTAGAAGTTATTGAAGGCTTACCTCGAACACAAGACATTTTACCTGAAACTGGGCCTCATCTTATTCTTATTGATGGTCTTATGTGTAAAGTGAACTGCAATATTGTTGATTTCTTTACAAAGGTGTCTCATCATAGAAATCTTAGTGTAATGTTTATTACACAAAACATATTTCGTCAGGGGAAAGGAAGCAGAGATATGAGCATAAAATGTTCTTATCTCTATTATGTAAAAATCCAAGAAATAAATCACAAATTAAACGTATGAGTTATGAACTAACTCCAGAGAATCCTAAGTTTCTTCAAGAAAGTTTTAACGACGCAACAAAGTTTCCATATGGATATTTATTGATTGATTTAAAACAGGATACCCCAGATGAAATTCGTTTTCAAACTAATATATTTCCTAATAATATTTATCATTATGTTTGTTCCAACGAAATAAAAGAAGAAGAAGATAAAGTTGTGTTCATAATGTTAGTTTTAAAGTATGTTTCTTTATTCTGTCAATATATCTCCAGGAGTAAAACACGGAAATCTTCTTCGTACGCTGAGCAAAGCAAGTCCTAAATTACTGAAAGCCATAGCGGCAAATGCAGAATTATCAGTGATTAGTACTTTTTCTAATGCTGTTTTAATGTAATAAAATGGAATGCATCTCTCACAAAGATGCAGAAAGCAAGATTAAAACAATACAAGAGGTAACTTCGTTATCTTGCGAACAAAGAAAACTCCATCGAAAAGAAGAAGAAACATTTATTAGTGCAACAGGGTGGATTATTACAGACATTATTAGCTCCTATTTTAAGTGGTACATTATCAAGCTTACTATTCCGTTAATGCAATAGAACACGCAAAGAAAATGATTTTAATTCCCTTGAAGCTATTAATCGTATACAAGTACCATCATCATCATCATCCCTGGAGAAACGTGAATCTAGTTTGGATAAAGAAATGCTACAGATTTTACATTTATCCTCTCTTAGTGATGAATAAAATGGAATCAATAATAATGTTCTTAAAATATATTTACATTAATACGAAAACAAGAATCTGTTACACTTCTCATTACGTCAACTAAATCAGAGAAGCCTGAAGTAGAAAAAGAAATATTGTCATCCGTACCCAAAATGTTTCGTGAAAGAGTTGAATTACTCCTGCTTAGAATGAAACTTGATGATAATATTACGTGGGATAATAAAGAAACACTTTACACCAAAGATGATAACGTAGAAGGATCTCACATTGCAGATTTAATTTTAATGTGTCCCGACGACGGAAACGCACAAATCCACCTGGATGGAAAAATGTTTGTAATTATTTATCTTCTAATAAGACACCTCAAGAACTTATTGTAAATCAAAAAAAAACTATTGCTACCATAGGATGACTCTCAGGGAGAGACTGACAATGAATTAATTTCGATGTAGAGTTGCATTCGATCACACATTACCCCTTAATGAACCATTAAAAACTCCCGAGGCTAGTATTTACCAAGAGTATGGGAGCAACGCCTGAAATATAAAATGCGTGGTCGTTGCTCACGAAAACGAGGGAGTAAACATAAAATCTTCACATGTGGGTAATAAGCAAAGGCGTATTCCAAGACAAACGAATCAGTCACTTAACCTTACCATTTCCGATTTTGATGATACTTTTCACATGAAAAATGAATTTTCCCCGGGTTTTGATAACTACTTCATAATCTGAAACAATGTTTCTTTTTAAACAAGTATTGTTAGTTACACACGAAGAATGATTCCTGAAAGTTTCATCGTGGTTCGGAACGATTTCTTTTAACATTCTATCACAAATTCTGTGTGCTGTAATAATGTATATCCCTCTTGATCTAGGTCTGTGTTAAGGAAGGACTTGGACGACCACCTAAATTTTCTGCTTCCCCACCCACCCACACATACACACAGCAAAGCGTTTTCCACAAATTGATTTGTTAGCCCTCCTAACATACATTTTCCAATCTCTTCCTAAATTTGAGTGCTGGTTAAAACCGCGAATCAGTCAGTTTTCTCACAAAAGAAATATTTAGTAATATAAAAATTATACACACCTCTATTAACCTTCTGCTCTTCGACAGAAGAATTACTTTGTTGGTCTTCTTTCTTACGTCAGAAATCGAACGATGCTATTTTTTTTCATATTAACAATTACGAAATTTTCAATCGTCACACAAGTTCACTGACAAGCAATTCAAAAAAGAAAAATGTATAGTCACAATGTGCTAATCATGTACACTTGACTTACAACCTGACACTCAAAACGGGTATATATACTTCCTTTCTACATGCTCTTCTCTCATACAAACTGCACGAACGGTTGCACTGGTAATGAGTAGGATAAATGAGGCTGCCTCCCAATCAGAAATGGGAAAAAGTGCTGTTGCCGCGTTAAGAAAGTTCAGGAAAACAAGGTATAGGCTATAACCGCTACCAGGTTATAGAAGAATTTTTGTAGATGCTCTGCATATTTCGTAAAGACAGTGATTATTTTTTCGATTTGTACTTTATTCTGCGATGCATATAAGTTCTTTCTTCGGTGGGAATTGCTTCCTTTCCACACAACTGGACAAAGAAGTCTCTCCTTGTTTTCTCATATATATATTTAAAACATTGTTTCTTGGTGAGAATATTTCTCAGCGACAAACCTTCTCAGTGTTTCTCCCTGACTTATTATTATGCACAGTATATATTCTGCAGTTATTTGGAACTAAATTAAGTGCTTTCTTTAATCGCTTATGGAAATCGCAATCATCAGTGTTTACTCGGCTTACGGCCTCGCACCTCACATACCTGGAAGTATACTGAATTTTAGTTGAAATAACTGGGAGCTTTGCTCCCAGGCCACCGTGTTTGTTCGGCCTATGGCCTTGCACTTTATATATCTGGAAGCATACCAATTTCAGTTCAAATACCACGTTTCAGGTCTTCAACTTCACGGGATCCCGAGATATAAACATCTTAGTATAATAATAATTGTAATATCCACCTCTATTCTCTTCCAAACCCTTTTCTTCCCTTCTAGATCACAATCAAAAATGCTGAAATATGTATCTAATTATTGGGATTACAGAACAAGATTTATAATAATATTGTACAGTTAGTGCTTTGGTCCATCTCGTCCGTTACTCCGCACGAAACTCTTGAACGAAACTGAATTTAACTTCTGTTTTTTGCAATTGATAGCTAGAGTAATTATCTCGAAAGAGTTCATTAGTAGAGGATCATAAACCAGGAGGTTGTGGATCAGAAACCAGGAGTGGTAGAAATAAAAAATTATTATTTTTAACGTTGATCCTGTAAACCAAAAAGGGTAATAGATAGCAAGAAACGGTTTCCGGCAGTCGATTTAGCATCCCAAGAATACCTTTCAACTCCATCCTTAATACTGTATTGAAATAGAAAGTGGGAGAAATAAACTAGTTTCCGCTTTAACATTGAACGGGGAAAAACGGTAATATATAGCGAGAAGCAGTTTTGGGAAATCGACTAAAAGACTCCAAGAACACCTTTCATTTCTATCCTTAACACTTTTATAAAACTATAAGCTGTAGAAATCAACAATTTTCGGTTTACTTTTCATTACTTTGGAGCAAAAGCTGTAATAGATAGCGAGAAGCTGTTTTCGACAATCGACTGAGCATCTCAAGAATACATTTTGTCTATCCATAACACTCTAATAAAATCAGAAATGACAGGGTGTCTACTAAAATTCCAAAATGAAATTTCATGACGTTTCCTTTAACAAACCATTAAATTTAGTAACATTCTCAAAAGCGAATTTGAGTGCGACTTGGGCCAATTTTCACGCACGTGATAGACGCGTGCTTTACTTGTGATTTGATAGCGTCTAAAACCATAGACGTTTTTGATGGTGAATTTTGACATTTTATAGAACAACATTTACAAGTATGTACTTATATTTGTACAGATAAAATGAATCGTGACCCAAAAGCAAAATTACATGACTTTTTCTTGACTTTCATGACCATTTTCTGATTTCGTGACTTTCTTTAATCCTTTTCGTAACCGATAGACACCCTGGTGATCCAGTATGACTTCCAGGTTCAATGTAATATACATAGAACATGACCTATAAGAGACAGCGAGAAGAGTTTTTTTTTTAAAGGAGTTAGCGTTCTTAAAATAGGTACCATCTCTTCTTTTACCCTGTAATCAAACGTAATTATTAGAAATCAAACACTTCCGGTGTTAACGTTCATCGTTTTTCAGTTTTGTTGAAGAAATCTTGACCACTCACCCTGCTATGAAAGATGATATTCTTGCAACCGCAAAAGGAAATTATAATGCTGTGGCTCTAAATAAACTTCTTAATCGACCAAACAAAATTCACATTTATTTGATTTAATTCTAACTCTAGGTAGGACCACAGGCCTTTTCAAAGAGAGGTGAGTGGCAAAGATTTCTTGAACAAGACTGTATATGATAAACGGCAATAGATAGGCACGGTTTGTATTCGATGAAGCGTCCCTAGAATATATTCCATCTCCACTCTAATCACTAGTAAATAGCACTAAGTGGTAGATATCTACTACAACTTCTGGTTTCAATTTTAATTGAAAAATATTGGGTGGTTCTGTTTACTGTCTTTAAGAGATTTTGTTATAAATGAGAAGTTCTAAAGCCAAATTTCATGTTTGTAACTTTCAGAGATTCTGAGATACCGATATGCTATTATACGAGTAATAATTAGTATTCTTACCTTTTCCTTCCCCTTTATTACTAAGATATAAAAGAAATGCTGGAACATGTGTTAAATTATTTTAAATTGGAAGTCCAAATACCAAATTTCAAGTTCCCAGTCCTATACGTTTCGGAGATAAGGGTATCTTATTAAAATAACTCTCACCCCAATTCCTCCTCTTTTCGTGAATTTAAAAAAAAAATTTCTTAGTGGTACCCCACGTCACAAATCCTATGTAGGTGTAAATCCAAAGTTTTTAAGTAGTCCCTAGAGCAGTGGCTCCTAATCTAAGGGTGCGAGTCTCTGACAGAACTAAAATTAAAATTACAAATATTACGAATGTTGTAACAAACATTAAATTAAATATCATTTAAACACGAAAAAACTATTGTGTCAGAACAGTGGTTTCATTGACAAAACTGGTAAAATATAATATTCCACTGCACTACAATGCTATGCAGGAGTCTTGCTGGAAATAAATATAAATTTGTGAGAATATGGCTATTATTATTTACTATTATTATATGCAAGCCCGTTCTTCGTACGAGTAGAATAGGTTTATGGGAAATATTTGAAAGTTATATTTGATCACCCTTTCCCCGTTACGTAACTTATTTGAACAAAAGTGAAATAAAACCTCTAGCTCGACCATGTTCAAAAATGTGTTTCATACCATGCAGTATTTATTCTTTGCAAGAAATCTAAATTCTCTTCTGCTATTACGATTCTTTTTTTCAAAGTGAGTTGATAAAATAGAAATGTCCCACGTGCTAAATATGTTTAAAAATTCATTTCAGACGTTTCAAACACTTTGTCACCCTGTAACCTGTTTTGGAAGCAGAATTTTCGAAAACGCTGGGGCATGTTCACATGGTGACCTCGTTAAGTAAAAAGTTTATATACCTAGTTCCATCGATTTGGCTTGAAGATATTTAATTTTCGCCGTTTTTATTAACTCCTCCACCCTCTTAGGATACGAATTTTAATGAAACTGACATGGTTAAAAAATGGCTTCAGCCAAGTGCTAACTAACTATGTTCTAAAATTCTGAATCATTTTTCATGAGATGAGACGGAAGTGGAATTTCCTAGAACGCTGGGTTGCGTGTCTACTTGGTTTTTATATTAAATTTAATCTTCATACATGAGAGATTTGTAAGATACTGTATTTTTAGCAAATATTTTAGACCTTGAACCCTCCCCTTAGGATACGCATTTCAGTGAAAGTGATATGATGAAACCATGCTCTAGAGTAGTTCTAAATATGTTCAGTAATTCTCCTCGAACATTCTATGATGATGAGACAGCGAACGCCGATTTGAATGTTGAGAAATAAGAAAATTAATTCCTCCCTCCTTCTGCTTAAAAGGAGAATTTCGAAAACTCTGAAATACGTATTCCATTCTTTTTACTTCAGAGTTGGTTTACGAAATTTCACAATACGAATTTAAGCGAATTTCACATTTCATGACATTTTCTGAATAAATAGTGGTAAATTTTAATATTATAGAAATCGTCTCTTTCCTCCATCTTTAAGAGGGGAATATCCGGAAACATACGTTCAATTATTTATAGTTAAGAAATCAAAGCCAAATTTCACATCTCAAACGTAGCAAATGCAGAAATTTTAATAGGTAGACACTATCCTCCATTCTCATCTTAAGACAGAATTTTCGGAAAACTTAAACATGTATTGGTTCGTTTCTAATTGAGTTTAATTTTGAAATTTCACGTCTCCAATATAAAGAATTTATCAAGAGGGTATTATGATGGCAGTAGAAAATAAGTGGGAAGGTAGTCAGCGAGAGAAATGAGGTCATAGGAAGGTGGAAAGAATACGTTGAAGACTTATATGAGAGTAGGGATAGACCGTGTAGCCTAAATGTTGAAGTAGAAAATGAAGTAGGCGAGGATGATAAAGGATTTAGTATTCTTAGGGATGAGTTTGAAAAGGCTATATCCGAGATTAGAAATGGAAAGGCAACCAGAATAGATAACATACCAATCGAATTCATTAAAAATATTGGAGACAAGGGAAAGAAAGAATTGTTCCGATTATGCAATGAAATATATGAAACAGGAGAATGGCCAAAAGACTTTCTGAAAACGATCATGATACAGATGGCTAAGAAATCGAACCCAAAGAGATGTGAGGAGTATAGAACAGTTAGTCTCATATCTTATGCAGCTAAAATTCTACTCCGAATACTGAACAGAAGGTTATATGAAAGAACAAATAAAGAAGTTGAGGAGGAGCAGTTCGGGTTCAGAAGAGGCAAGGGCACAAGAGATGCAATTGAATTATTAAGGGCGATCGGTGAAAGATTTATAGAAAAAGGGAAAGAGGTGTATGTTATATTTATTGATCTAGAAAAGGCTTTTGACCGCGTGAATTGGGATTTGTTTTTGGGACTTCTAACGAAGATAGGGTTGGAATGGAAAGATAGAAGACTAATAAGAAACTTATACATGAACCAACAAGTAAGTGTTAGGATAGGGGAAGAACTGGCGGAAGAGAGTGCAATTGGAAGGGGAGTTCGACAAGGATGCTGCCTCTCGCCAACACTTTTTAATGTCTATCTAGAAGAGATAGTGAAAAAGAGTTTACATGATGATGGCATTTCGGTAGGAGGTAGAATGATTAAATGCATAAGATTTGCAGACGATATGGCGCTTGTTGCAGAATCTGAAAAGAAAATCAATAAAATGTTAGAAAAAATGAGAAAGGGTTTTGAAGAATATGGGATGAAAATAAATGTTAGAAAGACAAAAGCCATGGTGATTGGAACGAAGGAATTTGTGTCAAATATAAAAGTAGGAGGGGAGAAAATAGAACAAGTGAATAGTTTTCGATATCTGGGTAGTATTCTTAGTAATAACATGAACTGCGAACTTGAAATAAAAGCAAGGATAGGAATGGCGAAAGAAGCCTTTAGGAGGAAGAAAAGTCTGTTTTGTGGGACCTTCAATAAAGATTTGAGAAAAAGACTCATAAAATGCTTCGTGTGGAGTGTTGTACTGTATGGGGCGGAAACGTGGACATTATGTAAAGGTGATGAAAATCGGCTGGAAGTCTTCGAAATGTCGGTGTGGAGAAGAATGGAAAGAATTAGTTGGGTCGAGCAGAAAATGAATGAGAGTGTGTTAGAAATGGTGGGTGAGAAAAGAACACTTTTAGATATTATTATTAAGAGGAAGAGAAATTGGTTGGGACATTGCCTAAGAAGAGATTGTATCATGAGGGACGTCCTAGAGGGTATGGTGGCGGGAAAGAGAGGGAGGGGGCGAAGGAGACTACAATTAATGGATGATATAATAACAGAAGGATCATACGCGAAGACGAAGAGGTTAGCGGAGGACCGTGGAGCATGTAAGCTTCTCAGCTGTGGCAAGTGACCTGCCAATAAAGGCAGAATACCTATGATGATGACATTTATCATTTTCTAAAAATAAATGAAATAAAATACAGTTGAAAAATTAATGTTATACGAATTACTCCTTTCTTTTTTAGGTGCGGAATTTTCAGAAACTGTGAGAAACATGTTCAGTTATTTTTAATGGTTAGTTTATATGCCTAGTTTCATCTTCCTTACCTCAGGGATTAGCAAGATACACTATCCTATTTACGCCCCTAGGGATACATTTTCCAAAAATCCTTCTTTATCCCTTGCTTACGTCAAAAAGAGTATTCTTGCTAATTATAGCATTATGGCTTGGTCGATAATGAGTAACTCACTTACATTGTCTTATACACAGAATAGGTTATTATCATTGTTAGTGATGAGCGCAAGAGTCTTGGTCTTGCAGTTTTTGCAAGAGTCTTGCATGCAAGACCAAGACCAAGACCAAGACCAAGACCAGGAATCCCGATGCAAGACCAAGACCAAGACCAAGGGGTGCAAGACCAAGACCAAGACCAAGACCATACCTGCAAGACCAAGACCAAGACCAAGACTCTTGCGCAAGAGTCTTGCACAAGTATGGTACTACTTGATTTTTTATAGAATGTAAAAAGGAAGGGGAACAATCATTACATCTTTCACGTAAACTTCTTGGCTCCAGTAAAACTACCGCCGGAGTGAATGTGTTCCCAGTAGTTTATGCAATCCATGTGAGTCGATCTGCTCGTGTAACATATAGCTACAGTATGTCGTTTTTTGAATCGGTTGTTCACGAGACGACCGACAGGATAATTCTATGAATTGTTACAAGCTATAATAACTTCAGTGTCTGATTTACTTTGGTCATCATTTGATCATTCACGACGGCCCATGATTGGATTTTGGGAAATTGTACGAAGAATAGTTGTGTCCATAAGAAGTGAATAAGCAAAAATAAACTAGAGCAAGTTATGGACACGGTAGCTCAGTGGCAGAGCGTTCACCTCTGGTACATGGGGCCCTGGTTCGATCGCAGCTTGCACTATGTGAGCTTCTTTGGTGAACAAACACCCTGTGCGTGGGTTTTCCCGTTTCCTCGTACTTTCTTCATTCCACCATTTCTCATCATCACTATTTGCCTTAGCTTCAGTGTAATAATCGTGGGACGTTAAAGTAGATATTTCATTTCATTTCAAAACATATTAGTGGTGTTCTTTTTCCAAAACTAAAGAAATGTAGTATTGAACTTTGGCAATTCCGTACATCATAGGTGCCGACTACATGGGTATGGCCTTGGCTCTGAGGTTCAAGCATCCATTGGAAATTTTTAATGTGTACTTATAAAATTAATATTGAAAAAAAACATTTTCATGACATTGACAAAAACTTAGCGCATTTGACCGCAAGTTTGATTTCATAGGTGGATGCTTATGCGTTGAATAACTGTTTATTGATATAACTTATAGCCCCCTTAGGTATACGGCATATCTAGGATTCAAGGATATAACATTATACAACAATAAATAATCTATATTCACAACTGAGAGTGATTTCGTACTTATTTCAAATAACTTGAAATTTGATGCCGTTATTATGTATTTCTAAAGTAGGTCAAAAGTTTTTATATAAATTAGGTTTACACAAAAGACATAAACAGTTGAGTCGTTTTCAGTTTTCACTCAAATTATTCTAAAATATTGGGGCCGCGGTGGCTCAGTGGTATAGCGTTCAGCTCTGGTGTTTGGAGTCCCACGTTCGATGCCAGCCCCCGCCAAGTGAACTTTGTGGTGGACAAACACCGTGTACGTGGATTTCCTTGGGGTTCTCCTGTTTCCTCCCATTTTCTGCATTCCACCATTTTCATTCATTTTTCACTATCACCGTCTCCTTTAGCCTAGCCGGCATAATCGTGGGACGTAAAACTCACAAATTTAATTTCATTTCATATTCTAAAATATTAAGAGGTTTAATTATTATTATTTTAATTTTTTCTCTCTTTTCTTGGTCAATATTGCAAAACATATTATCATCGTCATAATAATAGCTATTCTGCCATTATTGGCAGGTCACTTGCTGCAGCTGAGAAGCTTCGATGACTGCGGTCCTCAGCTAGTCTCTTCGTCTTAACGTAGCAATTTTCTGTCTTAATATCTTTCTTCAACTACAATCTCCTTCGCCCCCTCCCTCTAGCACGTCCCTCATAATACAGTTCCTCCTCAGCCAATGTCATCCTCTTAATTACATCTAAAATTCTTCTTTTCTCCCCGACTGCTACTATTTCTAACACCTCATTCGTTTTCCGTTCAACCCAGCTGATTCTCTCCTTTTTCTCCATGCCCACATTTCGAAAGTCTAATTGTTTCATCGTTTTTGCGTAATGTCCTTGTTTCGGCCCCATACAGTACATATTAGAATCAGTAAAACAAAATTTCAATATTTAATTGGAAGTTTGTTCAATACAAAGATGAGCTAATCTTGGTTGGAAAGAAAAAATCTGCCGCCAGTAGAGTGTAAAAATAATTTTGCAATTTATGGTATTTCAGTAATCTGTGCCGTCTTGGTTTTCTTTCATGTCAGGGGTAGCCTCCCCAGTTTGGGAACCAGTAAAGTATTGAATCTGTTAAAACATATAAAAATATTACGAAATGTTGTGATTTATCTTATAAGTAGTGAAGCGTGACCACCCATTGAAAAAAAGTAAAGGTCATCGCCTATGTTGTACAGTATCATCACACTTACACGAAGGTAAAATATATTACATTTAGAAACATACATTGCATTTCCCTCACTATTGACGCAATGTGGGATTTATTATCCCTTATATCCAGAGTAAAATTTACTTATGAAAATCATAGATTTGTTAAAAGCAAAACTTGCAAGACTCTTGCAAGCAAGACCAAGACTGGGTGTGCAAGACCAAGACCAAGACCAAGACTAGGTGTGCAAGACCAAGACCAAGACCAAGACCGAGGGTTCCAGTGCAAGACCAAGACCAAGACCGCATGTGCAAGACCAAGACCAAGACTAAGACCACCCGGGTCTTGGTCTTGGTCTTGCATTTGCTCATCACTAATCATTGTTATTATTTTTGTTGCTATTACTGATGATTTGAGAAATGAAATCTTTAAGTTTTACGTCCCACGGTTATGCCGGTTAGGCTAAAGGAGACGGTGATGATGAGTAATGAATGAAATGGTGGAATGAAGAAAGTGGGAGGAAACGGGAGAACCCCGAGAAAACCCACGCACACGGTGTTTTTCCACCACAAAGTTCACTTGGCGGAGGCTGGGACCCCAAGCACCAGAGGTGAACGCTCTACCACTGAGCCACCGCGGACCCCCTGATGATTTGAGAATACAATGCTGCAACTAAAATTGCAGAAACGGTCAAAGACATCGCGAATGATGTAGGCGTGAAGTATGTAGGGTTTAAGAATTTGGGCGCTTGTTAAAAATGTTGGAGCAATTGCCCTAGAGGATCCCAAAACTTTAATTTAGAAAACACAGCGCTTTGTATCATTTCCTACTTTATAACACTACAATGAATACTCTATAAGAACATTGTACTTCTGTTAAATTACCTCGCTGAACAGTACTAAATGATCACCGAAGGCTAACATGAAATGGAGGATTCACACAACTAGATCCGCTTTTTCTTGAGTTAACTAAACATTAAGTATAATACCGAAGTGAGACTGTAGAAAAAATAAACCTTTCCTCTAACAGTTAAAAGAATAACAGAACATAGACGCGATAATAATAATAATAATAATAATAATAATAATAATAATAATAATAATAATAATAATAATAATAATAATAATAATAATAATAATAATAGACCACGATAACTGATGCGACTAAGTTACTGCGCACGATAGATCTCGAAAGAAAGCAAATTTTAATTTAATTTTATTTTATTTATTTATTTATTTATTTATTTGCAAACTATGGGTAGAGTAATTATTTCGGAGGAGCTAGTTAATTGAAGTGATCCATAAACCGAAAGTGGTAGAAATCAACCTTTTCCAAGTTATAACGTTGACCACTATAAAACAAAAACGGTTTTCGGCAATCGATTAAGCATTCCAAGAATATTTTTCATCTCCTTTCGTTACCAACCGAAAGTGGTAGAAATAAACCATTTCCGGTTTTACGTTGAACACTATAAAGCAAAATCGATAAATAGTTACGAGCGGCTTTCTGTAATGGCAAATCCTTTAGATTGGATCTCACAAGAGATTACCGAGAAATAAATTACCACACGCAAATCAAGCCCAAAACTTGGCCAAACTCGACCAGCAAATGTAGAGCTCTTAACTAGGTTGAGGGCTGCCCACCACCGAATTTTGTTCCGATTCGGCCAATAGTTATCACGAAAATGCTGCTGGCTAATTAAGTAGTTATCGAGAAATAAGGTATGAAATGCAACCCGCGTCCACCCGGTTCTTGGCCGAGTTTGACGACAGAATATGCCAGTACTTATTCCTTAGGGACTGGGCTAGTAGCTCACAAAATTTAGTAAACATCCGGCTAGTATTTAATTTAAAAATAAACTCTAGTAAAAACCGTAAAGAGGATGACGCAATATGTTCTCAATTAATACGGATACCGGAATTTGTATCTTATTTCTTTCACTTCTGGTATTAATACAGAGATTACTGTCGAGATGGAATACACTCTTGCGGTACTTAATGAATTACATAAAATCCCTTCTAGCTCTCCAATCTATAACACTCAATTTATAACCGGAAGTGATTGATATATGCCACTTCTGCTTTTACTATAAAGGTTACAGTCGAGATAGAACATATTCTTGGGACACTAAATATTTATAGAAAACCGCTTCTCCTTATCTGTTATCTTTTCTAATCTATTGCGATCAACACTAAAACCGGAAGTAGTTGGATTTTGCTACTTCCGGTTTGGAGTTTAAGAGAGATAATAACTTACCTGTTCCCACAACATTAAATTGATTCAATAAAACTGCTTCTCCCTATATCTTATAGTTTATGCTCTATGTAAATTAAGTTGAAACCGGAAGTTATAGGTGATTTCTACACTTCCTTTTTACTAGGGTGTTAAGTACGAAGATGAAAGTTACTCCTGGAACGCTTTATCGATTGCCGAAAACTGCTTCTTACTATCTATTATCGTTTGCGCTCTATAGTGATCAACGTTGAAACAGGAAATGGCTCAGTTCTGTTACTTTTAGAATTTACTAGCTTGTTAAATGTGAAGGAGGTTATCCTTGAAAAGTTTAATTGATTGCCAAACACATTTTCTCGTTATCTGTTATCTTTTTTGCTCTATAGTAATGAGTGTTAAAACCGGAAATGGCTCATTTCTACCATTTCCAGTTCTACTAGAATGTTAAGAATAAGAATAGAAATTCTCTTGAAACGTATAATCGATTGCCCAGAACCGCTTTTTGCTATCCATTATCGTTTTTGTTTTTTATTGATCAACATTAAAACCTGAAAAAAATCATTTGTACCCTTTTGTTTGTCGAATCACCTCTATTAATGAACTCTATCGAGAAAATCACACTATCTACTTATTGAAAATAATAATAATAATAATAATAATAATAATAATAATAATAATAATAATAATAATAATAATAATAATAATAATAATAATAATAATAGAAAATTCTCATCCTTTCAAATGTTATCTTTCGAAGTAACGGACGTATGTATGTACGTACGTACTAACATTACGATATTACAAGTTCCACTACGTGATCCTAATAATAATAAAATCTTAAAGAGGATCATGTTATGTTTTGTGTAGTGGTTTGGGAACCAGAAGCTCTAGTATATTTATTTCACTTCCGATTTGAGTAAAGGGATCACTGCCGAGATGGAATATACTCTTGGAGCACTTAATGAATTACCAAAAGAAGCCTTCTCGCTATCCATTCTATAACGCTCAACGTTATAACCGGAAGCGATTGATTTCTACCACTTCAAGTTTTAGTAGAAAGATTAATCGAGATAGAACATATTCTTGGGACACTTAATTAATTACAGAAAACAGCTTATCGCTAGTTAGTTTGTAATCTATAGCAATCAACACTAAAACAGAGAGTAGTTGGGTTTAGCTACTTCCGGTTCGATTAGAAGTTTAATAGAGATGATACCTGTTCATACAACGCTAAATTAGTTCCCGAAAACAGTTTCTATAACTTATAGTTTTTGCACTATATAGATTAAATTGAAACCGATTGATCAACGTTAAAAACGGAAAAGGTTCATTTGTACCAGTTCATGTTTTACTAGAGTGTTAAGGGTGAAGACGTAGATTAATCTTGAAACGCTTTTTCGATTATCCATTTTCGATGGCTCATTCGTACCTCTTCCGGTTTTATTAGACTATTAGGAATGAAGATGAGAGTTCGCTATGGAACGTGTAATCGATTGCCAATAACCGCTTTTCCCTATCTATTAGCGTTTTTGTTCTATAATGATCAACATTAAAACCGGAAATGACTTATTTCTACCACTTCCGGTTGGTGAATCTTCTCTATTAAAGAACTCCCTCGAGATAATCATTGTATCTTTCTACTGCAAAGATACATACAAAAATTCGCATCCGTCCAAATGTCATCGTACGGAGTAACGGACGGACGTATGTACAAACATTACGATGTTACAAGTTTCACTACGTAATCCTAATAGTAAAAACAGTAAAGATTTACGTAATATTTTCTCAATTGATTTGGAAACAAGAAGTTGTAGTATATTTTTTTCACTTCCTAGTTAAGTAGAGTGATTACTGTCGAGATGGAACACACTCTTGGGCACTTAATAAATTTTCCATTCTATCCCTTCTCGCTATATATTATATAATAATCAATGCTTAAACTGGAAGTGATTGATTTCTGTCACTTCCGGTTTGAGTAGAAAGATTAAGGTCGAATTAGAAAATTCTTGAAATACTTAATTGATTACGGAAAACCGCTTCTCGCTATTTATTACGGTTTCTAATCTATTGTGATCAACACTAAAACCGGAAGTAGTTGGGTTTTGCCACTCCCGGTTTATTTAGAAGTTTAAGAGAGAAGACGTTACTTATTCCCACAACGCTAAACTGATTTCCCAAAACAGCTTCTCCCTATCTCCCTATGTAGATTAATTTAAAGTCGGAAATTATAGTTAATTTCTACTGCTTCCCGTTTTACTAGGATGTTAATGATGATGATGAAAGTTATCCTTGACACGCTTTATCGATTACCGAAAATTGCTTTTTGCTATCTCTTACCGTTTTTGCTCTATAGTGATCAACAATAAAACCGGAAATGTATCATTTATACCACTTCCGGTTTTACTATAGTGTTAAGAATGAACATGGGATTTGTCCTTGAAACGTTTAATCGATTGACGAAAACCGTTTGTCGTTATCTATTACAGTATGTGCTCTACAGTGATCAACGTTGAAACCGGAAATGGCTCATTTATACCACTTTCTGTTGACTAAATCATCTCCGTTAACGAACTCCCTCGAGATAATTACTCTATTTATCTATTTCAGAAAACAGAATTTAAAAATTCGTATTCGTTCAGAAGTTATCGTGCGGAATGTTACGGTAAGTTCCACTAAGTGATCGTAATAAATAATTCATACCCTCGACCCCGTCACACACACACACACTAACTTATGTACACACGAAAGTATATCCGGTAGTTCCCATATGCCTATGCCGGTAGCTGGAAACAGAGAGAGAGAGAGAGAGAATCTTATTGCACCTTTACACAGAACGCGCAATTACTCAGAACATCAATTAAAAAAAGAAAAAAAGAATAGTTGTAAATGAAACTTTCAAAGATTGGTACCACTGCTGCAACATACACATGCAATTCTTCCATAATGATTGGTTCGTAAGATGATGTATATGGGTTTCTTAATGACAGTGTAATAAAATGCCTTCAAATTGACCACAAAATAAAAAGTTAAATTTCTCTCTCAAATTTTAAAAAATCGAAGTCGATGGTCATTATGGGAACAGTCTACAATAACAATATATGTAAACAAATATTAATATACTTCAAGCTTTTCACTGGATGCCAGATAGCTTCCGATTATATTTGATGTCATAATCATAAGCAGATGTAAATATATATATATATATATATATATATATATATATATATATATATATATATATATATATATATATATATATATATAAAGGGCTACATTGCATTAAAAAGGCATAGTGTGATTTTACTAATGAAGATTATTATACATATTCTGTGTTAAGTGTTGTGTTCATTCCTCTTCGTTATTTTTTATATATTAGTATTCTAATAAATAAATATATTGTTATTTAATCCAGTGTATTTTCGTTGTGTGTGTGAGTGATGATTGTGTGCGTTACGGTCTGGATGACCATCTGATCGTCCGTGAGGTTTTCGAGTCGAGGCATCCGAACTTCTCGGCGCCTAATGCTCACCTCATCATTGAGACCGACGAGCGATTTGGAAACATTTTGTAACCCCTCCTTGGAGAGGACTTTCATCTTCCTATCCAGGTAAGTTCTGGTCTCAGGAGAATACTTATTGGCAGGACCACGGAGGACAGAACCACGAACACCGAACTCAAATTGGTTATAAATAAATGGCGCCCGAATAGGGACCTCGAACACGAATTGGTTATAAGTAAATGGCGCCCGATCTACCGACCAGAATCAACACCGTTGGTGCTCGAATACTTCTAAGATCAATATTTTAATATACCATATCTCTTTCAGCTCAGTACCAGGAATTAAAAAAAAATCTCTTTCAGGTGATTTTAATCATATTGTTTTTGTGATAGTTCGTTTTATTCTAATCGTACGTTTGAAGTTTATTTTTGTCGAAAATGGCACAGCAGGAAGTACTAATGATTACTAAGATAAGTTTATTTTTAAAGAGAATATTGACAGATAAGAGAACGAAAGTAAAGAGTCCCGTGCTGAGAATAAAGAAAACCTAGATAGATTAGAAAAAGAATTAAAGTGTGAGTTAGGTCAGAAGTTAGACGCTGTACAAAAGGAATGTCGAGAAAATAATAAAAGATTAGAGGAGAGTATTAGGACTGTAGAAGCCGAAAGTAAACGTAGGCACGAAATCCTCGAACAAAAATACGATGGCATAACACTTAAGATTCATGACAAGCTCCACGAAGTTAGTCATAGTACGAAACAGGCAATCGAACTTGCCAGAGAGACCAGCGTCAAAGTTAGGCAACAAACTGAAGAAACTTGTCATCGCGTAGAACGAATAGAAACAAAAGTTTGAAAAATCCAGTATCATTAAGAGGTTTGCATGAATACACACAATCCCTCCAAGGCCAGTTGGAATCAGCCCGAGATGTGTGTCAGGCTAATAAGGAGGGCTGTGTTAGTTTACATATAGATACAGTCGATAAATTAGATGAGATGCATGACCGTATTGAGGAAATTTCCGAACGCGTAGAAAGGCAAGGAAAAGACATTAAGAATGGTGTACGAAGAAGGGAAACTAATAGATTATAATATGAAGGTAAAAAATGAATCTAACGCAGAATGTTGCGCTGAAATACGGGCAATTGTACGTATACAAAAAAATACGAAATTAAAAGACGATATCATGCTTAAGGAAATTCAGTGTTTTCCTAAATTTCAGGGTGATCCTTCCAGTGAAACAATTCACAATTATTTGCAAAAGCTAGAGCTTACAGCTCAATTAGCTAACCTTTCTTACAAAGCTCTGTTGAAGCTCATCCCACATTTATTGCAAGGAGTTTCATTAAGTTGGTATAATATCAGGAAGGACAAATTCACCAACTATGAGCAAATCAAGCAAACACTCATTGAAGCTTTCGCGGGGAAAGCAACAGTACAACACAGGCTATCAACCTGTAAGAGTACTAGGTTCGATCCCAAGGTACATAGTTTCGTACATGATTTCGCGCTCGACCAATTCAATAAACTTCGTGAATTGACACTACAATTGCCTGAATTTCTCATACTTACAGACATGATCCAGACTTTGACTAATAAATTCAAAACTGAACTCTTCCTTCATTCATGTAACAATATCAAGGAATTTTTGGATGCAATTCAAAAATTAGAAACTTTACGTTCTCAGCAAAGTCTTAGAGAGGAAAGATACAAGCAGAGTAATAATTATATTGGTAATCAACATCCCAATTTCCAAGGTAACCAACGAAATTTTCCGTATAATAAGGGTAACCATCAAAGATACCAAGACCAGCGTGTAAATAACATGAGAATTAACAGAAACCGGAACCAAGGTAGCACGCGACATGACAATAGTAGAAAGAGTAGGAATCGACCCTCGCGATCTTGTGATCAGAGCAATAATGAGGAACGATACAGGAATCGCAACTCGCGCGGTAATTCTAACACTAGACCTGAACGAAAGAACAATAATTCTAGGAATCGGCGAAACAATAGTAGCAATAATGAAAGGAGGAATAATGACAGTAGAAATAACAACAAGAGGCAAAATCATTACAATAGGAACAACTAACCGGTCAAACGAATGGAATTCTGTCCACTCGGAAAACAATTAGAAGGCGGTACTGTGGACCGAGTACCGGCTAACACGTACTATTCTACTGTAGGTCAAATGAATGTCTACCAACTATACCTTTTCTGGTATCTCATACATTTCTAGTGCAAGTAATCCCGATTTGGCTAGAAGTGACTGTGAATCGATTATCGAACTCAAGTTGGTTACAAATAAATGGCAGCCCGAACAGAGACCTCGAACACGAATTGTTTATAAGGCTATTTGTTCTTAGTTTCAATGTGTCGAGAGATGAAACAAGAATTAGGGCAAACTATGACAATAAAAAGCAGATATCTGTATGATTTTAGTGAGTCGTCCGTAACTCATACTGAACATGGGTATTCGATCTGCGGTAAATATGCCGAACGGTGAAAGTTCTTTCAACAAGAAAGTTTTAAAGATATATAGCATTCTTCTCAACAGGGAACAGCAGTCTTTTGTATTGAGAAGCATAAAAATAGTAGTCATACTCCGCTCCATTGAAAGCTGTCAGTCGGAAGCTGCCTATAATGGCACAATTTTGCATGTCAAGTTCTCAAATAGCGAAATTATCAGTCTTGGAGATACATAAAATCGAGGGCATGCCTTTTACGAATTTTGAAAACAACCTCTGTGTACACTGAAGAAGAGGAGATAAAGGAAATGGGCTCTACATTCAAATTATAAGAGCAAAACCCCTCTGCTTTTAGATTGGAGAGATGAAAGAAAAGCTTCGCCCCCTTTTAATGTCGGCACCTACAGATAGTGTGTCAGGTGTGTATGTGTGTGATAATATTCTGCTAGGAGGAAGCAAACGGAAGAAAGACTGTAATATAATTTAATCTGGGATTTTTTGTCGAGTATTTCTCCGTAGGTTCAAAGTGTAACTTTGTATAGCGATGATTACAGACGTCCTTCAGGGTCCGTTTTTGTGAAGTATAATCCTTATTAGCTAAGAAAATTATTTTTAAAAATCGGAAAAAACGCAATATTAATAGCACCCACTTGCTCCCATGTGTGCACGCCTATGATAAACAACATTAATTAGTGAGCAGTAAGTGCAGGTTGGTGCATATTTCTGTCGCGGATTTTTTGGGGGGCATACTCACCGTTGCTTCGCCTGCTCACTACGAATTAACATCACATTCTGGTCTGCAGTGTTCACTTAATACAGACATCGGGCGCCTTTTATAACAAATAATCGTGGCCTTTTGTAGCCACTCTCGCTTCTTGTCTGCTACGTGGGGATGCATTTGCTTTCTGCTGTTCTGATGCAGAAAACGCAATTCCTGTTGGTAGTGAGCGAACGAGTACAGGTTGGTTTGCGTTTGTCGCGTGAATAGTCATCAGTGATTTATCCAAAATTTTGAACTTAGGGGGGTGTTTAAAAAATCTGGGTGGTGCAATCTTGCATTTTTTTACAAATTTTAGAATTCGTTGATGCAACGAACGATTGCATTGGATTTCGTTCCTCAGCCACAGCCAATTAGCGTCGACTTTCTCATCCTTGATGTGACGTCGAGATGAAATCGTTGGCAAGCGATTGATCGAACGTTGTGACGATCACAGCCATGTAACGGTTGATTTCCATTCAATCTTGCGTTGCGTACTTTGCTTGAAAATTTATCTTGTCGAAAGTAAGTTGTTTTAGTCTATTGGCAGGAACGGGTTAAGAGCGGAGCCAATAGAGCTCAGGCTCCGGTGCCCCTACCCTCAGCTCCCTCCCCCAAATCACTTTCTTTAATAATAAAATACAGCAATCAATTTATTATATTATAGGCTTCAGACACATGCTATTTTTTCCCTGCTCGATGTATGGTTATAATTAAATCTTCTTCCACAAGCGTCTTTACGATACTTATTTCTGGGGTTGAGAAGTAAAGTAGTATAAGTCATATTAAAGTAATATTAATTTCACAGGAGAAGTAAAGTAATATTATTTAATAATTTCACAGAAGAAAGGAAAAAGTGTTTTCAAGATAATATTTTATTGAATTGCGTCGATTGTTTATTGATGGAAAAATTATTCACTTCTTGCGTTCCAGTTGTCCACATCTCAAAGCTTTCCTAGTGTTCCTCGTACTAATGTAGGCAAAGAAAAATATGATAACTAAATTTTCGCCAAAAATTGACTTGCCATAGTTTACTTCTCAGCCCCAGATTTTGTGAGGGCGTCAGCTATTTTGGGACTCTATACCAAACCAAATTATATAGCTTGTGGCGACAATTCATTTGAAAAACCTGTGTCATTACTTAGGCAAATCTAGAAAGTTTTCCGAATTTCCTTAACAATAAAATTGCCCTATTCAAAGCAATTTGGGTTGTCTGAGATACTAAAAAGTAATTTCCTATTAACATGTATTGGGAAAAAAATACTTAACACGCGAAAAGCATGATGGACTGTTTTCCCATTAATTTTGAAACGTACAATTGCTATCTTCTTTGTCGAAAGAAAACTTGTACAGCTTTACCTATTTGTGTATGATTTTTCTCTTTTCACTCAGTGTTCTTACAGAGAATGTTGACCATTTGGTTTCTATTTGGCATTTGAGTGTCACACTGTAGTATATGAGCATTTAACTGTTAATAATGTATGTAATTAAACTAATTATTGTAAACCTGGAATACATTAAAATATTACACGATAGTTCTCGGAATTTTGATAAGCTTAGAGGCAGTGGAAGGCAGCAAAGAAAATTTATACGCTGGAGTTATTCGTAACATAGGGCCCCATTGAAATAGTCGGCTCCAGGGTCCCAAAAGCCTTAATCCGCCACTGTCTATTGGCGCTTCAAAATCTTTTAGAAGCCAAAATAGAAAGATTTTTAATGGAGTCTTCCGCTTCTGCTTAAAGGCCCTCTGTGATCTAAAGCACTTTGTGATCTTATCTCTAGGTTGAACGGGAATTCCAGTTCTGCCTAATCTTTTGAGATGAGGAATTCTGTCCAGGGAGGAATTTCTTCAGGATAATTTTTCTTTAGTAATTGTAATATATTATGTAAGGAGAATAACTACTTCTTTACGTTTCATCATACATTTTAGAAGTTGTTCTACTTGTTCTCGGAAAAATGACTAGATACAGTCCTGTTATTAACAGTGTTATTCACATCTATTTCAGTAAAAATGAATGTGATTTAAGGAAAAAGGCACCTGCAGAGAAATGGAAAATTGATTGACTCAGTTGAAAGAAAGCCGTTTGACATTGTAGCTGAAACGAAGATAAAACAAACTTACTTCGGTCTAGTATCAAGTCCTTTCATAACAAAATTTTATATAGTTTCCAAGTAGTTAACCTCCAACATGCTAAGGCTTGCAGTTAGGTGCGGCTTGAGGATTTAATTTTGGATATACCCGCTCCCTCGCATTTGTGTCTAGGACGTTTCGGTGTACGGATGATTCGGTGTACGAACGTAACGGTGTTTGTGCGTTTCGGTGTAAGGACGCTTGGCTGTAAAGGACGTTTTGGTTTATTGCCTAATATTTGATTGCATTTTGTGACGAAGGTGTAGGTCTCTATTTTCATTCTGCTCGCCTATATCCCACATAATTATAGAACTGCTGACGCTAATTCTTAGCGGTTGTCACAAAAGGAGATTAAACTAAAATTTACACCAAGAAAAACTTGGGAATAATGGGAATTAATTCTAGGGGAAGAATAAAGGCTCCTGTTACTACTAATTGAATTTTATTACATGATTATTAAAGCAACCGCATACAACTTTTCATTCTGCTTTATAATGAGAAAGTAACATCATATTCATTATTTCTATTTCCTTGAGGATAGAAGACGAAATGCAATTATACGACTGCTATTCTTAATCGTGAAAGCTTTACTGTAGGTAGACAAATCAATGTGAAGTGTGATATGACATCCTTATAACTGAAAATGGGTTTATAGTAATCTCTGTTACATACCTTGATTGGAGTCTTGTACAACTGTGTAACAAGTTGGGCTCCCATGAACTTCGCTCTGTGAAGTCGACAGCTTCGAGCACCCGATGACTGATCTCTCAATCGAATCCGCTAACAGAATCAAACAACAAGAGGCCCTGAGGCCCTTTTTAAGTATTCTCGAAGGACACACCCAAATCTTGTGATAGTCAGACCATACTTTGCGTCAGTGCCCTAAATATGGAAATCTATTGCCCTTTTGCCTTCTCATTGGTTCTTGCAAGTGCCGCACCCAGGATACGAAGCATGATACATATACACGTGTACGGATGATTCAATGTCATGTATCATAGAATTTTCCAAACATCCGTAAATACTGATTAATGTTCCTCTCATTATTGCGTTGTTGATGATTGGGTATTGGGTATCCTGTTTGATTACCATCAATGACCTTCACTGAGTAAACTTTCCATAAAAATTGCGCAGTAATAGCAATATCAGTTATCTTCATCGTTTTACGTATTTCCCTTCTTTTGTTGCTAACCCAAGAGCAACCAAGAGAAAAAAATGTCTATTTATCCAAAATTTCAACTTCACTCAAGTAAGGGCAAAGATAACCATATTTCGAGTTCATCGCCACATTCTCACTGCTTCATAATTTTCGACTTTGAAAATTACAAAAAAGTGAGAGAGGCATGCTCGGAACATGGGTAACTTACTTATGGAGTGACCCTCGTAGAAGAAACTTTTATTACAATACCTCTACTACTATGGAGTAAGAGAAAGAGAATTATGATGGCAAGGCAATATGACTATATAATAAAGGGGAAATGATTTAATAGTTGAACCTAGCAGTCGTATTGGTGCAATTCGTCGTTGAAAAGAAGATGATACCATTGATAACCATAACCATTGATCATTTTCGTAGATTACTCTTTAACAATACAGGGACAATGATTTATATATCTTACATATCTGAATTTGATATCTACTGCGTTAATAAATCCTCGAGCAAAATAGCCACAATATAATGGGCTTCAGAATATAAGAAATGCATTCAGAACAATGGCAATGATAGCCATTAAATATTTTTAGTTAACAGTATTCAACATCTAGGAAATTGACATAGAAAATTTCAACAAACTTTCAATAATTAATATATTTTCATATACAAGAACAAGTAACTACGATACATACGCGATAGGCTCACATGCAGAAGATAGTGATAGTGAATTTAGACAGATTGCACCAGATATCAAACTGGTTATTTCATTATAATTTAAACTTAGATGATTACTATTCAAAACAATGATGTTATGATAATGTTACAACAGTAATGAAACTTTGAGTTAAAATTTGCCACATTAAGCATTAACGTCACTCAGTGCAACGTTACTAGAGTTAAACTATACATAGAACATGACTCTGTTTAACTCATCGCAGCTGTTTCAGTGGGTTAAGGACAAGGTCGCATTAGTTACGACTATGTACTTCCTGAACAGTAAGAAGGTCGAATCTCCAATGGAGTTGTGTAAATAAAACTCAGATCAACAAACTGAGAAGTAATATTCGGCGAGAACAATCCATTGGCAAGGAATTAGGTATAATTAATATTTCTGCTTACAGGTAAAAGAGTAACATTTCAAATAAAATTTAAAAAAAAATAGTTTTAAGACAACGAAATAGGGTTCCGATACCTAAAAAAAATATACAAATTGAAGGTATCTAATTTTAACTATGTTAACTATGTTAACAGTGGAATGAAACATATTCAACTCTAAATAAATTCAGAATTATACATATTTAGCATTTACATTAAACTTGGTTAATGTTATCTATGAACATTGTTAACTAATTATGGTTAATATTTCTTTGTTGACAATATCAATGATTATTGTCAATTTTTCCAATTCTCTAATATTACAATCAAATCTTGTACGTCAGAATTATTGCTTAGGAAGAATTTAGACAAATTCAGGATTAATTCGTAATAGACAATAAAGAACAATTAATGTAAATATAAATATATATATATATATATATATATATATATAATCATGTATAAAAGCCCCGTGACGCCATATTACAATGGTATTGAAGGAACTACAGTCAACAGAGAGTAGTAGTTTCTCTCTCTCTTTTATCTAATTACGCCATTTAATACATAACAATATTATTGCATAACACTTGAATATAAAATCATTTAATACCAATTTTAACCTTTTTTTTGACTAAAGTACCATGAGCGTTCCCGCATGCCCTTAAGGGGTAATATCCTCCTAGAGTCGGAGTTCAATTTCTTAATTTGCAGCAAGGATCTTTATGCAGAGGGTTTCTATATTTTAAGCAATCTTCGACGTTCTTCCATCTACATCCTTCAAGGACCAAAACTCCCAAACAGTAGCCAAATTGAGCCATGAAAATAGAATAAAATAACATTAGTTTACAGTTTTGTAGTTCCTAAAGAAAACGAAAAACTAAAATAAATATAATAAAAAATAATTAAATAAATCCCTAATAATTAAAAGGTGTATACTATATTAGGGATAAACACGCCTTGATACGACAAGAATTTCCAAACATAATGTTAATAAAACACTATGCAGAGATAATAGTTAATTTAAAAAAAATTGAACTCAGCGTAAGAAAACACAATGAAAAGATGTAAAATTTATTATTATTAAAATGTGTTATCGATTAGAAAACCTCTCAAGTATAAGGGGGAAACGTAACCACCGAGTGACTCCTCGCAAGTGGTTGCATTAGAGGTAAATAGTACTGACGAAGGTATCCAATTAATATTGATCCATAATTATTGTTATGGTTAAAGGCAATGAATGCTATTGTTATGTAATATGTACGTTGTTCAAAGATTGTTTAATTAAATAATTATATATTATTATATTATTATATATAATATATATTATATATTATTAGTTAACTCAGGTGGCAGTACAAATTGTGTATATGCATGTTATTATTATTATTATTTATTATTATTATTATTATTATTATTATTATTATTATTATTATTATTATTATTGCATGACAACTTCTTTATTAGCATTAGATTAGTATGATTTGATACCAGATAGTAATTTATAAGTTTCGTTTGTCTTGGTCTTTATAACCTTCTTATTAAAATTAAAGCATTGAACTTTAATTTTCTAAGTATTTTTTTGTTCCATGCTAAACGTACGTAAAACATTGGTGTTCTCGCTTGTGTGTGTGTCTGCTGAAAACCGTTTGTTGAGCAGTTAGATAACTTACATCCGGAATTCAGAACTATGGAAGATAACATACTATTGTAACATACAGTTATGAAATAAGACTATTATGAAAGAATACTGTTATGAAGGTGTTGTTTAGTATTTAAGAGTAGAAAAATTAGGATTATATAACAAATTTGAAATACATTACAAAAACATTTAGGGCGTTTGAGAGAATACAGAACGTAGCAACTTAAATAGCATTGCAGCTTCACGTTGCAGAATCAGACCGGAAATTAAAAAAAGAAAAGGGGAAGGAAGGAGCCACGACTTTGTCAAAAGAGGACCATGCCGACATTCACCGACATGCCAAGTAGAGGGGAAAAAAGGGGGTACACAGCTTGGCCGCTTATGTTGCCCAACACAAACATATTCTCGACTCGAGAATATCAATATCAATCTGTGATATATGAGAGTATTAATAATTAATTAATTTAGCAAAATTATTAAATAACATAATTATGAATGGTTGTAATTACGAAACTTGGTACAGAATATACAAAATAATGATGTTTTAGAATGTTACACCAAAGTCATAAATACTCATAACCAATGACAAAAAGAAAAGGTTTATCTGTAAAAGAAGCAAAACATAATTATGATAAAATAAGATCCTTTTCACTGCTTCATTGAAGAACTTCTACAGTAAGATAATACTAATAGGATAGGATTACATTAAGATCTGAAGAACAAAGTGGACCACGGAAAATGAGAAGAATAGTCATGGACCAGGAACCGAAACAAGGGGCTTCTTGAAATAACCATCCGCAAGGGGCACCTCAGTTACAGACGGAAAATGTTAACGCCGTTTGTACTAAGGTGTCTCCTGGGGAAAAGTTAGTACTGCAATCCTGACACGCATTCATCAAGGATAAAAAAATGAGGAGATTGTGCGAACTTCTCTACGCAAAAGCCTTCCGCATGAAATGCAACGATTGTCTCTACGGAGGAGGTGAAAGGCTTGAAGAACAAGGAATCCTTAGCATGTAGCGTGGAGCATGATGTATGTAGATTGTAGCATGAATGTCTTAGTATGTAGTATGTATTTTGTAACTTGAATGTATAAGTAGATAAAGTGGATATGTTTCTTTACCTATTGCATGTTCCTAATGTACGGATTCGTATTTCATTCTGAGTACAATCATCGCAATTAAACAGCTACTAATTGAGTTAGCTAAAGAATAATAGAAGGGAAGCAATGCCATAGAACAATAAACTAATAAAATGTTCAATTGAATATACTTATAATATTAAGTTGAAGACTACCTTAATAAGATATGACGTTGGTGTATATAAAATAAGAACCTATATTTTAAAGCTTCTTAGTAACCTACATCCAAAACAGAAAAATGATAATGATTATTCATAACATATGACTATCTATATATACCTAACTTTAAGATTATAATAATTCTTAACTAAAGAACATGAATACGGATATTTACAATGCCATAATACCATATCACATATAGAGTATTAAGGTAATTACATATAAAGAATCACCTAAGGCAAATAAATATGCTTAAGCATAAAAATCGCAGTTCTTGATACATCAACAGAGAAGAGAGATAACTTTAATTTCGCAGAGCCGAAAGAAAGACAGATTGTAGAATTCAGTTAGTGCATTCTGAGTGATATACCGTACCCCTAGTTGAATGAATGTACAGTTGTAGGCAAACAAATGGGGTCGAAGGTTAGGTTCGACGTTTTAAGCGGTTACCCTTGCGAGTTCCTTGAATAACACATATTTACAATGATTACCTAAGGAAATAGACATCTCAGGCAAATTTTAGAGATTCAATCTCCGGCCTCCGAATTGAGACGGTCCTATTTCGATTTTGAATGAATTTGTTGTTCATTTTCAATTTGGAAATTTATATGTAAATATACTAGCAGTTAATATTTATCGCTGAAACGTGTAACAGTAATATTTAATTCCAATATATTCTTTTACATCCTGGTAAAGGGTGTCTACAAATAACACAGTGTTGCATTGATACCGCACAGTGTGCACAAAAAGCCAAGCGGTTACAGGGTAACGCCAAAATATTTAGTTCATTCTGAAAACAAACCTTACATTTGAATTTATTACAAGAATCATTAGAAAAATTTTGACCACTTGTATGGCTCATTGGTATCTCTTGGTTTTTAATGGAAGATTTAGTAGTCATAGAAAAGCGACTACGTACGGAGATTAACCTTGATGGAATGTATTTAGTCTCCGTTTTTGAGTTTCCGTAATGTTTTGTTAATCGAAACAATCTGAAAAATAAATAGCCTAATTAAAATTTGTTAAGAGTTACAAAAATATTGTTTGCTATACACGTATATTTACAAAAAACCGTTTAGAGAAGACTCAGTTAATTTAATGTGGAGGAATCCTCTGGGAGAGTCATCAGCTGATATGGTTTCAAGTAAAATATTTTGATCAAAATTTTCAAATTCGTATTGTTCAGTAATAGCCTGATGATAGGTGAATAGGTGCCAAAACTTAATCTTAAAATTTCCTCTAGTCAATTGAGGACGTATCATGCATTAGTTCATGGCAATCCTACAATACAAGAATATAATAATAATAAGGGTATAATAACGTTCTTTCTAATGCCAATTACTAAAGTTTACTGGTCCTTAACATAAGAATTTAATTTTTTCCATAATAGCCTCAAAATATAGTCTATTATAATTACCTATCTTAAAAGACAGGGGATAATAATACGCATTTATTCTTCGGTATTATCTGAAGGTTATACATTTTGAGTTCTGCGTTCATTATTTGACTGTCTCTCCCTATTAGGGCATCTTCCAGGACATTGTCCTCTATTATCCGGCTGACCTCTGTTATGATAGCGATTTGCACTACGGAATTGCTTTGATTGAATCCAATATTGACCTTGATTTTGTGGATTTCGACAGTCAAGGGCAAAGTGGCCGTATTTAATACAGAAATAGCATTGTATATCATTGATGTTCATATTTTGAAATTTTCGAATTAAGTTAGGGCAGGAACCTCTTGATTCACGTCCTCTATGATTATAAAATCGCTGTCCTAGGCGATTTATCGACACACTCTGTCTATTAGGTTCTAACTTGGGTTGACTAAAATCTAAATTAGGTAGTTCCAGGGGAGCATCAAAGAGGGCACGTAAACTTGCTTGAACCTTTGCAGATTCATACAGTTTAAGTAATATATCGACTTTGTCTACACTGTCTGGCTCACGTGTAATGACAAATTCCACAGCACTGGGATCCAATCCCTTTAATATGTGCCATTTTCGTTCAGTTTCACTCATGTTAGGATCTACTTTATTACATAATCTTAAACTGCATAAATATAATCAGAAAAACTTTCATGGGGAGTTTTATTCCGTCTTGCCAATAAGGCAAATGGTTCACCAAGCTCAGCGGAGGCTGAGAAGGCCTTTCGTAGTTGACATTGAAGATCTTCAAATTTTCCCAGAGTCGATAGCGACTCCTTCTTCTTATGATACCAATCAGCAGCACTCCCTTGCAAATACTCGGGCAAGTAATTCCGTTGTTCTTCATCTGACCACTGGTAGAGATTACAAGTTTTGTACGCGTCAAGGAATTGAGATATGTCCTCATATAATTTACCAGAAAAGGAAGGAATGGTGATAGAAGATAATTTATTATTTACTGTTATCCCAGCCATTTCTGAACGTACTTTAGTTTTTACTTCAGTTTTTATACTAGGCGCTCTTCTTTTTACGGGAGAAATATAAGGAAAATGATTTTCCAAACACCGCTTATCCCACTTACTTCGCGTCCTAAAGGGACTTCTAATAGCTGTTGGCTCCTTTGACATCTGGATAGAAGTGGCCGAATATTTTATTGACGACCCTATCTGGACCTACAAAATACGAAAGGCGTAATCTATTTTAATTATTTTCTCCTTAACGCTGCTCATCTTTTTAACGGAGTATTTATGGTACTCTTCTTTCTTTCTACAATTCTTTATCTACCTTTGTTTTTTCACTTGGTGTTCTCTCTTTTTTGTTTGGTTTCTCAGTCTGTCCGTCTATTGGTCTGTCTGTCTACACCAGGAATGTAATACCTTCTTAAGGAAATGAAATTACTAACTTAGTTGTATATTTATATTCCTTTAGTTTTTTTGTTGCAGCAGGGTTTCCGACCATTAATGGATTTTTGAAAACTATCTTGTACTTGTCTAGACAAGTCTTTCACTATTTATTCCTTCTGTACGTATAGATACATTTACTTATTTGTTTACTTATTATTTATTTATTTATGTATTAATCTGTCATTTCTTTCAGAAAGCCTGCTTTCTAATTGAATTTCACGTTAGAAGTGCCTACGCCTATCACTTATTATAATAACTTAAGTTAAGTAGACCTTGCAGTGTGAGATGGTCGAACAAAATTGATCCTGTCTGGAACCATAGAACTTGGATAATATAACTTCGTTCGTTCAGCATTAACTTTCTTTGGCTGATCTTTTCCACGTATCTTCTGTACTACACACACACATTTTTCGGATTTAGGCGTATAATTCTATGGGGTCCAACATATCGAGCTCTTACTAACTTAGGAGATAATCCAGGTTTAATTGCCAAATTTCTAATGAGGACTAAATCGTTTTCCTTAAAGGTATGGGCCTTCCTATGTTTATCGATTTTGGCCTTTTGATTTTGCTGTTGACTAATTAAGGCCTTTTGAGCCAGTTTTCTTATGCGACTAAGATACTTTTTCATAGTTTCCCATACGGGGTTCGACATGGTGTATCGAGTTCCATACATAACACAGTCTTTCTACCAAACACCAATTCAAAAGGAGAATGAGGATGGTTTTCGTGTCTCGCAGTATTGTAAGCGTAACAAGCGGTTCGAAAAAATGCAGACCAATCATTTTGAGAAATAGACACATATTTACTCAAATAGTTTGCCAAAGTATGATTATATCTCTTCACTCGTGAATTTGTCCTGGGGTAATAAGCTGAACTAAATTTCTGATTTATTCCTAATATAGAATTAACTCCGCGCGTCATTTCCGCTACGAAATTTGAACCAAGGTCGCTTAGGATATTTCGCGGTAGGCCAAAATAACAGATTATAACATCTAATGGAAATTTTGCAACATTCTTAGCTGTTATAGTTTTTAAGGGTCGTGCCACTACATAATTTGAAAACATATGGACAGCAGTAATGATATATTTATAGCCATAAAAGGAGGGCAGAGCGCCGAACACGTCTAAATTGAGGGTAGGAAAAGGTGCTATGGGCTTGATGGGTTCATGCAATCCCAAGGGTTTAGTGGTTGGGTCCTTTTGTCCTGGGCATTCCCGGCAAGTCTTTATATAATTTTTGATATCGGCTCCCATCCGGGCCTAATAAAATCGCTTATTAACACGAGAAAACACTTTGCGCTCTCCAAGATGTCCGCCTTCTAAACATGAAGTATGTGAGGCGTATAGAACTTCTGGGACCATGCTTCGGGGAACACATTGCTTTAATTCCTTACAGGATTTGCGATATAAAACATCATCCACCAATACGTAAGGACGAGCTTCAGTATGAGTAGAATCAGTTTTTACTAACTCACGTATTCTACCAAAATATTCATCTTTTTTCTGGACTTTAATTACATCATTAACGTCAATTTTCTCATGGTGCTTATACAAAGTCCTTCTTCTCGATTCGCATTTTCTTCTTCACTTAAATCTTGTGTGGGATATCTTGACATGCAATCACTATGCCGATTCGAAGGGTTACCTTTTATCGCTTTAATTGTGAAATTATAAGATTCGAGCCGAATTTACCAACGCAAAAATTTCCCTTTTAGATTCTTCATATTTCTCAAGTAACATAGACAGCAGCTGTCAGTGAATGCTAAGAAATGAGGTACTCCTATTAACCCTGCAATACGCGCGCGGGCTACTACTGTAGCCCAGCGTTTTTGTTTTCCTTGCCGCAAAGTAGTTTGAGATGCTAATACAAAGGGTGTCTATGTACCTTTGTATCAACTACCATTCTGCGTGTTTAGTTTGTGGTCGAACGTAAATTCTAAACGAGCTCATTGTTATTCTGCTTGAAAGTTTGATGGGCTACATCTGTAGCCCGCGCGACCATTGCTGTCATAAATGTTCCAAAACGTCGAAAGGTTTTTTCATCATAGTTTGAGTGTTGATCAGATGGTTAATGAGTGTGCAAAATGAAAACTCTGATGAGAAATGTTTTCTAGATTGGGATAGATGATGGGAAGAATATTTTGAGACGGAAGAACTGCATTTTTCGGACACCGAAATAGTGAAAATTCAGAAGATGTTACTGAGTATTCCGGGTGGCAGGAATTGCTGATATCTGTTGACGATAGTGGTAGTAAAGACAGTTGTAAAGTAAATTATTATGTAGCAAAAAACAACTTCAGATGAAAAAACTCCTACTTGTAACATTTGTACTCGTGCTCATAATATTTTGCTTCGTTTTCCTGGACCTAAAGGTGAGGCCAGGTGTGTGTTGTCGTAGCTTGAATGTCTAGAATTGCTTTTAGATTCAAACATTTTCAGACTTATAGTTGATTGTAGCAATATTTATTTTGACAGTGTTAGAAAGAGATATGTACGTGACCGTGATGCAAAAGTTGCAGACGAGACTGAAACACTTTCTTGGCATTTTGATGCTTTAGATGAGTGGTCAATCCTTGAAGGAAAGTGTGCATTGACCACTCAATCACGTGTGTGCAGAACATGCTTCGAGGAACTTGAATAGGAAAATAGAAAAAGAAAAATATATGAGAGTAAATAGCATATGTATAATTATGCAAAATCGTAATCAAACTTTTGATAGCAAGAAATCATTTAAAAAAATATTTCGCTGAAAAGGTATATGTTTTTTCAATACGTTTATCTGTAAGCTTTGTAATTTTGTGTAAAATAATACGTATTTTTTAAAAGAATTACGACATGTATGTTAACGATGAAGATAAGATCGAAATGCGCCAGATTGGTGCATTTATTGCTCAATGCAAGTAACTTTTAGTCTTATTCGTCTATTACTTTTGAAAAATGAATGGCGTTGATCTTCTTTGTATATACATAGCTTTCAAAATAAACATATTTCTCAAGTTGGGTATAAGACCCTTCAAACAGTTTATAAATACATTTCTCTACAAGAAAGATAAAAATATTAACAAACTAGCCAATATAATAAAATAAAAAACAAATGGGCTACAGTGGTAGCCCGCGCGACTATCCATGTCACAAAAATCCGCGCACCTATTCGAGGGTTAAATATTCATGAAAATGCAACACAGCTTGCAGTAAAGCCATGTTTTCTTTTTCTGAGATTGTTAGGGATTTGGCTTCATGATCTGAGATTTTTCTACTATAGTAAGCAAAAGGACGTTTTTCTAATTTGTTAACTTGCATTAAGACTGCACCAATCCCGTATTCGCATGCATCCACATACAACTCGGAAGCATCTGCTTCTGGATTAAAGATAGCTATTACAGTAGCAGTGACCAACTTTTCTTTTAGAGTATTGAACGCTTGGCATTCCTTCTCTCCAAAATGAAATGGCACATTTAACTTTGTTAAATCTTTTAAAGGTTTCGCGATGGATGAAAAATTTCTGATAAACCTTCGATTGTAACTGGCGAATCCAACGAAACTACGTACATCACGAACTGATTTTGGTTCGGGAAAATCTGTGATAGCCTCAATTCGTTTGGGATCAATATTTACTCCGTGACGTCCTACTATGAATCCTAGTATCGGTAATTCAGAACACATGAAATGAGATTTTGATGGATTTAATTTTAGATTGGCTTCTCGAAGGTGAGTGAATACTTCCTAGGCCTATCTAACTTTTAATCTATAGATAGTTCAAAGATAATCAAATCATCCAGATAACATGCCATTATATCAAATTTTAATCCTGCAAACACTTTATCGATCATTCTTTGAAATGCGGCTGGGGAAGTGGAAAGTCCTTGAGGTACAACATTAAAGGCAAACAACCCAACACTACAGATTAATGCACTTTTCAATTTATCCTCTTCTCTTAAGGGAATTTGGTGAAAACCAGATCTGAGGTCCATTGAGCTTATAAATTGGATCTTTGTGAATAAATCTATTAAATCGTTGATTAGCGGGAGAGCGTAGCAGTCAGGATATATGATAGAATTCAGTTTTCTAAAATCCACCACGAGCCTTTTAGAATTATCTCTTTTATTGACTAAAATGACAGGAGATGCATAAGGAGATCTACAAGGAAAAATGATGTTTTGTTTCAGCAACCTATCTAGTTCTTCCTTCATGACCTTCTTAGTCTTTAAAGTCTCTCTATAGGGAAGTGAAGATACAGGAATATTCGAAATCAATTCTATGATATGTACGTATTCGTGCGTTACTCTCATATCTTCTATGCAGCATGCCATAATGTCTTGAAACTCATTTAATAGGTCTACTACCCTCTTCCGATCTTCAAGGGAAAAGTCAGGGGAAATACCAATTTCCTTGTCCATATCATGCTGTATTTTAGATTTCGATTCCTCAACTTTCCCAGAGGAGAGTGGAGTGGCTTTAACAAAGATTACTCTCGCTTCTGATGTAAGACTACATTCCTCTAAATGTCCTACAACTTGGGATTCGGGTATAGTTACATCTCTTTTACTGAGATTGTATACAGGGAGTTTAGCTGACCCTGTCTCTTCCACGTAAATTGTGGATGGTACTAAACATTTATGGAACTCATGTAAGGCATCATTCGATTTTACATAATAGTTTCCAACTATAGGGTGGCCAGCGGTGACTTTTACTAAACCAACCTTTCCAGCCGTATGTGCATATACTCTGCAGTTCTGACTAAAGTCGTAGATTGGTGATGTTCAATGCAATTGATTCGCAGAATAGGACATTCACTCTTCAGGTGCTGACTAAGGGGAGCACTTTCAGAAAAAGAGCCTGAACTATTGGGCACTAAACAACTTCGGTTTGTGTTAGATTCCGTACTGGGGACAGATGCTGGACAATCATTTCCACGTAACATTCTTATTATAGAACTGAACATGTGACAAATTCAGTACTGTTTGTTCTTTTCGTTTTTGAAAATACTGAACATGAAACTTCATGTTTGGCTGCCTTTGATTGCCTTTGATAATGATAGATTGTAACCTTATACCGTACATGTAACGCTGAATGAAGTCTATCCCTAGAACCATCTTTTCGTCCAATTGAGACTGTTTAACTAATGCTACATTTAACCATAGCCGACGAGATCGTCGACTGTAGGTTCCTTCCTGAAAATTTAACCGAACCACAGGGAGAGGTTGAGTTAACTTATCTCCTAATGTTCGTAACGAATTGTAGCACGCATTCGCTTAGCTATTGGAAAATTTAGCGGAATCATTTCTTCAGCCAATACCGAGATCTGCGAAACCGTGTCCAGTAATGCATTATCCTTTTTATTAAAAATCTTAATGGGAATTGTGGGCAATCTTTGATCACATAAATTCGTTCGAGCTCTTTTAACTTCAATAGGTCTACCATTTCTTCCGATTTCACGTTTACACGTCCACATTCTTTTAACAAAAGGAATGTTCTCAACAGTCATATAAGGTTTTGAATGATGGGGTCTTTTTAAGTCTCTGCTTTTCTTCTTAATTTCCTTGCGAGATTCAGTGTAAATGTCAGCTAAATGCAATAATCGTAACACATGAATGGCTTGATCTATTGTTGATACCTCTTTTAATACTATGGCCTGAACATAGTTTGATGGCAACGCCTTATACAGTAAGCGCAATAGCTGTCTCTCTCCAATTTCAGGTCTTACGAATTCCCAATCTCTTATTAAAGTATAAGCGAAGTTATCTGGTGGGAAACGAGGAGGTAGTCGTTTTATCTTTAGTTTTAGTTCCAGCTGACCTTTATAAAAGTTATCAGGAAATGCTTGAGAAAACATTTCTTTTAAATCTTGAAATTGCAACTGTTGAATGGCTTGGCTACGACATAAGTACCAATCAAGAGCCGCATTTTCGAGACAAGCTGCCAAATAAACACTTTGTTCCTGTTGCAAAGCACGAGCTATGGTTTGATATTTATCAAGAAACCTGTTAACAGATTCTTTAGGACTTCCTTTAAATTTTGTCAATTTCATTATTGGTATATTAGCTACTCGATCTATAGTATCCTCCTTTGCACTTGATTCGTCAAGATTCTGTCTATCGTCTACCTGAGGTTCTTTAGGAAGGGGTGAATTAAGCTATGTGGCCTTATTCCCATCTAAGGTTAATGGAACCTGTGATGGAGTCTTCACATCGTGATTTTCTAAAATCACTTGTCTAATATTTTTATATAACAACAGTGCAAGTGCATTATCAGCAGTGGGGGAATATTTCACCTGAGGAGGGTGAGAAGCAACTTGAGCATATTTAGGGAAACTTAGATTTTCCATACAAGGTTTTTCATTTATAAACTGAGTTCTTCACCTGAGTCATACGAAAGAGGTCTAGGAGCTAGCGCGTCACGTGTAGTCTTTTCCTGATAGGGTTCCTTCATTGCCAATTGTTTAATTTCATCATCTGAATCACATTTACTTGATTCGGGTGGCGAGATTTCTGGCAGTTTACCTTCCAAGGGTTTTCCTACTTGAGGAGGTATACCGAATGGAAAATAAACTTCCTCATCCTCCTCCCCTTCTGATTCAATAATATGTTGCTTTTCTTCCTTCTTTAAAGGTGTTGAAGCTAACTTGGGGTCAAACTCAAAATCGCTTGTCATTACACCAGGAGACTCTTCGGAAAAACAAGCTGCACCTTCATTTGAAGGGTCAGTCAGTTTTTCTGGCTTAAGGAAAATCGTACGTTTCGCAACCACCGGTTTATACTGCGTACTATCTAAAGGAGTTAAGGGTGGCATTTTACTACAAGTTTCTTCAAACTTTGCTAAATTTTCTCTACACCGCTGCGTTTGCGTTATCGGTTGCTTATCCATAGAATCTGGTAAACTTACTGTGGAGGATGCTCTATCCGCGGTTCGCATACTTCATGATATGTACTTGGCAAACTGGCTTGCTGCACTGGCGAATCTGTTGCTACTTTTGCGATGGGACACTATTCGGAACGCAACGCCTTCGTGAGCGCGGCTTCCTGAGCAAGAGTTTTCTTACAATATTTGCAACTTGCTGCACCCGATTTTGCAATATACCAGTAATGAAACTTTGGAGGAGATTTCTTAAATTTCAAAAAGGGGAACCAATGGAAAGACATCTCGAATTACTTCTTTAAAATTTGATTCTACTATTCAAAGAAAAAATATGGGGGGGGTTATTTCACAATGAATAATATAATCAAATGACTAATTGCCGGTCTCTATTTTCATCCTGCTCGTTTATTTCCCACATAATTATAGAACTGCTGACGCTAATTCTTAGCGGTTGTCACAAAAGGAGATTAAACTAAAATTTACACCAAGAAAAACTTGGGAATAATGGGAATTAATCTAGGGGAAGAATAAAGGCTCCTGTTACTACTAATTGAATTTTATTACATGATTATTACCGCATACAACTTTTCATTCTGCTTCATAATGAGAAAGTAACATCATATTCATTATTTCTATTTCCTTGAGGATAGAAGACGAAATGCAATTATACGACTGCTATTCTTAATCGTAAAAGCATTACTGTAGGTAGACAAATCATTGTGAAGTGTGATATGACATTCTTATAAATGAAAATGGGTTTATAGTAATCTCTGTTACATCCTTGATTGAAGTCTTGTACAACTGTGTAACAAGTTGGTCTCCGATGAACTTCGCTCTGTGAAGTCGACAGCTTCGAGCACCCGATGACTGATCTCTCAATCGAATCAGCTAACAGAATCAAACAACAAGAGGCCCTGAGGCCCTTTTTAAGTATTCTCGAAGGACACACCCAAATCTTGTGATAGTCAGACCATACTTTGCGTCAGTTCCCTGAATATGGAAATCTATTGCCCTTTTGCCTTCTCATTGGTTCTTGCAAGTGCCGCACCCAGTATGCGAAGCATGATACATATACACATGTACGGATGATTCAATGTCATGTATCATAGAATTTTCCAAACATCCGTAAGTACTGATTAATGTTCCCCTCATTATTGCGTTGTTGATGATTGAGTATTTGGTATCCTGTTTGATTACCATCAATAACTTCACTGAGTATACTTCCTATAAAAATTGCGCAGTAATAGCAATATCAGTTATCTTCATCGTTTTACGTATTTCCCTTCTTTTGTTGCTAACCCAAGAGCAACCAAGAGAAAAAAATGTCTATTTATCCAAAATTTCAACTTCACTCAAGTAAGGGCAAAGATAACCATATTTCGAGTTCATCGCCAAAATTAATCATCTGCTTGTAATGAATATCATGAAGTTCTACACTATAGCCACTCTGTAATAGTGTAAACTGATTAACATTGTTATTGAGTCTCATTCTTATTGAGACAGGATGATAATACAACACCAATCCATTTGTAACAATACTTTCGATTCAGAGATGTCCATAGGCTAGTTTTATACAATAACAATTAAATGAAATGAAATGAAATCTTGGAGTTTTACGTCCCACGGTTATGCCGGTTAGGTTAAAAGAGACGGTGATAATGAGAAATGAATGAAATGGTGGAATGAAGATAGTGGGAGGAAAAGAGAGAACCCCGAAAAAACCCACACATGGTGTTTGTCTCCCACAAAGTTCACTTGGTGCGAGCTGAGATAGAAATAAGAACGCCATGCATTAGAGGTGAACGCTCTACAACTGAGCCACCGCGGCCCGAGCAAGGATAAATGTAGTATCGAAGATGAGACCTTATCAAATTATAAAACAGGTCTCCCAGGGGAGAGAAAAGTTTTAAAATTTCCTTCTTGCTTATCAACCTATGATTGAAGTGAGGAAGATTATTATTATTATTATTATTATTATTATTATTATTATTATTATTATTATTATTATTATTATTATTATTATTATTATTATTACTCGTAGAAAGATTAATAATAATAATAATAATAATAATAATAATAATAATAAGGGAATTAATGAAGACGTACTAAAGGAAGCTAGTAAAGGACGACAGATCATTAAGATAATAGGAAAGAGAAGAAAGAGCATGCTTACCTATCTTATTCGACACTCAGATCGAACACCGTGTTGATAGAGGAAAAGGCAGAAGAAAAACCAGGAAGTGGAAGACCAAGGATAGAAAAATCTATAAGTTTTACGTCCCACAGTTATGCCTGGTAGGTTAAAGGAGCTAGTGATGTTGAGAAATGAAGGAAATGGTGGAATGCAGAAAGTGGAAGGAAACGGGAGAACCCCGAAAAAAAACCACATATGGTGTTTGTCCTCCACAAAGTTCACTTGGTGCGAGCTGAGATAGAAATAGGAACGCCATGCATTAGAGGTGAACGCTCTACCACTGAGCCACCGCGGCCCGACCAAGGATAAATGCAGTAACGAAGAAGAGACCTTATCACAGCTCTCCCAGGGGAGAGAAAAGTTTTAAAATTTCCTCCTTGCTTATCAACCTATGATTGAAGTGAGGAAGATTATTATTATTATTATTATTATTATTATTATTATTATTATTATCAGTGGCGTATTTACGATTTTGTTTCTTGGGGCTTTGCCTGAAAATGTGAAAATTCTGCAAGATATTTCATATAATTTACTATAGTAAGTAAGATTTCAGGGGGGCTTAAGCCCGGAAGCCCCCTAAATACACCACTGATTATTATTATTATTATTATTATTATTATTATTATTATTATTATTATTATTATTATTATTATTATTATTATTATTTTATTATTATTATTTTATCGAGAATGTACTTCTGGGTTTCCTCCTAAAATAAATACACAAACTATTTCCAACTATTGTTATCTTACTTTTTACAAATTTGTCTAATTCAATATTGGTTTAAATAGTAGTTTTCAAGCTACGATTTCTTTGACAAACTGAATAGTGCTCTGTGACAATCAAATGAGCCCTAAATAAGTCCGAATTACAGAAACCTAATTATTTAATGCAAAATTGTATTTTTATTTACAGCAATTCGAGGTTTGATTTTACAGTTGTGTTTTAAAAGTCCTCCAGAAAGAAAGGTGCAATTTGTATCGTTTTATACAATATATACAAAGTTAGGCCAGAAAAAGTCCGAGAAATATGGTTGTATATTTAAAAATTCACAGCCCGAACCCAGGGGCGTCATTTAGGGGGCAGGGAGAGGCATTTGCCCCTCTGAGTTTGAGATTTATATAGATTTTATCAATAGAATAGCAGTAAGTCAGTGAAAAACGCGAAATTTTACATATATCAAGGGGTGTTGCCCCCCCCAAGCCAAATCTGAAATGACGCTACTGCCCGAACCCCTCCCGGGCCCGAAGTGATGCATGTTTTGTAGGCCCGAGCACGTGCAGACCTCTAGTGCAGAGGCATTTCAAGTGGTGGGCGGCTGCCCATGGCCTTGCATCTTTAGGGACCTCGCAAAGACCAACGAGCCTAAAACGATTTGGCACTCACTTTTGTCGATGCAACAATAGAAACAAGTATGAATTCAGACTTATTTACAGAAAAACCATACATAAGGCTTCAAACTAACTTTTCATCTATTCGTATATATTAGATCGCTAGCATACGCGACAGGCGGCGAGTTTATTTTAAGATTGCAATAATGAATGTGTATAAGTCTTTATCGTTGAGATGAATTGTTTTCGATAAATTTTACTATAATTGGCAATTATTAAAAAGGGGGGCAGGAAGGACTCGTAAACCTTACTCGCCTTGCTGTGCAGATGGTATGGTCAAAATCAATACTGGATAGTGAAAGTGTAAGTGTAAAGTCTAATATGAAACAGAGAAACAAAAGAGAGCTTCTTAAGAAGGGAATTGGGAGGGGGAGGGGAGGAGAGTACAATACTGTAACACTTGAAATGCGTCTTGATCTGTATACTTCAACAAACTTTTCTTATTAGATTACGCAATTTCAAGTTTCTTACTCCGATTATTCAAAGTATTCAAATGTTCTCGGAGGGAGTGACCGCCCTCCCTTTAATCCGTCCGTGGTGTCATTCAGTTTTGCTTTTTGTTACTAATTCAAAATGCTTTCTGAAACAAGTTGTCTTCTTGTGACTGCAGGGGGTGGAAGAAACAAACAAACCGTGAAAGGAAGAAAGAAGTGGTTTTGGGCTCTTGAACAGTCCAGACCATTCTAACCACTGAGAAGTGAGAATCACAACGTGATTTTTCTGGTAAGAGCGTCCTTTTAAAAACAACTAACAAACAAACAGATGGTCAGCCCTCTCCCCTCTGGAGCATACTTTTTACTCTCTGTTGCCAAACTTACTGAAGAATATATTGCAATTAACCTAACGCATGTAACGTAAATTGGAGACCGTGGTTGGATTTATATGGGTCTTGTGTATTTGTATTAAAAATTTCAAGTCATTACCTGCAATACTTTGTTAGAAATTACCATATTAAATTTTACATGTTATCAAATGGAGAGCTAGAAACCTAAGCGAAGAGGTATCAGATCCCCTTAATCAGAACGAGAATTAATGATTTTAATATTGCACCCCCCTAGTTTGGGGGGTGTCAGGAATTTATTTCCATGGGGCGTCCAAAAATTTTCCATGGGGCGCTGGGGGGTGTTAGGAGGTGCAGATAAATCACTGATAATCATCTTTATGGCTCATCGGTTGATACGCATATTATTAACATGTACAAAATTACTTGTGTTTGAGCCTGGAAAATAATTACACAATCATACATGTAATATAACATACACAATGATTAATATATCTAATTAAATGTTTTAAAAAAATTATGAAAAGTAGAAAAGGTGAACGATTTGCTTAAAAAATAGGACAGCATATTGTAAATGTCATGAAACTTTCCCTACATAATCTAGAATAGTACGTTTTGGAATCTGCACAGAAGCTAATAAAAATGATTCAAGTTTAAAACAAAGTGAATAAAACTACATAAAATTCATGTGTAATAGTACATTTTGACGAACAACTTAAGACAAATCACTAAAACCAAGACGGTTGAGGGTATAAATACGAGGTGATATCCAAAATATCTGAGAACTTTATACCGGTCAAACCAGTAGCAGTACAACATTCCGCCGCCAGATGTCTCGAGGTTCATGTATTAGCTATCGCAACACAAAATTGTGTTATCTTTGTTATCTTTTCAGCATTCAGTTGTGAGTTGTAGTTGTGCATGTCAGGACATGCATCAGTGCTTCTGCGATTTGTCAAATAGCTGACGCTAAGGAGCAACGGACTTGCGTCAAGCACTGTGTCAAGTTGCAGAAAACTGCAGCCTAAATCCATCGCATGCTGAAAGAGGCATTTCGTGAGAGTACACTGAGTCAAGCAAGAACATTTGATTGGTTTAAGCGTTCCAAAGACTAACGCGAATTTGTTGAGCGAGAAAGAAGGAAGACAATTCATGCCGTTTGCAACAGGATTCTACTAAACGTGAGATGGATTGCAGCGAAGTATGTCCCTCGAATTCCAAGCATCGACATAAGAAAACACTCACGATTCGAACTTGCACTAAGCTATAACAAAGAGATCGAGAGTGTCCAAACATCTTATCCACAGTCACTAGAGGTAATTAATCTTGGTTCTATTGTTCTGACCCGGAAACGAAAGAGCAATCATGACTATGAAAAATGCCATCTTTTTTAAAGCCGAAACAAGCTCGACAAGTTCGCTACAACATCAAGTCGATGGTGATAATTTTTGCGGCATTCGAGGAATTGTGTATAAGGAGTTTGTTCTAAAGGGTCAGAATGTCTACGGGAAGTTTTACCGCGATGGTTTGCAGAGACTGAAGGAAGATGTTTTACGCAAATGGCCAGAGCTCTTTCAAACGAAAAACTGGTTGTTGCACCATGACAATGCGCCAGCACACAGTTCGCTCGTTGTGAAGTAATTCCGGGCAAGAAACAGCATGACAGCGGTCCCCCACTATCCCTACTCTCCTGGCCTAGCCCCGTTAGACTTCTACTTGTTCCTGAAAACGAACCTCACTTGAAAGGGTAGCTTTTCTTGTTAGTGACAGAGAATTGAAAACATATTTTCGAGCGATTTACGTCAACTGGACAGCGTCCTCACGTAACGAGTATCGTCGAATGAGAAACCAGCAAATATTACTCACATGCTCTAGGTGATAACCACAAAGCACGCATACTACTGCCTTACAATATCGGGCAGGACCGCAGCGGGTGGGAAGTTGACTCTGGGAGACTTCGTAGAGTGCAAGCGCGTCAGCGTAGGAGAGTAAATCCACAATCGAGGATAGTGCAAATAATGGCATATTGCATAAAGGGAGAGTACATTTATATATTAGCGATTGTCATGTTTTTACAGAAGCAAGTATATGCTTGTAAACAGAAAATATATGTACATTCCCTATATCTTGCAGAATCACTCCCTAGGTAGAAATTTCTATGTTGCATAGTAGCATATCAAATGCATTCACTCGTGTTAAGCGTAAAAATAACATTTTGTGACTGTGCATTGTAAATCTGGACCACTATTATTTATAGAAAATTTCAATTTTCAGCTTCGCTAATGCCGGCGTTTCTTACCTTAGGAGTAAAATGAAAAGTATATTATATTATATTATATTGAATATTTCTAAACATATTATATTAAACTGATGAAAAGTACTCTTGGCTTGTGATATATTATGTTGCTGTAATGATTTATAAAAGTCTATCATTTTTCTTCTTCTTTTATAATCTCTATTTATTTTCTCTATTTATTCTGTTTTATACGCAACTTCCAATGTCACAATATTATTAAGATGGATACTCAATCACATTCGGATCAAAATAACATGGATTTCGTGTTGCAGGAGATCGAAAAACAACAACGTAATATCAACTTATTGAGGGAACAGGTCCAGAAAATGCTGAAACGCGTAAGTAGTAAGGCTTAAGAAATTATGAAAAGTTAAAAGACAAACTTGTTCTTTACTTTATAATTAAAATAATACACATTGTTTCAGGGAAATAACGTACCAGAAGAGGCAGTAGGATCTCAAAGTAAAGTAGAAACGATAACTGAGGCAGCTAAAACGCCTAAAGATGAAGAGGATGGTGGTAAGTAATAAAAACTGTGTAGTACATGGTGTCGTAGTAATATTAGGGTTAACTGGCTATGTAAGCTGTAGTAATGAAGGGAAATAGAGAATTGCAAAATTAATAAGAGGGTAAGGCAAATCTTTAGTTTAGGCAGGGCAGTGACAGGAACTGATTGCATTAAGTACAAGGGCAATATTGTAGTAAATTAAAGTCCCCTTATTACTGCCTTTTTAAGGTCGTACATAGTCTATGAATAATCCCTAGCAACAGAAAGGAACCAATGACACCTGTGAATGATACTGACAGTGACGGGATATCACTGCCTTGCCCAAAGTAACGAGTTACCGAGGGTAATATCTAAAAAAGGCATTTATTCCGAAGTTGGGCGTCCGCTTTCGCCACGTTTTTTCGCTGTTATCTCCTTTCCACACTTTCTGCAATTTGTTATTAGGTTCATTAATCCGTGCTCTTCACAAACTTTTAAAAGATTTTGCTCGTTATCAACGTATTGCTTCACAAATGTTAAAACTGTTAGTTCATTGCCCTTGTACATTCGCCATGTTGATAACATAAATGCTCGTTTCTTTCCCACAATGCAACTGCTCGGTTACCTTGCGCCAAGTAGTTCCCTCCGCTCGCCGTATAGTCCCATGTTTATAACCGCTTATATATAACAAATAAACAGATTTTTCGAGACTCTTATACATTATCAAGCACACAAACGATCAAATTATCCATCTCTTTCCTGTAAATTTTAAAAATTTTGCTGGAAACGGACGCCCAACTTTGGAATTTAACCCCTAAAAAAAACTGGGATGAAATGTGAGAAAATTTTGTGTGCAATTATATTTTATGGGAGATAAATTTGTGAAATCCAAGGAAGAAATATAGTACGTGCTTTCTAAATAGAAGTGTAAAAATATTCATAATATATCGAGGTTCTACCTCTTACATGTATAACACGGATGTAGCCAACAGGTTTATGTAGGATTGGCCCGTCGTTTTTGAAGGGGGGTCAGCTACAATGTACAAAAACAAAGTGTTGCATTTAGTGTTTTTGAGGCCTGAAAAAACCGAAAAATTTTGATTTCCTTGACTAAACTGCTTAACTAAACAGTAGAAAAATAAAAACACTGCTTTTAGCTTATTATTGTTCTTATTATTATTATTATTATTATTATTATTATTATTATTATTATTATTATTATTATTATTATTATTATTATTATTATTATTATATTTATTTTTGCTTTTTCTCCATAAATTATATTCCAGGCAGTTTCTATCAAGTTTAACCAAAAACTACTGCCCCGGACCAATAGTTATATCTTTGTGCATAACTATTTCAATTTGAGCCCTTGTACATAGAACCTATCTGCTTTCTCACCCACCATCTTCGAACATCGATATGTCACCTCGGAGCTAAGAAGTACCGAAATGATCAAAAATAGTTCCCATTAGCATCGATGATCTTGTGCCAACGTTCTGGGAGGCCATGGATTCCATCGTGGTAGAACTTGGTGGACCGTGAAGCGAAGGTATCAAGTGCATTTTGCACCTCTATTAGGGATTTGAACTAGCGTCCTCTAGGGTGAATGTCCAAATAATGGAACAGATAATAAACGGACGGTAAAATGTCCTTGAAGTATGGCGAATGCAATAGTGTTTCCCATCCAAGGCGTACAATGGTGTCCCGAGTCATCCTAGCTACGTGGGACTTAGCGTTGTCCTGTAACAGGAGGACCCTTTTGCGATTCAAAAGTGCTGGCTCCAGACATTTGAGTTTTTTCTTGAACACGGCTCAACTGCTAACAGAGCACAGGTGCATTGATGCTCTGACCAGCTGTAACAGTTCCCGATGCACGATACCGCGAGCAGTCCACCAAACACACAGGAGGACCTTCTGGTGCGGTCAGGACAGTGCGACAGGAGGACAGTGTTAGTTTCGGCTGTTTTGGACACTGTTCATGGGATGCTAACTAATGATGACGGGCCGCGGAGGTTCGTACAGGACTCGCTTCTTATCACATCTCAAATCTTATCCAGAAATAGCTCCTTCCTCAGACGAAGCAGCAAAGAATCACAGGTGTCTGCACGCGTTGCCTTCTGGTCCGGAGTCAAATCATGTCAGACCCAGAGACGTACGCAAGGGGTGGGTCCTGGGGGTCCGGACCCTCCCCGAAATTTCGACTTTCGTGCAAATTTAGCCTAATTTTAGAGGCAGTTATAGAAATTTTAATATAAAATACCCTCATATTCAGTTTGGACCCTCCCAAAATAAATTCCTGCGTACGCTACTGGTCAGACCCATCGACAAAACTTGTAGTGCTTCCCAAGTTGATGGTTTCTCCACTCACACTGAATTGTGGTCCCAATTCCTTACATGTCTGGCCACTATTCGCTTCAATTGGTATCTGAAGATCTTCATTTTGCACATGTTGGCCTTCCGGCACGCGGTGCGTTTTCGAGTGTTTCGTCACTGTCCTTAAACTTGTTAAAGCACCGCTGCACTGTCCACGTAGTCACGACATCATCGCCAAAGGTCTGGCATATTTTTCGCCCCGCTGCACGGCGTTTGATCCCAGTTTGAACTTGTACAGCATACACGCCCTTATGACGCTCTGTGGAGGTCCCATGTTCACTCATCCTTACGCAAGTTCACGGTGTAGCTGAACTGCCACAACCAGGTAGTATGTTGGATATACCCACACCAACAACTGACCTTCCCCTTCATTCGCATTGAACTCACTGTGTGAGGGCCGATTAAATACGGTCCTAAAAAAGGAACTTTCTTGATTAACTTTATACATAAGATTGATTTTCTTTGTAATTTCTTTAAGATTTCCAGACAACAATATTTATTTATTATTCGTGACTAAAAACAAACATAATTATTTTATTAACAGGTGTATCTCACTTCCTGTTTTACAACAAGTAGCATTAAAAAGAGCGAATGAAATCCTAACTGAAAACGAAAGTTTTTCACCAAATTTTCCATCTAATAAAAAAGTTTTTAAAAAAAACACTTGCTACAGTATATAAAACATATAACGTACTTACTAATTACTTTAGTACCATTGTTTTGTGGTAGTATAAAGGTAACCAAGAAAGTTCTGTCGCTTTCTGTGGAGGTCTGTATTCTCTTGACCCCTCACACCGTGAGATGAATCCGAATGAAGATCTGGCGAAGGTCAGTTGTTCCTGTGGGTATATCCAACATACTACCTGATTGTGGCAGTTCAGTTACACCGTAAACTTGCGTAAGGACAGAGTGAAGAGGAGACCTACACACCGCGTCATAAGGGCGTGTATGCTATACAAGTTCTAGCTGGGGTCAAACAGCGCTGCAGCGGTAAAGAAGTTATGTCAGGCTTTTGGTGAAGGTACCGTATCGTGACTACGTGGACAGTGCAGCGGTGGTTTAACAAGTTTAAGGACCATGACAATACACTCGAAGACGCACCATGTCCTGGACGACCAACACATGTACAAATGAAGATCTTCAGGCAGCAATTGAGGTGAACAGTGGGCAAACATGTGAGGAACTGGGACTACAATTCAGTATGAGTGGAGAAACCATTTGGCACCAACTCTATCAAATTGGGAAGCACTACTAGTTGGGTCGACGGGTCCCACATGATTTGACTCCGGGCCAGAAGACAGCGCGAACAGACACCTGTGTTTCTTTGGTGTCGTCTGAGGGAGGAGCTATTTCTGGACAGAGTGTTGAATGCGATGAGAAGTGGATCTTGCACTAAGCTCTAGGGTCTCTCCATCATTGGTTAGCGTCTAATGAGCAGTTTCCAAAACAGCCAAAACTAGCACTGCACCAGAAGGTCCTCCTGTGTGTTTGGTGGACTGCTCGCGGCATCGTGCAACGAGAACTGCTACCAGCTGGTCAGAGCATCAATGCGTTTGTGTACTGTCAACAGTTGAGCCGTGTTCAGGAAAAAAATCAAAACTCTGAAGTCAACACTTCTGAATCTCAAACGTGTCCTCCTATTACAGGACAACTAAGCCTCACGTGGCTAGGATGACCCGGGATACCATTCTACGCCTTGAATAGGAAACACTATTCCATCCGCAATATTCCCCGGACATTGCACCGTCCGATTATCACCTTTTCCATTCGTTGGAGAATCACCTTAGAGGACGCTAGATCAAATCCCTAGTAGAGGTGCAATAAATGCACTTGGTATCTTCTTCGCTACACGGCCCACCAAGTTCTACGGCAATGGAATCCATGGCCTTCCAAAACGTTGGAAGAAGGTTTTCTATGCAGATGGGGACTATTTTTGATCTTCCATGTACGTCTTAGGTGTTGATGGTGGATGTTCAAAGATGGTTGATGAAAAAGCGACAGAATTTTCTTGGTTACCTTTATATTTATAGTACCTTGTTAAAACGTTTGTCTTCAAACTGTCAAATATAAATCGCAGTAAATTGTGTAATATGTTGTCACAAAAAAGTATACCATACTATTATCGGATCGTTATGGTCAAATAGTATTTTTCCATACTATATTTTACCGTAAATTATTAATTATATGTAAACTTTGTTATTTCTAAATGACTGAAGCGAGGTAATCTTACGATGATGTTTCAAAAGCTGGACATTGGGGGGACCAGGAAATCATTTTGTGGGGCTGACCCCGATGGGCCACCCGTGGCTACACCCCTTATGTATAACAAGATAGAAATATGAAATGTACGTTGTAATCAAGAGATACGTGGAGGCAGTGTACAAAGTGATTGTAGAAGTGACACAAAGCTGTCACACATAAAGCGTTTTGTGCCGTATGAAGTGTTCTTTCAATATTTTCGTTTACCCGTATACCAATCGCCACTGATGCGCCTGTTTCCTGCGGACGCAACTCTTGCTAACACTCGGACCCCGATGCTGAGCATCTGTCCAGACTTGCCTTAGAATAGCCACCTAGGACAAGTTGGTTTGTGCTTTTAACTTAATTCGTGTTTTATACAGAGCAGCTTTACGCTATATATGCACAGGCTGTTGTTGTACTCAGCCCTCCTGAAGTTAATCTGTACGAAGTAAGGTAACTCTTCCCCTAAGAAACGTTTTCTATGGCAGTAATAGAACATTTCATGCTAACAGAAATGCATAATTCATGAAAATAATTATTCCCTTGTGTTGCAACCTACAGAAAAGGTTTAGAGGCTGGACGTATTTTCGAATTGGTATTGTGATCTTCGATATGCACGGATATGTATTAGACAAGGTTAACTACTCTTCCATTTTTTGTATAATACTATAGTAGAGTGTTAATTATATTGCTAGTTTTAAATATGGGAAGATAAGGATTCATTGTTTTCGTTATTTCTTAATAATGCGTAATTTGCAACATTTAATTATTTTCGCGAAAATACATTGCAGATGAATAACTACCTAATGAAGAACAAAGACAACGTAAAATAATAAATGTTTGTGATTAACAGTTATATATAAATGACGTAAATGAAAGGAGTACTTCTGGATAAAGTATATTAAAATAACAGCAAAGAAATAACATTATTATGTTCAAAGCGGGTTCATGTTGGTCTAATCCCGGGCTGTCATGTGCAGAAGATTTGATTAATAATACCAGTATTATTATAAGTCATGAATGTATAACTATTATAGTACGTTATTGTTTTTATTATTTCTGCTTGCATGTTCTTCAGAAGCTAGGTAGCATAATTTGCTTGATTTTGATGAATATGGTACGTATAAGTACATAAATTATAATAAATATAGTTCGCATAGGTACTTTCAGCCATCCGTCCTTGTCTAATGGGTAACATGGGCACTAGTAGCAGTTAGGGTTCTGTTAAAGCAGCAGTTTCAATATCAAAGGTATGTTCTTTCGCTCATATTCCACCCACGGTGACGTGCTTTTTCTCACGGTGCAATCTCGCACGGTGCTCATTATCGAGCAATTTCACACGGTCCTGGTTATCGCATTAATCAGTCAGCAGGTGTGGTGCATTTTCACACGGTCCATCTGCAATCACGTGATTCACCCTGAAACTTCTTTCACTACAAGGGGAGGGGGGACAGAACAACTATGAACTAAGTAAGAACAGAGAAAGAGCAAATACAAGTTAAATACGAACAATTGCAATTAATATTAGAGAAGGAGAGCTTAGAAAATGTTTCACTTTCACAAAAAGAATAATGAAGAAAGTAAGCAGAAATTAAAATAACAAAGGACAAGATAGAACAAAGAAATCAGCAAATAAAAACAATAGTAAAGAAGAAGAGAAAAATAGCATATACAATAAGAAATTGAAATAAATGAAAAAAATAACAGAAACTATCGGAAATTGATATTAATACATAAAGAACAGCAAATGAAAATAAGAACAAATAAAGATTAATCAAAAATTAAAATAATTAGGGACAGAAGATAGAATAATCACATATTAAAATAAATAAAGAATAAAATAAGCAGCACATCAGAGAATTCAGACAGGTAGTTCAACAATCGAAGAAAAATGTGCCCGCCCTAGAGCATAGAAAAACGTTGTGATTTGTAAAACACACAATATTAGCTCCATACTCCAAGGCGGTTCTAAGAAGAACCTTGTCATCTTGTTATTTTCCGAGCGAACAGCACGTCGTTAAGATGGAACCTTCTACTTTTGTACGTCGTCAACCCATTTTTACAGTTCATAGCCCATTATCTTAGCTTTTGGAGATAGCTCAAGCTTCTCAAGCAATTTTTAAGGTCTGCGCCATTTTCTAGCTTCTCCAGGACTAATTGCAATCGTTCGTCAAGACGGATGTAAGTGAATTTTCTACGCTTCTCCGAATTGCAGTCTAAGCCCTGTCTCGCGAAAGCATGAAAACTAGCTGTCGCATCTGCTTTTAATACACTCACAAGCTCAAAGATATGTGGTGTACTCTTACATATGGTGCGATTTAACTTATTGTGCCAACCCTTCACTGGGTTGTTTGTTCTGTGCCTTTGACCGTTGCAGTTCCATATTTCTCTTGGAACATTTGGATTATCCATCCATTGTTCAATGAAATAATCGTTGAACATTTCGATTTTCTGGCCAGATGGACAGTCCTCCATGACGGTGAGCCAACCTTCATCGATCCTGCTTGTTGGTATTAATGCCAATGCACTACACATGCGAACATGATGGCGTACATCTTCATTGTGGAGGTATTCTTCGACGAGACCTATACTCTGAATCTTCCGCCAGATACTCTGGTTGAAATGGTAATGGCAGCCGGAAACCTGTGAATTGGGAAACACTGCACGCAACGCATTGATTGCAGCAAGTTCAAAATCTATTTTTAACACTCGAGGTTCGTTCTGGCCAGACCACGTTTTAAGAAATGTAAACAGTTGTTCGTATGTTCGCTCTGTTTTATCTGGCAACAATGCATACAAGACCGGTACAACCAGTGTCTTATCATGTGTGCTTCCTATGTCTGCATGTATGGTGTATAACTGGGAAAAATACTTACAGGAACTCTTGAACGTTCCGTCAAAAAAACATTGTTCGCTTTCCTTCAGTGCTGGTTTCAAACCCTCGTAACCAAAACACAGAATTCGTCCGTCTCCTTCCAGTGCGTCGTACTGTAAAAACGAGGTACCATCTTCAAACCGAATCATATAATCGGGAAAGCAGATATTTCTAGGAGTCGGTGCACCTTGATGTATGCCGAGTGATTTCCTTCTAACACCATTTAAACCCCCTTTCTTCTGATCATACGATGGTATGGAGGTTACTAGGTCCAGACCTTGATTAATTGGAACAGCCATTTCTTCTTTGAAGATAACAGACACTGGTGTAAGGATCTCGTCTCTTGCTCTCTTCTTGCAATTTGAAAGTCGCTTTCGTATCTCGCAAACTGCAACATCAGGTACACACTGATGATCTCTTTCCACAACTGCTATTTTATCTTCTGTCTTGGGCAGATTGAGTCTGCCATGGCAATTTACCTTCTGTCTGTTGATGCATAGCTAAAATAATAATAATAAAAAAACATCAGCTTCTGAAATAAACAATTGAAATGTGTTTTCGCATATACGTACACACACATAAAAAAGCGTTTGCTCGGTTTCAAATGTACAAAATAAATTATTATTCATAAGTATCTTTTGTTTAAAAAATGAAACATAAAAACATGCGAATTTGTGTTATTACTTCCTTTTACGCAATTATATATGTGTAGATAAACACAGTACAGCTCCGATTATCCGCGAGTACTTTTTTTTTTAAGCCCTGCTGCAGCCGCCTACTATTATTTTTCATAAGTACTCGAGTCGCTGCGGGATGACAATCCGTACGCAGATATGTACTGTATGTTCTAATACATAAAAATAAATTGCATTGTAAAAATCAATATTTCCAATTTTCTGCTGTATTGTACATATTTTAAAAGTTTTATTATGTCTTGTTCGTACAATAAAACAGTGTTTATGCTTAAATATTTTTGGGTTATCGGAGATTTTCGCCATCTCTGGTGCCCTTGCTACCAAATTCCGAGGATAATTGGGGCTTTACTATATTAGAAGTACTAAAACAACGTGAAAAAATATTTATGCTTTAGAGAAGCAAGTATACTGTCCTCTCAGATAAAGATTAAAAGTAATACAGATACTGTTCTTGTAATTCAGATAAAGATTAAAAGTTACGAAATTTTCAAAATACCATCATACATGTAAGATATCATAAAGTAAGATATCATACATTATTGCATATTTTCGAGTGCCTTAGACGATCGGTGCCCAGTTTATGAAAACAACCACCAAGAAAACTAAGAATGTATTAAATCCACAATATAAGCCAACCTACTTCATTAAAAGAAAATAACATGTATTACGAGAACATGTCATGTCTAGACATCGGATTTTTATGCACTTAAAATTTATGAAATATGCATACAACTTCAGGGACTTCTTTTTAGAATTTACTTTTATAATAGTTATAGGTTACATACTCTTAACGTTTTAAAACACACACAAATAATGGAATTAAGTTATATGAGAACACGATCTCTGGTTTTCTTGACATTTGTATTTTACAGTGGATTCAATTAACACGAAATAATACGAGTTGAGTTGATTTTGAGTTTAACGTTCCGTTCAGCATCGAGTCTATATGAGACGTGGGCCTACATATTAACGTGGAATCCGAACCACATGAGCTCCCGCCGGGACGAAATAATACGAGTCTACACGTTTCCATTGTACAAATAATAATAATAATAATAATAATAATAATAATAATAATAATAATAATAATAATAATAATAATAATAATAATAATAATAATCGTTTTCAAGGGTTTACTCTTCCCGCAATTAGCCTTACAGTGTATCACAAGATGCTTCTCTTCATTTTTTGGTATCCGTTTATGACATTTGTAGCCAGAAAATGAACTATTAACATCAATAGATGTTACTATACAATATTTACGCAGAGGAGCAAGTGTAGTATATATATATATTCTGGCAAATTGAAATTTAACCCTTGGAGATATTTTCCCATGGCTTCAATTATTTTTAGTTGGAGTTTCTCCCAATAAGATCCGTCATTTTTTTTTTCAAGGAGTGCCCGAATTTACCAGAAAATGACCGGAGCTCGTGTCGAACTTCACCAACTAGAGCTAAGCATTCACTGAGTAGCAATACTCGTATCTCTTGTTTCTGAATTGATGTCGACACGATATTCCAATGTCATTATTATTATCAGATTTCTCTTAACGTTTTGGTAATTGTGGGCATTTCTGCTCTGGTGATCGGTTTCTAACATTATTGGTCGTCTATAAATTAGGAATTCTTCCATCTTCTCATGCAAAAAGCCCTTCCGTTGCATATGCATGTAAATGTATTGAAAATATGAACTAAAACTGGATTTATTCCATGTTGTAAGCATACATCTGAAATAAAAACTTATAAAATGTGCTGAATATGCTCTTGAGTACTAATATATGCTCTAACCTTTGAAATATGCATTTATATGCACTACAAAGCTTCAAATTCGGACTATATTATTATTTCTAGAAACCCCTACCAAATTTAACAGAGATGCATACGAGCAAACAATGCATTTGCATAAAAATCCGATGTCTAGTCATATTATATGAAGCCTTCGCGCCCCCCCCCCCACCAAAAAAAAAGAAAAGAAATTAAGAACATAAAAAAAGGAAACATGAACTTTTACAGAAAATCACTGTATGATCCCTGTTTTCTCTCTGCATGTAGTACTGGAACCCTGCATGAACTAAGAGACGATTACCTCTTCATGTTCACCACTATGTTCACCTAACAACGAAAACACTAAAATTAAGGAATTAGACATCAAGGGCGATTCTTTTATACCCTATTTATCCCCCACCCTCCAATGACATGATTCACAGGTGTACCATGGCCATACGCACCTGCAGAGATAACTAAGCAGTAACAGGAAAAGAATAATCACAAAATAAAAGTTTATTTAACTCATCTTTCTATTTTTAAACAATGGGTTCCGACTTCATTAACAAAGTGCTTATTTTATTCTTTGCTGTGGAGAATGACTTTATTGTCCATACATTATTTCCGAAAATAGAGATCTTGATCAAGTTAGCCGCAGAATGCCTTGAAAGTCGACCTGCAGAGACGATATCAATTTGGAGTGGAAACCAGTAACACATTTTAGTCTGTTTTCGCAAGATTATTTGTTTTTCTGAATTTTCATTTTCATGTACTTTAATTTGCTATTATTTTCGTTATTAGTTTTATTTTATTTTTGTAATTATTTTCCTCTTCTTTATTATAACGTGTGTTTGTTAATTTTTTCTTTTTTCTAGCTTCTCTAGTATTAATTGCAATTGTTCATATTTAACTTGTATTTTTTCTTTCTCTGTTCTTACTTAGTTCATACTTGTTCTGTCCTCCTCCCCTTGTAGTGAAAGGAGTTTCAGGGTGAATCACGTGATTGCAGATGGACCGTGTAAAAATGCACCACACCTGCTGACTGATTAATGCGATAACCAGGACCGTGTGAAATTGCTCGATAATGAGCACCGTGCGAGATTGCACCGTGTGAAAATGCACGGAATCCCACCCACCTACACCTTGGAAACCTTGTGTTTTCTTCGCATAATATGAATATGAAAGTGCTTTCAAGTTCTACTGTTAAGTTTATTGATTTAAATTTGTTTACAGTTATTGAATAAATACATCACTTATGTTTCATTCCAAACAAAGTAAACAATTACTGTCATCGCACGTTTATGCGTAATGCATATACAAAACTGCTATAACGAGTTTGCTAAACAGGAGATAAATACAATATAGCATGTGTTGTAAAGCACGGAATCCATCAATCACCTCCGTACCTGCAGCGAACCAACCGCATAAAACACATGAATTATTAGTAACTAGAATTGCCCCACCATCGTCCTTCATAAGAGAACTATTTTTCTCATGAACGTTCTCATAAGTGTCGATGAAAATGTATACATTGTGTTATTAACAGTGCAAAATGTATCATTTAAGTTATAATCCACCCAGACGCAAGGGTGTAACATTAGAACCCTAACCATGTCTTAAATGAAGTAAAGGTTCGATCCCAGCTCGGGCCGTGTGGACTTTGTGGTGGACAAACACCGTGCTCGTGGGTTTTCTCGGGGTTCTCCCGTTTCCTCCCACTTTCTTCATTCCACCATTTCACTCATCTCTCATCATCACCGTCTCCTTTAGCCTATCCGGCGTAACCATAGGACATAAACCTTAAAGATTTCATTTCATTTATTTTAAATGAACTAAAATCCACCTAGCAGTTGGTGTGGTTCAAAGCATGAACCAGGGTGCTAGTTCATGCAAGCTGTTGAGTATATTTGAAATAATGACTCTCAGAAAGAACGATCGAACGTAAGAATTATTAATTTCATTTAAAATATAATGGTCTAGTATTTATATTGATGGTAATTGTCTCCTTTAGAACAACACCAATCCTTAAAGTCTGTCACTTCATTTTTATTAAGTTCGTAGTTAAGATTGTATGCTATTAAAATATATAAGTCACTGCAATGACCTGGTGAGATCTTCTTGTTTACATGATGTTGGCTATTTTCAAGAATAAACTTGCAGTGCCCTCATTTGCAACTTCGCTTCAGCTCAAGCCTCAATCCATTCATTTTTTACTAACCAGTCGTCCAACATCTTTAAGGGTGGCATTTCAATATGAAGTCCATTCAACATTACTATTCTTTTCTCCTCCCAGCAAATTTCCGGACACTTTCATTAAATTTGCTCATCTAAGGCAAAGAAAATTTGGCCAAAGTTGATTATTGGAATACGTCCAGGATTTAAGAAAACAACAATATTCTACAAAACATACATTGAATATCGGATCCATGGTACTGTGTTAGCACTTTGAGCGAATAATGGGAGAATAGCAGTGGGATAGATATCACTATTCTTTCATTCTGGAGGTTAGCGTGAAATTATGACAATATTACATTCTCATGTTATTTATACCTAGGTATATATCTTGTAGTACTTCATACATGGATTCAGCCATTGGTAATATTTCTGTGTATACTGCTAAAAGTTATCACTAGCGATGGATACATTTACAAGATAGTAATATAATGGATTTCTTGAAACTGTCATCGACAATGAATACATCTGCTAGAAAAACAGCAAAGGATAGGTTTTGTTTCCTATACACTGCTTTAAAGAAACACTCATGATCAATTGTTTGAGGAACTTCCCTGAGGAAAGTTTTATGTTATATTTGGAGATATCAATACTATAGAAAGAACATTTCATTGTACTGGACGATTAGTTGCTGTCTATATTTTCAACGGCAACACTTGTAAATATTCCATGGTTCATTACAGAAGTATAGAGTACTTGCTTTCTATGATACTGCTTGGCCCTCTTAATACCCAAATTTTAAACTGTACAGAGACCGTCATATGAAATACTGATACCAAAACAGTAAATCTACTCAAACAATTCTCTACCTCGAGTGCGAGCATGAAACATGAGTTATAAATAATTTGTGATTAGGATTCGTTGTGATGAATTATGTCGTACTGTACTGTGTGTGGAAAGTGTTCTTGTAGTACGTTCGTGCTAATTCAATTTAACTTAACCAAAAGAATGCTTTCTACATTTTTCTTCCTCATACTCGGACCATCAAGTATCATGTTCACCAGTGCAAATAATAACAGTGGAAAACAGTCTTTTTGGCACGTATTGGAAAACCCAGTGAAAAGTTTCTATTCTCCAAACATTGCTGGTCTGAGAACTAACTCTGCTAATAAATGAACATGCAGAAATTTATTGCACCCACTACTCTTCGCTTTCTTGCTTTGTTGTACCAAATAACTTGAATGGTACTTGGCACCTAGTGCAACGATGTCTCCTGCCAATCGCTTACCCAAAGGGTCATTATCTCCAAGAAGTATGCATAACATTTAAGATGAACATCTACTTCAAATGTAGAAGCATGATAGTCCTTCACAGCCAACTAACTTAGTGCAGAAGAAGCATGTTACCTTTTTGGTCGTCGTTGGTGATCACTAAGAATGGTAGCAGAAAAGCTGAAGATGAGCAGAGGCAGTCTAAGAACCACTGTTCACGAACATTGCTAAAAACGGAAAATTGGTGCCCGGTTTATATCGCACACGCTGACAGACTAGCTAAAGCAAAGTAGGGTGGAAATATCTGGAGATTTCATCGACATTTAGGACCTCAATCAGCAGTATTTTGCAACTATCATTACTAGAGAAAAGACCTGGTGCTACCAATACTATACGTTAAACAAGCGGCAGTCAACGGTATGGTGTGCATTGTCTTCCCCACTTCTCAAAAAAAAAAAAAAAAAAAATCTGATATCAGAATCTAAGATTAAGAGGATATTGAACGTCTTTTTCGATGGGAAGGGATTGATCTATCATGAATTTCTACCTGAACGTCAAGCTGTCAACACGAAAGTTTACGAGGGAGTTTTGAAATGGCTGCTCCAAAGCATCTAGCGGGATAAGGCAGAACTATACAGGGGTGTAGCCAAGGGGCGCCCATCGGGGCCAGGCCCCCCCAAATGGTTTCCTGGCCCCCCAAAATGACCAGGTTTTAAAACATTATAGTAAAATTATGTCGCTTCATTCATTTATAAGTAACAAAGTTTATTGACAATTAATAATTTATGGTAAAATAGTATGGAGAAATATTGTTTTTCCATACGGATCGAAAAATAGTATAGTATCTCGTCCTTATACCGATCGAAAAATAGGATACTTTTTGTGACAGCAGATTACACAATTTACTGCGATTTATATTTAACAGTTTGAAGACAAACGTTTTAACAAGGTACTACAAATACAGCCATAAAACAAAGGTACTAAACTGATTTGTAAGTACAGTATATTTTATATGCTTTAACAAGTGTTTTAAAAGACATAGAGGATGGAAAATTTGGTGAGAAACAATGCCTTTATTCAATTTGGATTTCATTCGCTCTCTCTTTTATTTCTACTCAGTGTAATAAAATAATTATGTTTTTTTTAGTCACGAATAATAAATAAATATTTTTGTCAGGAAACCATAAAGAAATTAAGTGAAATTTCAAAGAAAATCAATCTTGTGTAGATAGGTTCTGTATACAAGGTCTTAAATTTAAATATAAAGGTAAACAAGAAAAGTTTTGTTGCTTTTTCACCCACCATCTTCGAACATCGATATGTCACCTAACCTGGAAGATCAAAAATAGCTCCCATCAGCATCGACGACCTTCTGAAAACGTTCTGGAAGGATATGCAATCCATCGCGGTAGAACTTGGTGGGCCGTGAAACGAAGAGAGTATCAGGTGCATTTTGGACTTTTACTAAGGATTTGAACTGGCGTCCTCTAAGGTGATTGTCCAACGAAAGGAACAGGTGATAATCGGACGGTGCAATACATGGGGAATACAGCGGTTGCAATATTGTTTCCCATCCAAGGCGGAAAATGGTGTCCTGAGTCATCCTAGCCACATAGGACTTAGCGTTGTCCCGTAAACGAGGACCCTTTTGCAATTCAGAAGTGATGGCTCCAGTTTATATATATATATATATATATATATATAGTTTTTGTTGAGCACAGCTCAACTGCTGACACTACACAGTTGCATTGATACTCTGATCAGCTGGTAGCAGTTCCCGATGCACGATGCCCCAAACACACAGAAGGACCTTCTTCTGGTACAGTGCTAGTTTCGGTTGTTTTAAAATCGGTTTATGGAATGCTAACCAATGATGACGGCGCCGTGGAGCTTCGTATAGGACACACTTTTTATCACATATCAACGCCCTGTCCAGAAATGGCTCCGAAACAGTAAATAAACACAGGCGACTGCCGCGTTGCCTTCTGGCCCGGAGTCAAAATATGAGAGACCCATCGACCCAACTTGTAGTGCTTCACAACTTGATGAATGTGCTGCCGAATGGTTTCTCTACACACTGAATTGTAGTCCCAGTTCCTCTTTGTACATATGTTGGTCTTCTGGCACGTGGTGTTTTCGGGTGTTTCGTCATCGTCCTTAAACTTGTTAAACCATTGCTGCAATGTCCGCGTCATCACGACACTCTCACCAAAGGCCTGGCATATCTTCTGTCCCGCTACAGCGGCGTTCGACCTCCATTTGAACTCGTTCAGCATACATGCTCTTATGACGCCCTGTGGATGTCCCATGTACCCTCTGTCTTTACGCAAGTTCACGGTGTGTCTGAATCGCCACACCAGGTAGTATTTTGGATATACTCACACCAACAACTGACGTTCGCCTTATCTGCACTCGCATTCAACTCACGGTGTGAGGTCCAATTGAACACAGACCTTCACGAAAAGGGACAGAACTTTCTTAGTTACCTTTATAGTTATGCACAAAGTATAGCGTTTGGTCCCGGGCAATAGTTCTTGATTAAGCATAACAAAAACTATCTTGAATATAATTTATGGATAATAATAATAATAATAATAATAATAATAATAATAATAATAATAATAATAATAATAATTACAATAGTAATATAAGCTAAAATAGTGTTTTTAATCTTTCAGAAGGAAAACAAAATTTTCCTTTCTTTCAGGTCTCCAAAACACTAGCAGCAACACATTTTTTTTTTTTTTGGTTTGTACATTGTAGCTGGCCCCCCTCAAAAACGACGCCCCCCCCCTACACACACCTGCTGGCTACACTCCTGGAACTATACCTGAGTGAACAGAGAAATTCCCTCCAGGACGATGCCAGTTCAGATACTGTGGTCCGTGTGCTCAACTGTCTCGCTCAACTCAAGAGAGTGTTCTTCAACATCCTCCTTATTCTCAAGATTTGACAGGCACACTTATTTCTGTTTCTTCGTCTTGAATCAGCCGTGAAAGGCGTACACCTCGCTGACGTTGCGGATATCCAACAACGCGTAATCACGGCACTTCAAGGGATTCCACAAGAAGCGATCACTGAGCTTCCAACATATTTACAAGCGATATTCTAGTATCTTGTAGCTAGTGGTTATTGTTTTAAAGGTCAGTAAAAATAATTTGTTTGTAAATTCACGACTTCAAAAAACCATGAATGAGTATAAAGTTCTACTATATAATTACGACTTGCTTAAAACGTACGTCAAGTATCAGTAAGTTCAAAATGGATAGTTTGTACCGCTATAGATCTTGTGGAAGTGAAATCTTTTCAACATTTTAACAGCGTAAATATTGTGCTAAGGTGTTATATTCAATTGGGCTATATAATAGTATTGAAGTTCAACAAGTTCTATTCACGTACAAGAAATTCATTCATGTATTATACCGTTATTACTACGAAAATAGGGGAGTTTTAAATGCATCAATGTTTAGGAGTGAAGTGTTAAATATGATTGATTGGTTCAAAAGTGGAAATTAGCTTCATGAATACTAATGTTATAACTATTCTACAATATACGGTTTGAATCCAATTTTTCTAATTGGTGAGTTATATTTTTCTGTTTGCATTTTCTGTTCTAAACTATGTTTCAGGAAATATTCGAACATTTTCTGAAGTGTAGAATCATATTGGCGATTTGCAAACGATCATACATTGGTGATTTGCATTTCACCAGGCGACCTGGTCGATAGGATGACAGTATATTGTAAAACTTTGTCTCATATAGGTTATAGGTAGAGCATTTAATAAGAAGAGCGTCCGCAACCGATCTCCCATTACCAATTTTATTATAAAATTTCCGCTATAAAAGTATTTTCACAAAATACTGTACAAATTAATCTCTCTAGAATAGAAGGTTAGTTATAGATGGTCTTTGAGAGTAAGGTCGCAGACAAGATCTCCAACAGAGCCCCGTAGCAGGCTAAGCAGAGGGGAAGTAAGGAACCAATGCTCCGTAGCAAGCAGAGGCGGGTTAAGTGGCCAAAGGAGCCCCGTAGCAGGCTAAGCGGCTGAGGTTAGGATTATCCAGACAGAGCCCCGCAGCAGGCTAAGCCAGGAGATAGGATAGGCGTAGTCCCGTAGCAGACTAGAGGCCTGGGGTTAGGTTACTCCAAAAGTCCGTGGGAGGGGCCAGAAGCCGTCGTCTGCTTTTGACTGTAGATCCATCTGGTGGGAGATCTTCTTGCCGAACCACATGGTGGTGTTTGTAAACACTGATGCGTGGAATTGTTTGTTTACAACATCAAATAGGATATTACACCTCCTGGCTTGTTTAAAAAATAGACCGAAGGGTTATTTTTCTTGATATGAGGGTTGGCAACACTGAAGTATCACACAAAAATTAATAAAAACATTAATAACACTTGCAACACTGAAAAAAATCACTTATCGGAGCAATAATAAGGTAGCGGAAGAAAGCAGCTCTTCTGTACCACATGTAGAAAGTAAATATAAGATCATGAGATATTTATTACGGTGTAATGTTTCAAGGACAAGATCCACATTTCAGTGGGGATTTAAGGGGGTGATCGCCCCCAGAAGAGGAAACTTTTTTAAAATTTTAAATATAAATAAAACCCATCCCAGAGTTTGGAGCTCGTAAAAGTAGCTCCAAGTATAACTATTACAAACCCCCCCAGAAAGCCGTCCTGGATCCGCCCCTGCGACATTTTAGCCTGGGTTCAAACAATGGAAAAAGTTTCTCATATCAAAACGTACCCTTTCGTGCTTGGTGTTCCAATAATGAAACATGAATTATTTTCGTCATCAATATTACATGTAAAAGAACTATATTGTTGGTCTCTTTTCATCTTAAGGACCAAAGTAATGAAGTTTTAACTAAATCGGAGTACAGAAAAGAAACTTGGGCAAAAGAAGTCTGAAAAGCATTTGGCCCTTTCAACTAACTATTTATGTCGTTCAGATTTCATGTGATATTGTGCCACTTCCTGAAACTTTTTACACTTAGTAAAAGGTCTAATAATAAAACTATCCTGAATACCATGGTGAACATTGGGTTTAAGTAAAACACACGTGTGACACACAGGCAGTAACGTAGCGTGAAGTCTTGAAATGGGTAGGCTGAAATTAGATTCGTAGCTAGAGGGTGGCTAGGAGGGGCCAAATCCCTTGAAACTTGCATTTTTTGTTGTATATATATATATATATATATATATATATATATATATATATATATATATTTATGAGTGTAAAGTGAATTTAAGTTACCCCCCCAAAAAAAAGCTATCCAGCCCTTATTTAAACGATCACATCTTAGTGCTCTGAGTACGCTGTAATGCTTGATAGAAAAAATGCTAATTCATGCAATATATTTTTCATACAGTGCAAGAAAAAGTTTAAGAGTGGTTCTGCTTCATATTTCCCTTACACATACGGTTTCCTTACATATGCGATACTCGCATATCACACATACACTGTATTATTGTTACAAAGAAACAAATAAAAACGGATAGCTATAGGACGATCTTAAGTGTAACTTTCAAATCATAGACAAACTTAAGCACTTCACCCACAACAACATATATCAGCATACTAATGGAAAACGGTGGAGCAGTAGATCACAGTCAATTGATGATTTTTACAGAAAAAAAATATTTTTAGATTGAAAGTATTAAAAATAAAGAAACTATACCTCATCTGAGATCTCCTTCAGTATCGATCTTCGAAAGAGTTGCGGATAGCAACGCAACGCAAAAAGTACAACAAGCAATTATAACTTCTATGTCAATTATCGAAAACTAAAATGCAAATTTTACGTTGTAATAACGCAAACCAGTACGCAATAAGGTCCCTAATGTATTAATGCTATTCATAATAATATAACATTTTTATTCTCTCTGTCTCTTTTTTTCTTGGTCAAAACTCGTTACTGAATTTGAGCTTCTAAATTTTTTTATAGTCTCTGTTCTATACTTTCTTACAAGATCCTGTCGCTTTTGTTTCGCCAAACACCTGAAGGACTAGCCTTTCGCCAACATTCGTCCACTTTCGTTGCATCGTGTTGAATTTCTGTATAGCGTAAATAGTTTTCGTCTGCTGAGAATGGCAGGAAAGTGATTGTCACCGCCCCATTCTCCTAATTCCATGAGAGAAGCGGAAGGCTAGCCGCCGATAGCCTTCAATGCGTTCTTGCAGAAGCTTCGCTTCAACTCGCTTGGTGTTTAAACAGGATATTATAAAATAAATCCATTTTAATAAAATTAAGTGTATCAATATCCAAAAGCAACATTTGAGGCTGATGTATAAATAAATGAATAGGCTAAGCCTTATAGCCTTAATGGACACTACGTCCCTGCACACAGGTCAGTTAAGAACGGAGTAGTATGAGAACCAGGACCCATAATCCTTTATCCACTGGTGTCTGAAAGGACGAGAATTTCCTCTTCATAAAAAAAACGTCTTATATCCTTTGCCTCTTAAAAAAAGTCTTATATCCATTCTGAACACTACACCATTAAATAGATTTAAAAAAAAAAACAGCAACAGTCATCGACACCAGAAAGCAATTAAACTCACCAGAACTCACCAGGTAAGAAGCAATTAAACTCACTGAGCCTATAAATGCCAAACTTTTTGAAAATCCAGGGAGGGGCAATTTCCCCCTCTTGTCCCCCTCTGCGGACGTCCATGCTCCTTAGTTTAAATGCTCATTAATCTTATGCTTGCTTAAAAATCACTGAAAGTGGTAGTGATTTTCAAAGATTATCAGAAGCAGGGATAAACAAATTTAAATTCAAGTAATAGCTATAAGTTATGTGTGCAGCTCACAAGGAGAGGTTAATAGTAAGCTAGAAATAGCACATAATGTGACAGTGACTATCACATAACCCATTGTAAGAAAATACTGCACACAGTATGCCTCTGCTATGTGGAGATTAAGAAACCTGCTGCCGTTTGGTAAAAATACTGAATATCCAAATTTCTTGTTTCTGCTAATGAACTTAGAACTTTTTTATTTAATTGACGTCTGCCAACCAAGTACATACTGATATACCATGAGCATACATAAGTGCAACGAAAATAACTGAAACAGAAGTGGTTATTGCATATCTTTATGTTCAGTTTTACGAGAACATTTGTTAATTAATTCACTGGAAAGTATGAAAGCCGGAGTAAAGCAAAGGCAGACGAGAAACTAAGGTGAATGTAGCAGAACATACAGGGGTGACCGTTATTTGCTAACATTGTATAGATAAAATAATATACATACAAACATGCTGCACAAGTACTACAGAAACCTGAACAAATTTGCCCTGTTCATGCATTTTCCGATTTCTCTTTTATGCTCACTTCCCTTCCTTTATTATGATTAATGTTGACCCTTTCGATAAAATGAAACTACTTTATTCACACTATTGACTTTTATTACTAATGTTGGAAGAATGAATTTACCATCCTTTTTTATAACCGATGTTATATGTAACGTGGATCTACAGGTTAACGTTTGATCAATCCACATCGAGAACCAAACTCGAGAATCCCATACAGAAACACGAACTCATGGTGTAAAATTGTAATAATTGAGTGTTCCATGTTACTAGTATCACGGCCATTGTCACATCGTTGTTGTATGCTTCTCGTAGTTGCGTGGTAACGAGGCAAAGTTTTTATTGTTTATGAAGTAATCACTTACATGTTTAATTTATACATATAGTTCTTTATAAAGTGCTCCTTTTTCTGAATTACTACACAAAAATCCATGTCTATATGGAGAGCTTATGCACCTTTGGCGCGAGAGATCCTGGTTTGATTTCCGGCATCAAAACCTTATGTGGTTCGGGTCCCATGCCATGTCTTATATAGCCTCACGGCTAAAAGGGAAGCTAAACTCAAATCAAATCTAAATTGCTACATAATTTCTGTAAATTTTCCACTATTTGCACCAGGACATAATCTTCACCGAATACAACACAAAGGGCTCGTAGCAAGCCTAAAATTGTAGGGGGGCGGTAGAATTTAGAGAAAGCCGATCCAACCATATTATAGTTCATTTGTAAGCCTACCGTAAATATTTTAGGGGGTTGTAGAAATTTAGGATTCCCGTACCCCTCCTGGAAACGGACCTAAACACACATTTGTCTACGACACTTTAAGGTCAGAGCTTTTCTCCTTCTGCTTACCTCTCCTACCATGTGTTACTCATGTGCCTAAGTTACCTCATAACCCCTACAGTTCCTAGTAGGTTATGAAACAAAACCTTTCCTTTAAGGTTTCGAAGAGAAACGATAAAAAATAACGCCCTAAAGTTTGCACATGCATTCGAAATATAGAAGTATTTTGTGACAAATGGCATTGTCTTACCTTTGCTGATAAGGCTTGTTAGGTGCAGTTGTGTCGTCAAGTGCATAAACTATACCAAAGTGTGCTAGATGGTCACTACAAGCTAGTATTGCATCTAATATCCACCAGGGCAGGGCGAAGCAGAAGGGGCACGCGGGTGGTTATATGAAGTTCAAACGCGTATGCGCCTTTGGCGCGAGAGACCCTGGTTTGATTTCCGGCAGCAAAACCTTATGTGGTTCGGGTCCCATTTCATGTCTCATACAGCCTCGCTGCTGAAAGGGAGGCTAAACTCAAATCAAATCTAAATTGCTACATCTTTTCTGCAAATTTCCCACTATTTGCACCAGGACATAATCTTCAACGAATGCAACACAAACTCTGCTTCCTTTGCTTAGATAACGTTTAAGACAGTGCTTCCCAATCTTGTTCATCTAGCACCCTCTTTATAATGACTGATGCCCAACTCCCTTACGCTCAAAATACCATATGTGCTTCTTGTCTGACTTATCTGCGATTTCAGATTCAGCATTGATATCTCAAATTATTATTATTATTATTATTATTATTATTATTATTATTATTATTATTATTATTATTATTATTATTATTATTATTATTATTATTATTATTATTATTATTAAGGGAAGTAACAATATTTTTATCTTTAGTTCCTTCGTGGCTGTATGGTAGTGAACGCGTCTTTGGTTCGAGAGTCTTGGATTCCATGTTAGTGTGGAACGGGCTCTGAACTTCAATGCAATGCAGTGCAATTTATATTACCTTCTCCAATTGATATGCTTATGTGGACCAAATTATTCCAGGTAATAAGCTGGTGGGCGTTTCTCGCGCAATTGCACCAAACATGGTTTGTCTGTAGGCATGCAGCAAGTTATATGTTACAAAATACTTTTAAACCTGATCTACTTTCGGATGCACATAAAAAACTGTAAAATTGATGAGTGAAACCAAAATATGAAAATTTGAAATCAAAATAAAATCGCATTACAAAGCCCACGATATTTGTTAAAGCATAGTGTATTAGTACTATGTGGACACCATCAAGTAACATATAGTTTAACAAAAATGTTAAAATTGTGGAGAGTAAAAAAAAAAATCACTTGGACTGTTTTTATTTAACAAATCCTACTTGTTCAAAGATTATATAATATACGCATTAGTATCTCATAGAAAGTGATCGTAAACGAATACATATAATGCAATGCAATTAACAATTAAAGGTATTTATAATTAAATTTGTTTCCCCCCCTTCGCTCCCCACACACATATATATAGGCCTACATACACTCACACCAACATACACAAAAACAGAGAAAGAAACGAATCCAACAAGCTGAACTTGAAATTTTGTGACGTCATCGAGTTTGGCCAATAAGAGTTTTACTTGAGCCATGTTTTGGACGAAACTTGGGATCGGCGAAAATGCTCGCAGTTGGTAGCTCTGATCACCATTGGCAGCACGCATGCTGTTTAGCTGACAAAATTTATCACGGTTTCGAAAGCTAGAACAAACAACATTAATCAAGGAATTAAACAATGATAAAAAAAAAAAAAATAATCGAAAAGAAAATAGACAAAATCTTTTATACAGCAATATACAAGACGAAAAGAAAAAGTAATAGAAATATTGTTATATCTTGTGCCTAGATAACTTGTGACACTCGAGAGGTAATTATTTTAATACGTTATTTCAAATATTATCGTACTGTATATATTAATCGTATGGGGTGTCAAATAATTGTACAAGCAGGGTTGGGCGTCTTTGGGTAACTTTCACATGCTAAAAGCGGAAAGTTACTGCTAAAAGTTAAAAAAGGGTTTGCAATCAATTATAAGAAAATTGTAAATCATTTTATACTATTTTGTTTAAATCAAGTATATAAAATAATTACCTCTAGAGAAGTAAATGGAGAGGATACTAAATAGGCTATATGCAAGTGCGTCGGGACCGTAATTCAGCAAATTATGGATGCGTTAAAATATTAAATAATGCGTTTGATAAAGTGGATAGTTTCAAATATCTAGGATCAATATTAACAGAGGAAAATCATATTCACGAAGAAATTAAATGACTAAAAGCAGGGAATTCGTGTTACTATTCGGTTCAAAATCTCTTGTCGTCGCGAATTCTGTCGAGGAATTTGAAGCTTAAAATACACAAAACGATAATCATGCCTGTTGTTTTGTATGGTTGCGAAACATGGTCGCTTACTCTGAGGGATGAACATAGACTGAAAGTATTTGAGAACAAGATCCTGAGACGAATATTCGGGCCCAAGAGGAACGGGAATGGGGAATGGCGGAAACCTCATAACGAGGAACTACATAATTTATACGGTTTACCCAACATTGTTAAGGTCGTCAAGTCGAGGAGGCTTAGGTGGGCAGGTCATGTAGCTAGAATGGAAGAAAGTAGAAACGCTTTCAGAGTTTTGACTGGAAGACTAATTGGAAAACGACCATTAGGAAGACCTAGGCGCAGATGGGAGGGCAATATTAAGATGGATCTCCCAGAAATTGGAATACAAAGTAGAAACTGGATGCAGTTAGCTAAGGATAAAAGTCAGTGGAGAGCTTGTGTGAACGCGGCATTGAACCTCCGGGTTCCATAGGCCATAGAGTTAGTTAGTTATATCTTGCCCGCACAGCCGTAGCTAGGGGTTGAGTGGGGCTGTCACTCCGGACTCTGATAGTAAGAGGGTGCCGAACGAACAAGAGAGAAAAAGTGCAGGAAATGAGTAAAGGACGCATCGCACCTAAAAACTATTAAAGCCTTATTAAATCAATATTGTTGTCAGTTTCAAAGAGATTTGTTAAACATTTTCTTGGTCGCTCAGCTCGCAACACGAACGTTTCAATCACAGTCACAGCAAGTTTTTAACTAGACTTAAAGAAAGTTATTATACTGTACATGATTTGTTAATGACGATGTGATATGTAAGGTGCCAAGTAATGATTTGTAGTGTATGCAAGAGCGTTTTCAAAATCAGAACGGTTAAGATCTGACATACGTGTTCGACGTTTTGATGGTGATGAGTTTGCTTAGTTAATCACGCTTTTGTACCCAACCGGATTAATCAAGACGGTGAGAATGAAGACATAATAAATCAGAGGAATAAAGAAAGGCACGCAAGCTGCTGTTTGCGCGGAAATATTAAAAATAAAGGTAACGAGGGTAACAATACCATTTTCGAACTTGAAGCAGTTATAGAATAGGGCTTAAGTGGTTAGAACTTAACCCAAAGATTTTTTTTCAAAGACTGGTGGATTTTTTTTTTTATTCCATTGAAATATGAAATCCTTCCAATTTGAAGAAATTTTTCTGGAACCATTTCTTCACCGACTATTGTATGGCAAGGATTCTTTTATGTGCCTAGCGGGGCCGTGGTGGCTCAGTGGTAGAGCGTTCACCTCTGGTGCTTGGGGTCCCGGGTTCGATCCAGCCCCCGCCAAGTGAACTTTGTGGTAGACAAACACCGTGTGCGTGGGCTTTCTCGGGGTTCTCCCACTTTCTTCATTTCATTCATTACTCATCATCACCGTCTCCTTTAGCCTAACCGGCATAACCGTGGGACTTAAAACTCAAAGGTTTCATTTCCTTTTTTTCTTTTTCGTGCCTGCGTATCTAGTTTTGTGATATTTTTATCTATCTACTTGCTTGCAAAACGTATTACGCACATTATATATATATTTGTGTATGTGGTGATAGTGTACTATTTTAATGCGTTTATTAATGATAAGTAACCTTAAATTCAGAACTTTCATACTATTATTTTAAACACATGTTTTAGGGAACTATGTTTTGGATTTGAAACATTTTAAACATATTTTTCAGCTCATAGATCAATACTGAGAAATTTGCAAAGAAGCTCTTTCTGAATTTCCGTTACATTTTACAAAATAGTTTTCACCGTAAGGGAATCTAAATTCAAATGCTAATAGTGTGGTCACATCTAATGTAATGTAATACGTACGATATACATAAAGTTGTATATATAAAATAAAGAGTTCGTTTGTGTGTCTGTCTGTTTATGTGTATAGTGCGGCCTGGGGACCAGACGAGTGGATCGACACTGACCAAATTTTGTTTACGGATACCTTGGTCCAGGCCCGTGACAAAGACGAATATTTTTTTTTCAACATCCGAACCAGGGGGTCTCAGGGCGGTGTTTACCCCATTTGGCTGCGAGCGAGAGGGCACCGGGCAGATACCGATACATGTAAAAATATTCCAAAATGACCGATATTAGTGTCAAATTCACAGTTTTCGTGGTCGTTGAGATGAATGGTGATACTCTTACAGGTGTTGCCTTCCAATACAACCCCCATCGGTTGAGGGTCAGAGGCGTTTCTTTTAAAATTCGAATTAGGGGTCTCGGGGGGCGTTTAGGGGAAATGTAAAAGGAGTAGAAAAGGACTAATATTTGTTGTTACTGTTGTTGTTGTTCAGCTGGTTTACGTATATATTTTATCTAACAAGTGCTAAGAATGGATATTTCAGCTACTACATAATAAAATTACAAAAGTTTACGATTATTACTGGAAATTAATCCTACCACTCATTTCGAACATTTTCAAAGCATGGTTTCTAATGTGTTAAAATTTCATTTCGTATCGAAATTATGAAATGTTGTAAATAGTTGTACCGTAAAAACTGTTCGCAATTGGATTCGGATAGAACCAAAGGAAGTTTTGTTGAACAAAAAATCCAAAATAAGCCTTTTGAAAGCAGCTCTTATTTGTAAAAGAATACATTAGATCGCTTTTGGCTGTTGCAATGATCTCTCAAGCAGCTCAATAAAAGTTTAGCGTAGCGTTACAACAAAAGCTGCTTACATGTTAAAAAAAAAAAAAAAAAAAAAAACCCTTTTTAGTTTATTTTTAAAATTTTATTAACTACTTTACAAACATTTTATATTAATACAGGTTTGTTTTGTATTGGTAAATGTCTTGTTGTGCTAATCTTTCACCAATGCTCGAATATTAATTTCATTAATTCTTTTCAAAAAGAAGTAAACCTCTGAAAAAAAAAACTATACGTCTTGTGACAAGAGTTTGATTGAAGCGGTTGAAGGCAGTTTGTCTCTGCCAATAGATCTTAGAAACTTCAACCTGGAGAGTACAAAATTCGGAGAAGACATTTCAAACCATATAGGTCAATCCATACTAACTGCTCCAGTGGTAGTTGCTCGAACATCTCCGAAAATTATAAAACTTTGAGTGTGACGAACCTTGTGTATGAGGTCAATAACACCATTCACGTTGTAGTATGTACCACCATGAGCAAAATAAATGACGCGTCTCTTTATTTTGAAGTTTTTTTTTTTTTTTTTTTGAAAATATCTCCGTTTTCTTTATATGTTGGAAATTTCGGAAGGTTTCCCCAGCAAGACAGGATAATAACAAATCCGTTTTAAACATTTGTGTTAAATTTTAGCTTAAATAAATAAAGTAGAAGCAAAAAATAAAAAAATAAATAAAATAAAATAAAATAAAATAAAATAAAATAAAATAAAACGACCGAAATCACGAGAATTACCAACTCTGCTAAAGTGGGAAATTTTCAAGAACACAAGGGAATTCTGGAGTTCAACACGAAGCAGCGACATCTATGTCATTGAGAGAAATATGGATTAAATCTACAAACGAAACTTTTAACGAAACATTTCTAATATGTTTTATTACGTGCATTATCTGCAAACTCCAAATATATGAATCTATGCTAACTACTAACGTATAGATAGAGCAAAAAGTGGAAATTGCCTATGGAAGAGGACGAATTGGTAGCATGATCGTAATGAAAAATCGTCTTTATCATAGAACAGGTTCAGTTGACATAAGAAAAGAAATAGCTCAGTCATATACGTTCGTGATACTTCGTGCTATTCACATCGTCTCTCGCCCGTTGACTGTTAGTGTCGAAACAAAATTATTAATTCTATAGCAACCAAATTGCAAGACATAGGGAAAAAATGTATATTTTTGTATTTCACATTACTATGAATTTCTCCCATGGAAAAAATTACTGCAATTGTAATATATTATTCTACATCTATTACTGTGTAGCAGATAGTATTTCGGCTCGTATTCATTACCACGGTTAGCTGCTATGTTACGTTTCAATTGAGAGTCATACTAACACCGAGAAATGGAAGCACTTGTACAGTACGCGTCAAGTGAACGTTCGTAGAACACTCATTCGCACGTGAATGACAGAACAACACTTTGTTCAACAGCTGTGTTTTGACTTCGACGCATCGCAAGCTATGTGATTGCAATGATATGCACCGGTTTTTGTTAAAACAGCAAAGTTAAAAGTGCAAGACATTTGTTTGTTCGTTCGTTATTTAGTGATCTTTGTTCTTAGTGAAAGGTTGGATACAGTATTCGAAAAAGAAAGCGTATTTTTTAAAATCTGAGTCCTATATTTCATTGCAATTGTTTTCTATTTTAAAATTAGAATAAAAAATAAGCATAATGAATTAGCATAGGGGAAAACCAGTGATCAAACTTTCATGTCTGGAGAAGGTGATCAGTAATCACAGAAAAAAATTACCATGGTATTTTATATTTGCAAATAATAATAATAATAATAATAATAATAATAATAATAATAATAATAATAATAATAATAATAATAATAATAATAATAATAATATCTATGAGTGTGCCGCGACAATTCAAGTTACACCCGTAGTGTGCCGCAAGTTGAAAAAGGTTGGGAAACGCTGCTCTAAAGCAATATAACTGAAACCATTCTTGAGACATGAGAAAATTGTTAAATTTGATATATTGCTTAAAACAGTGTATTAATGAGTACTTTTATAACTCCATTTGACTAACTTAGCTTTCTCGATATTACAGAAATATTTTTGGTAGGTCCTATTACAGCAAGTTCTCGGAATTATTTATTTCAATTATTTTCCAAACTTTACCAGTATTTATTAAATCTCCAGAACGATTTGAGAAATCAAGTTGCTGCCAACGCAATTATGATCTTCACATCTATTGAAAACTAGCTATGCAGTTAAGTGAGGAACATACGCAAGGACTTTTCAAAATAAAGGCTTTTGAAAGAAAGTCAACTTTCAATTATTAGTATTTTGTTCCTATTCATTCAATATTTGCCAAATCAAAATCATAGTTTTAGACACTGAAACTTTTAGGACGTGCAATGCCCCTTTAGTATTATGTGCGTTGTTACTCTATAGAGGACAACTACATTCAGATGTTTGTTATACTATACAGTTGTTAATTGTGCGTTGTTACTCTATAGAGGACAACTACATTCAGATGTTTCTTATACTGTACAGTTGTTAATTTATAACATTGGAAAAGAAATGTGACACTGCAAGATTACAGCTGACATGCAAATTTTAAATGTTCAATAAACTGACGCAATTCTATTTCAAAAAAATATAACTTTATGCTGGGCTAGCAAGAATGGTAATTACGAAATACAAATTACATTATATTTTATACCGGTGAGGATATTAAAAAGGTACAAAATATCATAGTTTTCGTCTGCATTAGGTTGAAGGTTACTATATCATATCACCATTAATGGTTAAAATTATATACTGTATATACTGGGTTCTAAAATAATGAAGACAACGGAGATAAGAGACCAAGAGAGAAGGAAAATATGTCTTGTAAACATAGGATGAAAATATGTCCTTCCAAATTTAAAATATACCGTGGACGAAAGAAGATGAACTTTGAAGTTCTATAGTTACAGAATGATTTATTTATCATAAGCGGGTAAAGGAACTGCCCAGGTACTATTATACCTCATATTTATGTATCTATGTTTTAAAACCCTTAGATAAAAACACAACAATTGTATTAAAAAATTAGAATATTAGGAGACATCTTTAAATGCCAATTACATATAGTAATTGAATATACATGTACGGGTAGCTACCATTTAAAAATCATGTGTCCATTAGTAATCGAAGTTGAATGATATAACTTTTCCCTTTCATGCAACAACAGACATTATTTTCAGTAGTTGTGTAACTACACATAAGAAAATCTTTTGATAACTAAGTAGAATCATATTTCGATATTAAGACGTAACTTGGTAATGAGTAAAGGACTTATTTATTAACTTGGTCGTTTTATTAAAAAATTATGAAATTGCTAGATACCATAAGTGTTCGAAAATCACTTCTATCTGAAAATTGACATTTGTTTCTATTGAGCTAAAAAAATGTAGCCAGCCTTGTTGGCTATTAGAAGCTATAAATGCTTTAGAAAACAAAGATATTATCGTTCGACTGACTGAGAATTTAAACCAACTCTCGGATATTTTTACTCTTATACTATTTCTGAGACATCGTTCTTTGCTCTGTTTGAAAAATAAATTATTTGAATGTATAGTTTCAATATTTGGATAAAATGTTGTGTTCCAAGTGTATAAAGTATTTGCAGTGTCTGCAAAATAACTCTTCGTGATGCTAAGGTTTACAGGAGTTTATGAAGTAAGAACAGGAATGTATTCACGGAGGAAAAATGGGAGAAATGACAGCTCATCTTCTCAAACGATTTCCTACTCCTGCCAGTTTTGAACCTTTATTAAGCATGAATCATATTTGAATGTTTGGAGTTTAAAGTTTAAATAAAAAATATTTGCGTTAAGTGGGTCGAAATGATGTGCTGATAAGAATACCTTTTTATTAAAAATGAACCCTGATTCTAATCACTCACTTTTTCACACGCTTAGATAAAGATTGGATTCCGTAGCGAAAGAAGTCTAAAAAGTCTTCAACCCATACTACACCGGCTAATATTGAGGAGCAAGGATACCGGGGTTGACGAAGGGTTCATACTGTCACTCACGAAGAATCTGCCCCATCCTTTGTGATACACCATGTCTTTTGACCATTATTGTGGTCTGGCGGATAGGTTTGACGTACATGCAATGACATTTAGTACTGTAATGATCTGCATTAGTGGTTTCGCCAAGTCTGTGAAAGACATGATGGAAAGCTCCCACGATAGACCAATACGGTAGCAACAACACATCATGTGGTTAGACAGGTGATTTAGAAGAAACTCCGTGGAAGTTGTTATTATCGTGACTATTTAAGATTATCATACTTCACCCATTTTGCAAGGATTACAAAATAAAGGAAGGGTTGGATACACTTCAGATAGCGGAAAACAACTTCATGAAATAGTGATAACAACTTTCTCTCATTACGAAGTTTTACATATTTATCATCACTGATCAATCAAAAATAACCGTTACATAAGTTAAGGACAAGTTTAAATTAAATGTAAACACATAAACTGAATAAAACTGGAAAGAATTCAGAAACGTAAGGTTTAAGAATCGTACTTAGACCTTAAAAATATAAGTTTGTAACATTTCCTCTTTGAGAATAATTTCAATTACAAAATTATATTCACAAACGTCTTCTTTGGTGTTAGGCAATAAGTATCATTAAGTTTGGTTCCCTATACTGAAGGGTAGGCGATCGACCCCCGAGCATATTACATTACAACGTTAAAATTGGCTATTGACACACGAAAAAGGAAAAGAAATTACATTGGCGGACATATCCTAGAGAAGACATTAATGAAAGAAAGAAAAAACGGAATGGACAAGTGTTATGTGCAAAAGACTTTTGAAAAAATGCGCATGTGTGATCAACTGTTATAAACTGAAAGGTTATACTCACAAAGACTTACAAACGTAAACAAATCCATTTTTTAAATAACTACTGTAGAAAATAAATTGGGAACCGGTCAAAACCCCCACAGCCAAAACACCCACACTCAAGAAATGTCAAAACGCCCACACAAACGGTCATAACCCCCACACAAATGGACAAATCTCCCAAACACACGAACGGTCATAACCCCCACAGCCAAAACCCCCACACTCAAGAAATGTCAAAATGCCCACATGATCGGTCATAACCCCCACACAAATGGACAAATCTCCCAAATACACGAACGGTCATAACCCCACAGCAAAAACCCCCACACTGGTAATCGGTCATAACCTCCAACGGTCATAACTCCCACACAAATGGACAAAACAGCCACACATAGCAACGGTCACAATCCCCACATAAATGGACAAAACACCCACACAAATGGACAAAACAGCCACACATTGCAACGGTCACAATCCCCACATAAATGGACAAAACCCCCACACAATCGGTCAAATCTCCCACACTCTGAAATGATCCTGGTTGTATGTCTTGCCCTTGTACTTTTTAAAAACATTTTTTATTCCACTTAAACTGATGTTGCAACTATTCTTCTTGCACTGTTTTGTAATGACAGAAACACTAAAGTGGGCGTCGTAAAGAGCCGCAACAAAGACGTGCAATCACGATATTTTCAGAGTGTGGGGGATTTGTCCGATTGTGTGGGGGTTTTGTCCATTTGTGTGGCAGTTGTGACAATTTCTGCATGTGGGAGTTTTGTCCATTCGTGTGGGGGGTTTGTCCATTTATGTGAGGATTGTGACCGTTGCTATGTGCGGCTGTTTTGTCCATTTGTGTGGGAGTTTTGACCGATCGTGTGGGCGTTTTGACATTTCTTGAGTGTGGGGTTTTGGCGGTGGGCCTTATGAAGAGTCGTTCGGACGCGTGACTAGTGCCATACTAAACCATCAACTAACATATGTTTCCTGCAGTAGTCAGGCCTTTAGTATGACGATAATCATAAGTGAAAACGACTCTGCATAAGGCCCGGTATGCTTACTAGCGAAAAACAAGAAACTTTAGCGCGAGATTACTGAATATAAATTTTGTCATTGCTTGTTTTATGCCTTAACAAACTTCAGTTTCTATTCAGAAAGGATAAACACGTCTATATCTTCTAACACCAGCACACTGTTAATAATCGCCACCACTTATAACTACTCTAAATTCAACAAACATAGAGTTATATCGAAAATAATTTATGAAGGAGAAACAACGAAATAAATAAAATTAGTATTGAGTTTCTCATCGTGAAGTTGAAGCTATCTTAAAATTAGCTTTTCATTCTTGTTATCATCAACATATTATTTACAAACATGCCCGCCCTACGTATAAGCTAGACATAAAACCGCAATCTTCTTTCGTTTCCCCAGAAGAGTTAAGACCAAGGAAAACAAAACCTAAGTTTACGTTAGATCCGTTTTTTTTTGTTTTTTTAAAGAAATTAATTCTAATACTATTGTCGTTTATTAACTGATTTCCATAATTTATCTACAGAGTGGCGTTAAAAGTGCTAGCTTGTAGATTTTTTAAGACATACAATGCACCCTTCTCTTGCCATATTCTCTTCTTACCAATGTGCGCTGCTAGGTCAGTAGGTTATTACTAACCTTAAAACCCAACAATGTATTGGTGGTGGACCTACAAGGCACAAAAAGTGTGACAGTTTCTCTTGCGCTAAATAAACGAAGAAATGAAACAAACAATGGAATTCAAAATTAGGAAAAATAGGGAAAAAAGAAAAATGAAAAGAAAAACAAACAATATAATAGAATGAATAGGATGATCTCCTTACAACGTGAACACAAGACACATCTTGTGGACTGCAAGACTGATTTGTTTTCATTATTAGTACGCATGCTCGCGCCGAGCAGGCATTCTGTGTTACACAGACAATCTACATTCTATTTGTATTTGTAATAAAATAATGTAAAATATTTCTTTAAAGTTGTCTTTCTGAAAAATAAATAGAAGGGAAATAAGAGTTTCAATATTTATGTACATTGTAAAATAATAAAAGCACTGTCTGAACTTCCCAACTAATCAGTAGTGTAATACTGATTACCAACTTGCTTTGTTACACTAAAATGTACAAAATATTGAATATAGCAGCCAGTTTATTACTTTATTTTTACATAAGAATTTTATAATTTGGTACATTTTTTCTTAGTATCCTTTTCACTGTACGATGTATACCCATATAAATGCAATGCCAACCAAATGTTCTTCCATAAACACTTTTGGTTCCGTATGGATACATTGCTTTCCAAAAGTACTGGAGAAAAAACCTCCGGAGTCATCCTAAACGAAGGGAAAATTCCAAAATACACATCCTCCCTAAAGAAAGCGGGCAACGTCATAAGCTGCTAACGTAGGTGGGGATCTAATGACTGCCGGGGATAAAGAGTCAGCCTCTAAAAAGTGCTGACTGCCATTTCGGCAGGCGGTTAAGCAAGTGGGAGTCAGAGCAACTTCTTGCCATTAGGACAGGAAACTGACCTAAAAGGCGGGCGAATCACCTGGTGGTCAACGGCATGGACACTTAAAATTAAGTACGAATACTACCATGTTATCTTTTTCCCAGGCTGGACGATGGAGGAGAACAAATATAATGATGGTTCTTTCTGAGGTAAAATAGTTCCCCGTACGGATCTCCGGGTAAAGACTACTCCGGAAAGAATCATCAGATGAGAAAATAATAGTAATTTTCATTTCAGCATAGGAACCTGGAACGTACTGACTTTGCGACGTAGGCACTGAGAAAAAACATGTAGGTGCATACTTAAAAATGTAGGTTACATTCGTAATTCCTGTAGTTTCTGGACTTAACGTACAACCGTATATAACATCCTGCAGCAAACGTATAGCTGAAAAAGTATGTATTATAATACTGTCTGCATAAGTGCAATGACGTCATTTGTGTGACGTCATCTGCAGTAACAAGTATATACTTAGGTGATATCTAGCTTTGTGACGTCAGGACCGTATGTAGCATGTGGGTTAATAATGACGACACACACTGACTATCAGGACGGAGCATAATTTCAAGAAGTATGCAATATACGTTCTGTACGAATGTTTCTTGCGTTCAACCCCGGGACAGCACCTATTTTGTACATATGCCCCATACGTATCGACTAGGTGCAGTATACGTATTGTACGTATGTATTATATAGATTTTCCTTGTGTCGCACACAGCTTGTCCAGATACAGCATACAGAATATCCGTATGCACTATACAGAGTGCACATATATAGCTTACAGACTTTCTGCATGCAGCATATAGATTATACGTACAGGTTGGCCATATGTTATGTATAGATTGGATGTATGTAGCTTGTAGGTTATCCGTAGGAAATATACGGATTTTACCTGTATCGCATACGTATTGACTTTTGCAACATATGGACTGGACATATGCAGGGTCTAGATTGCACGTATACCGTAGTTCACCATTATTGAAGATCTGCATTCTTACTATAATGTTGTCACATACTGTTTTACTCTGCATGAAAACAAAAATAGCTTAAAATATGGTTATCTCCTTTGTGCCAATAATAACAAAATAAACAATACTACACTTTTCAATCTTAGGTTGGAAAAGTGAATCTGTCTAGAGAAATGCATTTACCTACAGGGTGTCCTATAAGTTCGGACTTCCTGCTAATCATTGGAAAGGTACTGCAAAACCAAGTGTTGAAAAGTGGCACAAGCGTTAATTTTAAAATTATTCGCACAAAGCAGGGTAACCATATGTTATACTATTTTCGTTTTCATACAGAGTAAATCAATATGTGACAATATTACTGTAAGAATTTATCATACCTTTTGCAATAAGTTAGTTGCAGCACTTCAATAATAATGCAAAATTCACAGCCATGTACAACCCTATATTCAAACTCAAACAAGACATACGTACAGTCATTTATTAAGATGTTATCATCCATTGCTTGTACTATATAAAGACGACTTTACCTCACTCTTTTCCTTAATAGTATCCTCTTCCAAAATGCAGAAGTTGTTACCACAAGAGGTCTGAGTAGGGTTTTCCCGAAATAACTTCTCTGCACATTTTAATTAAGAGATAAGTTATTTTTAAAATGTCGCTATATTTAAAAACATGGTGTCAGCTGAAAACTTGTTCCCTCACAAGATGATTCCTACACAGTACTCGCCATTAAAAGTGCAACTTCCAGGAAACAGGGTAGCTACGCCGAAGTTCCCAGGCCGATACCTAATAGTAAGTGTAGAATATGCTTAAATTTACCACTGTGTTCGCTGTGTGACAACATGCTGACAGTGTGTGGAAGGCCGAGTGCCCTCACCTTCATCTGCATATCAAAATGCAGATGAGTGCACATTTCCCTATTAAAATGTTAATTTATGATAATTTGTGAATAAATTAATTGCTGATTAATTAGCATTCATTTAGCAGATCATGTAACTAGTATGCATAATTATTGGGTAAACACCGAGCGTAATACGATATTATTAATATGCTTTTGATATATGTTTTATTCATGTATGTACATTTATTCCTCCATAGGTCATGAATATCATTAAATTTTGCGTGCATCTCATTAATGGGAAATAGAATGTATATATTACACGCGTTATTGGATTTACATATCCTGCATACATATTCTGCATATAAAGAATATAAGGAGAAATATATTATATTTAATTACTTCATGTATAGAAGTCTTGAGCTTCATGATGCAGAGAGAGCTCGAACAGAGATTTTTTTCTTGGCGACAGCGTTCTGAGCTGAGAGTCTGTGTGAGGTCGTTGACTACTAGTGGGAGGAGAAAACCCTAGATAAACAAGAAAGACAGAAAGATTGTTTATAGGAAGTATACTGATAACTTCCTCTGTATAGAAAGTCTAGGTGGAAACATTGCTTACAGACGCACTCCAGGCTTTGTTGAAAAAGTCATAAATTTTTTAGCGTCGCTACGATAGATTTCTAATTTTATACGTGTGATTTTCACACATTTGAAAAGAATATCACAAGTCTCAAGCTCGATGCGTCTCTCGAAGCGTCATCCGTTAGCGTCAGCGAACTGGCCTAACTCTCTTTCTCCCAAGATGCACTGCGTATTTGAAAAATTGTATTTTATTTTGACTATTTTTATGTGTAATTTATTAATATTACCGTATTACGCTCACAAGTTCTTGGAAAGACCGTTAAAATTCATGACTTTATTTGTCATTGTGTTTCCCTTCGTACAAGACATTTAGATCTTGTGTTATTGTCAAAATTTACTTATAACAACAGATGTTTCCATCTCTCTCTTTCTTGGCATGATGGCTGCGAGCGAACATAGATCTCTCTTCGATTTTCGGTCATCATAAAATATTTATTTCGCACCGGGACACTGTACAAAGTGGATGAACAGTACAACGGAACCGTAAAATCAAAATTCTTCCAGTGAAAACAAAGATCGCTCTATAAAAAATCTCCTTGGACTCGTACCAAAACCAGGCGAAGACTAGTATAAAAATCAATATATGTATAGAACATAAGATGAATATTCAGTACCATTTGGTTTTTGAGTTGTCATTCTGTATATATATATATATATATATATATATATATATATATATATATATATATATATATATATATATATATCTTTGTTTATTACGATGTCAATTGCTACTAAACAGCAAAAGCTAAATGATCCAGTTTAATGTTTACTTTGAGTGTCGTATTTATATGCAAGATGCAAATTTTAAATAGGCTGTAATGTTCTGTTTCGACAGTACTTGTGAAGAAAGAAACCTTATTAGTTGAATAAAGTGTGAATTTCTGTTTAGTTACCTCTTTTAAATTCGTTTCATTCGATCGTACAAAATCGATCAACCGTTTCATTAATAAATTATCAAGTTCGTGAATATCGGGTCAGAATCCATTAGAGGTCCATTTGTGTAACATTTTTTTTAAATCATCTTTTTTTGAGTGTTCAGTATGATTGGTTATGCTAGCGTAAACGGCATACATGTTAATAACTCGAATCAACTTAGTTTTTATTTCATTATGAAAAATGTATAAATTCCCTGCATGTTGAAACTACAGTAGAAGTTAATAGGAAAATTATTAAGCTTACTTTTGATGCGCATAATGATGGATTTCATGGGATTGGCAGCCTTATTTCTATTAATCTACAAAATACATGTAAATAACAATACTGAAAGTGATGTATCTATCATATCTTTTTTATTACTGTTTTCACAGATGTACCAGCAAACATAATTACAAAAAAAGAGCCTGCTTCACAGACGTCGTCACCAGCACCAAGTGTAATTTCTAGTTCTGATGTTGAAACTTCTGTTACCGTACCAACATTACCAGAGTCGACACAACCAACGACTCCAGCACCACCAGCACAATCAACTGTAGCACCGCCAACAGTAGCGTCGGTACCAACAAGCGTTCTTACGATGCAAGTAACGACAAATGCACCTTCTGTGCCGCAGCCGCATCATTCTGCTCCAGTACCAATTCCTCCTGTGAAACAAGAGTCTTCAGTATCATCTCCGAAATCCCAATCAACATCTTCGGTAATTACAAGTAATGGAGAACCGCCGCCTCCTACAGTATCGAATTACCCTTCAGCTATTCCACCAATCACACCACAGGTAAAGAAGGAAGAAAAACCAAGCTTGGCACCAGTAACAACTCCACCTAAAATAATAAGCGATGGTAAGTTTTATAATTTGTTGTAACTACTCCTAATTTCATTTGTGTTACATGCTTCGAACAAACGAATTACAAACCGGAAATAGAAAATGAATTTCTTATCAATAATAGTGAAAGCACGTATTGGTAATGACCGACGAAATAAAACGTACTCACCGAATTGAGTACACTAAAACATTTCTCCTCTTTAGTAATAATAATAAAGTAAAGATGTGATGAACGTATTATGGCTGATAGTGATTTCCTGAATATCAGAACTCCTGATATTTTCCGCGTTTACGAAAATCTCGTGGATTGATATAAGAAGTAATTTTCACTAAGAAGGAATCGCGTTGGAAAATATAGAAAAAGTTTTACATCTGTTCGACTTATTTTTAGTTAGGTTAGAAAGTTATCAGTGACACCTGTGTAATACATACAATGAAAAGCTGTACGGCAAAAACAGCAGAAGAGTTGCAAGAAAAAAAAATCACCCAGTGGGATTCGAACTAAGTTCAGAAGTATTAAATCTGCACAAAAAGAAACAACACGCATGGCTGTCGAAACAACTGTAGAGTTTTCCTTCAGTTGTAATTGTATTGATAGGTAACAGCTTTCGTGTTTTTTCGTTCTCGCAAAGCGTGTGTGTTTTCTTTCTTTACGACAAAGTTTTCTGTGTTTACCAGGGTAATATTTTGTTCTAAAATCAGTTTAAGTGACAAAAGAGAAGCTGAGTTTTCAAACAACGAAGTGTGATTTGTGTTCAGAAATATCTCTATTTTTGCCGTACTGCTTCGAGTGTATTGTAGACAAACTGACAATTTTAATGAACTTAGAAAAGATTCAGGTGCAGAATTAGATATATGTTTTGGAGAAGTGTACTACAATGAACAAAATAAATGACGCGTGTCTTTATTTTGAAGTTTTTTGAAAATATCTCCGTTTTCTTTATATGTTCGAAATTTCGGAAGGTTTCTCCAGCACGACAGGTTAATAACAAACCCGTTTTTAATATTTGTGTTAGATATTAGCTTAAAATAAAGAAATTAGAAGCAAAAAACATTAAATCGACAGAAATCTCGAGAATTACCAACTCTGCTAAAGTGGGAAATTTTCAAGAACACGAGGGAATTCTGCATTTCAACACGAAGCAGCAACATCTATGTCATTGAGAGAAATGTGGATTAAATCTACAAACTAAACTTTTAACGAATATTTCTAGTATGTCTTATTATATGCATTATCTGTAAACTCCAAATATATGAATATATGCTAAGTATTAACATAAAGATAGAGCAAATAGTGGAAATTATCTATGGAAAAGGACGAATTGGTAGGACGATCGTAATGAAATATCGTCTTTACCGGAACAGGCTCAGTTCACGTAAAGAAACAAATAGCTCAGTTAGTGGGGAATTCGAGTGCTAGCCGTCTTACTGCGCGGACGTGTGGAAAGTGCTCTGCGAGTATATTACTATAGTGTTTTGTTTGTTTAGCGAGCTATTTGCTAAACGTTTAGTTTGTGTTGGTGTTTTGGTTTATTAGTGCAACATGAATACAATACGTAAAAATACCGTCAAATTTAAGTTTGATAGAGTTTACGCCATTTACGACCGATGCCACTTGAGGTTCATACTTGGCTTGCCGAGAAAGTAAAGCTCACCTTGGACCAAGTTGAAGCCATTCAATTGCACAACGAACATTATTGTCTTTATGTTAAGTTCAGTGCCCCTAGTACTTATGATAATTTTTTGCGTACAACACCTGAGAAGTTGATTTTTACTCACTCCACTGGAGCAGAAAGTTTCGTCCATATTTCCAGTGCAAGTGAAGATGTCACACGAGTGCGGGTTTTAGAGTTGCCCATTCAACTTAGTCTCGAAGTGATTCAAGCAACATTAAGTCCTTATGGAACTATTTCTAAAGTAATAAATGAACAATGGTCTGATAAATTACAATTTCCAGTGTCTAATGGAGTGCGTGTTGTGTATATGACTCTAAAAAAGCATATTCCGTCTAAAGTGACATTTCAAGGTCATCGTGCTACAGTCATGTATCCTGGTCAGCCCCCTACTTGCTTCTAGTGTGGCAACAGTTCCCACGTATATAGTAATTGTAATAAACGCCAACCTCGTAATTTACCTGCCCGACATTGGTCTGGTACTTTACAGATGACTGAGTTGTTCGTAGGACCTCTACCCCAAACTCCTCAGTATTCAAGCTCTACTGCGTCCCGTCCCTCCCCTGGCGCATCAGAAGCTGTGGAGATGACCGACCTTGAACCAGGTGTTCCTAACATACAAGATGTGCAACTTTTCCCCTCTTTACGAACATCGGATTCACAAGCATTATCCCCAGTTATTACTAGTGGTATAACCTCATGTTCCGATATTCATACAAGTGCCTCTCCTCCAGAAGTTCCGGAGAGTTCCCAGCATAATTCTGTGCCTCCCCTCTCTGTTACTTCATCAAGTCTACCCCTCAATACTGGTGATGTGTCTGCTAACTCAAGTGCTTTACAACCCGAAAACTCTACAAGTGAAAAGTGTGCCGATAAGCTATTGTTGCCTAACGTTGAAGACACTGGTGGTCGGAACAAAAAACGCAAAGTGTCAACACCCAAACAACCGTCACGTGATCCACGTGTACTTACTCCAGACAGTGTTAAGCATACTTCAGAAGCACCAAGTGAAGGTCAGTTACCTCCCAAGGTTACTTCTGCAGTTTCCACTCAACCATAGTGTTTACGTTTTTGGTGCTTTGTTTTCGTATTGATACGAGCGACTTACCTGTCTCTCGTTCCCCACGATGTTGTTTACATATTGGAGTTTGTGCATTCTTATAGTTTTTTTACTCAGTATCTTATGTTTCCCTTCCATTTTGCGACCATTAATTTTAACAAATCTACCAGCGTTCTTAAATTTACTGCGTTACAGGACTTTTTACGTTGTCATTCCATTGATGTTTGCTTCTTACAGGAAGTTGGTACTGCATCCTTTGTGAATATTCAAGGTTACAATGTTTATAATAATTTCACTTACAACGCTACCGGTACAGCTATTCTTGTTCGTGAGGGTATAAAGTTTGACAATATTTTTTACCATCCATCTGGTCGCTTAATTAGTGGTATGATAGGAGATGTCAAAATTTTGAACTTGTATTCACCTTCGGGGAATAATCAAAGGGCTGCCCGCAACGAATTTTTCGACACAGTGGTTGCTCCGGAATGTGCCGGAAATTATGCTGGTCTTATCATTGGGGGTGATTTTAACTGTGTCATACATCAATCACAGCATCCATTAAAGAGGTGAAGGCAAAACTATTACAAATCCATCGTCGTCAACGAGCGGGAATTCATATTCGGAGTAAAACTCTATCCATGGATTCCGATGAGTGTGTGTCTGTATATCAAGTATTGCGCGAGCGTCAGCGCTCTAGGTCTCAACTTATTGAAAATATCACTGATGTACATGGAGAATCAGTCACTAAGTTTTCTGATATACAAGCTATCATCCTTCGACACTACCAACAATTATTCAATATGCAGGATGTCGTCACAGCACCTCCCATTGACTACTTTGCCCATCTGCCGCATAGATTAACAGTGGAACAACGACAAGCGCTCACTCAACCATTTTCTCAGGAGGAAGTGAAGCAAGCCGTCCTCACAGCCCAGAATTCTAAAACGCCTGGCATAGATGGACTAGGTATAGAGTTATACAAGACATTTTTTCATTTAATGGGACCCATGCTTACTGAATGGGTGAATTATGTACTGCAAGTAGGCATTTTGGGAGAATCCTCTCGGACTGCTGTCATTGTGTTAATTCCGAAGAAGACTCATCCTCGTACAGTGGCGGACTATAGACCTATATCTTTACTCACCTGCGATTATAAAATAATTAGTCGATGTATTAGTGCCCGATTACAAACTGTTCTTGCCCAACTTGTTGGGCCTCTTCAACATGGTGGTCTACCACATAAACGTGCTCAAGATATTCTTGCTGCTATACGTGACGTCATCACCTACCATCAAGATATTGACCAATGTGCTGCGGCCTTAGTTGCCTTGGACTATTCCAATGCTTTTGATCGAGTGAACCATACATACTTATTTTCTTGTCTTCAAGCCTATGGATTTGGCGATGATTTCTGTAATTGGATTAAGCTGTTATATTGTAATTGGACAATCAAACTCAAAATTAATGGATATCTCAGTTCTGCCTTCCGCATTAGTAATGGTATCCAACAGGGCGGTCCCTTGAGCAGTCAACTTTTTATTCTTAGTTTAGGGCCATTTCTATATAATGTCCAACATGCCCTTCATGGTGTCACTATATGTAATACTTCTGTGCGAGTTTACTCATTTATGGACGATGTAACATGTTTCACGACTGGTCACTCTGACTTCGCCGTTTTACTACAGCACATACGGCTATACGAATCAGTATCCGGAGCCACGCTTAACCCTAATAAAACGTACGTTATGCCTCTGGGTAAGTCAACCACTATTACTACTACTTTCATTGGTCAGTTACAACAGTCAGTTAAAATCTTGGGAGTGACTTTCAGTTCCAGTGTGGTGGACATTATTACTAATAATGTTGGCCTTGCAGTGAATCGGCTAACTTATGTTCTTGACCAACATCGATTTCGGAACCTTAGCCTTTTATCTCGCTTAGAATTTGTGCGTTTGTATGGATTATCTCAATTATATTACATTGCCCAAGTCCTGCCTTTTTCTAACTGTCATCTTGCAAAAATTAAGAAAATTGTGGGTAATTTTTTGTGGAAACCTATGATTTTTCGTGTTTCCTACCAAATCTTGTGCAACGATTTCCCACAAGGTGGATTAAATTTGAAAGATGTCGAATTGCAGACCCAAGCCCTATTTCTCCAACGATGTTTACGTTTACTCCACGAGCATCCTGATCATCCTACCACTCAGCTTCTCATGTACTTATTACACCGTGTTCCATTAGAAGCACCTTTCTATCTTGGACACCTCCCGCCTCAATATACATATCTGAAACCGGTTTTGTATGAGATTTGTTATCGATTGTTAAATCATGATTTAGACGAAGTGCCCACAGTTAAAAGACTGTATTCGGTACTTCGACAACCTTGTACTCTTGTTCCTACCATTGTTACAAAGCATCCCCATCATAATTGGCAACGTATCTGGCGTGTTCTACATGCTCCTTATTTAACTTATCGTGCAAGATCCGTCTGGTCTATTGTGGTGCATCAAATTGTTGATACTGTATCCCGACGACATTCACTTGGATTTAGTGACTCTGACCTTTGTGCTTCTTGCAATGTAAAGGACACTATTGCACATCGTCTTACCGAATGTGGTGAAGCAACAGTGGTGTGGCCTCAGTTCTGTCGCTATATGGCCCACATGTGCCGCACTACTCCCACGGCTATTTCAATAGACTTTATACTTTTTCCCGACTTTACTTTTTTTCCGAGAACAAAATATCAAGCTGTTAATTGGTTGATTGGCAACACTGTTTTATACTTGTTCGTAGAATCTCAGAAACTTGTTCATACTACCTATATTATGTTTTTATATGCTCAGCTAAACCAAATTCCTTTTGCTATGCGCAATAGGTTGTTTGCAAATTTTTTTAGTGTTCTATCTGCATAATGTACCTATTCTTGTATCTGCCCATTTGTATCACCTTCCTTAGTTTGTTTATTGACTTGTACTGACATTAAGTTGCAATAAAAAAAAAGTTAGTTAAAGCAACGAGTCTGTATGCTGAAGGTAGCGGGTTCGATCCCATGGAAGTGCCGTTGTCATTTTTATCTATACACTACGGTCATTTTATTTATTTTTTTATGTGCGAAAGAATTAAATTGTAACGTATGTGTAAAACTCATGACGATACCAGAAAAAGAAAAAATGCCATTGTCGCACTTGCATTAGCGTCCCTAATTTTGTTTGCAAACAGTTTCGTAATTATTTCCCCTGTGCTCACTGCTCACCATATGCTCGCTGGCGCATAACGAATGTTTCCCAGTAAATGTTAATTCTAATTTGGAGAATTTTATAAAGTTTCACAATATTTCTCACTAGATAGTCTTCTATCTACGTGTTTGGATATTTTGATAACAGATGTCCCTATTAAATGTTTAATTTTCCCTAGATGTTTAATTACGGAAAAGTTTTACAATGTATTTGTATTGAATTGAAATTGTTTTGAGTTTACTACATAAGGTAAGTAGACCGAAGGAGGAGAACTCAAGTAATTGATATTCTACGTAAAAGCAACCTATCGCAGAATGATGATGCTTCTTACCTTCAGCACATAATCTTTACGTTAGAGAGTCAGACAGAGAAAAATCCTGGTTTTTCCTCCTCTATGACCACCCATCTTAAACCTCTACATATCATTGTTCAACTCACAAAATTTCGGTGCTCCAAAAACATTCAATTATTATTATTATTATTATTATTATTATTATTATTATTATTATTATTATTATTATTATTAATAATCCTGAATATGCCATCCTTACATAATGTAAGGATATCTTAGTTTCCTAGTTTAAATCTTAAATATCTTAGTTTAAAATGCTTTCTTTAGTACTTATTTGAGCAACCATGTAGGAGGGGGTACGACTTTTTATTTTGCCCCTCTCATTTCAGTACCCTTCCAACAGAAAGTAATTTTTGATAAGCAGGACAGACAAAATGAATAAGAAATATATTTACAGCATCCTCTCCCCTTTCATGATTGGAATATCACGTAATATTTTTTATTCTACGAAAGATGGCCCTGTGCGGTTAGGGGTAGGTAACTAAAAAAAATACCTAATATATAGCGCTCCTTGATTGTAATATTACCGCTTCTTTATTTGTACGAGGGAGCCCCTACACAATCAAGGGTGACAAAAAGAATATGAAGAGTGTCTATTGATTCCAGTGGTGGATCCAGCACGAACTCCTGAGGGAGGGGAGTTGAAGTGAAACATTCTTTTGATGATTTGAAGCTGTCACAAATTACCACTTAACTAAACTAAACAATAGTGGGGGGAACCGGAACCCAGTCAGTTTAAATTGATGTAAAAGTTTAACTTTTGGCTTCATATTAAAGTTTTGGTTTCAAATGAGAATTTCAGTCCAAGTGGTCAATGATCAAATCTCGTGGGGCTCTTCAGTGTAGGCTAATACGGCCCCCTTATGAGAAAAGGCAAAATTATTAACATGTTTATAACTTTCGAATTTTTCGTCTATTTTAAAGAAATATTTTGCTTCGTATTAAAGTGTTGGTTCCAAATGACAAATTCAGTCCGAGTGGACAATCATCAAATCTCCGGGGGGGATTCAGTATATGGGGCTACGGGGGGATTCAGTATGGGGGGTCCTTGTGGACAATGATCAAATCTCGGAGGGCTCTTCGGTGATGGGGTTTCGGCTTCTTTATGGGACAAGATTCACGTAGTTGATATTGCAAAATTGTTTTGTATATATAAGTGGAAACATTTGGTTAATTTTACCTCTTATGTTTTGCAGATTCATATTCCAAGCAATAGTTACTTCGCAGAGCTAAAAGAAGGCACTTACTAGTTTCATTAAAATGAAATGTCTTTTATGAGAAGTTCTCATGGAGCCGACGAACGAATAGGCACCCAAACGTTGCTTGAGTCGTACGGTTGAAACTCTTTAAGCTCGCTTCAATTATTATTATTATTATTATTATTAATAATAATAATAATAATAATAATAATAATAATAATAAAGCATTGCAGGGACCTTTTGTGCAGGGGGTCCGTGGCTCGATTCCACTTCGTGTCAAGTGAAATTTGAGGTGGACAAATACCGTGTGCACGGGTATGTGTTTTCTTGAGATTTTCCATTTTCCTCCCACTTTCTTCATTTCACCATTTCATTCATCATCATTCTCCCTTAGCGTAGGTGCATAATCGTCCAACGTTAAACTAGATATTACGAGGCAAATGTTTCGGACACGAGATAGCTTGTAAAATGTCTCGTCTTGTCTGGAATGTCTCGAAAACAAAAGTCTAAGTTTTAAAATTATTTTTCAAGATCTATTCTCTCAGAAGTAGTTCTCTGCCTTAAAATTAATAACGACATTTGTGATTTAAAAAAAGATAAACAATGCCTAAAGTTAATAGTTAACTTTTCGAAAAGAAGCTTCATTAAGGGTGAACCTGAAAGATGTCCACAAACTTCGGGAGGTGATTCGTGACATCAAAAGGAGACAAATGGCCCTCTTGCAGTTTTCGAGTTCAGCTTCGTTGTCGAGATCCAGGGTTGCCAACTGGTCGTGTTTGAGAACTCACTGAGAATAAATTCAAGTCCAAGAATAAACTACTACTCATATATTTTTCAGGTCAATTGACTTATACCATGTTGTAAGGTCAAATATTTATTTATGAAGTGTGTACAAAATTCGCCAGGGTCTTTTCTGAGAAAATCGTCGAGAAAAAGTCACCTCCAAGAATAAACTACCCCTTGTAAATTTTTCTAAGAGAAATATCTGATACTGCAATATAGGGTTGTTAATTAAATATTGATTAGTGAAAAATAAACAAAATTGTTAAAACCATTTTTGAGAAAATAGCGTTTTTCGATTTTCGGCTGTTTGTAAACCACACTTATTTTAGGTGGTAAAAAAATGGAAAAGCTCCTGTAAGAATACTAAGGAAACCCTAAGTTTAAAATTTGGTGTAGATAAGTTGAACGGTATGGCCTCTAGGCGAGTGCATATAAAAGTGTGCCGAACGGACGGACCGGAAGGACGGGTGTCGAAAAGTCACATTTTCGGTATGTAGACGCCATGAAACATGTAAATCCGTTGAAATCTGAATTTGATATTATTATTTAACGAATATATTGAAAATTGTCAGAGACACGTATGCAGTAATTTATTTCGGGAGGGGTCCGACTTCAATATTAGGATAAATTATAATAAAATTTTAAAAGATAATCCCCAAAATTAGGCTAAATTTACAGAAAAGTTGGGGTTTCAGAGGAGGTCCGGACCCCCTGGACCCACCCCTAAATGCGTTCTTGTTTGTCAGTAACATTTCCTCATTTTAAAACCCTCAAAAACTTCGGATAGACTATATAAAGGAAAACGAGTTATTTTCGATGAAATATCACTTCAAGGAGACGCGTCAGTTTTATTGCACAGTGTGGTATCCCACGTTCACAATGGCAAGAATTTCTTTCCTCTGATTCTCTGTCATTGTGCTCTATCGAAAGGTTAGGTTTGTAACATATTACTCCTACGAACAAGCATGACTGGCAGACAGGAATACTGAACACAACTCCAGAGAAATGCATGCTGGAACTTACGTTTATATCTACGCTTTGGTGATTTGTTCTCAAGGTCAATCGAGTGGTAATTCAGTTTCGTCTCTTTTCTTAAGCCATGTTCGTATTACTTCGAACAGTTTTGACAATGAAAAGCATGCCTCTTAATATAACAGACTTCTTCCGCGTAAGAAATCGAAACTCAGTTGGTCAGAGCAACTAGTCTGTAAGAATTAGGTTGTTAGTTAGTTAGGAGCCCAGTACGAGTAAGGATTTTTATTACTATTGTTTTTATCTTTTTTATGTGAGGAAAAATCAAATTGTGACATCGCGATATCAAATGTATTTGATTAGGTAGCTTTGTCTTAGCTAAACTTTAAACATCAGTAACCGTCGAAATTATTTCACTAACCGATCACTTACTGAACATTTCAAACACGTCAAACCAGTGGCATAACATGAAGGTTAACCTCTCCTCCGCAATCCTTAGTTATGCGTCCGTACTTTCAAGGGCGGACTAAGGGCCGGGCGACTGCCCGGGGCGCCAGAGAAAGAGGGGCACCAAAACGAGCCTCAAAAAGTAAATTTTATAATGTGCTTTCTACTGACGTTTTTGGTTTATATTCTTGTAAAGTAGTGGCAATTATATGATCTTTTTCTATTTCACTATGGAAGAAGAAAGTTTCATAGTACTAAGGGGGCTGTATCGAAAAATTGAGAGATGGCATGTAGAATAAAGAGTGCCGGGAATTAAGTATTGTTTGTTTGTTTGCTTGAGTTTAGCGTTCCACGGTTATGCCTTAATGGGCAAGGGAGATGTGGATACTAATTATAGTGGAATCCGAACCACTTTTATCGTTCAACAGTAATCCACCGGGAATTGGACCCGGTACCACAGAAGGCAGGCATGCTAGCCACTAGACCAGGGGGGTGGGGTGGAGTTGGTATTGTTTATAGCGGGCCATATTCTTTGTGAAGTTTTCCTAGGTAATGGATTTCTTTTTGAAAATGGGTTTAAAACAGGGGCGTCATTTAGGGAGGGCAGGGAGGGGCATTTGACCCCCTGAGTTTGAGATGTATATAGATTTTATCATTAGAATAGTAGTAAATCAGTGAAAAACGCGAAATTTTACTTATCAAGAGGTCTTGCCCCCCCCTCAAAGCAAAATCTGAAATGACGCTCCTGGTTTAAACTATTAAAAACACTATGATAAAATGTAAAATATAGGGGAAGGGCGCCAAAAAGTCACTTTGCCCGTGTGAAAATTTGGCCTGCTCCGCCATTGCGTACTTTCTGTATATTTTTTGGCCTTGCAGCTTGTGCGGTCCCCACGCCACATTGTTGCGGGGGCGCTATTTACGCCTACCCTTCGAACGTAATTCAATAACTGTTTAAGAAATTCTACCATCAGCGTGGAAACGGGAATATATTTTTCTAATAGTCCCATAGAACTTTCACTCAGAACGCCAGATGCAATTTTTCAGAGTGGGCTCTGGCTAAGTAGAAGGAAGATCTGTTTCCTAAGTAAGTTCCTTTCAGAAAGTTTGCTATTTCTTTAACAGTGATGTAAATAAACATACTCATCGTTATTAGCTCGACACCAAACCATCCTGGACAAATCCCTGTAGAACAATGATCGGCAAAAGTTATTCTGCCTAATTTTATAAGCGACTCAAGGGTAAAACACTTGTTAACGAAAGCAATGTTGTGTATATACTGCCTTGTTTCTGACAAAATATAAAGTCTTTTGTAATCTTTAGACACTTTTCCTATTCTTTTTGTCACCCTTGGTTGTGTAGGGAAGCCTCGAACAAATAAAGAAGAGGTAATATTACAGTTAAGGGGCGCTATAAATATATTAGGTATTTCTTTTGTTACCTAACTATAACGGCCTAGGGTCGTCTTCAGTAGAATAAAAAATGCTACGTGATATTACATTCACGAAGGAAGAAAGGATGCTCTAAATATATTTCTTATTCATTTTGTCTGCCCTGCTTCTCAGAAGTTATATACCTTCTGTTGGAGGGTGCTGAAAAGAGAGGAGGGGAAATAAAACGTCGTGCCCCCTCATACATTTTAAATTTTGTGACGTGGTTGCTCAAATTAATCAGTAGGTCCACGTCTCATATAGCCTCGCTGCTGAACGGGACGTTAAACTCAAAATCAACTCAACTAAGATGTCTAAAGTTACAACATTATGTAAGGGTGGCATATTCAGGAATAATAATAATAATAATAATAATAAATATGAATGTCTTTGGAGAGCCGAAATTATGTGACACGAATCATTATAGGTAGAGCTTTAAGATGAGTGGTCATAGGGGAGGAAAAACAGGATTTTTCTCTCTCTGACTCTCTAACGTTAAGATTATGTGCTGAAGGTAAGAAGCATCATCATTCTACAATAGGTTGCTTTTACGTAGAATATCTATTACTTGAGCTCTCCTCCTTCGGGCAACTTTGCTTATGTAGTAAATTCAAAACAATTTCAATTTAAGACAAATATTTATAGAGAAAATTAAACATTTAATAGGGAAATCTGTTATCAAAATATCCAAACACGTAGATAGAAGACTATGTAGTGAGAAACATTGTGAAACTATAAAATTCTCCAAATTAGAATTAACATTTACTGGAAAACATTCGTTATGCATCAGTGAGCACAGGGGAAATAATTACGAATCTGTTTGCAAACAAAAATTAGAGACATTAATGCAAATGCGACGATATATTTTTTTTTGGTATCGTCATGAGTTTTACACATATGTTACAATTTGATTCTTTCCCAAATAAAAAATAAATAAAATAGCCTTAGTGATAGAAATGACAACAGTATTTCCACGGGATTCGAACCGTCTACCTTCGGTGTACAAACTCGTTGCTTTATCTAACTGAGCTATTTGCTTTCTTACGTAAGCTGAACCTGTTCTACAGTAAAGACGATTTTTCATTACGATTGGGCTAACAATTCGTCTTTTTCCATAGGTAATTTCCACTATTTGCACTATCTATACGTTAATACTTAGCATAGATTCATATATTTGGAGTTCGCTGATAATGCATATAATAAGACATACTAGAAATATTTCGTTAAAATTTTCGTTTGTAGATTTAATCCACGCTTCTCTCAATGACAGATGGCGCTGCTTCGTGTTGAACTGCAGAATTCCCTCGCGTTCTTGAAAATTTCCCACTTTAATTCTCGAGATTTCTGTCGATTTAATGTTTTTTGCTTCTAATTTCTTTATTTTAAGCTTATATCTAACACAAATATTAAAAACGGGTTTGTTATTAACCTGTCCTGCTGGGGAAACCTTCCGAAATTTCGAACATATAAAGAAAACGGAGATATTTTCAAAAAACTTCAAAATAAAGAGACGCGTCATTTATTTTGCACACGATTTGTCATAACTCCCACACAAATGGACAAATCCCCCAAACGCACGAACGGTCAAAACCCCCACAGCCAAAACCCCACACTCAAGAAATGTCAAAACGCCCACACGATCGGTCAAAACTCCCACACAAATGGACAAAACAGCCGCACATAGCAACGGTCACAATCCCCACATAAATGGACAAAACCCCCACACAAATGGACAAAACAGCCACACATAGCAACGGCACAATCCCCACATAAATGGACAAAACCCCCACACAATCGGTCAAATCTCCCACACTCTGAAATGATCCTGGTTGTATGTCTTGCCCTTGTACTTTTTAAAAACATTTTTTATTCCACTTAAACTGATGTTGCAATTATTCTTCTTGCACTGTTTTGTAATGACAGAAACACTAAAGTGGGCGTCGTAAAGAGCCGCAACAAAGACGTGCAATCACGATATTTTCAGAGTGTGGGGGATTTGTCCGATTGTGTGGGGGTTTTGTCCATTTGTGTGGCAGTTGTGACAATTTCTGCATGTGGGAGTTTTGTCCATTCGTGTGGGGGGTTTGTCCATTTATGTGAGGATTGTGACCGTTGCTATGTGCGGCTGTTTTGTCCATTTGTGTGGGAGTTTTGACCGATCGTGTGGGCGTTTTGACATTTCTTGAGTGTGGGGTTTTGGCTGTGGGGGTTTTGACCGTTCGTGCGTTTGGGGGATTTGTCCATTTGTGTGGGAGTTATGACCAATCGTGTGGGCGTTTTGACATTTCTTGAGTGTGGGGGTTTTGGCTGTGGGGGTTTTGACCTAGACCCAGAAAATTAAGTATTGTGAAATTATTAGTGAATTTATCAAATCAAACAATGTAGACTATCCTCTTCTTACCTACATCATATCCTGAAGTGAACAAAAACATGTAAGCTAACAATTTATACGCGCACCGAAATAACAAGCCAAGGTTTCCAAATTTTCACTGGTAACAAACTTGATACGACAGGAATTCATTAAGAAAATCTAGACTTTACATCTGTTACTACCTACACTCAGATTTAAAATTTAATAATGGTACTTCTGGGATTAACTACTCTCAATCTCTACCCTTGTGTCATACTATTAGCTCATCAGTCTTATTGTATAATTAACACATCGAAAGATTACCTATATTAAGACATGGAGTATGTTTTGTGACAATAGAGAATACGGTGGGCCTTATGAAGAGTCGTTCGGACGCGTGACTAGTGCCATACTAAACCATCAACTAACATATGTTTCCTGCAGTAGTCAGGCCTTTAGTATGACGATAATCATAAGTGAAAACGACTCTGCATAAGGCCCGGTATGCTTACTAGCGAAAAACAAGAAACTTTAGCGCGAGATTACTGAATATAAATTTTGTCATTGCTTGTTTTATGCCTTAACAAACTTCAGTTTCTATTCAGAAAGGATAAACACGTCTATATCTTCTAACACCAGCACACTGTTAATAATCGCCACCACTTATAACTACTCTAAATTCAACAAACATAGAGTTATATCGAAAATAATTTATGAAGGAGAAACAACGAAATAAATAAAATTAGTATTGAGTTTCTCATCGTGAAGTTGAAGCTATCTTAAAATTAGCTTTTCATTCTTGTTATCATCAACATATTATTTACAAACATGCCCGCCCTACGTATAAGCTAGACATAAAACCGCAATCTTCTTTCGTTTCCCCAGAAGAGTTAAGACCAAGGAAAACAAAACCTAAGTTTACGTTAGATCCGTTTTTTTTTTGTTTTTTTAAAGAAATTAATTCTTATACTATTGTCGTTTATTAACTGATTTCCATAATTTATCTACAGAGTGGCGTTAAAAGTGCTAGCTTGTAGATTTTTTAAGACATACAATGCACCCTTCTCTTGCCATATTCTCTTCTTACCAATGTGCGCTGCTAGGTCAGTAGGTTATTACTAACCTTAAAACCCAACAATGTATTGGTGGTGGACCTACAAGGCACAAAAAGTGTGACAGTTTCTCTTGCGCTAAATAAACGAAGAAATGAAACAAACAATGGAATTCAAAATTAGGAAAAATAGGGAAAAAAGAAAAATGAAAAGAAAAACAAACAATATAATAGAATGAATAGGATGATCTCCTTACAACGTGAACACAAGACACATCTTGTGGACTGCAAGACTGATTTGTTTTCATTATTAGTACGCATGCTCGCGCCGAGCAGGCATTCTGTGTTACACAGACAATCTACATTCTATTTGTATTTGTAATAAAATAATGTAAAATATTTCTTTAAAGTTGTCTTTCTGAAAAATAAATAGAAGGGAAATAAGAGTTTCAATATTTATGTACATTGTAAAATAATAAAAGCACTGTCTGAACTTCCCAACTAATCAGTAGTGTAATACTGATTACCAACTTGCTTTGTTACACTAAAATGTACAAAATATTGAATATAGCAGCCAGTTTATTACTTTATTTTTACATAAGAATTTTATAATTTGGTACATTTTTTCTTAGTATCCTTTTCACTGTACGATGTATACCCATATAAATGCAATGCCAACCAAATGTTCTTCCATAAACACTTTTGGTTCCGTATGGATACATTGCTTTCCAAAAGTACTGGAGAAAAAACCTCCGGAGTCATCCTAAACGAAGGGAAAATTCCAAAATACACATCCTCCCTAAAGAAAGCGGGCAACGTCATAAGCTGCTAACGTAGGTGGGGATCTAATGACTGCCGGGGATAAAGAGTCAGCCTCTAAAAAGTGCTGACTGCCATTTCGGCAGGCGGTTAAGCAAGTGGGAGTCAGAGCAACTTCTTGCCATTAGGACAGGAAACTGACCTAAAAGGCGGGCGAATCACCTGGTGGTCAACGGCATGGACACTTAAAATTAAGTACGAATACTACCATGTTATCTTTTTCCCAGGCTGGACGATGGAGGAGAACAAATATAATGATGGTTCTTTCTGAGGTAAAATAGTTCCCCGTACGGATCTCCGGGTAAAGACTACTCCGGAAAGAATCATCAGATGAGAAAATAATAGTAATTTTCATTTCAGCATAGGAACCTGGAACGTACTGACTTTGCGACGTAGGCACTGAGAAAAAACATGTAGGTGCATACTTAAAAATGTAGGTTACATTCGTAATTCCTGTAGTTTCTGGACTTAACGTACAACCGTATAGCTGAAAAAGTATGTATTATAATACTGTCTGCATAAGTGCAATGACGTCATTTGTGTGACGTCATCTGCAGTAACAAGTATATACTTAGGTGATATCTAGCTTTGTGACGTCAGGACCGTATGTAGCATGTGGGTTAATAATGACGACACACACTGACTATCAGGACGGAGCATAATTTCAAGAAGTATGCAATATACGTTCTGTACGAATGTTTCTTGCGTTCAACCCCGGGACAGCACCTATTTTGTACATATGCCCCATACGTATCGACTAGGTGCAGTATACGTATTGTACGTATGTATTATATAGATTTTCCTTGTGTCGCACACAGCTTGTCCAGATACAGCATACAGAATATCCGTATGCACTATACAGAGTGCACATATATAGCTTACAGACTTTCTGCATGCAGCATATAGATTATACGTACAGGTTGGCCATATGTTATGTATAGATTGGATGTATGTAGCTTGTAGGTTATCCGTAGGAAATATACGGATTTTACCTGTATCGCATACGTATTGACTTTTGCAACATATGGACTGGACATATGCAGGGTCTAGATTGCACGTATACCGTAGTTCACCATTATTGAAGATCTGCATTCTTACTATAATGTTGTCACATACTGTTTTACTCTGCATGAAAACAAAAATAGCTTAAAATATGGTTATCTCCTTTGTGCCAATAATAACAAAATAAACAATACTACACTTTTCAATCTTAGGTTGGAAAAGTGAATCTGTCTAGAGAAATGCATTTACCTACAGGGTGTCCTATAAGTTCGGACTTCCTGCTAATCATTGGAAAGGTACTGCAAAACCAAGTGTTGAAAAGTGGCACAAGCGTTAATTTTAAAATTATTCGCACAAAGCAGGGTAACCATATGTTATACTATTTTCGTTTTCATACAGAGTAAATCAATATGTGACAATATTACTGTAAGAATTTATCATACCTTTTGCAATAAGTTAGTTGCAGCACTTCAATAATAATGCAAAATTCACAGCCATGTACAACCCTATATTCAAACTCAAACAAGACATACGTACAGTCATTTATTAAGATGTTATCATCCATTGCTTGTACTATATAAAGACGACTTTACCTCACTCTTTTCCTTAATAGTATCCTCTTCCAAAATGCAGAAGTTGTTACCACAAGAGGTCTGAGTAGGGTTTTCCCGAAATAACTTCTCTGCACATTTTAATTAAGAGATAAGTTATTTTTAAAATGTCGCTATATTTAAAAACATGGTGTCAGCTGAAAACTTGTTCCCTCACAAGATGATTCCTACACAGTACTCGCCATTAAAAGTGCAACTTCCAGGAAACAGGGTAGCTACGCCGAAGTTCCCAGGCCGATACCTAATAGTAAGTGTAGAATATGCTTAAATTTACCACTGTGTTCGCTGTGTGACAACATGCTGACAGTGTGTGGAAGGCCGAGTGCCCTCACCTTCATCTGCATATCAAAATGCAGATGAGTGCACATTTCCCTATTAAAATGTTAATTTATGATAATTTGTGAATAAATTAATTGCTGATTAATTAGCATTCATTTAGCAGATCATGTAACTAGTATGCATAATTATTGGGTAAACACCGAGCGTAATACGATATTATTAATATGCTTTTGATATATGTTTTATTCATGTATGTACATTTATTCCTCCATAGGTCATGAATATCATTAAATTTTGCGTGCATCTCATTAATGGGAAATAGAATGTATATATTACACGCGTTATTGGATTTACATATCCTGCATACATATTCTGCATATAAAGAATATAAGGAGAAATATATTATATTTAATTACTTCATGTATAGAAGTCTTGAGCTTCATGATGCAGAGAGAGCTCGAACAGAGATTTTTTTCTTGGCGACAGCGTTCTGAGCTGAGAGTCTGTGTGAGGTCGTTGACTACTAGTGGGAGGAGAAAACCCTAGATAAACAAGAAAGACAGAAAGATTGTTTATAGGAAGTATACTGATAACTTCCTCTGTATAGAAAGTCTAGGTGGAAACATTGCTTACAGACGCACTCCAGGCTTTGTTGAAAAAGTCATAAATTTTTTAGCGTCGCTACGATAGATTTCTAATTTTATACGTGTGATTTTCACACATTTGAAAAGAATCTCACAAGTCTCAAGCTCGATGCGTCTCTCGAAGCGTCATCCGTTAGCGTCAGCGAACTGGCCTAACTCTCTTTCTCCCAAGATGCACTGCGTATTTGAAAAATTGTATTTTATTTTGACTATTTTTATGTGTAATTTATTAATATTACCGTATTACGCTCACAAGTTCTTGGAAAGACCGTTAAAATTCATGACTTTATTTGTCATTGTGTTTCCCTTCGTACAAGACATTTAGATCTTGTGTTATTGTCAAAATTTACTTATAACAACAGATGTTTCCATCTCTCTCTTTCTTGGCATGATGGCTGCGAGCGAACATAGATCTCTCTTCGATTTTCGGTCATCATAAAATATTTATTTCGCACCGGGACACTGTACAAAGTGGATGAACAGTACAACGGAACCGTAAAATCAAAATTCTTCCAGTGAAAACAAAGATCGCTCTATAAAAAATCTCCTTGGACTCGTACCAAAACCAGGCGAAGACTAGTATAAAAATCAATATATGTATAGAACATAAGATGAATATTCAGTACCATTTGGTTTTTGAGTTGTCATTCTGTATATATATATATATATATATATATATATATATATATATATATATATATATATATCTTTGTTTATTACGATGTCAATTGCTACTAAACAGCAAAAGCTAAATGATCCAGTTTAATGTTTTCTTTGAGTGTCGTATTTATATGCAAGATGCAAATTTTAAATAGGCTGTAATGTTCTGTTTCGACAGTACTTGTGAAGAAAGAAACCTTATTAGTTGAATAAAGTGTGAATTTCTGTTTAGTTACCTCTTTTAAATTCGTTTCATTCGATCGTACAAAATCGATCAACCGTTTCATTAATAAATTATCAAGTTCGTGAATATCGGGTCAGAATCCATTAGAGGTCCATTTGTGTAACATTTTTTTAAATCATCTTTTTTTGAGTATTCAGTATGATTGGTTATGCTAGCGTAAACGGCATACATGTTAATAACTCGAATCAACTTAGTTTTTATTTCATTATGAAAAATGTATAAATTCCCTGCATGTTGAAACTACAGTAGAAGTTAGTAGGAAAATTGTTAAGCTTACTTTTGATGCGCATAATGATGGATTTCATGGGATTGGCAGCCTTATTTCTATTAATCTACAAAATACATGTAAATAACAATACTGAAAGTGATGTATCTATCATATCTTTTTTATTACTGTTTTCACAGATGTACCAGCAAACATAATTACAAAAAAAGAGCCTGCTTCACAGACGTCGTCACCAGCACCAAGTGTAATTTCTAGTTCTGATGTTGAAACTTCTGTTACCGTACCAACATTACCAGAGTCGACACAACCAACGACTCCAGCACCACCAGCACAATCAACTGTAGCACCGCCAACAGTAGCGTCGGTACCAACAAGCGTTCTTACGATGCAAGTAACGACAAATGCACCTTCTGTGCCGCAGCCGCATCATTCTGCTCCAGTACCAATTCCTCCTGTGAAACAAGAGTCTTCAGTATCATCTCCGAAATCCCAATCAACATCTTCGGTAATTACAAGTAATGGAGAACCGCCGCCTCCTACAGTATCGAATTACCCTTCAGCTATTCCACCAATCACACCACAGGTAAAGAAGGAAGAAAAACCAAGCTTGGCACCAGTAACAACTCCACCTAAAATAATAAGCGATGGTAAGTTTTATAATTTGTTGTAACTACTCCTAATTTCATTTGTGTTACATGCTTCGAACAAACGAATTACAAACCGGAAATAGAAAATGAATTTCTTATCAATAATAGTGAAAGCACGTATTGGTAATGACCGACGAAATAAAACGTACTCACCGAATTGAGTACACTAAAACATTTCTCTTCTTTAGTAATAATAATAAATTGAACTTAGTCTCGAAGTGATTCAAGCAACATTAAGTCCTTATGGAACTATTTCTAAAGTAATAAATGAACAATGGTCTGATAAATTACAATTTCCAGTGTCTAATGGAGTGCGTGTTGTGTATATGACTCTAAAAAAGCATATTCCGTCTAAAGTGACATTTCAAGGTCATCGTGCTACAGTCATGTATCCTGGTCAGCCCCCTACTTGCTTCTAGTGTGGCAACAGTTCCCACGTATATAGTAATTGTAATAAACGCCAACCTCGTAATTTACCTGCCCGACATTGGTCTGGTACTTTACAGATGACTGAGTTGTTCGTAGGACCTCTACCCCAAACTCCTCAGTATTCAAGCTCTACTGCGTCCCGTCCCTCCCCTGGCGCATCAGAAGCTGTGGAGATGACCGACCTTGAACCAGGTGTTCCTAACATACAAGATGTGCAACTTTTCCCCTCTTTACGAACATCGGATTCACAAGCATTATCCCCAGTTATTACTAGTGGTATAACCTCATGTTCCGATATTCATACAAGTGCCTCTCCTCCAGAAGTTCCGGAGAGTTCCCAGCATAATTCTGTGCCTCCCCTCTCTGTTACTTCATCAAGTCTACCCCTCAATTGTGGTGATGTGTCTGCTAACTCAAGTGCTTTACAACCCGAAAACTCTACAAGTGAAAAGTGTGCCGATAAGCTATTGTTGCCTAACGTTGAAGACACTGGTGGTCGGAACAAAAAACGCAAAGTGTCGACACCCAAACAACCGTCACGTGATCCACGTGTACTTACTCCAGACAGTGTTAAGCATACTTCAGAAGCACCAAGTGAAGGTCAGTTACCTCCCAAGGTTACTTCTGCAGTTTCCACTCAACCATAGTGTTTACGTTTTTGGTGCTTTGTTTTCGTATTGATACGAGCGACTTACCTGTCTCTCGTTCCCCACGATGTTGTTTACATATTGGAGTTTGTGCATTCTTATAGTTTTTTTACTCAGTATCTTATGTTTCCCTTCCATTTTGCGACCATTAATTTTAACAAATCTACCAGCGTTCTTAAATTTACTGCGTTAAAGGACTTTTTACGTTGTCATTCCATTGATGTTTGCTTCTTACAGGAAGTTGGTACTGCATCCTTTGTGAATATTCAAGGTTACAATGTTTATAATAATTTCACTTACAACGCTACCGGTACAGCTATTCTTGTTCTTGACAATATTTTTTACCATCCATCTGGTCGCTTAATTAGTGGTATGATAGGAGATGTCAAAATTTTGAACTTGTATTCACCTTCGGGGAATAATCAAAGGGCTGCCCGCAACGAATTTTTCGACACAGTGGTTGCTCCGGAATGTGCCGGAAATTATGCTGGTCTTATCATTGGGGGTGATTTTAACTGTGTCATACATCAATCACAGCAACTTCCGGGCTACAATTATTGTGCTACTCTACATAGGTTGGTAACAGGCCTTGGGTTAAAAGACTGTTGGCTTACGTTACATCCGGATTCTCCAGGTTTTACTTTTTTTACGCACACAAGCTCGTCCAGAATAGATTGTTTTTTTGTTTCTCAACCTTTGCTTCGCGGGCTACTTGATATGCAAATTTCGCCCACATGTGCTTCTGATCATTTTGTCCCACATTTAAGTATTGTGTTAAATGTTAATAAAATACCGAGAGGCAGAGGTCTCTGGTATCTCAATACATCTATCCTAGTGGATCAACTATATGTGCAAGAGTTTACCGATACCTGGCATCGCCTCGTTCAGCGGCGTTCTCCTCGTAAAACTATTGTTGACTATTGGGAATACAATGTTAAACGCACGATTCGTTATATGTCTATTGCCTATTGCAAAGACAAGGTGCAGGGTTTTAATCAAATGTACAATTTTTATTATGGTGTCCTCCACAATTTATATACTCTGGCTCTTCAAGGGGACAAACGAATAGCATCCATTAAAGAGGTGAAGGCAAAACTATTACAAATCCATCGTCGTCAACGAGCGGGAATTCATATTCGGAGTAAAACTCTATCCATGGATTCCGATGAGTGTGTGTCTGTATATCAAGTATTGCGCGAGCGTCAGCGCTCTAGGTCTCAACTTATTGAAAATATCACTGATGTACATGGAGAATCAGTCACTAAGTTTTCTGATATACAAGCTATCATCCTTCGACACTACCAACAATTATTCAATATGCAGGATGTCGTCACAGCACCTCCCATTGACTACTTTGCCCATCTGCCGCATAGATTAACAGTGGAACAACGACAAGCGCTCACTCAACCATTTTCTCAGGAGGAAGTGAAGCAAGCCGTCCTCACAGCCCAGAATTCTAAAACGCCTGGCATAGATGGACTAGGTATAGAGTTATACAAGACATTTTTTCATTTAATGGGACCCATGCTTACTGAATGGGTGAATTATGTACTGCAAGTAGGCATTTTGGGAGAATCCTCTCGGACTGCTGTCATTGTGTTAATTCCGAAGAAGACTCATCCTCGTACAGTGGCGGACTATAGACCTATATCTTTACTCACCTGCGATTATAAAATAATTAGTCGATGTATTAGTGCCCGATTACAAACTGTTCTTGCCCAACTTGTTGGGCCTCTTCAACATGGTGGTCTACCACATAAACGTGCTCAAGATATTCTTGCTGCTATACGTGACGTCATCACCTACCATCAAGATATTGACCAATGTGCTGCGGCCTTAGTTGCCTTGGACTATTCCAATGCTTTTGATCGAGTGAACCATACATACTTATTTTCTTGTCTTCAAGCCTATGGATTTGGCGATGATTTCTGTAATTGGATTAAGCTGTTATATTGTAATTGGACAATCAAACTCAAAATTAATGGATATCTCAGTTCTGCCTTCCGCATTAGTAATGGTATCCAACAGGGCGGTCCCTTGAGCAGTCAACTTTTTATTCTTAGTTTAGGGCCATTTCTATATAATGTCCAACATGCCCTTCATGGTGTCACTATATGTAATACTTCTGTGCGAGTTTACTCATTTATGGACGATGTAACATGTTTCACGACTGGTCACTCTGACTTCGCCGTTTTACTACAGCACATACGGCTATACGAATCAGTATCCGGAGCCACGCTTAACCCTAATAAAACGTACGTTATGCCTCTGGGTAAGTCAACCACTATTACTACTACTTTCATTGGTCAGTTACAACAGTCAGTTAAAATCTTGGGAGTGACTTTCAGTTCCAGTGTGGTGGACATTATTACTAATAATGTTGGCCTTGCAGTGAATCGGCTAACTTATGTTCTTGACCAACATCGATTTCGGAACCTTAGCCTTTTATCTCGCTTAGAATTTGTGCGTTTGTATGGATTATCTCAATTATATTACATTGCCCAAGTCCTGCCTTTTTCTAACTGTCATCTTGCAAAAATTAAGAAAATTGTGGGTAATTTTTTGTGGAAACCTATGATTTTTCGTGTTTCCTACCAAATCTTGTGCAACGATTTCCCACAAGGTGGATTAAATTTGAAAGATGTCGAATTGCAGACCCAAGCCCTATTTCTCCAACGATGTTTACGTTTACTCCACGAGCATCCTGATCATCCTACCACTCAGCTTCTCATGTACTTATTACACCGTGTTCCATTAGAAGCACCTTTCTATCTTGGACACCTCCCGCCTCAATATACATATCTGAAACCGGTTTTGTATGAGATTTGTTATCGATTGTTAAATCATGATTTAGACGAAGTGCCCACAGTTAAAAGACTGTATTCGGTACTTCGACAACCTTGTACTCTTGTTCCTACCATTGTTACAAAGCATCCCCATCATAATTGGCAACGTATCTGGCGTGTTCTACATGCTCCTTATTTAACTTATCGTGCAAGATCCGTCTGGGTTATTGTGGTGCATCAAATTGTTGATACTGTATCCCGACGACATTCACTTGGATTTAGTGACTCTGACCTTTGTGCTTCTTGCAATGTAAAGGACACTATTGCACATCGTCTTACCGAATGTGGTGAAGCAACAGAATAGAATCTCAGAAACTTGTTCATACTACCTATATTATGTTTTTATATGCTCAGCTAAACCAAATTCCTTTTGCTATGCGCAATAGGTTGTTTGCAAATTTTTTTAGTGTTCTATCTGCATAATGTACCTATTCTTGTATCTGCCCATTTGTATCACCTTCCTTAGTTTGTTTATTGACTTGTACTGACATTAAGTTGCAATAAAAAAAAAGTTAGTTAAAGCAACGAGTCTGTATGCTGAAGGTAGCGGGTTCGATCCCATGGAAGTGCCGTTGTCATTTTTATCTATACACTACGGTCATTTTATTTATTTTTTTATGTGCGAAAGAATTAAATTGTAACGTATGTGTAAAACTCATGACGATACCAGAAAAAGAAAAAATGCCATTGTCGCACTTGCATTAGCGTCCCTAATTTTGTTTGCAAACAGTTTCGTAATTATTTCCCCTGTGCTCACTGCTCACCATATGCTCGCTGGCGCATAACGAATGTTTCCCAGTAAATGTTAATTCTAATTTGGAGAATTTTATAAAGTTTCACAATATTTCTCACTAGATAGTCTTCTATCTACGTGTTTGGATATTTTGATAACAGATGTCCCTATTAAATGTTTAATTTTCCCTAGATGTTTAATTACGAAAAAGTTTTACAATGTATTTGTATTGAATTGAAATTGTTTTGAGTTTACTACATAAGGTAAGTAGACCGAAGGAGGAGAACTCAAGTAATTGATATTCTACGTAAAAGCAACCTATCGCAGAATGATGATGCTTCTTACCTTCAGCACATAATGTTTACGTTAGAGAGTCATACAGAGAAAAATCCTGGTTTTTCCTCCTCTATGACCACCCATCTTAAACCTCTACATATCATTGTTCAACTCACAAAATTTCGGTGCTCCAAAAACATTCAATTATTATTATTATTATTATTATTATTATTATTATTATTATTATTATTATTATTATTATTATTATTATTATTATTATTATTATTATTATTAATAATAATAATAATAATCCTGAATATGCCATCCTTACATAATGTAAGGATATCTTAGTTTCCTAGTTTAAATCTTAAATATCTTAGTTTAAAATGCTTTCTTTAGTACTTATTTGAGCAACCATGTAGGAGGGGGTACGACTTTTTATTTTGCCCCTCTCATTTCAGTACCCTTCCAACAGAAAGTAATTTTTGATAAGCAGGACAGACAAAATGAATAAGAAATATATTTACAGCATCCTCTCCCCTTTCATGATTGGAATATCACGTAATATTTTTTATTCTACGAAAGATGGCCCTGTGCGGTTAGGGGTAGGTAACTAAAAAAAATACCTAATATATAGCGCTCCTTGATTGTAATATTACTGCTTCTTTATTTGTACGAGGGAGCCCCTACACAATCAAGGGTGACAAAAAGAATATGAAGAGTGTCTATTGATTCCAGTGGTGGATCCAGCACGAACTCCTGAGGGAGGGGAGTTGAGGTGAAACATTCTTTTGATGATTTGAAGCTGTCACAAATTACCACTTCACTAAACTAAACAATAGTGGGGGGAACCGGAACCCAGTCAGTTTAAATTGATGTAAAAGTTTAACTTTTGGCTTCACATTAAAGTTTTGATTTCAAATGAGAATTTCAGTCCAAGTGGTCAATGATCAAATCTCGTGGGGCTCTTCAGTGTAGGCTAATACGGCCCCCTTATGAGAAAAGGCAAAATTATTAACATGTTTATAACTTTCGAATTTTTCGTCTATTTTAAAGAAATATTTTGCTTCGTATTAAAGTGTTGGTTCCAAATGACAAATTCAGTCCGAGTGGACAATCATCAAATCTCCGGGGGGGATTCAGTATATGGGGCTACGGGGGGATTCAGTATGGGGGGTCCGTGTGGACAATGATCAAATCTCGGAGGGCTCTTCGGTGATGGGGCTTCGGCTTCTTTATGGGACAAGATTCACGTAGTTAATATTGCAAAATTGTTTTGTATATATAAGTGGAAACTTGCACCATTTGGTTAATTTTACCTCTTATGTTTTGCAGATTCATATTCCAAGCAATAGTTACTTCGCAGAGCTAAAAGAAGGCACTTACTAGTTTCATTAAAATGAAATGTCTTTTATGAGAAGTTCTCATGGAGCCGACGAACGAATAGGCACCCAAACGTTGCTTGAGTCGTACGGTTGAAACTCTTTAAGCTCGCTTCAATTATTATTATTATTATTATTATTATTATTATTATTATTATTATTATTAATAATAATAATAATAATAATAATAATAATAAAGCATTGCAGGGACCTTTTGTGCAGGGGGTCCGTGGCTCGATTCCACTTCGTGTCAAGTGAAATTTGAGGTGGACAAATACCGTGTGCACGGGTATGTGTTTTCTTGAGATTTTCCATTTTCCTCCCACTTTCTTCATTTCACCATTTCATTCATCATCATTCTCCCTTAGCGTAGGTGCATAATCGTCCAACGTTAAACTAGATATTACGAGGCAAATGTTTCGGACACGAGATAGCTTGTAAAATGTCTCGTCTTGTCTGGAATGTCTCGAAAACAAAAGTCTAAGTTTTAAAATTATTTTTCAAGATCTATTCTCTCAGAAGTAGTTCTCTGCCTTAAAATTAATAACGACATTTGTGATTTAAAAAAAGATAAACAATGCCTAAAGTTAATAGTTAACTTTTCGAAAAGAAGCTTCATTAAGGGTGAACCTGAAAGATGTCCACAAACTTCGGGAGGTGATTCGTGACATCAAAAGGAGACAAATGGCCCTCTTGCAGTTTTCGAGTTCAGCTTCGTTGTCGAGATCCAGGGTTGCCAACTGGTCGTGTTTGAGAACTCACTGAGAATAAATTCAAGTCCAAGAATAAACTACTACTCATATATTTTTCAGGTCAATTGACTTATACCATGTTGTAAGGTCAAATATTTATTTATGAAGTGTGTACAAAATTCGCCAGGGTCTTTTCTGAGAAAATCGTCGAGAAAAAGTCACCTCCAAGAATAAACTACCCCTTGTAAATTTTTCTAAGAGAAATATCTGATACTGCAATATAGGGTTGTTAATTAAATATTGATTAGTGAAAAATAAACAAAATTGTTAAAACCATTTTTGAGAAAATAGCGTTTTTCGATTTTCGGCTGTTTGTAAACCACACTTATTTTAGGTGGTAAAAAAATGGAAAAGCTCCTGTAAGAATACTAAGGAAACCCTAAGTTTAAAATTTGGTGTAGATAAGTTGAACGGTATGGCCTCTAGGCGAGTGCATATAAAAGTGTGCCGAACGGACGGACCGGAAGGACGGGTGTCGAAAAGTCACATTTTCGGTATGTAGACGCCATGAAACATGTAAATCCGTTGAAATCTGAATTTGATATTATTATTTAACGAATATATTGAAAATTGTCAGAGACACGTATGCAGTAATTTATTTCGGGAGGGGTCCGACTTCAATATTAGGATAAATTATAATAAAATTTTAAAAGATAATCCCCAAAATTAGGCTAAATTTACAGAAAAGTTGGGGTTTCAGAGGAGGTCCGGACCCCCTGGACCCACCCCTAAATGCGTTCTTGTTTGTCAGTAACATTTCCTCATTTTAAAACCCTCAAAAACTTCGGATAGACTATATAAAGGAAAACGAGTTATTTTCGATGAAATATCACTTCAAGGAGACGCGTCAGTTTTATTGCACAGTGTGGTATCCCACGTTCACAATGGCAAGAATTTCTTTCCTCTGATTCTCTGTCATTGTGCTCTATCGAAAGGTTAGGTTTGTAACATATTACTCCTACGAACAAGCATGACTGGCAGACAGGAATACTGAACACAACTCCAGAGAAATGCATGCTGGAACTTACGTTTATATCTACGCTTTGGTGATTTGTCCTCAAGGTCAATCGAGTGGTAATTCAGTTCCGTCTCTGTTCTTAAGCCATGTTCGTATTACTTCGAACAGTTTTGATAATGAAAAGCATGCCTCTTAATATAACAGACTTCTTCCGCGTAAGAAATCGAAACTCAGTTGGTCAGAGCAACTAGTCTGTAAGAATTAGGTTGTTAGTTAGTTAGGAGCCCAGTACGAGTAAGGATTTTTATTACTATTGTTTTTATCTTTTTTATGTGAGGAAAAATCAAATTGTGACATCGCGATATCAAATGTATTTGATTAGGTAGCTTTGTCTTAGCTAAACTTTAAACATCAGTAACCGTCGAAATTATTTCACTAACCGATCACTTACTGAACATTTCAAACACGTCAAACCAGTGGCATAACATGAAGGTTAACCTCTCCTCCGCAATCCTTAGTTATGCGTCCGTACTTTCAAGGGCGGACTAAGGGCCGGGCGACTGCCCGGGGCGCCAGAGAAAGAGGGGCACCAAAACGAGCCTTAAAAAGTAAATTTTATAATGTGCTTTCTACTGACGTTTTTGGTTTATATTCTTGTAAAGTAGTGGCAATTATATGATCTTTTTCTATTTCACTATGGAAGAAGAAAGTTTCATAGTACTAAGGGGGCTGTATCGAAAAATTGAGAGATGGCATGTAGAATAAAGAGTGCCGGGAATTAAGTATTGTTTGTTTGTTTGCTTGAGTTTAGCGTTCCACGGTTATGCCTTAATGGGCAAGGGAGATGTGGATACTAATTATAGTGGAATCCGAACCACTTTTATCGTTCAACAGTAATCCACCGGGAATTGGACCCGGTACCACAGAAGGCAGGCGTGCTAGCCACTAGACCAGGGGGGGGGTGGAGTTGGTATTGTTTATAGCGGGCCATATTCTTTGTGAAGTTTTCCTAGGTAATGGATTTCTTTTTGAAAATGGGTTTAAAACAGGGGCGTCATTTAGGGAGGGCAGGGAGGGGCATTTGACCCCCTGAGTTTGAGATGTATATAGATTTTATCATTAGAATAGTAGTAAATCAGTGAAAAACGCGAAATTTTACTTATCAAGAGGTCTTGCCCCCCCCTCAAAGCAAAATCTGAAATGACGCTCCTGGTTTAAACTATTAAAAACACTATGATAAAATGTAAAATATAGGGGAAGGGCGCCAAAAAGTCACTTTGCCCGTGTGAAAATTTGGCCTGCTCCGCCATTGCGTACTTTCTGTATATTTTTTGGCCTTGCAGCTTGTGCGGTCCCCACGCCACATTGTTGCGGGGGCGCTATTTACGCCTACCCTTCGAACGTAATTCAATAACTGTTTAAGAAATTCTACCATCAGCGTGGAAACGGGAATATATTTTTCTAATAGTCCCATAGAACTTTCACTCAGAACGCCAGATGCAATTTTTCAGAGTGGGCTCTGGCTAAGTAGAAGGAAGATCTGTTTCCTAAGTAAGTTCCTTTCAGAAAGTTTGCTATTTCTTTAACAGTGATGTAAATAAACATACTCATCGTTATTAGCTCGACACCAAACCATCCTGGACAAATCCCTGTAGAACAATGATCGGCAAAAGTTATTCTGCCTAATTTTATAAGCGACTCAAGGGTAAAACACTTGTTAACGAAAGCAATGTTGTGTATATACTGCCTTGTTTCTGACAAAATATAAAGTCTTTTGTAATCTTTAGACACTTTTCCTATTCTTTTTGTCACCCTTGGTTGTGTAGGGAAGCCTCGAACAAATAAAGAAGAGGTAATATTACAGTTAAGGGGCGCTATAAATATATTAGGTATTTCTTTTGTTACCTAACTATAACGGCCTAGGGTCGTCTTCAGTAGAATAAAAAATGCTACGTGATATTACATTCACGAAGGAAGAAAGGATGCTCTAAATATATTTCTTATTCATTTTGTCTGCCCTGCTTCTCAGAAGTTATATACCTTCTGTTGGAGGGTGCTGAAAAGAGAGGAGGGGAAATAAAACGTCGTGCCCCCTCATACATTTTAAATTTTGTGACGTGGTTGCTCAAATTAATCAGTAGGTCCACGTCTCATATAGCCTCGCTGCTGAACGGGACGTTAAACTCAAAATCAACTCAACTAAGATGTCTAAAGTTACAACATTATGTAAGGGTGGCATATTCAGGAATAATAATAATAATAATAATAATAAATATGAATGTCTTTGGAGAGCCGAAATTATGTGACACGAATCATTATAGGTAGAGCTTTAAGATGAGTGGTCATAGGGGAGGAAAAACAGGATTTTTCTCTCTCTGACTCTCTAACGTTAAGATTATGTGCTGAAGGTAAGAAGCATCATCATTCTACAATAGGTTGCTTTTACGTAGAATATCTATTACTTGAGCTCTCCTCCTTCGGGCAACTTTGCTTATGTAGTAAATTCAAAACAATTTCAATTTAAGACAAATATTTATAGAGAAAATTAAACATTTAATAGGGAAATCTGTTATCAAAATATCCAAACACGTAGATAGAAGACTATGTAGTGAGAAACATTGTGAAACTATAAAATTCTCCAAATTAGAATTAACATTTACTGGAAAACATTCGTTATGCATCAGTGAGCACAGGGGAAATAATTACGAATCTGTTTGCAAACAAAAATTAGAGACATTAATGCAAATGCGACGATATATTTTTTTTTTTTTTTTGGTATCGTCATGAGTTTTACACATATGTTACAATTTGATTCTTTCCCAAATAAAAAATAAATAAAATAGCCTTAGTGATAGAAATGACAACAGTATTTCCACGTGATTCGAACCGTCCACCTTCGGTGTAGAAACTCGTTGCTTTATCTAACTGAGCTATTTGCTTTCTTACGTAAGCTGAACCTGTTCTACAGTAAAGACGATTTTTCATTACGATTGGGCTAACAATTCGTCTTTTTCCATAGGTAATTTCCACTATTTGCACTATCTATACATTAATACTTAGCATAGATTCATATATTTGGAGTTCGCTGATAATGCATATAATAAGACATACTAGAAATATTTCGTTAAAATTTTCGTTTGTAGATTTAATCCACGCTTCTCTCAATGACAGATGGCGCTGCTTCGTGTTGAACTGCAGAATTCCCTCGCGTTCTTGAAAATTTCCCACTTTAATTCTCGAGATTTCTGTCGATTTAATGTTTTTTGCTTCTAATTTCTTTATTTTAAGCTTATATCTAACACAAATATTAAAAACGGGTTTGTTATTAACCTGTCCTGCTGGGGAAACCTTCCGAAATTTCGAACATATAAAGAAAACGGAGATATTTTCAAAAAACTTCAAAATAAAGAGACGCGTCATTTATTTTGCACACGATTTGTCATAACTCCCACACAAATGGACAAATCCCCCAAACGCACGAACGGTCAAAACCCCCACAGCCAAAACCCCACACTCAAGAAATGTCAAAACGCCCACACGATCGGTCAAAACTCCCACACAAATGGACAAAACAGCCGCACATAGCAACGGTCACAATCCCCACATAAATGGACAAAACCCCCACACAAATGGACAAAACAGCCACACATAGCAACGGCACAATCCCCACATAAATGGACAAAACCCCCACACAATCGGTCAAATCTCCCACACTCTGAAATGATCCTGGTTGTATGTCTTGCCCTTGTACTTTTTAAAAACATTTTTTATTCCACTTAAACTGATGTTGCAACTATTCTTCTTGCACTGTTTTGTAATGACAGAAACACTAAAGTGGGCGTCGTAAAGAGCCGCAACAAAGACGTGCAATCACGATATTTTCAGAGTGTGGGGGATTTGTCCGATTGTGTGGGGGTTTTGTCCATTTGTGTGGCAGTTGTGACAATTTCTGCATGTGGGAGTTTTGTCCATTCGTGTGGGGGGTTTGTCCATTTATGTGAGGATTGTGACCGTTGCTATGTGCGGCTGTTTTGTCCATTTGTGTGGGAGTTTTGACCGATCGTGTGGGCGTTTTGACATTTCTTGAGTGTGGGGTTTTGGCTGTGGGGGTTTTGACCGTTCGTGCGTTTGGGGGATTTGTCCATTTGTGTGGGAGTTATGACCAATCGTGTGGGCGTTTTGACATTTCTTGAGTGTGGGGGTTTTGGCTGTGGGGGTTTTGACCTAGACCCAGAAAATTAAGTATTGTGAAATTATTAGTGAATTTATCAAATCAAACAATGTAGACTATCCTCTTCTTACCTACATCATATCCTGAAGTGAACAAAAACATGTAAGCTAACAATTTATACGCGCACCGAAATAACAAGCCAAGGTTTCCAAATTTTCACTGGTAACAAACTTGATACGACAGGAATTCATTAAGAAAATCTAGACTTTACATCTGTTACTACCTACACTCAGATTTAAAATTTAATAATGGTACTTCTGGGATTAACTACTCTCAATCTCTACCCTTGTGTCATACTATTAGCTCATCAGTCTTATTGTATAATTAACACATCGAAAGATTACCTATATTAAGACATGGAGTATGTTTTGTGACAATAGAGAATACGGTGGGCCTTATGAAGAGTCGTTCGGACGCGTGACTAGTGCCATACTAAACCATCAACTAACATATGTTTCCTGCAGTAGTCAGGCCTTTAGTATGACGATAATCATAAGTGAAAACGACTCTGCATAAGGCCCGGTATGCTTACTAGCGAAAAACAAGAAACTTTAGCGCGAGATTACTGAATATAAATTTTGTCATTGCTTGTTTTATGCCTTAACAAACTTCAGTTTCTATTCAGAAAGGATAAACACGTCTATATCTTCTAACACCAGCACACTGTTAATAATCGCCACCACTTATAACTACTCTAAATTCAACAAACATAGAGTTATATCGAAAATAATTTATGAAGGAGAAACAACGAAATAAATAAAATTAGTATTGAGTTTCTCATCGTGAAGTTGAAGCTATCTTAAAATTAGCTTTTCATTCTTGTTATCATCAACATATTATTTACAAACATGCCCGCCCTACGTATAAGCTAGACATAAAACCGCAATCTTCTTTCGTTTCCCCAGAAGAGTTAAGACCAAGGAAAACAAAACCTAAGTTTACGTTAGATCCGTTTTTTTTTTGTTTTTTTAAAGAAATTAATTCTAATACTATTGTCGTTTATTAACTGATTTCCATAATTTATCTACAGAGTGGCGTTAAAAGTGCTAGCTTGTAGATTTTTTAAGACATACAATGCACCCTTCTCTTGCCATATTCTCTTCTTACCAATGTGCGCTGCTAGGTCAGTAGGTTATTACTAACCTTAAAACCCAACAATGTATTGGTGGTGGACCTACAAGGCACAAAAAGTGTGACAGTTTCTCTTGCGCTAAATAAACGAAGAAATGAAACAAACAATGGAATTCAAAATTAGGAAAAATAGGGAAAAAAGAAAAATGAAAAGAAAAACAAACAATATAATAGAATGAATAGGATGATCTCCTTACAACGTGAACACAAGACACATCTTGTGGACTGCAAGACTGATTTGTTTTCATTATTAGTACGCATGCTCGCGCCGAGCAGGCATTCTGTGTTACACAGACAATCTACATTCTATTTGTATTTGTAATAAAATAATGTAAAATATTTCTTTAAAGTTGTCTTTCTGAAAAATAAATAGAAGGGAAATAAGAGTTTCAATATTTATGTACATTGTAAAATAATAAAAGCACTGTCTGAACTTCCCAACTAATCAGTAGTGTAATACTGATTACCAACTTGCTTTGTTACACTAAAATGTACAAAATATTGAATATAGCAGCCAGTTTATTACTTTATTTTTACATAAGAATTTTATAATTTGGTACATTTTTTCTTAGTATCCTTTTCACTGTACGATGTATACCCATATAAATGCAATGCCAACCAAATGTTCTTCCATAAACACTTTTGGTTCCGTATGGATACATTGCTTTCCAAAAGTACTGGAGAAAAAACCTCCGGAGTCATCCTAAACGAAGGGAAAATTCCAAAATACACATCCTCCCTAAAGAAAGCGGGCAACGTCATAAGCGGCTAACGTAGGTGGGGATCTAATGACTGCCGGGGATAAAGAGTCAGCCTCTAAAAAGTGCTGACTGCCATTTCGGCAGGCGGTTAAGCAAGTGGGAGTCAGAGCAACTTCTTGCCATTAGGACAGGAAACTGACCTAAAAGGCGGGCGAATCACCTGGTGGTCAACGGCATGGACACGTAAAATTAAGTACGAATACTACCATGTTATCTTTTTCCCAGGCTGGACGATGGAGGAGAACAAATATAATGATGGTTCTTTCTGAGGTAAAAGATTCTGGAGGTAAAATAGTTCCCCGTACGGATCTCCGGGTAAAGACTACTCCGGAAAGAATCATCAGATGAGAAAATAATAGTAATTTTCATTTCAGCATAGGAACCTGGAACGTACTGACTTTGCGACGTAGGCACTGAGAAAAAACATGTAGGTGCATACTTAAAAATGTAGGTTACATTCGTAATTCCTGTAGTTTCTGGACTTAACGTACAACCGTATATAACATCCTGCAGCAAACGTATAGCTGAAAAAGTATGTATTATAATACTGTCTGCATAAGTGCAATGACGTCATTTGTGTGACGTCATCTGCAGTAACAAGTATATACTTAGGTGATATCTAGCTTTGTGACGTCAGGACCGTATGTAGCATGTGGGTTAATAATGACGACACACACTGACTATCAGGACGGAGCATAATTTCAAGAAGTATGCAATATACGTTCTGTACGAATGTTTCTTGCGTTCAACCCCGGGACAGCACCTATTTTGTACATATGCCCCATACGTATCGACTAGGTGCAGTATACGTATTGTACGTATGTATTATATAGATTTTCCTTGTGTCGCACACAGCTTGTCCAGATACAGCATACAGAATATCCGTATGCACTATTCAGAGTGCACATATATAGCTTACAGACTTTCTGCATGCAGCATATAGATTATACGTACAGGTTGGCCATATGTTATGTATAGATTGGATGTATGTAGCTTGTAGGTTATCCGTAGGAAATATACGGATTTTACCTGTATCGCATACGTATTGACTTTTGCAACATATGGACTGGACATATGCAGGGTCTAGATTGCACGTATACCGTAGTTCACCATTATTGAAGATCTGCATTCTTACTATAATGTTGTCACATACTGTTTTACTCTGCATGAAAACAAAAATAGCTTAAAATATGGTTATCTCCTTTGTGCCAATAATAACAAAATAAACAATACTACACTTTTCAATCTTAGGTTGGAAAAGTGAATCTGTCTAGAGAAATGCATTTACCTACAGGGTGTCCTATAAGTTCGGACTTCCTGCTAATCATTGGAAAGGTACTGCAAAACCAAGTGTTGAAAAGTGGCACAAGCGTTAATTTTAAAATTATTCGCACAAAGCAGGGTAACCATATGTTATACTATTTTCGTTTTCATACAGAGTAAATCAATATGTGACAATATTACTGTAAGAATTTATCATACCTTTTGCAATAAGTTAGTTGCAGCACTTCAATAATAATGCAAAATTCACAGCCATGTACAACCCTATATTCAAACTCAAACAAGACATACGTACAGTCAATTATTAAGATGTTATCATCCATTGCTTGTACTATATAAAGACGACTTTACCTCACTCTTTTCCTTAATAGTATCCTCTTCCAAAATGCAGAAGTTGTTACCACAAGAGGTCTGAGTAGGGTTTTCCCGAAATAACTTCTCTGCACATTTTAATTAACAGATAAGTTATTTTTAAAATGTCGCTATATTTAAAAACATGGTGTCAGCTGAAAACTTGTTCCCTCACAAGATGATTCCTACACAGTACTCGCCATTAAAAGTGCAACTTCCAGGAAACAGGGTAGCTACGCCGAAGTTCCCAGGCCGATACCTAATAGTAAGTGTAGAATATGCTTAAATTTACCACTGTGTTCGCTGTGTGACAACATGCTGACAGTGTGTGGAAGGCCGAGTGCCCTCACCTTCATCTGCATATCAAAATGCAGATGAGTGCACATTTCCCTATTAAAATGTTAATTTATGATAATTTGTGAATAAATTAATTGCTGATTAATTAGCATTCATTTAGCAGATCATGTAACTAGTATGCATAATTATTGGGTAAACACCGAGCGTAATACGATATTATTAATATGCTTTTGATATATGTTTTATTCATGTATGTACATTTATTCCTCCATAGGTCATGAATATCATTAAATTTTGCGTGCATCTCATTAATGGGAAATAGAATGTATATATTACACGCGTTATTGGATTTACATATCCTGCATACATATTCTGCATATAAAGAATATAAGGAGAAATATATTATATTTAATTACTTCATGTATAGAAGTCTTGAGCTTCATGATGCAGAGAGAGCTCGAACAGAGATTTTTTTCTTGGCGACAGCGTTCTGAGCTGAGAGTCTGTGAGGTCGTTGACTACTAGTGGGAGGAGAAAACCCTAGATAAACAAGAAAGACAGAAAGATTGTTTATAGGAAGTATACTGATAACTTCCTCTGTATAGAAAGTCTAGGTGGAAACATTGCTTACAGACGCACTCCAGGCTTTGTTGAAAAAGTCATAAATTTTTTAGCGTCGCTACGATAGATTTCTAATTTTATACGTGTGATTTTCACACATTTGAAAAGAATATCACAAGTCTCAAGCTCGATGCGTCTCTCGAAGCGTCATCCGTTAGCGTCAGCGAACTGGCCTAACTCTCTTTCTCCCAAGATGCACTGCGTATTTGAAAAATTGTATTTTATTTTGACTATTTTTATGTGTAATTTATTAATATTACCGTATTACGCTCACAAGTTCTTGGAAAGACCGTTAAAATTCATGACTTTATTTGTCATTGTGTTTCCCTTCGTACAAGACATTTAGATCTTGTGTTATTGTCAAAATTTACTTATAACAACAGATGTTTCCATCTCTCTCTTTCTTGGCATGATGGCTGCGAGCGATCATAGATCTCTCTTCGATTTTCGGTCATCATAAAATATTTATTTCGCACCGGGACACTGTACAAAGTGGATGAACAGTACAACGGAACCGTAAAATCAAAATTCTTCCAGTGAAAACAAAGATCGCTCTATAAAAAATCTCCTTGGACTCGTACCAAAACCAGGCGAAGACTAGTATAAAAATCAATATATGTATAGAACATAAGATGAATATTCAGTACCATTTGGTTTTTGAGTTGTCATTCTGTATATATATATATATATATATATATATATATATATATCTTTGTTTATTACGATGTCAATTGCTACTAAACAGCAAAAGCTAAATGATCCAGTTTAATGTTTTCTTTGAGTGTCGTATTTATATGCAAGATGCAAATTTTAAATAGGCTGTAATGTTCTGTTTCGACAGTACTTGTGAAGAAAGAAACCTTATTAGTTGAATAAAGTGTGAATTTCTGTTTAGTTACCTCTTTTAAATTCGTTTCATTCGATCGTACAAAATCGATCAACCGTTTCATTAATAAATTATCAAGTTCGTGAATATCGGGTCAGAATCCATTAGAGGTCCATTTGTGTAACATTTTTTTTAAATCATCTTTTTTTGAGTATTCAGTATGATTGGTTATGCTAGCGTAAACGGCATACATGTTAATAACTCAAATCAACTTAGTTTTTATTTCATTATGAAAAATGTATAAATTCCCTGCATGTTGAAACTACAGTAGAAGTTAGTAGGAAAATTGTTAAGCTTACTTTTGATGCGCATAATGATGGATTTCATGGGATTGGCAGCCTTATTTCTATTAATCTACAAAATACATGTAAATAACAATACTGAAAGTGATGTATCTATCATATCTTTTTTATTACTGTTTTCACAGATGTACCAGCAAACATAATTACAAAAAAAGAGCCTGCTTCACAGACGTCGTCACCAGCACCAAGTGTAATTTCTAGTTCTGATGTTGAAACTTCTGTTACCGTACCAACATTACCAGAGTCGACACAACCAACGACTCCAGCACCACCAGCACAATCAACTGTAGCACCGCCAACAGTAGCGTCGGTACCAACAAGCGTTCTTACGATGCAAGTAACGACAAATGCACCTTCTGTGCCGCAGCCGCATCATTCTGCTCCAGTACCAATTCCTCCTGTGAAACAAGAGTCTTCAGTATCATCTCCGAAATCCCAATCAACATCTTCGGTAATTACAAGTAATGGAGAACCGCCGCCTCCTACAGTATCGAATTACCCTTCAGCTATTCCACCAATCACACCACAGGTAAAGAAGGAAGAAAAACCAAGCTTGGCACCAGTAACAACTCCACCTAAAATAATAAGCGATGGTAAGTTTTATAATTTGTTGTAACTACTCCTAATTTCATTTGTGTTACATGCTTCGAGCAAACGAATTACAAACCGGAAATAGAAAATGAATTTCTTATCAATAATAGTGAAAGCACGTATTGGTAATGACCGACGAAATAAAACGTACTCACCGAATTGAGTACACTAAAACATTTCTCTTCTTTAGTAATAATAATAAAGTAAAGATGTGATGAACTTATTATGGCTGATAGTGATTTCCTGAATATCAGAACTCCTGATATTTTCCGCGTTTACGAAAATCTCGTGGATTGATATAAGAAGTAATTTTCACTAAGAAGGAATCGCGTTGGAAAATATAGAAAAAGTTTTACATCTGTTCGACTTATTTTTAGTTAGGTTAGAAAGTTATCAGTGACACCTGTGTAATACATACAATGAAAAGCTGTACGGCAAAAACAGCAGAAGAGTTGCAAGAAAAAAAAATCACCCAGTGGGATTCGAACTAAGTTCAGAAGTATTAAATCTGCACAAAAAGAAACAACACGCATGGCTGTCGAAACAACTGTAGAGTTTTCCTTCAGTTGTAATTGTATTGATAGGTAACAGCTTTCGTGTTTTTTCGTTCTCGCAAAGCGTGTGTGTTTTCTTTCTTTACGACAAAGTTTTCTGTGTTTACCAGGGTAATATTTTGTTCTAAAATCAGTTTAAGTGACAAAAGAGAAGCTGAGTTTTCAAACAACGAAGTGTGATTTGTGTTCAGAAATATCTCTATTTTTGCCGTACTGCTTCGAGTGTATTGTAGACAAACTGACAATTTTAATGAACTTAGAAAAGATTCAGGTGCAGAATTAGATATATGTTTTGGAGAAGTGTACTACTATGAACAAAATAAATGACGCGTGTCTTTATTTTGAAGTTTTTTGAAAATATCTCCGTTTTCTTTATATGTTCGAAATTTCGGAACGTTTCCCCAGCACGACAGGTTAATAACAAACCCGTTTTTAATATTTGTGTTAGATATTAGCTTAAAATAAAGAAATTAGAAGCAAAAAACATTAAATCGACAGAAATCTCGAGAATTACCAACTCTGCTAAAGTGGGAAATTTTCAAGAACACGAGGGAATTCTGCATTTCAACACGAAGCAGCGACATCTATGTCATTGAGAGAAATGTGGATTAAATCTACAAACTAAACTTTTAACGAATATTTCTAGTAATTTTCCCTAGATGTTTAATTACGGAAAAGTTTTACAATGTATTTGTATTGAATTGAAATTGTTTTGAGTTTACTACATAAGGTAAGTAGACCGAAGGAGGAGAACTCAAGTAATTGATATTCTACGTAAAAGCAACCTATCGCAGAATGATGATGCTTCTTACCTTCAGCACATAATCTTTACGTTAGAGAGTCAGACAGAGAAAAATCCTGGTTTTTCCTCCTCTATGACCACCCATCTTAAACCTCTACATATCATTGTTCAACTCACAAAATTTCGGTGCTCCAAAAACATTCAATTATTATTATTATTATTATTATTATTATTATTATTATTATTATTATTATTATTAATAATAATAATCCTGAATATGCCATCCTTACATAATGTAAGGATATCTTAGTTTCCTAGTTTAAATCTTAAATATCTTAGTTTAAAATGCTTTCTTTAGTACTTATTTGAGCAACCATGTAGGAGGGGGTACGACTTTTTATTTTGCCCCTCTCATTTCAGTACCCTTCCAACAGAAAGTAATTTTTGATAAGCAGGACAGACAAAATGAATAAGAAATATATTTACAGCATCCTCTCCCCTTTCATGATTGGAATATCACGTAATATTTTTTATTCTACGAAAGATGGCCCTGTGCGGTTAGGGGTAGGTAACTAAAAAAAATACCTAATATATAGCGCTCCTTGATTGTAATATTACCGCTTCTTTATTTGTACGAGGGAGCCCCTACACAATCAAGGGTGACAAAAAGAATATGAAAAGTGTCTATTGATTCCAGTGGTGGATCCAGCACGAACTCCTGAGGGAGGGGAGTTGAAGTGAAACATTCTTTTGATGATTTGAAGCTGTCACAAATTACCACTTAACTAAACTAAACAATAGTGGGGGGAACCGGAACCCAGTCAGTTTAAATTGATGTAAAAGTTTAACTTTTGGCTTCATATTAAAGTTTTGGTTTCAAATGAGAATTTCAGTCCAAGTGGTCAATGATCAAATCTCGTGGGGCTCTTCAGTGTAGGCTAATACGGCCCCCTTATGAGAAAAGGCAAAATTATTAACATGTTTATAACTTTCGAATTTTTCGTCTATTTTAAAGAAATATTTTGCTTCGTATTAAAGTGTTGGTTCCAAATGACAAATTCAGTCCGAGTGGACAATCATCAAATCTCCGGGGGGGATTCAGTATATGGGGCTACGGGGGGATTCAGTATGGGGGGTCCGTGTGGACAATGATCAAATCTCGGAGGGCTCTTCGGTGATGGGGTTTCGGCTTCTTTATGGGACAAGATTCACGTAGTTGATATTGCAAAATTGTTTTGTATATATAAGTGGAAACATTTGGTTAATTTTACCTCTTATGTTTTGCAGATTCATATTCCAAGCAATAGTTACTTCGCAGAGCTAAAAGAAGGCACTTACTAGTTTCATTAAAATGAAATGTCTTTTATGAGAAGTTCTCATGGAGCCGACGAACGAATAGGCACCCAAACGTTGCTTGAGTCGTACGGTTGAAACTCTTTAAGCTCGCTTCAATTATTATTATTATTATTATTATTATTATTATTAATAATAATAATAATAATAATAATAATAATAATAATAATAATAATAAAGCATTGCAGGGACCTTTTGTGCAGGGGGTCCGTGGCTCGATTCCACTTCGTGTCAAGTGAAATTTGAGGTGGACAAATACCGTGTGCACGGGTATGTGTTTTCTTGAGATTTTCCATTTTCCTCCCACTTTCTTCATTTCACCATTTCATTCATCATCATTCTCCCTTAGCGTAGGTGCATAATCGTCCAACGTTAAACTAGATATTACGAGGCAAATGTTTCGGACACGAGATAGCTTGTAAAATGTCTCGTCTTGTCTGGAATGTCTCGAAAACAAAAGTCTAAGTTTTAAAATTATTTTTCAAGATCTATTCTCTCAGAAGTAGTTCTCTGCCTTAAAATTAATAACGACATTTGTGATTTAAAAAAAGATAAACAATGCCTAAAGTTAATAGTTAACTTTTCGAAAAGAAGCTTCATTAAGGGTGAACCTGAAAGATGTCCACAAACTTCGGGAGGTGATTCGTGACATCAAAAGGAGACAAATGGCCCTCTTGCAGTTTTCGAGTTCAGCTTCGTTGTCGAGATCCAGGGTTGCCAACTGGTCGTGTTTGAGAACTCACTGAGAATAAATTCAAGTCCAAGAATAAACTACTACTCATATATTTTTCAGGTCAATTGACTTATACCATGTTGTAAGGTCAAATATTTATTTATGAAGTGTGTACAAAATTCGCCAGGGTCTTTTCTGAGAAAATCGTCGAGAAAAAGTCACCTCCAAGAATAAACTACCCCTTGTAAATGTTTCTAAGAGAAATATCTGATACTGCAATATAGGGTTGTTAATTAAATATTGATTAGTGAAAAATAAACAAAATTGTTAAAACCATTTTTGAGAAAATAGCGTTTTTCGATTTTCGGCTGTTTGTAAACCACACTTATTTTAGGTGGTAAAAAAATGGAAAAGCTCCTGTAAGAATACTAAGGAAACCCTAAGTTTAAAATTTGGTGTAGATAAGTTGAACGGTATGGCCTCTAGGCGAGTGCATATAAAAGTGTGCCGAACGGACGGACCGGAAGGACGGGTGTCGAAAAGTCACATTTTCGGTATGTAGACGCCATGAAACATGTAAATCCGTTGAAATCTGAATTTGATATTATTATTTAACGAATATATTGAAAATTGTCAGAGACACGTATGCAGTAATTTATTTCGGGAGGGGTCCGACTTCAATATTAGGATAAATTATAATAAAATTTTAAAAGATAATCCCCAAAATTAGGCTAAATTTACAGAAAAGTTGGGGTTTCAGAGGAGGTCCGGACCCCCTGGACCCACCCCTAAATGCGTTCTTGTTTGTCAGTAACATTTCCTCATTTTAAAACCCTCAAAAACTTCGGATAGACTATATAAAGGAAAACGAGTTATTTTCGATGAAATATCACTTCAAGGAGACGCGTCAGTTTTATTGCACAGTGTGGTATCCCACGTTCACAATGGCAAGAATTTCTTTCCTCTGATTCTCTGTCATTGTGCTCTATCGAAAGGTTAGGTTTGTAACATATTACTCCTACGAACAAGCATGACTGGCAGACAGGAATACTGAACACAACTCCAGAGAAATGCATGCTGGAACTTACGTTTATATCTACGCTTTGGTGATTTGTCCTCAAGGTCAATCGAGTGGTAATTCAGTTCCGTCTCTGTTCTTAAGCCATGTTCGTATTACTTCGAACAGTTTTGATAATGAAAAGCATGCCTCTTAATATAACAGACTTCTTCCGCGTAAGAAATCGAAACTCAGTTGGTCAGAGCAACTAGTCTGTAAGAATTAGGTTGTTAGTTAGTTAGGAGCCCAGTACGAGTAAGGATTTTTATTACTATTGTTTTTATCTTTTTTATGTGAGGAAAAATCAAATTGTGACATCGCGATATCAAATGTATTTGATTAGGTAGCTTTGTCTTAGCTAAACTTTAAACATCAGTAACCGTCGAAATTATTTCACTAACCGATCACTTACTGAACATTTCAAACACGTCAAACCAGTGGCATAACATGAAGGTTAACCTCTCCTCCGCAATCCTTAGTTATGCGTCCGTACTTTCAAGGGCGGACTAAGGGCCGGGCGACTGCCCGGGGCGCCAGAGAAAGAGGGGCACCAAAACGAGCCTTAAAAAGTAAATTTTATAATGTGCTTTCTACTGACGTTTTTGGTTTATATTCTTGTAAAGTAGTGGCAATTATATGATCTTTTTCTATTTCACTATGGAAGAAGAAAGTTTCATAGTACTAAGGGGGCTGTATCGAAAAATTGAGAGATGGCATGTAGAATAAAGAGTGCCGGGAATTAAGTATTGTTTGTTTGTTTGCTTGAGTTTAGCGTTCCACGGTTATGCCTTAATGGGCAAGGGAGATGTGGATACTAATTATAGTGGAATCCGAACCACTTTTATCGTTCAACAGTAATCCACCGGGAATTGGACCCGGTACCACAGAAGGCAGGCGTGCTAGCCACTAGACCAGGGGGGGGGGTGGAGTTGGTATTCTTTATAGCGGGCCATATTCTTTGTGAAGTTTTCCTAGGTAATGGATTTCTTTTTGAAAATGGGTTTAAAACAGGGGCGTCATTTAGGGAGGGCAGGGAGGGGCATTTGACCCCCTGAGTTTGAGATGTATATAGATTTTATCATTAGAATAGTAGTAAATCAGTGAAAAACGCGAAATTTTACTTATATCAAGAGGTCTTGCCCCCCCTCAAAGCAAAATCTGAAATGACGCTCCTGGTTTAAACTATTAAAAACACTATGATAAAATGTAAAATATAGGGGAAGGGCGCCAAAAAGTCACTTTGCCCGTGTGAAAATTTGGCCTGCTCCGCCATTGCGTACTTTCTGTATATTTTTTGGCCTTGCAGCTTGTGCGGTCCCCACGCCACATTGTTGCGGGGGCGCTATTTACGCCTACCCTTCGAACGTAATTCAATAACTGTTTAAGAAATTCTACCATCAGCGTGGAAACGGGAATATATTTTTCTAATAGTCCCATAGAACTTTCACTCAGAACGCCAGATGCAATTTTTCAGAGTGGGCTCTGGCTAAGTAGAAGGAAGATCTGTTTCCTAAGTAAGTTCCTTTCAGAAAGTTTGCTATTTCTTTAACAGTGATGTAAATAAACATACTCATCGTTATTAGCTCGACACCAAACCATCCTGGACAAATCCCTGTAGAACAATGATCGGCAAAAGTTATTCTGCCTAATTTTATAAGCGACTCAAGGGTAAAACACTTGTTAACGAAAGCAATGTTGTGTATATACTGCCTTGTTTCTGACAAAATATAAAGTCTTTTGTAATCTTTAGACACTTTTCCTATTCTTTTTGTCACCCTTGGTTGTGTAGGGAAGCCTCGAACAAATAAAGAAGAGGTAATATTACAGTTAAGGGGCGCTATAAATATATTAGGTATTTCTTTTGTTACCTAACTATAACGGCCTAGGGTCGTCTTCAGTAGAATAAAAAATGCTACGTGATATTACATTCACGAAGGAAGAAAGGATGCTCTAAATATATTTCTTATTCATTTTGTCTGCCCTGCTTCTCAGAAGTTATATACCTTCTGTTGGAGGGTGCTGAAAAGAGAGGAGGGGAAATAAAACGTCGTGCCCCCTCATACATTTTAAATTTTGTGACGTGGTTGCTCAAATTAATCAGTAGGTCCACGTCTCATATAGCCTCGCTGCTGAACGGGACGTTAAACTCAAAATCAACTCAACTAAGATGTCTAAAGTTACAACATTATGTAAGGGTGGCATATTCAGGAATAATAATAATAATAATAATAAATATGAATGTCTTTGGAGAGCCGAAATTATGTGACACGAATCATTATAGGTAGAGCTTTAAGATGAGTGGTCATAGGGGAGGGAAAACAGGATTTTTCTCTCTCTGACTCTCTAACGTTAAGATTATGTGCTGAAGGTAAGAAGCATCATCATTCTACAATAGGTTGCTTTTACGTAGAATATCTATTACTTGAGCTCTCCTCCTTCGGGCAACTTTGCTTATGTAGTAAATTCAAAACAATTTCAATTTAAGACAAATATTTATAGAGAAAATTAAACATTTAATAGGGAAATCTGTTATCAAAATATCCAAACACGTAGATAGAAGACTATGTAGTGAGAAACATTGTGAAACTATAAAATTCTCCAAATTAGAATTAACATTTACTGGTAAACATTCGTTATGCATCAGTGAGCACAGGGGAAATAATTACGAATCTGTTTGCAAACAAAAATTAGAGACATTAATGCAAATGCGACGATATATTTTTTTTTTTTTTTGGTATCGTCATGAGTTTTACACATATGTTACAATTTGATTCTTTCCCAAATAAAAAATAAATAAAATAGCCTTAGTGATAGAAATGACAACAGTATTTCCACGGGATTCGAACCGTCTACCTTCGGTGTACAAACTCGTTGCTTTATCTAACTGAGCTATTTGCTTTCTTACGTAAGCTGAACCTGTTCTACAGTAAAGACGATTTTTCATTACGATTGGGCTAGCAATTCGTCTTTTTCCATCTATTACATATGTAGAGGCAAATACGTATGTGTTTTATCTATTACATATGTAGAGGCAAAAGATTCAAATGCAATATATTATATAATAATAAGCTACAAATAGCCATTATTACAAAAAGTATGAACATATTTGTTTTCATGCACTTTGTATGAACACATGTTAACATCTCCTTAATGAACAAGAAACGGATGCGAGTTTTCTTGAACAGTATTGTTAAGTGTATAAAAGCCTTAACTGTGTATATATCCCATTCAGCACTTTGTATGTTTCCCATGTACCGCTTTCAGTGCTGCCAACCTACTTGGCATGCTGTGTACGAGAGACTGGCACAAGGATTCGTCTAACTCATGGAACCAAACTTGCACCACAGCTTCAATAAGCTCCTTCCTTGTTTGGAAGCACTTCCCTGAAAGCTTGCGAGACATGATATGCCATAAATTTTCAATAGGATTCATGTCTGGAGAGTTAGGTGGCCACCACAACCTTTGGATATGCATGTCTGGAAACCACTTCTTAACAACAGCAGCTCTGTGACACGGAGCATTATCATCTTGAAATGTGAAGTAATATAAGTTTTTGCCTCAGAAATGACCCCTTGCTGTTACTAGAAGTTTACGTTTTAAAATGTCCATGTAATACTGTGCATTAAATGATCTGTTGCAACTTTCTAGTCTTCCGACACCTTTCTACGTGAAACAGCCCCACATCATTACACTCTCACGAAACTTCTCTGTCGGCGATATACAGTTGCTATTAAGTTCTTCCCCTACTTCTCATCCATAGTCAGACGCCACTGTCATTCCCAAGCACCCTAAACGTTTTCAACGAAGAAAATCACCTGTTCCCATCCTTCAACACCCCACGCTTCATACATGGTAAGAAAGTGTTTCCTGGTTTTTACGTGACTTGCGTTAAGTATCGGCTTCTTTCTAGGTGTTTTCTTCTGAATTCCCTGTTCCTTTGGCCTTCTAAAAACTGTTACGTAGCTTACACTAACACCAGTATCATCGGACACAGTTTGAGTAATTTGTCGTGAAGATGATGCTCTGCTTGTCAGAGCTAGGGCCTCAATTTTTCTGTCTATCCGTAGGCTTGTTTTTCGCCTGCGGCCACATTTGTCACTCAAAGAGGACTTATTATACATTGTTTGATTTTTAATAACTCTACCAACTGTTGTATGATGCAGTTCAAGTTGTTTTGCAATTTGACATTGCGAAATGCCACGATAGTACAACGCCAGTATCCTCCCTTGTTTACAAGGGGATGTGTCGTTCAGTATTTTACCCATTTCTAGCACGTAATCACACTAACTATAGAGGATCAATCACAAATATCATATACATATCATAAACAATAACTCACAAGCGCAAAAGGTTACGTACGGAACAAATTTTCATCAACAACGATCAGCGGATCACCATTCACTTGTGCATACATGAGTCAGCCATTTGCACAGTGAATGCACTGCCACCTGTTGAGCAAAGATCACACAAAATCTATGAGTAGCAATAAACAAAAACGTATCAAAATGCAATGGCAATCAATTGTGTGATATGTTGAGCCCCTTTAGAGATGAAATTAATTAACAATTTTCTAAGGGAAATTACAACCTTGAAATTTTAGCAGGTGGTGCAGTTATTTTGTAACAGACTGTATATATATATATATATATATATATATATAAATCTATAAGTGTGTGGTTACATTGTGCACCATCGAAATTAAGTGTGTTCGTAAAATTTTCTTAAAGTGTGTATCAATGAAATCAGTGTGTGTGTTTCATCACCTTTTTCTGCTCGTCAAGCTGAAAATAAATTGTTACCATTTACCAGTAGCGAGAGGGTTTCTGTTTTCCTGTGTGGTGAGTACCATATTGCTAATCCAAATGTTTTCTTCCAGAATTGAGAGTTAAGGAAACATTACTCCTTATCTCGAGTACTTCTGACCACCTTCCTGAATGGGGCCCAGGAAGGCTTACGCCCAGAGAACCAAAGAGACACAGCTATGTGTGTAAAAGGTACATAACAGGCTGCTACCTGTTTGATTGAAATCATTTTGAAGTTTTTTTTATTTAACCTTGTTGAATTTGTCATACCTTTTACAAGTAGCTGCTGAGACCATAGCTGTCGTCAGAAAATCCCTGAGATATATTTTAAAAGTAAACCCTGAGATGATTTAGTTTTGGTTTGTTTTCTCATGCTCTAAAAATATCAAGAGTGGCAGTGGCGGCTCCAGCAGGAGATCACCTTTGACACTCCAAGTGGGAAGTGGCATAATTAGGAGCTTTATTCAGTAATCTTCATTAATAATTAAATTCTTTTATTCATCCCACGTCACTCCACCACCTTTTATAGTATGTTGTGTTGGTGCTTTTGCCTAGCGTGCATAGTTATTATCTATTGCTCCTTGCACCTCACAGGGCTCGAAATCACGTGCTTCTTGCACCACAGAAGTGGAGCGGAACTGGCGATAGTAAGTGGACTTAAATCCAACATTCACAGCCAGACCGACTGTAACACAGCGAGACATCCAAAGGATGTTCTCTTTTGGTATGGTAATCCATGCGTCTTACGATCCAATGTCACAGCTCATCAACTGTAGCTGGTGAAGTTCACAGGTATGAGAGAAGTTGTGCAGCCGTCGACCAAACATATTTATCCTTCCCTGCTCTACAGATTTTGCCTGGATGTATACTTCTTACTAGGGATGTACTTGAACCTGAACCCACAAAGTGGGGGTGATGTATATATTTCCTGAAAGCTTGGGTCAAGGTAAGGTCAAAACCGGTTACCAAAATTGGGGAGGTCTCAAGCATTCCGCTTGAGGGCAGCACGTTACTCATTTTTATTAACACCTTTAAGCGTGTCTTAAAGTCCGTTGCAACCCCGAAAAATCTGAAACGGTGAGACAGATATGAAAACAGAAAAACATGTCTTTCATCATTTCAAAAGTACAACGTATCAAAGTAAAATAAATTGTCCCAGGGTCTCCCGCAGGGTCCCAGATGGGGTCCAACTCAAAATTTTTAAATGGAAAGGGGAATCAACTTACATATCGTATGAAACTTGGTGTTAAATAAAAGAAGATAAATGAAGTCGCTACTCTCTACCATAAGTCTGTACAAAATAGCGTAACAGACAAGTGTAAACACAAAATAATAAAACTAGAATGCATCAAAGGAAAAAAGAAATATCCCAGTTACAACTGCAGGATCCCAGACGGGGTTTAGTTTTTGTTTTGTTTTGTTTTGTTTTGCACCTCTCTCACCGTTTCAGATTAATAGGAGTGGCAATAGACTTTTTCATCAAGAGTCGAGACTTGTTTTCTCCTTTTTCACTTAACATAAGCTTTCATAAGATACTCAACCTAAACCCCTTTCCATTTCAACATTTTGAGTTGGACCCAGTCTGGGACCCGCCAGGAACCCTGGAATTTTTTTTTACTTTGAATCATTATATTTTTGAAATACTGACATATCCGTGTTTTTGTTTCTACACCTATTCTACCATTTGAGATTCATACGAGTGGCCATAGACTTTGCAATGAAGATTGTGTTGATATTTTGATCCACCGCTATTTTGCACAGGCTTATCGTAGAGAGTCGGGACTTGATTTATCTTCTTTTATTTAATACCAAGTTTCATACGATATGCAAGTTTATCCCCCTTTCCGTTTAAACATTTTGAGTTGGACCCCCTCTGGGACCCTGCGGGGGACTCTGGGACAATTTATTTTACTTTGATACGTTGTACTTTTGAAAGATGAAAGACATGTTTTTCTGTTTTCATATCTGTCTCACCGTTTCAGATTTTTCGGGGTTGCAACGGACTTTAAGACACGCTTAAAGGTGTTAATAGAAATGAGTAACGTGCTGCCCTCAAGCGGAATGCCTGAGACCTCCCCAATTTTGGTAACCGGTTTTGACCTTACCTTGACCCAAGCTTTCAGGAAATATATACATCACCCCCACTTTGTGGGTTCAGGGTCAAGTACATCCCGTGTTAGTGCAACATTTTAAGCAACGAGCAGTGTAACAGTATCATACATTATTTAAAGAAAGAGCGATAATTCTCAGAACTACTCCGAAGTTTCAAGTTTACAATTTTATATCTGTCTATATCTATATCTACATCTATATCTATCTATCTATCTATCTATCTATAGATATACAATAATTTAAAACGGTTATATCAAAGTTTGCAATTCAGAGCACGAAAAGAACTAAAGCTAATGGAACACTGATTTTAGCCAGATAATAACTAGTAAACTCAACAACACTCAGTTAGTTGCTTGGTATTGTCTATGAGTCAAGGATCATCGTATCTCATTGCGTGTAGAATTTTGCATTTGTCTAACGCTAAAAAATTTTTGTCTCTAATCGAACCCAGCAACATATATATAGCGACAGGACGTACGTTAGTCACAAGGTTACACGAGTGAAACACTAAATTATTCGATTGACACTTGTCAACACCAGAGAAAGTTACAAAATGAGTAAATAAATACGGAACATAGTTCATACAAAATTTAGCGATCTATGAAGTCTCCTTTTCATAGGATTTGGATAAAGGATACATCTGAAGAGAGAAACATAAATGGTTTCTCTGGATAATTTGGATTAGTCCAGAATTCGAACAAAAATAATTTTGAAATATGTTGCTTACACATATACGTCGGTAAGACCAAATTTTTTTCTTCCTTTCTTTGGATTCTCAATAAAGTTGACTACTGAAGAGCTGAGTTACAGATTTCATATTAAAACAACACCCTTGCCAAACATGTTCATAATACCATTGCCTTATATGCAGAACAACACATTACTTATTAATGTATATCTGAAATAATAGTGCTTTGTACAAAATTTTACTTTATCCAATCGGAATTGCACAATGATAAATATATTGGAAGGTATAATGTTCTTATTTACAGAGAAAAGAATTTGAAAGTACTTAACACTAACAAACAAACATTTTCTTTAAACAGACATACATTTATTCTAATTTATGGAAAAAAGAAACAATTTGTGGAACAGTATATGGAGGGTTTATTAATGTTACATATTCGTACAAAAGAATGTAGATACAATGGGGTCTGTCTTCAGAAAGGACGTGCTTTTAGCCACAACCTACATTGCTTCTTTTTGCTGTCTTTCAAGCAGAATCCTGGTTTTGTTTTGATGCATGAAATACCTGAAACAAAAATCCAAAAATATTTAAAATGTTACATCAATGTGCTTAACTTCGTTGTACTTAAGAATACAAAGTATCTTACAATGGACAAAATCTGTTCCGTCAGGTATGTACTTTTGGGTTTCGGGTAGAAAACGATGAATTTAAAAAAAAAAGTGTTTATTGATGCTGAACAACTCAAAATGTATTACTATGCAAAAGTAAGTGGGTACCCAATGGCGTTTGCAGGTACCATTAGGTACCTAAAATCTGCATTTTTAGATTTGTGGATATCTGTTTACCGAAAACCGCAACTCGGTAAGCCTTATGGATACCGAGGTATTGGAAAATAAAGAACGACACCATAGAAGTGTGAGGTTTGAGTACTAGATGGTGCAGCTTCGAAAACGTAATTACTGAGGGCTAACAACAACTTCAGAAGTAGTTTCAATTCAATACACTACACACACGCCCTTGTGGGGTTTTCGGGTACCATGCCATTCGCGGAACTTTAGTTTCTAAACATTCTAAAATATATATCTTAATAAACTTTTAAAGAACGTTACAGTCGGCATGCTTAACAGTTACCAAAACCGCAAGTCGGTACGCTTAACAGTTACCTTTCCGGTACCCGGCTTTTTGGGCTATTTTTTAGACTTTCAGTCAAGCAGCTACTGCATCGTCACTATTTATCCTAGGATCATGGTTCAACCTCATTCTTTTCAGAATGGAGCTGGCTTTCAAATGGCACCACTTGCATGCTCATACCGTATACCAGGAGCGGGAAAAATGGTGTCAAAGGGAAAATTTTGGAGGGAAATTTTTTCTCGCAATTTGCGCCTCTGTGGAGCGGCCCTGTGTGAACGTAGCCATCTAAAAAATCTGATAAATAGTACTTGGTATACTAAATGTGTGTGCCAAATTTCAAGTTTCTATCTTGAATACTAAGGGCGCGAGAAATTTTATCAGAAATTCCCACCATGCCCCAAATTACCGTAAAACACCATGATCTCAGGTAAAAAATTTCCTGAGACATCCCTAATTACCCTAGGGTCATGTTTCGCCACATTCTCTTCAGCTTAGAACTGCCTTTCAGGCGGTATGACTCACGTGTCTCCATCATGTATCTAAGGCGGGAAAATCCCGAAAAAAGGGATTTTTTGATTCTAAATATCCTTTTTACCAACTTTTAGCCCCTCTGGACCCCCCTGTTTTAACGCAGAGATCTGAAAAAATCTGATAAATACTACTAGGTGGGCTGAATGTTTATGCACAATTCCAATATTTCAGGTGCAAAAGTAAGCCCACCAAACAAATATATACCGACAATGTCCCATATTCCCGTATACAGAGGGAAATTTTTAAACATCCCCTGAGACATCCCTAATTACCCTAGGATCATGGTTTGCACATCATTCTCTTCAGAATAGAACTGCCTTTCAGGCGGTACTATTCACTTGTCTCCATCGTGTATCTAAGATGAGAAAATCCCGTGAAAGGAATTTTTTGGTAAAAATTCCCCTTTTTCAACGTTTAGCCCGTCTGTACCCCCCCCCCCTGTTTTAACACAGACGTACGAAAAAAATCTGGTAAATACTCCTCGATGGACTGAATGTCTGTGCACAATTTCAATCTTCTAGGTGCAAAAATAAGCCCGCAAAAAATAATACCGGAAATGTCCAAAATTGCCCTATACAGAAGTACATTTTGATAAAAATTCCCTGACACTTTTCTAATTACCCTAGGGCCATGTGTCGCACATCCTTCTCTTCAGAATAGAACTGCCTTTCAGGCAGTACCATTCACTTGACTCCATCATGTATCTAAGGCGGGAAAATCGCGAAGAAAGGGACTTTTTGGTAAAATATCCCTTTTTTCAACTTTTAGCCCCTCTGGATCCGCCCCTGTTTTAACGCAGAAATCTGAAAATATCTGGTAAATACTACTTGGTGGGCTGAATGTTTGTGCAAAATTTCAATCTTCTACGTGCAAAAATAAGCCCGCCAAAAAATAATGAACATAGACCGGCCCCGCAATATTAAAAGAAAATATATATTTTAGAATTATGACGTCATCACCTCCTATGTCTCGACGCAGGAAGGTGTGAAACCATACGTAAGGTCTTCTACAATGCCTCTGGACTTGAAAAAAAAACGGACGAAAAAGCTCAAATAGGAGAGTTATAACGCAATGTACCATGAAACAGCCCGTATGGCAGTGGCGGCTAATGCTAGTGTTGCAGCGTTGCGCAACGACCAAAGTATTTCAAGGAAAAAATGTTATTATCAATAGTAGCAAAGAACAGGGGAAAATACTTTCTAATACTCCCATAACATATTTTTTGCTTCTGTAACTAACTGTCCGTTCTGTTAATCTGTTTTAAAAAGCGAAAAATAATCCGTCACAGTGTCTCTAATTTATATTGTGTTGCAGCGTGCATACAACGACCAGATTCCTTCAGCGCGGCAATTGGAGGGAATGTTAAATCTCCTTTCCCCTATCTCAGAAGTTAAAGGGACTGGTCGTTGCAGTGCTTCTGCAACACTACACAGCACGGTTTCCAGTGAACGAGTTTTTTCACGCTAAATAAGATTTCTGAATTTTCTTTCACTAGCAATTAACAAATGGAATTTGCTTTTATGCATTCATATTTTTAAATTACGGGATCATACTGAAGCAAATCAATATAATGACAATTTTTTAAAAAAATGATTACAGAATTGCAAAATAAGAAAGAAAATATCTAGTAGAGCAGGAAACAAATGAAAGTAGACTCGCACTTATAAGTCAATTCTTAGCTTATATTGATAATGAAGGCTTCTTCTACAGTAATTTCTGAATCAAATATTAATAAGTCAGTATGTAGAATCGTCTCCCCCCCCCCCTCTGTTGATAGTATTTTAGTATATACGTATTTCTTTTATAAAATAAGTATATTTTACACTCTTGATAATTTCCACTTAAAACTGTATGATGGGGAACGCTACATTGAATTTGGGACTAGTTAGCAATGTTCAGGGGCGTAGCCACGAGGGAGGTCTACCGGGTCCGGACCTCTCAAAAATTTCGAAACTTGACTAACATTTGTAGACTTTCCTAACGAACTATACTTGTTTAACAGAGAAACGATTGATGTAGGCTAAATATTTTATTTTATGCCTCATCATGTACTCTTTCTTTTCTTATAAAAATAATCGTTCTATCATTTTTTTCTAAAAATATAGCTGTCAGTAATTAAGAATTACTTATCGTCTTTTCTGGTGCAGTATAAGACAGGTTCGGTGTTATGTAGACGTATTGGACCTCCCTCAAATACTTTGGACCCCTCCCAGTTAACATTTCTGTGTGTAGAATTCGCAGTGCTGTTTATTTTGATATTCTTTGATTTTTGGCTTATGTTACATGCTGATTCTATATCTGGCGGGTATCAAGGTTTCCTTTCCAGAACGTATCACATTGATAAGCATTGTTTCGCCTTATGTGGAAGTATATTGTGTTCATCGTGCATTGCGTAACAACCAAGATGGATAATTGGGAATGTAGTTTTTTTTTCTTTTACGCTCATGTGTGTGTGTGTGTGTTGATTTATGAATATGTGACATTTGGAATTCGTATACCAGTACGTCTTTTGTATCAGCTGTCTTGGTTTTTAATTATTAGATTTAATTTTATTATGTGTGCTTTAATTCTGTAATTACAAAATAATAAAAAAATGCCCAGCTTTCAACTGAGGAAAAACTTGCAATTAAGGCTTAGACAAAACAAGCAAAGGACACTTCAAGAGTGTGTTCGAAAGAATCCAGTTTGAATTTACAGGATATCTTATAGCAGTAATGTTGTTTACACTAGATACATTTCCTCAATTTATTTTAAATTTTCCTAGATAAACTGTGAATAAAATGTGTTCAATATACATTTTTTTTATAACACTAATCTCTGCTACGAACTCTCTTCAGTCTACACTGAAGAGGAATTCGGATCACTGTCAGGGACTGGGTTTGCTAGAATGAATCATTCACAATAATCTAGAAAAAATATTTAGTGAATCTACAAAGCTTCTGAAATTAATATTAACTGTACCTATGGCATCAGCAAAAGACGAAAAGTTTTTTTTTTCCACATCGGAAAGAATTGACGCTTTCAAGGAATTGAATGTCCCAAGTTGATTAATCAGATAAAATGTTCTTTTTTTATTTTTTTAAAAGCAGAATTTTATTTAATTTCATGTCACATAGCATTTGCGTCTAAAATTATGCAGATTAGTCAACGAGTCCACTTTATATCTTCTGTCTCCGATCGTTCGTACTGCAACACCCGATACCACAATCCACCGGCCGCCACTACCGTATGTTACAAATTGTACCATGGGATCCCCACCGAAATATGGTGAAATAAAGAGCAACACCATAGGTATGAGGGGCTTGCATACTTGGCAGTACAGTTTAGAAAATTAATTAAAATATTACTAATGGCTATCAAGATATTGTCAAATAAATGGAGGACCCATACAATTTTGGGGTTTTCGTGTTAGGTGGTAAAATTTCCGAAACCGGTCATGGAATTTAATAAGTACCAGTAGCAGTTTCATCCTAAAGTAATTAGGTGTTTCCATGGGGTTTTAGAACATGATGGGGTATACCAAGATTAAATTTTAAAAGCCTTGGAAAATATAATTTGACATTTGTAAAGAGTATTAGAAAAGAGAATAGAGTTACCCAAAACTTCCAGCCAGTACATCTTACAGCCAGAGAGACATCGTGAAATAAAAGAGTATTAGATCTTGAAATTTCAGAAAACACTTATTGATCCTAACAAAAGTTCAATAGGATGGTACTTATATGGGTTAAGTGAGTACCTCACACTCGTCAGTACAATTCCGATCGAAAGATTAATTCAGCTTTAAGTTTTCTTCGGGTAATTTCAAGCGTTCATCGATCTCTGAAAAAAAGAGTGAAAATGCTTTGTCAATATCTAATATAGAAACCGAGATATAAGGAATTATGTATTTTATGACGTCGCAAAAATAGGGAAACACATGGATTGTACTTTTGGGTCTTTGCTGTAAGAAAAAGAAATTTCAGAAAACTACCGTATATACCTTAATAGACAATTAAATGAGCGAGGCACGGTGGCTTAGTGGTAGAGTGCGCATCTCTGGTGTATTTGGTTCCTGGTTCAATCCGCGGCCAAGTCAGTTTGCAGTCGACGTCGTATTCGTGGGTATTCTTGGGGTTCATTTCCTTCCACCTTTGCACTCCATCATTCTATCATCAACATTCGCTTGCCTTAATTTCATTTTAAAATTAAATGGGCAGTTAAGTATGATCGTATCTCTATGTATTAAGTGAATACTCCAGTGTAATTTCTGCAAAAAAAAAGACTTGGTAAACACCCTACCACTAAGTTACTGTGTCCCCGCTCAATTAATTGTCTATTAAAGTATATGCGGTAGTTTTCTGAATTTCTTTCTTATAGCAAAGACCCAAAAGTACAAATCCATAAAGATCTCTATTTTTATGTCATAAAATATATAACTCCTTATATCTTGGTTACTATATTAGATATTCACAGGTAATTTTCACTCTTTTACACAGCTCGATGGACCTTCAGAATTACCTGAAGAAAACCTAGAACTAATCTTTCCATCAAAATTGTACTGAGGTACTCACTTAACCCATAGAATTACCATCTTATTTAATTTTGTTGGGACCAATATTTTTTTCCGAAATTTCAAGATCTCATGCTCTTTCATTTCACGGTGTTTCTATAGATGTTAGGTGCACTGGCTGGAAGTTTTGGGTAAGTACATATTTCTAATACTCTTTACAAATGTCAAGTTATATTTTCAAAAGCTTATAAAATTTACTCTTGGTAGACTCTAAGATATTCTATCGCCCCATGGAAATATCTAATTACATTAAGATGGAATTGGTACTGGTGCTTATTAACTTTCCATAACTGATTTTATCATCTAACACCAAAATCCCATACCTGTATTGGTCCTGCCTATATTTTGATAGCTGTTAGTCTTATTTTAATTCATTTTCCAAATTGTACCGTCAAGTATGCAAGCCCCACATACATATCGTGTCGCTCTTTATTTTCCCATATCTCGGTATCCATAAGGCTTAAAGTATTTGTTTTCGGTAAACAAATATCAGTCCTTTACATTTTAGAGACATATGTTTCCATATATCTAAAATGCAGAAATTAGGTACCGCATGGTAGCCCTGAAACCCATTGGGGTACCCACTTACTTTTGTACATGAGGGCAAAAACACCAGTGCTCGTCACTTTAAGGTTGAAAACATACTCTTTTGTCTCTTCTGTGAGCATCATGAATCGATCGGAGCTGTACAATAGTTGGAAAGACACACTGATCCTTCCTATATTGTGACCGTCGTATTCTATTGAATCCGAGGGTGCACTTGCCTCAGCAGTACGCAAAGATGATTGCGCAAAAGAACATGTCAAACACAATCGCAAGAATCATTTAGGGCAAAAGAAACAATTTTTTATAATAAGAGAAAGTTTATATGAACCAAAAATTATTGAAGTTAAGATTACAAAACAAAGTTTTGAGCTGAGGGCTCCGATTACAGGTTAAATAAGAGAAATGTTACGATACACTTGTTCAGTGTATATGCTGGTAGGCCATCTTCTCAGGTGTCTCCTGCCTTGGATTCATTTCGAGTTCATGTGGTCCCCTTGTTCCAACCTGCTCCTTGATCGTGGCACCGGTTGCTAGAGCTCTGCTGCTTCCTACCGCTGGAACTGTGAGAATGAGTAAGAGTTCTAGCTGGGATGCGTGGAGACTGCACTGGTTGTTCGTACTGCAGCGTGGTGGCCGTTTCAGCAATTGTCCCAATTGACAATCAGTACACGAAGAGATTGTCTGCCGTCCACATATATGGTGCCCCCGGTGTATGGAGAACTCACGAGATAAGTAACTTCTAGATGCGCAAGGGCTTGATGAACCTGGGAACCTAACAGGGATCAACTGGAACTTGATCTGGAACACCTTGCTGGAACTTGATGACGACCTGGAACTCTTGAAGTTGAACGGCTGGAACCATTGAACTGGAGCAACTTGCTCGAGCTGGGTGAGCGGACCTGGAACTCTTGGACTGAAATACCTTGCTGGAACTGAGTGAATGGACCTGGAACTCTTGAACTGGAACATCTTGCTGGAACTGAGTGACTGGAGCTGGAACCCTTGGAAGTGGAATATCTGGGTGGATCTGGTGAACTGGAAGCCTGGTAGTGGGCCACCTTGCTCCTGGCTAAACTGGATGTTCGTCACCTGGATCCTTGTCATTCTTTTGGATGATGTATGTAATAAATGGAAAATGAGTGACATGAGAATTCTGTTAAGATGAAAGACTGTTGACTAAGGGTCGAGTTCTTTTAATGATCTATATTGTGAAGCAATAGCTTAAGCATTTTATCATACTGACAGCAGTTCATCACTATTAATTGCAAATGTAATCAGTTAATTATGCTGAGCCTGTTTATTATAAAAATAATCAGTTTGCTGCACTGGGCACTGTTGATTCCAATGAACTAGGCAGACCATTACGCTGACTCTTCAAAAAAATAATTTATTACAACGATCACCGTTTATTACAGAAGTAATCAGTTCATTGCACTTAACACAACTGATTCCAACAAAATAATCAGCTCGTTGTACTGACCATTACTAATTCTACAAATAATCAGTTTATAGTGATGAACATTATTGCAAAAATAATCATTTCGTAACAGGGAGTACCATTGACTCCCACCAAGGAATTAGTTTATTGCACTAATCACTACTACGAAAATAATTCGTTTATTGCACTGAATACTATTAACTGTAAATATGTAAAGATCTCTATAGCGAAGCAGTTCATACATATCCTTCTCCACTCTTTTTTCAGCGGTCTAAAAGTTATTGTTAAATTGCTTGTTGTAACACTAAAATAATACTGCACTTTAGTTGCACTAAAATGAGTGTCCATTTGGCATTTAAAGCATTCATCATGAGTTTTTTTTTACATATATTTAAGAGTACAGTTGCATTTCTATTTTTTTCGTCACACATTTCAGTTGTCTTCAAGTTCCTTATTTCGACAACGTTTAAGGTAGGGTGGAAGAAAGGTAATATGGGATGTTAAGAAGAGAGGATGCTTGGTGGGCACGGTCATGACTGAGAGTCCTCAGCTTCAGATATGTTCTGTTTTAAGCGAAGAAAATCTTCATCGTTAAGAAATGTAGCAGCTTTCTCCCACCATTTTGCTCTTGTTCGCCCCGAGGGAAGCCATAATTTCTATTCTCGACTGAATGTGTACCGATAGACCAGTCCATGGTTCGCGCAGCTCAAACACCTTTTCGCCAACTTTTCGGGAGCAAATGTACGGCCCCCTGAACAGGTCGAGTCATTTGCAGTTTTTATGATCAATAAAACTACTGGCCGGGTGTTGCCGCAGGAAAACTAGATCATACAAGCGAATCATTCTTTTATGCGCGTTAGCAGCATTAACCTTATCGTTTCGTAGTTTCAGACGACCCTTACGGCGAATATCGGCCATGATCAGTTTCTTTTCCCATCTTTTAAGTTCGTCCTCTGGCTTGTCCTGTCGAAGAGACACCCGAAATTGATTTTCGACAGAATTTACGGGATTTCTGTTCAGATGATGCTCAGCGGGTGAAAGTTCTAACGAGGCTGAAATAGAATTGTTCAAGAACGACACAATTTGTGGTACAAACTTTGGCCAAGCAGTGTGTTTTTCAGCGCAAAATACTCTTAATAAGCGTGAAATAGAAGAATGTTCTCTTTCTATGAGGCTAGGCTGAGGGTGATATGGAAAACAATGCTTTACTGTAACGCCGTGCTTGGACATGGCATCCTGAGATAGTTTCGATATAAACTTCCCCCTATTGTCGGTGAGAATAATGTCGGGAACTTCTAGATGACTGAAATAATATGTTTCTAAACATTTAACATTAGGAGCACTCGTGGCCGTTCTCAGACAATAGGCTTGCAAGTAACGGGTATAAACATATAATACCGTCAATAAGTACTTTTTACCTTTAGGCCCACGTGGCAGTGACCCATACAAGTCACAAGACAACATTTCATCCTTTCGAGATGCAGTAACAGATTGCATTGGCGAAAATATTTGAAGTTTGAATGGTTTAGTTTTCATACATGTAATACAGTTCCTAATATGGTTTCTTATGTCTCTGTTCATTCTAGGCCAATGAAAAGCTTTGGAGAGATAAGCACCTGTCGCGGCCAAAATGGCCATGATCGTTGTGATACTTGTTTAATATATGATTAATATATTTATTCCGAACGCAGATATGCCAGTGATCGGGGAAATGAAAATCACGGATAAGCAATATGTCATTTCGTATTTTGTACAAATCTTTCCACTTCCGACTACTGGGTGGAAAGGATACATTGCTTTTTTCCACTGCGTATTTGGAACTTTCAGCTTGTAAATATTGAAAAACAACAGCATATGCGAGATAAGATCTTTGTTCTCTTTCAAGCTCGACTGCTGTGATGTTACCTATGTCCCGTTGCAATGTGTGCAATGCATGAGTTCTGACAATCGTGTGTTTTTCTGAAGGTAACACGCGCGCGAGAACGTCAGGAATTGCGTTTTCCTTTCCTGAATCTCTACTTTGTAATCAAAACGCTGCAGCTGTAAAGACCATCGAAGTAATCTGTTGTTCCAATAGCGGATCTTTTGCAAATATAATAAACTCTTGTGATCCCAACGTATAACAAATGATTGACCCTCTAAGTATCCTTGCCATTTTTTCACCGCATATACAATGCTCATGCATTCTAATTCCGTGATACTATAGCGACTCTCACAATCAGTTAAGGTGCGACTAATATATTCAATTACGCGTCTTTACTCCCCTTCGTAACTGATAAAGAACTGCAGCGATTGCCCGTGTATTTGCATTCCGATTACAGGTAGAATGTCTCAGAGAAATCGGGAAAAGCGAGTAGAACGTCCTTTACAACAGCCTCCTTAAGAAGATTTAGCGCTTTCTCATGCTCCTCCCCCCACTGTCATTTCTTTCCAGCTTTGAGCAAGGCGAATAATGGCGAAGATATTGAAGAAAAGTTCTCAATGAACCTTTTGTGCCAAGCAAAAATTCCAAGTATGTGCCGTAGATCTGATGTTTACTGGCGATGGTAACCAAAGAATCGCTGAAACGCTTTCCGGGTCTTTCCGATAACCATTGGGAGAGATGTAAAATCCCAAAAATTTCGTCTCAGTTACAAAAAATGAACATTTTAATAGATTGAGCGTCATACCTGCTAGTTTGATACGGTCTAGAAGTTTATCTATGCCGTCGAGATGCTCGTCTACGTCAGCATTCACTAAACAAATATCATCTATATATCGCACAACATGTGGCAATAAATCTGATTTCAAAATCTGTTGCAAACAAGTATTTAATGCGCTAGACCCGTTACGTTGCCCAAACGGTAAACACGTATACGGTAACAATTCACCTTCAAACAAAAATGCAGTAAATGCTCGTGAAGTCTCCGTTAACTGTAACTGTAGATAAGTATTTGAAAAATCAATTGCAGTATAATGTTAGCAGCTTTTACCATGAAATTTGGCTAACAGTTCTTCCATCTTTTCCGCGCGCACATTTGAAGTGGAGTATGAACATTAATAGCCCTTAAATCAACTACCAATCTAATAAAAATGTTTTCTGTATTGTTGTTAGTCTTTTTCGGCACTAAATGGAGGGGGCTCAAATGTCACGAAGTGCTAGGCTCCACAATAAACAACGTACGAAGTTTCGCTATCTCATCCCTCACAGCATGTCTATACTTCGTAGCTATGGGATAAAATGATTTCACAATAGGTTCAGATGCATTAATTTGCATATCGTACTAGTATTCGCGACAAAAGCCAGGGAAGTGCGCAAAGACCTGTCTATGATTCATTAAAATATCTAGTAATATCTTTCTTCGCGAATCATCTATTGCAGTTGCTTTCGTCCCAGCGTTGAAAACGTCTTCATCAGATGCAAAAAGCTGTGGGTTTTCTTCGAAACTAATCCCCCTCTCATTAAACGTGGCAGTTTTATTCTTGCAATATTTCGTCCAAGTACTGAATTTCCGAGTTGATTACATCATCATTCATAGGTAAGAAGAGCGCTCTGCTGCACCTTTGCATGTTATTCTGGTCATTCAACGTTTCAAGTAAGGCTCCTTCATTTAAACTTCTGTTACTTACAACCGGGAGTAATTTACAAATCTCGGTGAACTCGTCCAAAGAAAACTGTGTAGTTGCATTGTCAAAATTAAGTATTGAATGTAATTGCATCATAATGTTGAGACCGAGGATGACCCTTTGTGATAAATTGGAAACAACTAAAAAGTATGCAAGTAATTGAATTTTGCCCAGCTTTAATGGAAGTAATGCTTTCCTTTTTACTGAAGTTCTACGTCTACCAGTAAAATTCACCAAAGTCACATTAACCGCCGGAGATAATTTCGGAGATGAAACACACAAACTAATATCTTTCCATACTTTTTCATCGACTATGCTTACATCAAATCCCGTGTCCAATAACGATACATACTCATGATCCAATACACTAACTCGAATTCTCGTTGAACAGTTCCGTTTGTTGAATTCTAGTACATTACTTTCTTGTGATATTTCATTTTCGCGTATGCTGCTATCATCTTCATCTCTGGAAATGTCTAAATTAGTTACAGGTAAATATGCTGATCTAATCTTATACTCTACTGCTTGGGACGCGTTCCCTGGATTGATCGAGCTTGAGGGATGATTACGCGATACTGACTTAACCCTAGTATCCCTCCTACTGGAGTTAGATACTAGTTTAAAGAATTGTCATTGTTATAATCCCCTTCAACTTGAATAACATGATTTACCCTTGCAGAACTGTGATTTCTATTGTCAACTTGATCTTGCGCGTCTGAGTTGGAGTTACTTCTCCACGAATTATTAATGCTACTACGACTATATCTCGAATCACGATTGTAGCCCCTTAGCCTGAAAACGGCGATTCTGATAGGGGCGCTGTAAATTACTGTCACTATCTTGGTATCTATTTCGTCGGTTGTTTTCTCTATCGTATGTTTGTCCACCATTTCGATACTAAATGTTTGCAGACCTACGTTCGAAAAAACTTCCGCGATTCCCGTTATTGAAACCATTACGAAAAGAACCGTTTCTGCTTTCGCCATCACTAAATCTAGTTGGTAAGGCTTCAAGACTTTGTACGCACGCTACAAAATCTGAAAAACGTACATGGTGAGTGGCAACAAGGTAATTTTGGTAACGTACCGGAAAAAGGGGAATAAGTGAAGTAATTACTTCAACATCAGATAAATTAGGCGAAAATGCTCTCATTTCTTGAAAATGACACATAACAAAAGTCTCGACAGAACCGTGTTTCGAAGGTGAAAACCTTTATGTACTCAGAAAAGTAAGCTTATTCGCTACAACATAGGAATTCTGATAATGACTAACAAGGCCAATTTCAAATTCACGAAAATCTCTAAATATTTGCTTCTTCAGGCAAAACCATTTAAGAGCATCATCCACAAATGTGAATTCAAGTATATCTAAGTACTGTGCGCATGGCATGCCCAATAATTTCTCTCTTGAACTGCTGCAGAAATAATAAGGGTAAACAATTGGTAGGTGATCCACTGAATTTCGAAAGCAATTTAATATCTGAAAGCTTTAACTTGGACATCGTTTCTCGCTCTTGAAGTATTCTCTCATTTTCTTCCCTTTCCCTGTAAAAGTTTGGTGAGGACACCCCGTTTACGGTAGGCCTATGCTGCAAGAAGTAAGTGATAGGCTCATTCATAACGAAGCAATTATTCGGTCCTACGTCACCGTCTGTAGGATGTAACAGACGCTCGTTTCCCTCCATTACTACGTTTTTACGTGTCCCTTATACTTACCGCGAAAACTTGTAATTCTTACTGAAAGTACTATCCTTAGAACTGCGAGTTTCTAAGCTGGTAACTATATGTGACATTTTGTCTTCCAAAATGTTTACCCGTTCTACTAACTGGATCTGTAATTCTCATTCTGTTTTCTTTGCTCGTGAATCTAACCCTTCCTGCATGTCACGAATTTGTGATTCTACATCCTTGATCGAGGTGCCTACATGCTTTAATATATCCTGTTCATGCTCTCCTATTAGATCTTTCATTTACTCTATGAAAAGCTGACGATGTCGAATCCCTTAAACTGACTAATTCGGAACTAATCTTCTCATGAGCCTCTTTATGCCAAGTATCTGACGCGTGCAATGTTTCAACCTCTTTCTTACTATTCTGATGTTCAACGCTAAGATTATCTAAACGTGAATTGAGATTTAAAATTTCTCTTTTTAATTCCCCATGCACTTCTGCGATCGTCTTACTAACATCCCGAACGTGAGACGTTAATTCCTCCTTTGTACGCTGAATTTCCAATACACTATCGTTAATATTACTCTGCAAATCTGCGCGTGTGCCCTTAATTTCCTCTTTTGTAATTTGAATTTCCGATCGCAAGACTTTCCCGAAATTCTGACAAGAGAGCTTTTATATCGACTGTATCCATCGTGCCTTTCACACAGCCGCTACGTAATAACATAACAACTACCTAAATTCACGAAATTACATTCGTAGAAATTACTTTAATAATGAGGGTAATATAAAGCAAAACAAATATATTTCACATGTAAATATGATGTAACTGCCACACATAAAACGCATATGAAACGCCAAAAACAAGACTACAAAAATTGCACACACTACACGCAGCTTTTTTTTAAGACAAGGTTACTGCTGCGCAAGGGGATCACGGAAATTGCTTTTTACTAGGCCGCGATACATAACGTAACAAAAGTAAAATTTCTTCAAAATATATGAATTAAAAACTCCAAATTTCACTGCTACTGGACCACACATTCGCATACCCAAATTAAAACTAAGGATTCACTAATTATCATGCACATGGTTGAGCTACACTTCCACAGAACAAAGAACGCAAATCGGCCTACGTGGAAGAAATACATGGCCACCCACGCTGCGTGGCCACTAAAGATTCCAGGGACTGTGTAATGACAAATTGATTATTACAAGATGTCTCTGAGTCTTATAATCTTGATATTCTACTGAATCTGAGGTTGCACTTGCCTCAGCAGTACGCAAAGATAATTGCGCAAAAGAACATTGTCAAACACAATCGCAAGAATCATTTAGGGCAAAAGAAACATTTTTTTTTATAATAAGAGAAAGTTTATATGAACCAAAAACTATTGAAGTTAAGATTACGAAACAAAGTTTTGAGCTGAGGGCTCCGATTACAGGTTAAATAAGAGAAATGTTACGATACACTTGTTCAGTGTATATGCTGTTAAGCCATCTTCTCTGGCGTCTCCTGCCTTGGATTCATTTCGAGTCCATGTGGTCCCCTTGTTCCAACCTGCTCCTTGATCGTGGCACCGGCTGCTGGAGCTCTGCTGCTCCTTACCGCTGGAACTGTGAGAATGAGTAAGAGTTCTAGCTGGGATGCGTGGAGACTGCACAGGCTGTTCGTGCTGCCACCTTGTGGCCGTTTCGGCAATTGTCCCAATTGACGATCAGTACGCGAAGACATTGTCTGCCGTCAACAATATATGACCATGTAGTCAGAATTCAAAATCGAATAGCCGTTGAGGGGTCGTCTCCTAAAAATGGAAATGTTCCAGTGGTAGTTAGGGTTTTTAACCCGGGATCGGTCGGTTGTTAGCAGTGTGCTCAATTTTGTTTCTATATCGTTTCTGTATGTACGTATATTTGTCTATTGACCTATGCTGCCACCTAACTGCAGATTGGAATGTTGTGCGTGGCCAGGTAAATTTTCATTAATCTCTCACGTGCCCAGTTTGAAGCAGAGTCGGCAAAGGGACATACGTGTTCTGTATGTGAGCGAGCCGCTAACAATCGACCGATTGCGTTGGTGTTTATTCTTTCATTTTTTTTCTTTTTTTAAAATCCTGTTAGTGCGTTGATGTGATTTCGAGGTGAAATGGATAACATTTTACAATCTCACGAAAGGAGGAGTGGAAGTTGTAGATCAAATGAAGTCCGCCTACAGTGTTGCCAGATTCTGTTGCCGTTGGCCTCTCAGAATTTTTTTCACACTACTGGACATTGGAGCCATTAACGCCCAAGTTATACTTTTATGAAACTCCAACCAGAAAATTACGCGCAGAAATTTCCTGAAGGATATGGCTATGTATCTAACAAGAAATCACATTATCAGAAGGCTTTCCATGTCAGGTGTTCGAAATGATGTGAAGATTCGTATTAGAAAACATCTCCAGCTTCCACCTGAAGAAACTGTCCCCGAGCCAACCCAGAGCAGGGAACGACTGAGGTGTGCGTTTTGTCCCAAAAAACCGGAAAACGAAGACAAGATGTGCCAGTTGTCAACTGCCCATCTGTGGAGACCATGTCATCACAATCTGTCACAAGTGTAGAAGCCAGAAGACCGATGGCGATGATGACACAGAGGAAGACTAAAAGATTTTTGAGCAAGATGGTAGTGTTACAGCAGTGAATAAAGAGGTTTTCTGGAATAAATCTTATAAATTTTCTTCAAGTCTACTGTTTCAGTGAAAGTTTACAAGATTTTTAATTTTGTTTCAAATATTCAGCGGTTTTAAGTGTTCAAATGTTACTTAGTGGTTTGCTGCAAGCAACTTGTGACTTTCGATTTCAGGACTCTTTCCTTAGCTTTTATTTACGCGTCGAAGTTTTAAAAATTTACACGATGTTGTGTTTTGTATTTACTTTAAATTTTCCAATAATTTTCACAGTTGTTATTCCTGTATATCTTCCTGTAAAATGTTAATTAGCGAACACAAGTACAAGTTTATGATATGAATATAGATAATTCACTATTTATATGTTAGGTTAGGTTAGGTTTTTAATTTTTCAATAACATTTAATAATTGAATATTACAACGTGAAAACATTGTATTGTGCAAACTATCAACAGAAATGACTATTTTACAATCATAATAATAAAGTTAATGCATATATAGTACGTGTGAGCACGATGCTCACAACCGACCGATCGCGTTACACCATATAACCGACCGATGCAGGGTTAACAGTGTTCGTCCCTCAAATAACTTGACATAATTTATTCAAAACGCACTGTTTATCAGTTTAAAATTAAGAATAGAGTATAAAGTACTAATCTTAATAACTGTGCATGACTTCTGGTACTCTGGCCTGATTAGGATTACGCACGACACGAGACTAGACAGAATTTTTGTTACGAAATTCGTGATGAGACAGAGCTCTTCCAATAGAAACAGATACAGTTTTCGAGACGAGACAACTTTCACGACACCTTTGCGAGAGGGGACCGTTTCAAATCATCTCTCGTGCGCACTCATAGGCTATATCGTGAGTTATCAAAAAAAAAAAAAAACATGTTAATGAGAAATAACAACATGTAAATACATTACAGGTAGCTAAAACATTTTTTCATTCTTACGTAATGCATTATTATTAATGTCAGTATTTTATAGTGTATTCTTACCTTAAGTGATGTATAATTAAATTTTGAATTCAGTTAACTTTAGGGTGCGAAATCCCGGGGGGGACGGGAGGGATTTCCCCCCACCAAAAATTTTATACTTGTGTTTCCCCCCCACCAAAATCTGTAAGGGGGGACACCTTAATATGAAAATATAAGTAGGTCTATAATGAAAATTTTCAAACAATAATTTTGAATGCATGCCTGTTTTAAGAAACGTAGTTTAGTTGTAAAGGGTTCAGGTGTTTAACTTTGCCGGCTGTTTCGTTGTGACAAGATGAAGACCTTTATCCTCTAGCATACCAGTTGCGTGCAAAATTGGTAACATTTCTTAAACAGATTGTTTTTCAATTTCAGTTGAAGAATCTAAAAACAGGTTTGCGGATAAGCTCTTGCTGTTATATGTAACATATGTGGACGAAGAAAATAACCCTTGTTGTTGTTTTTATAAATTAGTGCCTGTAGAAAATGCCGATGCAAAATCCCTTGAAAAGAAAACTATTCAAGCGTTTTCCGAAGATGGCATAGATAATTTTAATCTTAAAGAAAAGCTTGTTGGATTTGGTTCGGACGGGGATGTAATGTTTACTGGGAGAAACAACGCGTTACTGATCAAATTAGAAGAAATGTTGACCCGTGCGTAATTAGCGTACACTGCATAGCACATCGAATGGATGTTGTATCTGAAAGAGTTTTTGGTGTTGTGAATGCTGTTCACAACTTTGAATGATTGTTAGGCGAACTTAACAAGGTGTTCAGTAAGTCACCTACAGCTGCAAAACTTAAAAGTATCACGACAGGACTGCTGAAAATCAAAAGATTGTTTCACATACGTTGGATTTCAAATGAGAAGGATGCATTATTTGCAGTCTTTACATATTTTTCTTGTATAATGCAATTCCTTCTTTTGGAGTATGAAAATACTGACCATTTCCACAGAGATAGTTTTAAACTGAGTAGTATTTACAAAAAAAAAAAAAAAAAAAAAAAAAAAAAAAAAAAAAAAAAAAAAAGTAGGAGAAAAAGAACATTCTATTGTTAGGTTTTCTTCTGGATATTGCGTCCATTGTGTCTAATATTAGTAAAACGATGCAAAAGGAAGCAGTTTCGTACAATGAAATAGAGCAATAATTGAATCTTTAATCCAAGTTCTGAAAGAAATGCGTATGAAAGATGATGTCTACCAGTCTTTGTATTAGTGCACTGCAGACAAGCGTCTGGTACAGGGAGTGATGACAGTGAGTTTGATCAAATAAGGGGGCAGGTAATCCAGGGTTTAGTAGAAGAAGTGGAAAGAAGGTTTCCTTCTAATGATGTCCTAAAGTGCTTTTCAGTGTTTGAAAATAAAGATCGTAATAGCATGAGTGTTTTATACGGTAACGTAGACGTATATAAAGGAGCTCAATTGTTTGGATTGAATCCTGATACTGCAGTGTCAGAATGGTTTGGATTGATTTAGTTTAACGTCCCACAGTTATTTCTGCTAGGCTAAAGGAAACGTGGACCTACTGATTATAATGGAATCCGAACCACTTTGGTCATTCAACTGTACCCCCACCGGGAATTGAACCAGAAGCCACGCTAACCGAAGTCAAGCGTGCTAGCCACTAGACCAAACGGGGGTTCTACAGTGTCAGAATAGAGAGAGTACAAGTCAAGTTCTAAGTTGATGAATGATTTTCAAGTTCTTAAAAGACTTAACGCGGAAAGTTCGTTCTGTGCCATTATCAACTGCTGCCTGTGAACGTGGATTGTGTTATTCATATTAAAAGTTCCGAAAGAAACCGTATGTTGGCGAGTACCTTGAAATCTTTATTGATAATTAAACTCAGTGGATTTCCTTTAAAATTATGGGATGCTGTTACTGCTGCTCATACGTGGATTTCTTCTGGCCATCACATGTCCAACTCTCGTTACACACGGAAAGAAAGTAAAGTTTAATCTTAAAATTTTTCTCTAAGGTAAGAAACGTTATTGCAAATTATATTTTAGGTCTATAAATACAGTAACACAATCATTCAATACTCGTATTATTGTGACTCTCTCCGCTAGTCTACTGGTTAGTACGCGCGCACCATCTTCGGTGCAAGGGGTCCCGGGTTCGATTCCCGGTGGGGACTCCTTACAAAAATTTGAACAATTATCGTGGTTCGAATTCCACCTTAAACTGTAAGTCCACATCTCATAGCTCGCTGCTGAAAAGGAACACAATTTAAATCAGGAAATCAATCGTATTATTGAATTTGTGCTTTCATTTTCTAAGGTTTAACGTCCTACGAATATTCAGTAAGGCTAAGGAAGACGGTCATGATGAGATGAATTATAATGCTGGATTAAGATAGTAGAAGGAAGCGGGAGGACCCTGAGAAAACCCACACACAATTGTTTGTATACCACAAGCAGAATTTGGCGCGAGCTAGGATCCAGCCAGGAATCCCACGCACCTGAGGTGAGCACTCTACCACTGAGGCAACGCGGCGTTTTGTTGACTATCAAGTATTTGTATTGAAATCATATTTGTTATTTATAATAATATATTCTTGCTAATAATACAATATAAATACATAGTATTATTTAGACTTACATAAGTGACTGGATATCTAAGCGACCAAACTGAAATACTAAAAACTTAGCGAAGAAACGGGAATTTCATAAATAATAAAAACTATCCTCTGACTCTACAGCTCGTGGGGATCTATGGTTGGCCAGCTGAAGCGCTTCAAGTTAGTAGTTCTAATTCTTGGTTAGGACATCGGTTCACAGGGACTATTATTTCTGACTTATAGACCTTGACCGCTATTTTCGTGAATGCAGTCTTCAATATGATGGTAAACACAAGGGTACTGTGTTTCCACGGGAGTCTAACCCTGGACCATACGCACTGAAGTGTATATTAAATGCAGTAGATAAGTTATCACTTTTGGTTAAATGGATAAATAACATTAAAGTATTTTTAAATAACAATGTCGACTAGTTTGAACAATTATTATTATTATTATTATTATTATTATTATTATTATTATTATTATTATTAATAATAATAATAATAATAATAATAATAATAATAATAATAATACATTAAAATTTCAACTTTTTGGAGGCCCACGAAGCATTAGTGAGGTCGCTGAACTTCTCCCCCCACCATTTTCAAATGATTTCGCACCCTGGTTAACTTATTTGAATTTAGAAAAATGTATGTACACGTGACACTCAAGAATGAAAATAAACATGTTTGTACACATTTTTTTAGATACAAAATAAGATAACTGAATTCAAAATTTAATTATACATCACTTAAGGTAAGAATACACTATAAAATACTGACATTAATAATAATGCATTATGTAAGAATGAAAAAATGTTTTAGCTACCTGTAATGTATTTACATGTTGTTATTTCTCATTAACATGTTTTTTTGATAACTCACGATATAACCTATGAGTGCGCACGAGAAATGGTTGAGACTGTCCCCTCTCGCAAAGGTGTCGCGAAAGTTGTCTCGTCTCGAAAACTGTATCTGTTTCTATTGGAAGAGCTCTGTCTCATCTCGAATTTCGTAACAAAAATTCTGTCTAGTCTCGTGTCGTGCGTAATCCTAATCAGGCCCATATACAAAAACTTCATTTCGGAGAGGGTTCGATAGTGCTTTGTGATATCCAAATTTAGAAATGGATAATCGATATTGACGAACTATTGAAATTTGTTATAAATATCCAAAAATACAGCAACATCGAAATATAAACAATGTCAAAAATTGAAAATATAGAAATATTATATGATAAAGATAAAAATGTCGATATATCGGTCAGAAATTTCGATATCGGTAGTTTGATATTTGAAAATATCAATCGTTCGATCGAAATATCGCACAGCCCTAGGCTCCAACTGTTGCCACCTTAAAAATGAATGCGAAAATTACTAACTAATTTTCTGTAAGTACCTTAAGACGGAGTTACTTTGCACTTCATTGTTAACTTCGCACAAATTCCGAAAAAAGTTGCACAATCCTCCGTCGGTAAACGCATGAACTGTAAAGAGAAAGTTTCAATTGCCACCGTAAAATAGAACATCTAACTGGATTTCGGCTATAATGTTGGCGGTTAACATCTGTTCTAACTACCTGAAGGGTTTGTTGTTGTAGAGGTATAGAGAGCACTCACTGTAAATGCCGACAAAATTTGAAAGATATCACCTACAAGAATTTCCGTCAAAGATAACTCGGTTTCGTAGAATTCTACTGTGTAGAATGGGACTTCCACGCAATAGTTGAAACTGAAGTGTGAAACATTGTAAAGTCATAGAAAAAATAAAACTGGGAGAAGTCTGTTTTGAGCCTCAAATAGTGGTTACTTTGCACCGGTCCAAGGTAACCCCTTAGATAGGAAATTCTTACTACTGGTACCTCCTGCCGTCTAACTTTGAGAAAATTTCCTATTTAGGTAGATGCTGGAATTGATTTTTTGTTGGATAATTAATTACGAACAGAGGCGTATTCAGAAGAATAGTTTGAGAGGGACTTCGCACAGAGAGACTTCGTTTATTTAGAAATCACTAGACTTTTTGAAGGGCTTGACGCGTATACGCATAGGAATGATTAACATTAGATTTTTTTTAAAAAAATCTGCAATTTTGGTGGGCTTCAGCCTGAACACCCAAATCCCGTAAATCTTCCACTGATTACTTCCAGGTATACTAAAGGAGACAATGATCGTGAGAATGAATGAAATAGTAGAATGGAATCTGTGAAAGAAAACGGAAAACTCCGAGAAAACCGCACACGAGGGATGAACGCTCCACCACTAAGCTACCACATCCCCCAAAACACAACCTCAGGATGTACTTCATATAGAGTAGAAGTAACAATATGTTGTAAAAAAAATGGTCGACCTGGAGGGCATGAAAGCTAAATACCAATACAATAGCTACACGATTTATTCACTAGCACTGTTTAATTATCTACGGTGCTGAACATCGCAACACCAATATCATTATGTCACATCCTTTGAAAACTATACCAACTGCAAAGTAGACCTGCTTTGCTACGTAATGTCCGAATAGTTCATTACTGTGTTCGAAAGCAGGCAAGTAGCATACAAATTTATGATGTTGAAGGCGTTATTTTTCACAGCTATGGAGAAAAGACATGGAAACAAAAAATAAAAATAAATCTTTGTTTTACGTCCTACGAGTATGCTATGTAGGCTGACGGTCACAAATGAGTATTGAAAATTTATTATCTTGGAATACGATTTGGTGGAATAATGAGGGAGATAAATAGACATTGATTAAATATAAAATTGAAAAGAAATAAGAACCTGACGCTCAAATACTTATCTATACGGCTCCCATCTTGATCCCTCTAAAATATCATGAAGTATTTGATTGATTCTAAACCCAATAATAATAATAGTAATTATATCAATAAACACAGAATATACCTATGTATAATTTACGCACCTTGAAATGTAGAAATTAATGATTGTAACCCCCAGCTTTCCAATAGAATTTTGATATCTCCAAATGAAGATTCGGGCATCTGTTTTCTTCTCAAGCAATAATGTGTTACAATAATCAGTTGCAGTCCAAACCCAAGTCACTAAGTTAAGCATGAATATAAAAAAAAATTGTGTTAAATATTTAAATGTAAATTTCATGAAATATAATTACTTACAAAATCCTACGGATGTTAGTCAGAATCTACTTGTATTAAATTGTAAATTTAAACAAACTAAATTATACTACAGGTATACTGACATCAAACATATATTCCATAATATATATAGGGTGTTTTAAAAGTCCCTTTACATAAGGTAACTCTGTTATTATCAGAGTTACAATAAAATGTAAGTGGGGAACCAGTCTCCAAATATGATGTTTTCAATCTAAATTTAGGAATTTTAAAAATCGGATGCGCCGTTTGGCTGTACACTCTCTATACGTGCAATGTTAAATGAAAATACAACGTTGTCATTCACCTGAACCTGGGCAGTCCAATTTCAAACAATAACTTCATTCACATATGTTGTGGGTCCAGTTAAATGGCAACATTGCATTTTCATTTAACATTGGGCGCTGTAGATATATTAATTATTCCTTTTGTCGCCCTTGATTGTATAGGGCGCCTTCGATAGAACAAAAAAGGATGTAATATTGCACCAAGGGCGCTGTAGATATATTAATTATTCCTGTTGTCGCCCTTGATTGTATAGGGGCGCCTTCGATAAAATAAAAAAGAAATAATATTGCACCAAGGGCGCTGTAGATATATTAATTATTTCTTTTGTCGCCCTTGATTCTGTAGGACGCCTTCGATAGAACAAAAAAGGATGTAATATTGCACCACGGGCGCTGTAGATATATTAATTATTCCTTTTGTCGCCCTTGATTGTATAGGGGCGCCTTCGATAAAATAAAAAAAGAAATAATATTGCACCAAGGGCGCTGTAGATACATTAATTATTCCTTTTGTCGCCCTTGATTGTATAGGGGCGCCTTCGATAGAACAAAAAAGGATCTAATATTGCACCAAGGGCGCTGTAGATATATTAATTATTCCTTTTTTCGCCCTTGATTGTATAGGGCGCCTTCGATCCCAGGTAACACAAATTGGAACAGAAGACGTTTTTTAAAGAGTATCACATGACGTCATTTTTTTGGTGATAATGTCATCAAATATCACGTGATCTGCGACGTCTTCTGTAAGGTGCAGTAGACGTCTACAGAGGACGATTTGTGCACCGTCATTTCTTTCACCTCGATTTCGTCGTCCGTAGACGTCTACTGATGACCTATATGGTACCATCATGGTACGTCATCTTTTTAACCTCAATCACGTCATCCTGGTACCTACTTGTGGTACCCTTTTGGTTATCCTGGTACCCATTGCTTCGTACGTTTTAAGTCGTCTGGTGACCTTGGAGGTACCTTGAAAAGTGCTCTCTCAAATATATGGGTGGATTTGGAACGGATTCGACTAATGGGTTATGAGTCAAAATGTGTAGGTAGGGTCCATTTATTTTCGTGCTTCATTGCATGGATTTTGGGTCAGAATTGAACTTTCCATGGCTCGTCCACCCATGCAATGAAGTATCAGCATAAACTATTCCCAGCCACCTAATTTGACTCACAACAAATGGATCGACTCTGTCCGAAACTACTCATTTATTTGAGAGTACTAACGAAGGAACTTCTAAGGTCGATGAAAGTTACGTCAACCGCAATCCCAATCAATGTTAGATGAAAGGAGGTTTCAGGTCTTCTGGTACAAAAATAGAAATTGTGAGTTGATAGAGATAACTACGGGTTCTGTTGGTCAATATCTTTGTACAAAATGAAATAACTTACTGCTTTTATGCACTGATTTAATTTTGGAACACATACTACAATATTGCAAGTGGTTTTACTGTATGAAACTCATACACATGTGTGTTTGTTAAAGTTACAGAGATACCCTAACGTTCAGGAAACAAAAAAAAAAAAAAAAAAAAAAAAATAATAAATAAATAAATAAATAAATAAATAAATATACGTACATATAATATAATATACAAATATTAATTGCAATATAAAGAAAACGTGACAATACTATGTGGTTGTTCAACCATAATGTTCACTAAATACACATACTACAATATTACAAGTGGTTTTACTGTATGAAACTCATACACATGTGTTTGTTAAAGTTACAGAGATACCCTAACGTTCAGGAAACAAACAAAAGAAAAATCAATATACGTGCATACAAATATTAATTTGCAAGTGCTTTTGCGAAACACATAAGGGCAGCTTCAAACTTACATATTCTTTATACATGATGTTTGCTTTTAGGGTGTGGAGGGAATCATGAAAACAAAGCTCTCTCGATTTTTGACCTCACACACTGATCACCAAAAGATATTACACTCTTTATATAATGAAAACGTCAAATACTATGTGGTTGCTCAACCATAATGTTCACTAAATAATAATAATAATAACATAAAGAATGAGGAGCACATAGAAGAGTAATGTTGATCAAAGCTGTCCACTGAAAGCTCTTTTAACTTATAAATAGAACAGGTTTCCTTCCTTACGGCAGGATCCACGCTGGTTAAAAACACTTTTAAAAGGTAAAGTCCACAAAGCTTTTCGATTTTCTCCTAAAATCGTCCTCAGGTGGTGGAAATGTAGGCGATTAATGATTAAAATATGTAAAAAACACTAGCATCTGCTTTTAGTCCAGACCAATGGCATGGCTGCTAGCATTGGTCTGGACTAAGAGAGTAGACCAATGCTAATGCCAGAAGGGCAGCTGCTCGTTTTTTTTTCTTTACTATTTTTCTAAAAGTGTTTTTAATCAGCGTGGATCCTGCCGTAAGTATAAATTATGTTATCCACGCAGCGTGTTCAATACTTTGGTATCCTTACCTTTATAATTTTAGCTTAGAAAGAAAACTGATATAGAATTTAGAAGGAAAAGTAACAAGTAAGTACAAAAATGAATATTAATTTTAACAATTTCAGAGGGAAACCTTTTTCACCCGTTTCTAAACACCACTCAATGGGTAGTCTTATGGCTGAATAACACTAGGCTTTCGCTCCATTTTCGGGTTACGTCTATTATTTAAATATCAGGGCAGCAAAACAGTAAGTAATTTTGGCTCGTTATGTGATTCAATAATGAGTACAATTAGTTTTAAACAAAATGCTATTAATGACTTAATACATGATTGTAGACACTTTTTGGATAAAGCAATGTCCTGAAAGTGTCCGCACACAATCCTGAATCTACCAGTAGCATTTTTTTTTTAAATGTACTGATTATTGAAATAAGAAATGCACATTAATGCATGAAAATTATCTTCCAGTTTACCTAGAGTGCAATTTTAAAAACTGAGGCAAAACTATACCTTCTCCTTGACAGATTTACCTTGATAGATACCTTCTCCAGCAGGCAGCTTTCAAGTCCAATATGGAGATGCTCTCCATTTTCAAGAATCTTCTTGTGTATTTTACCCCTTGGGGTTCTTAATAAAGTTCTAGCATCTGTTGGTAAAGACGCGTGCAATGTATGAAGTCCTCTCAGCAATGAACTTAAGGCCTCGTGACTAATTCTGTATTTCAGAGACCAGGTGCACAAGAAGGATTTCAATTCCTCGTCAGAATTTATGGGCGTGCAGACAGTATTTGGAATTTGGCCTGAAGTCTCTTCTGTACTCCTTTCTGGGTCAGCTTCCTGGCATTGACCCCAAAATATTTCATCCTCTGAAGATGAACTATTTATCGCGTTGGGACAATCTTCACCAGGCTGCTTAGAAGAGGAATTGCCACAGCCAAGAATTTCACTGACTGCCTCATTCAATTCCCTGGCAATTCTTCTTCTTAGCTGCCTGTATGAAACTACTCTAAACATGTTACAATGTAAATTCAACTAATATACAAACAAGTATAAATGTGAAAGCACTTTCCAACAAAAAGCAGTTCATGAACAAAAACTTCACTGACTACTTCTCTGAACCATTTGTTTCGAGAACCGTTGTGGGGCATGCTTCAGCCACGTCTTAATTGTGTCCTCTAAAGTTCGTTCGGTAGAGTTTGGGTCATGCTTTCGTGCTGCTCCTAAAAAGAAAAGATATAATGGTAAGTAGAAAAAGAGAGAAAATCATTATTTGCATATCATTTAAATATATGCTTCAAATATTTTTTTAAATGTGTAAGAAATATTTAGATAAATTATGTTAATGTAACTCAACTTGATAGAGGGAAAGGCGGAAGCGAAACCAGCAAAAGAAAGATCAGGATAGAATATTTTGACGCGCTTACAAAGAAAAACACATACCAAATTATAAAACATCTCTGCCAAGTAAGAGAAAAGTTGTAAAATTTTCCATGTTGTCCACAAAACTATGGTTGTGGTGAGAAAGAAGAAGACATGAATTTTATCCAAGCACCTAAAGGTCATAATGAACTGGTGAATGTGTCGAGCTGGATCCTTATAATTGAGTGTTGCACTTCAATGGGAACCTGAATATAGTATCCACTCTCATAATGAATGAATTCCAATATGGCTGTGTAAAGGTCTCGTTGTGTAAACAAACTCTCGAACACGTTCCGCGTTTTCACTCAGCGATTGCATATAGCCAGATCTGTAGGATAAATTTTGACAGAATAAGAAAAACCACATCCACCAAATACTTTTGATCCCTACTCAAACGAGCACCTTGGTTGTGAGAGAATTATATTTTCCGAAATGACCTGACTGGATCGAGTTAGGTGCCACACCACCTACATAGCGCTAATAGGGGTCGTTCAAGAGAGATTAATCATCTATTATTGCTCTCCGGTCGTTACTCCCCTCCGTGATTTTTTTTTTCTTCTTGACAATGTTTTGACAAGTCTGCTGTTAATGTTAAGATCAAATAAGGACCTCCGGATCAAAACGCGCTAATGCACCAGATAATTTTTTTTTCAGGAGAGGTAAATAAAATCTACTGGGGCAAATCCGTAAGCCGTAATGCACACAGGCAAACCGCATTTCGATTTGCAGATTCTCAGATACAGGTGCACAGCCTATCTGAAGCTACCTTGCTCTTGTAAACCGCAAGCAATGTATCCAATGCACTGACTATTACATCTTACAAAATGCTTCATGCTACTGCAACAGTGGTTTGACTTGGTACCCAAATCTTTGTCGTAATATTGTTGTATTTGTAAATTTCATTTGAATTTTGGAGGGGAACGATATTACACGCGAAGGTCCTACAACTCGAAACCGATAGGGGGGCACGATAGCTAAGTGGTAGAACGCTCATCTCTGGTTCTACAGGTCCCGGGTTCGATTCCCGGCCCCACCATGTGAATTCGTGGTGGACGATACCGTGCTCGTGGGTTTTCTCGGGGTACTCCCGTTTCATCCCACTTTCTCATTCCACCATTTCATTCATCCTTCACCTTTATTATCCTTCATCGTCTCCCTTAGCCCTATCGTTGCAGATTCTCAACATAATGCGATTTTCCTTCCCACTTTGTTCAATTTTATTTTCTTTATAATATATTTCGTAACTTGTTAAAACAAGAAGTGTGAAAGAAAAATGACAGCAAATGCAACACTACGTACTCATATATTTGAAACGAACTACTCATGTTGTATTTGATTATTTTAAAGAAAAAAATATTGTCTCTTTTCATATGTGGAGAATATAAATAGATTGTTCTTTAAACTTTTAGAAAATAATAATAATTGAAAAATAAAGGGGTTACTGATGGAAACAAGAAAAAACTGTCTAATGTTAACTTTCGTCCCGGGAATCTGAATCGTCTCATCTCTAGAGGCTAACGTAACAACAAAAGCAAGTATATTCATTTAGCAACAGGGCAGGGATGATATATTTTCAAGAATTATACATCACTATAAAACTAACACTGAAATCAACCCCCCCCCCCCCCAAAAAAAAAGAATTCTGTAAGAAAAAAGTCTAAAACCTTTCTAATTTTTTCTGTCATTACTAAAAAATAAACTATAGAAGAAAATTAGAAATGCAGAAGTCAAGCAACTTCATGCATTATGCCAGGAATGCCCTGCTATGCTTTCTTAAAAGTGGAAACATTGAACTGCTGACATCAGTAGCAATAGCTGTTCACCTCTCTGAAACATTTTTCATTACATAAGAAATACCTGCTAAATGAATTCTAAACAAACTATCAAATTCCCTGACTTTTCTAGGAATTTTTAGTACCAGGCTGGATTTGCTATTTCAAGTGAGTGCGAACAACGCTGTAGTAGTAGCGGTCTACACACAAAGTCTGCCTTTTCTTCCAACTACTTCCTTTGCATCATGGAGATTGAATATTTTTACATTTGCCGTTACGCAACATACATGATACCACAAAGAAAAAAGTGACAAGTAGCTAGCACAACGCAGTTCTTGTTTTTCCACACCGAAGCGTTCTCAAGTTGACAAGGGAATCAGCGCAAGTTGCGATCGCTATTGCAACAAAGGTTTGGTTTGCTTGTAAGAGACTTACATGTACATGACAAAAATGCACAGCGAATGTGCCATCGACAATTACACTGTAAACTACGAGATTGCAATATTCCGATCACAGTGGTCCATACTAAACATGATATGGTTATGTCAGTAACTGTATGCACCGTAAACTGTTCCTTTAGCTAATGTGGTATTACAGTGTATGTTATGCTGGACACTCGCCGCGTTCTACCGAAGGTCACCTGAGGAAGTGTCCAAGGCGACATCTAGGGAAACCAGACAGACATGAACGCAGAACAGGAAACCCAGTATAATAAAGACACTCGTATATGTTGCATGAACATCAACAGTCCATAGTCCCCCCCCCCCAAAAAAAAATGTGAGTTTCTTCGGTTAAATTTCACAATAAAACCAAAAAAATCCACCTCCAAAAATGTACTTAAAATGATAACCTTCAAGTGATTTGAGCCTTCTCGTACAATTTTCTTGAAAAAAAAAAAAAAAAAAAAAAAAAGCAGTCGAGAATGTTACAAGCTGTGCAAAATTGAAACAAACTCGGGATTTAGATAGGAAAAATTCCCGAATTTTTGTCTTTCACATCAGCTGTTGAGTCTTCGAAGCCGCGCGCTCGCAGTGGTATGGATTTAGGTTGAAAATCTTGCTGTACCTGTAGGAATGTAACTTGTGTGGGAAATTACTCGCTATTTAACTGGTCTCCTACCATTCGACAACAGACTTTCTCCAATATTTCATGCCATAATTTATTTTACTAGCAGGAAAAATGAACAAGACATTTCACTGTAAACAATGACGAAGTGTGGAAACAAAATCATTTAACAGCTATATACTGCATCACTTTCTCTTAACTACCCATGACTTTTCTTTTTACCTACTATCCCTAGTTCCGCTGTTTTTGAATTCTTTAACTTTCACCTATGAAGACGTATGAAACACAGGTACGTAGAAGTGAGAATGCAAGCTTACCACGTCTGAGAAATGTTGGTCGTCTTTCAGGAACTCTTCCAACTTTTCCACATCTCCTTGTGTTTTCAAAGGGAAATCCACTGGTAGGTTGCAAATTGGTATACGCTGGATGTCTGAGGAAAGCTTGCTGTTCACTTTCTCCAGTAAGCTGTAAATCTGAACATTCTGCTGTCTAACTTTTATGAGGTAAGACAGGAGCTTCTTTTGTAGATCTGAAATGGAAAGTCAGGAGGGAAAGACTTCAGTGTCAGATAGAAAAGATCTCTGTAATACAAATCAAATTGCTATACAGAATTGCTTACCAACTATTGGGCTTTAACAGAACAAGACATCCTAGACCAGTATAGATGGCACTCGCTAATGTAAATGGCTAACTGAAGTGATCAAGTACAATGCAAAAGTTGACTTGAGATAAAGATGTTGAAGATGTACTTTCGTACGAAAAAGAAAGTATAATAAGTGAAAATATACAATGTACACATCGGAAATTTAATAACGGTGGAATACATACTGAATATTAGTTTCTAAAAGTTGGCGAAATCTTTAGGAAAACAAACATGTGTTGTAGTAAAAGAAAATTAAAACCAATTAAATTGGAATTCGATTTAATGTTTTTAAGCATCTTCGTCACAGGTCGGGATGGGGTAGGGGAGAACATGGGAAGGTTGTCGGCCAGGGCCTAGTTTTGTGGGTACCATCCCGCTATTTAACTGGTGCGACTGAGAGAAAACACTGGAAAATCCTGAGTCACGATGACTGGCCGGTGGGCGCAAACCCTCGATCTTCCGAATGCGAAACCAGTGTTCTACCAACTGAGCTATGGCCCCTCGATTAAAACCATACAGTAGGATGTGTTAATTACGACAAGTTAGTACAAATTTAATATTTGAAATTGGCAAAGTTATCATATCTCATGAATATCCTTTTCTTTAGATCATAAACATGGTATTTTATTATAGATCAATAACAATACTCAACATTAAATATTTCTACAGGTATTATAACAGTGGTGCTTATGTCAATTTTCCACACTTCAAATAATTAAGTCATTAGTTTCATAATTTTGAAAACTGATTTAGTAAAAATTTGCTCAAAGTTTTAAAAAAAAATGTTTTCACTAGAATGTTAAACAGAGTACTTAAGAAAAAAGGATTCTTTCAAGAAAAGTACAAGGAAGTGGAGGCTTATGTGCGATGAGTGAAGTATATAAGTGGATAATGAAATTGGAAAAGAAAAGTATAGCGACAAAATAAGAAGACAGAAGAATTATTGTTTAGTTACAATATTTATATGCAAAGAAACACATACAGTTAGACACAATTTCCATGAGACAGCAGAAAATTAAACAATAGTAACGCGAAAACAATATGTTAAAAAAATATTCGAAGGTGTTTTTTTTTTTTTTTTTTTTTTTTTTTGACCAACAGAAGCAAGCATAGGTACAAGAAAACAATAAGTAGCACCAATGTGTAATATTTCATTTGGTCATTTGGTAAAGTGTAAGCTTACCATTCGGAAGGTCCTAGGATAGATCCCAGAGGACGCCCATCCTGATTGAGGTTTTTCCAGACATTCCCTCAGTCACACTAGGCAAATGCCGGAATGGTACCTTCCAAAATTGGCCCTGGTCGACAAACTTCCCATATCCTCTTTCCCAGCCTGTCATAGATGCTTAAAAACGTTAAATCAAATTCAAGTTCAGTGTAAAGAGGAACAATGCATAGAAGTTCTAACGTCATTGGGCATAATTAAATATCAGTTGTGAACCTTAGATCATCATCTTACCTAAGCCAGCGTTATCTTCCTCTGGCCTGCTGTAAGTTCGTGAAGACAACGAACTGAAAGGCGATGAGTTTACTTCTGCTACAAGAATAGACACGTCACCAATGGGGGATCTACTCGACTCACTGCTCACTCTGTCTCCAGACGCAATCCTCTCCTCTCCCCTCACGACGAAAACAGGTGATGAGTGTTCAGCTGTAGGAGCTGTAAAGAAAGAAAGCAAACTTCTTACGAGGTTGACAATAACAGGACAACTCATAGCAACAATAGATAATATTTATAAAAAAATGAGTAATAGTCTCCCCTTCAGTCCTAAACGAGCTGTGGGGCTTCTAAAGTTTAACGTTGGTTCAGATTCATGTGTGCCCCCGCAAGAAGTTGAACCCAGGACCCCACTATTGGAAGGTATGTTAATAATGAATGAATATTTCCGATAATTATTATTTGGTTTCATGGTAAAGAAGCAAAGTTAACAGATTTTGTACTTGAGTTGTCTTTTTTATTTAGCTTGAACATATATAAACTTTCAGAAAGTCATCTTTCAATTTTATGCTTCACTAAAACTGTTCAAAATCTGTCATAATTTCTTGCTTCTAAAACCTCTTAACAATACGGCCAAAAAGTATATCCAGGTTAGAATAATTTTAAAATATCTCTTACCCGCCTCATCAACCAAGTTCTCAAATATCGGCGTTCCCTGAATGTCAAAAAGCTTCCTTTTTGTAGCTTTCTTCTCTGGCACACTAGTGCCAGCTGAGAGTAAGGGAGGTATACTGCTTGGTTGAAAAAGGTTCACGGGTTTTAATTTCCTCTGAGGTCGTTTGTTTCCAACACGATCTTCAGCATCTGACTCTGTGATGTCACTGCCACTACAATCTTCCAATCTCTTTGCATATGACCTTGCCTTCTCTATATCATCTGAAAACAGGAAGGGAAAAATATTAATGATTGCCCCTGGAAAAGAGTGAAACAGTGAGCAAAATGTCAAGTAGGCCTATATGGTAAATGAATTCTCTTGGGTGTTTTAAAAGCAGGTACATATGCATAAACATGAAGCCGAATCTCTTATGTATTTTAAGCTCGACAGTTGGTTCTTGTATTAAATGCAATGCACTTTAACTAGTATCGTTACTGCCTTTCCGGATGGCTAGAACTCTCAATATCCTGCAAAATCAAGGGATGATGTGGCCGCATTTGAACATGGTTGTACTTCGTGTTTACGATTGTAAACTTACTAGTAGCGCAAACATTGATTTACATCGTTCGCAACGCTGTATGAGAGGAGGAGCTAATCTGGCCAGTGTTGCTAGATACACCAACTCACTATTTATCAGAGTTGGCAAAAACCATGGTTTTTATTGAAAAAAACAAAAAACTAGGTTTTTTGGTTTAAACCCGTTTTTTTTGTTTTTTTTGTTTTTTTTTTTTTTTGTTTAAATAATTTACTCTACGTACTTATATTAAATATGGACAGAAATTAGTTTATTTCGCCTTGGCGTTATTATGCAACAACAAGGTTATGCTGGAAGGGGTCACATAAGCTTAAAGCGGAATCCAAACCGCTTCTCGGCTTACATCCAAGAGAAATTGTCCAATTGGACACGAAACAGGGACTAATTGGTCATAAATGCGATTGCCGATCACTCACGAAGGACTCTTTATAAAGATACGTTGTACTGATCTTTACATAGGCCTAGTTGTTAATGTAATTGTCAAGAGTCATATCAGAAGGACAAAAAGATAAACAGTTACACAAGTAAAAAATGTGTACAGAATTATATACAAATCGAAAAACTCCCGCGATAAATGCTCATGTGAGATTTAAAATTCGCGTAGATTGTACTACAGTTTCTTTTAGTCAGAGACGGCATCTATCCAGTATACGTCTGACGTTCCGTTTGGAACTGAAAGGTACAAACAAGTCGTTGAATCGCTTAAATAGTACCGAGATTGTCAGGAATAATAATAGTAATAAAAAAATTGACAAACTATCTTTTTCAGAGAGTATATGTTGTTGACGTTTCTACAACTGCCTATATCCATGTACCTGTGACAAAAAAAAAAAAAAAAAAAAAACAAAAACATGACGTAATCTAGAAAGTAAAACCTCAGACCACTCGAAACGTCTGAGTGAGAAATATAAAATGCCTCTCAAATTCCAAAAAGGATTTGGAAATTACTTGCTCTTGTTATGGTCACATATTCATGTGCTGTTGCGGAATAACCCTATTTTGAAACTTGTATTTCGACGCTGAATGGTGTTATTTTGTTAATTTCGATAAGAGTTTACTTTGAGCACAACAGATCCTATTACTGTCTCTAGAGGAAGGTTTCTAGAACACTGGCCCGCCTACCTGTACAAGGGGTACTAACCGAATTTAACTAACTTAACCTACCTAACATATTCAACCTCCTGTATTAGTGCCGTATCGTCGGACTACTTTGAAAACTGAAAAAATGCACCAAAATATACTGCATTCGGCTATATTCTGTTGGATTACATCAAGTTACATTAGAAGACGCGACTTTACGTTAGGGGCATATAAACTACAGTCCAAAAAAACAAATCAACCTGTACTAGGTGGCCACTAAAAGCACGAATTCTATCTAACCGAGTCAGGGCAGAAGCGCAGCAGGAGAGCCCGAGCGGAGCAAAGGGGTGCGTCCAAAGGAAGCAGGCGTGTCAGCGAAGGTGGGTACACACGTAAGCGAGGGCATAGGAGTCACTTACTTTCAAAACTGAGGCTTGTAAACTTTTCCAATTTCAGGAAAAAAAATCGTGCACAACAATTTCCTGGGGTTTCTTTTCCTTAAATAAATACTCCGCTAAATAGCCCTCGACATTCTCTTATTTCTTCCCCAACGCCATGCCTTTCGTGCTACTATATCATAAGAAATGCACCTCTCCGCGAAATAGTCCTTCCGTCTCCAAATACAGTGGCGCTTACATCAAACACAACCAATAAAAACGGCAACTTTGTTCAGTTTTACTATTTTACTTATGTTATTCACTCATTCCTCTTCACAAACTTAAATAAATTCTCCAATTGACCCGGTAAATTTCCTAAAATTGGTCCGGCGATACAGCACTTAACCCCAACCTCTAATCAAATTTAAATTAACATTATTTTGGATTTTTTTTTTTAACGAAAACCTTGTTTAAGCTAGTGTTCTTGTAACAGGGGGCCAGCGTTCTAGAACTTTCCTTCTTTTGGGTCAGGTTAAGCTGGTTAGTTCTCTTTAATGATGATGAAAGGAATGGTATTTAGTAATATTTTTACCCTTGTACTTAAGAAAAATAGATTCAAGTAGGCCTATATGTGAGCCTATCAGTGTTCTGCTTAAAGCAAACTTTTGCCATATTCTTCCCTTGTACTAATGTTTAGTGGTGTATGTGAGCAAGGTACTAATAATGTTTTCTGCTTTATCTACCCGCATATGTTACTTTTTCTGTGTTTATAGGTGATACAAGCGAGGAAAACAAGCGGAGGAAACTGATTCTGTCTATGTTCATCAGAGATTATGCATATGGAAGAATCTGTTTTCCGCAACAGTTTTCTTCGGTTTCATCATCTGTACGTGCAGAAGTAGCATTTGTTGGTAGGGATGATCAAGCACGAGTGGCGAGACTGTCATCTTAAGAATGACCGGTAACATGACTAAAAAAAACTTCTTTAAAGATAAACTAACACCTTATCCTAACTTACGCAAAACTATATGCAAATTATTGAATTAAAATATACTAACCTGTTTCATATTTGATCTTCCTTATTTCGAACAATTTCAAGAATTTTCTTCCACTACGAGAAAAGACATGGTGCAACTAGATATACGGTAATCTTCCACCTTGCCGCCTACGAAACAGTGATGCCAATTCCTTCAGAGCCGTTTTCCCTTCACAAGCTTCAGAATTTCCCTTTTCCGAACAAAATTTCAGTTTATCCAAACCGTTCATGTACTTAGTAAACGTATTTAGTAAACGTATTTTTAATCGTTTTCGCTTCCACCCCCTCAGCCCAATCTTATAACCGCATACAAGCAGATACCTGACAGCCTTCCTTTGAGCTTACGCAGAATTTGAACTTGATTTGTTGTTTAGGTATCTAAGGAATCGCGAAAAAGGAGGGGAAAGGATATAGAGAGGTGTAGGCCAGGACCTATGTTAAAGGTGCAATCTGTGCATTTGGCTGGTGTGACTGAAGAAAACCCTATAAATACCTCGGTCAGGACGGACAACCTAAATAAATCATTAAAAAAATAGAAAATAAATATTATGTAAATTTAATTTTTATCCTAGGTATCATGATAGATTTTAATATTAATGTAACCTAACGTACAAAGAAACTATTAAGTATATATTTGGTATGTACTTACTTAAGAACGCACTCCCATATTTACTGAAACGAATACGAACAGTTACAAAGAAAACTCTAGCTGCTACTGTCTTTGGCTGTACACGAGGAATGTTCGCAAGCACAATACAAAGTTTAGAGACGCGGAATTCTTAAGAATTTATAATTCTGTGCGCACAGTCACCAGAAAATTTGTAAACTTACACAAACACATATACACTAATGACCCAGTATTCGCCCATATATACATATTTACATTCACAATACGAAGATTTTCTTCTCTTACATCGATTAATCCTCTTCACAATCAATTTTCTGGTTGTGGAAAACATCTGATTGGGAAAACCAAACTCTTATAATAGTTGGAGTGATAATTTAATTGAGAAATATTTCATCTTATTGTATTGCATTTAATTCAACAATGGGAATATTAATTTTGATAATAGATTTTAAATAAGCCTTGTTGTAATGTTCAGAATTTAACTGAATATGTTGATCAATGTGTAATGTTGATAAATATTAACGAATGCAAAGCAAGATAACTTGTGAGAATTTATGTGAAATATGTGCAACGGATTATGTTTGGAACGAATAGGATGTTGAATTTAAACTGAATTTTAATGAGTTTAATCAGATACGTAAATACATTCAATCTATAAATGTTTGAAGAGAGGTTCAAATTTCCCTGCAATATTGAGATATTACAAGCAATTTCCCTTTTTCCCTTTTCTCCAAAATTTACTCAAAATTTCCCTGCGCCAAGGGAAATTTCCCTTCAATTGGCATCACTGCTACGAAAACTGCGAAGCCAGCGCATGCGCGGTTAAAGGCTTTCGATACATGGGCATGGAGAAAAAAGGAGAGAATTAGCTGTGTTGCAGGGACAACGAATGTGAAAGTGTTAAAACAATTAGCAGTAGGCAAAAAAGAAGAATTTTAGATATTATTAAGAGGAGGAAGAGGAACTGGTTAGATATTGGCTGAGGAAGAACTGTATTATGAGGGACGTGCTGGAGGGTATTGTGGAAAGGAAGAGGGGGAGGAAGCGGAAGAGACTAGCTGAGACCCACCGAACGTCAAAGCTTCTCAGTTGCAGCCAGTAACCTGCCAAGTGCCAATAATGGCAGAATATCTATTATGAAGATGATGATATATTTAATAATATTGACTAAAAAGACAGAGAGAAAATTAAAATAATAATTATTATAATCAAACCTCTTAATATTTTAGAATAATTTGAGTGAAAACAGAAAACGATTCAACTGTCTGTCTTTTGTGTAAACTCAATCTACATAAATACTTTTGACCTGTATTGGAAATACAAAATAACGGCATCAAACTCCAAGTTATTTGAAGTCCTACTTGTGAATATAGATTACTAGCATCAATTATCGATTTCCTTGGGTTAAACTTAAAATAATAATAACAATAATATATTTCGTTAGTCAGTCACTTTTTACTATTAATAAGCCGCTCTCTGATATCGGTCATTTTCTATTATTTTTATATTTCTCTCTCCTCCTCCTCCTTAAGTTGCGGGGCTGAATTTAAATTTAAACGGCATCAGAAGTGTCACTGTTCGTCTCAGACACCAAAAACTAAGGATTCGGCACTAATATCAGTCATTTTCAATAAAAGTATATATCTCCTTCACCCCCATGTTGCGAGGTACGGCATCGGAAGTATCATATTCATCTCAATGACTTCGAAAACCATGCGTTCGACATTGATAATGGTAGTTTTTGATAATTTTATATACCTTGTTCCTTCCCCAAGTTGCGGTGCTGAATTTGCATTTAAACGGGATCGGAAAAATCACTGTTCACCTCAGCGACACCGAAAACTATGGATTCGACACTAATATTTGGTCATTTTTTATCATTATTATGTATCTCCCTCTCCCCAAGTTACGTTGCTGAATTTGGTCATAACCGATATCGGAATTGTCAGTATTCAAGTCAGCGAACTGGAAAACTATGGATTCGACAATAATATTTGTCATTTTCGATCGTTTTTATACATCGATCCTCCGCCAAGCTACGAGGCTGAACTTGGATTTAAATAGCATCGGAAGTGTCACTGTTTATCTCAGCGACCCCTAAAACTATAGACTTCATTTTAATATCGGTCATTTTCGATCATTCTTGAATATCTTTCATTCCCCCTCCCCTAAACTGCACCGTCAAAGTGATATGACAGAAACCACCTCAAGTCCGATCCTCATCTATGTTGAAAATGAGATCGAGTTCGCTCGGATGGTTCAAGAGTTATTAAATTGTATTTAATTTTGTACATTTTCCATCCCCACCTCCTACCGTCAAAGTGATTCGATAAAAAAACAACCCAAGTCAGAACCTCATCTATGTTGAAAATTTGATTGAGATCGATTGGATGGTTCAAAAGTGATGAAGTCTTATATTTTTAATATTTTACACAACACACAAACACACACACACACACACACACACACACACACACATATATATATATATATATATATATATATATATATATATATATATATATATATATATATATATATATATAACCCTCCTCCCCTTCCCTACGTTGCACCGTCAAAGTGAACTGACAGATAACATTCCAGGCTTGAACCTCATCTATGTTAAAAATTTGATTCAGATTGGTCGTTTGGTTCAAAAGTTATTAAGTTTTATTTATTACTTTATAACTCCCCCTTTGCCCTCCCCTTCCCCCCCTTTGCCCCCCTTTACCATCAAAGTGAAACGATGAAAACACTCCCAGGCCCAAACCTTATCGATGTTGAAAATTTGATCGAAATCGGTCGGCTGGTTCAAGAGATTAGGAGGCACAAAAATAATCACTTTCAATTTTATAATATAAATTTATTATTGTAGTATAATATTATATCGTTCAATCCTCGATGTGCCGTATACCTAAGGAGGCTAAAAGTTACATTGATAAATAATTAGTCAACGTATAAGCATCCGCCCATGAAATCAAACTTGCGGTCACATGCACTAAGATTTTATCAATGTCATGAAAATGTTATTTCGATGTTAGTTTTAAGGGCACACATTGAAAATTTCCAACGGATGCTTGAGTCTCGGAGCCAAGGCCATACCTATGTAGTCGACACCTATGGTGTACGGTATTACCGTTGTTCAATACTACATTTCTCTTTAGATTTGGAAGAACACCACTAATATGCTTCGAAATGAAATGAAGTGTCTAGTTTAACATCCCACGATTGTGCACCAAGGCTAAGGGAAAGAGTGATGATGAGAAATGACTGAAACGGTGGAATGAAGAAAGTAGGAGGAAACGAAAAAATACCGAGAAAACCCACGCACACGGTGTTTGTCCAGCAAAAAAGCTCACATGGTGCGAGATGATACCTATGGGGCTTGAAACAGAGTAATATCTACAGAAAACACGAACAACCAATTCAGAAGACATACTGTTGCTATAAGCTACAGGGGTAGATCGACTCACACGGATTGCATAAACTACTGGGAACACATTCACTCCAGCAGTATTTTTACTGAAGCCAAAAAATCCATCTCCTTCTTTTTTACATTATATAAAAAATCAAGTAGTTCCGGTACTTGTGCAAGAGTCTTGGTCTAGCAGGTATGGTCTTGGTCTTGGTCTTGCACCCCTTTGTCTTGGTCTTGGTCTTGCATCGGGATTCCTGGTCTTGGTCCTGGTCTTGTACTTGCATGCAAGACTCTTGCAAAAACTGCAAGACCAATAATCTTGCGCTCATCACTAGCTAACAGAGTTACCCTATGTCAGGGGACTTTTGAAACACCCTGTATACATCATAAGAAGTTCCTTTCTAAATTCTACACGGATGTAGTTTAATTGAATGTGAGATGGGTGATACACATTAGGCTGTTTGGGAGTACGTCACACAGACGGCCGCCATTTTGGATTCAAAATCTTTATTATCAACTGGTGGCCAATGTGATATGTATGGCCACTTGCTAGAATTGTCTCAGTATGTCAAATATGCTTCCTTCTTGGTGTGGCCCCAGAGGAGCACAAGTCGTTTATTAATGCAATGTGGGGAGGTATAGTGTGCTGCGCATAATAACTGCATCCGTACAAGATGCAAATGAAACAACATCTCCACGAGAACGACCTTGATCGCCAAGTGCAGTTTTGTGACTTTGTTATCGAGTAATTATGTTTAAACTCTAACATTTTTATGCAAATATTCTTTTCAGATGAAGCTGACTTCTATGTAAATGGGGAGGTTAATAGGCAGAACATGCACTATTGGTCACCTGACAACCCCGCGTGAAATACACCTCCAACACGATCAGCGCAAAGAAAATTATGGTATTGGCAGACAAATGAGGAACACGTATAATCAGTCACTTTTTCATTCCATAAACTTTAACTGCGGAATAATACCTCACGTTCGTACAGGATAGATATTGCCAGCTGCGATGCCCGAGGATGGTACATTCTCGCAGTTTTTTCAACACCATGGCGCTTTCTTCATTGTGGATTCGTGGTGCGTCCCTACTTGAACAATTCGCTAGAACATGGATTGATCGACGAGAGGCAGTTGAATGGCCTACCGGATCACCAGACCTAACGCTGTTCGATTTCTAGCTTTGTGGACATTTTAAGGCTATGGTTTGTGCAGTAAATATTCATAATATTTATCATCTAGAACAAAGTATCGCCATCATCTGTGCACAAATTTGACCTTATATCCTACTTTGTGTCCACAGCAATGGGAAGAAGTTTCTGCAAAAGTTCATTGCTCCGTAGGAACATGTAGAACATATATTGTAACCAGGGGTAAAAATGGATCTGAAAAGGTGGGGGCGGTAGGTAGCGGCATCACGCCACACCGTTCCCACTGCATATCTTTGCACATTGTACTTTTTTAGGAACTGGGGGGACGCTGTACATATTTTTGAGGTTGGGGACGGCGGCGTCCCGCGCGTTTCCCCTCACTTTTACCCCTGACTATAACAGGGAAATATGTTCGAAGTGGGAAAAATCAGAGACGGTTTGTTTTATTATGATTTTGACTCGACATACCGGCTATCTAAATGTTCAAATGCAGTGAAATGTGAAAGCTACAAGATTGAATTTCTATTTACACAATGACTGCAAACCACTGGAAAGATTCTTTTAGTTACGGAGAGAAAATGGAGAGACTGATCCATCGTGAACAACTTTCTGAAAAATAATTAAAAATAGCCCCTTACGTTGTATCAGAGAATTCTACACGAAACTGCTCAAAAACCGACTTTTAATATTAACAATTTCCAGCGGGAAAACTTCTGGACAACACACTCGAATGAGGGGTATTTCAAACTCAAGTAAGATCCGCCCCTACAGCAGACATCCTCTAAATCCGCGCATGCTCAAAACAGAACGCTTATAAGAATTCAGACAAGATGACCAGGGGCGTCATTTCAGACTTCGCTTGAGGGGAGCAAGAGCACTACCGACATAAGATTTTCACGTTATGTACTAGTATATTAGTAGACAAGAGATTAAAGCATATGCATTTCTCAAACCCTGGGGGGGGGGGGGAATTGCCCTGAAGACGACACATACATACATACGAAAGAAACAATTCAATATGACACAAAAAATATAAACTAGATGAACTTCTTTGAAAACACCTCATTTTAAAAACAGAAGATAGAAAAAAGGTAAAAATGTCAGTATTGTCAACTTAGAAATTACTTCTACATAAGAAATAAAATATTTTTATGGGCAAAACTATTCGTCAATACGTATAAAAATGGATTTACTAAAGGTATTTAGCCTTTACTCTTCCGTGAAGGTATGTCTTGATAACCAAAAATCCAGAAACGGAATGCCTCTATTACTGAAAGAAAACTGAAGCGGTATCACATACCACCATATATAGTCTCACTTAGATCACTGCCAATAACATTTCACCAGATTAAGTTACATGATATTTGATTGCATATTTGACACCCTGAGAAAATTCTAGTGCATGGCCATGTATCACACGACCCACTTATCGTCCGTAATTACAATTTCGAATCTAAGATGACGACCGTCTGCGAGACGTACTCCGAAATTATCCCTCTGGGCCTAATGTGTATCTCTTATCTCGCATTCAATGAAACTACATCCCTGTAGTTTTCAGAAAGGAAGACAAGGGACTTTTGATGCACCGTGTGTATAATAGTTGTTTCAATAATAGTTGTGTGGAGTCGGAAACACGTAATCTAGTTCGTTGTTTCCAATTTAACCTAATGTCTTGCTGAAGGGATGTGTTGAAATCTTTGAGTTTTACGTCCATTGGTATGCCGGCTAGGCTAAAGGAGACGGTGATGATGAAATAATGAACGAAATGGTGGAATAAAGAAAGTGGGAGGAAACGGGAGAACCCCGAGAAAACCCACGCACACGGTGTTCGTCCACCACAAAGTTCACTTGGCGCAGGCTGGGATCAAACCAGGGACCCCAAACAGCAGAGGTAAACGCTCTACCACTGAGCCACCGCGGCAAGACAGGACTATTTGTTGAAGTCTACTGTCTTCTTCAGTACCACGGTTACACAAATATGAGCCTACGGTTTTGATGGAATTCGAACCAACATTATATGTGTACTCTCTCAGCGAGAATGAAAGTTGGCACCAAGTGTACATATGCGCGCACAATAATCACTAAACCAGTTGATAGCGCTATGTGAGATATCAATCCTCGGATGAAAATCCGAGTAGTGTTTCATAATCCACTTTCGACAGCATTGCTCCAGGAGAAGGAGATGATCGACTACTAAACGCCAACCTTGCACGAGCCTGGATCGAGCCTCCCACACATCTCCCACCCTTTATTACTCTTCGAATGCCTTACCAATTCCTTCAAACTTCTATTATATATGCAAATTTCCATTTTAAAAAAGAGATAGGTGAAGTTCACAGGCCCATGATTGCTTGGCCACAAATAAATACATTTGAATGAACTTGAGCATGCATTTCAAGATGTGCATTTTCACTTTAGGGCATAACAATGATCAAGCTAAGCAAGCAGGGGTGTCATTAAGGGGGACAAGGGAGAACGTACCCCCCAAATTACCAATTTCGTAACAAGATGGCAAATTAAAATACCTAGCTGGCAATTTCAAGAATGCTGTTTAGTTCAATTGACTTATTTGGTTTAATATTTTCTTAGGTACCCAGTTACTGTAAATTATTATCAGTTCTTTTATAGACTTGGCATAAATTTTGTGTAGTGGCACGCGAAGCGTAGTCACCAATGCTCTCGCCTTCGGTGTGAGCGGTCCCGGGTCCGACTCACGGTGGGGTCACTCGATCGATAAAGTGTAAAATACTTTTTCAGACCAGCCATTCTGAATGAGATTTTCCTGGGTTTCTGCTGCAAACAACCTGTTAATCTGTAGAGAAGCATAATTAGTTCCAAACAGTACTTACGCTCTTTCCTTTCTTTTTGTTTGTTTCAATCAGCGCAAGTGATGAAGAGTTTGAGAATAAAGCGTACCCACTCCCCCACAATCCTGCATTGTTATCTGTTACCCTTACCCTCTAACGGAGAACAACTACAAACTTGATGTCATCTAGTTCGCGGAGCTTTCATTGAGAGACACAAGTAATACAGCATTACCGATAGCAACGAGATTAACTATGCATGCGTGAATAAAAGCGAAGTGGGTGTTTGTTATATTTGTCCTTTGGAATCTTTTAATTATTCTGCGCTTTTTCTTTTACAAAATATTGCATAATGTAAGTATTGTAGTGTTAATTATTTGGGAACTATTTTGACTCCAAAATATGAACAAAAGTATCCCAAACAATGTGAAATGATGACTAAATGCAAGGATTGGTTGCGCCCTGTTTACAAAGGTGTGAGTAGAACATATTGTTTATTTTACATCTACAACTATAAAACAATGCTTATAGACAATGGATTTCACCCAACCAACTGAGTCAGGTTTCCCAACCTACTAAACCAAACTCATACAGAGTTACCTAACCGGAAGAAGATACAGAGTCTCGCACCTGGGACACACATCTGACTCAAGACCGATCGAAGCAGGAGTGCCGCAAGGGTCGTGCTTATCGCCACTGTTGTACTCACTCTTTACAGCAGATATACCAACTACGCACTCCACAATGATGGCCACCTATGCGGATGACACGGCGATTTTTGCTAGCAATCACAACCATCGCTACGCAGAAGTCGCCTTGCAACGTCACATCAATCAACTGGAGGAGTGGACACGCCGCTGGAAAATGAAGATAAACCCCACAAAGACAACCCTTGTGGACTTCACGAGGAAAACAAAGAAGAAGACCTACAGGCTCATCTGGTCAGGCACACCGCTTACTCTCCAGAATGAAGCAAAATACCTGGGAGTAACCCTGGACTACAAACTTACGTTCGCCAGACACATCTCCAACACCGCCGACAGAGCAGCTCAAAAAGTCCGATGGCTACTACCAATTCTCCTGAGCCCGCAGTTCGAACTCAACACCAGAAGGAACATCTACTCCACCTTCATCAGACCGACGCTACTGTATGCACACCCCGCATGGGAGCATGCGGCTGCAATTCACCACCGAACACTCCAGACAATCCAAAACCGAGCAACAAGGGCTATTACGGGTTACTCACGAGACACACGTATAGCCCAAATCCACGAAGACCTGGAACTACCACTTCTCAGTGAAACAAGAGACGTACTATCCAGACGATTCTGGCATGTAGTAGAACAACACGACAACCAGCTAGTGGCAAACGTAGGCACTGGAGACCCGCGACGACTAGTCTACAGAATGCCGCGCCCGCCGTAAAACAACAACAATACAAATAAGACAACAGAGCCAGCAATAGTTGCAGTTCTCCAACGATAATACGAGTGAAATCAAAAGTCAAAAAGACAATTCAAAACAGATGAAAGGCAAGGGCACATGCCCGGAACTTCGTTCACTCAAAACCGCCACTACAAACGAAACGAAACGAAACGAAAGGATTTCACGAATAACATATTTTAGCGACTTTTCACCTAAAATTGGAGTCATTTCACCTCTCGTTTAGCGAGCTTTGGTGCCAACATTTTGGCTACACTGGTGGGGGGGGGGGGGAAGCTAGAATGGATGAGTCAAGTCATTTCGTTGCTTCCCCTGTGAACCTATTTACAAGATTCCAAAAGTCACATTTTTTGTTTCAAACAATATGTCTGCTGGATGAAAGCATAGGCTCGTGTGTTTCACCTCATTTTATACAAATGTGTTGCTTTTCCTACCTTATTTTTAATTCCGTAGTTGCTTCTTCCGGAAAGTTCAACAACAATTGCAATTCTTCCTTTATTTATAGTAATTACAAGTCAAAGCATTACGTAAGCATTGTATGTTACTCATGTAGCTCACAGAGCCGCAACTATGTGCGAGCAAGCAAGGCACGTGCCCCGGGCGCGTGGTTGTAGGGACTAAGTACCTTTTCGGTTGGTATTTAATACTTTTCATCAGAGTGCGAAATCGTGAAATCAAAATGGGGGAGACTCAAGGACTGAAGAGAGAGAGAGAGAGAGAGAGAGAGAGAGAGAAGATCTGCGCAGTTTTACACTTCAAAGAATTGTAGTGAAATGAGAAGGTCGGAGTTCAAGATGACATTCGGTCGCTTGGCACGAAGAAAAATATTGGAAGCAATTTTCAAAAAAAGACTTAAATAATGTGATATATTTTGTAGGCTTTGGATATGTATGTTTTTAGGTGGCATCAACAATTATTGGTATGTTTTTTCACAACTGACAGGTTCAGCGAGAGACTAGGCTAACTGACAATTTTAACTTTCTGAAAAAAGGGGAAAAATTAAAACAGCACGTTACGAAGGATACGACTCATATTCATAGTTTTTGTTAGTATGCAACAGGGGTGGATCCAGGACGGACTTCTGGGGGGCGGTGGGTTGTAATACCACTACTTACAAGTTAGAGCTACTTTTAAGAGATTCAACTCTGGATGGGTTTAATTTTATGTTTAAATACACAAAGTTTCCTCTTCTTGGGGGCAATAGCTCCTCCCTGGATCCGCCCCTGTCTCAGGACAAGCCACACGAACAAGTGGTTGAGGCAAAGGTCAATTAATGACATTGGTATGCTGTTCCGTCAAAATCTCAATCTTGACCTGGATGTAGGTTAGCCTGGTCTCTCACAGAACCCCTCAATTGAATGTTTAATATGTAAATTAGGTACTCCTACATCACAAGCAGTAAATATAACCTACCTTATTCTACGTTTTTAAATGCGTTTCTACAAATGATTGTAACTTTAAAGGTTCTCGTGAAGATTAGCTGGCGGGGGTTACCTAACATAGCCATGAGTTATCAAATTAACAGTTGTGTATCGCGGGTGATGATAATGATCCTGAGGTTAGATGTTGAACTGTACTCGAGAGCGGAACAAGGGCTGTTCTTATTCGTCTCAGACGGGACGTGGAATGGGACGAATATGAAAAGAAAGTTGCTGTAATAGTTTTCCACAGGGTTGGTAAAAGTAATATTTTCTAAACACTTGGCATCTTTTTAAATCAAGACTTGACATTAAAAGAAAAAAAATCAAGACGGCAATTTCGAGTTTCATTCCCCTCCCAATCTTGTAATGCTCGCTACGACGCTGTAAGCAATACGCATTTTCGCCAATATTCGTTATTCATCTGTTTCCGCTGGATTCCAACGTGGTGAGCTGCATATGGAACTTATAATAGTGTTATTATGATGAGCAAGAATTGAAAATTGTGTTCATGTACCTGAAAGACGGAAGTTGAAAGAGAAATTAAATTAAAGGTAAATAAGGGAGAGAAAAGTAATTACTTGAAAATAAAAATGAAATCTTTGAGTTTAACGTCCCACGATTATGCTGGTTAGGCTAAGGAAGACGACGATTAAAGCAAGATGATTATGTAACAATTGGTGGAATGAGAAAGTGGGAGGAAACGAAGTCTCCGAGAAAACCTACAAGCCCGTATATGAAAATGAAGTAAAACATACATTGGCCTATACTTTCTTTGTCTAGCAGAGTCATAGTTTGGAATCGAAAATGTGTTTTGAATCCTTGTATTTAGAGATTGAGAGTGTAAGTAACGGAATCACTTAATACATCCATTAAGATTTCGGAGAGAGAAATCTAAATTTACGTAAGATAAATTCATAATACTAACAGCTTGCATGCGCTTCTTACATTGTTCGAAGGGTCACGAAGCAAATCACCTCATTTAGTCTACATATACCTAGTACTGATGTTAATTACCTGCTTCGCTAGGTTAAAATAAGAGAACCAGTGATATGTTACGTTAGTCAGTCACTTTTTTAGTATTACCCTCTCATATCGGTTATTTTCGATCATTTTTATATCTATTCCCCTCTTTCCTTCCCAAAGTTGCTTGGCTGAATTTGTATTTAAATAACATCAGAAGTGTCACTATCCATCACCGCGCCCCCGAAAACAATGGATTTAACACTACTATCGGTCATTTTAGAACTTTTGAAAATATTTCCCATCCCCCCCCCCCCTCCTTTAAGATACAAAGTCAAAGTGAAATAATAGAAACCATCCCAGGATCAAACCTCATCAATGTTAAAAATTTGGTCGCATTCGGTCGGATGGAGAGTTATTATCACAAACATAGTCACTTTCATTTTTATTTACCATAGACAGATAGATAAACGAAAGGTGCTGAGAAAATTTTATAGCTATATCTGGCTTAATTTCCTTCAGCTTCATCTGCACATAGTGCAAATAGACTACGTGAAAACTTCCTTAATTGACGTAGGAGTCAGTCAGTGGTTTCGAATCGATGTGTCGTGAAATTTTAGATTTTAGAAATCATGGAGCTTTTAATAAGAATTAGTTAAAATTGATTTTGAGATAGATTACCAGTTAACGCCTTCAGCAGCATCATAGTACCTTTCAAAACCTTACAGTAGTATAATTTGTATTATTAATTAAATATATTTATAGCATTAACACTGCTAGCGTTTCAACATTATAATATTGAATATCAAATAGCTTAGGTTAGTTAAGGTTAGATTTGGTAGAGTTCACTTAACTTAGAAAGCCTACACAAGAGTGGCGCGGCTGGACTTGTCAGAAAATAATCCAAAAAATAAACAAATATATCCGTGTCATTGTGGTTAAGGAAAGTGTGTCGTAGTTCAAGATTCTGAATCACTGCCTCGATTATTCACTTCAATTAATCATCAAACTCCTTTAACCTGAAGTACATAATCGTGGAATGTTTAACTAAAATTATAATTTTATATCATCTAGAAAATGCACATATCGTACATTACGTTACATTACCATTCAATGGCAATACAGGTCATTACAGACGTGTGGTTGGCTTGAAGTTTAACGTCCTATTCAGCGCCAAGGCTGTGTGCAACCTGCACCTACAGCATAACATGGAATCCTACTTGCATGACCTTCGACCAAGATTTGATTGAACGCGAGGATGAGGATTTTCCCAACTCGCCAAACAATTTTTCGCTTGCCAGGAAAATATATTCCCTCATTTCATATTTTACATACCGGTATTACATACACACACACACACACACACACACACACATATATATATATATATATATATATATATATATATATATATATATATATATATATATATATATATATATATATATATAATATCTTGCATCACTGAGAAATAAAATGCTTGGATTGTATATGTGTAGAGTCGCCCCCTCCCCGTAAAAGCTTCATTCGAAGTCTGAATCAAACCACTATATCTGTAAAGCAGAGCTGAGTTGATTATAACGTCCTTTTCTGCAGCGAGACTGTATGAGACGTGGACTTACTGATTAACATGGACTCCGAATCACTCCCGCTGGGAATCGAACTCGGGTCTCCTTCATCAAAGGTTCGTACGCTGACCGCCTAGCCATGAAGAAGCTCATCTCTAAAACAGTGTAAGCACCAAAAAAAAAAAAAAAAGGAAAGAAACACACAGACACACACACATGAAGAAAAAAAGAAGAAATCGTGAGTGGCCAGTGACAGTCGCTATACTTTCGAACTGAAATTTTGTAATTTAATAATTTAGTCTTTGAAATTAAAATAAATTAATGAATTCTTGCTTCATATTTACGTTTTAGGGTTAACTAATTCTTATAGAACTTCTGAAGAAAAAACATCAAAGCAATTTTATGACCGTGTCAATAGCGACAACTGTCAGTGACGACCACCCTTCAGTTTTATTAGAAAGAGGAAAAGAAAGAGTCGGAAAGAAGGGACGGAGGCAGGAGAAAGGAGGAAAAGAGAAAAAGGGGAAAGAGAAAGAAAGGAGGAACTAGGGAGAAATGATTACTGGATAATTATGGAAACATGGTAAAGGAACTTCAATAGCTATTAAAAGGTGATTCATATCTGATGGATATTTCTTTAGAATCAATTCGGAAGAGATCCCAAAAAGACACATGTTCCTTCATACGACCCCGACATGGATCCAGACAACTGCACTAGTGGGAATTGCCCTAACACAATCCATGTGACGAGAACTTTTAATTGAATGGTTTGTCTATTGTTTCGAAATGTTGAATAATCTGTATCGAGTATTTGAACTTCTATAACGGAGATTGAACACACATTAGAATCAGCCGAGGAAAGAAAAAAAATCCAAAGTGTATATTTTTTACAAATAGACGTTTTGAGATTTCTAAAAAGACTGTCGTTATTCTGGATCATCCATTATTTTGGCTTTTCTCCTAGAGCCGATTTAAGCTACTTTAGAATGGGTTATCTTTCATAACCTTCGTCATACATTAATACATATAACATGCTATAACATACCTATTATGAACACTATCACAGCAAATCAATATTAGATGCTACCACTTAAAAACTAAATTTACCATTCATTCACACATACTAACATACATACAGGACAGCGTATCGACATGGGTAATAATAGTTTTAAGAGAAACCATCTAACTACAATTTGGTGAACATTTATTACATCTACTGAGAAATTAAGACACAAAATTTTAAAAACATGCAATAAGTGTACATTTAAACTCATCAATTCAAACTTGAAATTGAACACTAGTAATATAATAGTATATACACATATTTATATATATTTATTAATAGACAGCTTAAAAAGAAAGAAAAAATATTTAACCTTTGGAAATAAATGATATACATTGTTTATTCGTGAATAAGTTTAATTACAAAATGACGAATGGAAAGAAAAAAATCTTAAAATAAGGGTTAGTAATGAGTCTTTATCTCATCTATGAACATTCTGAAAGCAATTTAAACGAGTCCTTTCTCGTACTTTCAGATTAGCTATAATAATATGCATATCGTCGAAGCACCCTTTCTGGTGTCCACACGTTTCACTTTTTGCATTTTTCATATTCACACATGAAAATGTATATACCTTAATCATAATCAACACATATTAGGTTTGTAAAAATACCGCTTTGTATTACTAGTTACACACATTTATCGTTAGAATTGAACTATGTATATGTGTGCACGAGAATTTTCCAAGTTCAGAAGGATTTTCGCTGGTATTGTAAACACAACTACTAAGATGGAAACACTGGTGAAGTTTGAGGATTCGTATGGGAAGGATGGAATTTGAAGTTTAGTTCTAGAGAAGGATTTTTGTTTACTAATTTGATGGTTGATTTAAGGACACATTAGGATTACGATGACCTGCCTAATCCCATGCTACATGCAGTAGTGATGGGCGCAAAAGTCTTGGTCTTGCAGTTTTTGCAAGAGTCTTGCATGCAAGACCAAGACCAAGACCAGGAATCCCGATGCAAGACCAAGACCAAGACCAAGGGGTGCAAGACCAAGACCAAGACCAAGACCAAGACCGAGACCAAGACCGTACCTGCAAGACCAAGACCAAGACCAAGACTCTTGCGCAAGAGTCTTGCACAAGTACGGTACTACTTGATTTTTTATAGAATGTAAAAAAAGAAGGAGGAAAAAAGCATTACATATTTCTAGAGATGCAAATGAGCCGGCTTTTTTTAATCGATGGTTTCTTGCACATAAAAAGCCGGCTTTTTTGAAAAAAAACGAGAATTTTGGAAATTTTGGCTTTTTTCATTTTCATGATTTTTCTGTTTAAATAGCTTTCTTATAGTATACTCTAAAGTTAAATAAGATTCCATGACCTAAATGCCATATTTCGCTCTGGAATTCACCATCATGATGGCTGGAGCATGGTTTATGAATTAAAGTAAACATATAGTACATAGTATTCGAGGACAATTGTAGAAGCTATTTAACTTTATTTTAACTTCCGAATTATCGACATTTTTCTTCTCTAGATAATTTCTTTTTAGTCATCCGTGTTTCACTTCTTAGAGCTTAGTACTCTAGCTTCTAGCACATAATTAAACTTATGTTTTTCAATATATCCATCGGAGCGTACGTTTTTCAATATATCTGTCAGAGAGTACTTCCACATTTCCGTTATACTGTAGCTGTGCAATGATTTAACAATAATCTTCCGGACACAACCTTGAATAGCATTTGATAGAAATAATCAGTATCGGATTTTGTATTTGGGAGGGGTTTTTCTGAATAATGTTTTTTTTTTTAAGTAAAATAAAATTCCTAACTTTTATTTAAGAGGAGCTTAAGTTTATGAGTACAGGCATAACAAATATTTCGTTTCGTTTGTATGTTTAGCTATAATCTTACAGATACAACCTTGACGAACATTTTATACTGAATCAATGGCGGATTTAGAAAAGTATTTTGAGAAGAGCTTTTCTTATTAATGCTTAGTTTTTCTAAAAATTCCTAATTTTTTTTATTTGAGGACAGCTTGAAGTTTATGAGTAAAGGCAAAACTAATATTTTGTTTGTTTTAGAAATGCCGTAATTTCGGGGTAGAGGCTTCAATCCGAAAGACGTTCCCAGGCTAATCTTCTTCGCAAATCCATCACTGCTGGTAATTAGTGATAACAAATATTTAAAAACGATTAGAAAGGAAGTCGGCCAGGACTCACAGTACACGCACTATCTCTACATTCACAGATGGAATTAAGAAAAACTTTTGTCAAAATGGTCGAATGCGGGGTTGAATTCCGGACATCACAATAGAAACACGAGAGCTAACCACTCACTCATGTTTGTTGTGCAGTTGTGCTTAACTTAAATGTATTCTCCCTCTCTCTCTCTCTTTCTCTATGGCCACAAAAGCTCTCCATTGACTTTTTTCCTTAACCAATTCAAGCCAGTTTCTACTCTGTATTCCTATTTCTACTAGATCCATCTTAATATTGTCCTCCCATCTGGGCCTAGGTTTTCTTAATGGACTTTTTCCGATTGGATTTCCACTTAAAACTTTGAAAGCGTTTCTACTTTCTTCCATTCTGGCTACATGACCTGCCCACCTGAGCCTCCTAGACTTGATGACTCTAACGATGTTTGGTAAACCGTATAAATTATGTAGTTCCTCCTTATGAAGTTTCCGCCATTCCCCATTCCGTTCCTCTTGGATCCAAATATTCGTCTCAGAATTTTATTCTCAAATAATTTCAGTCTGCGTTCTTCCCTCAGCGTAAGCGACCATGTTTCACAACCATAAAGCATAACAGGCATGATTATCATTTTATATATTTTAAGCTTTAAATTCCTTGACAGAATTCGCGACGACAAAATATTTTGAAGTGAATAAAAAAAAGAATTTTCTGATTTCAGTCGACATTTAATTTCTTTGTGGGTATGATTTTGGTCTGGTAATACTGATCCAAGATATTCGAAAGTATCCACTGTGTCGAAAGTATTAATTGATATTTTAACGCATTCATAATTTGCCGTATTACGATCCTTGTGAACTTCCTTGTATTTAGATTTCTCTGCATTTACTCATGTCCCTGCAAGCGTTTAATAAGGCCTCTGCATTTCTTTCGATTGTTCTCCTATCAGATTTACATCATCAGTGTACACCATAGCTTGGTGAATACCATTCAACTCTATGCCCTGGTTCCTATCTTTGATTTTTCTTATAGCGTACTCCAGAACAAAGCTGAATAATAACGGCGATAAGGCATATCCTTGTTTCAGGTACTGAGGATTATCTCAGAACGAGTTCTGGACTTAAAGGAAAAGTTTTTTTTCTTCTTCATAGACTGGCAAAAAGTATTGGACAAAGCCAATTGGACGAACGTTTGCAAACATTTCAAAACATTGGGGTGAACGGGAGAGACCGACCACAACCATTGAACTCGTTCGCAACCTGAACATAGAAGAGCGAGACAAGATGCGCTTGAATGAAGAAGAAACTAATAGTGTGGAAATTGAAATGGGAGTCAGACAGGGATGTAGTATGTCTCCCCGATTATTCATCATTTGCAGTGAATGGTTATGTAGAAAGCATTAATGGGAATTGGAGATTTCAAGATTTGAGGTCAGATCATTAACAAGATCAGATATGCAGATGATAGGGTTATTATAGCTAGAACCGAAGAATGACTACAGGAGATGATTGACAAAATAGTTGACACTGGGAATCTATGTGGAATGGAAACCAACATCGAAAAGTCGAAAGTCATGAGGATATCCCGTGGAAATGTGGTTTTACAGGTCAGAGTAGAACAAAGAGTACTTGAATATGTCAACCATTTCGAACATCTGGGAAGTATTTTGGCGAAATACACGTACTGCATCAGAGAGATTAGGTCGAGAATTGCCATAGATAGAGAAATGTTCAGCAATTAAAAATCACTCTTAGCTAGAAGCCTTAATATTGTACTAAGGGATGAATTGGTCAAGTGCTAGATATGTAGCATTAGACTTTATGGTTCAGAGAGTCGGATATTATGTAAGTCAGTGAAGAAATGTTTAGAGAGCTTCAACATGTTGTGTTGGATGAAAATGGAGAAGATAAAATAGACAGAAAGAGTAACAAACGAAGATATTTTGAAACGGATAGGAGAGAAGAGGACAATTTTAGGCAACCATCTTTCGTTGAAAGGCCAATTGGATTGGATACATCTTGCGAAGAAATTGTTTTCTTCATACCGCCATAGAAGGGAAGATGGAAGGGAAGAAAGGAATCGAAAGAAGAAGTACACAAATGATCGATGATTTTAAAATTGAAGAAAATATTAGGAGTTAAAAGAGAAAGCTGAAAATCGAGAAACATGGAAGATACATTTCTACCAAGCCCGAACTGAAAATTAAGAAGGAAAAAACTCATTAGTCCTAGGACCTGCCAAAAGGCAGAATATTTTAAAACAATGATAATAATGACGGGTACATTTGTAAAGTAACACTTTCGATAATTAGAATTCTGGCTGCGTACGCCATCTTGAAAAGCGCTACCTTGCGTCTTATATTACCTTGAATTTGTATTCGTAGCTGACATTAAGGAACGAAGGAAAAGAAAGAAAAAAAACATTGGGTCGCCGTTATTCCTTCTTACACTATAATTTATAGACCAGTAAACACAACGCTACTTACTCCAGATTCTTGTACACTACTTGCGTTGTCAATGCTAAGGAAAAGACGAGGAAAAGAAAGAAAAAAAATCATTTAGGATAACACCATATATCTTGCATCTCTGTTTATTTAACTCTCCTTGTAATAAACGCATAACAAAAGACTCTCATTGACATTTATGATCGTGGATAGCTAGATTCAGGGAAAGAAAAAAAAATCTTTATATTCCGTTAAGTTCCTCAAACCTTTTAACGCCAACACCACTCAAAGGTAAATAACAATATGAATTAAGCCACACTGTACTAACAGTAAGAGAGTTGTTTACATTTCTAGACAATAGCACAAAATCCTTGGTAGGCTACTTCCCCAAAGGAAATTTACCAATTACATTACCACTCGTGAACATCTCATTGCAAAGAGAGAGAGAGACCTACGGCTGCGTCGATTAACCTTCCCCCTTTTAGCACATAACTTCTCCACTTCACCCGCATCCAACCGCTAAGAGGGCATTTCCCTCGACATTTACTATTAGCAGCGGCGGTAATAACATTAAACTCTGTAGCACATTATGGGGAACACAAAACCAGCCAGTGAAATTAGACTCGACTTCTGACACTCCCGCATTGAAGTACGAGTGGTATCGTACACCCACCGTCTTAACGTGCTTCACTGATCTAGTGAGCAACATCACAATCAAACGTAACAGAACAACTCGAGAATGCAAACTTGGGGTGCGGCGACTTAATGCTTAGATTGTAGATTATATAGATATACATATGTATATAGTTATTAATAAACAATACGGAATGCCCGCTGCTAGACAGACATAAACTAGCCATCGCTAATCAATCTTTAATTTATCAAATAGAATGCCTGAGAGAATAGACAATACGGAATACCTGTTGCTAACATACATGTGCTAGATGGCAGCTAGTAATATATTATACATCTAGACAACTCTAAGAGATGATCTTATTCAGAGCAAGAGAGAAACGGCTTTGATATCAGACTACCCCGCTGGCGTATGATTCAACTTACTGGATAGAGACTCACTCTCGTTTACTCGGACATATTACGGACAAAACTCATTTCGGACAATATTATGGACATTGTAAACTGACTCGGATAATATATATATATATATGTATACACCAAGAAACCTGAGAATTATTAAACGTATATTACTGTTTTTTCATAAGTAATCTGTAGTAAGATAATGAACACACAAAGACATTGATATGACGTTAGATATACTTAAAACAATTTGGACAACTATAAATGGTGGACAATTTCTTCCGCAACTTCCCGGATGATACCAGTTTCTTCACAAGACGGAATAAAAAGAAATAGACATATTTACCTAGTAGACAGTTACCAAAGCTCACCCGACCGTGGTTTCACTTTACGAATAGGGACACTGTGGAAACACTGTGAAACAGCACTCCAGGGTGGCGACCGGTCCTGATGACTCCTCCAACATCTCACCATGTGTACAGCCATAACCTCGGCGTGGATTGATCACACGACGACCCCTCCTGGGTTAATAGCAAAAGCATACGTTCCGCTACTATCTCCACCAGGTAGACAAACAATCACTGCAAAGCTGCTGCAATGTTCATCCCCACAACAGCGACCACAGGTAGACACATTAAATTCCAGAGAGGCAGGCTGAGCTGACAACAAGTAATATAGGACGAAGTCCCTTGCCAAGAAAATGTAGTAAGGGTGGACGGAAATTCACCACGTCAAGAGAAGGAGGCCATACATCAATCGAGTTCAGTCCCGGAGACAGCACAAAAGGGATTTCTGAACTTCAGCTTTCATCACATTAACAGTTAGGAAATATCCAACCAATCTCAGCCATGCTTCAAAACGCACAGGTCGAATATTTGAGTAAGTTCTCTTGTGATTCTTGTTTATACCCGCTAGCCTAGCATACCGTTCGACTAAAACAGCTTCTTTAAATATTTGTATTAAATAACAGCCACTCACTGCATAGCTCACTGTAAATTAATATCCACAAAATGGACAATCGTGCTTCTCACCACACCACGGCCATGTTCGCAGTTCGTAGTACAAGGAAAAGGTGAACCAGAGGGGGCTCTCCGCAGCCCTCTCACTTCCGGATTGGTCATTCCATACTACGCATCAAAGCGTAGAATGGAAATAACAGATTTTATAACAAAACAAATATAACTAAAGAAGAATAAAATTTATATAAACGAGCATTTATATATGCAGATTCATAATAATCCTTCCGTTTTACATGAAACACAAAATTTTAAATTATTTCAAACGATCCGAGCTACTCTTAAAAGCCGCTCAACGCAAACCATAGACATACAAAGGAAAGTAGCATACTACATCTACACGCACTAGTCCAATTGTCAACCATCTTGAATCCTTCATGAAAGTCGAGAATTGAGAAAATATAATAAGAAATAATATTAGCTGAGAGCTGATTGAACATTTCCGCAAATATTCTCTTTGAGAAAATGTAACGCTCAAAGAGGAACGTTACACATTATTGGTACATTTCAGACAATTTATGATGTTACAATCAGACATTGACGAGGTCCAGGTTTGAGTAAGGTTTATCTTATTTAGTTCCTTTATTATTAAGTTGAGTTTATTACTCAGATGATGTCTACTTTCTGAAGATCAATTTCATAATGAGTTTTTTCAGGAATTCAGTGGAGTTAAACCAAAGTGACATTTTACATGAAAATTCACCTTATTTTATTTACAATGTTAATCATCATCATCATCATAGGTATTCTGCCCTTATTGGCAGGTAACTCACCGCAGGTGACAAGCTTTCATGCTCCACGGTCCTCCGCAAAACTCTCCGTCTTCACGTATGATCTTTCTTTTTATGTATCATCCATTAATTGTAATCTCCTTCGCCCTCTCCCTCTCTTTCCCGCCACCATACTCTCTAGGAGGTCCCTTATGATACAATTTCTTCTTAGGCAATGTCCAAACCACTTTCTCTTTCTCTTCTTAATAATATCTAAAAGTGTTATTTGCTCCCCCATCATTTCTAACACTCTCTAATTCGTTTTCAGCTTGACCCAACTAATTCTTTCCATTCTTCTCCACACCCACATTTCGAAGGCTTTCAGTCGATTTTCATCATTTTTGCGTAATGTCTACGTTTCCGCTCCATACAATACAACACTCCACACAAAGCATTTTATAAGTCTTTCTCCAAATCTTTATTGAAGGTCCCACAAAACAGACTTTTCTTCCTCCTAAATGCTTCTTTCCGCATTCCTATCCTTACTTTTATTTTACGTTCGCACTTCATGTCATTACTAAGAATAATACCCAGATATCGAAAACTACTCACCTGTTCTATTTTCTCCCCTCCCACTCTTATATTTGACACAGACCCCTTCGTTCCAATCACCATGGCTTTTGTCTTTCTAACATTTATTTTCATCTCATATTCTTCAAAGCCCTTCCTCATTTCTTCTAACATTTTATTGATTATCTTTGCAAATTCTGCAACAAGCGCCATATCGTCTGCAAATCTTATGCATCTAATCATTCTCCCTCCTACCGAAATGCAGTCATCATCATATACGCTCTTTTCCACTACCTCTTCTAGATAGACATTAAATAGTGTTGGCGAGAGGCAGCATTCTTGACGCTCTCCCCTTCCAATGACACTTTTCCGTCAGTTCTTCCCCTATCCTAACACTTACTTTTTGGTTCATATATAACTTTCTTATGAGTCTTCGATCTTTCAATTTCAACCCTATCTTTGTTAGGATTCCCGAAAACAAATCCCAATTCACCCGGTCAAAAGCCTTTTCTAGATCAATAAATACAACATACATATCTTTCCCTTTTCCTGTAAATATTTCTCCGATCTCCCTTAATAATCCAATTACATCTCTCGTGCCCTTGCCTCTTCTGAACCCGAACTGCTCCTCCTCAACTTTTTCATTTGTTCTTCATATAACCTTCTGTTCAGTATTCGGAGCAAAATTTTAGCTGCATGACATATGAGACTAATAGTTCTATAATCCTCACATCTCTTTGAGTTCGATTTCTTAGCCATCGGTATCACGATCGTCTTCAGAAAGTCTTTTGGCCACTCTACTGTTTCGTATATTTCATTGCATAGTCGGAACAATTCTTTCTTTCCCTTGTTTCCCACATTTTAACGAATTCGATTTTTATATTATCCATCCCGGTTGCCTTTCCATTCCTAATCTCGGATATAGCCTTTTCAAACTCATCCCGAAGAAGACAATCTCCTTTGTCAACCTCGTCTGCTTGATTTTCTGGTTCAACATTCATCCTTACTCTCATATAAGTCTTCAACGTATTCTTTCCACCTTCCTTTACCTCATTTCTCTCTCTGACTACCTTCCCATTCTTATTTTCTGCTGCCATCATAATACCTCCTTGCTTTTTTCGAAATTCCATACATTTCATCTCCTTGTACATTTCCTCATATTTCCCACCTCTTTTAATTGTTCTGTGTTCTCGCATTTTCTTTTGTAAAACTCTTCCCTCGCTCTGTCTGTTTCTCTTCGTAATTCATTATTTAACTTTCTGTACATCTTTTTGCCCTCTTCTGTATCAACCCGTTTCCACGTCTCCCTCTCCCTCACTTTCTGCAACATCTGCTCTGTAACCAATGGTTTATAAGCCGTTTTGTGTTCGCGGTAATCTACTGCTTCTTCTGCAGCCTGCTGTAAGCAACGATTCAGTGTTCCTACCGTGCATTACTACCTGCGCGTATCCTTTTTTCGTTTAAACATTTTTCTTCGAATTTTTGAACGAAAAGATTTCTTATTTCCTTGTTTTTCAATTTTTCAGTATTCAACATTTTGTTGGCTACTTTTCTTCTGCCTACATCTTTCAGTTGAATATCTACTTCGGCCAGCACAAGATTATAATCAGAGAAAATATCAAGGCCGGGAAGGGTCTTCGCGTTCTTTAAAATATTCCGATACCTGTCCTGAATCATGACATAGTCTATCTGATATCTTCCGCCGTCTATTGGTGATTTCCATGTATATCTTCTTCTCTTGTGCTGATTGAACCAAGTGTTCCCAATTACCTTTGAATTCTGTCTACAGAAATTCACCAGTCCCTCTCCCTTTTCATTTCTTTCGCCTAAACCATATTTGCCTACGATACTACCTTCCTGTTTTTCTCCCACAATCGCATTGAAATCTCCCATGAGAATTAGCACGCACCCCTTTTCTCCCTATCTATAATTTCTTCTATTTTCTCATAACTTTCCTCTACTTCTTGAGTTGTATGCGAAGTCGTCGGTGCATATGTCTGTATCACCACTAGATCCTTCGTTTTCCCTTTAAGTCTTAAGATCATAACTCTATCATCAATAAATTCTACTTTCACTACCCTCTCTAAGAGCTTTCCAAGAACAATTCCTACGCCATTATGACCGCCCTTTTCATTACCTGAGTAAGACATTTTATATCTTTCGCTGTACAACACCCCATTACCTTTACATCTAACTTCACAAACTCCTACCAAATCTAGATTATTTTGTTTCATTCCTTCTTTAAGATTTTCTAATGTTCCTCCCTGTAACATAGTACGTACGTTCCATGTCTGTATACTAAACTTTTTACTCTTTCTTGTCATTTTTTCTTTGTCTGTCTTCCCCCAGTTATTACTTTCTCGTCCAATAGTTCTTCCCAAGCCATCCCCCTCACGAAGATCCGAATGGGGGTATATTTTACCTCCGGAAATATATTTTGACTTGCAAAAGACCATTGTACGTATGTTCTCTTTTTGCTGCCAGCAAACTAGGGAAAAATGGAGTGGTGGTTTCCCGTTGCCTTCCACCCCGCAGTATCCCAGCCGTTAAAGTCACTCTGACCACGCCTGGGGATAATGTCCAAGTTCCCGTACCAATGACTATGATTTCCGCCAACTTGGCTAATGGAGAACTGCTGCCTTTTCCCAGAACAGTCTTCGTCTGGCTACTCCATTTAGGCCAATTTGGTATGTGTGGCCCTTCTGGTAGTCAACTACCACCGACTTAGCTCTAAATTTCATTGTAACACGAAATCCTCCGCACCCGGCACATAAGTATCTTGGTAAAAGTGGTGTTTATCGGGGAGGACAATGTTGATATTATAATAATTATTATTTCCATACTAAATTTATCTCGTATTCACGGAACGGAGTTAAGTGAAAAACTCTAATAGCCAGAGTAGGGAGGAATCCAATTCCTGTTTCCCACGTGTCAGTCTTTGGTCAGTGAATAAGGAATTTGTCAACTAAATATTAAATAATCTAATGTATTCTGACAGTTATTTTACCAAGACAACCAAGTAGTTTGTAGCATTTCAAATTAAGTATCGTTGGATTTTTAAAGGAGGATTAAGAAAGAATATCAAAGAGAATTTGAGAACCACACTTCAGTATTTCTTAACATAAAGAAATGGTTATTGTTCCACAATGGTTTAGTTAAATTAAATCTTACGTCCCACTGCAATGTCCTTTAGGCTAAAGGAACAACGAACAACGAAGTTGAATAATGTCGAAATAAGGCGATGCTGAAGGAACGACTTTAGCCCGAAAACCCAACGGGCTTGATGTTGTACACCACAAACTCAGTTGATTTGATATTGAACCTAGAACCCTAGTACCAAAGATGAACAATCTAGCACTGAGGCACCATGCCCTCTGGCAACTGTTTTGTATCTACGGACAGTAAACTGCAAAACAATAATTTAAATGTAATTTCTTTACGTTTTTCGTAAAGACATGTAACAGAGTTAGAAAGTTATGTCCCAAGCACATACGCTATAAAGCAAGTGTCATTAAGCAAAAGGCCTGACTACGATTCTGTGCCAATTGAACTACGCTTTTTATCAATTCATTTCCACATTCTAATGCCAAACTAGATAGCATTCGTTTGCTCTCATAAAACCTCTACAAACTTCCAGATAAAAGTGATTGTCTAACTTTCAAATGTGAAATATTTTGGTGATTATTATCTTAAAGCAATAACTAGTCAGTAAATGCATCATTCACACATTACTGAATTTTATTTTAATATCGAAATTTGGTTTCACTTGCTATGAATAAACTGTTTAAGTTAAGCCATGTTCTGCGTGGTTACAACGCTCCTGAAAATAATATTCGCTATTATACTAAAAGAGAAACTCATATTAGTCAATTTCAATCAACTTCGAAGAAAGGAAATAATTTTGAAATGGAATCTACATAAATATTGCTGGTTGTACTTAATAAGTGCTTAAAAGTATTTCCTCATGTCTAAACTTCCTATATACAATTCATTGCAACTTTACCAAAGGATTATAAACCATGGATAATTAGGTAAGATATATGGCAGTTCCTTTGAAATTACCCGATCGGATTACGATATATCTCATAGTTCTCGAGCTTTGAAGCATTTTAAATCTATTTTCCGCATTTTCAGTAATTTTGAAAGGAGGCGTTTTCTATCATTTGATTACTAAACAACCTTTTCTTCTTTCGAAGTCTTCTACAAGAGGGATATCTCCATTATTTCCACGCCTTGTATAAATAGATGGGATGAACTGTTTGTCTTGATACGCCCTTATATCTTTCCAATTAATGCACACAAAACTCTTAAATCTGTTATTAATGTAAATATATGACATACATACATTTTGATTGTACTTCTCTAGGATACAAAAACGTTAGTAGGGTATCAACGCTATATAGCTATACCTCTTTTCAAATAAAAGTACAAGTAACTAAATATAAAATACAATAAAATAATAATAAAATTAAACACTTGTTATACATTCTTGCAATTAACAACGTACAGTACTACAAAGTACTACCCAGGACAATCCCGTGAGCAGGGCGACCGGGCAATCTCCCCGGACGCCGCAACCAGCGGACGCCGGAACGACAAATCAACAAAATTCAAGGAATTCAGATTATGTTGGTAAATGATCTTTTTTAAAAAGCAATTTTAATTCAAATATTTTAGAAATGATCAGGAGTAGTAAGGGGTTCAACCTATCTCACTTTTGATTATCCAATTTGGGGCCCCATGGACCATAGTGTTAATGCGAATGAGTCAGGGATGCTTTGGCCCGGGATTACGTCACCTATTGAAATTTTGCGTATGCTTACTCAGAGGCCATGCACGGTGGTGCGAATGAGTCAGATGAACCTTGGCACGGCTAAAGCGTTTGAATGACGTCATTGAATTCGGAGTTTTGGATCAGAGGTTATGATGATTTGTTTGTTTTCTTTCTCGGGTATAAAATTACTAAAAATATGGTCTTGATGATTCATTACGTTATGAACTAGTATAGGTTTACGAATGCTTTTATTTTCATTCCCTTTTATGGCATAAAATTTGGAGATTGTATCACTTTGATAAGTTGGTATATAATTGGACTAACACTGGTGCGAATGAAAATGAAATGAAATTTTTAGTTTTACGTTTCACATTTATGCCGGTTAGGCTAAAGGAGACGGTGATGATGAGAAATGAATGAATTGGTGTAATGAAATTGTGGGAGAAAACTGGAGTATCCCGAGCATAATGTTGCCCACCACAAAACTACTTTCCCGGGGATTGAACTAGGGATCCCATACAGCAGAGGTGAACGCTCTACAACTGAGCCACAGCGCCCCTACTGGTGCGAATGAATTAGAGGTATTTGGTTCGAGCTTCTGTGTCGTTTGAGGTCACTGAACTGGGATTTTTAGCTTGGAGGTTATGATGGCTTGTTTCGTTCTCTTTTATGGGTATAAAATTACTAAAACAAGGTTTTAAATTTCTTCTTGATGATCTATTACATTACGAATTAGTAGACCCCAGTAATAGTATGAACTAGTATTAGTATTAATATGAAACTCGTAAAATTTGGAGCTCCTTCGTGGCTAAGCCGTTAGCGTACGCGCCTTTGGCGTGGGAGACCAGGGTTCGATTTCCGGACTCAAACCACGATATTCAATTGTCAAAGCGTGTGTCCAGGAAAGCATACATTTACGAGGGGGAGTCAAATGAAAACCATATTTTTTAAATATTATTTATTGGTCACACAGGGTACAGAAGTAAATCACTTTTCAACATAGTCCCCTCCTCGTTCAATGCAAGTACGCCAGCGCTTCGGAAGAGCCTGAATACCTGCAGAAAGAAAGTCTTTTGGGCGACGGCGCAACCACTCGTGCACTGCGTTGCGTACCTCTTCATCGGAGTGGAACTTCCTGCCGCCACTCCTTGCTCGCTCGCTTTGTTTTAGGCTGATGGTAATGCACCCATGTTTCGTCACCAGTGACGATTCGTGACAGGAAGGCATTACCGTCACGTTCAGCACGCCACAAAAGGTCTTCGCACGCATCAACACGTCGCTGTTTCAGTTATGGCGTCAGTTGTCGGGCACCCATCTTGCAGACACCTTATGAAACTGGAGAACATCATTCACAATATGATGTGCCGATCCATGACTCATGTGTACGCATGCTGCAATTTCGTCTATTGCCACACGGCGGTTTTCCAAAACGATGGCTTCAACGGTGCATGTGGCTAGTGGGGCTGCCATTTTGGTACTGTTGTTGCGCCGGTGTTTGTGCATCTGCCTGCTGCTGCCACCTAGGAGACATCCGGCATACTATCGTAAACAGACATGCCAACTTACAGCTCACTGGCACCATATCCGGATTTTTATTTCTACTTTTATGGTTTTCAGTTGACTTACCCTCGTATTTGAGACGTATAAAAGAAGGGGAAGGGGCGATCCCGGACCTGGTTAACAACAATAATTTATATCGTAATTTATATCAACAGTTGAACATTAAATAAAACTGTTGAAAAGAGTTAAAAAGCTTCTTTGTGTATTGACTTAAATCATATGTTTGAAAGGAAACGTTATCTATATCGTGTTACATATGCTTACGTATTCGTTGTATTGTTGGCATTGTTTATTCGAATAAATAAGGTGTTTAATTGTCAAACAGTGTGTAATGGTTTACTTTGAAAAGATATATTTATTGTTTGAGAAGGAGAAAAGGATTGGAAGGAGATTTTGGACCTAGTTTGTGCTTCTCGTTTTTGTTTATGGATTAAAATAAAGAGATGATGTTTTGCTTACATCTGATTGGTTCATAGTAATAACTCTTCTAATGAGATAACAATGAGTATGAAACATTGTTATTGGTTTGAGCAAATTAAACGTTGAGCGTTCCAGTGTTTAGTTTAATCAGTAAGGGCTTAGCTGATGGAAAACTGTTCCGACAGCACTTGTTGTATGTCGTTTAGGTTCGTGAATAAAATATTCTCAATATTGTGTAACATTTGTAAGCTTAATAGGTTGTTTATTACAGAATACGGATGAGTATAGGCTTTTATACAAAAATGAAATGAAATTTTTGAGTTTTACGTTCCACGGTTATGCCAGTTAAACTAAAGGAGACGGAGCTTTTATAGAACAAGGGACATGAACGAACGTGATTGGTACCAACTTTTTATGGGTTAATTTGGCAGAACCAAAGTCATAGTCTCCAGAACTTTTGTTAGTATTTGAACACCTAAAATTACTAAAGATATAATTTGGGAAGGTTTCTAACCTCATGTATTCTCTTTATTACCTTATAGGAATGAATGGTCTACATTTAGTCTCCGAAGGTCATGAGTTTGATTCTCGATGAGAGCTTATATGACTTTGATATTAACTTAAATTCTTATGGTGGTAAAAAGTTTCACTGAATGCAAAAAGGGAATTGTTTCACGGTTAACCGTCAAACCTTATCCGGTTTTAACTATTCGATTAAAAATAAACGGTTTTTAACTATACGATTAACAAATAAACGGTTTTTAACTATTCGATCAACAAATAAACGGTTTTTAAGTATTTGATTAAATTTCGAGTCTTCACTCATTTCCACTTATTACAAAAGTTGAAGTGTAAGTTCAAAATCAAAAATATTCAAACTGAATTTTTTGAATTAAAAAAATCAAACTCAACTTTTCGAACAAAAAACATTGAAATCAAAATTTTCAAATTCGAATTTTCAAACCAAAAATATTCAAACTGAAATTTTCGAATAAAAATTTTTCGAAACAAAATTTGAAAAAAAATTTCGAACAAAAAATGAAATAAATGTTTTCAATTTCAATTTTTTCAAATCAATTTCACACTGAAATTTTCAAAACATGAAATCAAAATATTTGAACAAAAAAGACGAACCAAATGAAATCAAAATTTTTGACGAACTAGAAATTTGAAACTAAAATTTTCAAACAAAAGGCATTGTAATCAAGTTTTTCAAACAAAAAATATCAAAATGAAATTTCGAATTTAAAGTTTCAACCTGTCAAACTAAAAATTTTATAATTTGAAATTTGAAATCAAATTTTTTGAACCTATATTTTTCGAACCAAAGTTTTCCAACTGAAAGTTTAAACAAAATACGGACATTCGAAATTTTCAAATAAACTTTTTCAAAAATTAAGCATTGGTTTGAAAGTGATCACATAATCAGATTACACCTTAGAAATAAACTCTTTTCAACTAATAAACATTGTCGACTAATCAAAATGTAAAATTAATTCATGGATTTCATGGTCGAACTAGAAGTTAGAGGTAGATATTAACCAATTTTGGGCAAAGGTAACTTTTACATCAATAACTATCCTCTATTCAAGTATTATAGTCATAAAAGTTCACCATTTCAGATGAGGAGAAAACCCCATAAAATTTTTAAAAAATGGCAATGATCTGTTTGATCATAAATAATTTCATAAGGCATAACCATAGCCATGTACTGATTTTAAAATTTCAATTGTCTTGAAGAAATATTTGGGACTAAGTTTTTTAGACTATGAACAGTTTGGTTAGCCATAGCCGGACCGAGACATTGATATTGCTTGAATTGAAGTTTAATCGAACTTTACCTCATCAAACAGTCCTAACTTACGAACCGTTTTAATGAGCTGTAAACTTTTATTTGTTAAAGATCAATGTCGACGTGATGAGCTAATTGGCTAGACATAACCGGACATTTTTTTCGTATCATGAAAACACGCAAAGCTTCTTAGAACAGTTATAGCCGCTACGGTACGTGAAACCCGAATCCCTACCACAGAACAAACATAAACGCATGTTCTTAAAATATTGAATCGAACCCGGGACCATTTTAAGAGAAGGTTACTTACCACAGCGATTCCCATCTGATGAGTTCAAAAAATCTTAAAATCAAGCCCGCTTGATTGAAACGAACATCTTAGCAGAAGAAAACAAAATGCTAAGATGTGCTAATTCTTTCAGGTGACATTAATCAACTACCGCTCTCTCTCTCTCTCTCTCTCTCTCTCTCTCCTCTCATAAGGACAAAGTACAACTCAAGATAGATTGAATGTTTGAATTTCGTAAAGTGTTTAATGAAAACAAATGCCATTTCCTTTGGCAAGGTCGGTTAAGATAATTTTTGCAAATGTCAGCATCAGCTGTACTTCATTGGAAACACTAACGCTTGAATACGAATGAAGTTTACGCACTGTTGTAAAACACCAATCATAAATGTATTTTTCAAATTGGCACTTATCGCGAACTGTAATTCAGAACCCTGGTGAGGGAAGAACTCAAACTGAGAACCTCTACATGCTTCATCACTCGCTATTGAAAACACGATTTCAAGGAATCATTATTGCAGTGCAGGAAGCACACTGAGCTTTGAATAATGTCACAAACAAAAATGCAAATGCTGCATTCTTTACCTTTGAGGAAATTCATTACAAAACTAAGTGATTTCAAGTGCAGAATCAAGATTCTTTGAATTGAATGTCAATCAGTTTACAGTATAATGTCGTTTCAAAGGGTTAGCTGGGTCGATTGAACTCATCAGATGGGAATCCCTGTGTTAAGTAACCTTCTCCTAAAATGGTCCCGGGCTCGATTCAAGATTTTAAGAAAATCGTTAATGTTTGTTCTGTGGTAGGGATTCGGGTTTCACGTATCGTAGCGGCTATAACTGTTCTAAGAAGATTTGCGTATTTTCATGATGATACAAAAAAAGTCCGGTTGTGGTTGGCCAATTAGCTCATCACGTCGACATTGATCTTTAACAAATAAAAGTTTACAGTTCACTAAAATGGTTCGTAAGTTAGGACTGTCTGATGAGAAAAAAGCTTGATTGAACTTCGTTTCAAGCAATATCAATGTCTCGGGTCCTGCTATGGCTTACCGAACGGTTCATAGTCTAAAAAACTTAGTCTCGAATATTTCTTCAATACAATTGAAATTTTAAAATGAGTACAAGGCTATGGTTATGCCTTATGAAATGATTAATGATCAAACAGATCATTGCCATTTTTTAAAAAAATTATGGGGTTTTCTCCTCATCTGAAATGGTGAACTTTTATGACTATAATACTTGAATAGAGGATAGTTATTGATGTAAAAATTACCTTTGCCCAAAATTGGTTAATCTCTACCTCTAACTTCTAGTTCGACCATGAAATCCATGAATTAATTTTACACTTTGATTAGTCGACAATGTTCATTAGTTGAAAACCGTTTATTTCTAAGCTGTAATATGATTTAGTAATCACTTTCAACCTTTCCGAATTTTGTTTAAAAGTTTCAGTTCGAAAATTTTGGTTTGAAAAATTTAGGTTCAAAAAATTTGATTTCAAATTTCAAGTTGTAAAATTTTTAGTTTGACACAGGTTGAAACTTTTAATTCGAAATTTCAGTTTGATTCTTTTTGTTTGAAAAATCTTGATTACATTTCTTTTTGTTTGAAAATTATAGTTTAAACTTTCTAGTTCGTCGAAAATTTTGATTTCTTTTGGTTCGTCTTTTTTGTTCGAAAATATTGATTTCATGTTTCGAAAATTTCATTGTGAAATTGTTTGATTTGAAAAATTTGAAACTGAAAATTTTAGTTCATTTTTTGTTCGACAAGGCCAACAATACTGACAACGAATACGTGAGCATATGTAACACGATATAGATAACGTTTCCTTTCAAACATATGATTTAAGTCAATACACAAAGAAGCTTTTTAACTCTTTCCAACAGTGTTATTTAATGCACAATACGATATAAATTATTGTTGTTAACCAGGTCCGGGATCGCCCCTTCCCCTTCTTTTATACGTCTCAAATAAATGTATGCTTTCCTGGACACACATTTTGACAATTAAATATCGTGGTTAAAGTCCCGTAAGTCCCGTGAATGAAACCTAAACCTTAACCAAAAGTCAAGTATTCCTCACAGAGTTTTCGAGTTAAGTTGATTTTTAGTTTAACGTCCTGTTCAGAACCGAGGATAGAACCTACTAATTAACGTGAAATCCGAACCACATGCGCATCCGCCTGGAATCGAGCCCTGGTCTCCCACGCCAAAGGCGTGTACGCTAACCGCTTAGCCACGGAGGAGCTCCAAAGTTTTCGAGTTTCATATTAATACTAATACTAATTCGTACTATTACTGCGGTCTGCTAATTCATAATGTGATAGATCATCAAGTAAGAAATCTAAGACCTTGTTTTAGTAATTTTATACCCATATAAGGGAACGAAACAAGCCATCATAACTGCCAAGATAAAAATCCCAGTTCAGTGACATCAAACGAACCCATAAGCTCGAACCAAATATCTGTAATTCATTCGCACCAGTAGGGACGTTGTGGCTCAGTTGTAGAGAGTTCACCTCAGCTCTATGGGATCCCTGGTTCAAACCCCGCAAAAGTAGTTTTGTGGTGGGCAACATTATGCTCGGGATACTCCAGTTTTCTTCCGCAATTTCATTCCACCAATTCATTCATTTCTCATCATCACCGTCTCCTTTAGCCTAACCGGCATAAATGTGAAACGTAAAACTAAAAATTTCATTTCATTTTCATTCGCACCAGTGTTAGTCCAATTATATACCATCTCATCAAATGGATACATTCTCCAAATTTTGTGCCATAAAAGGGAATGAAAATAAAAATCATTCGTAAACCTATACTAATTAATAACGTAATAAATCCTCAAGACTATATTTTTAGTAATTTTATACCCATGAAAGAAAGCTAACAAATCATCACAACCTCTGATCCAAAACTCCCAATTTAATGACGTCATTCAAACGCATTAGCCGTGCCAAGGTACCTCTGACTCATTCGCACCAGCGTGCATGGCCCCTGAGTAAGCATACGCAAAATTTCAATAGGTGACGCAATCCCGGGCCAAAGCATCCCTGACTCATTCACAATAACGCTATGGTCCATGGGACCCCAAATTGGAAATAAAAAGTGAGATAGAGTGACCCCCTTACTACTATCAGTCCACGGCAAAGTAAAATTTATTTATTTATTTTATAAGGATAACACAACAGGCAAATGTTCAGTTCTATTGTCTTGGGCATTATATATATTACATATTATTATACAACTATTTTACATACACCAATAAACGTCGTCTAATTATACAGAAATTATTGTTGGCAATTGTTTTCAACTTGTTTTCGGACACATTAAATAAATTATTACATGAAATCTCATATATATATATGAAGCACACATTCTCCGTAGACAGAGGAGACTTATGTTATGGTAGTTCTTGCTTTTCTACAATAGTCCCTATGTCTGCTGTTCTAGTCTTACCTATTTTTACAAGTGATAATCCTTCTGAAACTCATTCTGGACAGTCAATTTCAGCGTTTTATAAGTTATGTAAGAATGGCAGATCAAACATCCATATTTCTTTTTCTAATGTTGAAAACTAAAATTCGTTACTAAGTCTTCATAGGAGATATACTTTTGGTAGAAACCGGTTTTCTTATATGCAAGCATTTTTAAGAAATTAAACTGTGTATTTTCTATTGACGACATCTAGTGACATTTTGTGTCCAAACAGTTCAACAGTATTCTAATTTTATCCAAACATATTTTATAAAATATAACCTTATAAATGTTGATTCTTTGTAGAAATCCTGTCGTATCGTAGGTTTCTATATGCAGCACTAGTTATTGCGTGAACGTGGTGAGCAAAGGTTAATTTGCTATAAAATATAACTCCTAGATCTTTAATAGTGTTTGGGGGTAGACAAGGATGTGCCACTTATTGTATTAGGAAAAGTTGATTGGATTCTGTTTCCTCGTGAAAAATACAGATTTACATTTTATTCGTATTCAGGACTAATTTATTTTTGTCATACCATATCTGAACTCTCTGGAGATCCTGTTGAAGTCTCATGCAGTCATCAATTGAACTTACTTTGGACTAAAATTTGAGATCGTCATCAAAAAGAAGACCTTGAGAAGTTTTAATACACAGAGGAATATAATTAATAACAAGAAGAAACAACAACGGACCTAGATTAGATTCTTGAGGAACTCTCGATAGAGTATTGAATGTGAAAATTACCGGTAATGTACCTGTAAAACATCATCTAGGGTTATTCAACTGGAACTCTCTCCAGCCCACTGTGAGGAGTTTTTATAAATCTTGCAATTTAATATTTGAATCGTTATTTGTATATTTCATGCTATTAATATATTCATGTATATAAATTTAACATAAGCAAGAATAGCACTCGATTTCAATGATTCAAAAACCACGTTTTCACTAACTTTTATGTTTTAACTACAAAAGCCATTCATTTAAAAAATGACGTAACACCACCTTCTTTTGTCTTACATTATGATCTTACATTCCAAATTTCATTCTAGGAGTACAGAATAAGCTCTGGTTGTTTTTTGTAACATTCTGGGGGTGTGGGCGCCTGGGAATTCTTGCCACGGGCGCTTACAACCCACGCGACGGCCCTGATACTAAAAAATCGAAAAGCAACCAAATCTTTCAGTGTTCTACAACATTAATAACACGATTAAGACAAACGGGCTACTGTGTATCTAAAATTTCTAAGTGTAAAATATTTCGGCCGTCATTTGAAGTATTTCAAACAGAATAGAAACAAAGTTTACATGAAATTGAATGTTTTACTTTCCTCGAAGGATTATATTTTGAAAAAGTGTTCATCTCTAAACAACCCGAGATATATTAGAAAAATGTTAAAATTTGATATATTTCTTAAAATGACGTATTTGTGGCAACTTTTGAAAACAATTTATGATTTTTCTTTTATAACCTTACAGCAACAATTTTCATAAGTGTAATTACAATAAGTTATCATAATTACATAATTTTAATATATGTAGCAAATCTTAACCATTTTACCATACTTCCAAAACGACTAGAGATATCAAATTATTATATTTTTTTTATTTAGAAAGCTTTTATTGTTTATTAAGTTCACAATTGTGATTACGGAATTGTTTATACTAGAATAAGGAACACAGCACAAGCATGTAAACAAATTATCAATGCAAGACAATTTAACAATATATGTGTAGAAACATAGACTATGAGAACAATAATATAATTGTTATTTACCATAGTAACATTTATTATTTGATACGATATATCACAAAATTCTGCTATATAAGCTTGAGGAATGTAGCTATTTAGGTAACATAAAATATACTGTCCAAAATTGGAAACTTTCGAATAGAATGCCACAAGGAACGGTCCTAGGGCCAGTTGCAACCGTCCTAGCTTTTGTGGGAAATGAAGGAAGATTAGAGGGGGCTAGGGTATCGGTACAAGTGAAATCCCATCTTAAAGCCTTCCCTCGTTTCCAAGGCACCAAAGACATTCCGTCAGGTTTCTTGCCATCAGAGCGACTACATCCCATTGGCTGTCTCACGGAAGGCGTTCCAGAAGAGATGAGGGCTGCTCTCATAATGAGATCGTTAATAGTGGAGTGTTTGGAGTATCTGCCAGCACTGTGAACACATGATAGGCGATGTATACCTTTCTTATCTACTAAATTTCCGCAAGCAGGGCACTGATGTTGTTCACAGATATCTACTCCCAAACGTAATGCACAAGCGATTCGAAAACTTTCATCGGGAAGATGTAGCCCTAGGGATGATGATGGGATAGATTGTAACCAGGCACCTGCTTCAGAGGAAGAAGTAGCAAGAAGACGTGCCTTATCTTCAGGTTTGGTGGAGGACTGAAGAATAGAAGATAATCTGGAGTCTATAAGAGGAGCTTCCCATGAAGATTGAAAACTTCTCTTGTCCCCTTCCCTCAAGTAAATCGAGTCCGCCGCACGATACCCACTGGGAGATACAATCATTTATTTCAGCTTCTGAATCCTGATGAATATCTTGGCGAAGAAGAAAAGTAATCAAAGACATAGAGCTATACATGGATGAAAGGAAAGATGGAGTAGCCAAATCAAGGACTCGACGAATACCTAGACATCCGTGGTCCACTGGGAGAGATGCTTGTAGCCATGAGCTAACTGTAAGAGAGCAGTTGAGAAGAGATTCTAGGCCAAGTCGGATGGATTCATCCTATTGTTCCAAAATGTCTGTCTCACGCCAGGCTGGAGAACTTTGAAGGAAATATAACTGTCTAGGAATGGCTAATGAGGTCCGTAGGAGATAAAAAGCTGAGTGCGTAGATATCTTAGATAGGCGAGTGAAGAAGAGATCTAATTTAGATATCTTGTCCAATAACGTAATGCGTCGAGTATCAGTGTGTAGCGCTGCACTTAAAAAGGGAAGCTCTGTTGGATGATATAACTTGAATTCCAGCTGCAACTTCGTTGAAAAGGGAGTAAAGGGTGTTAGCCTGTTCGTTTGAGACTCCCAGGAAATCAACTTCACATTTGCAGAAATTGAGGTGTATTATCGCTATTTCTACATGTATGAAAGACTATTTACGATATCGAATGGAACACTTATCTTATCAGTTTTTCGATATGAAGGCCTTTGGAAAAGTCATATTTCAAATCTCTTGTAACTTTGTTCGTGTTTATTTAAAATAAGTTGTATCATGAACATAGTACTGAACACTGAAATATTTAGGTGTGAATTTTCCCGTCTGTTTCATTTACGTCATTACTGCTAGGAGGGCAAAAAATATGGTGTTTAGGGCACTCTAGTACCCTTAGTTTGCAAACCTGAATAACATTGTAAGTTTCCGTTTAGAATATAGACTTAAAATATGTAACTATCCGATGTAGTATCGTTTGAAAAAACTACAACTATATATTGGATTGGTAACATTATTAACCTTACAGTATCACCAAGTATGTCAAAGATTCGTTGCCGAAATTAGCATTGGAAAAACATTATTGTCCATTAGTTTAAAGATTTTACCATTTGATCGAGATAAATGGTTCAAGCTGTATGACATTGTTTGAGACACTTGGTGATATTACAAATTTGACAGTGTTGACTGCCCAACAAAAAGTTGTAGTTTTTCAAATAACTAGTGTCCGAAAAAGATTGTACGCTTTTCAAATAAGATATTCTCGGGTCACTGATTGATATTAGAATTGTTTATATACCTAAAGGAAGGTAATATATCAATGTCTTTTATACCTATTTTACGAAGATTATGTGGGCGTCCTTCTGTGACATTGCTAGTATATAGTTAGAAGTCCATTTCAGACCCGTTTCATTTATTTCTGAAAAAGAATGACCAATAAAGCTTCGTTCAGCTTGGAGAATCTCTAACATGCTCAGTGAACTTCAAATTAGAACCTTAAGCCTCTTGACTTTGGCGTTGATATGTAAGGTCGTCTCATCACTGAAGACTACCGTGTCTCCAAAACCATCGTTTCTCAGGAATTCCAACTTGTCTACACAGAGTACAGTGCGATTGTTTTTGTCCGATTGAGTGAGGGTCTGAAAAAGTTAAAGCTTGTAAGTCTTGAATTTTAAACGTTTAAGTAGATCATTACAGACTGTTGACCAGGGAATGCTAACTCATGGCCCACTTTTCGAACTGACTTCGTGCAGATACTTTGGAAGGATTACCATAATCTATCCACTGTTTTGTTTCTCCTGTGAACGCGAGAGACAGTTAATACTTTTGCCTCTAATTAGGCAGCCTGCCTTTGTGAGTTATATATGTCAACATTTAATGGAGTTCTTGTCAGAGGGATCGATTTTTAGCTGTTGTCGAAAGTTGCGTGATAACAGACGTTGTCTTTTCGCATTCGACACGAAAAAATGTATTGTGTTGTTGTAAATGAATATTTTACAAAAATATACTGGGTGATAACAAATTATTTGAAGAAACTTCGGGAGCTGATTTCTAACACCGGAACAAACAAAAAAAGGTCCTGTGGAACTTTGGTTAGTGAGGGATAGTTTCGGTGATATAAGGTGCCGAAAGCGTGAGAGAATGAATTTCAAAGTGCGTTAATCCTAAAACAACGATACGTAGAGAGTGCGGTTTAGAACACGACACTCGAAGTCAAAGCTGCTCGATTGAACAATGTATGTTTCAAGCATCTGCAAGATGTGTGTGAGGAATTCCCCAAAGGAACGTAGGGATCCGATAAAACCTGTCAAGTAATCTCTACGTTCCTTTGGAGAATCACTCACACACACCTTGCGGAGGTTTTCTTTAACATCGTGTATTGATAGGCGAAACGTTCATATTTTGCACATTATTCTGCTCTAGATCAGAAGTAGGATTCCTTCGCCCAAAATTATCGTTCAAGCAGGAGCTGCGGTTCCTTCGCACAATTAAGAATTAAGAAATGATGAAAAGTACAATAAATACAAATTATTTATTATTAGACTTCCAAAGTATGATATACGTATGTGTTGGAAGTCTCATAGAACAGCTTTGTCAGTCTGTCTACAGGTATCAAAGCAAAAACGTTAAGAAATGTAAAGATACTTTAATTTGCAATTCATTCAACTCCCTCGTTAACTCTCCATCCAAACCGAAAGAGGTTGATATGAGTCATTTGCGGTTCAACGTTTATTGCCATAGAACTAAAACGGTAAGAGACAGAGATGATCCTTTCTTCCAAAGGATTCACCGTTTAAGACAACATACTAAGACAAACTTGAACACTCCACAAAAATCGGAATCTGTTGAGACTTACCTCCACTTCCAGTTTTAATAATGATTTTCAAAGAGTGGAAACAGTAAGAGTAATTGACAATTGATTTTGTGTACTTAATTCGGCTTCCCAAAAATATGTTCTATCTGCTCCATTAATCCTCTATTCGAAACCAAGATGGTTAAAATATTTTCGGTTTGAAATTTTAATTAATTACTTTTTTCAAATTGAACAAGAAGCCCTATGAGCAATAAGCTAAATAGTCATGATACTTGTATTCTCTTTCGATCTGCCAAAACGTGGTCTGAAAGCTGGGTCAACCAATTGTATGTACTATACCAATTATCACAAACTAAAGCGGAATTGTGCTTCTTTCTCTCAAACCCATATGGGATGAAACTCCCTAACTCTTGCATAACATTGAATTTTTACTTTGTTTAAGATTTCTCTCCCTATAGTTTCTATATAAGGCTACTTTTCCCTGTATTATTTCAGCTCACTGTCCTCAAATAAGTTCTGTAACAGTTCTTGACCTTTTCCTGCTAGGTAATTGTAATTCTACATATCGCTGTTCACCATTTCTCATTCAAATTACCTACTTTATTCGTAACTTTCGAGTATGATCACACACTTAATCGGTAAATTACAAATAGAGTCATAACAAAACATGTTTTGAAAGAAGTTAAGCGTCAAACAACTGTTAATGTGTTTACAACTTTTTAGAAGTATTTCTGTACTGTATGAAGTCGAGGAAATGTTAGAAATCAGGATGTCAAGCTAAAAAATAACTCCATTACCACAAGGTTTTTGGGGACAAAATGAGAATTAAACTACCAGTTGTCGTAGAAGAAGAAGAATGACTTAAATTATTCTAACCAACATATAGAAGAATATTCTATCTTTGGTTTCAGTGCTTTAATAGACAGTCTTAAAACAAGACAATTATCTCTTCTCGCGATTGGTTATCTTTAGTATATAAATATTTTGATGATTGAAGCGAATTACTGAATCGTTAAAGACCATCATTGTAAGTCTGATGCTACTCTGCAGCGTGAATAATTTCATGTTCTTAAACACTACTGTGTCTACCATAAAGACCAAATTTTTATGTGTGTGGTTAAATGTTGTGCTAAATATTCAAAAACTGGAAAGTTCATGTTGCAGTTTGCAATGTCTAAATCTAACATTGGTAATTTCAAGGTTCACAAGGTTGTATTAATGATGCAATTAAAGGCTTCTATGTCATTTTGCATACAAATACTATCCTCCACAATACACATTTAAGTAGATCTTATGATGGTTATCACTGTTCTTATAGCACAAGAGAAAGAAAGAAATCAAATCCGTGGCTTCTCGGAAGATTTGCAGATACTCAAGCCTACAGTACCTCACAAGTCGATAAATTCGATAAATAATTTTTATACGTTTTACTTAAGTTTTGTCAGCTATTAAATGTATATATGTTTGCTAATTCTCATAAATGTTCACTTCGGGTAATGATTTATAGAATAATAATCTATGTATTCCTTTAAAATGCAGAATGTGTGCTAGGTAATACCTGTGAACATATTACTTCTAACTTTTGTGTTTCACCTACATTTGTCGAATATTTTAAGGAAACAATTTTATTTATAAACAAGGCTGTACTTTCTAGTATTGTTTTTAGCTTCTGTTAACTATGGTATTTACACAAAGGTATGATAACTATTATTGATGTGAGTAAAAACGTATTCTAACAATATTACTTTGTTTTATAATGTTTAAGTATGATAAATGATGTACTTAGAATATACAAATATGTACTCTATATACTTAGAATCTCAAAATGTCACTTAAGTTTTCAAATACTGTTATGTTAGCATCTCATATGCACTACAACAAATAAGCAACATAACTTACGATAGTCCAACAGTTTTGCTTCATAAAACCAAATAATTACTTTTGTTATTAAATATGCTCGTGTGATCTTGTCATTTAAAGTATATATGGCCTATGGAACCCAGAGGTTCAATGCCGCGTTTACAAAAGCTTTCCACTGACTTCTATCCTTAGCAAATTGGAGGCAGTTTCTACTTTGTATTCCTATCACTACGAGATCCATCATAATATTATCCTCCCATCTGCGCCTAGGTTTACCTAATGGTCGTTTTCGGATTGGTTTTCCAGTCAGGACTTTGAAAGCGTTTCTACTTTCTTCCATTCTAGCTACATGACCTGCCCACCTAAGCCTCCTAGACTTGATGACTCTAACAATGTTGGGTAAACCATATATATTATGTAGTTCCTCGTTATGAAGTTTCCGCCATTCCCCATTCCCGTTCCTCTTGGGTCCCAATGTTCGTCTCAGGATCTTGTTCTCAAATACATTCAGTCTATGTTTTTCCCTCAGAGTAAGTGAACATGTTTCGCAACCATACAGAACAACAGGCATGATTATCGTTTTATATATTTTAAGCTTCAAATTCGTCGACAGAATTCGCGACGACAAGAGATTTTGAACCAAATACTAACTCGAATTCCCTGCTTTTAGTCGACATTTAATTGCTTCGTGAATATGATTTTCGTCTGTTAATATTGATCCTAAATATTTAAAAGTATCCACCTTAACAAAAGTATTATTTAATATTTTAACGCATCCATAATTTGCCGTATTATGGTCACGACACACTTCCATGTATTTACTTTTCTTTGCATTTACTTCTAATCCCATGTCCCTACCCTAAATCCCTGCCCTAAACCAAAGATCTCTGCATTTCTTTCTATTGTTCTCCTATCATCCCCTATTAAATTTACAGCATTAGCCTATACCATAGGCTGGTGAATACCATTCAACTCTAGGCCCTGGTTGCTATCTTTGTGCTGGAATACGCTATAAGGAAAAATCAAAGTATAATAATGGCGACAGCGCATCTCCTTGTTTCAGGCCATTTTCGACGTGAAAGCTCGTGGACAAAAATTTTCCTACGCGGACTTTACTTTGGGATTCATTTAAACATATCTTAATTAATCTAATTACCTTTCTTGGTATTCTAAATTTTGTAAGAACTTCATAAGAACTAAGTTTTGTTTAATGTTTCTCTCCTAACCGCGTTGTACGCCTTTCTAAAATCGATAAATAGTTGATGTACCGGGGTATTGTATTCCCACTTTTTTCGAGTATTTGGCAAAAGGTAAATGTTTGGTCAATAGTTGATCGATTTCGTCTAAATCCGCACTGATAATCTCCAATAATTTCATCTGCGTATGGGGCCAAGCTTGCTTGCTAATAGAATATTTGAAAGGATTTTATAGGATGTTGACAGAAGAGAAATGCATATATAATTATTACAATCAGTTTTGTTGCCTTTCTTGTGAATTGAAACAATGATTGATTCTTTCTACTCTTGTGGCAATTCTTCCTTGTTCCCGATAAGGAGAATGAGTTTGTGTATCCCTTTCCAGAATTGTTTTGCCTCCAGCTAAAATTAACTCAGCCGGAATTTCATCTACTCCCGGAGATTTGTGTTTCTTTAATTTCTTTATAGCGGTTTCTACTTCTATTTGGTTGGGTTCTGGAATATACGGTTCTGCGGTGTGTATCTCCTTTTGTCCACGCACATTGGCTTTTGGCTGCATGTTCAGCATATCGTGAAAGAAATCTTTCCATCTATTTAAGATGCTATCCGTATGAGTGAGAACTGCTCCGTCAGCTTTCTTTAATATATAAGCACGAGGTTGGTAGCCTTTCTTAAATTTGCTGAGCTCCTTATACATGTCCCGAATATTTTTATTTTTACTATTATCTTCAAGTTTCTTAAATTTAGCTTTCAAAAAATCGCTTTTTTTGTTCTAAAAGTTTTAGAAATTTGCCGCCTTATATCTGAGAAATTTTGTATAGTTATTTCATTTGGATTTTGTAGCCAGCGTAATTTTGCCAGTTCTCTCTTCTCTGCTAGTTTAATGCATTCCTGGTCTAACCATGGTTTGTTCCTACGTATTTCCGCGTCTCCCAATTTTTCTTTTGCTGAACTTTTAATACTATCCTAATTTCAGTCCAAGTATCCTCAACGCTAGTGCACTACGAATCGTCTAAAACCGAGAATCTATTCGAAACTTCAATCTGGTATTCCTCTCTTACCTGGCTCTCTTCTAATTTCTTTAAATTAAATCTCGTTTTCGGACATTGACTATTACCTTTATTAAACTATAATCTCTCTCGTATTATCGCTGCTACCAGCTAGTGATCAGTGTCACAATCAGCCCCTCTAAACGACCGGACATCGATTATGCTAGATTGACTTCTCCTATCTACTAAGACGTGATCAATTTGATTATGTATTTTTCAATCTGGTGATGTCCAAATATATTTATAAACGTCGCGATGTGGGAATTTTGTACTCTTCAGGATTAGGTTTTTAGATGTTGCAGAGTTCACAAGTCTAACACCGTTGTCATTACTTTCTTTATACAGAGATTCGTTCCCTATAATCGGTTTGAAAATATCCTCTCCTCCTACCTTCGCATTGAAATCCCCTAGTAGAATTTTCATACAGTATCGCGGGAGTTGGGCAAATATCCGTTCCACTTTTTCGTAAAAACTGTCTTTAATATCGTCATCCTTATCTTCAGTTGGGGCATGTATATACGTTTAAAACAATAATATCACACCACCGTCCCTTAAGAGTAATAAAAGAAATTCTGTCAGTAACAAATTCAACCCGTTTAATTGCTGGTAATATTCGTTTGTGAACAAAAAGACCTGTTCGTGACTGGTGGCTTTTATTTCCTTCCCCGTAAAAGGACGTAAAATTTCCGGAATTAACAGATCCATTTCCTTCCCACATAGCTTCCTGAACTCCTACTAGGTCCATCCTGTATTTCTCTAACTCACTCGTTACGGATTTTAACGCGCCTGCCCTATAAAGATTTCTAATATTCCATGTTCCAAATCTCATGTCCATTTTCTTTCGCAGAGGTCGTGCCAAGTTATCAGTCCTTGTCCGAGGCTTTTGTGAACGTTTCTGAACAAGTGCCTTTTTTACAGGATGAGGTTCTTAGCCTTACACAAACCCCCAAGCTAGAGGACTACTCCTAGTCGTCTGTCCGGGACTGTTTGTTCAGTATATTCGCAGCTAACCTCTATATCTAGAGGCCTTCTCCTCGATCCGCAACCTGAGGATGCGCCATGCCGTGGTGACAGGATATATATAGTATTATTTTCTATAACATTAAAACTACTATATATATATCCTGTCACCACGATATATATCTTAGTTTTAATGTTATAGAAAATAATACTTGCCTTATATTAACAGTGGGTTTATCTGTTTCAAGAATTAGACATATTTGTAGTTAAACACAATGAGTATATAAATAATGCTAACAAATTCTTTGTTGGTACATAGAACAACCCAGAGAAATTGCCCACTAAGATGTAATTATATATAGAAATCTTAGTTTTGACACACAATTAAATCCGTTGAAAGCGATACATAATACTTCACGGACTGTATCTAACCATCCTAGGATTTCCTTCTGATTACTCATATTACAGGAAAATGCAGAATTACACAAACGTAAACAGAATAATAGCCTGTAAGCCTAGATAAAATATTATCGCAGTTTGTTTATGTATGAGCGCCACGCTCACATCACGACATACTAATTTTTAACAACGCTTGAACTTCAACTGACCAGGTTGCACTACCATAGTAGCTGCATCTTATGACTACAGAAAGTATGAAATACAGTTAGAAATAATTGAGGACCGTTGATGTTTGTAACATATGAGAAACGAACGAGTATGTCGCAAATGATCGCAGTGCTTACACGTATAATAATCCAGGGTATTAACTAATAAAAAGGCTATACATGCACATTGCATACCAATATAGTGTTGATGTTACTAAATGTATTGGAATTACGTTTCCAGGCGGCCCCTCAGGAAGTAACGAGCCATTTAAAGATAATTCTGGTCACCCTGATCCAGCTCCTCTGAACGAGCAAGTAAGTATAATAATAGTTGAAGTGCGAATAGTGTAAGTTTGAATACATCATACGTTACTACATTTATAATCGTCAGTAGAATCAAAATTTTCACAAGAATGAGAATTCAGTATTATTCGCAGAACCGAATAAAAGATGTAGTATTTTTGAAAAATGTTTTATTGTGTTAGGTAATATATTAAATATCTATTTCATTCTATTATATTATAATTTCTATTATATTATCTAACATAATATTAACTTCTAATGATACTGGTACTTTAATATAGAATATTAAATGAAATGATTCATTTTCCTTGAAAACATTTTTGTGTAGAAAATACTCTGCGTTAGTGCTTCGAACGAATCTTTAGAAGAACTAAATATATCTACATATTTTAATTCTTACTTTTTTTTTTTTGTTTTTAGCACAAAATTTCCACGTAGATGATATATGTTGTGCATTTATACATGTATTCTTGACGTGAACTAGGTCACTATCTCGCTCATGATGAAAGGAAATTGGATCGTTTTGTTTGCAATCATGTCGTTACAGTCTATTTTGATGCGCAAAAGTCTGAAAGTGTGAAAGGAAGTTAGTTCCACATTCTTCTTTGTTCAAGTGTCTGAAGTGGAAAATTATGAAAAGTAAATTATAATATGTTCATTTTGGATAAAAGGCAATCATTTTGCATGTGAGGAATCGTAAGAATTTGTTTTGTTGAGTTGAGTTGATTTTGAGTTTAACGCCCTTTTAGCAGCTAGGCTATATGAAACGGAACCTACTGATTAACGTGGAATCCGAGCCACATGAGCTATTGTCGGGATTCGAATCCGAGTCTCCCTCTCCAAAGGCGAGTACACAGAATTTATTCTGTAACTGCTCGAGTTTTCACTTCGTGTTTTCACAGAAATGTTTCAAGTAAGTAAGGCATATTTAAGTTTGTATCTTACGTTGAAAAAGGAAAGCTTTCCCGAAAGATAATATTCCTAAATTATTTTTTGTTCTTAAAAAAAATCCAAAGTTTCCCTACTCATCCTTGTTGATATTTGCCCCATAATGGGAAACATTTATAGTTTGTCAAATATCACCTAAATCTTTACTAGCGTCCATGTTTTAAAACTTACTCCATTGATCGAGGAAGTGAAGTCATACGTTTTTTTCACGTCTACTGTATGTCATGGTTTATACTTATTATTTACCTCAAATCTATTGCCAGTATACCAGTTTGACATATAAGTCAGATCTTGTTTGCGAGAGTAGACAGTCATCTACAGATATCACATGTAGGATTAGTTTTCAAATTATCTGCAAACAGTACCTTCTGAAATGTATGAAAAACTTGCAAGATTATTAATAAATAATAAAAAATAAAACAAGTTGAAGATTAGATGCTTAAGGGACTCCGGAATATACACGAAACCTTCTGGTATTATATTCTTTATACAAAATGGATTGTATACGTTCACGTAAGTACCATTTTAAAAAGTAATCAAACGGGTACTAAAACTGATCATGGAAAGTTTTTGAATTATAGGTTTGATCCGCAGAATCAAATGGTTTATTAAATCCAAAATATGTAAAATCCATCTGTCCATTATTATCCAAGGAATAAGTTACGAAAAATGAAATTGCTACTTAGGTTAATCACCATGTATTTCTTCTTTAGAAAGCCATGTTGATGTATAGAAATTGGAAGTTCCAGAAGGTACAGTCCGCGGCTTAGACATTGTTACAAAAATTATGTCCAAATTAATAACAAACTCTTGCCCCGTTTTCTTATGCAATCCAGAAATACATGTCTCGATCGATTAGTTATTTCTTGTCTTCAATCCAACTCCCTCCCTCCTCCAACTCTCCTTGTCTAAAGCAGCGTGTGTAATACACTCTTTCCATTCAGACGAAAAGAAAGCAGGAATCAAGTTACAATGTTATAGCTCTAAAACAGTCTTTTTCATTCGCTTGTTCCGAAATATCTTTTAAGAGCCTATTTAAAAAAAAAGTCACACAATCTTCCCATAGATTCATTAATACCTTTAGTTTCATTCTTTACCTTCTTTAAAGACTGCAAGCTAGTAAGATGATCCCTAAGAAATCTATGGAAATTGCCAATAACGGCAGGAAGTTTTGTGCTTCCTAAACTCTGTAATGCACGCACAGAGCTCGAGAATATCTACTGACAGAAATGAATGTTATTCAATGATTTATTTCATTTATTTTCAAAAATGGCAAGCAAAAGTTCCAAGAGCGTCATTTGGGCTGGACAGGAGGATGTAATTTCCCCTCTCTTGAGCTTCATAAATACATATTGTTTGAGCAAATGTATATTAAAACACTAATAAAAAGTGAAAAATTTTGGTCGGCGGAGTCTACCACCCGAATACAATCTAAAATGACGCTGCTTTTAGGAACAAACCTATAGAGTTATGATACCACATTGCTACAGAGCTTACATTTTGTTTCAAGAGTCGAAGGATTGATCTCAAGCCATATGAGTTCCTGGGCGACATTGAGAGAGACAGACAGAGAGAGAGAGAGAGATTGAAATATGGAGTCAGAGAGGAATGAATTATATACACACATTTTGAAATGGGGAAAAATGATCAGACAGCATTCGTATTATGACGAAAATTCTGATTTTCTGATACAGAAGAAGGGAAATTTTCGAACTGCGTGGATCACATTAGGCAGGTGTGGATTTAAGGTGGAGAACACTTTTGAGAGCATCAGATGATTACGAATGGAGAGAAAGATGTTGAGAACTGAGGAATTAAGAATTTAAAAAATCTGAAGCTTGCGAGACGGGTTTCGAACCGCGAACCTTGTAGTTATCGAACCATGACTATATCCATTCTGCTACGGAGATCTCTGTACGCATGCACATACGTTTCCTTTAGCTACGTTGAAAGCTAACTTAATGGAATATTTCAAAAGTTGCTTGGTGGATGCGCCGTTCTGATAAGATATAAATCTCTTGTTAGTTAGTTACAATACGCATAATGAACTTGTCCTTGTTCAGAACACTTTTTAGGGCAGGAAAATTTGTTACTATTGTGTTAATTAGGTTACATTTGATAGAACCATCTGATAAAGTAGTGCCAAACCCTGTGCGTCATCGTCTGTTAGGTGAATGGTTAATGTAAGTTACTCCTGCTTATATGCTCCGAGCTTCGAATCAAGACCATTCTTATTGATTATTTTCTTTGAGTTACGCTCACACTGTGCATTCCAAAAATTCAATTTTGAAGTAATGTAGTCACAGCTAGTTTAATTCGAATTTTTTTTCAAATATGATATTTGTTATTACATGCGTTTCTTTAACTTACGATGTTTCAAACTTGATATTAAATCTTACAACCTTAATGCAACTTATTTCCCTACGGCATATCATCATGAATGTTTACACAAGGACGAAAGGCAGGCGTTAATACAAAATTCAGTTCTTACTGGAATGTATGTATATATATTTAGAGAGTTTGACTCAGAAAAAAACGTACAATGCAACATTGACTCTTGGAGGAATTTCAAACGAATTTACTATACGTATAAATTACCATCTCAACAATCTACTGTAGGGGCTAAGACACTGATACCATTTCAGGGAGGGAAAAGGGTTATAATAAAAAAAAAGTAATCTAATGCAAAAAATATTGGTGTCATATTAAAATTTTTCTAGTTCGATGAGGTGAATAGTGGCTACCAGATGGCACCCCTCACTTGTTTGAAGCCTTGCATAAATGGAAAATTTTTTTAAAAGTATATTTTACATTCAAGTATGATTGTTAAAAAAAGCTTCTACTTCAACATTATGTTTTATAATTATTTTCTACTGTATTTCTTATTTATAATAACAAATTTTCTATACATATTGTATTCTATGTTATACGTTTCTTAAATACATTTGACGTCTTACACTTGAAAAGGAGCTTATGACAACTCAGAGCAGCAGGGACATACACAGAATACAGGCCTTGGCAATCCACAGCTCCTGAAACACGAAATCACTACTCTCCTGTAAATTATATCTAATTATATTTATGTAATTATAAAGATTATATTAACCCAAACCAATCCGAATCGAGAAACAGTTGCATATTATTGCTCATTAACGTGTTTTTACAAAAAAATATGTAGAAAAGAAATGGGGAATCGTAATTCCATTCAAAAATGAAACGGCAGACTCATAATACCTTCACCTAAAAGGAAACATGATTACGATTCCTCGTTTTTTCTACATATTTTTTGTGAAAACATTTTAATGAGCAATAGCATGCAACTGCTTTTTGATTCGGACTAGTTTGATTTAACAGCTAGAAAATGTAATCTGTACGTTTAATGTCTCACGATTATGCATGTTAGGTTGAGGAAGACTATGATTGAAGTAAGTGAACTGTGATAGACAAATTGGTAGAGTGAGAAAGTGGGAGTGTTCCGAGAAGACCCACTAGAACGATCTTGTCCGCCTCAAGCTTACTTGCCTTGGGAATATATGCACACCACCAGGCACACCACCCATCAGACAGTTCAGTTGGCGGGGTCTGAGTTTTGGTTCCCGATGGGACAACCTTTGAAATATTAAATGTCCTCGATGTATTTGTGTTTGTGTCCCTGTCGTTCGAAGTTACTGGAAATAAATGTAAAACGAGAAAAACTACATATAATAAAGGTAAGTTACGGATAAATTTTCGGTCTTTTTTTTAAAAAAAATAAACTTAAATTCTCTGGACTATAGTATTTTATCATGACCGAAATCAGTGTTTCATCGTTAATAAAATATTACAATCGTAAACGTTTGCAATTTGTTATATAGACGAGTGTTTCTTGACTCTTACTTAGAAGAGCAGTCTAAGGGTAGTGGCTTGAGCAGTCGTTTCATGAGTCAGGGATCCGCGGTTTAAGCCCCCCGATGAAATTCCGAAATGTTTTATAATTTACAAAGTTGATATTTCTGATGTATAATAACATAAAACATAGTCCATTTCTCTCGTTCTTACAAGTTAAGAGTTGAACCGACTTCCTTCACATGGGGGAAACCAACATGACGTCTCAGTCTACACTCTCGATTCCTACTGTCTGAAAACGGCGTATTTCGCAAACAATTCATGAATACAAAACGGTCATCCTTAAGGTCTAGTATGAGTCATAAATTTGTCTGAAACGACATTGTGAAATTGTTTCTACGTTCTTCCACTCTTACTAAAAAAATAATAATATTTTCGTTCGTCATTTTGAAACACGTTCCATATATTCGTTCAACCAAAATTGGTAAATACGAACTATTTTTTGTATATATATTGACAACCTCCTCAGTTCGTGTCTTTGAAACGAGGATGAAAACTGTAGAACTGAGAAGATCACCTTCCACTCACCATCTAGAATGAGTGGGTACGTTCACGATTACTAAGCGAGAGGTAAATAATTGAACCATAACTTTATAGGAAATTAACTAAAAATGACAACTCGGATGTTGAATGAATATCTGATGGTTATATTTCTCATAACTTGTGTGGCGGTGTAAATATGTGATGTTCGAATACGGATATCTAGAATGTTTGCCAGAAGAGCAACGCATACCAAGCATTGAGCGATTGATCACTGTTATTGAGGTCACACATACCTTGGAAGTTAACTTCAGTTGGTGGTGGTCCTAGGTGGTCCTCTCCTGGGCTGGTCTCTGGATCGTAGATATCGCCAAATTGATATCTTTCCGGGATTGTGTCTCTTTGGTCAAGACACCGCAATCATTGATGACCAATGTCCTCTATAACTAACTGCAGTGTTAGTTTGAATAAATGTAAACAATGTGAGACTCCAGTCTCAACTTCTCCAACTTCTCTGTCAGATCGGAACTTTTGAATCACATACGAACTTCTAAGTCGCAGACGAATTTCTAAGTCTCGATACCTCTCGTCCTCTGGTTTTGTTCAAATCTCCTCCCTAGGAATTTTGATGGTGTCAACTGACGTCTAGCACGTGTGCCCTTCTTTCTTTTGAAAACAAGGTCGCTTCCTTGTGTCGCGAACAACAACTGCAATACTTGGAATGCTCTGATCTCATGATTCTAGACAATTTCTACATACCCGTGAATGTGTTTTCGTGTTCACAATCATTGTACAATTGCAACTTAGTAAATTCTGTAAATTGTTCTTACCAACACATTTTCTGAATTCAGTTCCTGAATTCGCAGACAACAAATAATGTGCTTTACTGATTTTTAAAAGCTGGCAAAACAATAGTACAAATTTCATGAAAATTGCATGAGTAAGAATATAAATTATTGACATAAATTATTTTCATTGTTTTTCCCTTCACCAAACAAAAATTAAAATCTTTAATAAATCTGATATTTCAAAAATACATAAAATTAATCATTGAATTACGAGCTCTGCTACTTGAAAATACAGGCTCTGCCACAATATTTTGTTAGAATTTCAATATAACGCAAACATAATCCAATGTCTTTTACCCAAAGAAAGGGCGTTACTATGTATCGTGATGAAGAGAAATCCTACTTCGTTTCTGTTAAGGCATCCGATGGTTCGACTTTCATATTGTTCAGTAGCTGACACCTTCTTTCACTCCCCTCTTTTCCTTCTAAAGTATGTCTTATAAGGCAATTCATCCTTATAGACGGTCCAACAAATTTCTTTTGATTTTTCTTAACTTCAGTATGCTTATTTGCATTAGAATAAGACGTAATATTTAGGTCTCAAATATTCAGTAATAATAATAATAATAATAATAATAATAATAATAATAATAATAATAATAATAATAATAATAATAATAATAATAATAATAATAATAATGGTATTAAAAGTTTTGAAATTGGTCTAGAATTTGGAAAAACTTACTTAAACGTAGAGATTTCGGAGAAGGGTTTCCGTACCTTCAAGATACACCTCTGCAACTACCCACATTTTAAACAAAAGCTTTCCATTAACGTTTCATGTAGAAAGTGTTCTACTGTATGTTTTAAGAAAAATAACTGTAGTAGAAATAATTGAATATCACTCAACACTAAGGCATATAATATACTAATTTTTAGGATATGCAGAGGTAAGTATAAAAGCTTTGCTAAAAAAATACCTACACAGACCATAATTCAATGCGCTGTAAAATACAAAGTAACAAAAAGCTTATAAAATTCCGTTTACAGAGCAATTGTTACTTAAACAATGGACATGCACTATTTCGAGAATCGTAACAAGACGAGAAATGTTTACGATACTTTTCATGTCGTCTCGATTCTCATCTCTAAAGCAACATGATAATTCCTAATTCCACTTTGAGTTACCCTTATCCCGTCTCGAATGTAAAATGTTAATTCTCATGTTATTTTGTTTGTCATAGAAGCAAGATTAGGAATTTCTCTTCTCGTGGGCAACATTAAACAAAACAGAAATATTCTTGCCAAATGTCACGTTTCTGCTTGGACCGGTATGACCGGAGCGAAAATTAGCTCCTAGCTTTTAATCTTCTACAAGATAATAATAAGTATTATTATTACTATTATTATCCCTGAAGATTTGATAGCTCGAGTATTGAAACATCCGAGTATTTAAATATCTGAATATAATAAAACGTATGTCATCGTCGATTAATCGCCATCAAAAATCCTAAAGTAAAAAAGTACCCGACACGGATTCGAACCACGAACCTCAAGATTACTAATCGAGTGCTTTGACCACTCAACCACGATAGCTACGCCGTAAATAAATCGTCTTTAGTCTTGTTACGTTAGGTTTCTTTGCCTTCGCTTGCGAAGTTGTATGTTGTATTTCTTCGTTTCAGAACGTCTTTCGTATTTCTTTTATGATGATATAAGTGAATAATCTTCGGCAAAGTTCATATTAATGACTTGAGTTGTTCTTAAGCCTTTGGTTTACAAGTTTGTTTCTTCTCCACACGAAACTACAAATATGACATTTAATTTTCATATTTTGCACTTGCTTTCAAAGCAGTCACCATTAACTGGTAAAGCAATTTTTTCGTCAAGATTCATAAATTTTGTAACAAAACACGTCAAGAAATGAGTTAAATAAAGGATGGAAGATTTGATATCTAAGTTGAGTACTGCAAGCTAGTGAAAAGCATGTAATAACGTCTCGTATTTGAAAATAATGTCAGCTAGTTTTAATTAACTAACTGGTATTAAATTTGGTTCAAACTTGAAGATCTGGAAACTCAGTGTAGCTAAAAGAAAAACGCAATAAGAATGGACGAGATTCGAAGGTAGGACCACCAGCAGGAGAATCCCGTTTATTAACCTCTTATCTAACAAGCCAACACGTTTTATAAGTTATAAATTTACATGCAAATGATACCATTATACGTTTGTGCGATCAATGTTTTGCTCTTTTTCTCTTCAAAAACGTAACATGTATACGACGATTCGTTTCGTTTTCCATTAGAGCTTTGAAAGACATGATTTGTGTTTGAGTATAGGATCTTTCGTCTCCTTTAAAAAACAGTTCTAATAAATACAACTCAATTCACACAGCAGTAGAAAAAATTCGTACTGCCTTAGAAAATATTCCTAAAAGAGCGAAACTGTATCATGCACCCGGCGTAATTAACGAGAGTGTGGTGAGGGAGTCCTACAGCGAAAAGGGGCCCACTGAAGTTTCGTAATTCCACTTTGGAGGTTTTTATATAATTTCACACTTTTTCCTCAATGTCTAAAATGAAACTGCTTTAGCCTTAGATGAAAAAGAAGTTGTGAAGGAGCTATAGACTGTGAAGTCTACTGAAAAGATTTATCATGTCCTTGCAGCAACAACTTTACCTTTTCGAACAGTAATGAGGAACAAGATTGATTGAAAGTTTACCTTAGAATGAAATAGCTAAAGATCTAATCTTATATAACTCTCATTGATAGTAATGTTCCGTATTTGTTTAGACGCCTATTCTTTTATAACTTTACCCAGGGGTGTAGCCAGCAGGTTTAAGTAGGAAGGGCCCGTCGTTTTTAAAGGGGACCATATACAATGTACAAAAAAAATGTGTTGCAGCTAGAGTTTTTGGGGCCTGAAAAACCGGAAATTTTTGTTTCCTTCCGAAAAACTAAAAACACTGTTTTTAGCTTATTATTATTATTATTATTATTATTATTATTATTATTATTAAAGGTATTCTACATTACATAAAATTGTAAAAAAGAATTATCTAGAAGCGAGAAGGGCCTATTATCTTAGTTTAGAAAACAGCATTGTTAGTGACAATAAGGTCTTCTGGAAAGTACTTAAAAACTCAGATAACAAAAATTACCTAATGAAATGAAATATAATGATACAGTAGCTACTGCACAGACTGATGTTGTGGAGCTGTTTAAAGACACGTTCAGTGAAAATTTTAATTTGGGACTAAGTCATGTAAATTGCCATAACATGTATTCTACATTACCTATTTGTAGCGGAGATATAATTCATATACCTAATATTTCTGAATCGAATGTCCCTAGTTCAATTAAACAGATCCACGGAAGTACCTCTCCTGGTCCAGATAACATACCGTACTATATAATAAAAGCATGTGGTACTGAGTTATCATCCATTCTAGCAAATGTATTCAATGAATCACTCAGATGTGGAGAGTTTCCGTCGACATGGAAACAAGTATATATTGTACCTGTACACAAAACAGAAGATAAAAATAATATGAAAAATTATAGGCCAATTACATTAGTTAATGCATTTAGTAAGATATTTGAAATAATAATACACAACCATATATACTTTAATGTAAAAACAAACTAACTGAATTTCAGCATGAGTTTTATAAAGGCAGATCAATTGTTACGAATCTTGTACATTTTACAATTTTACGTACTTAGCTCTTAAAAATAGACTACAGGTTGACACTATATATATTGATATGTCAAAGGCTTTTGACTCTATAGAACATGGACTTCTAGTTCGTAAATTATCCATTGTTGGTCTATCTTCTCAGTATATTCGATGGTTCCAAAGTTATTTATCAAACAGAGAGTATAGAGTGAAAATTGGTCATGTAACTTCCAGTATTGGCTGTATAAAAAAAGGTATACCTCAAGGATCTCCTTTAGGACCACTTCTTTTTTCATTATTTATTAATGACCTGACGGAAAAGATTAAATTCTCAAATATATTATTATATGCTGATGATTTGAAGTTATTTAGAATAGTGAATAGCGAATACGATAACTACTTACTCCAAAAAGACTTGGATAGTATTAGTATATGGTGTAAAAGTAATCTACTGAAAATAAACTGTAATAAAACTAAGTTTATTTCATGTACCAATAAGACTACTATGTTACTATGAATGCTATGTTAGCAAATATGTCATAGATGGAATATCCCTGCAGAAAGTTGAAAAGATTAAAGATTTAAGCATAACATTTGACATGAATATGAAATTCAATTATCATATTAATGAAATAGTACATAGAATACGAAAGACTATAGGATTTGTATTTAGACAGTGGCCTGAGTTTAAAAATGCAAACACATATGTCTATCTATTTAAGGTACTTGTAAGACCCAAATTAAAATTTGGTGCAATTATATGGAATAATATATCCACAACATTATGTAACAAAATCGAATCGGTTCAAAAATGTTTCATTAGGCTATTGTGTAGAAATAAGAAAAAAGATTACTACTCTCATAGTTATGATTACTGGAACCAATACTGGGGGTTGCAAGAATTACATGTAAGAAGAAAAATGATAGAGAAAAACTTTATTCAGAAAATTTTAGATAATAGATATAGTAGTGAATACTGCCTACATAATATAGGTATAAGGGTACCAACATATAATCTTAGAAAAGCATCGGAAGTCATTCCCATGAATAAAAATTCTATAATCTTAAGAAAACTGACAAGTTCTTTTAATATATTATCGAGATAATTGTATTTATTGAACAGACGTATAGATTTCAATAGGTATGTATATTTTTATAGTATATTTGTATGTTTGACGGTATCCTTGTTTTAAGGACAATTTTAAGAAAATTGACTAACTATTTTAATGAATAATGAAGTAATTATGTTTATCCAGACAAGATACAAGTCATAAAATTATTTAGATATTATAAGATATACAATGACCTCCTATCGTCGAAACAAATGTATTGTTAATATTAAAAGGAATATAAGATGTGTGTTATAACCCTTAGTTCTATGACTAAGTGCGTATTTTTGCTATCTGGCTGTTCATGGCACTAAAAATAAATATATTATTATATCATTATATTATTATTATTATTATTATTATTATTATTATTATTATTATTATTATTATTATTATTATTATTATTATATTTATTTTTATTTTTTATTTTATTTGCTTTTTCCCCAGATATTACATTCAAGGTAGTTTTTATTGTTTAACCAAGACCTACTGTCCCGGACCAATCATTATACCTTTGTGCATAATTTTCAATTCAAGCCCTGGTATACAGAAACTATCTATAAAGGTAACCAGAGAAATTTATATCGCTTTTTCACCCACCACCTTCGAATATCGATGTCAACTGGGGCTAAGACTACCTGGTAGATCAAAAATAGTTCCCATCAGCATCGACGACCTTCTGCCAACGTTCTGGGAGGCCATAGATTCCATCGCGGTAGAACTTCATGGGCTGTGAAGCGAAGAAGGCATCAAGTGCATTTTACAACTCTACTTGGGATTTGAACTGACGTCCTCTAAGGTGATTGTGCAAGGAAAAGAATGAAACAGGTGATAATCGTACAGTGCAATGTCCAGGGAGTATGGCAGATCCAATAGTGTTTCCCGTACAAGGCATAGAATGGTGTCCCTGGTCATCCTTGCCACTTGGGGCTTAGCGTTGTTCTGTAACAGAAGGACCCCTTTACGATTCAGAAATGCCGGCTCCAGAGTTTTGAGTTCTTCTTGAACATTGCTCAACTGCTGACAGTACATAGTTGCATCAATGGTCTGACCATCTGATAGCAGTTCCAAATGAACGATGCAGCGAGAAGTTCACCAAACAAACAATCGTGTGCACGAGTTTTCTCGATATTCTCCCGTTTCCTCCCACTTCTTCATTCCACGATTTCATTCATATCGCAGCATCAATGTCACCATTAGCGTAATCGGTATAACCGTGGGACGTAAAACTTAAATATTTCATTTCATTTTTCTTTTATAACTGTATCTCACTTTTCCAGTGACGAGAGCAACATCTAAGCTAGCATACAGTGAATTAAATCACTAAAAACCTATATTCATAGCACAATTGTGCAGATAAAGTAGAGCCCTTTACCTTACGCCAATATTTTCCGTATTCAATTACTTTTATTAACTTATAACCCCTTTCCTTCCCTGGAATGGTTTCAGTGTCTTAGTCCCTACAGCAGATTGCTGTGATGGTAATTTATACGTATAGTAAATTCGTTTGAAATTCCTCCAAGAGTCAATGTTGCACTATACGTTTTTTTCTGAGTCAAACTCTCTAAATATATATACATACATTCCAGTAAGAACTGAATTTTGTATTAACGCCTGCCTGTCGTCCTTGTGCAAACATTCGTGATGATATGCCGTAGCGAAATAAGTTGCATTAAGGTTGTAAGATTTAATATCAAGTTTGAAACATCGCAAGTTAAGGAAACGCATGTAATAACAAATATCATATTTGAAAATGATTTCGAATTAAACTAGCTGTGACTACATTACTTCAAAATTGAATTTGTGGAATGCACAGTGTGAGCGTAACTCAAAGAAAATAATCAATAAGAATGGTCTTGATTCGAAGCTCGGAGCATATAAGCAGGAGTAACTTACATTAACCATTCACCTAACAGACGATGACGCACAGGGTTTGGCACTACTTTATCAGATGGTTTTATCAAATGTAACCTAATTAACACAATAGTAACAAATTTTCCTGCCCTAAAAAGTGTTCTGAACAAGGACAAGTTCATTATGCACATTGTAACTAACTTACAAGAGGTTTAAATCCTATCAGAACGGCGCATCCACCAAGTCAACGTTTGGAATATTCCATTAATTTAGCTTTCAACGTAGCTAAAAGAAACGTATGTGCTTTCGTACAGAGTTCTCCGTAGCAGAATGGATATAGTCATGGTTCGATAACTACAAGGTTCGCGGTTCGAAACCCGTCTCTAAGCTTCAGATTTTTTAACTTCTTAATTCCACAGTTCTCAAGATCTTACTCTCCATTCGTAATCATCTGATGCTCTCAAAAGTGTTCTCGACGTTAATTCGACAACTGCCTAATGTGATCCTCGCAGTTCGAAACCTTCCCTTCTTCTGTTTCACAAAATCACAATTTTCGTCATAATACGAATATGTGTCTGATCATTTTTCCCCATTTCTAAATGTGTGTAAATAATTCATTCCTCTCTGTCTCCATATTTTAATCTCTCTCTCTATCTGTATCGCTGTATGTCGCCCAGGAACTCATATGGCTTGAGATCAAACCTTCGACTCTTGAAACCAAATATAAGCTCTCTTGCAATGTGGTATCATAACTCTATAGGTTTGTTGCTAAAAGCAGCGTCATTTTAGATTCTATTCGGGGGGGGTTAGACTCCGCGGACAAAAATTTTTCACTTTTTTATTATTGTATTACTATATATTTGCTCAAACAATATGTATTTTATGAAGCTCAAGGGAGGAGAAATTACACCTTCCTGTCCTGCCCAAATGACGCTCCTGGAACATTTGCTTGCCATTTTTGAAAATAAATGAAATAAATCATTGAATAACATTCATTTCTGTCAGTAGATATTCTCGAGCTCTGTGCGTGCATTACAGAGTTTAGGAAGCACAAAACTTCCTGCCGTTATTGGCAATTTCCATAGATTTCTTAGGGATCATCTTACTAGCTTGCAGTCTTTAAAGAAGGTAAAGAATGAAACTAAAGGTATTAATGAATCTATGGGAAGATTGTGTGACTTTTTTTTTTAAATAGGCTCTTAAAAGATATTTCGGAACAAGCGAATGAACAAGACTGTTTTAGAGCTATAACATTGTAACTTGATTCCTCTTTTCTTTTCGTCTGAATGGAAAGAGGTATTACACACGCTGCTTTAGACAAGGAGAGTTGGAGGAGGGAGGGAGTTGGATTGAAGACAAGAAATAACTAATCGATCGAGACATGTATTTCTGGATTGCATAAGAAAACGGGGCAAGTGTTTGTTATTAATTTGGACTTAGAATTTTTGTAACAATTTCTACGCCGCGGACTGTACATGACCTTATAATAAATGACAGTTTGAAATATCTTTGCAATTTTTGGTAATATGACTACTATACGATATTTTCTTATACTATTTTTGTTGCCGGGTTTCGGGACCGGGTAAATTATTGACTCTCTCCATATTTCCGGAAAAACATTTGTCCTTGTTGATAGGTTAAATGTGGCATATTACAGCACCTAATTGCTTTAATTGATTTCAGTTTCCTGATTGCATTCTGAATCTCGCTTATACTAACCTTCATATTAAAATCATTCTTAATTTCCTCATGTATTTTTCATCATGTGATTAAAAAAAACTTCTAGTTGAGGAGGGAGATTGATTGTAAATGGACTGAACGTATTGAGTAAAAATCTTATGTAATTTTGTCATTCTTTGTCAGATTCTGTTCACAATAGGTCATGGACTGAGTAGTAGTATATCGGGATGACTAATCGGGTAATACACTATTCGTTTGCTGAATTAAATGCAGTCCGACTAATTTATATTTATTCAGTATACTGCCAAGTTTTCTGTTGTTCAAACAAATGCCATACGTGAACTAGTAGAGGCAAGGTTTCGAAGTTTTCAAACCAACTAGTTGAAATGTTTATTTTATAAATTATCCAATATTCATATATAACCAATGTATATCTCCATTAGTCGTACATGTCGAATCTTTTAAATATTTGAATTAGGACACACACACTTCGGAAATTACAGCTCTCTTTGGAATGGTGGTAATTTTAGGCTTATACTAATCTTCAGTGAATCTTTATCTGTATATTCAAGTACGCTGTATTTGACTAAATTAATTTGTTGAGGGAATTTGCGGGAATTTGCTGAAATGATTACTGTTACAAGAAATAGGTTTTGACATACTAAGTAATCGTTGTATCTACTAGTTTATAGTTTCTAAAAATTATGTTATATTTAGATTTACATAATGAACTGTTAGTGTCATTCTTTCTGGTTTAGCGATTTTTTGAAAATGATCGATTCTGAGCCTGACATAAAATAAATGAGGACACTAGAAATATATGAAATTTTCCAAAAGAAAAAGCAAAGAAAGAAAGAAAGAAGATATCATTTAAATGGTATTGTTGTTATCAAGGATGTTATAAAATAGAGGGTCTGCACATACAACAAAATCGTGAAGCCATACGTCACAGCTTAGTCACACCTACTCTGCCCACTCCGCGCCACTAAGATCGCAATGTTTCGAGCCAACAATCATGTCGGAAACGAGAGTAGAAAATCAGACGTGCCGCCTCAGACGATGCTAGATTGTTTTTCGGCTTCATAGAGTTCATATGATGAAGCTACGTATGGACAGATCCTCTATTTTATAAAATCCTAGGTTGTTATAGTAGATATGAATTTACTTTCTCTTATTTAACTAGCTCCTGTGAGGTACAGAAAGTTACCTTTTTAACAATAAAAGCGTAATTTGCTTTTTATTTAATATTCCAATAGGAAAGCCAAGTTGTTCTATCCGTTCCACTGCAGCTGCGAGAGAGTTGCCTGAAGGACATAAGATCTGTCCAGCAATTACGGTATGTTTGTTTTACTTCTTGTTCAGTGTATCTTTTGAAAAAATGAAATGTAGCTTTAAGAAGTATCTAATTTTATTCTGATGGAAGTGTCAAACTTGCAACACTTACCGGAAAACAAAACAAACATACATTTGGTTTATAAGTGAATTTGTTTCATCAGTTTACTGAAAGTGATTTGAAAAGAGATCAGAGACAAAATATAGTAAAACACATGTATATGTGTATTACTTCAAAACTTCTATTGTTAGCATTGTTTCCGAATCCAGTGTAATAAAATGATATGTTAAGAAAAACATTAATAGTAGGGGCGCATATGTCACCTCGTGTCAGATTTAGTGCAGAAATATTGGCGATAGTTTTATTTTGTCATAAACATCGTCTAGATGAATAATTTCCATGCAGGCACTTCATATTCTGATCCAGGCAGCATTGGTGACGTCATCAAGATTGCCGTCATTAATAACTGTAATTCCCGTACATTTGTCCGATTTTGATTAAACATGCATCATTGTAAAAGTCTTCCTAAGACAAGTAAAAATGATTATATAGACTTTTGACGTAAAACCAACAATTTCGAGATAAATGAGGAAATATATTTTTGGCGCCATATTATATATATATATATATATATATATATATATATATATATATATATATATATATATATATATATATATATATATATATATATATATATATATATTCTGCAAAACTCACAACATGTTAATAACATATATATTCATCATATTTACTTTAATTTGTTTAAGAAAGATGGGGATCTGAATGAAGGGAAACAAGAGTGTCCAAAAACACATAGATTGAATGTCCGTGAATATTCAGCCCTCATCTGCATAAGGACTTCGTCGTAGTGGGATAAACTTTAGTTATTGTTTACTATGTAAGTAGCACACAAGAAAATATGGCTGCAGGGAAGCAAACTGGACCCCATCAGATTTTTATACATTTGGAAATTAGACTACGAGGAACACGAATCCGAAGGGAAGTTTAACATTTCGAAAGTCGGAACTCGAGATATTCGAACATAAAGTGACCACGGAAACAAACTGGACCCCAACTGATTTTTATATATTTTGTAAAGTAGACCAAAATGAGCAATAATTTGAAGGAAGTTTGACATTCCGACTTCCCGAAATTGAGATACTAGAACTTATACAGTAGTTTTATATAGTATATATAAAAGTAACGAAGAAAGTTCTGTCGCTTTTTGACCTATGACCTTAGAGCATGAATATTTCACCTAAGACGTACCTGGAAGATGAAAAATAGTACTCATTAGTCTCAACTACATTCTGCCAACGTTCGGGATGGGCATGGATTCCTTCGCGGTAGAAGTTGGTTTGCTGTGAAGCGAAGAATGCATCAAGTGCATTTTGCACCTCTACTACGGAGTTGAACTGGAGTCCTCTAAGGTGAGTGTACAAGGAATGGAACAGGTAATAATCGGACGGTGCAATGTCCGGCGAGTATGGTGGATGCAATAGTGTTTCCCATCCATGGCATAGGATGGTGTCCGGGATCATTCTATCCATGTGAGGCTTAGCGTTGTCCCGTAACGGGAGAACCCCTTAGCGATTGAGAAGTGCTGGCTCCAGGGTTTTGAGTTTTTCCTGAACACGGCTCAACTGCTGATAGTAGACAGTTGCATTGATGTTCTGCTCTGACCAGCGGGTAGCAGTTCTCGATGCACGATGTCGCGAGCAGTCCACTAAATACACAGGAGGACTTTCCGTTGTGTGATGCGTTTTCCTACTTCCTTTATGAAGTTTAGACCTTCTCTTCCCCACAAGCCACCGGATTCAACTGGTACGAATTGATATTTTTCCATAAGGTGGTTGTATTTTCTTCTTTTCTCTATCTCTTTCCGACCTGCTGCATTGCCCGCCTGGATTGAAGAGAAAGGAAGGTTAGAAGGTGAAAAAGTATCTGTGCATGTGAAGTTCCAAATTAAGGCTTTACCTTTCTTCCAAGGAATTAAGGTCATCCCATCTGGTCTTTTTCCATCTGTTCTACTACAGCCATTTGGCTCCCTTATTGCCGGTACACCTGCGGAGATGAGTGCTCTCACAATGATGTCGTTGCAGCTCGAGTGTCGAGGATATCTACCTGTGCTTTTTATGCAGGAGAGACCATGTAGTCCTTTTTTGTCAACAGGATTTTTGCACGCTTGGCATTTATGGGGTTCGCAAATATCTGCTCCCAATCTTAAAACAACTGCTATCCTAAAAGATTCATCATTCAGGTGAAGGCCTAGAGGATGTGAGGGCAAAGCTTTGAGCCACGCACCTGCCTCAATGGACGATGCAGCGATCAGTCTGGCCTTGCCTTCTGGGTTGTCGGAAGACTGTAGTAAAAATAAAAAATTTGATTGTATGATAGGTTCTTCCCATGTGGATTGTTTAGCCCTGAAACTGAAGTCGGGTAAATCGGAGCTCACCAACAATGACCATGTGGACGAGCAATCTTGAACTTCAGAATCCCAGTGGAGATTGTTGTTCTGTTGGAGAAGTGATTTTATTAGACATTGAGAGCCGTAGAATGATGCCAAGAAGGCGGGAATAGCCAAATTTAAGGCTCTTCGTATTCCTAATCCACCAAGATTAACTGGGAGAGATGCCTGAAGCCATGTGCTATCCTCAAGGGCACAATTTAGGATAGACTCCAAACCAGATTTTATACTGTTGTCATATCTTTCTAATAAATCCTCTTCTTTCCATGAAGGTGAACATCGCAGGAAATATAATAATCTTGGGATGTAAAATGATGTTCTTAGTAAGTAAAAGGCAGAATGAGCAGATACTGATGATAGACGTGAGAAATACATGTCTAACTGATTTATCTTCTCAGTTAATAGAGTTCTTCTTGATTCAGTTGAGAGAGCAGTTCCAAGGAGGAAAGCGTTTGATGGCGACATCAATTGGATACCTGGAGCTACTTGGTTGTATGACGAAAAATGATACCTGGAGCTACTTGGTTGTATGACGACGTTGCTGTGTGTTTTTGTTCATTTGTAGTTTCAAGAAAGCTGATTTCGCATTTCGAGAAATTTAGTTGCAGACCAATTGTAGCTGCCTGTGTGTTGATCATTTTCAATGTATTTAATACAATATCCGGATCTCCAGCTATTGCACCATCATCGAGGTACCAGATATTTAAGTCTGTCTTGATATTATTGACTATAGGCTGCAATGTTACGGCAAATAATGCTGGACCTAAAGGATATCCTTGTTGAACTCCTCTTTCTGATAAGATTATATCTTTGCCATAATATAAATTACTGTACATAGGGATATATCGAAGGAAATTTTCCTTTGACGATAGAAAACATTGTATATCTGTCCATTTCATTGAATGCATTCCTAAAATCTATTTTTAAGAAAGCTTTGGGCTTCTGGTGATGGTATGAGTAATAGATCCGTGCTGTATGTGCTGCCGCTTCAGCACCATGTTGAATGCCTACTCCAAGTTGGTGTGGAGCAAGGAAATGGAGTAGTGGTTGTTTAATCCTCCCACAGGTAATCTTGGATGCAAGTCTCCTCCATACATTCCCAATGGCAATGGGTCTGATACCGCCATTTTTCTTTGTCAAGGCTATTAAGGATGCTCCAAAGAAAATGGGTCTTACTTCTTTAGGAACATTACCTGGTATAATCTTTGAAAGAAACTCACAAATGTTCTTAATTAGGCGATCTTTTGAATCTTGATTATTATATAGTATTAAATCCTTGATAATTGAAAGGCGCATGCTATCTAAACCACCAGCCGATCCTGAAGGAAAGGATTTCCATGCTTTAAGAAATTCATTAGATGTTACGTTGTTAAGACCAGTGCTAATATCATTTATATCAGGAGCTGTAAATGCATATGCATGAGTAGGATGTTTGGCTTTTAGGGCTTTCAATATAGTGGCATCTGTTGGAGCTAAAGTATCTTCGGAAATAAGAAGTCTGACTGCTCCATGTACATCTCCATCTGCGAGTTTATTTTCAATTACCTTGATAAATATGCTATTAGATGATTTGTCAGTTGTGCGTTTCTGTTTATTTTTCTTCAAAGATGTTTGGTTTGTTATATTGTCACTGGAGCTGCTTGACCAATTTTGGATTCTTTGTTTTACCCACGTAGTTAGGTTACTGGTTTTTACAGTATGTGGAGGCATACAAAGTATTACGTAGGGAAAAAGTAACAGATTCATCCAGGATTCCAAATTGTCAGAGTTCACTATCTGTTCAAGCACTTCACATAACAAATCTGCCCTAACATGTCTTGCTCCTCGCGGAACTCTTCGTAAAATATTTACTGATGATTTTAATTTTCCTAAAATATCACTATATTTAGAAATTAATGCATTTTCACCTATTACATTGACATTTGTATTCGAAACTTGCACACTAAGTCGTTGATGAGATGAAGAATGTTTTGCGGTGGCATCGATTACTTTCTTATCCTTATTAATGTCATTGTGGCATTTGCTGTTATGTATGGTTAGTCCTCTTGAGTTGAGAAAACTCTTGTTACATATAGGACGTTGGGAATTATTGGAACTACTAGAAGGGATACTGGGTATATTTGTAGTTTGTGTATTAATCATTGTTTTCATTCTAACACATTCTTATTTCAGCTGTAAAATGTGAAAGGCAAATTTTTTAACTATCGATAGAAGAAAGCTAAGTACAATACTTGCTTTTGAAAGTCGTTACCAAGCAAGAACACAAAAAGTTCAAATTATAATTATGTTATTTACTTACAGTTTTATACCATATTATAAAAAATAAATATTGTATATTTCAAATTGATTATGAATATTGGCTCTTGCAGTTCAGTTACTTTCATTAAGAAAACTTCTCTGTTTACTTCCACCATTCATTAAGTCAACTATATATGGATTTAAAGCGCTGTTCAATTTCAGGAAATAGATGACTTATTTCACGGTACTAATATTGAAGTTAAGCTGTTTCAATAAAGCTGTGTTGCCAACTTAAAATATTGGGGTGATACTCAAATTTGAGACGCTCGTTTGAGGATATTGTGAATTGAAAATGTGAAATTTTAAAATAATGTTAAAAGAGAGAGTTTGAAAAAAAGATTAGGATTTAGGATTTGGATTTCCGGGCTTTCGGCATCTAAGACCATTTAGCCCTTCAGGATTTGAGGGATGACGTCCCTCGGAGAGCACTCTATCCGTGGAAAGGGAAGGAAGAAAAGATTGGGGAAGAAAGGAAGCGGTCTGGGACCTATAAATTAGGTACCATACTGGCATTTGCCTGGTGGGAATGAGGAAAACCCAGGAAAACCACATTCACGGTGGCTGGCCTGAAAAAGCTGTTACACTTTTTCGACCGAGTGACCCCACCGGGAATCGAACCCGGGACCGAGTTGGAAAAAGGAGTTGGAAAGGAATGAATACTAGAAATTACTGTGTCTATCGACCTTACATGGCTTTGCCGGGCTCTGCGATGTCCTCGTCCTTGCTGAAACAAGTAGTCGTCTTGTTCTATATAAGGCGAGTAGAGCTTAATGTGTCTAAAATAATTAACCTAGAGGTGGCTATGTCTCAGACTCGCGTATATACTCAAAATAAGGTTGTTGTGCTAACAGACCAAAAGTAAGTTCGCTTGTCTGTCCTAGTAACTTACTCTCTACCGATTCTTTATCTACTGGACTAGAATGTCCCAATTGACAGACGATAATGGCTGGTGAAAAATCACCCGAAAACTGACCCTCCGTAACGACTTTCCCGGCTGATTGAAGCCGTTACTATAGACTCTCCCGGTTGAGTGCATTCTTCTGGATTGCTCTGGGTTTTTACAGCCAAATTCCCTCAACATGTTGCTGATGAACTGTGTCTCGTGTAGACAGGCATTTTACATCAGAAAGGTTAGATAATTGGGAAATGAGGCCTCTCAGCTTTATTACATAAATATATACACTAACATAATTAACACATAATATAAATCTTATTCAACTCTGCACGGAACATCGGAAAATAGGGATGAAAACATATCATGAATCCCCAGAGTATAATGGGTTCATTACTATCAACTGTTCTTCAATGGTTTGTTATTCCCTGTTCTGGTAAACAGTTTTATGTAACTAAAAAAATGAAACAGTCTCACAAAAAACAATGATAATTTTCTTACACTGAGAAAAGAATCTCGTTTTCCAGTGAATCAAAACGATGCAGTATGCCACTATCAATTCAGGAAACTATTTGTTAATATATCTGTTAACTCAGCATCCTCTACTATCTCGAAATATTTTAAGGTCAGTTCGCTCACCAAACGTTATACGCCTACTAACATATAAACGGGACCGAAACTCCAACGTCAAATCTTTCAGAAACTACAGCTACAACTCAATACATATTAATCCGAATTCATTAACAAACATCATAACTACTAAAATATAAATATGCACTAATTCTTCGGTAACTTTGAAAGGACAATCAAAATTACAGGAAGGAAATGCGGCCTTCTTTACACTATGCTATGCAAATATCACCTTATATTATACAAATGCACAAACCCCTGATCAAATATTCTTTATATATACATTCTTCAAATTAGATGGAAAATCAAGAATTAGAGTACTGCACCTATAATTCGTCAAGTCATCGAGGTTACCTGGTATCCATAGAAGTGACGTACATTTTCCTTTTCAAGTCACTTCAGTTTTGAAAATAACACGTTTTAATCACTTGAAGTCGACCGATAATTTAAATATTTCTGGATACTTTTTAGAGCTTTATTTTAAATGGGCTATACAACCCTGCAGTGCTATCTGATTTAGATAAAAAACATTGGCATAAATATGAAAAAGCATGTCTTCGTCAGAAAGAGCCTGCTGGAATGAATTTTTGGACAATGTCTACATTCCATGCATTATAACTGTTGCGAACATATACTGGTTATGTGATATAGATACTTTGTACTGAGGTTAACTAGCATGTGTAACCCTGTCCAACCATACCAACATTCGTCACGGTGTTTGTTTTATAAATGTAACTAGGAAAGTTGTATAGCTTTTTATAAAGGTCTGTGTTCAATTGGCTCTGAAACCGTGAGTTGAATACGAGTGCAAATAAGGCGAAGGTCAATTGTTGATATGAGTATATCCAACATACTACCTGGTTGTGGCAGCTCAGTCACACTGTGAACTTGTGTAATGACAGAGTGAACATGGGGCCTTCACAAAGCGTCATAAATGCATGTATACTGTACGAGTTCAAACTGGGGTAAACGCCGCTGCTGGTGATGAAAGGTTAAGTGTGTAGTGACTATGCGGACAGCACAGCGGTGGTTTAACAAGTTTAAGGACTTTGACGAAACACTCGAAGACGTACCATGTACCAGAAGACCAACACATGTACAACATGAAGATCTTCAGACAGCAGTTGAGGTGAAGTGGCCAGGCATGTGAAGAACTTGGTCTATAATTCAGTGTGGGTGAAGAAATCATTCGGCAGCACCTCTATCAACTTGGGAAGCACTAAGAATTGGCTCGATGGTTCCCACATGATATGACTCCGGGCCACAAGGAAACGCGAGGAGACATCGTGTTTCTTTGCTGTCTCGTCTCGGGAAGGAACCATTTGTATTCAGGGTGTTGAAATGTGATGTGAAGTGGATCCTGTACAAGCTATACAGCCTCGTCAACATCGTTTGGCATGCCATGTTCCGGTTCCAAAACAGCCGAAACCAGTACTCCACCAGAAGAAGTTCTTCCTGTGTGTTTGGTGGAGTCGGGAACTGCTACCTGCTGGTCAGAGCATCAATTCAACTGAGTACGTACTGCCAGTAGTTGAGCCGTGTTTAATAAAAACTCAGAACTCTGTAGCCAGCACTTCTGAATTTCAAAGGGGTCCTAATGTTCCAGGACAACGCTAAGTTCCACGTGGCTAGGATGTGCAGGGACAGCACTCTATGCCTCGGATGGGAAACACTATTTCATCCCCACACTCACGAGACCTTGCACTTTCCAATTATCACATATTCAATTAATTGGACAATCTCCTTAATCGATGCCAGTTCAAATCCCTAGTAGAGGGATAAAATGCACTTGATACCAAGTTCTATCAAGATAGAATCCATGGCCTTCCAGAATGTTGGCAGAAGGTCGTCGATGCAGATGGAGACTATTTTTGATTTTCTAATTATATCTTTGGTTATACATCGTGTTCACTTACTTTCTATTTTCTAGCTGATTAAAAAACTAAGGGCTCTAAGGACTTGGTTTTTGTAAAGAATTGTAGATAGAGCACTGCGCTTCAATGTTTGTTTCAAATACACCCGTATAACAAAGGACGAGACGCTGTTATCTAGTTCTGTGTTGCCGTTGTTATTAAGCACGTTGTGTCGATAATTGAATCCGTACGAGTGTCTTAAGAAATAAATTATCAGGTGAACTAAGACACAAGTTAAACGGAGAGAAGAAGGAAAATAAAAGCGACAAACGGAAAAAAATCCTAAAGTGGAAAAGTGTTTTTTTTTTCTGTGGCAGCGAAAGTAATAAGAAACAAACACGTCAGCACATGATACAACTGCGGGTGGTATCCAGGAAGAATCCAACGGGAACGTTAATGACAGTGCCACAGATGAGGTTAATGCTTGTAGTTCTGCAGTAGCTCCATTGACTTTGAAAAATCTCGAAAGTTCGATTGAAAGGCCGGTGAATAAAACGACAGTTTGGACTCACAAGAAAAAGTTTCAAACGAAATAATGATCACAGATTTCGAAAATGGGTATACCGATAACCATGCTGCAACTCACTCTCCTACTACAGACAGGGGCGGCGTTTAGGAGGAAAGAGGGGTAGTTGGAACCACTTTTTTAAGTGACCCCTTAATGTATATGGTTTCATTTGGAAATATAAAACTTTTGTATCTATTACTATTTGATAGAAAAAATGATGCCATATAATATTTGCCGTGGCATGAGTACGTATTAGTTATTTGTCCTGCCGTGTAGTTAAGAAAGCTACAGAAGTTGCGTTGTAATTGCAATTCCAAAACCAATTAATAATGCAACTGCAATTTTCTTTAAATGTCGTAGCGTATGCTTGTAGTATTTACTGTTTTTCATTTTCTAAAAGTTAGGTTAATAACATAAATTTAATGGCATATGTGAGATTAAACAATTCGTTCATTAATCCCCAGTTTCAAAATAATTTCTACGAAACAAGCTTCATTATTAATTGCTATGATCAATATTATTCTTTCTATTTATTGGTTTTGTAAATTTGTTATTAAACAATCTAATCACACAATTTTCCAGACAGAATTTTAAGATGTTCATGAGCCAGGACTCAAATCTCTTGTTACACTTTAGTTGATTAAGAGTGCAAAGAGCTAATACCTATTTGCAACTTGCGTTGCTCTTGTCAATTTACTTAATAAAATATAAAATACGATACAAGGTGTTTTAACTGAAAAAGATAGTATCTTATTAGTTATATAACCTTTCGTAAACAAAGTGTTAGAAACAACCAAGTAAACTAACTAACTCACTTTTAACGTCCTATCGCCACCACTGACTACAGAAAGGGAAGCAAGAAAATTACTGATTATCTGATCCACTTATAACTTGTTCGTACGATAGACCTGCACATCAAAATTTGGCAAATGTATTTGTATGTCTTCCCATCTTCCATATTTAGATTCAGCTTTCCGGTGTCTTATAAGCTCCTTATAATTTTATAAGCCCTATTAGGAAAATAACAATAAAACTATTCATAGTAGGATTTAAGCATCGGCGCATATCTGTTTATAATATTAGGGACGGGGAGGATGCATAAGATAGTTCTCATAATATTTATATAAGCAATGTTCAAAATATTTATGGGGCTGAAAAGAATGTTGTGGAGGATCGGAGCAGCAGTATTGTCTTCAATAGTGGGAGGCGGGAAGATTTGATTCTTATTCTGGGGGAGGGACGGGGAGATGAGACTCATATTACGGTTGATAAATCTGATTTCTGACGTTAACCTCTTGTATATTACACAGCAAGGAACATCAATTTCATCTCATTTTCCTTTCTGGTAGTCTGATACAAAACACCACATTCCTCCCCAAAAGCAAATTTCAATCCGTATTATTAGAGGGAAGTCCCATCAGTTCCAAGATTGAAGAAGAACATGTCCCCTCATTCCTCATGGGTTTGCTCCATTGGATATAAGGAAGGTCAAACATGAAATCTAATTCAGTTTCTATTGGCAGGCATGCTGCCAAGGGTGGAAGCAGAAGGATGCCCTTGCCCACCCATTCAACACTCTAACAAAATTAGAATAATGTCTGCAATATCCTATATTTCAAAATAACTAATTTGTAGTTTCAATTGTACGGATCCCTTCAGAAACTAGGACTCAACGCTCACGTCCTCAAACGATCCTGTCGCAGTGCCTGTCTACTGGATCTCCCAATTCTCACGTTATTCGGGGTCACATAGCTTGACGTATTCCTTGCTATGTTAATAGACCAATTCATTGAGTTCATCACTTTCCTACTAATAAAATAAAAATGATTGGTAACCTATAACCCGTTTCAAAAAGAAAAGAAAAAGGAGTAAGATTTTGTGGCCTAAATCTAACGTGAACTGAACAAGGAAACAATCATAGTAACTTTATCCTATATTGATTGTTCTGAGCGAAATTGACGTTGAAGCACTTTTCTTCTTTCTTTCTATACCAAGCTATTCGTTAATGGGTGATGAACTGGAAAGGTGGAATTCTGTCACTCTTTCATTAGCAGGATTACCTCAGAAGGATTTTCACTATTTTAATTGAAGAAAACGAACGCCAGTAACAGAACTATTATAACAGCTGATTTGATGCGAGGGAACTAATAGTTTGATATGATGATTAGAAGTGTATAATTTACTCATTGTTGACGTTTTGACACTAGCATATTCAAGCATACCTTATGGCTACCTAATGCCATACCACTATATTGTAAGTGAATGTAAACAGTATTGGACGTCGTAACAGTTTTGGAGCTGTTGTAGGATTTCCTTGGAATTATGCCGTCTTGTGCCGAAGAAGAGAGAACCATAATGTTTATGTAACGAAAAGGAAAAAAAATATTAAAAATAATATGCATTACTATGTATTAAGTATGATAAATTGTCGTTTGTAATGATTTGATTAACTTGAGTAAACCAATTGTGACTTGTATTGATCCTAAAAACCCAAACTGATAATAATTTTTAAAAAATGTCTAGGTTTGGAAGTTGTGAAAATGAGTCGGAAGTTAGCGACACTGCTTGTTTCTTGTGGCATGTGGTTCTTTGGGTGAACATTTAGTTCGACTGAGAATAACGGAATCGGAGATTGGTCAGCAGGAAGTGGAAAAATTGAGCGATTTTTCTTCGACCTTGATTTGTAACAGTGTAATTGGATTTGATTTAAGTCACAAGTTTGCTCATTTATATAACCTTTAATTATCTACTCGTTTCGTGGTTTATATTTTTAAAATCGATTTATTACCCGTGAGGTATTTTATAGTTTAACTCGGCTTTTGTTGGGAAGACAATTTTGTTCTGGTCTGATTTGAGACGTGGACAAACAGTTTTGTGTGGAACTAAGGTAAGGAATACTTTAGTTTCTTGTGGTATATTTTTCCCTTCTTATGTTAGTGTTAAAAACATTATTTTAAAGTATTTGGTCCCTAATTAACGAGTTTTAGTTACCGGGAGTCGACTTGAAATAATTTTGACCTACTTTTGCGGTTGAGATTGACCACGTAAATTAATGGTTTGGAGCTGGCCTTAGAATTGAATTCTTGTTATAATTTGGTTGTTTTAAGGTTAATTTGTATAACAAATTGTCGATTTTGCTTCGTTTTCTCGATTATTTTGTATTGGTTTAAGTTCGGTTATGTTTTGTTATGCTAATTATAACTAGCTCATTTTCCGGTTAGATTCCATTACAGTTTAATATATAAAAGAACAAAAAGGGCGTGAATTGTTGGCAATAGGTGAGAAACATAACGTTATTAAACGGTATTCTATATTTAGGATTTTTACTGAGGGAGAAAACTATTCGATAAGCTTATTTGTTAGAATTTGAAGATTTCAAGAATTTTGAAGTTTATCGCCGTTCAAACTGTCTGTGGTTCAAGCTACTGAGTTAGAATAAAGTATTTTATCATTTTCAAGCATAATTTAGAAAAGTTGGTTTGTTATAAGTCTTGCCTTGTACACTCGGGTACAAAAGATTTTGAGTTGGGGGATTGCATATCTCCCAGTTAAAGTTGTAATGCATAGAGGTTTTTCAGGACACAAATATTAAAATCGAGCTTTTCTCGTCTTTTGGAGTTCATATAGCGTACACATATTTTGTATTACTTTTGTAAATTTGAGTAATTTATCGAGAAATTTGATATATCTTGGTTTAATCAAGCAGACGTTAATAATACTGTTATTATTCGAATTAATATTGAATTTCTTGCATACTTGAATGAATATTATTAGAATATTAATCATAATAAATTGTTACCTCATGTATTAATATATTAATGGAATCTGGGCATAAAATTATTTCTAGCTCATCCGTATTCCGTGCCAGCCTCTTTTGTACTTTCGTTGTAGTTTGCCCTTTGAGTTATTTTCCTTTTGGAGAATTTGACCTTCACAAATTCAGGACTGAATCGCTGTGACGTGCATCGTTCTGTTAAATCGTCTAATAGGGTCTGGTTTGTTTCACAAAGTATTATTATTTATTTATTTATTTATTGATATAATTTGTGGGCACGACCGCCAGCTACGGTCTTACGTCCGTCACGATTGATGTAGAGCATACAATCCGGGGAAGGGCAAGGAAGGAAGCACCCTGGAAGCTGTAAATTAGGTATCATCTCAGCATGTGCCTAGTGTGAATGAGGAAAACACAGAAAAACCTCACTCAGGATCGCTGGTAAAGATACACCATTCTCGACCACGTAATCCCACCGGGAATTGAACCCGGGATCGCTCGCACTAAAGACGAGAACGTTAGTGACTACGACAAGCGTTATCACTGTTCCACAAAGAAGTGTGTTAATACGAATAATCACTGTTTATGCATACTTGCTGAGTCAACACAATTTAATTTGCATGACAACGCAAATACTCTTTTTTAACGTGGATTCGTTAATACTCGTTGAATGAAGATAGTAATTACTGTCTCATTATATTTATATTTTACCTATTATTTACCGAAAAGATCTAACAGACAACGTACAAAGCCTCGTCTTTTTATTGTTTATGTAATTTTACTCCTTCTCAGATTAAGAACTTTTCAGTTTTTGCATTAAATGTAATTTGTGATCATATATTTTTATTGATAATTCATGTATATCAATCGATTTCCTTTCATTTTCGAAGGGATATGCTTGTTAATAATTCGGTTGTAGTAATAATAGTATTGCTTTGGTAATAGTGAACCCTTCAAAAGGACGGATTATCTGCTCTTAAAAGAACACTTGTGTAATCCGACATTGTATAAATATTCAAAATTCATTTGATTGCTTAGCTTGTTCAAACGCTGTAAACTTACATCCATTTATCATTAGGGCAACCATAACGCATAAAAAGAGTTAAAACATAATCTAATTTTCAGCCACAGCTGGTACCATACATCTTTGTTTTTGACCATTGTGCTGTATCTATTCAAATTAGCTAATTGTATAAGAATGTCAAAGCATAAATTTCAAAAGTAAAATATAAAGCATAATGTGCAATGCTGTTTATTTCAGGAATGCCCTTGATTCTGCGTACGCGTCTTTGGCGTTAGATATCAGGATTCAATTTCCTGTGAGAGCTCATCTATTTCGAATTCCTCATTATGTTGTACACCTTGTCTCAAAAAGGTTGAGCGCATTCTTTATTGCTGTTTCGAGGCAAAAATTTTCTAAGTCCAACTTCGGGTATCTTCGGAAGAAAGTAAACCAGGTTCGAACCTCGAAGCCAACCTTTGCAATCGGGAAAAATTTCGCAAATATGTTTTTTTCTTTTAAATATAATAAGACTTGTTACCAAGGGTATAAAAAAAGCAACATTGATTGAAATATTTAATGATACAATATTTCGAAACTTTGTATTAATGTCGGCACATGCTTGTTTGTCATTTCGCTCTCCATACTTAATGGAATATTTAGATACGTAAACGAATCTTTCCATATGTAAAAGAATGCTGAAAGTTAAGACATAGAATATAATTCTCGCCTGGGTACTAAAATAAAAGTCAAAGTAGAACGAAAACAGCGTTTGCAGTGGATATGAACGTCATTATTATCTTAAATGCCGCTATACATCGCTAGAAGTGTTTTCCGAGTGGCGCTTGTGTTAGCTCAGTGGTAAGCCGTTTTCTTTCAAATCGTAAGGTTGAGAGTTCGATTCCCATTTGAGTCAATGCTTCTTTTTATGAAATTCTATTTTCCACAATGCATGAAACATGATATAAAATAATTACATTAAAATACGTCAGTTGTATATATATATATATATATATATATATATATATATATATATATAATCATTGCAGAACATAGTGATTATTATGTTTAAAATATAACACGTGTTCACAGTACGTTGGTATTCTATGATATATGTGAATGTTAAATACAAATTAAGAAAATAATATCATCGCAATAAATAAATTATGTAGTGTATTTATTTGCAGCTATTTGTCATACGGAAGTTACTTCTCAATTTTCTCATCACAGCAAGTGATTTACGCTTTCTGAAAGGTAAAGAGACTATTCGGGTATAAACAGAAATTATTATACAAACTCCAATCTTCGTTACAGACACAAAATTCACGATCCCCAAAACCATGTAAACAGGAAATTTACGAACACGAAGTCATGTCTAAGAGACTTATTTATACTTTAGAAAGAAGGCAAAATAGGATTTCTTTCCAAAGGATTTCAGTTCAATAATCTGCAATGCTTTTGTATATGGATGTGGTCCCTTTCTCTCCGCCTCTTATATATATATATATAGTGCTTACAGTCCAAAAAAGTACTCTCGGGGTAAGCTATTGGGAGTTGGAGGGGGATATAGGAGGGGAGACCCAAAAACGGGAAATTCGTCATAACTTCTTTATTTCTTAATATTTTTACACCAAATTTTCATCACCTTCAAAGTATTGTCCATGGGCCGCAACGCATTTCTGCAAACGATCCTTCCATTGTTCAAAACAGTTTTGAAAATCACCTATCGGGATCTTCTTTATGACTTCCAGCGATTTTTGTTTTACCTCCTCCACAGCGGCAAAACGCTTTCCTTTCATGTCACGTTTGAGTCTGGGGAACAAAAGGAAATCACAGGGAGCTAGATCCGGTCAGTAGGGGAGTGCACAATCGGTGTCATGCCGTTTTTGGTCAAAAACTGCTTTACGGAGAGGGCGGTGTGGACCGGAGCGTTGTCATGATGGAAGAACCATTCGCCTGTGCGCCAAAGATCTGCCCTTTTCTTTCGGATACTCTCTCTCAATCTTTTCAAAACCTCCAAGTAGAAACCCTGATTAACGGTTTGACCCGGGGGAACGAACTCCGCGTGCACAACACCTCTGCAATCGAAGAAACAAATGAGCATTGTCTTGATGTGTGACTTCCCTTGGCGAGCTTTCTTGGGACTAGGAGAGCCACTTGTCTTCTACTGGCTTGATTGCTGCTTTGATTCGGGGTCGTTGCCATATCACCACGATTAATCACCAGTAATCATCTTGGCAAAAAAGTCAGGGTCCTCTTTGAGCTGATTTTGAAGTTCAACACATGCCTCAAGTCGACGCTCCTTTTGCTCGTCTGTGAGAAAGCGAGGGACAAATTTGGCTGCAACCCTTCTCATATGCAAATCTTCTGGTAAAATCCTCTGAATTGAACTTCACGATATTTCAGATATCTCCAGAGTTGATCAATGGTTCGGCGACAATCTTCACGAACGAAGACATTTTCGTTAGTTCGATTTTTTCGACATTTTCGTCAGTTCTTGCCGTTGAGGGGCGTCCTGAACGGGGTTGGTCTTCAATTGACATTTCTCCATTTTTAAAACGTGCAAACCACTCGTATACTCTGGTTCTACTTAGGGCAGCATCCCCATAAGCAGTCTTTAGTATTACAGTAGTTTCCACGGCCGATTTCCCCAACAGGAAACAAAATTTCACAGCCACCCGTTGCTCTCAATAATCTGCCACCACGTTTTCGCCGAACTGGAAAAAGTTGTTTTACTAAACAAACTCTCAAGAGCGAACCGATGCACTCACAGCGACACAACTTCGCACACTGACGCAGGTGGCGTTATCGTAACGGACAACTGGTACAACAATGGGTTCCACCACTCTCCCTCCCCACTGCAGCACAATTCCCGTTTTTTGGGTCCCCCCTCGTATATAAAGTAAAAGCGGTCGATATTAGTGTCGAATCTATAGTTCTGGTTGTTGCAGATATTAATAATTACAACCCCGAAAGCGTTAAAGCCAAAATTTACCTCTCATCGTAAAGCTCCTTTGTGGTTAAGCGTATAGCGTGCACGCTTTCGGCGTGGAAGACCCAGATTCGGCCCCCGCGAGAGCTCATGTAGTTCGGATTCTACGTTAATTAGTAGGTCTACGTCTCATATAGCCTCACTGCTGACGGGACGTTAAACTCAAAATCAACTCAATCGATTCAAAACCCATCATCATGGCGGGCGATAAAGGATGAAAAATAAAATGTCTCAAGTGACTGAGATTAGGGTCAAATCCATAGTTTGAGTTCGTGACGCTATTACAAACACAATGTCATTTAATGCCGCATTTTGGCATGAGTGACTATGCCACCTGGATTTTGAATTTACAGAAGCAACATCGAAAGCGTTGCTCACACAGCTCTAAATGATTTGATGTATGTATACGTGTATATTCCAGCGAAACTCCGGAATCTCTGGAGCAACGTTTACCTAACATGGGAGACATATTACTTTCAATCTAAGAAAAAAAATTGTGGAATTCAGGTACCTCAAGGGATGAAAGTTGGGTGGAGTGACATGTAAAAATAGTGTAAAATGACTGATTGTAGAGTGGTATCCATTGTTTTCTGGGTCGTTGAGATGAGTAGTGAGGCACTCAATGGCGTTATATCCAAATTCATCCCCATCTTCACAGGATGAGGGGCTTGGAGATGATTAATAAAATGTAAAAACTTACTTAAATATTTGTCGAAGTAATAGTTTTCTGGGGTCGCGAAAGCGTTTCTAATAACTTTGGAATGTAGTTTGTACCCACTTCAAGATGGGCTTTTTAATCGTATCAATTTCTCACTTCAAGAAGAAATTACCATCTCAACTTGTATATGTATCAAGCTAGCCTTCGCAATCGAGAAAATGTGTAGATGTATGTTTCGTCTTTTAAATGATATACTAAATGTAAAATCAGAGATTGAGTGGGTCGGTGGGTCAAATGGGTCAAGATTTGTAATTGGGTCAGTGGATCGTAGGTCTACAAGGCGTGACCCACTGCGAAACACCATCACCGTGACTCACACTGACCCATTGACCCACCAACACATTCTCTCAGTGCCTTCTAGATAGCATTTTCTGAACACTGGTAAGTTTGTCTATGTTTTACTTTCAAGACCTCCATTTTTCTATTTTTTATTTGGTTGTAATGAAGAAACAAGTTCAGGCTCTTTTGGATTTTGATATTTCCAATTGTAACAATGGCAATAGGTCTTACTACTTGGCTTTTGAGATGCAGGCTGAGTTTTAAGAGGAGCTAACTACTGGAAAATTGGTTTATTACAAATATAACCTCTTTAGTCAGTAGAGAGGATGGCGTGGATCATGGATCAAACTTAATGACGATGTATTTTAGTGGACTGGAGTTGGTCACAATGGTTCAGAGTTGTTTATAGTTGGTGGTGGGTCAGAGTGGGTGATGGTGGGTGAAAGGGCCACGTTGGATGTTGAGTCATTGTGGGCCACGGTGGGTCGTGGGTCAGTATGTTGTGGATAAAGGTTTCATTGACCCACACCATCTCTGGTCAACATTCCACTAAAGAGGAGAGGCTCCGAAGGTGCGCGTCGGCGATTTTCTCAAATTTTGCACATAGACAGTACCCCACCAGAAAGCAATAAATCTCGAAACGGTTCACAGTACCATCTCACAGAACTCGAGATAGAGGGATTAGTTTGATTGGCTAAATTAAGATCTCAATAATTTATCCTTCTACAAGCGAGATTTTCTTCATCGTTTCCGTGGCGAAGTCAGAAGAATATGCGCCAAGTAAACTTAAAGTTGAAGATTCGCGCCCACCTAGGGATACTTGCTTTTTTCCCCTAGTGTTTTCTACACTCACCTAAATATAAACAAATCAGGCATATGGGCGATTTAACATATTTTGGGGGGAGGAATTTTGTGGTTCGTTGGCGTTTCGTCGAGTCTCTGCCGCTGGTGGTATAATTTTCAAAACGGAAGTAGGTCCACCACGGATCGTAGCTGCGGAATCACCAACTTTTGGCGAAAGGCCGCCAGTTGCGCATCGGTGGTCCACTGACGCTTACGGCATGGGGGCTTGTATCTGAAAACTAAGACAATAAAGAAGAATGGTATCCATGAAGCCCGCTTGCACTAATAAAAGTCTGAAACGATGAAACAGATGTCAAAACCGGAAAACATGTATTTTATAATTTCAAAGGTACCCCGTGTCGAGAAAAAAATATTTTCCCGAAGGTTCCCCTTAGGGTCTCAGGAAGGGTGCAACGCAAAATTTGAAAATGGCAATGGGAATCAAGTAGTATGTCATTTAAAAGTATTGCTAAAATTAAAAAAAAATGGTAAGAGTCTCGAGTCTTTATGCTAACTTGTGCAAAATAGCGAGCGTTCAAGATGGTAATAAATCCTTCATTGAAAACTCCGTGACCACCTCTAGAAATGTGAAACTGTGAAACTACCCAGAAGAGGTAAACACTTGTCTTACTATTGCAAAAGTATAATGCACGAAGGTAAAACAAGAAGCGCCCCATTATGGGTTTATTACATCACTAATATTAAATTCTACTTTCCACGATTGTGTCTTTAAGCTAAAGGACACGGTGTTTGTGAATTATGAAATTAATGGTAGAATACAGAATGGACCCACCACCAACTATAAACCACTCTGAACCATTGTGACCAACTCCGACCCACGAAACGTCATCAACTCTGACCCATGATCCACGTCCTTCTCTTCATTGACTAAAGAGGTTACACTTGAAATAAAACAAGGCTGTGAAATTATCACTTATCGGAGTTTGAATTCTACCGTCAATCGCTCAAGCACCGTTCTGTTACAATACCGGTGGGTCTGATCTTTGCCTCCGCATGGTAATGTGAATCTAGTATTTGGTTTGAGACTTTGCAATGGATTTCTTAAATGTACCGTGCTGTACCGAGAAAATTAACATGAAAGCAAAAGTATATACTGTATTTGCATAAGGAGTAACACTGAAATAAAAATACAAGAAAAGTTAACAATTCTGGTTTGTCATACAACTCACTAATTATATAGAAACGTCTGCCGAAGTTACACACTATCAATAGTCTACGAATAGAAACCAGACTTGTAGTTACCTGAAAAGATACGCATATTCTACACGAAATGTTCCAACTTTCATCTTATATTTGTCAATCACTTTTCACAATGTTGCGGCCAAGAATGTGGCTGTTTAAGAGTATTATCTTTGGACACTAAGAATATATTTCACACATGTGTATTTTTCTATTCTCAATATTTCTTCAAAGTTACTTGACACATAATTTTTCCCTTTTCTAACACAAGAGTTTGAATACCTAATATTTAACTTACTCAAATTTAAACTCCATTAATTTTAGTTACCGGTACTTATTTTAGAACTATTTCATTCACAACATGAAAATTGTAGATGTCATGTTAGCAGTTATTACAGCAACATACTTCTCACTGCAACCTTTCCCTCACTTCTGTTGTTCGGCCATTTTGTTTTCAGGCGTTTACGTTTTTTCTGAATATCTCACCATTATTTGTTCCTATCGAAATAAAAATTGCGGAATAAATCTCTATTTCAAATTTCCTTTAGAAATAAGAAGCTACTAATAGAAACAAACCCTTGACCCCAAAGCGATACCGGACAAAATATTCTTTGGACGAAATGTGCTTTGACCTAAACATCCCTGGACGAAATGTGCTTTGGACCAATTGTCTTTTGGACGAAATGTCCTTTGGACCAATTGTCTTTTGGACGAAATGTCCTTTGAACCAAATGTCTTTGGACGAAATGTCCTTTGGACCAATTGTGTTTTGGACGAAATGTCCTTTGGACCAATTGTATTTTGGACGAAATGTCCTTTGGACCAATTTTTCTCGGGACGAATTGTCCTTTGGACCAATTGTCTATTGGACGAATTGTCCTTTGGATCAAATGTCCCTGGACCAAATGTCTTTGGGTTAAATGTCTCTGGACGAAATGTTCTTTGGACGAAATATCTTTGGACTAAAAGGGTGGCTACCCGGTGGGTTAGTGTGAGTCACGGTGAGTGGTGTTTCGCAGTAGGTCACGTCCTTTTGACCCACAATCCACCGACCCACTCACAAATCTTGACCCATTTCACCCACTTACCAACCGACCCATTGACCCACTCCATCTTTGATTTTAACATGTCTTGTTTCATTTAAAAGACGAAACATACATCCACATAATTTTTTCATCGATTGGGAAGGTTGGCTTAATATCATAGTTGAAATGGTAATTTCTTCTTCAGGTGAGAAATTGATATGATTAAAAAGCCCATTTTGAAGTGGGTGCAAATTACCTTCCAAAGTTATTAGAAACGCTTTCTCACCCCGAAAACTATGAATTCGACAAATATTTAAGTAATTTTTGAGATTTTATTTTTAGCTCTCCCAGGCCATCATCCTGTGAAGATGGGGATGAATTTGGATGTAACCTCCATTGGGGACATCACTATTCATCTCAACGACCGTTTTATGAATGAAACACTAAGATCAGTCGTTTTACATTATTTTTACAGGCCCAACGTCCCCAATTTCCATAACTTCATACTACTACAATATTTTCTTCTTAGATTGAAAGTACTATGTCCCCCAAGTTTGGTAATGGTTGTCCCAGACATTCCAGAAATACGCTGGAATATGCATTTATACAGAAACGTTAAATACTTAGAGGTGTGCAAGCAATGCGTTCGACGCTGCCCCTGTAACTTCAAAATCAGCTGACATGTTCGTTCAGAAGTGTTGCTATTTATCTCGAGGATAGCGAAACTATGGACTTTACATAATATCGGTCGTTTTGAATCATTGTATGTGTTACTCCCTTTGACTCTCCTTATTAGATGTGTTGGGGAATCTTACTCCTACTGGAAGTTGAACTTAAACTTAAAGTTCATCAGAACTGCTTCCAATGAAGTTGGGGACCACGAAAGATATGGATTGTATACTAACATTGGTCATTTTCAATTATTTCTACATGTCACAAATTTCACACACTCCTTCAGGGTGTTAATGGAGTTTTAACTTACATGGCATCTGGAGTGCCACTCTTTATCTAAGAGACCCCCAAAATTATAGATTCGACACTAATGTCGGTCTTATATATATATATATATATATATATATATATATATATATATATATATATATATATATATATATATATATATATAATTTTGATGTCAGCTCCTTTCATTCCTCCTAGGACAGCAATGGATACTGCCACCGCTAGGACTACATCTGGTCTTAAATGGCATTAAAATTTCTACCAATTAATTTAGCGACCAGTGCTGCATTTAGAAGCTCGGCGTCCCTACGCACTTTTGCTCTCGGCGCCCCAATAACTACATATTTCTCCGCCACTTGATCCCTAACTTACAAATAAAACTTAATTTGAATATCTCAATTAGTGAATTTATTGCAGTTAAATACCACTTACTAGATGCTACAGCTACAACTACGTAACAAAAAATATATGGGAAACACGTTCTGAATTATTTTTAGATTTCTTACGCTATCATTATATATATTAGAATAGTAAAAGAGGATTGCTCATGAAATAGTATATTTGCTCTCGATTTTTTAAACTTTTTCATACGAAAAAAATTAAAATTTCAAACTTTGCGCTCTTTAAATATGTTGCCCTCTAGGACGGGCCTAGTGGAGCTAATGAGAAATGCGGCACTGAAAACTTACGATTCGACTCTAATATCGGTTGATTTCGATATTTTTATGTCGCTACGTAACCACCCTGGGTGCTAATGGGAGCTTAATTGGACTTGAATTGAAAGTAGAACTGTTTAGCTAAGCGACCACGAAACTATGGATTCGATACTAATATCGATCCTTTTCTAGCATTTTGATATGTATCCCGAAAGTACTCTTTTCCAGATTGTAAGAAATATGGTTAAAATTGCTCTAGACATATCAGAATTTTGTTGAAACACACACATACATCCACTTTTTATATATATAAATACAGAGTGAGCGAGCGAGAAAGTGAGATAGAGCGACCAAAGGCATCACCACTTCCACATTGCAAAAGTATATATCAGGTATTGAATTGAAAATCTACGCAAAGACCTTCCGCTGTTGCATGCTTCATAAGGACAATTCCAGTCTGCTCACGTGGCCTTTGGGGTTCATGAATTTCTTGCGAACGTTCCGACTTTGGATTCCCTGTTTATACCCTCTTTTTATGCCTCGGGTAAGTTTTCAATAACATCAATGACGTGTTGTAATACGAATGTTGAGAAGTAACCTCTATATGACAAATAGCTGCAAATAAATACACTACATAATTTATTTATTGCGATGATATTAATGTCTTAATTTGTATTTAACATTCACATGTAGAATACCAACGTACTGTGAACACGTGTTATATTTTAAACATAATAATCACTATGTTCTGCAATGATAATATGTTATATATATATATACAACTGACGTATTTTAATGTAATTATTTTATATAATTTTTCATGCATTGCGGAAAATAGAATTTCATAAAAAAAGCATTGACTCAAATGGGAATCGAACTCTCAACCTTACGATTTGAAATCCAACGGCTTACCACTGAGCTAAGACAAACGCTATTCGGAAAATACTTCTAGCGATGTATAGCGGCATTTATGATAATAATGACATTCATATCCACTGCAAACGCTGTTTTTGTTCTACTTTGACTTTTATTTTAGTACTCAGGCGAGAATTATTTTCTATGTCTTAACTTTCAGCATTCTTTTACATATGGAAAGATTCGTTTACGTATCTAAATATTCCATTAAGTATGGAGAGCGAAATGACAAACAAGCATGTGCCGACATTAATACAAAGTTTCGAAATATTGTATCATTAAGTATTTCAATCAATGTTGCATTTTATATAAAATTGGTAAGATGTCTTATTATATTTAAAAGAAGAAAAACACATCTCCAAGATTTTTCCCGATTGCAAAGGTTGGCTTCGAGGTTCGAACCTGGTTTACTTTTTTCCGAAGATACCTGAAGTTGGACTTAGAAAATTTTTGCCTCGAAACAGCAATAAAGAATGCGCTCAACCTTTTTGAGACAAGGTGTATATCCGCGTCTCATGTAGCCTTACTGCTTAAAGGGACGCTAAACACTAATAAATCAATCAGCTTTTTAATTCAGAACTCTAACTCCTAAGTAAAATATTTTTAAATATATACTACAATAGCAAAATAGTAACTTGATTACTAGATTTCGAGTTAAATAAAAAGTGTACCGTAAACTGAGGTTACTTGTAAAATTCAGGGGCTATTTGGAAAACTGACGTTTTTGTGTTATATTGTATACTAATGAAAGAACTATAATTATTATAATCTATTATAATCAGATATATGTCGTTTGCTTCCAGACCAATGAAAAGTAGGCACCTAAAATAATCACATGGATGGTCATAATTGATGTGTCTTATTTATAGTCTGGTCTAAAAATTCTCACAGCAATTGATCCTTTTTTTTTTTTGAACTTTCATTATTTTTGATTATGATGACATTATTCAAGTTTTGCTTGAACTTACCTACAATCGCAGAGAATAAATTATGTTTCTCATATGACTTTTCAGCAAAGAATTTCAATATATGATTTTCTTCCTAATCGTACTTTGTTATATTATTATTAATATAACAATATACCGTATGATATTTCTGCAGAGAGCTATCGTAAATATTCACTTGTAAAACTCGTACTAGATAATTTTGTAAAGCAATGCAATTGAATTACTGATCTGGTACATACATAAATTTCGTTAAATTACACTAGTCAACAAGGTTTTTGCCACATAAAAGATGAATGCTGATTTTAAAGGAACTTTGGCCGCTGAATTCGAATCTGCAATCCGTTTTTCTCTATCACGCACAGGTTTCCCGTGATAGAGGGATTTTCGGGAAATTTCCCCCAAAATTTCCCTTTCTCTTTAGTTTTGTACCTCTAGCTCGGGTACCCTTAGGCATATAAACATACAAATTATATTCCAGGTTAGCTTGATTTATACTTAGTAAACCCTGTAAGTTTCATCTGAGTTGCATCATTCTTCATTGAGAAATAAATATATTCCTATAAATATATGCTATGTGTACTGTCCATTTCACCATATACAATAGGTGCAGAAAAATCACATGTAACTTCCACGGGAATTACAATATAAGCAAGGTTTATACTTCATTGGATTTGTAATGAAACATACTTTACAATGATGTATACACCATGTCCACCATTTTTATAAGAGGGAAATTCTAGAAGGATTTTTCGGGAAATTCCGTAAAAAAATGGATTTTTTCTCATGTCACTGTTCATATAGTGATACAGAAACGGGAAAAAATGAAATGAAATCTTTAAGTTTTACGTCCCACGGTTATGCCAGTTAAGCTAAAGGAGACGGTGATGATGAGAGATGAGTGAAATGAAGAAAGTGGGAGGAAACGGGAGAACCCCGAGAAAACCCACGAGCGCGGTGTTTGTCCACCACAAAGTTCAATTGGCGGGGGCTGGGATCGAACCTGGGACCCCAAGCACCAGAGGTGAACGCTCTACCACTGAGCCACCGCGCCCCCCTACAGAAACGGTAATTGCGCCAGATTAATCCTATTGAAAAATTGATCTTTAACTCCAAAAGTATACAACAAAATTCTTAGTTTCCACGCCTTTTAAACGTTATTCAAGATATTAAACAAAAAAATAATATTGACCTACAAAAACAAATATCAATAACTCACAAAGTATGAAAATAAAACATTTGTACTTACAATTAATTCTTCCTTTTGTAGTGCCAGTCACTTTCTCTAACTAAAAGCCAGCAGTAGCCGCCCATCATATGAGGATCCCATTTACCTTGATAACGTTGCTCCATTTTTTGAATGTCCTGATAGAATCATTCCCCTTGTTCGTCACTTACAGCTCCTAAATTCTCGGGGAAAAATTCCAAGTGGGAATGAAGAAAGTGAATTTTCAGGGACATTCTACATCCTAACCTTCGATAGGTATCCAAAAGCTCTTGAACCAATTGACGGTAATTTTCTGCCTTATGATTTCCCAAAAATCCATACACCACTTTACTGAAAGATCTTGAGGCGGATAGTTCATCATTAGTTAACTTTGTCTCAAAGATGTTGTCCTTTAATAGTTTCCGAATTTGGGGCCCGACGAATATCCCCTCTTTTACTTTCGCGTTACTAAGTTTTGGAAACTGACTTCTAAGGTACGCAAAACCTTCTCCATTCTTGTCCATGGCCTTAACAAAGTTTTCCATTAAGCCTAATTTTATATGTAAAGGCGGCAGCAGAATTTTTTCTGAATTAACTAAGGGAGAATACTTAACATTGTGTTTCCCTGGCATATATGTTTCACTTGGGGACCATTCTTTTTGAATGTAGTGTGATTCAGTTGCCCTACTGTCCCACAAGCAAAGAAAACAACAGTATTTTGTAAATCCTCCCTGAAGCCCCAGTAATATAGCAATGACCTTTAAATCACCACAAATTTGCCAACAGTACTTGTTATAATGTATCACAGCTAACAACACAGACAAACTTTCATAAGTTTCCTTCATCTCTACAAATATATGCCATTGGAATTGATGGTTTAGTGTTCCCATTATGTAGCAAAACAGCCATAAGGCTTGTTTTAGAGGAGTCGATAAACAACCTCCATTCTTAAGGGATGTGTTGGAAACCTAGTGCATCCATTAAACCATCTATATTTGTACATGCACAGAGGGAATTTTGCATTATATAGTAACCTGAAAATTGTTCATGTCGGTTTCTGAAAATTGAAATTCTGGTGGTAGGAGCCAGTAAATTTCATTCTTGAAGTCTCGATCCGAGCAACTCAGCTTGTTGCTTACTCAGATTTAGATCCCTCACTAAGTCATTCAGTCTGGACTGGTTAACAAGAAGAGGTGTGTTTTTGGTTGGGCTATAGTTTGGATCAAAGGAAGTTGATGGTTCGGGCAACTCATCTACTTGCTCTTCTGCTGGAGAAGATTCTTCTGATTGTGCGTATGGATTAGGGATTGGGAGTTCAGGCCCATGTGGTATGGGTTTTAGAGCGGATGGAACATTTGGGTACTCAATATTAGATTTTGTTCGTTTAGAATGACCCCAAATTTTTGTTAGACAGAAATAACATTCTTCAGCATGACTGGTTGGTTCTCGCCAGACCATTGGCACCGCAAAAGGCATAGCTCGAGTTTTATCGCCACTTTTCCACTTAATAAGAGTAGAATAGCATGTTACACAGCACACATGGGGAGCCCACACTTTGTCTTGATCACCCACATGACACCTAAAATAGCTATAATAAGCTTGTTTTAACGTTTCTGTTAATGCACGGCGCTGACTTTTCACAGTATATTTTCCACACACGTAACAGAAAGTGTTCGGTGAATTTATACACGCACGCTGCGATCTCTTCATAGCGGAGAAAGAAAACAAACATGCACACGCACTTACGACCACTTGTCACAGGTAAATCCAAATTAAAACTAAACCTACAATATGCATGCAGTTATACAACACTTCCTTATCTATTTGCCATGGACCTGAGAATTTATCAGTAGAGTCCGATTTTGCGCAGCTTTATTGCATCAGCTAAACACGTGTTGTTGTACAGCTGTATCAATGCAATCACATGCCAGGTGGTAGAAAACCACAGACCTCTTACTCCAAGTCGTATACTCTCATTTTTGGTATTTGTGCCTGTATGGGTAAATGAAATTTTGTTTTTTTTCTTTCGGTGCAAAGAACGCAACATCACGTCTTAAAATAAGTAGTACAAACAACATACATGCAGCTATATTTATTTCTCTAGAAATAATAATGCGATTGTTCTGAAACTTGCGAGGTTTCTTAAGTGTAAATCAATGTTTTATATGGTGTCATTTTTGCATTTATATTTCAAGGGCCAGTGGTACGAAAATTTGGAAAAAAGGTATATTTTGAGGGAATTTCTCAGCCCCCTCCCCTTGTCAAGCAAAAAACTGTGGGTGATGGAGAAAAACGGATTGCACTTTGGAATTCAGCGACCAAAGTTCCTTTAGGATCAGATGTTTTCTTTTATGTGGCAAAAACCTTGTTTACTAGTGAGCTATTGATTTATTGAATTGATATAAATCTATATTCTGGCGCAATTCCCGCTTCTGTATCACTATATGAACAGAGACATGAGACAAAAAATCTACTTTTTTAGGGAATTTTCGGAAAAATCCCTCTAGAATTTCCCTCTTATAAAAATGGCGGGCATGGTGTATACATCATTGTAAAGTATGTTTCATTACAAATCCAATGAAGTATAAACCTTGCTTATATTGCAATTCCCGTGGAAGTTACATGTGATTTTTCTGCACCTATTGTATATGGTAAAATGGACAGTACACATAGCATATATTGGGGCCACGGTGGCTCAGTGGTAGAGCGTTCACCTCTGGTGCTTGGGGTTCCGGGTTCGATCCCAGCCTCTGCCAAGTGAACTTTGTGATGGACAAACACCGTGTGCGTGGATTTTCTCGGGGTTCTCCCACTTTCTTTGTTCCACCATTTCATTCATCACTCATCATCACCGTCTCCTTTAGCCTAACCGGCATAAGCGTGGGACGTAAAACTCAAAGATTTCATTTCATTTTTACATAGCATATATTTATAGAAATATATTTATTTCTCAATGATGAATGATGCGACTCAGATGAAACTTACAGGGTTTACTAAGTATAAATCAAGCTAACCTGGAATATAATTTGTATGTTTATATGCCTAAGGGTACCCGAGCTAGAGGTACAAAACTGAAGAGAAAGGGACATTTTGGGGGAAATTTCCCGAAAATCGCTCTGTCACGGGAAAACTGTGCGTAATAGAGAAAAACGGATTGCAGATTCGAATTCAGCGGCCAAAGTTCCTTTCAGATCAGGTGTTTTCTCTCATGTGGCAGAAAAAAAGTTAAAATTTGTTGACTAGTGTTATGTAACACATGTTTTAGTGTCTTAATGGAGTCTCAATGTGTGTATGTGTGTATTGTGTGTATATCGGCATTTCCAAAAATTTCCTTTCCATTGTTAGAAAAACTACCGTTTATAAAAGGGTATTACAAAAAAACTGGTTCTATAGGCCTTCAGGTTTAGATTGGTTCAACAATTTGTTGTGTTTAACTTAAAGGTTGTGCAAAAAAAGTCTTTTAAAAAAAAAAACAGTCTAGGAACACATTACTATAAAACAAACATAACCATGTTGCATATTAATCTTCTCAGGAAAGTGTGATCTTGCAAGTGGTCCTATCCAAATAGATCCATCTTTCACACAGCTGCAACTATTATGAAAAAGATATATATATTCCAAGTAGCCATAAAAGTGGGGCTACTTGGAACAGCATATTCTGGCTCCTGGGAAGCTTCAGCCTCAGTAAAATTTTGTTATGACTGCAGGAAAAGGTAACATTAACTACGCTCTAGAAACATCTCAAGAAGAAAATTTAATTGCATTAAATAACAATAGGTAGTGTGAAAAGAATGACTTTCCCAGTAATAAAAGGCAGAATAAGATATAATTTAGGAAACAGCATAATCAAGCTTAAGTCAGGAAATATCTTAATTGAAGGAAATGAAAAGCACAATTTGCAGCTGCACAAAGCATAGAGTTGGTAGTCCTAGTCATCATTAATACTCGAATTTCTATGACGTCATATTTTAACCTGACATCATTGTACAGTCACGAACATTAATAAATGGAGGCTGAAGCCATTATTTCTTATGGCTCCAACCACCATTTATTAAAGTTCGTTACTGTACATTCCTAATTAAATGTAAATTCATTTCTGACTCTTGCGAACATAAAAATATATCGGCTATATAATTGCATATTTTAACCGTATTTTAACTTTAGGTCATATTTTTTTGACCGGAAGTGATATAATATTTTTGTTCATATACCAGACGAGTTTCGCTTATTGTTCAAAGATATGTTTGCTAGTGTTGGCAACAAGGAGAGGGTTATTGAGCTTTTCTCTTTTATGGAGGCAGTAATATACAGTATGATCTACGTTTCAGAGGTTAAAGACATTTATTCATGGCAAAATAACTTTGCTATTCTTAGAACTTTTTGTTACAATAGGAAATTACTCTTTCTGAGTTATTCTGCTAAATTTTGTCATATTTTGCCTTTTCGGCGCATAAATATATTTGTTAAAATTTTTAAGTCATGAAATTTCGAGCTGTATTCGTCATAATTAATTCTTGTTGTATAGTACGAGTACGGCAGTTTCTCCAGGTAACCTTGACTTTAATGTGCTTGCACCGCTCGTGTGATTCCTAGATAAAGGACTTCGAGTAGCTGCGAGTGAGATTGGTGAACAGATCGCATCGGGAGGTAAGCGGCACCATTTCACTAAATATTTAACCAATGACACAGCAAGCTCGGAAAAATCAGTTGTACCTTTACATGTACGAACAGCCCTTATACAATTTACTGTTTAAATGTTTAGTATACCATATTAAAATCGCATTTTCTTTTTAGATTTCTGCTCAATCAGTGTCAAATAACCCAGCAAAGTGTATAATTGACTACTACGCATGACATTTTCTTGCAACTAACGGCATTCAACAGAATAAGGAATGTGATTTCTCCAACTCATTTCCAAAATCAGTCTTTGAACAAGCACTCGAAAATGGCGAAGGTAGAGACACAGAATGGCCAGGTTATTTTCCGTCCAAAGGCACCCTTTACTGTGGTCCATGCAGACTATTTAGCCCTACTCCAAACAAACAGTTTACATCCGAAGACTTTTGCGATTGGCAAAATGTTGCACATCGTGTTGTTGAACATGAAAATTCTTCTAGTTACTGGACAGTAATGCCAGCGTTCTTGTTCTATGTCAATGTGGGAAGTAGGGTAGACAAATAACTCTTCTGCAAGCGAAAACTGATGAAGCGTATTGAAAATATGGTTTAAGAAGAGTGGTTACAGTTGTGAAATTTCTGGCATCCAGAGGTTTGCCATTTAGTGTACATGAGAGACATTTGGATCACATAATGGAAATTACATGGGAGTTTTAGAAGTCAACAGAATATGACCCTTTCTTAGCCAATCGTACATTGCAGTTTGGTAACGCTGGGAAAGGAATTCCTTCTTATTTCAACTCGACCATATGCGATGAAGTCATCAACTTGTGGGAGACAAATCAACTGAAGAAATTGTGAAAAAGTTGAAAAAAGACGAGTATTACTGCATCCGTGTTGATTCCACATCTGACATTACACATATAGATTAGCTCACTTTCGAGATTCGCTATGTTTCTCCATACGGTGAATCAGCAGAATGGTTCATTACGTTTATTGAGCATCCAGGATACAAATTTGAGAAATTAACACAAGTCGTGCTGACAGAAATTCTAAATCTTGGACGTGATGTAAAAGACTGTAGAAGACAAAACTACGATAATGCTAACATGTCAGGAGGTTTCGCTGGATTACAGGCAAGAATTAAACATTCCCTAAATCTTGTAGGAACTTGAAACACTGAGTCTTGTCGTGATGCAATTTTGTTTTTTGGTTTACTGAAGAATCTATATAACTTCTTCTCAGCCTCAGACAGAAGGTATACAATTCTACTAAAATACTTGAAGCCAGAATTAACTGTTCTCAAAAGCTGATCAGCAACTCGTTGTCAACAAGGGCAGATGCGTGTCAAACACTTTCCACAAGCTACAGTGAAATTTGTAAAGCTCTGGAGCAAGTGACAACACTGAAAACCCACAAACTTATAGTGATGCTAATGATTAGTGGCAAAAACTACAACTTGAGCACGAAAAACAAGTATCAAGTAATATTGTTTTAAAATAGAGACTATCTTAATGAAGCGCAGCTGAGATTTTACTAAATTTTCCGGTATTGTTTCCAAAAGAAGTTCATATTTTTCCAAATTATGATTGGTATGTAGTATATTGCACATCTCGTGACATATGTTAATCTACTAGTAACCAACATTAGCAAATAACCAAAAAAAAAAAAAAACAGCCTTACCGAGGGTTTAACAACTGTCGCACAGTCCTTGATGAGCGGAATTCAGTTTCCGGTTTTCAGCAGCAAAATTTAATATTATTTAGTGGTTTGAAATAACATTAAAATGTAACGAAAGGTTGTCCAGAAAGAGACACTATTCATTAGAAAGGAAATAAAATCGTTTTAAAAAAGTTAATTGTATATAAGTTCGAAATGATATTCTAATTAATAAAATAATTAATCAACACTGAATAGTGACACTATGCTTTAGAATTAAACAGCATCAAGTGAAAAATGATTTTATTTTTCCACGAATTTTATAGTGTTACTGATAAATTAAGTAAACAACATTAACAGAGATCTCTTTCGTTCACTCGAAAAATTAAAAATTAGTGAATATACAACCGAATATTTCAATATTGTTGGCGATATGTATTTTCCTCTTTAGAAATGAAACCTTCAAGGCAGTTGTAAGAAGTGTTCTCTCATTTTAATGAGCAATTAATATACCTAACTACACAATACCAGGTCAAACAAATCTCGCAAATCTTCACATGGAATATCTTCTGGATAACACGAACTCACGAAAACTGAATGTTAAACAAATTACTCGAATACGTAACAAACTGTTCGTAAACTTTAAAAGGCTTTCCTTATTTATATGTAACTAACAATTATATATTATTTAACACCTTCCACTTAAATGTGTATTCATTTTGGTAATTTAAAGATATGAATTTGGAAATCAAAATGCCATAGAAAAATGAGATCCAAATGGGGCCCGTTCTATAGCATCATACTTTTAGATTACTTTAAAAAGAATAGTATATTTTAATAGTTAATTACATCTATATAACTAGATTTTTGTTAAAAATGTAAATGGCAAGTAATGCCATTTTAATTTCATTATAAGATATACATTTAAAAAAAAAAACTATTTTTCTGATGTTCAGTTTATTTTATATTTACAGGTTTAGCAGCTTAAGCTTACAAGTATCTGACCATTTGATGAAGCAGCGACTGAGAACAATTGAGAAAGAAATTTTTCTCTCGTCTCCGTTGAACACACGGAAGTACAAATTAAACGTGAAGTAAGTGTAATATGCGATGTAAAGTCACTAACCTCGTTGGTAATTATCTAGATAGAAGACCTTGATTAAGTGTCTCTATAAAGAACTGTATATCTAACTACAAAATGAAGTCCTCGCTGTTACGAAGTGGTATATTCAACGGTTCTAGGTCAATACCGCGCAAACAATAACGGCGATAGACAAAAACAGCGCAGCAAATAACACGTGGACAAAAACCGCGCAAGGACAAAAACCGTGCATGCAAATACCGCGTGGGCAAAAACCGCGCAAGGACAAAAACCGCATATGCAAATACCGCGTGTTTTGTTTCGTCCGATGCTTGTTTCTCAAGATATTTTGCAATATTTAGTAACAAAATTCACCCCAATGTGGCGTCGTAAATCTTATCTCATCATATTTCCCCCCAACAACTCAGCTTCTGTAGTATCCATACGGTACCAACTATCACGAAATATTCTTATGAAAGTGTCCAATATTTAGTTCTTCTTTCAACGCAAGCAAAATCGACCTTCTGATGCCAATAGTTTCCGTTTTGTCCAAGGAATGTTATTTTCCTTATTTCCAGCATGACCCTTTTATTACATTATATGAAGAGCATGTAGGTCTAAATACCTCATGTATTACATAGAATGTAGGTTTAACTCTTCCAGCAAAGAAACATGTGATCATAGTATACAACCCACAGAAGTGGTAGCTGGCAATACAGTGGTCCTAATCCCTAACGACACAGAGAGTGAGCAGTGCCCTCCCCTCTGGTTTAGTGGCTAGCACGTGCGACTTTGGTCTTTGGTGTCCCTTGTTCGATTCGACGGAAAGAAATAATAATAATAATAATATTAAATATTACTAGCTAACTCGTGTATTTCGACAATATAATTTTATATTATTATGTGGAAATAAGTAAGGCTGGCTGGCGCCCCCCCCACTATTTTTTTCGATGCGCCTTATGGGTCCACAGTGTCCAAGGTTGGTCCCATCTCACTATCACCTCCTGTTCTCTCGATATGTTATCGACATTTTGCCTAAGGAGGGCTCTGCCGTGGCTCCATGACTACCCATGACAATGACTCTTCGTTCATTTTGCATTGAAATCGCTTATTTTTCTGATTACTATGAGTGCATACTTTCCAACGTTGCTCCCATCACTATACAATTTCCCGTTCTCTCGATATAAATTGCTAATATTTTGTTTGTAAGGGAGATATGGCGTTACAATTATTACGTTTGAAGAAGAATTGAGGAAGATATTGCCTTGCCACAAACAACACCTATTATTATTATTATTATTATTATTATTATTATTATTATTATTATTATTATTATTATTATTATTATTATTATTATTATTATTAATAATAATAATAATATTTTACTTACCACTAATGTTGCCTACCTTTATTTGCAATGCAATTTGTAACTAAAAAGCAAATGAAATAACACTCCTTGCCATTCACGCTCCCGAACTCGAAATATATGATTTACAGTTCTCTGTGTTAGGGGAAAGCACGTTTATTATATTATTCTTTCAAATAACACGTTTCACAAGTTACTTCATTTTCAGTGTGTACTTTCATATCATCACTAACAATCATCTTGTTCCGATACGAAAATAACCCCCTCCTGCAAAAAAAAAAAAAAAAAAAAAAAAGCCTGACCGTAGCGAAAGGGCGTGAACTTTCTTTATGCGATTAATACTGACGCTGAAGGTACTTATGAACTGCCTTTAGAATCTGCTTCTCACATGTTCAAATTGGTGAAAATTCATACAGTTCCTATGGAAATTTCGGATGCTCACATAAAGCAAGTGCTGGGACAGTATGGCGAAATTATTTCTATGGACGAAGAGAAATACACCAAAGGTCATTATTATCCTGTACGGACTGGTCGGAAACTCCTAAAAATGATTTTAAAACGGAACATTCCTTCCTATGTGACCATCTGTAATTTACGGCTTTGGGTTACCTATTTTGGGCAATCTAAAACGTGTGCTCGGTGTGATAGTGAAAATCACCTCTTTTCCTTCTGCCCTCATCGCCAGGCCAAGCCAGTTCAGCCTCATGGGCATACATCAACGTCAGTGGCTCCAGGTGTTCGTACCATACTGAGGGGACCCCCTCCCCCCTTACAACTTGACAGTGCGCCCGACCTTACAAATTACAGTAGTTTTCCTGTATTGCAACCGAAACATCCTTCAGACCCTCCCGCTAATACCAGTGTTGAATGTGTTTCTTCTGTGCCAGCCCCCACCCCCGCTGTAACTGGGGAAGTGCTTTTTTCAACAGTAGTTCCTAACAGCTCTAAACTTCTACCTAGTGCTGAGTCGTTTTTTGAAGCTGAACCTTCTAGTGCCAAATGTGTTTCCCCGGATCCTGTATTTTGCAGTCGCAGCAACAGTCCCACTACCGTAGTAGAAGAATTGCCCGGCTCTCCGGTACCAGTTTCACTGCCTCCCACTGTTGAGACCCCTGTGGATACTCCTGTGACATCTTTGAATGCTTCATCTACCAAGAGTACGACTACTCCTGACGTTCATCCTGTTTCTACCACTACGACTTGTTCTGACCCTATGGTGCTGGACAGCGTTTCAACCGCACCTACTACCACGGAAGTCAACCGTTCGTCTTCTGCATCTCCAGAACGAGGACGTCGAAAACGTAAGAAGCGGCATGAACTTGGTAAGTTACTCTTTTCTCAAACCGTTCAATTACAAGATGATATCAGTGCTCCCGAGGATGTCAGTGCTTCTCAGTGAACTCGCCGATCTTGTGTAAATTGAAAACTACAGTGCCTAGTGTATATTGGATATTGTCTTGTTTTTATAATGAATCTCCTCCCGATCCGTTTTTTACTTTTATGGTCCCTTTTTATAGGGTTTCCATTGTGTTTATTACCGTTTCCGTATGATTATTTCCCCATATTTTCAGTGAATTTTGCTACAATTAATGTGAATGGTTTGTCTTCCGTGGTTAGAAAAGCTGCATTAGTGGATTTTATTTTGGTCCATTCTCTTGACGTAGTGTTTTTACAAGAAGTAAACTTTTCTACTCTTCATTTACCGCATCAATATACCTATGTTGCTAATGACACTCCTTCTGGTACCGGAACTGGACTCATTTATAGGTCAGATTTGGCAATTGATAATTAATTTTTACATCCGGAAGGTAGACTATTAACAGCAAAATTAGAACACTGTCAGCTTGTTGACGTTTATGCTCATTCTGGAAGTAATCACTAAGCTGACAGAGAGCATTTTTTTGCTACTGACCTTGCAGTCGCTTTACATGATAGTACCGCTCCTATTATCTGCTCAAGGGATTTCAATTGTTCTCTTCTTGCGCAAGATCATCACCCAGGACGCAACTTTTCGTCTACCCTACAACAGGTAGTCACTTCGTTTAACCTTATCGATGTTTGGAATTATTATAAGCCTACGGAACTAGGACATACATTCTTTACTAGCCACAGTTCTAGTCGGTTAGACAGATTTTACATATCTAAATCCTTAATTCCTTGTGTGCTGGATATACAACTTTATCCTGCTTCGTTCACTGATCACTGTGCTGTATTGTTAACATTGAAGTTACCTGTTCAAAAATTTTATCAGTGTTCTCCGGTATGGCATATGAATACATCTCTGTTAACGGACCCTGAGTTGCAACAACGCCTTCTCACTAAATGGCGCCAATTTTCCAATTCTAGTGGACGTTCATCCTTGCTTACTCGTTGGGAACTTTATATTAAACCAGCTTTAAGATCTGTATGTAGACATTATAGTAAGGAGCGTTGGCATGCTTATCATACCCAGTTTAATTATTATACTCGTTTACTACATGACTATTACTCTGCATATCCTGAACCTATGCCTCCTTCTGTGTTTGTCAAGGTCAAAGAAATTAAAGCGTTACTGATATCATTGTATCGGAAGCGCACAAAAGGTTTTTTCGTTAGAAGTAAAACGGAAAGTTGTAATGCAACGGAGGATGCGGCACTTCAGCAAATTTGTAAAGAGCGCAAACGCGGTCAACGTAAACTGATAAGTAAATTAGTAGATCAGACTAACACTGTGCATCAGGGTAATCAGGTGGTGCCATGCTTTCATAAGTATTATACCAGTTTATATACAAATGTATCTCCCATAAATACTTCCTCTTCCCCCTTTTTTGATATGCTTCCTAGCTTGGAGGTTGCCGATCGTGAAACTCTGGATGCACCATTTACAGAACAGGAAGTTAAAAATGCCATTCTTATGGCTAAACGACAAAAGTCAGCAGGTCCTGATATGATACCCAATGAAATGTACTTAATGTTTACTGATTTGATGTTACCATTCCTCACTCAAATGTTTAATGAATTTTGGAGTCGGCCTCACTTGACTCGGCACATGAAAAAAGGCTTTTTGGTATTAGTTCCTAAACATGCCCATTCTACTCGCATTCAAGATTACATTACATTACTTATTACATTACTTAATTCTGACTACAAGATTCTTGCAAGTCTTCTTGCAAATAGACTGAGGCACGTCTTACACCGTTTATTTTCTCCATTTCAGTTTGGGCATGGCTCTTGCCCTCCCTTGTATGTCGCCTTAAGTAATATCAGGGACACTATTGCTTATTTTACTAATGTCCAAGGTTCTACCACTGCATTACTCTCAGTCGATATGACACAAGCTTTTGATCATCTCAATCTCGATTATTTATATCAATTACTGCCGTCTTATGGTATCGGATCTCATTTTATTTCTATGATAAAAGCACTTTCTTCCGATCGCTTACTTCAAATACATTGTAATGGTATTTTATCTAAGCATTTGGTTGTGAACAGAGGTCTCCCCCAGGGATTCCCCTTAAGTTCCATTTTATACAGTTTAGCTATTGCACCCTTAGTATACAAACTTAATAATCTTTTGCCTGGTGTCCGTATTAAAACAAGGGCCATTTGCATTCAAGCATACATTGATGATGTCCATGTCATACTTAATTCCCCTGCAGATTTACAGGTGGTTCAGACGGAGCTTAATAAATTTGCTAGTATTTCGGGTGCTGTTGTTAATTACCACAAAAGTAAACTTTTTTGTTTTCACTCTGAGGCTGAGCAATTTTATCACACCTTTTACTCTTATTGATGGTTTTAAACTTTTAGGAGTTCACTGGCGACCCACAATAAAAGAAACCATAGATTATAATTATTCGCAAGTCACGGCTAAAATAATTTCTACTTTATATGCTAATAAGTTGCGAGACCTTACATTATATGGTCGTGCTTATTTTCTTAATGTATTTGCATTTTCTCAACTCTGGTTTCTTGCTCAAATTTTCCCATTACCGGTCAAATATGAAAGTAAAATCACCAGCCACGCATTATACTTTCTGTGGCATAAACAAATCTTCAGAGTTGCTCGTCCAACTATCTATGAGCCTTTTGCTCATGGAGGTTTACGTATTTTAAATATTCGCCAACAATGCCACAGCTTATTATTACACCGTACATGTGTTTTACTTTGTGTGTATGATTCTTCAATCACAGCTGTGTTACTAAAACAATGTCTTTTTTATGTATCTTTAGATTCGCCAGTCAGTGTTCTACCTTGGTCTCATATGTACCCACATCTTACTAATGCTATTCTTGATATAAGTTATTCTCTAATCAGTCATGAGAATATTGAAACGTATACAGTTAAACAATTATATTGTTATTATCATAGTAATATTCGATATGTTCCTAAAATACAGCAGCAATTTCCGACTGTTCAATGGTCGCAAATTTGGACCAATATTACGGCGAAATTTCTTTCTTTTAGTCTTAAATCGCTTTGGTTTCTTCTTGTACACAATTTAATTGTTACAAATGTACGTAGATATAACATTGGACTAAGTAGTACTATGTATTGTGCCCGTTGCCCTACTGAGGATACAATTGAACATCGTCTTTCAGGGTGTCATGAAAGCAAAGTGATCTGGTCCAAAAAATTGTTCTATTGTAAGCCGCATTCTCCGTTTGCACCCAAAATATGTCACTGTTACGAGCATGTTGCTGCGTCCTGAATATAAACATTTTCCGCAACCAAAGCACAATATTATTATCTGGTTAACGATAACTACTGCAGCTTTAATACTTGAGGACGATATCAAAGGAAATACTGATCTGTATCTAAAACTTTTAATTTCTCGTCTGTCATTTTTTACATCTCAACAACAACGAAATATTTTGCTAATTATGTAAACGCCATTTATTAACGTTCAAAATTTGTTTTCTGTTTTCTTTTAGCTTAAGTATGTAATTGCACTTTTCTTGAATAAAGAATGAAAAAAAAGTGGTTTGGGTCGATACACTATCAATCACATGTTTGTGTGTTCAAACCCGGTAGTAAGTTATTTCTTTTTTTAAGTGTCTTCCTATTTTCATCCGGAGGCTGAAAATAATTCTTTGAGTAACTCATTGAAAACTTCTTTTGTTTCAAATTCGATTAGAACGGAACATTGTATGAATTGCGAATCTTAAATCCATAGCTTAAAAAAAAAAACCTGAAGTATAGTCACTACTCCAAATTATCCTCTGATTTGTAACGAAAAACTATTTATAAACAGTGGTGACTTCAGAAAATTATCCTCGGGGGGAATTTCAATATACGGGTGGAGGGCAAACATTGGTAGTCCACATTGAGCACAATCGAATATATGGTCCTGAAGGCGGAAATTTCTTAGCTCGAAAGGGGTCTCAAATTCTCCGTCAAATCACGTCCTGAAAGTATCATTGCTTAAAGGGTTTTCGTAGCAAATATAATATTACACTTGTTTCTCGTTCTACATTTAGAATTGGTAAAATCATAACTTACTGAGGATTATAATAAAAGCATAAAAATTACAATACCAATCATGTATAAATTATCCTGTAAGTTACCAACTTTGGGTCAGATTAAAACTCAAATATTTGTTTTCGGATTGCACTTAGAAGTAAGTCCTCTCTATATAATCCTGATTGGAAAGCCATGTATAACTCTAATTAATTAATCAATATTTATACAAATATTTGTTTTATTTTACTATTTTTACTATTCAATATTATATACACTTCATTTCCAAAATCAAAATCTCGAAAATGTATATTGTACGAGTGCAGATTCGGAAATAAATTATTATTTATCATATATATTGGTCTCTATTCGAAATTCTATTTAATCGAATCCGACAAGAACACAGACAGAAACATTGAGAACAGGTGAAAAAAAGACAGAAAAAGGTGCTATACCCGGCGGAGACTCGAACTTAGTTCGAACAGCGCTTTATAAGCCGAACGCCTTAGACCACTCGGCTATGGTAACAAGTAGTGATTGTAGCAAAGGCTTCGAGTAGTAGTTCTTATTACAGAATAACATTTTCTATTGCCTAAAATTTAAACCTAATTTACTTTGATATAATATATCTATTAATTTGTTTCATGAACACGTTTTCGTTACTTTGATGAATGATGTATGTTGTTGATATAAATTCTATTACACGTTCTTTCGTAAATATTATAGAAAGTATCAGGGTTATTTATGATCTTTCATGGAAATTGACTGGCGCATGCGCAGTACACAGACAGTTCAATTGAAAGGCGAGGAAGGAAACGCTAACACACTGTTAGAATGTTTCCCTCACAAGCAGTAGTTCCCAACTGAGGGACGGCGGGACGCACTTCCTCCTCCTGGGGTGGCGTGAAGGGTTTACGAAGTCCCTTCGTTGTGTTATATTTCTTGAATGATTATGCACAATATACAGCCACATCTTCTACACATTTGGAAGTGATAAATCGTAGTATAAATAAATCGTCCTCCCACACAGTGATTGTTGCTTTTCCAAGATTATAAACTGGAACACTTTTTATTTCAATAGAATATAAAAGTTTCCATGGGAGGGATTACAACCCCCTGGGTCTTTCATATGTCACCACCTAAACTGTAACTTTCAAGTTAGAATTGAAAAATGGAGACATGTGACCTACTAAATATATTTTTAGTTCATTATACATTTTCATAAATAAAATATCCACAATTACAATGACAGTAAATGCTTAGTAATTATTGCAAATGTTTGTACTTTCATTTTCCCTCTTTCTTCTCAACTGAGCTTGAAAAATGTAAAAATGGGAGGTTAGAATTTCAAATATTACGTATATTTTAGCGTATTACGAAATTATAATTAATAGAGTCCGGCAGGATCACAAACAGAAACGTCAAGAAGAGGTAAAACCAAATTTTACTGTGGTGGGATTCTTGAATGATGCATCAGAATCTCTAGCCGAATGCCTTAGTCCACTCGGCTAATGTCACAAGGTGAAAATATAGTAAGCGTGTTTCGTGTTCAATCTTTTGTTACAGTATGAAATTTATTTTGTATTCTCTGAAGTTTAAGCCTATTTTGGCCTCATGTAATAGTCTGTTGAAATTGTTTTATGTTTACGGTATTCTTTACTTTGACGAATGATGTTGTTAATATAGGTTTTATTACGTATTCGTTCATAAATATTACAACAATTGTCAGGATTATTTATGATCTTTCATGAAAATTGACTGGTGCATGCGCAGTAGAAACAGAAAGATGCACCTTACCGACATTTGTCATACACGCCAGAACGCAAATTTCTAACAGGTTCTGAAAATGCCTCGCTCTAAAGGTTGTGGAGAACTGTCTGTTGCTCTGAGAGGAGAAATCATAGGCCGAGCAAAAATGGGACAAACTGTGCCTCAGATTGCTAGAGATCTGGGATGTGACAAGAAAACGGTCAAGAAATGGGTTCAGCGACATGAAGAAGGTGGTGAATGGTTCAGGTCTCGGTCAAGAAGTGGAATGCCAAAAGTGACAACTGCAGCTCAAGATCAAGCTTTAGTTACAGAAGTAATCAACAGACCTCTACGCCACACATCAATCCTCTTGGACAAAGCCAGAGAATATAATTGTTCTCACGAAACAAAAAGAAGATTATTGGGGCTGGTCTACACTGTTCAAGACCCGCTAGGAAGATTCTCCTGACTGAAACTCACAAGGCCAGACGAATGGAATGGGCACAGAATAATATAACCCAACCTCAGTCATATTGGGACTTAGTCATCTGGACCGACGAGAAGGTTTTCAAGTCTAACCAACAAGGCAGAGTTATATTGTATAGACCGCGCGGAACCAGGTATGCTGAACAAAATATTATCAGAACTTCTTGTTCAGGACGAATATCAGCACACTTTTGGGGATACATGACGGCTGCTGGTCCTGGAGATTTGGTTGCGGTGCCTGAGAGAATGAACAGCAGTGTTTACATTAATATCCTCGAAAATACGTTGTTACCGTCCTTAGAAAGAAACTTCCCCGAACAGGAAGAATATATATTTATGCATGACAACAGTGCTGTTCACACTTCCCGGCAAACACGAGAGTGGCTAAGTGAACATCCAGAGTTAATTTGTATTGAGTGCCCCCCTCTATCCCCAGATTTGACCCAATTGAACATCTCTGGGCCTACATGGTGCAAGAATGGGAAGAGAGACGTGAAGACAGAGACCAAACGTTTCTTCAAAATCATGTTATGGAACTGTGGCAACATTTTCGTGACACACCGTCGTATTGCTCGAGACTTGTATCTAGTATCCCCTCCAGACTTCAAGAAGTTATTGACTCTGGAGGTGATTACACGAAGTACTAGTGTGTTATTTTTTGTGTAAATATTTATTTAAGTTTCATTTATTTATTATATTTTTTCAAGAGCAATACTTTCGTTCTTGATTATTTTCCTTTGCTTGTTTACTTATTAGTTCGTTAAAACGTTAAGGAAGAGTAGTATATCTTCAAAAAGTATTTGTGAATTTACTTTAAACGTTTCTAAGAATACATTTACTTTTTTTCTTACTCTATATCATGCCCAATATTACTTTCATTTCATTTCATTTCAGAATCTATATCAACAACATACATCATTCATCAAAGCAACGAAAACGTGTTCATGAAACAAATTAATAGATATATTATATCAAAGTAAATTAGGTTTAAATTTTAGGCAATAGAAAATGTTATTCTGTAATAAGAACTACTACTCGAAGCCTTTGCTACAATCACTACTTGTTACCATAGCCGAGTGGTCTAAGGCGTTCGGCTTATAAAGCACTATTCGAACTAAGTTCGAATCTCCGCCGGGTACAGCACCTTTTTCTCTTTTTTTCACCTGTTCTCAATGTTTCTGTCTGTGTTCTTGTCGGATTCGATTAAATAGAATTTGGATTACCAATGTTTGCCCTCCACCCGCATATTGAAATTCCCCCCGAGGATAATTTTCTGAAGTCACCACTGTTTATAAATAGTTTTTCGTTACAAATCAGAGGATAATGGAGTAGTGACTATACTTCATGTTGTTGTTTTTTTTAAGCTATGGATTTAAGATTCGCAATTCATACAATGTTCCTTTCTAATCGAATTTGAAACAAAAGAAGTTTTCAATGAGTTACTCAAAGAAATATTTTCAGCCTCCGGATGAAAATAGGAAGACACTTAAAAAAAGAAACAACTTACTACCGGGTTAGAACACACAAACATGTGATTGATAGTGTATCGACCCAAACCACTCAACCGTTTTGTATGCCTTTGCAGATTTTCTTTTGCCTTTTGTGAAAGCAGTTTACTGTTCCATACTCGCTTTTGTTTATTCCGATACGACTATGAGTTCTCAGTTAATATTTGGACGTTACAGCTCTTGCAATGTATAAAAGTGTTTTTAGAATAAATCACAATCGATATTATGTCCTAATAACATACGTAAAACAGTTTGAATTCGTGAAATGATTGAGGTTGGAGTGAGCGTAAATATTTTCATAGTTAGGAGCCTGGATATGCAAACCCGCTTAACGTGGGGATTTAATTTTGTGAAATTTGGTACATTTACTTTCCTGACAGATAATACATAACCAGAAATATGACACACAAAAATTTAGAAATTAAAGCAACGAGTAAATCTATAACTCAATATCAAACATATTACAGAGCTCAGATGATTTATAATGAACACTCACTCCGAAACAAAGAGGAAAGTAATTTTAAAGTATATAAAAGGTTAATTTTAAAGTGGTTAAAATAATCCAAAAGTATTTTTAAAAAAACTATTAACTAAAAGTAAGAATTATAAACTTTATATGTTGCTGTAACAAAATAAATAAGTAAATAAAATACTAGAATTAGGCTCACATACAAGCTTTTGATTATGTGAACCATTTTCTATCTTTTCTTTATTCTTTACACAAGAAATTCAAAAATTTTCGCAATAAAGTAATAAATGCACTGAATTAATCTGCCCGACATCGGAAGATAGACATTACTTCTGGAAGTTCAAAGTCCTCTCATCTCTGAATGCCAGGTACGTTAAACTATTAATAAAGGTAATCTAGGAAGTCCGATTCCCTTTGGATAATTTGTTAAACTTACAAGTAGGAAATTTGACTTGTTGATTTCAGCAGCAGTTTATTTTTCCTTATTCTTTTACTTTATTCACTTAATATTTTGTATATTGTTATTTCTTAGTTTAATATGGTTATGTATTTTTAAGTATATGCTTTAATACATTGGATAAACAGAATATATTAAATTTTCTTTTTTCTTTAAATAAATAAAATAAAAATTCTTTCTTTTTCTGCTATAATTGTTCCTGACTCTCTTGCTAAGGATGTCTATAAAAATTGTAAACAGTCTGTAGCAGTGGTTCTCAACCTAATTCCTATCTTGACCCGCTTGTGTGAGTGCAAGTCCTAGTAAGTACGATCCCAGTCAAGGGAGGTGAGCGCGAGCCGCATTGAACGCGAGCACAAGTGATTGTGAAAACAGTCGAGGAAAGTGGTCGGAAGCACGAGCTCAATTGAGGTAAGTGATCTCGATCGCAAGTGAGCGCGAGGCTAGTTGAAAAAAGTGAGCTCGAGCGCGAGCGAGCCTAATACAAAATGTTCATCTGTGTTTTTTCCATGGGCTGTTTTGCGCTCACGCGGTATTTGCATGTGCTATTGTCCTTGCGCGGTTTTCGTCCTTATACCGATTTAACTAGGAAGAGTGCCTGTCAATTATGCCACCTGAACACAGTAAAGACATTTGGGTTGTCAAACTTTCGGGACTTATGCTGTAATTGTTCCTGACTCCTCTTTCCTAAGGATGTCTATAAAAATTGTAAAGTCTGTGGCAGTGGTTCTCAACCTAATTTCTATCTTGACCCGATGGTGTGAATGCAAGCCCAAGTGAGCCCAGTTGAGAGAGGTGAGCGCGAGCTCAAGTGACCGCGAGCGCGAAGTGATTGCGAGAACAGTTGAGGAAAATGGTCGAAAGCGTTAGCCCAATTGAGGTAAGTGATCGCAAGCCTAAATGAGCGCGAGCTCAGTTAAAAGAAGTGAGCTCGAGTGCGAGCGAGGTTAGTGCAAAATGTTCATCCACGGTTTTTGTCCATGGCTGTTGTCTGTTTCCACTCATGCGGCATTTGCATGCGCTGTTTTTGTCCTTGCGCGGTTTTTGTCTATGCGGTATTTGCATGCGCGGTTTTCGTCCTTGCGCAATTTTTGTCCTTACGCGGTTTTTGTTCATGCGCGGTTTTTATCCACGCGGTACTTGCATGCTCGGTTTTTGTCCTTGCGCGATTTTTGTCCTTGCGCGGTTTTTGTCCACGCGGTATTTGCATGCGCGGTTTTTGTTTACGCGGTATTTGCATGCACGGTTTTTGTCCTTGCGCGGTTTTTGTCCTTGCGCGGTTTTTGTCTATGCGCTGTTTTGACCGAATACCATATTCAACACCCCGACTCTAGATATCTCTTTTGACTCGGCGAAACTCTACATCTAGTGACAAACTAGCGACAACCCTTTGCCGCATCGTTATATCGATGATCGACATTTACCTTCAAGTGGCCCAGTTAGTGTTGGCAAACTACCCACTATTGCTCAGAAACATTTTCTAGAAACATAATGTCATAATGAGCAACCATGAATTCACGGAGTGCAAATACACTACGGAAACCTATTTTTAAATTACTTCATCCGTAAGACAATACTATGCTGCCTGCAAGTAGAGGGAATCATCACAAATGATTAGTTGTTTACCTGCAAATAAATGGCAGCAAAATGCAATATACCTACTACAAATGTTGATAAAAGAACAGTGGATTGTGTTATTTAGAATATATTTACGTAATAATCATATACACAGAAAGTCTGAAAGGAGGAGGCATAATGTCAATTATGTTGAAAATAGGAAATTTTAAACATAAGCCAAATCACTATTATGAAATAGAATCATTAAGCAAAAACACGTGCATTTATTTTATATAGTTATAATGAATCTTGCAGTAAATATTTTATTTAACATAATATGGCTGTTTCGAAACAGATCTATCTATCTAATATATATGTTTCGAAACAGCCATATACATATAGTATAATGAAAAACAAAGCACAAAGGTTGAGTACTACTTTCTACTTCTCATGTGGAAATATTCGACCAATCAGATCGTCGACGATTAAAGTTTACGCGTAACTGGCTACAACTATATGTGCGAATGCTGCACTGATGTGAAGTCGCAGATTCTGCAGATCCTGCACTGTGACCTTGTAGACCACATCCTCAACAAAGCCCCAAAGAAAAAATCTAATGGGGTGATGTCCAGAGACCACAAAATATGTTCTCGACCAATCAAGCGACCAGGAATGTGACGTTCGAAGCCCTCCTAACGATCGCGACCCAGTGAGAAGAAACATCGTCCTGCTGCAGTAAGATGCCAAGATTCAGGTGTTCGACCTATGGAAATGCAAACTGTTCCCATATGTCCAGATAAACGGTCTCCGTGATTGACACCACTCCAACCACCACACTGCCATGATGAAGACCGCACCACAAGTTCACCATTCAACTATCGTGTGTAATTTCCAGGTTTGTGTAGGGCTTCCCGAGTTCGATATCAGCACATTGTGTCGGTTTACTATCTTGGACGCATGAAAGGACACTTCTGCCGAGAAAATCTCGTTTATCAGAAGGTAAAGTTCCTCGTCCACGCGATTCTCAATCTCGATTCCAAATACTTTGCGCTTTGCTCTGACATCAAATTGAAGCATGTGTAGTAGTTGCAAGTTTTAGACATGATTCTTCTGTCGCTTGTATAGTACTTTATTTTTCTGTGCTTGTGGTAGTTGCAACTGTCGAGACGCTTGACGGACTGATTTGGTTGGGCTCCGGAAAAATACTTTGCACCTGTTACACATGTCCTCGTGACATTACCGATTTCTTTGAACCCCGTGTACCACTTGCCCTGGTTGAAGGGTGGATTGTCGAATGTGATTGGCTTGTGCGTCTGTAACGCGTCCGGAAGTTCCGCTAGACGTGTGTAGCAGATTTAATCTCTATGCATCATTCCACACATTCTGCCATCTCATGACGCGTGGCCATTTTCGTTCATTCTTCATCTGCAAAGGAGGGAAAACAAAATTAGAGAAGATATATTGGATTTAACTGTTGGTATAGAATAAAATTTTAGATATGAGAACATTCCGTAAACGGCACTTTAGTATCTATCCCGACTTCTGACTTATAGGTGATAAAATTGGGAAGATCATTTTGGAAAACTCTCTACTGTTTATTCTCGTATTGTATTAATTATAATGCTGAATATGTTTAGTTTTAACCGAAACTATACAGCACCTGAAATTTGGCTTCAAAACTTCAATGATGAACGAATATCGCGCAGATACTTTTACCTGTTGATTTCCGCCCATTACAAGCAAATGTGGGCAATAGAAAGTAAGCGACTCCTACAAAATAATTATGAATATGAAATATTTTCTGGCTATGCAAAAATTAACCTCATTCTATTATAATTATTGAAACCACGTTAAAACTAGTACAATTGAAACTCATGGTAACAATATATTAAAACATTTCTTTAATGGAGAGTATAAGCATGTATTAATACAAGTATCATTTTATTTTCATGAAAGTGAACCTGCACAACGTGTCAAGTTAATTTCGAGTTCTCTTGTTTGAACTACCTCCATGAATAAAAAGAGCATTTGGAATACTAAAATTATTAAAGCAACTGCAGTGCCCGGAATCTGTTTATTTTAAGATGTGTTAGAACTTCGGTAGGGTGGTTTATTTGCTACGGTTACCTGTCAAGAGAGATGCAAGCCACATCTCAAATTCGTATCTCATATGCACTTTCTTATGAGAGCCGGAAGAGGGTGTTGTGCACACCAATTATCCCATCTACGTTCTGGGTCGGACAGGAAACGAAACACTATGCTATTCATCGTAGACTAATTCCCAGAACAGAAAATCACTCACTATCAGGAATTGATCCAAGTCTTACGTTTCTCCCCAAGATAGAAGATCTTATTAAGGCTATCAAGACTTCCTTATTAAGGAAGTCTTGATAGCCTTAATAAGATCTTCTATCTTGGGGAGAAACGTAAGAAAAAAAACTTACTAGTACTAGTAGTATTCACTTCTTATTTTAACCTTTATGTAACGAATTCCAGATTGGGGTATTATTTTTCGTGAACAGACTTGGACAACGGATTTCCACTATTAACTTTGATATTACAATAGAATTGAAACAGAGACTACATAAGCTTACAATAGTTATATGAATGTATGTATTAATATTTGATTAACTTAATTCGAGTTTACAACAATTGACTCAAAATATATTCCCCTAGTTTAGTGAATCATTTTGTCTCAAACCTGAAGTTACATGAGTTATTTGATTGAACGTATCTAATGATATTAAACCTATCTATTGTCATTTTTGCTTTTATAATAAGTGAGTGAAATTTCTAAACTAAGAATAATGATTTCCAGAAAGAAAAGCTAATAAATTTCAAAATGTGTTTGTATTCAGGAAAATAGCTAGAAATGCGAACAAATTCCAAGTATCGGCCAGCGCCTGCATCGTACTTACAAAGCAGATGCATTTCATCTCTGGCCTCGTTATATCAAAGTGTACCCGGCTATGTGGAAGCAATCACCGGCAATCCTACAGGTTTTTCTCCGACAGTATCTAAGTGTCTCGACTATTCATCGCCAGAAACAAAGACCGCGGATACTCTCTTTTTATCGAGTAGTGGGTTATTGTAGTTTCCAAGCCAGCTTGAATACGGTTTGTAATTATCTCTGGAAACAACAGGCAATAATCAACTTCCTTTTTTTACATACATTTAGTCCTATACTTTCCATCTTCAACAAGAAGCAAAAGAGAGGAATGCTTTATACGACTCCGGAAATCACTGAAGAAGAGTTAGTACATTACGTAATCTTTGCTCTCTTCACTTTAGCGATTCAATCTTGAATTTTTCCAGTGGCGTTTCTTTCAAGAACCCCACTGGGTGGATGACTAACCAGTATTGAATTTAATTATTACATTTTTGGAAAGTTAATTTCTGCTATTGTTTCACTTGCATTACCACCCGATCCGATTTTGGGGGGGGACAGTCCTAATTCCTGAGAATATGTTCCACGCTCCGACGTAGCTCAGTAGGAACTTTAATATGTACTGACTTTGATGTTCTCTAATTTAGGTATAATAATAATAATAATAATAATAATTATTATTATTATTATTATTATTATTATTATTATCATTATTATTATTATTACATTAATTATCTTTGCACATTATTATGCAGAACCTTCAAAATAAGAGGAAACCTCATTTCGACGTACAGGTTAAGAATATATATCCTACACAGCGCTATACAATTTGTCTTCTGACCAATGCGCGAGTTTTGAAAACCAGACGCCCCAATACTAATATAGATTCATTTGAATACATACGTATACATGTATTTTTCATAATTAACTAACTAACTCCATGGCCTATGAAGCCTGAAGATCGATTGATGCGTTCACAAAACCTCTCCATTGACTTCTGCCCTTAGCCAACTAGATCCAATTTCTACTTATTATTTACATTTTTATGACATCCATCTTAATATCGTCCTCCCATCTGCGCCTAGGTTTTTCTAATGGTCGTTTCCTGAGTAGATTTCCAGTTAAAACTTTGAAAGCGCTTTTAGCTTCTTCCATTCTGGCTACTACTTTGCCCACCTGAGCCTCCTAGATTTAGTGCCCCTAGGAATGTTTTGTAAACGGTTTAAAGTAAACACATCTTTATCTGTATATATTATACAGGGTGGTCTAGGTTCGGTTTCCCAAATTCATGTTGAAATAAAACACTGACTTTCATTGATAAATTAGTATAATTACATTTGACAATTACAATATTATCTTGGATTTTTGGTTGATCTTTCATTTATTTGTTTATTTTTCAATATAGTGTTAACTACATTATATACTGTTAACTATATTATATTCCACCCCACTGAAAGCAGCTGATGAATTGTTCACCAAATTGCCCTTGACTCGGTGAAAGATATCTGCAGTGATGACGGAAATTTCCTCTCGAACCCTGTTCTTCAGTTAATCCAATATCCGTAGCGGAACTCTTTTTCAGTTTGTAAAAGCCCCACAAGAAAAGTGAGAGCGGCGAAGTCCGGGCATCTCGGAGACCACGGAACGTTCCAAATTTGTGAATTACTTTTCTAGGGAACATGGTCTTGAGTGTTATTATCAGTTGGTTTGCTTTGTAGACCGCTGTGTCATATTGTTCAAATTACACAGATTCCAAGTTAACATTTTCTGTCATAGATGTGGGAGTAGAAAATTCGTCAACATCTGTTTTTATCCTTTCACTTTCACAGTAACATGTTGCTCGCCTCCATCTTCGAGAAGAAGTGGCTTGATACCACCCATAGACCCCACACCACACAACACGGCAAATGTTCCACTGTGGAGATGCTATTTATGTAACTCAACGTGGATTTTCGGGTGCATAATTTCTAAAGTTATGTTTGTTCATATACTTTTTGAGAATGAAGTTCGTTTGATCTGTCAATAGATTTAAATCAAGAACGGTCTGGTTATGGTTTAATGAATTCCAGTATATTCTACGACGCTGCACTCCTATACTTCTGCTTGCCTACAATAATTCCTGAGGCACCCTTATTTTGTATGGGTTCAGTGGTTTACCATCTGCTAATTTTTGTACTTAATGTAATTCTTTGTCACTTTTTGCAGATATATTATCAATTCCATGAAAAACCAGAAGGACACAGAGAAATGGAGAAACTGCCTCCTAAAGAAAACGAGTGTTCGGTCGATGGTGACCAAAGCTGTTGAGAGAGCAAAGAAGTTAAATTGAATTTTTTTGGTAAGTCATTTTACATTATTAAGATTACACGTGTTTCACTTTCCTGAACTTACTTTTTGCTGGGTTCATGTTACCTGGTCCACGGAGTTTGAACGTATAAAATTATTTAGTCGCATGCTATATTTGCGAGGTTAGTATGCTATATTTGGGAAAGTTGTAAAAGCTTAAACTAAAATTTCATTATGTTCATTAAGGAAAAATGTGTAGTTTTCAATGTTTAAACATTATATTTTGTTCCAATTAAAGGGTACAAAAAATCCAAAACAGTGACATTTGGATGCCCTTGTTAGACCGTATGTTTTCCTCTTACGTGGAGCTTTAATGTGTGGTTCAAAAAAGACTTTTCGGACCCGTTAGATTTAATAAAAAAATCCAAATCAGTCGATTACTTATTCAGTGAACATTGTATGAATAAGATATATACATACAGTTTACAATGGAAATCGAACCACGCCAATATTTAATTATAATTAAAATCGTAATGTTTTCCTATTATTAATCCAATCCGAAAAATGGTGCAAAACTACGTGTGTCCTCTGCAAATATTTATTATATGAATAAGTAAATAATTTAATAATTATTGTTAGTATTGCGTAAAATACTTCTTCGCTTAATCAGTAGATGTTATTAGTGCCCACCACAAGTTGTAAAACTTCATTCAATATTCACATTCATGTGCGCCATCTTGGAATACGCAATTATGATTTCACTTTTATTTTCTTAAGTAGAAACGTTAAGTTTTTTATGTCTTATTCTCGCTTTCTTCAGGAATTCAATGTCGTGTTTCTCATTGCTTAATCGCTTACCAGGACGTAGTTATAACTGTCTTTTTTCACAACGCCAGTCAGATACTACTCACGTCTCCCGGTAAAAGTATGTAGTCGATGCGTTGTCTATTCCTCTGAATTGTCAGAGTCACTCTTTCTTCTCATTCAACCAAAACCTTGCTCAGAGTACCTTCAGATATTCTCGCACAAACATTTGTTATATGTTTCTTTAAGTGGTAAGTATCTCGAAGTTTAACTGAATGAATACACGACTTCAAAAGTGCTTTACCACCTGCAATTCTCCTTTTCCTTCAATAGCAGGCAACCCAAAGAGCTCGGCGGTTGGGTTGGTTGCAAATTCGAAAGATGTTGGACTAAACCTCAATTTTGTCACAAATATATCAGTGTGGCAAACTGAAAATAAGAGAATAAAACAAATTGTTAAGAATGACAACTTTATTATTGTGACGGAGTTGGATAATATCAAAAGTTTCAAAATGACTTACTTAAGCAGTTCAAACAAGATGAATGGTAAGAAACAGATATAAGAAAGCATCTCTCTCTTTCCCCCATCCCCACCCAAAAAAAGAAACTCATAAAAAGTTATATAATATAAAGGTTTCATATAAAAGCCTAACAGCACAAAAACAAATAGCTAAACGAAACGAAAAAGAGACAAACACAGAATAGGGGACACCAGTGGCGTAGCAGACTTGCGGCACTCCAATGGAAGAAAAAGAAATGGGACCCTAGTTGTAAATCCCATTGTTATAATATTATTATTATTATTATTATTATTATTATTAAAAAGTTGTTTCCTTTTCAAAATCTCTGATTCTGCATAAGAGCATGAATGCATATAGCGATCATGTGTGAAGGTTTTGTCAATGAGCGGTCCCAAAGGGCAAAAAGGGTGGAAATCTCCAAGAGAGAGAAATAAAAAACTTTCTTATGCTAAATTCTAGTTCAAAGTTCGAAGCACTTGCTTTTGCACGTGATTTTTTGTTTCTTTTTTCAGGGAACAGAAAAGTTCTGGCGCTTAAGAAATTATACCATATAATAATGCAAATTTGCAAGTGGATGTATTTACATTGCAATTTGTGGTAATGAAGAAATTATGATTAGAAAACAATATTGTAAAAAGTAAGCTTAAGTTTTTCATCCATCGTAAGTCTTAGGGGTCCCTTATACCTCGCCGCCACCCGAATATCGATATCGAAAATCTAGAATGATATATTCATGTCTACATATTCGCGATATCGAATGTTGATATGTGATAATATAGATATCGACGATAGCGATGTATCGACATATCACGGGCCCAGGTCCGAGAAGTGATGCTTGAAATATACTGGAATCAACAATAAAATTCTAAATAAGTTCTCCATTTCCGTATTCAATGTTGAGGGAGAAGGGTGTGAACCCGAATACAAATTTTAAGAAAAACAAATGTTAAGATAAAAGTAGGTTTTCCGCCTCCCCTTGAATACAAAAATTAACAGAAAACTATTACTGTAATTTACCTTTTACTTCTGTTTCTGATTGTTATCACAAATCAGCGACAGTACACATGCTTTACATAGTATACCAATACACTCTATAACTTTTCACAACCAAGCCAGCCGGAAGATGAATTTCCTGTGATATTAAAGTGGAATGTTCTACAAAATAGTCATAATTCATTGGCCATATTTCTATTAGTACTTTGGTACGGAATAAGAGCTATAAGACTAACAGAACTAGAAATTATAGATTTCGTTTCTTTTTTCTCTCAGACTAAGAGACTTCTGCATTTTTCTGAGATTTTCATTTTCTTAATATAAGGACCCTATCCTGGCCTAATTCTGGCTACCACGGATTCGAGGTAATCGGTAAACGAAAGAGTAAAGTTTGTCGACTCTCAAATCTCGACAGTTTGTGAGAAGATATTTCACAGTTCTTGTTGTTATTTCTTCTTACAAAACACTTATATTTGACTCAATTCATGGTAAATTACTGAACTTATAAACGTTTATAATTATTGAAAAATGAATAATTACTTTTTAAACATAAAAAGTCGTTACAGTTCAGTAGAATGTAGTAGATGGAAGTGAATTAAAATATTGTTTACTTGTTGAGATGTGCAAACTGAATGTGAATATTAAAGGTTTCCCATTCTCTTGTCCAGGGGCGGATGTACGATGGACTTTTGGGGCCTCGGTGGCTGATAATACTTCTACTTATTGTTACTTTGTAGAGCTCCAAACTCTGGAATGGGTTTTATTTATATATAAAATAAGAAAGATTCTTTTTATGGGGGGTAATCGCCATGATCGCCCCCTGGATCCCCCCTGCTCTTGTGTAGTAGACTTTGAAGACATTTAGTTCGTCTATGCTTCTGACGATGCTGATTAGAGATGGCCACAACTGTATAATTTTTTACTCTGATATTGGATAACTTATAAAATTAAGATAACGGATAATGTCTGGATAATATTACATTCGGATAACTGATTACATCCGAATGACGAATAAAGCATAATATCCGGATAACGTATATGGTTATAAAAAGGCATAATAGGGGACGGACGCATCAGTCTTTTCTGCTCATGGAGTTATAAAAGAACGATCATCGGGCAGTGGTCTTTACCATTGAAGGATATTGCTTCTTAAAATGTTTCCTAGTAACTTCCAATTTTCTTGTTCTTGTTGTGGGGCGCGGCGGCTCAATGGTAGACCGCTTACTCCGGTGCGTGGGGTCCTTATTGTTTCGATCCCCGACCAAGTAAGTTTGCGGTGGACAAGATCGTATCCTTGGGTTTTCTCAGGGTTCTCACGCTTCTTCTCACTTTTCATTCCACCAATTTCTCTATTATCATTGACTTGCTTTAATCATTGGGCGCGGTGGCTCAGTGGAAGAGCGCTTCCTCTCGTGCGTGGGAACCTAATTTTTTGAACCCAAGCCAAGTAATTTGTGTTGGGACAGGATCGAATCCGTGGGTTTTCTCAGGGTATTCCCGCTTCTTCCCGCTTTTCAGTCCACCAATCACTCTATTATCACTGACTTACTTCATTCATTGAGCACGGTGGCTCAGTAGTAGAGCATACTCTCTTGTGTATGGGGTCCATATTGTTTCGTTCCCCAGAAAATTAAATTGTGTGGTAAACAGGGTCGTATCGGTGGGTTTTCTCAGGGTACTCCCGCTCGTAACCATATTTCATTACACCAATTCCTTTATAATCATTGCACCGTGCTCGTGGGTTTTCTCGGGGGTTCTGCCCTTTCCTCCCACTTTCTTCATTCCACCATTTCACTCATCTCTCATCATCACCGTCTCCTTGAGCCCAACCGGCATAACCGTGGGACGTAAAACTGAAGATTTCATTTTATTTCATTTTTCTATTATCATTGACTTGGTTTAATCATCGGGCGCGCCGGTCCAGTGGTAGAGCGCTTCCTATGGTGCGTGTGGTCCTTATTGTTTCGATCCGCACCCAAGTAAATTTGTAGTGGACAAGATCCTATCAGTGGTTTTTCTCAGGGTGCTCCTCTTTCTTACCACTTTTCATACCACCAATTCCTCTATTATCATTGACTTGCTTTAATCATTGAGCGTGATTGTTCAGTGGTAGAGCGCTTCCTCTGGTGCGTGTGGTCCTTATTGTTTGCATCCCCAACCAAGTAAGTTTGTAGTGGACAAGATCGTATTCGTGGATTTTTTTCAGGGTATTCCCGCTTCCTCCCACTTTTCATCCCACCAATTCTTCTATTATCATTGAATTGGTTTAATCATTGGGCGCGGTAGGTAAGTGGTAGAGCGCATCCTCTGGTGGGCCAAGTAAGTTTGTGGTGGACAAGATCGTATCAGTGGGTTTTGTCAGGGTACTACCGCTTCTTCCCACTTTTCATTCCATAAATTCATCAATTATCATTGACTTGCTTTAATCATTGACCACGGTGGCTCAGTGGTAAAATGCTTTATCTATTGGGCAAGTAAGTTTGTGGTTTACAAGATGGTATCCGTGGGTTTTGTCAAAATACTCTCGCTTCCTCCCACATTTCATTGCACTAATTCATCTATTATCATTGACTTACTTTAAACATTGGACGCTGTGGCTCAGTGTTAGAGCGCTTCGTCTGGGGTGTCAAGTAAGCTTGTAATGGAAAAGATAGTATCCATGGGATTTGCCAGGGTACTCCCGCTTTTTCCCACATTTCAATCCACCAATTCTTCTATTATCATTGACTTACTTTAATCATTAGACGCGGTGGCTCAGTGGTAGAACGCTTCGTCTTGTGTGTCAAGTAAATTTGTAATGGACAAAATCGAATTCGTGAGCTTTGTCAGGGTACCCCCGATTCTTTCCACTTTTTATTCCACCAATTCCTCTATTATGATTGACCTGCCTTAATCACTGGGCGCGGTGGGTCGGTAGTAGAGCGCTTTTTCTGGTGGGTCAAGTAAGTGTGGTGGACAAGATCGTATCCGTGGATTTTGTCAGGGTACTACCGCTTCTTCGCACTTTTCATTCCATAAATTCATCTATTATCATTGACTTGCTTTAATCATTGGGAACGGTGGCTCAGTGGCAGAACGTTTATCTGGTGCATGGTGTCGTTACTGTTTCGATCCCCTGTCTGAAAATTTTGTGGTGGAGAAATTCGTATCCGTGGGTTTTTTCAGGGTACTCACGCTTCCTCACACATTTCTTTCCACCAACTCTTTTATTATCATTGACTTACTTTAATCATTAGACGCGGTGGCTCAGTGGTAGAGCGCTTTGTCTGGTGTGCCATGAAAGTTCGTAATGGACAAGATAGTATCCGTTGCTTTTTCAGGGTACTACCGCTTCTTCCCAAATTTCATTCCATCAACTTTTCTATTATCATCGACTTACCTTAATCATTGAGCGCGGTGGCTCAGTGGTAGAGCGATTTGTCTGGTGGGCCAAGTAAGTTTCTAGTTTACAAGATGGTATACGTGGGTTTTGACAAAATACTCTTGCTTCCTCCCACATTTCATTGCACCAATTCATCTATTATCATAGACTTACTTTAATCATTGAAAGCAGTGGCTCTGTGGTAGAGCGCTTTGTCTGGTGTGCCAAGTAAGTTCGTAATGGACAAAATCGTATCCATGGGTTTTGTCAGAGTACTACCGCTTGTTCCCACTTTTCATTCCATAAATTCATTTATTAACACTGACTTGCTATAATCATTGGGCACGGTTGCTCAGTGGGAGAACGCTTTATCTGGAGCATGGTGTCCTTGCTGTTTCGATCCTTTGCTGAAAATTTGTGGTGGATAAAGTCGTATTCGTAAGTTTTTTCAGAGTATTCCCGCTTCCTCCCACATTTCACTTTACCAATTCATCTATTATCATTGACTTACTTTAATCATTGGACACGGTGGCTCAGTGGTAGAAGGCTTCGTCTGGTGTGTCAAATAAATTTGTAATGGACAAGATCGTATCCGTGGGTTTTGTCAAAATACTCTCGCTTCCTCCCACATTTCATTGCACCAATTCATCTATTACCATTGATTTACTTTAATCATTGGACGCAGTGGCTCAGTGGTAGAGCGCTTTGTCTGGTGTGCCAAGTAAGTTCGTAATGGACAAGATCGTATCCATGGGTTTGTCAGAGTACTACCGCTTCTTCCCACTTTTCATTCAATAAATTCATCTATTAACATTGACTTGCTTTAATCATTGGACACGGTGGCTCAGTGGGAAAACGCTTTATCTGGAGCATGGTGTCCTTGCTGTTTCAATCCTTTGCTGAAAATTTGTGGTGGATAAAATCGTATTCGTAAATTTTCTCAGAGTATTCCCGCTTCCTCCCACATTTCATTTTAGCAATTCATCTATTATCATTGACTTACCTTAATCATTGGACGCGGTGGCTCAGTGGTAGAGCGTCTTATCTGGTGTGCCAAGTAAGTTCGTAATGGAGAATATCGTATCCGTGGGTTTTGTCAGAGTATTACCGCTTCTTTCCACTTTTTATTCCATAAACTGATCTATTATCATTGACTTGCTTTAATCATTGGGCACGGTGGGTCAGTGGTAGAGCGTTTTGTCTGGTGTGCCAATTAAGTTCGTAATGGACAATATCGTATCCGTGGGTTTTGTCAAAGTATTACCGCTTCTTCCCACTTTTTATTCCATAAACTGATCTATTATCATTGACTTGCTTTAATCATTGGGCACGGTGGCTCAGTGGTAAAATGCTTTATCTGGTATGCAAAGTAAGTTTGTGGTTTACAACATGGTATCCGTGGGTTTTGTCAAAATACTCTCGCTTTCTCCCACATTTTATTGCACCAATTCATCTGTTATCATTGACTTACTTTAATCATTGGACGCGGTGGCTCAGTCGTAGAGCGCAACGTCTGGTCTATCAAGTAAGATTTTAACGGACAAAATAGTATCCGTGGGTTTTTTCTGGCTACTCGCGCTTTTTCCCACATTTCATTCTACCAATTCATCTATTATCATTGACTTACTTTAATCATTGGACGCGGTGGCTCAGTGGGAGAATTCTTCGTCTGGTGTGTCAAGTAAATTTGTAATGGATAAGGTCGTTTCCGTAGGTTTTGTCAAGGTACTCCTGATTCTTTCCACTTTTTATTCCACCAATTCTTCTATTACCATTGACCTATCTTAATCACTGCGCTCGGTGGTAAAGCGCCTTTTCAGCTGGGTCAAGTAAACGTGTAGTGGATAAGATCGTATCCGTGGGTTTTGTCTGAGTACAACCGCTTCTTCCCACTTTTCATTCCATAAACTCATCTATTATCATTGACTTGCTTTAATCATTGGGCACGGTGGCTCAGCGAGAAAACGCTTTATCTGGTGCATGCTATCGTTACTGTTTCCATCCCCTTCCTGAAAATTTTGTGGTGGACAAAATCGTATCCGTGCCTTTTTGAGGGTACTCTCGCTTCTTCTCAGTTTTCATTCCACCAACTCTTCTATTATCATTCACTTACCTTAATCATTGGACGCGGTGGCTCAGTGTTAGAGCGCTTTGTCTGTTGTGCCAAGTAAGTTCGTAATGGACAAGATAGTATCCGTATCTTTTGTCAGGATGCTCCCGCTTTCTCCCACATTTCACTCCACCAATTCCTCTGCAATAATTGACTTGGCTTAATCATCGGTCGCGGTGGCTCAGTGGTAGTGCTTTTCCTCTGGTGGGCCAAGTAAGTTTGTGGTTTACAAGATAATATCCGTGGATTTTGTGAAGGCGCTCTCACTTCCTCCCACATTTCATCCCACCAATTCATCTATTATCATTGACTTACTTTACTCACTGGACGCGGTGGCTCAGTGGTATAGCGCATCGTCTGGTGTGTCAAGTAAATTAGTAATGGACAAGATCGTATCCGTTGGTTTTTCAGGGTGCTCACGCTTCCTCCCACATTTCTATCCACCAACTCTTCTATTATCATCGACTTACCTTAATCATTGGACACGGTGTCTCAGTGGTAGAGAGCTTTGTCTGGTGTGCCAAGTAAGTTCGTAATGGACAAGATCGTATCCGTGGGTTTTGTCAGAAGACTACCGCTTCTTCCCACTTTTCATTCCATAAATTCATCTCTTATCATTGACTTTCTTTAATCATTGGACACGGTGGTTCAGTGGGAGAACGCTCCTTTCTAGTGCATGGTGTCTTTGCTGTTTGTATCCTTGGCCTGAAAATTTTGTGGTGGACAAAATCGTATTCGTGGTGTTTGTCAGAATACTCCCGCTCCCTCCCACATTTCATTCCACCAACTCTTCTATTATCATTCACTTACCTTAAACATTGGACAAGGTGTCTCAGTGGTAGAGCGCTTTGTCTGCTGTTCCAAGTAAGTTCGTAATGGACAAGATCGTGACCGTGAGTTTTGTCAGAGTACTACCGATTCTTCCCACTTTTCATTCCATAAATTCATCTATTATCATTGACTTGCTTTAATCATTGGGCACGGTGGCTCAGTGAGAGATGGCTTTATCTGGTGCATGGTCTCCTTGCCGTTTCGATCCTTTGCCTGAAAACTTTGTGGTGGACAAAATCGTGTTCGTGGGTTCGGCATAGTACTTCCGCTTCCTCCCACTTTTCATTCCGCCAACTCTTCTATTATCATTCACTTATCTTAATCATTGGACACGATGTCTCAGTGATAGAGAACTTACTCTGGTGTGCCAAGTAAGTTCGTAATGGACTAGATAGTGTCCGTGGGTTTTTCAGTGCACCCCCGCTTCTTCCCCAATTTCATTTCATCAACCCTTCTATTATCATCGAGTTACCTTAATCATTGGGCGTGGTGGCTGAGTGGTAGAGCGATTTGTCTGGTGTGCCAAGATTGTAATGGACAAGATAGTATCCGTGGGTTTTGTCAGGGTCTCCTGATTCTTTCAACTTTTTATTCCACCAATTGTTCTATTACCATTGACCTACCTTAATCACTGGGCTCGGTGGCTCGGTGGTAGAGCGCCTCCTCAGGTTGGTCAAGTAAATGTGTAGTGGATAAGATCGTATCAGAGGGTTTGGTCAGAGTCCTACTGCTTCTTCCCACCTTTCATTCCATAAATTCATCTATTATCATTGATTTGCTTTATTCATTGGGCACTGTGGCTCAGTGGTAAAATGCTTTATCTGGTGGGCCAAGTAAGTTTGAGGTTTTCAAGGTAGTATCCGTTGGTTTTGTCAAAATACTCTCGCTTCCTCCCACATTTCATTGCACCAATTAATCTATTATCATTGACTTACCTTAATCATTGCACGCGGTGGCTCACTGGTAGAGCGCATTGTCTGGTCTGTCAAGTAAGCTTGTAATGGACTAAATAGTATCCGTGGGTTTTTTCAGGGTACTCCCGCTTTCTCCCACATTTCATTCTACCAATTCATCTATTATCATTGACTTACTTTAATCATTGGACGCGGTGGCTCAGTGGTAAAACGCTTCGTCTGGTGTGTCAAGTAAATTTGTAATGGACAAAATCGTATCCGTGGGTGTTGTCAGGGTACTTCTGATTCTTCCCACTTTTTATTCCACCAATTCTTCCATTACCATTGACCTACCTTAATCACTGGGCTCGGTGGATCGGTGGTAGAGCGCCTCCTCTGGTGGGTCAAGTAAATGTGTAGTGGATAAGACAGCATCCGTGGGTTTTCTCAGAGTATTACCACTTCTTCCCAATTTTCATTCCATAAATTCATCTATTATCATTGACTTGCTTTAATCATTGGGCATGGTGTCTCAGTGGGAGAACGCTTTATCTGGTGCATGGTGTCCTTGCTGTTTGGATCCCCTGCCTGAAAATCTTGTGGTGGACAAAATCGTATTCGTGGGTTTTTTCAGAGTACTCCCGCTTCCTCCCACATTTCATTCCACCAACTCTTTTACTATCATTCACTTACCTTAATAATTGGATACGATGTCTCAGTGATAGAGAACTTTGTCTGGTGTGCCAGGTAAGTTCATAATGGACAAGATAGTATCCGTGGGTTTTGTCAGGGTACTCCCGCTTCTTCCCAAATTTCATTCCATCTACTCTTCTATTATTATCGACTTACCTTAATCATTGGGCGCGGTGGCTCAGTGGTAGAGCGATTGGTTTGGTGTGGCAAGTTCGTAATGGACAAGATAGTATCCGTGGGTTTTGTCAGGGTACTCTCGCTTCCTCCGATATTTCATTCCACCAATTCCTGTATAATAATTGACTTGGCTTAATCTTTCGGCGCGGTGGCTCAGTGGTAGAGCGCTTCCTCTGGTGGTCCAAGTAATGTGTGGTTTACAAGATGGTATCCGTGCATTTTGTGAAGATTCTCTCGCTTCCTCTCACATTTCAAACAACCAAATCATCTATAATCATTGACTTACTTCACTCACTGGACGCGACGGAACAGTGGTATAGCGCTTCGTCTGGCGTGTCAAGTAAATTTGTAATGGACAAGATCGTATCCGTGGGTTTTTCAGGGTACTCCCGCTTCCTTTCACATTTCTATCCACTATTATCATCGACTTACCTTAATCATTGGGCGCGGTGTCTCAGTGGTAGAGCGTTTTGTCTGGTGTGCCAAGTAATTTCGTAATGGACAAGATCGTATCCGTGGGTTTTGTCAGACGACTACCGCTTCATCCCACTTTTCATTCCATAAATTCATCTCTTATCATTGACTTTCTTCAATCATTGGGCACGGTGGTTCAGTGGGAGAACGCTTTTTTCTAGTGCATGGTGTCGTTGCTGTTTGGATCCTTGGCCTGAAAATTTTGTGGTGGACAAAATCGTATTCGTGGTGTTTGTCAGAATACTCCCGCTCCCTCCCACATTTCATTCCACCAACTCTTCTATTATCATCGACTTACATTAATCATTGGACACGGTGTCTCAGTGGTAGAGCGCTTTGTCTGGTGTGCCAAGTAAGTTCGTAATGGACAAGATCGTGACCGTGAGTTTTGTCAGAGTACTACCGCTTCTTCCCACTTTTCATTCCATAAATTCATCTATTATCATTGTCTTGCTTTAATCATTGGGCACGGTGGCTCAGTGGTAAAATGATTTATCTGGTAGGCCAAGTAAGTATCTAGTTTACAAGATGGTATACGTGGGTTTTAACAAAATACTCTTGCTTCCTCCCGCATTTCATTGCACCAATTCATCTATTAGCATTGACTTACTTTAATCATTGAAAGAAGTGGCTCTGTGGTAGAGCGCTTTGTTTGGTGTGCCAAGTAAGTTCGTAATGGACAAAATCGTATCCATGGGTTTTGTCAGAGTACTACCGCTTGTACCCACTTTTCATTCCATAAATTCATTTATTAACACTGACTTGCTATAATCATTGGGCACGGTGGCTTAGTCGGAGAACGCTTTATCTGGAGCATGGTGTCCTTGCTGTTTCGATCCTTTGCTGAAAATTTGTGGTGGATAAAATCGTATTCGTAAGTTTTTTCAGAGTATTCCCGCTTCCTCCCACATTTCACTTTACCAATTCATCTATTACCATTGACTTACTTTAAACATTGGACGCAGTGGCTCAGTGCTAGAGCGCTTTGTCTGGTGTGCCAAGTAAGTTCGTAATGGACAATATCGTATCCGTGGGTTTTGTTAGAGTATTACCGCTTCTTCCCACTTTTTATTCCATAAACTGATCTATTATCATGGACTTGCTTTAATAATTGTTCACGGTGGCTCAGTGGTAAAATGCTTTATCTGGTGTGCAAAGTAAGTTTGTGGTTTACAAGATGGTATCCGTGGGTTTTGTCAAAATACTCTCGCTTTCTCCCACATTTTATTGCACCAATTCATCTGTTATCATTGACTTACTTTAATCATTGGACGCGGTGGCTCAGTGGTAGAGCGCATCGTCTGGTCTGTCAAGTAAGCTTGTAACGGACAAAATAGTATCCGTGGGTTTTTTCAGGCTACTCCCGCTTCCTCCCACATTTCATTCTACCAATTCATCTATTATCATTGACTTACTTTATTCATTGGACGTGGTGGCTCAGTGGGAGAATTCTTCGTCTGGTGTGTCAAGTAAATTTGTAATGGATAAGGTCGTATCCGTAGGTTTTGTCAATGTACTCCTGATTCTTTCCACTTTTTATTCCACCAGTTCTTCTATTACCATTGACCTACCTTAATCACTGGGCTCGGTGGTAAAGCGCCTTTTCTGCTGGGTCAAGTAAATGTGTAGTGGATAAGATCGTATTCGTGGGTTTTGTCTGAGTACTACTGCTTCTTCCCACTTTTCATTCCATAAACTCATCTATTATCATTGACATGTTTTAATCATTGGGCACGGTGGCTCAGCGAGAAAACGCTTTATCTGGTGCATGCTCTCGTTACTGTTTCCATCCCCTGTCTGTAAATTTTGTGGTGGACAAAATCGTATCCGTGCGTTTTTCAGGGTACTCTCGCTTCTTCTCACTTTTCATTCCACCAACTCTTCTATTATCATTCACTTACCTTAATCATTGGAAGCGTTGGTTCAGTGGTAGAGCGCTTTGTCTGTTGTGCCAAGTAAGTTCGTAATGGACAAGATAGTATCCCTATCTTTTGTCAGGATGCTCCCGCTTCCTCCCACATTTCACTCCACCAATTCCTCTACAATAATTAACTTGGCTTAATCATCGGTCGCTGTGGCTCAGTGGTAGTGTTTTTCCTCTGGTGGGCCAAGTAAGTTTGTGGTTTACAAGATAGTATCCATGGATTTTGTGAAGGCACTCTCGCTTCCTCCCATATTTCATTCCACCAATTCATCTATTATCATTGACTTACTTTACTCACTGGACGCGGTGGCTCAGTGGTATAGCGCTTCGTCTGTTGTGTCAAGTAAATTTGTAACGGACAAGATCGTATCCGTTGGTTTTTCAGGGTACTCCCGTTTCCTCCCACATTTCTATCCACCAACTCTTCTATTATCATCGACTTACCTTAATCATTGGACACGGTGTCTCAGTGGTAGAGCGCTTTGTCTGGTGTGCCAAGTAAGTTCATAATGGATAAGATATTATCCGTGGGTTTTGTCTGAGTACTACCGCTTCTTCCCACTTTTCATTCCATAAATTCATCTCTTATCATTGACTTTCTTTAATCATTGGGTACGGTGGTTCAATGGGAGAACGCTTCTTTCTAGTGCATGGTGTCCTTGCTGTTTGTATCCTTGGCCTGAAAATTTTGTGGTGGACAAAATCGTATTCGTGGTGTTTGTCAGAATACTCCCGCTCCCTCCCACATTTCATTCCACCAACTCTTCTATTATCATTCACTTACCTTAAACATTGGACAAGGTGTCTCAGTGGTAGAGCGCTTTGTCTGCTGTTCCAAGTAAGTTCGTAATGGACAAGATCGTGACCGTGAGTTTTGTCAGAGTACTACCGCTTCTTCCCACTTTTCATTCCATAAATTCATCTGTTATCATTGACTTGCTTTAATCACTGGGCACGGTGGCTCAGTGAGAGAAGGCTTTATCTGGTGCATGGTGTCCTTGCTGTTTCGATCCCTTGCCTGAAAACTTTGTGGTGGATAAAATCGTGTTCGTGGGTTCGGCATAGTACTTCCGCTTCCTCCCACTTTTCATTCCACCAACTCTTCTATTATCATTCACTTATCTTAATCATTGGACACGATGTCTCAGTGATAGAGAACTTAGTCTGGTGTGCCAAGTAAGTTCGTAATGGACTAGATAGTGTCCGTGGGTTTTTCAGTGTACCCCCGCTTCTTCCCCAATTTCATTTCATCAACTCTTCTATTATCATCGAGTTACCTTAATCATTGGGCGTGGTGGCTGAGTGGTAGAGCGATTTGTCTGGTGTGCCAAGATCGTAATGGACAAGATAGTATCCGTGGGTTTTGTCAGTGTCTCCTGATTCTTTCAACTTTTTATTCCACCAATTCTTCTATTACCATTGACCTACCTTACTCACTGGGCTCGGTGGCTCGGTGGTAAAGCGCCTCCTCTGGTTGGTCAAGTAAATGTGTAGTGGATAAGATCGTATCAGAGGGTTTGGTCAGAGTCCTACTGCTTCTTCCCACCTTTCATTCCATAGATTCATCTATTATCATTGATTTGCTTTATTCATTGGGCACTGTGGCTCAGTGGTAAAATGCTTTATCTGGTGGGCCAAGTAAGTTTGAGGTTTTCAAGGTAGTATCCGTTGGTTTTGTCAAAATACTCTCGCTTCATCCCACATTTCATTGCACCAATTAATCTATTATCATTGACTTACCTTAATCATTGCACGCGGTGGCTCACTGGTAGAGCTCATTGTCTGGTCTGTCAAGTAAGCTTGTAATGGACTAAATAGTATCCGTGGGTATTTTCAGGGTACTCCCGCTTTCTCATACATTTCATTCTACCAATTCATCTATTATCATTGACTTACTTTAATCATTGGACGCGGTGGCTCAGTGGTAAAACGCTTCGTCTGGTGTATCAAGTAAATTTGTAATGGACAAAATCGTATCCGTGGGTGTTGTCAGGGTACTTCTGATTCTTCCCACTTTTTATTCCACCAATTCTTCCATTACCATTGACCTACTTTAATCACTGGGCTCGGTGGATCGGTGGTAGAGCGCCTTTTCTGGTAGGTCAAGTAAATGTGAAGTGGATAAGACAGCATCCGTGGGTTTTCTCAGAGTATTACCACTTCTTCCCAATTTTCATTCCATAAATTCATCTATTATCATTGACTTGCTTTAATCATTGGGCATGGTGTCTCAGTGGGAGAACGCTTTATCTGGTGCATGGTGTCTTTGCTGTTTGGATCCCCTGCCTGAAAATCTTGTGGTGGACAAAATCGTATTCGTGGGTTTTTTCAGAGTACTCCCGCTTCCTCCCACATTTCATTCCACCAACTCTTTTATTATCATTCACTTACCTTAATAGTTGGATACGATGTCTCAGTGATAGAAAACTTTGTCTGGTGTGCCAGGTAAGTTCATAATGGACAAGATAGTATCCGTGGGTTGTTTCAGGGTACTCCAGCTTCTTCCCAAATTTCATTCCATCTACTCTTCTATTATTATCGACTTACCTTAATCATTGGGCGCGGTGGCTCAGTGCTAGAGCGATTGGTCTGGTGTGGCAAGTTCGTAATGGACAAGATAGTATCCGTGGGTTTTGTCAGGGTACTCTCGCTTCCTCCGATATTTCATTCCACCAATTCCTGTATAATAATTGACTTGGCTTAATCTTTCGGCGCGGTGGCTCAGTGGTAGAGCGCTTCCTCTGGTGGTCCAAGTAATGTGTGGTTTACAAGATGGTATCCGTGGATTTTGTGAAGATTCTCTCGCTTCCTCTCACATTTCAAACCACCAAATCATCTATAATCATTGACTTACTTTACTCACTGGACGCGACGGCTCAGTGGTATAGCGCTTCGTCTGGCGTGTCAAGTAAATTTGTAATGGACAAGATCGTATCCGTGGGTTTTTCAGGGTACTCCCGCTTCCTTTCACATTTCTATCCACTATTATCATCGACTTGCCTTAATCATTGGACACGGTGTCTCAGTGGTAGAGCGTTTTGTCTGGTGTGCCAAGTAATTTCGTAATGGACAAGATCGTATCCGTGGGTTTTGTCAGACGACTACCGCTTCATCCCATTTTCATTCCATAAATTCATCTCTTATCATTGACTTGCTTTAATCATTGGGCACGGTGGTTCAGTGGGAGAACGCTTTTTTCTAGTGCATGGTGTCGTTGCTGTTTGGATCCTTGGCCTGAAAATTTTGTGGTGGACAAAATCGTATTCGTGGTTTTTGTGAGAGTACTCCCGCTCCCTCCCACATTTCATTCCACCAACTCTTCTATTATCATCGACTTACATTAATCATTGGACACGGTGTCTCAGTGGTAGAGCGCTTTGTCTGGTGTGCCAAGTAAGTTCGTAATGGACAAGATCGTATCCGTGGGTTTTGTCAGAAGACTACCGCTTCTTCCCACTTTTCATTCCATAAATTCATCTATTATCATTGACTTCCTTTAATCATTGGGCACGGTGGCTCAGTGGTAAAATGATTTATCTGGTGGGCCAAGTAAGTATCTAGTTTACAAGATCTTATACGTGGGTTTTAACAAAATACTCTTGCTTCCTCCCGCATTTCATTGCACCAATTCATCTATTAGCATTGACTTACTTTAATCATTGAAAGAAGTGGCTCTGTGGTAGGGCGCTTTGTTTGGTGTGCCAAGTAAGTTCGTAATGGACAAAATCGTATCCATGGGTTTTGTCAGAGTACTACCGCTTGTTCCCACTTTTCATTCCATAAATTCATTTATTAACACTGACTTGCTATAATCATTGGGCACGGTGGCTTAGTCGGAGAACGCTTTATCTGGAGCATGGTATCCTTGCTGTTTCGATCCTTTGCTGAAAATTTGTGGTGGATAAAATCGTATTCGTAAGTTTTTTCAGAGTATTCCCGCTTCCTCCCACATTTCACTTTACCAATTCATCTATTATTATTGACTTACTTTAATCATTGGACACGGTGGCTCAGTGCTAGAACGCTTCGTCTGGTGTGTCAAGTAAATTTGTAATGGACAAGATCGTATCCGTGGGTTTTGTCAAAAAATACTCTCGCTTCCTCCCACATTTCATTGCACCTATTCATCTATTACCATTGACTTACTTTAATCATTGGACGCAGTGGCTCAGTGGTAGAGCGCTTTGTCTGGTGTGCCAAGTAAGTTCGTAATGGACAATATCGTATCCGTGGGTTTTGTTAGAGTATTACCGCTTCTTCCCACTTTTTATTCCATAAACTGATCTATTATCATGGACTTGCTTTAATAATTGTTCACGGTGGCTCAGTGGTAAAATGATTTATCTGGTGTGCAAAGTAAGTTTGTGGTTTACAAGATGGTATCCGTGGGTTTTGTCAAAATACTCTCGCTTTCTCCCACATTTTATTGCACCAATTCATCTGTTATCATTGACTTACTTTAATCATTGAACGCGATGGCTCAGTGGTAGAGTGCATCGTCTGGTCTGTCAAGTAAGCTTGTAACGGACAAAATAGTATCCGTGGGTTTTTTCAGGCTACTCCCGCTTCCTCCCACATTTCATTCTACCAATTCATCTATTATCATTGACTTACTTTATTCATTGGACGTGGTGGCTCAGTGGGAGAATTCTTCGTCTGGTGTGTCAAGTAAATTTGTAATGGACAAGATAGTATCCATGGGTTTTGTCAGGGTACTCTCGCTTCCTCCGATATTTCATTCCACCAGTTCTTCTATTACCATTGACCTACCTTAATCACTGGGCTCGGTGGCTCGGTGGTAAAGATCCTTTTCTGCTGGGTCAAGTAAATGTGTAGTGGATAAGATCGTATCCGTGGGTTTTGTCTGAGTACTACCGCTTCTTCCCACTTTTCATTCCATAAACTCATCTATTATCATGGACTTGTTTTAATCATTGGGCACGGTGGCTCAGCGAGAAAACGCCTTATCTGGTGCATGCTCTCGTTACTGTTTCCATCCCCTGCCTGTAAATTTTGTGGTGGAAAAAATCGTATCCGTGCGTTTTTCAGGGTACTCTCGCTTCTTCTCACTTGTCATTCCACCAACTCTTCTATTATCATTCACTTACCTTAATCATTGGAAGCGATGGCTCAGTGGTAGAGCGCTTTGTCTGTTGTGCCAAGTAAGTTCATAATTGACAAGATAGTATCCCTATCTTTTGTCAGGATGCTCCCGCTTCCTCCCACATTTCACTCCACCAATTCCTCTACAATAATTAACTTGGCTTAATCATCGGTCGCGGTGGCTCAGTGGTAGTGTTTTTCCTCTGGTGGGCCAAGTAAGTTTGTGGTTTACAAGATAGTATCCGCGGATTTTGTGAAGGCACTCTCGCTTCCTCCCACATTTCATTCCACCAATTCATCTATTATAATTGACATACTTTACACACTGGACGCGGTGGCTCAGTGGTATAGCGCTTCGTCTGGTGTGTCAAGTAAATTTGTAATGGACAAGATCGTATCCGTTGCTTTTTCAGGGTATTCCCGTTTCCTCGCACATTTTTATCCACCAACTCTTCTATTATCATTCACTTACCTTAAACATTGGACAAGGTGTCTCAGTGGTAGAGCGCTTTGTCTGCTGTTCCAAGTAAGTTCGTAATGGACAAGATCGTGACCGTGAGTTTTGTCAGAGTACTACCGATTCTTCCCACTTTTCATTCCATAAATTCATCTATTATCATTGATTTCCTTTAATCATTCGGCACGGTGGCTCAGTGGTAAAATGCTTTATCTGGTGGGCCAAGTATGTTTGTAGTTTACAAGATGGTATACGTGGGTTTTGTCAAAATACTCTCGCTTCCTCCCTCATTTCATTGCATCAATTCATCTATTATCATTGACTTACTTTAATCATTGGACGCAGTGGCTCAGTGGTAGAGCGCTTTGTCTAGTGTGCCAAGTAAGTTCGTAATGGACAAAATCGTATCCATGGGTTTTGTCAGTGTACTACCGCTTCTTCCCACTTTTCATTCCATAAATTCATTTATTAACATTGACTTGCTTTAATCATTGGGCACGGTGGCTCAGTGGGAGAACGCTTTATCTGGAGCATGGTGTCCTTGCTGTTTCGATCCTTTGCTGAAAATTTTGTGGTGGATAAAATCGTATTCGTAAGTTTTGTCAGAGTACTACCCCTTCCTCCCACATTTCATTTTACCAATTCATCTATTATCATTGACTTACTTAAATCATTGGACGCGGTGGATCAGTGGTAGAACGCTTCGTCTGGTGTTTCAAGTAAATTTAAAATGGACAAGATGGTATCCGTGGGTTTTGTCAAAATACTCTCGCTTCCTCCCACATTTCATTGCACCAATTCATCTATTATCATTCACTTACCTTAATCATTGGACACATTGTCTCAGTGGTAGAGCGCTTTGTCTGGTGTGCCAAGTAAGTTCGTAAGTTCGTAATGGGCAAGATCGTATCCGTGGGTTTTGTCAGAGTACTACTGCTTCTTCCCATTTTCCATATCATAAATTCATTTATTTTCTCTGACTTGCTTTAATCATTGGGCACGGTAGCTCAGTGAGAGAAGGCTTTATCTGGTGCATGGTGTCCTTGCTGTTTCGATCCTTTGCCTGAAAACTTTGTGGTGGACAAAATCGTGTTCGTGGGTTGGCATAGTACTCCCGCTTCCTCCCACTTTTTATTCTACTAACTCTTCTATTATCAGTCACTTACCTTAATCATTGGACACGATGTCTCAGTGATAGAGAACTTTGTCTGGTGTGCCAAGTAAGTTCGTAATGGACTAGTTAGTGTCCGTGGGTTTTTCAGTGTACCCCCGCTTCTTCCCCAATTTCATTTCATCAACTCTTCTATTATCATCGAGTTACCTTAATCATTGGGCGTGGTGGCTGAGTGGTAGAGCGATTTGTCTGGTGTGCCAAGATCGTAATGGACAAGATAGTATCCGTGGGTTTTGTCAGGGTACTCCCGCTTCCTCCGATATTTCATTCCACCAATTCCTCTATAATCATTGACTTGGCTTAATCATTGGGCGCATTGGTTCAGTGGTAGAGCGCTTCCTGTGGTGGGCCAAGTAAATTTGTAGTGGATATGACAGCATCCGTGGGTTTTCACAGAGTATTACCACTTCTTCCCACTTTTCATTCCATAAATTCATCTATTATCATTGACTTGCTTTAATCATTGAGAACTGTGGCTCAGTAGGAGAACGCTTTATCTGGTGCATGGTGTCCTTGCTGTTTCGATCCACTGCCTGAAAATCTTGTGGTGGACAAAATCGTATTCGTGGTTTTTGTGAGAGTACTCCCGCTCCCTCCCACATTTCATTCCACCAACTCTTCTATTATCATCGACTTACATTAATCATTGGACACGGTGTCTCAGTGGTAGAGCGCTTTGTCTGGTGTGCCAAGTAAGTTCGTAATGGACAAGATCGTATCCGTGGGTTTTGTCAGTGTCTCCTGATTCTTTCAACTTTTTATTCCACCAATTCTTCTATTACCATTGACCTACCTTACTCACTGGGCTCGGTGGCTCGGTGGTAGAGCGCCTCCTCTGGTTGGTCAAGTAAATGTGTAGTGGATAAGATCGTATCAGAGGGTTTGGTCAGAGTCCTACTGCTTCTTCCCACCTTTCATTCCATAAATTCATCTATTATCATTGATTTGCTTTATTCATTGGGCACTGTGGCTCAGTGGTAAAATGCTTTATCTGGTGGGCCAAGTAAGTTTGAGGTTTTCAAGGTAGTATCCGTTGGTTTTGTCAAAATACTCTCGCTTCATCCCACATTTCATTGCACCAATTAATCTATTATCATTGACTTACCTTAATCATTGCACGCGGTGGCTCACTGGTAGAGCTCATTGTCTGGTCTGTCAAGTAAGCTTGTAATGGACTAAATAGTATCCGTGGGTATTTTCAGGGTACTCCCGCTTTCTCATACATTTCATTCTACCAATTCATCTATTATCATTGACTTACTTTAATCATTGGACGCGGTGGCTCAGTGGTAAAACGCTTCGTCTGGTGTGTCAAGTAAATTTGTAATGGACAAAATCGTATCCGTGGGTGTTGTCAGGGTACTTCTGATTCTTCCCACTTTTTATTCCACCAATTCTTCCATTACCATTGACCTACTTTAATCACTGGGCTCGGTGGATCGGTGGTAGAGCGCCTCTTCTGGTGGGTCAAGTAAATGTGTAGTGGATAAGACAGCATCCGTGGGTTTTCTCAGAGTATTACCACTTCTTCCCAATTTTCATTCCATAAATTCATCTATTATCATTGACTTGCTTTAATCATTGGGCATGGTGTCTCAGTGGGAGAACGCTTTATCTGGTGCATGGTGTCCTTGCTGTTTGGATCCCCTGCCTGAAAATCTTGTGGTGGACAAAATCGTATTCGTGGGTTTTTTCAGAGTACTCCCGCTTCCTCCCACATTTCATTCCACCAACTCTTTTATTATCATTCACTTACCTTAATAGTTGGATACGATGTCTCAGTGATAGAAAACTTTGTCTGGTGTGCCAGGTAAGTTCATAATGGACAAGATAGTATCCGTGGGTTGTTTCAGGGTACTCCAGCTTCTTCCCAAATTTCATTCCATCTACTCTTCTATTATTATCGACTTACCTTAATCATTGGGCGCGGTGGCTCAGTGCTAGAGCGATTGGTCTGGTGTGGCAAGTTCGTAATGGACAAGATAGTATCCGTGGGTTTTGTCAGGGTACTCTCGCTTCCTCCGATATTTCATTCCACCAATTCCTGTATAATAATTGACTTGGCTTAATCTTTCGGCGCGGTGGCTCAGTGGTAGAGCGCTTCCTCTGGTGGTCCAAGTAATGTGTGGTTTACAAGATGGTATCCGTGGATTTTGTGAAGATTCTCTCGTTTCCTCTCACATTTCAAACCACCAAATCATCTATAATCATTGACTTACTTTACTCACTGGACGCGACGGCTCAGTGGTATAGCGCTTCGTCTGGCGTGTCAAGTAAATTTGTAATGGACAAGATCGTATCCGTGGGTTTTTCAGGGTACTCCCGCTTCCTTTCACATTTCTATCCACTATTATCATCGACTTGCCTTAATCATTGGACACGGTGTCTCAGTGGTAGAGCGTTTTGTCTGGTGTGCCAAGTAATTTCGTAATGGACAACATCGTATCCGTGGGTTTTGTCAGACGACTACCGCTTCATCCCATTTTCATTCCATAAATTCATCTCTTATCATTGACTTGCTTTAATCATTGGGCACGGTGGTTCAGTGGGAGAACGCTTTTTTCTAGTGCATGGTGTCGTTGCTGTTTGGATCCTTGGCCTGAAAATTTTGTGGTGGACAAAATCGTATTCGTGGTTTTTGTGAGAGTACTCCCGCTCCCTCCCACATTTCATTCCACCAACTCTTCTATTATCATCGACTTACATTAATCATTGGACACGGTGTCTCAGTGGTAGAGCGCTTTGTCTGGTGTGCCAAGTAAGTTCGTAATGGACAAGATCGTATCCGTGGGTTTTGTCAGAAGACTACCGCTTCTTCCCACTTTTCATTCCATAAATTCATCTATTATCATTGACTTCCTTTAATCATTGGGCACGGTGGCTCAGTGGTAAAATGATTTATCTGGTGGGCCAAGTAAGTATCTAGTTTACAAGATCTTATACGTGGGTTTTAACAAAATACTCTTGCTTCCTCCCGCATTTCATTGCACCAATTCATCTATTAGCATTGACTTACTTTAATCATTGAAAGAAGTGGCTCTGTGGTAGAGCGCTTTGTTTGGTGTGCCAAGTAAGTTCGTAATGGACAAAATCGTATCCATGGGTTTTGTCAGAGTACTACCGCTTGTTCCCACTTTTCATTCCATAAATTCATTTATTAACACTGACTTGCTATAATCATTGGGCACGGTGGCTTAGTCGGAGAACGCTTTATCTGGAGCATGGTGTCCTTGCTGTTTCGATCCTTTGCTGAAAATTTGTGGTGGATAAAATCGTATTCGTAAGTTTTTTCAGAGTATTCCCGCTTCCTCCCACATTTCACTTTACCAATTCATCTATTATCATTGACTTACTTTAATCATTGGACACGGTGGCTCAGTGGTAGAACGCTTCGTCTGGTGTGTCAAGTAAATTTGTAATGGACAAGATCGTATCCGTGGGTTTTGTCAAAAAATACTCTCGCTTCCTCCCACATTTCATTGCACCAATTCATCTATTACCATTGACTTACTTTAATCATTGGACGCAGTGGCTCAGTGGTAGAGCGCTTTGTCTGGTGTGCCAAGTAAGTTCGTAATGGACAATATCGTATCCGTGGGTTTTGTTAGAGTATTACCGCTTCTTCCCACTTTTTATTCCATAAACTGATCTATTATCATGGACTTGCTTTAATAATTGTTCACGGTGGCTCAGTGGTAAAATGCTTTATCTGGTGTGCAAAGTAAGTTTGTGGTTTACAAGATGGTATCCGTGGGTTTTGTCAAAATACTCTCGCTTTCTCCCACATTTTATTGCACCAATTCATCTGTTATCATTGACTTACTTTAATCATTGAACGCGATGGCTCAGTGGTAGAGTGCATCGTCTGGTCTGTCAAGTAAGCTTGTAACGGACAAAATAGTATCCGTGGGTTTTTTCAGGCTACTCCCGCTTCCTCCCACATTTCATTCTACCAATTCATCTATTATCATTGACTTACTTTATTCATTGGACGTGGTGGCTCAGTGGGAGAATTCTTCGTCTGGTGTGTCAAGTAAATTTGTAATGGACAAGATAGTATCCATGGGTTTTGTCAGGGTACTCTCGCTTCCTCCGATATTTCATTCCACCAGTTCTTCTATTACCATTGACCTACCTTAATCACTGGGCTCGGTGGCTCGGTGGTAAAGATCCTTTTCTGCTGGGTCAAGTAAATGTGTAGTGGATAAGATCGTATCCGTGGGTTTTGTCTGAGTACTACCGCTTCTTCCCACTTTTCATTCCATAAACTCATCTATTATCATGGACTTGTTTTAATCATTGGGCACGGTGGCTCAGCGAGAAAACGCCTTATCTGGTGCATGCTCTCGTTACTGTTTCCATCCCCTGCCTGTAAATTTTGTGGTGGACAAAATCGTATCCGTGCGTTTTTCAGGGTACTCTCGCTTCTTCTCACTTGTCATTCCACCAACTCTTCTATTATCATTCACTTACCTTAATCATTGGAAGCGATGGCTCAGTGGTAGAGCGCTTTGTCTGTTGTGCCAAGTAAGTTCATAATTGACAAGATAGTATCCCTATCTTTTGTCAGGATGCTCCCGCTTCCTCCCACATTTCACTCCACCAATTCCTCTACAATAATTAACTTGGCTTAATCATCGGTCGCGGTGGCTCAGTGGTAGTGTTTTTCCTCTGGTGGGCCAAGTAAGTTTGTGGTTTACAAGATAGTATCCGTGGATTTTGTGAAGGCACTCTCGCTTCCTCCCACATTTCATTCCACCAATTCATCTATTATAATTGACATACTTTACTCACTGGACGCGGTGGCTCAGTGGTATAGCGCTTCGTCTGGTGTGTCAAGTAAATTTGTAATGGACAAGATCGTATCCGTTGCTTTTTCAGGGTATTCCCGTTTCCTCGCACATTTTTATCCACCAACTCTTCTATTATCATTCACTTACCTTAAACATTGGACAAGGTGTCTCAGTGGTAGAGCGCTTTGTCTGCTGTTCCAAGTAAGTTCGTAATGGACAAGATCGTGACCGTGAGTTTTGTCAGAGTACTACCGATTCTTCCCACTTTTCATTCCATAAATTCATCTATTATCATTGATTTCCTTTAATCATTCGGCACGGTGGCTCAGTGGTAAAATGCTTTATCTGGTGGGCCAAGTATGTTTGTAGTTTACAAGATGGTATACGTGGGTTTTGTCAAAATACTCTCGCTTCCTCCCTCATTTCATTGCATCAATTCATCTATTATCATTGACTTACTTTAATCATTGGACGCAGTGGCTCAGTGGTAGAGCGCTTTGTCTAGTGTGCCAAGTAAGTTCGTAATGGACAAAATCGTATCCATGGGTTTTGTCAGTGTACTACCGCTTCTTCCCACTTTTCATTCCATAAATTCATTTATTAACATTGACTTGCTTTAATCATTGGGCACGGTGGCTCAGTGGGAGAACGCTTTATCTGGAGCATGGTGTCCTTGCTGTTTCGATCCTTTGCTGAAAATTTTGTGGTGGATAAAATCGTATTCGTAAGTTTTGTCAGAGTACTACCCCTTCCTCCCACATTTCATTTTACCAATTCATCTATTATCATTGACTTACTTTAATCATTGGACGCGGTGGATCAGTGGTAGAACGCTTCGTCTGGTGTTTCAAGTAAATTTAAAATGGACAAGATGGTATCCGTGGGTTTTGTCAAAATACTCTCGCTTCCTCCCACATTTCATTGCACCAATTCATCTATTATCATTCACTTACCTTAATCATTGGACACATTGTCTCAGTGGTAGAGCGCTTTGTCTGGTGTGCCAAGTAAGTTCGTAAGTTCGTAATGGGCAAGATCGTATCCGTGGGTTTTGTCAGAGTACTACTGCTTCTTCCCATTTTCCATATCATAAATTCATTTATTTTCTCTGACTTGCTTTAATCATTGGGCACGGTAGCTCAGTGAGAGAAGGCTTTATCTGGTGCATGGTGTCCTTGCTGTTTCGATCCTTTGCCTGAAAACTTTGTGGTGGACAAAATCGTGTTCGTGGGTTGGCATAGTACTCCCGCTTCCTCCCACTTTTTATTCTACTAACTCTTCTATTATCAGTCACTTACCTTAATCATTGGACACGATGTCTCAGTGATAGAGAACTTTGTCTGGTGTGCCAAGTAAGTTCGTAATGGACTAGTTAGTGTCCGTGGGTTTTTCAGTGTACCCCCGCTTCTTCCCCAATTTCATTTCATCAACTCTTCTATTATCATCGAGTTACCTTAATCATTGGGCGTGGTGGCTGAGTGGTAGAGCGATTTGTCTGGTGTGCCAAGATCGTAATGGACAAGATAGTATCCGTGGGTTTTGTCAGGGTACTCCCGCTTCCTCCGATATTTCATTCCACCAATTCCTCTATAATCATTGACTTGGCTTAATCATTGGGCGCATTGGTTCAGTGGTAGAGCGCTTCCTGTGGTGGGCCAAGTAAATTTGTAGTGGATATGACAGCATCCGTGGGTTTTCACAGAGTATTACCACTTCTTCCCACTTTTCATTCCATAAATTCATCTATTATCATTGACTTGCTTTAATCATTGAGAACTGTGGCTCAGTAGGAGAACGCTTTATCTGGTGCATGGTGTCCTTGCTGTTTCGATCCACTGCCTGAAAATCTTGTGGTGGACAAAATCGTATTCGTGGTTTTTGTGAGAGTACTCCCGCTCCCTCCCACATTTCATTCCACCAACTCTTCTATTATCATCGACTTACATTAATCATTGGACACGGTGTCTCAGTGGTAGAGCGCTTTGTCTGGTGTGCCAAGTAAGTTCGTAATGGACAAGATCGTATCCGTGGGTTTTGTCAGAAGACTACCGCTTCTTCCCACTTTTCATTCCATAAATTCATCTATTATCATTGACTTCCTTTAATCATTGGGCACGGTGGCTGAGTGGTAAAATGATTTATCTGGTGGGCCAAGTAAGTATCTAGTTTACAAGATCTTATACGTGGGTTTTAACAAAATACTCTTGCTTCCTCCCGCATTTCATTGCACCAATTCATCTATTAGCATTGACTTACTTTAATCATTGAAAGAAGTGGCTCTGTGGTAGAGCGCTTTGTTTGGTGTGCCAAGTAAGTTCGTAATGGACAAAATCGTATCCATGGGTTTTGTCAGAGTACTACCGCTTGTTCCCACATTTCATTCCATAAATTCATTTATTAACACTGACTTGCTATAATCATTGGGCACGGTGGCTTAGTCGGAGAACGCTTTATCTGGAGCATGGTGTCCTTGCTGTTTCGATCCTTTGCTGAAAATTTGTGGTGGATAAAATCGTATTCGTAAGTTTTTTCAGAGTATTCCCGCTTCCTCCCACATTTCACTTTACCAATTCATCTATTATCATTGACTTACTTTAATCATTGGACACGGTGGCTCAGTGGTAGAACGCTTCGTCTGGTGTGTCAAGTAAATTTGTAATGGACAAGATCGTATCCGTGGGTTTTGTCAAAAAATACTCTCGCTTCCTCCCACATTTCATTGCACCAATTCATCTATTACCATTGACTTACTTTAATCATTGGACGCAGTGGCTCAGTGGTAGAGCGCTTTGTCTGGTGTGCCAAGTAAGTTCGTAATGGACAATATCGTATCCGTGGGTTTTGTTAGAGTATTACCTCTTCTTCCCACTTTTTATTCCATAAACTGCTCTATTATCATAGACTTGCTTTAATAATTGTTCACGGTGGCTCAGTGGTAAAATGCTTTATCTGGTGTGCAAAGTAAGTTTGTGGTTTACAAGATGGTATCCGTGGGTTTTGTCAAAATACTCTCGCTTTCTCCCACATTTTATTGCACCAATTCATCTGTTATCATTGACTTACTTTAATCATTGAACGCGGTGGCTCAGTGGTAGAGCGCATCGTCTGGTCTGTCAAGTACGCTTGTAACGGACAAAATAGTATCCGTGGGTTTTTTCAGGCTACTCCCGCTTCCTCCCACATTTCATTCTACCGATTCATCTATTATCATTGACTTACTTTATTCATTGGACGTGGTGGCTCAGTGGGAGAATTCTTCGTCTGGTGTGTCAAGTAAATTTGTAATGGATAAGGTCGTATCCGTAGGTTTTGTCAATGTACTCCTGATTCTTTCCACTTTTTATTCCACCAGTTCTTCTATTACCATTGACCTACCTTAATCACTGGGCTCGGTGGCTCGGTGGTAAAGATCCTTTTCTGCTGGGTCAAGTAAATGTGTAGTGGATAAGATCGTATCCGTGGGTTTTGTCTGAGTACTACCGCTTCTTCCCACTTTTCATTCCATGAACTCATGTATTATCATGGACTTGTTTTAATCATTGGGCACGGTGGCTCAGCGAGAAAACGCCTTATCTGGTGCGTGCTCTCGTTACTGTTTCCATCCCCTGCCTGTAAATTTTGTGGTGGACAAAATCGTATCCGTGCGTTTTTCAGGGTACTCTCGCTTCTTCTCACTTGTCATTCCACCAACTCTTCTATTATCATTCACTTACCTTAATCTTTGGAAGCGATGGCTCAGTGGTAGAGCGCTTTGTCTGTTGTGCCAAGTAAGTTCGTAATGGACAAGATAGTATCCCTATCTTTTGTCAGGATGCTCCCGCTTCCTCCCACATTTCACTCCACCAATTCCTCTACAATAAATAACTTGGCTTAATCATCGGTCGCGGTGGCTCAGTGGTAGTGTTTTTCCTCTGGTGGGCCAAGTAAGTTTGTGGTTTACAAGATAGTATCCGTGGATTTTGTGAAGGCACTCTCGCTTCCCCCCACATTTCATTCCACCAATTCATCTTTTATAATTGACTTACTTTACTCACTGGACGCGGTGGCTCAGTGGTATAGCGCTTCGTCTGGTGTGTCAAGTAAATTTGTAATGGACAAGATCGTATCCGTTGCTTTTTCAGGGTACTCCCGTTTCCTCGCACATTTCTATCCACCAACTCTTCTATTATCATTCACTTACCTTAAACATTGGACAAGGTGTCTCAGTGGTAGAGCGCTTTGTCTGCTGTTCCAAGTAAGTTCGTAATGGACAAGATCGTGACCGTGAGTTTTGTCAGAGTACTACCGATTCTTCCCACTTTTCATTCCATAAATTCATCTATTATCATTGACTTCCTTTAATCATTGGGCACGGTGGCTCAGTGGTAAAATGCTTTATCTGGTGGGCCAAGTATGTTTGTAGTTTACAAGATGGTATACGTGGGTTTTGTCAAAATACTCTCGCTTCCTCCCTCATTTCATTGCATCAATTCATCTATTATCATTGACTTACTTTAATCATTGGACGCAGTGGCTCAGTGGTAGAGCGCTTTGTCTAGTGTGCCAAGTAAGTTCGTAATGGACAAAATCGTATCCATGGGTTTTGTCAGTGTACTACCGCTTCTTCCCACTTTTCATTCCATAAATTCATTTATTAACATTGACTTGCTTTAATCATTGGGCACGGTGGCTCAGTGGGAGAACGCTTTATCTGGAGCATGGTGTCCTTGCTGTTTCGATCCTTTGCTGAAAATTTTGTGGTGGATAAAATCGTATTTGTAAGTTTTGTCAGAGTACTACCCCTTCCTCCCACATTTCATTTTACCAATTCATCTATTATCATTGACTTACTTTAATCATTGGACGCGGTGGATCAGTGGTAGAACGCTTCGTCTGGTGTTTCAAGTAAATTTAAAATGGACAAGATGGTATCCGTGGGTTTTGTCAAAATACTCTCGCTTCCTCCCACATTTCATTGCACCAATTCATGTATTATCATTCACTTACCTTAATCATTGGACACATTGTCTCAGTGGTAGAGCGCTTTGTCTGGTGTGCCAAGTAAGTTCGTAAGTTCGTAATGGGCAAGATCGTATCCGTGGGTTTTGTCAGAGTACTACTGCTTCTTCCCATTTTCCATATCATAAATTCATCTATTTTCTCTGACTTGCTTTAATCATTGGGCACGGTAGCTCAGTGAGAGAAGGCTTTATCTGGTGCATGGTGTCCTTGCTGTTTCGATCCTTTGCCTGAAAACTTTGTGGTGGACAAAATCGTGTTCGTGGGTTGGCATAGTACTCCCGCTTCCTCCCACTTTTTATTCTACTAATGGACACGATGTCTCAGTGATAGAGAACTTTGTCTGGTGTGCCAAGTAAGTTCGTAATGGACAAGATCGTATCCGTGGGTTTTGTCAGAAGACTACCGCTTCTTCCCACTTTTCATTCCATAAATTCATCTCTTATCATTGACTTTCTTTAATCATTGGGCACGGTGGTTCAGTGGGAGAACGCTTTTTTCTAGTGCATGGTGTCCTTGCTGTTTGGATCCTTGGCCTGAAAATTTTGTGGTGGACAAAATCGTATTCGTGGTTTTTGTGAGAGTACTCCCGCTTCCTCCCACATTTCATTCCACCTACTTTTCTTTATCATCGACTTACCTTAATCATTGGACACGGTGTCTCAGTGGTAGAGCGCTTTGTCTGGTCTGCCAAGTAAGTTCGTAATGGACAAGATCGTATCCGTGGGATATGTCAGAGTATTACCGCTTCTTCCCACTTTTTATTCCATAAAATGATCTATTATCATTGACTGGCTTTAATCATTGGGCACGGTGGATCAGTGGTAAAATGCTTTATCTGGTGTGCCAAGTAAGTTTGTGGTTCACAAGATGGTATACGTGGGTTTTGTCAAAATACTCTCGCCTTCTCCCACATTTTATTGCACCAATTCATCTGTTATCATTGACTTACTTTAATCATTGGACGCGGTGGCTCAGTGGTAGAGCGCTTCGTCTGGTCTGTAAAGTAAGCTTGTAACAGACAAAGTAGTATCCGTGGGTTTTTTCAGGCTACTCCCGCTTCCTCCCACATTTCATTCTACCAATTCATCTATTATCATTGACTTACTTTAATCATTGGACGCGGTGGCTCAGTGGGAGAATTCTTCGTCTGGTGTGTCAAGTAAATTTGTAATGAAAAAGATCGTATCCGTACGTTTTGTCAGGGTACTCCTGATTCGTTCCACTTTTTATTCCATAAACTCATCTATTATCATTGACTTGCTTTAATCATTGGGCACGGTGGCTCAGCGAGAAAACGCTTTATCTGGTGCATGCTCTCCTTACTGTTTCCATCCCCTGCCTGAAAATTTTGTGGTGGACAAAATCGTATCCGTTCGTTTTTTAGGGTACTCTCGCTTCTTCTCACTTTTCATTCCACCAACTCTTCTATTATCATTCACTTACCTTAATCATTGGACGCGGTGGTTGAGTGGTAGAGCGCTTTGTCTGTTGTGCCAAGTAAGTTCGTAATGGACAAGATAGTATCCGTATCTTTTGTCAGGGTGCTCCCGCTTCCTCCCACATTTTACTCCACCAATTCCCCTACAATAATTGACTAGGCTTAATCATCGGTCGCGGTGGCTCAGTGGTAGTGTTTTTCCTCTGGTGGGCCAAGTAAGTTTGTGGTTTACAAGATAGTATCCGTGGATTTTGTGAAGGCACTCTCGCTTCCTCCCACATTTCATTCCACCAATTCATCTTTTATCATTGACTTACTTTACTCACTGGACGCGGTGGCTCAGTGGTATAGCGCTTCGTCTGGTGTGTCAAGTAAATTTGTAATGGACAAGATCGTATCCGTTGGTTTTTCAGGGTACTCCGCTTCCTCCCACATTTCTATCCACCATCTCTTCTATTATCATCGACATACCTTAAACATTGGACAAGGTGTCTCAGTGGTAGAGCGCTTTGTCTGCTGTTTTAAGTAAGTTCGTAATGGACAAGATCGTATCCGTGAGTTTTGTCAGAGTACTACCGCTTCTTCCCACTTTTCATTTCATAAATTCATCTATTATCGTTGACTTGCTTTAAACATTGGAATCGGTGGCTCAGTGGTAAAATGCTTTATCCGGTGGGCCAAGTAAGTTTGTGGTTTACAAGATGGTATCCATTGGTTTTGTCAAAATACTCTCTCTTCCTCCCACATTTCATTGCACCAATTCATCTATTATCATTGACTTACTTTAATCATTGGACGCGGTGGCTCAGTGGTAGAACGCTTATTCTGGTGTGTCAAGTAAATTTGTAATGGACTAGATCGTATCCGTGAGTTTTGTCAGAGTACTACCGCTTCTTCCCACTTTTCATTTCATAAATTCATCTATTATCATTGACTTGCTTTAATCATTGGGCACGGTGGCTCAGTGGGAGAACGCTTTCTCTGGAGCATGGTGTCCTTGCTGTTTCGATCCTTTGCTGAAAATTTTGTGGTGGATAAAATCGTATTCGTAAGTTTTGTCAGAGTACTCCCGCTTCCTCCCACATTTCATTTTACCAATTCATCTATTTTCATTGACTTACTTTAATCACTTGACGCGGTGGATCAGTGGTAGAACGCTTCGTCTGGTGTTTCGAGTAAATTTAAAATAGACAAGATGGTATCCGTGTGTTTTGTCAACATACTCTCGCTTCCTCCCACATTTCATTGCACCAATTCATCTATTATCATTAACTTACCTTAATCATCGGACACATTATCTCAGTGGTAGAGCGCTTTGTCTGGTGAGCCAAGTAAGTTCGTAATGGGCAAGATCGTATCCGTGGGTTTTGTCAGAGTACTACCCTCCCACATTTCATACCACCAATTCATCTATTATCATTGACTTACTTTACTCATTGGACGCGGTGGCTCAGTGGTAGAGCGCTTCGTCTGGTATGTCAAATAAATTTGTAATGGACAAGATCGTATTCGTGGGTGTTTCTGGGTACTCCCGCTTCCTCCCACATTACATTCCACCAACTCTTCTATTATCATTCACTTACCTTAATCATTGGACACGGTGTCTCAGTGGTAGAGCGCTTTGTCTGGTGTGCCAATTAACTTCGGAGTATCCGTGGGTTTCGTCAGAGTACTAACGCTTCTTCCCACTTTTCAATCCATAAATTTATCTATTATGATTGACTTATTACTTCATTGGGCACGGTGGCTCAATGGGAGAACGCTTTATCTGGTGCATGGTGTCCTTGCTGTTTCGATCCCTGCCTGAAAATTTTGTAGTGGACAAATTCGTAATCGTGGGATTTGTCACAGTACTCCCGCTTCCTCCCACATTTTATTCCACCAACTCTTCTATTATCATTCACTTACCTTAATCATTCGACACGGTGTCTCAGTGGTAGAGCGCTTTGTCTGCTGTGCCAAGTAAGTTCGTAATGGACAATATCGTATCCGTGGGTTTGTCAGAGTACTACCGCTTCTTCCCACTTTTATTCCATAAATTGATCTATTGTCATTGACTTGCTTTAAACATTGGAATCGGTGGCTCAGTGGTAAAATGCTTTATCCGGTGGGCCAAGTAAGTTTGTGGTTTACAAGATGGTATCCATTGGTTTTGTCAAAATACTCTCTCTTCCTCCGACATTTCATTGCACCAATTCATCTATTATCATTGACTTACTTTAATCATTGGACGCGGTGGCTCAGTGGTAGAACGCTTCGTCTGGTGTGTCAAGTAAATTTGTAATGGACAAGATCGTACCCGTGGGTTTTGTAAGGGTACTTCTGATTCTTTCCACTTTTTATTCCACCATTTCTTCTATTACCATTGACCTACCTTAATCACTGGTTTTCAAACTTTGGTTGCATTGGCTCGGTGGTACAGCGCCTCCTCTGGTGGGTCAAGTAAATTTGTAGTGGATAAGATCGTATCCGTGGGTTTTTTCTGAGTACTACCGCTTCTTCCCACTTTTCATTCCATAAATTCATCTATTATCATTGACTTGCTTTAATCATTGGGCACGGTGGCTCAGTGGGAAAACGCTTTATATGGTGCATGCTCTCCTTACTGTTTCGATCCCCTGCCTGAAAATTTTGTGGTGGACAAAATCGTATCCGTGCGTTTTTCAGGGTACTCCCGCTTCTTCTCACATTTCATTCCACCAACTCTTCTATTATCATTGACTTACCGTAATCATTCGACACGGTGGCTCAGTGGTAGTGTTCTTCCTTTGGTGGGCCAAGTAAGTTTGTGGTTTACAAGATAGTATCCGTGGATTTTGTGAAGGCACTTTCGCTTCCTCCCACATTTCATTCCACCAATTTTTCTATTATCATTGCCTTACTTTATTCATTGGACGCGGTGGCTGAGTGGTAGAGCGCTTTGTCTGTTGTGCCAGGTAAGTTTGTAATGGACAAGAGAGTTTCTGTGGGTTTTTTCAGGGTATTCCCGCTTCCTCCCGCATTCCATTCCACCAATTCCACTATAATCATTGTTTTGGTTTAATCATTGGTCGTGGTGGCTCAGTGATAGAGCGCTTACTCTGTTAAGCCAAATACGTTTTTAGTGGACAAGATCTAATTCGTGAGTTTTGTCAGGGTACTCTTGTTTCCTCCCGCATCTTTTTCCTTAAATTTTTCTATTATCGTTACCATGCTTTAATCATTTGACACAGTGGCTCATTGTTAGAGCGCTTCGTCTGGTGTGCCAAGTAAGTTTGAGGTTTACAAGTTAGTATCCGTGGGTTTTCTCAGGGTACTCCTGCTTCTTCCCGCTTTTTATTCCAGCAACTCATCTATTATCATTCAATTGGTTCCATCGTTGGGCGCGGTGGCTCAGTGCTTGAGCACATCCTCTGGTGAGCCAAGTAAGTTTGTGGTTTACAAGATAGTATCCGTGTATTTTGTGAAGGTACTCTCGCTTCCTCCCACATTTCATTCCACCTATTCATCTATTATCATTGATTTACTTTTCTTATTGGACGCGGTGGCTCAGTGGCAGAGCGCTTCCTCTGGTGGGCCTAGTAAGTTGGTGGTTTACAAGATAGTATCCGTGGATTTTGTGAAGGCACTTTCGCTTCCTCTCACATTTCATTCCCCCATTTCTTCTGTTATCATTGACTCTTTTCAATCTTTGTTTGCATTGGCTCAGTGGTAGAGCGTTTCCTCTGGTGGGTCAAGTAAGTTTGTGGTGGATAATATCATATCCGTGGGTTTTCTCAGGGTACTCCTGCTTCTTACCACTTTTCATTGCAGCAACTCCTCTATTATCATTCAATTGGTTCCATCGTTGGGTGCGGTGGCTCAGTGCTAGAGCACATCCTCTGGTGAGCCAATTAAGTTTGTGGTGGACAAGATCTAATCCGTGAGTTTTGTCAGGGTACTCTCGTTTCCTCCCACATCTTTTTCCTCGAATTTTTGTATTATCATTACCATGCTTTAATCATTTGACACAGTGGCTCATTGTTAGAGCGCTTCGTCTGGTGTGCCAAGTAAGTTTGTGGTTTACAAGATTGTATCCGGAAGTTTTCTATGGGTACTCCTGCTTCTTCTCGCTTTTCATTGGAGCAACTCATCTATTACGATTGGTTTAATAGTGGGGCGCGGTGGTTGAGTTTGTAGAGCACTTCCTCTGGTGGGCCAAGTAAGTTTGTGGTGTACAAGAACGTATCCGTGGGTTTTGTCAGGGTAAGCCCGCCTCCTCCCACATTTCACTAATTTTTCTATTAGCATTGACTAACTTTAGTCATTGGACGCACTGGCTCAGTGGTAGAGCGCTTTGTCTGGTGCGCCAAGTAAGTTTGTAATGGAGAAGATTGTATCCGTGGGTTTTGTCAGGGTGTTCTCGCTTCCTCCCACATTTCATTCCACCAATTTCTCGATAATCATTGTATTGGTTTAATCATTGGTCGTGGTGGCTCAGTGATAGCGCGCTTCCTCTGGTAAGCCAAATTCGTTGTAGTGGACAAGATCGTATCTGTGGGTTTTGTCAGGGTACTCTCGTTTCCTCCCACATTTTATTCCACAAATTTTTCTATTATCATTACCATGCTTTATCCATTTGACACAGTGGCTCAGTGTTAGAAAGTTTCGTCTGGTGTGCCAAGTAAGTTTGTGGTTTACAAGTTAGTATCCGTGGGTTTTCTCAGGGTACTCCTGCTTCTTCCCGCTTTTTATTCCAGCAACTCATCTATTATCATTCAATTGGTTCCATCGTTGGGCGCGGTGGCTCAATGCTAGAGCACATCCTCTGGTGAGCCAAGTAAGTTTGTGGTGGACAAGATCGTATCCGTGGGTTTTGTCTGGGAACTCCCGCTTACTCCCACATTTCATTCCACCATTTCTTGTGTTATCATTGACTCTCTTCAATCTTTGGGTGCATTGGCTCAGGGGTAAAGCGTTTCCTCTGGTGGGTCAAGTAAGTTTTTGGTGTACAAAATTGTATCCGTGTGTTTTGTCAGGGTACTTCCGCTTCATCCCACAATTCATTTTCCCATTTTTTCTATTATCATTGAATTTGTTTAATCTTTGGGCCCGGTGGCTCAGTGATAGAGCGCTTCCTTTCGTGGGCCAAGTAAGTTTGTGGTGTACAAGATCGTATCTGTGGGTTTTGTCAGGGTAGTCCTGCTTCCTCCCACATTTCATTCCACCAATTATATTATCATTTTAATGCTTCAACCATTGAGCGCAGTGACTCAGTGGTAGAGCGCTTTTTATGGTGGGCCAATTAAGTTTGTGGTAGACAAGATCGTATCCGTGATTTTGCCAGGGTACCCCCGCTTCCTTCCATTTTTCACTCCACCATTTCTTCTAGTATCATTGACCAGCTTCAATTACTGGGGCAGTGGCTCAGTGGTAGAGCGCTTCCTATGGTGGACTAAGTCAGTTTGAAGTTGACAAGATCGTATCCGTGGTTTTTGCCAGGGTACTCCCCCTTCCTCTCACATTTCATTCCGCCAAGTCTTCTATTATCATTGATTTGCTTCAATCATTGGGCGTAGTGGCTCAGTGGTAGAGCGTTCCCTCTGGCGTGTCAAGTAAGTTTTAGTTTACAAGATCGCATCCGTGGGTTTTGTCAGGGTACTCCGTCTTCCTTTCACATTTCATTCCACCAATTCTGCTATTATCATTGACTTGTTTCAATCACTGGGCGCAATGACTCAGTGGTAGAGCGTTCCTCTGGTGGACAAAGTAAGTTTGAAGTGGACGAGATCGTATTTGTGGGTTTTTTAAGGGCACTCCTGCTTCTTTCCACTTTTCATTCCACCAATTGCTCTATTATTATTTACTTGGTTTAATCATTGGGAGCGGTGGCTCAGATGTAGAACGCTTTTTCTGGTGCGTGGGGTCCTTATTGTTTCGATCCCTTGTCATATAAGTTTGTGGTGGACGTGATCGTATCCTTCGGTTTTCTCAGGGAAATCCTGCTTGTTCCCGTTTTTCATTCCAGCAACTCCTTTATTACCATTGGTTTAATCATTGGGCGCGGTGGCTCAGTGGTAGAGGGTTTTCTTTGGTGGGTCAAGTAAGTTTGGAGTGGACATGATCGTATCCGTGTTTTTTGTCATGGTACTCCCGCTTCCTTCCACATTTCATTCCACCAATACCTCTATTATCATTGACTTACTTTAATCATTGTGCGCAATGGTTCAGTGGGAGAGCGCTTTTTCTGGTGGGCAAAGTAAGTTTGTGGTGAACAAGATCGTATCCGTGGGTTTTTCAGGGTACTTTCGTTTCATCCCACATTTCATTCCACCAATTCCTCTATTATCATTGACTTACTTTAATCATTGCCGCGGTAGCTCAGTGGTAGAGCTCTTTCTCTGGAGTATGGGTACCTTATCGTTTCGATTCCCGGCGTAGTAAGTTTATTGTGGACATGGTCGTGTCCTTGGGTTTTCTGAGGGTACTTCCTTTCCTCCCACAATTTTTTCAACCAATTCTTCTATCACCATTGACTTGCTTTAATGATTGGAGAGGTCTTGTTCCACTGAGTATTGCATTGATATCATGAATCAGATGCGGTTCCAAGCGTTTGGGTTGTGATGTAAAATATTGCTGTGGTTCAATCTCAGAATTTTATTACGCGAGATAAAATCGTCCATACAGCTATAAATGTCGCTGCGCAACCAAGTATTGAAATTGAGCCAATTCGGAAACTGATTTCTGGGGCTTTGAAATCAGGAACCAATTTCGGACATTAGTCCTCAAACGACTAGGATCTTTCCAATGTTACCATCCGCGTCCGACAAACCCTATGTTTAAAAGGGGAATAGAAAGGACCCGCGTCTAAAATTTCGGGACACCGTTTTTTGAGTTTCAAGACTAGGGATCGATTTCTGACATGACAATTGTGCTCAACGGATCAAAACTTTTCAAATGCCGCCAACGCCGTCCAACAACTTCATGTTTAATAGGTCAATAGAAGGGACCCGAACCCATAACGTCAGGACCCCATTCCTTGAGCTTCGTGGCCTGAGCCTGATTTCTGACATTACTACTGCAGTCAGGGGACACGGACTTTTCCAATGCTACTACTCGCGTCCACCAACTCCATGTGTAACATGGTGCTCCTGACTTAGAAAAATCGACTCCATGCTTTTCTCATGATTATTCTCCTAAGGGATTTGTATACAAGTTAGTTTTGTCAAGTTTAGCAGCAGGTCTAAAATAAGCCTCTTGAGAGCGGTTCTTATTTGTTAAAGAATACATAACGATCGATTTTGGCTATTGCAATTGTCTGTCCAAGTGGCTTGGTAAAAAAAATCAGCATAGCATAGCATAACATAAAAAATCAGCGTAGCATAACAACTAAAAGGTGTTTCTCTTATATGTTAAAAATAAAAGCACAGAAAGGAAAAGTCAATGCTTGGTAACGTGAGTGTCGTTGGACGCCGAATTCTACTTTGCCCCGGGCAACGAAATTTCTAGCTACGGCTCTGAGCTCCAACACTTATCGGTCTATCAGAGTCTCATCCCTTACCTACAACAACGTAGTTTGATTAACCTGTTATACAAAACGTTTGGAAATAACCTGTGAGTGTGACTTATTGATAGTTATGCAATATATTGACAGAGTGCTAGTCTTCAGTTTAGCAACGAAACTGCCCTGAGGCGAAATATCCAGTTGCTCTCTACTTTTGTCTGTGCCTTGTAAATAGTAACATTGTGTTTAAAAGCAAACAGAAAAAGGTCAGTTGTTAAGTCTTTGTAGAACAACTTGATAAGACGTTTGTGTCTTTTAAACAAATAATTTTTGCCAGATTGTTGTTTGAAGCCTTTCTGCATTATACACTATAAAACAACATATCAAGATACAGAGAAGCCCACAAAAATTTTAAAGAAGGGTGAAAAAATATATTTATTATTCAGATGCTTTATTATTATTATTATTATTATTATTATTATTATTATTATTATTATTATTATTATTATTATTTACCAGTGTTAGTAGAACAGCTTCTCTTTGTTGATAAAAATCGTAATTTGGCATTTATTAAAAGTGATATGACTGGGTCTAGAGACAGAAGAAACGGGATCTTATTGCCAGATATAAAACTGAGAACTTTGTTCAACAGTAACTACGTACTAAATAAACAAACGTATTGATTGCACCTTTTTAAAAGAAAAATTAGTATAATTACTAAAATCTGCATTCATTGAAAAACTCTGGGGTACTAAAAGATCACGTGCTAGCCACTAGACCAGCGGGGAGGACACCCGCTCGCCCACATAGTTTGGTTAATAATTTCTGACATTACCACTGCCCCTGAGTGCAGTAGTAATGTCAGATATCAGGCATAGGCCACGAAGCTCAAGGAATGGGGTCCTGACGTTATGGCCTCGCGTTCCTTCTATTCATCTACTAAACATGAAGTTGTTGGACGGCGTTGGCGGCATTTGAAACATTTTGATCCGTTGAGCACAATTTGATGTCAGAAATCGATCCCTATCCTTGAACCTCAAAAAACGGTGTCCCGAAGTTTTCGATGCGAGTTCTTTCTATTCCCCTTTTAAACATAGGGTTTGTCGGACGCGGATGGTAACATTGGAAAGATCCTAGTCGTTTGAGGACAGCGTAATGTCCGAAATTGGTTCCTGGTCTCAAAGCGCCAGAAATGATGTTCCGAATTGGCTCAATCTCAATACCTGGTTGCGCAACATAGAACAACATTTATAGCTGTATGGACGATTTTATCTCGCGTAATAAAATACTGAGATTGAACCACAGTAAAGGTTTGCATCACAACCCAAATGCTTGGAACCGAATCTGATTTCTGACATCACCGCAATGGTCAACGGACCGACCTTTCCAGCGATTAAAGCAAGTCAATGATGAAAGAAGAATTGGTTGAATGAAACATTGGAGGAAGCGGGAGTACCCCGAGAAAACCCAGGGATACGACCTTGTCCACCACAAACTTACTAGGCCGGGAATCGAAACAATAAGGACCCAATGCTCCTGAGAAAGGGCTCTACCACTGAGCTACCGCGCCCAAAGATTCAAGCGTTAATTATAATAGAGAAATAAGACGAACAAAAAGTGGGAAGAAGCGGGAGTACCCTGAGAAAACCCATGGATACGATCTTGTCCACCACAAACTTACTTGACCTACCAGAGGAAGCACTCTACCACTGAGCCACCGCGCCCAATGATTAAAGCAAGTTAATGATGATAGAGGAATTGGTGGAATGAAAAGTGGGAGGAAACCAGAGTACTCTGACAAAACCCGTGGATACGATCTTGTCCACCACAAACTTACTTGGCCCACCAGAGAAAGCGCTTTACCACTGAGACACCGCGCCCAATGATTGAAGCAAACCAATAATAACAGAGGAATTAGTGTTGTGAAATGTGCAAGGAAGCGGGAGCACCCTGAAAAAAATCACGGATACGATCTTCTCCATCACAAAATTACTTGGCACACCAGAGCAAGCGCTCTACCACTGAGCCACTGCGCCCAATCATTAAACGAAGTTAATGACAATAGAGGAATTGGTGGAATAAAAAGTAGGAGTAAGCGGGAGTGCCCTGAACAAAACCATGGAAACGATCTTGCCCATTACAAACTTAATTGGCCCACATGAGGAAGCGCTCTACCAGTGAGCCACTGCGCCCAATGATTGAAGTAAGTCAATGATAATAAAAGAATTGGTGGAATGAAATGTGGGAGGAAGCCGGAGTAACCTTACAAAACCCACTGATACGATGATGTCCTCCACAAATTTATGAACAGTGAGGAACCCATGCACCAGAAGAAGCGCTGTACCACTGAGCTACCGCGCCCAATGTTTGAATTAAGTCAATGATAAAAGAGGAATCGGTGGAGTGAAAAGTGGAAATAATCGGGAGTACCCTGACAAAAACCCACAGATACGTTCTTGCCCACCCTAAACTTAATTGGCCCACCAGCGCTCTACCCCTGAGCACCGAGCCCAATGATTAAACCAAGTGAATGATGATAGAGGAATTGGTGCAATGAAAATTAGGAAGAAACGGGACTACCCTGAGTAAACCCAGTGATACGATCTTGTCAACTACAATCTTAATTAGCCCACCAGACAAAGCGCTTTACCACTGAGCCACAGCGCCTAACGATTAATCCAAGTCAATGATAATAGAGGAATTAGTGGAATGAAAAGTGGGAAGAAGCTGTAATTATTGTTATTATTATTATTATTATTATTATTATTATTATTATTATTATTATTATTATTATTATCACAATGGGGTTTACAACTAGGGTTCCATTTCTTTATCTTGCATGGGAGGGCCGCAAGTGTGCTACGCCACTGGTGTCCCCTATTCTGTGTTTGCTTCTTTTTCTTTTCGTTTAGCTATTTGTTTTTGTGCTGTTAGGCTTTTATATGAAACCTTTATATTATATAACTTTTTATGAGTTTCTGTTTTTGGGTGGGGAGGGGGAAAGAGAGAAATGCTTTCTTCTTATATCTGTTTCTTACCATTCATCTTGAATTGCTTAAGTAAGACATTTTGTCACTTTTGATGTCATCCAACTCCGTCACAATAATAAAATTGTCATTCTTAACAATTTGTTTTATTCTCTTATTTGCAGTTTGCCACACTCATATATTTGTGACAAAATTGAGGTTTAGTCCAACATCTTTCGAATTTGCAACCAACTCAACCGCCGAGCTTTTTGGGTTGCCTGCAATTGCAGGAAAAGGAGAATTGCAGGTGGTAATGCACTTTTGTAGTCGTGTATACAATAGATTTCAAATGTTCCCAAACATACAAATCTCGGAAAGTGATTAAGGGGCATATGGTGGCCACTACACAGCACCACATCTACCGGTCAACAAGTAGGAAATTGTATTTCCAAATATTTACGAAGGCAATGTTCGTAATGCGGAGGGACACTATCTTGTTGGTAGGAGATAAAGAATGTTCGTGTTCACATAAGAGATAGATGGCAAGATATCTTCTTTCAACATTCGACGATAATAGATAGCTGTTTATGTACAACTGACAACACAGGTTCCCCATAAAACACAATACACGAAAAATGTCAGCATAAGCTTCACACAAACTGGGATTATTATACCGAACATTCTGCTTGATCACCTCACAAAGAATTTAACATTTTCCATTAGTGAATAAAACATCGTATGGGAAACGAATATTTTGGCATATTTGCTGTGTTGCCCATTCTACGAATTCCAAACGCCGATCGGGTTCAGTGTCTTTGAGATGGTGATGCAGCTTTTAGGGGTGTTATTTATGTACAGACAAAACACTCATGATGGATGTACGACTAACGCAACTTTCTTGGGTCAAACGTCGAGAGCTTAAATTCACTCTTGATATACATGTTTCCAACACTACCGTTAACGCTGATTCGTCAGTCTTCGTGCATGAAATGTCTAATTTTGGTTCGTTTTCCACGGATTCAGTTCCCTGAATTTCTTGATTAACTTGTTTACTGTTATATGACTAATGGGTATCTAACTAGGTGATAGTTATTATGATCACGAGAAACGGCCCTTGCGCTTCATTTCTTGACATCCAAATGATCTCAATGCGTTCAATGATCTCAATGTCTGCGTTAAAGTCATGTTGCCTTAATAACTTACTATGATGCCAAGAAAAAGAAAAGCATCGTAACTTCATTACAGTAAGTGATGAAGCAATCCAGATATAGCATTGAATTTCTGAAAGAAATCAGAGCAGAACAAAGTATCAAAACAAGTGTTTCTAGCATCTAAAAAAATATAATTGAATTCAAAATGGAGCATTTGGAGACGGCGCCCATCGACATTACATGTCCTGTAAAATTTGCTCTTACCTGTACTACTAATCTATAGAATTAGTTTTGGAAATCCTTTAAGATCCTACCTTTATTTGAATGTTTTTACACTTTTACTACAGTAAAGATAAGAAAAAATAGGACTCTAATCCAACAAATTGCGAAGAAACCGTTTCTCAGTCTTTCTGGTAGAAAACGTATTCTTGAACAACATAACAAAAATTAGGAAATATTATAATGTCTATTTGATTGCCCTTTTGGATCTTGTTACTAAACACCTTTCTCAGAAAAAAAAGACAATTATATCTTCTCACATAATAAAGAAAGAAACTCTATTCTTTTGTCATATTAATGGAGATAGACAATATAAATGATAAAAGGTGGTAAGTCTTATGAGAAACCCCATATTTAAATATGGCGGCCATTCTCTTCCCCCAAAAAAGGTACATTCGGTTCGTTATCTATTTTAATACGCACATAACTATGAAACAGTTAAAGTATCATAACAAAATCCGGAATGATCGTTATAGAGTAGAATGTCTTCTTTCCATTGACAACAAAATCACTTCTTATCTTAAAAACTATTCGAGTTAGAGCATTAGATCATTTTACGTGGGGAGAGTATTGTATAAATATTTTGTAGCACTGAACTTCGCAGCGTAAGGCAACATGCGTTTTCTTTAAATCATGTAATACCTTTATTTTATAACAAAAATATCTGATTTGTTCCTATAAATTAGAGATAATAATAATAATAATAATAATAATAATAATAATAATAATAATAATAATAATAATAATAATAATAATAGTGTATATAACGGGATATTATCTGTAGTGTGTAGACCTCTCATGTACACAATATTTTCTGCATATGTTGACGAAGTTTAAAAAAACGATCGCCAGTGCATTGCTGCTGCAACTGGTTTGTTACAGTGGCTCAATGGGGTGTTTCGGACTCGCCCTGTACACAAAAGTTCATGAACAAATTGAACTTTTTTCTGCAAAAAATGAAATGAAATCTTTGAATTTTACGTCCCACGAATTGATCGTTCTTAATTTTGGCATCCGCCATTTGCAAAGAATTAGATAAGTACTGCACATACACACCAGTGACGTCATACTTTCCATAGACGAAACTACGAGCAGACTCTTTTCTGATTGGTTGGGGTGAAGTTATTACCTTGGTTTCCGGGTAGTAGCTAATTCTTGAGCATTGATCGTAGAAGTGTTTAGGCCGTGTTCCACTATATATATATATATATATATATATATATATATATATATATATATATATATATATATATATATATATATATATATATATATATAGATAGATAGATAGATAGATAGATAGATAGATAGATAGATAGATAGATGCATCTGGTTTATTCTGGCCAAAAAGGTACCACTCAGACCAGTTTTTCCAAGCACTCAAATAACTGTAAGGTCTATGCCGAACTTCACCGGTCTATTTCGGTCCTCGTGAGGTCTAACTCCGTCCTCGTCAGGTCTAAATAAGTCCTTTGAGCTCTGAGTGGGAACTCAGGGCTGAAGAATAAAAATGAAATATGACGTATTAAATTGTTTTTGCATTTTACACAAACAAAAATCGCTGAAATTTCGTACCAAGGAAATATCAACAGGGGGATATCGTTTGATGAATTATTTAGTGCAACAAAATTAACAGTGCTGCTAACCCAATAACAAGATTTTTCAAATAACACTAGGCAAAGTTTTTGTATATTTCAAATTTGCATGTTAAACGAAAACTTACTGCATTTATTGTTCAGTGCTGCAAACCGAAGGCGTTGAAGTATTGAAAACATTCAAATTTCAAAGGTCTCTACTACAATAATATGGCAAGTGAATTGCATATGAAAATGCATATTGGAAGTATCTTATGTCGTATGGTCATCGTAGTATTCGACACTATTTCGAAATGGAAACTATGTTACATCAAAGGTCTTTATTTCGAATAAGGTAACAACCAACCGCATAATGTTTTTCAATAGACACAAAGATTACAACGCCGTTTACAACAATTTGATAAATCAATTTGTATTTACATATGAAAAAAACGTTGTTCAAGCAGGGGCGTCATTTAGGGGGGGCAGGAAGGGGCAATTGCTCCCCCCAAGAGTTTGAAGAATAATATACTTTAATAGATTGTCTACTAATATACTAGTACGAAACGTGAAAATCTTATGTCGGTGGCGCTCTTGCCCCCCTCAAGACAAGTCTGAAATGACGCCCCTGTGTTCAAGATTGTTGTATTGCATAAAATGACGTATCTGTAGGAACCTTTTAGGATCATTGATGAGGTAGGTATTATTGAATTCTGTATATTACTTACTTTACACTCAGGTGGATCACTACTGCGTGATTTTTCGAATTTGAAAGACTTTCTCCAAATTTTGGTTTCCAACGATTTTTAAAACACTAGTTCCAAAGATATGGAGTTTTTCCCCGCAAGTCCATACGAACTTTCTGTGATGTGATCAATACCCTGTTATAGTTTGTCCCTATAGTTCATTAACACAAAAACACACACACACACACATATATATATATATATATATATATATATATATATATATATATAGATAGATAGATAGATAGATAGATAGATAGATAGATAGATAGATAGATAGATATCTTGAACAGGTTTCTTGGTCCCCATTCTGGGACGTATCGACCTCTTGCAATTTTCTCCAGAAAGCACAAGCGGTCACTTTGTCCCCGTAAGGTCTCTTCATCCCCGAAAAAAGGTCTCTTCCTCCCAATGGATATCCAAACAGGTCGTTCTGAACCATCGAGGTCTCTTCATCCCAATCAGGCTTTCCAACTAACTTTTGTATGGAAATTGTTGACTTAAGATTTTTAAGCACAGAATTCATTGTTCAATACTTTATAGATAGTGTGTACTATTCTACACATCTGCAATAACATATTGATTAAAATTTTCAAATTATATCCTATTTTCGAGATCAGGATTTTATTCTGGGTATATCAATAACAAAGAAAGGAGAAACAGGAAAGAAAATATATGAGAATATTCATTTCAACTGTTAATATTTCAAATTTGAAACATGTTCAATGATCTCGCAATATTAAGGCAGTTATTTAAACTAATTATATCTTTAAAGTAAAAATTTAAAAAATAAAATCTTTCAGTTTAACGTCCCACGATTATGACCGTAGACTAAGGCAGTCGATGATTAAGACAAGTTAATGATAATGGAGAAATTAATTGAATGAGAATGTTAGATGAAACGAGAGTACCCCGAGAAAATCCACGAAAACATTGTCCACCACAAACTTGCGTGGCCGGGGATCGAGTCAGGGACTAGATGCTTCAGAGGTAAGCACCTTACTACTGAGACACCGTGCCCCTTTTCTTTAAAATTTTCGTTGCACGAGTATTACATGAACAATGCTCTAATGGTTGTCAATAATATGCTAGTGACACAAGTAATTGAGTGACTGACATGGTGACAAAAATGTTTACGTACATATCGTTTAAACATAAAATTCGACTATACGTAGGAGTTATGATACCACTATCTCTGGTGTAGTCGGAAATATTATACGTGGGATATGCCATAAATCTAATAACACTAATAATCTATTTTATAAGATATAGTTAAATTCTTTTTGACACATTATCCCTCTCCTCATTCATGTTTAGACTCCAAGTACAATATCATGGTATTCGGAATTCCTATCATTCGTTTATTTATGGCTCATTCGATTCTAATTTATATTCTTTGTGTAACAACAATAAAACATCTTCCCGGGCTCCTCCGTGGCTAAGCGGTTAGCGTACGCGCCTTTGGCGTGGGATGCCCGGGTTCGATTCCCGGCAGGAGCTCATGTGTTTCGGATTCCACGTTAATCATTAGGTCCACGTCTCATATAGCCTCGCTACTGAACGGGACGTTAAACTCAAAATCAAGTCAACTCAAAATATTTTCCCCGCCACCACACACACACTAAACAGGTCTTTAAAGGAGTTTGAGACAAAAGAACCTCCCTCTGGGCAATCCGCGAAATGTATGTATTAAATCCAAGATTTCACCCGTGTCTTCCGAATATGTAAATCAATTATAGTGCAGTGCATCAAGAATCATTTATATATTTTTTCAAGATGAACATGGAAACGACATACGACATACAGAGGACATAATACTATCTTCAATATTAAGTACCAAATCTTTTAGTCTCCTTGCCTTCCGTAAATAGGCATATGCTCAAGCCCAGTGTGTTGCAAACTGTAGTCCGCGAATCAAAATTGATACTCGAGATCTACCCTTCTGGTGCTCTTAGAAATGAACATTGGTCCAAAAAAGAGAGAGAAGATAAAATTGAAACAAATCAGATATCAAAATCAGACACTACAGCTAAGAATCTCAAACATAATTTGAAAATTACATACGCAACCATAATTTACTTTCTCCTTCAGGACTGACATTTTATAAACTTTATGACTCTAGTGTATAAGATGTTCTTCTTTGTTTTCAATTACAAAACTGACAAACCCGCACGCAGGACACCATTGTTGTCTGAATGATTGAATATAATAGAAAATTTAAAATATTTATGGCTAGCAAAGTAGCTTTAATAACACGTTAATAACATCTTTAATTAAGAATTTCTCGATAATTACTCGAATTTAAGACATCCTCGAATCCAAGACGCACCCAAATTTCGCTGGGTTAAATTAAGAAAAATAGTATTATGTTTCATTTTTACTATTAATAAAGAGTTCTTTGATATTGGTCATTTTCGATGAATTTTATATAACCCTCTCCCCTTCCCATGTTGGGGGGAATGGCATGATAAAAATTATCCCAGTCCCGAATGTCATGTATGTTGAAAATTTGACCGAGATCGGTCAGGTGGTAGGTTCAAGAGTTACTAAGTCTTACTTATTTTTCTATATCTCTCCCCTCCTCTCCTTCTACCCTAAGTTCTATCGTCAAAGGGATATGATGAAAACCACTCCAGGTCCGAACCTCATCTATGTTGATAATTTGATTAAAATCGGTTCGGTGGTTTAAGCGTGATGAAGTCACAAAAACACTTACTTTATATTTCTTCTATTCTATTTTATTTTTTTCTTACGTATATGTCCCCCTTAACCTCTTCTACATTGTGCCGTCAAAGTAAAATGATGAAAACATTCCAGGTACGGACCTTATCTATGTTAAAAGTTTGATCGATTCAAGTGTTATTAAGTTGTATTTATTTTTGTATAATTCCTCCCCCTCCCCCTCTCCTAAGCTCTAATGTCAAAGTGAATAGTTAAAAACACTCCTACGCCAGAACTGCATCTACGTCAAAATTTAATCGAGATCATTCGGGTGGTTTAAGAAATTAAGAGTCACAATCATAGCCACTGTCAATTTGGAACTAAAGTTTTTTGTTCACAGACACCACTATTAATATATATATGAAATGAAATATTTAAGTTTTACGTCCCACGATTATGCCGGCTAGATTAAGGAAATTCTTATGATGAGAAATAAATGAAATGGTGGAATGAAGAATGTGGTAGAAAAGGGGAGAACCCCGTGAAAACCTACGCACACGGTTGAATTATTAAATGAAAGGAATATGTATTTATTTATACAAAAACAAAATAAGGGAACCTTAATTGGTATTCGAAAAATATTATTTAAAAGAAAATAAACGCACTGCATATTGTTATTAATATATGCAGATATGGTCAAATGTTGATGATAAATTAGTTTTCCCAAGTGTAAAAAGTATTGTTGTCCACAAAACATTGTAAATAGTGAAAATAGTCCTGATTTTAAAAATGTTTGGGAAATGCCGTTCTAGTCCATTTTGAGGTGATGTGATGTAAGTATAAATTAATCTTTCCCGACACACAAGGAGATAGTTCCAGTTCCAACGTATAAAATTTAATAACAATAATAATAATAATAATAATAATAATAATAATAATAATAATAATAATAATAATAATAATAATAATAATAATAAGTGAGTTTCGTTTCAGTGTGAAACACTAGGATAGACTTCCAAACTGCGAATTCAGTACTCAACCTTGAAGTATGCATCTCCAACCACTGGTTGCAACAGAGGAATAAGATCAAAGATTGATTCTGTTCCTCGGACACTGAATAAATTACAGTCATTACTCGATATTTCTTATTGTTTTTATTTTACGAAGATTAATATTGAAACTGTAATTGCTAATTGATATCAGTTCTGAAAAAGAGGAAAAAAATCAGAGGTGAAACATATTGTTCAGGATTGTATCCCATATACAAAAAAAAAAAAAAAAAAAAAAAAAAAGTTATCGTTATCTATTTCCATTTTATCAATTATGTAATCAGTGTTGTAACCAAAAAATCGTAGTTTTTTACCATTTCCAGGTTGAACAAGCAGATGAAAGTCGAAATAAAACACCATTTTTAATCAACGAAACCAAGTTCTGAAACCAGAAGTACTAGTAAATTTCAACCACTTACGGTTTTGGCAAAATTGCTGAGTATGGTGATGGTATATTCTATTGGGACGCTGAATCGATTGACAGAAACCGCTTGTCGCTATCTATTACCATTTTTGTTCTATTGCTATGAACGTAGCTTTCTATGGCGGAAATGGTTGACTTCTACCACTTCCAATTTGAATAGAGGGTTAAAGAAAGAAATGGAGTCTATTCGTCGAACGATGAGTAGACCGAAAAAAAAAACTTTCTTGAGTCATCATTTTTGTGTTATGAAAATCAATATTGAAACCTGAAACACTAGTAAATTTCAACCATTTTTGGTATTAGTAGACTGTTGCAGGTAGTGATGATGTATTCTCTTGAGACATTGAATCGATTTCAGAAACACGTTTGTTGTTTGTGTACACATGGTACTAATGTTGAAACTGGAAATGGTTTATCTAAGAAGCTTCCGTTGTGAATAGAGAGTTAACAGAGGAGATTGAATCCATTCTTGCGACGCTATATTGACTGAAAAATAATAGCTTGCGTATCTTAAAGTTTTCGTTCTGGTATAAGTTGACAGACGGAAGGACGGACACGAACGTTCACACTTTTCCACACTTATGGACAGCACAGTTTGGAAATCTAAAAACAAAACAAAAAAAAAGTCTGGGGGGGGGTCATGGGCGTCCCAAGTTTGCTTGGGCTCCCCAGAATCTAAGTGTATGTGTTTGGATGTATGACAATTTAACACACACACATTACCGGGACCAACAAATTTAATAAATATCAGCACCACTGGAGCAGGGATATGTCGCCAACTACATTACTGGTTAGTTAGTTTCACGTTCGCAACTAGAAGAATCAGGTGCCCCCCAAAATTTCTTGGGCCTCTGAACCTATGAAATATTATTATTGCATTTTATTTAAAAAAAAAAAGATTCTTGTTATTTAATTTGACAGGAGAAAACTAATGAAAACATAGGTATTCATAGTATATTATCTTGTGTGAAGAGAAATGACCGGATATCCTATATTTGCACTGTTTTAGTTGCCTTACTACATCCCCCCATTAACTATTAGCATTTTATTAAAAGTGTCTGTGCTGAAGTGGTGTAGCACTTACGGTCCAACATTTCTAAACTAATATTAGAAGTAAATTTAAATAATTCTGTTGACAGATAAAAATATTTTAAGAGGGAACATTATAGGTAGTACGAAATGCTTTAAAGTTTTTTTTAAAAAATAAAACTGCATTGTTATATCTAACTAACTTTTTTCATATACAACACTTTAGTTATATTTGTAATTTCTTTCCATATATTTTTTTTTTATACAGGAAACTACCATTATGCACAATCTCTGAATCCCTTTATATAGTGAAGAAACATCGGTGAAGTTGTAGTTGGTCAGTATTCACGACATAAATATACTCGTAGTGAACTAATGGCGATCTACGATAGTTAATTTAATTTCAGGGATGCTGAAATAGTAGTTGAAAATTAAGAGGCCCTGAAAGCAACTGCAATTGTAGAGAAAATAATTACTATTACATTTTTCCGGAGTCAAAATATACATTTTGTGAAGGTTAGGCAGAACAGGAATTCTGTTCTGGTTAAAGATAAAATAAGATACAAAATGTGCCACAAAGTGCTGGAGAGTCATTAGGTAGAGCACGAAGATACCGATGAGAATGTAAGAAATGCAACTTTGCTCTCATTTCGAAGGAGAGAAGATATCATAGCCGGCAATGGGTTGGTACTTAAATGTGTATACAATATAGAGTATTCTTGTAAAAGGCTGCTGCACCGGGCAACCCGTGATTTCCTTGATATATGTATACAAAAAGAAAAGATATATATACATATTCGAATGCCTTGCAATTAAAAAAGATCCTACCTTCCCATCCTCCTTGCAGACCTACTGCGAGTTCGCAAGATGAACAATTTCGAATTGTCTCTCGACAAACAATATGGATTTGGATGAAATAAACAATAATATTTTTGTAGGCTGTTACTACACGTCGATATGAAATTTCATTAGAGAGCTTTAACATGAAAGTATGAAAATATAATAAACTATTAAAAGAAAACACTGTAACATGAAGTAATGCCTATAGGGAATAAGAAAATTAATGTTACCATGCAGAGCAGAAGGAAAAAAAATATGAAAGAAATTTCGTTCACTATACCCATTTAATGACACTATAAAATCTCTCTTGTTCTAAATTAAGGCAGTAGAAAAAATTTTACTTTCAAAGGTTCAGATAGTCCTTGGAAATAAAGTTGCGGTTATCTTTGACCTTTACAGGGGTTAACTTCCATATTACGTCCCCGTTCATCTTTAATAGTAATGAAGTAAAAGCTTTTGTGTATCAACTACGTGTCACAACATATTGAACTTCTTTATTTTATTTATTTATTTATTTTACATAGGGTCTACTGACAAATTATATTTAACATAAATAATTCGTAAGTATATTTGTAAAGTTTTGTACACATTCCAATTCCAAGCAGGGCCGGATCCAGGATTTTCTGATGGGGTGCATTAATAACTACCAGTACATTTGAATTAAATTTGATTTTTTAAAAATGTCTTTAGGCACCTGTGGTGTGAATTAAGAATTGCCCTGGAAGTGCTAAGAGTCTGCTTTCGGTGAATCCTTTTCATTCAACCTTCAAAAAATTGACTTAAACTATTGATTTTTGCAAAACTTCACTTTCTTTTAAACCAAATGGAAACACGACAGCAGCAGTTTCCAGAAAGTGTTGCTACTTCACTGCTACACTGTAAAAAATCGTTGTGTTATTTCAACAACATGTCTATGTGTTAACACGATTGTGTTAAAATATAACATAAACAAGTGGTTAGAACAACTCACTCTCCATTTGGAGTTGTGTGTCAAATGCCAGTAGTTGAAATGACACACAGCCTGTGTGTTAAATCAACAAAAGTGTAGAATCTTCGGTGTTGTTTTCTGGTTGATTGACAAATATGTTGGGCATCTAATTATAAATGCTTATGAATTAAAGCTACAGACAAACATAGTAGAAAGAAATACTTAAACAAATCCAGGTATACGCAAAATTTCATCTCCCACATTTGATGTATTTATTGCTTCTTTTTCTAAGCGATTGCGTACTAGAAGCAACAAACGCATCAACTTTATTAGATGGAACTGGCGCCGATTATTTGAAAGTGTATATGGAAAAACTATAAAATAAAGGAAATAGACAGTCGTCATTTGTTATAAAATTAGATCTACATGGCGAGCAGATTTTATCTTATCCCGAACGGTTACCGTCGAATATACGCGGCTTAAAGGAGCACTCTGATTAGCCAAATTCAAAACACCTCAACAATTTATCCCTCTACAAGCGACGTTTTCTTCATCGCCTCCGGGGCCAAGTCGAAAGAGCACGCGGCTAGTAATTGAAAGGTTGGTGATTCGTGCCCTCCCCACCACTGGAGTACATTTTTTTTACTTGTTTAAAGTGTTTTTTTCTGACTCAGCATAATGTAAAAACATTACGTATATAGGCGATTTAACATATTTTGGGGGAGTAATTTTGTGGTTCATTAACGCCTACGACACGGCTCAACACCGGTTGCGTGTTAAAGACGTAACACACCCCCTGTGTTAAACGCCAACACCGTGGGGTATGTGTTAAACTAACACCGCATAGTGGTAGTCACGCTGGAACCACTGCCCTGTGTTGAAATTGAGTTGAATTAATACAACCATCTTTTACTGTGTAGCTTCTCACTTTAGGTACTGTATATTTACAATGAAGGAGGGTGTACGTGCACCTTTGCATCCCCCTAAATCCGGTCCTGATTCCAAATATAAACAGAGTTTTATCAAGGGACAATTTCTACTGATCCAAAAGCCTTACATTTTTCAACGTATAAGATCTACTTCTTCTTTATATACATTTAATAAATATTTCTAATATCACCTAAGCACTTCGGAAATCACTGCCTGGCGTGCCCTGTTGAAATTTTTAATTTTAACGTATCAATATGTCTTTCTTAACTTTCCAATAATGATAGTAATATCTTGTCATTGTGCAAAGAACAGATTTCAAGAGATTCAGGCGCGTACCCAGAAATTTTCAATGGGAGGGAAGGGGCTGAAAATTGTTGGGCAAAACTATATACAACACATTCCTATTTTGTGTTGTACATGAATCCAAGTATGCAAGTGTGACTATTACGCACACTCACTAGTGCTCTCAACGGGTCGGGTCGGGTCGGGTTGAAGACCGACCCGACCCGTGACCCGAATTCACTGACTCGACCCGATGACCCGACCCGAACCGTGATCCGACCTGATTGACCTGACCCGACAACCCGACCCGAATAACCCGACCCGAGCTGAGCCGATTGACCCGACCCGAATAACCCGACCCGAGCTGACCAGAATGACCCGACCCGACAACCCGACCCAAGTAGCCTGACCCGACAACCCGACCCGAGCTGGCCCGATTGACCCGACTCGACAACCCGACCCGACCCGTAACCCGACCCGAGCTCACCCGATCCGAGTCGGGTCGGATCGGGTCACGGGTCGGGTCAGGTCAGCCCGATCCGTTTGAGAGCACTATGGTAACGACACTGGGTGAACGCCAAAATGCACTCCCATTGGGAATTAAACCCGTACCACGTGTACCGAAGTCTTACACATTAACCACTAGCTAGATCAAGCGGGGGATTTGTATATGCATCTTAATGAATATTTGACACTTAACCACTAGCTAGATCAAGCGGGGGATTTGTATATGCATCTTAATGAATATTTGACACTTTTGAGGTTTGGTTATTTCTTTTTATAACTGATACTAATGTCCGACGTGGGAGAAATTTATTTTTTTATTTTGTTTTATTTATTTATTTTCTTGCTTTAGTTCTATGTGACGAAATTTTTCTTCAAGGTCAGTGTTCTCACCTGCTCGGACGGGAGGGGTTCATCGCGGAAGGCAGTAGCAAGAATCTCTTGTCGGAGACAAAAGGAAATCGTTTAACTACAATGATAAGGGTTGAGGAAACAGAAGAACACCTGTGATTTTTTTCCAACCATTCAACTTTCATTCCAAAATAGGTTCTTATGATTCCGGGACCCGTACCACTTTGATTTTTCTTTCTCGGTAATTAAAACGTATTTTACAGTATATATAGTTGCACGTAAGGAGATACATAATATGAATTTAAAAATACAGTATGATATTTAATTATAAAGTACTAATTTTATTTCATCACTTTCAGCCCAACAAATGAAATTCAAACAATTCGCTCCCTGGGTCTTGGTCATCAATACTGCGTCTTATTCTTTGTCTTGCAGTCAAGTCTTGGTCCTGCATTTCGTAGTCTTGGTGATCTTTCATGCTATACAAGAGCCAAGAATGCTCACCTCATCGGTACAAATGAAGACCAAGTGTGATTTTGATTATGGTCTTTCATACTATACGGAAAGCTAGAAAATACGCTCATCGCTACTTGGTGATCACCAAACCAAGGCCAAGAGCAAGATTACTATACAATTCGTCTTGCATATCTAATCTTTATCTTGTTCTTGTATCGATGTCCTTGAACTTGGTGAAATAAAATGAAATATTCACTTTAAGCAGGGGTGTAGCCAGCAGGTTCGTGTAGGAGGGGCCCGTCGTTTTTGAGGGGGGCAGCTACAATGTACAAAGGAAAAAAATGTGTTGCTGCTAGTGTTTTTGAGGCCTAAAAGAAAGGAAAATTTTGGTTTCCTTCTGGAAAACTAAAAACACTATTTTACCTTATATTATTATTATTATTATTATTATTATTATTATTATTATTATTATTATTATTATTATTATTATTATTATTATTATTATTACTATCCATAAATTATATTCAAGATAGTTTTTATTATGCTTAATCAAGAACTACTGCCTGGACAAAACGCTATACTTTTGTGCATAACTATAAAGGTAACCAGAAAGTTCTGTCCCTTTTCGTGGAGGTCTGTGTTCAATTGGACCTCACAACGTGAGTTGAATGCGAGTGGAGATAAGGCGAACGTCAGTTGTTGGTGTGGGTATATCCAACATACTACCCGGTTGTGGCAATTCAGATACACAGTGAACTTGCGTAAAGACAGAGGGAACATGGGACATCCAGAGAGTGTCATAAGAGCATGTATGCTGAACGAGTTCAAATGGAGGTCAAACGCCGCTGTAGCGGGACAGAAAATATGCCAGGCCTTTGTTGAGGGTGTCGTGACGACGCGGACAGTGCAGCGATGGTTTAACAAGTTTAAGGACGATGACAAAACACCCGAAAACACCACATGCAAGAAGACCAACACATATACGTACAAAGAGGAACTGGGACTACAATTCAGTGTGTGGAGAAACCATTCGGAGCACTTCCATCAAGTTGGGAAGCACTACAAGTTGGGTCTCACATGTTTTGACTCCGGGCCAGAAGGCAACGCGGCAGTCGCATGGGTTTATTTACTGTTTCGGTGCCATTTCTGGACAGGGCGTTGACATGTGATAAAAAGTGGGTCCTATACGAAGCTCCACGTCGCCGACATCATTGGTTAGCATCCCATGAACCGACTTTAAAACAGCCGAAACCAGCACTGTACCAGAAGAAGGTCCTTCTGTGTGTTTGGTGCATCGTGCATCAGGAACTGCTACCAGCTGGTCAAAGTATCAATGCAACTGTGTAGTGTCAGCAGTTGAGCTATGCTCAACAAAAACTCAAAACTCTGGAACCATCACTTCTGAATTGCAAATGGGTCCTCGTTTACGGGACAACGGTAAGTCCCACCTGGCTAGGATGACTCAGGACACCATTCTCCGCCTTGGATGGCAAACAATATTGCAACCACTATATTCCCCGGGTATTGCACCGTCCGATTATTACCTGTTCCATTCTTTGGACAATCACCTTAGAGGCCGCCAATTCAAATCCCTAGTAAAAGTCCAAAATGCACCTGATACCTTCTTCGTTTCACGGCCCACCAAGTTCTACCGCGATGGATTCCATGGCCTTCCAGAACGTTTTCAGAAGGTCGTCGATGTTGATGGGGACTATTTTTGATCTTCCAGGTTAGGTGACATATCGATGTTCGAAGGTGATGGGTGAAAAAGCAACAAAACTTTTCTTGGTTACCTTTATATTTAAATTTAAGACCTTGTATACAGAACCTACGTACACAAGATTGATTTTCTTTGAAATTTCACTTAGTTTATTTATGGTTTCCTGACAAAAATATTTATTTATTATTCGTGACTTAAAAAAAAAAACAATTATTTTATTACACTGAGTAGAAATAAAAGAGAGAGCGAATGAAATCCAAACTGAATAAAAACATTGTTTCTCACCAAATTTTCCATCCTCTATGTCTTTTAAAATACTTGTTAAAACATATAAAAATATAATGTACTTACAAAATCAGTTTAGTACCTTTGTTTTATGACTGTATTTATAATACCTTGTTAAAACGTTTGTCTTTAAACTGTCAAATATAAATCGCAGTAAATTGTGTAATCTGCTGTCACAAAAAAGTATCCTATTTTTCGATCGGTATGGAAAAACAATATTTCTCCATACTATTTTACCGTAAATCATTAATTGTCAATAACTTTGTTACTTTCAAATGAATGAAGCGAGATAATTTTACTATGATGTTTTAAAAGCTGGTCATTTGGGAGGGCCAGGAAACCATTTGGGAGGCCTGGCCCCGATGCCCCTCCCCCCTTGGCTACACCCCTGAGTTTAAGGTCCCTCGATTCTGCACCGAGCTAAGGGATATGGTGACCATGAGAAATGAATGAAATGGTGGAATGAAGAAAGTGGGAGGAAACAGGAGAACCCCGAGAAAACCCACTACGCGGCGTTTCTCCACCACAAAGCCTACTTAGCACAAGCTGGGATCGAACCATGTACACCACTGAGCTACTGCGGCCCTGCTTGGGCTTGGTCGTCCATATCCAATCTTTCTTTTGGCCTTGCTTAAACAACTTCTAGTTTTGTTCTAAATCCAGACTCCATATTGGCGTAGATATTAATATTACATTCGATTGGTAAAATCAATCTTCCACATTTAAAAATTAAAGTACACACAAGTACAAAAATAAGCATTTCCCATAAAAACACTAGCTGCAAGTGTTCAAAATAGATTTATGGTTTCTATAAAATCAATTGAAATTGCTATTTTTAATTAGGCAGCTAGTGAAAAACAGCAGTTTTCGACTCCAGCCGAGTTTAAGCTCAACCTAAACTTAGTTGACCAAAGTGAACTGACCCGACTGACCCGACCCGACAACCCGACCCGACTGACCCGACAACCCGACCCGACTGACCCGACAACCCGACCCGAGCTGACCCGATTGACCCGACCCGACAACCCAACCCGAGCTGACCCGATTGACCCTACCCGACAACCCGACCCAAATAACCCGTTCCGACAACCCGACCCGAGCTGACCCGACAACCCGATCCCAGTAGTCTGACCCGACAACCCGACCCGACCCGTTTGAGAGCACTAACACTCAGACACACACACACACACACACATATATATATATATATATATATATATATATATATATATATATATATATATATATATATGTGTGTGTGTGTGTGTGTGTGTGTGTGTAGTGGCGGATCCAAGTAGGGGCTATAGGGGCTATAGCCCCCCCTTGACGCTCAAATATACACTGGATAAAACGGCAAAATATGGTTTAGCCCCTCCCTTGATCATATCCTGGATCCGCCCATATATATATATATATATATATAACCGAATTGGAATGGGGCTTTAAAGCGTTCCACTACAATTACATTTTCACTTGTTAAAAGTGTTCGTTGGAGTCTGTGTTTGGAGACGGAGGTGAAGAGGGATGGGTCATTCTATTGGAGATATGCTGCCTTTTGTTCTTCATTTCGACAAGAGACGTTAGGTGACAATTTCGTGAGTTTTTCTCTTATCGTTGCAAGTACATTAAAAAAAATCGTGTCCGTGTCCTATATAACCCTATAATATAGAAAATAGAATATATTTTTTCTTAGGAAAGCCTGAACAGATCACGTCACGATGTATGTGAAGAGATAGTTTACAGGTAGGATATGCTTTTGACTTTGGAACAACAGTACTAGTAAAGAGTCTTGTTATAATTTAAAACAAAAGTTTCGTCGGATTTACGCGTTTCATGTCGTATACATGACTTAAAACTGGCTTTCTGATTCGATCCGTCTGTCCTCCCCTTTACAGACCTAGAGGTCAGTAGATATATACCTCTCCGTCCTTTTTTTTTTGACCTTGAAAGTACTTATACTCTAGGTACATACTGTCGTTGAAGTAATGAATATTGTAATTACTCTAAGTACTCTCATTGAAGTAATAAATTGAAGTACAAAGGTTCAATTGTAATTCAATTATTACGGCTTTTTTTACCGGTGGTTTAGGTACAATTACTGACATGTAATTATGCTGTACCGGACTGTAGTTTCATTACTTCAGTGGCGCCTGTCTGCGTACGTAATAACGACTTACATATTTTTGTCCACTTTTCTTTTATATGCGTTCCTTTGTAAAGCATGTTAAAGTGGCAGGATGAATTATTTTTTGATAAAGGTTTAAATATGAAATTAAAGGAAACGTTGTACTTCATGTTGATTAATTATTTCTTGTGTATTTTGTCACTTTTTGAATGTATGTAACGTAGCATTTTACGTATGTAATTTCATTGTTGGACTGGCATTAAAGTCGACGAGTATCGTAATGCACCCTTTATTTTAATTACAATTTGGTATTAAGCTACATATTCTAATATTGTTCTTATCAATGTACTGCTAAAGGCAACTTACGCATTATACTTACTTTTCCAGGACAGCGGGAAGGATGGTTTCTGTTTTAGGACGAACGTCAAACTTGTTACGTTTAAATTCTTTGTACTCTTATATGCATATATGAAATTGATTCGTATGCGAGAAATATTAATTATTTATCATTAATAATTGTTTAGTACTATTGATTGTGATTTGTGCGATGTTTTAGAATTATTTTGTGCGATGTTGACCTTTTCAATTCACACACCAAATTAAAGTACAAATTAGATCAAAAAATTTTATATCGTCATCTTGTTTTTAATGAAGAATCATTTCTATTTGTATATACACTTAGCATATGAGTTATGAAAAATTAATGCGTGAAAAGTTAATGCGTGAAAAGTTAAAATAATTAATTTTTGTGTATTACCTTATGAGGTTGAAAGAAATAAAACAATAATTTACAAGTTGAATTTTTTATTGAAATTGTATGGTTAGAAAGTAAAAATGGAGTTACATATCTAGTTATTCATACAATGACTCTTACCTAGAACAATATACGTTTATTAAATATATATAAGTAATTAATATTGTACAATATGTGCTTGTCATTTACTATTGAATACAACTTTAAGTTAACCAAGATAATATTTATATACATAAAATATTGTTGTACCTTTGAGTAATAATTAATATGATACGTACACATTATTTTAATTCATGAAAATGTATAGGTAATTTTATAATGTAAGATTATTACAAACGTTTTTATTTTTCACATGTGTAAAATTCTCATACATAAATGCATTATGACTCACTGAGCAAGACTTCAACTTTGGTATCCATAGGGTAATGTTCTATAGTTTGTTTTACTGTGGGGATTTAACCGTCGCCTCTTGTTGTTTACTAATCTATGCGTTTTAGTTTCAGGTCTTGTAACTATAGTAAATCCAGGCTTACGAGTAATCTTACGTGGATTCAATAATGTTTTACTTTCAATTTTTTCCTTTACTAAATTATAATAATGCTCAAAGGTTATTACTTGACGTGCCCTAGAATCTAAAGTAATTCATCTAATTTTATGTACGTAATCGAACTCTCCAGTTTGAATATTTTTCATTCTGTATGCATAATTCTTAGCTCCACACCCTATAAAGACATCTATTTCCCATCCTTCTGGAACTTCGTTTGTCAACTCTCCTAAGTAAGACCCTATCGCAAGCTTAGATTTTTCATGTCGTGGTTGAACAAATATAATACTATCTGTGTCACAGTATAGTACGTTGTCAGGTCCAATGGTAGTCAGAAGGTCGTGAAGTTTAAGCCTCGCCCATGATGTTATGAATGCTGCAAGCACAACATTGGAAAATTTGTTTGGTTTGTTTTCATTTTCTCTGTCTTTATACGTTACAATTAAATGTTTCTCTCCTATGGGAATTACTGACTGCAACTCATATTGTGGTGCATATAGATACGTCATAAATTTTTCGGGAGTATCGACAATTACAGATTGTGAAAGATCTGTTCTTTGCCCCCATTTTCCATAGAGTGAATTCAAAAATATTTTCGAAATATATCTTAATCCGGGATTATACTTTTTGTTCTCATAATTTAGTTGTACTCCTTCCTGTGTAAAATATTCTTCAATGTATTTTTCCTGTTTTTCTTTTGTAGTGCATTCAGCAGGAAAACCTGAAGCTTCCTGCTTCATTTGAAGGAATGTATTTACATAATTGCGAAACAAACTATTTGAATGCCCATCTTCAGACCCCATAAGCTCAAACTCCCAAATTTCTTGTATTCTTAGAATTTTATATCCGCATTTCATTGCTCTATGTAATTCGGGGGTACAAAAGGTACTTGTAATGGCGCGATCACTTTCACAATGTATACATTCATCAATATTACTTTCCTGCATGCATGATCGACATAGAATAAATAACAATCTTCCATTCCATGTGTAAGGGAGGATTGGAAAATATAAATCGGATGGTGGAAGAACAGTACATTTGACGAGACCATGGATTTTTTCAACTTCTGGAAAAATCGGCCCTTTGTGAATTTTTGGTTTACCTATTGGGAGAGGTTTACGAGCCATTACACAGGGGTAAAGACTAGTAACATCTAGGTAAGAAATAATTTCATCATCATTACATTCATGCAGTGCTTTATAGCAATCTACACGACCACCGTGAAAACTTTTTTTAGGGACAAGATGATCAACAAGATCATCACATTGATCTCTAATAAAATCTTGTATTGTTTTGTCTGATTTTACCTTGGCGTCTCATTCACATTCCCATATTTCAATAATATTAAATTTTCGTTTTTTCAAGTACTCGATTTTTGTGATCGTGGATTCATATCGATCCTGCATGGTTGTACGATGATTTGAAGATGAATCAAGACTTGTATGACCAAGATTAACATAACAAATTTTACACGCATGCCAAAAACAGCCATGAAATTCAAAACCTGTGTTTGTTTTACTCTCATATCCATCGACTTTGTATTTACCGAAACGTCTTTCCAATCCATTCGCGGAATATTCGATTTTTGTACCTCTGGTACGTTCCATATATCGTAAGCATTGCAACGCTTTTAGACTTTGTCGGTCACGATGATCAAATCCAAGGGGTGAAATAATTGGTATAGTATTTTCAGGTAAATGCAATGATCGATAAGTTAGCATTGAAGTACTTGCAATTGTGCTAGCAGAGATAAAACACTGGAGACCACCAGTTTTTTCCTCTATTAGATCAGAGAACTTAATCACTGCTTCCGCTAAGATTTTAACATCATTTCGGCAGTAATCGAACATTTCCTTTTGCAGATCGTACTGCATGTTGCTTTCTACACATTCTTTGTGCCATTGCATTAGTTCTAGTCGTTCTTCGGACTTCGTGAATCTAGGTCAAAGTAGTGTAATTCAGGAATGTTTCCTACGTAATTTTGGTTTTCTTCTGTATTAAAGAGATATGGAAAATATCCCTTCTTTAAGTTGTGATTTAAGCCTAATGTCTTTGGGAGTGCAGATAACTTGACACCCATATACAGGAAACTATCCCTAAAAATAATCTTATTTGCTAATTTTATCTCAATGATTTTGTGTCCCTGTGCTATTATTGAAGGGGAAAGATGTTGACATTCGATTAATGTTTTAGCAGCGAAAATCATATCATACTTACTCCCGTTACGAGATAATACTATGATTGATTTAAAGGGAAACCGATTCATAAGCACGTGACGTATAAAGTCTTCCATGCTCTTAAAGGAAAACTCGCGGTTTCCGTCTTTATCTCCGCATTTTAGACACGGGTCATCTAAGGATTTGCTCTTGCAATCTGAACAAAGATGTTTTACATACACTAAAGTAACAATATGTTCTTGTTCACCTTTCTCATTTGGTGCTAATAGCATGGTTTCCACATCAATTATAATGTACAAAAATGTAGTTATATGAATCGGGGTTGCTTTTTGAACGAAACATACATGATCACACTCGACGTGTTTATAGCACGTTTTACAAAATCGTTCGTCACATATGTGTGCAGATTTTCGTCGTCGAATATCATAAAGAGTAGAACACTCGATACAAACTTTGACATTATCACATACACTTTTCCCATTCCCTAATACAATTTTATGACTTGTATAGCATTGTTCCGTAGGAAACAGTCTGTGACAATCTGTACATTCGCGTTTTATATTATCTGAGAAAGACACTTCATGATATTTCTCACAAAATGTACACTTGTAAGTACATTTGTGATCTTGCATATGAGGATAAGCTTCCAAACAATGTTGACAATACCCTCGTTTATCTAGAAGGGATCTGATGTTCGTAATCAACTGATAATGTTGATCGTCATATATAAATTTGCTTTCCAGCATAGATCCCAGGATATATTACATTAAATTCACGCGTCATGGGATTTTTCTCGTAGACAATAACTTGATAATCAGGTAACAGATAATTTTGAATCTTTTTCACGTCATCCAGAGTACATCCGTTCTTATTTACAATGTCTATATCTACATTTGCACATAAAATTTTGGCTTGTTTTAACAACCGTTTAGGATTAGTCTTAAGATTATATAGTTGTTTACGATTATGATCGGCCTTTACTTTCCCAAGAATGATGCTCTTGGGAAGACAGTACACATCTTTTTCCATACGAATCACATTTTGTTCTAAGAAAGTACTTAAATCGATGTATTTCTTAGTATTACGGGTTTGTCCTCTTCCTTTACGAGGATCAACGATATGTACTTTAAAAGTAACTTCATCTGCGAAAAGAAATTCTTCGTTACTGTTGAGCGTGTTCTCCACTATAGAGAAGAGTACATCAGGATTAAATTCCGCTTTTGGACGCCATGAAATGTATATGGGTTTGTTTAGATTAAAAGCAGAACTTTCAATAGTTATGCCAACATACGTGTCATTGTCAACATCATTAAGCGTTTTGTCTAAAATCAAATCAAATAGATTTCGAATATGCGTTTCCGGATCTTTGATTCCTTCAGCATCAGGTCTAATAGTTACTTTCTTTCCTTGTAAACTAAAGTACGAGTAGTGTTTAGATGTACTTTTGACAACATGAAAACCAGATTGTTTACTACGATGAAATTTCAACAGAGACATGTCTCTTTTATACCATCACAAAACCCTAAAATATCCGAACATTCTCGAAGTCAAAACCCAAACATACCCGAAGTAAAGACCCGAACATTCCCGCAAGTAAAGTCCCAAACATTCTCGAAGTGAAGACGCAAACATTGTTAATACCGGTACCGTGGATTGAAGATGATGATGGAAACGTACCAGAAAATACTGTGTCTGAACTTGGACTAGATGAATTCACAGTGACCCTCATATATTCAACGAATTCAGATAGAGTTAAACCAGAAATTTTATCATCCGATATCAATTGCATTAACTTTTCACGCGCCTGTTCCCTTATTTCTCCATCTTTAAAGAATCCGGCTTCATGGAGATCAATAATATCTTTTGCCGTCTTACAACTGTTGAGGACAACATCTTGAGCTTCATAGTAGTGTATACATAACGCACGCCGCAATTTATAATATTTAAGATTGTCAACTCTAACACCAGTGGCATGACATCTTGTCACAATTTCCCATGAGAAAAAGACCTCTTCAGCGTCAAAGTAGTTTCGATCCTCTATGAAATCCAATATGGTATAGATTGTACGAGTGGCGTCCATCTGTAAGAATAAAAGCGAAAAATATATCCTATAATAATCAAAATATTTCTCAAATTCGTAATGGTAATAAAAAGAATTGAACAGTAATTAGAACGATAATAGTAATTAAAATATTAACTATGTAATGGAACAAGTAATAAAACGTAAATTTTAATCAACTATAAAAATAAAATTTGATGCAAAATATAAAGGTATGTCTAAAACATCAAACAATTACTTACGTTAGTACTTGATGATATTAGTGAACTGAATAGCCCTTTCTTGACTCGTAATGACAATAAATCTATAAGAAAAAGAAATAAATAATTTATTGCTGTGTTTCGTTGAAATAGAATTGAATCCAACCACCAACATACACACTAATTTAAGTCAATTCTTTTGATTACTGATTATATTTTATTTTGTTACATTTAATTTCTGTTTAATTTACTTGTAGATTTTAAGCTAAAATGAGTAACTTCATTTATCTAAACTTTCAATTTCTTGAATTCATATAATTTGAAATTTCACTAAAGTATATTTTAATATATATAAATAAGTTATTATCTTCTAACGTAACAAGACTGTACATTGACAGTGAATTAGTGAAAGGACGGATAGATAATGAATTATTTACCGAGGATGATTGAAGTATCGGGAAATGCTCCAGAAGTTGCCGATAAAGGGTAACTTCGACGTTCGGTAAATTACAAAATATCACAAGGAATGTATAGTAGATATTACTGAAGCGCAAACATATACTGAAATTTCAACAGAGACATGTCTCTTTTATACCATCACAAAACCCTAAAATATCCGAACATTCTCGAAGTCAAAACCCAAACATACCCGAAGTAAAGACCCGAACATTCCCGCAAGTAAAGTCCCAAACATTCTCGAAGTGAAGACGCAAACATTCCTCCAAGTGAAGTCCCAAACATTCTCAAAGTAAAGACTCGAATATTCCCAAAGTGGCGATTCCAAAATTGAAATAAGTTATTACCGAAGGTAATGTTTTAAATACAAAGTTTATAAGTCAAAGTAGTTGAAGTTTACCGAAGATAACAAAAGTATCGGGAAACGGACCCGTGGTTTCCAATAAATTATAACGTATTCGTTCCCATAAAAATGTTATATGGACAATAAATATGTAATATAGAAAAACACCACATGACATGTTCCTAATTAGTATTTATCATTCTTTAATTTAATTATAATAATAGCATTTTCAATTTAAGTTAATAATAGTTCAAATTGATTAATACAATTTATTTGTAGTTTCATGTGTTTATAAAGACAAAAAATGTATTTGTACTACTCTATAATCTGTTTTCCGTAAAAATATTTCTGATTTTATAGAAAATGTTTTACTCTATCATAAACAAAAGACTAAACGAATAAAAATTAAACCTACATTAAAAATTGTAAATTTTACACTTATAAATATAAATTGAAAGATTACTGAACTTCAACCAAAATAAAACAAAGAGTTTAATACTAACGAAATATAAGTTATGGCTAACTGTAGTGACAAAAGCTGACTACACAAACGATAGCAGAAAATTGTTGTCATCGTTGTAACAATAGAACTTACTGAAAATTTTTTCACATTACACTTAGAGAGATTAACGCATATTGTAATACAAAAGATAAAGCCCAAAATGTTAATAGAAAACGTTAAGACATGAAAAATGCTCAAACGAAAAGAGACTACTAAAAATGTTATAAAGTTTAAACAGAAAACTTAAAAATACAAAAAATGTAAAAACAAAAGTTAAAAAGAAAAATGTTAAAACAGAAAATTAAAACAGATAATGATAAAAAATGAAAACAAAGTGTAAAAAGAAAATGTTAAAAGTGAAAACAGAAAAGTTCAAAAGTGAAAATAGAAAGCAACAAAAAGTTAGAAAAGTTAAAAGTTAAAATAGAAAATTGTGTCCTTTATTGCACACAAGAAATTAACACTAAGAACAAATAATAATAGTAATTAGTATAACAAGAAAGTTACTGTAAACTAGCGGAATAGAAAGACGAATTATTAGATTGCAGTTGTTTATAGAAAATAATACTTGAAACTATTTTAACTAAAAGTTTTTTACTGCATTACATGTTCTTAGACAAATCTCATCGGCAAGTTAACACATTCATTTTTAAATATAAGTAATTTTGTGTTGTCTTCAAAATTGAAAGTTTTCATTTGTTTTGAAATTACGGAAAAAATAGGAAAATAATTAAGTTTGTAACTACGTTGGGAATACTACTTGAATTGAAATGATGTAATATTTATTACGGAAGGAAATTTACCAGTAGACTAGGAATTAAATTAAAGACATTTAGTCAAATGTTAAAGACTTAAGTTCGTAGTCTTGCTACAGATGCTAAGAAAAATTTTAGCAACTGTACTTTTAGAAGAAAAAATATCTTTTATCTATTAATTTGCACTTTTGACAGAATTTTCAGTTGATAAATTTTTCATTTGTAAATTGTACAAAATAAAAGTATCAGTACTGTTACTTACCAATCAATTTAATCAAATTATGCTTGCACGTAAACTTTTTGTAAAATGCAGCAATCGAATATCTCTTGTAACACTGTAATAGATTCAAAGCTTATATTATGATTTCATGTTCTATTTAAATTACAATTATCTATATTTGTCTCTTACCTTAATTTTATTTATTTATCATCAAAAAATAAATTTCTAAGTTCTCTTCCACAGTCTATCCTCTTCTTTTTCTTCTCAGTTAAGTAGTAATAATATTCCTAATAAAAGGTATACAAGACAATTAAAATGCTATTCATATGCTCATGATATGCTAAAGAGCAAGGAAAAATAAAGTGAGGTAATCAATCATTGTTATAGAATTATCTAATAAGAAACGAAACTGTTCTACAACTAATCAGAAAACAAACGAATATGTAAGCATAAGAATTAAGGAAAAGTATGTGAAGAAAGAGGTACAATGCATAGAACTGAAGGAATTAGCTTCCAAAGGAATTCCAGGACAGGACATTTGCAAGATACGCAATAAAACATCCAATATCAACGTAACTGGGAAAGACGGAAACAGAGAAGGGAACGTAATCTTCAATATCAGATTCACACAGTGACACATAATTAGTAGAGATTAAAGAAGACGAAAGGATAAAGAATGAGAAAGTAAAACGATCTTATATATTCTACGTATAATATGTCAATTTACATGAAGATGATAAGAAGTAAAAAAGGATGTCGACAATAACGAAACGTTCACCAATGCTTTCTATTTTCTCTATGCAAATATATTATGGACGAGTTATAATTGATAACGTTGTACGTCAATGATGTGGTCATCTTTCGATAATATTTAAATTATCTCACACTATAAAAGTTTTCATCTCACTACGTTCATCTTAAGATTTTCTTTCCCGTAACCTATCATATTGTTCTCGTCAACTTTCGCAACGATATAGCGTATGACATTCTGTTTTCCCTGGCATTACAAAGTCTCTTATTATACAGTTTCTTTCAAATAGTTTCTTCTCTGAGACTGCCTGGTTCGAGACCTAATTCTCTTCATTCTTCTCCACACCCATAGTTTCAACCTTGTACTCTCTTTCACGTACTTGTTTTCATATCACACGAATCATTTCTCTTTATTCACGAAAGCACAGAATAAACTTCCACCTAAAGGGTTCTTTTTCCATTTCTATCCTTGCTTTTATTCCACGTTTGCAATGTTATTATTACCTATGTATGCAAATCTAGTCATTTGTAATTGCAATGGACAACTCTCATACGAGAATTATAGTAAAAAAAAGTGTAAAATATGCAACTGAAATAATAGAAAATATAATGAATTAAGTCGAATATCTGAAGCTTTTTTTAGTATAATCATGTATTATATATGTGTTCAAAATTATATTAGAGGAAAAAGGAATATCCAACAATACCTCCTATCGGTATTTTTAATTTAGTGCCCTCCAAAATTGTGCAAGCAGAATTATTACTATGCCTCTTTCAAAAGAAAAATAACGGAAAAGAGGGGATCGATTTCTTCGATCAAGTGAAGAGGTTGTGTTACCTTAAGACTAGAGCACTCAATTCTAATGCGTGGAACCCCCTGCTTCCATACTAGTATACATCAAATGGTTTTTGTGATGGCGTGTGTTCCTCAACTATTTGTTTTAATTCTCAAATGTCCTACAAATCATGAACGTAAGAATAAAACTTCAAGATTTTATTGTATAGTCGCGCTTTAGAAAATGTCTCCACAGAGGATAGATAGAGACATATATGTATGAAACGTCAATCTATCTTTTGTAAGCTAAATTCTGTATGCCACAGTTGTTGCGAACTTCAAGTGTATTTTAATATTCAAGGATTTTAAGGTACGACTCATCACTTCCCTTACTGTTACATGTTATTTAAATTATCTCCTATCATAACACCTTTGCAACTGCAACTATAAGTGAATTCAAAGCAATTTGTGTCTTTTCACATACTTAAGTAATATATATATTTATTTTTCACAATTAATTTCAATCATCATCTTATTAAACGCTTGCAGGGACATAGGTTTAGAAGTGAAGGCAGAGAAAACTAAATACATGGAAGTGCGTCGGGACCGGAATACAGCAAATTATGGATGCGTTAAAATATTGAATAATACTTTTGATAAAGTGGATAGTTTCAAATATCTAGGATCAATATTAACAGAGGAAAATCATATTCACGAAGAAATTAAATGTCGACTAAAAGCAGGGAATTCGTGTTACTATTCGGTTCAAAATCTCTTGTCGTCGCGAATTCTGTCGAGAGATTTGAAGCTTAAAATATACAAAACGATAATTATGCCTGTTGTTCTGTATGGCTGCGAAGGCATGGTCACTTACTCTGAGGGAAGAACATAGACTGAAAGTATTTGAGAACAAGATCCTGAGACGAATATTCGGACCCAAGAGGAACGGGAATGGGGAATGGCGGAAACTTCATAACGAGGAACTACATAATTTATATGGTCTACCCAACATTGTTAGGGTCGTTAAGTCTAGAAGGCTTAGGTGGGCGGGTCATGTAGCTAGAATGGAAGAAAGTAGAAACGCTTTCAAAGTCTTGACTGGAAGACCAATCGGAAAACGACCATTAAGAAGACCTAGGCGCAGATGGGAGGACAATATTAAGATGGATCTCGCAGAGACTGAAATACAAAGTAGAAATTGGATGCAGTTAGCTAAGGATAGAAGTCAATGGAGAGCTTTTGTGAACGCGGCATTGAACCTCCGGGTTTAATAGGCCATAGAGTTAGTTAGTTAGTTAGTTAGTTAATTATTTCAATCATCAAAATAACCTTCTGTTTCAAAAAAATGATAAAACTTTATGCTGAGTTGGCAACTCTGTTACCCTGTTGATAATGCAAAATATGTCAAGTGTGTCGGACAAATTCTAAACAGTTTTTCTATTTACCCCGTGCACCATGTTGTTATCCTAATAATGAACAGCATGTCTCAGTCTGTATATCACATTAATAGACTTCACTATATGCCATGCCTGCATAACTGGCAACTTTTATACAATAGATATTGTTACCGATTTAAAACTACTATCCTTATTGTAACAGCAAGGCGTCTCGGTAACTCAGTCACGGTAATTTCTAATAGGAAGGTTAAGCCAATAGTTGTTATTATCTGCGCTGCCTCGTATCTGACGGCAAACATGGCGCTAGTGTACAAGAAATTTGCAAACGACCTACAGAATTTCAAATCTAGTAAATCTTGTCATAAACTTAAATACTATAATCAGTATATAAGGCTAATTCTAATAATAAGTACATTAATCACACTATTAGATGCCGTTACCTGCGCTGCCGAATAAACGTTTATCTCTTATATTCTGTAACAAAAAAGTGTCGCTACCTACCTTGTTTAGATGACACCAAGTTGTCCCTGACGCACACTACCTGTTATTACATATATCTCCTCTAACTGGTCACTTCTCATACAAAGTCGCTCGGCGAGAAACAAATATGTTTTCTATATTTAAAAAGTGCCTTTAAACCATGCAATCAACGTGATTAATATTAGACAACTTATTATTTTTGGTTCATTTTAGCCACTGCAGTACGCAGTATTAGTACTGTGTACTAATTTCATACACAGAATTTCAATGAAGAGGATTCTTCGTTAACTAATACCATATCATGTTCTAATTACTTTTACATTATCCCCATCTAAAAGTTCTTGATCTAAAAATCTATGACCTAATGCCTCAATAAAATAGTATGGTTATGTCTCATACGAAATGTCTTCCTTTCATCCGAAGAAACATTATGTATGTTTCCCTCTACCACTATTATTTCTTCCCTTCATAAATTACTTATAAGTATTCGCTTTTATCCGTCTACTTTACCCTAAACCCTAGATATATAATACTAACGAAACAAAGTAATCTCACTGATAATGTTAGTATAAAAACGTCCCAGCCTGTATGTCACACACGCACGTAAAATTACATTCTTGGTACTAATTCTTGTTCTCCATACTGTCTAATATATTCCGATAATTTAATGGTTAGCATGGGCGCTTTTCGTACACGAGGTCCAAGTTTGATTCACGGTGCTTCTTTCATATAAACCATACTAATCGTTTTACTTTTTAAACTATTTTCGCATCTTTCATAGCCAGAAAGTGTAACCCTAAGACGTTAAAGTAAAAAAAAAAACATATGCTCTATACATACAAAAGGCACTTGTCCGGCATTCAATTAATGAAACTGAGACGTGACTTTGAGCAAAATAACATTTTCAAATACTCTCCTCCCATTTACAACACAAAACTCCTATCTATTAGTTTACCACCGCTGTAAATCACGAGGTGGATATATAATGTAAAACACGAAGCTTACCAAAAGAAATTAACTATATACCGTATTTTAGTTCACGTAACGGTTTTAAACACGAATAAATCTTCTTTGTAGCTACGTGGTTAGCGTATGCGCCTCTTGTGTGAGAGACTCGAGTTCGATTCCCGGCGAGAAGCCATGTGCTTCGGGGTCCACGTTCATCAATAGATCCATGTCCCACATAACTATGGTGCTAAAAAGGGACGCTAAACTCCAAATCAAATACAATTATTTGTACCATCAAGGAACGATAAGAAAAAAATCTAAATTTTCTCATACAATGATTACAAAAGTATCACAATTAAAACATATCACATACCAAGCTTTATTCAGCTCCTGCATTTCACAAACTGAACATTCTTCTAGATGCGCCTCAAAATGAAAAAAGGTTGGAAACCACTGACATATGCTAACAATTATTAAAATATTATTCGTCACCGAAATTCAAACTTATGTTCAGTTCAATAATACTAAAGATAAAAAACAAGCAAAATTCAAAGCAGGTGTAGGTTACCCAGTTCCTTTCCCCTACTGTAAATGTTAATTCCACACACAAAAATAAAGAAACAATCAATACTATATTACATAAATAATCAGTTTCACACATCATTTAATGGTCTTTTCATGTAAGACTAACTTCTTATATTCTGAAGAGATGCTAGGGTCCTATGAACAAGAAAATAATTGCCTATTTATTATAAAATGTGTCCGTTTGTGTGTCTACTCAACTATTCTTTTAATATGTAAAATAATAACTACGCCTCGTCCTGACGGAGAGGTCCAAACAATCTTAAGTTTTTCGCTATTTGTTTATTGTATTGGCTTTCGGCGCGGAAGATCCTGATTCGATTCCCGGCAGCGTTACACGCTGTTTCCGATATATACGTTTTTTAGTTACATATTAGTAAAAATTCACCGAGCAAAAGATTTAGCGTGCGTTTTTCCACGTGGAAGATCCCTAGTTCGAATCCTGGTGCAATGAACAATCTTGATTCCCTGTAGCCTCCATATTACATTACACTACACTTTAGTTAATTTATAATTACATATAAGTACACCGAGTCATATTATTTTCAATGTCGGAGAATTTAGGTTCGATTCCCGGTAAGGGATAAACACATCCGTCCCCTATAATCTTCCTAATACATTCAAAAAAAGTACTGTGTTTTACGTGTATTTCATTCACAATGTCCCTTCTCATATGAAAAAAAAACAAAACAAACATAAAACAAGAAAAGAAACACAAAGCCAGTACTTACAGATAAATTCTTCTTCTCTGTTAACTTCTATAGAATACAATCCGCCAACTCAAACGCATCGTGCCGTTTTATTTCTTCAAATGTAACCATTGGATTTGCATCAAAGTTTATATACCAATAAAAATAAATCCAGAAGGTTCTGCGAAATTCTACAACCATTTTTTATTACTATCACTCTCCGTGACTCATATATTACATCCTCCGTGTTGCTCAACCTTCCCTGCGGGCACTTATGTTAAAACAGATGGTGGTCTCTTTTCTTAAAGAACCCTTGCCGCGTTCCATGTTTCGTTCTGAATTAATTTTCCTGTTACGTTGCAGTGTTTACCTGTTCTTTACCCAAACAATTAATCTTCAAAGGATTCCGTTTCCGTTTCAAAAAGTCTTTTAAAATCAAACGGTTGACATTAATTATACACTTCAAGAACCGTGTGTGAATTCTTTACATTATTAATTACTTCCTTTATATTAAAATGTCCAACCTACCCAGAACTAAATTAAAATTATTTTCTCATTTAAACCCAAAACAATTTATTTTCAGTAACTAACGTTGTTTTATTTAAATTTGTCGCTATAATTCAAAGCACTATAAAGTCTGCCGATTCAATTCATCTAATGTCACACCCTCATTACAAATTCATTCAACTTATCACTTTATAAAGACCAAATGCAAAGTTCATTATATATGGGCCATCTCCGTTTAGACATTCAAAATGCTACAAAGTACACAAAAATAATTAATCAACATGAAATACAAGCACGCCCGACCGTTTCCTTTCATTTCATATTTAAACCTTTATCAAAAAATAATTCATCCTGTCACTTTAACATGCTCTACAAAGGAACGCATATAAAAGAAAAGTGGACAAAAATATGTAAGTCGTTATTACGTACGCAGACAGGCGCCACTGAAATAATGAAACTACAGTCCGGTACAGCATAATTACATGTCAGTAATTGTACCTAAAGCACCGGTAAAAAAGCCGTAATAATTGAATTACAATTGAACCTTTGTACTTCAATTTATTACTTCAATGAGAGTACTTAGAGTAATTACACTATTCATTACTTCAACGACAGTATGTACCTAGAGTATAAGTACTTTCAAGGTAAAAAAAAGGAAGGAGAGGTATATATCTTCTGAGGTCACACTGTCCAATGTATCAAGACAAAATTCTGGAAACCTGTTTTAATAAATTCTCTCTAGGAAGGATTTCGAATGTCCCTCGAGCAGCATAAAGGTAAAATAGCAAACATTCTTTTCAATCATTAGAAGGTAGCTACCTTTTGAAGAAATTGGAAAATCTCGTCAAAATTCTTAATGTTTCACAAAATAAGTGTGCAACAATGCGTTTTGGCAGTGAGAAATTTACTATTAATACTCGTAATTTACACATTTACTCGTAATATGTAAATTGGTTGCAGTGGAGTACAGAAAGGCAGGATTTCCTGGTTTTAACTCCCCATTTAACAAGATACTATGAAAAAATAAACAATTACTATATTAAGACATGTGTTCAAAAATGTGTTTGAAACAATAAGATTTTGGGTGATTGAACTTATTCCCTCATGAAATTTTGTGTACGTCACTAGTTGGTTGATTGATTTGATGGGAGTTTAGAGTGGAACGCGAATCACTGTAGTCCATTTAAATTTCTGAATCGCAGGTGCTCGCTCTAGGTACTAATTAGCGTGGAAGGCATAGTAGTATTTAGTTCCATGAGCTAGCTTTCATTTTTGAGAGATTTAGACTATATATATAGGGTAGAGGGTAGAAGTGACACGAGAAAACGTAGAAGTATCTTACGAAGGGACATTTTCAGCAATACTTTAGGATAATGATGTAGTTCTACTTTAAACTGAAAAAAAAATGTTCTTATCAATATCTTATCAATATACGTATAAAAAACTTCCTACTATTGATAGTCTATATAGCCTCTTTGGATTCAACAATAAAATCAGATAATAGCAATACTTTGTGATCAACGCTAATTTCTATTAGTTAACAATTGCCGCTCCATGGAAAAACGTCCAAAATAAGACATTCATCAATCAATAGGTGTCATTGAGCTGAATGACTTGTGTGAATTGCTTAATACTTATAAGCGATCCTCATGCGATAAAGATCGATAAAACTAATTTTTTATGGTACAAAACATGTCATTCGTACATAACATTAACAGGGTAAATAATTAAAATGAAACTTTTTCCAAAATATACACTATTCAGCCTTTCATTACTACACTAGCATGAGGACAGTCCATCCTATCCTTAATAAGATACAACAACCTAAATGTCCTAAAATTATGATTACCTTTTAAATTTTAAACACATTTCAATTAACCTTTTCAGAGTTACACACATTTCTATATGGACACTATAAAGTTGCAACACTTTGCACCTTTTAGATCAAAATACCATATTATTATTATTATTATTATTATTATTATTATTATTATTATTATTATTATTATTATTATTATTATTATTATTATTATTATTATTATTATTATTGAAAATATCAAACTTTAAGTGAAATATTCAAATAAATATTTAGTCAAATTTCAACATTGTAGTTGTAATAAGGTATCCTTATGAAGCGAGATCGTTTGAAACTTACCGCCTCGGGAAATACTCTGATATGAACTATGACATATTTATCAGGGTGGTCCCGTGGGAAAATTTCACCTGTGAATAATCCGTGCCAAACTGATGTGGCCATTCGTCTGAAAAGATTTCTAGCAGACAAGAAAACTTTTTAGATAATGACAATAAGAAACAAAATGTTTGTTAATAAAATATCAAATAGAAGCAGCAGCTGTATTGCCTAAACTTCAAGGTTCGGAGTGGTGTCGACTGGTCGCTGATGAATAATCACTTTGCTTTATCGTTTATTTTAAATTATGTCGTCTCTTTTCAGCACTGAGACTATATTGGAGATGCACTTTCATTTTAACTTGGGACCCGAACGAAATGAGCTCCCAATGAGAATCGAACTTGTTTGTTTGCTTGTAAAATTTAGCGTCATTTTCAAAACTGAGTCTATATAAGACCTACAGTTTAAAATGTGGAATCCAAACCATTGTAATGCATTTAATGTTCTCCAACAAAGAATGGAACCAGCGACCACGTACTCCAAAGGCGCGATTACTAAACCAGCGGGGAGGGCAATAAATATTAAGTGTAGAGTGATGAAAATGATTCAGTATTATCTCGTACTTTCTCATTTCGTCTGTCATTGACAGATAATCGCTGCATCTCGTACCTTAAGGGTCTTCACTACAGCGAAATTAACCTACCGCTAATTTTAGAGTTTTCTGTAATATCTTCAAACCAAATAAAAATATTCGAAAAGCAGAAACGTAGTGAACTAGACAATACGATTTTGCATGTGATACCGTTATCACAACTCATCTATCTGCCTTCGATTTGCAACTGTAGATAAATTTAGCATTTTTTGCGGGTTCTGTAAATAGCGCCATACTAAAAGCAGATACGTGAATTATGGTAAAGGTATCACATGCAAAATTGTATTGTCTAGTTCACTACGTTCCTGCTTTTCCTTTTTTTTTTTTTGTTTTTTTTTGTTTTAGATATTACAGAAAAACTCTAAAACTACAGGTAGTTTAATTTCGCTGTAGTGAAGACCCTTAACACCCGTAAGTATTATCCTGTATCCTACGCGCAACATGTCTATGATTCGGCGTAAAGTGGTTACGCATTCTCATGTTCAACTAAATGCCGACATTTTCTTCGTAGTAAACTTACTTATAGTTGCCAAATGCTCTAATACAATCATTTAAAAAACATAGTTTGTAACAACCTGTAAGGTTACAAAATTTCCAGTGCATACTTGAATATCATAACTTCATACATTCCAAATAAATGACTATAAATAATATTGTAGGCTATTGAGTAGTAAATCTTTAAATAAATATCGATTATGCTTACTTTATTTAAATTATCGTATAAATTGTTGATTTTATTTAAGTATCCCTTTCAGCTGTAAGGCTATATGAAACGTGAACCTACAGCTTAACGTGGAATTCGAACCGCATGAGCACCATCGGGAGTCAAACTTGGGTCTCCCGTGCCTATTGATTGATTAAGGATGCTATTCAGTTATTCCTTGTGATTGGGAGACAGTTCTTTGACCTTGTCTGGAAACTAAAAAATGGGTAAAATTGATTCAGATTAACTTAAATCAACAAATGAGGAAGAACATTAGAAACTGAGAAGCGAATATTCTTTCTGGAATTGGAACAAAAGAATAAGCAATTACAATATAAAATAAAAGCATATGACATAGTTGAATTGTATGGTCGGCTTAGAAGTAATATGTGCGTAAGAGTAAGTGTCACCATCCAAAAAGATAAACAACAAATGGGCCTACAGTCTGCTAGTTAACAGTGCATTTTACTACACATACATTTTTTAAATTCAAAAACAACTAATTTCAGTAAAATTAAGAATGGCAGTTAATATTATTGTCAACGAATGACAGTTTACAGGACCATTCTGCTCAGTGCATTGTAGACAGCTAGGGATGCGCACGAGTCGAGTCGAGTCGAGATTTAAGCCTGTCTCGACTCGACTCGAAAAAATGTTGCCTCGACTCGAAAATATGTTTCTGTCTCGACTCGTGTCTCGACTCGACAGTTTCTGTCTCTACTCGACTCGGATTCGAGTCGAGACGTCTCGAGATTCGAGTCGAGGCAAAATATACGAATTAAAATATACGCACATATCAGCCAGAACATTATGACTACCTATCTAATTGTCAGTATGTCTACCTTTGCCACGGATAACAACGGCGAATGCTCTTGGCATGGACGTAATGATCCTTTGTAGGTCGCTGGAGAGAGTTGGCACCACATGTGCACACACAGGTCACCTAATTCCCGTAAATTCCGGGGAGGGGGCGATGCGCTCTGATGTCACGTTCAATCACATTTCAGATGTGTTCTATTGGGTTCAGATCCGGCGAGTTGTGGGGCCAACACATCACTTGGAACGCGCCCCTGTGTTCCTCGAACCAATCTATCACACTCCTGGCCTTGTGACATGTTGCATTATCTTGTCGAAAAATGCCACTACCGTTGGGAAACATGGTCGTCATGAAGGCGTGTACGTAGTCTGCAAGCAGTGTGCGATACGCCTCGGCCGTCATGGTGCTTTACTCGAGCTCCACAAGACACATGGATACATAAGCATAACCTTGGCCCATATGGTTGGGGGGGGGGGGGGCAAAACATTCGTGCACAAACACATACACACATACACACACACACATTATATATATATATATATATATATATATATATATATATATATATATATATATATATATTTCTCAACCCTTGCCGACCCACTTCTGGATGAAGGTTTCTCCAATACTTTTTCACACGTACCGGTATCTATCTTCGGCAGTTCGTTTCCACGTTACTCCACACTGTTTCCTAATTTCATCACACCACATTGTATTACAACGTTTTCTGGATCGTTTTCGTTCCCTTAGGATCCCTCAAGAATTGCTTTTGTCCACGTATCGTCAGTTCTTCTTGCAATATGACCAGCTCACTGACACTTGAGTCCTTTTATTTTCGCGATGATATCGGTCACTCCTGTCATCTTCCTTATCCATGTATTTCTTTTTCTATCTCTCCGGGTTATTGCAAGCATACATCTATCCATGCTTCTTTGAGTTGTATATGCTCTCTCCCTTTGGAAGTTTAAGAAAGAGCATTATATATTAACAACTGATCACAGAAAGTTGTGAATTCAACCAAGCGTAATTTTTAATTCCTACTTTAGATTGGAAGCAGCAACACATTTCAAATTATTGTCTTTGGTATAAAAAACAATTATAAAGTTTGAATTTGCGGTGGCAGCTACATGGCATGAGTGTGAACTGCGATTCTTCTTTTCTTTCATTATTAAGAGAGTTTTATTTATTGACTTTAAGATTCACAAGCTGTAATTAGACGTATATTTATTTATTTATTTATTTATTTATTTATTGAAACAGAACACAACAGGTATTATACCCAATTACAGTGTTCATCTTTCATGAAATAATATATTTACAATTTCCCTTTTAAACCTTGTGAGGCAATAAGCGTAAATATCTATATTATTTGTAATTTTTAAGAGTCTATTGTAGGTTGCACTAATCCTCCATGTTGGCGACTTATTTAGGATATTAGTCCTTGCTTTTGCACAATAAAAGAAGTTATAGTTTTCTGGACGTGTTTTCCTACCTGGAACGTTTATTTGAAAGCTCGAAAGCAATTCGTTGCAGTCTAATTTATTATTAAGTACCTTGTACAAAAATATCATATCAGATAACGTTCTTCTTTGTTTGAGGGTTAGAGTTTCAAAGTTCCTATTTAATGAATTAGTGTTTTCAGTTCTTGGGAAAATGTTTGTTTCCTTATATACAAGATATCTAAGAAATTTGGACTGGATTTTTTCTATTTTTAGTGAGTTAATTTTTGTATCTGGGTTCCATACAAGCGTCGCGTATTCGAGTTTGGATCGAACGTAAGTTTGATACAGTTTATGAAGTGTGGCAGGTTTACGAAACTCCCTACTAATTCTTAGAATAAACCCAAGATTTCTGTTCGCTTCATTTATTATTTTATCAATATGAGGTTCAAATGTAAATTTCGTATCATACATTACTCCTAAATCATTGACAGTACTTACAACGGGTAGTTGAGTCTCATTAATTGAATATTTAAATTGCACTGGTTTTTTACGTTTTGTAATACTCATGATTTTACATTTACTAATATTTACATTCAATAAATTACTTTGACACCATTGCACCACTGAATTTATGTCTTGTTGAAGTTGATTACAATCATTTATGGAATTTATACATCTAAAAAGTTTGAGATCATCGGCATACAACAATTTGTGGGAATACGTTATACATCTAGGAAGATCATTTATAAATATTACAAATAGTAGTGGACCCAAATTTGACCCTTGTGGAACACCAGATAGTTGCAAGTATTCGGTTGACTTGTATCCCTTATATACAACGAACTGCCTTCGGTCTCTCAAATACGACTCGAACAGCCCAATTAACTCTGCGGAGAAGTTAAATTGAAGAAGTTTCTCTATTAGTACCTTGTGATTCACTGTATCAAATGCTTTCGCAAAATCGGTGTAGATAATATCTACTTGACCACCTTGATCTAGGGTTCTTGCTACAAAATTGTTAAGAACACTGAGATTTGTGACTGTCGATCTACCCTGGACGAAACCATGCTGGTATTCTGAAATTGATAGTTTTATATGATTTTCAATCCGTTTATAAAGAATAGATTCAAACACTTTAGCAAAAGTACTCAATATTGATACAGGCCTATAATTTTGAATATCTTTACCGTTATTAGACTTAGGAATGGGACAGACTTTTGTTATTTTCCATTTACTGGGGAATTTACAAGTAGAAATAATTAGGTTGAATAAAATATAGAGTGGAAGTAGAAAGTGTTCTTCACATCCCTTTATTATATAATCTGGAATACCATCAGGTCCTATCGTTCCTTTCCCCTTCAGTTTTCTTATTGCTTTTTTAATTTCAGTCATCTCAATTTTTAGAATCCTTAATTTGTCCAGTGTCTCATATGAGCTGTTACTATTACTACTGCTATCCATGATATCTTCGTTATTATAGACTGACTGAAAATATGTAGCAAATGAATTTGCAATCTCGTCATTACTAACTAATTCTTGGCTATTGTATGTCAGCGTGTTACAATTAAGGTGTTGGGTCTTAGTTTTAACAAAAGTCCAGAGCTGGGAAGGATCAGTTTGTAACGTGTTTTCTGTATTCGCAACGAAGTTACTATATTCTGTTCTAATTTCTTTTTTAAGTTCATTTCGTAACTTCTTAAATTCTAGTAAGTGATATGCTATATTTCTGCTATTGTGCTTAATTGCCCTGTGGTGATGGGCTTTTGTTTTTATTTTCCTAATTATATTCTTAGTAAACCAAAACGGGTACTTTCTATTTACCTCTTTTTTGAGAGGAATGCACTTATCAAAAATATTACATATTGTATTATAAAATGATTCTGTAGCCGTATCAACCTCAGAATAACAGCTAAGGAATGTCCAGTCAATATTTTGAAGTTCAGAATAGAGTTGCCTAAAATTAGCTTTTCTAAAATTATATGTGCTGATATTACTTTTTTTGTTTATACCTAATAATTTGCTTAATTTTACTGTTATGGATAATGCTGGGTGGTACACATCCTCCTTAACTAAAGGAAATATGTCCCTAGTGACTGTCACGCTGTCTAAGTTCGAAAGTACTAAATCTAAAGTTTTTCCAAGATTATTCCTAATATTATTAAAAGATGCTATATTGTACAGTGACATAAAATTATGTAAGCATTGATATTTGGCTGAGGTATTCAGAAAATTAAAATCTGTGCCTGTGATTTCTGGTAAGTTAAAATCACCAAATAAGAGGATAGTGCAACCTGGCTGACATTTTGACTCAATACCTTGAAAAACCTCTTCATATTGCTCTATCTTTGAATTAGGTACAAAATATACAATGCAAACATATATGGACATTTTATCAGTTGTAATCTTTGTTAATATACAATCTGTACTTACTTCAGAGCAGTCTATAGCAAATATCTTATATTTTTTCAGCACAGCTAGTAACACTCCCCCTCCCCTTTGTTTCCTTGTTTCTTTTAGATTTCTATCACATCTAAACACTGCATATCTGTCATCAAAGAGTTCTGTGTCATAGTTGTCGCTTTTCAGCCACGTTTCACTTATTCCAATTATATCATAGTTTGATGACAAGATATTACAATAGAAATTGTACGTTTTGGTCCTCACCCCCCTTGCATTTTGATAAAAGATATTTAGGAGTGTGTTGGTGTCTTTTCTTTGTCCCTTGGTATTTTCAACTTTCACTTCTTGCAAGTGACCAGATTTTTCATGCTTCACTTCCTTACCTTTGCTTAAGTCCTCTCTATGTCAGGGCATCACCTTCCCCCCTCGGCCTCTTGTAGTTGTCAATCTTGTGTTTCTCCTGCATAGTTGAGGAAATGACGCATCATCACCTGTCCTTGAACAGTGATCCATTTGCATTGTTTCCAACTCACTTGAACCACCTTGTGAAGAAAGTTCACTCTGATCACACACATCACTAACACTTTCCAGCTCTTCTAACACAAATGGTTTATTATCAATGTACACTTTATCAAATCTTAAGAAAGCGCGTTTACCTTCTTCTCTGGCTTTTTTCATGTGCACCGTCAGTTTCTTTCTCACTTCACGAACACGCGCGGAAAAGTCCTCAAATATTATAGTGGGAGTCCCTTTTGCCTTATACGCACTTCTTAAAATCTCTAACTTCCGTTTATATGAGAGAAATTTCACAATAATGGGTCTGTTCCTACCTCTGCCTAGTCTATGCGCTCGCTCAATATCGTGTTCCGAGAGTTCAATTCCGAGGCGTTCTTGAACAAACTGTCTCACTGCATTCTCACAATCCTCCCAAGTCTCATTGTTCTTCCCTTGTAAGTTTGTAAAAATTAGATTGTTCCGTCGCGAAAAATTCTCAAGCCTATCTATTGTATTTCGATTAATTACAATTTCTGCCCTAAGTCTTTTATTCTCCTCTTTCACCTCTCTTAACTCACTCAGCACACCTTCTAACCGTTTACAAAATTCAGCATTGCTCTCGCACAGGCCATTCATCTTCCTTTCCATTGTCTCCAATTTTGCGAACACATCGTCCAGGGTTCGGGGCCCAGGGTTGGTCTCTAAACCAGCTATGACTAGCAGAATTGAGACAACTACTCCTACAAAGAATAAATTAACGTTACTTCGGAAATGTATGCTATGAGGATGGCAACACTTCACACGCAACCTCGCGTTGAAGAGTCCAACACTAACTCTCCAATATTCAAGCGACACCCCCATGATTTCACGCTTCACCGATTCCTGGAGCACCTACAAACACGTCTTACTTCAGCGACTCGTGAAAAAATAATATACTATATAATATACATTACTCACTTATGCACGTTAAACTTTTCTTTGTTTCGACAAAAATGTATTCACAAATTTTCACTTGGGCAGGTAGTCTTCGACCTTAAATTGTCGCTTTCTGAAACCAACCATACATTTGCTTCTAATGTTTTAACCAAATATTTAGTACCGTAGTTTCGAGAAACCCTCCTGATTTTGGATCACCGTTGTGTAGTTGGAGTGTGTGAATGATATAAATACAACTCAGGCAGATATCCAGCCTAACTTTACGTCAGTTTTTGAGGATGAGACCTAAAATTAAGCCTTTGCCTCTGTGCTCAAAATTGTTTTAGTCAATAGCCGGAACGCCTTTCCCTAGAATAATTTCGCGGAACACAATGACGCAGAACAAAAAGTTTTACATTAGTTCTTTATCGTGCTTTAATAGGGTATTAATCTGCTTAAAATATGACAATAATAAACTGAAAAGATACAAATTTGGAGCGAGACAAGTACAGCACAGGAACTGAATTCGGACACCACACTGACTTACTGGAGCGCAGAACTGGTGCGTTCTGGCCCATTTTAAGCCCCGCTTAGCCAATCTTTCCCTGATCTTTGCCCAATCCCTCATATTGACCTGAGCCTTAAATGTTGTTAAGGAATTACATGGAACAACCTATCAGCACAACATCCACATATTCATTTAGGCCTACCGCAGCTCATTAATAGTGTTTTTTCAGAAAAAATCTCCGAACAGGGTATTTTAAAAGTAAAGAGGGGAATTATAGTTAAACATGTTTCTTGATATCCTGATTTTCTCTGAAAATTTGCCTGAAGGGTATTTTGCACTTGACTGTGAGTGTATAAAGGGAGAAGCCCCGACTCACCCTCTGAAAGAAATACTGCTGATCAATAATACAAGGAAATCACAATATTAGGAAATCCAAATATTAGCCAGTAAATATCACATTTATAATTTTGATTTAATAAGTTAATATTTCACTTACCGACGAAATGTAATGATATGGAAACTGGACTTGAACTGTTAATGGAGCTGCAGCCTCTTTCCTCGAAATGTTGCTTCTGAATCAAATTTGTCGATAATCTGAGAAACTTTAATGTCGTAAGACCTTTCTATGCACAACACAGCTAAACTACGAAATTTTTCTTGACCCATAGTGCTACGAACGTATGTTTTTAGCCGTCAGACACGAAAAGGAACGTTCACTGGTTGTGGAACTGATATGCACGGTTAGAAAAGTCTTATAAACTTGGTTCAAGTTTGGGAAGCATTCGTAAAGGTTCAATTTTTGAAACAAATTTAGAAGCGATGAAAAATCATTTTTAATCTTTCTTTCTGCACACAAGTTGGAGAAAACTGTTAACTCTAATGTCAGCTCAACTTTGGGGATTTTGTAGGTGTTGCTGACAATTGTGATACTTACTGCTGATGGCTTGTGTTGATTCAACACGTCATGGAGGGAATGAAGAACCTGTATATCATTTTCTTTGGACTTTTATTGCTAATATCTGCCACAAGGATGTCAATAACGGAATAATACACTTCGCGTCTGTAATATTCAGCTGCTGTCTCACACTCGAAGAAGATCACCACCATTCAACGCTCGTGGGATTTGCCTTCGCAGAACGTTCGGTGCACTGCATCCTATGGTTTCTGCAATTTCTTCTGTTTCTGCTCACAGCGTTTTGAAAATTTTCTAATTCCGTAAGGACTGAAAGCTGCAGATATTGGCTTGCGACAAATTTTTCACAGTAGAAAAATTGGTACGTGTATTCTGTAAGTGCATGGACAGTTGATTCGTGTATTCAAGAGCACGTCTCATCAGTTTAAGACGAAACAAAAATAAAAAATCATGAACATTTCTTAACAGGGAATGCGCATCTGGCCCGTAAATTTGATATTACTATTCCCTCTAAAGTTTCAACTACAGGTCCAAAATTTTCTAAAACTGCACGAATAGCTTCCGATTTACAGTTCCATCTAGTGTCGCTCAAAGATTGTAATGTTACCAAATGCTTTCTCTCCTTGACGTTGAATATTTTCAAAAATAGCGTGCTTTTTTCAGGGCTCTTCTATGAATGAATGCAACTGCTGAGAACACCAAACATGTTTCGAATCGTAGACAGTCTTCCGCACACATCAACAATGCATAAGTTCAAAATGTGAGCGTAACAATGAATATAAATGGCTAAATAATTCACGTTCCTGATCCTCTTTGCAACGCCAGAGTACTGACCACGCATAGCGGCTGCACCATCGTAACATTGTCCTCGGATGTTATCTACGCTCAGACCCAGTGATATTAACACATTTGTTAACAGTTTGGACAAACTTTCGCCGTGGTTTTTCTGTATTGTAAAACCCGATAAAACTTTCGTGAACGTTTAATGTTTTATCACAGTATCGCAAAACAATCGATACTTGTTCATGTCGCTTCAAACCTTGAGTTTCATCCATGATGACACCATATATACCTGCAGTCTTCACGCGATCGATTATTTTTCTCAGCACATACTCGCACATTAAATCTAGAAATTGATTTTGGTATTAGGGACTAAAGTATCTAAATGTTTTCTCTTTGTTAACATAATACCGAAAAATCACGTCATTGTCTTTGGATCTTAGCGATAAGAGCTCTAGTAAATTACCTTTATTTTCACTTTCGTTATTTTCCTTATGGTCTCTAAGAGGAACACATTGGCGAGCACAATACAAAATACTATTTAGAAGTGCTTCCAAATATATTCTATTGCCATTAACTATTTGGTTCGTCTGCAAATCTAATTTACGCGCAACTGATCAGTGCAATAGTGCGTTTCGGAATTCCGCAGTCTTAGAAATACAAGTCTTATGAGCGTTATTTGCCTCATGAGTACCGAATTTATCTACGACCTTCTTCCAGTTACGGAAACCTTCTTAAGTAAAACTGTCTTCAGATTTCGGAATATTTTCGGACAATGCGCGACAATAAAAGCAAAAAGCACTATCTCGAAAAATGTTATATTCTAACCAACTAAATTGCCTATACCAGTGGTCGAAATGAGACGGTATGCGGAGGTATGCCATACTGACTGGTTTTTCAGTAATGAGGGCATACCGTCTGTGGTTTTTCAGTGATCAAGACAATATTTAAATATCCGGTATGTTGAGTCAAAATCATAATAAAACATACCGCCTCTGGTTTTTTTTCCACTTCGAACACTGGCCTATACCATTCAGATCGGAACTGGCGGCCATTTTTATTGGGGTACGTTTTCAATTGCGGTTGGAAGGACCTACTGCCAGAAATGTCTATGCCTTTTCACAACCTTTGACTGGATCACGATCTTCTGAAACTTCATCTTGTGACACTGTTTCTACAGTAATATCGGCATTTGAATTCTTATCTTCTGAGACTTCATCTTCTGACACTGTTTTCACACTAGCACTTGGATTCTTATCTTCTGAAACGCAAAAAGTAGATTGTTTAGTCACTATTTCATTACCACCGCTGGCACTGTCAATATTGCTAAGTTTCGGCTTCTTACTAAAATATTCCAACAAAGTTTCTTTTCTTTTCTTTCTTTCTTTCTTTCTTTCTTTTTTTTTTTTTTTTTTTTAGCACTGCATATTAGTCACAACTTCCTGTGAAACTTGAGAAATCTTCAAATACCCTAGATAAAATATAAAAAATGAAACCACTATACAGCGATACACGTGAAGGCTATATATACAAAAAAAAAAAAAAAAAAAAAAACCACCTTCAAACGAACTGCTCACTGCCAAGGGCGCCGATTTCTCTGTAACTCTGGGAAGGGGGCATTCAGACGTGGGTTTGTATATTCATAAAAAATACATATAACAATACAAAATGCATATAAATATACATATTCAAAAAATACATGGGGGCCCATATGAGCTTTGGGGGGCCCGGCCCACCAGAATCGGCGCCCTTTCTCACTGTAAACACAAACTTCAGAATAAATCAAGTGTATTATTTTTGGTTTGGGTGCCAGGGTGGCTATTAGTAAAAATACAGTAACTCGTTGTTTTAACCTTACAATTCTCCCTTTCCACTTTACAACAATAGATGTTGCTATTTTTGTGACACTGGGAAAGGATTAAAATATCTTTTGTATTTAGGACCACAAGATTTCCGACAAAGAGCCGAGTTCTGTATGTCTCTGCTTATCCTTATAAAACTCACCCTGTATCCCAGACAACAGACCGACCTGTTCTTCCTTTGACCATCAACGTACACGACATCCCCTTTCTCCAGCACGCTCAAAGTTCACTAACCTTTATTAAGACGGCTGTGGCAAAACATTTATTGCAAGACATTACCAGATATGGTTAAAATCAGAGTTCCATTCCCGTTGTTATTCTAAAACATTTTTCAGACTTAAAGACAGTTTACAGTCAAACATTTTATAATAATATCAGCATAGATACCGTAAGTCAAAATTTTTAATAACTGTCCATTGCCTAAGAAACAGCCAGAATCAGTAAGAAAGAAGGTATATGAACATCTTTGAACATGAGAAATTTCTTTTAAATATATATTCAATCACAATTTTACACTGCCTCTGTGATTCTTCACCCCCCCCCCCCAAATGTTCTGAATAAGTCCTATATTTATTCAAATTACAAGCATTTATGATATAACAGAAAAATAAAGAAATCATGACAATACAGTTTATAAATTATTATTACCGTCGTAAAGGAACATGTAATGTCTAAAAACGAAAAAAGCAATAAAGTGAGGTGTGAATCAATTCAGAATACATGCATCGAAAGTGAATGACAATTACCAAGCTAGTAGTAGAGAGGCAGTGTCAAGGCTTAAAGTGAGCCGGAACGCTCGGGACAAAGTTCTGGCAAATCAGCCTATTGTCAGAATTTAGTTCGTGTGCAACAACAGTCACTTTACAAACATTGTGCATTAATTTTTAACGAATATATTGGTTCCGTCTATGAAACGACTAGTAATATGATCTATCAAACCAGATCTGGAACATGGATCAGAGATTATTTACTTTCATTGTTGACTGCATTCTCGCAAATCACTGTGGATAAGCATTCTGGTGAGGTGGCTATTCACTGAAACCACTTTAAGCCCTGGTGGGCAGTGCGTATGCCTAACGAGCAGCATTTTAAAGGTGGAGCATGGCCACGAACTCTGTTCCGACCGGCTATCCTGACTGAGTGACTGAGGTTTTACATGGTACCTTTTGTCAGGCCAGGGTCGCGGCTTTTTCACTTCCTTGCCCCTCCTTTCTCTTGGCCTCGTTAGTCGCCTAAAGACCTTAATACTGTGTAAGAAAAACATAAAATTAAGCAAAATGGTGTTGTATTCGCTTCAGCTCAGTTCATAGATAACACTGGATGACTATCCTAATAAACTTCAGAAATGTGGGGGGCAGTTGCCCCTTGCCCCCTAAGTTACGTCTATGCATGGGTGCTCACTTGAATTAGTTTCAAGACTGTTTCTGAGTAAGTATTTCTTCAAAATAATATTAAAAATTATAGAAAGATTTTCGAGACATTCGAGTTGAGTCGAGATTTTTTACCAACAGTCTCGACTCGACTCGTGCCTCGACTCGAAAATTCGAGTCGAGAAATACGTCTGTCTCGACTCGTCTCGAATTTTACAGAGTGTATCTTAACTCGAATCTCGACTCGAATTCGAGTCGAGTCGAGTCGAGATTCGAGACTTGTCTCGACTCGTGCGCATCCCTATAGACAGCAGTGAACACTGGTGAGTTTCTACGTATGTTTTACTTTCAAGGCCTCCATTTTCCTTCCTTTTCCATTTGTTTCTGTTTACTTATCTAAGAGGAGTGTATACATGTATATTTCAGTGAAAAAAAAAAAAAAAACTTCAGGTACAGGTAATAATTGTAATAATAGCTATAGGACTTACAACCTGGCTTTCCAGATACAGCCTGTGAGTTTTTAGAGGTGCTAGCTACTGGAAAAATATTTTTTTGAATCAGCTGTACTATATTAATTATTACACAAAAATGACTGTAACTATCTGCACTTGATGATCATTACCAAATGGCAGAAACAAATGAAATGAATATAGTTAGGCCCCAGTCTCAACTGAAATGTTATAGACCTATCAATTTCATTATAATACATATACAAAGGGGGAAGTGGGGGTCAGAATTTTTGCAAAAAATTGTGTATCTCACAAGTTGTTCAACTGACAGAGCTGAAAGTCAGGATATTAACTTTTTATTAAAAATAAACAGAACGTGTTCTAGCACTTTCTATATATGGGAAACTGGCAGTGCGTTGATTTTAAAAGTAATCGAAAATGATCGATATTAGTTGAAAAACAAATTGAGAAATAATTTTTAATTGAGACACAAGAAATACAGTGCTTCGCATTATATATCCACTGCTTTCTACTATAATAATTGCTGAATCGTATGTTTATTATATGGCGCGTTCAGAGCACAAAGCAATTAAGCCATAAAATTGTGAGAGAAAAATAGACAAAATTTATATTGTAAGCGTAGTTAATGGAAATTGAAGTTTGTAAGGTATGGTTAATTATATGGAAAACTACACCATTTTTACACCTCTACGTTGGTCTACTATACCTTGATTTGAGACTCAAATTTCATCCAATTTTCCATTGAAAAGTATCTGTAATTCAACAAGAAATTACTTCTATATATGATGATTAAATTGAAGTTTATCGTAATTTGGCCCATAACAAACACTTTACCATTTTATATCGTAAAGGTCAGATCCGCCGGTATTGTAACAGAGCGGTACTTGCGCGATTCACCGCAGAAGTTCAAACGTCGATTAGTGATAATTTCACAACCTTGTTTTATTACAAGTGTAAACTCTTTAGTCAGTAGAGAAGAGGGCGTGAATCATTGGGGAGAGTAGATGATGATGGGTTTTGGTGGGTCGGAGTGAGTCCCAGTGGTTCATGGTGGGTGGTGGCTCGGAGTAGTCATGGTGGGTAGTGGTTCAGAGTGGGTCACGGTGGGTCAGTGGTTCATGGATCACGATGGGTGGTGAGTCAGTGGGTCGTGGGTAAAGTTTTCATTGATCCACACCATCTCTGTACCATACTACGTACTGTCATCTTGCTTGTGTCATAATGAAGAGATTGAAAGGACATATTTCAGTATTACTTTCATCTCAATAAGTAGCATGATTTCTATACGATATTAGTTCTTAAAATTTCTTTTTCTTTTATTTTCTCGAAAATTATATGTGAGCTTTTACACTCCAGCATACCATTTTGTCCATCTCATTTAGATTTATCATTTGGTATCTCACCGTTGGAGAAGCTTTTTTTTCTCATTGAAAACTAACAATATTGTAGAATTTTGAAGAACGACTCTATCGTATTATGTTTCCTTAACAGAGGCGAACACCACACAAACTTGGGAGCTGCACACACTTGCAAGATTGTTGCATATACAAATAATAAACCTAAGAAAGAAAGTTTGAATTAGCAAAGAAACTAAACAAACCGTTTGCTCACAGTTGCGGAATTTTCAATTTGTTTAAAATCGTGACTCTCAAATTTAATAAAATTAATACAATATTTACACATTATTGCAATATAATATAAAGTAGTGGTACCCATGATGCTATAAGCGTTTGCGCAATAGATAATTGGATGTCAGCGTCTAGCCTAAAACTCATAGGAAACCATTTGATACATAATTCTACATATTGAAATGAAATCTAAATTTTTTATGAGATCTCAAAACAGAGCAAAATTTTTATCAGTTAACCACAATAACATCCTAGTTAGTACATATTATTTAATTGTTTTTTTATCTTATGTAGGGATGCGCACGAGACGAGTCGAGACAGGATTTTCCTAACAAAATTCGAGTCGAGACACGGCTCTTCCAATAGAGAAATATACATTTTTCGAGTCGAGACATCAGTTTTACAGCACATTTTCGAGACGAGACAGCCACAAATATTGTCTCGTGCGCATCCCTAATCTTACGCGTAATTTCTTCTTAGAGAATATAGTGTACTTTTTAAACTATGAGTCTCACATTTATAAATGAGAATATTAGTTGAGTTGAATGGGGTTTTAGCGTTGTGTTCAGCAGCAAGGTTATATGAAACGTGGGTCTACAAATTAACATGCATCCGAACAAGACGAAATTCCACCATTAATCGAACCCGACTATCCCGTGCCAAAGACGCGTATGTTAACCATACACCCAAGAGGAGCTCATATATAAGAATATGACAGACTATGGTTCTGCTAATGTTCAGGAGAATCCCAAAAGAAATGGCATTCGGGGCCACGGTAGCTCAGTGGTAGATCGCTCGCCTCTGAACAGTGAGATCTCGCTTTCCATTAGAGTTCCCACCAAGTGGGTTTTGTGGTGGACAAATACAATCTGCGTGGGTCTTCTTCTCCCGTTTCCTCCTACTTTCAAGACTGCACCAATATCGTTCGTCTTGGGAACAGGAAAATTCGGTGTAGGAAATCTCGGTGTAGCAAAATTCGGTGTAGGAAAACTTGGTGTAAGAAAATTCGGTGCACGGAAAACTAGGTGTACGGAAAATTCGGTGTGGGGAATGCTAGGTGTAAAGAAAGATTTGTTGTAGTAGACCGTAGAATCCATTAGAAACTTAAGTTTGAAGATAAAGGAGCGTATTAGTTTTAAATTCAAACTTTGTGTAGAACATGCTTTTACTGTCTACTATAAGGAATTAAAAAAAAAAATTGTGTTCCTGAAATAATTTGAATTCTACATTCCGACGGATTTTAACATTTCATGGCCCATACATAACGAAAAATTTGTTTTTCGATGTCCGTTCGTGAGATTTAGCGAAGCGACCATCGCTACCAAACGACATTTAATTTAAAACTTAAGTTTTTATGCTGTTTTAGAGGGTGTATTCTAGAATTTTCTACTTCCAAAAATAAATGTAGCGAAGTGAAGCCTCAATCCTACCAGGCAAATGCCGGGATGGTACCTACTAAAACAGGCCCTGGCCGATACATTCCCACATCCTTTCCATTGTTGTTGTTATTGTTATTCTTAGATATCCAGTATAAAATGGCCTCAGAGCTGTATCTGGTAATTGTTAAATAAATAAATAAATAAATTAAATAAATGTAGGTTACTGGACGGGTGAAGTTGAAAATTGCAGTTTTTCCAAAAATGTTCTAATGATTTTATGTCTATTTTATAAATAAATATTTAAATCTAAAGTCTTCAGAAACGACATAGTTTATTTATGTTACTGACATGTGTAAAAATAAATGCCTCAACTAAAGTATCTACGCCTGATTGGAGGAGAAGTCAATAAGGAGTCAATAGGCTTGTAGTACTTGTTTGCCTTAACTTAAGGCAAACAAACTGAAGTGTCTGATTGGAGGAGAAGTCAACTATTTGTACAACTATTATCTGATAAATCCATCCTGCTTTATATTTCCCGTTCCACTAAGACTTTTTTGATCAATATATTTTTGTATCTTACATATGTACGGTATATACAGAGTGATTCTTTTAATACTCACGGATTTCATTTGGCTCTAGAATTTCTAACTGAAGTCCGATTTTCATTCGGTTTGTTACAAATGATCAAGGACGGATGGGAAATTTATGGGACTATGTTTACTGGTTTAAATTCATCCGGGGTAATATCGAGCAGCACGCAAGAAAAACAGCAAATATTCGCCAGTGTACCTTATAGTTCGAATGAGATATTGAATATTTGAAGCGAAATTGAAGAATACAAATTAAGTGCTAGAATACAAATTAAGTGTTAGTGGTAATACACATAAATCACATGTTTCTCACTACAAACGATAAAGAGATTTCTTGAGTGACTTAAAGAGTCGGTAACTGACATCTTCCACAACACCCGTCAGCGGGGTCCGATGCTTCCCTGTCTCACTCAGAAGCGGTCCTGTTTCTTGCAATTTATTCACTAACGACCATATTATGTTCCTGTCTCGGGCAGAACGTGAGGCAAAAGTGCTTGTAAATGCCCTTTGCGTAGCAACAACAGATTCCCTTCTCCAAAAACTTTTTAACGATAAAATCACGTTGCTCCAAAGAGTACATTATTGTAACTGTGTCTTGAGCACATTGATACAGTAGCACAGCATAATTCTCAATACAACGGCCAGTTTCCTGTTTCTTATTGACCTTCGCTAGGTTGCCATCTAACGAAGAAACTCAAATCTCCACACCACATCTCACCTAATTCCAATTGTAAGGTACACTGCGAATATTTGCTGTTTTTCTAGAAGCGTGGCCGATATTACCCCAAATTAATTTAAACCAGTAAACACAATTCCATAAATCTCCCATCCTTCCTTGATCATTTGCCAAAAACCGCATGAAAATCGGACTTCAGTTAGAAATTCTAGACCCAAATGAAATTCGTGAGTTTTAAAAAAAATCACCCCGTATATGGTCTATGATGTACTATATGAAAGGTGTCTTTAGTTGTTTCTATAACTATTCCCTGAACTTATAGCTGTAATTGTTTTAATTGTGACAAAAAGTGTCAGCTTCATTGTGTGATGAAAGGTAATTTATAGTAACACCCCGCAAAAGACATGCAAGAGGTATTGGACTCAAGGCAAAAAATAAATAAATAAATAAATAAATAAATAAATAAATAAATAAAAATAAAAATAAAAATAAAACAAAATAAAATAAAATAAATAAATTTGCTTTTCTTGAAATAGGTAACATTTTATTCGTTACATTTTATGGTTTTCGTTTTCACAATATGAAGTGTCGTAAGTTATCGTAAGTGGTAATATTCAATATGTTTTACACCGAATCTACCTTACATCTAAATTTCCCCACACTGAGTTATCCGTACACCGAATTTTCTGTACACCAAATTTTTCTACACCGAATTTTCCTACACCGAAATTTCCTACACCGAATTTTCCTAGACACGTTCGTCTTATCATCACTGTCTTCCTTAGCCTCGATACATAATCGTGGGTCGATAAACTAGAAAGAAAACAAAAGGTTTTTTTTTTCCTTTACCCCATTTTGAATCGGAACGTATATATTTGTTCGCATCATATGTTAAATGTGGCTTTCGAGTTGCGTATAGCTTAAGATTTAAAAAAAAAAAACTAACTGATCAACTCAGCTTTGCATTTTTTTCCTAGCTCTACCTTACTCGCATAATATAAATAGAGGGTGTCCAATATACAATGCAACCTGGAGTTTGGGATAGTAGAACTTTTGAATCTGAAGCGATACACAAATAATGGTTATACCATAAAGAAGCCTTGTTCATGCATATATTTTTAAACTAGGAAGCAACGATTGAAGTACACTAGGAACCACGCAGTGTAGCTAGATGTAACCAATACACCGATAACTAATCGGATGAGGTCTCTGTAAGGGGTTACAAGGAAAACGTGGTTCTCATAAATTAACATTCTGAATTATCAACTCTGCTGATGTTTCAGTGCATTAAGGGTCTGTCTACATTATGCACTTCCTGAAAAGAACGGAAAAGAAACTAGTATCTTTTTTTTTTTTCAAAGGGGAAGTGTCAATTATTAAATGAAAATGACAAAATGGAAAAACGCAGGATATGGAAAATCATTGTATTTTATTTTACTTTAGTATAAAATCTATCACGTATAGTGTGGAGAAGAACATTCGTATTTCATTATTCACTGGGATGATGAACATTTGGTGTGTTATCACTAGAAAATTTGAATTATATTTTCAGAAATAAGACAAAGTATCATGCCGTCAATATAGGCGATAGCTATTGTGACTGGATTCTAAGTTTCGAAATTTCTAAGTTTAGACTTATTTAAATCATTTATGCACAGAAAACACAGTCAATGCGTTTGTTTAAACAAAATACCAGAAACGCCTATTGTGATTAGTACTTATATAGGCCTGTAATAAATCAAATATACAGGAAGCTTCTTACAATTCAATAAATAGCTATTATTATGAACAATTCCCCTACTGTTCTGAATTATACATCATATATGAGTTATAGAGTAATTAAGAAGTTATAAATTCGTACAATAATAATAATATTGTTCTTTGGTGAGTGTGACCGTGGTTAGAAATGAATCACGTAGCCTCCGGCGGAAAATAGACAAAAATACACCACTCCAGGCCTTCAAACTTCCTCAGAGGGACGGAATGAGAATATATGAAAGTCAACTTTACCAGGAAAAAAAATACCTTCACGTACCATATTTTTCTTTTTTATACTTAAGAATGCTTAGTTCAATTTCAGTACAATTTCCTCAGGCAAGGTATTTACCTGATGAATTATTTTATACTAACTGAAATACCCGTTCTCTGCATGGAGAAGATAAGATTTATACAATATATCATATTTAAAGGTAAAGAAATCAATGAAATAAATAAATAAAGCAATATATAAGCATAATATAAGTGCAATATAGAAATGCCGAAGATCAACGCCGACCAGTTGCCATGTTCGTTCTTGCCTAAACTTGGATTTGAGTGCCATTAGGACTGTCACCGGACGCCTGTGGCGTGGAAGAGACGGCTTCGACTGCCGGCGGGAACTCATGTGGTTCGGATTCCACATTAAGTTGTAGAACCATGTTTCATATAGCCTCGCTGCTGAAAGGGGCGCTAAACTAAGAATCCAATTCAATTTTAATCCTAATTCTCAACCAGTTTCTCTACTCCAGCATATAAATGCCAGTTTGTAATCTCCCATTTGTAACCACAGGGGAATAAAGTTGACCACCCTACTACTACCTACTAGTTTAGAATAATAAGTGGCCTAAACTCTGCCTTCGACACCAGCAAATTTTGCTAAAAGGGGGCAAGATTATTCACTCACATAAATATTTATTTTTTTATTAATATATTATTATACAATTGATTAATATGTATTTCTCAAACTCAGGGGAACAATTGCTCTCCTGTCTTCCTCAAACGATGACCCTGCTTCAGATAGATAACTCAGACGTACTGACTAACAACTATACTCGTATTACGTACTGGAATCTAGGAAAAAATAGTAGTAACAAAAAAAAAAAAAAAAAAAAGCCCAACAGGCCTATCAAAGTCAGTGTATAATGTTGCTTCCAGAAGATTTTCGGAGGACGATTCCCATCATGCATCCAATCTGCTGACTTCGGCTGAAATTTAATTGACCTTTAAATCCGTACGTACCACACAAAATAAATGCACAAGATTGAGCCTTATACCTTATCCATAACTTTGTGTTTAACCACTGTATCCTGAAGAAAATTTTCTAAACCAAACTAAAAATCATGCGTAACAACTTTTTTTTTTTTTTTTATCGTTGTGTGTTTCCAAATTTCATTTTAATTATTGCAAAAAGTCGATTTCTTCTGATACCCATCACAGTCACGACGTCAGAGGGGTCGAACACTTTCCCGATGGCCACGCGTCCCAACCCCCCTCAGACATTTAACCACCATTTCACTACAATATAATATAAAACTATATTTTAAAGCATGCAAAAAGAATCCAGTGCTACCAAACAAAATTTCCTGCTCTTTGCTTGGGCTCCTTACAAGAAGTTACATTCATATATATATAAACAGAAATCCTGTTAAAACTGGACTATGACATTTGGCTCAAAAATCCGAAGGTGGTAATAATAATAAATAAGTAAGCTATTTCAAATATTTTTAAGATACCACTACAATGTTAGAGTTGCACCACGCAGGAAAAGGATAAATTGGGACTCAGTTCAGATGTTCAAGAGTTAATCAAGATCTTTGTCTGCTCATAGTAGCTCTATATTCCTTTTTTCATGTTCATTTGTTTCCAACTAAAAAAAAAGAAAAAAAGGTTTTACCATATCAATTAATGTTTCACGTACCTTTCTGCGTAATGGCACTGTATTTCCTCCTATTCACATATAGTTTGACAACACTCGCGTATGGTATGAACATAAGGGGCACTATGAAAGGTACGTTTTGACGTTTGATTAGCGTCATACTAAAGGCCTGAGTACTGCAGGAAACATATTAGTCGAACTCCTTAGTATGGCACTAATCACGCGTCACAACGACTCTGCATAAGTCCCAAGATCTTTTAGCAAGCTACTGACTGGACCCATTTTTAAAAATGAGCAACTATGAGCAAACAGTTTCTATAGTTTTGAACTCTATACTCTCGTGTAACTGATCAATCAAAAACGATCCTATCACAAGTTTGTTTAAAATGATATATGCCACTGTTAAAATCGGTTTGGAAATATTAATTATTACAAATATTACTTTCTTTTATTCTAGTCGTATGCTATGTTCTTACTCTTACAAAACCTCACTGTGCTTCGTGTTTATGCTCTTCAATTTCCTCCAATAACTTTTTCTTTACTTTTTTCTTTTTAACTTAGATTCACGGGGTTAGTTACCTCTAACAGGAGAGTTTAATGATATTTTCGATATATATACAAATTATACTATACATAAGGATTGGAATAGGATATAATGGCTAGAACGAAAAAGTGCATAATCTACGGAATGAAGAAAGAGGAAGGAAACGAAAAAACCGAGAAAATCCACGCGCACGGTGTTCGCCCACCACAAGATTCACTTGGCGGGAGTTGGGATTGAACCCGGGGCCTGTGCACCAGAGGTGAGCACTCTGCCACTGAGCCAACGCGGTCCTCCCAAGCTGCTTGGACAGATCATTGCAACAGTCAAAAGCGATCATTATGTATTCTTTCATAACTAAGAGTTGTTGTTAAATTTGACAAAACTTCTTTAAATCCATTTGGAGAACAGTAGGCCTAATAGAAATTTACAAATTGTAATTTTATTCTGTATGTGACCACACAAATAGCATTTTAAAATTAAATTATTTTATGACTATATATATATATTGAAACGTAACGGAAATTCAGGAGTCTTCTTTGTGAATTTCTCAAAATTGATAAATCGAGCTGAATAATATATTTAATGTTTGTATTTAAAATCCAAAATATAGTTTGGCTACTGCATATGTTTGAAATTGCAGTAATTACTTAATTTCTTAATAAGTGAAAGTCCTGGATTTAAGGTTACTTATTATTAATTAACATTAAAAATACACTAACACAATATATATATATAGGGGTTTAACAAAAAAATCTAAAACGTTTGCAAAAGTGTGAAAATCATATCTAGTATCGTGTGGGACCTCCTTTTGCGTCCAAGACAGCTTGGATCCGACGTGGAATGGACGTATCCAGCTCCTGAAATGTGATGTGTAGAATTTTGCACCATTGTTCCTCCAAAACACGCTCCAGTTCCTTAAGGGATGCTGGTGGAGGGTAATGAGACCGAACACGCCCTTGTAACTCAGACCACAATGGCTCAATGATGTTCAGATTTGGTGATTGCGAGACCCAGGGGAGGTGTGATAGCTCCTGGTCATGCTCCTCAAACCATGATTTCACCGTTTTTGCAGTGTGACAGGGTGCCAAATCATCTTGGTAGATGCTATCACCATCAGGGACAATATTTGAGCCATGGGAGAACCTGATCCCCAAATGGCCTCATACACCTTAGCATTCATCATTCCATGCAAGGCTATGATGGGACCTGCAGAAAACCACGATATCACTGCCCATATTGTAACAGAACCACCCCCATGCTTTACAGTTGTGAGCAGACAGTCTGTATCATAGGCCTGCGACGGTGTTCTCCATACGTAAACATGACCGTTCGTTGGAAACAAGGTGAAGGTCAATTCATAGGGCCATATTACGTGTTTCCACTGATCACGAGTCCACGCCTTGTGGTCCTTTCACCACTGGATACGCCTCTTCGCATTTACTGCTGTGACCAGGGGCCCTGCCATGAATTTTAATTTTATGAAGTTCCCGTCGCACTGTTTTCGATGAAACCGGGTTCTGTAGGCCGGAATTGAGTTCAGACGTAATTTTCATTGCAGTGCTCTTCTTTTTAGCTGCTACAATCCGTTTTAATGCCCTCGGGTCCCTATCTGACAGGATTGTCTTTCGACCACTGTTGTGCTTTGCAGACGTCGTTTGCCCATGAATTGTGTATGCCCTCGTGACATTGGACACAGTGCCTTTCGATAACCCCACAATGTTCGCCACTGTTGCCACTAAAGCTCCAACCAGACGGGAACCAAGGATCATGCCTCTTTGGAAGTCTGTCAGGTCGCCCATTTTACCGCACCACTTTCACACCACGACACTCACAGGTGAACTGGTTACTGCTGATGGAAGAGGAAGGTCCACATGATACATTGAAAACAAACAAACAAACAAACAAAAAAAAAAACGATCAATAAGTGTTGTACAGTGGAGGGCCAAACTTACGTGTCCTGTATGAAGTGTTTTTAGATTTTTTGTCTATCTCCTATATATATATATATATATATATATATATATATATATATATATATATATATATATATATATATATATATATTACCTGGCGATACACGTAGTTGATGGAAAAATGATCCCAATAAAGTCCTTCAAATTGGAAGCATTTCATATATTAATGGACCAAAAGCAATCACTGGTAGTGATCAGTCTTTGAAAAAGACAAAATTCGTTGGGTTAATTCTGATCCCTTAAGCCCCTATTCTACAACTGCTTCATGTTAAAAAATGTTATTATTTCCCATCTTTACCTTCATTTTTAACATTCCCTCGTAAATAGCAGGTTGTGTGTGTTTCTTCACCCGCCTTATTTTTCATACTTTCATTCTGACTGCCGTGATTAATCCGATTGGGTAGAAAAGTGTGATTAACGAACCAAAGTCATAATCATTAAAACGCCTAACACGTATTTGAGACTTTCACCGTTTCCAATTTTGGAAACGCTCCTGCATACACTATAAATCATTACTCGGCAGCTTGTATATCACATAATCATTAAGGAATCATATTTAGGTACAGGGCCGTGCCGTGGAAAATCAGCGCCCGGGGCGAGAGTATACGACGGCGCTCCCATACATATATTCCAAACAATTTTCGTATCTTTTTCCTTTTTCTCCCGAATTTTCGCCCCCCTTACTTCGGCGCCCGGGGCCGTCGCCCCGCTCGCTTCCCATACGGTACGGTGCTGCTTCGGTATATAATGACTTTCTTAACTATTACTGACAAGTAATAAGTGAAAACCTGTTCTGACTCCTATTAAGAAGTTTGGATTGCGAGCGGAGCTTAGAAGAAAAGTTTTAAAAAATCTATTTCTTTGCAAACTGACAACAATATGGCTTTAACAGAGCGCTAATACTGTTTTGGGAAGGTTTACTCATTTCCAACACTTTTTCCTTCTTGCTCGTTAGACGCCTCTTGCAATCAGCGCCCGAGGCGACGTTTTCACTAGCCCCTCCAATTTCTGCAAATACCCATTGGGGTCTCAATTGTGCTTAACAATGTGACTAAGTGTTAAGCAGAATCAATTTCGAAAATGTACCATTTAACATAGTTCTGATTCATGTTTTGTGAGTGTCATAACAGAAAAGCTCCTTTCACAACCAGCTGAGATCACAGGCAGTCCAATAGCAATTTTTTTTCCTCTTCTATACTTTAGAGTTTCATGATTTGCTTCAAGGCTATGACGGCGGTGACAATGATAATGAACGAAGTGGAATGAAGAATGTAGAAGAAAACGGAAGAACCCACGCACAAAGCGTTTATCCACCATAAATTCTATTTGGTAGAACTTAGGTCGAACCATAGACCCTTCGCACCAGAGGTCAGCGCTTTGCAGCTGAGCCACCGCGGCCTGCCTTATATACAGCATAGGGGCAGTGTTGCACTTACGATTAGATAAGTCTCTTGAGCTTCTTCTAAATGGTAGCCCTGACTTTTTTTTGTTTTGTTTTTTAATAAAGAAAGTGTTGCTACTTTCCATGTTGGAGTGTTGCTCCATGTTTGAAGCCGTACAAAGCTTTCTTCTCTTAGTTTATTGTTGAAGGTGGAACAAAAGAAGGCAGAAAGGTAAAAAGAAGGTTGATTATTTTATATTGTTTTCCAAAAGGGTAGTTGCTAATTTGTATAAAATTTAGTTTCAAAAATCTTTTTCTCCTTTTTTTCGGTTACGACTAGCAGAATACTCGTTCTTCGCATAGGGAGAATGCGTTTCAATTCGGATCTCCTTCGTGGCTAAGCGTATGCACCCTTGGCGTGGGAGGCCTGGGTTCGATTCCCGGTGGGAGCTCATGAGGTTCGGATTCCACGTCAATCAGTAGGTCCACGTCTCATATAGCCTCGCTGCTGAACGGGACGTAAAACTCAAAATCAACTCAACGTTTCAATTCGGATATAACAGGCAATAAAACTGTCACCAATTAACTTAGGGATCCCAAAAGCTAGGAATTCGACACTAATAACGATAAATTTCAATTATTTTTACATGTTACCGTCTTCCCTTAGGAGTACTAATGGGGGATGCTTTTGGATTTAAACGGCATCGGAAGTGTCACTGTTCGTCTCCGTGACCCCGAAACCTATGGATTGGACATTAATGTCCGTAATTTACGTACATATATATATATAATGGTTTTATTCAGCCGGTTCGTCAGAACCGGTTGTTAAAATATTTCGAGTTCGCAGAACCGTTTGTTAGAACCAAACATGAAGTAATTTTCACCCAGTTATATCCAGGAACAGAAAATTTTAGTTTAAGCATCTTTGTTTCTAGAAATTCTTACATCTACAGGGTTAAACATATGATCTCTCAAAACAAGGTATAATCGTTCATTTCTTAATCTCAAAAGCTCAGGTATCAAGAATGAGAACTGGGATCACATGAGTGTAGTGGTGAGGGTAATTTATATATGAAACGCATACGTATCATTATCAATAATAAATTGTTGGTCCATTGCTCGATTAAGATCTTCCCAACATTTTTTGAGAACCATCTATCTTGGCTAATCCGTCTCCAAGATATTCGCAGTGCTACCTAGCCTAATTTCGTCACACTACATTGTATTAGGATGCTGTGTAGGTCTGTACATGTTACTTGAGTATCCAATAAATATTTTGGTTTTGTCTACATTGTATAGTTTGTTTCATAAGAGAGTTATATATATCCTTTCACTCTCTCTCTCTTTCAATACCACTATATATATATATATATATATATATATATATATATATATATACCCATCCCCTGCTTCAAGTTGCACCTTCAAAGTCAAAAGATCCCAGGCTCAATCTCATTTATGTTGAAAATTGATTGAGATTGGTCGGGTGGTTCAAAAGTTATTAAGTTACGAAAATTGTCACTTTCAATTTTATAGGCCTACATATAGACAAAACAGTGTTTAAGAAGTAATTTTGGTTTGAATAGTCGGTATTAAATAGATATCTCAGTAAAGCAAAAGTGAAATGTGCTAATGTAGATACTTTAATTGGTAAAAGTGCAATTTTTGATATTATAATTTCATTGGTATTTACATTTGTTGGAAATAAATACAGATTTGAAGTTAAGAGGCCTAATCACTGCGAAATTAAGATACCGCTAATTTTACAGTAATTATGTGATATCTTCAAATAGATAAAAGATAATCGAAAAGTGGAACAAGACCTCCCTACGCAGATTATTTTGCGTGAGATACCGTTATCACGACTCATTTATCTGCTTTCGATTTCCAGCCATTTAAAAAATCGGCATTTATTTTCGCGTTTCTAAATAACAGCAAACGAAAAGCTACTAGGTGACTCGTGATATCGGTAACTCATGCAAAATAACATCGTCTAGGGAGGTCTTGATCCACTTTTCGATTATCTTTTATCTATTTGAAGATATCACATAATTACTGTAAAATTAGCGGTATTTTAATTTCGCAGTGATAGAGACTCTTAATATGTGTTTTATGCGTTTGTAAAATTTTAATTACAAGGTCTTGATCCACTTTTCGATTATCTTTTATCTATTTGAAGATATCACATAATTACTGTAAAATCAGCGGTATTTTAATTTCGCAGTGATAGAGACTCTTAATATGTGTTTTATGCGTTTGTAAAACTTTAATTACAAGACTTGTAATAATAAAATTTAAATTTTTACCGATGTGACTTCCCTCAGAAGCCGCTATTGCTCCCAATTTGTTACTCTTATTTGACTAACTGAATGCACTCACTAGCGAATTTATTATTGAATTTTCCTCTAATATTTCCTCGTTCTTAATATCTACAGTATGTTAATGCAGGTCAAATAAGTGGACTTCGATGAACAATTTTTGTTTCCTTATAAACTTGCATATCTACAGTCTATTTTTTTACATAGTCTCAGGACCCATATTTTAATTAAGTAGAGAATAAATAATAAATATGAAACAAACTTGATTTGCTTTTAGTGTAAAATGTTCACCCCTTCTAAAAGAAGTCATGCTCCCATAGGAAAAAAAATTGCTGTCTATACTGGTGCATATGTTACAGAGCAGAAGATAAACAGAAATATACCTTTAGTAACAAATGCTTATATTATCCTTTAAAAAAGGGCTTTTAATGAAAAATAATCAACACATTGAAACAAGTTCTAAGAAAGGTGTTTACAAAGAAAACTATTTTGTACTCAATGAACCGCGAACGGTTGAATTGATTCATTTCACTGACCACATGTTAGGTTCTCTTTCTTTCTCTCTCTCTCACACACACTCACTCACCCCTTCCTTTCTCTCTCTCGCACGCGAACATTATGTATGCTAGACAACCCCTCTCTGCATGGAGCTACCGTAAGATTCGATTCCCGCTTCGCTTCTTCATTGTCTTTGCACAATTGCGCCCTCTACTTCTATGACCTTGAACTGAATCGTCTCTCATTATGCAAAATCAGTATCCCGCCAAGGATTTTCATTCGCTAGTGTCACAGTAATATATTCTTAAAATGTTGGTAGCTCTGAGAGTAGTTACTATTTTTAAACACAATTTCAAAATTGCCATATAGAAATTTAGAAGTTGTTAAACGCTCTTTCGTCGCACAACCAAATAGAATTATTTGATTGCTTGAGAACAAGTGGGGTAATATCCAGCAATTGGAAACACTTCAAAGTCGAGAGGCGACCGGTTGCAAAAATAAGAAAACATCATTTTTAATTAATTAATTTTCGATGTAGATAATAAAACAAACTTTAGTGATATTAAAAGCAAGTTCAGATAGCCAACATATTCAAACCTAGATGCACTAAAGACAACATTTTTTAAAATATAAGCTTTTTTCTCATTTTAGGGGACTCAGCGACCTTGATTTTTTGAAAAGTATATATTTTTTAAAAATTATCTTACGTTATTATTAACGGAATGGAGCGCAATTTTTTTCTAAGATTCTTTGTGTAAAATCCTAGCATATTCTTCAAATCCGGTTAAAAAATAACAAATAGTTTGCCCGCAGTAAATTTTTAAAGTTGATTTTTATCATTTTTGACTTAGTGCGAGAAGCCCATGTAAGGTATACAAACCAACATAGACTTCACTTCTGAAAAAAAGTCAACTGTTTTATTTGTGAATCGATACTATAGTAGATAATTCTTAGTACAATAATAACACCCTAAAATGAACTTTCCGCAACAAAACATTCAAATTAATTAACTAATTAATTAGTATTTTGCGGAAAAAAGGTCAATGGAAGATTGAGGTACATTTCACCAACAAACTCACGGTTTTCCATACATGTTACAGAAACATTTTCTTTGACTTCAAGGAAAACAATTTCTTAAGCTAGGACATGAGAAAAGTTGACGAAAATATATTTCTTTTTCTATCTACTACTCGGGGACGAAGCGACCGGTTGAAGCTATAGATAGATAGATAGATAGATAGATAGATAGATAGATAGATAGATAGATAGATAGATAACTCCGATTTTTAGCTAAATTACCCTAATTACTACTAGAGACATATCAGTGTTGATTATAGAATATATTTAAATGCAACTTCTATACGCATTTCGATGATGTAGACTAAGTAAACACTCATTTTAAAAATTTTAATACAATAACTTTCTTGTTAATATTAGGTATAGAACTCAAAATTACATCAATATGCGTACATTTTATCGAAAAAGATTCTTTCAAATTTTCGTTGTTTATTAAACTGTAACATATATTTGATAATTGTAAGTTTGCAGTAAGAGTTCCATGTTCATCTATAAACTGAGTTGTTTAAAAGAAATTATTAAATTATTAAATATCATAAACATTTCTAATGTGCAGAAACAAATTCATTTCTCAACAATTGCATTGCACTGAAACTCAGGCTGTCAGCTTTCACATCACTCACATCGTCGTGATTCAACGTCCGAGAAGTTGGCCCCCCTTCATTGAAGCAATAATGATCTCTTCTAGTGCAATCGTTAGTGCTTCGTTAGTGCTTCTTAGAGCACCAACTCCCAACATCAGTGCTTCAATAGTTTGGACGCTAGAAGCAAAAAACTTTGGGGGAGCAACTTCACGTTAGCCTCCCCCCCCCAGAAAGCACTAACGATTAAATCTATTGCAATCGTTAGTGCATCGTTAGTGCTTCCAGAAAACACTAATAGTTTCGTTAGTGCTTCACAATTAGTGTGGCTATGGCCAGTTATATGTCACGAAATTCCCATAAGGAATACATGGGGAATTTTTAATTGGCTCAAATTCCCTCCAAATTCAAAAGCGCTAATGACCTCTTCTAGTGCAATCGTTAGTGCTTCGTTAGTGCTTCTGAGAACCCCAACCCCAACATTAGTGCTTCAATAGTTTGGACGCTAGAAGCAAAAAACTTTGGGGGGAGCCCAACTTCACGTTAGCCCCCCCCCTCAGAAAGCACTAACGATTAAACCTAGTGCAATCGTTAATGCATCGTTAGTGCTTCCAAAAAACTAATAGTTTCGTTAGTGCTTTACAATTAGTGTCGCTATGGCCAGTTATATGTCACGAAATTCCCATGAGGAATACATGGGGAATTTTTAATTGGCTCAAATTCCTGCCAAATTCAAAAGTGCTAATGATCTCTTCTAGTGCAATCGTTAGTGCTTTGGTAGTGCTTTTGAGAACACCAACTCCCAACATTAGTGCTTCAATAGTTTGGGCGCTAGAAGCAAAAAACTGTGAAGTGAGGCCAACTTCACGTTAGCCCCCCCCCCAGAAAGCACTAACGATTAAACCTATCGCAATCGTTAGTGCTTCCAGAAAACACTAATAGTTTCGTTAGTGCTTCACAATTAGTGTGACTACGGCCAGTTATATATCACGAAATTCCCATAAGGAATACATGGGGAATTTTAATTGGCTCAAATTCCTGCCAAATTCAAAAGCGCTAATGACCTCTTCTAGTGCAATCGTTAGTGCTTCGTTAGTGCTTCTGAGAACCCCAACCCCAACAATAGTGCTTCAATAATTTGGCCGCTAGAAGCAAAAAACTTTGGGGAGGTAACTTCACGTTAGCCCCCCCAGAAAGCACTAACGATTAAACCTGATGGAATCGTTAGTGCATCGTTAGTGCTTCCAGGAAACACTAATGGTTTTGTTTTGCTTTACTATTATTGTAGATCTGCGCACTTATATGTCACAAAGATGTCCAAACTCACGAGATCGGCGCTCACGAGTTCGAAACTTACGCTCACTCGACCTCAACCTCACGAAGTGAGCGTGAGATAAGGCTGGTGATGTGAGCGTGAGGTTGAGTGAACTCTAGGTAAGACTGGTGATGTGAGCGTGAGGTTGAGTGAGCGTGAGGTCAGACTGGTGATGTGAACATGAGGTTGAGTGAGCGTGAGGTCAGGCTGGTTATTTGAGCGTGAGGTCAGACTGGTGATGCGAACATGAGGTTGAGTGAGCGTTAAGTCAGGCTGGTTATTTGAGCGTGAGGTCAGACTGGTGATGTGAACGTTAGGTTGTGTGAGCGTGAGGTCGAAATGAGTTCGTGAGTTCAGGTCGAAATTAGTTTTTCAGCGTGAGGTTGAGTGAGGTTAGGTCAAAGTGGTCACCTCTGGTTACGAAACTCCCATAAATACATGGAGAATATTTCACTGGGACAAATTCCCGACAAATTCAAAACAGCTAATGATATCTTTAATACAATTGTTAGTGCTTCGTTAGTGATTCCTAGAGCAGTAACTCTTAACACTAGTGCTGCAATAGTTTTGCCACTAGAAGCAAAAAACTTTGAAGGACAAACGTGAAGTTAGCCCCCCAGGAAGCACTAACAATCAAACCTAGTGCAATTGATAGTACATTGTTGGTGGTCCTAGAAAACACTAAGAGTTTCGATAGTGCTTCATTATTCGTGACGAAACTCACGTAAGAAAAACATTGGGAATTTTTCGTTGAGTTAAACTTCCGCCAAATTCAAAAGCAGTAATGATCTCTTCCAGTGCAATCGTTAATACTTCTTAGAGCATCAAATCCGAACATTAATGCTTCATTAGTTTGGATGCCAGGAGGAAACAAAAAGAGCTAACTTCACGTTAGTTTCCCAGAAAGCACTAACGACAAAATCTAGTGCAATCCATAGTGCATCGTTAGGACTTTTAGAAAACAGTAATAGTTTTGTTTGTTTCTCTATTAGTTCTGTTTTGGGAGATGAATTTCAATATGTTTCTAATTTTTTCGTATGAAAATGTAATCTTTTTTCCTTGGTTCATATATAAACCGTCATTTTATTATTTTTTCTTCTGCATTGTTTTACGATACGATAAAAATTAACTACAATCCTTTGCTAATTTTTGTATGTTAATTCTGTTTGTTGAGTATGTAAAATGGTGTTTACGGGTTTTGGAACAACGTTAATTGATCTTTTACAATAGTATTATTTATTTGTGAACTTTAGGCTTCATGATTCAAAGTTGTATAAGAAGATGAAAATGCTAAGAAGACTGTAATTAAAACAATGTAAGTGTCTTTACAGTTAATTAATGTGGAGTAATTAATTAATGTGAAGTAACTGTTATTTATTAACCGTTTTCTTGAACAATTCATCTAAAGATATTCCTGTTGTCACCCCGGTTACCCTAGCAGACATCTACGTTAAATACAAATTGTTAACAGGGTTACCAGCAACATACGAAATTTAATACCATACAGTGTTCTACTAATTATTCAATATACACAAACGAAATAAATACAAAGAAGGCATACTTCAATAATTATAAATGTATCAACTCAACGGTGATATGTATACACGACCCCAAAAGTGCATTACCACCTGCAATTCTCCTTTTCCTAAAATAGCAGGCAACCCAAACAACACGGCGGTTGGGTTGGTTGCAACTTCGAAAGGCGTTGGACTAAACCTCAATTTTGTCAGAAATATATCAGTGTGGCAAACTGCAAATAAGAGAGAAATAAAAAAACTTTCTTATGGAAAATTCTAGTTCAAAGTTCGAAGCACTTGCTTTTGGACGTGATTTTTTGTTTCTTTTTTTCAGGGAACAGAAACGTTCTGGCGTCTAAGAAATTATATCATATAATATTGCAAATTTGCAAGTAGTTGTATTTACATTGCAATTTGTGGTAATAAAGATATAATGATTGTAAAAAGTAACTTTAATTTCTTCATCCTTAGGGGCTCCTTCATCAAGTCTTACGGGCTCCTTATATCTCGTCGCCCCCCTCCCGAATATCGATATCGAAAATTTAGAATGATATATTCATGTCCATATATTTGCGATATCGAATGTTGATATATGATAATATAGATATCGACGATAGCGTTATCGACATAACACAGGCCTAGGTCCGAGAAGTGATGCTTGAAATGTACTGGAATCAACAATCAAATTCTAAATAAGTTCTCCATTTCCGTATTCAATGTTGAGGGGGAAGGGTGTGAAACCGAATAGAAACTTTAAGAAAGAAAATGTTAAGATAAAAGTAGGTTTTCCGTTTCCCCTTCAATACAAAACTATTAAGAGGAAACTATTACTGTAATTTACCTTTTACTTCTGTTTCTAATTGTTATCACAAATCAGCGATAGTACACATACTTTACACAGTATACCAATACACTCTATAACTTTTCACAACCAAGCAAGCCCGAAGATGAATTTCCTGTGATATTAAAGTGGAATGTTCTACAAAATAGTCATAATTCATTCGCCATATTTCTATCAGTACTTTCATACGGACTAAGAGCTACAAGACTAAAAGACTTCTGCATTTCCTGAGATTTTCATTTTCTTAATATAAGTCTCCTATCCTGGGCTAATTCTGGCTACCACGGTTTCGAGGTAATCGGTAAACGAGAGAGTAAAGTTTGTCGACTCTCAACCCTCGACACTTTGTTGAAAGTATTTCATAGTTTATGTTATTTCTTCGTTACAAAAACACTTCTAGTTGACTCTATTCATGGTGAATTACTGAACTTAAGCATTTACAATTATTGAAAAATGAATAATTATTTTTAAACATAAAAAGGCGTTACAGTTCAGTAGAATGCAATAGTAGATGGAAGTGAATGAAAATATTGTTTGTTTGTTGAGATGGACAAACTGAATGTGAAAAAAAAAGTGTTTATTCACGCATACTCTTCTCGAGAGGCGGATCTACGATGGACTTCTGGAGACTCGGTAGTTTTTAATACTCTACTTAGAGCTACTTTAAGAGCTCCAAACTCTGGAATGGGTTTTGGAGAATAGTGGAAGAGAGAGTATGTGTGAATAAACACTCATTATTCACATTCTCTTCCACTCTTAGTGTTTTCTAGGACCACCAACAATGTACTATCAATTGCACTAGGTTTTATTGTTAGTGCTTCCTGGGGGGGGGTAATTTCACGTTTGTCCTTCAAAGTTTTTTGCTTCTAGTGGCAAAACTATTGCAGTACTAGTGTTAAGAGTCACTGCTGTAGGAAGCACTAGCGAAGCACTAACAATTGTATTAAAGATATCATTAGCTGTTTTGAATTTGTCGGGAATTTGTCCCAGTGAAATATTTTCCATGTATTTATGGGAGTTTCGTAACCGGAGGTGACCACTTTGACCTAACCTCACTCAACCTCACGCTCAAAAACTAATTTTGACCTGAACTCACGAACTCATTTCGACCTCACGCTCACACAACCTAACGCTCACATCACCAGTCTGACCTCACGCTCAAATAACCAGCCTGACCTCACGCTCACTCAACCTCATGTTCGCATCACCAGTCTGACCTCACGCTCACTCAACCTCACGCTCACATCACCAGTCTGACCTCACGCTCACCTCACCAGTCTCACCTAGAGCTCACTCAACCTCACGCTCACATCACCAGCCTTATCTCACGCTCACTTCGTGAGGTTGAGGTCGAGTGAGCATAAGTTTCGAACTCGTGAGCGCCGATCTCGTGAGTTTGGACATCTTTGTGACATATAAGTGCGCAGATCTACGATAATAGTAAAGCAAAACAAAACCATTAGTGTTTCCTGGAAGCACTAACGATGCACTAACGATTGCACCAGGTTTAATCGTTAGTGTTTCCTGGGGGGCTAACGAGAAGTTGCACCCCAAAAGTTCTTTGCTTCTAGCGTCCGAACTATTGCAGCACTAATGTTTCGACTTGGTATTCTAAGAAGCACTAACGATTGCACTAGAAGAGGTCATTAGCGCTTTTGAATTTGGCGGGAATTTGAGCCAATTAAAAATTCCCCATGTATTCCTTATGGGAATTTCGTGACATATAACTGGCCGTAGCCACACTAATTGTGAAGCACTAACGAAACTATTAGTGTTTTCTGGAAGCACTAAAGATGCACTAACGATTGCAATAGGTTTAATCGTTGGTGCTTTTTGGGGGGCTAACGTGAAGTTGGCCTCACTTCACAGTTTTTTGCTTCTAGCGTCCAAACGATTGAAGCACAAATGTTGTGGTTGATGTTCTCAGAAGCACTAACGAAGCACTAACGATTGCACTAGAAGAGATCATTAGCGCTTTTGAATTTGGCGGGAATTTGAGCCAATTAAAAATTCCCCATGTATTCCTTATGGGAATTTCATGACATAGCCACACTAATTGTGAAGCACTAACGAAACTATTAGTTTTCTGGAAGCACTAACGATGCACTAACGATTGCACTAGGTTTAGTCGTTAGTGCTTTCTGGGGGGGGGGCTAACGTGAAGTTGGGCTCCCCCCAAAGTTTTTTGCTTCTAGCGTCCAAACTATTGAAGCACTAATGTTGGGGTTGGGGTTCTCAGAAGCACTAACGAAGCACTAACGATTGCACTAGAAGAGGTCATTAGCGCTTTTGAATTTGGAGGGAATTTGAGCCAATTAAAAATTCCCCATGTATTCCTTATGGGAATTTCGTGACATATAACTGGCCATAGCCACACTAATTGTGAAGCACAACGAAACTATTAGTGTTTTCTGAAAGCACTAACGATGCACTAACGATTGCAATAGGTTTAATCGTTAGTGCTTTCTGGGGGCTAACGTGAAGTTGGACCCCCCAAAGTTTTTTGCTTCTAGTGTCCAAACTATTGAAGCACTAATGTTGGGAGTTGGTGCTCTAAGAAGCACTAACGAAGCACTAACGATTGCACTAGAAGAGATCATTAGTTCTTCAATGTTGGGCCAACTTCTCGGACGTCGTTATTCAAAATAGAAAAGAAGTACTTGGTTAGCTCGTAACCGATAACAGATGCCACTTCAAACCATAATAGTCAAAGAGCTCTTTCGTGGCTAAGTGGTTAGCGTACACTCCTTTGGCGTGGGAGACCCGTGTTCGATTCCCGACAGGAGTTCATTTGGTTCGGATTCCACGTTAATCAGTAGGTTCATGTCTCATATAGCCTAGCTACTAAACGGGACGTTAGACTCAAAATCTACTCAACCCAACGTAATAGTCAAGTCATGTCATCTTGGAGTTGTTTCTGGAAATAACAGGCTTTAGTCGTTTTTAACTTGCCGATTTCTCTTCTATAAGCTGTTAAAAATATGAGAATGATTGAAGACATCTATTAGTTCAAATTGTACCCTGCGGAGGAAAGAAACAAGATAATAATCAATGCAGTGTAGTGCAATTTTCATCACTGCACATTACACACTAAATATCTTTGGGATAACAAAAAGACCGCAAGGTTGTAAGAAGACTTAATTTCTTTGTCTTAGTTTACACGTTGTTCGATTACATTAGCCTGTTCAGCTTTAACAATCGGGAATAAATTCTTTTCTCCTTTTCTGTAGATAGCTGTTGTAAGGAAACTACAGTTCATAGGTTGATACTGTTTGCAAGTGATTTAATCTTCTTTTATATTTTTCACTGCTTGTTGGTTCTTGCTCTTCGTGCTGTTACCATTCATTACTTATTATATAGAAAATTTTCCTTCCTACTTCATTTTTACAACTTATCTACGATAATCTCACACTACACAAAGAACAATTCGACAGACTCAGGATAAAAGGTAAGGAGTCATTTTTGTTCATTTTCAGGATAGCCAATAAACTAATTGAGGTATAGTAAAACACCTAAGGAAATAATTTCAAAATCTGAAGTTTTAACAATGGTTCGTTGTAAATACTTTGAAATTACGAATTGAAATTATACTGTTACAAACATTATTTTCGACATTATGTTATGCGACCTTTTCCCTTCAGTTCAATTATATATTGATATGGTAAAAAAGGAACAAGTCCTCATCATATTCAATTATATTTACTTTATTTCTAATTTAACACGACCGAACTGTCGTATTAAACTACATAAATGTTTGTGTTGATACAAACTTTGATTTACTGTGTACAACCCAGAATTTTGTTAGAACGTTTTCAGTCATATCACAATGTTCCCATATGTTGTCATGTATTTGAAAGTAAAAAAAGGAACACGCATAGTTGACAATACTGTTCAACACTTTTTTATCATATATTGTAAGACTTCGTCTCATCTTATTACCACCATTGGTCGTTAAACATTATAAAAAGACAAAACGGAATTTTGACACAGGCGGCTGGGACGAGTTAGAAGTAAAACTTGAAAATCTCGGAAAATCGTCGAGCTTTTCAACTTTTATTTCTCACCCCATCCCAGCTTTCTAATTTATATGCTAGGGAAGAAGAATGGTAAGAAATTGTTTTCAAGTTTTATTGTATTATTAGCTCCAAATGTTCCTCCCTTTTGAGCACCTACAATTTCAAATTTTATAAAACAATTTACTCTGTGAGGATGGATAAATCCATGTCCTACTTCGAAATCAAATTCAATATCATTGTTACGTTCATTCAAATTATTATATGTTCTTCTATTTGCTCTAAAAATCTCAATACTCTTAACTTTCAATACTCTCCATACTATTTATTATAAACAAAATCTTTAAATACCAGATCCTAACTTTAGCATTCATAGCAGTACCAACCCCAAAAGCTGCGAGTCTTTCACCAATTGATGCATCTTTACTAAATACTCTTCCCCATGCTTTTTTCTACCTCTTTGTCTGCAGTATGTCTTGAAGCTGTATCTCTATCTCTGTAATATATATCGTGTTCTCTATAAGCTTCATCTAATGGTTTAATACCCTTATCTTTTCTCCCTAATCTCTCTTGTAGCTTAGTACCTGGCAGTTAACCTCTCAATTTCCCCTGAAAGCTTGACTCAATCTTAATGGATCATTGGAGTTGGTCACACCCGTTCAGTCTCTGATACGGCTCCATATTAGACTGACCGTTGTATTTCTATGTGGCATAATTCTTTCCATGCAGTTTAAAATAGCTTCTCTTTACTTCTTCGTTCTAAGTTTATTTCTTTCTTTTTGTTTTTCATGCCAAAAGGATCTTGTTTATGTCGATAATAATAAGCTGTTCTTGATGCTCTCCTCTTATCCAAATCTCTTGTTTTTTTTCTGTTAAATGAATAAGCTCGACGAACATTAAGTATAATATTTTTATCAAATATTTTAAGATCTTGCTGTTCCCTAATTCTTAAATCTTTTCTTACCTGATTTTAGAGCATTATGAATGCTTCCGGTCTTTCTAAACTTCGTGATGAGTTTCCGTACAGCATTACGGTTAGGCATCTTCACTCCTGGGAACCTTGCTGCAAATGCAGCTTCTACTGCTAAGGTAAACTTGTCTCCAGTGTGGAACACATGCTCCACACAAACACTCTTTGTTCAATCGTCAGCATGATGACATGGATCGCAATGATGCCAAACAAGACGTTGGTCTTCAATGAAACAAAACCTGGGAACAGCCACAAATACCTGTTCAAATATTGTTCAAATATCTTAAGCAATGGAAAATGTTGTATTACTAATTGACAGTTATATCAGTGATCCCTTAGGACACCACAAGATGGCATTGCATAGATATTTTCTGCACACCCGGTATTAGAAGTAGAAGTAATATGATGACAATGTAAGAACCTAACTACAATCTTTCCTCCCATCAACTTCATTTATTAATCATCTTTAGAATCGAGCAGTGGAACTTGCACATTGCTTCCAGTAGGTAAACCTATGTAGAAGTCATGAAATATTGGTGGAATATAAGGAAAAAGATAGATGTAACTTTTTCTCTGCTGATATTGGCAATAATGCACTGTAACACACTCGAGGGTCCAAAGGGAGAATCTCTATGAGTCGTCGAGAAAGGCCCATAACACATAATTTGTCATCATTTAGTGATAATTTATAATATACCTTCAGTGTTTCATTATGGAAATAACGGAGCCACTAAACAGACTGTCATACAAATTTTGCCCCCTTATCTTTTTTTTCATCTGCAGGTCAGATTTTGCCAATGTGGAAAATTCAAGAAAATTGTCTTGGGTCATTTCAATTGCTTCAAAAGGAATTTCTTGGAAGACATTCTTATTAGCTTTGCCCATGCATAAGAAATGGGCATTTGGTATCGTCTTTTTAAGTTTTTCGATCTTTCCATGGTCAGAGTCACACTCCATTCTGCTGTGTTCTGGGACCAGAAACTTGTGCCCAAAATGGTTATGTGAGTTGTTTTCCTCATAAGCGATACACACATTGCCTCAAATGATGTGATTTTATTTTGTCCAGAGCAAGAGTCACTGTAAAACACTACGTGATCAATGTCCTTTGGTAAAACTGAAATAGCTTTTGATACACACGAAGAAATCTCATTTGCCCCTTTTTTTTTTACCTAGGGTGTCATACCACACATAGCATGACGTTTTCTCATTCTCTAGATTACGAACAGTTTAAGTTATATGTCCAGAGTTGTCTTTTGTAGAATGCAATTGATGTTTGTGTGCAGGTTGTGGGAAGACACTGTGAAAGATCAAAAACAAGCACTGTCATATTATTCCTTTCTTTTGCTAGCATATTATCTGTGATTTTAGTCTCATCAACTAATTCCGCCTCTTTATGATGTTTTACCTGTTGCTTTAATATTTCTTCCTTACCTTCATTCGAAGCATATGTAAACATAATTTTAAATGCATCACAAGAATGTGATGTGTCCTTTTCAGAGCTTTATTTGAGAATATTAATATTATGGAAGACATTTGCAAAAAATGAGTAACCAACAGGATTTTGTCTGTTCCCTGTATTTCTGATACACCTCAGCTAATCTCATGTAGGGTGACAAATAATTTTTACTCGTTTCTTTTCGACAATAATGGTTTGATATACTGGCAAGGATTTTAGGAAATCACGAGTTTTTCTTAATCTGTATGAGTTTATTTGGAGGAAAATGTTTGTCTCACTTGTCAAGAATGACTGTACATCCTGGATATTTTTCGCTTTGTTGGCAAATAAGCTACAGAAATTTGCGTCTCTCATCAAACACTTTCAAAAAAGACTTGCACATTTATACTTTCTTTTCATCTACGGAGACATGGTATTGATATGTGACTAATCTGTTTTTTTCTTTTATGGTGTGTCCCTTCTTTTTCTTGAAACTTTCAGAGAACTAAAACCTATTAAGGCTGACGAAAACATGCTCTACGGCCAAGAGAACCCATTTTTCAATAGGTATCAAACAACTTCCTTTGCGTCTCTTCAGTAATTTTCTTTTTACATTTCGTTCTTTTCGTGACATTTTTCCACTTTCAGTTACGTAACCCTGTGCTGTATTTCTGGATTGTTTCCTATTCTTTCTTATTTCCATACTCCTTCCTTTAACACTTTTTTGTACTGGCACTCCTAAACTCATTTTCTTCCTCAATATTTGGTTCACAAACAGGATTCGTACCACTGTCGTCACTACTCAAGACATAAGACACTTCCCTCTTCTTCAGTTTCACTCTGTACTTCCGAAAAAAAAATACTATTTTCTAGGTACGATTGAAACTATTCCAACTTGACACCCGATGCACTAGGCTGATGTGAACCTTCACCATTGGTAGGTTCAGTTAGCTTAAATTTTGAATCCATAGAATTCAATTTTCTTACAACAGTTGGATTTACAGCAGAAACCAGTGTTTCAGTTTTACTTTCTTCATAATGTTGTTTTTTTTACCATTTCTGAAACTTTTTTTCCTCTTGAACACATTCCTGCTGCAGTGGATTTTAGTCCCGCAATTTTCCACAATCAAACTGAAATGAGAAACAAGAAGGAATAAGTCACTATCTGATCACAACCTGATGTCAGAATTTTAAATACAAACTCCTCGGGGGTAAAACGTAACATGTCGTTTTATTCCCTTTTACCCAGTGTGTGTCCCACTGTAGCTTAATTATTTTCCTTTTGCAGGTCCCTTTTACTTGTTTTCGATCTCATTTTTTCTTATTGCTTTTCATACAAAGGAGCTCCATTTAAAATACTACAACTCTGTGTTAGAAACCAAAAATTGAAAAGAAAGTGACGTGTTACTTTTCACTCTCAGTCCGTTCAATTTACACTGTCGTCTTTGTTTTACAATTCTTGTTTTATGCAAGACGCTGTACAGAAAAAGGGAGCTAAATATACACTAAATATTGGATTGTAATATTTCTTCATTCTAGCAGAATCTTTAAAGCCACCATGTACTCTCGAGAATGTTCTAAACTCCACTGTGTTGGAGTTAGGGTTCTAAGCCATTCTCAACACATTTCATGCATATGGGTGAAAGATATAGAGGCTACTAACAATTTTCAGAACTACGTTTATTTACATATTGAAAAATATTCTTAAATGTCTATAATCCTTGGAGGTAATATTAAATTATCAGGATCGGGAATATTTCTAATCATTTATTGTTTTCTTTGGTAATAAATCATTATTGTTAAGCAGAACGCTTTAATTCAAACGCGATTCTAACACTGAAGCTAGTCTTTATTGTTTTGTTGAAGTCAACTGTGTATGAAGCTGGTGCAATTCGTGCTAAAAATTGACAATACTCAGTGTAGAGATAATAATGTATATAATTGAATATTCTTTTACAGCTATAATTAATGACGCTAGATGTAGTAGAAAAGCCAAATGCTCTATACATGAAGTAAATATTTATCACTACATACAAAAAAAATTGTTAAGCATATTCTTGTCTTTGATACAATTTAAGAATTAAACTCAAAATATCTTGGTATGTTTTTTTCTCGAAATACAACATTGCAAATGAATAAGTAAAGATCTTACTAAACATCTTATAAATTTATCCATTTGCAAAGTAAAGAACATTAATTTGAGATATGGCGCCAATGAATAATTATTTCAAGAAAATAGGAATGATATATTCTTTTTAACGATTATTTCAATAGTTATCTAGATTACGTTGTATACAAAGAATGACAAATTGGACAGAGGATCGTATTGCGAGCAAGAACAAATCAATATAAATAGAAAATTATAAATGATTCAGTATTCCACAAGAGAGTATATCCTATTCTACCCTAAAAATTTACATCCTAATCAAAGTTCGTGCGTATTATAACGGGTCAGAAATGCGACCAAAATTTTGATGGAAATATTTCAGTGCGGATAATTACTGAAAGTTGTTCTCGTCAGCAGCACAATGACTATGTCTCCATCACCTTATTTCTTAGATAATGACAGAATTATATTAACTGTATATTAGAATACATTGACGACAATGGTTGGGGGAAAACCTTTAAATTTGATGCATGTGCATGATAATATCTTCTAAATTTATACTGTACTTTATTTGCTCCACTAAATTTCGATTTTTGATAAGGTCAACTTGCCACCTTTTAGTATATTTTTGAAAGGGGCACGTTGTAACCCAGCTTTCTTTTAACATGATGTGTACTACAGGGTGTTCGAGAAGTCCTTCCCTGATTACAGAAATTGATAACTCAGGCTAGAAATATGAAACTGGTGTTGAATTGTTTACAAACTATAAAAGTTTTGGTCACATCAGTACACTTCCAGATGAGCACCCTTGGTAGCACGTAGCACATCTAGGCGATATTCAATTTCCATCCACACATTAGCCAACATCACTGGAGGGATCGATGCAACGACTGTGGTTATTCGTTGCTGCAGGGTTTCAAGATCTGGTACACGTGTTCGGTAGACCTCATTCTTGACATAACCCCATAAAAAGAAGTCTAATGGGGTTATGTCAGGAGAGCGTGGAGGCCAAGCTGTTTGTCCATCACGACCAATCCATCGCCCAGGAAATGTCCTATCGAGATAGGCACAGACGTCCAAACCCCAATGAGGTGGTGCACCGTCTTGCTGAAAAACGACATCGGGGCGATACTGAAGCAGCTGAGGAACAGCGTACAGCTGCAACATATCCAGGTACACTGCAGATGTGATGGTATCCTCAGCGAAGAAGAATGGCCCGATAATTCGATCGGCAATAACGCGCACCAAACATTCACCTTTGGACTGCCTCTGGTGAACTCCCTGACCTCCCTGGGGGGTTCTGAACCCCAAATGCATACATTATGGCGATTCACTACTCCACTGACAAAGAATGTCGCTTCGTCAGAAAAGGCAATTCGTCTGAGATAACCATTATCGTCCTCAATACGTGATAGCATTTCGACCGCAAAGTCATATCGACGTGTACCGTCGTCGGGCTACAAGGCCTGAACGAGTTGCACTTTGTAAGCACGAAACAATAAACGTTTGTGTAAAATGTCATGGATAGAGCTTTTTGGCATCTGTAATTCACGTGCGGCCCTGCGCACCGATTTCTAAGGACTTCTCAGAAAAGACTGCCGCACAGCCTCCACTGCTGAGGTTCTTGGTCGACCAGACCTCGGAAGGTCAGCAACCGACCCTGTGTTCTTGAACTTCTCATACCAGGCTTTAATGCTCTTGACATAAGGTGGAGTCCTCCCAAATGTTGTCTGGAACTGTCTCTGCACCGTGGTTGGTGATCGTGTCTCATGGTACCACAGGACACACTGTGCTTTCTCCTGGTTAGTTGGCATGGCTTCTTGGGCTTCTTACTTACGTACTACAAACCTAAAAAAAAATGAGATTTGGTAAAAACAGAACAAACCTAACACAGACAAAAACTTCTATAGTTTGTAAACAATTCAACACCAGTTTCATATTTCTATCTTATTTCTAGCCTGAGTTATCAATTTCTGTAATCAGGGAAGGACTTCTCGGACACCCTGTACATAACTTCTTATCTTTTGATTGTAAACGAGCGTCAATTCCCGAATTAGAGCCGTATAAAACGATTTCGCTTCAGGAGCCGCTAGTGTTACTCATTATTACCAGACGTTACAAGAAGTATGTCATTATCCCCATCTTTTGGATCATGCATTTTGTTACATTCAGTGGTTAGTATTATTTATAATTTGTCGAAGTCTGAAAGTTATGATTAATTTCCATTTCAAGATGGGATAAGCGTGGAATGGAATTATTTCAATTGGACCAGTACCGTCGGTGTCTTGTGATGCTTGTTACTAACTGTTTTTTTAAATTATTTATAACTGTTCGTAAGTGTGGAGAATTTCTGGACTATGTTTAGTGAGGCTGGTCTCCTATGTATTCATTATTAAAGCTAAATATATTTGAATTATATTACTATCACCTTTATCAATATACAACTATAATCATTTCAATTATTACCGTAAAAATACTTTTTGAGACATAATAAAATATACACCGACATAATAAAATATACATCAATTTTTGAATAATGGTAGGAGACAAAATAATTACAATGAAATTATTTTTTATTATTATTTTCTCACATTCCTCTTATGATTTACATTGTAATGAACATTATATAAAAACATTTTTGTCTTTCGTTAAAGAGTACTTGCGAATATTTCAACTAGAAATATGACAAAATACACATAATATGACTAAATAGACCATATACTGACTTCCAGTCAGGAAACAATGAGGAATTCATTGAGACACACGTGACATTAAAGCACGTTGTGGGAGAGAAAGGTACTAAATGGTTCAACTCCAACCACTTGTTGCGGAAGAAAATAAATAACAAAGTAACAACAGCCGAAATCTGAGGCCGACCCACACTTACGAAAGGTTAAGACCCACTCCTTGATTTTGTTAATAAATATGCAACATAAACAAGAGATGATGCGATGTTGAAAACAAGTAATGGTAACATATGGGTATATTATATTAGATCAGATATTGGTAATATGATTATGTTTATATGGTACTAAAATCAAGAAACTAATACACTGCAAATATGAAGGACATAGTAATGCTGTAGTCTGCTTTCCATTTCATAAAGAATTATATATTTCTGTTGAATGTACTTACAGGAGACTGAAGATGTGGGGAAAGATTTCTGTAAAAATTTTGAGGAAATTGCTGTCTTACGTTTGATTCATTGATAGTAGTGAGTAATAAACTATTTAAGATCTGCGATAAGTCATAAAATTTCCTTGAAATATGTTGGGAAAGGTTAACGAAAAGCTAGTACGTATGGAGAATATTTTTATTGAACTTCGAGCAGATGCCCAACGAATTCTACAATTAATGTACCCAGCGTCATGTATACGTTTCTAAATGTTATATATGAACATTCAAAGACGAATATTATTAGCGGCACCAAGGAAACGTTGACCAATTTTTTAACCGAAATGATGAATCTGCTAGTTTGTCTCATTCTTTCAGTATTGTGAATATTTATATTTTTTGTTTGCCTTTTACGAGCCGAATTTCTAGCCACTTGGCGAATATTCTTTCATTTTACACAAACTCGATGAAGACATTGCCAGCATTGGTAAAACAGCATTGTCAAAAATGAAGAGTATTACTTGGGCTTCAAGTATATATGGTTGCTGCAACATATTAAATGTAAAGTGAGCCTGATACAATGGAGTATCGCAATTCTTATCCTAGAAGCATATAGTGGTGTGGTTATATCTGATAACTTTATTTGCACAATGATGAATGTTGTAGGAAATATACAATTGGATAATATAATTCAGAGTAATTTATAGAAAAGTTTATGGTGTCAGTTTACGTTGATTGCTCACTTATTCTGAAACGAAATTATTACAAACGGTAGCCGTTTGTGAAATTTTTAAAATATTGTTCCATATTTCGCAAGTTAATATGCGGAATTAAATTACTACTGACAGTCAATATTCTAAGTATCTTATGAATTCATTTTCGGTGAGAACAAATTCTGATTAATAATAAATAAATATCTAGTTCCCTTTTCCTCTCTGTGACATCATAAACACCGTGGTCCAAACAATATGTTTTAAAAATAATTTTGTCAGACTCGTCATATTTGAACAAATAAAACACATTATGATATAGCTTTACAAATACGCAAAACGACATTTCATCTATGTAATTCAACACATGCGACATTGTAGATTATAAACCACGATATTCAATCTCATTGAAACTTTTAACATTCCATTTCCCTGAGAAATTGGTAACTTGTTTATTCTTTCTTTTCTAGAGTTACTAGATAATGCGGACAAAAATACACATAGCTGGAACATACAACTTACTGACATCGTAAAATATTAACCTCTACTACATTTCGATTCTCTAAGTGTTAAAGAATAAATTGTATCAAATTTAGGTAGAGTGTTTGTCATATATTAAGTTTAAAATTACGTGTCCGGTTCTCGAAAAAATGGACATATATCCTGTTCTTTATTAATATTTGTTATTATTAGAGGTTGATAATGTAATTATTCTTGTTCATTATTGACATAAATATCATTTATTGAAATTAATTTTTTTACATTTCCAGATCCTGTGATAGAGATTCTCTCTTTCGACACAATAGTTTCTGAGGTTGTGTTTTCTAATTATTCTTATTATTGGAGAGCTTTGGCGAACTTTGATTTATATACAAACAAAAAGTAAACGTATAAGTATATTTGTGCTTTGTAATATAAACATTTAGTGAATGTAAGACAACGTAGCTATAAACTAAAAAAACTACGATCATTAAATTCCAGGTTGCATATTCATATCATCTGGTAAAATATAGTTGGTTTGCACCACTCCTAAGTTTCGGCAAGTTTAGGTTACCAAACATGAAAATATTGATATAATATAAGATTCACGCATGCACCTCTGTAAGTTTTTGTACCCTATTACATCCTGTTCTATTTGTAAAAATTGCAACATTTTCGAATTTCAGTTATATAAAATTATTTAAATAATCCTCTTTGATGTGTCATTATTTCGTGTTATTATATGATTAACTACATAATACTATTCTATTTCAAACTTCATAAGTACGTTAATACTTCTTAAATTTTTGAAAATACAAATAATAACTCTTTAAATCTAAACATTCAAATTATAAATATGGGAAAATATTTTCAAAGTTTAGATTATCCACGTTTAAATATTTGTTTGTCCCTGCCTTAGATTTTCTATAAGTAAAAAAATGAAAAAAATATACGTATATAATCCATATGTATTACAGTGTAGTAAGTCTTTGACTATATCTCTTCTACCAGATGAAGATTATCACAAAATATGATCTTATAGATGAACAATGAGACTCATTCTTTTGAAGTGGATATAATGTTGTGAAGGGCACATAGAATAATCCCTTAAATTAAGGCTTTCTAAATTTAAAAGATTGTAAATATTCTCTAGGAAGCGAACAAATACCTCTGAAGGTTTGGATTGACCAACTTGACACCTTGCATGAATAAAATATGGCAGTTCATGTTAGTAATCTGTTATATCATAATCACTATTATAAGTATTCTCCCATTATTTGCATTAATGTCATTATTAACAGGTCACTTTCAGGTACCAAGATGCTTCGACGCAAAATGGTATCCTGATAAGAGTTTTATCTCAAAGTATGAATCTTTCTTGTTTCAATGTCGTTCACCAATTATAACTTTCTATCCCTCTTGCTTGCTTTCCTGCCATTATAGTATACCGGTCTGTGGGTTACGCCCCTATGAGAGAACGCCATTTTATAGCGTTGCTTTGTTTGGCGCATTTTTCTATTTATAACATTAAAATACGCAAGTAGATGAGTGATTGTATAGTGCTTTCGAACTGGTTCTTATTTTGGGCTTAAATGGTTAAAAAAATACAGCTTTTTTTTAGCCTACTAAAGCAGATTAATACGCCTTGCACTATTATTTACCTTGCGAGTTTCCCCAGCTTAATCCCGCCCAAGTACACCATATAATAATACCGTATTTTATCGCATACCCACGCACAAATTCACCTAGAGGCACCCACAAAGCTTACTTGCTACAATCATTACTTTAGACCGTTTAAACCCAAAGTTCGGGGAAGAGAACGTGCTCGTGTAACCCTGGGTAAGGGCACAATATTAAGCTGTATTAACAATACACATTAAATTAGACTTTTACACTCACTTTTTGGTTACATGTACATTTTAAAAGTTCTATTTCTATGATTGCGGAATATTAAAAAACACAAAGAGATCATGCATAATTACGTATTTATATGAATATAAATTAAAATGTTTTACACGTTTTGCACAAATATGTTTTATATTAATCGTATGATTTCAAGTTTCTTAAAGGCCCTAATATTACACTCGTACGCGTTGCAAACTGTTCGTCCAAGGAAAAACCCTTTACTTGACAACAGTTATCTCTTTACAGGTGTATGTGTCCGTAAGGAGAAATATCCCGGGCAATCATCCATGCACATTACCATTATCGATGCTAGTTTTCCATCGCCACTGAGCGTAAATAGCTTTTAAACTCATTTATTTGAGTTTTTACACATTGATACCAAAAGTTAAGCTTATGCCTTTTTATTCTTTGTTCGACGTTACTCGCAAAAATTCACTGTTGTCAATCTCTTTTCACAGAGGTGCTCCCAGCTACCAACACAAATTAATGGACAACATAATAGATGAAAATAGCCATGAAGCACTGTGCTTAATAATGCATAGGGAGGAGATTTTTTCTCTGTTACATTCCATTACCATATTTTGGGAAGCGAAAGGATTTTCTGCGTCACAAAGACACACACACATATATATAGAATTTTGTCTGATTGCGATGAGAAACTTCTCAGAGCTGCCTTTATACGAGATTCACTTAGAAACTTAAAAATTTCCTTAACTACAAATATTAACAAATGAGTTATCCTTTAATGTTACATAAGCGCTCGACGAGACGTTTATTTTGAAGGAATTGAAAAATAAACAGAACCCTGCAACACTGTTTACTTCACATCACTAATTTAGAGGATATTTAAGGATTTTTTTTCAAAATCATTTAACCATTGGTTTTTCAAGGATTAATTTATAGTTTTTTAAGTTGCTTAACGTATAAAATTTTTAACGTATACTGGGAAATGCGATTTAATAATCAAGCGCCATTTTTGAGCGGTTTTTGGAACTTACGAGGTCCATAAATTTTAATTTTTTCCTTTTTAATTAGCAAGATTATCATGCTAACATATTAATATTCATTAATAGTTTTTATTCACATTATTTTTTACACAGCATGATATCATACATTTATAATACTATTACCTCTATTTAGTACTATTCAATACTATTTGGTATTATATAATGATATTTAGTATACACTAACTCAAACACTTAAAATAATTACTAATGCAATACAAAATATTTAACCCTATTACATAACACAATACTTAAACAGCTAACTTTTTTCCTTAGATATCCATAACACAATGGATAACTACTTTCAATTATTTTCACTAAAACACGTACGAAATTAATTCACTGCTGTATTTAAAAGAATAAAATTTGCATAGGTATAACAGTATTTCGTAATTAAATTACATTTTTGTTATTGATATAAAATCATATTTCAAAATATTTACAATTAAATTTAATTAACATAAAAAGTTGATGACATAGTACTAATACAAGAGAAAAATATCACGTACAAATCAAATTGAAATAAAAAGACATGTAAATATTTTCAAAGTAGTAATTGCAACATCAAAAATTTTACCTACATCTACAAGAACACTTATTAATCATGATACTCTACATTTATTACATTCTGGTTAAAAATTAACCAAACATGGACAATGCAGTGGATGGTTTGTCAGACCAGTACACTTTTAAAGTACCTGCCCTCCTAAATTTAGAAAACAGCACCCACATTAAAGTTATAGTTATCAGTTTCCCAACAACGAGATGAGGGTGAAAGATAGAATGAAATGTTGATATTAAAAAGAATAAAGAAAGGAATAATAGGAGAACGGCATGCGCAGGACTTTAAATGAATATAGTGTTACCCAAAAGTAGGAGCGAACTTCATGTCATGCTTTCGCGAGGCACTTGGCATATTTTTAATCTTTAATAAAAATCTTCGCCGACCGGAAGTTACATAGTGAGTCACGGACGCCTATTAACGCCAACACGATATATGAACATATTGAAGTGTTTTTACACAATATTTATTATATATTTTTGCTTATCCCAACTTATTAAGTTTACGATTTTCAAGATGGTTTAGTGTAAACAACTAAGCATAATTGGAGCAATTAAGTTCATCCCTTAAATATTTCAAATATTTGTCACACTCTATGTTTTTTACCAATTTTTTAGTATTTTTTGTTTCGACTCTTACTAGGATTGAATACAAGTAAATCTACTTTCAAAATATTGCTAAAGTACACATGATTTTTTAAGGTCCATACAAATTTACATTTATAGAATTTGGAGTTATAGAATCTATTTTTTTCATGTACATGTTTTGTGGCAAGTGTTAACCAAATTTGTTTAGCTTTTTGACTTGGTTATTAAATTTTGTAGGATTTATTTAATGAGTATTTAATGGTTTACCAGTAAGTGGGGTTATTAATTCAAACACCTTATCTGTAACTTTGTGTTTACAAAGTAAAGGCTCCTTGTACAAATGAAAAACACTTGTTAATTTTCTTATCGACAGCTGAAATAAGATGGCTTTGAAGCAAAAAAAGCAAATCATTTTTGCGACATGTTTACCTTTTTGTCTTTTATTGTACTTTTCATTTGTTTCTAATTTTCCTTTTTACGAAAAACAGCCATTATAAGCCTTCTTTCCAATTTGGAGTTTCATTTTCATTATACTCATTATTTATAACAATTCCAAAATGCCGAAGTACCGAATGTTGCGGTTTCACATTGAGATGAAGACTTGCTGGACTTACTCGTAAACTACTACACAGGAATAATTCAGTAAAATAACGTTACCCACGTTACATGGTTATCATTCCACAAAAATTTAAACAAACGATTATTTTCTGTATGCATTCTCTCCACTACAGAACTTTTTGGAAATTACGGACTAAGAATGGATTTTAATTCCATATTCTTTCATTTTCTTCTTTGAATTTACTAGAAACGAAACAACTACCATTATCTACTAAGACAGACGATGGAACTCCCAAGAGTGGAAAGTAATATTTTTTAAACATTTTCAAACACACCTTGCGGTTGCATTTCTCATAGAAAACATTACATAATATCTATTGTAAACGTCTAACACTGACAAAGCAAACTTGTTTCCGTTTTGAGAAGCTGGATATGGCCCTAAAATATCAACATAAAGCATATATCGTATGTTTTTTAATGTTACACCCTGCAAAGATTTAGCAGGAGGCGATATTTCAGCTATTTTTATCTTAAGTCTGTACAATCACTTATGAAATCAGTAACATCTCTACTTAATGACTTCCAATAGAACACTTGTTTAATAGAGGCAATTGGTTTTAGCACCAAAATGTTCTTGTTCGTGAAAACATTTAACAATTTCGGGAACTATAGAAGGAGGTATACAAATTTTTCAAGAGTCAGGAAAATGATAATTTCTATTTAACAAAACACCAAAATCTAAGTTGTAAAAATTGTCAATTTTTGTGTTTTTCAATTTTACATACGGGTCATTGGGAATACGCAAAAACTGAATATTTTTTTATACTCTGAACATTTTTATTGTTTGGATCTTAGTTCTTCAACATTTCCGAAACATGATGGCAAAACCTCAAATTGATTAATTTTATGCCGTTCAAATTTTGTTTGTATTATTGCCCGTAAGAGAGCATCACTCGCCTGATTATTTTGCCTTAATGTAAATTATGTTTACCTCGAACCCTTGATTTCGTTGAAAACTAATTTCACACTTATTGCCCCATATCCATTTTTTTCTTTTTCTAAAAGGGCAAAAAAGGTTCAGCTTTATGTGCAAAGTTACTAACAAATTTTGAACACCACTGAAATAAACCAACTACTCGTTGTATTTTTTTCAAATTTCTGGGTCGTGGATGTTTATACATTGTACGTACGATAGATCTTTTGTTACGTCTTGAGAATTTACATTAAAAGCCAAAAATTAAATTGTGTGTTACAAAATGAACATTTTTTGAGATTCAACGTCATTCCTGCATCATGTACTTTAGTAAATATTTTATCTAACAAACAAATTTACTCTTTGGAAGATACTGTAGGTATTGGGACGTAATCGTCATAACAGACCTGTTGATCATACAATCCATAAACTAACACTGTTTGTAAACAAATCATTAAAGCTACAGATCCATTTAAGTATCCAAAAGGAACATAGGTAAACTGATACATTTTGCCGTTCCAGTAAAATGCAGTGTAAGGTCTACACTTATCAAAAAGACTAACTTTTATGTAGGACCGGACAAAATCAAGACAACTAACGAATCAAACACCATGAAATTTTAACAGGTCATCGATTTTGTTTACTTTTAACTGTTTAATTTTTACATGGTTATTCAGAGAGGTCAGATCAACTACGGTACGTAGTTTTGAGATGTTTTTTGCTACACAACAACGGATGAGCATGAACAGTCACACATTCTTCTACAACTCTGTTTTTAAGCCATTCTTTTATTTCTTTTTATCTTTAAATTTAAATGGTAAGGGATATTGTATATTGACAATGGGTTTGTCAGTGTTAACTTCAATAGTGTATTCGAAACGATTACACTTACCTGGCTCTTCACTGAACACACATCAATGTTTAATTAACAAATTATAAAGATGTTGTTTTTCTTGGAAATCAAAATCTGCAATTTCATTTCCCTTTTATTTCATATCACATACAGAAGAAAATGTTTACTTTTTGGATTATCGCTTTCCACTACAAATTTTGGACTAGTGTGATTTAAAAAGTTAATTTTGTACATACCATGAGATTCTTTTATTTCATTGTTAATATCGTTAATATGCTTTCCATACAACTCATACAAAAACTTTGACTCCTGCGCTAGATCAAAATTTAACTCTTTCAAAGATTCATTATTTACAATTGAGTGTTGATATCTTTTACGTAAAGGCTCATATATTTTATCTCTTTCGTTAATTTCGTTCAACCATTCAGTCGTACATTGTTGTTTTTGCTTAAGCAAATTCTTTATTACGGAACATTTACTTTTTAAAGGGTTGGTAACGTTTTCGATATCACTTTCACAAGAAATTTCTGAATCATCAAAACTAGTGTCTTTTAAATTGTTGACTAACAAATTCTTGGCTTTCTTCCTTTTGCTTTGTCAAAATTTTGACCTGGTTATTATTCCCAGAAGCAGGTGAATCAAAATCGATTCTGTCAATTACTGTTTCCATAGGTACCCTAACGACATTCTAGCCGTGGCCTAACAAAACGATTTTTTCAGTAATTCTATCTTTGCATTTGCTAAAGTAAGAAAATCTCTGCCTAACAAACAAGAACAATTTAAATCACTAACAACCAGAAACCTTATATCATACATCAAAGGTCCTTTTTCTAAACAGAGAATAACTTCACCTTTTACTGTTTTAATTCTTTTACCAGAATAATCAACAAGTACAAAACGGAAAGAGGTTTTTAATTGGGCATTAGAAATAAAGGCAGAAATATTTTTCCACAATTTAAAGCTTAGCACGCTAGCAGACGCTCCAGAATCGCACAAAGCGTAAAATTCTTCATTGAATATTTTACCCTTATTTCTGCAGTAGCCTGTGATGAAACAATTCGGTTACGATTTCTATTACTTTCCCCTTCATCCTCAGATGAACTGTCACTGCCCCATTGTACAACAATTAAGTTTCCTCTCTAGTAACATACAAAGTATGACAATCATTAGTGAGTGCATTTCCGTTATTACCTGAATTTTTACTAACTTCCCTGTGATGAGCACCCTCCACACAGGGATAATTTAATTTGGGTGCGGAGAACGAACTTGTCCGTTTGAATTAAAAGGAGTAGAATTTACAAACTTAGGTCTTGGAGACCTAAAATTTCTTTGATTTACAAAATTTGGAAACACAGGTGAATTTCCAGACGTATGACCATTAGAAGAATACGTTCCAACATTACCATTCGTATTTACAGAGTAATTATTTCCATTTGATGGTTGATAAAATTGATTACCAGCAGGGGAAATTGTTTTAGGTGGGACTTCCTGACTACAACTAGAAGAATGCGCAACAGAATGCATTTCATCACTATTATTATTATGGTTATTATGTTCGACTTTTTAATAAACGTCTATGTTTGTTTTATATTTTGCTGAGTATTTTCGTGTGAAGATTTGTTACCGTTTCCACTATTTTTACGTTTCTTTTGATTCTCGTTGAAATTACTATTAGTAGATGACAGGCGGTTAATTTTTACCCATTTATGATTAGATCACCTTCTAGAATCAGATCTAGGAATGACTTCGAGTTTCTGAATGACTTGTAACACAGTCGACAAAGTCAAAGTGGTAAGAGCGGTAAGTTCACGTTTGAAATAAGGTAGAATTAAATTCAACACCATACTGATAGCAAGTGGTTCTCTAATATCAGAATTTATTTCCTGTATTTTATTACATCTCTAGGAGACAGAATTGTACACGCTTTCATCTGTTTTGAGGTCATACGGTTTACTTTGAAGTACTATTAACTTGCTTGCACCTGTTCATTTTGGAATTCAGTCTTAAATTTCTTTCCGAACTGTTTAGTGTATCGAAAAAAGAACAATTGTTATTATACCAATTGTACGCGGATCCCGAGAGTGAAAACTTTATAATATCTAAATATTGGCTACTTGGAATATTCATGATTGAAGCCTGACCTTTGAACTTTTTCAAGAATGCAGTTGCGGTAAAATCGTTCTCATGACCTGAGCACTTTCCAAATCCTTCTAAATCCCTAAGATTCACAGAAACTTTCCTCTCTCATTCTATATTTTTTTCGACGGTTTTGGAAAGAACGTGATTTACCTTCCTCTTTAAAACTACTAGATTCAAGAGCACTACTACTAGAAACAGAATACGCTGAAATATTTCTATGCCTATGTTAGTTAGGGTGATCAGGTGATCATCTATCTCTTCTTTTCTGACCTGAATATTCGATTAAATGCAATTAGAATGTGGGAAGTTCTACTTCGTTAACTGTAGCTTCATCTTTGCTATTAAAATCAGCCTCTGTTTCTTCCACTGATTTTTGTGATATGACAGTAGTTTCACATGCAGTAATAAAAGACTCAACTACATCGTTCAGTTTTGACAACCAATTTTCACATTTATCCGTTCTTTCTACTAATTCACTATGCACACGATCTACGAGACTTTCTAAGGATTCTAAATGACTATTCAGCGTACCTACTCTGATTTCACACTTATTTGGTCTCTGATTAAACGCTAATAAAGTGTCCTCAAAAGTACTCATACATTTTGAAAACTCTTTTTGTTTTGTTTTTTAGTAACATTTAACTTTTCGACAACAGACTCTAATTCTACATTGCATCTATTGATTTCGAATAGTATTTCTCCTGTGTACTTCGCAAAATTCTCTTCGCATGAACGTTTCACCTTATCTACCTTAAATTGCAACTTTTCCTCAAAGTCAGAACGTAATTCTCCATCTCTTCCGTGACTTGCTTATTAATGGAAGTGAAACCAACCAATGGAAGTGAACAGAATTTTCTTCCGTAATTCTATCTAACCTACCGTGTAATTCTGCATTAGACTTTTCAAAATTTTCTTTCAATTCCGCATTGGATTTTTAAAATTTTTCTTTCAAGTCTGCGTTCGATTTTTCAGATTTTTCAGATTCGATTTTTTCAAAGTTTCAATCTATGTTTACTGACAAATCTTTAATTGCCTCAGGCAATGTTTGTAAATTCAGATTTTCACTTTCAGACATGATGACAATCTAAGTACACACAATAATAAAAAATAACACTAATAATTAAAATAAACATACTGCATACGAAACAAACTCCCACACAAAGTCACACGTAAACACAATAGTATATGTAACAGAATGTTACAACGGTCCCGTCGACGGGCGCCATTCTACAGCGGTTCGTGCTTTACGTCCCTATGAGATAACGCTATTCTATAGCGGTGCTTTGTTTCACAAATTTCGACACTTTCAACATCAAAATAAAGGCCAGTAGGTGAATGATTGTGTAGTGCTTCCGTACCGGTCCTTATTTTGGGCTTTAATGGTTAGGAATAATACTGCTCTGTTAGCCTAGTAAAGGACATTAATACGCCTTGCACTAGTGTTCGATCTGCGAGTCCCTCCAGCTACACCCCGCACGAGTCCACCATGCAATAGTACCGTATTTTATTGCATACCGGATCCGTGCACAGATAAACCTAGCGGCACCCACAAAGCTTACCTGTTACAGTCAGTATACGGACAAAATCTCGCGGCCGAAACATCGCCGCCCAAAATCTCGCCGGCCAAAACCTCGCGGGACAAAATCTCGCCGGGCCAAAACCTCGCGTGCCCAAAACCTCGCCGCCCAAAACCTCGCGTGGCCAAAACCTCGCCGCCCAAAACCTCGCGTGGCCAAAACCTCGCCGCCCAAAACCTCGCGGGACAAAATCTCGCCAGGCCAAAACCTCGCGTGGCCAAAATCTCGCCGAACAAAACCTCGCGTGGCCAAAACCTCGCCGCCCAAAACCTCGCGGGCCAAAATCTCGCCGGGCCAAAACCTCGCCGCAAATGAAACTTTTCTTTAAAATTTACCCAATGTGTTTCCTAATATGCAATTCCACATTACAAATAATAATAATAATAATAATAATAATAATAATAATAATAATAATAATAATAATAATAATAATAATAATATACAAAACATCGTGTGCGTGGGCTTTCTCGGGTTATTCCGTTTCCTCCCACTTTCTTTATTCGATCATTTCCTTCATCCTGGTCATCTACGTCTCCTTTTACCTATAGGACATAATCAAGGGGCGTCGTAAACACTCATATATTATTTCATACTTTTATAAATATTATTGGATTTTTGTTAAAACTTTAAGTTTTTGAATGTTCCAAAGTTCACGAAACTGACCTCTTAGTTGTCATTACTTTCCTTATGCAGACTTTCTTTCCCTATAACCAGTTTAAAAACATCCTGTCGCCCTACCTTCACATTGAAATCCTCTAATACAGAAATAGAATTTTCATATGGTATCGCGGGACTTGGTCAAATACCCGTGATACTCCTTCTGAAACAGCGTCTTTTATACCGTCATCCTTATCATCTGTTGGAACATTTCCATTTTGGTCAGGCGAGATTTTGGGTATGGCGATATTTTGGGGCGCGAGGTTTTGGCCCGGCGAGATTTTGTCCCGCGAGGTTTTGGGCGGCGAGGTTTTGGCCAGGCGAGGTTTCGGCCTGGCGAGATTTTGGGCCGCGAGGTTTTGGGAGGCGAGGTTTTGGCCAGGCGAGGTTTTGGTCCGCGAGGTTGTCGCCGCGAGATTCTGGCCGCGAGGTTTTGTACCCAAACCGTTACAGTCATCCCTTCAAGCCGGATAAACCCAAAGTTCCGGCAACAGAACGTGCTCGCGTAACCATGTGTAAGGGAACAATTTTAAGCTGTATTAGCAATACACATTAAATTAGACTTTTTCACTGACTTTTTGGTTACATGCACATTTTAAAAGGTTCTATTTTTGTGATAGAGGAAGATTACAAAAACACAAAGATATCTTGCATAATTAAGTATTTACATGACTATCAATTAAAATGTTTTACACGTTTTGCACAATTATATTTTATATCAATCGTATGATTTCAAGTTTCTTAAAGCCCCTTATATTACACTCGTATACGTCGCGAACTGTTCGTCCAGGGAAAAACCCTTTACTTGATAATACTTATCTGTTTGCAGGTGTATGTGTCAGTAAGGAGAAATATCCCTGGCAATCATCCATGCACATTACCATTATCGATGCTAGTTTTCCATCGCCACTGAGCGTAAATAACTTTTAAATGCACTTTATTTGGAATTCAACATATTGATACTACAAGCTATAGTTTTGCTTTCTTTCTTCTCCGTTCGACGTTACAAGCAGGAAATTTAATGTTGCCAGTCTCTTTTCACAGAGGTGCTCCCAGCTATTAACACAACTTAATGGATAACATAATAGTTAAAAGAGCCATGAAGCGCTGTGATTAAGAATGCATAGGGAGGAGATTTTCTCTCTGAGTTACATTCCATAACCATATTTGGGAAAGCGAAAGGATTTTCTGCGTCACAAAGACGCACAGATGCATATACATTTTTGTCTTTTTGCGATGAGAAATTTCTCAGAGCTGCCTTTATACGAGATTCACTTAAAAAGTTAAAAATTTCCTTAACTAATAATAAACGAGTTATCCTTTAGTATTACAATAGAATCTAGCAAGTTTCTCCTGATACACTCCGTCTCAACCAATGCCCTAGAAATTTTTTTTTGTCATCTTCAATACATATAATAGTGTCCGTTTCTACCCTACTTTATTTATGACCCTTTCACATTTGTTTTCCGTTTGACCAAGCTAATACTCACAATTATTTCCCACATCTTCATTTCGAATGTTTCACGTCTTTTTTATTGCTTTGTGTAGTTCCATGTAGTACTGCATTCAGCGTGAAGCATTTTATTAATAATTTTTTTCTCAAATATGTATTTAAAAACCAACAAAATATATTTTTCTCCTAAATGTTTCTTTCACCATTCCTATCCTTAGTTTTATGCTAAAGCCTGTCTCAGACGGGACTGAAGTAAGGCTGCGATTCACGATCTAAAATTCACGACCTCACTTAACGATCGTGTGAGAAGTAACTTGCCCCTAGTTCAGGTTGAAATTTTTTGCTATCCTTATTTGGATCCTGACTTGAAAGAAATAGAAGCAGTTTCTATTTTCATCTGGACTTGCATACAACTACCAATCAGAAAAGAGTAGCGCCTGACGACATTCAACTTTATTTCTCGCTGTAATTTCAAAATAATGCTGCCTGGACAAGAGAAGCATTAACAGTATTAATAGTCATACGAAAAATATGATGTTTTGTATAACATGAATCACGATTTATATTATTTTAAAAAAAAATGCAAGAATAAAGACCTTAGAGAATGTATGCAGTGAAGGTATCCGCCCCAACACTACAGGTGTGAACAAATGTAATTAAATCTTTTAGAAGAATAAAAATAGGTGATTATTGTGCAATTTGTATACCAAAAAAATGTAACATATTAAAAAAAGCGTGCAGGTTTACTTTTGGCGCACCGCTCGAAATAATTGTTCAAAAATTAGAATTCTTTCACTAATTACCTTCTTATTGTTTGCTAAATGATTTATGCTGGGCGACATGAAAATATCCACATGGCATAGTTAAAATTCAAGGGGGTATCGTAAACAATTGTTGAAAAATTATAATTCTTTTACGATTTGCGTATAAATACAGCGTCCGGATGCATGCATAATAACTACAGCCCAAAAAGCACAAAACAACCTGCGCTAGGTCGCCACTAAAAAGCACGAATGCTATCTAACCGAATCATAGCAAAGCGAAGCTGTAGAGCCAGAGAGTTAGCGAGGAGGAGCGTCTGAAGGGAACATGCACGTCAGCGAATGTGGGTATCCGCATAAGCGAGGGTAGTGAAAACGAGTGGGTTTTGACAATGATACGAGTTTCAATAGCATTTGTTATGGTTTCATACTAGTAGCGTTCCACTTGTAAACAAAATACAACTTCTGTAAACTGTGCAGAAAGTCATCGCCGGTGGAAAATAGTTTCTATACAGGCATCTTTCATATCAACTTATTCATTTTATCCGTCGTAAAGCACTTGTTATAATTTTAGACTAGTAATCCTACACTTGTAAACATAAAATTCAGATGTGATGTGCCAAAAGTAAACCAGCGCCAACAACAGAAACAATGAGAGTTAATTGTCATCAGTGTTATGTGGCTTTTGTGAAATTTTAGAGAACAGTTCTACAATGCTGGCACAATACTAAAATTCCAGGTATAGTGCATGAGATGGGTTCCCGGTGGGTATAAGTTTACTTTATGGGCTATGTGGGTACTGAGCTGAGAGGATGCACTCAGTACCCATACTAGAAAATTGCTCTTTCTTCTTTATTTTAGCTTTCCGCGCTTGATAACTGCCCTCATTTACATATTTGGACAAGTCATTTGATTTTCAGTTTTACAATCTGGTGGATCCAAGGATCTACAGACCGTTTTTCAGCCGATACAGTCTCCCTCATGTTCGTACCTTGCTGCTGAATTTTCGGAGTTACTAATTTCAATAGGGTATGGAACTGAATAATCCATTCTGTAGTTTTTTTTTTTTTTTTTTTTTTTTTTTTAAGGAACGAGGATTTGTATGTAGTTTATTATTCACCATTGAAAATACAGTGCTTTCCTGTTCATTATTGCTGCGAAGAATTCACTCCCTGGTCCACCAGCTCCTCTTTACTCTTTCTCTCTCTCTCTCTCTCGTATTTTTTTTTTTTTTTTTTTTTTTTTTTTTTTGCTTGGAGGGGAGGACGGATTTTGTGTCAGCAACAGAGCAGATATCGCTGCTATGGCTATTTCATCCTCTTCAGATTAACTCATATCGTGAATTAGAAAAACAATAATATTTACGATTTGCGTAACACGTTTTTCGTTTTTTTTTAATACAGCGACCACGAGAGGCTCTGTTGGTAAAACCCACTCGTCTGAGACCCCTACATCACCTCAGGATAAAAGAAATTGTATGGAAGTTTGAGTTAAGCAACACTGTTAAGTTGTAGCCTGGGTTGAGGCCTTAGTTCAGATCCGTGTGAGACGGGCTTAACACTGCATGTTGGCACTAATAATGGTACTTAGATGTTGAAACTACACACCTGTTCCATTTTCTCCAATTCTCTTTCTCTATTTCCCACCGATCACTTTTTTCAAATCAGTATTGCAGCACTTTTCTGGCATTTAATTTAATTTTTATTCACCATTCCGTTTACTGGAGTTTTCTTTTATGTTATCACCTTTTCTAAACTCCGCAACACCCTTATGCCCACTGTAACCATGCATTCTCAATCATTCTGCACTCTTCATTCAAATACCTAGTTGTTACGTACAAGGTTCTACAAATTTCACATCCTTATATATATATGGTTTTGCTTCTATTGTGCGTCCGTACATTACGAAGATTGCATTACATGTGGCGTCCACGTACATATGACGTCCGTATACCGGACGCCAGATGACAATCCTCAATATTTTTCTTCCTGCGTGTGTTTCATAGAAAATGATGCTTTTTCTAACTGTTGGTTGGAAACAATAATATATTTTATTTACCGAAAATGTTCTTCGACGAGTAATAACTTCGATATTTAAAGTTCGTCGGACGTCGAATGGATAGCATATTGTAAACCTATATTCTGCTTTTAGTTCGGCCGTTTACCACCTTGGCGCTCGAGTCACAAAGTTTGTATAATTTGTTTGTATACTTCCTTTGAAATTGCTGACTATATGGCGTCCGAAGTGTGGCAACAGCGCAAAGTGCCTGAACGCTTGTATCTCCTGCGTTTACATGCATTCCTTTGTCACGCTTCGGCGCTTGGGAGTGCAAGTAACGGTTTAAAAGTTGGGTAGCCGTTCCAACAACTGTCTTGAGTTGCGTTTTATAATCTTTCTTTGAATTGCAATAAACAAAACCTTAAAATTTGTTTTTCGTAAATAGATAATGCTTTGATAATTTCTGATAGAAAATAGGAAACAAGTTTATGATTTCACTGGCCATTACTCGTGTTTGTTATCTGATCCCCCAAGATTTTATTTTATACTTTTGAAGCGATTTTGATATGTCAGATCAGTCAGATGGATCGATATAGGCTTGTCGTTTTGCATTTTTTAAACTTTCAGTTTCTGAAAACAAAGTGACGATCTTAAAAACTTCCAAATTTACGAACGCATAGGTTCTTTTCTCTTCGAGTAACTTCTTTGCATCTCAATCAATTTTATCGATACTTGCACGATAGCTACATAAATTAAAATCATTTTGTATGAATGTGGTCCCATTAACATGACTTTGAAACAGAACGACAATTGTTAGAAAATTAAATGTTAATAATTGTCCTGCAGAAACTATTTATCCTACCGGACTAATTTCGTACGAAAACAAATCTTTCAGATTATATGTAAATCTATACTTGTTATAAATACTAAAAGTTTGTTTGAAATTTAAATGTCAGTCGTGTTGTTCACTATTTTGATTCGAAACCGTGAATAGCATTTTCTATCATTTTTCAGGTCTACTGTGCGAATTGAATGAAATTTTTAGAATATGTCCAGAACTTTGGAAAATAACGTTATATGCACAGGTACATAACAGAGATATGACTAGGCTGGGGCAACCGGCATTGTGACCCTGGGCTCACTAGTTGAATTCCGAATAAGTGCAAATCATAATTATATAATCTACAGTTTATTGTGTTTAGAGGCTCAGTACAACTTCTGCTCGGTTCCCTGCTGGGCCTAGTTATGCCTTTGTGACAATTATCATTATCTATGGGTTCTTAAACGAAAATGGTGGACAACATAATATCATAAATATTCACTATTGTATATCCCGTAACTCGGATAATAATTGTTATATGAAAATCAAATTGCAGAATGTATACAGATAGATGAAATAACCTATAGCAATGTCAGTGTTGTTCATTTTGATTAAAAATGGTAAACAGTATTTTCTGTCATAATTGATTAGTGATTAGGATCCAATTGAAATTAACTTTTTAGAACATATGTACCATTTCATTTTAAGATTTATAAGTATTGGTGCGCACGAATCGAGACATGTCCCGAAACTCAACTCAACTCGACTCGAATTCGAGTCGAGATTCGAGTCTAGGCACATTTTGTAAAATTCGAGACAAGTCGAGACAAATTTATTTCTTGACTCGAATTTCGAGTAGATACTGATCGTAAAAGTCCTGACTCGACTCGAATGTCCCGAAAATCTTTAATATTATTTTAAATATTATTTTGAAGAAAGTATATGTATGCAATTAATTATTCGTAAGTAAATACAGCTATATAGTATCTGAAACGGCTTGAGTGGATTGAATGAAAAAGTGGGACATGTATTCGAACTGCGACATGTATTGTTAATTATCGTGAATTGGAAAAAGTTAGAAAAGAAAATGGAAGGGTGAGTGATTAGCACCAAACAAGGCATGAAATATTTTTTGACGTCAAAGCCGCACATCTCAAAAACCTGAAAAATGATTGTCTCATCAACTATTCTTGTCTTGTCCAAGTCAGTTGCTTCTAGCCATAACTTGTGAAATTTCCTGCAAGTTAGTCAGAATGTTGAAAATTTCCTACATCTTAAATTTATTTCTTGTACTCCAGCCGGAACATTATGATCATGTACCTACTATCGATATAAACCCATTCAGGTGATAGCAGCGTCACGTGCCGAGGAATGCCTGCTAGTCAGACACACGTACAGTGCATGCAGTATCAGTGAGAGTGCTGGCCGTTTGTAGAATGGGAAAGGCGTGCAATCTATCTTAGTTTGAATGAGAGCAGGTTGTAATGACCCGAAGACTCGGCACGATTATTTTGGAACTGCAGGATTTGTCGGGTGTTCGAGGAGTGCTGTGGTGAGTGCCATCAACAAGTGGCGATACCAAGGGGAAACAACGTCGAAACGCCGAGGAGTTGGGCGCCCCACTTCAATACAGATGTCGGACGTCGTAAGTTGGGCAGACTGGTAAAACAGGACAGGCAGCGAACTGTGAAGGAACTAACATCAGACTTTAATGCTGGGCAAAGTACAAGTGTGTCTGAACACACAACGCACCGAACACTCCTAATGATGGGCCTCCACAGCCGACGACATATCATGTGCAAATGTCAACACCACACATTGGCAACTACGAATGAAATGAACTCGTTACAATCGCCAAAGGACCTTGGCGCAGTGGCAGAGCGATGCATTGTCTGATGAATCCCGATACCTTCTTCATCATGATGATGGAAGGGTGCGAATCCGTCGTGTTTCAAGGGAACAGCTCCTTGACACCTGTACTGCGGGACAGAGGCAAGCTGGCAGCGTTTATTTATGCTCTGGGGAACATTCATGTAAACATCCATGTGTCTAGTGTAGGGATGAATACGAGTCGAGTCGAGTCGAGATTTAAGCCTGTCTCGAGAAAATGTCTCGACTCGAAAATATGTTTCTCTCTTGACTCGATAGTTTTTGTTTCGACCCGACTCGAATTAGAGACAAGACGTGTCGAAATTCGAGTCGAGACTAAGTATACAAGTTAAAATATACGTACACATCAGCCAGAACTTTATGTCTACCTACCTAATTGTCAGTATGTCCACCTTTGGCACGGATAAGAAAGGAGACGCGTCTTGACAGGAATGCAGTGATCTTTGGTAGGTCGCTGGGGAGATTTTTCACCACATGTGCACACACAGATCCCCTAAATCCCGTAAATTCCGGGGAGGGGGCGATGCGCTCTGACGTCATGTTCAATCACATCCCAGATGTGTTAGATTGAGTTCAAATCCAGCGAGTTGGGGGGCCAGCACATCACTTGGAACTCGCCCCTGTGTTCCTCGAACCACTCCATCACACTCCTGGCCTTGTGACATGCTGCATTATCTTGTCAGAGATTGCCACTACTGTTGGGAAACATTGCCGTCATGCTCACGTGAAGGTTCCCCAGTGCATAATTAAGCCGCCAACAGCTTGTCTCGGTCCTTCAGTACAGGAGTCAAAGTGCTGTTCCCTTGTAACACGATGGATTCGCACCCTCTCATCTTCATGATGAACAAAGTATCGGGGTTCATCAAACAATGCAACACTCCAACACTGCGTCAAGGTCCAGTGGCGATGGTCACGTGTTCATTTCAGTCGTAGTTGCGGATGTCGTGATCTTAACACTCGCACATGGATGGGTCGTCGGCTGCGTAAGCCTATCTTTAGGAGTGTTCGGTGCACTGTGTGTTCAGACACACTTGTACTTTGCCCAGCAATAATTCTGAATTATAGAAAGATTTTCGAGACATTCGAGTCGAGTCCAGATTTTTACGAGCAGTCTCAACTCGACTCGTATCTCGACTCCAAAATTCAAGTCGAGAAATACGTTTGTCTCCACTCGTCTCGAATTTTAAAAGTCGAGTCGAGTCGAGTCGAAATTCGAGACATATCTCCACTTGTGCGCATATCAAGTATAGTCGAGCTCGAGCAAGGCAGCACGACGGTCGAGGCGTATCACACACTGCTTGAAAACTACGTATACCTCTTCATGATGACCGTGTTTCCCAATGGTAGTGGTATTTTTCGACAAGATAATGCACCATGTCACAAGGCCAGAAGTGTGATGGAGTGGTTCGTGGAACACAGGGGTGATTTCTAAGTGATGTACTGGTCCCCAACTCGCAGCATCTGAACCCAATCGAAGATATTTAGGATGTGATTCAACGTGACGTCAGAGCGCATCGCCCCCTCCCCGGAATTTACGAGAATTCGGTGACCTGTGTGTGCACATGTGGTGCCAGCTCTCTCCAGCGACCTACCAAGGATCATTGCGTCCATGCCAAGAAGCGTGCAGTTGTTATCCGTACCAAAGGTGGACATACTGACAATTAAATAGGTAGTCATAATGTTCTGGCTGATGTATGGGTATATTTTGACTTACATTCTGTCTGGACTCGAATTTCGAGACGTCTCGAATTCGAGTCGAGTCGAGACCGACTCATATTTTCGAGTCGAGATAACATTTTCTCGAGACGAGTCGAGAAAGGCTTAAATCTCGTCTCGACTTAATTCGTGTGCATCCCTATTTATAAGTATAATCATCCCTATTTATAAGTATTAAGATACTCCAGAACGAAAATTACGGCATTATAATTGGGCAAATATTCAATATTTTATACCCTGTAACTCTGACATTAATAGTTGAATATTAATATTGTAAAATGTATAATTACACAGATAAGAACATTAGTAATATTAGTGTTCGCTCCATTAAAGAAAATAGGAGACACTACTTCTATAATAGATAATAGACCAGTGTTAGAAGAATCCACGAAGTATGTATACGTTCCTACGTTTATTTAATGTAGATTTTATCAAATTGGTATTGTGGTTTAATTTTTTCTAAAACAAATGTTAGGGCTATTTTTTAAAATATATGAAGCAGTATGTGCAATCAGATATTTAAAGGAGAAAGGCCACTGGAGACGACGACATACCAGTAGATTTGCTCAAGGGATCAGGAGACAACGCAATGAAAATGTTGACTTTTCTTATTAACTAGGTTTACCTGAGTGGAGAATGACCAAAGGATTTTCTTGATGTTACAGTGATCGCATTGCCCAAGAAGAAGGGAGCAAAAAAGTGCAGTGATAATAGAACCATTACTCTGATTTCCCACACTGGAAAAATTATTGCACGCATACTGAACAGGCAGCTGGAAAGTAAGATAGATGAGAAATTAGAAGATCAATTTGGATTCCGGAAAGGAAAAGGCACAAGAGATGCTACTGAATCGATGATAATTATATCAGAAAGATTTCCTAATGTAAAGGAAGAGCTGTGATTGCTTCATCGACTGGCGAAAAGATTTCGACCTGGTCAATTGGACGAAACTTTTGAAAATACTTAACCAAATCGGAGTCAACTTGAGATAGACGACTCATTCAAAACCTTACATAAGACAACGAGTGAAGTTGCGCCTGAATAGAGTAGAAACCAATAGTGTGTACATTGCAAGAGGAGTCGGACAAGAAGGTAGTATATTACCCCAATTATTCAACATTTACAGTAAATGGTTAATGAGGGAAGCATTAATGGGAATTGGAGATTTCAAGATTCGAGGGCAGATCACTAACAAGATCAGATATTAAGAAAATAGGGTTATAATAGCTAAAACCGAAGGCGAACTACAGGAGATTGTTGACACTGCAAAACTATTTGGAATGGAAATCAACATTGGGAAGTTGAGAGTCATAATAATATCCCGTGGAAACACTCCCTTACGGATCAGAGTAGAAGAAAGAGAACTTCAAGAGGTCGACAATTTCAAGTATCTGGGAAGTATTTTGACAAGAGGTGCGTACTTCACCAAAGAGATCAGGTCAAGAACTGCCATAGCTAAAGAAGCATTCAACAAAAAATATCACTCTTAACTAGTAGGCTCAATATTGGGCTCAAAAATAAATTGGTCAAGTGCTATATATATATATATATATATATATATATATATATATATATATATATATATGGAGCATTGGACTCTATGGCTCAGAGACTTGGACATAAAGGAAGTGAGAGAAGAAATATTTGGAGAGCTTCGAAATGTGGTCTTGGAGGAAAATGGCGAAGATTAAATGGACAAACAGAGTAACAAACGAAGATAGCAAAAAGTATTAAAACGTATAGGAGAGAAGAGGACACTTCTATTAAGCATCATTCGTAGGAAGGCCAATTGAATCGGACACATCTTGAGAAGAAATTGTCTTCTTTGCAATTGACATAAAAGGAAAGATAGCAGGAAAGCGAATAATAATGAGAAAAACACAGCTGATTGATGATTTGAAAAATAGAAAAAAAATATTGGGAGTTAAAATAGAAAGCTGAAGATCGAGAAACGTGGAAGAAACATTTCAGGCCTAAATATAAAACTGAAAAAAGTTCTCATTAGTCCCAGGACCTGCTGAAAGGCAGACTACTTAATAATAATAATAATAACTGAAAAGAACGCACGCATTAGTTATACCCTCTGTCCTGTTTATAAGTAAATATTTGTAACGGTCATTACACCATAGTTATGAGTAGAATTTGGATTGAGCAAATGCTGGAATTACGTTCGGAATGTTAAGGGTTCGATGTCTGTGACATAATCTTCATTATGGTCCTTCAAAATAGACCAAAGTAAACTTGTAAGTTTATACACACACACACACACACACACACACACATATATATATATATATATATATATATATATATATATATATATATAGAAATTTTGCCCTTAACGCATGCCCCAACTTTCTTAATAGTTTCCATTCCTATTGCTATATCATATCTGAAAGACCTTTCGGCTGCATTTGATCAACACGCGTAAATAAATAAACAAATTAACATTCAACATAGCCACATGAATAATATACACTAAATAAATTATCATAGTTTCAATTGATCTCAAATGTGAAAGTTAGAAGATGATTATTAAACACCGAACTTCTAAAAATTGCTTTCGAAACTATGCAAGTCTTTAAAGTCACAGCCAGGTTTAAGGGAGCATTGCCCTTCTGTTTTTATTCTAAATTTCGTAACTTTTTGCTTTGATTTGAACAACAAAACCTTGTGAAAACCAAAATTCTTAAACCCAGTACGAATGACAAGCCGAAATCTCCATACGTCCGTGTTTGCAGTAAGCTTAATCATTAGGATTATAGGCAAGTACAAAATTATTATTCTATTTCGTTTACATTATTAACAACATAAAAATAACTTCAAGTGTTTTCTTAAATTTGCAGAATTCTTAACAGTTGATAATTTATTTCTAACGCATAATAAAAATCTCGCTTTGAATAGTTTCTCATTTATTTCTTTTCCGTGGAAATATTTCTTGAGTTATCCAAGCCAAAGAAGGGTTTCTTCCATCATTTCTAAATTACAAGGTCACTGATGGACAAATTTCACAGGCAAACACAGTTTAATGCACAACTCCTACCTCGAAACTTAAGAGTAAAATCGCTTACAACATCTACAAGAATTCCCCAGAGGGGCTGAACTAGATCAATTCTTTTCACATCTTGTATTCTGGGAAAGCTATGAGGTTAATCCACGCATTGCGGTTACTCTCTGCTTTGTGTTCAGAATATCCCTTTGGCGCTTGGCTGTCTATTTTCATCTCATTATTTTTCTAAAGTTCACGTTGATAAAAATCAAAGTTGTATAGTATTATTTATGAGTAAAACGTGGAAGCAAAGCTTTACTTATGATAAAAGTAACTAGTTATTTCATAAATTCTAATGCTTTGCCAATAAAAATTACTGTGTTACTCCTCAAGACTGATGAAATGTGAATGTAATTACCGTTTCACCAATTTTACATCATCTAATTTTCTGTCACTTAGTTTTCTTGTAGTCTTTGTCACCTAATTTCCAGTGTAGTGACACTGACAATGTATTTGTATGTACACTTTGAACCAAAGCTTTTTGATGAAAGGGTGAAATCAATTTCAAGGAAAAGAGGATACTCCGTGAAGTTTGTCCCTCATGAAGTGCGAACCGTAATATATTTTATTATTGTACTGTCACGGACAATGACGTCTTTGGCGTGGGAGACTCGGGTTCGATCCCCAACGGAAGCTCATGTGGTTTAGATTACACATTAATCCTTAGCTTCACGTCTCATATAGCCTAGCTGTTGAAAGGACGTTAAACTCAAATCAACTTAACTCATCGACAATAAACTTGTGTGCAAATTTTAAACAAAATCGGTTTGATGGAACTGAGTAAAACCAATTGTTAGAAAGGGTGATGACAAATTAACTTAAGCAAAAGCATTCAAATAGTAAAAGAATAAATATATTGGACATAAAATATACTGCTAAACTGGCGGGTAAACTGAGATTATGACAAAACTACAATCTCAAACGAAACCAATGTGCTCTCAAGTTTCTTTGTTTATATATTACGGGACGTTTTCGTCTACTATTTGTGCAACAACAGCTTTCTTCCGATAATTCGATAGCTCGTTGGGTAAGCAGCTTCAATATTTTTATTCATCTAATGGAAAGACATCGCAATGTTTCTAATACTGATAAGAAGTGACCATTCGAAATCTTTTTTTAAAATTAAAATCCTATTTTCTCCACCTACTAAAAAGTATTTTCATTAAAGTTTTACGAAGTTAGGCCACTTATTCAATGGCTTTCCGAAGATATAGTAAGTTATTGCTTGCATATACTTCGAATACATATTCCTGTTGTGCTAACAGGCAATTAAAAAGGTCTGTATCTTTAAAGTAACTGGGAGACAGGCATCAGAATAGAAAATTATCAACAGCAAATGCTTTACTGGGTTTGGTTTCTGCTTATACTTTCAAAACTTTAATTAACTGTTTTTCTTTATTATTTTTGTGATAATTTATCCTTCGTGCACAGGCCTATAGCCAAGTAAAACCTTGAGATTTGAAAGGAAATAGTGTTGCCCAGGAGACGAGACGAGAAATGAGGTTCTTTCGTCTCGTCCCGTAAATATTTGTTGCCTTTTGTCTGGGTGATCTAAACAGAAGATAGATCGGTATGAAGCCCTCACATGCCAATAAGCAACCAAATCAAACTACTTATACTAATCGAATATTGTTTTTTAGGTGTCGAGTAAGCCCATCATTTTCTGTATGAATGAATACCATTGATTCATGTTCCGTTACTATTTTCTCGGGTTCGATATTTGCCATTTTCCCCAAATGTCGCACAACAACTATTTTACATCATCCATCATAACAAAAAATTGTCATTAATCACAATAATTTAAGTGATTAATTTTAATCACAATAAAATGAATGAGTGCATAGCCACAGATCACTGCTGAGCTACATTGAGGAAATCATTACTTTGTGGATTCAAGGAATTAGTTTCACACAGAACTAGAGATGCAAGGGCTCGGAAAAAACCGGCTTTTTTGAAAAAAAAAACGGTTTTTTCTGCTTTGCTTTTTTGCTTGGGAAATTTTGGGCTTTTTTCAAAATTCTGCTTTAAATCGATAAAGCAGACTTTGTTTCGCTTCTCTATAACACAGAAAGTCATTTAATTAGTGGTTGATGCCGATAATAATATAAAACCTCGAAAGCAAACCATGAATTTCGAAATGATATTTTAAACAATTTTACTTCAACATTTTTACATTATGAATTCCAAAGGATTAACCAATGTATATAATAAACACATTTTAACCTCCTATATACAAAAGTAAGCAGAGTTGGCAAGAACCATGGTTGTTTCTGAAAATGCCAAAAACCCGTTTTGGGGGGGGCAGTTTAAACCAGGCTTTTTTGGGGTTTAAACCAGGTTTTTTGATTTAGATATTTTGCTTTATGTATTTGTATTACATATTCACAGAAATAAGTTTGTTTCGCCTTGGTGTTATTATTCAACAACGGGGTTATGCTGGAAGAGGTCCCATAAGCTTAAAGAAGTCCGGTCAGTAAATTTCTTAAATTGAGAAACTCCCGCCCTAGCCATCGGGAAAATCCCGTCATTCTTTTAAATGTAAAACAATAACGGGAAAATCCTGTAAAATTTAATTTGCATGTAAAATTTAAAGGACAACGTATTATAATCAGTACGCTAAAACTGAGTGACACACAATCATAGTCAACGTCTTGCGAATAAAATCAGAAAAATAAACACACTGCTGAACAAGACTGCACTTATTTAATATAAAAACACATTTACACGTGACGTTTCGATCTTCTATCCAAGATCCTCATCAGACGTGACTGTACGTCTGATGAGGATCTTGGATAGAAGATCGAAACGTCACGTGTAAATGTGTTTTTATATTAAATAAGTGCAGTCTTGTTCAGCAGTGTGTTTATTTTTCTAAAACTGAGGTATTAAATTACAAATTTAGTATGTAGGTATCATTGAAAGTCCAATCCAAGCTAATGTTGGAAGCTAAGTAGGCAATCGATAAATTTTACCAATTTTAATCAATATATTTAAGCAACCTTCGCTTCTTTATAAAACAACAGGCATGCAGAAATATATAATTTGGTTTCGTTTTGTATGTTTAGGCTTAACATCCTTACGTAATACCGAGGTTATCAAGGAGAGGACTTTCGCTTAAAGTGACATCCGAAAGAGTACTTGGTTTACACATGAAAGAAGGGTTGTGGTTCGACCGAGAATTGAACATGGGACACCTTGATTAAAAGGTGAAAAGGAAATAAGACTAATGCAGATGGATTGACATGTGAAACGTCACTATGAAGTTCACACGATTCATATTTTTGTTCTTTTAATTTTTTTAGTTTAAACCAGTTATTAAAAAAGAAACAGCTGGTGTAAACGAGCCAACCCTAAGAGTAAAAACTTCTTTCAAAAAATACACAAATAACTAGCAAAATTGTATGTAGTATTTTTACTTCAAAATATTCCATACCCTCTTTTTGAAACAAAATAAAATTAAAATAAAACATAAGAGAAATACTTAGATTTGTATGATACAATTAAAGGCTGCACATGGTTCTGTATATTCTTGAAATTCTACAGTCAAGTTTTTTATAACCACCATCAAGGGCGCCCATCAGGGGAGTTAAGGGGGCGCTTGCCCCCCCTAGAGGAAAATGTACTTCAGAATATTGAAAATCCAATAGGATTTTTACATTAGTTACAGCAAAATTTGAAACTATTTTTGAAACGTCGCTTATACTTCCCCTCCTTGGAAACCACAACATGGGCGCTCTTGACCACCATCACGGTTTACCCAGTCCTCAAGTTTTCTGAATTTTTAACAAGAGGGATTCAACATATCATTACGGAACAAAAAAAAAAAAGACTACGGAATATATTTAAGTTAAGCAAAATACAACTGCACAACAAACGTGACTGAGTGGTTGGCTTTTGCGCTTCTATCGGGAAGTCCGGGATTCAACCCAGCATTCGACCATTCTGACAAAGCCTTCCTTCATTCCACCTGAGAATGTAGAAATAGTGCGTGTACTGGCCGACTAGGAGTGTAGGAGTTGGCCGACTTCCTTTCTTATTGTTTTTAAATCGTTATTATTACTAATTACCAGCAGTGACGGTTTTGCGAAGGTTAGAGGATCGGTCTTTCGGACTGAAGCCTGTTCTCCAAAGTTGTGGAATGTCTAAAACGAACGAAATATCTATTAGTTATGTTTTTACTCATAAACTTTAAGCTCCCGTCAAATAAAAATTACGAATATTTAGAAAAACTAAACATTAGTAGTAAGAAAACCCCTCCCAAAACATTTTTTTAAATTCGCCACTGATTCTCAGTATAAAATGATCTTCAAGGTTGTATCCGGAAGATTATTGCTAAACATATAAACGAAACGAAATATTAGTTATGCCTGTACTCATAAACTTCAAGCACCTCCCAAATAAAATTAGTACTTTTTAGAAAACGAAACAATCAGAGAAACCCCTCCCAAAGTACTTTTCTAAATCCGCTATTGATTATTTGTATAAATTGGTATTCATGGTTGTATCTGGAAAATTATTGCTAAATCATTGCACAACTACAGTATAACAGAAATGTGGAAATACGGTTTGACGGACATATTGAAAAACGTATGCTTTGACGGATATATAGAAAAACGTAAGTTTAACTTTCGTGCTAGAAGTTGGAGTACTAAGCTCTTAGAAATGAAACACGGATGGCAAACTAAAATGATCTAGAGAAGGAAAAAATGTCGATAACTCAAAAGTTAAAATAAAGTTAAATAACCTGTAAAATTGCCCTCAAATACTACATTCTTCATGTTAGCTTTAATTCGTAAAGTGTGTGCTCCATCCATCTTGATGGTGAATTACAGAGCTAAATATGGCATTCAGGTCGTGGAAATCTTATCTAACTATAGAATATACTATAAGAAAGCTATTTGGATAGAAAAATCATGAAAATGAAAAAAAGCCAAAATTTCCAAGATTCTCGGTTTTTTTTTCAAAAAAGCCGGCTTTTTATGTGAAAAAAACCATCGATTCAAAAAGGCCGGCTTTTTTGCATCTCTACACAGAACTTAGTTTAATAAAATACTTATTGAATATATTAGTGACTCATTCTACAACTAGATTTCTAAAAATTTAGAGTAAAGCACGGTAGAACGCTCATCTCTGGTGCATAGGGTCCCTGGTTCGACTTCTGGCCAAGTAAATTTGTGGTGGACAAGATCGTGCTCTTGCGTTTTCTCGGGGTACTCCCGTTTCTTCCCAATTTCTCATTCTACCAATTCTTCCATCATCATTCACTTGTTTAATCATCGTCTCCCTTAGCCTAACAGGCAAAGCCTTGGGGCAAACTCAAACATTTCAATTTCTATAAATTTGCTCATAGATACAAATCTCATACGTGGTAATTAATATGAAAAAAGTGTAAGCATTACATGAAACCAGAGATTATGAAAAAATAATTTAATGTGTTATATAATCCGTCTTTGATGCTCTCAACTTGTGATAAATTATAAATAATTCACACATGAATATGGAAATTAAACTTGTTAGTCAGAGCTGAGGATGGTCAATGGGGGTGGAAGAAAGGAACTTGTTTTTTTTTTTAAATTGCCCGAGGTATTGGAGAAATGTTATGACTATTGTGTAATCAAGCATATCAGAATATCTCAACTGAAACATTTGTTCTTTAGTCATTAAAGAGAGAGAGGAAGGGCACAGGTGCTCAACCCTAGCAGAGTGATAAGGATCAAAACATTTTGGGTGCTGAAAGCATGGTAATGTGTCGTGAGCTTAAAATACATACACAAGGAGCACGACAAGCAAACAACAACTAATACCTGTTTCTAAAGAAAACAAGTACACTATGCGCTAAATATTTTTTTGTTTTTCTCTTGTTCGAACAGCGGATTTCGTTATACTTTTGTTACGTAAAATACACTTTGTACTGAGTAATGTAATAAATTGTTGTGTATGTTAAGGTTCAATAAAGTGTTCACTGTAAGATCGAAATGTCCTGAAATATATAAACAAAGAAACATGAGAAAATATTGGTACATTTAAAATTGTATTTTTTTTTAAATAAAATACGCTATTTATATTGTGAAAGCATCGACGAAAAATCATCTTCAACAAACGCAAATCTGGGCCATTTATATGAAACATTAATTTGTTCCTCCATTAATACTACTACTACTACTACTACTACTACTACTACTACTACTACTAATAATAATAATAATAATAATAATAATAATAATAATAATAATAATCCACTAAAGAGTACGATTTCGTAACATTATTGGATGCCGTTCCAGTTCTGAACAGTTTACTTATTTTCTGGAGATGGAATGACCGGGCTGAACAGAGTGATTTTCTTTCAAGAATTTTGTAGAAGTTATGTACAGCACTATTGCCTTCGTAAAAATCGCAATGTTTCTTTTTATTACAGTTGAAAAGAAGACAAATGCAAGCCTTTTCCATTTAACTAAATTAAAGTGGGAAGGTAAACAAGTACAATGAAAGTGGAGCTTGAAATATGTTGAACGAAATATATATCACTCGTTTTTGTAGCGACTATCTGGCAGATGTTCGTACATTTCTTTACATGAATAATCAATGTTATGGCATATCAATCTACAAGCATATAATCAATCTTTACGCCATTATTGGGGAATAGAGCACTGTAGAATGCATTCGGTTATTATTTAGAAATGAAATGAAATCTTTGAGTTTTACGTCCCACAGTTACGTCGGCTAGGCTAAAAGACACGGTAATGATCAGAATGAATGAAATGGTAGAATGAAGAAGGTTTGAGCAAACAGAAAATCCCCGAGAAAATCCATACACATGTGTTTGTCCACCACAAAGCCCACTTGGTGCGATCTGGGATCGAACCGGCCACCCGACACACCAGAGGTGAGCTGTCAGAGATATTGAGTAATTTTCGGGAATTCATACAGCGTCTCAAGAATAGATTATCTTTCTTCCGTTAACCTTGCATTCAAACCAGAAGAAATCAACCGTTTTCGGTTGACATTGATCGCCATAAGTAGTATCATTGATACCAATCCTAACGCACTTTCCCCCCTTCCACTTCCTAACTGTCAAAAATTACAAATCCATCACTAGCCATAGTACTTTAACAAAGAAGAATAGCACAAAGTAGATTGGGTAATTGCACTGCATATAGGTATTTATGACATTTAAAAATCAAACAAAATGAACTAAGTATTTTGAATATTTTATATTTAATAAATCATGAAAAAGTGTGTAATTTGTGGAGAATTAAAACAATATCAAGAATTTGCTTGAAATGGAAATACAAGACGAGATGAGTGTAAAGCATGTCGGAATAAAATGAGCAAACAAAATGACGAAACAGAAAAAATGGGTGCGTTTGCTTATCATGTTGTAAATCCTGAACAATTATCTGAAAAAGAATTTAGAGACTTACAAAACGAATTGAATGATATCAAACTAATGTTTTTAGAATTTTACATCGACTATTAGAATGGAAAAGTTCAACTTGATGAAAGAGCAAAATATCATCTTAATAAAATACATGAGCTGTGGAATAATGCATTACCCTATAAGAATTTAGACTACTATTTCAGTTTTAAGAACCATCATATCTTTATCAATCATATTAATAATAAGAAGTGGATTGATTATATAAATGCATTTTTAAAATGGAGGGTAAGGATGATGCCTTATTCAAATTGGAAGTAAAGCTAAATAAACATCTGTTTTATGATATTTAAAATCATAAAACTCCTACATCTAATTTAACTCTTTTATTCAATGTGTTTCTCTTTCTTGTCTACTCTTAGCATATTGATCATATAACTCTTTTAACTTGAGAATTAAATCTTCTTTCCTTAATTCTATCTTATAATGACCCCAAGCTAGAGTATGTATACCATCATTTAATATATATCTCTTGTCGTCATAAGCACTTAAAGCTAACTTGTTTTCTTCAACTGAGTATACATTATGCTTTTTACTACGAATATGATTTTGTATTCTATATAATTCTTTCTTTTCTAAAACACAGTTCTCATAATCCTCAAATGTTATATCTTTTATAACTACACTTTTCTTTATACCCTTTGCTTTTCTAATCGGTTTATCCTGATCTCCTTTGTTTTTAATAGCATACATTTTTTGATTTTAGACCGACAAACCTCTCTATTACAACACCTTTTAATTCATCTTTAAATTTTCCTAATACCTTTTTATTAACTAATTTCAATCCATATTCATTGTTTTCTTTATAATCAGAGGTATCTAAATATTCATACATATCTTTCATATCTTCCTAAAGGTCTTCTGTTTCTATATGTGCTATAACAGAATCAGTATCAGTCATTATCAACTTTACATTGTCTCCATATCTCTTTTTCAAAACATTGTAGTAAAAATCATACAAACATATTTTAGAGATATCTAGTACTGCCATTCCTACATAGATAGGTTTGTTAAATACAATTTTAGCTTTATATATATGAATATCAGCTAAATTCTCAGCGAATATCGTTCTATCTTTAAAGTTAGGTTTAGCTACTAAATCGTCTAACAAATTTTCATTATGTACTAATCTTACATTTATTCTTTTTCTTATATTTTCCAAAGTTTTACCAAAAACAGCATTATTAGCCAACTTGTAAAAATCCTTCTCAAATTCATTCTTTGCTTGTGACCGTATATTAGTATTTAGATCTATATATTTAACCAGGCTGATTGTTTAAAAGTTATTACTTTATGTATTTTCTTAAGCTTCATTCCTTGTGATATATAGAATTTAAGGTTTTGATAGTGTAGTATATAATGCTCTTTATCATATAGAGTTGTCAATAACTTTGGAAGCTTTTTGTTATTAATGTAGTTTTCTGGAGCTAAGGGAAAATCTGAATGTTTATTATAAAGTTCCTTTGGATATTCTAAGTCGACTTCTAAAATATAACCATCTTCAGAATCATCTTTTGTTTCTAGTATGGTTTTCACTAAGTGTTTCTCATTATACTTATTAACATATATCCATTGAAAACCACCATACGGCATGTGATGATTCATCGCCCAACCATACTCATTATTTGCATCCATGTAAGTTATATAAGAACTCTTTTTCTTCTTATCAAAGTTATCTAAGTATTTATTATTAGCAACTGCATATCGATTTGAACATTGAGAGATTCCACCTCATACCTTTCTCTATAAATAGTAATTTGTCATAGTCAGTCAATAATTCTAATTTTTGTTTCGTCATCTTTAACATTGCGTCCCAGAAAAACCCAGGACTAGTAAGATACCACGCTGGATCTAATTTATATGTTTTAAGAGCTGTATCTCTGAAATTTTCAATAATATCTGCTAGTTGAAGAACATCTGTCTTATTATAAAAATGAGTTAATTCAAGTATTGTTTTCAAATCAAATTCTTCACAAACTCGTACATGATGCTTATGACGCCCAGGACTTATTTTTTCTCCTGTTAATCTGTTCGTAAATTTGTCTGGAGATAATGGAACAGGTTCTTTTAACTTTTCCTTAGAATCAACAGAATCATATGGATAATCACCTTTAGTATGAACTAATTCAAGCTGGTTCTTATTTGGAAAAAACTTTGATGTTTCTCGAAATTGTTCTAGCTTTAAATTCTTTGTTAACTCTGCTAAACCTTTTAGTAAAAATCTGAATGAATCAATGAATCTTAACTTGATAGATCTATCTTTTCCTTTTGCATCCTTATACCGAATAGTCTTTGAGAATGTAATGTAGTTTTCTTCAGTGTTAGCTATTACATCTATTTTCTCTTTCTCATTTCCACCTCCTAAACTTTTTATAAATAAATGTGCATCATACCTAGAGAGATTGTGGAAATATACAGGAATAAATCTGGGATTTGTATATTTTATATTGCAATAAGAATGAGCGGCACCTCTAAATTTACCTGTTAAATGATCATGATCGTGCACTTTTGTTTTACATGACTCTCTACTATTTTTAAGCTTCTTATATTCTTTCTTACATTCTACTAGAACTTCTTTTATCTCTTTTCTCTGCTCTTTTATCTCTGTTATGCTGCCATCCTCCTCGTCTTCTATTTTGAGATGGTGTTCTTCTTCCAAGTGTATAGCTCCTTCTTTTATTTTTTTCTTTAAATACTCAATTTTAATTCTTAAGCTTTTTATTTTCTTCACTAATAAACGTGGTAGATCTTCAAGACTTCCTTTACAAATATGACATATTGTTGCTGATTCATATATCTCTTCTTCTTCCTTAGATAATGGAGTCATAGGTGTATAAGTATCATATATTTTTGCTATTTTGATTGCTTCTTCCGTTAATCTTTTTATAAGCTCATCTGCTACATTATCCCCTATGTATTCTACTAGCTCACTTTTATAGGAATCCAAACTGCTCTTTACATAGTAAGTAAAACTACTAGGCTCATGTAGTTGATAAGCATTTGAGTAGGATCTTTCAGGATCAGGTTGACATGAACTTATTCTTCTTAGTATTGATTCTAAGTCTGCTATTATTGTGAATGGTATTCTTAAAGAACGCTTATCATTTACAAATTCTAATATCTTATTCCACTCTCTAGGCAAAATGATCTTAGCAGCAGAATGTAAACCACAGTATTCTTCATGTTGTTTTAATAATTCTGATTCAAAATGCTTAGCTAAACATCCCTCACATAAAAATCTCTTATGTCCATCTTTTGTTATTTGACTTCCAACAAGCTTCCATAAATCTTTAATCAAGCAGTAATGTGTTTTATCTCTTTTCTTTAAATATAAAAGACGAAAATGATTTTGTTTTCTTTCTTTAGGTATTCTAAGTGGGCATATCTTTTCATTATCATCTATAGTGAAGACACTGATAGATATATTAGCTCTATTTTCAAATTTTGGTATATCTGTAATTTGCACAGGAAAGGGGATATCTTTAAAATATTTATCTAATTCATGCTCATATTGTCTAGCAACTCTTTGTGGATCTTTATTAACAGGATGTAATGCTCTTAGAACAGACCATAAGAAACATTTTTGATCTTTGTTTTTAATATTAATGCATGCTTTTCTTATTTTAATTGTTTCTGGAAGTTCTATATATGATGATCCATTCATTGCTACGTATTTGTTAATTCTTAACTCAAGATAGTTAACAGAATGCAAGGCCCAACCTGAACCCTTTCCTTGAAACTCTTCCATCTCTGCTCTAATTTTTCTAGTTGCATTTTTATAATACTCATTTAGATCGGTGAATTGAAGTATAATTTCATTTGATGTTTTAAAATTATGTTCTCGAATCTGCTTATCTTTTATGAAGTCACATGTGAATGACATATTTACCTTAAGTGCGTTAAAATATTTAAATCCATTTTTAATCATACTTTTAACTGGTTTGCTAATTGAACGTAGGAATTTGGAAGCATCTTTATATTCACCTGTGTTTTTTATTTAGAAAGTATGTAATCTATATTTAAATGAAGTTTCTTCTAATTCAACATTTATATTCACACTTTTAGGCTTTGGTTTTTCAAAAATGTCTTCTTGAAATAGGAATGTTTGGTGAAAGTTCAACCTGTTTTGTTCATCTTCATGTTGTTTAAGTTTGTCAATAAGTTCTGCTTTTCTTAATCGGGAATATCTTTTGATTCCCTTTTCTTTACATTGTCGTCTTAACTCTATTACAGTAAATTTACTATAATTACTCATCTTATTTATTATATAGAAAATCCTACTACTCAATTTTTATCTTCGCCGGATTATTTCTGTTCATTTTTGTACTATTTTTAATTCCATATATCCTAATACAACGCTTAACATTGTACACTCCTGCCATTGTCTACATATTACACGTTGTATTAGAACACGACTTTGATGAGAATAACCCATCAAAGTCACATATACACATATTAAAATTAAATCATTTTTGTAAACTTACTCATCATCATCATCATAATCATCACTACCATATTTATATTCATCATCACTACTCAAATCAGATGTTTTTTGTTGCATTATTAATAATTATTTTTCCTTTAACAGTATTTGCTTCTCTAGTAGTGCTGCTAAGAGTTTAAGATCATGATGAATTAGTTTAAGTCTATCATGTAATAAATCAAATTCTTTCTCCATATTTATTATATAAAAAACCAACAAAAATGAGATAAATTTAAAAAATCTAAGAATAAAAACGAACATGACTAGTGCTAAGGAAATATTATCTTACAAACCTATATTTGATTGTGTATGTAAATATTTAGATATTGGTACTTATAATGATGGAGACAAAATAAATTTTAGCATCTCCATAGGTATGTTAGATCATTTGTTCAAGAAAGCCACTAAAGAAAACAACTCATTTCTTATACAAAACATTCTCTATGCAAACGTTATGAATTTGTCTGATGAGATATTAGATTCACTGACTGATGAACAATGGTTATCTATAGGTTATGATGATTATGAGGAGGATTATAACTATGCTCACATTACAGAAGACTTTATACGCAAATATCAGGAGAAAGTTAATTTGAGCAAAATATGTTCATGGAAAAAGTTATCAGAAGAGTTTATAAGAGAATTAGCTGATAAAGTTGATTGGGAGATTATTTCAGGAAGCCAAGACTTATCAGAAGGCTTTATAAGAGAATTTGCAGATAGAGTTGATTGGAAAGAAGTATCGTATAATCAAAACCTATCTGAAGAATTTATTAATGAGTTTATAGATAAAGTTGACTTTGATGCTATATCTTATGGAAACAAACTCTCTGAAGCCTTTATACGAGAACATGCAGATAAAGTTTCTTGGGGGCGCTTATCTGGAACTCAACAATTATCAGAAAACCTTATAAGAGATTACGCTGACAAAGTAGATTGGGAAATAATTTCATTGTTTCAAAGTTTAACAGAAGGATTTATTGCAGAGTTCAAAGACAAAGTTCATTGGCATAACATTTCAATATATCAACACCTCTGTAGAGTTTATATATTTATTTAGACATTACGTTGATTGGAGAGTTATAATAAGAAAATATCATAATAATCCCGATTTAGGTAGTATATTGAATTTAGCATTCGATGTTACAACAGATGGTTTGTTTAATGTTTAACTAATTACCTTTTATGACTATTATATCATAAAAGTCGTAGCCTTAATTATTAGATATTAACCAAATCTTCTTCTGATAGGGATGTTCAAAACTCACTATCCTTACCTTAACGAATATCCAAATACGAAACTTACTGTTAATTGTCTCTTATACTTAAAAACAAATCAATAACAAACTCATCATCTTCTTCTCCATCCGCATTCTTTAGGTCTACATGACAACCATGCGAAATAACACAATCATACTTTTCTTTTACTTTATTTAGAAGGTTAATCGAGTTTGGGTCTTTGGTTTTAGATAATATAGTCATGTCTGGATATTTTTCTTGTAAGCATTGTAATCTTGTCTTTATGTTACACTCTTGAATTCTTCCAACCCAATACCTGTAACTCTCATAGCTCTTTACTTGTTCTCTTTTGTCTGTTTCGTGCTTTTCTAATATATTTTGTAGTTGAATAGAAGAGAGATGCTTTTTAATAATAACCAGTTTGTGTACTTTCCCTGGATCTTCAGTATGTTCTGCAGCTATTGATTTTAATTTAGTTATTTCTTGTTCTTGTTCTTCATTTTGAATTCTCAATCTCTCCATTGTTTGTTCTATCTCTTCTACTCTTCTTTGCAACTCTTCTTGGTCTTCTTGAATCTGTTTAAAATTAGAAACGAAATAGTCTTCGATGATTACAGAACATTTTTCGTAAAAGTCATGTGATATCCAAAAAGATAGCTAGGAAAATTCTTTTGTACACATATGTTCCAGAAATTATATTATTTATCTCGTTACCTGCAAGTTTTATTTCGTATGTTGAACTTTTTAAGTGGAGCACATCTTCTCTATTTATTTTTTTGTTGTAATATTCAATAAGATTCTTTGAGTTAACCAATCGTAACCAATCTTTAAACGGCTTACCTCCATCATGACACAGTTTAGTAGCATTAAAGTAGCCAGTTTTCTTATCGATAATCAATCTAAAATCACCAAACAAACCATACCAGTAATCATCTTTAATCTGTTCATAGCAAATATCGTTTAAACTAGGAGAATTATCCATAGCACTCATATTTATTATATAGAAAATGTTGATTTTTTAACTTTCTTTCGTTACCACCTGCTACTTTTTTTGATAATTTCCATAGCTGGAATAGATTGTGTACATAGAGCGGTTGGTAGAACCGTCCCCATCGCCTTTTTTATTGTAATAGTCTAATAGCTCTTTTGATTTTTGTAACTTTAACCATTCTTTGAATATCTTACCACCACTCTGACACAACTTAGTAGCGTTGAAATATCCTGTACTCTTATCTATAATCAATTTAAAATCACCAAAAACACCATACCTATAATTACCCTTAATCTGTTCATAACAAATATCATTTAAACTATATGAATTATCCATAGTACTCATATTTATTATATAAAAATGTTGACTTAATCATTTTCGGAGTTTTTACCCACACAAATAAATTCTCATTCACCATCTTGTCATATCAAGTATTAACTCTTTCGAAATTGTTACACCCTTACATAATCATCTAACACAGAGAGTAACGGTTCGCTAGCCTTTTATGGAATAATAACCATAAAAGACAAACATTTATATTTACACCACAAGATTACTCTTATCTACCCAACTATTATGTGAATCATCAAAACCTAGCCATTTAACATATACTTTATCACCTTTCCTTCTTAACACCTTTTCCACCAAGTATTCATCTTTATGTTTCGTCTGTAATAGTTCTGGTTCGTAAAATCTACCTTGTACACTTTGTCTCAAAAAGATTGAGCGCATTCTTTATTGGTGTTTTGAGGCAAAAATTTTCAAAGTCCAACTTCGGGTATCTTCGGGAAATAGTAAACCAGGTTCGAACCTCCAAACCAGCCTTTGCAATCGAGAAAAAGTTTGCATATGTGTTTTTCTTCTTTTAAATATAATAAAACTTGTTATTAAGTGTTGAAAAAAAGCAACATTGATTGAAATACTTAATGACACAATATTTCGAAACTTTGTATTAATGTCAGCGCATGCTTGTTTGTCATTTAGCTCTCCATACGTAATGGAACATTTAGATATGTAAACGAATCTTTCCATATGTAAAAGAAAGCTCAAAGTTAAGACATAGAACATAATTATCGCCTGAGTACTAAAATAATAGTCAAAGTAGAACAAAAATAGCGTTTCTAGTGGGTATGAATGTCATAATTTTCTTAAGAACCGTTATACATCGCTAAAAGTACCTTAGCAGAAGTGCTTGTGTTAGCTCACTGGTAAGCTGTCGGATTTCAAATCATAAGGTTGTGAATTCGAATCCCATCTGGGTCAATGCTTTTTTTAAAAATTATATTTTCCGCAATGCATGAAAAGTTATATAAAATAATTACATTAAAATACATCAGTTGTATATATATAACATAATCATTACAGAACATAGTAATTATTATGTTTAAAATATAAAATCTGAGATAATTTTCACAGTAGGTCGGTATTATATATGAGAATGTTAAATGCAAGTTAGGAAAATCGTTTAATAGCAATAAATAAATTATGTAGTGTATTTATTTGCAGCTATTTGTCATACAGATGTAACTTCTCAATATTCTCAATACAGCATGTCATTTACATTCGTGAAATACAGTATATTCCTACGGATATAGAAAGTGTGTAAACAGAGTATCCAAAATCGGATCCTGCTTCAAGACACATAACTTTTCCCGATCCCCTTAACGTCACGAAAAGAAACACAAATTCTCTTTAGAACGGAAAATCTTTATTTAGAGTCTCATTCGAATACGTTGAATATGCTTTTGTATATTCATCTCTCTCTCTCTCTTTCTTTCTCTCTCTCTCTCGCTTTGTTTATGTGTTGCGGAATATCCCAAGTTGAATACAACATTTGCAAAGTATATGACCATCAGTGTCATGGAATACCGGAAATTGAAAGTCGTGTTTCTTCAGGTTGGATTTGCGTATTCATGTTAGCTCACTGGTAGAGTACGGGCTTGTTAATGAGGTCGTCTTGAGTTCAAAGCCTGCAGTGAATTATCTTTTTTTTTTTGTTAGTAGAATTGCACAGAAATCGGATTCAAGGAGTGGTTTACTTCTAGAAATATTTTCAGAAGCGTTTACGTAGCCCTGAAAAGGACTGTTTTCAGGAGTTAAGGCGGGGACATTAATATTGTGTCCAATACCCTTCTGAATTTATTACACGCCCCATTCTTCTGGGCATGGAATCTATTAAATGGGTGACAAATTTATCTCCTTCCCCTACCTCCAGCTATGCTTCGGAAACAAGATGCCACAGGTCATCCTGGGTTCTTGGTGGATCTGCCTCAGGCCAACTATCCCTTAGAGTACGCTTCACTTCTGCTCACATATTTTCCATGAGATTGAGGTCTGCTCCACGAGGCGGCCAGTCAATTAAATCAATCTCAGGCTGCCCTGCGAACTATTCCTGAACCATACGGGAAGTATGTATTGGCGACTGGTCTTGCTGGAACTGAATTACACAATCAGGCTGAAATACTCGTACAGATGGCACCATGATATTACTCAAAATATCTAAATACTGAGCACTGTCCAGGTGTCCTTCAATTCTGTGAAGCTGTTCTGCTCCGCGCCTGAAAATACAACCCCCAACATGAATTAGATACATGGCCACTGCGATTTCAAGCAGCAACACATCTACGGTCATATCGGGTGCCTCTCGGGCGATACACAAAACGGCGTCCCTCATTTGATGTTGTGAATATGGATTCATCTGAGAAAACTACGTTTTCCCAATTGCGACCCACATTCGCCTGTGCAAACGCGAGACGGTAAATTTTGTGGTCGTCTGAGAGTTTTTCCTTCACGGCAGCAACACAGCCACGTAACCCAGCATGACGAAGCCTTCGCAGAGCTGTATGCTTACTACCAGGAAAAAGAGAAGCTTCCCTTAGCTGTCTAGACGTCCTTAGTGGGTCTAACCGGGCTTCGTTTACTAATCTCGCATCTTCGGCTTCGGTTGACGCATGCGGACAACCAGAAGATCGTAAATTACCAGTTTGACGTGTAGGACCATATTTCCGAATCCATCGCCTTCCTGTAGAGGCCGGGACACCTACTCGCCTGCTAGCTGCAGTTGCAGAATAGCCTTCCAACTCCCATAAAGTAATTACTGCTGTACGTCTATCCATAGTTACCAATGTTCTGAGCTGTGAGCAGGAAGCAATAGGTAAAAGCTAGTACCTGCCGTGTGGTTGGTTAATTGCACGACACGCCTATTGTGGGGAACGACTTGGTTAACGACTCGCGAAAGAAATCTGAAAATGGTGCGCCGTAATAATAATAGTAAAAACAGTTTTTATAAAGGAGTAGTAATACATACGAAAAGCTGTTTAAAGAATGAATTGTTATACTGACTTTACACGTATAAAAACATATACCATATACCAAACAGATTGAGCGATATGATGATAGCTGTATTGAGACGAACACTTTCGAAGTCCAACTTCGGGTATCTTCTGAAAACAGTAAACTAAAGCTGCTGGTTCGAACCTCCAAGCCAACCTTAGCAATCGGGAAAAAAATGTACAGATATGTTTTTCCTTCTGTTAAATATAATAAGACATGTTGAAATGGTATTAAGTGTAGAAAAAAAGTAAAGTTGATTGAAATAGTTAATGATACAATATTTCGAAACTATATATTCACACTCTCGTTTCGCCATTGTGATTTCCATACGAAAAAAATAATTTACGTATGAGATCAGTTATATTTCAGAAGCAGCTTCCGAAAAGCGGTCATGTTAGCTCAGTGGTACACTCCCGAGCGTTTAAATCGTGAGTTCGACACCCGTTCAGGTGAGATTCTTTTATGATATTCTACTTTCCTCAATGCATGAAAATTATGTAAAATAGTTACATTACAATTCATCAGTTGTATATATCAGTTGAATATATATATTCATATCATTTCACGACAAAAGCAATTCTTATCTTTAAAATATAACATTTGAGGTATTGACAGAACGTCGGTATATGCGAATATTAAATACAAATTAAGAAAATCGTGTAATAGCAATAAATAAGTTATGTAATGTATTTATTTGCAGCTATTTTCATACGCAGGTAACTTCTCAATATTTGCATTACAGCATTTAGGTAGAGCATATCGAAAATCGTATCGTGATTCAAGACAAAAAACTAGCTAGCCCCAAACTGTCACGTAAGAAATTCACGAATCGCAAAAGTAAAGTGAAGAGATTGAGAGCGGCAATACCTTAATCGCTCTCTCTCAACTCTCTCTTATCTGCATTTATACATATATAAGTGTATGTATGTATGTTCCAACATAAATGATGTATGCCTACAGCAGGGTTTCTCAACCTGGGAGTCGTGGCCCCTAGGGAGTAGCGAAGTTAAGCGGAAGAGATAAATATAGTTAGAATCTAATACCGGAAATTATTTTGAATTTTGTTCTAATAGGCATACTTCAATAAAAAATAAGTCTACTGAACATTGTCAAAGGGTGCAGAGTTGTTTAAAAATGAATTTAAATGAAAGACGTATGATATGATACTAATGAGAACTGTATATAGAAATACTAGAAAAATACACATGCAACAAAACCTGCACATTGAAATACAATTAAAATTGAAACCTAATGAGATACCTAAGCATGGTGTAATTTCACTAGTGCAGCAATGCCCGGTTCAATCTTCGTGACGAACATTATGAAGCCATTTTCAACTGATAAACGATTTCTTGTCTTTGTTTTAATGTTTACCATGAAAAAAAACTTTCGCACAAGTACGATGTAGCAAATGGAATTATTACTTTTAAAGCAGCAGATACCAGACCAGGATATTCTTCTCTCCTCATCAGGCAGAACTTGTCCAAGTCTTCGTTGCAGAAAACCAGTTGCAAAGACTTGTAGCATGATCATTCTATTATTTGGTCAAGAAGTTGTGGGCTTAGATCAGATACGTTAATGGCCTCTTCAATGAAGGAGTTTAACATCCATCTTGAACCAGCACCTTCGTCGTTGGGAATATAGATAGTACAGTTACTGTATCCACTGTCAATGCCGGGCGCCGAAAAAAGGGGGCACAAATTTCGGAGGAAGTGTGTTACTCATGTTAGGAAAGTAGGGATGCACGCGAGACAAGACGAGACGAGAAATGGAAAAGTCTCTTCTCGTCTAGCAACCTCAAACGTTGGTATCGTCTCGCGTAAGGTCTCGTATCGCAAATGTGAAGTCTCGTCTCGCGTCTCGCATAAAATTTTGAATCTCATCTCGCGTCTCGCGCGGGACTTTCTCGCATGGTCTCGCAGTCTCGCATATATTCTATGTCAAAATTTTGCAATGTGTCATTCTATGGCTGTTAATGAATGATGATGTGATATTCTGCCCGAAGGCAGGTATTTGACCTAAAAGTCCCTTGGCAAGGTGAATGGTGGTTTGCCATTGCTTTCCATGGGATGAATGTTTATCACATCCTAAGGAGACGGAACCTAGAGTTCAACATGTTATCCGAACTTGTGTCCCCTCCGCTCCAAATTAAAAGAAAAGTTGTGCTGGAATTTGATCGCTGGACCATTAATTTTCGTCAAATTAATAGCATAATTTACAGCAAAACCAGCATAAATTGTTGCTGGATCCAACATTGTTTTCCAGCTTAGAGGTGTCCAGCAATATTTGGCTCTTCTAAAATATCGTCGCCACTATCAACATTTACACGTTTTGGTCGTTTCCTTGAAGGGTGATTTTCCAGTATAAAGATGTTTTTATACCACCAAAAGCGCTTGTACACAACAAAAGAACTCCTCACAACACAATACGACCCAATTCTTTTGGTTCGATCGCGCTTGTAGCAATGTTGGATTATCGCATTTTATCAACTTTCGCTTTCAACTTATACTGTCAGATCTAGAAAATAAAATTACTGACAGATATAGGGCCATTCCTACCATCTCCCACGAAACCTATAGGGACATCCTGCCAAACCAGTATTTGAATTAAACTTCCGAACTAGAGGGGGATGTTTTTGATAAATATATAGAAAGAAAATAATTATTCCATGTGAAAATATCATGTTATTTCTGCGAGCCGGGCCGGGGATAAACTTTAACGAGAGGGGATTTCCCCGCCATCCCCCAACATTAATCGCTAGTAGTAATGTGAAAAAGACAGAAACAACAGAAATATCATATTTCGCAGCAATAGGGAGTCTTATTCGCTTTTCAGACCAAAAATAGAAGTTCATGTATTCGTGCGCGCCCGCGTGTATGTGTTTGTGTCGCAAAAAAGTCCTATATCGATGCTGTAATAAATTTCCAATTTACAAAGCTTTTCTTTTTTAGAAACTAAAGAAGGCTTTAATTCTGAAAATTAACCTTGATGAATAATAAATCTCATAAAATGTCTATTGCCCCAATCACTTTTTTGTTCCTTGAGGCATTAACGTTCAACTTAGAAAACTCAATAAATGTAAAGTTACTAAATATACAATTAAATGTAATTCATAAATGTTGCGAGACTGCGAGAAGAGCTTTGAAATTTTGCGTCTCGCGTCTCGCATAAAATTTTCACTCTTGTCTCGTGTCTCGTATCGCAAATGCGAGACGAGACGAGACTTCTCGCGTCTCGCGTGCGTCCCTATAGGAAAGTGCATGTGCACATGTATAAAATAGAAGGAAAAACGTAATAAAATGTGCTCAAAATCAAGGAAAGGCAGGGTTTATTTTTGAAAATTTTATTGAGCTTCGTGCCAACCATGGTGGCACTTCGCAGCTAGTCTGTCGACCTCACTCATATGTACGGAGACATCGTCGTATACTCTCGACCCGAGCGCTGATTTTCCATGCCACGGCACTGTTCACTATAAACAAGAAATTGATTCTACTATTATAGAAATAGGTATGTTAAAAATCCCACACAAGCTTATTATAAAACACAAATTATAAAAGGGTCGCTGGCAAGAGGATGTGATAAAAGGGGATCGTGATAGGAATTAGATTGAGAACCACTGGCCTAGAGTAATTTTAACCAAATTTCTTATAGTCTGAAAAAGAGTGCTGTCGGGTTACCTATGGTAAATGGGACGGGGATACATATAAAAGATTGCTAGAAAATGATCGGTATTAGTGTCGAATTCATAGTTTTTGGGGTCGCTTAGATAAATAGTGTGAATTTCGATTTCGCTTAACTCCGATTAAGGTCTCATTAGTAGGGATGGGCACGAGCGACTTTTCTTTGAAACTCGACTCGACTCGAAACAGACATCTTTGAGGTCTACTCTAGGACTCGGCGCGAAAAATATCCTCCAACTCGACTCGGATTAGAGTCGAGTCAAATCCTGTGTGTAGTCCTACCTAGACAATACATACCCAATATAATTATTCTATTATCAATTATACCACTATTACTACAAATAATAATAATAATAATAATAATAATAATTATTATTATTATTATTATTATTATTACACCGTGTATAAACATGAACGATGGATGGTTAGTAAAGGAATACTAAAAGATAGTTGACTGCCGACGTCGGTAGTCATGACGTCTACAAGGCAAAGACATCTTTCATTACCCTAAGCTGTAAGCGTCGGTGGACTACAGATGGTCAACTATTGACCTCTCGCCAAAAATTGGTGGCCCCGCAGCGACAATCCGGTGTGGCCCCAGTTCCATTTTGAAAACTTTACTACCAGCGGCAGAGACGCGATGAAAAAATGCCTATATGTGTGATTTGTTTATATTTAGGTGAGTCAAAAAAAAAAACAAATACCCCGGGGTGGACGCGAACTATCAATATTACGATTACTAGGCACGTGTTCTTCTGATTTCCCCACGGAAACGATCATAAAAAGCTTGCTTGTTGATGGATAAATCATTGACGTCTTAATTTAGCCAATCAGACAAACCCCTACATCTCGAGTTCTAGGAGGTGGTACCGTGAACCGTTTTAGATTTATTGCTTTCTGGTGGGGTACTATCTATGTGTAAAATTTGAGCATAATAGCCGACATGCATCTTCGGTGCCTCTTATCTTTAGTACAATTTTAACCAGAGATGGTGTGGGTCAATGAAAATTTGATCCACGACCCACCATGATCCAGTATCACCCACCACTCAAATGATCCATTGGCCCACTCTGACCCATCATCCATCGTGATCCACTCTGACCCACCACCAACTATGAACCACTCTGAACCATTGCGACCAACTCTGACCCACCAACACCCATCGACATCAACTCTGATCCATGATCCACGTCCTCTTCTCCGTTGACTAAAGAGACTACACTTGTAATAAAACAAGACTGTGAAATTATCACTTATCGGAGTTTGAATTTCTACCGTCAATGGCTCAAGCACCTTTCTGTTACAATACTGGTGGATCTGACCTTTACGATATAGAATGGCAAAGTGTTTCTCAACTTCCGAATTAAAATGAATTTAAATTTATCATATATAATTATTTCTTTGTTGCCTTACAGACACATTTCAGTAGAAAATAGGATGAAATTTGAAAGTCTCAAATCAAGGAAAAGTAGACCAACGTAAAAAAGAGAAAGAAAAACTAATTTTCTATATCATTAAGCACCTGGAGTGCCACTCTTTATCGCCACAATCCACCTCGAAAATTATGGATTCGACACTAATGTCGGTCTTTATATATATATATATATATATATATATATATATATATATATATATATATATATATATATATATATATATATATATATATATATATATATATATATATAATTTTGATGTCAGCCCCTTTCATTTCTCCTAGGAGAGCAAACGGATACCGCCACCGTTAGGACTAAATTTGGTCTTAAATGACATTAAAATTTCTACCAATTAATTTAGCGACCAGTGTTGCATTTAAAAGCTCGGCGCCCCTACGCACTTCTGCTCTCGGCGCCCCCAATAACTACATATTTCTCCGCCCCTTCATCCCTAACTTTTAATTCGAATATGCTTAATTAGTGAATTTATTACATTTAAACACCACTCACTACATGCTACAGCTAGAACTACGTAACAAAAAATAACAAATGTGAAACGTGTTCTGAATTATTTTTAGATTTCTTACGCTATTATTATACATATTAGAACAGTAAAAGAGGATTGTTGATGAAATAGTATATTTGCTCTTGATTTTTAACTTTTTCATGCGGAAAAAATTAAAATATTATTCAAGTTTTAAACTTTGCACTCTGCAAATATATTGCCCTCTAGGCAATGGGACTAATGTGAAATGTGGACTATTGGGAAATGCGGTACTGTTAGCGGCGCTGAAAACTTACGATTCGATTCTAATATCGGTTGATTTGGATATTTTTATGTCGCTACGTAACCACCCTGGGTGCTAATGGGAGCTGAATTGGACTTGAATTGAAAGTAGAACTATTCACCTAAGCGACCACGAAGCTATGGATTCGATACTAATATCGACCCGTTTCTAGCATTTTTGATATGTATCCCGACAGTACTCTTTTCCAGACTGTAAGAAATATAGTTATAATTGCGCTAGATATATCAGAATTATGTTGAAACACACACATACATCCACTTTTATATTCTGTATAAATAGAGAGTGAGCGAGCGAGCGAGAGAGAGCGACTAAAGGCATCACCACTTCCACATTGCAAAAGCATATATCAGGAATTGAATTGAAAATCTATGTAAATACTTTTCTGCTGTGGCGTGCTTCATAAGGACAATTCCAGTCTGCTCACGTGACCTTTGGGGTTCATGAATTTCTTGCGAGCGTTGCGACTTTGAACCTCATGTTATTCCATCCAATCCACGTACATCCCTCGGTTTATGCATCGAATAAGTTTTCAAGAACATAAATGACATGCTGTATTATGAATGTTGAGTATTACTCTCTATATGACAAATAGCTGCAAATAAATACACTACATGATTTATTTCTTAACTTGTATTTAACATTCTCATATATATAATACAGACCTACTGTGAACACCTACCTGTTTCAGATGCTATATTTTAAACATAATAATTACTCCATTCTGCAATGATTTTGTTATATATATACAACTGATGTATTTAATGTCATTATTTTATATAATTTATCATGCATTGCGGAAAATATAATTTTTAAAAAAGCATTGACCCAGATGGGATTCGAACTCACAACCTTATGATTTGAAGTCCGACAGCTTACCAGTGAGCTAACACAAGGACTTCTGCTAAGGTACTTTTAGCGATGTAAAACGGTTCTCAAGAAAATTATGACATTCATACCCACTAGAAACGCTATTTTTGTTCTACTTTGACTATTATTTTAGTACTCAGGCGATAATTATGTTCTATGTCTTAACTTTGAGCATTCTTTTACATATGGAAAGATTCGTTTACATATCTAAATGTTCCATTACGTATGGAGAGCTAAATGACAAATAAGCATGTGTTGACATTAATATAAGATTAATATAAGATGCGCTGACATTAATACAAAGTTTCGAAATATGTGTCATTAAGTATTTCAATCAATGTTGCTTTTTTTCAACACTTGATAACAAGTTTTATTATATTTAAAAGAAGAAAAACACATCTGCAAACTTTTTCTCGATTGCAAAGGCTGGCTTGGAGGTTCGAACCTGGTTTACTATTTCCCGAAGATACCCGAAGTTGGACTTTGAAAATTTTTGCCTCAAAACACCAATAAAGAATGCGCTCAACCTTTTTGAGACAAGGTGTACATCCTCTTCTTCTAAATCTTTAATTCTATATGTAGGTGGATTGGATGGAATAACTTCACTAATAACAAATACTTCTGTTGACCAATTAGGTGTATATCCTTTCTCAAATAACCCTTTCAACTTACTTATAAGAACATGATCACCTAATTTGTATTTGGGTTTATCACGGTTATATTCTTTCTTATACACTTTCTCCAATATTGTTTGCTCATTCTTCTTATTAACTTCTATAGGCTTTAAACCAATTGTTCTATGTACTCTATTATTATACTCACTAACCAATGTTGGTAATATCTCTATCCATTTATAATTTCCTTGTGTTGTGAACCTTTTCCACATGTTTTGTTTAAGTGTTCTATTATATCTCTCAACAACAGAAACTTTCTTACCACTATAGGTTGAGTAATGATTAATCTTATTTTCCTCCATTAACTTCTTAAATTCTTTATTATAAAACTCTTTACCTTGATCAGTTTGTAAGTTACTAGGTTTTCTCGTTTTTAATATGGATTCGAATGCTTCTGTAACATTCTTCCCACTCTTATCTTTAACAGGAACAGCAAACGCATATTTAGAGAACGCATCTATAATCGTTAGCAGATACTTATAACCTTTATTTAATTTGGAAACACCTTTTAATACTCCACTATCCATTTCAACAAGATCAGCTTGCCAAAGATCATCGATACCTTTTATAACTACACTTAATCTGTCAAAGTTTTTTCAAGATGGTTTGTGAATTTCTTCTATGATGTCTTCTCTAATACCTTTACCTTCTTCTAGTCAATCAGGCTTTTTAACGAATTGAGTTTTAGTAACACCACATACAGAACAAATACCTTTCTTTAGATATCTTCCATTCTTTGTTTGTTCAATTCTAATGGTATCTTCCTCCGTATCTGTTAACTTCTTACACTTAACACAATACATCATCATTATTTATTGTATAGAAAATCAACAAAAAAATTAAAATTTATCACTACCTAATACTATACTTTTAACATTATCATCATCATCACTTGATTCGTTTTCACCTTCATCTTCTATTTCTATATACATATTAAGCAATAATAATTTACCTTCTTTCAATTCAGAATCTTTGGATGGTCTAGTTGTTAACTGATCATTTATATTAAAGTGTAATGGAAAACTTTCAACTAAAGCGTCATTTAAAAATAAGTCTATAAGATGTTTATTAAGACTCGATTCTATACCATTAACCTACCTCTATAAAGAAATTTGTAGGCAGCAGCTAAATTATATACAAAAAAGGCTGGTTTCCCAAGATCATCTTCTGCCAATCGACATGGAACTTCAACAATTTCTTTTCTTGTAAGTAAATTAAACTCTTCTTTCACTGATTCAAGCTGTTCTAATGTTACAACATCTTGTTTATCGATAGCATTAGATACATTAACCAATCTTTTATTCTTAAAATCAACCCAGGATGTAAAAACGTTTCTAGATTTGTCCATTATACTTTTAACATTATCAAAAATATCCATATTTATTATATAGCAAACGTCCTTAGGAAAGCTCTCTTTCTATGTATATTACAACAAATAAAAATTGTCCTTTTCCCATAGCTGAATTTTTATTTGGTTTAATCGTTATTATATCATTCTTCTTAAAACCAAAAGGTATATTTTCAATCAAAGTATCACCTAAATATATCTCTAAAAAGTATTTATCCAAACTTAATTCCATGTGCATTTTTTTCCCATTATAGAGAAATGTGTAACCATTAGTGAGATTAAATATTTTAAAGATTGGCTCCTTAGCATTCTTAATTCTCAATCGATATAATAAAGGTATAGTTTCTCTCTGCATAATCAATTTAGTAGTATCCATCCTAACCTTTTGAAAATCTTCTTTCTTTATGTATGTGTCTTGTAACGTTTCTAATGCATCTTCAAATCGTTTTCTATCGTTCTCTAATTGGGTTTCTATTGACCTGAATTGACTTACGCTAACAACATCATTTAAATTCTCAAACAATTTTAATTTTTCTTCACTAATACCAACATTATCTTTTCTGTCTTTAACATTACCAAATATATCCATACTCATTTATTATACAGAAAATGCCCATCCTAATTTTTCAAAACATTTCTTTAACATCTCTATTTGTTTAGATGAGTGTTTAAAATCAATATCAACATGAACATCGTGCTTTTTCAACAGATGGTACAATAACATTTTAAGTTAATAAACAATACTCTTTTCGGATACAGTTCTTTAAAGGTTTCGTATAAGTTTTCGAAGTCGTTTATAAGTGTTTCTTTCATATGTCGTAAGTTTAATGGTTTTTGATCGGTAAGGTGATAGTGTATTAAATAAATATCATCATAATATTTTGTGTATTTGTTTTCCTTTAGTACTTCTAAAACATCTTTTGTTGATATTAAATCTTTTGATATATCTCTAAATTCATCATTTAACACCTTGAACACCTCTTCAGGAATAATTCTATCCTGTAAAGCTTGCAAACGAGATAACTAACTTAAATCTTTTTATAGTATCGTACCATGGTTTTCTTACGCAAGCAGCTCTCATTCCTTCACAAGTACTGTAAACCAAACCATTTGCTACAGAACAATTATCACAAATATATGTACTCCTATCTTTTGTTAATGACTTACTACCACAATTACTGCATTTTAATGGTGCGGTGCTATAATTTGATAACATATCCTTTAAGGTAATTATTGGATATAACTTTACCAACTCTTCTTCCGTGTACAAAAATTTAGGTATTAACATTTTCCATAACTGAACAACTGTATATGCGTTGTTTTTATCTTTTAAGTCTATCTTACTAACATCCCGAAAATACCAATTAAAATTAAATCTAACTAGTGCATCTAGTTCATCCTCATGCTTCTCAAAATAATCTAAAAATCTATTTGTATAGCTTCCATATTTATCTTGAAACAAAACTTTTATGAATATAAACCATAAAAGCACTTAAACTTAATAATATTTAATCATTTTTAATCATATACATAACATCATTAAAAGAATACCCTTGATTTAGAAGATTTAAAACCTTAACACAAAGATGACCACATATAACTGAATCAAAGTATTGTATTCGTTCGTCATTGTAAAATAAGTTTTCGGTACTAAGATTTGTACTAGTTGTTTAGGAGGAACACCACCATAAGAATCGAACACGTACTTTATGTTGTTATCTTTCCAATAGCATATCCAATGAGTACCAATGTTTTCTGATTTATCAAGGTTAACTACGCCACACTCATTTATATAGGGTTTTTGTGGAAGTTCGTCACTCATAAATACACCTCTAAATCGTTTTATCTTTAATTCTTTAACCAACCTCTCTATATCGAAGTTGGTCAATGGTTTTAGTTTTTTGATTTCTTTGGTTTACCTGCCCCCTGCTTTTCTTCCATAGCCATATTGTGTCTTTTTTGTTCTTCAAGTTCTTGTTTATTCTTCTTAGCATCCAGTACAGTTTTAGTAATCGCTGCTGCACCACCTGCTAATGAACCGACTGCACCTAAAGCTGCTAGAATGGCTGGAATTGTAAAAATAAAACCACCCATATGCTCTTTCTTAATATTTTTCATTTGTGCAGTAGTTAAAGTTAAATCCATCCCTTTACCTTCTTTAATTTTCTTAGATTTATCACTAAGTTGTTTCTTTGTTAATACATGATCAATATTTAAATCCTTTAGTTCGTTATAAGGAACACTAAACATACAACCTTTAATAGAACACATCTTCCTATTTATTTAAGAGAAAGTCTTAGTTTGTAAAAGTACAGTTGTTGTTGCTCCACCAAATTCAATTAAGGAATCATTCTCATCTGTTATCCTTATGTCAAAATTGACAACCTTGTCTTTGGATATAGGGAAAAATAATGGATAAGTAGGTTCATAAATAATACTATGTTTAAACTCGGCATCTGTTTTAAATGATGCTATAATTCCTGTTTCTCTATGTGTGTATTCTGTATCTTTAACAAACATACCATCTGCTATATTGCAGTGAACATTTATAGTATCAAACGGATGAAACTTTGGCAACTTACTTCCAATATGTGTTTTGTTTTTTCTAAAACTTCAAGAACATTAAACCCGAGGACAGTATCTATACCTCCAATTGTAACATCATTACTATCAGTTTCTGTTTAAACTCTGTTTCTTAAATCATCTTCTGATAATGTTATGTTGATGGATTGAGATTTTAAATACTCATTAAGTGATTTTAGATTATATTGCCCTTCTGGTATAAAAACTTGTCTATCACCATATGAGAAACTGTTTTCTTCTGTTGTTATGTTTGGAGTTAAGTATGTTGTGTGAAACCCAAATAGTCCTATACTTAAATAGTTGCTACTGTTGTCTAATTCGTAATGGAGTTTCTTCTTTAAAACAGAAGTATCACTCGTTAACTTAAATACCTTAGCCATTTATTATATAATAAATGAATGAGTTTGATTTACCTAGAGATATTCCAAGAGAGAAAGTAATCAAGTTAATAGAAGATGTCATTCAAAAGTTAGAATACAGTTTAAAGAAGAAAAAGGGAAAACTACGAATTGTTAGATATGCATACTACACTTTGATCACGTTGTCGGTTATACTTTCTGCAACAACTGGATTTATTAATATTTTTATACCTGTAACAATTTACTCAATATTAACAACAACTCTTGCAACTGGAAGTGCTATAATAACAGGTTTGTGTTCTAAGTTAAACATAAGCAAAAGAAAAGGTGAATATAAAACCATTGTCACTTGTATTAACTCATTTAAAGAACAGTTAGAGATGATAATAACATTAAATGGTGAAATGAATAACGAATATATAAAAGATACGTTGTTTAAGATCAGAGAACAACTTAAAGATATAAGATCATAAAAGAGACGATTTTCTCTATAATAAATGAGTAAGAAAACTATTAATTGAGATGTAAAAGAGATGATAAAAGAAACAACAGTTAAGAAAAGAAATGGAGAACTTATACCTGATGATATTCGATGCCTTATAGTGCGTCCATCTGGGTGTGGTAAGACGTTTTTGTTATTTAATTTTTTATTACAGCCAGGTTGGTTAAACAATAATTACTTCTATATATATTCTAAAAGCATGAATCAGCCAAAGTATGAGCAGTTAAAAGATCGATTTGAAAAGGCAGAACTAAAGTTTAAGAAGCAAATAGCAACGTTCTTAAGCGGTAATGATTCTATTGTACCTATTGATGAATGTGAAAAATACTCTAAAGTTGTGTTTGACGATTACATTTTGGAGAATCAAGATACTGTTAGAAATTACTTTACAAGAGGTAGGCATAGACATTTAGACTGTTTTTATCTTGCACAAACATATTCAAAAGTACCTAAACAGCTTATAAGAGATAACGTTAACTTCCTATGCATATTTAGACAAGATGATACTAATCTTAAACATGTGTATAATGAGTTTGTTGGAGGAGATATGTTTTATGATAAATTTAAAGAGATATGTTCAAAATGTTGGCAAGATGATTATGGTTTTATAGTAATTGATATGACAAGGAAGTTAAGCAATGGTAAGTATAGGAACAAGATAAAACACTTTATAAACGTTTGACTTTTTTCACGTTTATTGATATTCTTTGACGTTTATTGACGTTTGTTCGTTTTCTATATAATAAATGGATGAGAAAGCTATTAATAAGAATATCAAGTTAAAGGAGTTCTTGATCAAGGGCTTCAAATCTTGGAAGAAAGAAAGAGCAAGTATATATGATAAATTTAAGACACAAGAATAACCTGTAATTGATGCTATCCAAAATTTGGGAAGTGAGATCAAAGAAGTAGCAGAACAAAATAAAAATCTAATAACTGAACTTGTTCCAGTTGTACATAAGACGGCTTCAATAGATCCTAGTCTACTAGAAACACCTAAAAAGATAACTTATGATAGTTCCCCAAGTAGTAGTGATACACCTATAACAGGAGAAATAAAACAAATGAGAAAACAAATTAAAGATAAAGTTGAAGGAGTAGAGCGTTTAACAACAACACAGTCATTTGGTAAGATTGCAACGAAATATTATAGTAAAAGAAATGATAGTGTATTTGGAATAAGAACTGTAGAAGAAGATGGAAAAATAATAAATAAGATAGGAAATTCTGAAGTTAAAGTGAATGGTGATGATTTGATAATTAATGGTAAAACTTAAAAAAGGAACAGAAGGTCTATGGGAATTGTTAACGACGAATACTAATAAAACCATTGAAGATTATGATGATGATGATTTTGAAGAGTACAAGGAAATAATAATAGAATCAGATGCTGCCTTCCAAAAATATAATCGAGATAAAAAAGTAGCATCTAATAGAGGTTCTAAGTACATTAATATTATCAAGCCTATTTGGGATAATTATATTAAACCATCTTTACCTCCAACTCCTAAAAGGACTGGTGAAGGAATCAAACAATATACAGAGATACCTAAAGAATATATATGGATGGATGATGTGAGAAAGTTAATTGATCGGTTAATAGTTATAGATGGAAAAGAAAAGGCTGGTAATAATAATTTTTATAATGAGAAAGTAGGTATAGTGATTAATATTAAGCTTTCACAATTTATTCCTAATGATCCAAAAGGTATAGGCTATTTGATTAAGATCTTAAATACATTACCACCACGATTCTGGAATGATGAGAAGCATGGAAAAGGATTAGTAAATGATTTGATTAATAAACTCCCATTTGAATTACATATTCCAGGATTTTCGTATTGTGGTCCGGGAACTAAGCTACAAGAAAGATTAGAAAGAGGTGATAAAGGTATTAACCCATTAGATGAGTTTTGTAAAGAACACGATATATATTACAGAGACAATAAAGATACAGAGTCAAGACATATTGCAGATAAGGAACTAGAAACTAAAGCATGGAAAAGAGCATTTAGTAGTGATGCGTCAATTGGTGAACGATTAGCTGCTTTTGGAGTTGGTACTGCTATGAATGCTAAGGTTAGGTTAGGATGGGGATTATAAGTTTTTAATTGTTATTATGTATGATTCTTTTATGGGTATATCCCATAAAAGCGTTGTTTCAAGATTTTCTTTATAATAAATGGATAGTGTTGAGAGTTACGAGTTACAGAGCTTTAAAGCTAACACAAGAACATTTAATAATTTGAATGAAGCTAACAAAGATATTGAGTTTAATTTCGATGTGGGCGATGGGTTCATACATCCACACAAAGCAGATTGTCATATGACTTTTGAAGTTGTTGGTGCATCAGTTGGAGGAACATTTGGTGCAAACGATACTATAAAACTTGTAGATAACTTCTTACCATTCTTCTTTTCTCAAATTGAGGTTAGAAAGCATGGAGTTGTTATAGATAAGATTGAACTACCTGGAATAACATCTACAGCTATCGGAACATTAAAGATTTCCAAACCAGTAGTTGAATATCTAAAACAAGCAGGATTTGAAACGGATGATAAACTTGGTCTAAGAAAGGACTTTAGCGTTTTGTATCCATTAAGATTAATTCCAGGCGTTTTAAGTGATTATAAAGAGGTTATGTGGAAAGGTGGATTGAGAATAACATTTACAAAAGCTAACAACAATAACGATGTCTTGTACAAATGGACTGGATCAGGAGCAGGTGCAGTAGCTCCTCATGATGGAAAAATAACAATAAAGAGTATGGAAATAAGAATGCCTATTGTTGAATACGAATCTAATTATGAAAACAAGTTAAAGTTGAATATTCTTAAAGAACCTAAAATCATGTTTTCATTCCATACTTATCAATGTGTTTAGAAGACTGTTGTAGTTCTTTCTTGGAGTTTGATGTTACTACTCAATTTAATTTTAGACAATTTGATATGCCTGATTTCGTAGTTGTAATGTTCCAAACTGATAGAAGTGGCAAACAAACAGCAGATGCAAGTAAGTTTGATCATTGTAAGGTAAAGAATATCTATCTTAAGAATGGAAGGAATGAGGTATTTGCAAAAGAATCAAGAAACTTAGATATTACTAACAAGGATTATTTTAAGATGTATGAAGATTATACTGCATTTAAAAGAATAACATATGGCAATACCGAAATGTACTATGATCCTAAAGAGTTTATAGATAACAGACCAATGTATGTGATTAATTGTAGTAAGAGGAAGAATGTATCGGTAAATGAGAGAACAAACATAAAGATTGTAGTAGACTTTGCAGAAGCTGTGGCTGCTGATACTACAAAGTTTTCATAAAGTCTGGATGGATTTATTTTGCTTATAATTTTCATAAAAATGCCCATAATGAAATCAAATAAAGTGCAAACGGTAGCGGAAGGATTAAATTTTTACTTGGCAACACTGTTAAATAAGCGGCAACTCTGAACACGTTGAGAGAGGGAGAGGGAGGGCAAGGGTCAGTTTCTTACCAAATTCCATCCATTGTTGTTTTCATTGTTGTTTTAATGTTGACTGTTGAAAGTAAGTTGTAAGCTGTATGAAAAACTCCTCTGAGAAGACTATTTTTTTACCGTATCAAAGATGGCGTCGGTGAAAGAGAAAGCGCAATGTGTTCTGTGGTACGCAGATCTAAAATCACCAATTCTGGTGTGTCGAAAGTTCACCAAAGAGTTCAAAAAGCCGGCACCGACTGAGAGTGCAATCCGAAAGTGGCATGCTAAGTTCTTGGAGACAGGAACCGTCCTGGACCGTCCTCGAAGTGGGAGGCCGCCAGCATCACCTACAACAGTGAGCAGGGTAAGGGAAAGCATCATCAACAGCCCACAGCCTACGCGAATGTGTGGACGTAAATGGCGCCCAGTTGGAGGTGTGGCGGTGAATGAACTGAGTTGGCGCAGATTACAGGTAAAAATTTAGTCATTCCGCTACCGTTTGCACTTTATTTGATTTCAATATGAGCATTGTTATGTAAATTATAAGCGAATTAAATCCGTCCAGACTTTATGAAAACCCTGTATATGTTATGTGATTTTAAATGGACAAAAGAACTTTGCATATAACCCTAAGAATGAGAAAGCAGTAGAAGAGTTATAGATAGTTAAATGTATGTTTGTATTGTTTTATGGAAATTTTTCCATAAACAAAATTCCTAAAAAATGATTAAATATTTTGGTGAAGATAAAAATTGAAGTGTTCATTGATTTTATATATAATAAATACGATGTCGAGTCATATTGAGCTTTTAAATAAACTTGGAAGTCTTGAACAAAAACAAGTTATTGGATTAAGAGAATTAGAATTAAATACAGAACATAAGATTGTGAAAATGGAAAAGATTAAAACTAAGTTTGAAAAGAGCATTTTAGTTGAGTGTGATGAGTTTAAGGTCTTTCTTCCACCTAGATTTACAAAACACTTAACAGATAAAATGATTGATGAGATCGTTAAAGATGGAATAAAAATCAAATACACTGGTTTAAAAGATAATTATCCACTTGTTGAGTTCTGTGTGTAAATTTTATGTAAATTTTCTGTATGTAAATGAGGATTGGTTTTATGAATCTCATAAAACGAACATTTTCCTTATAACAAATAAGCTATGACTAATTATTTGAATAAAAAAATGATGTTAAAGCATTGAGATTCCTTCGCATAGATGAGTTAGAAAAAGGTAAAGCGTACGAGATAACATTATGGAAATCGATTCAAACACAGCGTTATGGTTAAAGAGTTTTAGTACATTTAGATGAGAAATATAAGACGTTATTACCACAAAGATATAATGACGAAACTGAGCAATTATTGAAAGATTTGAAAAAGTATAAGCTGTTTGTTAAGTATGAGGGTTTGAAAGATTTAGATAATGGTTATAAAATACATCAGTTTTACTTTAGAAATGAATCCAAAAAATAACAAAAATAAAACTTGTAATTTTAAGTGTTTTAAGTGTATAAGTGTTTTTTGGATTCATTATCAATATCCGAACTTGTAATTTTAAGTATATTTTAAGTGTATAAGTGTTTTTATAGTATCAGGACTATAAAAACTAAGACCTTTGGATATACAGAACATAATGTCAATTGAATTTTAAAGATACATGTATAAATAAGGGACTTATTTGAGTTTTTTTATAATTATATCCTTAGAGTTATGCAATTTATAAGACATTCAATAGATAGGAAATTTATTTGTCTATTGATTACCGTTTGAATATTGAAAATCGGTTAATATTTGATGAAGTTATAGCAAATTCGAAATTTCGGGAATTTTTTACGGGTTTATTTTTGAGTTTTCAGAAAAATGTTATTCTTTAAGAAAGTTTTAAAATTTTGTAGTGCTCATGCTAGTATTTTTTATTTTTTCGATTTGATGAAATTTTGTATAGATATTGATAAAGGGAAAAATATCCTGTGGGTTATGCGACCATTTATGCATTTTATAAAATTGGCTGTGTGTTATTAGTATTCATTTGCCGTTTGAATTTTTGAAATCGGTTAATTAGGGACCGAGCTATTGAATTTTAACGTTATTTGGGGGTGAGGCTGCCAGTGTTGCCAACTCACTTTTACCAATTGAAGGGTAAGGGAAAGAAAGAAGGAATGTCACAAAACTGCATTTTCGAGAAAACTGCGATTTAATATTGAAAACCGCGTAAGAAGAATAGGGTTAGTTACAACTTTTGCCCCTTTTTACATGGACATTTTTACATCTACGTATGCATGGGATATGCAGCCAAATAGTACCAAGAGTCACCAACAGATAGGACGAAGCACCCGAAAAAGCACATACATGGACATTCCTTCTTTTTTTCCCTTACCCTTCAATTATCATATTTATTAGTAATGGGGTGAATTCATCCCTATATGTTTTAAAGCGATATCTTGAAAAATTAAAATCCTGGAACGTTCCGAAAAAATATTGAGTTGGAGACACTGATTCTAAAAAGAGATCTAGTGAGAACAGCATGTACAATTTGTGAGTTGTGAATTTCTTTCTTTTATTTGAGGAAATGATGTTGAGGAAATCATGTTGAGCTATATGTAAGTCATTCTCTCTCTTTCTTGCTGGAGGTGGAAGGATATATGACGTATATCAATTGACATCATAGTTATTACGTAGTCCAATCCCGTGGGATTACGTCATAGTTATTGCGTAGTCCCATCCCGTGGGATTACGTCATAACAGCTCCATCTGGTGTCTACTGCAGCTAGAAGTTATGTTGGCATGAGGAGTAGGAAAAGAAAATCAGATTGTATGTCACGCTCTAAGAAGGAAACAGAGAGGCTATAAAACAAATGCATATATGTATACTCTTTGCTTCTCTGAACTGAAACTGGTTTGTAAGCTGAATATATGTATGTGCGTCTGGTGTAAGTGTATATATGTATGTAACCAGCGAATCAACATACTTAACTTGAACTTATCATCATTCAGCCATCTGTGGACCGATTTCGATAAAAGAAACTACTTTTTCAATCAAAGACAGCACTATAAGTTACAAGTTTTCGATGTAAGATTTTATGATTTTAAATGTCATAAATACCTATATGCAGTGCAATTACCCAATCTACTTTGTGCTATTCTTCTTTGTTAAAGTACTATGGCTAGTGGTGGATTTGTAATTTTTGACAGTTAGAGGGTGGAAGGGGGGAAAGTGCGTTAGGATTGGTATCAATGATACTACTGCCATAAAACTAAAATGGTAGTAGATAACGACAGTTATCGAAAATCGATTGAGCATCTGAAGAAAAATACCATCTTCCCCTGTATCTCTCTCCTGAAACAGGAAATGGCGAAACAATTTCACTCTCCCGGTTTCAAGCTCCATAGAGCCTCTCGGGGCTATGTGGATAGTGTATGTGTCTTGTCGCGGGAGACCCGAATTGAATTCCCGGCGAGTTGAAGCGAGTTTGCTATTCAGTTCACTATACAGTTCAAAACTATTTTTATAAGATGAACAGTTTCCTCACTTGAAAGCAACACAGAGAGCTTTTCTGAAACTTTTGTACGTCGTTAGTTCCAATATGCCTCTACAGGTAACGATTCGCCGAGATGTTTACACAGAATCAATGAAATCTTTGTGATCTATGAAGAGAGAGAAAACTGACGTTCTCTTATCTGCTGTCAATCTGCATTCCATTGGTATCTTCGTCTGCGGGAACAACCCAAAGAATCACGCACGTGACCTAGCCGAGGGCAGAGAATGAAAGAAACTACCTGCTTAACCTCCTATCTGCTGTTCTGCGTTGTTGCAACATAAAGACCATAATTTAAACAGCTTTTAAATGGAAGAAAATTAATTTTTAATTAGCACGCTTTAATATTACCCTAGCAAGAAAAAGTAAAAGTGAACATGCTTATTAATACCAACAAACATTTGGACGAATTTTGAAATGTTTAATATAAATAGTTTTCATAATTTTTTGGAAAGTTAATACTATGTTATTATATAGGGAAATCCCATCGCATTCCGAGTGGTGAACACAGCTTTAAGTAATAGATAGCAGAATTTTCAGTTTTCTCTTTTTATATACAAAAACTTACTCTTAAAAATTTCAACTAAGGAAGACAAACTTTCGGGCCCAAAGGCTTCATTCATAGGGACCGCGGTGGCTCATCAGCTCACCAATGGTGCTTCGGGTCCCTGGTTCGATTACAGCTCGCGCCAAATGAACTTTGTGGTGGACAAAAACCGTGTGCCTGGATTTTCTCGTGGTTCTCCCGTTTCCTCCCACTTTCTTCATTCCACCATTTCATTCATTTCTCACCGTCACCGCCTCCTTTAGCCTAGCCGTCATAACCTGGGACGTAAAACTTACAAATTTCATTTTTCATTTCCAAAGGCTTCATAACGCTTTGAAGAGTGCAATCCGTGCTAAGTTCTGATTTTGTACCTTTCAAAATATAAATAAAACAATCTCTTTGTTGAAATAAGTGTTAAAAATGTGTATGCGTTCACTGAACATTTTTTGCGGGGTGCAAAAAATACATGGGATAGATAGGGAGAATTCTGATTCCATCTGTTGATACAGGCTCCCACGTTTCGCACAGCTTCAGATTACATTAGCACTCTTTAAATAGTGTATGTTTTATACTTGGCAGTTTCGGATATCTAACATATCCTTCTTCAGACACTATCTAAAATAATCTTATATTTTAGATAGTGTCTGAAGAAGGATATGTTAGATATCCGAAACTGTCACATTTATAAGTTTATTATTTTTAATAAACGTTGCTTTGCTCAGCAATTTGTATTTTAGTGTAATTTATTGAATATAGCAAAGCTAATATAAATCAGTTAGTGGTTGGTGAGGTAGAAACCAGCAGCCTCTTGTTAAACAAAGATATACAAAAGTCTATTTTTTTCATTGTCATGCCGATAGGCTTAATTTAGTGTTAGAAAAGTCCGTTGACTGTACAAAAGGGTGTAAGTTACTTTTCTAAAACTATGTCGTGACTTGCTTCTTTATTCTCAAAGTCTTCAAAAAGAACAAATGCTTTGGACTATATAGTCACAGGCCCGTATCCAGGGGGGTTTAGGGTGGCCGGGTCCCCCTAAATTGTTGCTGTCCTCCCTAAAATTTTCAAGGTAGGCTTGCAAATGAACTATAATATGGTGATGAACTGTAATAAGGTTGGATCGGGTCCCCCTAACTTCAGCCGGCCTCCCTACATTCTTGGACTGTCTACAAGCCTGTGTAGTCAACAAGAGTATTCTAACAACCTTAAATACAAGGTGGAACTATAGAAGTAGGATAAATGATGTGCTGTATAGCTTTAAAGATGAAATGTTTCTTTAAATCCATGACGAAAACATCGACTAATGAGATTCTCAAACCAGAGTTCGTGCAGCAAAATTCTACCAAACCCTTTAAAGTTTTAACTTCAATTTTTTCATTTGAACTGTTTTATGTCATAGGATCAAGATAAGAAATCTTGTTCAATATCTTACTGAAGGAAATTCATAAAATGTAAGTTTTGCAGAAAAAAAATAGATGACTTGAAGAATATCTAAGATCATTGAGGACGGTTTCGATTATATTTAGTAAAAAATGGAAGAACCTGAAGAGGCACACTTTTCAAAAAGATCAAGGTAAATGAAGTGGGATTTGACTTCTCCCCCTCTAAAAAATCGTTGCCAATGCCTATAGTCTGAAATGATTGATACACTAAAAGAAAAAACTACTAGATTTTCTGATGTTGAAAAACTAGAGATACTTGTTATATCAACAACCGGTAACAATTGTGAAAGTGTCGCGTCACGCCACTGGTGTATAGTCTCGTTTAACCAAAAGGGAACAATCGTGAGAAGTCAATTTAATATTATGCAAAGTTAAAAATATCGGCAGTACTTACTTACTCATTTACGTATGTATTTTCTGTTTGTGATTGGATCTACATTCATTAGATTGACCAGTTTAAATTGCTTGGTTGACCAGTTTAATGCTTGTATTGTCATTAATACATTTGTTTAAATATTACTGAATTTTACGTTTCACAATTATGCTCTGTAGGCCAAAGGAGATGGATTATTAACGAAAGTGTGAATCGTATTATGGAAACATCTGTAGAATATTAATCTGAAAGGGAATGTGAGAACACACAGAAAACCATGGAAACGATGTTATCTACCACAATTTTACATTGCCTGTGATCAAACTAGTTACTTTTTGCACCAGAATGTTAAAAGTACGAAAATACGTAACCATTAAGAAAGGAAGAATTATAAAATACTAAATAAACGAAGATTGCTATAATTTTTCTTTATTTATCTTTGTAAGTAGGTAGGCGCTATATTCTTAAAAACGGTCAGGAGTCGAAAGTACTCACTACAAATATTAGCATTATAATTCATTTAATTCCAGAAAGCATGAGGAGTCTAAACAAAGTTACTTCCTTATTATTTTTCCGCCTACGACTAAAAAATAAAATAAAAAAAACTTCCAGCTTAAATTCGAAAGAATGAAACGCTAATAAGGCGTTTCAAACAGTTCAAATAAAACTTTGAAGTAGTTTAAAGTTTAAGTCCCAATTCAGCACAAGGGATATGTTAGACATCTACAAAGATCGATAGCTTGTCATGAAATTCGAACACATGGATTCCTACCAGGAACCGAAGCCGATCTTCAGTAGGAAAGGCGCTTACGTACGTTACGATACAGCTACGAGTAACCTATGAAATAATACTTACTGTAGGAGTAATTTACCGATATTTGTCAATGTAATGTTCTATGGTGAATACATCAATCAAAGAAGAAAAAGAAGAAGAAGAAGAATGAATGATAAATTAAAATTTCAAGCGTAAAGTTTGCCTGGTGCTGCAATTCAATGCATTTTGCTTCCATCTATAAGTTGTTTATGTGAAATTGAAGAGCATTCATTCATTTTGGTCTCAACAGTGTAGATCTACTGCTTAGAAGGAGATCAGATTCTAAATTTAGATTTTTATTGAAGGTTTCGTATTTTCATAGATATCATGTACATAAGGGTGCTTGAAGCTTTTAACTCACCTTTGATAATATGCAAAACTAAAAATTTACCATGTTAAGATATGTTCACAAACACCTGGAATTAAAACTTGGAAGAATGAACTTTTCTTGACGAATTCCTGTGTCCGTCACTACACATGGGATCGAACCTGTAATCACACGCACAGAGAGCAAAAACAGCACTCACTTGGTGATGAAGGGATATATAAACTACAATAATTCTGCAATAAAGAATAATGTAAAAAAAAATAAGAGAAAACGACAGATTATAAAAATTATACTGCTTATTCTATAAATTTTTCTTTATTTCACACAAAAATTGTTTTGAGACTATCGGGACGAGACGGAGACCGAAACGGCGATTTTCGAGTCGGGATGTGACAAAGACCAATACAGTAGAAAAACAACCAAGTAGAAAAAAGACCAGAAATAACAAGTTCACCAAGTTCATATGCGATTGAAGCAGGGATTCTTTGATGTGGGTAAACCTTTTACCACTTTCCCCTGATAAGGGGATCGTCTCTAAAATGTAATGTAATGAAGGGGTGGATAACTTAATTCTATGCGCAATATTTACAATTCATTGTCCGTTTCCGTTTCCTAATTCATTTCTGCACATGGTAAATAACGTTATTAGTCAGCGTAACTCCTAAAATGGTATATATGAATAACGTTATTCGCCGGAATATCCTTTACTTTGGTACTGTAGCTGAGTTGATTTTGAGTTTAACGTCCCTTTCAGCAGCGAGACAATATGAGATGTGTCTTTAGTTAGTCACCAAGGTAATAACGTTATGTTTAAATCTACCTGTGTCTTAATAACGTTATTTGGAAGGCTACCTGTGTCTTGTCTGTTTCAGATTATTAAGGTACCATCTCTCTCTCGAACCCAAGTTGTTTTTTCTTTGGTTTAACGCTATGAAACGTATTCGATTTTCCAGACCATTTTTGTGTAAGCAGACATATTTCCGTTATGATGCATACCATTTCTATGTTTTTTTTTCCTTTTTCGATTACCTTTTATAAATGTATTTCTTTTTCTCCAAATTCTGATGCTCTTGGTGTTACGCTTGAATAATGTTATAAACATAAGAATCTCCATTATGCTGGTAAACTCCAAGTTTTTAGTTTGCTTTTTTCATACTGAAGGTTGAATAAGTACACTAGGACCAAGGCACATGTCCTATTCCTTTTAATTAATAGAATTATTTTAATTGTTAAAAGAGAAGAGATTTTCAAACAGGTTAACAGTGAAATTTTTAATTCAAACTTATTGATAGGACTTTTATTTCCTTCTGATGATAGTGCCGATAAGGCTTGAGCTGACTTAACACCAGGAATCGAATCCGGAACCACATACGCCAAACGCACACGCACTATCCACTAGACACGCGGCTAGGGCTTTTCATTTGCTTGTTCGTGTGCTTGCTAGCAATTTTTTATTTATCTTTACAATACTGTCGATATATCAAATATGATCTACAGCTTAATGTGATATCAAAATTACGGAAACCTAACTCGTGTATCATAGTTTGAATACTAGCTATTTAGCCACAAGGTAGCCTTCCTCATGATTCGCATAGTTAGGTAAACTGTTCATGTAAAAAACCAAATAGTTACAAACATTCTAGATGAGTGATTTCTTACCTGGACGACGGGAGCGTGAAAATCGATCAAGGGGATGCAAGCAAGCTATTGACAGAAATGATCTGTTAAAATACTGTATTTAAAAATATATACTGAAAAAATACATAAGCAAAATTTAAACAATTTATAACTGATTTACAAAGAGCCAAGAATGTAAATTGAAATTAAGCTGTTTTCTATGATTATTCAACTGACAAATATTACGAATGTTGTGACAAAGAGGTTTTGAATACCTAACACAAAGTAACTACTGAGTAAGAACTGTAGTTTCAACAAAGCTGGTGTATAATAATAATAATAATATTACTAATACTAATACTAATAATAATACTGCACTATAGTGGTATGCAGAAGTCTTTATGGAAATAAAAATAAAATGTCCAAAATGTGGTTATTATTATTATTATTATTATTGTTATTATTATTATTATTATTATTATTATTATTATTATTATTATTATTATTATTATTATTATTATTAAAATTCAAGAAATCATGTTCACAAAATTTTACGATTCCATCTGAAATCGTAAAATGAGTCAAACATAAACACGTATGAACAACGAGCGGGAAGAGGGTGCATAAAGTAGGCAGGATTTATTGAAGGGAGCGCGGGAGTTCAAGCTGAAGAACTTCGTGAATAAGAAAGGATTGTCTCTGTAAAGCTAAACTGAAGTAAGTTTTTGAGACGGAAGAATTCTTTAGTGTGATACCGCCAGACATCAGCATCAGAAGTAAAATTATTTGCAGGGAACTCTGCAGTCCATTCATAAGAAGGGTTGAAACCCGTTGTGGAGTTGATTGGCAAGTTACAAGGTCAGCCATCCTTCTAACCACTGGAATTCTAGCAGAACTAGCAAAAATAAATTGTTTTAGAAAGATAGCCAATATCCGATGAAGACAGAAGGCATATTTTTGACAAGTTTGCATAATAAAGAAAATGTTATTGTTACTCTAGAAGTGCTTTATTAGGATAATAATAATAATAATAATAATAATAATAATAATAATAATAATAATAATAATAATAATAATAATAATTATTATTATTATTATTATTATTATTATTATTATTATTATTATTATTATTATTATTATTATTATTATTATTACAACCTGTAATGCTATTCTTGAAATAGCAAGCGATACTTTCCTTCATCTCACTAATTAGAACGCGAAACTATAGGAGTAAATCTTTAAGCTGGAACAAAACAAATACTATGTTTTATAAAACTCGAAGCTTTTTGCTTTCAACAAAATTTCAGAGACTTGTTTTATTTAAAATGGCTTGCTTTATCACATTACTGACCTATTTCAACTCTAAGCAGAAGAAATGGTTGGAATTCCTCAGTTAAAAAAAAATATTCCACCAAAATAGAATGATTATGGAATATTTCGACAGGGGGCATTCAATTTAATCGTTGCAAGCACGCATGACTTTTGCGTCCATATCTTAATATAACAAATAATTATTTCTCCGTATCTTCTCAAGTATTGAAGGTTAAAACTTGGCACTCTCCCTTGCCTACACCACTGGTGGAATATGTATTTTTTAATCGTACGAGTAAGGTGATAAACTTAGACCTCACTTTTGACTGACTTCCAGCATTGCGAATTTGGGAAAGCCTCATATTGTGTCAAAATCAAATTGATTTTAACATGCTTTTATGTAAGATGTTTTTAAACTTGTAGAAAGAATAACTTCAATCTCTCACTTTCAATTGATTTTAATTGAATAATTGTAAAACTTAAAAAAAAGGACTCTTGTCGTTGAACAGGAATGCATGAAAGCACGCCATGGAATGCTCATAAATGCGACTGGTGTTTTCTTTTTAAAAGTTCAAGTTGGAACATTCTTCACATCTTGCTGCGAAATACAAACAGTGCATTTGGACCAAGAGTGGTGGCTAAACACACTATATGTTATCAGTTTGTTAAATTTCGTGCCAGTGACAACATTAAAAAATGAACCCCGCATACGCTGACCAACAGCAGTTCTGATGAACTCCTTAGGAACAGTGTGAAAGCGTCCCTTGAAAACGCGTTCCTGAAATTGCAGACAAATTTGATACATGTCATGGTTATCGTTCACGGCTCCACGCAATCGGCAAGCAGGAAAAGTTTGACTCATGCTATGTGAGTTGATATCGGCTAATGAGTGTTGCCAATAAAAGGTATGCGATTCTGTGAGTATATGGAATAACCGGGAAAGCTTCTTGCATTTGATTGTGACATTTATGAAAAATAGATCTGCAATTGTAAACGATCAGGACTCTATAATTTTATTATTGATATTTATATGAACAATTTTCTTTTCATTTCGGAAATCCTTGAACTCGATCTACACTGCCCACGCCACAGATTTCTCTCCGCAGGATATTCTTTTTCTTTTTCTGGTAGATTGAATTGGTAGGCAATAATCTTCTTTTATATAACCATAAAGTTTTCTTCCGATTGCTCTTGTCCAACAACACTGTGCTTCTCACACGTATAGTTCCATTCAAGTCTAATGTCAACTTCAGGAGATTTGTTGTCTTCTCACTTAAATTTATAGAAAAATCAACTGGCTCTAGACGCCAAAAGCACAACCTTTTTTAAATATCACAAAAAATACTTTCTCATCTCTTACCCGCAATTTTCGAAAGCATCTGCACAAGCGTCGCTTCTTCTCAATCTAGATATAGTCAGTTTTCTTCTAAAATCCGTCAAATTCTATAAAGCAATCCAAATTTTGAAAATAGCAGTGAGTTAAGGATATAGCTAATCAACTTTAAAGAGCTTTGTAAAGAAACCAGAAAGGGGGCATAAGATTGTTTCCAAAATAGCTCCAGTTCGTTATATTTCAGTAGAGATGCATAGATAGAAATTTGATTGAGTAAATGTTTTAAGTTAGATCATGTGGCACTCATATGTTGAGCTTCTTTCCTGTAGCCAGCTTTCTCCAAATGGTTTATCACGTTTGGTGATGAACGATTAGGTCAGTGATAATGTCATGACTTTTTACACACCAGTCTTGCTTGACTTTCACCAAAAGCAGACTAGCATACATGTTTTCTTTAATTTCGCCTTCTGTGAGTGGAATTTTGGACATCAATATTTCTAGAATGAAACCACCTGAAACATCTTTAGTTTCTTGACTTGTCATGAACAACCTTTCGGTTGGATTTGATATCTTACCCATGAACATAGAAAATTTCTTTACATGCCTGCGCATCATTCGCGCCTTTATTGAAACAAAATTGTAAATTGAGGCTCAGTTTTGTTGGAAGTTCATGACTTTCATGGCGCAATACCATAAATCTGATTGCAAAACACCTTTTTTTTTTTTTTTGCAGTCTACTAGCATCAAATGTCACCTGTCAAATGACGTTACGCTTAACCCGCTGCGACCCATATACTCTGGCATTTTTGGGACACTACGGTCATCTCGTGTTCAAAAAGGTTCAACTTTTTACACTAGTTGATACCTCTATTTAGTGATAAGAAGAAACTAACTATATGTAAGGTAAAATACTGTTAGATAATAGTGTTCTTTCTAAGTAACTTAGAGAACAACGATATTTTTTCCTAGTGAAGGGCAAGTCATATCAATGTAAAGGCTAAGAAAGTTACCTATGGTAAGCTAAACATATATTGTCACGCTTTAGAAGGTTTTCTACAAACTATAATTATGTAGGATGTTTTAAATAATAACAATTATTATTATTATTATCATTATTATTTGTTTCAGAAGCATTAAATCTACAAGGTGAATTAGTGGAGCTATACTAAGAATGAGTGTTACGTTTATTACAATCTAATTTAGTAACTTCAATTTGCTTTCCATCAACGATTATTATACGCTGATTAAAAATTTTAAACAAATGTGATAGTCATTTCATACAGGAAATTAAAATACTTAGGACCCTTTAACATAGATGATCAGTCAACACATTTAAAGTAGTGCCGATCGACTCCCGCACTAGGTTATCCTTACATGTTTTCCTTGGGTTTATCTTCACAAACAAAGACGAAAAAGGTGCGGATTATAATATAGAAACTGTTTGTCTATCCAAAGGAGTACGCCAGGGATGTATTGGGGCTTACATACTCCCTTGAGTGACATATTATGAAAAATAAGCATTTGTTATATTACCACATGAAATGTCCGTTTTTGACACGAGCTAAATAGATTTATGGAAAACATTTCACCTCTAGAATATTGTTTTTCAGATTTAAGTCATATGTACACCAAATTGGTTGAAATTGCTTCGAGACACATTCGTCCACATTTTAATTTATAGTGAATAATGATGGCCAGTTTCTAACGCACCATAGGTCAGGACATAATAAGAATCAAACCTGGGGACCTTTTTCCACTTTCCTTCCATTCTGAAGCCAGAGTTTACTAAATGTGTGTAAATTGTATATACATTTTCTGAATCTTCGTTGTTCTACGTATCTTTTTTTTTTTTTTTTTTTTTTGTGAGTAGGCCAACTAAAGCCTAAAGAACTGACACTTGAAAGTACCAATATGATACTTCCTTTTTTCAAACAATCTGTCCAGTGTCAACTTGCAGCATGGCCTTGGTAACTGAAATGTTACGAAAATATTTTTACAATTAAAAATCAAGTGGCGATTCAGATATATTTTGATGGTCAGCTACACACTGCCTCTTACGTTTGGAGTTAAAAAGTTAACAAATCACACATTATTCAATTCCATTAGCATGCCGAATGTGGTCTGCGGGCCGCCACTTGGCAACCGCTGAAATGCAATATTGCATGCTCTTCTCATGAGGTAACCAAAGCTTGCATTACTGAAATAGATAACCAATTTTAACTTTCCCGTCCTGCATGTTGGTGATAGCAGCCATATAAACTGGTTTTAAAAATATCAAGACAACAAAAGTATTTAAAATCGACTCCTCTCTTTTGAAGTTGTAACCAGCAACCACAACTTGATTAGCGGACTGTGTTAGGTACAGTTGATTTCGTATTCGAACACATTTTAGGAGCTAAGTGTGGTATTTCTTATCTTGTAGTGTCATCTCGTACTGGTACTCCTTCTGCGACTAGTAGCTCGATGATTCATGTATAAATGTGGTCGCACGATTTCACGCTCTACCAAACACCACAGGAAATAGTATATTGTATTTTATTTTTGACAGTACGTAGAATGAGATTTTGTTTCAATGAGTTTTAAAAATAACACCTTTCAAATACTCAGCTCCGTTTTCAATATATTGAGAGCCTGTTTCGCAAGCTAGTGATGATCGCGAGTCATATTCCATGGGAAAAGTTTATTTGTTCAGCAATCTCAGACTTCAGTTCATTGATAGTTTGAAGACGATGTATGTACACCTTTCCGTTGAGGTAGCCCCACATACAAAAATCGCACGGTGTGAAATCAGGCCATCTACGAGCCTCACTCGTATTACCCCACAGACAAAATGATCAGAAAACATTTGTCTTAGAATTTCCATTCAAGGACAAGAGATTTAGGTCGTAGTATCATCTTGTTGGAAGCAGATATTTTGTAGGTCATGATCGTACAATAAGTCATCCAACTTCGGTACAAGAAAAGTTCAGGCCCGCGATAATATTGAACAAAAGTCTCTGTAATGACTTCATGTTTATCAAAGAAGTAGGGACCTCGAACACCATAATGGAAAACAGCGAACCACACCGCCACTCGAGAACTGCAGATGAAAATTCTGAAGGTTACCCGCAGCTTAGTAGAGGAAATTTTGTTTATTTCCAGTATCGGACAAGTGAAAATGAGCACCATCACTTCAGATCAAAATAGAAGTCGAAGGGATATTCTGCAGAATATTGCTACCAGCGGCGGCTGGTACTATATGTTGCATGGTTGTGCAACCGGATATTTTTTTTATTCTAGAAATATTTTTAAGTATTAAAGTAGTGCATCAGTAAAAAAATAAACCTTTGCCCTTGAGTGCAAAATAGTATTGATGCATTTCTTTTTTAAAATAATCAATTAAAAACTGAAAGAAAGAGAGAGATTTACATTTCCAGTGGCAGCGAGCGTTGCCACTGGAAGCAGTAACATTGAGCATATGGCAGCGAGCTCCTATCTCTTAACATGGGGAAGTGGATTTATTCTTGTATCGCTCCTATCTTCCCGTATTGGTCGTTTGCAGTTGCACGTTCTTCCGCAACTGGTCAGCTTCTGTAATAGTTACGAATTCCTCCGCTTGGCAGCGCTTGACTCAATTCATAGGGTGAGGGAGATACAGACGCTTAGAAGTAAGAAGTTATTCACAGAACACAAAGTCGCAAAGAACAAATATAAGTCTGGTGGTAGCAGGGACGGATCCAGGCTGAAAGTTTGGTTGGCGGTCGTTCGAAGTCAATAGATTTTTTTTAACATTTATAACAGAAAGGTAAAAATTATTGGGATAAGTTTTATTTTTAAAAAAATCCTATTCTGTGGGGAGGGGGTCGATCGAGTCTCGAAGAAGAAAATGTCTTACCACTGGTCTAATTCCTAGCTTTGTGTCTTTCGTGCACATGATCCAGTGTTCGATTTCTGGCGGAGAGCATAAAAAAGGAATATCAAATAATTCACTTACAATACTCATCTGTGTTCTTTAGCCTAATTTGCTGGAGTGTTAAACTATTTTTTTTTCATTATCGAAGGAAAATATCTTAGATTTCATGCATCTTTATACTGGAACAGCAGACAAAAATACGTGGTTTCTGAAAATGAACTTTTTGTACCGTATATTTATACAAAGAAATGCTAACAAAATGCACATTGTCGGAGGAGAGAGGTGTTTCTGGACCCTAAAGAAAATAAAGCTGAAAACATTTGCGGTAGCGATGCTTTCTATTCAGAAAAACTTGGCGAGCAGCATTTCAGATTTCAATGAAGTCATAGAAAAATTTGAAGCCCAAAAGATGGAAGAAAGACCTTCCATTATAAATAATGCATAGTTTATATAATTAAATAATTTTGTTTAACTGCGTGCATCCAATTTTCTTGCTTTTTTTTCTTCTTTTCGGATTAACGCCATCATTCATGGCTTACAGCACATGCTATATATTCGATTTATCTCTTGTTCAATAACATGAGTGTAGAGGTTTTGTATATAAATAGTGTATAAACGTACATTGATAGTGGTTGTTTGAAAAAAGGGAAATAGCTTATATATTAAATCAATATTAGAGAAATAATTTAATCAATAATACACAAATCAAATAGAGCTTAAAAGACTTTCCTCTTTATATTTCCTGAATATTTTTTTGGATAAGACTCAAGATTGCTGGGGGAGGGGAACACTTTCGCGTACCTACATACCTTTGATTTGGCAACATTGCAACCGGTGCTTGTACAGACCACGAACCGCTACTGATTGCTACATAAATTTCTTCATATTTCAGTCTCTCTCTTTTACTTAACTCTTGCACCAGCTACATCTTATAAGGATGCATTTTTACAGCTCTATGAAGGATTCTTCTAACACTCCGGGTAGATAATTCAAGTTCAGAAGCGTGCTTGCGTGAAGAACACTTGGGGAATTGGAAGACTAAAAGCCGCACTTCAGCCACAATTGCTGCTGATAAAGTCCTTGTACAGCCTGAACATTTTTAAAGGCTATGTTGAATGCAAGTAGTGCATTGTGAACTGTGTACTCTCTGCCATGTGAAAAAAAATGTATTTACTGACATTCTGTTGTGGTAGAATGTTTCTCACATGTTCAAGTTTTATAAGGTTGCCTACACAAGTCCACAGCAGAGCTCCTTCGTGGCTAAGCGGTTAGCGTACGCGCATTTGGCTTGGTTGACCCGCATTCAACTCCCGGCGTGAGCTCATGTGGTTCGGATTCCACGTTAATTAGAAGGTCAACATCTCATATAACCTCGCTACTGAACGAGGGGTAAAACTCAAAACACCTTACAAGTCCACAGTGTGAATAATTTAGTTCCTACGGGAGATTTTCCTTCACAAAGGATTTTAGGAACCCGCTATACAGCTGTCCCTAATTATTACCTAGTATTATTAGTTATCAGCAATCATTATCGTAATTAGCTTATACCATTGAACTTACATGCTCAACCCTTTCACTGGGGCGTGGCAATGGTATTTGTGGCTGTTGGTTAGAACCTATTTTCAAAATTAAGAATTCTTTACGTTTAGAATGTAATGCTTTTAAAATAAATTCATGGCATAGTTGCGTAAGAGGGGGAGACCGGGAAATACCACTGGAGACGAAGTGGTAGGTGCTTTCGTGGGACCAGAGTAGAAAGAGATTTCGAGAGGGAAAGGAAATTCTTGAAAGTTTACACTTGTACCTCGTAGTACATAGAAGACTAAAAAAGCAGTTGAGCATTGCCAGAATGAACTTAAAAAACAAACATTTGCTGTCCACGGCTAATTGCTTTTATTTAAAAATGGTAGGCTATTTGTCTCTTATAAGTAGAGGGAGAGTAATTGCATATGGAAAGCTGGAATACATAAAAAGCAAGTTGCTTGAGCCATGAACCTGAGTAGTAGAAAATGGATCGATCTGGGACAACCTAGGCCAACTCACGAGCCCCTGGGAAATTGAGCACCTTACACCGTGAAACCACGGTCTTTTACGACCTCCATTTTAGGGGTGAATTTGTTCCCTTTTATGAGCACTTTTTAAGGGATGTATTCGTTCTCTTTTATGAGCACATTTTAGGGGTGAACTCGTTCTCTTTTATGAGCATATTTTTCAACCCCTATTTTAATTACGAAAACATAGCAAGACTCGTTCCACCCTTATTTGAACATAGCACAGCTAATAAAAGAGTATGGTATATTTTCCAACCCCTATTTGAACATAGCATGGCTTACGTGAACCCATGGTCTTTTATGACCACTTTTTAAGGGGTGAACTCGGTTTTACGAACACACAGCAGAGCATTCCACCCTTATTTTACCATAGCAGAGATTATTTTCTTTTACGGGGGTAGCAACACCCCCAACCCTCCTCCTTTCTCATCCAGGGCTTGGGACCGGCAATGGCGGAGTTTAAAAAAATAACATCATCATATTCTCATAAATGAATAAAGCATAATATCATTAGCATCAATAGTGGTAAGTGAGAATTTGTTTAGAAAATCGTGCAGTGAATAACCAGATGCACGACATGCTAGATATAGAAAACAGTAATGTCCACAAAATTGAGATAAATAACCTTGAATACGTCTATTATTCCATGTATAATACAGACAGTTTCGTTTTAAAAACCTTATATGATGTTGTATATAGGGAGGTATACCATAGCTATCGAAATATTCTCCCACACACATATTAGATATATAAACAGCAACCCAATGTTCACCAGGCTTATCACTAGAATCAGTATTTATAATTATGGCGGCTGGAAATGTATGAATAAACAAAGGTAACTCATCAGCAGCATATACACCAATAAAATGATCTTTAGGCAAATTTTGTTGTAATGCTTCATAAAGCTCAATTGTATTTATCATTTTTTTAACTAATATATATTTTTCTCTGGAAATCAATTTCTAATTCTGAATAGAATTCACCATAAATAATTGTTGTTACAGGAGATGGCAGTGCTTCTTTAAAATGAACCTCTAAACGTACACTTCCTTGCCGTTGTGGACTAGTATGAAATGCAGCACTTGCGCTTGAATCAGGAGTTAACTCAAACACCAGTAGAGTATAACCATTAGGATATTCAGCACGTGAAATATCATTACCTTGATTAGAATAATAAATACCTGAATCTGTAAATAACGTAGAATATGCTTGTACATATAGATTATTATCAAAATCCGGTTGTAATGGTTTGAAGGGCACTGGAGTTCCATCAACATACAGTGTAAAAAACGTCATACTAAAATGTTGAAAATTGAATGGATTTGTTTGATAAATACCATTGAAAGCAGTATTAGTAACAAAACCAATAATAATACGTTTAGGCACTATGCCTGAAAACAGATCTGAAAGTGAACTATCCATAATTCCTTGTGGCAGAGTTTCTGTCTTCACCTGCACTTTTGTTATAGGATATTTCATTCTAAATTTAGGGTTTTGTAATACTTTATTTTGTGCTATTTTAACTGCTGGTGATACATCAACCTTTTTCACAAGCAATGTTGCATCTGTAATTACAACTTTTCCATCAGCATCTGCGTCACACATTAGACAAAATGTAGGTTTAGCTGGAATTAGTTTAATACGCAATTGTACACCATTCAGTAAAAATTTCTCCTGATTGAAAATATCAGCATGAATATAACCCAATAATTCAAATGACTGACTTAAAGCAGTGAGAAGAAAACGTTGTTTAAATCCTACATTAGCATCGGCCACACTGTCCATATGCCCTGCAGTATCTTTAAACCACATTGATGTTTGAAGATGCGTTGTTTTAGCTTCAGCATTATAATTTAGTAGTTTTTCAACATACGATCGATATGGATATGTATGTGAAGAGTAGGAAATAATTTGATTATTTAAATATAATTGCACTTCACTGAACATTGCATTGAGAAAATCATTTACAGGGCCGATTTTCTTATCGGCAGAAGTTAAATTAGAACCATCTGATTTAGTAATTTTACCTTTAACATATAACATTGTGTGCGGTAAGTCAATATAGTCATCCCCATGACCGTGGACTACAAATTCTATTGGTGCATTATCAGCTATCGAAGCCACAGGCTTATATGGAACTATTTTATTACCTATAATACTGGTTTGAGTGGGTAAACCAGCAAATAAATCTAATTCTGATTTCATACACTCACACTGCATTTTTGTCTTTTTCTTACTATTAATATTCACACATGGTAAAATTTATAATACCGTATTACGTTTGCGAAAATGTAATTTTACACATACACTGCCATATTGGAAAGGAAGTGGATTACCTGTACTATCTCTTAAATCAATAATAATTTGATCAAATTGTTTACGTTGCACTGGCACATAATGAGGATTATCAAAAATATGTATATTATTAATACCATACTCTGTAATATTTGTATTTATAATACGTAACAATGGAGCTATGGTGTCACCCACCATTTGTGGTTCTACAATATCACTGTAAATATACATAAGTGTAGGTAGCGATTTTTGTAAATCAGGTGGATAACGAGCATGATGCACAACTGCAATATCTTCTTGTTGTATGTGATCAAAGCCTAGTATTCTGGCTAGTTCAGGAGATAGACGTACTTCTATATGCTTCTCTTGATCTTTTATTACTCTATTAACCTCAATTGTTTTACAGATGCTTTAACTTTTAATTGTAGATTTAATATATCACTTTTATGATTAATTTGAGATAGAATATCATCAACATTATAATAGTGTCCTGGTAAGATTTGAGTTATGTTCCAGCTTTTTGTATTCATGAGACGGTAATAAATATTATTTGTATATTTGGAAACATTCTGAAATGAACTTGTATAATGTACTTCAACAACAGCTGTTTCCCACACTCCCTTCTCCAGTACAATAGGTTGATATAATTTAGTAGTATAACAAGCAAGAGTATTTTGAGGAAAATATTTCATAGAACTATTGCTAGGAAGAGTGAGATAAAAACTATCACTTTGCTCCATAATCAATCAAAATTATCTTTGGATCATTTTATCCGTTTCACACCACCACCACCACCACTAAAATGAACTTTCTTTCTTTTTCTTCCAGATCCTTCCAACACCTGATTTAATTTATTTTGAGCTTTATTTTTTAAATTTGTTTTAGCTTCTTGCCATCGATCATGCAAAGACTCTTCAATAGGTCTATTATTATCTAGTACATCTCCTGCTACATTAATTCCTGTACGAATCAATTCTTTACCAACAGTTTTTGCACCTTGTTTTAATAAAGGAAATACAGTACGAAATAAACCTCCTAGTAAACTACCAATGCCATAACCTTCTTGATATGCTTTACCTTTATACACGTTATAATCACCTCCTGCTTGATGTATGTAATAATTAAAGTAGGGCTCATTCATCTTTTATTCTTTCTATATACTTAAAATTATCAATAGATTACAATAGAATATTAGTATTATTGCTTATAAGTACACCATTTGCGTTTACGGGGTGGAGGACCATCCTCTTCGTCCTCTTCGTCTTCTGTTAGTTTTCTAATATAATCTATTCGTTGAGGATTACCAATATACTCTAAGGGTATATTGGCTTTTGCTAATAATGTAGCAAAAGGTTTCCAACCGGCAACTGAAATATTTTTCTTACGACATCTAACAAAATCGGATATCAAATCCACTATATTTGCACCTCGAATTAATTTATTATTAATATTCACATTTCCATTATCATCCCATTGAATATTTGGATTTTGTTTCAATTTACGTAATAAAGGTTTTGCTTTACGTTTACAAATTTCAGGGAGAGTAGATATTATTTCATCCTCTTCCTCATCCTCTTCTTCTTCTTCCTCCGTAGTAGTAGTAGTAGTAGTTGCTGTTGTTGTAAATGCTGCCGGTTTTTTAATTATATTTAAATATTTTTGTAAGACTTCTCTATATCTTGTCCATTTTTCTTCTGCATTTAAACTTTTATTATTTAAAATTTCTTTCATTTCATCATCAAGATTAGATATCGTTTGATAATGATGTAATTTTTCTGATGAGATTAAAATAAGTTTTTGTGCGTTTTGCATAATTATTTAATTAAACTAGATAGTATACCTCCTAAAATAGGTGCAAGCAATGCAGTAAGAAAACCACCTTTTTGTATAATTATTCGTTTTTTCTTTTGTTTTAATGACGCACCTTTTTTCACCAAATATCTCAGTTCCTTTTTATATCTTTAGCTTATTTATCTCTGTTTTATTTAATGGAACATTTCCCTGTAATACGTTATAGGAACATTCACAAATAGAGCGAATTAAATCAGGATCTGCATTTTGTAAAATTGCCTTACGTGCTTTCGGTTTTGACTTTGCTAAAAGTTTTAACAAATGTGCATTTTCCTTACTAATCATTTTTTTACGGCTATTAAAGCACAAATAGTTGTTAGAATATAAACCATATTGCAATTATTTTTTTACAGGGACATAAACATAATTAAAAGAATCTGTTGGAAAGATATTTGTTCGAACTCGCTGCTCATCAGGAGTATTTTGTTTTAAATCAAAAAGTAAATAACCATGTGCAATTCGAGTTGCATCTTGATATGCTTCTTGAATAAAATTTGTATTACCTGGATACAATTGTCGTGCGAGATAATTAATTTGAGCTTGGTCTCTAGGATTTTTAAAACAAACAATATAATGACAATTTAACGAAATATACCGCATTCCTTTTAGTTGATGAAAAATATTCTGTGTTATAAATATTACACTTATATTTCTATGATGGCTACCCTTAGTAAAAATATCTACAATCCGATGGTCACACTCACGCATTAAATCATCAATAATGACAAGATGTGGACGATCGTGTGCTTGAAATTCATTATTTTGCGGTAAACCTTCTTTAAACGTACAGTTTGAAAGAGTATCATACAATGGTTGCCATTCACCATAACACCATACAATATTTTTAAATAACTTACTATAATGGTCAAGAAATGTTTTAACAAAATATGATTTTCCACAGCCTGTAGGACCTGCTACCATACATGTAAAAGGAATTTTCCATTCCATCTCTCTTACAGATATATTGCATTTATTTTAAATAGCGTTTTTAAATATTTTGCTTTCTTTTCTCCTTTACATAAAAACACAGCGTTTGTGGAAGAACAAATTTGATTTAATATACTTTTTACTTGTGATACTGATAGACCTCGTGATGATGATGACAATTTAACTAAGCAACGAAAATTTACAGTGTTGCTAGAATTTAAAATATAAAATTCACCTTTTGAAATTATAAAATCTACAAGAAATACTTGTGACGACATGCTTCACCTATAAATTCTTGACTTTTCTTTTTTTACAATATAGTATGTTTTAAATCAATCCAAGAATTTTCACTTTTTGGCAGACCTAACCATTTCACATAGGCCTTATTATTTTTCTTTCGCAAAAATTTTCAATTAAATATGTTTTTGGAAATTTCGATAATTGTTATTCGTGTCCGTAAAATCTTCCTTCAATAGGTTTATTATTTGAGTCTACTAAGTGATATGTTGGAGGATTAGTGAAGAAAACTTTAGCAATTCGAAAAATTTCTGTACTCCAATTGCGTGTAAAACCTTTATCAAAACCAGGACGCTTAAGTTTACTAATTCTTACATATTCACCTATCTTAAATTTACTTTTTCTTTTTATCAGAGAAAACTTTTTGCAATAGATGTTTGTCAATAGATCTTTTTCATTTTCTGTTTTAATAGCGTCGATAGGTTTCATTTTAATAGTGGAATGAATAGTATTATTATATTTATGTAGTAATTCCGACAGAATGCCAATCCATTTATAATTTCCCTGCAGTGTAAATTGTCTCCACATTAAATTACGTAATGATCTTTTTAATCTTTCAATGATACTTGCTTTCACATCACTGTACGTGGAATAATGTTTAATGTTATTTTGGTTCATCGCCTTCTGAAACTCTGAATTATAAAATTCTCGACCCCTGTCAGTTTGTAAAAATTTAGGGCTTTTGTTTGCTTTTCGCAGTACTGTTATAAATGCTTGTGTAATTTCTTTCCCAGGTTTATTTTTCACAGGAATAGCCCAAGCATATTTAGAGAATGTATCTATGACAGTTAATAAATATTTGAAATTTGGATTAATTTTTGCTAGACCTTTCAATTTTCCACTATTCATTTCAACTAAATCAGCTTGCCATAAATCATGAATACCTTTCGTTATAACGGGTATTCGAGGATAGTTTCGTCTTGCACTTTTATGTAATTCTGCAACTATTTGTTCTCGAACTGATTGTGACATATTTTTTAATACTAATATATCCAAAAAAATTATCATATTTACAATATACAAATCTTACATGTTAAATCTTTATTATGATACCCCCAAGGAACAGTATGTATATTACAATTTAAAATTTTTCTCTTGTCATCTTGATCTAGCGCTAATTTTGTTACCTGATTTGTTGTTAAATTGTGATATTTGCTTTTAATTTCAAATTGTGTTTTATGAATCGTTTCGTTTTGAAATAGACATGATTTATAATCGTCAAACGTAATTTGTTCTTTAACTACATTTTTCTTGATCCCTTTACATTTTTCAATTCCTTATTTTCATCAGTTTTTATTGCATAATTTTTTGCTCGTAAACCAACATATTCAATGATAGGAACTCCACTTAACTCGTCTTTCATTTTACCCAAAACGTGTTTATTTTTTATGTTATGTAAAGCATGATTTTCTGCATAATTAGAAGTATCAAAATACTCGTTCATGTCTTTTATATCTTTATAAATATCATCGGTTTTAATGTAGTAAATGAAAGAGTCAGTATCCATATAAGTAATACTAATCTTATCTCCATATAAAGGTTTCATTATATTATAATGGAATTCATACATTGCTAATTTTGATAATTCCAAAACTGTAGCTCCTACATAGATCGGTTTATTTAAAGTTACAGATTTTTTTAACATATGGAATAATGCAAGATTATCTCCTAATTTTACCCAATGTTGAAACTGATCTTGCGCTACTAATTTTTTACACTTTTTTCATTGTTAATTAATTTTATATCAATTCGTTTTCGTACATTCTCCATTGTCTTTCCGTAAACAGAATTATTTAATAACTTATAGAAATCTTTCTTCAAATTCAATTGTAGCATTTGCACGGCGTTGAGTATTTTCTTTTATATAAGATGCAAGCCATTTAGATTGACGAAACCATAATATTTTATGTACTTTTACCAATATTAAACCTTGTTTTAGATAAAATTGTAATACTCTATAATGCAAGATATAATTCGATTTCGATTTAAGTGTCAATAGTAATTTTGAGTATTTACCATTCGGTGGAACTTCATTAGTAGGAGCACACGAAAAATCAGAATGGTATTCGTGTAAATAATTTGGATACTCTAAGTCCACTTCTAGAAAAAAAACCATTCACTATCCGTGGGCCAATTGATAATTTTATTCTTGTTTTGCCAATTGTCAATTTTATCCTCCCACCGAAAACCACCATATGGTAAATAGTCAATCATTGATAGTACGTACAGATTGTTCATGTCAATATAGAGTAAATGAGATTTTTCTTTTTCCGCATCAAAATCATGTACGTAAGGATTATTAGCTTTGGTATACCTTAACACAGCTTGTGTAATACCTCCGCGAATCGATTTTTCTACAAACATATACATATTGATATCTGATAAAAGTTGAAGTTCAATTTTTGTTTTATATAACATGGCTTGCCATGCCAACCCAGGTGCAGTAAAACAATTAATCGGATCAATGCAAAAAGCATTTAAACATGTCTTTCTAAAATTCTCCAACACATCTGCTGTGAGAAGTACATCACATTTTAAATATAGATCGTGGTAGTCCCCTAAATTTTCACATTTAAACACACGCCAAATCAGTTTTGCATATTGATAATCAGTCTCGGAAATTTGTGTTTTGTTCAATTTGCTATTAAATGCCTCTCTTTCAGGAAATTCAATTTCATTAAATGTATCTAAATTTGTTATGTAATCGTAATAATAAATTCCCTTACGAAGAATTAAAGGGAATTTATCATCGGAAAAATATTGCTTTGTATAGACGAATTGCTTAGGTTTTAATTTTGACACCAAATTTTCGAGACTGTACGGCAGGAATTTAAATAAGTCTACAAAACGTAACTCGATAGGTCTACCATTAGAATTAAAGTGCTTAGAGAATGTGATGTATTTCTCAGTGCTTTCAGCAATTACAGAAATATTGCCAGGGGTGCAACCTAATTCTTTCACAAATAAATGTGCATCATACCCAGACAAATTATGGAAGAAGACAGGGATAAAATTACTTTGACGTTTAATTTGTAAATTGCAATTGTTGCACACCGTGGCAATATATTGCCCAGTTAAATGGTTATGATGTTTAACTTTTCTATTGTTACTCGTATATTTACTATCGCAAACAGAGCATTCAGTGGATAGATTAAACTCCTGTAACTGAGAACTATTTAATGGTATTAATGGTTTTTGTTGATCTAATATGTTTATGATTTTTCTTAATTCATTCTCCATAGCAGACATAAACTTCATCGATACATTTTCTCCCCGATAAATAACTAAATCTGATTTCATATAGTTGTTACTCCAACATACAATATAACCAAAACTGCATGGTATATGTTGCTGAATTTGTATTGTATGAGATCCACTTTGTTTATTGATAGGTTTTAATAAACTTTCAAAATCTGCAACTATTATCACATCATTCTGTAATAACAATTTCAAATTTCGAAATTTTAAAACTTCTCCTTGTTTCGGCATGTTAATTTTGGTTGGAGTGTGTTCTTTACATAATTTCTCATGTTCATCTAATTTTGATTTGTTATAAAAAGATACTAAACATCGTCTGCAAATAAATGTTTGATGAGTACCGAACTGACGTCTAACTAAACCATTTAAATTTGTAATTAAACAATAATGAGAGTTTAAATATAATAAATCTATATGTTTAAATACACCTGTATTTTCGCTTATACGTAACGGAAAAATTGTTTCATTATCATAATTAATGCCATATATATTAATAGAAATTTGTTTCTTAGTAAATACACAATTATGCATATATTCAAATTTGCTTATGTGTTCTACTTCAACGGGGAATTTTATATTTGTTTTTTCAAATAACGGTAATAAAGTATTAATATATTGTATGTAATTATTTACACGATTTGGTTGTTCTTTTGCGGGATATAAAGCAGCTAGAATACTATACATAAAACATCTATTATCGTTATTTTGAATATTTATAACACATTTTGTGGATAAAATCCATTGAGGCAATTTTACATAAGTTTTCTCTTTATGACTTTTTAATAACGCATTGAGATTTTTTATAAGACAATAATGACTATTGCAATTTTCTTCACAATACAGTAAATCTATACGTTTAAATACAGATGTGTTTTCGCTTATACGTAACGGAAAATTTGTTTCATTGTCATAATCAATGCCATATATATTAATAGAAATGTGTTCCTTAGTAAATACAGAATTATACATATGTTCAAATTTGCTTATGTGTTCTACTTCAACGGGGAATTTTATATTAGTTTTTTTCAAATAAGGGTAATAAAGTATTACTATATTGTATGTAATTATTCACACGATGTGGATGTTCTTTTACTGGATATAAAGCAGCTAGAATACTATACATAAAACATCTATTATCTTATTTTGAATATTTATAACACATTTTGTGGATAAAATCCCTTGAGGTAATTTTATAAATGATGAAGCTGACAGAGGATCATATTTACTGATTTTAATTTCTAAGTGATGGTTTTTATTTCAGAACATAAAGACCACCCTGATTTCTTAATTGCTCTATTTTCTTGTTCAAATAAAATTTTATTAAATAGTTTTTCAGTTATAGAATTCACATCTGTACTCGGTAAAATAATTTCGTTACCACTATTTACAAAGAATCTACATGTTTCTAAATCTACTGGTTTTACAAAAGTTGTAGCCAAAGAAAAATTTACTTTAAAAGATGTATTAGTTTGTTCTTGTTTTAATATATCTAAACAGTTTTTCTTTTATTATTTAAAAACATCCACTATCCTCATTTAAAACAGTTTCACATTTTAAAATGATTTTTTTCAAATTATTATTAAATACAGTATCAGTTGGTGAATTGATAGTATTTGATTTAACCATTTTGTTGCCATTTTTTAAAAAAATAACTCAAAGTTACTATAATAATTCTGAAGTGAGTTTTTATAATATGATATTATTATTATAAAATGTCTTACCTAAAAAAGAAAACAAAACCACACTAATAATATAAACACACACACAAAAAAAATCTGAACTTTACACTTGAAACACCAAGAATGAAGTGATTACAAAAAAACATCTCGGTCAGTCTTTTATACCTGTGTGATCGCATTACGTCATATTGCGCAATAGGGATGAGTCACGGTAGGGGATTCCCCTCTTTTTTTAATCCTATCGTTGAATGACAAGTTATACCGCGAGCGATCAACATATACCTTTGTGATTGATTGTATTACGTTCAGGGATTCCTTTTTTTTAATCCTATCGTTGAATGACCGTATTGTCTGTTAAAGAGAAAACTAGCTCAATGTTTTTAAAATCCGGATGAATGACGTAATGAGAATTATCCAAATATGGCGGAAGTTATTATGTAACTGATAACAAAACACGGAAGTTCGCATTCCTCTGCAATCTTTAAATATAGGTTAGAACAAGTTCACTCCTTAAAAGAATCTTTGCTATAGGGTTCGAATGTATTATCTGTTATGTTCAAATAAGGGTTGAAAAATGAGAACGAGTACACCCCCCGTAGTCTTATGTCTGCTATGTGTTGTTGAAAAATGAGCCATAGTCTTTTACTAGTTCTGTTATGTTATGTAGTCTGATGCTAAGGGGTTGAAAACGAATACACCCTTGCTGTGTGTTCACCACTATTATTCTCTGCTATGTTCGTTATGTTCAAATAGGGGTTGGAAACGAGTTCACTATGTTTCGTAGTCATACTCTTTTACTAGTTCTGTTATGTTCGAATAGGGGTTGGAGAACGAGTTCACCCCTTAAAAAGTGCTCATAAAAGGGAATAAATTCCTATGTTAAAATAGGGGTGGAACGAATACACCCTCATTATTGTCTTAGTTTTATGTAATTTCTACTATGTTCAAATAGGGGTTGGAAGAGGGAACGAGTTCAAATAGGGGTGGAATACACCCCCGTAGTCTTATGTAATTTCTACTATGTTAAAATAGGGGTTGGAAAAGGGGTAGAAAAATAGGCCAACTGCTACGTTAAGAGAATGAGTACACCCTTTAAAATGGACTATGTTTAATCTTCGCTATATTTCTGCTATGTGTTAAAATAGGGGTTGGAAAATATGCTCATAAAAGAGAACGAATGCACCCCTAAAATGTGCTCATAAAATAGAACGAATACACCCCTTAAAAAGTGCTCATAAACGGGAACAAATTCACCCCTAAAATGGAGGTCGTAAAAGACCGTGGTTTCACGGTGTAAGGTGCTCAATTTCCCAGGGGCTCGTGAGTTGGCCTAGGTTGTCCCAGATCGATCCATTTTCTACTACTAACCTGTATATTAAAACAGTAAGATATTCAATTGAACGATTCGAAGTAGAATAGGAATAGGGATTACATACTAAACAGAAGCTGAGTAGACTGCAAGCGACAGCGGAATACGAAAATGTTTCGATTATTATTGAAGCTAACGCTTCAAGCCCGTTCGCTGCTGCAACAAACCTGAAAACAACTTTAGATCTGGAATGCAGTGCAGAGACCTGTAACTGTACTGTTATTATTTGTTCTGCTTTGCAGGTCAAACTAACAGATGCATATATACATGCTGAATTAGAGTTCGCAAGGACGCACATCAACAAGCCACATGAAGCATGTAATCGGGAGCAGTGTTGAATTCAGACATATTCATCCCGGAAGGGGGGGGGGGAGAACTCCTTGGAGGAAAGGAGTTTGGATGAAGTAATTTCTACATTTTGTGATTGAAATTTTGGGAGTGTCTCCGGGGGGCAATGAATTTTCTTCGAGGGAGAGGTTTCTCCCGGGCTACCTCCTGAATTGATCCCTGATCGGGAGTGATAAGAAAGTGTTTAGTTTATACCAAGGATGGTACCTGTTAAGAAGTTCTACGATATGTTTTACACAGACGTGATCAAAATAGAGGGCTCAAAATTTAAAAATAGGCAAAATATGTTCCCGAGATTTGGCTCCTTAAATCTTCCGAAATTGGACATTTTGTTCAATATCTCGGGAACGGTAAGAGTGACGCCAAAAATTCCATCACTTTCTCTGATAGTTTTTGATGCTCTAACGAATAGATTGCTCAAAATTGAAAAATTCGCAAATAACACACACACACACACACACACACACACAAACAGACGTGAAGAGTTCAGTGACGAATTTTTCAAGTTCGTTGAAAAATAGCCAATATCGGTTGGGGAAAAAATTGCATCTACGTATGATTTTTTTCTCTAATGTCTCAATTTGTAGTATAAAAGTATATTATAAGAGGCAGAGTGCGGATGCAAGGACAGGGGGCAGATCTTGTCATCTTCTAATTGAATAAACTCGTTTTTTGATAAAAATAAACACAGGCTTCATACAGCTAGTGCTGTTATTAACAGGTTCAACTCTAGGCAGTCAATTCACTTGACACGTTGCTTCAATACAGACATCCCCACCAATAGCTGATTATTCGTAACACATTAGAAGACTGTGTGGATCTGTTATGCTATGAGCCTGATCTTGTTACGTTATAGTCAAGGTGTAGCTGAGGGGGATCGAATCTATCCGAGCCTAACTATACTGTTTCGGAATTCGTAACCTATTTAACTACATTTTGGTAAACATAAAGAAGGTTCCCATGTCAGCTTCTCCCAAACATGTTTCCCGTCACTGGATAGCACTATGAATTATGAAGCGTTATCTGTTCAAAAAGCAAAATCGAGTCAAGTGCGAAGAATCTTTACAATAAAATTTGACACTAAAATACATAGTAATACGTATGTGATACTACACGTACTCCTAGACTCTATGTAGTACTGTAAGAATGTTAAAGAAATCCCTAGAAGCTTATAGATGCATGATTATCATTATTTTATATAAATTCCAATAAGGTTTCGGTAAATCAAAATATTTCAATTATGTTTACGATTCTTAACCGTTATGTATTCACCAATTATCAAAAAAACACGGATTTGGGCGATAGAGAGTTTATTATTATGTTACTCTTTATTTTTGTTAAAGATTAAAAGGAAAGCGTCAAAATACCTGTATCATTAAGGAAAAGTTATAGAATGCCACCGAATATAGTTATAAAAATTTCGTTTAACAACACATTGTTTCAAAACACAAGCATTGTCAATTTAATTAATGTGTTAGTATTTTTTTTTACAGAAAATAAAAATGAATTATTCCTGTCCCTTATTTTTCTGATTACTATCTGAATCCAACCAAAAGTGTCTCGAATCCTTGTTACCATGAATGTTAGCATGGAAATTAGTAAAGGACAGGAATACCATTTCAACAAGTAAGTTCTCTGTGTAGCAGTCTTAAAAATAATATGCTATTTTTTTCTAAAAATAACAGACATAAAGCAAATCTTATAAATATAATAATAGCTACAAATTGGCTCTCTACATGTTAAGAATATATTATACTGTAAATAAAGTAATAAGAACATTTTACTTCATTTGGCGTATAATACATAAAATTGAAACCTAATAATATAAAATAAAACTGTCTCATGATCTTCCGAATGAAAATTAGGGATGCGCACAAGACAAGATTTGTGGCTGTCTCGTCTCGAAAATGTGGGGTAAAAGTGATGTCTCGACTCGAAAAATGTATATTTTACTATTGAAAGAGCCGTGTCTCGACTCGAATTTTGTCAGGAAAATCCTGTCTCGATTCGTCTCGTTCGCATCCCTAATGAAAATTCTGAATCTCCAACGATTTTCTTACGGATAATCCTTGGGATTCATCCCTGTTCAGTTTTTGCTAATAGTATACAGTATATGTATATACAACGATGTAAGTTAATAGCATATACTGACATGCCAGAGGCTGCGGAACCGTCCGGGCTGGCTAGGTTATTGCCCGGTCAATATTTAGGGAGGTATCAATTTAAAAATTCACGATGTATTCAGAATAGTAATAGGAATCATTTAATGAATAACTATTTTCAGTTTTCCGTGAAATAAATTATTGACAAGAACGTGACAATAAAATAATATTCTGTTTTTAAAAATCATATGTGTTGCTTTTGTTTTTCAGTCATCATTCCTACCTCCGAATAGTTGTCCTTTTCTTTCTTTCTTCAGTTTTACCCACTCAAAAACTGTGTAATTCTGTGAAATAAACTAGAGTAGAATTACAGAAGCATAAGCTGTGTTGTTTGGCTTTCGCTTTGTCACTTCTCTGCTCCCTCCCTTTCCCTGTTGAACTCAGTATCCAAAGGGTGATTGACCACACATAGACACATAAGTGAACAAGAAAGGAAAACTTCAGAAATAAATTCGTTCGTGATTTCCTTTCAAATTATAATAGTAATATTAACTTGTAAATTCTACATAGTGTAGTTTACGCTTGAAATCAAAATTATTTAATAAGTAATGCAAATTTAGAAAGAAATTAAACACAACCCTTTTGCAGCCCACTCGATAAAGTAAATAAAATATATGTAACTAAAAATAATGTGAGCCTGCAAAAAATTCTAATCTAGTCGACATAATCTTCCCAAAATTCAAATTTTAAAAGAAATAATCATTAGTAAAAATTAGCTATCCTTTCCATTGAAGTTTGAAGGCGTGAAAATGATTTCAAGAAGATGGAAGTTTTTGCGATTATGTGTGCGAAAGGTTAAGTGAAGGTGAAGTCGAAATGGGATCAACGTAAGGTTGAGTGAGTTGAATTGAATGCGAATGAGTGTGATGTCGGACTAATACTATAAGCATGAGGTTGAGTAAGTGTTATATCGGACTAGTGATGCGTGGGCGTGAGATATAAAAGATATTGTGAGCATGAAGTCAAGTGAGGAGGATGTTTGGCTGACGATATGAGCGTGAGGTGGGGTAAGTGTGATGAAATGAGTTAGTAAGTGTGAGGTCGAAATGACATAATAAGCGTGTGTTTGAGTTTAGTCCAAAGTGAGCATATTTGAATATATCATATTCATGTTCTGTTAGGTATAGTTTTCCGTCTGTTCCAAATTTTGCGTTTAAGTCCTATAGTGTGAAGAAATGATACTTCTATTTTAGTACTTAGTAAATAACAACAAATATCATGTGTACACCACATGAAGAAGTGTAGACTGAATGGTGTGATATATCTTGATTATTATTTAAACCCGAAGTGGTAGTAGATTTATATCACTTTCGGTTTTACTAGAGAGATTAGAATGCACTTGGAATTTATTCTTCATAGGATTAAATGCTTGCAGAAAACTGTTTGAATCTATCAACTATCACTTCTACTCTATAGCTATCAACGTTAAAACCAGAAGGGTTTGATTTCTGCCACTTTAGGTTTCAATAGTTATGAGTGTACATGAATCATTTTTGAAAGTAAAGTCTGTTCCAAAAACGCTTCTCGCTATCTTTACTTATGTTTACTCTATAGATCAATATTGAAACTGGAAGTTGTGGTGATTTTCTACACTTCCGGTTTTAATAGAGTGTTAAAAATGGAGACAAATGATATTTTAGGATGCTTAATTGATTGCAGAATACAACTTCTCATCTATTCCTATTTGTTCTGTAAGATACTATTGCCATTCCCGGTATACCTCCTCGAGCTCGAACGAAAAACTTGATTCCTACCTTTTGACCCTCTATATTCGGACCAAATTAGGTGGTGATCCCTCAAGATCCCTATACAGAAAGTAAATATATGATGGAGTTCTTGTAAGCCAAGCTCTTTGAATACAAAATTTGTTAGTTTAACGTTATACGACTATAATCTTTCTGCTAAAGAAGAGGCGCGATTAATGAAAAGGAATGATGATAAAATTATGCCATTGTGTTCTATCTCTGAGGATTGAGCCTGTGATCCTGTTTACCACTGGCGCAGGCGATAACCACTAGACCAATGATAAGGAGGTTAGAAAAATGAAAACAGTAGCTCAAATGGTATCAGTTAAATTTGAACTAACCATTAATATTCTTTCTACTTATAAGGGAGTGGTAAAACATGATGTGTACTGTACATTCAAATAGATAAGTAAATTTAAGGGGATCTTATACCTCTTCGCTTAGGTTTCTAACTCTCCATTTGATAACACGTAAATTTTAATATGGTAATTTCTAACAAAGTATTGCAGGTAATCGCTTGAAATATTTAATAGAAAGACACAAGACCCATATAAATCCAACCACGGTCTCCAATTTATGTTACATGCGTTAGATTAATTGCAATATATGCTTCATTAAGTTTGGCAACAGAAAATAAAATGTATTCCGCAGAGGGGCGAGGGCTTGTTAGGGGAGAGGGCTGACCATCTGTTTGCTTGTTAGCTGCATTTAAAAGGACGCTGTGATTCTCACTTCTCAGTGGTTAGAATGGTCTGGACTAGAAGAGCCCCAAACCACTTCTTTTTTCCTTTTAGGTTTGTTTGTTTCTTCCACCCCTTACAGTCACAAGAAGAAAACTTGTTTCGGTAAGCATTTTGAATTAGTAGCGAAAAGCAAAAACTAAAATCAGAATGGCACCTTGGACGGATTAAAGGGAGGGGCGGTCACTCCCTCCGATAACATTTGAATACTTTGAATAATCGGAGTAGGGAACTAGAAGTTGCGTAATCTAATAAGAAAAGTTTGTTGAAGAACGTATACAGATTGAAGAACGTATAAACGCATTTCAAGTTTCACAGCATTGTACTCCCTTCCCCTCCCAATTCCCTTCTGAATAAGTTCTCTTTTGTTTTTCTGTTCCATATTAGCCTGTACACTTACACTTTCACTATCCAGTATTGACTTTGACCATAGCATCTGCAGAGCAAGGCGAGTAAGGTTTAGTGACTAGTCCTTCCTTTAGTCCTTCCTGCCTCTTTTTGTAAAAATTGCCAATTATAATAAAATTTATCGAAAACAATTCATCTCAACGATAAAGACTTTTACACATTCATTATTGCAATCTTAAAATAAACTCGACGTCTGTCGCCTATGCTAGCGATCTAATATAAGTTAGTTTGAAGCCTTGTGTATTTTTTTCTGTAAATAAGTCCGAATTCATATTTGTTTCTATTGTTGTATCGACAAAAGTGAGTGCCAAATCATTTCAGGCTCGGTCTTTGGGAGATTCCTAAAGATGCAATGCCCTGCGCAGTGGCCCACCACTTGAGACGCCTCTGCACTAGAGGTCTACACGGGCTCGGGCCCAGCCCGCGGGCAGGGCTCGGGCCTACAAAACATATCATTTCGGGCCCGGACAGGGTTCAGGCTGTGAATTTTTAAATATACAACTATATTTGTCGGTTTTTTCGAGCCTAACTTCGAAAATATACTGTAAAAAGATACAAATTGCACCGTTCTTTCTGGAGTACTTTTAAAACACAACTGCAAAATTAAACCTCGAATTGCTGTAAATAAAAATACAATTTTGCATTTATTATTAAGTTTCTGTAATTCGTGTTAATTTGGTTATCACAGAGCTCAGTCCGGGCTCGGGCCTAAATGCTAAGACATATTTCGGACTCGGGTCGGGTCTCATATTGTAAATTGACGGGCCGGGCCGGGCCCAGGCTAAAAATTCCGGCCCATGTAGACCCCTACTTTGCACCCGCACACATTCCTTCCTAGTCATGAAAACCTCCTCCCTTCCGCATCGTCAATAATGGTAAATTTGTTACTCGTATATTTGCTTATTATTGTAGGAGAAGTTCAAACCAGAACTCTAAAATTTGTTCGTTCTCTGGGCAAGGGCGCCGATCCTAAGCATCCCCCACCCGATGCTCATGTGGGCCCCCTTACTGTATTTCTAAAATTACAATATTTGGCATAATTTGAATGCAATTTGTTTTAAAATCCTCATATATGCTTTCTTAATCTGAATGCCCCCTCCAAATTTGCAGAGAAATCGGCGCACTTGTCTCTGGGGTAATGTGAGTAATGCAAATTAAGAAAGATATGCATAATATACAAATGTCAGAAAAACTTGATATTCATTTGAATAGACCTTTTACGTAATGTTTATGTTAGAAATGATAGACTTATGCAAATATATCGATGCATCTTAAATTTAATTTTAAACAGTGACGAGTGAGCCGTAGCTTGAAAACTACTACTATTTATACCAATATTGAATTAGTCCCATTTGTAAAAAGTAAGATAACCATAGTTGAAAATAGTGTGTATATTTTTATAGGAGGACACCCAGAATGACATTCTCGGTAATAATAATAGTAATAATAATAATAATAGTCTTCCTTCTTCAATCATAGGTTGGTGGGCAAGAAGGAAATTTTAAAAATTTTCTCTCCATTGAAAGAGTTATTTTATAATTTGATAAGGTCTTCTTTGTAACTACATCTTGATATTCTATCCTTGGTCGGGCCACGGTGGCTGAGTGGTAGAGCGTTCACCTCTAATGCATGGTGTTCTTGGTTCTATCTCAGCTCGCACCAAGTGAACTTTGTGGAGGACAAACACCATGTGTATGGGTTTCCTCGAGGTTCCCCGTTTCCTTCCACTTTCTGCATTCCACCATTTCCTTCATTTCTCAACATCACCAGCTCCTTTAATCTATCAGGCATTACCCTGGGACGTAGATTTTTCTATCCTTTGTCTTCTACTTCCTGGTGTTTCTTCTGCCTTTCCCTCTATCAACACGGTGATCCAATCGGAGTGTCGAATAAGATAGCTTAGCATGCTGTTTCTTCTTTTTCCTATTAACTTCATGATCTGTCGTCCTTCACTATATTCCTTTAGTACGTCTTCATTCCTTTCCATTATTATTATTATTATTATTATTATTATTATTATTATTATTATTATTATTATTATTATTATTATTATTATTATTATTATTATTATTATTAATCTTTCTACAGGTACATCTCGCTTTTGTGGCAAGATTCGCCCATTCTAAGGTTTTAAACTTTCGCTCTTAATTATAAAAATATATTACACATTATAAAAGTCTATACAAAGAAATGTATAGGTCTATATCCTATAAATAAAATACACACATTCTACCATTATATAAATAGTATACATCTTACAAAAATAAATTACACTAGTTAACAAATTTAAACTTTTAGTTTGTTACATGAGAAAAATCACCTAATCTTAAAGGAACTTTTTGCGCTGAATTCGAATATGCACTCGGTTTCTCTCCATCACGTACAGTTTTCCCGTAACAAAGGGATTTTCGGGAAATTCCCTCAAAAATTTCCTTTTTTCAGATATTTTATTCCCCTAGCTCCTGTCCCCTTACATATAGTAACATAGAAATTATACCTAAGTATACCCTGATTTATATTTAATAAACCCTAAAAGTTTCGTAAAAATCGGTTTGTTCTTTCTAGAGAAATAAATATATTTGTATGTATACTGTGTGTACTGTTTATTGCACCTGATAGTAATGCTTTCAGATCTCCTGAGTTGGGGTAAAAACGATTTGCTTTATTACTACAAACACAGACATAAAAATGAATATTTACAATAGTCAACAACACACTTGTATTGCTCTCTGTAAATTAGAAACGTGTATAAAAATAGAATGTACTTCCAACGTATATTTTTTAAACGTACAGTATATGTATATCTTAATACATATATATACAATTCTCCAAGTTTTTTCGTTTTGTTCATGAAATGGTTATCAATATTTGTTATCAAATGTAACAGAATGCAAAAGAAAGAAAGAATGGAATACAGACTCATTGTTGACAACAATGAACTAATGCAGTCTGAATTTTCCACTACGGTATCGTTTCCCCCCTCCCCCCGCGCATTTCTTTCTTTCTTGTGTTCTTGACACCTGGTGAGGGAGTTTTGTACATTTTTATATTGACATGTGGTTTAACACTACTTCACTTTCAAAGTTGTCTTTGCTGCTAAGAGTGCTTTCATGTTTGATCTTAACGGCATTATACCCAACTAAGACCAGAAGTTTAGTTTGTGATCAGTACAATGGCGTCAAGAGGACGGCGTTCGTGTGTTAACTCACCAAATAGTTTTTGTTATGTGTGTGGCCAGTTTGTAGTTAAAGGACAGTGTAGATCCATTACGCCATCGGTGAAACTAGCATATTATATATATTTCGGATGTCGTGTGGGAGATCAGGACAAAACTTGGGCACCCAACATAATTTGTGCGTCGTGCTACGTCACTTTACTTGCATGGGCCAAAGGGAAACGGAGGTTCATGAAATTTGCTGTACCAATGGTGTGGAGAGAACCCACCAACCATCTGGATGATTGTTATTTTTGTCTCACAGTAGTTAAGGAACATTCTAAAAAAAGCAAATACACAATAAGTTATCCCAACGTTAAATCTGCAATTAGACCTATTCCGCACGGGGATGAACTTCCACTTCCCGAGCCCCCTACCAACTGGGAAGAGATATGGCCAAAAGACTCTGATGATGATCATGACCTTGATGAACCATCGACATCAACATGTACATCCAAGGATCCAACGTTCATCCCTGACTGTGTTCGGGAGCCACATTTCATCCGGCAATGTGAACTTAATGACCTAGTCCGTGATTTGCACCTGACAAAACAAGAGGCGGAACTTCTGGGATCAAGGCTCCAGCAGTGGAACTTATTGGATGCAGAAACGAACATATCAGTGTGCAGGAAAAGGCATGTTCAATTTTCAAGCTATTTCTCAATGCAAGATAATGTGTGCGTATGTACGGATATAAATGGGTTGATGGTGGAGCTAGGAATTCCTTACGTTCCAGAAGAATGAAGATTATTTATCGACGCGTCAAAGGTCAGCCTTAAAGCTGTCCTTTTGCATAATGGAAATGAAAAACCTTCTATAACACTTGCGCACTCAGTGAAGATTAAGGAATCCTATGACACCATGTCAACTTTGCTAAATCTTATAAATTACAAGGACCATTGTTGGCAAATATGTTGTGATCTCAAGGTAGTTGGTATTTTATTAGGACTGCAGTGCGGTTACACGAAGTACCAATGTTTTTTATGTTTATGGGATAGCCGAGCTGATGACAAACATTATGAAGTGAAGGAATGGGAACCTAGAGTGAATTACGTACCTGGAGAATGCAACGTCAAATACGCTCCTTTGGTAGATCCTAATAAGATATTACTACCGCCACTTCATATCAAGTTAGGACTTATGAAAAACTTTGTCAAAGCCATGGACACATCTGGAGAAGGTTTCAAGTATTTGCGAGATAAGTTCCCTAACCTGAGTGATGCTAAGATTTCAGCGGGAGTGTTTATTGGTCCCCAAATTAGGAAATTAATGCTTGATGATAGCTTTGACAGCAAGTTAAACAGTGCTGAGCTAGCTGCCTGGACAGCATTTAAGTGTGTTGTGCGCAACTTTCTGGGCAATAACAAAGCTGAGAGTTACCCAGAAATCGTACAGGACATGATACAGAAATACAAAGAGTTGGGTTGTAGGATGTCTTTAAAAATCCACTTTTTGCATTCCCACCTCAGCTTCTTTCCTGATAACCTAGGTGCTCTCAGTGACGAACAGGGGGAAAGATTCCACCAAGATATAATGGCAATGGAGAAAAGGTACCAGGGACGATGGGATCCTTCAATGATGGGGGACTATTGTTGGGGTCTTGTTAGAGAATGCAACATTTCTTACAAAAGAAGGAAGTAGTGTACGTTTTTGTAACCCAATGGAAGTTTCATATATTGTGATAGTTTTGATTGTCTTTTCATGACCTTTTGGTACATTTGTGTTATTGTTTATTGTAAATTGTCACACTTGTAAATTATATTGTATTATATTTTATATATGTGTTTGTGGTAATAAAGCAAAACGTTTTACCTCAACTTAAGAGATCTGAAAGCATTACTATAAGGTGCAATAAACAGTACACACAGTATACATACAAACATATTTATTTCTCTAGAAAGAATAAAGCGATTATTACAAAACTTAGAGGGTTTGTTAAATATGAATCAAAGTATACTTAGGTATAATTTCTATGTTAGTATATGCAAGGGGACAAGATCTTGGGGTGTAAAATAAACGAAAAGGGAAATTTTTGAGGGATTTTCCCGAAAATCCCTCTGTTACGGGAAAATCGTACGTGATGGAGAAAAACCGAGTGCATATTCGAATTCAGCACAAAAAGCTCCTTTAAGAACAGTATTTCCTTTTATGTAACAAAACCTTTGTTAACTAGTGTTATCAACGAAATACCTCACTACTATCAAACAACATTTGTACTGTGTATATATTTATATTAATTATATAGACTGCCATGTCTTTTAATCATATGGCTACCCAGCGTGCTTCACGACGATGGGCAGACGCCAATAATTTGAGTATTCTAGCAGGGAATCGAACTTAGAACCAGACGATCAGGAGTCGAACGCTCTAAGAACTAGACTATGAAACCCCTTTGAATGACTATAAGCTTAAAATTCAAATGATTCTACAAAAAACAATCAACGAAATATTTCACTATATTCCTAACACTAATGACATTTGTGTAATCAGTAATGACTGTTGATACATTTATATTAATTACTTTATGAAAACGAGTAGAACGACTATATACCTCAAATTAAAATGATCGTACAAAAAGCATTTTTTTTTTCAACGAAATATCTTCTATTGTCAAACAACATTTATGCTCTGTGTACACATTTATATTAATTATAGTATTATACAAAAGAATGATTATATCCTGAAGTTAACTCATCCAAAAAGCAATTACCAATAAAATAGCTTAATATTGTACACTGATTACATTTACTGTACACTTTGTATATTACCAATACACTAATTTCTGAAAATTGAATAAAAATATTGTATGTATGAAATATTAGACTTCACAAAACAATTTTTTGCAAGTCTAATACCATCTTTCAAAGACATTACTTTTAGTTTTATTACAAAGTAGAGCATTTATAGCATCCTATACGAGAAGAATATAGAACTTCGTATCATGATAAAGTATATTTAACACAAATATGTTATTTAGATACAATTTTTGTTCGTTCCAATTTTTAATACAAACCACTGCTGCTGCTGTCTTTTACATTTACTGTCTTCGAGTTTATTTTTGTTTCTCGATTCTAACACTGAGGTTCACGGAGAGGAAGTGATCGTTCCAACCGAGAATCAATAATTTCAGGAGTAAGACTGCTTTTTCTATAGAGACAGCTGACAAAAGGACAAAGCTGCCCAAAACAAGTTTTTGAAAAAGAAATAAATAAAGAAAATTAGAAGGAAAGTAACAGAGACAACACTGGTTTTTAGCCAGGAGCGCTCATAAATCACTACCACGTGTCGCAAAGACTAGTAGGGACTAGAGGTTCAGAGGGATCTCAATTCCTGGAAAAAGATCTATTTATATAGTGTATACAGCATACTTTTTATTCTCTGTTGCCAAACTTAATAAAGAATATATTGCAATTAATCTAACGCATGTAACGTAAATTGGAAACCGTGGTTAGATTTATATGGGTCTTGTGTATTTTTATTAAAAATTTCAAGCCATTACCTGCAATACTTTGTTAGAAATTACCATATTAAAATTTGTGTGTTATCAAATGGAGAGTTAGAAACCTAAGCGAAGAGGTTTAAGATCCCCTTAAAATAATTTCAGTTCACTGGTGAAAATGAAATATTGATCATGCTTAACAGGAATACAGAGGCAAATACGTCTTTAAGTAGATCACCCGTTGAACGAATGTTATGAGGTCTTGTGACATTGACACGTCATACATGGATGCTTTTCAAAAAAGTGCAAAATAAAATATTTGGTGACCTTTAGACACAGACAAAATATATGAATTCTTTGTCTGTTTCCATCTCCTTCGAGGATCTTTAGCTTCCTCCTGACAAAATGAATGCATTTTCTGCATGAATAAATAAATATTTCAAGAAGCAGAGTGTGTGTATCCATAGCGATCAGGGGCGGATCCAGGACGGACTTCTGGGGGGCTTTCCGTTGTAATACTGCTACTTATAGCTACTTTTAAGGGTTGTAAACTCTGCAATGGGTTTTATTTATACATAAAAGAAGAGAGTTTCATCTCTGGATCCGCCCCTGCTAGCGACTGCAAAATGATTGAGAAGGCAGATGTACAATATCCTTTTCTAAGTGAGATGAACGTGTTATTTTAGTTTGGTTGCATAAAATAAGTTGTTCTCTTGTATATCTACATGACCATTTGAAAAGGGATTCTAGAGGGGTGTAATTTTTCCTATCAGGATTGAGAATGTTCTCCAGGAGGAACAAATTTTTGTCACAGAGTATATCACTTTCACCTCCATCATTTCGTACATTGAAGCAGCTGATGGTTTACGATCGAATGACGCTCTCTGTGTCAACCAGGCTCTGTATTACAACCTCAAACAATAAAGTTTAGCGCTAGATTTGGCGATACTGTCGCAACAAAACACTGAGCACGAGTAACAACACGTGACGCCACTGTGGACCCTCCGTTGTTTAATTGTAAGTCAACTGTGGTCTGTGTGAGACGCGTTAACCCAAGTGAGTGTTAGTGTGTCCGGTTCCAAACTGATAATGGTAAAATGAACGAACAAAGAATCAATTTGAAGTTTTGTTTTAAAGTTGGCAAAACACACAGAAAAAACTCATGATATGCTGGTACAGGTTTATGAAGATCAAGCAGTGTCCTTGAAGTGTGTTTACGAGTGGTTCGGCTGTTTTCGAAAAGGACGAGATAGTGTTTCTCATAACCCCGTAGCGGAAGGCCGCCAAGATTTGCACAGGCAAAAATATTGAAAAGGTTAGAACATTAATCACGAACGATCGCGAATAATAGCTGAGGAATGGAACATTAGCCGTGAATCTGCGAGACTTCTCACCAACGAGGAAAACGTGTTGTGGACTAGTGTCAGATTACTTGACTGATGACCAGAAGCACGCACATGTTCTTGCCTCACAAGATTTTATCGCTATGGCGGATAAAATTCCAAATTTCTTCAACTGTATTGATGCTGAGCATGAATCCTGGTGTGTGAGGTACGATCCGGAAACAAAACGCCAAAGCACGGAATGGATCAAAATTACGCTAGTCACCTTTTTTGACAGCAATGGCATAATCCACAACGAATTTCTACCTGAGGGAACAACACTGAATGCTGATACGTATGTTGAAAGTTTGAGACGTTTCATGTAACGCGTACAAAGGAGTTCTAAGAACAAGGTTCATGGCTTCTGGTTCAAGACAATGCTCACTTTCACAGAGCTAATCTCGTCAGACAATTCATGGACCATAAGGGGTGGTGCAAATTGACCATCCACCAATCTTGCCAAATCTGAATCCTTCCGAATTCTTCCTCTTTTCATGTCTCAAATTTGAGTTGAAAGGATAGATATTTGACAATATTCCAGACATCCAACGAAACGTGACGAGGCTCCTGAGCACCATCTCGAACGATGACTTCTCAAAAAGTTTTCAGGACATGTATATCTGTGCTCAGCGTTGCATAGCTACGAGAATAGACTACGTCGAAGAACAGTAAGGTAAGTTTCGTTAATATTGTAACTACTTTCTATTTACGGGATCATTCACCGAACTTTATTGTCAGAGCTTGTATTTCAATCATTTTACAAAAATAATAACTTCTCAAACAGACATCTTTTGGAAATTCATTTTGATGATAGGTATTTAACTTAACCCTCATTCGACTCCCTCAAACTCACACTAACTAGCCATCATTCTCAATAGACCCCTTCACACTCACTCGCTCTCGCACACAATCAACTCTCTCACGCTCACACGCACCCGCCCTCACACTCAAATTATTGTTGATGCCCTCACCCTCTCTCACCGCCAATCAGCTTCCTCCCACTCACTCTTACTTGCCCTTACTCTCTCTGCCAAAATTACAGTGAGTGAAGGTGAGTATGGCCTTTTTGAGGAAAAAAATGTGTGTTCAATCTCTAGTTAGGAGTGCTAAGTATTTATATTTTCACTCAATCCAAAAATCATATATTCGCTCTAGATAGAAGAGGATTGAATAAAGTATAATGACAATAACTAATATGCTCGCTTTTACATTAGTTGTTCCGAACATGATTCCTGATTGAAGCTTATTGTCTAGGATATCAAAGCCCACATAACAAAACACAATTTTTCTCTAAACACTATATTTCCCCTGTTAACCTCTCTTTTGAATTGGCGTTATAGTTCACCTGTACTTAGCTGCCTTATTAATTGAAGTATGATATATTTCAGTTTCATAGTCATTTAAGGCTCCCATGGTTTCATGTACGCAGTGACGTATTTAAGAGGGGGGTTTTCGGACATGAGCCACCCCCGAAATCTTACCTAATATAGTAAAGTAAATGAAATGTCTTACAGAATTTTCACATTTCCAGGCAAAGCCCTTTCGAAAGTTTGCAAAGCCACCCCGAAACAAAATCGTAAATACGCCAGTGCATGTGCGTATAATTGCATTAATTCTGAGATCTGAAAGGCAGGATATTTTCTCCCAATAGACTTAATCATACTATATTGCTTATTATAGATGCAGCTATTATTCATTATTAAAGTCGTATCTTGCGTCTCAAACTGCGTACACACTTTGTTATGATAATATTGTTCCACAAAACAATTTCAGAGTTAAACGAAGATTTTCATGAGTAGTTCCGCTATATCAGCTTCGCTGACAGATCTAATAGCAGATATGTATGTATCTCTCACTGCAATTATTAATTTCAAATCTTCCTTGTATTTTCTATCAACCCTTATTTATTCTTATTCTCTACTTAACTACATTTTTCTGTGGGACCGTTCGGCGAAATTTAGAGCACACATGAGATCTTTTGAACTTGATTTTATATAGTTTAAAGACAGTTTGATTTTAACATCAATATACCAGTGACAAGAAAATAACTTTCAGCAACTTTTGTGATCATTCCATTGGCTATAGATGCAGTAATTCTTGTGTAGTACAACAGAAAGTCTTAGTGTTCCTGCTTCTGATGGCGGAGAAGAAGCAGGTGAAAATGAAAATGCTGAACCATTATGTCACCGTCACAAAATTAAGTAAAGCACTGAACTTTTACATTCAAATTCGAGTTTCAATTAAGATATTAAGTACTTTTTAGGGAATTAAAGATTTGATAGTTTCTTTAATTTTCAAGTATCCTTTTCTATTATTGAAGTGAATATTCATTGATTATTTTAAGAATAAATAGAGCGGTCAATATAATTTCTTACTGATGTGAAAATGTTTAAAGAAAACGCCTACCGGAAGATGGACGTTTTCATTAATGTATTGTTACTGTAACAGAACTACAGATATCTCATGTATAGTAGAACAGACTATCCAGTACATTGCTGCAAAATTCCTTGTAATTTCTAAATTACTAAAGCGATTACTCTATCATTATCGACATCAAAAATATGCATCATATCTACCATTACATAACATCTATTATCTAAATAAGTTTTAAAGATACATGTCTAATACATTCTTGATTAGAATGTTTTTGAAGTATCCAACAATGATTGTTTGGAATTGTTGGTATCCATAGCGCTTACGAATATATTTGATCTTAAGCATGAAAAACATACTTGGTAATCACCCGTTTTCTCACTTCCTTGCACAATATTTAAAAATGATGGCAACATTTTGAACCTGTTTATCCTATAAAGTAATTTCTAATATATTCTCTTAAAAGCCATACAAGAATATAGTCGCCATCTTAAAAGATATAATACTTATAACAATTTCAAATTTAAGAGACGACTTCCGCTGGCAGTCATATTGATGACGGCATACCTGTTTCGCTTAGTGGGATTCCTTGTGACTTTTATTATAATTATTCATAAGTATAGTGAAATTGATACTGCAAACTTCAGTTTGTTATTCCGAATTTCCACATTTAACCACATGTGATCTAACTTTAGTGGACTAATACATGGATAATACCACTGGCGGCTCAAGTAGTTTCGGCCAGGGAACACAATTCATGAGTGTGCACCCTGCCCCAAACCATCATCATCTTCTTTGTTCCCGTAATCGATGTTGTACATCTTGGGGTCTTTGCGAAACACTACAATGTATATAAAAATAATATAACTTGTAAATTTTAAGAGATAGAACAACCGTACAAACAAAAACTTGAAGATTCTTCTTAGATCTACAGTTAAAATTATATTTCTCTGCTTGATCAAGATAAAAATTATTGCTCTCCTTAGATATGTATTTGATTTAGTTCTTCAAATTTCGAATATTTTTACGATTTCTGCGTATAATTGGAAAGCACATTCTGAATGTAATTTAATTACATGTTACATGAACAAACTAACACTCGTTACTATTTAGTGTAAAGGCCAGTCCAGCTCTAAGCTTCGGTAATATAAACGGCCACCTACGACTAGGCAATTCTTTTTAGTGATGGGAACTAAGACCATAACATTCATATACATATATTATTCACAACAAATCCAAAGAACAACACATAATGACAAAATTGGTAGCTGAGACTGAAAGATATATCCATTCTCCCTCCTATAAGGGCTCCAAGGGTTCGGTAGGTATCGACAAAGGTGGAGGAAATATTCTCAGTTCTCTGTCACTTATAAACGGACGTAAACAAAATCATTTGCAGCCTTCCCCTACAAATAAATCTGATTTGTTCCAATATAATCTCGTTCAGGCAGTCTGGACAAAAACACGTACTTTTTTGATTTGAAACTTACGCCATGCTCAGACACGTTACACCCGAGCTGTGCATGCGTAAACATAACACAACAATTATCCAATTAAACTATTATTAGCCACCATATTAGTATTGAAGATATGTAGCTATCATCATTGGAGATTTTTCCTTTAGAGTATTATTCGCTAATTACTGAAATTAATGTTTGTAGCAAGGAATAACTTTACAGAAGCCCATAGGAGTAGGTAGGCTAAGAAGCAACGGAAATGTTATAGCTCACGTGCTTTTGTTTTCGTCCTTTTAGAGGTGAAAGTGAACAGGAAATAGGATAGTATAAACTTCTATATTCTGAAAAATTAACACCTTTTTGGGAAGATTCGCAGATTGTAAGATTTTGAACTTTCGCCCTTGATTCAACACTTGGAGCCCTCAGTGATAGCTATACTTTAAGATAGATAGATATGTAATATCGTGTTATACAACTTATTTATTTAAAATCAAATGTTGCCTGTTACTTACAATATCTATTTCTGGATAGCTTTGTGATATATTATTTTGCAGTAAACACATTCTTTCTGTTACTCAGGAACCGCATTAGTGTTTCATTTGGTATTCTATCTTTAGGCTAACTTGAAACTGCTCAGAAGTGAATCTACAGTTTAAAATTAACGAACATTCAGAATTCCTTAAACGTGAACGTACAGCTAATGTGTTGATTTTGAACGAGAAGTCTAGTACAAAGTCTAGTTTTCACTTTCCATTAATTATTCATCAAGAGCTAATTTGGGATTCCAGTATAAACTGTCTAACCCCTCTTACAGGTGCTGAACGGGAGAAAAGTTAAGCTATGTTATTCATAAGGGTTATTGGGATGTTTTAAAAACATCACTTCAAATCCTCAGTCAATTCTACACTCAGCTACGCTTCTGACTTCATAAAGAAACATGTACAGTATATCGTTTTACAATATAAGAACATGCGGCATCCGCTAGAAATGAAAATCTGGCAACAGCGCTGGATTCCATGTGACTTTAAATTCTACATAAAGATACTCAAAAAGACGCCAAATGGTAATAAACTTATAAATGGAATATTTTCGGACGCAAAATGTCTTCAAAATGAAAAGACGTCACATGAAATTTATTACGTAAACAGCCGAATTTATTATTTTATCGAAAATCAGAGAACGGGAAATGATTCTCCATATCTATAAACTATATATATACTGTAATCAAAATATAATAAACTCCAGTATTTCAAGGGGATGCCAAATGACTGCAATGTGAAAAGACGCCAGATGGATAGCGAGATGTATGTATATATATATATATATATATATATCGCAATATTTTTCAACATCTTCCAAATCTTGTATGCATGCCATCGCATTTTGTTTTGTAAGCCTCTTTTATTTCTATGCACGTCTTAAAAAGTTGACTTGCTATACGTCTCTCTGCCTACTTCGATGTTAATCTATTTCCATACCCATATTTCAGTTTACTCATGGTTTCTTAGTCGTTTGGTGTTCTTGATAACTTAATTCTTCTTCTGCCGTACTGCTACTCCCATCTGAATATTCATTATCAAAGTATTCACCACTCTAAGATTTATCTCAGGGTATAGTTTACGTGCAGAGCTATGTTATCTTTTGTGATGGTTCATGGTACACTGCTTTATAAGAGCTTTGTTTTATTTTATGCTTTTTATATTAGCATTATGACATGTGATCATATGACATGTTAAATTGCTTTATTTTCTTTGGTAAAACAGTCATCATGGGACACAACTATTAAAATTTGGCTAGAATACAGTCTTCCACGAAATACACTTTCAAATATTTCAAAATTATAAATTGGGAATTCTCGTTGTTCCTTGTATATACTTCTCAAAATATTCGTGGACCAATCTTTCTGCCTTTGATGAATCAAAATTGCCGAAGTAATATTTTAAGGGTACTTTCTAATTAATTAATTACTTTTAATAGTAAGGTAGCATATTGTATATCGGAAACTGAAAATACAGATACAACACTGGTGAATGTATTTCAAAGACTAAATTAATTAATTCAAATGGCACAATCACTGTACCTAACTAGACAGACATGAAAATAAACATTTAATGTATGATGTATTTGAAAATGTTACAGAAATTAAATATCCAAGATATATCTTCAAACTATAAGTCCACTTAATCATCTTTAAATTTTAGGAGCCTAACAAAAAATAAATGACAGTCACGGGCACTTCCACTAATGGATAATTATCTTAGTCTTTACCTACGGAATACTTAATCTACGGAATATGTGTTTAGATTATACTTTTCATGTTGAAGACATTTACATCATTTTTATGATAACAATACTCCTATATTGTTTTATGTTGATTTAAATACACGTTATTTTAAACTACGAAAGAAGTTTAAACAAAATGTTCAGTTATACCTTGTCATGACGTTATTCGAATATCACTTTCATTCTCTGAAAATGATTATTTAAGGTACTCATGTGTCCATAATTTCTGGCACATGCCTTTAAACTTAACATACAAAGGCTTAACTGTTTTCGTTTGAGAGAAAGTTTCGTGCCTTCTATGAGAGTGTGGAAAAAAATAAATTTCAAAAGATATTTCGGAACAACATTAAAAAGCAGGAAGCTATAATAAAAAAATCAGAAATTTCTGAAACTGTTATCTTCAAAGCCCAAGTACTCTTTTTGTGAATTTGACAAATGTTCAGCGAAATTTACAAAGAGAGAGAATTAAATGTTTTATTCAAAATACAACATAAAGATCTCATAGTATTAATTATTATAGATATGACAGGGATTTAATATGCATAGGCATTAAACATTTAACACGTTAACAAACGATTAATTAAAAAAGCCACCAATTATTCTAAGTAAGCAAATATTTTAGGTTAGTAATTTTAAATGTACACTATGTCCAAAATTTACTTATGTAAATTTTCTACATCTTTCAATTTTTTCCATGATCAGGGCAAGTAACGTGCCCAAAGCAAACCTCTTTTCTTAAAAAGAGGAAATAATAACTTGTTTCTGGCAATTTCTTAAACATGCCTTTTTTCTAAGAGTTTTTTTTAAAATATTGTCCTCTTTGTTCTAATGTATTTGACTTTTACAATATATTAAGAATACTATATTTAGAAACGTCAAAAGGATCAATAATTTTATAAGAAGGGAAAACTTCCTTTCGAGTCATTCCCATGACCAGAAACGAACTATAATGGAAAACTAAAATTAAACATTCCCGTGGGGACTTATTTTGAGAAAATAAAACATGTTATTGGTGATGAACATGCGTTTTATTATATTCGAGAATTTAATTTCATTGTGTATGCAATATCATAATTCTCAGATATATTGTGGATTTTGTTGTTTATATTTCTCCTTCACGTTACTATTTATATAATTTATATAATACACAATTACTGCTGACCTATTCATATAAATTATTTGAATCCAAATATTTTACTAATATTTAACTCTTCCTTATGTTCATTATTTTCACTTGTAAATATTTCTAAATGTTATACAAGTATTTCCGATGTACCTTTCTCAAAGAATAAATAATACTATATGAAATCATTTAACAGTTTTGATTCTATTTATTTGACATTTTTAAGATCGAATTGTAAGTTAACCTTGGAGCATTGTAACGTGAAGACGAAATATATATAATGATGGACTCAATACTCAAAGTACCACGGGTAGTGACGCGAGTTTTCCTTCCCTTTTAAATTAAGAAAAGAGTAAAATGAGACAAAAGGAAAATCAGTTCCCCTACTCCTAAGTATATTGGCAACACCTTCTAACGGATACAATAGTCTGAGTAGAGTTTGATATTATGGTATAATCTCAAAATATTTAATAAACTTTTAATCAATAACATATGCAACATTCTATGTTCCAATTGTGAAGACAAAACATGAAATCATATTGATATACAAAACTTATATTATAATAAAACCTATAGAAAGAAACTAACAAATAAATTAGGAGATAATAATGCAATAAACGTTAATTTTAAACGATCATTCCAAATTTACAACTATAATAGATTCATTGCCTATTAAGAAAACTGGGGCGAAAAGGTGCCAAGCTCAGAACTGTAGGCACAACTAGATTTAATTTGGCAATGAATCTCGAATGGCATTCAAAAGAGAATTACAAGACTTTTTAAAGGCAATCTTTAGTATGGAATGGTTAAATTATGAAACTTTAAATCCTCGCTAAATCGTTATAATGAACATTGAGTATCGCGAAATATTCTAAACGATGATTCAGAGTAGAGTTCAGCACTATGGCTGAAATTTGATCCCTCCCCGTTTGAGCCCTGTGGGAAATTTTGGTTGTGGTGACCCACTGTTGCTAGGCTTATAGTATTGGACGCCTACCAGTTATAGAAACAAGATGAAACATGACTTTTCTTCTTCTTCGTCTTCTTGTCGTGTATTGGCTAGTTTTATGAACCCCCGCCCCCATCCCTCCTGGAAAGCCGAAGAGCATAAGCGATTTAGCCCCTTGATCCTATCCCCACGAAATGCCTGTAGGTTATGAAATGATATTCAAATGATCGAAGCTTCTCAGCAGATTGTATGAAATTGGTCTTAGTTGCTAAGGTGAATATTCTATTTCAAGATTTTTTTAAATGTGCGATTAGAGAGGATATATGACTCTCATAGCGAAACACATTCCCATACAAAATCGTTTGCTATGTGTTAGGACCCCGTGTGGGGAAAGTTTCAACCTGGGAACGTTTCCTGGGTGCTAAGATGAATATGATTGTTTTGAAACGTGTGAATTCCCTTGATTGAACATAATCTAATAACGGAAGCTTCTCATATCATTTGATAATGTTTTCGCAACGTAGGCTGAAAATCTGTATACTCATACTCAACAGTGCTTGTATTGCATGTGAAAAGTGTTATATTAAGAATCACATGAACGAAATAACTATTCAGTTATCAGAGAATTCGAAGATCAAATTATGTCAAACATTTTGCTGCTTATTTTCAAGCCGTGATGAGGTTTTGCTTTGAAACACATTCCCATAGAGATGCCTGTATAAACAAAATGAAACACGCCTTTCCCAAGTCTTGATGTGAAACGTATTATCTTGTTTGTATTGAATCCGTGATGAGATATGTTTTTGAGGAGTTGTATGCGACCCAACTATTGAAGACGTGTGTGAACGTGTTATGACATGTTTGTCGAAGGTAATCAGGTGTGTGTGTGTGTGTGTGTTGTGTAAGACGGAAAGAGAATAGATGTAAGTGAGAGTTAACATAGAGAAGCTGTATTTAATCTTCATCGTCATTCGCTTTGAACTTGCGATAGCGTGTCTGTTTGTGTATGTGAGCTTGTGCTGCTGGATGTCAAGAGTTGTGAATAAGTGTTATCATCGTACGTTTTTATTAAAATAGGTAAGTAAAAATATTACTAAAAATATTACGGTTCATCATCATTATCCCTGAAGGAATAAAACAGTATGTTATGTCTTCTTTTACTTAGCGTTTCCGTATTTGATAATGAGATGGAATTCTAACGTTAAAAACATACATAAAAGCGAATCTGAACTGAATGCTTTCTTCTCCTCGCTGTACATTGAATTCCGAGAAAACGATAAGGTAAAATTCTTGCATGTAGCTTACAGCTGACGTGAGAAATGTCTGGAGTCTTGTATAAAGCAGATAGTGAACGTAAAGACCTATCGCTTATAGTATAATGTTAAAATAACATTATAAAAAGAAGAGGTGTATTATGTGTTTTAATTTTGATATTATGTCTACCTGTCTGTCTATCTGTCTGTAGTATGTGCTCGGGGCCAGCAAATATTGACGGCACGAACAATGAAATGAAGATGAGAAGAATGAAATGTTGGAATAAAGTGGGAGGAAACGGAAGAACCCAGAGGAAATACACGTACACGGTGTTTGTCCATCACGAAGTTCACTTGGTGGGAACAGGATTATGAACCTGGGACCCCATGCACCAGAGGTGAACGCTCTACCAGTGAGCCACCGAGGCTCCCTGATGAAAAGATATCAAAATATGATCAGAAACGCGGCCCCGAGCTGAGATCGAAACAAGGACCCCCAGTACTGAGCCACCGTGTCCCCTAAGTGAATGATGATAGAATTATAAAATGCGGAATAAGAGAAACAATGAAATGAAATCTGAGTGTTATGTCCCACGGCTATGCCGATTAGGCTAATGGAAATTTTTTAAGTTTTACGTCCCACAAGTATTCCGGCTAGGCTAGTGGAGACGGTGATGATAAGAAATGAATGAAATGTTGGAATGAAGAAAGCGTGAGAAAATGGATAGCCCAGAGGAAACCCATGTACACGTGTTGGTCTACCACAAAGTTCACTTGATGGGAACATGATTTTGAACCTGGGACCCCATGCACCAGAGGTGAAATCTCTACCTCTGAGCCACCGCGACCCTCCTGATGAAAAGGTATCAAAATATGGTCAGAAACACGGCCCCGAGCTGAGATCGAATCAAGGACCCCCAGTACTGAGCCATCGTGTACCCTAAGTGAATGATGATAGAATAAAAAATGTGGAACGAGAGAAACAATGAAATGAAATCTTTGAGTTTTATGTCCCATGTTTATGCCGATTAAGCTAATGGGAAATCCTTAAGTTTTACTTTCCACAGTTATTCCGGCTATGCTAATGGAGACGGTGATGATGAGAAATGAATGAAATGTTGGAATGAAGAAAGCGTGAGGAAATGGGAGAACCCAGAGAAAACTGTGGACTAACATGATTACGTAGGAATAACAATCACACATGAGAGAGAAGGACATCGCCGGTTTTGGTTATCGTTCAGAGAAGCAAGAAATCTCTCAGCAGAAGTTCTGTGGACAAATTATAAGAAAGTACAGCAAACTAATGCGGCTTTTCTTATAAGTCAAGATTGCATCGTGAATTTTCATCATGTATGATGCTAAGAGGACAGGGTCGTTTAAAACAACATATTATGAATGCCGAGAATTATGTAAAGGCAAAACGTGGTATTATCACAATTAAGAACACAGGTACAAGATGTTTAGCGCATGCAATAGTACTGAAAAATACAAGGGAAGAAATCAAACTCAATACGATAGATATGTACAAAATAAAAGCAATTATATAATAGAAAAAGAAGCAGAAGACCTGTGTGAAGCTGCCGGTGTAGATTTCAGTCGTGGTGGTGGGTTTCTTGAAATTCGCAGCACCAAGTGATAATTAGAGAAAACCTTTAAACTTACTCTTCATAAATAACCATTACAATATCGTTGAAAGCTCGACAGCATGTTCTAGCTGTAGTTATTATTGCGAAAGTTGTCATAAAAATATACTACAAAGCATGAACATTTGAAACATTGTTCAGCTGTGTGTTATCGTTGTCATCAGAAGCCACCATGTGACTTTAAAGAAGCCCATATTACATGCAATGATTGTAATCGAGAATTTTATGGACAGTCTTGCTATGATTATCACAAGTCAGCTCCGTATCAAAATGGAAAGCCTTTATGTTCCATTGTGAAATGTTGCGCCCAATGTTGGAAAATTTATGTAGTGAAAAAAAAAGGATCTCACGTATGTGGAGAAACGTATTGCAATATTTGCTATACTACAGTACCACCTAACCATGAATGTTACATGAAAGTGAATGAAAGAAAAAAATAAAAAAAGCCAACGAAACACTTATCATGGAGAAGAAAGCTATGATTGTATTTTATGATATTGAATAAACACAAGATACGAAAATAGATGAGGACGCAAACATATATGAGCATATACCTAATGCCTTGGTTAGTCAGCATGCATGTTACCATTGTTATGAAGATAACAACATAAAAAATGATTGCATCGTTTGTGGAAAACGAGAAAACATATTTGATAGTGAAAATGTAATAAAAGACTTTCAAAAACATTTACAAGAACGACGTCCAAACATTAAATCACTATCATGTATTGCGCACAATTCTAAGGACTTTCATGCATATTTCATCATTAAGACCATGGTTTGGAAGATGAATTGGACTCCAGATGTGATCATGGAATGGGGCGAAAATTATATGTCTTAAAGTAGGGAACGTAACCTTTATTCATTCACTAAATTTTCTTCATATGTCCTTAAGTAAATTAAATGGTGCGTCTGGTGTTCAATCGTGCAAAGGATATTTCCCATACTTTTTCAATCGGCGTGAGAACCAAACATATGAAGGTACACTTCCAGACATCAGGTATTATGGAGCGGATACCATGAAAGTAGAGGAAAGACGCAAGTTTCTGCAATGGTATACTGAACATCGAAACGACACCTTTAAAATGAAAGAAGAACTCATCAAGTATTGTGTACAGGATGTTGAAGTTTTACACCAAGTATGTATTTCCTTTATGAGTACATTTGAATCTGAAACAAATGTAAATCCCTTACTTGAATGCATTCCAATCGCCAGTGCATGTAACTTGGTGTATCGAAGAAATTTCTTAAAGGAAAACACGATTGTTATCATACCAAAGAACGGGTATCGATGGAGAGATGTACTACCATGAGCAAAATAAATGACGCGTCTCTTTATTTTGTAGTTTTTTGAAAATATCTCCGTTTTCTTTATATGTTCGAAATTTCGGAAGGTTTTCCCAGCAGGACAGGTTAATAACAAACCCGTTTTTAATATTTGTGTTAGATATTAGCTTAAAATAAATAAATTAGAAGCAAAAAACATTAAATCGACAGAAATCTCGAGAATTACCAACTCTGCTAAAGTGGGAAATTTTCAAGAACGCGAGGGAATTCTGCAGTTCAACATGAAGCAGCGACATCTATGTCATTGAGAGAGACGTGGATTAGATCTACAAACGAAACTTTTAACGAAACATTTCTAATGTGTTTTATCACATGCATTATCAGCGAACTCCAAATATATGAATCTATGCTAAGAATTAACGTATAGATAGAGCAAATAGTGGAAATTACCTATGGAAAAAGACGAATTCTTAGCACAATCGTAATGAAAAATCGTCTTTACCGTAGAACAGGTTCAGTTCACGTAAGAAAACAAATAGCTCAGTTAGTTAAAGCAAGTAGTCTATATGCCGAAAGTACTGGGTTCGAACCTCGTGGGAGTGCTGTTGTCATTTTTATTGCTATGGTTATTTTGTTTATTTTTTATGTGGGAAAAAATCAAATTGTAACATATGTGTAAAACTCATGACGATACCAAAAAAAGAGAAAATGTCGTCGCATTTGCATTAGTGTCTCTAATTTTTGTTTGCAAACCGTTTCGTAATCATTTCCCCTGTGCTCACTGCTCACTACACGCTCACTGGTGCATAACGAATGTTTTCCAGTAAATGTTAATTCTAATTTGGAGAATTTTATGAAGTTTCACAATGTTTCTCACTTGATAGTCTTCTATCTACTTTTTTGGACACTTTGATAACAGATTTCCCTATTAAATGTTTAATTTTCCCTATATATATTTAATTACAGAAAAGTTTTACAATGTATTTGTCTTAAATTGAAATTGTTTTGAATTTACCACATGAGGTAAATAGCCCGAAGGAGGAGAACTGAAGTAACTTATATTCTACGTAAAAGCAACCTATTGTAGAATGATGATACTTCTTACCTTCAGCACATAATCTTTACGTTAGAGAGTCAGACAGAGAAAAAAAAACTGTTTTTTCCTCTCCTATGACTACTCATCTTAAAGCTCTACATGTAATGATTCGTGTCACATAATTTCTGCTCTCCAAAGACATTTATATTTATTATTATTATTATTATTATTATTATTATTATTATTATTATTATTATTATTATTATTACTATTATTATTATTATTATTATTATTATTCCTGAATATGCCACCCTTACATAATGTATTAACTTTAGGTATCTTGGTTTAAAGTGCTTTCTTTAGTAATAATTTGAGCAACCATTTAACAAAATTTAAAATGTATGAGAGGACACGACGCTTTATTTTTCTCCCTCTTCTTTTCTTTTCAGCACCGTCCCAACAGAAAGTATATAATTTCTGACAAACAGGGTAAACAAAATGAATAAGAAATATATTTAAAGTATCCTTTCCTCCTTCGTGAATGGAATATCACGTAACATTTTTTATTCAACTGAAGACGACCCTAGGCCGTTATGGTTAGGTAAGAAAAGAAATACCTAATATATTTATTGCGCCCCTTGACTGTAATATTACCTCTTCTTTATTTGTTCGAGGTCACCCTACATAACCAAGGGTGACAAAGAGAATAGGAAAAGTGTCTAAATATTGCAAAGCACTTTGTATTTTGTCAGAAACAACGCAATGTATACACAGCATTGCTTTCGTTAACAAGTGTTTCACCGTTGAGTCGCTTATAAAATTAGGCAGAATAAAGTTTTGCCGGTCATTGTTCTAGAGGAATTTGTCCAGGATGGTGGGCTAATAACGATGAGTATATTTATTTACATCACCGTTAAAGAAATAGCAAACTTTCTGAAAGGAACTTACTTAGGAAACATCAGATCCTCCTTCTACTTAATTGCATCTGGCGTTCTGAGTGAAAGTTCTATGGGACTATTAGAAAAATATATATTCCCGTTTCCACGCTGATGGTAGAATTTCTTAAGCAGTTATTGAATTACGTTCGAAGCATAGGCGTAAATAGCGCCCCCGCAACCCTGTGGCGTGGGGACCGCACAAGCTGCAAGGCTAAAAATATACAGAAAGTACGCAGGGGCGGACCAGGCCAAATTTTCACCCGGGCAAAGTGATTTTTTGGCGCCCTCCCCCTAGTACTAGCCTATATTTTACATTTTAAACCAATTTTTCAAAAACACATTCATTACCTAGGAAAACTTCACAAAGAATATGGCTCGCTATAAACAATACCAACTCCCCCCCCCCCCCGCTTGGTCTTGTGGCTAGCACGCCTGCCTTCTGTGGTACCGTGTCCAATTCCCGGTCGATTACTGTTGAACGATAAAAGTGGTTCGGATTCCACTATAATTAGTATCCACATCTCCCCTGGCCATTAAGGCATAATCGTGGAACGCTAAACACAAGCAAACAAACAAACAATACTTACACCCCCGCCAGTCTTTATTCTACATGACATCTCTCCATTTTTCGATACAGCCCCCTTATTACTATGAAACTCTCCTCTTCCATGGTTATGTAATTGCCAGTACTTTACAAGAATATAAACCAAAAATGTCAGTAGAAAACACGTTATAAAATTTACTTTTTGAGGCACGTTTTAGCGCCCTTCTTTCTCTGGCGCCCCGGGCAGTCGCCCGGCCCTTGGTACGCCCCGGAAAGTACGGACGCCTAACTAAGGACTGCGGAGGAGAGGTTAACCTTCATATTATGCCACTGGTTTGACGTGTTTGAAATGTTCAGTGACTGATCGGTTAGTGAAATAATTTCGACGGTTACTGATGTTTAAAGTTTAGCTGAGACAAAGTTACCTAACCAAATACATTTGATATCGCGATGTCACAATTTGATTTTTCCTCACATAAAAAAGATAAAAACAATCAATAGTAATAAAAACCCTTACTCGTACTAAGCTCAAACTAACAATCTAATTCGTACAGACTAGTTGCTCTGACCTACTGAGTTTCGATTTCTTACGCGAAAGAAGTCTGTTATATTACGAGGCATGCTTTTCATTAGCAAAACTGTTCGAAGTAATACGAACATGGCTTAAGAACAGAGACAGAACTGAATTACCACTCGATTGACCTTGAGGGCAAATCACCAAAGGATAGTTATAAACGGAAGTTCAGCATGCATTTCTGTAGAGTTCTGTTCAGTATTCCTATCTGCCAATCACGATTGTTCGTAGGAGTAATCTTTTACAAACCTCACCTTTCGATAGAGCACAGTGGCAGAGAATCAAGGGAGAGAATTCTTACCCTTGTGAACGTTGGATACCACCATGTGCAATAAAACTGTCGCGTCTCCTTGAAGTGATATTTTATCGAATATAACTCTTTTTCCTTTATATATCCGAAGTTTTTGAGGGTTTCAAAATGAGGAAACGTTACTGACAAACAAGGACGCATTTAGGGGTGGGTCCAGGGGGTCCGGACCTCCTCTGAAATCCCAACTTTTCTGTAAATTTAGCCTAATTTTGGGGATTATCTTTTAAAATTTTATTATAATTTATCCTAATATTGAAGTGGGACCCCTTCCGAAATAAATTACTGCATACGTGCCTGCTGACAATTTTCAATATATTCGTTAAATAATAAAGTAAAATAAATAAATTAGGAGCAAAAAGCTTCAACATGGGCTAACTTTTGTCCACTGCCAATATTGTTAGAAGGGATATTAATAGCAAAAACTGCTAGTCAATGCTGAACCTTGGAACTTCACCCCGAACAGCAAGCCTATTATTGAGAACTACATATGAAACATTTTATCAAAACTTATCTAGCTTTTATCTGTCATGAAAATATTATATCCACTAAAATGCACTCTCATAAAATGTGTAGCTAAACATTGCTCTACGTATCTACGAAGCAATGAAAATTTTTTATCGAAATATGTGGACAGGAAACTCTAACAGCCTGCCATTTTATTAAAATCGTAATAAAGCCTGGAACCGTGCGTTAACGTGAAGACAAAGCTTGGTCCATTGGTAAAGTGTTGGAAGAATGAAAACTCAATGTTCATAGGTTCGAATCTATCCACTCACCACAACATTTTATTCTTATGTGTAACGATGAAATAAGAAAGAAAAAATGTGTAACCGTTAAGACAAAACTTCAACCAAGTCTGAAGAGAACAATACTAAAATAGTAACACAATGACGTCAACCAAGAATTATTTTATGTAGCGTTTGGACGAAATTACAGCTGTCAACAATTGCAGAAGTTAAAACAGGCTGATAGGCCTAATGCAGTCTAGACTTCTGAATGCATTTACTTCCTCAAAACTTCCGTCTCGTTATTGGTATGCCGTTAGTCATGGTAAAACCTTTCAATTGGAAGTAAAATGACGGTGAAATGACACAAACTAAAACAGTTTTAAATCAATAAATGTCTATGTGTAAAAGTAGGTGTCTCTTATCTGTAGTTCTGAGTTCCTTTTATTTTGAAATGACAAATGAGAGAAGAAAGTATGGTGATCGAAAAAAAAATCAAATTTAAGATTTCAACGAATTTACACGTATTATAGCCCCTAATACCGAAAAAGTTGTTTTTCGATACATGTCCATCTGTTTGTCCGTCCGTTCGCTACACCTTTGTGTGCGCTCGCCTAGAGGCCAACCGTTCAACTTATCTGCATCAAATTTTAGTTTAAGATTTTCATAGTATTTCCTATAGTTTCTTTTATTTCCCTCCTACTCCCAAAACCAGGGTAGTTTCCTGTACGATGAAAATAGAAAAAAGATATTTTCTCATAACTGGCTCTAATGATCTTGTTTTCTTTCTGTTTTATAAATCAATATTTAATTAGCAACCCTATTTTGTGGTATAAGGCATTTATCTGAGAAAAATCTACAAGGGGTAGTTTACACTTAAGGGTGAGTTTTTTCTCAATGATTTTCTCAAAATGGATTCAAGTGTTTTCGTTCATATTTCATAAATAAATATTTCATTAATAACTTAACAATATGGCATAATTAGCTCGTTTGTCCTTAAAAAATGCGAGGGGTAGTTTATTCTTGGTGGAGTGTGTTGTCTGGGCGATTTTCTCAAAAATGACTCAAAAGAGTTTATTCGTATTTAGAAAATACATATTTCGTTAATAACCGAACAATATGGCAAAACTCGTTTGTCCTGAAAAAAATGTACGCGGGGTAGTTTACTCTTCGGGTTGTTTTTCCTCCACGGTTTTCTCAAAAATGGATCAAGCAATTTTGTTCGTACTCAGAAATAAATATTTCATTAAAAACCTAATAATATGGAAGAACTCGCTTACCCTGAAAGAATCCTCAAGAGATAGTTTATTCGGGGAGTTATTTTTCCCTCACGATTTTCTCCAAAATTACTCGGACAATTTTATTGATAATTCATAAATAAGTATTTCATTAATAACCCTATATTTTAGTATAAGTCATTTCTATGAAAACAATTACGACGGATAGATTATTTTGGGGGTCAAGGTTTTTCCCGACAATTTTCTCGAACGACAGGCGATTTTGTTCAAATTTCCCAAATAAATATTTCATTAATAACCAAAAGTATATCTTAACTCATTGTTCAAAACAATTCACAAGAGGTAGGTTACTCCTGACGTGTTCTTTTTGAACGACTTTCTCAAAAATGACTCATTTGATTTTTTCATACTTCATAAACAATTATTGCATTAGTTGCTCTATTATATGTCTAATGAAAATGTGCTCAAAGTGTGAGTTAGTTTTGTAGTGTAAATTTTCTTCAATCGAAGTTTTTTATTCGATAATCTGATATTCGATGTATTTGAATAATACGATATTTTTTTTTCGTATTATCCAAATACGCACTTCAGTAACATCTGCGGCCTAACACAATTAAGAAATTGAATTGAAAAAGTTTAGTGTGGTGACCCTGTAATTGAATATTTTTTGGTAAACACCCTAGCTTTTTGTGGTAAACTCAGGCTTTTCTTTTTCGAGCGACAACAGAGAGAAGAAAATATGGTGATTGTGAAAATAGTATATCAAATTCAGATTTCAACGGATTTACATACTTCATGGCGTCTACATACCGAAAATGTGATTTTTCGATACCCGTCCTTCCGGTCCGTCCGTTCGGTACACTTTTCTGTGCACTCGCCTAGAGGCCATACCGTTCAACGTATCTACACCAAATTTTAAACTTAGGGTTTACATAGTATTCCTATAGGAGATTTTCCAATTTTTTTCCTACCGCCTAAAATAAGTGTGGTTTACTAACAGCCGAAAATCGGAAAAAGCTATTTTCTCCAAAATGGTTTAAACAATTTTGTTTATTTTAAATTAATCAATATTTAATTAACAACAGTATATTCCAGTATCAAATATTTCTCTTAGAAAAATTTACGAGGGGTAGTTTATTCTTGGAGGTGACTTTTTCTCGACGATTTTCTCAGAAAAGACACTGGCAAATTTTGTACACACTTCATGAACAAATATTTAACCTTGCAACATGGTATAAGTCAATTGACCTGAAAAATATATGGGTAGTAATTTATTCTTGGAGTTGAAATTATTTCCAGTGAGTTTCTGGAAACACGACCAGTTGGCAACCCTGTATCTCGACAACGAAGCTGAACTCGAAAACTGCAAGAGGACCATTTGTCTCCTTGTGATGTCACGAATCATCTCCCGAAGTTTGTGGACATCTTTCAGGTTCACCCTTAATGAAGCTTCTTGTCGAAAAGTTAACTATTAACTTTAGACATTGTTTATCTTTTTTAAATCGCAAATGCCGTTATTAATTTTAAGGCAGAGAACTACTTTTGAGAAAATAGATTTGGAAAATAATTTTAAAACTTAGACTTTTGTTTTTGAGACATTCCAGACAAGACGAGACATTTTAAAAGTTATCTCGTGTCCAAAACATTTGTTAGTCTTCTTTTGGATGTCACAAAGCGCGTCTCGTCTCTTTCTCGAGACATGTCTTATCTCGTATGCATTCCTTAACACTTGGAAAGGATTATCTTTCTACTCAAAGCATTGTTTTTATAATGGTTGCATATTTATGATAATTGCCGTCAACATAAATTACAGTTCTTTCAGTTGAATTAATTGTTTATTATTATTATTGAAATTAAAATTAAATGGAATATCTAGTTTAACGTTGCATGATTATGCACCTACGCTAAGGGAGAATGATGATGAATGAAATGGTGAAATGAAGAAAGTGGGAGGAAAATGGAAAATCCCAAGAAAACCCATGCACACGGTATTTATCCACCTCAAATTTCACTTGGCGGGAAGTGGAATCGAGCCATGGACCCCATGAATGCTCTATTATTATTATTATTATTATTATTATTATTATTATTATTATTATTATTATTATTATTATTATTATTATTATTATTATTATTATTATTAATAATAATAATAATAATAATTGAAGTGAGCTTAACGAGTTTCAACATTCCGACTCAACCAATGTTTGGGTGCCTGTTCGTTCGTCTACTCCATGACAATTTCTCATAAAAGACATTTCATTTTAATGAAACTAATAAATGCCTTCTTTTAGCTTTGAGAAGTAACTATTGCTTGGAATTTGAAATCTGCAAAATATAAGAGGTAAAATTAACCAAATAGTGCAAGTTTCCACTAATGTATACAAAACAATTTTGCAATATCAACTACGTGAATCTTGTCCCATAAAGAAGCCGAAACCCCTATACCGAAGAGCCCTCCGAGATTTGATCACTGTCCACACGGACTGAAATTGTCATTTGAAGCCAAGACTTTAATATGAAGCCAATAATTTCTTTAAGATAGACGAAAAATTCGAAAGTTATAAGCATTTTCATATTTTTGCCTTTTCCCATAAAGGAGCCTTTGCACACTATACTGATGAGCCCCCCACTCCAGGATTTGATCATTCTCCACTCGGACTGAAATTGTCATTTGGAACCAACATTTTAATACGAAGTCCAACATTACTTTAAAATAGACGAAAAATTCGAACGTTATAAACATTTTAATATTTTTGCCTTTTCTCATAAGGGGCCCGTATTAGCCTACACTGAAGAGCTTCTCGAGATTTGATCCTTGACCACTTGCCTGAAATTCTCATTTGAAACCAAAACCTTAATATGAAGCCGAAAATTAAACTTTTACATCAATTTAAACTGACTGGGTTCCAGTTCACCCCACTATTATGTTTAGTTTAGTTAAGTGGTAATTTGTGACAGCTTCACATCATCAAAGAATCTTTCACTACCCCCCCCCCCACAAGTTTGTGCTGGATCCGCCACTGGAATCAATAGACACTTTTCCTATTCTTTTTGTCCCCCTTGTAGGGGCTCCCTCGTACAAATAAAGAAGCGGTAATATTACAATCAAGCGACGCTATATATTAGGTATTTCTTTAGTTACCTACCCCTAACCGCACAGGGCCATCTTTGGTAGAATAAAAAAATGCTACGTGATATTCCAATCATGAAAGGGGAGAGGATGTTGTAAATATATTTCTTATTCATTTTGTCTACCCTGCTTATCAGAAATTACTTAGTGTTGGAAGGGTACTGAAATGAGAGGGGCAAAATAAAACGTCGTACCCCCTCCTACATGGTTGCTCAAATAATTACTAAAGAAAGCATTTTAAACTAAGATATCTAAAATTTAAACTAAGAAACTAAGATATCCTTACATTATGTAAGGATGGCATATTCAGGATTATTATTATTATTATTATTATTATTATTATTATTATTATTATTATTATTATTATTATTATTATTATTATTATTATATGAATGCTTTTGGAGCACCGAAATTTTGTGAGACGAACAATGGAATGTAGAGGTTTAAGATGGGTGGTCATAGGGAGGAAAAACCAGGATTTTTTCTGTCTGACTCTCTAACGTAAAGATTATGTGCTGAAGGTAAGAAGTATCATCATTCTACAATAGGTTGCTTTTACGTAGAATATCAATTACTTGAGTTTTCCTCCTTCGAGCTACTTATGTCGTGTGGTAATTTCAAAACAATTTCAATTTAATACAAATACATTGTAAAACGTTTCCGTAATTAAACATCTAGGGAAAATTAAACATTTAATAGGGAAATCTGTTATCAAAATATCCAAACAAGTAGATAGAAGACTATCTAGTGAGAAATATTGTGAAACTTTATAAAATTCTCCAAATTAGAATTAACATTCACTGGGAAACATTCGTTATGCGCCAGCGAGCATAACGTATAGTGAGCAGTGAGCACAGGGAAATAATTACGAAACTGTTTGCAAACAAAATAAGGGATGTTAATGCAAGTGCGACAACGAATTTTTTTCTTTTCTTTTTCTTTTTCTTTTCTTTTTTCTTTTTTTTTGGTATCGTCATGGGTTTTACACATATGTTACAATTTGATTCTTTCCCACATAAAAAAATAAATAAAATAACCATAATAATAAAAGTGACAACGACAGTTCAATCGAGATTCGAACCCACTACCTTCCGCATACAAACTACTTGCTTTAACTAACTGAGCTATTTGTTTTCTTACGTGAACTGAGCCTGTTCCGGTAAAGACGATTTTTCATTACGGTCGCGCTACCAATTCGTCCTTTTCCATAGATAATTTCCACTTTTTGCTCTATCTATACGTTAATACTTGGCATATATTCATATATTTGGAGTTTGCAGATAATGCACGTAGTAAGACATATAAGAAATATTCGTTAAAAGTTTCGTTTGTAGATTTTATCCACATTTCTCTCAATGACATAGATGTCGCTGCTTCGTGTTGAACTGCAGAATTCCCCCGCGTTCTTGAAAATTTCCCACTTTAGCAGAGTTGGTAATTCTCGAGATTTCTGTCGATTTAATGTTTTTTGCTTCTAATTTATTTATTTTAAGCTAATATCTAACACAAATATTAAAAACGGGTTTGTTATTAACCTGTCCTGCTGGGGAAACCTTCCGAAATTTCGAACATATAAAGAAAACAGAGATATTTTCAAAAAACTTCAAAATAAAGAGACGCGTCATTTATTTTGCTCATGGTAGTACAATCAATTGAAGCAGTACAATAGATAGCTTGGGAAGAAAAAACAGGAAACATCCTAATTACCAATGCTGCACGTAGTAAGGAAAAACGAATTGCATCAATGAAAGTAGATTATGAATGGACAGATCCCGATACAGGAATAGTAGACGTGTGGAAGCACGAAGGCTGTTGGACGCATGGCTGTATTTTGTGTTGCCCTAACGACAGAGATAAACCAAATATAACAATGTTACAGATACCATGGGATTTCGATACGAAGCAACAAAGAAGAAGATTAAAAAATATAAGTTTTTGGCTATGAAGTGCACGAAATATGGGGCAGTGAATTTAAAAAAACAATTGGCAGGAAATGAAAAGATGAAGAAGTATGTTAGTAACCATCCATACACAAAGAAAACACCGTTGAATCCTCGTGACGCTTTTTATGGAGAACGTGTGAATGCCTACGTTTGTATCATAAAGCACAAGAGACTGAAGAAGAAACTATTTCATACAAGAATGTTATTTCCCTTTATCCGTATGTAAGTAAAACTAAGAAATTTACAATTCGTCATCCCACTATCTATCTGCCTGGAGATTCAAATATTCCCAGCAGTGAAGAAGTAGAAGGAGTAGTTAAGCTAAGTATTCTTCCTCCGAAAACAGTCTTTCATGCAGTTTTACCTTAGAAATCAAATTATAGATCGATGTTTCCACTTTGTCGTACATGTTGTGATGAATTAAACCAGACACCTTGTAATCAGAGCGATGAAGACCGAGATCTACATGGTACATGGGTAGCAGGTGAAGTAAGAAAAGCAATAGAAAAAGGATACAAAGGAATAGATATTCATGAAATTTGGGCATATGATGTTGTTTAATATGATGAAGAAACAAAAAGTGGCGGATTATTTGCAGAGTACATAAACACCCTCCTGAAATCAAAAACGGAAGCTAGTGGTTGGCCATCATGGTGTGAAACAGAGGAGCTAAATCAGAAGTACATTCAGCAATTTTATGAAAAGAAAGTAATACGTCTAGATGAAAAGAAGATTAAACATAATCCAGCACTTAGGAGTTTAGCTAAATTAATTCTTAATTCATTTTAGAGAAAATTTGGTCAACGTGAGAACATGAGGCATGTTAGCATTATTAATGACCCCAAGGAATTATATGATAAATTAACATCTCATGATATAGACGTACATCAAATATTTTCAGTAAATGATGACATAATATATGTATATTGGGAATACACAGATGAAGTTCCTGTTTCACTACCAACAGTAAACGTCGTCATAGCCGCGTACACAACAACACAAGCAAGATTATAATTGTATAAATATTTAGATCAACTACAAGAAAGAGTATTGTATTTTGATACTGATTCAGTAATTTATACGCAAAACCCTGGTGAAAGTACAATTCCAACTGGTGACGATTTAGGTGATTTAACAAATGAATTGCTCGAATATGGTAAATAGGCCTGTATTTCAGAATGCGTCTCGGCTGGGCCCAAGAACTATGCGTTACGTACTTTTGAGCCCAGTACGAAGAAGGAGTTTCAAGTATGCAAGATACAGGGCTTTTTATTAAACTATGAATCATCTAAATACTTAAATTTTGATGTAATGAAGAAAATGATAGTAGATAATGAAGATCAGGCAGAAGAAGAAGAATAATCTCGTCTCACGGAAGTCAAAATTACCAACGAGAAAAAGATTTGCCGGAGGAAAGATCATACTATCGTCAGATTGCCCGAAACAAAAGTTTATAAGATAAATTATATAAAAGAGGAAGAATTCCAAATTCATATGAAACTTCCATATGGCTACATTTCTTCCATCAAAAGAAGAAGACAAATATAATACGGCCCTTTATAAATATACGCATGAAGGAAGAATCATCATACTTCTTAACATGAATACGACGTGGAAACATCCCTATTCATGTATTCATGTATTGTATAAGTGGATGTGAAAAAACTTCCTTTGTCATACGACTCCTATCTAATTTATCACGTATGGTTAATACATTGTTTCGTGATGCTTATTGGTACTATGCAAAATGGCAAATTGCATACAGAGAAATTTCAACAAAAGTACAATTTATTGAAAGGATTACCTCGACAAAAGACTTTTTGCCCGAAACTGGACCTGATATTATTATTGATCATGTGTGTGAAGTGAACCGCAATGTAGTTGATTTCTTTAGAAAGGTTTCTCATCATAGAAAACAGTGTACTATTTATTACACAAAACATATTTTATCAGGGAAAAGGAAGCAGAAATGTGAGCTTGAATTGCTCTTACCTCGTATTTTTTAAAAATCCAAGAGATAAATCATAAATTAAACATATGAGTTATCAGCTAACTCCTGAGAATCCAAAATTTCTGCAAGAAAGTTTCAACGACGCAACAAAGTCAGCATATGGATATTTATTTATTGATTTAAAACAGGATACACCAGATGAACTTCGTTTTCAAACAAATATCTTTCCTGATGATATTTATCATCACGTTTGTGTTCCAACGAAATAGAAGAAGAATATGTGTTTATAATGTTAGTTTTAAACTGTGTTTGTTCATTATATATGTTTGTTCATTATATAAACACAATATGTCTCCAAGAGTAAAACACGGAGATCTTCCTCGTACGTTGAGGAAAAGCAAGTGGCCAACGCAGACTCTTCAGTGATTTGTAGTATTTGCGAATGTTGTTATAATGTATTAAAAGGGAATGTACCTCTTACAAAGACGCAGAAAGCAAGATTAAAGAGATACAAGAGGACGCTTCGATATCTTGTGAAGAAAGGATACTCCATCCAAAAGAAGAAGAGACATTTATTTGTGCAGCAGGGTGGATTGCTACCGGCATTATTAACTCATATTTAGAGTGGTGCATTATGAAGTTTACTATCCCGTTAGTGCAAGGGAACACCAGAGAAAATGATTTTAGTTCCACATGAAGTTCTTAACCGTATACAAATACCAGCATAATCATCAACAGCAGCCCTGGGGAAACGTGAATCTAGTTTGGATGAAGAAATGCAACATATTTTACATTTATCATCGCTTAGTGATGAAGAAAAGTGGAATCAATATAATAATATTGTTCAAAAATATTTACATTTAATACGAAAACAAGAAGAACCTTTGACACTTTCGATTACGTCAACTAAACCAGAGAAGCGTGAAGTAGGAAAAGAAATATGGTTATCTATACCCAAAATGTTTCGAAAAAAAACTGAATTACTACTACATAGAATGAAACATGATTATAATATCACGTGGGATAATAAAGGAACTGTTTACATCAAAGGCGATAAACTAGAATCTCACATTTTAGATTTAGTTTGTGATGTATCACGACCACGGAAACACACAAATCCATCTGGATGGGAGAAATTTTGTAATTATTTATCTTCTAATAACACACCTCAAGAATTTATTGGAAATCAAAAACGTTTGTCATATATTTTACGACAAACTAAAGCACCACCAATAGCATCATCGTTAAGGGAAAATACCTCTGAAATCGTTTGCAGAAGACGACGAAGAAGCAGAAGAAGAAGAAAAGGAAAAAGTAGTATATCCTATAAGGAAAAGGAGACGTACATGTAAACTTCCAGTATGGTCAAGATGGAAACTATAAACAAACAATTAAGCAATATTTACTACAACCCTTCACATCCTGCTTCGTTTTCAACTGCTAGAAATTGTTTTTAGCTACAAAGAAGAAAATTCCTATACACTGTATAAGAAAGTGTTTACTGAAGCAAACAACTTATACGTTACACAAACCAGTACGTCATCGTTTTAAAAGAGATTTCTATGTAGTGAATAATATTGATGACCAGTGGGAAATTGATATTAATAATCTTCAATCTCTTCATAAATTTAATGATGGATATCGTATGCCTGTGCTGTACCATTAAAATTTAAAAGTACAAATGATGTCTTAAAAGCACTAAAATTGTTATCAAAGACAGAAAACCAATTACCCAACGAACAGATAAAGGAAGTGAGTTTACTAATAAAACAATACAGAAGTATTTAGAGGAAAACAAAATAAAACATATTATAACAAAAAACCTGATATAAAGTCTAGTGTTGTAGAGCGTTTTAACAGAACTCTAAAAGAAAAATGGAAGTATTTCATAAAGTATCAAACGTATAATTATTTTAATGTATTACCTCTTCTTGTGAAATCACACAATGAAGGTTATCATTTAAGCATTAAGATGTCACCTGCAAATGTTTCTCAAAATAACCTATCACAAGTATGGCATAACCTGTATGATAATAAAATAAAAAAGAATAATCCAGATTTTTTAAAACATCTTAGGATTTGCGATAGAGTACGAATTAGTAAACCTAAACGTACATTTGATAAAGGATACATGCCAAACTGGACTTGGGAAATATTTAAAGTGAAGAAGATGATACCAAGAGATCCACCTGTTTATGAAATTGAAGATTTAAACAAGGAACCACTGGATGGATTATTTTATAAAGAGCAATTACAACCTGTGACGTTAGCAAAGACGTTTTAAATAGATAAAATCATACGTACAAGAAGAAAAGGTAGCAGAAAAGAATACCTTGTTCATTAGAAAGTATATCCTTCTTCTTTCGATTCCTGGATACCTGCATCATCCGTAAAGATTGAGAAGTACAATGGAGCGTGACGGTGATTTTTACGTTATGCTTCCCAGTAATAGTTCTATGGAATATTTTCCTGACAACACCTTAACATCTTACACTACTAAACTTCATCAAAGAATGGAATTCCGTGAAAAGTGGGAAGTGGCTATTATTGAGATTCATTATCCTCATTCAATATTAAATATTAATGAAGAAATAATAAAATTTTTTACAAACCAAAAAAATTGATGGATGGAAATTTGTAACTATTTCTGTATGTTATTACGCTGACATTTCAGAATTGATAAAGTTAATTAATACGCGCAACAGATTCACAAATTTACATATTTCCTACACTCGTGAGAGTAATACCTGTATTATACGACGTCTTCATAAAGACATAGATGTAGACGTTCCATTATCACCAAGTGTTAGTGCGTTGTTGGGATTTGATCCAAACGTTGATTTAAAGGATATGCAACAAGACCAAAGAATTCCAAATTTACGTTTAGGACTTCCATCTACAATGTATGTATATTGTGATATAATTCAATACGTATTTGTTGGAAAATAATAATATTGTCATATAATTCAATACGTATTTGTTGGAAAATAATAATACAGTAGCATTATTATTAAGTATCATAAATATGAATCCTGTGAATCATACATTTGGAAGTAGTGTTATACAAAGTTTTAATCTTCTACATTATGTTTTTATAGAGAAAATGCATTTTGAACACATCAAAATAGATATAAGGGATGGTACAGGCTCTCCTCTGGCATTCACTTTCGGAACTATATGCGTTAAAATACATTTTTGACCAGTGGGCCAACATCAACAGATATGAATAATCCATATTTACAATATTATCAAAAACAAGCTCTTTCTGGAACTGGAAACGTTTATGTTGGATCATCGGATCAAATTGGGCATGGTTTTGGAAGTTTCCTTGGAGGATTATTTCGTTCTTTCATGCCATTAGTAAAACAAGGAGCTAAAACAATAGGAAAAAAATTATTAAAATGTGGAGCAAACGTTGTTAATGATGTCATCATTGATAACCAACCTTTCAACGATTCCTTTCATCAACGAATGGAAGAAGCGAAGTCCATCTTACAAGAAAAAGCTAAAAATAAACTGAAATCTATGCTAGGATCTGGATATCAACGAAGGAAAAGAAGAATTACACGTCATTTCATCTTTAGCCTTTCATCATTTCACATCATCAAATACAAGAAGAAGAAGGGCAAGAGGAAACGTACGCAGTAAACAAAGAAAAATCAGTCATATAAGAAGAGAACAGTTTCACACGATATCTTTGATTAAATCATCAGCATCATGGCTTTCTTACATCATCAATCCTGCGAGTGTGTAAAAAGTGAACTAGATATTTTTTTTTCTACAAAACCAACGCAAACCAGTATATTGGACAATCATGTTGCTACATACAAACCAATCAGTTCACTAGTTGATAATGCACCTATAGAATGTGTCATCCCAGAAACAAGTGATGAATACATAGATCTACCACACACTCTTCTTTACATTGAAGCTCAAATCGTTAAGCCTGATGTATCAGCATTTGGTGAAAGTGATAAAGCTGTGGCTTCTGTGAATGACTTTAAATTCTATGTTGAGAGAAAAGTGGAATTGTATCTAAATTACAAACTGGTTTCATTTCCATCTCATAATCATCCATATCGATCATACATCGAAAAACTATTAAATTATGATGATTCTGTTAATAATACTCATCTTCAATGTGCATTCTGGTTTCAAGATACTGCTGGACATATGGATGCAACATCTAGTGGTAATAGAGGATTTCAACAACGTTATGAATTAACAAAAACAGTGCAAAATTCGACATGCTTGTACATCTTCATTGTGATATTTTTAATCAGGATAAAATTTTAATCCAAGGAGTAGAATTACGCATCAAGTTAATTCCTGCAAAGCCAAACTTTTGTCTCATCGCTAGTGATTCGTCTGTTGAGGCTAAAGTGAACATTTTATACGTTGCTTTACATATTAAAAAGATTAATGTTAGTCTTACAATAAAACTAGCACATAACAAGCTTCTACAATCAACAACAGCCAAATATCCTCTCACAAGAGTTCAAATGAAGTCATTCGTGATTCCAAAGGATCTTCAATCAAAAACAATTGATAATTTATTTATGGGAGTATTACCAACTCGAGTGATTGTGGCGTTTACTCAAAATGATGCCTATACAGGAATGATTTTGACATCAATTTCTTCTCATTATACATTGATGGAAAACCTGTACCTTCAAAATCTTTACAACCAAATTTCGAAAACAACCTCTATGTTTCTTCATATCATACCTTATTCTGTGGATTAGGTATTCACTTTTCCAATCATGGCAACAATATTCCTTGCCTTGCCTTTCCTCAAGGATACACTATCTTTGTTTTCGACATTACGCAAGATGGAGAAGCCAGCGCTGTGTAGCATTGGAATCTCGTCAAACATGGTTGTGTTCGTCTGGAATTTCATTTTAAGAGTCCTCTACCAGCACCTGTCTCATGCATCACATATGGCGAGTTCCAATCTCTCTTAGAAGTAGATCATCAGAGGAACATCGTCATGGATTTTTAAAGGTACGTTATTATTATTATTATTTAAATGCCATAACATATATGTACATGTCTACATTTTTATACATGATGTCCTCTACACTAGATTTATTGCTTTGACTTCAAACAAATTCTTTATTTCACACCCATTTCATAGGTATATATGCAGCGAATCAGTTACCAATGCATGTTCCACTACCTGCAGCTATCATAAATACAGATCCCGCTAATAAAATCGGTACCGATTGGATTTCCGTATATATTAATACTGATGGGCGTGCCTGCTACTTCGATACATTTGGATTTCCTCCATATGTAATGCCAGATATTCAATTTCTACGTAGAAATTCGCTTTCTTATACATTTAATAATAAACAAATTCAGAGTATGAAATCGTGCCTATGTGGACATTATTCATACCTATTCCTTTGCTTTAAAGCTAAAGGAAAGTCCTTAAATGATTTTCATTATGCCTTCTCATTAACTCCAGAAAAAAAGACCGCCGATTGCTGTATTTACTACTACAGGTAATCATTTCTCCTGTATACATATTCTCATATCTTCATTACTATTATTATTATTGTTATTATGGATGTTATTTCTTCTTCTTCTTCTTCGCTAGTTTTTTATTATAGATAAATCTTAAATTCTTTCTATTACTGCAGGTAGTCATTTCTCCTTCTTTATTATCATAACGTGTTTTGTATACATATTATCATTTGTTGTTTTATTTGTTCATGATTATAGATAAAATAAATTTTAAGTTGTTTTTCCATTTTTTTCATTTCAGAGAGTAAAAGATCGTCAGCGTGTGTATGGGCAGCATCATTGTATAGCGTGACTTCTATCTACGTTCCATCATCATCACCAGCAGCAGCAACAGCATCGTCATATATCTCATCTGTGGAGCCATCAACAAGTGGCCAAAAAAGACTAATAAAGAACTGTGTATGTTGTGTAAAAAGTGACTTTTTAAATAATAATTTTGCAGTGAATATAAAGGAGAAGAAAGAACTGATGAAATTCTTTTTTTTAAAAAAAAAAGATGTACTATACTTCATTTTTCTTGTATAAATAGTATCATAATCAATAAACACTTTCTATTATTCTTTTTTCTCTTTGAAAACAAATGTTTTATTTCTTATTTTCTTCCTTTTCCTAATAAATAAATATGTTTTATGATCAATTATGTAATTAAATAAATATGTCATAAAACATTTTAAACTCAGTGAATTAAAGAATTTCATACTGTTTCTAATCATACTGTTACGAATCATGGATCAAATGTATCACTATCCAGTCCAATACAAATAAATTTGGTTTTCATTGAATTAAGTCCATATTCTACATTTAACAAATACTCTTTCTTGGTATCCATAGTTGATGCACAAGCACTCAAAGACATGTTACTCCAGTAGCTGGTCAACACAGAATAACGAAACTATGCATACAGATGGCTGCGCATGCATGAAGAGGTGAGGACGAAGAGGAAAATTCATGTTTCATTTTGTTTGTACATGCCACCATACACTTACGATGAGTATACCAGTTCAGTAAATTCAAGATCGTGCATGTTACTCCCAGATACATTAATCTTCATTCCTTTATATATTAAACAGACATTTCCACTTTGTAAATACGTTAATAATGCAGCATTATCTGCTTCCAATTTTTCAGTACAACGTCCTGGTAAAATCACTTTTTCGCCTCCTTCAAATGTCACATATGCCTTCCTACCATATACCGTTGTATTATCTCACAGTTTACAATACGAAATGGTACGCCAATCTCTAAATCATGCATTTTTGTAAAGGGTATCATTGATGACATATTAAGCTTATCTAATAAATTCATTGACGATGACATCTTTAAATTTTGATTTTTCTTCCTTTGCAACAGCTGCTAACGGAATGATCTAAACAAACACATCCCTTCCGCTTATGCTCTTCGCAGGAGGTTGTGGGGATTGGGGGCTCAAATAACTAACCAATACACGACAAGAAGACGAAAAAGAGGAAAAGCCATGTTTCATCTTGTTTCTATAACTGGTAGGCGTCCAAGACTATGAACATAGGAACAGCGGGTTCCCACAACCAAAATTTTCCCACAGGGCTCAAACGGGGAGGGATCAAATTTCAGCGATAGTGCCTCATCTCTACTTTCAGCAATTCAATAATAAATTTAGTATTCAATACCTTACTTTTCTCTTTCCTTCCGAAAGACGATAATAATGTAAATAATGTATAGATACTTCAAACTCTTATCAAGTCTCAAATCTGTAAACCATAAAGCAAAATCATACATTCAATAAGCAGAGGTATAAGTTATGATAATAAATAGGACATTTAAAATCTGAAGCATGTTTTAACATATTATTGAGGAAGATGAAGAACTTCGTTTTCGATATGGATTATTTGATTCTTGCATACGTTTTATTTCTGTGTCCTAGCCACTTAAAGTAAGACCTTAAACAATATTTTAAATAAGTCTTGTATAACTAATGAATCTGTATACTAAAAGAAATTTAAAATTCTCCTCAAAAATATAATATTTCAATTTAATACCGGAATGTAATTTCAACACTATTCCCAAGTCTCATTGCACCTCACAGACAGTTATATTTGACGAAACACTGCACCCGGTCTTAGGAGAGCAGCCCGCTCGTAATCAAAACAATCTGATCGTAACAGTACATGGGAAATTTCCACGTGTTATAAACCAGCGGTGACTGGTGCTATTACAAAACAGAATACAATTCCTTTCCTTATTATGAAAACTTGGTTAGGTATTATGAAACCTTGCAGCACTCATATACAGAGTTGTCTAGTTTATAACGCTCTTCAGAAAATGTGTTCCGAAAATAGGACTTCATAGGTTCAGTAGGATTTTAAACCAGAAAACAATTTCCCAATTGTTTGAACATGACACTAAACGTAACGAAGCTTTAGTACGAATGCAGGCAGAAACAGATAAACCACCTATCTCTCCTAACATAAAAGTCGCTGATATTCCCTCCAGTATTGGCTAAAGTTTTCAGTATATGGCAATTGACGGGACCATAGTTGCAGTTTCTATTCACTTTCACACGACCATTAAAATTACCAGAATAATACTTTACAACTTTAAAAAGTATTAACGTTTTATTTCCAAAATATTAAATGATTAAAATTAAGTGATTCTATCATAAAATTAAGTACTCTGTTATTTTCTTATAGGTTTTCATATTTAGTAATCTCCTGAAGAATTACACTGATATTGTCTGCTGGCATGCGGAGAATTAAAGTACAATAATATTTAAAAAATGTTATTTTGCTTAAGAACTGTAATTTGTTTCGACACGAAAATTGGGAAGCTATGCGCTTAGAATTGAATATAACATATATGCTTTCCATTGAGAAGTAAAATGAAATCGACAATAAGTGAATAACACTGAACCAAAAAAGTGACATTTATATATAAATTCTGCTGTTTATAGATGCGGTGACAGAGGAGGTAGTAAACGGCAGAATTAAAAGCTCGTGGAAAAATAAGGGAAGTGGCCTGAATTTTGTGAGACCATAGGGTACCAATACATCTTAAAGAGAAGGTTTTCGAACAGTATCGATACAAGCACATAACACGGAATAGAATTTTGGCATGACAGAAATGAATAATAGTTGGTTAGTATGTGAAACAATGTAATGAGCATGCGGATATATATTACTGGAAGTAGTTGTTAAGAGTTGCAGGAATAATAGTGAGGTCATTAGCTGTCAAGGTTGGAGAAGAAAGTTTCCGATGTTTTAGGAATATATATGTATATATATTATTTTCAGAATGCGAGCTTTGCCAACTGATGGTATATAATTGAATTGGACAAGAGCACAACACTCACTAAGGATGAAAATGATTGACTACGCGATTTTTTAAATGCAATTTTCTGTCTTACTAGATACAAAGCTATATACAGAAAGGTATTGAAACGATTTGTAAGTCCTGTTAGGATAACTAAGAAATGCTGAAAGATGACAAGCATTCATTTAATACGCATGAATGAATATTAGAGAAAATATATACCAATGATTCAGGAATACGCAGAAATAAGCCACTCAGAGTGCACATTTTGCCAAGTGAATATAGAATGGAATTGAATAATAGTATGATACTCACTAAGGATGAGAAGAATTGATTAAGTGATGGTTTACTTGGTGCAGTGATATGTCTTAGTGGATATGAGAAACATATAGAAGGATAGAGAAAGACGATTTGGAAAACCTGCCAAGGTGACTGAGAAATTATTACTGGAGATAACATTCACTAAACCTGTATTTTAATTTGAAGCCTACTTATTATCAGGAAATGTTGATAAATACCACTGCCATGCCTACGAACGAGTAAGTAAATAGTACCACTAACCCTACCGTCCATGATATTCTGGAGATTCGTTTAACATTTATTATCTCAGACTGGAGGAAAACTTGTATAATAATTTCCTGTAAATTTTCAAGTGAAGAAACATAAATCGATTCATTAAATTTGATTATTACAGTAATGAAATGTGCAAGTCCAATAGAATTTACAATACAGTTAAATATTTAAAATATTTTTCTTCGTATTATTATTATTATTATTATTATTATTATTATTATTATTATTATTATTATTATTATTATTATTATTATTATTATTATTACTTAACTGAGAGAGACTTTGTTAATTCTGTACAAATTTTATAGTCAAATTTTCGTATGTTAGCCCAGATATTTTAGAATTCATTCATATGTTACATGTGAGAGTTTTAACTGTTATACTGAGTAATCTAAGCGCTCGGAAATCACATATGAGCATTTTAAGTAACACTCACATGTAAAACCAATTTATGAATTTATGGTCTAAACTTGCTTTGGAAATGATATTATAAATATGTATTCAGAAGAGATTTACAAACGTTCCTCGTTTTTCTAGTAGATAATATCTATCTTTGACATACAAATACAGTTTCTACATAAATTTACTAGTATTATTACCGTTGTAAGTAGTACAATTCAGGAAATATTCATTTTCCAAGATTGTCCAAATTACCAATAACACCCAATTTGTTTGATTTATTATAGGATGTTTCCATTTATATTTCTTAAACGTACTTGTGGAGTTAATAATTCTCAATGCATTTAGAGCCACTTCGAGGCTTTGTGTTTAGATCCCGTGCCAAAGTATAGGAGTACTGACATTCATTAACTCTTTTAGGATTTCCACTTTCTGAGATAAATTTTAGATTTTCACTCAAAGCGCTACTGCTTCTTTACTATTTATTGTAGGATCATGGTTCATACCCTATTTTTCAGGGTAGAGCATACTTTTCAACTCTATCACTCGCCTCTCCGTATTATACACAAGAAATGGGAAAATCGGATAAAACTGGGACATTTTTCGAAAAAAAAGTGGAAAATTTTGCGCCCCTCTAGCCCAGGCCTGGGTTTTCGTGGGGATTGGAATTTTTGAAAGTCTTAAAATTACCCGTTTTTTCTTACCTATATATATATATATATATATATATATATATATATATATATATATATATATTCCAAAAATGTACTGCGTCATTACTATTTGAGCTAGACTCATTGTTCAAACGCCGTTTTCTTCAGTGTAAGGAGCCCTTTCGAACGGTTACACTCACATGTCCGTATAATACACTGAACCGGAAAATTCCTGAAAAACCCGGAATCGTTTTTTGAAAATCAAACCAAAATGCTTTCCCCCTGTGGCCCGGGCCTGGATTCATGTAGGGATCCGGCTTTTTCATCAGTTATACATTGTTATGTACATAATATGCGTACAAAATTTCAATGTTGTATCTTAAAAAAAGGAGGAAAATTGTTCAAATTCTGAAAGGCCGTATATATATATATATATAGTTCAATAATTATTGTCCGTGACCTATAAGCAGTATTATTTTTCCAAAAAGTCTCCTTTCATAGTAATTCACTTCTTCCACCTATGATGTAAAGCCACTATGTCAGCTTGAAAGAAATTCTCTGGCTGAGCCGTGAGCCATTCCTCCACAGCTTCAATAACAGCTTCATTTGAGTGAAACTTCTTCAACTTTGGTAACGAATGAGTCACTAGGGAAGAAGTCGGGTGAGTAGGGAGGATGTTACAACACACTAAAACCACCAGCATGGATTGCGGCACCAGTAAGATGGCTTTTGTGGGCCGGAGCATTATCTTGATGGAACATCAATGTTCGCTGCAATATTCCGCACCGTTTTTCCTTGATTGCTTTGCGGAACTTAGGGATTAGGGCTGCATAATACGCCCCCGTGATAGTGTGTCCAACCTCCAGGTAGTCAATAAGGAGAACACCCTTCGCATCCCAAAAAATTGTGGCCATGACGTTGCGTGCTGATGCCTGCACCTTGAACTTGCGTGGGGGAGGCAAACTGCTGTGCCGCCACTCCATGCTCTGTCGTTTGGACTCGGAACCATAGTGGTGACCCACGTCTCATCCACTGTCACAAAACTATCACAGAACTGTTTCAGGTCTGTCCCCATAACCTCCAACCCAGCTCTGTACTGTTCACGAGATAACATTTTGGGTACGCATGGCGCTGACACCTTTCTGAATCCCAAGTATTCATGCACAATGGTTTCCACTGAGCCTACTGAGATGTGCCTGATGTCTGCTAACTGTTGCACCGTGACTCATCTGCTATAATCGTATCATACACAGCAACAATGTTTTGTGGCGTGCATGCTGTTGTTGGAGGACCAGCACCACGGTCCTCTTGACAGCTTTCCTTGCTGCAACGGAAGTCGTGGCACCAGTTCTTTACTACCTGTTAGGAAGGAACCCCATCACCCGACACACTGATCATGTCCTCATAAATCTCCTTTGGGCTAAACCCCTTTCTCTGGTGGTACTTGATGACAGCTGTTGTTCGGTTTTCTCAATTTCTCAAGCTAGGTGCCAGCTCTCACACCTGAAACGATTACTATAGCAGGTATAGTTCTGAAATTTAGCCTATAGACATCTAAGACATTAGGCTGCAATATCGCCCCCAGCTCAAGTATTTCGAATATGCCGGGGACAATAAGTCAACAAAAAATACTTTTTCTCTGACATACGGAAGAAAATACCTGATTCTAATAGAAAGTTTCACGCAGAATTCGAATTTGCAATCAGTTTTTCTCCATCACCCTTAGTTTTCCCGTAACAGAGGTATTTTCGGGAAATTTTTATTCAAATTTCCCTTTTCCTTGACCATTTTCATACCTGTAGGTCGGACACCCTTAGGTATATAAACACAAAACTTGTATTATATCTTAGCTTGATTTATACTTAGTAAGCCATCTAAGTTTCATAAGGATCGTATTATTCTTTCTAGAAAAATATACATATTTATATAAAAATATGCTATGTGTACTGTTCATTTTACCATACTCATTAGTGCAGATAAAATCACATATAACTTCCACGAAAATTACAATATAAGCACGGTTTATACCTCATTGGATTTGAAATAAAACATGTTTCCAATGATGTATACACCCTGTCACCATTTTATGTCTACTTAATAAATAATACAAAAGATGTGGGTGGTGTATTCTTAATAAATGAACACTTACTTACCTTAACTAAAATGTTTTAGTTGTCAACTTTCTTCTTTGTCTGGCTTCTGGAACATCTCGTTTGAGTGTCCAAGAATAATCAGCTAGCATTTGTGTACTCCACTGTCCCTGGTATCTGTTCTCCATGGAGTAAATGCCCTGATGAAAACGTTCCCCATGCTCATTACTAGCAGCACCAAGGTTTTCAGGGAAAAATCCAGGTGGGAGTTTAGAAAGTGAACTTTAAGGGACATGTTGCAACCCATTTCTTTGAATAATTGTAGGAAACCACTCACAATTTCACGGTAATTTAGGGCTTTCTGGTTTCCTAAAAGATTCTCTGTTAAACATTTAAATGAACACCAAGCTGCTTTCTCAACTGGAGTTGAGATATCCTCAAATTTTTGGTCACGAATTAAACATCTTATTTGAGGGCCTACAAAAACACCTTCCTTGATTTTAGCGTCACTAACCCGAGAAAATTTTTCCTTGAGGTAACAGAATCCTGCATTACTTTTGTCCGTTGCCTTAACAAAGTTTTTGAAAAGCCCCAACTTTATGTGAAGAGGAGGTAGAATTATCTTATCAGGGCTCACCAGTGAGGAATGAACAACATACTTCTGTCCAGGAATTAATACACGATTGGGCCATTTTTTCTTGATGCAATGTTCTGCTTTGTTCCTGCTGTCCCATTCGCAGAAGAAAGAACAATATTTCGTATAATCAGGCTGCAAACCCATTACAAAGAAATAACTTTTAAATCACAGCAAACCGTCCACTTGCATTTCTCATACTGAATTCTTTCTAATACAATTTAATGTTTTCATAGGTTTCCTTCATATTAGTTGCATAAGCCAAAGGCACTGAAGGGAATTTGTTGCCATTATGGAAAAGGACAGCTTTCAAACTAGTTTTGGAAGAGTCAATAAACAATCTGCACTCTGTACTTATATGTGCATGTCCGAGTGTATCCATCACAGCACAGACATTATTACAATACACTAAATCATTTTCTTGAGAATAATAGTTTTGAAACTCTGTATGACGGTTTCGAAAAATACACACTTTAGTGTCACGATGGAGCAGATTTCAGCATTTAAGTCTAGAAACAAGAAGTTCTGTCTGTATCTTGGAGAGTTTTAAATCCCGTACGAGGTCATTTAGTTCACCCTGAGTTATCAGATGGGGATCTAATGTAGATGTGCTTCCTGCATAAGTAGGATCATTTTCTCCATTTGGAACTTTAGTAGTTCCCTTAAGTACGTAATCCTCATTTACCGTAAGATGAGCAGGAGGTACTGGTACAGGCAATTCTGCACTGTGTGGAACTGGCCTAATTGCTGATGGCAAATTAGGGTACTGTACTGCGTGCTTAGATTTACTGGTTATTCCTTTTATCTGTGTCGTATCAGTCTGAAGAATGATCTTTTAGTTCCCTCCAGATCATCGGTATTGCGAAGTTCATGTTTCGTTCACCATTTGCCGACCTAGTCAGACGTTTCACGCAAGTACTGCAAATATAGTGAGGAGCCCAATCCTTATATTGATCTCCTACACAGCAACCAAAATACAACTGATAACACTTCCTCACAAGTGGAGTAAAACAACGACGTTGCGATTTAAATGTCAGCTCCCCAGATACATAACAGAAGTTGTCCGGGTGATTTACACACTTCCTCGGCATCTTGTATCTTGTAAGGTATCGCACACACATACACATACGAATCTACACTCCATCAATCATGAAGCAGCACAAACGTAATCTAACTCAGTGCACCACCACACAACACAATCTATTCGAACTGCACAATGCGCAAACACTTCAACTTAAACGCGGCCGCATCTAAAACACGTCCAGCTTGGACCGTCACTCAACGCTACTAACAGTCATCAGGCTACGTGAGTCATCAATTTTTTATGCACTGTTAGCCGATCAAAATATTTAAAAAGTCACTTATTTTCCACAGAAAGCACACGTGTATTTGTGCTTGTATTTGAGAATCCATCTATGTGCCGACAATAATACGTCAACGTTTGGTTTTTGTGTTTGGTAAAAGTCTTGCATAGCATATTCTTTATTACCTATAAATAGACACAATAGTTTATATCTCTACACAGAATAATGCGATTCACATGAAATTAACATTATTTATTAAGTAGACATAAAACTATGTTTTAGTGCAGTTCCTGTTTCTGTATCACTATATACAAATAGCAAGTTGGGACAAAAAATCTTATAAACTACTTTTTGGAGGGAATTTCCCACAAAATTCCTCTGGAAATTCAATCATACAAAAATGGCGACATGGTGTACACATCATTTAAAATATATTTTATTAAAAGTCCAATGAGGTATAAACCGTGCTTTGTAATTTTCGTGGAAGTTATATGTGATTTTATCTGCACTAATGAATATGGTAAAATGAACAGTACACATAGCATATTTTTATATAAATATGTTTATTTCTCTAGAAAGAATAATGCGATTCTTATGAAACTTAGAGGGCTTACTAAGTGTAAATCAAACTAAGATACAATACAAGTTTTGTGTTTATATACCTAAGGGTATCCGACCTACAGGTACAAAAATTGCAAAAACAAAAAAAGGAAATTTGAGGGGAAATTTGTCGAATATCCCTCTGTCACGGGGAACTGAGGATGATAGAGAAAACCTGATTGCAGATTCGAATTCTACGGGAAAAGTTCTGTTAGAATCAAGTATTTTCATTTTTGTGCCAAAATCTTGTTGACTAGTGTGAACCTCCCTCGTATTGTGTTTAAAGATGGGTTTGAATAATATTCCTAGCGCCAAAAGTCAATTAATTTTGAATGGTTTCCCAAATGGTGATCGTGGTATTTTCATACAACCTTTAAATCTTTCTTATCAAGTGGCATTTTAGGATGATAACTCATGGGCAAGAAAAGGATTGTATAGAGGAAACAACGAATAGTGTTACCAACATTAAACGAGAAAAAGTGGCTAAAATCAATAGCTAAAATTGCTAGAAAATAGCAAGCCTCCGCACTGAGACAAAGATAAATAAATCCGAATTCCAAAACAACATGAAATTAAAGCAAAACTCCCCTCATAGATAAATATCATATTCTTTTTCTTCTTCAAGTTGAGGTGAAGATTCTTTTGTCTCGGTTGTTTGTTCTCGACTGCTTTTGCTTTAACTATTTGCGAAACTGTGGATAAAATTTCGAATAGAGAATTGCACTTTTACACACGACGCAACACAAATCTCACTATTAAATCTGAACAAAGTGTTTTCGTTTTCAACCTGTTCCTGAGACTGTTTTTGGCTTTATTCTCTTTATTGAATACACACTTCATTTCCGCATTCGAATGTGGAAGCATTAATGTTTTAAAAAAATAAATACAAAGAAAAGAGCCAACAAAACTCGTTATGAAATGTAATTCTCTTCTCCAGAGATTTAATTCTTGCAAAAATTCTACAGTTGAAGACTAATTTACTCATTTCATGAAATTTATGTTCGCCACTGATTTTCAATATTGTCGATTTTATGTTCAAATTTCAGAGTGAAAGCTGAAGCTACGTCAGTAAAAGACTGTTTCACCGGTTTCAAATCCTTATTGACACTTAAAAGTGACTTTTTCAGAAGGATGTTTATATTATCAGGAAGTCTATTTTGAATTTATTTAGAGTTCTTTTTACTAAAACTCACACGTCTTCCCCGAAAAGTTTACTTAACATATACTGGTAAACAACAGGTTGTGACCTCATTCTCTGCTGAGTGACCAAGATACGAGGAGAGATCAATATAACAAACAATGCCATATTTTATGGGGACAATTCTAGCAGTGGGGTTTAGAATCTTAGAGAACGCACCAAACTTCAGAAAATAGCAGATAACACACAGAATATATCAACAATGGCTAAACTCAGAAAATGGCTAGAAATGGCTAAGTGCAAAAATCATATTGCTAAAAAAGCCATCAGTGGCTTTTTGGAAGATTTGTGTCCAACCATGTTCTGTAAATGGCCAGAACTAACTACAAATTGGCTAAATTGGCAACCCTGACAATGTAAGATTTCGTTTAACGTTAAGCACACTTTCCCTTACGAACAGGCCTTTGGCCTTAAACCCATGGCGAGCTCCTTGAGTGCGGATGTAAGCCATGAAAGGAAGGGTATTGAAAGTGACGCAATCACACAGTTAAGATATCAGTCTTTTGATAAGCAACCTGTTTGTAGAAGCTCAAACAAGAAAAATGAAAGGGCTTGGATATCAACCTTTTTCAATACTGGCTTTGACAAGTTAACTATTAATGCAGCGGCTAGTAGTTTTTCAAATCAAATAAATAAAATCCCTGTATGTAACAAATATAATGATATCGACCTTTTTTGTATTTACTGGCAGTATATAAAATCGTAAAATTAAATATGTATCTTAAGGAAGCTATCTTGATTGCAGCTTAAAGTAAAGCAAATGGTTTGTTACATTAAGAGTTGCAAAAGATTTATCGGCAATATCACGATTTGTTAGAGTTTTGTTCATTGATTTTAAATAAGTTTATTCCTCCATTAGGAAGGAGAGAATGAATACACACTTACATAGAGCGAGCAGATTGTAAAGATGAAAATACCATCTCATATATTCGTGATAGATTGTTATGAAGTGTGTAATGCACAATATAATTCGGTATTAATATTTGATATAGTACTAAATGGGATGAATCCCCAGTTAAAATTTCAATTATTTATATATCATATGCTGTCTAATTTAGAGCAATTATTAAAGGAGGTGCGTCAATATGATATTCATCAACGGAATTTACAAGAATTTAAGTAATTACCTATAATTTGTTAATACAAAGTGATAGTGTTACAGAAAAGAAAATAATAACTTGTTGTATGTGTAGTAGGAATCGTCGCTATTCTCAGTGTCATCAAAGCGTGGTGAAGGACGGGGTAGTTCCCGTAAACAGTTAACGAAGAGGCAACCTAACGTTCATAGTGTATCTGGTACACGGGTTTAAGTCCGGGGTCATCTGCAAAATTTGACATGGAAACAGAGGTTGGTTGTGCCTCCATTGAAACAAACGCACAATGGGAGATACGTCGAAAGGAAACACCTTGGCATATTTCTTCCTCGTTGGCAGCAATACGGTCGCATTACTAGGTGAAAGTCAGATGGTGCGAGGGTGTTTCCTCTCGACGTTTCTCTCATTGTGCTCTTGTTTCAATGGAGACAGAAACAACCCCTATTTTCATTTCAAATTTTGCAAATGATCCCCTTTGGAACTATTCATGATACACCACTGGTGTCGCTGCTATTTTTATTCCATTCTACACATACGATTTGGTAGTTCAATTGTTTGTTTGACGGCTCTATGTGCATTATTAGCTGAGATAAAGGCCTGCTGCGGGTAGTCAGATACAAGTCTGCAACAACGCCTCTAGCGACTAAATGGGAAAGGATATGACAAAGTTTGTCCTCTAAAAGTTGCATGACATTTAATGTCCTTTCGAACGATTCCAACAGTTATACCACTTTCCATTGCAAATTTTGAAATTACCCCCCGTTGGAGGTATTCCCCGAGACGTCACTGTTCTCGCTACTATTTTTATTGCATTCTACACATACGATTTGGTAATGCAATTGTTTGTTTGAAGGCTCTACGTCCAGTATTAGCTGCGATATAGGCCTGGTATGTTCTTATTGAATCACCCGGTATATATATATATATATTAATCTAGTTAAGTATATATATCTAGAATTATTAATCTAGTATTGCTGTTGGTAGACACTTATTTCGTAATGATTCGGCGAGGACAGTTGACATCCGAAATGAGGACCGAGGTCGAGGTCTGAGGCTAAGTGGAACCAGAGCAACCAGTTGCAGTGTTGCCAATTCAACAATGTGAGAAGACTCTCATGTTTTACATAATCCGGGCGACCGGAATCATCTTAAAGACGGATAATGAACCCTCAATTAATTGAGTTTGATCCCACATAGAACGGTATGTTGACTCTTTAATTTCTAATTATTCAGATGTGTTTACTTATAAGCTGGGGAAGATAAAAGTTACGAATGTAATATTAGAGTAAATCAAGAAAACCCGAATACATAAAATAGCCTATCCTTTATCAAAAGCCGATCGAAAATGTTTAGATTCCATTTTGGATGATTACTTAATGCAAATTATTATTAAATCTTCTAATAGTAATTGAGCATTTCCATGTTTTTTAGTACATAAACTGGTGATAAAAGAATCGTAGTGAATTACCATGATCTGAGTATAAGATTAATTTAAACTATCAATATACACCTAGGATAGAGAATGTTTGAACATTCTAAAGGAAGTTTTCTTTCCATTTGTGATGCCAAAAAAGCTTTTTTGCATATCAAATTGCCACCTGTCATGGAAATAGACGTTATTTTTAAGCCATCGCAGAAATTTTGAATTTAAAAAATGAAATCTTTGAGCTTTACATTCCACCGTTATATCGGTTAGGTTAAAGGAGACGGTGATTATGAGAAATGAATGAAAAGGTAGAATGAAGAAAGTGGGAGGAAACGCGAGAACCCCGAGAAAACCCACCAGCACGGTGTTTGTCCACCACAAAGTCCATCTGGCGCGAGCTGGAATCGAACCAGGGACCCCAAGCACCGAAGGTGAATGTTCTACCACTGAGCCACCGCGCTCCAATTTTGAATTTAAGTAATTACCTTTTGGATTATCAGCAGTATCATTTATGATTTCAAAAGTATGAATTATATTTTGTATCATTTAAAATCAGTGGGGTTATATTGGTTTTTGATTATATAATTTTGAATAAATCATATGGAAAGTCATAAATTATTGTTAGAAAAAGTGTTGATTACATTAAGAGTTTGGAATAACTTATTCATAAATGAACCGATATTGTTTTAAAAAGAGGTTCCAGATTTAGGTCTAGGAATTGAAGAAAAACTGTTGATGAATCCTTAACGGATTAAAGATATAAAAAGTTGCCACCCCCGAAAATAGTGAGGGTTTAATAACTTATTATACTTTTTGCAATATTACATTTAATTTATACTGAGTTTTCATGGCATAATTGAACCAATTAATCGTTTGCGATCTCCGAAGATTAAGTTTAAATGGTTCGATGAACAAGTGACTATAAATAAGACTAAAGACCTATTTGAAACACATGTGACATTAAAAGTACACAGATTTAAATTCTAAATTCATAATTAGATGCGAGAGCTCATTAACATTTTTGGAGGATGTGTCGAACAATATGATTTGAGCAATTAAAAACTTGTTGCGTTTTCAGCAGAAAGCTGCAAGCTTATGATATGAATAAGCCAATATATTTGCTGGAATTGTTTGCTGTGATCAAGACAATGGAATGATTTAGATTTATTTGTGTTCGAAGTTTGAACTTAGATTCGATAATAAAGGTTTTGCCTATGCAATAAGAAAGCAACGTAAAATTTTATAAAATGTAGCTCATTTTACAGAGCATTTGCTTTTGGTTTTGGGGTTAAACATTTGCCAAGTAATATGAATATATACCTTCAGATTTTATTTTAAGGATATATGATAACCAGGATTTTGAACAGATGCATTTGGAACCAATATTTTAAGAGGAGGTAAATAATTTTTGTATAATTAAGTTACGGAATATGCCGTTTGATAGTGTTTCCATTAAAAATTATGAGAGGAAAGACTCTGAACTATTAGATATAATTGAACGACTAGAAAATAAACAATTAGTTAATGGATATACATTTGGAAAAGGGATCCTCTGTAAACAGTCTAAGACAGTTAGAAATCGTTATAAAATATGTCTACCTAAGAGTTTATCAAAGTATACTTATTTGCCATCAACACAACAGGCATAAGCCCAATTATAGTGTTGGTGTGTTACATAATACATTTACAACAGTTTTCTTAAACATAGAGTTCATATTGCAGATGTCAATTTCTTTGTGTTTGATACATATTTTGTTATAAGTAGAACACATTCTCCAAATTGGTGATTCCAATAATACGTTGGTCCTTGCTTTTTTGCAATAAAACAGACCAGAATTATTAGCACGAGTTTTAAGTGTCGGGACATGAAAATTTAATGTTGATATGAGATCCGTACAATTAAATTCGTTTTGTACTATTTTATGGAGAAGAATCAAATTTGTCACATTTCGCCTTTGTTCAAGTGTAGGGGTACAGAAGTTGCTATTAATGTTAGATAATTTTCATAATATGGATAGATTCCAGTTGTCTTGTACGTCAAGTATTTGATAAATTTAGATTGGACCTTTTCCAGTTGGTGTCTGTATTGCTGTTGTGATGGGTTCCAAATCAAAGCAGCATATTCCAGTTTTGATCGGACATAGGCATAATACATTTTTGTTAGTGTAATACTATTGTTAAATTTCTTCCCAGTTCTAATTATGATCCCTAACATCTTGAGAGATTCGTTAACTATGTTCTCTATATGGTTATTAAATGTCAGTTTCGTATGAAATATAACTCCAAGATCTTTGACTGAATTTAATCTATTTAGTAAGATCTGATTCATTGAGTAATCAAACTCTATTTGACTTTTGTTTCTGGTAAACGATAAAATGTTACATTTGTTTATGTTTACATTAAGTTTGTTAAGAGAACACCAATTAGCAATATTTTCCATGTCGCGTTGTAAATCAAGACAGTCATGGATGGTCCTTATCCTACCGTATATTTTGAGGTCATCAGCAAAAAGCAATTTGTTACTTAATAATATATGATCAGGGAGATCGTTAGTGAATAAAAGGAATAATAATGGACCTAGATTAGAGCCCTGGGAATTCCAGAATATCCAATATAATCAGATGATTTATATTCATTGTAGATAACAGTTTGTTTTCGATTATTTAAATATGATGAAAAGAACTTGATCAAGGGAGAAGAGAAATTATATTCGCCTAGCTTATGTAATAGTACCTCGTGATTGACTCTGTCAAATGCCTTTTCAAAATCTATATATATTACATCAACCTTACATCCTACATCTAACGAATTTGCTATAAAGTCTGTGATAAGTGCAAGGTTTGTTGTTGTTGATTTGTGTGGGATAAAGCCATGTTGATATGGTGAGATTACAGGTTGGATGTGGTCAATTATCCGTCGGTATAGAATTTGTTCAAATATGTTTGCAAAAGTAGGTAAAATTGATATAGGCCGGTAGTTATTTATTTCGTGTTTATCATTGGTTTTTGGTATTGGGCAAACTATAGATGATTTCCATTTATCCGGAAAAACGCATGTTTTTAAAGCGAGATTGAATGCAATCCTTAGCGGATGTGTAAACGCATCTATACAATCCTTTACAATATATGGAGGTATTCCATCAGGGCCAACAGCAGCTCTGGGCTTTAATTTTTTGATTGCCATTTCTACTTCAGATTGAGTGATTTCCTCAATGGTAAGTGACTCTAGTTTGTTACTTACATAAGTTAATAAATTGTTCGTATGAATGTCAGTGAAACCTGTATCTGGTACATATACTGACGAGATTATTGAATACTATTATTCTGGTAGTCATAAAATGACAGCTAGGACTAGAAGCCGTATACCATCAAGCTATGCATGGGATGGTTTAATAAATGATATTAAACAATATGTCTCTGGTTGTTATCTCCGTCACAAATGTAAAAGTGACACCAAAAGCAAATGGGTCAATTGCTATCTCAATTTGAGAGTATAGTCAATGGAATACTATATATTAATGTGCTAGGAAAAATGAGCCAGTCACGATACGGTAGATATTGCCTTACAGTAGTAGATTCCTTGTAGAAGAGTATTTTTGGAGCCTCATGGAACCTTGAGTTGTCAGAAAATAGTAAATAAACTATATAAGATAAGGTGTAGCCATTTCTTTTCCATTTTCAATGACACAAGACAACCATAGTGTGTATACTTCTTCTAAGTGTCAAGAATGTTTGTTTGGAAAAGTATTAGAAATATTATTTTTAATTATCATAGTGCGTCGAATCAGGCAATAAGATACATTAGACTTATGAAGAAAAGTTTGAAAATGTATTTTTAGGTTAAGTAAACCAACTGAGATCGTGAAATTTACGAAATTGAATTTTTGATCAATTCAGCTATACACTATGAAATAGAATGTTCTCCTTTTGTATAAACTTATAATTGTAATGTAAGCAATCCATTGGTTGTAATATACAAGAAGTGCATATACGTCCTAAAAATCAAAATAACTTAGATAATGCCATTCACAATATGGAACGTGGCTGACAACGTAAGAAGTGAAAGAACGTTTACCTACAACCTGCCAGATTGGATACAAGGTACTGTTGAAAGCTCAATTTAAACATCTTTAGCATATAAGATAAAATTGTTATCGGCAAGATGGCTGGTGCCACACTAGATCATCAAATGTTTGGGTCATAACACTACTCAAGTAAACGTTGTTGATAATCATATTGATATTAGAAAACTCATGTATTATTGCAAAGATATATAGAGAGCGAAGGGATATTTGGAAATAAAAATATTTTTTACTTCTATTGGTAAAAAATGTAAGGATGATATAGTTCAAAAATTTTGTTACTGTATATTGTTTGCTCTGGAAAAGTTAGACAATAGACAATTTATGATAAGAAATTCTAATTTTAACCCTGTACCGGCCATAGTGTATTTGAAGTCACAAATTACGTGATAGCACTTGATGTGATGTTAACAGTGGATGTGATGCGGTTTTTTGTGAGTTCGTGAACGTACAAACTTGCTTTCAAGAGCCAGCTCATCTACTAGGCTACTAATGAACTATTAACGAATGTGGAGTGTTATTTGTTAGAGAGCCTACACCATGCATAACGATCAGCATATTTTTTATTTTTAGTTGCATTGTTTTGAAGTTATAAACCAATTGCGGAAGGAAACAAAATTTGCTGTTGCGGGTATGTATCTAAAGAACACGAACTCGTAGTTTGTATTTTGATAAAATAAACAATATTTGAGAAATTGACTGAAATGAGGTTTGTGATTTAAAACTCACACTGAATGTTAAGGTCATGTTTTCCTTCGCTCAAGTAGGGTGTGTTCAGTTTCTCATTTAGTTTCCACGCAAAATCCTGTTACCAAGTCTTGATGATAAAGAGAAAGATCTTATCCCAAGAAATCTCAATTGAAGTATGTGATTTTAAAATCACATCAACTGTTTGTGACTTGTTTCAATATTTTTTTAAGTTGAGTTGATTGAGAGTTTAACGTCCCGTTCAGCAGCGAGGCTATATGAGACGTGGACCTACTGATTAACGTGGAATCCGAACCACATGAGCTCCCGCCAGGAATCGAACCCGTGTCTCCCACGCCAAAGGCACGTACGCTAACCGCTTAGCCACGGAGGAGCTCTCAATATTTTATTTGAATAAATATGTATATAGTATATATGGAGTTATCAATAATTTACAGAATTCATTATGTTAAATTCTCAGCTTTTTGTAATAGCAAAGCAACGTTTGGAAAAATAGATTTATTACAACGTATTAGTTGATCGCGTGGATTTAGTTTCATTGAAATTTAAACATGATTTTAAAAAAAATTATACAACTCTTTTTATTTTAGAAATCAATCAATCAGTAGTTACTGTCCAGGATGACAAAGTAAAAATGTAATGTATTTTTTAAATTCTTTCGAAATACATTCTATACAGATTCAGATATAATATTTTTGTGTGTGCATCGACTGATTTCGTACAGTTTAGAACTCCCTTCCTTTCTTACAGGACTGTGACATGAATCCTAGATCTTTTTATGGGAAGGAGAAAGGAAAGCCATTACCTGTAGAAAGTGAAGATGCCTATCTTTCATCAGATAATAGTGACGCTGACATTGATTATAGTCCGACCAAAGATAAGATTCAGGTACGATTTCCTGCTGTTTACTGTCCTTTATAATAATTGCCTTATCAATTTTACTATCTTGAGATAGAGATATGCGTCTCCTTTCTCTAATTTTCTTTACTCCGGTGTAAGTCCTCCTCATTTTTGTTAAGATCTCTTCCAATATTCACGTTCATATTACTTCCTTTATGAATTAAAATGTATTCACATCCGGTATTGCAGTGTATTCGCCCTACAATAATACATTTCCTTTTTTTAAATATATTTTATCGCTCTCATTACACTTATCAGATCTAAATTGATTATGTAGAACTTTTTTGTTCTTCCGATACCTTATTTATCACACGAGTAAACATGTCTACTCTAGGCTCACATATATGAATTGCATTTGCTTACATAATATAAAACTCATGGATCGGGCTGCCTGCTAGCAACAATAGAAAATTAGGAATCTCTTGCAATGTAATTGTCTGTAATTTGTTTTTCTCAAAACTGAACAGATACGGATATTTTTTTAAATCCCTGTGTGTTTTTATGAACAAATTATTACATTTTCTGTTCGAATGGACAGTAAAGCCAGTTGTTCATGTATTATTGCAGATTCCGATAACGAAAGTAATGATCTCGATTCTTCTGAAACATCAATTCACAAGCCAAAAACACCATCCCAGCATCAAGGAGCATCCTTACAGCAACCACGAACATCAATCCAGCAGCCAACAAATGGAACAGTTCAGTGTGTTGCGTCATCAACAAGAAGACCTATTTGGCGAAACCTTTCTGGGAAATGTTCTGAAATATATTCCAGGAATATTTCTGAATATGTTCCTTCTACAAATGGAAAAAAGTGTTGTTCTGAGTTTCTTTATTTCTATATTTTGTTGTTTCAGCATATAAACTTTGTACTTTTTCAAGCATAAATGAAGATTTATGAAACGTGTCCGTATACGTAGATTTGAAATGAAATGAAATCTTTGAGTTTTACGTCCCACGGTTATGCCGGTTAGGCTAAAGGAGACGGTGGTGATGAGTAATGAATGAAAATGGTGGAATGAAGAAAGTGGGAGGAAACGGGAGAACCCCGAGAAAACCCACGCACACGGTGTTTGTCCACCACAAAGTTCACTTGGCGGGGGCTGGGATCGAACCCGGGACCCCAAGCACCAGAGGTGAACGCTCTACCACTGAGCCACCGCGGCCCCTATACGTACATTCACCTGTATATCTAACCTTACCGTCCAATGTAATTTTCAATACACAGAGTTTTTTTTCTGTAAAGTGTGCATTCATTTCTTCCAAAATGATTATTTTTTTAGTTTCTAGGGGCAAAATTATATCTTATAAACACAAAAATGAATTTGTTGGGTGCTCTTAAATAATTCGGCCGGTAAAGGGTTAACATTTTAATGTTTTTGTGGGTTGATTCTTGTTTTCTGTATTCCAAGTCTGGAAACCTATATTGTTGATATATGTCTGTGGCTGCACTTGTAAGAAATTCAAGGATTAACATTATGTATACTGTTAGCCCTGAAGTAAATTAAGTGAATTAATCCCTTAAAACGTTCTTGATTGTAAGCAGACTGGCATCGTTGACGAAAGAAAAATTAACACGAATGAAATTGTAAAATATTTATGAATTAAATTGATCAGACATCGCGACTATTAGTACTCATATAATTAATTGTTAGTTAGTTCTATTGGGTGAATGCTGTATGACTGTAGATGTTGAATGTAGGATATATTGCAGGCAGTGTAAAAGTTTTATTAGGAGGTTTAATATTTATTTTGATTTCATTATTTTTGTTTATGTGGGAAATCAGGGGTACAGCTATCAATTCGTAGATGGTATAATTAGTTTAGATTATGTACTATTTCTGCGAAAATAATTCTAAAACTTCACTGATACCGATCGATTTATCTTCATAAACTTTTAATGAAATTTTTGAATAGTAAAAAAATATTGGCCTAGGGGCCGATGTTTTCAACGGTTTGTCAGTAAGAGAAGTAAAAGTTGGAAATGTACAGATGTCAGGGAAATCGACTGCAACACCATAGTGGCCAAATATGGAACTACATTTGTTCGAATTTTCTTTCTCGCATTCTATGGTTGAGTTGTGAAGCAGAAATCAAGATGGTCGGAAAAAATTGATAACATTGAGTTAGTGATACACGATTGTACAATTGTAACACGATTGTATGAAAGGCAACATTTGTAAAGTGATAGATGCCGGAATAAAATAAATTGGGTGAGATTTAATACATATTATAAATTATGAAATAGGTGGTTTAAGAGGTTGTTTAACCTGTAAGTGCATTTCGGGGGTCAAATTGACCCCTAAGATATTCTTTTTATATTTTAAGTGTATGATTTTTAAAAAGAAACATAACGGTTCTTTCTGAGATCTTGAAAGGGGCTCTTCTGTATTATTATTTTATTTTTATTTGATAATTTTATTTATAATAACGATGTATAAATGAAGTTATTACACGTACTACGTATTTTCATTTGGGTTGTTGGTTTGACCCTTTATTCAATTTTATTCTATTTTGGTGGAATTTTGTACAAGGTTTCATATTTAAGTGATGGTAGTTATTACGCCCTCTTTTATAAGCGCAAAAGAAGAAGTTAAAGAAAAGAGGAGGAGGAAGAAGAAGTGTAAGAAAAATGTCTGATGATTCTTTAATTGCTGTGAGATTTTCATTATGTCAGATAACTGATCTCTGAGGACTGTGTCTAGTCTGATAGGTTATTGTTGTCTGGTCAAAACAGACTGGTGGAAGATGAGTGGTCTCACAAACGATGAAATTTTGAAGGAACTCATTTTAGAGGAAGAGGAATACAATGGATGCAGATATAGGAGTGACAAGTTAGAAACCCTTGTACACAAAAGATGAAGAATTCACCTATTGTAAGTTTTGCAGTGTACACTTACATATCAAGGTTCTCAAAAATAGCAATTTGTTATGAAAAACTAATAGTAAAGTTAAATTTCCTGAAAGTATAAGCGAGACTTATTGTTTATAAAATTTATACACTCACTTGTCATTAATACAAAGATTGGACCCTTGTACCTAAATGAAAAATAATTAAGAAAATATTGCGTGAATATGTTGATCATGTCCTAGCATTAGGTTTCAAATAAGAATTTCAAAACAATGTTCGAACAAGCAAGTGAAAAGTCAAGGGGTCAAAATGAACCCGAAATAATGACGTAAAAAATCCCATATAAATCTAAAGGTTAATGAATATATGTTGGTCCTGAGCGTAGTCTAAGTGAGCTTGGTTAGTCTCAATTATTAATTATCCAATTAACTTATGCGACGCTAAATAGTAAAGACATTGTTCAAGATTAGAAAATAATTTTAAAGTAATTATTGATAATCAATAATTGATAATTTTTCAATCAATAATTTTTTAATTTGTTATACTGTTGTTATCTGCTACATTTTGAGGAAGATTTATATGAGTAATATTGTTTTGAATTGTGCTTTCTCATTTCACCTTATTGAATTTTCGATTAAAAGGGTATTCTTAAAATTGAAATTTTGGAGTTATATCTCTGTACAGACATGACTATTCATAGCTTCACTTTAATTTTAGTGAAAGAATATTTATATACATGAGGACAATTTTTCTTCCTCTATCATTGACGTTGCGATATTCAATTTTGATATTTCACGCACGTTGCAATTGTAAGTAAATATGCTTAGAGTTGATAGAATGATTAAATAAAATTTGAAATTAAATACTGAAATATAAAGAAACTTAAAACGTAAAACTAAATAACTATGTTAAATATTCAAGGTTATCTTGTACATTATTTACACCTGAAATAGGAAGGTTGATCGAACGTAACGCATTTATTTATAACAACAACAAAAATTTAATGTACACACAATTCCCAGGTATAACGATGACTTGACGTAAACTCTCTAAATGTGGAAGTGTGAATTATGGTTCAAGTTATATATCAAATTAGTTAAACAATATGATCAATAATACACTAGTATGAAGCAAAATATTAAAAAACTACCATGCCATAAGCCCAGTGTGATCATCCAAATATTCCAACTTATTATTATTGTAATGTATAATCTAAAATATCTAAATAATTATTAGATAATTATCTAAAATTATCAAAAAATTATCTAAAATTATCTAAATAATTATGTTATTGGGCTTAAGTAATTAAAGTTTGAATATCTCATTGGAGGTTTTGCATAACTAAAATAGTATGCATTTATTTTTAGTGTATAATTCTATTGAATCATAATTCTTTAGATGGATAAATGGAATTATTACTTTCTTAGGACAAATAAAACATATATATGATAACAAAAATATATAACACGATGACACATGCAGTGGAGAAACATTGGTTAGATAGATTTCAATGATTCAGGAATATAGAGGAATAAGATTTCCAGAGTGCGGATTTTGCCAAATGATGATTTAGAACTGAATTGGAAAAGAGCACGACGGAAACGAAGGATCAAAATGATTATATGATTCATTACTTGTTCAAAGTTACGTCTTACTGAATATGACAAGATATAAAGAAGGGAGAAAATAATGATTTTCAAACCATGCCATGTTAACTGAGAAATATTTAGAGAAGATAGCAAACATTTATTCAGCTTGTATTTTAATTTGAAGCCCTCTCATTAACAGGAAATCTTGATTAATGCTATTTCCATGTTTTTGTGCGACTAAGTGAATACACGTGAGTACCAGAAAGCCTTACGTCCATGATATCCCGGAGATTCGTTGAACATTTTGTTTACCTCCAGTTCAAATAGGAGCAAAAACATATGTCTAAAAATTTCCTGTGAGTTGGCAAGCTGAGAGAAAACAAATTGATTCATTACACATACAAATCAGTCATTATGCATTCAATTATATTTGCATTATACACACACAGCTTTGAGAACAGAATTTCAAAAAACATCTATTTACAACCTAGAATTTTAAAAAAGAACATAGTTTTTACCGTTTATCTAAGAATCATAAAGCAGTGACAACATACCCAAACCATTATAAAGCAGTGACAGTGAGTAAGTTTATCATGCTCTTAACTAGAAACAACATAATATGAGATATAGAAATATCTTAGGTTTTTTAAAATATTAACTTATATCCTGATTCCACTAAGTTAGGATCTTTTATCGTTAAACACACACACCTACTAAATCTTGGCTTGAATTTAAGTGAGTAAACTATTGTAAGTTATTGCATTATGATCTATACGTCTCAACAGAATCTCTAATATTACAAGTTATTATTGTGAAAAACAGATGTATTGTCGAAAAATATAATTATTTAGTAGCATAACTGTTATTCATTTTGGTTTGATTACGACTGTAATAAAATATCTAAATCAGATAAAATCAATAATAAAGAAGGATAGTTAAAACAATATTCTTGTTGTTCGTTGTTGTTAAATTTCCGGAAATTCTGAACCTGTTGTTAAAAAAACAATATCTTTCCGGAAAAAATGTGAAAATACAAGATTCTTTGTTTTGGTTTAATTTTACTCCATTGTTTATTCGACTCCGTGCATTAGTTACCGAACTTTTAAAGTTGCATACAGATCTACCATCATGAAACAATTCTGTTGCAACAAATAAGGCTCCTGAATGAAACTGAGTTCTTAATGTGCGTTTTGATCTGGTGAAATCTTGTTAATTTCACTAATACTCATGCAATAAAACATTTAATTACTGTTAATATTCTAATATAAACTTCTACATAAACTTAATGTACAAAATCTTGTATGTAAATGCCTGTTTTCTGGTGTGACAAATTATATCTACCGGATGCACCATTTATAATGTCCCACCTTTATAACAAAGAAACCAAAAGAAAGAGAAACAAAACTTTGCACAAAGCAACTACAGGAAAAGGGACATCTATCCGTATATTGAGTAACATCACAAGGTGAACAGTGTTGCCAACCAATATAAAGTTATGATTTTTTAAATGGGACGACCTAAATTTAATTTCATAATTCATATCCGCAATGAAAACAAAGACGAAAGAGATGACACTCGCAGATCAGTGTTGCATACTTTTTGAGATATATTGTTAAATATGTGTCAAATTTAAACGCCTTGAACACACACAAGGAATGAAGTAGTAACTATTTGTGCACATTAAATGAAACACTGGGAAGAACTCTTTAAAATGACTTCAAGTTTAGAAGGATCAGTTAGACAGTGTTGCCACAACAGAAGAAAGAAAAGTTGTGTAACGATCCTCTTTGAACGTTAAATTTTCTCAAAGAGATTATTATATAGAATCATTTAATTAGCTCTTATTTAGTGTTATTTTCTTTCCATTTTTATTTTCCCCAATTCTCTACCCTTTTGAAGGATTCAAGATGGTCGACAACTGGGCTAGTATGTGTAGTTGAAGTATGCTCCTTCCTTTGTTAGTCTATCGTTCGCATCGAGTTGAATTTTGTAAATTTACCACCAGATGGCGTTAGTGGTTTGAAAATTATAGTTTTGTATTTTTATTTAGATTGAGAAATTTGTTTGTAAGTATATTTGTTATATAACGATCTATATTAATTTTATTTTCGTTTCATGATATTCAAGTCTATGTTAAAATCTTTATTTAGTTTTACGTTATGCTGCGTAGTTAGGAGCAGCCAATCAGAGAGTGAGCGGGATCTCTGAGCGCATTCTGTTTGTTCTAGCTCTCTGTACTGAAATTATGGCGTCGAAAGGTAGTTGATAGTGCGCCGTTCCATCAATTGAGAACGAAGTTTCTCTGTACCGGCGTAGAGATGTAACCAGTTTTTATCAAGAAATTCTGTATAGAGGATGGTGTATTGAAGTGATATTGTAAAATCCACATAATGTGTGATAAACTATAAAGCTCATCCGTAATTTTGTCCGTAGTGTTGACGTTCCTTGGGATAATGTCAGGAACTGTCTCTTCCTGTTACCGTTTGGTCCTACTCGCTGCTTTCTAATTGTTTCATCATGATATTGCCGGTCTAGACTTTCTGCAGTGACACTGGGAACCGTCCTTCTGTTCCAGTTTGGCCTAGCCGCGCCACCATTCCTTGGATTATTCGTCTGTGACATCGTCAGTGCAGGTAATCTCCGCAGTGGCCTCCCGTCTTCCTTCTACAGTTTTGGTTTGGACCCGCTGTCTTTCTTGGATTATTGTATAAGGTCGTCGGTGTGGACTATTTGCTACAGCGACTTCACGCCTGTGCTTGACTAACGTTCGTCCAGTTGAAGCTGAGGATATGTTTCCAGTTTGTTGTCGAATTTTCTGAACGTTGCCATCGGGTAAATCTACGCCCTGGCTGAATTCTGCTATCACCTCAGGTCGAGTGGCCTGGAGGATCATTGGAGATTGGTTGCCGTCCACAATGCTGCCGAAGCTGTGACCTTTTGGAACTGACCTGCTGCGCTGATATTGCTTTACCAGTGGGATACCGTGAGTAGCCGTTGGATTGGTTGTGATCACCGCCTCCAGGTAACTCTTATCATTATTATTTCCGACACAGTTTGTTGAAGAAATGAATATCGTTTGGGAACTGTAAAAATCTCATCATTAAATTCACATAACTAACATTATTGATATTGTCTCTGTCCGTAACTAATTGTTTAAGTATTATCAATATCATGCATTTACTCTGTTGTCCAGAATCATCTTACCTAGAGAAAGACAATATACCACTCATCCATTGCTTTGCTACTTAGTGTATTCACTTAAAACCAAAACAGTATAAATTGATAAAATGTAGTCTATTATCATAAGTTCCGTCTGAAACATGCCTGAGTGAACCGAAGTGAGTTCTCCATCCAGTAAGTCCATTCATACGCCGACGGGGTAGTCCGATGTCAATACCATTTCTCTCTTGTATTAAGCGAAATTAGTTTCTTAAGTCGAGCAGATGTATCATATACCATTTAGTCTACGACTAGTTCATGTCCGACCCGTTAGTGGGCGTTCCGTATTGTTTATTCTATAGTTGTCATGTCTTGGTAAAGTTAAGGTTTATTTAGCGACAGCTAGCTCATGTTCGTTTCGTTAGTGGGCACTCCGTATTGTTTGTTATAACCCATAGTTTATGATCTGAAATTGAGGTTGCCACGCAAGGAAAGAGTCACATTAGTCCTCGAAGTACTTTCATGTCCTATCTTTAGTTAAGAAGCTACTTTAATCGTCTTATTGGACGCGTCGAAGACGGTGGGCATTGGTATTGTACTCACGCCTAGATGTGATGGTGTCAGGGGTGGAGTTTAGGTTGCTGGCTGGTCAAGTACCTCCTATAAATGTTTCTACCATATGTATTGTTACCGCCGCTGTTTAATTGTAAGCTAAGTCGAGGAGTAGCGCCCTCTTAATACAATTGGTTGCGGAAAGTAGTGGAAGCGTTATGTTCTTGGGAAGGGGATTGGTCGACTCAGCCTTATACTTACTCCCTCTGTAACAAAATGATTTGTAAGCAGTAATGTACGTTTGTATTTTTCCTTCGTCAATCACAGCTTACTAAAGTTTCTACCTCAAATGCTTGGTCGAGGAAGGTAAACGACTGTTTAATGTATTATCAAGAATAATGTCTAAACGCTGTTGTTATTGGCTACTCCGTCGAGTTGGTGTGAAAAGTTTTCTAAATTTTCAAGAGACTGAAGTACTAGGTCAAATGATTTTTTTAAAATATGTTTATTGCGTCTAGCTGAACTTTATAATCGCTAAGATTGATATAATTCCTGCAACTATCCGCTGTTCGCTGAAAGAGTAAATTAATATAATATGCAAAGTATATGGTGTTATTTTGGAAATGAATTTTTTTCTTTCCTTTCATGGTAGCGATGATACCATTAGTGTGCAAGAATCTGGAAATTAAATAGCGTTGAGCTTACTGGTGCATAATCGTAGCATTAGAAAGAAAGTAGATTCGGCGACCCACTTGATTTTTTTCTTTTCCCTTTTATTTCTTTCCCCAGTATAATACTAGCTACGAATAAAAACGTAAACAATTAGTATAAACTTGTACGTTACAGAGTTGGCTCTCCAGCCACAAGATTATTATAAGGTCGTTACAAGTTTGGCTTTCCAGTTCAAAATTCAATTTGTGTAAATTGTTACGTTACAAGTTCTAGTTCAGAATTTGAACTCGTATGTTTTAAGTTGGCTCTCACAGCCAGAATAGGCGTGCTACAAAGTTGACTTCTCATCGCCAGGATTATTTCATTACAAAGTATGTAACGATCCTCTTTGAGCGTTACATTTTCTCAAAGAGATTATTTTATAGAATCATTTAATTAGCTCTTAGTTAGTGTTATTTTCTTTCCATTTTTATTTTCCCCAATTCTCGACCCTTTTGAAGAAATCAAGATGGTCGACAACTGGGCTAGTATGTGTAGTTGAAGTACGCTACTTCCTTTGTTAGTCTATGGCCCGCATCGAGTTGAACTTTCAAAATTTACCACGAGATGGCGTTAGTGGTTTGAAAATTGGAGTTTTGTATTTTTATTTAGACTGAGAAATTTGTTTGTAAGTATATTTGTTATATAACGATCTATATTAATTTTATTTTCGTTTCATGATATTCAAGTCTATATTAAAATCTTTATTAATTTTACGTTATGCTGCGTAGTTAGGAGCAGCCAATCAGAGAGTGAGTGGGATCTCTAAGCGCATTCTGTTTGTTCTAGCTCTCTGTACTGAAATTATGGTGTCGAAAAGTAGTTGATAGTGCGCCGTTCCATCAATTGAGGGCGAAGTTTCTCTGTACCGGTGTAGTGAAGTAACCATGTTCCTTGGGATGGTGTTAGGAACTGTCTCTTCCTGTTACCGTTTGGTCTGATTCGCTGCTTTGTAATTGGTTCATCATGATATTGTCGGTGTAGACTTTCTGCAGTGACACTAGGAACCGTCCTTCTGTTCCAGTATGGCCTAGCCGCGCCGCCATTCCTTGGATTATTCGTCTGTGACATCGTCAGTGCAGGTAATCTCCGCAGTGGTCTCCCGTCTTCCTCTTACAGTTTTGGTTTGGACCCGCTGTCTTTCTTGGATTATTGTATAAGGTCGTCGGTGTGGACTATTTGCTACAGCGACTTGACGCCTGCGGTTGACTTACGTCCGTCCAGTTGAAGCTGAGGATATGCTTCCAGTTTGTCGTCGACTTTTCTGAAGGTTGCCATCGGGTAAATCTACGCCCTGGCTGAAGTCTGCTATCACCTCACGTGGAGTGGCCTGGAGGACCATTGGAGATTGGTTGCCGTCCACGTTGCTGCCGAAGCTGTGACCTTTTGGAACTGACCTGCTGTGCTGATCATGGTTTTAAGTGAATAAACTAAGTAGCAAAGCAATGGATGAGTTGTATAATGTCTTTCTCTAGATAAGATGATTAGAAACAACAGAGTAAATACACGATATTGATAATACTTAAACAATTAGTTACGGACAGAAACAATATCAATAATGTTAGTTACGTGAATTTAATGATGAGATTTTTACAGTTCTCAAACGATATTCATTTCTTCAACAAACTGTGTCGGAAATAATAATGATAAGAGTTACCTGGAGGCGGTGATCAAAACCAATCCAACGGCTACTCATGGTATCCCACTGGTAAAGCAATATCAGCACACTATTAATTGTTTAAGTATTATCAATATCGTGTATTTACTCTGTTGTTTTTAATCATCTTATTTAGAGAAAGACAATATACAACTCATCCATTGCTTTGCTACTTAGTTTATTCACTTAAAACCGTTATCAGCACAGCAGGTCAGTTCCAAAAGGTCACAGCTTCGGCAGCAACGTGGACGGCAACCAACCTCCAATGATCCTCCAGGCCACTCGACGTGAGGTGATAGCAGACTTCAGCCAGGGCGTAGATTTACCCGATGGCAACGTTCAGAAAATTCGACGACAAACTGGAAGCATATCCTCAGCTTCAACTGGACGGACGTAAGTCAACCGCAGGCGCAGGCCCGCAACTAGGGTTTCTGTCACCCGGGGCAAACACACAATTCGGCCCCCCTCCCAAGGTTTAGTAGAAAAGTATCACTTACTTATGGATTGAAACTGTAAATAACATTCTTAATGAAACTAGTTATATCGATTTTTAAGTACTTGAATCAAACTTACTTTAACCACAAAAATATATTACATTCGTTATGTGCTCACATGTTTTAAGAATAATTTTGTACATACATTTTGTCTTAATGTTGTATGAAGAAATCAAAACAAAATGAACTAGAAAATATCTGCCACATTATACAGTTATTAATTGAAATAACACATTTAGTTTTAATAACCCGAAGAATAATTATGTACATACGCTTTCATATTAAAATAAGAAACTAATACAAAATAAACTAGAAAATATCTGGTATATCATAGTTATAATTGAAATAACATTTTGTTCTAATAAACCCAAAAATAATTTTGTACATAAGCTTTCATTTAAAAATAAAAAAACAATTGCAAGGTAATAATTATTTATCATAATATAAATAATATATTTTGACGTTTAGTGTAATTCTATCTCTCACTATCCAGATCTTTTAGGATCTGATCACTTTATATCTATATGAAACTATAAACCTGATCTAGATTCTTTATCACCCCACTCTAACGAGTCTGCCAATTTTACCTTACAACAAAAGAAATAAATTCCTTAAGAAATAAATCGTCCACTCGCTGTTGTCTAGGTAACAGGTTCAAAATACGATTGAGTTAAAAATAAACACTCAAGGGATTTACAGTGGATAACTAGATTTATTAAACTTAATATTTTCTAATTAGGGTAAGGGGAGTGACTAGAATTTTGAGGTTCAAAGGACGTTACTTTGCCCTTGAAAGAAAATATTTAATATTTTGCTCGGCTTCTCACAGAACTTATCATGAGAGTTCAAGGAGCACAGACTCTAATTTAAATATCACTAATCATAAACAATAAAAGACTTCTCTAATATTTCTTTGGGAACTGCGGTAATATGGAAATCTAGTACTCTCTGTACTCTAGGTCCATATTCCTTGCTTTCAAAGACTGTTTAACTTCACTAAAGTAACAGTCTGGCCTACATCTGTTTTGGACTCTCAACACTCTGAGAAATCCAAAAAAAGAACTAACTAAATTCTTAAAGGATTGGTAAACTTAGGGAATTAGAAGTAGCAGCCGTCACTCATGGCCCAGCTATATTATTACGTCTTCCATTCAAGACTTTAAGTTTTAAGGTAAACACACACTCTAATACTTTCAAACAGGAAAGTCGCAGTGTGAAAACAAAATTACCAGCCAAGCCTCACTATTGCCTGACTGTTCGGGGAACGAATCCAAACCGCAACCTGGATTCAATTTTGATAAAAAAAAACAAAAAAAAACAAACCTCCAGCACCTGGAGATTTTCAAAAAACCTGAGTGCCCTGGGTTCACTCTCTCCCTAGGGTTACCCCAAGAGCAAATTACTTTTCACTCCTTCTAACCATTAACTAGAGCCCATTTAAGTCATTACTCTGACGTAGAGCTCAAAACTCCTACTTTATTCTTTAATTCCTATTCCTAACTCTAGAATTCACCTAAGTTACGGCCAGAGACCACATTCCCTAGCGGAACAGGAAGCCACGGACTAACTTATCCACTGGTCATCCAGTAACTAATCTAAAAGGACAAACTCCCAGGAAAAAGCTTACTTGCTGATTCCCTTTGGACTGAACAGCCACCAGAATAGACCTCTACTCTACAGGCCTCCCTAGCTGAAACAGCAAAAACCATTAAAAAATCCGCCTTTTTATATTTTGCTATTCTCCTTGGTCGGCTTACAAAAGCGTGACACGAAGTTTCGCTACTTGACAAAAATATATACCGGTACATTTTAGACTAATACAGTAAGTGACAATAGGCATTGATTTTGTGTATTCTGCACTTAAAATATATACTGGGCCTCACAGGCCTTTTTATATTTTTTGCCGGGGACAAAAAAATGAAGAAAAAATTTAAGTATTCAACGATTCTAGAAACTTCTACAGCAGTGGAAAATTACTGGAAAAGCAAGCATGAAAAAAGAAATCTCCAAAAAAACTAGCCTCTTTACCAGGTCTATAATGAAGTGGGAGCGAGAGTAATACTCGATCTAACTAACTGAATCTTAATCTTAAAAGAAAATTTGGCATATATAAATGATTGGGATAATGCACTAATTGATATTTACATACATTTACATATTATAAACATAGTAAGATTATATATTACGCTATATTTATTAAATAGATAGTACTAGATAAATGCGTTAGATAAATACGTGTCAGGCCTGACTTAATAATTAATATACACAACTAAATTATATATATATAATATTAAAATATATAACATGAATTATCAAGCAAGGTAACGAAGTGCCCCTTGCATAATACAAAATAAACTTGAAAATATCTGGTATATTATAAATAGAGCAACCCAAAAGCATAAAAAGCATAATAGCAATTTAGGCATATGGTTGGTACCTTGAACATGGGTGTGGTTGTCTAAGGATCCAGAAGAAACTAATTTTAAAAGAATAATAAAGCATAATTTTAGAAAATAAAGCATAATTTAAAATATATAGCATAATTCTTGGAAATTCTATTTAACTGCCAGTTTAACAAATACTACAGCATTTCCCAACCTTTTTCAACTTGCGGCACACTACAAGTGTAACTTGAATTCTCGCGGCACATTCATATATATAGATATTATTTATTATTATTATTATTATTATTATTATTATTATTATTATTATTATTATTATGATTATTATTATTATTATTTGTATATATGAAATACCGTTATATTTTTTCTGTGATTAGTCCTACTGATCTTGTCACAGAGAAGAAAGCTGGATGATTGTTTTTTCTTTTTTGCGGCAAATCATTATGCTTATTGTTCATTCTAATTTAAAAATAGTAAACAATTGCAGTGAACTATAGGACTGGGGTTTTTTAAAAATCCACTTTCTCTTTCGAAAACTGTATCCAACCTTTCACTAAAAAGGAATATCTCTAAATAACTAACGAATAAACAAATCTCTTGTAAGGTAAATATAGGTAATTTTTACGCATGTTTGCTTTGTCAAAAGGATTGAACAATATTTTGAAATTTCAAGTTACGAAATAAATTGCAACAACAATGAAGCAATAATGGTCATGACGATGATAACAAATACTTTTCTCAACATTAAAAATGTACAGAAAAGTAACACAGTATGAAACTTTTGTAGATTCATAGTAATGTGAAGTACAAATATACATTTTTCCCTATGTCTTGCAATTTGATTCCTATAGAATTAACAATTTTGTTTCGATTTCCTCGCGGCACACCAGCGACCTATTTGCGGCACACCAGTGTGCTGCGGCACACCGGTTGGGAAACGCTGATATACTATATTAATATTTTTTAAAAAATATTTACAATGCAAAATCATTGAGAACATAACAATGCAACAATGAAAAGCTTATTTTTATTTCTGTAAATTTTTCGGTGTAATCCTTTGATGTGGAGAAAAGAAAAAAAAAAGAAGAAAACTTTCCGTCAACAATGAATAGTACAAAAGAACACCACACTATATTCTTATGTGTACCTCTTGAACTTGAGCACTTTCTGTACTTTTTGTGCACCTTTCTGTATACTTTCTCTTTCTGTATATATGCACCTCTAAGGTGCACACAAGTGATAGAAAAAACTGATTCAAGCAAAGCATATCTCTTTACAGTGCATTAACTAGAAACTTCATTAAATATGAAAGAAATTGCTTCATAAAATATTAATAAATAGATCAAGATATTTAGATTATTTAATCTATAGTAAATATTATACATTATACACGATTAATGTAAAACAATGATTGAAATTAACAATAAAGCATAATTTGGACTGATAGATAACAATTCAAAATGCCTCAAAAAGCTCTCAAGCAAAACTAATAGATAAAACTGTATACAGCCTTCACTTGCAAAATTCCTTGGTAGGCGTACAAGAAACAATTAAATACACCGAGGCGTGTAACTTATCTTTTCCGCCACAAAACTGCCCTCTAGTATAAAAACATTACAGCAATTGCGTAACATTACAATAAACGCGTCTGAGCTATAAACCCTTCAACCACCAGCAAGCAACAACAATCGGTAGCTTTTCGCCTCCGCCCCTATTGATAACAGCGTTTTAAACCAGAGCTGTTCTCAATGGAATTATAAAGACAAACAGCTCCTTATGGTAGGAAAGGAAGGGGGAACGGATTCTCTGTGGTCGCCAAAGGGAACAAATGCATGCAATATTAGGTTTTTAATGTATGACATTACACCTATCTAGATGAGACTCTCTCTCTCTCTATCTATCTCTCTCTCTCTCTCTCTCTCTCTATCTATCTATCTATCTATCTATCTATCTATATAATCAACGAAAAGAGGTCCCATGGAAAAGGCCAAATAAACTTTTGATTTCTTTTAACCTCTAGAAGGGAAAGGGTGCGATTTTTAAAACAATTGATATATCTTCTTTCCGGCGCCCCCTCCAACCACGCGCCCGGGGCACGTGCCCCCTCTGACCCCCCCTAGTTGCGGCCCTGCGCAGGCGTCAAGTCGCTGTAGCAAATAGTCCACACCGACGACCTTATACAATAATCCAGAAAAGACAGCGGGTCCAAACCAAAACTGTAAGAGGAAAACGGGAGGCCACTGCGGAGATTACCTGCACTGACGATATCACAGACGAATAAAAGGCACCAAGGCTAGGCCAAACTGGAACAGAAGGACGGTTCCTAGTGTCACTGCAGAAAGTCTACACCGACAATATCATGATGAAACAATTAGAAAGCAGCGAGTAGGACCAAACGGTAACAGGAAGAGACAGTTCCTGACATCATCCCAAGGAACGTCAACACTACGGACAAAATTACGGATGAGCTTTATAGTTTATCACACATTATGTGGATTTTACAATATCACTTCAATACACAATCCTCTATACAGAATTTCTTGATAAAAACTGGTTACATCACTACGCCGGTACAGAGAAACTTCGCCCTCAATTGATGGAACGGCGCACTATCAACTACCTTTCGACGCCATAATTTCAGTACAGAGAGCTAGAACAAACAGAATGCGCTCAGAGATCCCGCTCACTCTCTGATTTGCTGCTCCTAATTACGGAGCATAACGTAAAACTAAATCAAGATTTTAATATAGACTTGAATATCATGAAACGAAAATAAAATTAATATAGATCGTTATATAACAAATATACTTACAAACAAATTTCTCAGTCTAAATAAAAATACAAAACTACAATTTTCAAACCACTAACGCCATCTCGTGGTAAATTTAGAAAGTTCAACTCGATGCGGGCCATAGACTAACAAAGGAAGTAGTGTACTGCAACTAGACATACTAGCCCAGTTGTCGACCATCTTGATTTCTCCAAAAGGGTCTAGAATTGGGGAAAATAAAAGTGGAAAGAAAATAACACTAACTAAGAGCTAATTAAATGATTCTATATAATAGTCTCTTTGAGAAAATATATAACGTTTAAAGAGGATCGTTACATCCACCCAGGGGAGAGGAAAAATAAATGATCTGATCTAGATCAGTTATTTTTGACCATCCTATATATCACAACTCGAGGATAAAAATTATTTATGTTGGTAATTACGAAGAAGTTCATCTCTCCGTTCTTTGGAGCAGTTGAATTTCTTCAAATTATGGAAATTTTGCATTCCCACACTTTCTCCAGCGATGAGTTTTTCAGAGTCTTTCTAGTCAAGAAAGGGCCTGAGAGACATTTCATGTATTTAGCAAATGAACTGAAGAAGAAAGATGGTGAAGTCGAACCATTACTATTTCTCCTTCTTCTAACTTAACTTCTTTTCCTGTTTCTTTCAAAACTTTCTTAGCTTTATTAGTAACTTTAGGAAACAATGTAGTATGACGATCTTGGGTAGGTATCTTATCTAGAACACCAGGCCAATGAAAGTTCTTAAATGCTTCAATAGCAGAATAAGATAAAAATAGCTCTGCGAGCGTACAATCAATGTTACTACATAACGAATAATTAAGGAGTTCCTCACATCGCTTGAGTACAGTACTCCACTTAGAATTATTACTATGACACTCTAAACGAATAATCCGTTTGAGCTCTTTATGGCTCCTTTCAGCCAGGCCATTTTGAAGAAGGTGAATAACCAGACGTTAATATCGATTTCATGTTATGTTCCTTGCAATAGTCCTGCCACTGTCGCGAAAGAAACTGTGAACCTTTGTCTGAGACGATATCATTAGGATAAGGAAACAAATAAAAATAATTCTTTTCCAACACTGAAATTATACCTTTAACATGAGCAGTCTTCAAGGAAAGAAACATACAAACCTAGAGTAAATATCTATAATAGACAAAATATAATGATAACCATAACTAACTGGAAGTTTCCCAAAGAGATCTATCGCTAGACGGTCGTGAGGTCTAGTAGCTTCTACATGAATTTCCTCTTTAAGTATAACCTGATTGGCGAACTTTGTTTCAGCACAATCAAGACAATCTCTAATGTACTGTCGAACCGACAATCTTTGTTTCTTCCAGTAAAATAAGGAACGACATACAGACCAATATTTCCTTACGCCAAAATGACCACGCGAATGAACTAACCCAACTATTTCCTTTACTAATTCCTGAGGAATAACCAAAAGCCATTGGTTCGAATTTTTGTGCTTGAAATATAACAAACCTTGATAACTTGTGACACGCTCTGGAGAAATATCTAATAAAGACCTTAACTTAATGCAGAAATCACCATGCTGTTTCTTTTCCCTGACTTTCTCCACGTCGAAAAGAGACGAATCCTGGACAGAAGATTGACATGATACTCCTCTAGCTTAGAAGGCACCTCAGGTGGTTTCCTACTTAATGTATCCGCTACGAAGTTCAAACTCCCGGGACAGTGTTCAAAGACAAGATCGAACCTTTGTAATTTGAGAAGCATACGCGTCGTTCTTGTATCTAAGCTCTTCATAGAAAAAGAATGAGTGACAGCAGCATTATCTGTATAAATATACGTGGTTCTCCCAAGGATATATTGTGAAAAACGTTCACACAGAAACAAAACAGAAAGCAATTCCAACTGAAAAGAAGACAACGAAATTTCGTGAGGTTTAACTCTACGACTAGCGTAGGCAATGACATTTGGGTGATCAGATCCCTCAGGGTACTGTGCTAGAAAACCAGCCAAATTTTCCGAACAAGCGTCCGAATGAATGTGGAACGACAAATTGAAATCAGGTTGCCCCAACGCGGGCGGGTTACTGATAATTTCCCTCAATTTATAAGAGCGATCTAAAAGCTCTTTGGAGTAAGTTTATACTTAACATCTTTCTTAATTAGATCGAACAACGGACAGGTGAGAGTCGAATAATTGTGGATAAACTGCTGTCGCCATCCCAATAACACTAGGAATTGACGCATTTTCTTCTTGGTTTTTGGGATATGATAGCAACGATTTTGTTTCGTTGTGACGCGGGTCAACTTTAACAGTCTCACCACTAATGAAAGTCCCAGGAAGTTCACTTCCGTCAGGAGGAAGTAACACTTCCGGAAATTTAGGGAAAAATTGCCACGTTCAAAAATTTCAAACACACGCTCCAGATGGGCGAAGTGTTCGTCTAGAGAAGTACTAGATATTAGAATGTCATCCAGAAACTAATGACGAAGTTTTTAGTACTTTGATCGAAGTAACTTTAAAGTACACTCTGGAAAATAGCGGGTGTACTCTTGATTCTTTGAGGCAAAACCATCATAACATACTGGCGTCCTTTATAAACAAAACTAGTGCAGGAATATGACGAAGGAAGTAAGCCCACGCCATAATATCCTGACGAACAGTCGAAGTTTGAAAAATATTGCGCTTTCGCTACACGGTTCAATATATCGCCTATTGGTTCCACTTGGGCCTTAGGGGCTCGAACGAGAAGGTTCAACAGGCAAAAATCAATCACAGGCCTGACAGCACCGGACGCCTTGCGAACACAATGCATGGGGTTTCGGTAACGTGAGGTCTGTTCACGAGCTATGCCTAATTCTATCCATTTTTGTAATTCTGCTTCAAATTCCATTTCCATGGATTTTGACACAGAAAAATACGGTCCTACAACAGGCTCTTCTTCAGTTAATTCTATTTTATACAAAGGCGTTCGTATCCTACGAGGATACTCGCAGAAAATATTACGATATCGAACTAAGAAATCATACAGACGTTCTTGACCATGTTATCTAAATCATCTCGAGATGAGATATAGTCCTAAATTTCAGGTTCAGAGAGATTGGATTCGGGAACCGTAAGCACATCTGACACATAAGGGACGGCTGAATTTTCTACTGGAGGAGAAACCTCAAAAATATTAACGTCAGAACATAAAAGTTCAGAAGGAAGTATTTCCTGCTTATCGGATGACCATTCGGTCCTCTCGATTTCAACCTTGTTCGAAGACAAATCTACCATAAGAATGCCAGGTTGATCAGTCGAAATTACGACAAGACTATCAACATTATCACGCAATCTGATTTCCTTCCTTTCTCTGTCAACAACAGCTTTGAATTTGTCCAAAAATTGAAAACCCAAAATGAGATCAGTTCGAAGATATTTAATGACGAACAACGGAATGTCAAATAAATGGCCCTGAATATTTAAACAAAATATATGTACACCTTGAACTGAAAACTTCTCCGTACCTGCAAAGGCACCAAATGACAAGCCAGTATATGGTCGCAATTTAGCAGATGGAAATTTAAGTTTTAACTGTTTCCAAATATTCCAATCTAAAAGGAACAACTCGGATCCACAGTCAATAGTACAAGTTAATTAAACTCCTCCAATGTTTCCTTTAACAACAGGGGAGGAAGAAAAATAATAATCAGGCTTTTCTTTTTCTTCATCCTCTTCAACTACAAAGTTTACGTTAAACGACATAGCATTATTACTCTCGTTATTGTTTATGTCTCCAGATAATGTCTCGACCAAGACATTATAAGTTTTGACATTAGTTTCGGAATCACTATCTACGGGGACCGGAGAAATATAGCAGTCGTTTCCCCCCGTGTTCGGAAAGGACTGCGACCTTAGTTTTCCGAAGTAGATGAAGGTTGATCTTCCCTCGGAGTGGAAGATACCTCATCTTGTCTCCTATCATTGTTTTGATATCTTCCGTTACGTCCTCGATTACTTCCACGATAACGGTTTCTACCATTCCTCGATATCGATTATTGTACTGATAATTATTACCATTACTCTTATTGTTATTGTTATTGCTATTTTCATTCTGAGCATAGCTTAAAAATTCAGTTTGGCAGCTACTGTCAACGTGTTCTGAACTACGATTAATGATTTTTGCTTGCTTAGCGAAGACTTTCTTTGTCGGAGGCCTAACTTCATGTATGGAAGTATCCTCAAATCCAGATAATAAAGCTACTTTACTCATTAATTCATCAACACTATTGTATTGCTGGACTGATAGCAAACGCATGTCCCTAGGCGGTAAACAAATTCAAAATTAATTCCACAAGTTCCGAAGTACTCGGGGTTTCACATATATTATAATAACTTTCAACTACAAATTAAACGTTGTCTAACAATGAAGCGAATTTATTTTTATCATAACGCAAAGATTGCAACGACTTCTTTTGTGCACGCTCTATTTGACGTGACCAGTATTGGTTCTTAAAAAGACGCACAAAATCTTGACAAGTTTTGATTTCAGGAGCTACGCAGCTGTACCAAGCAAACGCGGCTCGAACCATACAATGTTCTAGGACCCGTAACCGGTCTCCATCAGTAAGTGAATACATACTTAAACATTTCTCAAGATCCCTCAAAAACTTTCTTGGGGCTCCAGGTTTAATATCCCCAGAATACGAAGGAAAATATTGTAAATCTTTTTGCTTTATTGCAAAAGGTAATGAACTTGGTGTTATACCACTGAAGGTGGCAACACTGTTACGCGGTACTTGACTATTCGGTACCATAGTAGTGTGCAAAACACTAGGATCATAACTAGGCTTTAAACAGCCAGTATTAAACACCGGTGGACTACTACCAACATGAGAAGTAATCCCTCTCGATACCGACCATGTGACAGTCTGGCAACAACTATAGTTTCACTAGGGCTGACAGACCACTCAAATCTAATTCAGTTGAATAACTAACAGAACTAGTAACAAACACATCGCATTCATCAGACGCACTAGTAATAGTATTAGAAGGAAATTATCCCTTGACTGGAATAATGGCGCATGAAAATTAACACTAGTGTAGGGACGTTTACAAGGAACGCCTTCCACACTAAGGCTTCCACACTCCATAGACATAAATTTCGGTTTCTGTAATTAGTCCACTTTATTAGTCAAAGTTAACACTTCCGAGAAGAGCTTTGATTGACTATTATTACACCCTTCTAGTCCACTCTCAACTTCATCATTTTCATTTTCTAATTTCTTAATTTTATCAAAAGCAACCTTTAATGCTTTATAATGGGATTCTGTTTCCCTTTCTACAGAATCAATACGAGACTCTACAGACTCAATATGGGACTCGACGGCTTCAATACACGACTTATTACTATCAACTTCTGTTTTCATATTGTCTATATCACTTGCAAGTCTTTTTGGTTAACAGTTAAAGTACTACAAACATTTTCTACACTACCTATTCTTTCATCAATCTTATGCATAGTAGTGGAAAGGTTATGCATATTTTCAACAACTTTTTCGTTACTTTCGGCTATCTTACCGTTAATATCAGCATTACATCGCTCAACATTTTCTATCTTACTCAGCACCTGAGCTAACATTGCGGCTATTTCATTCGCCTGCTCTGTCCCTTTTTCGCTTCCTTGCGAGGAGTTGGGCGAAGAAAAATGTTTAGAAGGTGATTCTTTCTCACGCTCCAATATTTCAGGAGAACTATGTGCGTCACATTTAGGACAGACCCATACGAAAGAATCTGAGCTAACAGCTTCGAAAACACTAGAAGTATCTTTTAATTTGACACAAACAAAATGTGACCATTCGCGACATCTGTCACAAGAGATAACCCGTTTCTTATCGCAAACAATCTGTTCTTCATTAGCAAGAGGCTCGCTACAACAAACGCAAACAATATCATCTCCATTAGGAGGAAGATTTCTCGACTCAGTCGACATCCTACTTACTTATTTATAAATCTAATAAACATAAACATATGTGAGCTCCATCCAGTATATCTCTCCAACACCAACGCGAAAATCCGTATCACTCGTTTCTTCCCGAATGAACACGACAACAACCAAATAGTGTGACATTTTAAACACAGTAAAATAATCCTCCAGCTGGGTAAGCAAACTTTGTAATGAAATAATCCTGGCTGGGTCGCCAACATTGTAGCACGCCTACCCTGGCTAGGTCGCCAACTTTGTAATGAAATAATCCTGGCGATGAGAAGTCAATTTTGTAGCACGCCTATTCTGGCTGTGAGAGCCAACTTGAAACATACGAGTTCAAATCCTGAACTAGAACTTGTAACGTAACAATTTACACTAATTGAATTTTGAACTGGAAAGCCAAACTTGTAACGACCTTATAATAATCTTGTGGCTGGAGACCCAACTCTGTAACGTACAAGTTTATACTAATTGTTTACGTTTTTATTCGTAGCTAGTATTATACTAGGGAAAGAAAGAAAAGGGAAAAGAAAAAAATCAAGTGGGTCGCCGAAACTACTTTCTTCCTTATGCTACGATTATGGACCAGTAAGCACAACGCTATTTAATTTCCAGATTCTTGCACACTAATGGTATCATCGCTACCATGAAAGGAAAGAAAAAAATTCATTTCCAAAATAACACCATATATTTTGCATATTATATTTACTTACCCTTTTTAGCGAACAGCGGATAGTTGCAGGAATTATATCAATCTTAGCGATTGTAAAGTTCAGCTAGACTCAATAACCATAGTTTTTAAAAAAATTTGACCTAGTACTTCAGTCTCTTCAAAATTTGGAAAACTCACCAAAGCAACGGAGTAGCCAATAACAATAGCGTTTAGACATTATTCTTGATTATACATTAAAGAGTCATTTACGTTCCTCGACCAAGCATTTGAGGTAGAAACTTTAGTAAGTTGTAATTGACGAAGGGAAAATACAAAGTACATTACTGCTTACAAATCATTTTGTTATAGAGGGAGTAAGTATAAGGCTGAGTCGACCAATCCCCTTCCCAAGAACATAACGCTTCCACTACTTTCCGCAACCAACTGTATTAAGAGGGCGCTACTCCTCGACTTAGCTTACAATTAAACAGCGGCGGTAACAATACATATGGTAGAAACATTTATAGGAGGTACTTGACCAGCCAGCAACCTAAACTCCACCCCTGACACCATCACATCTAGGCGTGAGTACAATACCAATGCCCACCGTCTTCGACGCGTCCAACAAGACGATTAAAGTAGCTTCTTAAATAAAGATAGGACATGAAAGTACTTCGAGGACTAATGTGACTCTTTCCTTGCGTGTCAACTTCAATTTCAGATCATAAACTATGGGTTATAACAAACAATACGGATTGCCCACTAACGAAACGAACATGAGCTAGCTGTCGCTAAATAAACCTTAACTTTACCAAGACATGACAACTATAGAATAAACAATACGGAACGCCCACTAATGGGTCGGACATGAACTAGTCATAGACTAAATGGTATATTATACTTCTGCTCGACTTAAGAAACTAATTTCGCTTAATACAAGAGAGAAATGGTATAGACATCGGACTACCCCGTCGGCGTATGAATTGACTTACTGGATGGAGAACTCACTTCGGTTTACTCAGGCATGTTTCAGACGGAACTTATGATAATAGACTACATTTTATCAATTTATACTGTTTTGGTTTTAAGTGAATACACTAAGTAGCAAAGCAATGGATGAGTGGTATATTGTCTTTCTCTAGGTAAGATGATTCTGGACAACAGAGTAAATGCATGATATTGATAACACTTAACCAATTAGTTACGGACAGACTTAATATCAAACTGGAACAGAAGGACGGATCCTAGTGTCACTGCAGAATGTCTACACCGATAATATCATGATGAAACAATTAGAAAGCAGCGAATAAGACCAAACGGTAACAGGAAGAGACAGTTCCTGACGTCCTCCCAAGGAACGTCAACACTACGGACAAAATTACGGATGAGCTTTATAGTTTATCACACATTATGTGGATTTTACAATATCACTTCAATACACCATCCTCTATACAGAATTTCTTGACAAAAACTGGTTACATCACTACGCCGGTACAGAGAAACTTCGTCCTCAATTGATGGAACGGCGCACTATGAACTACATTTCGACGCCATAATTTCAGTACAGAGAGCTAGAACAAAGAGAATGCGCTTAGAGATCCCGCTCACTCTCTGATTGGCTGCTCCTAACTACGCAGCATAACCTTAAAACTAAATAAAGATTTTAACATAGACTTGAATATAATGAAACGAAAATTAAATTAAGATAGATCGTTATATAACAAATATACTTACAAACAAATTTCTCAGGCTAAATAAAACTACAAAACTACAATTTTCAAACCACAAACGCCATCTCGTGGTAAATTTAGAAAGTTCAAATCGATGCGGGCCATAGACTAACAAAGGAAGTAGCGTATTTCAACTACACATACTAGCCCAGTTGTCGAAAATTTGAATCCTTCAAAAGGGTCGAGAATTGGGGAAAATAAAAATGGAAAGAAAATAACACTAAATAAGAGCTAATTAAATGATTCTATAAAATAATCTCTTTGAGAAAATGTAACGAAGAGAACAACAAAAGAGGTCATTCCATTTAGAAAGTCATAATTTTATATTGGGTTGGCAACACTGTTCACACTGTTACCCAATACATGGAAAGATGTGCCCCTTCCTGTAGCTGCATTGTGCAAAGTTTCGCTTTCCCGTCTCTCTTAGTTCCTCTGTTATAAAAGTGGGGACATTATAAATGGCTCACCTAGTATGTATATATATATATATATATATATATATTAGATAGATAGGTAGAGAGATATAGATATTTATAAATCAAAGATACTATTTTTATAATTTAATAACTCTTGAACCACTTCACCAACCTCGATAAAATTTTCAACATACATAATACTCTGGTCTGGGATGCTTTTCATCATTTCACTTTCAAGATTTAACTTGGAGGGAGGAAGGGGGATATATATTGACAATAACCGATATTAGTGCCGAATACATAGTTTTGGGATTCCTGAGGTGAAAAGTGACACTTCTGATGAGGCTTAAACCTAAATTTAGCACTCCAACGTGGGGCAAAAAGGACATATATAAAAATGATAGCTAGTGATCGATCTTAGTGTCGAACCCATAGTTTTCGAGGTCGCTGAGATGAACAGTGGCACTTTCGATGCCGTTTAAATACAAATTCAGGCCAGTAACGTAGAAGCGGGTAGATATATAAAATGGTTGAAAATGATCTATATTGGTGTCGAACTCATAGTTTTTGGGGTGGCTGAGATGAACAGTGACATTTCGGATGCGCTGTAAATTAAAACTCATCCCTGTAACTTGGGGGCGGGGAAGAAGGGATATATATAAAAATGATCGAAAACGACCGATATTGTTGTCGCTCAAATTAACAGTGACACTTCTGATATCGTTCAAATCCAAATTCAGCACGCCAGTTTGTGGGAAGGGGTTGATATATAAAAATGATCGAAAATGGGCTGTATTAGTGTAGAATTCATAGTTTTCGGGGATGATGAGGTGAACAGTGACACTTCCGATGCCGTTTAATTCCAAATTCAGTCCCCATTAGTACTTATTAAGGGGAAAGTGACATTTAAAAGTAATTGAAAATGACCGATATAAGTGACGAATTCATACTTTATGAAAGTAGTTTGCAAAATGGCTTTCGAATGTCCATTGGATTCAAGACGTGTCGTGTCGTTTCGTCCCAAGTAGCATTTCGTCCCAGTAGCGTTTCGTCTCAATCTCGCCACATGTATCGTTTCGTCCCTAGCAGCATTTCGTCTCAATAGCCTTTTGTCCCAATTTCACGACCACAAAGTTTATATTTCCAGCCGCCACCTGATCGAGTAGCTCTTCGTCCAGTAGTTATCATACACACATACATACACACCCCCTCTCTCTCTCTTACACACACACACACACATTGATTATATTTACCGTGAATTTGTAATGCCCCACACGTTATGTTATGGCATTCCAAACGCTGATCGTTTATCTATTCAATATTTTTATGATTTTGTTGTTCTTATTCTGTTCGGGCCGATCGCCCTTCCTTGAAGATCTGGTCCTAAAATAGTATTTTTTCCTCCTGCAGAAGACTCCGGGCTTCACTTTTGTCAACCCTTGGAATTTCTTTCTTTTGGGCGGACAAGGGTATTTTTTAAAAAGTGTTATTAGACCAGTTGCTTTTGTATGTGTGTGTGTATCGGTGTGTGTGTAGCTATGATGTGAGCGTGTGGTCCTCAAGTGAGAGAGACACGCGACAAGTGTTTGTTCTTTGTGAGTGTTCTACATCTTTTGAGTGGAAAAATATCTATCTAAAACATAAAGAAACTTGCGTACAATTCAAAATTGAGAAGAGAATACAATAGAACATGTCGTTTTACATATTCAACTTGTATTCTTTCTTTAGCTGTATAATTTTGCTTCTATTTATAATTAAAGCTTTAAAATGACAAACTGTCGTTTGGTGAGAAGCTTAAACATAGTCCTCCTTTACTGTCGGATGAAGCAAAAAGTTCAGCTTCGGTGAACCTTTGTGAGTTTTAGTTTTCTTTAGTGTGAGTGACATTCAAAAGCAATTTAGAACTTAAACATAAAAACGTACTTTGAAAATCAAAAATTACACGACAGGAAAAGGCAGTGAGCCTGCTGTGTCAGAACAATGAGAACGTCATATTGGTTCATAGTGGGAAGGTCAATAAGCTACAACAAGACTCTTCTCAACTTTTGAACGAAATAGCTGCAGTTTCCAATGATGAAGAGTTTATCAAAGAAGAAGAAGAGCTCGCAGAAATGGAAGGCAGACTTGTAGCCCTAAGTGTGTCCCTAATGGATTTGCAAGCAACGACACAATAATGAACCTGAAGTGTGTAGTGAAATGAAATTACCGAAATTACAGTTGCCAACTTTTGGCGGGAACTTATTCGAGTGGCTATCATTTAAGGACTTGTTTACTGCATCGGTGCGCAACAACGAGAAGCTCTCGGGAGCTCAAAAGCTGCAGTACTTGAAAACAAGTTTAAAAGGTGAACCCACGCAACTAATCCACGCTATGCAGATTACTGACACTAATAATCTGGAAGCGTGGAACATTCTGAACTCTCGCTATCAAAACAAACGCGAAATCGTGAACTCGATTTTAAAGCTGTTAATCACGCAACCGGTCATTCACCAAGAATCGGCTAGCGCGCTGCTGAAATTAATAGATAGTCCAGTGTACGCGTTCATTAAAAGTGATGGAGCAACCCGTAGAGTATTGGGACGCTATTCTCGTGTATCACACTACCGAAAAACTCGATAGGAATCGCGTCGGCAGTGGGAACTAGCGCAAAAATCAACTGAGCAATCCTCATTTAAAGACTTAACGGACTTCTTGGATTATCATGCGCGCGCGCTCGCAGTCTTCAGTGTCAGCAGAGGGATGGCTACATCATCGAGTGATACAATGAAGCAGCGGGGAAAGAAACATGCAGTGACACATCATACAGTGACCCAGAGTGAACAGAGCCCCTGTGAGTTATGCAATGCTAAACACTCTCTCCATAAGTGCCCTGATTTTCAAAAACGCTCTGCAGCAGATCGTGTGTCGTTTCTGAAGAGTAAAGAGCTATGTTTTAATTGTTTACGCTGATCCCATAAAAGTACCCAGTGTTCTTCATCTAGTTGCCGTGTGTGCCATAAGCGACAGCACACATTACTCCACTATGATCACAGTAAGACTCAAAGCGCGCCGGATTCATCTGACGGAGAACAAACTCTTTCTTCACATGTTGCAGCCGAAAGAAAAGCTTCGCATATGTTGTTATCAACAGCAGTTGTAAAGGTGAAAGATAGAAACGATGTTTGGCGCCTATTTTGTGCAATACTCGATTCCGCTTCCGAGACGTCATTCGTCACGGAAAATTGTGTGCAGAAGGTAGGACTAGCAAAACATAAGACAAAAATAGTGATTTCCGGAATAACGGGTGCAGGTGTTGGCACCTCTCGTGCAATGACGGATTTAGAATTTCAAGCAGTAGGTGACGACAGCGAAACTTTCAGCACCAGGGCAGTGGTTGTGCCGAAGGTTACATCTAATCTACCTAAGACACCGGTTCCTGACCCAAGCTCATGGAATCACTTAAGCGATATCAAACTCGCAGATCCAACGTTCAATGTTGTGGGCCCTGTGGACTTACTGGTAAGTGGAGACGTGTTTCCTTTATTATTGTGTAGTGGAAAACGAGTGGGACCCATTGGGGCGTCCGTAGCGATAGAAACTGCCCTCGGTCGGATCGTCGCAGGGAGCATCGCTACCACTGGACGTAGGGTTACCGTTGCTTCACACCATGTATCTTGTGAGGTTGAAACCAGTCTGCAGAGGTTTTGGGAAATAGAAGAGCTTCCGCCCCAGAAATATCTCACACAAGAGGAGAAAAGGTGTGAGCAACATTTCAAAGATACACACTACAGGGACGAACACGGAAGATTCACAGTAAGTCTACCCTTCAACGCTAGTGCAAGGACTCTTGGTGCATCTAGAGACATTGCTTTTAGGAGGCTTTTGCACAGCAAACGCAAGCTTGCAAAGTCACCCGCCCTCCAAGAACAATATCGGGATTTTGTGAGGGAATATCTCGAGCTAGGTTACACGGAAATTGTGCCAACAAATGAAACAAACGTTCCCTCAGAGAATAGCTGCTACTTGCCTCACCATGGAGTGATGAAGCCAAGTAGTTCAACAACAAAATTAAGAGTTGTGTTTGACGCGATTGCCAAAACGTCATCTGGTGTATCATTGAACGATAAACTTATGATCGGGCCCAAACTCCAAGATGACATATTCCCACTATTAGTGCGATTTCGAGGCCACAATATTCCCATGTGTGCTGATATAGCGAAAATGTATCGTGCTGCGTTAGTAAACAATGTGGACAGAGATTACATGAGAATTGTGTGGCGTGAATCGTCCGATTTGCTCATTCAGAACTTTCGTTTACGAACTGTAACTTATGGTACTGTAAGTGCGTCTTTCCTGGCCACATGGTGTCTACAACAGCTGGCACAAGATGAGGGTGAGCACTTTCCCCTGGCTGCTCCAGTGGTCAAGCAAGATTTTTTCATGGATGACCTCTTTCAGGGGCGGCCTCGGTGTCTGAAGCCATCGAACTTCAACAACAACTGATCGAGCTATTAAGAACAGGAGGCTTCGAATTGCGAAAATGGGCATCCAGTGAAGCGGAAGTGTTAGAAGCCGTACCGTCGCATATGCGCGAAGTGTCCTGAAGTGAGAGAGAGACGCGACAAGTGTTTGTTCTTTGTGAGTGTTCTACATTTTTGAGTGGAAAAATATCTATCTAAAACATAAAGAAGCTTGCGAACAATTCAAAATTGAGAAGAGAAGACAATAGAACATATCGTTTTACATATTCAACTTGTATTCTTTCTTTAGCTGTATAATTTTGCTTCTATTATTAATTAAAGCTTTAAAATGATAAACTGTCGTTTGGTGAGAGGCTTAAACATATTCATTCAATTAATTATTCAATAATTTGTCGTTAATTTTATTTTGCATTTCAATGCAAAGCATATGTTGGTTAAATGGTTCAATTTCTTCGTGAAAAGGAAAAGAAGTCATCTTATATACTTTAAAACAAACATATGTTATTAAGTATAAAAGAACTAAACAAATGGAAGTAAATAGTATTCTTTAGATTGTTAATTATCAATTTGAAAAGTAGTTTGGAAATGTACGATATTGCGAGCTATCAGCACAAATCTTTCGTTAATTATTATTTTATTTATCGTCCCACAAATAAGGAATTGAAAACTATGGAATGCTAATAAGTGGACCCACTCCGGGTTCTCACACACAACTTCCGATGACCATTTTTATGTAGTAAGGTTATTTTATATACCTTGCGTAGTAAGGCTATTGAAACCAATCAAAAATCTCAGTGTCAACAACATGTTATCTGCTCTATTGGTATCTGAGGCTGTTATACATTTGGAGAGTATCTGGTTTTAGAAGTCTGTGGATGCTTTATCAGGATATGCTACCTACATAAGCCTGCTGCTGACAACAAGTATCAGATATTGATATCCGTAGAATGCGTTGATTTATAAGATTGGTTACAATGTGTTACTAGGCGTAATTCAGGTATGTTGTATGTATAAAGAATAAGGAAAACGTCAAGAAAATTAATAAAGTAATAAATAATAAGAAATAAGATATGAAATAAATGGAACTTTATTATCGATAAAATAGTACAAAGTATATAACATTTAATTAAAGATAAAATATGAAATACAAGTATAAAATAGTTATAAAACAAAGGAAGACTGAAATACGTCTAAGACATTAAAAGCATATAAAACAGTACTGCTTATAAACTAAGTACTACAGCTATTATGAAATACTCTTAAGTATAGTCAACGAAAACTAATAACATATACAGGGGTGCCCACAAAGGGGGGCTATGACGCAAACTGCGTCATTGAAATATTTGGTGGGGGTTAAAAATCTGTATGTTTGACGGGATGTAAAAATTAATCGAAAGGTTTTTTTTTTTTCATGGAAGAACACCTACGGATAGACAATTTGGGGAGGTGCGTCATGGACATAAGAAGGGGCACCACTCACATATAAACAAATCTATTAACTACGGAATACACGAAGAAAATGATATAGAGGAAATCTAACATAACTACTAAATGATGCTAGCATATACCTAGATTTACTTGATTGAAAATATTTACAAATATAATAACTATAATTTCGAGCTCTATGGGTAAACTGTATACTAATTATACAACAATTACTGTTCTAAAATTTAAAATGACAGTAGAGCTTCTTGTGATGCAGACTGTCGTCCCACTTTCATGATGCGTTGGATGAATCACTGGAATAAGTTCAATATCTAAACGCAGATAACAAGTGTCTTGATAATATCTTTGCATGTGATTTTATGTATGTATTATTTATTTGAATGTTCTGCACTCATTTGTTTTGTTTCAGAGTATTGTTTTGTAATAATAACTTGAATTGTGAACTGTTTGCTGGTCATTGTAATATTATTATTTTCTCTAGGCCTATTATGATTATTCTTTGTTCGATTCCTTGGGTACAGTCTCTCCCCATTCCGTATCTGGAAGCGTTTGTTTGTGTTTTCTTGCTTGGGATTTATCCTAAGCTGGCGACTCGGGCCGTTCGCGTCGCCTATATCTGAGTGCTTCCGCGTTCACGTAGTGTGACGTGTCCTATTCTTTTCCGTTGCGTTGATTTGACTACTTACCCCACTCTTCATCTTGTGCTGCTTTGAAGAAAGTCCATTCTGTAATGACAATAGAAGATGCATAGAAAGAAGAACATGTGACTACATCGAAGTGGTGTCGAAAGAAGGGACGTGTCAAGTTAAGGCCCATTATCAGCACCAACTAGAACTGCGTGCTCTCTTTTATTGGCTCTTTTCTGACAGAGGTAGGGTTGCCATAAAATCTTCGCACTTAGCAAATACGAAAGGGAGTAGTAAGTAACTCACGGGCGCCAAGGACCCGCACGGTTAATTTATGGATTATTGTTTTAATTATAAACTAAAAAATCCATGGAATTGCCGTACTCGGTCTTGAAACTTAAGACCTAGTCCCAAAAATAAAATTGCAACCAGCATTTTGTCATTTATTAAATGGTATCCAAATATTCCTAACTTCCTTCAATATTTTCATCTATCACTCCTAACGGCTTTCACAAAAGTAAAATTGCAGCCAGCGTTTTGCACTTATTAAATGGCATTCAAATATTCCTAACTATCAATAACTTAGTCCAATATTTACATCTGTCAATCTTAACGGTTTTCCCAAAAATAATGGTTGATCGACGTGTGAGTCATCACTTGTATGTCGTGAAACTCTACTCATTAGCCTGTTCACTAATCAATAAAGGTAGCTCGAGACGAACTGTCACGGATTTGCATTGAGATGAAAGGCTAGTGGGACGAACCACTACTACACCGGGACGAAATGATACAGATTTTAACTTGGGACGAAACGCGACGAGACACTACGAAACCGATTCAAGATGGCATTTGGCTCCAATAAGTGAGATTTTATCGGAGTTGTGCACACGTATGCACAATGTTTACTCAATTTGTCATCTGGGGGCGGGTTAAATTTTAGTTGCAAAATTTTATTCCTATTTCGGAACACTGATGCTGATAATAATAATAATAATAATAATAATAATAATAATAATAATAATAATAATAATAATAATAATAATAATAATACATAATTGCAAAAATAATGATGGAGGATCTATCCCTCAAAACACGCAACGGAAGTCAAGTACAAATGCACTGCATATGTCACCTACATACAGAATTTGTGCTAAGTAGTAGAAAATGGATCGATCTGGCTCATACTTGCTCAATTCAGGAGCCCCTGGGAAATCGAGCACCTTGAACCGTCAACCCACGGTCTTTTACGACCTCCATTTTAGGGGTGTATTTGTTCCCTTTTATGAGCACTTTTTAGGGGGTGTATTCGTTCTCTTTTACGACCTCCATTTTAAGGGGTGATCTCGTTCCCTTTTATGAGCATATTTTTCAACCCTTATTTTAACATAGCAGAAATTACGAACACATAGAAGAACAGATAACACATAACACTACGTAACACACAGCAGAACAGATAACAGATAAGAATATGAAACATAGAAGGGGTGTATTCGTTCTCTTTTATGACCTCCATTTTAGGGGGTGAACTCGTTTTCCAACCCCTATTTGAACATAGCAGAATATGAACATACAACAGAACAGATTCGTTCCCATTTATGAACACTCTTTCAGGGGTGAACTCGTTCTCTTTTATGACCACTTTTAAGGGGTGAACTCGTTCCCTTTTTCAACCCCTATTTTAACATAGCACAGCTAATAAAAGAACATGGTTTATTTCAGAAATTACACTGAGACTACGTAACACACAACATCCTCCATTTTAAGGGGTGTACTCGTTTTCAACCCCTACGAACACATAACACTACGTAACACACAGCAGAACATGAAACATAGAAGGGGTGTGTACCCTTATTTTAACATAGCAGAAATCGAGCACCTTGAACCGTCAACCCACGGTCTTTTACGACCTCCATTTTAGGGGTGAATTTATTCCCTTTTATGACCACTTTTTAGGGGGTGTATTCGTTCTCTTTTACGAGCACATTTTTAAGGGGTGAACTCGTTCCCTTTTACGAGCATATTTTTCAACCCCTATTTTAACATAGCAGAAATTACACTGAGACTATGAACAGATAATACATAAGAATACATAACTCATTCCAACCCTTATTTTAACATAACGAGCAAGGATTACAGTCGAACACCCACGGTCTACAGATAATCATTTTAGAGGGTGTATTCATTCATTCTCTTTGATGACCATTTTTTCCACTCCTAATGAAATTACATAGGAGAGCAGATAATACATAAGATTCGTTCCCTTTTATGAACATTTTTTAGGGGGGTGAACTCGTTCCCTTTTATGATTACTTTTTCAACCCCTATTTTGAAAATTTTAACATAGCAGAAATGACATAAGCATGTCCTCAAACTACTGACCATCGTGAACAAAGGTCAAACTCGAAAACGAAACAACATATCGAGGTGCTGTTTCCACATTTAGCAATAGGTCATCAGGTACTACATGTCCCAAAATTAGTGGTCATCGAGGTCAAAAGCCAAAATACTTAAAACCAAATAACTCTTAAATGGATCCACGTATTGAAGTGCTGTTTCCACATTTTAGCAATTGGTCATCAGGTACTACAAGTTCCAAAATAATGACCATCGAGGTCAAAGGTCACAGTACTTAAAACCTAATTACTCGAAAACGGAGCCACATTTAGTAATCGGTCATCAACTACTGCATGTCCCAAAATTAGTGGCCATCGAGGTCAAAGCTCAAAGTACTTAAAACCTAATAACTCGAAAACGGAGCCACATATTGAGATGGTGTTTCCAAATCTAGTAATTGGTCATCAGGTACTACAAGTTCCAAAATAGTGGCCATCGAGGTCAAAGGTCAAAATACTTAAAACCTAATAACTCGAAAACGAAGCAACGTATTGAGGTGCTGTTTCCAAATCTAGTAATAGGTCATCAACTACTACAAGTTCCAAAATACTGATCATCGAGGTCAAAGGTCAACATACTTAAAAACTAATAACTCGACAACTGAGACACATATTGAGATGGTGTTTCCAAATTTAGTAATTGGTCATCAACTACTACAAGTTCCAAAATAATAACCTTCCAGGTCAAAGGTCAAATATTTAAACGCAAATAACTCTTAAACAGAGCAACGTATTGAGGTGCTGTTTCCAAATCTAGTAATACGTCATCAACTATTACATGTTCCAAAAGTACTGACTATCGAGGTCAATGGTTAAATATTTAAGCCTTAATAACTTTAAGCAAAACCTGTGTGACCTATTCAATTTTGTACCAAGCAGAGAAAAGTGAAGAATGAATAAATATGATTGGCTTACTTCGAGAAAGAAAGCAAAGATATTTCATTTTAACTATTTCAACAAACGAAAGGATAAATTTTATACCAACGAGAAATGCCATTTTATACCATTTTGTATTACTCCAATAAACGAAGGAATACCAGAAAAAAAATAAGTGAAGAATGAATAAAATTTAGGTGGATTATTTTCTTTTGTACCAACTGAAAAAGAGAAGAAGAGCTACTTTAACTAGCTCATTATGTACTGTTTAAACAAACGAAAATTGACCATTATGTAACTTTTGAACTACTGAAATGTTCTATTTTTGTATCAATCAGAAAAAACCCGAAGAAGGATCATTTTAACAAGTTCATAATTTCGATGTTCTACTTTTTATACCAACGAGAAAAAATGAACTAGCTGAATATACGAAATAATAAATTTAAGTGACCTACTCAATTTTCTATCAACGAGAAATGCCATATTTCACCTACCTCAGAATTTATGTCTTCTTGTACTAATTAAATAAACGAAGGAATATTGTACCAATGAAAAATGCCATTTTTTCTAGACCATGTTCTAATATTTAAACAAACGAAGGGGTGAATTTGAGTGACCTATTCAATTTTGCACCAATGAGAAATGACGTATTTTAAATCATTTTGTACTATTTAAATAAACAAACAATCGGATAAATTTAACCGGCTCAGAAGTGTACTATTTAAACAAACGAAGGTCTCTTGAGTGAGCTTTCCAATTTTGGAGCAACAAGGACTTTTCTAACTAACTCAGAATTTAATTTCATTTTTGTAATACTCAAATTTGGATGGAGTGTTTAGTTTTGTACGAACCAGAAACATTTGATTGGATTATTTCCTTAGGCACCAACTGGAAAAAGTGAAGGGCCATTATTCAAATAAACGAAGGAATAGAGTATTTAGTTTTGTACCAACTAGAAAAAAAAAGAAGTGAAGTATGAATAAAATTTAGGTGGACTATTTTCTTTTGTACCAACTGGAATGTTCTATTTTTGTATCAATCAGAAAAAACGAAGAAGAGCCATTTTAACAAGTTCATAATTTCTGTAACGAAAGAATAATTTCGATGTTCTACTTTTTATACCAACGAGAAAAAAATGAACTAGCTGAATATTTAAATATACGAAAGAATAAATTTAAGTGACCTATTCAATTTTGTACCAATGAGAAATGGCTCAGAAAAAGGGGAAGAAGGACTATTTTATATAATTTTACTACTCAAATAAACAATGGAGTATTTAGTTTTGCACCATTTTGGAGTATTCATATATATATATATATATATATATATATATATATGAACTTTCGAGGTAGACTATGCTGTCACTTTTTGGTTGAAATTGAGTTAACAATACTTTTTTAATAGACTATGTTCTTTCTAGTGGTGTAATAATGTAAGTTTGAAAGCATCTTACTACTTTGTAACTACAGTAAGTTTCAAAAACAGTACTATAGGTCTTAGTTGAGAAACCGGTTTTTCGCTTCTCTAAAATTACGAAATTATGACTTGGTTTAGTTTACCTCCGAGGTCCAGATATAATAAAACCATCACCATCATCATAATAAACCATTATCAATCCATTGCTGGATGAAGGTCTTTCCAAGTCTTCTCCAACAACTATCTAACTTGGGCAATTCTTTTCCAGGTTACTCCTAAGTGGTGCTTTATTTCGTCACACCTTGTATGCGGAAGTTTCCTAGACTTTTTGTCTCGTGGTATCCAGTCTAGAATTGTTTTCGTCCGTCGATCATAATTTCTTCTTGCAATACGTCCAGCACATCTTCCAGCTCATATTAAATTATTTCATTAGCACCATCAGTATTCATTTCTATATATTTGGGCTTCAAATAGTTCGAATTCGCTACTTTCGGAGTACAGACACTCTACTTTTTAATCTTCGGATCTGGCAACACTGAATGATTTAAATCAACACAATGTGAGGACCTCCATTTGGTCTAGCGGCTAGCACGCTTGATTTCGGTTCGCCTGGTCCCAAGTTCGATTTCCGGTAGGGGTAAAGTTGAACGACCGAAGTGGTCCGGATTCTACTATAATCATTCGCTCCACGCCTCCTTTAGCCGCCCTAGCATAACTGTGGGACGTTAAACTAAAACAAAACAAAACAAGAATGAACACTGTGTATTACTAACTGTAAGTTTTTGAATAATTGCATATAGGTATATGGTATGGATCGAGTTTGAGGTCGGTGGTCAAACTAAAACAAGTGAAATATAATTAGGGTGTAATTAGAACCTTTAATTGAGCACGGTCTTAATATAAAATGTACACCAGGCCTAAGGCTTAGGGGGAACAGCTAGTGTTACTGAAAATGTATCAGTTACATTTAATAAGTAGCCCAAAGACTATGAAAATCGTCGTCTCTTGAAAGTATTCTTGCACCATAAAACAAATTACGAGTAATTCTAAAATATTTTGCAGTTTATCTACGTTATTTGCACATATTTAGAATAATATTTAGCAATTTATTCAAGTGGGTAACTCTGCTTAAAATAATGTAACTGCGACTTCTTGTAATTAAAACCACCAAAAAGTATTGTTGTAATGTTATAGAAGCAAAGGAAAGCAATAATCATTATAAAAATTTAATACAAATACGTCATTTTAAGCAGTATAACAATCACTACCAATGTGTTTGGTATCTCTGAAACGATTTGAAATAATTGTTGTAAATGGCGTTATAAGCATTTAAGTCTTTTGGAAGCATCTACATGATGAGAAGTGATATATCAGCGCGTTTTCGGAAGTGAAGTCTTTAGAAACATTTAAATTTTCCATTTCTTGAAGTTTTGTTTCTTCATTCATTCGAAATGTATTATTCCATGATCATAGTATTTGACGCTAAGATACAGTTGATGCGCATTGCACCGGCCATGCCATTTGAGTTATTAGAGATCTCCAAAATGTTGTTGTTAGTGATACTGTGTTGTCCTTTGTTACACTAAATAATGTATGGGCTATTGTGGTTTTGTTAAATAACTAAATTAGAAATATGTAATACTTTGTGTAGCGCAATTTGAGAAAATACAACTTTATTTTGCTTTAGCAACATTGCTTGTTTATCTAATATTGCAGAGTATTTAGAAGAATTTCCCAACTTGGTACAAAATTTCAGCATTTTTAATATATATATATATATATTGGTAATTAGAGTTATCAACTGATATATATACAGAATGGCCCATTTTAATCTTTCCACGGAGATATCTCGTAAACGGTTGAATATAAATGAACCGAACAAAAACTCAAATAGGAAATGCCATGGGGCACACTGAATGGTGTTGTCGCGCCGCCTCCCGAAATTATGAACTTGTTAAAATGGCTCTTCTTCGTTTTTTTCTGATTGATACAAAAATAGAACATTCCAGTTGGTACAAAAGAAAATAGTCCACCTAAATTTTATTCATACTTCACTTCTTTTTTTTTCTAGTTGGTACAAAACTAAATACTCTATTCCTTCGTTTATTTGAATAATGGCCCTTCACTTTTTCCAGTTGGTGCCTAAGGAAATAATCCAATCAAATGTTTCTGGTTCGTACAAAACTAAACACTCCATCCAAATTTGAGTATTACAAAAATGAAATTAAATTCTGAGTTAGTTAGAAAAGTCCTTGTTGCTCCAAAATTGGAAAGCTCACTCAAGAGACCTTCGTTTGTTTAAATAGTACACTTCTGAGCCGGTTAAATTTATCCGATTGTTTGTTTATTTAAATAGTACAAAATGATTTAAAATACGTCATTTCTCATTGGTGCAAAATTGAATAGGTCACTCAAATTCACCCCTTCGTTTGTTTAAATATTAGAACATGGTCTAGAAAAAATGGCATTTTTCATTGGTACAATATTCCTTCGTTTATTTAATTAGTACAAGAAGACATAAATTCTGAGGTAGGTGAAATATGGCATTTCTCGTTGATAGAAAATTGAGTAGGTCACTTAAATTTATTATTTCGTATATTCAGCTAGTTCATTTTTTCTCGTTGGTATAAAAAGTAGAACATCGAAATTATGAACTTGTTAAAATGATCCTTCTTCGGGTTTTTTCTGATTGATACAAAAATAGAACATTTCAGTAGTTCAAAAGTTACATAATGGTCAATTTTCGTTTGTTTAAACAGTACATAATGAGCTAGTTAAAGTAGCTCTTCTTCTCTTTTTCAGTTGGTACAAAAGAAAATAATCCACCTAAATTTTATTCATTCTTCACTTATTTTTTTTCTGGTATTCCTTCGTTTATTTTAGTAATACAAAATGGTATAAAATGGCATTTCTCGTTGGTATAAAATTTATCCTTTCGTTTGTTGAAATAGTTAAAATGAAATATCTTTGCTTTCTTTCTCGAAGTAAGCCAATCATATTTATTCATTCTTCACTTTTCTCTGCTTGGTACAAAATTGAATAGGTCACACAGGTTTTGCTTAAAGTTATTAAGGCTTAAATATTTAACCATTGACCTCGATAGTCAGTACTTTTGGAACATGTAATAGTTGATGACGTATTACTAGATTTGGAAACAGCACCTCAATACGTTGCTCTGTTTAAGAGTTATTTGCGTTTAAATATTTGACCTTTGACCTGGAAGGTTATTATTTTGGAACTTGTAGTAGTTGATGACCAATTACTAAATTTGGAAACACCATCTCAATATGTGTCTCAGTTGTCGAGTTATTAGTTTTTAAGTATGTTGACCTTTGACCTCGATGATCAGTATTTTGGAACTTGTAGTAGTTGATGACCTATTACTAGATTTGGAAACAGCACCTCAATACGTTGCTTCGTTTTCGAGTTATTAGGTTTTAAGTATTTTGACCTTTGACCTCGATGGCCACTATTTTGGAACTTGTAGTACCTGATGACCAATTACTAGATTTGGAAACACCATCTCAATATGTGGCTCCGTTTTCGAGTTATTAGGTTTTAAGTACTTTGAGCTTTGACCTCGATGGCCACTAATTTTGGGACATGTAGTAGTTGGTGACCGATTACTAAATGTGGCTCCGTTTTCGAGTAATTAGGTTTTAAGTACTGTGACCTTTGACCTCGATGGTCATTATTTTGGAACTTGTAGTACCTGATGACCAATTGCTAAAATGTGGAAACAGCACTTCAATACGTGGATCCATTTAAGAGTTATTTGGTTTTAAGTATTTTGGCTTTTGACCTCGATGACCACTAATTTTGGGACATGTAGTACCTGATGACCTATTGCTAAATGTGGAAACAGAACCTCGATATGTTGTTTCGTTTTCGAGTTTGACCTTTGTTCACGATGGTCAGTAGTTTGAGGACATGCTTATGTCATTTCTGCTATGTTAAAATTTTCAAAATAGGGGTTGAAAAAGTAATCATAAAAGGGAACGAGTTCACCCCCCTAAAAAATGTTCATAAAAGGGAACGAATCTTATGTATTATCTGCTCTCCTATGTAATTTCATTAGGGGTGGAAAAAATGGTCATCAAAGAGAATGAATGAATACACCCTCTAAAATGATTATCTGTAGACCGTGGGTGTTCGACTGTAATCCTTGCTCGTTATGTTAAAATAAGGGTTGGAATGAGTTATGTATTCTTATGTATTATCTGTTCATAGTCTCAGTGTAATTTCTGCTATGTTAAAATAGGGGTTGAAAAATATGCTCGTAAAAGGGAACGAGTTCACCCCTTAAAAATGTGCTCGTAAAAGAGAACGAATACACCCCCTAAAAAGTGGTCATAAAAGGGAATAAATTCACCCCTAAAATGGAGGTCGTAAAAGACCGTGGGTTGACGGTTCAAGGTGCTCGATTTCTGCTATGTTAAAATAAGGGTACACACCCCTTCTATGTTTCATGTTCTGCTGTGTGTTACGTAGTGTTATGTGTTCGTAGGGGTTGAAAACGAGTACACCCCTTAAAATGGAGGATGTTGTGTGTTACGTAGTCTCAGTGTAATTTCTGAAATAAACCATGTTCTTTTATTAGCTGTGCTATGTTAAAATAGGGGTTGAAAAAGGGAACGAGTTCACCCCTTAAAAGTGGTCATAAAAGAGAACGAGTTCACCCCTGAAAGAGTGTTCATAAATGGGAACGAATCTGTTCTGTTGTATGTTCATATTCTGCTATATTCAAATAGGGGTTGGAAAACGAGTTCACCCCCTAAAATGGAGGTCATAAAAGAGAACGAATACACCCCTTCTATGTTTCATATTCTTATCTGTTATCTGTTCTGCTGTGTGTTACGTAGTGTTATGTGTTATCTGTTCTTCTATGTGTTCGTAATTTCTGCTATGTTAAAATAAGGGTTGAAAAATATGCTCATAAAAGGGAACGAGATCACCCCTTAAAATGGAGGTCGTAAAAGAGAACGAATACACCCCCTAAAAAGTGCTCATAAAAGGGAACAAATACACCCCTAAAATGGAGGTCGTAAAAGACCGTGGGTTGACGGTTCAAGGTGCTCGATTTCCCAGGGGCTCCTGAATTGAGCAAGTATGAGCCAGATCGATCCATTTTCTACTACTGTGCTACATATAATAAAATCATTAGGAGTCATGAAGATGTAGATATCTTGCATTGCTGTGAAAAGTCATTCAAAAAACTAATATTGAGTGTTCTGTAAGAAAACAGTTTAAGTAAAATGTATCATTTTAATTTAATATTCTATATTCAAGCATATCATCATCATTATCATAGGTATTCTGCCTTTATTGACAGGTCACTTGCCGCAGCTGAGAAGCTTCCATGCTCCACGGTCCTCCGCTAACTTCTTCGTCTTCTAAGTCTTCTAAGTATTCAAGCATAAGGTTCGTATAATTTAATTTTAGTATTCAAGTTTTTACGTTATACTCTAACATTATGTATTCAAGTTCATGCCTAACATTATGTATTCAAGTCTAACATATGTAGTCACTGTAATTCGGAGATAATGCCTATTGTGTCGATAAATAAATAAATGTAACGCACTATAAAGATAAAGTATGGTAACTGAGGTAAAAATTCATTATCGAAATGAAATATCATATAACAGAATCATGCTCGGAATATTTCTACTCTGGACTAAGAATACTATAACGAACATTATATTAGAGAAACAATATCGTTGAACTTCCATAATACTTGTAATATACCTGCCCAGGCCCGTATCCAAGGGAGGTCTACGAGTACCGGGCCCCCCTAAAGGTTTACTGGTCCCCTCAAATTTTCATGGAAGGCTTGAAAATGAACTATAATATGGTGATGAACTTTAATATGGTTGGATCGGGCCCCCCTAATTTCTACCGCCTCCCCTACATTTTTGGGCTGGTTACCGGCCTGAACCTGCCACCTTAATAAATAAAATGTTTATATTTGAAGCTTTTCGAAAAGTAATGTTTGAAATACACTTCATGCTGTGCTAACATTAGAAAATTTTCCACAAAGTTATGTAATTGGTTATTTCCTAAGTCAATAATTGTACTGAAGGAAAGTAATATTTGAGCGTTCAGAACCCAATGCATCCAAGTTCATTTTCAATAATGTTCAGTCTTGCTAATCAAATGAATCCTATTTCAAAACGGAATATCTTCGCAGTCAAGAATCCGAAATGATTGTAATTAGAACCACATGAAAGAGCGTGGGATATAGGGATGCGCACGAGTCGAGACACACTTTGTAAAATTCGAGACGAGTCGAGACAAACGTATTTCTCGACTCGAATTTTCGAGTCGAGGCCCGAGTCGAATCGAGACAGCTGGTAAAAATCTCGACTCGACTCGAATGTCTCGAAAATTTTTCTATAATTTTTAATCTTATTTTGAAGAAAGTACTCACTCGGAAACACTTGGCACGAGAATTTCGGAAACTGCAGGACTTGTCAGGTGTTCGAGGAGTGCTGTAGTAATTGTCTTCAACAAGTGGCGAAACCAAGGGAAAAAGACGCCCAAATGTCGAGAGGTTGGGCACCCTCACCTCATTACAGATGTCGGACGTCGTAGGCTGGGCAGACTGATACAACAGGACACGCAGCGAACTGCATCGGAACTAAGATGAGAGTTTGATGCTGAGCAAAGTACAAGTGTGTCTGAAATAATGTCAAATTTCCAACATTTTGACCTGTTTTTTTTAAGTTTTTTCCCGATTTCTTTCCGGAAAAATTGGAAAAATTGAAAAAATGAAAATGTTTGTATTCATTAATAATTTTACTAGTTATGATTTAATTTTACTAGTAATTTTACTAGTTTTACTCCTCAAATCCATAGTTTTCGCGGTCGCTGAGATCAATGGTGACACTTTCATTTGCGATGACTTGCACACTCAGCTACCATTGCATGCGGGCCGGGAGTGAGCGGGGGGGGGATACCGAAACATGTAAAAGTAATACAAAATGACCGATATTAGTGTCAAATCCATAGTTTTCGCGATCGCTGAGATGAATGGTGACACTTTCATTAGTGATCACTTGCAAATTTTACTACCATTGTATGTGGGCCGGAAGTCAGCGGGGGGATACCGAGACATGAAAAGTAATCCAAAATGATCGATAATAGTGTCAGATCCATAGTTTTCACGGTCGCCGAAATATGAGGGTAATACTTCCACAAGCGTTGAATTCCAAATACTGCCCACATGCGAAGAATGCGTATATTGCGTATATTCAGCTTTTATAGATAGATAGATAGATAGATAGATAGATAGATAGATAGATAGATAGATAGATAGATAGATAGATAGATAGATAGATAGATAGATAGATAGATAGATAGATAGATAGATAGATAGATAGATATACTGGTCAAAAAATTAGAGGATCAGATGAAAACTCAAGTAAAACTTCTTACGAATAATGTGACAACACTGTATCTTGTCCACTTCAGATTAAAATTGACTAGCATGAAGGAACAACGTGAAAACGAACCGTTTGAAACATCTGTGCATATGATCGGTGACGTGGCACTACCAGAGATCATTTTGTAGTGTGGCACTGCCAACACATTCCAGCTCCAGGATACCTTTGTTCTCATTGTGTTTAGTGCTTCACAAATCCACGTAGTGAAATTGCGCAACAACGTGATTTGCCAGAATCGCTGGCATGGCGAGCTGTCGGCAGGTTGGAAGCTGGTCAGTCACAGTGGGAGGTGGCACATGCCATAGGAGTGGCACAAAGTGTGATTTCCCGATTGTGGAATCGATTTCAAACAACTGGAACTGTTCGAAGAAGACAAGGACAGAGCCGTCCACTAGCAACCAAAGCCAGAGAAGATCGTTATCTCTTGTTAACAGCCCGTCGAAACCGGCGTCAGAATGCAATTCTGCTCCCTCGAGCCTTCCGAACAGCAACAGGACGCACAATATCCACTCAAACGGTCCGCAATCGCCTTCGAGAAAGTGGCCTCTACGCACGTAGGCCTATGGTATGTGTCGCATTAACTGCACGACACCGTGTTGATCGAAGAGCGTAGGCGGAGGAACATCGTGGGTGGGGACGCAATGAATGGGACAATGTTTTGTTCTCTGACGAGTCTCGATTCAGTGTGGAGCCTGATAATCGACGTGTTTTCATCTGGAGAGAGTGTGGAACACGACACAATCCCATGTTTGTGCGAGAAAGATCCCAGTATCATGGTGGTGGACTGATGGTGTCGGGAGAAATCAGCATTGGTGGGCGTACTGATCTCCACATCATCCGAAATGGCTCTTTGACGGCTCTCAGGTATAAGGATGAGATCCTGAAAACTCTTGTTCTTCCTTATGCTGGTGCCATTGGTGATTCGTTCCTTTTCATTTATGACAATGCTCGTCCTCACAGAGCTCAGTTAGTGGATAAGATGCTGGAAGCTGAGGGTATCGCTCGGATGAAGTGGCCTGCATGCTCTCCGGATCTCACCCAATTGAGCATGTCTGGGACATGCTTGGCAGACGAATTGCCGCAAGACCAGTACCTCCAACAACCATTCCAGAGCTGGAAGTCACTCTTCTGGATGAGTGGCACAACATCCCCCAAGAACTCATTGATAATCTGATTGAATTCATGCCACGCAGGTGAGAGGCTGTGTTGGCTATTCAAAGTAATCATATGACATATTAAGGAACAATCAGAATTGTTGCCTTGCCTGTTTGTGAGCAGTTCGAGAGGTGTACACATAACCATCTTGTTTCATGAGCCACGTGAACAAGGTTTTCCGTGTCACAACACCAGTATGTGCCCCATTTTTCTAGTGTATCTTAAAGCATTCCTTCTTGTATGATATATATGAGTCAGACACAAGCTTATTCATACACTATCTTAAGGTTACTGTGCCCTCCCCCTTGTCCGAGCACTTCGCATTTTCGCCCTTAGATGCTCACTTTTTCATTTAGCAATCACTGCTGGCACCTCTACTGGGAAGAACTGAGGGATCGCAGCGCTCAGTTTGAATGTGGCCAGGATATCCACACTTGAAGTGGGTGGGGAAAGGAATCCAACAGTTTTCTTTTTAGCGTGCACCTGCAGTTAGTCAGAGTCTATTTTTACAAACCGTGTTGTTCAGCCGCAGGGCAAAACGTCAACCATTGACGGGTAACACAAATCGTTTATTTTTGCAGGTAGGAATAGAGTTTCTGTACGAAAAACGGGAATTAGGTTGCTGAGAACGTCATTCGCATCGCGTTGACAAATTTTCTTTCGTCCATTTATCACATAAAAGTCTTTTCTTTTTTTTCGATTGTTACTAGAATATGAGATTAAAAAAAAACTAAATGTTTTTTGTATACAGAAAACAAACAAACAATACTAATATTTTCTTACATATCAATATTATATGAATAACTACACAAAATTTCGCATATATCAGGCGGGAAACTTCCAAAACTTTTAGAACAAAGAAACGCGATTTTCTGAAAGCTAAAATTAAGGAACTTGAAGGTAATAGTAAAAATAAAATCATCCAGGACATGTATAAGGGGATCAGCGAATTTAAGAAAGGCTATCAACCTCGTGCTTATATATTAAAGAAATCTGACGGTACAGTTCTCACTGATACGGATAGCATCTTAAATAGATGGAAAGATTTCTTTGACGATTTGCTTAACACACAACCAAAAACTAGTGTGCGTGGAGAAAAGGAAATACACACCGCAGAACCGTATATTCCAGAACCCAATCGAATAGAAATAGAAACCACTATAAGGAAATTAAAGAGAAATAAATCTCCGAGTGTAGATGAAATTCCCGCTCAGTTAATTTTAGCTAGAGGCGAAAAATTGTGGAACAAGATACACAAACTCATTCTCCTTATCTGGAACAAGGAAGAATTGCCACAAGAGTGGAAAGAATCAATCATTTTTCCAATTCACAAGAAAGGCGACAAAACTGACTGTAATAATTATCGAGGCATTTCTCTTCTGTCAGCATCCTATAAAATGCTTTCAAATATTCTATTATCAAGATTGATCCCATACGCAGATGAAGTTATTGGAGATTATCAGTGTGGATTTAGACGAAATCGATCAACTATCGACCAAATATTTACTATTCGCCAAATACTCGAAAAAAGTGGGAATACAATAACCTGGTACATCAACTATTTATCGATTTTAGAAAAGCGTACGACTCGGTTAGGAGAGAAACATTATACAACGTTCTTACAGAACTTGGAATACCGAGAAAGCTAATTAGATTAATTAAGATATGTTTAAGTGAATCCCAAAGTAAACTCCGGGTAGGAAAATTTTTGTCCACGAGCTTTCACGTCGAAAATGGCCTGAAACAAGGGGATGCGTTGTCGCCATTATTATTTGTTCTGGAATACGCTATAAGGAAAATCAAAGATAGCAACCAGGGCCTAGAATTGAACGGTATTCACCAGGTTATGGCATATGTTGATGACGTAAATTTAATAGGGGATGATAGGAGAACAGTAGAAATAAATGGAGAGATCTTATTAAACGCTTGCAGGGACATGGGTTTGGAAGTAAATGCAGAGAAAACTAAATACTTGGAAGTGCTTCGGGACCGTAATACGGCAAATCGTGGAGGCGTTAAAATATTAAATAATACTTTTGATAAAGTGGATACTTTCAAATATTTAGGATCAATATTAACAGACGAAAATCGTATTCACGAAGAAATTAAATGTCGACTAAAAGCAGGGAATTCGTGTTACTATTCGGTTCAAAATCTCTTGTCGTCGCGAATCCTGTCGAAGAATTTGAAGCTTAAAATATATAAAACGATAATCATGCCTGTTGTACTGTATGGTTGCGAAACATGGTCTCTTACTCTGAGGGAAGAACATAGACTGAAAGTATTTGAGAATAGGATCCTGAGACAAATATTCGGACCCAAGAGGAACGAGAATGGGGAATGGCGGAAACTCCATAACGAGGAACTACATAGTTTATACGGTTTAACCAACATTGTTAGGGTCGTCAAGTCTAGGAGGCTTAGGTGGGCAGGTCATGTAGCTAGAATGGAAGAAAGTAGAAACGCTTTCAAAGTCTTGACTGGAAGACCAATCAGAAAACTACTATTAGGAAGACCTAGGTGCAGATGGGAGGACAATATTAAGATGGATCTCGCAGAGATTAGAATACAAAGTAGAAACTGGATGCAGTTAGCGAAGGATAGAAGTCAGTGGAGAGCTTTTGTGAACGCGGCATTGAACATCCGGGTTCCATAGGCCATAGAGATAGTTAGTTATCAGTATTATATGATTTTTTTTCTGAAGTGTATGATGCATGAAAAATGGACATAATGAATTTTGACTTTTCTATTTGCCCTATCCTTCTGAGTAGAGAGAATGCTGTGGCTCAACTAAAGGGCCTGCAGGGCCCGCAACATTGAGAGGTCCAGAACAGAAAGAGGCCCATTTCAGTTTGGAAGTTAAACTTTATAATGTTAGGGTGTTAAAAATTATGTGTTGTTCCAACTATATCTCATTTTTACCTGTGAAGACGGTAACACCTGAGTGATGCCAACAAAACTTATACTGACCAGCGAAAACATTATGACCACTCGCTACTTTTTGAACGAAATCATCGGGCTGAGAAAAGAGCTACAATGCATAACACAACCGTGACAAACGTGACAGGAATTTCACTCGATTAGTCAGTGTGGTGCTTGTGCCTTGAATGGGGAATGACGACGATATATCAGGGTGACTAAATGGCTGGGAGCTTCATTTCGGAATCAGCGCGACTTGTCGAGTTTTTGCGATCTGCCGTGCTTATGTATTTCAAAGGTGGGAAAAGGACAGTGAAACCAGCATCGAACCAAACAACAAAGACTGGGGCGACCACACGTCATTAAAAGTGTCGGATGCCGTAGACCCTCGTGGTTGGTACAGCAGAATAGGCGGAAACTATAGCACAATATAATAATAATAATAATAATAATGATAATAATAATAATAATAATAATAATAATAATAATAATAATAATAATAATAATAATAATAATAATAATAATAATAATAATAATAATGTGCAATTTTTTGCATATGAGGAAGTTGTGAGTCACTAGATAGAACATAGAAAGTCAAAACTGTTCTCTGTAAATTTTACGTGACTCATGAATGTGGAAAAAGGGGGTCCGTTTAACATTTTTGCGGGGAGGCCCATTCGTCCTTACTTAAGCTACTGAGAGAGAATGTAAGGTAAAATAATAACACCTATATATATATATATATATATATATATATATATATATATATATATATATATATATATAAACTCCTGGTGCAACAGTCCCTTGTGATCTGGAGCGGGCTTATGTTATTGGTCAGCACAACTACATCCAACGTCGCCTGCTGTCTAGATTGAAGTACGCTATCTTTTAGTTTCCCAACTTTTCTGTCGATGTTTGGTCAACACAGCAATGTTTGAGTGCCACACCGGCAGGGGTGTAGCCAGCAGGTTTGTGTAGGGGGGCCCGTCGTTTTTGAGGAGGGTCCAGCTACAATGTACAAAGCCAAAAAAAAAAATGTCGCTGCTAGTGTTTTTGAGGCCTGAGAGAAAGGAAAATTTTGGTTTCCTTCTCGAAGACTAAAAACATTATTTTAGTTTCTTCTTCTTCTTCTTCTTCTTCTTCTTATTATTATTATTATTATTATTATTATTATTATTATTATTATTATTATTATTATTATTATTATTATTATCCATAAATTATATTCAATATAGTTTTTATTATGCTTAATCAAGAACTACTGTTCGGGACCAAACGCTATACTTTTGTGCATAACTATAAAGGTAACCAAGAAAGTTCTGTCCCTTTTCGTGGAGGTCTGTATTCAATTGGACCTCACACTGTGAGTTGAATGCAAGTGGAGATAAGGCGAACGTCAGTTGTTGGTGTGGGTATATCCAACATACTACCTGGTTGTGGCAATTCAGACACACCGTGAACCTGCGTAAAGACAGAGAGAACATGGGACATCCACAGAGCATCATAAGAGCATGTATGCTGAACGAGTTCAAATGGAGGTGAAACGCCGCTGTAGCGGGACAGAAGATATGCCAGGCCTTTGGTGAGGGTGTCGTGACAACGCGGACAGTGCAGCGGTGGTTTAAAACACCCGAAAACACAACGTGCCAGAAGACCAACACGTATACAAAGAGGAACTGGGACTACAATTCAGTATGTGGTGAAACCATTCAGCAGCACATCCATCAACTTGTGAAACACTACAAGTTGGGTCGATGGGTCTCTCATATTTTGACTACGGGCCAGAAGGCAACGCGGCAGTCGCCTGTGTTTACTTACTGTTTCGGAGCCATTTCTGGACAGGGCGTTGACATGTGATAAAAAGTGTGTCCTATACGAAGCTCCACGGCGCCGTCATCATTGGTTAGCATCCCATGAACCGATTGCAAAACAGCAGAAACCAGCACTGTACCAGAAGAAGGTCCTTCTGTGTGTTTGGTGCATCGTGCATCGGGAACTGCTACCAGCTGGTCAGAGTATCAGTTCAACTGTGTGTTGTCAGCAGTTGAGCTGTGCTCAAGAAAAACTCAAAACTCTGGAGCCATTACTTCTGAATTGGAAATGGGTCCTCGTTTACGGGACAACGCTAAGTCCCACGTGGCTAGGATGACTCAGGACACGATTTTCCGCCTTGGATGGGAAACAATATTGCAACCACTATATTCCCCGGGTATTGCACTGTCCGATTATCACCTGTTCCATTCTTTGGAGAATCACCTTAGAGGACGCCAGTTCAAATCTCTAGTAAAAGTCCAAAATGCACCTCATACTTTCTTCGTTTCACGGCCCACCAAGTTCTACCGCGATGGATTGCATGGCCTTCCAGAACGTTTTCAGAAGGTCGTCGATGCTGATGGGACTATTTTTGATCTTCCAGGTTAGGTGACATATCGATGTTCGAAGGTTGTGGGTGAAAAAGCAACAAAACTTTTCTTGGTTACCTTTATATTTAAATTTAAGACCTTGTATACAGAACCTGTCTACACAAGATTGGTTTTCTTTGAAATTTCACTTAATTTCTTTATGGTTTCCTGACAAAAATATTTATTTATTATTCGTGACTAAAACAAAACTGTGTATTTTATTACACTGAGTAGAAATAAAAGAGAGCGAATGAAATCCAAATTGAATAAAAGCATTGTTTCTCACCAAATTTTCCATCCTCTATGTCTTTTAAAACACTTGTTAAAGCATATAAAATATACTGTACTTACAAATCAGTTTAGTACCTTTGTTTTATGGCTGTATTTGTAGTACCTTGTTAAAACGTTTGTCTTCAAACTGTCAAATATAAATCGCAGTAAATTGTGTAATCTGCTGTCACAAAAAAGTATCCTATTTTTCGATCGGTATAAGGAAGAGATACTAAACTATTTTTCGATCGGTATGGAAAAACAATATTTCTCCATACTATTTTCCCATAAATTATTAATTGTCAATAAACTTTGCTACTTTTAAATGAATGAAGCAGATAATTTTACTATGATGTTTTAAAAGTTGGTCAAATGGGGGGGCCAGGAAACCATTGGGGGGCCGGGCCCCGATGGGCCCCCCCTTGGCTACACCCCTGCACACCGGAAACTAAACCCTGGACGACGCACACCGTACCACTTTCTCTAATCATTTGGTCAAATTTAGGTTAGGGTAGTACTGAATTATTTTTGGAATATGCCATTTCTCATAAGGTAAAGTTCAAAAGTATTGTGACATAATTAAAAAGCTCATTATCAACCACGTATTTTTCCCTCTAATATCTCTAAAAGTTTTCGAGATATGTGTCAAAAATGGTTGAAACACTTGAAGTTAGTTTAGTAACTTGAAGAAGATAGTAGACTTATACATACTGTACATGATTAGAATTGCTCCAATTTTTATTCTTTGTTCTCGTAAAGAAATACAAAATCATAATTTCAACCATTTTGGTACATTTTTCATAATTTGAAGGGCGAACAGATGGTTTCTTTCCTTACGTTTTGAACTTGGGATTTATATTCTCCTTGTCACTTATCGTGAAATTCATATAATGACCTGGGTCCCAAAGTTAGAATATATTATGTGACAGAGGTAATGACAATTTTTGTCATTTCATCTCTCAAGATCTGTTAAATTTGACATTTATTGAACGATATCGGTTTTATAATACAAATAAATTTTTCGCAATAAGGTGCATATAGTGGTCGTAAGAAATGACAAAAGCTACCATTAACCTTTATAGTTAGACTAATGCTTTTCCGATCATGGTCTTCCCCTTAAATTTTGTAAGGGACAGTATCATTTTAATTATCTTGGCCTAATTTCCTAAAGCCTCTCATTCGTACGCTAAAAGAAAGATTTCTAATTTTTTTTATATAAGAAGTCGGGGAAGGCAAATTTATTCAAAATTCCTTTACAATTAAAGTCGGCTAAACAGATATTTCTTCGAGATTTCTGTGTTTTGAAAACAAATTCACGATTTCAGTTCTTTGTCTTTACTTGTTTCCATGTTTTTTATATCAATACTGTATGATCAGTTCCCAGAATTATTTTAGTTCCCCGGTAAATCAATTTATAACAAGCTCCAAATACTGCTCTAATTTTAATGTGGTTTCAGGAGAATCTGCATATCTCATCCTTTTGTTACTCTCTATATATTCATCTATTATGTAAACAAACATCAGTGAAAGAAACATTCTGAGAGCTAACACGTGCTCCGTGAGGAACGTTGTCATTCCTTTTACTGGTAAATGTAGAGAGTCTAGTGTTGCCACGAGACATGACGAGATTTCTGGCTGTGTCGTCTCGTCTAGAAAAATGTACCCGTCTCGTCTCGTATCGAATGGTTCTGTCTCGTCTCGTGGCAACACCAGAAAGGTTGAGGCACACAAAAAGAGCTCTTATACCAAGTGATTAAAATTACAACTTTTAACCAAGTTTGGTTTGGTTAACAGAGCACAACACAACACGACTGCAATCTTCCAGCAACGACTGCTTAGTTTCGACTGAACCAGTAATTACTTTGATAGGAACATTTGTCAATACCGTCAGTACAGCCGAAAGGCAAGATTTCCCCATTTATTCTGATATCCTTTTTTCAGAACCCCTGGCGCCACTTTAACAAATAAGGAGGCCTATGTAACTTTCCCATTTTAAAAAATGGTTTAACTTCGAATAACATCATAAAACAATAAAAAAAGATAAATTTTATTGTCAAAGCAGCATATTTTCAAAACTCAGTATCGAGAAAGGCTGACACGTTTCTGTTTTGGTTCGGAACGAGAAAGACCATGAAACAATTGTTAGTTACTGATAAAATTGCCACTTCTACTTGTAACAAATTTCTCAAAAGTAGATCCCCACGTTGAGCGGGTTTGCATATCCAGACTCCTAACTATGAAAACATTTACGATCACTCCAACCCCAATCATTTCACAGATTCAACCTGTTGTATATAAGTTATTAGGACGTAAAATTGAATATAATTTATACGAGAAAGACTTTTATGCATTGCAAGACCTGTAACTGCCAAATATTCACCACAAACTTATAGTCGTATCGACATAAACAAAAAGAAGTGTGGAGCAGGAAACTACTTTACACAAAAGTCAAAAGAGACGCACTGAAGACATACGAACTAGTCGAGCGGTTTGGGTCACTAGTCTATCAATTAGAAGTTTATGTGTTCAAACCCTGAAGGCAGTATTCGTTTTTTTTTAAAGTGTGTTCCTATTTTCATCAGAGTACTGAGAACATTCCTATAAATAAATCTTTGGCAACTACTTTTCTCTCAAATTCCATTAGAAGGGAACATTATATGAATTTCAAATGTAAAATCCACAGCTGAGAACAAAATATTATGTTCAATATTTCATTATTATCCTTTGATTTGTAATGAAAAACTAATTATAAGCATTGACGATTTCAGAAGATTCTCCCCCGGTAATGGTCAATATATGAATGAGAGAAAACTGATAAAACATTATTAGTCCACTTTGAGCATGATCGAAGATAACTTATGACCACGAAGGGGGAAATTTATATCGACAGAGTCACAAATTCTCCCACAGGTCATGCCCTGAAATCACCACTGTTTGAGAGGTTTCCTTAAAAAATAGAATATTACATTTATTTCTCGTTCTACGTTTTGAAATGGAAAAATCATAATTTTAAAGTGAATTATAATACAATAAGCATAAAGATTTATAGAACTAATGAAGTAAATATTCTTGTGTAAGTTATCGATTTCTAATCTGATTAAAACTCGAATATTCGTTTGCATCGCACTTTAAAGTAAATCCTCTCTATATATAGTTCTTACTGGAAAGTATGTTTAACTCCAATTACTTAATCAATGTTTTTAAAAATATATTTTTATTATAATACTTTTACTATTCAATGTTGTATACACTACATTTCCCAAAGCAAAACCTCGCAAATGTATAGTGGACTAGTGAATATTATCAAATAAATTATCATTTTGTTTACGTAAATACTGCATCGCCTCATTTGAAACTTCGTACTTTAAATAATAATAATACTAATACTAATAATAATAATAATAATAATAATAATAATAATAATAATAATAATAATAATAATAATAATAATAATAATAATAATAATAATAATAAAATCATAGCCATACCTTTATCAGAATTTCAGGCTTAGTCAATAAATGAATTCAACGTGGTCTCTATTCGAAGTTCTATTTAATCGAATCCGATAGAAATACAAAGAGAAACTTCGAGGACAAGTAAAAGAAAAATGTTACCTTGGTGGGACTGGAACTAACCTTTAAGAGTTCCTTTCAATTTACAGACAAATGCCTTAGGCACTTTGTTTCTTTTCTTTAAGTTAACTGATTCACCGAACGTATCTGAGTAACTTGTCTCTATTTTCTACTCGGTTATATACGTTTTACAATCATTTCCGTTAATCTTGAACGACAGGAACACGAATGCAAATACATCTAAGAGAATTAAAATTCCAAACTCCCCCACCGGAATCGAACCCGGGGCCCCATACACCTTAGGCACACGTGCTAGCCACGAGACCAGCGGGGAAAGCAAGTGAAATGCATTTTGTAGCATCTGATTTTTACACCTATTTAATCCAGCTGTAATAATGTTTACCGTATTCGTTACTTTGAGGAATGATATATGTTATTCATATAGGTTCTATTACATATTCGTCCGTAAATGTTATATAAATTATCAGAATTATTCATGATCTTCCATGGAAATTCACTGGCGCATGCACAGTTGACAGACAGTGTAATTGAAAGGTGAGTTCAACAGATATTATATATTTCGCCGACATTATTTAATAGCTATGTAGAAGAGATAGCAAAAATGAGTTTTCATAATGAAGATGGAATTTCGGTAGGAGGTAGAATGATGAGGTGTATACGGTTTCGGGTTAATATGATTGTTGTTGCAGAATCTAAAAAGAAAGTTAATAAAATGTAGAAAACTTGAGAAAGGCTTCTGAAGAATATGGGATGAAAATAAATGTTAGAAAGACAAAATCCATGGTGATTGAAACGAAACGATCGGTGTCAAATATAGAAGTAGAAGCGAAAGAAAAAACAGGTGACTAGTTTTTGATGTCTGAGTAGTATTATTAGTGATATGACATGCGAACGTGAAATAAAAACAAGGATAGAAATGGAGAAAGAAGCCTTTAGGATGAAGAAAATACTATTTTGTGGGGCCTTAGAGTTGAAAAAAAAGACTCATAAAATGCTTCGTGTACTGTATTTTACTGTATTTATAGGACAGAAACATGGACATTACGCAGAAATGATGAGAAACAATTGGAGGCTTTCGAAATATGTGCGTGGAGAAGAATAGAGAGAAATAGCTGGGTCGAGAGGAAAACGAATGAGAGGGTTGGAAATGGAAGGAGAAAAATATTATTAAGAAGAGGAAGAGAAACTGGTTGGAATATTGGTTAAGAAGGAACTGTATCATGAGGGATGTGCTAGAGGGTATGGTGGCAGGAAAGAGAGGGAGGGGATAACATAATTAGGCTATTGGCGATATCAAAACAGAAAAATCGTATGTGAAGAATGAGAGGTTAACTGAAGATTGTGGAGCATGGCAGCTTCTCAGCTGCTGTAAATGACCCGCTGGTAATGGCGGAATACTTCTGATATAATGATGCTGATGATGCACAGTAGAACAGAAAGGTCCACTTTACTGTCATTGCTAATACGAATCGCAATGCAAATTTCTACAAGTTGTCAAAATGCCTAGCTCTAAAGGCTGTAGAAAACTATCTGTTAGTCTGCGAGGAGAAATTATAGTCGAGTAAAAGTGGAAAGAACTCTCATTCAGATCGCTTGGGTTTTGGGCTGTGACGAAAAAGCAGTGAAGAAATTGATTTAGCGGTATGACAAATAATAATAATAATACTAATAATAATAATAATTTATTTCACAATTCATTTCTGATAGTAGCTTTCGCCCCCTTACTCCCACTTCATGCTTACTCAGGAGGAAGCTGCGCGTCCCCAGGTTGGCAACCACTACTTTCCATTAAGGAATTCTGATAGCATGTTAGAAATTTGCATTCTGACTAATATCAGTAAACTGCATTCTTCTGTTTCTACTGCGCATGCACCAGTGAATTTCCATGGAAGATCATGAATATTACTGATAATTTATATAACATTTACGGACGAATATGTAATAGAACCTATATGAATAACATATATCATTCCTAGTGTAACGAATACGGTAAACAATATTACAGCAGAATGAAATAGGTGTAAACTTCAGATACTACAAAATGCATTTCAGCTATTTTCCCCGCTGGTCTAGTGGCTAGCACGTGTGCCTAAGGTGTATGGGGTCCCGGGTTCGATTCACGGTGGGGAAGTTTGGTATTTTAATGCTCTTAGATGTTTTTGTATTCGTGTTCCTGTCGCTCAAGATTAACGGAAATGATTGTAAAACGTACATAACCGAGTAGAAAATAGAGACAAGCTACTCAGATACGTTCGGTGAATAAGTTAACTAGGTGCATTTCGCCAGCCCCCCTACCTTGAAGTTTCGAAAAAAAACTATGTCAATCGTTTGTGCTACGTTTGTGTCGGAATGTACAGTAAAAATTTTCGTTTGTACCACTTCCGGTACGAAGTTATACGGGGTTTTAAAGTGGGGGGCTGGGGAAACGGCAGCCCCCCCACCTTGGAATTTCGAAACGAAACCTATGCCAATCGTTTGTGCTACGTTTGTGCCGGAATGTACCGCGAAAATTTTCGTTTGTACCACTTCCGGTACGAAGTTATACGGGGTTTTAAAGTGGGGGGCTGGGGAAACGGCAGCCCCCCCACCTTGGAATTTCGAAACGAAACCTATGCCAATCGTTTGTGCTACGTTTGTGCCGGAATGTACCGCAAAAATTTTCGTTTGTACCACTTCCGGTACGAAGTTATAAGGGTTTTAAAGTGGGGGAGCTGGAGAAACGGCAGCCTCCAAACTTGGAATTTCGAGACAAAACCTATGGCAATCGTTTGTGCTACGTTTGTGCCGGAATATACCGCAAAAATTTTCGTTTGTACCACTTCCAGTACGAAGTTATAAGGGTTTTAAAGTGGGGGGCTGGAGAAACCGCAGCCTCCAAACTTGGAATTTCGAAACAAAACCTATGGCAATCGTTTGTGTAACGTTTGTGCCGGAATGTACCGCAAAAATTTTCGTTTGTACCACTTCCGGTACGAAGTTATAAGGGTTTTAAAGTGGGGGGGCTGGAGAAACGGCAGCCTCCAAACTTGGAATTTCGAAACAAAACCTATGGCAATCGTTTGTGTAACGTTTGTGCCGGAATGTACCGCAAAAATTTTCGTTTGTACCACTTCCGGTACGAAGTTATAATTGTTTTAAAGTGGGGGGGCTGGAGAAACGGTAGCCTCCAAACTTTGAATTTCCAAACAAAACCTATGCCAATCATTTGTGCTACGTTTGTGCCAAAATGTACCGCAAAAATTTTCGTTTGTACTACTTCCGGTACGAAGTTATAAGGGTTTTAAAGTGGGGAGCTGGGAAAACGGTAGCCCGCCACCTAGGAATTTCAAAACTAAACCTATGCCAATCGTTTGTGCTACGTTTGTGCCGGAATGTACCGCAAAAATTTTCGTTTGTACCACATGCGGTACGAAGTTATAAGAGTTTTAAAGTGGGGAAGCTGGAGAAACGGAAGGCTCCAATCTTGATATTTCGAAACAAAAACTATGCCAATCATTTGTGCTACGTTTGTGCCAAAATGTACCGCAAAAATTTTCGTTTGTACTACTTCCGGTACGAAGTTATAAGGGTTTTAAAGTGGGGGGCTGGGGAACGGACACTACCCACCTAGGAATTTCAAAACAAAACTTATGTCAATCGTTTGTGCTACGTTTGTGCCGGAATGTACCGCAAAAATTTTCGTTTGTACCACTTCCGGTACGAAGTTATAAGGGTTTTAAAGTGGGGAAGCTGGAGAAACGGAAGCCTCCAATCTTGATATTTCGAAACAAAAACTATGCCAATCATTTGTGCTACGTTTGTGCCAAAATGTACCGCAAAAATTTTCGTTTGTACTACTTCCGGTACGAAGTTATAAGGGTTTTAAAGTGGGGAGCTGGGAAAACGGCAGCCCGCCACCTAGGAATTTCAAAACTAAACCTATGCCAATCGTTTGTGCTACGTTTGTGCCGGAATGTACCGCAAAAAGTTTCGTTTGTACCACTTCCGGTACGAGGTTATAGACTAAGGGTTTTGAAGTGGGGGGCTGGGGAAACGGCAGCCCTCCACCTAGGAATTTCAAAAGAAAACCTATGGCAATCGTTTGTGCTACGTTTGTGCCGGAATGTACCGCAAAAATTTTCGTTTGTACCACTTCCGGTACGAAGTTATAAGGGTTTTGAAGTGGGGGACTGGGGAAACGGCAGCCCCCACCTAGGAATTTCAAAACAAAACCTATGCCAATCGTTTGTGCTACGTTTGTGCCGGAATGTACCGCAAAAATTTTCGTTTGTACCACTTCCGGTACGAAGTTATAAGGGTTTTGAAGTGGAGGGGCTGGAGAAACGGAAGCCTGCAACCTTGGAATTTCGAAACAAAAACTATGCCAATCGTTTGTGCTACGTTTGTGCCGGAATGTACCGCAAAAATTTTCGTTTGTTCCACTTCCCGTACGAAGTTATATGAGTTTTCAAGAGGGGCTGTGGTAACGGCAGCCCCGCACCCAGTAATTTCGAAATGATACCTATGCCCACTCTTTGCACTACTTTTGAACAGGAACGTTTCGCTAAACTCTTTTCTGCACCACTTCCGGTACAAAGATACGAGAGTTTCAAACTACGGGGCTGCCGTTTTCATACCCCCTCGGAATTTCGAAACGAGACCTATGCAAATCGTTTAACAACATTTGTGTCGGAATGTATCGCAAACATTTTTGTATGTATCACTTCCAGTACAAAAGTATGACAGTTTTAACTAGGGGGCTGACGTTTCCAGAACCCCTCATCTTGGAATTTCGAGATAAGACTATGTCAATTGTTTGTGGTACGTTTGTACCGGAATGTACCGCAAAAAAATTACGTGCCTGAAGTTGGCCCCCACCTCTCCCAAATTACACCAAACGTTGCACATCGTTAATGCATCGTTAGTGCAAGTTAGTGCATTTAGAACTAACGTTAGTGCTATCAGCGTTTACGAGATATTAAAGATTTTGGTGGGGGGCCAACTTCTTTATGCAGACAGATTTTCACTAAACTTAGCGCATCGTTAGTGCACTTAAACACACTAAGCACTACCGTAAGTGCTACCATATTTTGGGATTATTCAAGATTTTCGGTGGGGGGGCCAACTTCAAAAATATCAAATTTTATACAAATAGAGGTAGAAACATGGAGTTAACGGCAATCGTTATAGCGTGATTAGTGCACTTAAATGCACTAAGCAGTAACGTTAGTGTTACCACATTTTGAAATTTATTCAAAATTTTTGGTGGGGGCCAAGTTCAGAAATATCAAATTCCATACAAAATGTCAGTATTTTCAGGAATCAGTAACGAATGCACTAATTACTTTGTTAGTGCTTGAAGAGGGCGCAAATTCACGCTGACCACCAAAGATATTTTACTTGTAGCACCTACACTAATTGAGCACTAACGTTAGGGGTTGGTGCACGAAGAAGCACTAACCATGCACTAAGGATTGTACTGGAAATCATCATTAGTGCTTTTTAATTTGGCAGAAATTTGACACAGTGAAAAACTTCCCTTAAATTTCTTATGTGAGTTTCCTGAGATGTAGCTGGCCATAACTACACTAATAGTGAAGCACTAACGAAAACGGCTCTAATTTTTTCGTTATTGGTTGAAGTGGGGCGCCAAGTTCATGAAAGCTTCCAAAGGTGTTTTTACTTGTAGGACCTACATTAATGAAGAACTAACGTTAGGTGTTAATGCACTAAGAAACACTAACGATTTCAGTAGAAGAGGTCATTAGTGCTTTTGATTTTGGCGGAAATTTGACGCAATGAAAAATTCCACATGAATCTCTTATGGGATTTTTGTGGCATATAATTGGCCATATCTACATCAATAGTTAAGCATTAACGGAACTATGAGTGTTTTGCAGAAGCGCTAACGATACATTAACGAATGGACTTATTTTTCGTTACTGCTTGAAGTGGGAACCAAGTTCACGCTGGCCCGCAAAGGATTCTTACTTGTAGCACCTACACTAATGAAGCACGAAACTTAGGTGTTGGTGCACTAGGAAGCACTAATATTACAAGGAAAGAAAACTTTCGAATTTATCGTGAACTTAGCCCCCACTACAAGCACTAACGAAAAAATTAGTTTTATACGTTAGTGCATTGTTAGTACTTCTAGAAGATACAAGTAGTTTCGTTAGTGTTTCACCATTAGTGTAGAAATGGCCAATTATAAGTCTCAAAACTCCCATAAGAAACACATGGGGAATTATTCATTGTATCAAATTCTCATCTCATTCAAAAGCACTAATTACCTCTGTTAGTGCAATTGTTAGTGCATCGTAATTGCTTCTTAGAGCACAAACACCTAACGTTAGTGCTTCATTAGTGTAGGTGTTACAAGTAAAAAAACCTATGGGGAAGTCAGCGTGAATTTCGCACCGACACTTTAAGTACTAACGGAAAAAATAGCCCAATTCGTTAGTGCTTCTATAAAGCACTAACAATTTTGTTAGTGCTTCACTATTAGTGTAGTTATGGCCAATTACATATCACGAGACTCACAAGAAATTTAGGCAAATTTTTCATTGAATCAAATTTCCGCCAAATTCAAAATCACTAATGATCTCTTCTAGAGAGATCGTTAGTGCATTGTTAGTGCTTCTTAGCGCATCTACACCTAAGGTTAGTGCTTCATTAGTAAATGTGCTACAATTAAAATACCTTTTGAAGCCAGAGTGAACTTAGCGTCCCCACTTCAAGCACTAACTAAAACTTAGTGCCATTCGTTAGTGCATTGGCAGTGCTTCTGGAAAACACTAACAATTTAGTTAGAACTTCAATATTAGTTTAGTTATGGCCAATTACATGTAACGAAACACATAATAAATTTATGGGAAATTTTTCATTGCGTCAAATTTCCGTCAAATTCAAGAGTACTAATGATCTATTCTAGTGCAATCGTTAGTGCATCGTTAGTGCTTCTAAAAAACACTAACAGTTTCGTTTGTCCTTCAATATTAGTGTAGTTATGGACAATTACGTCACTAAACTCCTATAAGACATTTATTGGGAATTTTTAATTGCATCAAATTTCCGCCATATTCAAAAGCACTAATGATATCTTCTAGTGCAATTGTTAGTGGTTCTTAGTGCACCAACCCCTAACGTTAGTACTTCATTAGTGTAGGTGCTACAGGTACAATATCTTTGGAGGGCACGGTGAACTTGCGTCAACTTCAAGCACTAACAAAAAATTAATGCCATACATTAGTGTATCGTTAGTGCTTCTAGAAAGCACTAAATGTTTGTATGAAATTTGATATTTCTGAAGTTGGTCCCACCAGAAATCTTGAATAAATCCCAAAATATGGTAATGCTAACCTTAATGCTTAGTGCATTTAAGTGCACTAACGATGCAATAACGATTGTCTTTAACTGCATGTTTCTACCTCTATTTGTATAGAATTTGATATTTCTGAAGTTCGCCCCCATCTAAAATCTTGAATAAATCCCAAAATATTGTAGCACTAACGTCAGTGTTTAGTATTTTAAATGCACTAACGATGCACTAACGATTGCCGTTAACTCTATGTTCCTATCTCTATTTGTATAGAATTTGAAATTACTGAAGTTGCCCATCCCACCGAAATCTTCAATGAATTCCAAAATATGGTAGCACCAACGATAGTGCTTAGTACGTTTAAGTGCACTAACGATGCACTAACGTTTGCCATTAACCCCATGTTTCTATCCCTATTTGTATAGAATTTGATATTTCTGAAGTTGACCACCCCACCAAATTTTTTGAATAAATCTCAAAATATAGTAGCGCTAACGTTAGTGCTTAGTGCGTTTAAGTGCACTAATGATGCACTAATAATTGCTGTTAACACTATGTTTCTACCTTTATTTGTATAGAATTTGATATTTCTGAAGTTGGCCCCCCCACTAAAAATCTTGAATAAATCCCAAAATATGATAGCACAAACGTTAGTGCTTAGTGCTTATAAGTGCACTAACGATTCCCGTTAACTCAATGTTTCTATCTCTATTTGTATTGAATTTGATGTTTCTCAAGTTTGCCCCCCACTTTAAAACTATTATAACTTCGTACCGGAAGTGGTACAAACGAAAATTTTTGTGGTACATTCCGGCACAAACGTATCACAAACGATTGTCATAGGTTTTGTTTTGAAATTCTTGGGTGGGGGGCTGCCGTTTCCCCAGCCCCCCCACTTTAAAACCCTTATAACTTCGTACCGGAAGTGGTACAAACGAAAATTTTTGCGGTACATTCCGGCACAAATGTAGCACAAACGATTGCCATAGGTTTTGTTTCGAAATTCTAAGTTTGGAAGCTGCCGCTTCTCCAACCCCCCACTTTAAAACCCTTATAACTTCGTACCGGAAGTGGTACAAACGAAACTTTTTGCGGTAAATTCCGGCACAAACGTAGCACAAACGATTGCCATAGGTTTTGTTTCGAAATTCTAAGTTTGGAGGCTGCCGTTTCTCCAGCCCCCCCACTTTAAAACCCTTATAACTTCGTACCGGAAGTGGTACAAACGAAACTTTTTGCGGTAAATTCCGGCACAAACGATTGGCATAGGTTTTGTTTCGAAATTCCAAGGTAGGGGGTTGCCGTTTCCCCAGCCCCCACATTTAAACTCCTAAAACTTCGTACCGGAAGTGGTACAAACGAAAATGTTTGCGGTACATTCCGGCACAAACGTAGCACAAACGATTGGCATAGGTTTTGTTTCGAAATTCAAAGGTTCGAGTCTGCCATTTCTCCAGTCCCCTACTTTAAAACCCTTATAACTTCGTACCGGAAGTGGTACAAACGAAAATTTTTGCGGTACATTCCGGCACAAACGTAGCACAAACGATTGCCATAGGTTTTGTTTCGAAATTCCAAGTTTAGAGGCTGCCGTTTCTCCAGCCCCCCACTTTAAAACCCTTATAACTTCGTACCGGAAGTAGTACAAACGAAAATTTTTGCGGTACATTTTGGCACAAACGTAGCACAAATGATTGCCAAAGGTTTTGTTTCGAAATTCCAAGTTTGGAGTCTGCCGTTTCTCCAGCCCCCCCCCCACTTTAAAACTCTTATAACTTCGTACCGGAAGTGGTACAAACGAAAATTTTTGCGGTACATTCCGGCAAAAACGTAGCACAAACGATTGCCATAGGTTTTGTTTCGAAATTCCAAGTTTGGAGGCTGCCGTTTCTCCAGCCCCCCCCCCCCCACTTTAAAACTCTTATAACTTCGTACCGGAAGTGGTACAAACGAAAATTTTTGCGGTTGATTCCGGCACAAACGTAGCACAAACGATTGGCATAGGTTTTGTTTTGAAATTCCTAGGTGGGGGGGCTGCCGTTTCCCCAGCCCCCCCACTTTAAAACCCTTATAACTTCGTACCGGAAGTGGTACAAACGAAAATTTTTGCGGTACATTCCGGCACAAACGTAGCACAAACGATTGGCATAGTTTTTTTTTTTCGAAACTCCAAGGTGGGGGGGCTGGCGAAATGCACCTAAGTTAACTTAAAGAAAAGAAAAAACTGTCTAAGGCATTTGTTTGTAAATTGTAAAGAACTCCTAAAAGTTACTTCCAATCCCACCAAAGTAGCATTTTTCTTTTACTTGTTCTCGAAGTTTCTCTTTGTATTTCTATCGGATTTGATTAAATAGAACTTCGAATAGAGACCACGTTGAATTCATTTATTGACTAAGCCTGAAATTCTGTTAAAGGTATGGCTATGATTTTATTAATATTATTATTATTATTATTATTATTATTATTATTATTATTATTATTATTATTATTATTATTATTATTATTATTATTATTATTATTATTATTATTATTATTATTATTATTTAAAGTACGAAGTTTCAAATGAGGCGATGCAGTATTTACGTAAACAAAATGATAATTTATTTGATAATATTCACTAGTCCACTATACATTTGCGAGGTTTTGCTTTGGGAAATGAAGTGTATACAACATTGAATAGTAAAAGTATTACAATAAAAATATATTATTAAAATCATTGATTAAGTAATTGGAGTTAAACATACTTTCCAGTAAGAACTATATATAGAGAGGATTTACTTTAAAGTGCGATGCAAACGAATATTCGAGTTTTAATCAGATTAGAAATCGATAACTTACACAAGAATATTTACTTCATTAGTTCTATAAATCTTTATGCTTATTGTATTATAATTCACTTTAAAATTATGATTTTTCCATTTCAAAACGTAGAACGAGAAATAAATGTAATGTTCTATTTGTTAAGGAAACCTTTCAAACAATGATGATTTCAGGGCATGACCTGTGGGAGAATTTGAGACTCTGTCGACATAAATTTCCCCCTTCGTGGCCATAAGTTATCTTCGATCATGCTCAAAGTGGACTAATAATGTTTTATCAGTTTTCTCTCATTCATATATTGACCATTACCGGGGGAGAATCTTCTGAAATCGTCAATGCTTATAATTAGTTTTTCATTACAAATCAAAGGATAATAATGAAATATTGAACATAATATTTTGTTCTCAGCTGTGGATTTTACATTTGAAATTCATATAATGTTCCCTTCTAATGGAATTTGAGAGAAAAGTAGTTGCCAAAGATTTATTTATAGAAATGTTCTCAGTACTCTGATGAAAATAGGAACACACTTTAAAAAAAAACGAATACTCCCTTCAGGGTTTGAACACATAAACTTCTAATTGATAGACTAGTGACCCAAACCGCTCGACTAGTTCGTATGTCTTCAGTGCGTCTCTTTTGACTTTTGTGTAAAGTACTTTCCTGCTCCACACTTCTTTTTGTTTATGTCGATACGACTATAAGTTTGTGGTGAATATTTGGCAGTTACAGGTCTTGCAATGCATAAAAGTCTTTCTCGTATAAATTATATTCAATTTTACGTCCTAATAACTTATATACAACAAGTTAAAACTGTGAAATGATTGGGGTTGGAGTGATCGTAAATGTTTTCATAGTTAGGAGCCTGGATATCAAACCCGCTTAACGTGGGGATTTACTTTTGAGAAATTTGGTACTTCTATAACAGTTTTTTTTTTTATACGTAGATAGTATCTCCACCAGCCCCCGGAATAAAATCTTCTGAAACACTGATCTCAATGAACGCTTTACATTATATTTGAGTCTGGAGCACTATCACAAAATAATTAAACTTGAATCGATTGAAAAATGGAAGTGAAAGCTGTTTGTAAGAATCATTTTTTAAAAATGCTTTAGCTATTCTCTTTTTTTTTTTTTTTTTTTTTTTTTGTCGGATTTGAAACATTGAATCATTTGGATCATTTGAAATAATAAAAAATGGTATACATTTCAAAGGCAAATAATTTATTCCGAGTTAATAAATTTTTAAGCAAATTCAGAAACTGTGTTTGTATTTTTCGAGACACGAAACGAGTCATTTCACGAAACGTTTCGTATTGTATCGTGTCTCGCTTCAAAGAGTCCTGTCTCGTCTCGTTGCAACACTAAGAGAGTCTTACGCATTCTCTTTCCACATAAATGAGCTAGAAACCTGAAAAGCACATTCAGTCAATTGTTATCATAGCATATACTATGAGCATAGCCACTGATGTGTAGAAGGTGACACCGGCGGAATTTGTTCTTATGGAGCCCTTGGCGAGTTGGAGCCGTGGGGCTCTATTATTTGGATTGGAAACATTGGTTCAAAAATATTTTACATTTAGCATACATACTTACACACACATATATACATACACACACACACACACACGTACATATGTGTTACATATACTTTAATTAATGTGTAGACCTACGGAAAAGGTCCGGTTCGCCCGCCCAAAAAACCGCCTCTGGGAGGTGGGTTGGAAGCGCCCCCCCTGAAACATAGAATTATGCTAATCGTAATCTTCTGAGATAGACACCCCCGGAGGAATAAATAAATAAATAAATAAAAATAGTTTCGTAATGTTTATCTTCGAGTAATTGAAAAATTTTAGTGTCTCAATAATGAGACCCTGCATTCCTGGCGAAACTTCCCTAGTTGCGGCCCAAAATTTCACACTATACTCTCTTTCCGGTCTCTCCCCCACGATAGTTTTAAGAATTTTTATCTATTATCTACTTCCTTGGAGTAACTGTTGCTCTGTATTTTCACGGGCTTGCAACCGTCAGAATGAATATCCTGGCTGCTTTCCCAGCTACCCATTCAGCATGCAATAGATACATGCAATAACAATCAAATCCCACACAAACTACTCTACCCATCAAATATTTTAACGTGGAAAGTTCTTTTACGCGACGTATTTCGTTTGTTTAAAATGGAATAGACCTAAATACAACTTTTTTTAATGTTCTCCTGGAGATTTGATAGAGAGAACGCTCACATCAAAAAATGAGAGAATTAGAGCTCTGACAATCTGGTGGAAATACAACATGCCCTATATACATTACTGTGATTACATTGCTATTTATTCAATGATTATTTTGCTTAGAGCTTTCTTACTCTCCAGGGTACTCTTCAAGGGTATACAATTACTTTTCACTTATGTCGAAAAAAGAAAAATCAGCTTGCAAATTTATTTCGAGAACTTCTCATTCCCTAATACATGTTTATTCTCTCAATTTGTACGTACAGCCGACAAACTTACACAGAACCTCAACAGAGCTCAAATGTGAGGTGTCTGTTGTGAAACACAGGTCAGTTATATGGGAGGAGCTTTTAGAGTGTAATTCTAGGAACACTGTGCGCTTTTAGAGTGTAATTCTAGAAACGCTGTAGGGGGCCATCCCGCTCCACCTGAAACAAACAAAAACCTGGCGGCACACAACTAATTCACACTGGTTACAAACAGGCCCGGTGCACAGAAAGCCGTTCATTTGACATCCATTACCATTAGTCTAGAAGATTCACCTGTGATACGTTAAAGACTTCATTTAAATTCTTCTCCCGAGAGTTTATTCTGTGCTGAGACAAAGAGATCAATCACACATGTATATTCCTCTGTCTTTCGAATTCGAAGATTTCTTCTAACTTGAAAGATGTGCTATTATTTTTGATTGTTGAAATCTTGTACTTGATTGTTGTTCGTTTTCCTCATTCAACGTTTGATAAAATACTCGAAGGAATACTCCAGTTTCTTTCGGAGTCACCCTTGCGTCACCATTGCACTACATCTGATTGTACACTAATGGAATCTACGACTAAAATTAATGGACATTCCCTTTTACACAATTTCGATCCGACATTTTGTTCTCGAGTATGGCTGCTGTTTCATTTTCTCGAAAATTTTCGGGTGGTCATAGCTCAGAGGGATTTCTACACCCAGGTTGATCTATACTTTTTGTTCCATCTCGGTACCAGGAATCACGACCCGACGTTTCGTATATTAATTAAGGTACTATATATGGATATTAATTAAGTTACTATATATACAGGGTGTTTCAAAACAACACCGACAACGTTTTGAGGTGATTCCTAACACCAAGATAAGACAAAAAGTATAGACCAACCTGGGTGCACAAATGCTTCCTTTCGAAGTTCTAGGCTGCCAAAAATATGAAAAAGTAAACTTTGATAGCCCATATTTCCAAAACTATGGGACCTAACGTAGTTGGGTCAAGACTTCACTTAGAAACTAGTATGTGCCCTATCCAAATATCCAAGTTTCAGAATCTTGTGGTACTTCTGCAACAGTTTTTGTAGAGGTAGTTGGTGAGTACTTCCAATTAAATGCCTGTAGCCAAACCCCCTCTAAAAAATTGTTTCTTGAGTACCTTACGATTGTGAAATATTTATTTTTGGGTAGGACACATATTAGTTCCTAAGTGAAGTCTTGGCCCGACTACTGTAGGTCTCATAGTTTTGGAGCTAAATCATTCAAGTTCATTTTTGTCATGTTTCGGGCAGCCTATAACTCCGAAAGGAAGCATTTGTGCACCCAGGTTGGTCTATACTTTTTGTCTTATCTTGGTGTTAGGAATCACCTCCCAAATGTTGTCGGTGTTGTTTTCAAACACCCTCTATATACATATATATATATATATATATATATATATATATATATATATATATATATATATATATATATATATATATATATATATAGGCCCTACGTATTCACCTTTCTATGGGCGCCCTTTTGGTAGACTTGTCCACCGCCCTCCTTAGCGTCCCAGCACGGGCCTGGTTACAAAGCAGGCGCAACAAAGTTCTGAATGAAATATGTTTATTTTTTCATTATTCCATTTTCCGTACAATAACATTTACCGATGACCTGTTATCCCCTCCACCACAGCCACCATGAAAACAAATTCAATCGGAATTTCGCCAGCTCGTTTGATCACGAATAATTATCGTTTGATTTTTTTTTGTTTATTTAACAATGGTAGTCTCTAACAATGAAACTAACAACAATATGTGAAATCGGCAGGTACTATTCCCTACATATCTCAGTTGTAATCCGATGGGTGTGCCAAGTTTGGTCAGCTTCTGGTACAAAATATAGCAAAAAAAGTTGATTCTTTATTTAACGATGGTGGCCTTCAACAATGAAACTACCAAAAATATGTGAAAACAACACTACCATTCTTTAGATATTTCAATCTTAAATAAGTATGCAAAGTTTGGTTAGTTTGTGGTAGAAAGTATGTAAGACAAAGTTGATTTTTTATTTAACAATGGAGAAATCCAATGATTGTTTATTTAACAATGGTGGTCTTCAACAATGAAACAATAACAATGTGCAAAATCGACACGTACCATTCCATAGATACTTCAACCTTGAATGAGTGTGCCAAGTTTGGCCAGTTTCTGGTAGAAAGTATGGCAGATAAAGTTGATTGTTCATTTAACAATGCTGGCCTCTAACAATGAAAGTAACAACAATAAGTAAAATCGACACGTACCATTCCATTGATATCTCGATTGTAAATGAGTGTGCCAAGTTTGGTTAGTTTGTGGTAGAAAATATGGCAGATGAAGTTGACTGTATATTTAATAATGGAGAAATCCAACGATTGTGTATTTAACAATGGTGGCCTTCAATAATGAAATTAACATCAATATGTGAAATCGACACGTACCGTTCCCTAGATATTTCAATCTTAAATGCTTGTGCAAAGTTTGGTCAGTTTCCGGTGGAAAGTGTGGCAGATAAAGTTGATTGTTTATATAACAATGGTAGCATCTAACAATGAAACTAACAAAAACAAGTGAAATCGACACGTACCGTTCTATAGGTATCTCAATCGTAAATTAGTGCGCCGAATTTGGTTAGTTTGTGGTAGAAAGAGTGTAAGATAAAGTTGATTATTTATGTAACAATTAGAAATCCAACGATTGTTTATTTAACAATGGTGGCCTTCAACAATGAAAGAACAACAATATGTGAAATAGACACATATCATTCCATAGATATCTCATTCGTTCATGAGTGTGCAAAGTTTGCTTAGTTTGTGGCAGAAAGTATGGCAGACAAAGTTGATCGTTTATTGAACAATGGAGAAATCCAACGAATGTTTATTTAATAATGGTGGCCTTCAACAATGAAACTAACAACAATATGAGTAATCGACATATATCTTTCCCTAGATATTTCAATCTTAAATGGGTGTGCAAGGTTTGGCCAGTTTCTGATAGAAAGTATGGAAGATAAAGTTAATTGTTCATTTAACAATGGCGGCTTTAAAAATGAAAGTAACAACAATAAGTATATATATAGGTAGACAGATAGATAGATTTAGATATACATGATTGAAAATGGCCTCGAATCCATACTCGCAGAGATGAACAGAAGATGCCGTTTAAATCCACAAATTCAGGCCCATTAGTACTCTAAGGGGGATGATGACATGTAAAGATAATTGAAAATTGTCGATATTAATGTCAAATTCATAGTTTGGGGGGTCCATAAGTTCATTGGTGACAGTTTTGGTTCCCTTTGTGTCCAAAATGAAACGTATTATCCCCGTGCGAAGAACGGGTATTCTGCTAGTCTGTAATAATAACGAACGGAAGTTTCACATACTCAACCCTTTAATATATTTCTCGCTGCCCAAATTTACTCACTTGTGTGGTATATGTGTGTAAAGTAGAATTAAGACCTGTTGCTTTAAGTATTTTTTTTTTCGTTAGCGAAATACATTGTATATACAGTAGGACGTCGATAATCCAAACGTAAAAAATCCGAACGCAGTCCCTAGAAGCTTTTTACATTTTGTCTTAACGCTAGCGATAAACAAACAATAGCGTGTCCATCGACGTTATGTGAAGTCAGTGTTTTTACAAAAGTTCATTTACATGTAATTGTTTGTCATACATATTTTTATTTTTATTTTTTCTTAGGCCTATAAGTTTTAAGTGTGACTTACAAGATCAGTGTTATTTAGAGTACAAGCTGGTTCTTCAGAAACATTAAATGTACGTAGCCTTACGTATGGTATTGTAATTACTGTATGTACTGAATAACCACTGTATCGATAGAACAACATACCGTACAGTATATGTAAGCCTAAATGGCATTTTCTTGGTCATTTTCGAAAATCCGAACAATTTGAAAATCTGAACTACCTGTGGTCCCAATTAGTTCGGATTTTCGACTTCCCACTGTATATGTTGCAGACATGTTACAGCAAGTAAGATTACCAGCATCAGGCCAAGAAATAGTTTTTAAACTATATCTTCCTGTTTTTGCCAATACTTCCGAACAAATTATTTTTTTCTAATGGTTTCTAATGGTTTCCGTTTTTTTCACAGACCTTCACAACACTAGTCTGAACACACAGTGCATCGAACACTCCTAACGATGGGCCTCCGCAGCCGACGACCCATTCATGTGCGAATGTAACACCACGACATCGGCAACTACGACTGAAATGAACACGTGTCCATTGCCACTGGACCTTGGCACAATGGCAGAGCGTTGCATTGTCTGATGAATCCCGATATCTTCTTCATCATGACGATGGGAGGGTGCGAATCCGTCGTGCCTTTGCTCCTTGACCTCTGTACTGCGGGACGGAGACAAGCTGGCTGCGGCTTAATTATTATCCGGGGAACATTCAGGTGAGCATCCATGTGTCCAGTGGAGCTCGAGCAAGGCACCATGACGGCCGAGGCGTGTCGCACGCTGCTTGAAGACTACGTACATCCCTTCATGACGGCCATGTTTCTCATCGGTAGTGGCATTTTTGGACAAGATAATGCACCATGTCACAAGGCCAGGAGTGTGATGCAGTGGTTCGAGGAACACATGAGCGAGTTCCAAGTGATGTGCTGGCCCCCAAACTCTCCGTATCTGAACCCAATCGATCACATCTGGGATGTGATTGAACGTGGCGTGAGGGCGCATCACCCCCTCTCCGGAATTTACGGGAATTAGATGACCTGTGTGTGCATATGTGGTGCCAACTCTCTCCAGCGCCCCCACCGAGGAACATTGCGACCATGCCAAGACGCGTCGTCGTTATTATCCGTGCCGAAAGGTGAACATACTAACAATTATAGGAAAGGGGGGCAAGAGTACGCAAATTTCAATTAAACTTATATATTTTGGTAAAAAATAGTTACAACGGAAAACTTTTACATAGAACACAAAACTTGAACTCTCCTTTACGAAATGTGAACTCAACTTTTATATACCTCTGTCCATGGAGAAACTATAATGCATAAAATGAAAACATTCAAATTCGTACTCTTGCCCCTATATGTGGGGCAAGAGTACGAAATCAAAGAGGCAAGAGTACGCACCCAAAAAAGTATTAACAATTATCACAGATGAAGGTGCCTAATCCTTCATATGACGTGCATTTTTCATGCCACCATTCATGGCATCTTGCGCACTTGATCCAGTCTTCTATTGGTGGATCACTGTAGATGATATTGCATAATGGACACTCGTACACTAATTCCTCACTGACCTGAGGAGTTACCTTCGGTTGTAGCTTTCTTGGTACAAGTTGATGTTTGCCTTTGCTCTTTGGAGGGCGCCGTTTCAGAAGTAAGTTCTGCTTGAAAGGAGAGGATGTCAGAATCTCTGATTGACCTCTGGAAGATCAAGATTTTTTTGTTTGAGGGTTTGGTGGCAGTCGGAGGAGGACTGACAACCACCAAAGGAGTGCATGATGTGGACGGTCCACATGGGCCCCTGCTTATTTCCAGTGAAGATCCAGCTTTACTAGTTGGAGGTTTGGTAACCGATGAACGAGCAGCCGACAGAGGGGTGTTGGATATGGACAATCTGCATGAGTTCCTGCTTGCTTCTAGTGAGAATCCAGCGTTACTTATTGAAGATTTGGTAACAGATGAATGAGAACGAGCAACCGGTAGAAGACTGTTTGAAGTGGACAGTCCGCATGAGCTCTTGCTTGCTTCTAGTGAGGATCTAGCGTTACTGGCTGAAGATTTCGTAACAGATGAATGAGAACGAGCAACCGGCAGAAGAGTGTTTGAAGTGGACAGTCCGCATGAGCTCTTGCTTGCTTCTAGTGAGGATCTAGCGTTACTGGCTGAAGATTTCGTAACAGATGAATGAGAACGAGCAACCGGCAGAAGAGTGTTTGAAGTGGACAGTCCGCATGAGCTCTTGCTTGCTTCTAGTGAGGATCTAGCGTTACTGGCTGAAGATTTCGTAACAGATGAATGAGAACGAGCAACCGGCAGAAGAGTGTTTGAAGTGGACAGTCCGCATGAGCTCTTGCTTGCTTCTAGTGAGGATCTAGCGTTACTGGCTGAAGATTTCGTAACAGATGAATGAGAACGAGCAACCGGCAGAAGAGTGTTTGAAGTGGACAGTCCGCATGAGCTCTTGCTTGCTTCTAGTGAGGATCTAGCGTTACTGGCTGAAGATTTCGTAACAGATGAATGAGAACGAGCAACCGGCAGAAGAGTGTTTGAAGTGGACAGTCCGCATGAGCTCTTGCTTGCTTCTAGTGGGGATCTAGCGTTACTGGTTGAAGGTTTGGTAACAGATGGAGGAGAACGAGCAACTGGCGAAGGAGTGTTTGATCTGGATGCGCCACATGGGCCCACTTTTACTTCCAGTGAATCATCCAATGAACGATTTTGGGCTCTATTCAGGTCTGATGCTTGATTTGTTGCTTCAGGAATGCTTTCATCTTCAGAGCTGGCTTCTACATTTAAGTCTACCACATCCGCAATAGAAGGAAGAAAATCTTTTTCATTGAACCCATCTGGATTCAGTGGGACAACTCCAGATTCTTGAAGGCTGGATACCAAGTCTCAGTAGACAAACTCGCAGCTTGGAATTAGGCGGGATGGATGATTCCTTATCCATTTATCACACACTGTTGAATACCAGGATTTCAGTGGGTCAAAAAAGGAGCGATCTAATGGTTTCAAATTATGTCTAGTATGAAGTGGTATACTCAACATCACTATTACATTTTGCCTGCAGAAATCAATCGCCTCGATTGAAATGTAAGAGGTTTGATTGTCAAAAAGTAACAATACCTTTTTCGTAACCGAATTTGATCGCACATGTTAGTGTAAATAATATAACCATTCTACAAAAAGTTGTGAGTTGTTGAACCGGAATCAGATATCATTCCCAAAGAACCCAGCGGCGAGCCATCGAATAATTCTTGTTTCATTCGTTTTCTGGGAAATATCTGGGGAATAAAGGAACCAGATGCACTCACCAGGAAACAGCTGTTATGTTAACTCCAAAATCACTAGATACAGTTTTATTCACAACTGATTTTTAGTCGACTTTTGAAACTTTATGAGGAACCGTATTTATGCCAGTTTCGTGCATGTTGTAGATATCCCGTGGAGGAAAGCCGTTTTCTCTTACAAGATCTTTTAGACAATTAAAAAAGCGTTCAACTTGTGGCTTGGGCTAAAACCACGAGCCCTCCCCAGACCAATCTTTGAAGGCTGTCGCAAAGCAATAGTTAAATGTCTACGACGGAAAGACTCTGTCCAATCTCTTCCTGCCGTTCGATTCACATGGCTAAAGGATATTGGGCAACTAGTTACGTTCAGCAAAATTGTATGCCATTCTTCTTAGTTCTTTTAAAGTTAAGTCATAGAAGAATTGATCCAGTAATGTGATATATTCCACTAGTTCGTTCTCCATTTCTTCGGTAAATAGGCCTACTGGCTTTATTGTACCTAAAGACGTTGCAGATTCTCATTTAAAAAAAGGAAAGAAAAATTCTTAATTCTCCTTATATCAGTAATGGGAATACATAGGATACAAAAAAAAATCAGATAATATTTAGACCCTTTATAAAAATATATTTCCAAATTCAGTTTATTCCATCAGTTACAGAATGCTTGTCACCTACGAGGGTAACTTGAAAACTTCTCGAGCTATCTTTGATGAAGCTACATATTGTCAAATGTTAGGTTAGGTTAGCTTCGTATATCTTTATAAGATTCCATACCAATCATTGGACTGATACCGCCTTATGCAGAGTCGTTTTAACGTATAATTACTAAAGGACTGACTACTACAGGAAACATATGGTAGTCGAACTTTTTAGTATGGCGCTAATCACGCGTCAGAACGAGTCTGCATAAGGCCCATTGAAATTTATTACTGAAGACTACTGACATTTAAGATAAAAGAGGACAAAGCGTAGCATTTCTGAAACCTGAATAAAATAAGCAAGAGTAATGTTATTCAATAACTGCAGATTTAATTATCTCACACGTTTATCTGTTTCGAAAACTCAAACACCACCTTAGATACTGTTATGTAAGGAGTGGTATTTAGAATAACAATTTATCCCTCGTACATAAGAAAATATCAGGATTCTTTAGGATTCTTAACGTTAGAGGCTACATATGGGAACCAGTATTAGTAAAGTTTGCCGTCACTCTCTATTACAACGGAATCTACATTCTTTTTTGATTGTTAGATCTAAATAAAATTGGATTGTTTTTTTTTATATAGAACAGAAGGGGCAAGAGTACGCACGCGTACCCTTGCCCCGTCGGTATCTGCGTAACCTTGCCCCCTCACTACACAATTGACTTTCCCGTGATGTTGTACAACCAACTGTTGGAAGAAAGTCAACTTACTCCATCCTGTCAAACAATGGATATGTTAGAAACTAACGCTTTATAGTACTTTGAAATCGTTAAAAAATTGAGTAAGTTATTCCTTAAGTACTCATGTCCCAATATTATATCAAACTATTAGAAAAACATAAATATTTACCTAGATAGCTTGTAGTTTTCCGCAGCACACTCAAACTTGTTTAGTTTCTAGACGCCGTTAACATGAAACTCCACATGACGCATTATTGCGATACGCGAATATATTCACCTGATTTTAGGGAATCGTATTCTTACCCCCCACGTACTCTACTCTAGGTAGGTCGTCATAATGGTCTGGCTGATGTGTGTGTGTGTGTGTGTATTTTAACTCGTATACTTTGTCTCGACTCGAATTTCGAGACGTCTCGACTCGAATTCGAGTCGAGTCGAGACAGAGACTTTCGAGTCGAGACACGAGTCGAGACAGAAACATATTTTCGAGTCGAGACAGGCTTAAATCTCGACTCGACTCGACTCGTGCACATCCCTAGTGGGATACTTTCATATGACAGCCACTAGACAGGTGTGTCAGTGCGGCAGAAGGGCAGCTATCCCCACTTAGATCCTGAATTTCAGATTTTGAGAGCAGTAAGGCAGTTCTAGAAAGCATTTGAAAAGCAAAGTCCAACAGATCAAGTTTAAAAATGTTCTTACACCTAATAATTACGGAAGAAAATAGGATGATCAAAACTGGAAAGTTGATTACGCTTAGGATCCAGATTTTTAAGCAGGCCCGAAGTTAAAAATGGAGCCATCTTTGGAATCTTTGGGGCATGTGCGCGTACTACGTGGGTGTTCCGGCTCCGCACCCACAAGATGTTTAGTTTGAACCCGGGTTTTAACCTCTTTCTCTTGCGTTTAAGTCAGCCGTGTTGCCGACTGAGCTAGGGCAGTACCAACTTATCCTTATAGTACCGATATATTTTACTTTATCACTGCACAGCCATTTATGACAGTATTTATAAAAGATTTTAACTAAAAGTAAATCAATTAAATATCAAGATTTCCCTGAAAACGTAGGCTAACACGTCCCGCCATTGATATGCACCCACATAAATTTCCTAAAGGCGGCACCCTTGCAGAAGAGTAATATATAGCCTATAGCTCATTACGGACATGGGAAATGGATTTTAACTTATCAAAATCCGTATTTACACTGTTAACAATAATTTCTTAAATTTGTGAAACTGTTTCTTACCTGTGCACCGAGACAATACTTTCTTAGAAATGAGATTTGGTAATTCTCGTTCATAAGGAAAGTGACAGTATATTTTCTTCTTCCCCTTTATACAACCTCATCTACTTTTCTTCATTATTAAAAACGAGAGTTTCAAACTATTCTTTTTTGTAAGAAGAGATATTCTCGGTCGCATATAAGAATCGAATTCTCAGATATAAGAAAGTATTTTTAACAGTGTATTCGGCGTGAGGAATACAATTTTTTTCGTTGGATTTTCGTCGGCTAAAGGTTTCTATATCTGCATTATTGCCCCCAAAATCTGAAATTCAGGGTTTGAGGAAGGATTACCTCTAAACGGACGACCTCTCTAGCGTCAATCATATAAAACTCTAGGTTGCACTTGGTCACGTAATTTTCTTTCTTTGGTTTCTGATTTCTAGTTGCGAATATATGACGTTTTCCGTCGGTGTATTCTTTTTGACACACCCTGCATTTATTTAATGTAATTATACAACACTGACTATGACATTCGGAGCTTTACTTGTTAATCTTTCCCACTCTACAGCTTACAAAAAATAATGTTAATATCTTAAATTTATAAGCAGGGAGAGGGAAGGGGCCGCGGTGGCTCAGTATTAGAGTCTTCACCTGTGGTGCATGGGGTCTTTGCTTCGATCCCAACTTGCGCCAAGTAAACGTTGTGGTGGACAAATACCGTGTGCGTGGATTTTCTGGTTTTCCCGTTTCCTCCCACTTTCTTCATTCTAACGTTTCATTCATTTCTCATCATTACTGTCTCCTTTAGATTAGCCGGCATAATCGTCGGACGTAAAACTTAAAGATTTCATTTAATTTCATTTCCATGGACGGGGAAATTAGCCCTTCTGTTCTTCGTTGGAGAAACGCACTTGTCCAGCGGTTTTCCTATGTTATTGTTTTATTTATTTCAGACTTTTGGTTATGAAATACTACGTTTACTAAGCAGAAGTGAACCTTCTTGAAAATGAACTTGGTTGCCTTGTGCTTCGAAATCCCCTTATCTATTTATCTCTCTCTCTCTCTCTCTCTCTCTCTCTATATATATATATATATATATATATATATATATATATATATATATATATATATATATATATATATATAATATGTTTGTGTGTGTGTGTGTGTGTGTGGTAGGAAATCAAGGATCTCTAAGCAGGAGAATAAAAATTGTTTGTGTTTAGTATACTCTTCTACACTATATATATATATATATATATATATATATATATATATATATATATATAGATAGATAGATAGATAGATAGATAGATAGATAGATAGATAGATAGATAATATACTGTGTTTATTTTTACTGTATTATAGTAAATTAAGCAACTGTATTTAACAATATAATAAAAACAAAACCTAATAAAAAGTGCCTACTAACAATATTATTGGTTGGGGTCCGCACGGACCCTAGGTTGACATTAACGTAATCTTTGAAAAGGTTGGCGTCATAAGTATAAAATAATTATACTTTTTGGCTCACAGTAAAAAATAATTATTCTTCAAAGTATTGTGTGCAAAAGAGAGATAAATTAATTTCCAACACTCAACAATGCTGTGTAATGTTATTTTCATTGTTGAGAAAATTGAGTTATACAGTAGTACCGATACTTAGAGTACAGTTGCACTTGTGCAGTGTGTTTTTGATCGCCGAGGAGCAAACACGACAAAAAATAATGTCTCTATCAGACAAACCAAACTTAACAAAAGTTGATATAGCTGAGATTTTGGCAGAATCAGACTATTCTGTTAAGGATCCAAATTATGTATTAACTGGTAAGTAAAGTTTTAAAAATATATTTTAACTTCTGTTTCACATGAAGCAGTTACAAACAAGGATATGTTATCGATTTTTATGTCCGATCTGAAATGATGATACTCATGTTTGTTCTGCCCTAAGGCTAGTCTTTGACCCGAAGCGCTCTGAGCAGGATAAATCCATGGCGGTTTGCCATTGTCTTGCATGGGATAATAATGATGTTCTAAGAGGGGAGAGGGCTACAGTTTAGCATGGGATCCAAACCACCGGGAATTGAACCCGGGACCCCTAGATTAGTAGCTTAACTACTAATCTACGGGAAAGTGAGTACGTTCTTTTGGCATTTTCTGTGACAATTGTTTTCTGAAATCTATATAGGATGATATACGTGCATATACGCATATCTTGAAAATTGAAATAAATGTTAGCAAATATTGCAAATTTTCTCCCTATAGTTTTTCTAAAGAAAACTGAAAGTAATTGTTATTTACATTGTTGGAGAAATTGGTATCTTATTTAATCGAGAATCCATAAAATATTCAAATGTTCTCATATTATATATATGATATCAGGGCCATAGCAAAAGGACTCGTCGGGCTTACGTTAGCCCTATCTAAAACTGACAGAGTTCAACTTATTAAATGAAGCCTAGTCACGGCTATTAATTTACTATTGAAATTGGTGAGAAATCAAATCGGGAACGTTGGTATTGTTTCTGGAACAAATGATCACAAGCTAGAAAAAAATATTAGATATTGCTTTCAAATAATAATGAAAATGTCAGATGGAAACCTGGGCCCTGTGTCTCAGATAGCTTGATGCAAATTGCAACCCATGAAGTTTCTTCACAAAGCTGCAAATTAAGAGTTCTTGCATGTTCTGAAATTCAAGGGTATAACTCACATTTTGCGCATCAAAATTCACTAAGAAACGTAGTTACCTGAAATCAAAAATTTGCGAGTGAGTAACAGATCTTTCTCTGAAAGCAAGAGTATTTTGAGCTCTAGAAGTTGCCCGTGTTAGTTGAAATTAGTAGTGACGTTTGATGTGGAAATGGGATTTGTTTCATTGTACTTCCGAATATGCAATAATTATTGCTTGGAAACATTAAGAAGCTCTAGGGTTGATATTTGCATGTATATACCTGAAATACGGGTCCAGGCGGAGAGGAATAGTTATTGAGTTATCTTCAACTGAGAAGAAGAAAGCAAAATATTGAAAAATGAACTGCGGGACATTTTATAGATTCTGTTATCTGAGACGTTTTTCTGTTTTATTTTCAGATGAAGGTGAGTCATCCAAGGAGTCTGATGAGCTTGATGAGTCTTCAAATGAGTTGATGAGTAGCAAAATTCTTCCAGGACATGCCTCTGGATTAGGAGAAGAAACTAATAAATCACCAGAGAAACAAAAGGACAAAACCCAAGAAGACGAAAGGCAAATCCTCAGATGTGGAAGAAGAATGTCGGAAAGAGTAAGCGAGAGAGAGGATTGTCGTACATGAGTGTTTCGGGAAAACTTGTTTCTGCGAGAGAATCTCGTTTTATTGTTTGTAAACATACAAATAAGTGATCAGACAAAATAACCCGTGACTTATGCAGAATGTTTTGGCAAGGTTTGGCAGCTGATGTTAGACGTCGTGACTTTATATCATCGATGGTGTTATAGAATGAGACTAGAAAGAGGCCTAGAAATAAAGGAAAACGTACGCAGTCATTACAGTATTTTTTGACTGTAGACAATAATCGAATTAGAGTATGTAAAGCGTTCTTTATGACAACACTTGCTTGTTCAGATAAGTTTATCCGCAATTCAGTGAACATGCGCAATGACATGGGCATCACCGGTTTTACAGATCAAAGTGGCAAACATAAGCCATGGAACGCAACTGATGAAACTAAAAAAGAAAGAGTGTAGGAACACATTAGCAGTTTTCCAAGAATGGGACCTCATTATGTTAGAAAGCAATCTTCACGCGAATATCTTGAATCAGGATTAAACATAAGACGTATGTACAATTTGTACAAGGAATATTGCCAGGGAAAAGGATTACCTACGCAAGCAAGTGAATGGGTTTATCGTAACATTTTCAACAGTGAGTTTAATCTTGGATTTCACCAACCCAGAAAGGATCAGTGTGTAATTTGTACAAAGTTTGAGCCATCAAAAGGTGAAGAAAACACACAGATGAAATCACAATATGAGGAACACATGCAAAGGAAAACATGTGCACAGAATGAAAAGGCTAAAGATAAGGAAGCTGTAACCAAGGATTCTTCATTCGAGTCCTTCACAATGAATATGCTGTCTGTACTGTATACTTCGTGTTCTGAAGTTAGTGTTTTGTGTTACAAGCTGAAGTTAAATATATTCAACTTTACAGTGTACCAACAAAGCCCACCTAATGATGCATTTTTTTTATTTTTTTTATTTTTATTTTATTTTATTTTATTTTATTTTATTTTATTTATTTATTTATTTTTTTTTTTTGTGGCCTGAGTTTGAAGGTCGAAGAAGTTCAAATGAAATAGGAACGTGTTTGTGAAAGCTGCTTGGACTCATACCTGAAAACGTGCTTGATGTTTCATTTTTCTCCGATGGATGTTGTGGACAAAACAGGAACCAGTACATAACGTCTCTACTCTACTGCGCAGTTCACAGCAAGTTCAAAATAAATTCAATAGAGCAGATATTTCTTGAAAAGGGCCACACTTACATGGAGTACGATGCTATGCATGCTGCTATTGAACATGCAAAGAAAACTGTTAAGATATATTCTATACATGAGTGGGAAAACGTTATTGCAATGGCCAGGAAGAGAAATCCCTTTAAAGTGATTGAACTTTGCCACACAGATTTCATAGACACTAAACATCTGGCTTCCTCTTTGTCAAGTCATCTTTGGCGAACTGAAGACGGTGATAAGGTAAAATGGCAAAAAGTGATATGTATAAAAGTTTCGAAGAAACACGAAAAACGCGTTTTCCTTAAGTATGGTTACCACAGTGAATACTTACGAGTGGATATCCCTCAGCGACGAGGGAAAAACATTGAACATGGAAAAGCCTGCATATTCAACTAGGCCTAAGTTTCCAATTTCTCAAGCCAAGAAAACTGATCTTGTTCGGTTATGCGAAGATGGTGTAATTCCGTCCATGTATCAGCAGTATTATTTATCACTATCTACATCGCCATCGATCAAGGATCGTCTCCCAGAACCAGATATTGACGAATCTGATGAGTCTGATTGTATTGAGTGAAAAACAGGACTATGACAGTGACAATATTATAAATTTTGTGGTTTGTTACAAGAGACTACAACACTTACAAAATGTATAGAACAGCTATGGATACCCTATACCCCTATAGCACTGTTTTCTTTATAATCTCACATAAAACTTTCTGAACGTACAATACCGTATGATATAATGTTTTAAAATTAACACGTTTAAATTTATCGTCTAGACATTTTGTTATTCTTAAAGCAAAAAGGGCTTAACTGATTTTATTGGCTTGACCATTATGACATTGTTGGAGCAAAAAAGGCGTAACTGAATATATCTACAATTTATTCAAATTTATTGTCACTTCTCGGGACTCAAAATAAGTTTCTATGTTCTATTTCCTAAACTTGAACTATGCCTTAACCCCTTCAGTGTGGGTGGCGAGTTAACTCGTGTCTTCAAAACGCACCTGCTGTGCGGATAGCGTATATATACGCTTTCATTTTTCTTTGGCTATTTTGTATTGCGTATGGCGAATATACTTGCCCATAGTATGAGTACTGTTATCTCGACAACATTTAGCTAGTTTGTGCTCAGCTGGTTTCAATGTTGCTTAATTAAAAGAAGAAGAGGAAAAAAGAAATTAAAATAGTTTGTGCTTCGTCAAATAGTTTGCATTTTTTGTTTTGTTTGAGAGCAGACGGCACAGTAATAGCTTCAAAACGATATTCCAACGATGCTGACATCGAGGAAGAGCTATTAATTAGTGATTCTGATGTAAGTGATTTTGAAACAGATTTAGAATCAACAGGTTTGGAGTCGGTGGAAAGTGATGATGGCGCTTTTAGTGATAATGACAAAAAACCTACACTTTTTACAGCGGTTCGCATCTGAAAATTACGCACTGAAGGGGTTAAATATAGTTTTCAAAGGAAAACATAGCTATTAAGAAGATATTGTGAAAAAGAAAATAGCCACATTTTAAAACTCGATTTTCTCTAAACTAATGAAATTGAAGTTACGCCTTTTTGGCGCTCAACCATCGAATTGTTTCAGAAAATAACACTTACCATCCCGAGGGGGAAGGAACTCCTGGAATCCATAAGATAGTTTTTCCTTAAAAATTCCAATAACATTTTACAAGTCAGTTGATTTTTATACTTATTTGTTAGTTGCAGTTACTTAAGCCAGTGGTTTCCAATTACTTCAGAGCTGCGGACCCCTTTTTAATTTAAGGCAAAATAAAGACCCCATATCTTTAATTTTTGGTATCGGCGGAGTTAAAGTGTTTTTTTTTTTTTTTCAAGTATGATGTCCCGGAATAAAGAAATGTATTTTAGCATAAAGAAAACGGAATATAAATGAAAACGAATAATTGTGGATTTAATTTTTTTGGCTCTCACCGGGAATCGAAACTGAGACCACTTGCATCAGTAGCACACACGCTAGCCACTAGATCAGCTGGGAGGAATATTGGTAGTAATAGTCTGACGTAAGAATATACGTTTTTACCTTCTCCTCCACGTGTCTTCAAAATTACTGCGTTACTGCTAGCGATGTTTCTTTTACGTTTTATCAGAGCATTTAAAAGTGTCCGATTACCGAAAACAGTATGTGTTGTTTGTCTTTGCACAATCTTAACTCAAAATAGATATGGAAAGAACATCACTTGAAATTTGTACGATGAGACAAGAGAGGATTTTCATTTTCTTTTGAAAAACAAAATATTTCTTGACCCAAAGCGAAATACTTCCACACCCTTGAATTAACTGAATTTTTTCTTAGAAAGAGGGATATTTGGAGAAACTCAGAAGTGAATAGAATTATATAAGCAACGGAGAGTAGGAATGAAGTTTAGCAGCACTAACAAATATTTTACGCAGTAAACAGCGCCGGCTTAGCACTAAAATTGAAGCAATTTTTTTGAACAAGTAGCTGACCATTTACACGCTGCCAATTTGAAGATACAATAATTGTTTATATTTAGCAGCACTAACCAAAATGTTTAAGGTGTAAACAACAATAACAAGCCACTGAGAATGGACCAAATCTGATGTAGTTTGAAAACAAGTGACGAGCTATCTTCACGCTAATTACATTTTGAAATTGCTGTAATTCTTGAAGTTTACCGACACTAACGAACGAAAAATTTACAGCAGAAAACGAAACTAACGAAGCACTGACGACAAAACAAATTTGGTGAAGTATGATGAAAATGACTGTCTACGGGAAACTGGGTGTACACGTTTTGATGTTTCTGTAATTTATGGAATTTAGAAGCACTAACGAAAATTATCACGGACAAAACAGCATTACCGTAGCAGTAACAATGCTCAAAATTTGGTAAACTTTGGCGACCAGTAGCGGACTGCGTGGAGTTCACCGAACCCATTTTGAAGTTGGTCTACTTCATGAAGTTCAGCAGCACTACCAATTTTTCGGTAGAAAACGTCACTAACGTAACACTAACGATGGACCAAATTTGGTGAATTTTGGAAACAAATGATAAATCACATTCACAAACCTCTCAACAAGTTCCAATGCCGGGTGAAATTCTCCGTGTATATCGTGGATGGAGATCCTAGACTAACTGGATCGGCTCTTAGTATGTCGTCTTAAGTTGCAGAGCTGTACCGATACAATAACATTGTGCTTGAGATGGGAGCAGAACATATACCTAAGATATTTTCGGCTGCATTCTTGGCAAAATCGTACTCGCATGCAAACAGCGGTTTCAGAATATAAAGTGTGTGTTGTATCATTAATTTTAATTCTTCTAATGCATATTCTGAAGGTGATAAAATACAACGGGCATAGGATATTCTTTGTGTACACCGAAACAGTTTTATACTTTCAAAGTATGTTACGAATAAATATGAATAAGTAACTCCATTTACCCGATACCAGAGGGAGAAAAACACAAATACACAGCGTTCCAAGGATTGGTCCCATCTCCTTTTTATTCCCCTAATGACAACAGCTTTTCCTGCTGTCTACGTAATAGCTAGCACACTTTCTTGGTACACGTGGACCCACATTCGATTCCCGTTGAAACAACATTGAGCGCATTACAGTACTTCGGATTTCCCCTATCTGACTACCATCTCATATAGCCTCGCTGCTCCAAACGGACGCAAACTTCCACAAAATAATGAAAAAGCCTATTAAAACCCTAAATGGCACGGTCTCGTTTTAATAAACCAAATCTACGTAGGACAACAACTAGAAGTAAGAGCGAAATAGAGAGAAATGTTTCTTGACATGGACTCTGCTTCTCAAATATTTGTCATTTCAATTTTCAATGTTTGGACCCCATTTTTGGAGGTTCTTTGTAAGTTCATTGTAGATTTGTGAACTAAACTCATATTTTTTGTCTTATTCACATTTTACTACTTTTTTATCAATGTTCAAGCAAATTTCAAACCTCATATTCTTCAAAATACTCTAATATTGTTACATGTTGTCTAGCCTAAACCAATCTTTGACTAGTTAATAAATAATGTTATATTAATCCGAATGTGTGCCTGGAACATTTGATTTAATACTCATTTAGGACGTCTGCTTATATACTAGTGATCTTTGATTACCATCCATTGTTAGTTGTTCCTGGACAGGATGAATATTATTACATAATTACCCATTTATTATAAAGAATACTTTGCTAATTTATTGCATATGAATTTTCCTTGTATTTTTTGTTCACAACCTTTTGCGTTTTAATTTTTTATTTTATTTTATTTATTTATTTATTTTTTTGAGTGGTGTTTCCTCTTCTTCTGAAAGGTTAGATAGAAGGAGGTTTCTGATTGTTAATTTTTGAAAGCAAACTATGTACAAAGTATATCTTTCACTTACGGGAAGTTCCTTAATCAAAATCTCTTCAGCGGTATTTAATTCAGTATTCTAAATATTGTATTACTTTCGAATCTTAAGATAGAAGTGTGAACGAGTTACCTGGAAATGTTGAGACAAACATGGAAATTAAAAGTACATTAAGCATACAATTTCGTACCAAGATCGTTAATCGTACATATGAAGTAAAAATTTTCCTTTTCAAAATATACTTGGCAACATTGCACCACTGCTGTACAAGAAGACATTGCAAAACACTGAGTCATATTGCTCGCATATATTTTGCTTCATTTTCTCTGACTCACCAGCTGTGTTCGCAAAATAACTAAATGAACATAGATTTTTTTTTTTACATTAAGCCGTTTTGAGCTTGCTATATTGCTGTCTTGTAATTCATGTCATGTGATAACCATTGTACAGTCCACTCTTATCGAGTGAATTCATCCGGAGATATGTCTGGCATGGGTAAATCTACTCTAACTCGAAGTGGAAATTCCACCATCGATTAATAACTCGGTTCCATTTAAGAACAGAAACATGTTCCATTATTTACTAAAGCAGACAGTTGAATACAACTAATAGGAATAGAAAGAAATTATTCAAATTATGAATAGATTCAATCAACAATACATGAAGCAACATGAAAATTACAACAGCTCTTCATTCAACGTAGAATGAATAAAAGAAAAAATGCTATTTTAAAATATACTTTTTGTTATTTTTCTTTAGCATTACTTCCTATGGTACGTTACAAGTTGGTTAGACTATCACTTTCTCAGACTATCATGTTGTGCATAAGACCACGTTGTGCAGGGACGGATTAAAGGAGGCGTGGGGGGCAATCGCCCTCTCCCCCAAGAGCTCTCCAAAATATTAATATTACACACACTGCCGCTTGTAGCTTACCGCCACACGAACGGAAGTTAGGGATCACTCTTGAGTTATTTCAAAAGGTTTATTCTTTAAATTCTATTTAAAAATAGTCTCCGTTCAGCACGCCGCGTTTACGCTAACGATTACTCCAGTCATAATATCAGATATATCTCAGGAAGAAGGACGATGTTACTTGAGGCCGGAACATCTGGAAAACTATCCATGGTTGGTTCTTTCCCATAAGGAGTTTTTTTTTTTTTTTTTTTTTGTAAATGTTCACTGTTTGCAACTGGTTTGATTGGGGACTATCGAAGAAACATGCCTCTCCAAACTCTTGTGACTAAACCTTTGAAGAAATTCGCTACTTTCTACGGTATTTTAGAAACTCACAACAAGGCACAATATCACATTAACGCTGCTGAAGTCGGAAAAGCGTTTCTGAAAAGAATACTAGGAAACAGTGAAATCAGTCGAGAATCAAATCTACTCGTCAAGAAGACAAGTCATCCCAAATCGAGACAAACTGAAATTAATGTTGTAAAATGTGATATTCCTTGGAAGTCAAGGCATTGCTTTTCAAGGTCACAGTGACGATACTTGTGCGGATAATTGGGCCTCAGATGTGACGGTACAGAACGAGGGCAATTTTAGAGAATTGCTCAGATTTAGAATAACTTGTGGTGACGATGTCTTAAAGAATCAATGGAAGAAAACACCGAAAAGGACCATTTTTGCCTATAAAACCACACAAAATGCCCTCGTTGAGGGTTGTGGATGAGAAATCACGTCTGTAATATTGACAATCAAGTGCGGGAGGGTCAGTTTTATTCTATTATGTTTGATGAGACTACGGACGTTTCGCACACATCTCAGCTATCTTTGATTCCAATGTACGAACACATGAGTGAAATAAAGAGAAGACTGCTTCGGTTTCATTGATCCTCGATCAGCAGAGCTGAAACGTGAGGACACTGGTTCGAGCTCGGAATGCAAAGACGCAGAATCACCTGAACTCTCAGTGACTGGAGGGAAAATTGGAGAAATTGTTCTATCTTTGTTACGAGATTTCTCACTCGACCCGATAAGCTGCGTTGGTATTGGTACAGATGGTTTCGCCTTTACGAGCTCTCAAAGTCGCCGGGCACTGCAGGAGATCCAGAAGGAGGCTTCAAACGCGCTGCACTGTTCATATTGTAGTCACAGCCTCAACATGTCCATCTTTAGGTCGTCGTCAGTACAGTGCGTGGGAACTGTCTGGGAACAACGAAAGAGATCATTGCGTTTTTCACCGCATCTCAAAACGTAATACTGTCCTTAAGCTTACGGTTAGTGGCCAGTTGAAGACATTGTGTGAAACGAGATGGATTGAACGGAACGATGCAGTATTACAATTTCACATGGAATTTCAATAAATAAGTGAGTCTCTACAGTGTGTTGCAAGTGGTCCGAGTTAGATACAGCAGCCAAAGCATGAGCACTTCCTTCTGCCATGCACGACAGCGAGTTTATCGTAACTATTACGTGTCTTCAGGATGCTCTCACGAAAACCCTCCCCTCAATCGACTTTTGCAGAAGACAAATTTAGACATGAACGCAATGTCAGATGCCGTTCTGGACACTATCGCAGCATTAAATAAGAAGCGTTTAAACAGCAAAGAATTCAAGGCAACTTTCGAAGCAATATTCAGAATGGCTGCCAGTGTCGACGTGCAGATTAGAACTCCTCATGTCACCCAAAGGCAAACACATCGCACAAACTTCCCGACAGATGACACGACATCTTACTACTGAAGAACTGTTTACATTCCGTTGATAGAGTCAGTTGTAGAAGACCTCTAAACTCATCTTGCGCCGGAAGTTTTAAATGTATACGGACTCAACATTCTATTGCCAACACGGGCAACTGCAAAACTCTGAGCAACACCTCCGCGTTCTAGCACAAAGATTTTACAAATCTATCGGAACTGAAGAAAAGATGCTGTTTTCCCTCCTTAGTTCTGAATTTGCAAACTGCACTTCTAAATGGAAGAGAATTAAAGAAGATGGAACTCTATCACGGACTGCGTTGGAGACCTTGGCCACCAGCGACGAAGATCTTCACGTGACTATTCAAGAACGAAATTAATTCGTATTGCGCCGACTGAAAATGTGGTTGCGATCTCGTTCTGGCGAAAAGCGGCTCAATGCACTAGCACTTTTAAATGTCATAGGAGCATTGTCGTAGATCAAGACAATATTATATCGACAGATACGCCTTGGGTGTAGGGTTGCCAGATTTGTAAAATCAAAAAGGAGGACAACTTGACAAAAGAATCGCTTTTAACGAAACTTAAGTTTGCTTCCAAATTATATCAAACAGCATATTTTAAAGAAAACGAAAAAGTAATATAGAAATTAACACATTATTAACCGCTTAACGGTCGAATTTATTTTAGAGAAACGTCCCAAAAAGGTCATATTTTTTTATTTCATATTTTAAATCTATCATAAATGCGTGCTAACACGATCTATTTTAATTGTCATTCAGAACCAAATTTCGAAAGTTATAGCCCCTCAAAATACTACTTCTGGATTATCCAGAGTTTTTCCGGGCACAGTTGAAAATAAAATAATTGTAAGATTAAATGAATTTGCGTGCTGAAAAATATGTTTTATTTAAACAAAAGCTTTATCTGCTAAGTCCTGAACAGAATCAGGCCTATTAGGCTATTTAAAACGTGAAAACATTCAATCGGGATTATCCCGAAATATTTCGGGCACTGCAGGAGTAACACACTACCATCTGGTGTAAAATTCAATAAACCAAAACAAAATACGGTTAATTTGCTTGTTAAGATTTGCTGCCTGCACCTTTTCTTCTCACAACGAAACATTTCGCTTAAATACAGATTCGAACGGAAAAATATAGTTTCAACGTAATAACTCGGGATAATCAAGATTTACATATTACCCTTGAACGTAATAATTCGGGTAAAACCGTTAAGCGGTTAAAGTAAACTAACACAAAAGTACAACTACAAAATGATAGCTCACTAGCAGGCAGCCATGCTAATGATACTTTTTGTCCGTTTGAGCTGCTTCTATCAATGATGTGTCACTTAAGAACCTATTCAATAGCTCCGCCGAACAACTTTGCAAGTGACAATTTCTATCACATTGAGATTTTAACAGAACTATGGTATTGTAATAGAAGTTCCTATTCTATGTAACTTCATTTGATATAAAGGTAGCTTGAAACTGAAAAAGTAAATTTAAAACCTATACATAATCAACATTTATTTTTTTTCGATTTCTGTAAACTTGGATTGTTGTCACTTGCAACGTTGTTCGGCGGAACCATTCTATTATACGTTGTGCCACACAAACATGTTTCAGTATCACCATCACTGCTATAATTCATACATATTTGAAGTTCAGCCTTCACAGTATCAACACTAAGTTTATTTCTAACATCCGTCCAAAGTAATTTCATTCTTTGTACACAATATTCTTTCACATTCTGTATTACAATTCGATATGAAGAAAATTTAAGATAAGACGAACACTCCTTAAAAATCCGTGCATACTTTTCTTCATCAGATACAAGTTGCTGCAGATTTCCAGACGAAATTATTTCCTTCAGTAAACAATATTCATCATAGAATTCATCCATGATAAAATCATCAATTTTTAACTTTCTAACAGCAGACAGAAAGGAGTCAAGTGAAGGAATTTGGTTCTTTAAATCATGGTACTCATAACTTATTTATTCTATCTTCATTCTGACAATCTTGAAACTTTGTTGACCTGTTTTATTAATTAGTCTCTAAACTTGAAGAAGAGGACAAAAGCGCGTACAAAGCCGGACATCAATTTTTATGTCCAAAAGCCGGACGCCTGGCAACCCTACTTGGATGATATTCGCCGAAAGCGCGTTTTGCGTTGCAACTTCTCGTAAGTTCTCTTGTCCTTTTATTTAATTCATTTTACTAAAATTCATAATCATTATGAGCGTTCTAAGAAACGTTTAACCTGATATTTTTTCTAGCGAAATATTTACAGTAGTAAAGCATAGCCACGACCAGGCGTGCAGATAGAATATCTTTTCGGAGGATGGGACATTGTGGTGAAAACTCCGTAGCAATTATATCTTTTACCCTCTTTTCCCGAATCCCTTTTAACTTTCCTTTTTTGGACGGCGGGTAATTTCGGGGAACATACCCACTTCACAACAAAGAGCCCCTCCCCAAGACGTTTGGTTTAATCCGCCAATGACGTTGTGCAGAGCAAACGTACCTCAGTATACTGTCTCACCTCAAAGAGAATCCGACTTCAGAACCACGCTACAGATTTCAATCTAAGAGCTACATAAGTTGAAAACTATAGTTCTGCGTGAGAAATGATCTACATATGTTGAAACTGGAAGTCAAACTCGGGCCTAGTTTACAAAATCATCTTTAAACCAAAGATATCACTGACCATAAATCTTTCCAGAATAAAAAGAATCTTTTTCTAAAGAAACACATTAATATCCACACTAAAATGAAATTTACGGAAATCTTTGTGTGAATTGTCGTGACATTCGGGGTGTAAAACCCAAACATTAGCAAAACAAGAAAGAACTCGCGTCGAGGCAGTGGAAATGTGCTGTTTGAAGATCTAAGAAGTTTGTGCTGTTTATGATCAACATATGTTGTCAAAAGCAACATCCATTAGATAGTTTAGTTGCTTTCGTCCTGGAAATTTCGATGTACAAAATACTCTTTGCTGTGGGTTATCAATCACAGTAAAAGTGGATATTTATTCTAGCCAAAGTCGACTAATACGGGCACATAAGTCTTCATGACATAGCCAGTGACCTTAACATCCATCACCAAATAGTGTTATTCCAATTGGAGGAAGAAAGCTGACTACGGAAAGAAGCTTGGCGTTTGGATCCCACGTGATCTGACTCAAAAGCATTCGCTCGATCGAATTTCAACCTGATAATCTCAAGTGAAACGTATCAAACTAGAGACATTTTTGAAGCGGTTGATCATGAATGAATAACTTATGACACCCATATAAAATGAGGGCTTGGTAGAAAAGAGAAGATCCACAGTGTGTGACAAAACCCACACTGACAATCAGGAACGCTATGCTGCGCTTTTAGTGAGATTGTTAATTTACTTTGGAAACTGGTCTTTGATAACCACATACCACAATTTTTAGACAAGAAACTACGTAAGTTCTATATCAATGAGATTATGATTTTGCCGGAAAAATGGGAGACCATTATCGAAGAAAATGGTGTGTGAATTCTCAAATATTTTGAGTTGATTTTAACGTCCCTTGCAGAAGCGAGGCTATATGAGACGTGGACCTACTGATTAACGTGTAATTCGAAACATATGAACACCCGTCGGGAATCGAACTCGGCTCTCCCACGCCAAAGGCGCGTACGCTAACGGCTTATCCACAAGGACCTCTTCTCAATTTTGTCCTGCAACGGGTTAATACTTGTTAGACAACGTAATATTATAGATTACTCTCTTTACGTCTTTAGGAGACGAATTTTCGAAAAGACTGAAAATTATTCTTCTGTTTTTTTAATTAATTTCAGTAACGTTCCCTTATTTTCAGTTGAAAGTTTAAATACCGCATTTAGCGTTTCAAACTTAAGACTGTGTCCAACACTCGGAATGCGATGGGATTGCCCTATATAATAACATGGCATATTTCTTTCCAAAATATTATGAAAACTATTTATTTTATATATTTTGAAATTCGTCAAAATATTTGTTAGTATTAGTATTGCATGTTCAGTTTTAGTTTTTCTTGCTATAATAATATTAGAGCGCGCTAATAAAAAAATTAATTTTCTTCCATTTAAACGCTGTTTAATTAATGGTCATCTTGCAACAGCGCAGAACAGCAGATAGGAAACTAACCAGGTAGGTTTCTTTCATTCCTCCCCTCCCCCCCTTGCTAGGTCATGTGCGTGAACTTCAGGTTGTCCCCGAAGACAAACAAACTGATGGAATGCAGATTGACAGCAGATAAGAGCAAAGTCTCTTTTCTCTCTCTTCATAGATCTTAAAAATTTCATTGATTATATACAAACATCCCCGTGAATAATTACCTGTAGAGGCATATTAGAGTTAACAACGTACGAAAGTTTCAGAAAATCTGTCTATGATGCTTTCAAGTGAGGGATATGTTCATCTTTTAAAAATAGTTTCGAACTGTATAGTGTAAACTTGTTCATGTGTCGCATCAACTGACAAAAGTTTACATAAAGATTAAAGAGGATTTGCAATGTTGTGATGGATAGCGTACTGCAAAATAGTAATACATATAAGAAGAAAACGACAGAGAATTCATTATTCAAAACTGCCAAAGAAAAATCTCGCCAATGATCTGTTCTTGAGAGATATTGGAGCGATTTCCTTCACTTCCTTCATTCCACCATTTCATTCATTCTCATCATCACCGTCTCCTTTAGCTTACCCGGCATAACTGTGGGACGTAACACTCAAAGATTTCATTTCATTTCTAAATAATAACCTAATGCATCCTACAATGTTCTATTCTTGGCTAATACCCCAATAATAGCGTACAGATTTATGGTATGCTTGCAGATTGATATGCCATAAAATCGATTATTCTTGCAAAAAATGCACCAACATCTGCCAGGTAGTCACTTCAAGAAAGAGTTATATATTTTTTTCTTTCAGATAGTGTTCTCCATGAGATTAGACGAGTCGAGACAAGAAGTAAGGTTTCTCGTCTCGTCTCCTAAATTTACTAGGTCTCGTGTAGTCTCCATCCTAGAAGGCTTGTTTCGTTCTTGTCTGGAAATTTTATTATTCCTTTTTGTTAATTTATGTAATATATATATATGCCCTATTTTTTTCTTAATTTCATCTGGAAGTTACCATAACCGTTTCTCATCACGATTGGTCCACGAATAATGTGATATAACAACATTTAAACCATACCTATTATTGGAGTAAAATGTGAAATGTAAAATGTAAAATGACTTGCATATTTTAAAAGTAGATAATTGCTCTTGATTGCTTTCGTACCATCATTTTATCAGTTTGAAGTTTTTTACATATGAATCATGTATACTAACACTAAAACAGTGTTTGGGATCCATGACTTGGGTGAATTAATGTTATCCACGAGACGGGAGGAATTTCTCGTCTCAAAAACGAGACGATAATTGTATTTCTTGCCTCCTCTTGAATTTAAAATGCTAAAAAGGAACAATATCAAGTTTTTGTTTTTCTTATGCCACAGTGAAATATAAACTGTCAAGGCACTTGTAGAGATTTAGTTTCAAGTGCAAATTAACAAGTATATCTGACACTTTCATTCAAGAGGTCAGCCCTTTGGGAGTTCTTTCGGCAATACGACTACAATTATTAACATCTTATGTGTTCTTATTTCTGTGATAATTCAGGTTTGTACTTCCTATAAACTACTTCTACTTATAATATCGATTCAAATATTATCAAAAGCAGTGGCATATTTAGGATCTTGTTTCGGAAGGGGGGGAGCCTTCAGAACCAGTAGGAAGCATTTGTGTTGTACATATAATGCGAGAAAATAATAATGAAATTATTTCTGAGACCTTGAGCTCGATAGCCCCTAAATACGCCACTGATCAAAGCACTATTCTTATAATTATTAGTACAAAAATGTAAATTACCCTTCAAAATTTTACTAAATACGTTTGATCATTGCATTGTTCCCATAGAACAACAACATGGTCATGGAATAAACTTTTCAGTGGTGTTGAGTTACAAGTTACAGCACATAAATAAGTTCTTAGTTTCTAACTTCACATGTTTTCTCGTAAATTTTCCAAAAAAAAAGAAAGAAAAGAAAAGAAAAGAAATGAAAATAAAAGAAAAGAAAGAAAGAAAGAAAGAAAAATAAAAAGTGGCACCTCATTCCTTGTTCTGCACCTCTACTTAATTAAATTATATGGTGAACGTTAACTGCTAAGATCTCTTTTTGATGCAAGTATTACAGCCTATTAATAAGCCAGGAACTAACTGCTTATCTATGTTTCTTTCCCTCTTTTAAACATTAATAAAATTACTTATTATGTTCTGTCTTGTCGTTTATTTATAATAATAATTATTATTTTCCAAGTATGCAGTGAATATTTTAAATATATATATTTTAAGCATTCTAACAGAAGAAATCGCTACTGCAAGTTTTGGTCTCGCGAGGTTTTAGATGGCTAAATTTTATCTCGCGAGGTTCTCGCCAGTATAGGTTTCGTCCAGCAAGATTTTGATTATGCGAAATTTTCGTCCGCGAGATTTTCGCTAGGCGAGATTGTAGGCAGCGAGATTTTGGTTGAGATGTTTCGTCCGCAAATCATCAGTATTAACTCTTTGTGATGAATGATCAACTACAAAATAAAGTATGCACGAATGTGGATATATGGAGAAATATAGCTTCCTGTGGATATCTATATTTTTATTGATTTCGATCATTTCGATTTCTGATCATTTCAATTTGCGACAAGGCCATTACTGTTTATTGGCCAAATTTGATTGAGAGTTTGATAAGATTTCTCAGATGAAAATAATTATTCCAGTTTGCAACCAACCGATAATTGGTTCTTTAAATGAATCAGGAGAGTTGGTGTTATGAACTACGTAGGAAAAACAAGGATAATCATATCTGTTCAAAAGTGACACAAGTGTAGATTCCTAAGATGTAACGCAACGTTGGTCAGCAAACTGAGTCAAAATACTATATAATACACACTCACACATTATATATGTATATATAATTCTGTAAATCAGGTTTCAGTGAAAAACAAGTGAAAAAAATATTTCACGTACTTACCCTTGGAATACCAATATCGTGTACAAATGATATAGACACTCAGAAATATTGTAATATTGATTTAGTTATTTTGTATATTACTGTTACGTACACGCCTGAAATTCCATGATTTGTTCTTTCATCTTCCTAAATATTTCTTTTAAAGTTATGTTTTATTATTTTAAGTTACATTCTTTATTTTGGAAAGCAAAATATTGATGATAATGATTTTAGTTTTGCGTTCTCTTTGTCCGTGTCTCCACTGTTCGCCTTTTTCCGTTTTGCCTTATGATTCTTATCCCAGGAAACGTCAATCAAACATTGGTACTTAATGATTTGTTATCTTAAGGCAGAACGAGAATTCCCGTTTCGCCTTACAATAATTTCCATATACCTAGGTATTGGTAGACCCGCATGAACAAATACAAATGTAATTAAAATACTCAACAGATGGATATTGAGAAATTGGAAAGAAAGAAATTTCATTGTAAAAGAAGGTAATAATTTAATAAATTGGAATTCAGGACTTAGAATTAATGATCAGAGGGCAAGGGTGAACTAGAGAACTTTGGCCCATCATCAAAATTTTGAACCACGAAACCAACCATCATGACTCACGAATCCGGATTTTTGACGCCCTACTATAATTGACGGGACTAAGGTTATACCTAATCAAAAAAAAAAAGAAAAAGAAAAAGAAAAAAGAAAGAAGAACGGCATAAACGTAGTCCTACAAGTCTTGGTGTGCGTAAAAGTTTGTTTTTGTATGTATAATTTACATGCAGTAACAATAGCATGGAATTTTTCTACTTCGACAAAATTTTTTACAGGATCATATTTTGATCAATCGGCTATGACAGACAAGAATATTCCGTTCTTATTTCGACTCGAGGTTCAAACAAATATGTTTGCTTCGAATCTGCTGCGATTCTCTCAAATTCACGTTATCATTTTTCATTTCTCTTTACCGGAATTTTTTTCTTTTGCTGAATATAAACACAATAGAGTCACTTTTAACACTATCTACCTTATATGTATTCTATTTCTTTTAATCTATATGACAGTCGTTTATTCTATCTACAGAAATACAATTGCAACTCCTCGTAAACAACTTAACTCAGATCAAGAGTACAGAAAAGTTCCGAAGACTGAAAAATAAACCCTTGCCGCTCACAACTTATGTGTAAAGAAAAAGAACAAATTGAAACGATAGTTCTCCTAATTATACGTATGTTTCATTTATTGCGTAATGAAAACATGTTTGCAGAAACTTCGATTCGCAAACCTTCCTGGCCATCAGACACTCTAAGCCTAATTTTCATTAGTGTGCAAAAAGTTTCAAGCAAAAAGTGTACGACAATACTTAGATTAAAGAAAGGATAAACTTTTCCACAGCCCAAAGGGAGGATAGTTTTATTTGGTGAAGTTAACATTATAAAAGAAATGGAAGCAACAAGGAACTAACAATAGCGATATTTACAGGGGTAGCCGGAGAGAGGAATGGGAAGCTGGCCCTCCAAACAACTTTCTGCTAAATGGGATACGCTTGTTATATGTTTATTAAACTTGTTTAATACTTACAGCCAGGGAACATGAGCAGGAATTCATTTCGTGGGAAGAGTGTCCCAATTCAATATGAGGACAAATTGTATTAAAATTTTTAATATCGATCTTAAAATTAGACAAAATTTACAGAAAATTTGGGATTTTGGGGAGGAGGGTTCCGACCCCAGAACCCAACCCTATCTATAGCAAATGAAGAATGTTTGTAGTATTAGCAAAAGTATTATTTAATGAATAACGCCAATACATTAAAATAATTTAAAAAATGAAATTAATCATCCACTGTGATACTCTGATTTGCTAACTGGATGCACAGTTGCGAATTTATTGCTATACTACATATTACACTGTATAAATGTGTCTGTATACTAGAATATTATATTCTTTTCTATCTTTTTTCTTTCATTTGTATTCATTAAAATGCAAACCTAAAAAATAAATGAATTTTGCTTCCTTATTAATAGTTTATAGGTACATTTTGTATAACCTATTATTCTAGATTCACATACCGCGAAGACCAAAGCCTGAATAAGGTAGCATACGCAACACATAATACTAAATATATATATGAATAATAAGTATTTCCAATAATTATCGAAACTACTCATTATCGAAAATATAGAAAATACCAGGCACAAATCGAGCAGAGGGTTGGCACTCAAATAAAAGTGCTGAGAATCCTCACCTCAATACATATAGGCTAATTGAGTTACTGAAGCAGGAACAATCAGAAAATGCAGTTTCGGTGGCCATGCTATTAGCAGGACATGTTACAAGATACCAGAAATATAAGTGGAGACAATTAGAGATTCGCCAGCGTACTTTGAAATGTAAACTGAGTAGTAAACAGATTTATCTAACCCAATACTTAGATACTGTTGCTCACTGTACACTAAGTATACATATGGAAGATAAATAGAATCTTGTATAGATGTTCTGTACTTTTTGTAGTTACTATACTTATATTGCTATATGAATGAAGAAATCAAGTTTTATCTATGAATGTATTTGCAAGTCTACCAACATAAAATTCATAAGGCGAAACGGGAAAGTGCACATCGAGATTTCCCGTTCTGCCTTACATCAAAATGGAGAAGTGATAACAGGTTTTACATGAAAATTTTATTGCTATAAGTCATAAGGCGAAACGGGAAAAGGCGAACAGTGCAGGAATCTTCTCTGTTGTCTTCTTTTTTCACCGCGCAAGAATGAAGATTTAGAATCAAATATGGTTGGAAAATGAAAATAGGAAAAGTGTACCTTGTTTGACAAGGCTTATTATAAAATACAAATAAAAAGATGTGAAGATAGATAAGGTTGTCTCATTTTTGACAGCAGTCAGTCTCGCCTTCCGCTTCTCTTTCTTCGTCCGAAGCGTATGATCAGTTTGTCAACTAACATAGCTTCGAAGATATGCATTCTCCACATTATTAGATGAACGATCTTCTCTCATTTCGTAACTTGTTTCCTTCTCTACCAACTTTTAGAAGATCAGTGAGGAACTTTGGTGTGAATGAATCAGGAGAGATTGTATCTGCACCTCCACGAGTAGGAAAAGAAACAATGCTGATTCTCCAATACCTGAATTTGTGTATATATTTACAGCGCTGTCACATTTCTTTGTAAAAAGTAGTATTAATGAACTATAAGAGCTAGTTTAAAAATAAAAAAAAATGAACATGTAGTATTGGGATAGGTTAACATCTGGAGGAATTTTGAACTGTATAAGACAAACAGTTTTTATAATACTTTGCAAAGGAGTTTACCATGTTATTAAATAGGGATTGATGATTGCAGCTGAAAACGTTAGACACAGCCTTATGTGAATCTTTACTCTGGTCATTTTCTGAATAAATAATGGACCTCTTTAACAATTTAGATACTGTCTCTTCCCCCCTCCAAACCCTTACGAATGGAAATGTTGAAAGTATCGAAATTCGTATTCTATTATTTTTAGCTACTAGTTGAAATACTAAATGTCACACATCGAACTTAATCAAATTCTATTATATATTTTCTGAATAAAAAAAGGAAAATTAATATTTAAAAAACACTTCCTTCTCCCGTCCTAGAAGCTGAACAGAATTTTTGAAAACGCTAAAACAGTTATTTCCTTGTTTTTAATTATTAGTTTATATCCCATATTTCGAAATTCCTACGTAAGTATTCTTCTCATTTCGCACTTTATGAATAAGGAGAAACTTGAGCATTACAGAAATGTGCCCTCTTTTCCCTCGTAGAAGAGGATCTTCAATAAAACACTGTAATGCATTATTCCTTATTTTTAATGAATGGTTTATATACCGAGTTCCATCTGTCTAACTTAAGGGATTCCTGAGATGCTAAATTCCTAAACCCTCTCCTTTAACACCCTTGTTTCAAATAATCTGTTCTTATCCTTTGTTTCTATGACGAAAGGAGTAGTCTGTGCAATGAAGTAGAGTTCATGTATATACTGTAGTACTCAATTCTATTTTTTTTTTAAATTAAATTATTAAAATGACGATTGTAAAATGCACTGCAAACACTTTATTTAAAATAAGTATCTATTACAAATACGTTCCTGTTTAGAACAGACGGAATTAATACAGAAGTTTATGTAGTGTGCGTGAGTATCCACAATAAACTTTTAATAAACAAATTAAAAAATATATTTTCTTTAGTAATTGATTATATATAATTTTAATATAGATATGTCTGTATCTGTTGAAATGTAGAATGTAATTTTTTAAACATCTCAAAGATTATTATCATAAACCTTGAATATCACTCTACTGAGTTTGGAATATGGATGACTGGGAATTTCTCTCTCTTCTATAACTGTCTTGATGAGGTTACAACCAATTCTTTTGTCCTCTTCCTTCTTGTTTCTGTGGTTTTACTCGCTATTTTCCCGCAAGTCTTGCGCCTGAAATAGATAGAGAAAAGATATGAACTAATATTTTCAAACATGTTAGATTTATTTTATATTACTACTAGATAAACTCCACGTTTCTGGCACGAGGAAATTAGGATTACGGAAAATATCTTAACTCCTTCTCCTTTTACGATACGTATTTCAATGAAAGTTTAATGATAAAAACCCATTAGATACGCTTCTTGCTTCTGGTATAAAGTAACTTTGGTAAATAACTCCAGTCAGGTGTTAATATCATTTGAAACTTTGCACACTTCTAATATGAACACATGTTTCTTAAGTCGATCATCCATTGTAGTGTGGTATGCAATAGCACATGCATTTGTGTATACAAGAAACAATGAACAGTTAAAAAATGTAGACGTGGTTCTCGAATATCAATTGGAAAGACGTTCAATTTTCATCACTTTAAAAATGCAGGCGTACTGTTCATGTAACATTAAGTATTGAATGATGTTAACAATATACGTGAATTGATTTTATTTTCAGTTCAGTGTTCCTTTCAGCAGCAAGGCTGTATGAAATATGGATTTACAGCTTAATGGGTTCTGAACTACATGAACTACTGCCGAAAATTGAATCTGGGTCTTCCACACCAAAGGTGTGTAGGCTAAATGCTTAGCTACGAGGGAGCTCTATACGTAAATAGAATGATCATTATAAGAGTAGGGCATAAATAATATTGCTTCACCGTTGTTTCAGGTTTAGAAATGATACTCGAAACACAAGAATGATCTTCCTCCAAGTTGAACCTGCGGTATGTCATGTTAAGTCTACATCACAAAACAGGAATTTCGCACATTTCTGGAACACTTCAACGAACACTGAATTCCTCGCAGGACACTACTAATAGTAGATAATCATCGGAGCCATCTTAATATTACCATTCTGAACGCAGTTTAGAGTACGGCTATTCACCTATTATGTTTGCCTGCACATTTCACCAAAGAGATTCAACCACTTGACCGGGTTTCTTCAAAAATTTAAAAATCTACTGAAATGAAGCGGATGATAGCTATCGAGAAACATAACCCGTAAGAAAACTTTAGAAGCTGTATTTTGCGAAACTGTTCTCACCGGTTTAATTCATTTCAGCAACACTTCAAAACGTGAGTTCAGGCTCCAACGCTTCCTTCAAACGAAATATAATTGTTGATATTGCTTGGGTCCCAAATGATGTGTCAAATCAAGATCAATCCGCAGAAATACTATCTGACACACGATTTATGTCCGCATCTTCTAAAAGAATTAGGAACAGATTTTTCGGTGGACGTTTACTAACTGCCAGTGAGTATTGGTAACACATACCATGATTACAACAAACTACCCCTTTTATATTTTCCGGCAGTAGAAGCACAAATCATCAACAAAGAAGAAAGATAGAAACTTGTTTATTTCATACTTTGTGGGATAGTACTGCTATCTCAGCAGTCGTAAAAATTAGATTCACTGCATTTAATACAAGCTTTGGCTTTAGAAAGGGTGTGTCTCGGGCAACAATCATAAACGGTTGGTGTGGATTATGTAATAGACTATTAGTAGTGCATTGTTGCCTTCCTCTAACGAGTAGTGTTGCATATGGCTCAAACAGTTATACTCAAATGTTTACAATTCTGATACGAGTTACAATCTAAGTCATGTGTATTCAATTTGTATAATATTGAGCCAGATGAACTATTGTGAAGAATACTGTTTGTTTGAATTATAAAATGTATTTGCAGAAACAATAATACGTAGTGACATTATTTCTGGGAATGTCTGATAAAAACGCCTTTCCGTATTCACTAAATTTTTTTTGGTGAATTGACATGATCCTTGTGTACGCAATAAGTACTTCTGTTTCCTCATTGCATTATAGCAAAGAGTCCACTCTCTTGCCATTACAAGTTTCAAGGTTCTAGAAATAAGACCACCTGGTTACCAAACTGGTGGCACTATTTCTCGAAGTTACCTTATATTTTAACTCCCATACTGCATTAGGATATGTCCTTCAGTTAAAGCGATATGTTAAACACCTAGCTTCATAGAGTTTCTACTTTGTATTCATATCTCATTGTTCTTTGAGATTCATGCTAATATGATCATTCCATGTGCGTAGTCTTTCTAATGGTCTCCAATTAAAAGTTTGAAAGTGTGTCTATTATCTTTCGTATCTGACCTGCCCACCTGAGCCTCCTAGACTATCTACCTGAGTCCTGCCCACATGACCCTAACAATGCTAAGGTAAACGGAACTGCTACTAATAGTGACTATAGCACATGTAAACAGAACCAAGTAGTAATGCAGCTCCTGATGCAGTTATTGCTTCAGCTACAGTTGCTTTATACCTCTTTATTAAAGGAATTGATTCTCCTGGCAGTGACCGTGACTCCATGAATCTTGATTTACGGTTCCTGCATAGAACTAATGAAATACCATATTCATCATGCAAAGTTCTTAATTATGAGTGTGTATAGTGTGTCGACCGAAAATCTAATATTACAATAACATTGAAAGATTTAAAACCACAAACTATCACAATTCCTCCAGAGCAAGCAGCAGTAGTTCTAACAAGTCAATTTTAAGCAATAGTGGCCGATATATCTATGCAAATAATATGAATTTCTTTAAAAGAAAATTTCCTTAAGAGTCTATAATTCATCATATTGGCGAAAATACTAGGAAGTATTACTGCATTCATGACCCATTTATTCTATTCTTAATATATCCGATAATTTTAGAATTAAATAGGGCATGACTGCTTCTTGGTCAATACACTAAAAAGTCTTACAGATGAACAACAACAAATAAACACGAAAGAAATTTAACCAGTTGACTGATTTGAGACTTAGTTAATTTCACTAATCATAAAATAATTGCAATGCTACACCTATTTCAGATACACGAGACATTGACAAAGATAAGATGTCGACGCACCATATTGAAGTCTACCATATCGAAGAACCATACTGTAGTACACCAAACGTCATATTTCCAATTTACAAGTAACTACTGATTAGCTACAGGTTGCTCGAAAGATGTTCGAAAATAATTTTCAAATCTTTCAGTTGTTTTTCCGTAATGCAATCACAAATAATAGACAAATCCCATTGTACGTAGTGACAGAAATATAGAAATATCCTCCTCACTTAAAATATCCTACCTACAACCTACAACTTCAATATCAGAGAGCGGGGCCGCGGTGGCTCAGTGGTATGCGTTCACCTCTGGTGCTTGGGGTCCCGGGTTCTATCCCAGCCCCCGCCAAGTGAACTTTGGCGTCGACAAACACTGTGTGCGTGGGTTTCCTCGGGGTTCTCCCGTTTCCTCCCACTTTCTTCATTCCACCATTTCATTCATTACTCATCATCATGGTCTCCTTTAGCCTCACCGGCATAACTGTGGGACGAAAAACTCAAAAATTTCATTTCATTTTTTCAATATCAAAGAAAAAATCAAGCGGAAGACAAATCTCTCTGAAGCGATTAACTGGAACTATTTAAGAATTAGAGGCCAATATTTCATTAAATCATGTAAAGTTTCTTTGTCCATTAATCGTATTCTGTAACACTTGTATATGTTAGATACTTTGGCATGAGATAGCGTTTATTCCAATATTGCACTCCATAGAACGCTCCAAATGTTTAAATGCTAAGCCCTGACTCACACACTAAGCTAAACTACTTAACATTATATTATATTATAGAGTATTAACATCAATTGTAACGAACATCTATTATAACCTACACGCGCTATGTTAGCCAAATATTATCAATTACACATCTTGTTGTTATCAACAATTGTATTTATACTCTAACTCGCTCCAATTCTAAGGATCATAAAAGCACCTCATTACAATAATTAATCTCATAGATAGATCGAGGTTCTTATTGAATGCATAAACTACGTTTTCAATTTATCCATCATTTGCCATAAGTTGAATTCAGCATATTTTTGAATTTGCACCATACTGTTTATCCGCCCTTATGTTTTCCTCTTTTGTACAACTGTTCACTTAGTTATATTGATCTATTCGACTTTAATGATTTCTGCAATACAGTTAATAATTTCAACAATAGTATACCCTATACAATTTTAACACATTCCGATGTATCTTTAGCTTGGTGTTAGAATTTCTAGTTTTTCTATAATTTTACGAGTCTTCTGTAATGTTATTTGTTTCCATGTTGCACTACAAATCATCATTTTTGTTTGATTCATGAAATTATTTCTGAGTAAAATTTAAAATATAAAAGAATAAATGCCTATTACCTGCCTTTGATCTCTGCTGACATTGAACCCATTTTGCACATAAAATGACCTGTAGAGCCTGATAATTAAAATTGTTGGCTAAAGATAAGATTAACTGTAGTTCTAAACACTCAAATTATTAGTTTCTTCAGAAGGATTCATGATGTAAGTAATTCTAAAGCCTACGCACAAGCATATTACTTCATTCCAAATCAGTATAACTAAAATTTGCTGAAATATGATTATAGGTATGATGACTGCATATACGTTAAACGAACTATGTTCATACCAAGAATTTCAATAATCTCGTCAAATCGGCAAAGTGCTTAGAAATACAAGATGATTTTCCCAACACTGTTTCTTGTAATGACGTTAGTGAGTTCGTGAAACAAAGTATAAATATTGGAGTTGGAAAATGCGTAAAATTAAAGACCAAACAACAGTTACTCGTCATTTTATGTAAGTGTACAAGAAAATGAGTTGGAAATGTGTGGCCAGATAGTGTATTGTTTACTACGTTTATGGGTTGTCTAAAAACTGCAATAGTTGTTGAAGAATCTAAAAATGAATTGAACGAAAAGGAAGAAAAATCAAGTAAATAAATTTGTCTCTTTTAGTAGCTTAAAGCAAAATATGACTAACTTGCACTTATTCTATCAAAATGTGAATAGTATGAATACAAAGGAACAGTCTTTCATGAATGAAATAAACTGTGAAGATTACGATACATATTGTATCACATAAATATGGTTAAAGGAAACAAATGTACGTATCGTACAATTATCTAGTAAGTACAATATCATTAGGAAAGATAGGAACCTGGCGCTAGAAACCAAATCTATGGGAGGTGGATGTATGATTTTAATAAACAATAAATACTCGCACACATTGATACAAGTTCCTGACGATAGGCTAGGTGTAATATTGTTAAAAATGTTCATCCCTGACAATAAACCATTTTTACACTGCATTATTTTCCACCTACACTGAAGAACCATTAAAGAACTTTGCAGACTACTGTAATTGATTGTGTTGTTACTTGTTTAAAATAAACGGTAATTTTATAATAATAGGTGATTTTAATGCTGGAGGAATCGACTGGGAAACAGAGACTGTAACCGCTTGCAATTGTTACAATTGTAAGCTAAGGGAAAAGCAGAAAAGGTAATAGAAGTAAGCAACCTTCTCCAATTGAATCAGCTAAGTAAGTCATACGATGCCATGGATAAGGACAGAGTAGTAGACATGTTGCTGACGAATATAGAAAATAGTACAATAAACTTTAATGTTGAACCATTAGCAAAAATCGATGGTTTTCACCCACCATTTTGTAGATTTATTGAATATTATAAGAAACATTAAAGTACGATGTTTCTTATAATATTTCATGAATAAACAAATTACGGAAACTACAAATTATGAACGAACTTTAAGAAACATTAAAGTACAATAGTTCCAAAAAGAATACTAAACAGACCAGTAATTATGAGTATAAGAAAGACGATTCCTTACAGGTTTATGATCGAATAAAGAAAATAAATGAAATTAATGATCCTACCAACAATGTTGATAAAATATCTGAAAACTTTAATGAGAAAATATATGAAGTTTTCGATTCTCATGTACCAAAGAAACTGTATAATAATAATAATAATAATTCGACATATAAGGACCCGTGGAAGAATAGTGACTTTAAATTATTAATAAATAAGAAAACAAAATATTTGGTAAAGGCCAAACAACCAAATAATAAATTTGCTATCAAAGGTGCTCCATTAAAAATATCCAAGTAAAAAAAATTGTCAAAAAATATCTAGAGGCTAAAAAGATTTACTTTTAAACGTTGGAAAACAGTAATTGTAAAGACAATTTGTACCTCTAAAGAACATTGAAAACATCACATAACAAGTAAATACCAAAACAGATAAAATATAATAATACCAGAATGCTTTAAAGTTGTATTTCATGTTTTAATTCTGACTCTACTCAAAATTAAAAATGTAAGGTTATGAAACTGACAGAATATAATGATAATTACATGTCGATTTGTATTCCATCTATCACTCAAAAAGAAGTAATCGAAACAATCAGTAAAATTAAGGGAGTACTACATCTGGACCTGATAACATTCCATATTATGTTATTGAAGAATGTAGTAATGAAGCTGCGGCAAATTTAGCAATTATATGTAACGGATCGTTAAAAAATGGAGTACTTCCTTCAAAATGGAAGCAAATATATGTTGTGTCAATATATAAATCTGGCGATAAATATAGTGTTAAAAATTATAGACCTATTAGTTTAAGATTTTGGAATTAATTGTACACTAACATTTATATTTCAATGTAAAGAATATTTTAAGTAATAAGCAACATAGCTTTTATGAAGGTAGATCGATTGCAACAAATCTTATCCTTTGCACTAAAAAGCAGTTTACAGGTTGATGTTATACATATCGATATGTCAAAGGCCATTCACTCCATTTATCACAAATTACTTCTGAATAAGTTACCGAACATTGGTCTATCATTATCTTATATTAAATAGTTTGGAAGTTACTTATCAAATAGAACTTTTAAAATAAAAATAGGCAATGTAACATCTAATCAAGGTCAAATAGGAAAGGGAATATTTCAAGGATCTTCCCTGGGGCGGTTTTTTTCGTCAATAGTCAAGTACTCGAAAATACTATTATACGCAGATGACATAAAGCTCTTTACAGTAGTTAATAATGAGTATGATAATTATCTTCATTGGTGCGAATATAATTTGTTAACGATTAATTCTGAAAACAATGACATTTACTAATAAAACTCAATATTTTGTCATCAAATATAAAATTAATAAAGTAAAAACAAACGAAGTAGATCAAATTAAAGATCTTGTTATTATTTATGACAGATAATTGAAATTTGGTAATCGTAAAAATGATATAGTGCAATCAACGAGAAAAACAATAAGTTTTATCTTTAATCAATGACCTGATTTTTTAAATGATTATTCTTATGTGTACTTATAAAGGGTGTTCAGAAAGTAACTATGCAGTGCATAACTTGCCGTATTTTATTTTCCGTAAACCACTTTAAACAACTGAAATTAACTCGAAGCTAAACTTCAATGTCATGGAAGTTATAAGAGATGCTGAAAGCGATCCCCTTGCACTTGAAGACACAGTTGCACACGTTTCTGCACGTTCTTGAAGACGTTGTGCAGAGCATCGGGAGTTATGTTTGAATGTGACGTTTCAGTGCAGCTTGGAGTTCTTGTATGGTGTGCGGATTGCCTTCATAAGCCTTTCCCTTCAACGTACACCATAGAAAATAATCCGGTGGAGTCAAGTCGGGTGAACGCGAAGGTCAGAGTCCTCGAGAGATGATGCGGTCATCGAAGATGTCCTGTAAAAAGCTCATCGCCTTGTGGGCGGTATGTGCAGTCGCCCCATCCTGTTGGAACCAGGCATATTCAATTTCGTCCTCATTCAGTTCAACTAGGAAGGGCTCTAGGCAGGCACAGTGTCGTTCTGCATTTATGGAGTCCTGAAAGAAGATGGGCCCAATGATGCGTTTACGAGTCACGGCGTACCAAACACTAACCTTTTGATCATGCAGTGGGGATACATGAAATTCATGCGGATTCTCCGTACTCCACACACGACTATTCTGGCTATTCACGTAACCGGAGAGGTGAAACCATGCCTCATCCGTCAAAAACGTTTTGTCAAGAATCCCCTCACCATTGTCCTGCAGGAAGGACACGGACCAGCTGCAAAAGTTCACATGCGCCGGGCGATCGGTGTCTCTCAGTTCATGCATGGCACGACCGAAATTTTCACGGATATATGGACAGTGACTTCCGGAGAATCTTGTGAGCGGAAGCCACGGACACGTGGGCCTGCTGAGCTAGCCGTCTAACCGATTTCTTTGGACTGTGCAATATCACATCTTGCACCTCCGCCACCTTCTCTGCGGATGTGGCTGTGGATGGTCTACCTGATTTTGGAGCATTATGGTCTTTCGAAATTTGGTGATGAGGTTCTGTACAACATTGTGGTTAGGCATCTTCACTTCTGGGAACTTTGCTGCAAATGCAGTTTCTACTGCTGAGATAAACTTGTCTTCATTGCGGAACACATGCTCCACAAGAAACACTCTTTGTTCAATCGTCAGCATGATGACCTGGATCCCAATGATGTCACACAAGACGTTGGTCTTCAATCAAACCGGACTTGTGAACAAATACAAATACCTGGTCAAATATGGCTCAAATATGTTAAACAATGAAAAAATTTGTATTACTAATTGACAATCATATCAGTCATCACTTAGCACACCACAACATGGCACTGCATAGTTACTTTCTGAACACCCGTACAAGACACTTGTTAAATCCAAACTTCAATTTTGTTCAGTCATTCGTCTAATATACTTGTTAACAAACTCGAAGCAGTACAGAAATGTTTTACACGACTACTATATTATAAAATGAAGAAAGTACTACTATTCACACGAGTTCGAATATTGATTAACTTTTAGGGGACTTCAGTCTCTATCAGAAGAATGAAAGTTTATGGACAAATACTTTATTCAAATGGTATTGGATAATGAATATAGTAGCGATTACTGTTTGGAAAATACATGAATAATAGTGTAAGAAGTCAATCGACATTGGTCAATCGACCAAAGCACTAAATTCAAACCGTGGAATGTTGAGAAGAATGGCAATGTCTTATGACAATTTTCAAAATTAAACTGTTTTAACTTTATGACAAGGGACTTAATTTTATTGTTATTATATACTGTATCTTCAGAATATCTTTAAGAACCAATCTTTTATGCGAAAATACGACAATAAGTAAGTAGGATTTTTTGCATACCGGGTATGAAATTTTAAGCAAGGTTTAAAACGATATTTAAATGAAGCTTTAATTTCCATAATTTTGTAAATAGTATTTTATAAGTAGACTTCGGATTTTTGCATAATTGAATGTTTTTTCCTAATGTGATGTTGATATGCTCTTTAAACAGAAATTCGTTTCAGGTGTTTTGGGGTAAAATACCAGTGTTTTATATTGCATATATTTGCATATTTCGGAGTTAGTGCATGTTATGTCGTTACTGCATATAAATGCATATTTAAAGGAAAGACTAAACTGATAATTTTTAACCTCCAACAACTTTCTTCATAAATGAAATTTCAAGTTTCTAATATAAATAGACTCAAGATCTATAAGTCGTTCATTGTTGTCGCTTTAGAATATCTTCCTAGATCGTGTGAAAGAAGAATAAGAAAAAAGGGTGAGTGATTCATAATCCCGGCAATGATGAATGACTGTCACCTTTTTGGAAGAAGATATAAATAACGGTGTCAAATCACCTACAACAAAATTCCCACGTCACCCATCTCGGAAGTTAAAGTTGCTATTGTTGTGTGTGTGTATGTGTGGATTTGAAAATATTTGGTTCTGTGGCAGTATAAGAATACCAAGAGAAAAATCTGGGTCCATTTAGTTGTAGTACGACATCCTCAAATTTGAATTTTAACTAGCTCAGAATTTTGTCCATTTTTTGTCTATTTTTGTTCACCCAAGAAATTTGTAAACACTTAAATAAACGAGGAAGGGCCATTTCAAAATTGGTCCACATCGATCACCTGTAATGCAAATTCTTCAAACTTGAATTTTAACTGGCTCAGAATTTTGTCCATTTTTGTCAACCCAAGAAAAAATGTACCATTCAAATAAACGAGGGAGGACCATTTCAAAATTTCGGCCACATCAATCACTCATAGTGAGACAGTTTCAAACTCGAATTTTAATTAGCTCAGAAATGAGTCGAACTTTTGAACATTTTTGTACCACCAAGAATAAATTTTGAAATGACCCTCCCTCGTTTATTTGAATGGTACAAAATGTTTTCTTGGTGGACAAATATGGACGTAAATTGAACAAAATTCTGAGCTAGTTAAAATTCGAATTTGACGATGTTGCACTACAGGTGATCGAAGTGGCCCAAATTTTGAAATGACCCTCCTTTATTAATTTGAATGGTACAGTTTTTTCTTGGGTGCACAAAAATGGACAAATATTGAACAAAGATGTCGCATCAGAAATAAATGGGCCCGAAAAATTTTCTGGAAGTTACCTTCTGAAATAATGGATTAAAGTGGAAAGACGTTAACAATTCAAGGAGAAAATATATTTTGCAAAGTGTGTTCTAAACACTTAATATTTTCAAAGTAAGGAAGCTTGTTTTCAGAAGAGGACATTTCTACTTTGTTCGACAGCAAAAACTCAAACCTCAGCTGTGGCCTTTTCTTTCTTCTTCTTCTCAATTTTCATAGTAGTTTCAGGTAAGAAGTTTATACAACTACGAAATAACCCAATTTTTTTTCTTTAATTTTCATACTAGAGAGAACGGTCATCCCAAAGAAACCGTTGAAAAATGTATTTCGAAAAGAAATGAACAACCCTTTTGAAAATGAGCTCTAAATTAATTAAAATACTGTATTAACAAAATCTAAAACTTGTCACAGCAGTTACTTTCTGAGATAAGTTCCCAAGTTTTTCTTTAAAGATTTTATCAGAGTGTTCAAATCCAAGCTTGTGTTACTTTGATACGCACCTCGGTCTCTCGAAACGTAACTTTCCAATTAAGTGTTCTGTTATGTTTTAGATAGCTTTATCTTCTACCCATTCATGCTCCATGTTTTGCTCAAATCAGTCTATTCCATTTAAAGTACCAATATTATACATTGTAAATTATTGCTGTTTGAAAGATCAATGTTACGCTAGAATAAAATATTCTAGGATTTACAAATTAATGGATAGAAAAAGTAACTTCAAGTGGATTTATGTTATTTTAAACAAGGGTTTTTGAATACAGGCTTTTAATACAGAAGAAACTGCCTTTAACGGGCCCTTTATTAAATGTAAATTTATTTTAAACGGAAATATTTCATGGTCCCATGAATTTAAAGATAAAAAATTTGTTAAATTCTCTTGATTTAACCTGTGTTGCAAACAACGGATGTTACAATATACTTTCTAACGGAAATTTTCAAGTTCCGAAATGCAGCGTTTAGAATGAATATGAATATTAAGACTATGAACTACGTTGCCTGTAAAGGTCTCCGTTTACTTGTTACCCTACCCATTTAATCTTTAGTCTAGGGATGCGCACGAGACGAGTCGAGACAGAATTTTTCTGAGAAAATTAGACTCGAGACACAGCCCTTGTAATAGAGAAACATACATTTTTCGAAACGAGACATCGCTTTTACAGCACATTTTCGAGACGAGACAGCGTCAAATCTTGTCTCGTGCGCATCCCTACTTTAGCCCAACCGCCACATAAGGCCCTGGATACCGTGCGAGTTTTAGAACGAAGTGCAATTTACATACTTACTTCCAAATATCAATAACACGTTCTCTAGCTGATCTAGAGACATGGAACAAGAAGGACAATGTACACAATAGATCAAAACGGAGGTAAATGTAAAAGGAGGAGCGCAGAAAAGAGCATATAATCTACTTTTTGTCTTGGCCTTTGAAAAAGTATTTATATTCATTCTATACTACAAATTTTCTGGTCTGTTTTAAATGATTGTATAATGGTTTTAACATAGTGTTTTCTGTATTTGTCACTGAGCCGTTCACAGCACTGAAATTAAAGTTATTATTATTATTATTATTATTATTATTATTATTATTATTATTATTATTATTATTATTATTATTATTATTATTATTATTATATTTATTATTAATATTATCATTATTAATAATAATATTATTATATGATCACAGAAAGAAACATTCAAAAGGATGGCAATTGAGGAACATCACGGAAAGAGTGAACATTATTCTGAGAACTAATTGTAGATTGCGCAGACTGAAGATGTCAATATGCAGAGCTATATGAGAGTTACATATCTTTGAAAAGACGAAAAGCAAGGTCTTATCCAAATTCTTGTGTTGTCCCCACTTGCAAGCTGCTACTAATCAAAAAGTAACATGGAAACTGATGATAATCTTATATCGAAGATTATTTTCAATAATGAGTCGAACTTCCATTTAAATGAATAAAGATTTGCCATCATTCCATCCAAAATACCCTATATCCTTAGTTCGTCCAAAATATGAGGATATAGGAGATTGAAAATCTGAGTGTAACATGGAGGTTAATTTATTCCTACTTAAAGGCAACAATTCCTAAAAGATATCCCTAATTTATCGGTGAGAGGGTTAAACAATTATGAAACAGTCGTTCCTAATTCATTTATCACATGTTTCGAAACCACTGGCCAGGAAATTATTAAAAAAGAGAACAATTGCCAATCGAAAGACAATACTTTTTGTTAGAAAGATTTTAAGTTTTAGAATACTTCAGAAGCCATTACCCTTTATTCAACACTTTTTATGATATCAAGTTGATGTGAAATATTTCAAACATGAAGATAACTTTTAGAAAGTTCTACTCCGTAATTAATATCTAATCCAAACGGTAGAAAGTAATTTTATTTTACTATAAAGTGTATTAATTTTTATGCATAAATACATTACTCCATGAGCTATACCCACTAAGATATATTTACTCACCTTTGAAACAAAATATTACTTTCAAATGGCCGATGTGATTACCATGAACATCATTACAGTTCCTAATTATCTTCCTGAAATTCCATGCCACTGCTCGAAAAGTTGTAGTAGCTCCCATGCGGGCGATCGGTCATGAAGGTACGGAAACATGGAATTTGTGTTTGGTGGATGTATTAACTCTAGTTTCTTTCTTTCAGCTCTGTCAAAAGTATATATTGTATAAAATGACTGATGCCTGAAGAGACACTAAGTACAGAAAGCAAGCGGAAAAATATGTTGATATGAGAAGCAGTCTGGAAAAAAGGTTTCGAAATACATGCAACAAAGAGATATAGCCGTATTGATATCTTAACAAAGTAATATTTTGATTTACAAAATGTTAATGCAATCTATCTTAATTTGAAAAATCTTATGCTAGTGACGAAAATGATTATAAAGTAAAAATCATTACATCTAAAAATAACAATAAAACTTATACCAATCGTTAATGCTGGTTAGTGCCACAAGCACAAATTTAGTGCTCCTACGTATGGAAAGTTATTAACAAATTAATATGGTGATTTTGCCTTGACGTCAAGCAAAAATCGTCACTTTTACAAATAAGCTTTGGGAAGAACAAAAGAGGCATTATTCTTAGTGCTATGCTAGTGCTGGTCAGTGCTTCTACGTATGGAAAGTTATTAATAATGAATGTGACTATTGCGTGAAGCTAGAATAACCACTTTTAAAAAATAACCTTCCCAAGAATAAAAGATGTCTATCATTACAATTATGTTAGTGCTGGTTAACACTTACACGTACAGAAATGTAATAATAAATTCAATTGAAGATTCTGGTTTCACTTAATGTTGAAACGCCATATTTGCAAAACACATTTTCCGATTAGTAAAAGGATATTAATCGTTAATGTTGGTTAATGGCATAAGGGAAATAACGTTAATATCCCCTACTACCTAACGACGAGAATCTATACAAAAGATGTCGTCCCTAGAATCTATTCGATATTGATATATTATTTTCTCTTTCCTTGGCATCCTAAGCCCTGCAGGCTACTTTCCGTTCAGTAAACTTGGGTAATATATTGTAAAAGTCCATAACATCAAGAATCCAATTGGTATGTATACATACATATTGTATACATAAAATGAGTGAACTTTCTGTAGCGGGGAAATATACTTATTTTTTTATGGGAGCAGGAGGAGGTTATGTGTCTCTCTGTGCCGGAAATTTTATTTAGACATATACTGAGGTCAATGACACATGTACGTGCACGTACATCGTCAGAATTTTACAGCTTTTATGTGAAATTTTACTATTTGCAAACCAGTGCGTATTATCAATATTCAAGAATATTAAATGTCCGATAATGAATAATACCTCTGTACTGGAGACCCTGTTGGAAAAACATCCTGCCCACCCTGGCAATTTCATTGCGCCGGATCTTCCTGATGGTCAACACACTTTTCAAGGAGTTTCGATTATGGAGGTTCAGAAAGCAATTAACTCCTTTCTGTCAGGCAGCGCGGGAGGTCTAGATGGGCTTCGTCCTTCAATTCTTAAAGACCTTCTTTCTTGTCAAATACTGGAATCGAAGGAAAAACTGCTAAAATCCTTATGTGATCTATTTAATTTAATCATTTCTGGAAAAGTACCAACGGAAGTTCGCCCACTGTTCTTCGGCGCCAAACTTACAGCGCTAAGAAAAAAGGATGGTGGTATTCGGCCCATAGCGGTTGGGAATGTTTGGCGCAGAATATCGGCAAAAATTGTATGCTTTAGAATACGTGAACCAGTTAAGAACTTTTTATCCCCCCATCAGCTTGGTGTTTGTGTTCCTAATGGTGCCGAGGCAGCTGTTCACGCAGCCCGAGTTTATTTCTCTTCTACTCACAGTGCTACTAAGGCGATTGTAAAATTGGATTTTCGTAACGCATTTAATGAGCTTCGCCGGGATACTATGCTTGCCGCAGTGATGAATAATTTTCCTTCAATTTATCCATATGTTTATCAATGTTATGCTCAACCAAGTGATCTGTTTTTCAACGGAAACACTATTTCTTCTCAGAGAGGTGTACAACAAGGTGATCCCCTGGGCCCAGCACTTTTCGCTATAACTATTCACTCTTTAGTTAAATCACTGAATACCGAATTAAACATTTGGTACTTAGACGATGGAACAATTGGTGGTGACCCCGAGATAGTTCTTTCATCTTTAATAGAAATAAATAAGAAGGCATCACTTCTTGGCTTGCGTCTTAACTTTTCTAAATGCGAGGTGGGTTGTCTTGGAACAGATGAAACCGCATTCGACGAAATCTTTAGAAGATTTAATGAGGCTGCACCAGGCATACGCCCTCTAACAATCCAGAATGCATGTCTTCTAGGTGCTGCTCTCACGTCGGAAGCACTCACTAACGTGCTATTGAATAAAATATCTACTTTAGAATTGTTCTTGTCTCGACTTCCCTCAATTTCAGCCCATTCAGCCTTTTTCCTTTTACGAGCATCTTTATCAATCCCTCGCCTAACCTATTTTTTACGATGCTTTCCATCTTGGCATGAGAGTTCTTTGCTGGAAAAATATGATACTGTCCTGAAAACTGGCCTTGAATCAATTCTGAACTGCTCCTTAAATGACAACTCTTGGATACAAGCATGTTTACCTGTTGGTTTGGGCGGTCTTGGTATTCGACGAGCTGTGGATATGGCGATTCCTACATTCTTAGCGTCATACCACGGATCTCTGCGTTTAATCGAAGCTCTCCTTCCACAGGGTTATTGTTTGGACCCAGATGGTTCAGTTCAAGAAGGTTCTAATAAGTGGGCAAACTTAGCAGATACAAGCCTTCCGGAGATTAACAAAAAGTGTTATCAGTCATCTTGGTATACACCAATTGCATGTCAATTACATAATCATTTGCTACAATCTGTTCTTGTTCCAGAAGATAAAGCCAGGCTTCTTGCTGCCTCGTCTCCCGAAGCGGGTGCATGGTTGATGGCGATACCTTCTCCGCCTTTAGGCCTTCATTTGTCAAATGAAAGCTTTCGAATTGCTGCAGCCTTACGTTTAGGCTTAGCAGTTTGTGAGCCTCATCGCTGTCCAGCTTGTGGGGATGAGGTTAACCAACGTGGCCTGCATGGCCTTTCATGCATGAAGAGCGCTGGTAGATTCGCCCGACATTCCTCGGTAAATGATATAATACTACGAGCCCTCAACACAGCTGGATTTCCTTCAATACGGGAACCTTCTGGTTGCTGTCGTTCGGATGGAAAGCGACCGGATGGGATGACACTGATTCCATGGATGAGAGGTAAATGTTTATTGTGGGACTTCACATGCGCTGATACATACGCTCATTCAAGTCTCCCTCTGTCAGTAATGAACGCTGGAGCTGTTGCTAATCGCAGAGAAGCTGAAAAGCAAAGAAAATACAACAACCTTCTCGAAAAGTTTGTTTTCACTCCAATCGCTATTGAAACAAGTGGTGCTTGGGGTGCAAGAAGTCTAGAATTCATTAAGGAGGTAGGAAGACGCATTTCTTGTGTTTCCGGCGAAGTTCGCTCCACATCCTATCTAATACAGCGCATATCCGTTTCTATCCAACGTGGTAACGTCTCGTCGGTCCTTGGCACTTTACCACCTGGCAAGGAACTGGATGAGGTGTTTATACTCTGAGAAGAATTGTCTTTGTAGAAGAACGTAATCAGAATCTAATTGCTTGATATTGTAAAGATTTTAAATATATTTGAGATGACAGGAAAAGGTGTTGTAGCTGCTGGTGCTAAACGTAATTTCCTGTTGGTTGGTTTATATGACGTCCTTATCCTACCCCCCCCCTTCTTTCTGAAAAGTAATTTTCTATTTACAATTTGTTTCCAAATATTTTATATTAAAGGTCAGCATGTTAAAGGGAATATAGTCTGAGTGAAGCATGAACGAATATGTCATTTGATTTCTACCTTTCTATTAGTTTCGTTCTTCTACGGATGCAAGTGTTCTTTTATTGTATTTTTTCTCATCTTTCAGAGGATTTCATTTCGATTTCAATATTTTTGTTGTACTGATTATGCATGTAGATGCTTCCGTTGTTATATAAAATTGTATGTTATATTAATTTAATGTTATGAAGATATTTTATAGATAGTTTTTGTAATTTGATAATGTACATTAAATTATGAATTCACTAAAATTACATCAACGATGACTTGCGTCCTTTATCCTACAAGACAACACTGGACGTTAAACTAGAAGATGTCAAAATTACCAACCTTAAAGTATTCCTATCCTAAAGAACTTTTGAATTCTAATATCTGTAAATATAGACTGTAGAAACTATTTACCAGTTAGTAATGCCCTATCCGATCATAAATGTAATAGTTGTGCTGTGGAATAAATGTATTTAAGACTCTCAAAAAAAAAAAAAAAAAAAAAATTTATAATTTGTAAATTTTGTTTAACTCCTCATGATGATATAATAAATTTCCATTGTTTTCAAAATCACCAATACAATAAAATTTATTATCTTTAGGTTGTCAAAAACAAATTGATTGTTAACCTTAATTTTAAATGGATTAAATTGTTATAATAAAAACGGATATATTGTATCAAATTTACATAACTTTGTAAATCAATTATGTGTAATGAATGCAGATTTTCATTGTACACCTAAAGGTTCAGGGAAATATATTCGGATAAAGAGAATATTTTCATCAACGTACGTTGTGAGACAGTGTATTGCAGTAGAATCTGATTTGTCCAAATTTCTTAAAATGTTCAACCGATAGTTGCACAGTCACAGGAAGTTTTTCAATCGGGTATATTCTAATAACACGAATACGTGTTACTTTATCAGTTACGAACATAAAATACATGACAATTCTCTATATACAGGATATTTATGAACTGTAGTCTTATGTTCAAGAGCCGTTTAATTATTGGCCAGCAAATGTAAGTTATACAACTCAATATATCACAAGAGTCATGTTGGTTGCATAATCACTTTATCAAATTATTGAAAGTTTTACATCTTGTCCTATGAATTGTACGGGTTCAGTAAATTCAAACTGGAAAACACGAAAAATCATAAACCAAGAAAGAGATACAAACCAATATCTGTTTGGTATAAAATTCCTCTTACATCTCATTCTTGGGAATCCTCTAAATTGTGAGCCTAAGATATTCTACTACAATTTAGGACTTCAAATAAATCATTATAAAATTAAAGCGATAAATATATTTTTTGGATATGATATTAGTTTAACAATACTAAAAATTTATTATTTACAGAATTTATTTTTCTTTCTTTATATCGTATCAATATATTTGGATAGAAAACTTTGATAAGGCTTTCTAAAGACTTTTTAGCTTGAAATTTAACTACCTCAATAAATACCATGCTTATAGGTAGTTACAGCTTCTTTGCGATCTCCTATAGAAACGAAACTTTACGGTAATTAAAACTTACCCTAAAGATTAGGTAATTAGGAAGTTTTAGCTTACGTATAAGTTCTAAAAGATGTTTTTGTTAAATTAAATCTAGCTACTGCATTTTCAGAACATTTGTCCTAACACTATTAAATTTTCACTAAAACGTTTTTCTTGTAGTATACAAATGAGCTGTTCGAACAAGAACACTCATTGTGTCCATCGATTTGTGTTTTCACTTTCCTTTTGATTATCGATTATGCTTGATTAGTAAACTTTTTATATTTTTTTTTTCCTTCAGAATGCAGTAAATTGTTCCCTTTCCGTGTTATAATGGGAAATGAAAGCTGGAGCACATTGTTAATTTTTCATTAAAGTTGAAAATGTTCAAGAAAGCCCACAATTTCCCAAGAAACAAAGAAGTGAAAGAAAGTTTATCTCTCTTTTTTTTTCTTTAAAGCCAGTTACTTCTCTTGCCGTGACACCTCTACATAATTGTGGTTCTATTTATAGTCCCATAATTTGTGTGGTAGTGTAGTTTAAATAAACAATTTTCGTTTCAGATTGAGAAACTACGGTAAACTTTCAAATTTTGCGAATTTAATACTGAAACAGAAAATTCTAGATCTAAGATTTTCGGTTTCAACAAATGGATAAGGTCAGCGACGAAACCTGTTCTTCGGACGATAAATTCAAATCAAAAAAAAAGTTTCTCGCTGTGTCTTGCAATTATTAATATATGAGAATCAATATTCAAACCGGATGTAATTTATATTTCGGATTCTGCATTCGTAAAAAAAAATCACTTGTCATCTCTTACTACCATTATTGGTTTATGGGAATTAATATTGAGATACGAAGCAGTAGTAGATATCTACAACTTTCAGTTACAATAAAAGGATAAAGTTGTAGATTCAATCTATCCTTGTGGTACTGATCCCAAATCCATAAAAATCTAACTGTGTTTCTCTATGATGGTCTGTGTTGAAATCGGAAATCACATATTATCACCATTTTAACTTGAATAGCGGAATAAAGGTCGAGATTGTACTTATTCTTGGAACTCTGATACCATGCAAAAAGGTCATTTGTCACTATCTGTTACCGTTTTAATTTTGTGGACATCAATACGGGATCCAAAAGTGGTACTTGATCTCTGCTTCTTCCAGTAGCATAGAGTAACAGTTTGCGGACAGAAATTATTCTTGTGGCACTAAAGACGTATCAGAATACATCTTCCTCCCATCTAATAGCGTTTTTTTTACAATGACGATCATTATTGAACCCGGAAATCAGAGGTTCATACTACTTCTGATATGAATAGAGGAACGAACATCTAGATGACACTTTCTCTTAGGGTACTCAATTCATATCAAAAGACTTATCTCGCTAACTCGAAAAGTACTGTGATAACTGTTGAAACCGAAAGTGTGAGTTGATTTTTACACTCGTCAGTTGCTATTTGTCAGTTAATACAACTTAAAGCATCGATTACATATCAAAGAGTTCCTTCTCGCTATGTATTACGGTTCTGTTTCAGTATAGTGATCAATATTGACACCCGAATTTGTAGTATATATCTACTACTTCCGATTTTAGTAGAGAGATAAGGGTGAAAACCGTATCTATTCTTGGGACGAAGAATCATTTCTAGCTCGAGAAACCGATGCTCGCTATGCACAGGCATAAGCTATCTGTTCTATAATTTCCTTCATCCATACTAACGGCTTCAAAATGAAAACAATCAATAGTCTGAAGAGAATGGTGCCTAAAATGAAAGCTTAAGTTCTACAAGACAAAAATCAAGACGGCAAAACAGCATTTCACTTCCCCGATTTTGGGGCTTATAGTGATTCTTCAAGTTGAGCCTACTCTCCAGTTGTGATGTGAGGCACAAATATTACAGAAAAAATATCAACGAATTTGTCATCGAATAATCATATATCCAGTATATTTCTTACATATAGAATAATTAAGAAGGGAATGAAGACCAAAAATAACAATGTTGGGAAATCAAATAAAACAAACCAAATTCGGTTACTAAAGACTGGTTACTATTTCCTGCTTATCTCTGACTTCAGGGTTAATGTAGAGTACAAAATTTCATGCCGTCATGTTTTGATCTTCATTTCCTCCTTCAAACTAGCGATTGAATTTTAAATGCTCTCTTTAATTACAAGCAAACGTTACGCTTAGGTGAATTGAGTACGTGATCTTATGATCACTGATGACATTCCAGCTGCCAATGTTTTCAATGTAGATTAAAGTCGCTTGAAGAAGGAATTGCATTCGTACCGGACGTTGAGGGAGAAAGGATCAGTGAAGTTTAAAGCAACAGTGGGGTCTGTGAGTGCACAATCTCATTCCTACATGATAATGCTGGTTGTGTGCATGGAAGGATACATTCAGCGTCCCATATATGTTCTGGTGGCTGAACCAAACGGTAGGTTCCCTGCAGTAAAGCCAGCCGATCCAGCTAATATAACCTCATTTATTTACTGGTAAAACAAGCAGGATCGGAAGACTTTCTATTCGGACGTCCTGTGTTAAAGCATTCCAAGTGATAGGATGAAAGTCCTCCTGTTACTTGATTCGTGATCTACAAACAAAGATGACAGTCTTTTGTCATACTGTGTGCCAGAAAGCTTTGAATTGAGCAAACAGATTATACCTGATCGATGTAGTGGCATGATTCACCCCCTGGATGCTCACTTTTTCCGTCCATGGAAAGCCTTTGCACGTTTCATCACTGATATAGGAATAACAGGAAGTGACGTGAAGATTTCACATCGTGACAGGTTATACAATTTCAGTTGTTCACAATTTACCAGTTCAGTGCTTCTCGTTTTCATAACATGATTCGATTCGCTTTCCACAAGCCTGGATACTTGAATAAGGAGCCTGGAAATTGAATCGCTTATTACGATTACTGCTTTGACGGAATTATGAACGGCTTACGTTTCAAGTGCGATTCGATTTAGTTTGTCAGGTGTGCAGATTGTGAGCAGAGTATTTGTGCGAGGTATGCACTCTATTTTGAACTGCATATTGATTGTAGTAATTGATAACTTTTTATGCAATAACAAAATCACTTCCGATTTACGAAACAAACAACTTTCTCTTGTGTTTCATCACTTAAACATGCTGAAAACAAAAACATAATCTAGTTTAGAGGAAATACTAGGTATAAGACTCATCTCTTATGTTTTGGACAATGTATTACGACTATAACATGTGCTTATATGGGACGTTCTAGTAGCTGTATCTCCTAAACTCATTGAGCTTTGTACCTAAAACTTCCCTGATATATTAAGCACACTTAGTGCTACTCTATCACGTGTATTTCGGGTAGCAACTCAATTCACCCAAACGTAACGTTTACTTGTTAGTACAAAGAATTCAAGCTATTAAAGAAGTGAGAAACAATTCGTGTTGCCGTCGATGTCCAACCTATATCTTGATTTTGAATTTCTTAATCGATTCTGTAAAGCATTAGGTTACTTTATAATATTTATAAGTTGTAGAATAGGGACATACTAATATTTTCCTACTACATTGAAATTCAAGTATGCATTCGATCCCAATCATTTAAAGCAAACGGGTCATTCATTCGACAATTCATTGTCACGGCAAAGAGTACAGCTACTAAATCGAACGTACAGTCTTAATCACACATGCTTCTGCATTGAGTTGAATCCTAGTACCCTACTCTGAAGACGCGCCTGCTAAGCATATATTCCTCATGAAGCTCCAACATATGCATCAAGTTCCAAGTTTAGCAGAATTTGCAAACCTCCCGGGAGTGTTCCCCAGCGTTAAACTTATATAACTTGAAAACTGATTTAAATACACGATAATTTTGACCTTTAGCAATAGTAATTCATGTTTATGTGTTTGTTTTAAAATTTGAGATTTTATTTTTCAACATGTTATTATATTGAGGTGATGCTACAGTCTTTTAAAGAGTATTTAGTTTTAAAAATAACTTTATAATTACATATTGTTCTATGGGTCTACATGCGTGTTTCCGCAATAACATAAAAGGTAAATCAACTTAAAATATAGTCCAACAATAATCATTTGTTCTCTAAATGCTTGGTAGATACACAAATAAATATAAATAAAAAGATAAGTAAACACATTCAGATATTACTAAATTTCTAAATTGTAAAATTAACTAGGAAGCTATGGTATTATTTCCCTCGTATATAAGCCTTGTATTTGTATATAAGCCTCTCTAAGTAAATAATGATATAGAAATCTACTGGAGAGCTATCCAGCCCATGAAACGATACGAGTGTGTTTTTCTTCGTGGCAAGCATAAAAATCGCTCCCTTCTAGCCCACCTCTTTCTTCCATGCAGCTCGCGATAAGCACACAACTTACAAGGAACCCTAGGTATCTATCAGAGACCGATTTTCATAAAACTTTGTATATAGAGAGAGTACCTCGGGAAACTCGCACAGCCAAAATTGTAGCTGCAGAGTCCAAGACGTTAGACGCTAGGGCCCGAGAAAGGTCAAAAGTGGAACGGCAGTACATCAAGGACATGGTGAGAAAATGCACGTTTTTCTTTAAAACTAATCATTGTAGCGACACGAAATGAGCATACATGGATACGAGATGATCTGTTAAAAGTTATAAAAAGAATATAAGCCATCTTGAAAGAGGCCATGTTGAAACGGGTGTGATTGGTGTAAATGAGATGAGGGTCATCCGATGCATTAATTTTAACGTAAATAGCCACAAAAACCTGTTGTTGAAGTCTGTTGTTGGATTACATTATTCCTGTGCTTCTGGTAGAGTGGTTTAGGTACAAGATAAGCAAAGTGTATCTCATAACACTCGAGCAGATGCTGGGTATGGAGCGCTATAGGTGGACTGATATGACGTTCTGATTTCTGTTCGAATTAAGTCAAGTCTAATAAAAAGTTACAAGTTAATGCCAAGCATGACATTATTATGAAGATTAAACCCGTCATATCAGCACATCCATACCAATTACATGGTGACTGTGACACAAATGATGTAGAGCTAAAATTATATTTCGCTCGGTTTTCTAGTTCCACTGGTCCCACTCATAGCGCTCCATAATCTGCATCTGCTTGAGTGTCATAAGATACACTTTGCTCATCTTGTACCTAAAGCACAGGAATAATATAATACCACAACAGACTTCACCAATAGACCAGAACAACAAGAATAATGTAATCCAACGACAGACTTCACCAACAGGTTTATGTGGCTATTTACGTTAAAATTAATGCATCGGATGACCCTCATCTCATTTACACCAATCACACCAGTTTCAACATGACCTCTTTCAAGATGGCGGGTATCTTTTTATAACTTTTAACAGATCATCTCGTATCCATGTATGCTCATTTCGTGTCGCTACAATGATTAGTTTTAAAGAAAAACGTGCATTTTCTCACCATGTCCTTAATGTACTGCCGTTCCACTTTTGATCTTTCTCGGGCCCTAGTGTCCCAACGTCTTGGACTCTGCAGCTACAATTTTGGTTGTGCGAGTTTCCCGAGGTACTCTCTCTATATACAAAGTTTCATGAAAATCGGCCTCTGATAGATACCTAGGGTTCCTTGTTAGAGGCTACACCTATTTTCTTCCTTCTTGCCTTCCACTAGGAGATAGAAAATGAAAGTTACTATCAGTTAAGAAAAATGTGTAATTATGTTGTATGTAAATACAAGAGTTAAAAGGGCTTTTATTTGACAGCGGCGTACGATAGAAAGAACTAAACCGGAAATCATATGAACCGAGGGTAATATCGTACATTGTGACTTACGCTACGTGGCCAAATATCTCATGAACATCAATAAGAGTTGCAGACTCCATATTTTTTTTTATGTGTTCGATCATTCTTCATTTGTATACAGGAACAAATGTCCATAATTTTTAAAATTAGTTTTCTTGACTTCAATAGGGAACAAACGCAACTTTGGGACTAAATTATAGACTCTGTGTACTTTATTTCCGATATATGTTGTAAAACCTGTATAATGATTTAATTTTACGATCGTTAGATAAAAGAGTGACCAGCAAACAAAACAATGGCAATACAATAGAACCACTAACTATCGTCAATTTAAAGAGATAGAAACCTCAGAAATTCACACTGTATATTGTATAGTTAATGAACAAATATTAGTCCAGTGCAATTAGACAAAAAAATGGTCCAAACCCGGAATTTTATAACAACAAGCTGAAAATTGGTAGAGATGTTCAGATTATTGTTCTAAACAACACACTCAAAGTCCCAAAATATCCCACTTGGGAAAACCAAGATATGACGTAATCAAGATGGCCGACGACAGAATTTATCTCTTAAATTTTAAAACGTCTCATCTTCTCGACATTTTAAGGTAGAAACTTCGTTCTTGCTTCATTTTACTCAGAATAGATTCAAAATTATTATTTATAACTACTTCTTGTCATACACTAATGTTGTCTTTAAATATGGCGCCTTAAAGTGAAAGGAATGTGTATTTTCAATTTGTATTTATATCGTTAATTGTGAACAACTTTGAAACGAAATTATATACGGGAAAACGTTTTGAAGTAATCGTTATTTGCTGTTTCAAAATCTTTCCAACGAGCCCAAAACCATTGTTCTACCTCTAAAAATAACGGAGCTAGCCAATTTAATGCAGAACTCGCAGTAACCTATTATCTTTAAAAATGAGCGCATGAAAATCACTTATGACGTAAATGAACGTAATCGAAATTTGTGGTGCAAATAATAGTTGCAATATTCGGGATGACTTCTTTTATATTTCTATAATAAATAAGTGTGAAACATATAGCTTACGGAATGCTCTTAATAGGCAGATATACGTTATAATTTTTATAAAACTTAATTGTTCAATACTCAAAAATATTTCTCTATTTAATGATTCAATTGATCCATATTGTTTTTTTTAAACCATTTTAAAATAAATATTAACAATAAAAACAATACAACAATAAATTATATTTTTGCTTCAATTCTTTCTGGAGGACTAGAGTAGTTATGGGGCATCTAGTTCTCACTCATAAATATTCATGAGTGAGGACTTTTTTGACATTTTAGCAGTTCCTAATGCACGTTTGAAAAAATGGATACACCCTTTTTTACGCATACTAATGACACATAACGTATGCAGGTGCGGTCGGAGGTAACATGACATATAATAAATGTTCCCGGTGAAAAGAAATGTTAATTGGACAAGCAGAATACAGAAAAGACCTTTCGGAAATAAAATATGCAGATCACACACGTAGAACAAGGTAATTCATTAATATGCAGCACATGTAACGCGGCAGCTGCTGGAGAATATTCTAGAAATTTTGATCGTTGGAATGGGATATCACGTGATGGAAGAAGCATATTAAATAGCCAGTGTTTTTTAGTGAAAAGGAGTTATAGATTGGTTTTAAAGCATGGATTCACCGAAACCTTTGAATTATAGTACAAGAGGTGAAAATGATCTCGCAGAATCATCATCTTTGCCGGGGACAGAGGTTTTATCCCAACCGCTGGTGACCCCGCACTTTCCGCCACTGGAAACAGAAGTTACCCCGGCCAACTTGGATGTATTACCGGGAACAGAATTTTCATCCCAACCGCTGGTGAGCCCGCAATCTCCGCCACTGGAAACAGAAGTTACCCCGTTTAACTTGGATGTATTACCGGGAACAGAATTTTCACCCCAACCGGTGGTGAGCCCGCAATTTCCGCCACTGGAAACAGAAGTTTTCCCGTTACTTGATGCGGATCATGAAATAGAAGAATATCCCCCTACACCTTCACCAACAGTGAGTACATTCAACAAGTGCTTTTCAAGAAGAGTTCCAGGATTATGCTGCATACCACTTATTCCATTTGGGCGTAAGTATACAGTTATCGTTTCTAACACACAACTTTCACTAATGTTTTGTCCACAATTCTCACTATCACAATACATGATTACTAATAAAAGGAAATCAAACAATACACAATTTACCATATGTCCACGTATTTCCCATAATCTTTTTCTAGTAAAATTTTTAATAGAATGGGTCTGTATTCAAAGTCCCACACAAGATCTCGGAAACGTTCAATGAAATTCCATATCATCGCAAAAGGCTGTCCATGATTTTTTTCTGTAAATTGATAATAATTCTTCACGAACTTCAAATTTCGTTACAGCATCTATAGCTTTCCGTTCAAGAGATTCTGTATCCAAAACCAAACAATCATGTGTCCATTGACTGCCGTCTCCGAACCCGCAAGCAAAACAAATACATATATCGTCTGGTTTCCAGTATATTATACAGTCTTTTATACAATCCAATGATGTACGTTCCACAGTACACTCACATGGCAAATTCAAAAAATTCTTCCAACTCCCAATTCTCCACTGGGGAATTACTCACTGTTGGTGAAGGTGTAGGGGGATATTCTTCTATTTCATGATCCACATCAAGTAACGGAAAAACTTCTGTTTCCAGTGGCGGAGGTTGCGGGCTCACCCCCAGTTGGGATGTCCCCGATAAAGACGTCAATACATCCGAGTTGGCCGGGGTAACTTCTGTTTCCAGTGGCGGTGGTTGCGGGCTCACCACCGGTTGGGATAAAAATTTTGTTTCTGGTAATACATCCAAGTTGGCCGGAGTAACTTCTGTTTCCAATGGCGGAAAGTGCGGGCTCACCAGCGGTTGGGATAAAACCTCTGTCCCCGGCAAAGATGACGATTCTGCGAGATCACTTTCACCTCTTGTACTAAAATTCAAAGGTTTCGGTAAATCCATGCTTTAAAACCAATCTATAACTCCTTTTCACTAAAAAACACTGGCTATTTAATATGCTTCGTCCATCACGTGATATCCCATTCCAACGATCAAAATTTCTAGAATATTCTCCAGCAGCTGCCGCGTTACATGTGCTGCATATTAATGAATTACCTTGTTCTACGTGTGTGATCTGCATATTTTATTTCCGAAAGGTTTTTTTCTGTATTCTGCTTATCCAATTAACATTTCTTTTCACCGGGAACATTTATTATATGTCATGTTACCTCCGACCGCACCTGCATACATTATGTGTCATTAATATGCGAAAAAAAGGGTGTATCCATTTTTTTCAAACGTGCATTAGGAACTGCTAAAATGTCAGAAAAGTCCTCACTCATGAATATTTATGAGTGAGGACTAGATGCCAACAAACTACTATGCATACGGTATATATATATATATATATATATATATATATATATATATATATATATATATAAGTGGCTCTGAGGAAGACAGTGGTATGTCCCATTTTTTAACTTTCAGGGGAACTTGAAACTGAAGTGTATAATTCCTATGCAATGAAGTGCAATGACATATAATAAACAAGCTTCATCTACTTTTGGAGGTGAATTTCCGAAATTAAACTGCGTACATAATATTCTATGATCCGATCCCAAACCATTCTTTCCAATAACTCAATTTTACAGGAAATGACCCTTATCATTATCTTCACCTGAACCATTCTTATATATGATGGTTTGCAATATATTTTTCTCCATATATAGAAATATTGTAGCTAATTAGATAAACACTATGTACGAAATAACGAATGTCTCGTGAGACTAATTAACAACTTTTATGATTCTATTTTCAAAACTAGGGAAGACATGACATCTAGAAGTAGTGCCGAACTCTTCAAAGTGGAATACCGAGAATAGATGAGTTCCTACAGCTGAAGAGTGTGAAAATCAAAGAGATCTATGAAGAAATGAAAGTTATTTATGTTGACATCTAGTATCCTGAAGCACTATTAAAACACAGAAGAGAATGCTGAAATGTGGACTCTGAATTTGGACGACGAACAGAAAGATGTCAGGTCGTGTTCAGCGATTTCTAACATTGCAAGAACGTTACTCGTACTGATTACCTATCTACCGTGTGAGGATAGCGTGACTGCTACATACTACAGGAGTATGCTCGATATCTGCATGATATCCTGAAGGTAATGGTGTGCTCAGCAAAGTGTTCGCGTCTTAGTGGACAAAGTTTCCGCCCACTAAGTCTACGAAACCCTGAACATCGTACAGTCCCTCGGATACAAGTTATTGCTCTGTTCCTCATATTCTTCTCATCGTGGACCATCAGATATCCCCTGGTTTCTTTCTGTTGAAAGGAATATGATTTTATTTAAATGTGGAGGTTACGTACGAAGTGGAGTACCGTACTGGCGTTCTACAAAGAAGGACTATGGAAGTTGAAAGACTGGTTGCCAAAGTGTGTTACTTTGCACGTTGACTATGCAGGAAAGGACTAATAGTGTGTGTCAGTTTCCCCCTTCTAACCCCAAAGGCTTCATAGGAAGGACAGAAACTTATTGACGAACCCTCGTGTAGGCTATATGTATATACGAGGGTCGATCAATAAGTTACAGCGTATATACAGTAACAATGCTTTACACAATACAACATATATACAGTGGAGAGGGTATAAACATACAGAATGTTAACGAACTATACTGACAAACTGTAATAGATGATTTCTCACATCAAAATCAGAAAAAAATAGTTTTGTGGACCTGTGTTTCTGAGCTAGAGGTGTCTAAAATGTGGGAAACACAAATTGTAATACGCATTATTTCAAACATGAGGAAACATGGAGGGACAATTCATATCCTCTGACGGAAATCAACTTTGCTATCAAAAATTCATATTTCATTGAAGTGCAATAGGTAAGAAGGGGTTCTTACAGGGTATTATTCTCAGGTACGTTCCTAATATGATTGCCAGATATGCTTGGATTTAAAGATGAGTCCATTATAAGCAGTAGTGAATACATAATTCGTCAATGGGAAGTCGGAAGTATTAGACATCGCCTACTGCACGGTTTTTCGTGTGTATAAAAATGTGTGCCGCGATGTATTTTTTTCACGGTAACTTCCAAGTTATCTCACCTATGAGCGTCAAAGAATACATCGTAGCACACGTTCTTCCTAACATGGAAAATCGTGGAGCTTGCGGTGTCTAACATTTTTCTGGGAATCGTATCCTATGGAGAATTGTATTATGTATTCGCACGTATTGCACATTGATAAAATGTGCATTTTTGGATAGTGTATATGTGACTACATTTACGCCAATATGGACCGCCACTTCATGGTTCATCGTGTTTGAAATAACGTGTGTTGCAAATTGTCTTCCCTACACTTTTAGGCTGCCCTAACTTTGAAACTAGGCACTTTTTCCCATAGATCCACACAAACTCTTTTTTCTTATTTTGATGTGAGGAATCATCTCTTTCCATTTGTAGGTATTTTTCATTAACACCTTGTACACGTAAGCTCTTCATACATGTACAGGCAAGCATGCTCACAGTGTACGCCCCATATGTATTATTTTACTCGTTAAAATTCTATTATGTAAATGCGGGCTTATACTTACTTTTTCGGTTCGCTCTTTGCAAACATCTCCTGAAGTTCCTTTACTCTGTTACGAATAATTAGCGTTCTATTTTTTAATTTGAAAATAGCCCTGTCGGCTTCAACTGAACGGTACTTATACTTCTCTTTCATTTTCTGAAATTCGACGTTGATTTGGTTCAGTTTTCCCATCATGGTATTAACTTCCTCCTTAATTTCAGCCAGAGTTGGCTTTTTTCCTTTCCTGAATTTCCTTTTAGGTGGCATCCTGAAAAAGAGATATGAAGTTTGTACTAAACTTAATGACTGCTTAATATTTGAGAAGTTTAAATAGCTTATTTACAAGGAATGTAGTATGAAGAATATAGAACCTAGTCTTAGAAATACGAACGGGAAATACAGAGCGCAGGGAAAACTGGAATAATAATAATAATAATAATAATAATAATAATAATAATAATAATAATAATAATAATAATAATAATAATAATAATAATAATAATAATAATAATAAAAGTATTTCCATTTTATAGCCCATATTTCTACGCACTCTAAACAGAAATTGTTCCCGTTAACTACAGGCAGGCACGTAGCCAAGGGAGGGGGGGTCCGGGGGGTCCGGACCCCCCCTTCGAGACCAGAAATGAAAAAATTAAGGAAGGATAAAACAAAATGAAATGACGAAAAGAAGGATCAGCGTTAAAAATTAAAAAGAAAACTACATTAAGCTTTTTCTTACTCTTTCTTATTAGGAGATTTGTATTACTTGCAGTATGGTGGCGAGGTAAGCGAGATATTCTGGAAGAGTCAGGGAATTTGAAATTTCAAGAAAAGTTATGGAATTCTCAGAATTTCTGCTACTAGTCAGGGAGATTTCAAGCTTTCGAAAGCATAATGCCGTTGTGTAACAGCGTGGACATTTTAAATCATAATTTTTCGTCATCGCATCCTTGCAGTATCAAACATGTTATTTCAAGGACAATTTGCTATTGCTCCTTTAACCTGTCATTTGGAACCGACAATAGTTGACGGAATAATAAAAACAAAAATTTATGTTGAAAGAAAGTTCTGTTAGCATTTGATTCAACAGAAAAAGGAACGTATATATTGTAAAACTAGTTAAACATACACATGCTTCGCCACAGAGGCTGTATTTGGAAGTCAACACCTGTGGGAGTATCACCATGGATCTCAGCGACGGCGAAAACTATGGATTTGATACTAATATCGGTCATTTTGGGCTATTTTTTTTACATGTCTCGGTATCCACCCCCCGCTGACTCCCAGCCCGCATTCAATTGTAACTAAATTTGCAAGTCATCGCTAATGGAAATGTCACCATTGATTTCAGCGACCGCGAAAACTATGGATTTGACACTAATATCGGTCATTTTGGATTACTTTTATATGTCTTGGTATCTCACCCCCCTTCCGGTGACCCCCGGCCCAGAGCCGAATAGCGTGAATTTGGAAGTTAATGCGATCCAAGTTTCACCATTGATTTCAACGACCGCAAAAATATGAATTCGACACTAATAGCTCAAGTGGTAGAGCGTTGGCTTCGCATTCGAGAGGTCGTGGCTTCGAATCCCGCTGCCAACCATCATGACTGAGATTTTCCAGGGTTTCCCTCAGTCCTACCAGGCAAATGCCGGGATGGTACCTACTAAACAGGCCCTGGCCGATACCTTCCCAAATCCATTCCATTGTTAATGTTGTTGGATATCCAGTGTAAAATGGCCTCTGAGCGGTATCTGGTGATTGTTAAATAAATAAATAAATATCGGTCATTTTCTACTACTTTTACATGTCCCGGTAAACGCCCCTCTGAGACCCCCTCGTTCGAATTTCGACAAAAACATTTAACTCTGGTCTGGAGCCTGAACCAAGGTATACGTGACTAAAATTTGGTAACTCTCGGTCAATTTGTCTGGTTCCGAAGCCGGTTCCGGTAAACGCCCCCCTGAGACCCTTTGTTTAGAAATCTAAAATAACGCTTCGTCTTGATCTGGGGTCTGGGCCTAGGTACACCTGACCAAAATTTGGTAACTCTCGGTCCACTCGTCTGGTCCCCAGGCCGCACACAGCCAGACAAACATACAAACAAACTCTTTATTTTATTTATATTAGAAGATAGTTTACATACAGTATTGAGTATGTACTTTTTTATAATAATTGAGGTCATAACGAAAGGAAAATTGTTATATTTCAATAAGCAGGAGAAGGACGTAAATATTGTAAAATCTTTTTCAATACTTTTTTTTATTTTGCTCAAATTTCTTCATAGTTTGTTATTAAAATACTTGCCAACATATCCTCATTTTATTGTCCTAACAACCCAATATATGTTGATAGTAAAGTAGTTTAGATTGATCGAGCTTCTGTGCCTTCAGAATTTCATGTCACTCTGCCCCCCCCCCCCCTACCCGTTACGAAATCCTGGCTAAACGAACCAATATATGTTCCAGTAAAATAGTTTAGAATGACCGAGTCCCTTTTGGGATGACCACAGTATTTCATGTCACGGACCCCCCCCTTCACGAAATCCTGGCTACGTGCCTGCTACAGGTTGCATAAAACTTCAAGATAGCTGAGGTTCAATTAGTGAAGTGTATGAATACCGTAATAAAACATGTATACCAGAATTGTTTTCAGAGATAAATGATATATTATTTGAAAAATGAAATGAAATCTTTAAGTTTTACGTCCCACGGTTATGCCGATTAGGGTGAGAGATTAGTGAAATGGGGAATGAAGAAAGTGGGAGGACACGGGAGAACCCCGAGAAAACCCACGAGCACGGTGTTTGTCCACCACAAAGTTCACTTGGCGGAGGCGGGGATCGAACCCGGTACCTCAAGCACCAGAGATGAACGCTCTACCACTGAGCCACCGCGTCCCCGATATATTATTTGAGTTCAATTATATTAGTAATAAGTATTCAATATACATGATTGAATTGTTTATTAGTAGAAGTATTTTCAGCTTTTCACTATTATATATTAGTAATGGACTATAGTCTATTACAAGATGGAATGATCTGAAGTAGAGTGGAGAAGTATACTGTTTTACCGTTAGCAAAATACTGCGAGACATTGCTAAAGGATATTTTTTCTCATGATTGTAAAAGTACGTAAATTTATATAACTATACAGAAAATAAAAAAGCAAATTTACAAGGACCATTTTATGAATGACTGGCCTAAATGAGTACTGATCAAAGATATAAGCTAAAGAAAGGAAACATTTACTGTATACTTTGTAACAATCCTAGTAGCAGAAACAACTTGCAAACCGCGTGCTGTAAGCTTGACTTGCAAATCGGTCAGGCTTGCATCCAACTTGATGGAAAAACGTGCAAACATGTCGCAAGTTGGATTCCAGTAACGAAGTTACATGGGAGCAACCTTGCAATCAGTGTTCCATTCAGTGTTCTATATAAGCTTGACGCAAGCGTTTTACAAGTCAAGTCTATAGCCAATGAACGGACAGTGAGCTATGACGCTCCGCAAAGGGCCTAAAGCATCGCTTCCAAGTACAACAAAATGCAGATTGTATGAAAGCATGCGTTTCAAGTGCAAGCGTAGAAAGCCAAAACCCAAGCACGTGCCAACTGGCCGAAAGCTTTCTTGCTACTAGGGAAATAAATCATTCATCTGAGAACAATAGGTCTTCGAAATAACAGGCCCACACGCTCAAAAACCACGTGATTAACTTGGTGCTAACATGGTGGTTACATTCTAAACGTGCATTGTGTATTACTCTTTTAATTATATTGCTTTAGAAAGAAAAAAATATTGGATTGGTTTAAGAAGATGGCCGTTACAGATAATATGGTAAGTGTAAGATGTTAGTGGACTGTCTTTATAATAAAACTCGATCGAGGCAATTGCTATATCTGTTTATTGCAAAAGACTTAATTGAAGAAATTGCTTTAGTTCAACAGTTATCATGTGTACTAACGGACAAGTGTACATCACGGTTACCCGTTAACATGCTAACAAATTGTCTCCATTATCAAATTTACCCAAGATAATTGATATAACAATTATTTAAGAAAACTCGCTGTTGGTCATGAGTTATCGTGTGAAGTAGCAGACATATGGGCATAGTAATATTTCAACGTCATAGTAATAGTCCCACTAACGTCGTCCTAATAAACTACTCGCGTAAGAAATGCCACATCTGTGGGATACTGGTAGAAACTTTTGTGTATATTTTATTTTAGGCAACCAACATTTCTTTGACACTGTGAAGGTTGCATAAAAGTTAGGGAATATTTGATATATCCCTAAAGTTATTGTTAAAAGTTAAGATGTTAACATATTGACTCCATTAATTTAGCTCGACAGACATGATTGTTTGAGCTGTATATTACAAAATCAGAATTCAAAATCTTGCTGTCGTTCAAGAGTTATTGTCTGACCTAACGGGCGGACGTACTAACAGTACAATATCATTGTAAGTCACCCTGTGTGATCCTAATAAGTAATTACACTATATAAATTTAACAGATATGTGTAGGCGCAAACCTAAGCACTGGAGATAATTAGTTCAATTAAGGTATAAAGAAACAGCACAACAAACGTTTGTGCTGCATTCATGCTTCTAAAAGTGAGAAAGGACGTTTATTAAAGCCTATATATTAATTATTGAATTATCTCATTTTCGTTTCATTATTTTATGGTGAATAAATTCTGCTTCAGAAACTTAACAAGCGTATTTGGGTCACTTCTAGGAGTATATGTGTCACTGTTAGAAATATGCGTGTCATCGACAAAAGAAGAAAGATAACAGATTCATTTTATTACTTTACAGCGTATTTTTTTCATATACAGCACATTCATAAATAACAATCTATTCCCACAACATAAAATCTATTATCCTTTTATTGTTACAAAAAAATAGTTTTTTCTCGATTTTCTTGAAGCTTACGCATAAAAATATACCCTAAAATTGTCATTTTGTTCAATTCAATGCTATCTATTGCTTGGTTTATCTTATCTTTGGACAGTATTATCCAAATCATCGCCATAGTTAATTCAAATTCAAGTTATAATCAGTCATAGTTAAACCAAAATTAAAGTTTAAGAGCTAGACATAATTTTGGACTACAGAAGGTTTTTCGCTTTATATCCCACCATTTTTGACGGGTACTCGCCTTAAGACCCTTAGCACACTACGACACTTCGTGTGTCGAAGACGCGCCAGAATTTTTTTTTCTGTGGCAGGTTTTCTGCGGGGTAACGAATTCCAAAATTGTTATAATAGATGTGGCGAAGGACATTCACAAACTATGCGAACAAGCGTGACTCTGTGGCAGGCTTGTCGCGGCAACCCGCCACCTGACACAAGCTAAGATCTTCGTACAATACGCGACTTCGTGTGTCGAGGACGCGCCACAGCGCCACAATTTGTCTTTTATGGAACCAGATACTCATTCTGAAAAATTAGCTCAATGGAAGCTTTCGACACAGAAAACACAGACGCTTTCATTGTAGAAATTCAGGTACAACTTAGTATTCCAGCAATCATTCCTATAGCAACAGAATTGGAAAGACGAAAGCATGGAGAAAAGTGTGTTGTGAATTCCATAGTGGCTGTTTTGGAACGATTCCCATGCCATCCAAAGGTAAGAATCGTATCGGTTATTACTAGTGGTGGGTACAGAAACCGGTTTTTCGATTTCCGGTTTTTTTAGAAAAACCGAAACCGGTTTTTCAAAATTATCAAAAAACCGAATTCGGTTTCCTCCAAAAACCGGTTTCGGTTTCTTCAATGCCGGTTCGGTTTTCTCCAAAACCGGTTTCGGTTTTTTCACCGAATCTGGTTAGGTTTTCTTCAAAACCGGTTCTTTATTCTTCAAGAACCGGTACGTTTTTTTTTACTGAAACCGATTTCGGTTTTCTTCAAAGCCGGTTCACTTTTTCATCAAAACCTGTATCAGTTTTTCCAAGACTGGTTCCATTTCTGACCAGAATAGTTTTTCGTTGTTCTCCGGAAACCCATTTTCTTTCCACAGATAGTTTTATGTGTTTTCCAGAAGTTTTGGGTTTTAGTTTTTACTAAAACCATTGCGATGTTTACCGAAACCGGTATTGGTTCCTTGAGAATCCACATTTGTTTTAGATCTTCAAATCGGCTTAGTTTTCAATCAAAATTGGATTCACTTTTCATCAAGAACTACCTTTGAGCTTCTACTTAAATCCAGTTTGAACTTTCATCAAAACCCAGTTGGGATTTTTGTTATAACGGTACTTTATTATTATTATTATTATTATTATTATTATTATTATTATTATTATTATTATTATTATTATTATTATTATTATTATTATTATTATTATTATTATTATTATTATTAGTTACGCTTAAAAACGTTTTCCTTCGATTCAATATTCGCTCTTCTGTAAATCTCTAGTTGTTTGAATACAATTACCTTCCTAATTAACAATAGATTTTCAGAATCTGGATTTATTTTAATTAGACTAGCTTAACCTGCACTCTCTACACAGCGTATCATTCACATATGAGCATGAATCTCCTTGTTATACCTCACAACATCTGTACATGTCCCCTTATAGACACAAATGAAAGACGTCTTGATAAAAATCGGCAAGAGGTACCACAAAGGAGAGACTTTTTCGATTATTTTTTTCAATATCTCGCACCGTTTGCAAGATTGAACCTACTTCTGGTTGGAATTTCGAATTCATGTATGATCAGTGGTTTCTTTCTTCTTGCATGCAGTATGTAATAAGCAAATACATTACATACACAATTAATTATAATGCCAGTGATATATGGTGTTCATTAGCAAAACATTCTAAATATTAAAGATTCTCCATCACTCGGGAAATAGTTTTCTTCGATTTTCATTATGAATTGGTCATGAAACAAACGCCTGAGAAATATACAACCACTGTATACAAACCTGTTGTGTTGGAGTATATAACTTATAGAATGTGTTGTTTTTTTAAATGTCAACACTTCCAGTGTACCCTAAAAAATGTAATAAAGCAATAACGGCCACGTTTTTTAAATATTCAATTGGAGCTGGACAAATCTACACAAAATTTGGAATCGACCAGCAAAAATGGCACAATTCTAGCACTTGTGGTTTTCGAGATCTCATTGTCAAAAGGATTGGACACAAACATATAAACTTTTTTGCACACAAACATATAAACCTAGCATTTTAATATATAGATATTTATAGTCACAAATGATCAATTTAATGGGGAGAATCCTGAAATGAAATACTATGCCCTGTATGATAGAGTTGCGTAATATTATGTAGTAGATAGAAGGAATGGTAATACTAGTACAAAAATTGCTTGATTTATTGTCTTCACGAATAAAGACAGACTCGTAACTTGGCATTCCTACGGAGGCCCGTCTACCGCCTTTTCAAAAATTACTGTGTATTGTTTCTTTGAAACAGCTCTTAGTACCGTCGTTGAATTAATCTACTATAGCAAACTTTTTGGCTTGTTTGAGAACTGGATATCGAAAGTCCGGATAACTATTTACCAGTAAGAAACTGGAATGTATGTAGGCCTATTGGTGTTCATTTCCTGGACTCAGAGTACAAAATTATTGTATAAATCAATTTTTTTCAAGAGCCCTCATTCACTAGCAGTTTTCGACTTCGACACAACGTAATATTTGCGTTTAGTTTGCGGTAATGAAAATAAGCATTAATAAATAGTTTTTATTTTTTTTTCAATTTTGTGTTGTGCTGATGTACGCACATTTTGCTTTGCATGAACACAAATCGCTACAACGCAGTGGTCTCATGCAGTGACACACATCACAAATGGAGTGTTATGTCGAAGCTTCGGTTTCTTAAGGATGATCCTATTTCATTCCTGTACAGTTAATGGAGAAATTTTGTGTCTTCTTTGCAGGTCAAGTTGCTATGAGCAAAAATACAATAATTTAAACCATCTAAAATGTTCTAATTTGGGGGTTATAAAAAGGGGTAAAAGTGGATCTGAAAATGTAGGAGGACGGTAGGTAGTAGCATGACGTCACGCCGTTCCCCCTTCCTATCTTTGTCCATTGTATTTATTTTTAGGAACTGGGCGACGCCTACATATTTTTTCGAAGTGGGGACGGAGTCCCCCCGCGTTTAGAATCTATACCCTAAGTTACTGTTTATATATATATATATATATATACATATATATATATATATATATATATATATATATATATATATATATATATATATATATATATATATATATATATATATATATATATATATATATATATTATAGATAGATAGATAGATATAGATATATCAACGCACGAAATATCAATTTAACCTCTCATTGTCAAACAGTTTTGAACAATGGAATAACAAGGCTCCCTCTACGCGGTATGTTCTTCCTCATATATGTGTTATTTTCTCCCTTAGTGTGATTCTAGGAAAGTGAAGTGTATTTGATTTTAAAAATAGGAAAATAAAAAATAATAAATAAGTAAAATAAAAATATTAGGTTCATTGTAGTTCTAAGCTGGCTATGATATGCTATACCACCAGTTACAGTATCAGATTTAATTTCTTGGAGAGGCAATCGGAGGGTGGATACATTTTATTTGAGGGGGGTTATACTGAAAAAGTTAATTTCACATTATTTGCGCAATATTAATATATACTACCAGTCTGGGGTGCATGTATAGCCTACTAGTAGCGCCCGCCTCCTTGGCCCCCTTTGGCAATGTTACTTGTGCCAGATTTGAATAACAACTCCAGGTAAGGAAAGTTCTATTAATATTTTATTTTGTTTAAGAGATGCTAGCTTAAAACTGTTAGCTTAAAACTAAAATATTGGTGTATTAAAAGATGTTTCGATATGCACATTGTTAAAATATACTGGTAATCAAATGTACGAAAATGTCATTTTCTGTAATATATAAAACAAAATCCTAAACAACGTTTTTGATAACGTATAACGTCCATAAATGTACTTTATTCTAATTTGAACGTTTTGGAACCTAAAAGTCTTAAGTCTATACTGTATTCCACCTTTTCATCAGAGCACTTCGTGCCTCGATGAGGCTCCTCTTCACCGACTCGACAACTTGCTGTGTTGTCACTTCGTCATAAACGCAGAATTAGACAATTCGTGTAGTTACTCGTGCGAGGGAGAGCGAGGGCGACCTGGCTGAGGCTCTGCTGTGCATAGTCATCGAGTTCGATTCAACTGTAATTTATTGAGCGCAATGATTTGAGACCCACTTTATAGAAAAGTGCAGGTACTTTTCTTATGAAATGCTATGTAATACTGGATAAGAAATTTAATTCATTTACTCAAAATAAGACGCTATAAGGAGAATTAATTTTGGTTCTGAGAGCAAGAACGAACGAATAAATAAAACACCTTTTTGGGTATACCCGCATAAAAGCCAATTTATGATATGTAAAGTGTATATATCAATCAGACCACTACAGTCAATATATGGGAATCAGACACCGGGGGAAATAGCGGTGTCCAGAAGGAATGGGGTAGACTCGTAGCGCGTCATGAGTAATTGAAAAGAGCATAAATATTACACCTGATTTAATTTTCCGCCTAAAGTTACAAATATATATACAGTATTCATATTACAGTAACTGGTAAGAATAATACAGCTGAACTACCTCAGCCATTAGCATTGCGAGTGATTACAAATATTCAGAAAGATAATGTTTGATATTTGAGGGGATGGCTTCAGGTGTGTAATAATATCAAGAGGTTAATATAACGCTGTTGTTAAATTTTAAGAATCTATGGTTTTACGATCTAAATAAAGATGTGTTATGCTACTCTTTCCTCTCCAAATAATAATAATAATAATAATAATAATAATAATAATAATAATAATAATAATAATAATAATAATAATAATATCCACCCTAAATTCCCTTGAAAAATTCATGTACTTTCCGCCTTATAGTTTCCTGGGTAAAACTGTCATAAATGTCGACACCAGGCCGGTAGCCAGCCCAAAAATGTAGGGGGGCCCGGCCGAAGTTAAGAGGGGCCCGATCTACCCATATTATAGTTCATTTGCAAGCCTACCGTAAAAATTTTAGGTGGTCAGCGAAAATTTAGAGGGGCGCCCCAATAGACCCCCCTGGATACGGGACTGGTCGACACGTGTCATTCGCTTTTAACTTTTTACTTTTTTGGGAAAAACCGAAACCGGTTTCGGTGAAAAAACCGAACTGTTTTTTGGAGAAAACCGAAACCGGTTTTGGTGAAAACCGAAATGTCCGTTTTTCGGATTTCGATTTTTTAGAAACCGGTTTCCGGTTTTTATAAAAAAAACGGTTTTGCCCATCCCTAGTAAGTACACTGCATGTTGCCATTTTTAATTTCAAACATTTTTTAAAATTCTTTACTAAGCCAATGAACTGGTTGGTGAAAATTGCAACATAAAACTACATCGCTTCACACACTTTACTATTTCAAATTAAACTTTAAAGTAGCACAAATGACCAGATATTTCCAAATATATTTTACACATTCATGAACTGCAATGCCACGGCCAATGTAATTTTATAACATTTCGTTATTTTTAAAATGTTCTGTGAATTTAATATGTATACTGTACAAAAATGTGAAAAAATAATGTTTTATAAGCATTTAGGCTAACGCTGATGCCTCGTGGCACTCCATAATGAAATTTATAAGGAGAGGCCGCGAGGCATGAAGGTAATATCTCACATCCTGCGAATTTAGTAATATTCTGACTAGGCTTTGGATTTAGTCCGCAGCTAAAGGGGCAGCACAAACTCCAGACTACATACATACTCCTTATGGATGTGCTTGCACTTTACACTTAAAGAATATAACAGATTGTTCAGTATTACGGCAATTTAAAAATTGCATACCACAAACTATATAAAGTGCATTGTTTCTTTGTTCTGGCTAAAAAAAAAAAAAAGTGTCACATTCCCGCAACAGGTGTAGTAAGATCTAGCACCTGCGGCGTCGCGGGTGGGTGTCGAATATCAGCGACGCGACGACATAGCCTGTGATGCGTCTTCGACACACGAAGTGACATAGTGTGCGATAGCCCTAAGAGATATTGCGTCGCCACAATTGTTCAGCATTGTCGACTATCACGTGGCATCACAGTTTCCATTGCAGCAAGCTCCGGCATGGGCCTGGCATGGGAATTTTGTCTCACTCCTCATTGCACGTTTTCCGTAGACCATCCAGGGTGGCCGGGCGGTGATGTTTAAAACGTCGTTTCAACAGTCCAAATGCGCAAAATTCCATTGGACTGGGCTTTCCACAGGAATGTCTATAACGGAGTAACACAAATTTCTAATTCCTGTGTCATTTCCTGGTAAAAACGTAGTGATGTTTTGACGGTGTGATTCGAAGCCTTGTCCATATGGATAATCATTTTGTGAGATGTCTTTTCGATAGATAGGTATCAGAATGGATTCTTGGGAGTATCTTGCATTCACCTTTATGTTTTTGTCCACCTTGCGTATCAGCAACCTACCCTTATATCCGAATTCATTAGCAATCATAAAGCCATAATGGAAACTGCCACTGAATTGACGAACAAAGTTGCTGCGCCACTTGCTGTCAATATCACGGTATGTAATCGTAGGTGGTGTACGGTCCTTCCGCAATCACTTCATACTGAGGTGCTTGCGAATTCTTTTGTTCACAGTTGATGGTGCGAGATGGAATCTGTGGCCCATATCATGTTGCGTCGGATTATTAGCACGCCTCTTAGCACTACAGGTGTCACTTGTCTCCTGATGGTTTTCGTGGGTGAATGTTTCACAAGGAAAGCCTGTTCTGTATAACGGGCCACAACAGCTTTCGCAGTATTCACCCCGAGTGCCATTCTCCCGACACGGTTTTGCAATGGGTACGTACTTAAACTTAACATCGGAAAGAGCCATTACGTAACCCCCAATCCCAATATCGGTTGATTTTCGTTGCCATTTGATAACACTCAGTACCAACACTCACTCACATACAAGGTCAGACACAACACTGCGGCCAGCAAACCCATAGTCCCAGCATGATACTCCAGGGGCACCACCGAATCGAAAATGGTCGGATACACAGCGAACAACTTTCTATATCTCATTACAGCCATTTTGTAAATGTCGTAATGAGAAGCTCGATGAAGGTATAAATTAATACTAATTGCTTCAAAATTGCCGGAATGCTTATCGTTCAGTATCAATTTCTATTTCTAGGTTTAGAAAAATATTATATTTTCTTAATTTTCACGAGAACTACGCAGTAAGTTACTACTACCCCTTACAATAGGACGCACTCATGAACAAACTGTGATATAGAGAATAAATCTTAGTGTTGTAATTACACAATCACACAAAAATAATAAAGTTTGTATACAGGACCACAGGGTATAGATTCGATGTATTTTATTACACAAAATACAATTTTCGAAACCCCAGTATATTTTACGATTGATTTATTGCATCTTTAATTAAACAGAAAATAAATTAAATGTAATACTGTATTTATCTCAAGTGCATAATGAAGCACATAACATTTTCAAAATAAACTTTTACAAGCGCTGAGTTTCATATATCACTAGTATCTCGTATATGGAGATGGCTTTTGCAGATTTTGTTTAATTTTGTTTTGATGCATCTTTATAATCGTTATTCTTTCCTGATCTGTAACGAGGATTACATTGGCTTATCGTGGGTAACCGAGAGTATGATCAGCTCTTGGGAGATACTGAACACTGCTATTGGAATTAAAATATTATATACATATATATATTATTTCTTGGAGCTTTCACTGCGTATTAACACACCCAAACACACACACACACAAAATAAAAGTTCTGTATACAGGACCCCTGGATATAGATTCATTGCATTTTATTACACAGAATCCAAATTTCGAAACTCGAGGACGATTGACATATCAATTTTGTTTTATGGGGTTTAAAAAGTTGGATTCTGTGTAACAAAATACGTCGAATCCATATTCTGAGGTCAATCGTCCTAGGGTTTTGAAAATTGTATTCTGTGTAACAGATTACATTGTATTCATACCCTGGAGTGCGTTGCACAGAACGTTTCGTTTTTGTATTGCTATGTTACGTATATCCTCTCTATCCAAAATTGGTCAAACGTTTCGTCCATAATAGAAAACGGATACGGTCAATCGTTCTGGAGTTTCGAAATTTGGATCCTGTGTAACAAAATACACCGGATACATACCCTGGGGTGCATTGCACAAAACTTTTACTTTTTGTGTCTGGCTGTGTTATCAGTATGCAGTAAAAGCTTCAAGAAATAAAAAAAAATCCGAGAGCAGTGTTCAGTATCTCCCATAACTGAACATATTTTCGATTACCCACGATAAGCCAATGTAATCCTCGTTGCAGATCAGGAAAGAATGAAGATTAGGATTAGGATTTAGATTTCTGGGCTTTCGACAGCTAAGGCCATTTAGTCCGTCATGTTTTGAGGAATGACGATTATAAAGATGCCTCAAAATAAAATTAAACAAAATCTGCAAAAGCCATCTCCATATAAAATACTAGTGATATATGAAATTCAGCACTTGTAATAGGTTATTTTAAAAGTGTTATGTGATTCATTATTATCTTGAGATAGATACAGTATTATTACATTTAGTTTATTTTCTGGTTAATTAAACATTGGCTCAGGATAGAAGTCACTGGAGAACTTTAGTGAATGCAACATTGAACCCCCAGGTTCCACAGGCTACAGTGTTAGACAGTTAGGTAGGTAAGTTAATAAAATATACTTTGTTTGCCAAATGCTTCTATTTCAAATCGATGAATATCATGACAAAGTAATTTTGCATGTATTAGCAATGTCGTTGAAATAATTGTGTAATAATATTAATATCATAGTTTTTGTTTACAATGTGTCAAATGAAGCATCTGATTGGTGAAATTAAGCATTTCTTGGTCTGAGGGATTGGTTAGTCTCGACGAGTCCTTGGATTGGCCACTTCACTTCCGTATTTTATTCTCTGATAGCACTTTCTGATTGCGGTTGTGGTCAATTGTACTACCGTATAAGATTTTATTATATGTATCTTACACCGTTTTTCAAATCATAAGCCACTTGGCTTTGAGCGGGCTTTCTGCATTTCCCAAACGCAGTTGTCCAGTGTTGTCAAAATGAAATGAAATTATTGAGGTTTATGTCCCACTTTTATGCCAGCTAGGCTAAAGGAAACGGTGATGATGAGAAATGAATGAAATAGTCGAATGAAGAAAGTGGATAGAAACGTGAGAACCCCAAAGAAACCCACGCACACTGTGTTTGCAATGTTCTCAATTTGCGGCAAGCGATATTAGTATTTACTGATTTTTCGCACTACTACGAATGTTGTCAATATCTGACGCGCTACCTCGAGATATTGTATTACTATATTAATTGTTCTTTTTAGCAAGTACTAAAATGAATTCTGTAAACATAAGTGCAAACAACGTGTTTCTGTGTCAACTGGTTATCATGGCACAGACTTTTAAGTGTTTCCATGTAGTACAACTGTGAAAAATTTAGATTAAATTGCCTTGCTTACAAGCAGTGGCGGCGGTTGGACGTTAAAAGTGGGGGGGGCAAGACATGATCTGAATCTTTGATATCAATGTTAGTTTTCCTGGCTGCTTGTAACACTTTGTTTGACGAAAGGTTGTATAACTATTAGGATACTGTCTTTTTCAGTTAAAATACCGTATATCTTGTTTCATATTTATTAAGTAAATTGACAAGAGCAACGCAAGTAGATACTAGCCCTTTGTACTCTTAAACAACGAAGGTGTAAGAAGAGATTATATTCCTTGCTCATGAATATCTGTCTGGAAAATTAATTAGGGTCCTATTTAATAACAAATTTGCAAAACAAATAAACAGAAAGGATAATATTAATCAAATAATCATAGTAATAAATAATGAGGCTTGTTTTGCAGAAGTTATATTGAAACTGGAAATTAATGAACAACTTATATTTTTAATTCCACGCATGCTATTATATGTGTTATTACTCCTACAATGATAGTGAATACTACAAGCATATGCTACGACATTTAAGGAAATACACTTGCAGCTTCCCGAAACATGTTCGCTGCGATTAAGTACAGTTTTCACTTTCTTGGAATATGTCAAAACTCAGCAATACTTAGTCACTCCACATTTCAGTTATACAAAATAATCCTAAAACCTAGAATTATGCTGAACTCACTAAATTTAATTGTATATACAAAACTGTATATGTACACCCCTTAGCTCGTATATTACACTGCAAAATTAATATTCCTTACTGAGCTCCTTCGTGGCTAAGCGGTTAGCGTACACGCCTTTGACGTGGGAGATCTGGGTTCGATTCCGGGGATTCGGGGCAGCTCACGTGGTTTGGAATCCACGTTGATCATTAACTCCACTTCTCATATAACTTCGCTGCTGAACAGGATATTAAACTAAAAAAAATCAAATCAAAATATTCCTTATTTTTAGAAAGAAAATACATTTTAGGAACTGTCGATTTTTGTGCAATTAAAGAATAACTTGTGAAGGATTTCTTTTCTTGCAAAATGTTATCTCAATTAGTTCCAGAGAGGCTGACTTAACATATCGAGCTCTTGCAAGAAGAAATGAAAGTACGCTCGAATTGTGGCATTCCAATAGGTTAATTTTTAGGACATTTTTAGTGGAAATTCAAACGCAATTCCTGTAGCTTTCTTAATTTCACGGGAAGACAAGCAATACGTACTCATGGAACGACAAATATTTTATGGCACCATTTTTGTTCTATGAACCAATAATACATACAAAACTATATATTTCCATATTAAACTATATATATTAATGGGTAATTTCAAAAAAGTGGGGGGGGGCAACTGCCCCCCTTTGCCCCCCCTAATCGCCGACCATGCTTACAAGTGTGAGTAGTTTCGCACTTGAGCTTTTGTTTCCTATATTATTCTTATAGTAAATCGAAAACAACCTATTTCATGATAGTAGACAAAATACTTTATTAGCTGTACTTTGGTTCTATTTGCTGCTCTTTGTATGTGAAATTGCATTTTTAGATACATTTCCATACGTATAGTACAAGTACTTTAAAGAAAGAAAGTAGTAACATCATATTTAGTAAGACATAACGCAAACACTTCTTCATCTGATACAATCATTATGATTTGTTTCAAAGCTTCACGTTCAAGTTAGTATCCATTTCCGTCTTCTCTCTTCTTTTCAACACATGGACTCAATATTGCTGAACAAACGTGTAAGCACTCGAACGATTCAATAAATTATCACACTAAAAACAAATGAAATAAAATGAAATATTTCAGTTTAACGCCCCACAATTATGCCCGTTAGGCTAATGGTGATGGATGAATTGGTGAAATGAGAAAGAGAGAGAAACTGGGGGTACCTCGAGAAAGTCTATGGGCATGATGTTGTTTACAACAAACTTACTTGGCCGGAAGTCAAACCAGAGACCCCAAGCACTAGAGGTAAGCGCTCTACCACTGAGCCACTGTAACCCCCTACTAGAAACAAAGTCCACTGTTTCGAAACATATATGAGTCAAGGAAAGCTGATATAATCGGTTGGGAGAACATGGCCACTTACTTTTACCCATACAATTCGAATTCTTTGATAGTGAATAAAGTTCGCATTATGTTGAGTTGATTTTGAGCAGCGAGGCTATATAAGACGGGATCCACTGATTAACGTGGAGTCCAAACCCCGTGAGCTCCCGCCGGGAATCGAACCCGGGTCTCCCATGCCAAAAGGCGCGTAGGCTAACCGCTTAGCTACGAAGGAGCTCAGTTCGCATTATGTGTTCTCGTGAGCCATGGGAAATGTGTTTTAAAAATTTACCACAGTTTTCACAATTGATCTCACTTACGTCATATATTTATGCTGAATCAAGGAAGTATTCACAGAGGGAGGCCTCTCTAAAACACCGAGAAGCTAATCATGTAACAGGAATACTCAGTGGTCGAAGTAAGACTGTATGCGGTGGTATGCCATACCACCTCTGGTTTTACAGTAATGAAGTCATACCTCCTCTAGTTTTTCGGTGATCAAGACATACCATCACTGGAGAGTAGATGCTAAATACCTTTAATAAATTCATTTCTATATACAGTAATTGACGAATAGCTTTGCACTTAAAAAGAGTTTATTTCTTATGTAGAAATAATTTCTAAGCTGACAACATCGACATCTTTATCTTACCTTTTGTTTTTCAAAGAGGTGTCTTCATAGACGTTCATCTAGTTCATATTTTGATGTTTTATACTGAATTGTTTCTTTCTTATGTATGTGTCTTCTTGCCTTAATACATATAAATGTCGTCTTTTGAGCATGGGTGGAGTTAGGGGTTGTTTGCTGTGGGGAGACTCTTCCGGGGGTTTGGAATACCCCTCAGTCGAGGAAGCTTTCCTGCAGGAAATTGTTATTATAAAAACTCGATTTTTGAGCATTTTCGTGTATAATTCTCTACAACACAACGTAAGGGGATATTTTTTATTTATATATTTTTTTAGAAAGTTGTTGGCGAGGGATCAAAGTCTCGTAATTTCCTCCTAAACAAAAGCTCTCCAGTAGTTTTCAGTCATTATGTAAATAGAAATGCAATCTTTTAGGCAACATGCCGTTAGTGTATTTCAACGTTTAGATAGCCGAGTCAAAGTCGTAATAAAACATACCGCCTCTGCTTATTTTCCACTTCGAACACTGGGAATACTATGTATGATCTTTTGAACAGCATATACAAAACTTACAAGAAAGAGTTTCCAAGAAATAATGAATAAGAAAATTTGGAACATATTATAATTAATGTAAACTATGCTCAGCAAGCAACAAAGTACAAACTATACAAGACCATAGTGGAATGAACAGATCGTAGACTTGTAGCAGTTCTGGAATAAATTAAAGGTAGTTAATTTATTGGATATTTATATTTCTAGTATGAAAAAATGTTCTACCTTTTACTGGAATACCACTTTTGATATTATGGATAATGTCGTTATATCATTTACAATAACGCTAAGTGGGGAAACAGGGAGGGGGCAAAGGAGAGTCTGCAATCCGGCAACACTGTACTAAATTTCGCGTACCAGTGTCTACTGCTTATGTTGCTTCTCATCTAAAAAGAACTGTAGTTTCTAGCATTTAATGTTTTTTCACTTTACTTAATAAATTAGCATATTTAAGGAAAATATCATTTTAACTATTTAGAAATATTCATTTGATTAAAGAGAACTAGAATGTAGAATGTAGAGTCTAATAGTTACATAAATGAAACTGCACGTTACAGCATACTTTCAGTTTTGGCAAAATTGACTTCGATCTTGATTATCACGTACTCGCCCACGCTTTATTCATAAAATTCTTTTCCACAGAAACAGCAGTAGCTGTCAAAGGCTATCCGATGCAATGCTGTCAATATGTGTACACACGTGTATAAAAAATCCCGTTCAAAAACATATTACCGCCAGTCTAAAACATCCGTTTGTTGATTGGGTGGTTATACCATGCGAGAACTAAGTTAATGTCCTACGTGACTTAATGAGCTCGACGCACACTACTGGTAACTTCACTGAGAATTAGTTTTATGTGAAGAACAATTTGTACAGCTTCTGTAATGGAATGTATTTGTTATGTTTCCCGAAAAAATAACGCCGTTGGCGGATTATTATTATTATTATTATTATTATTATTATTATTATTATTATTATTATTATTATTATTATTATTATTATTATTATTATTATTATTATTCATAATAGCAATGATTGAGATTCTGATCAAAGACTTTACAACTAAAAATAAAGAAGAAAACTATTCAAGTATAAATAAAGTGGAAGTATACAAAAGAAAACATGTTTAATTTTACTGTAAATTTCAATCATTTTCTATAAATAAAATTGCATTTTATGGTTTGTTCTTTATACAGGGTATTTCAAAATAACACCGACAACGTTTGGGAGGTGATCCCTGACACCAAGATAAGACAAAAAGTATAGACCAACCTGGGTGCACAAATGCTTCCTCTCGGAGTTATAGGATGCCGAAAACTTAAAAAAAAAATGAACTTTAAAGGTCCATAGCTCCAAAACTATGGAACGTACCGTAGTCGGGTGTAGACTTCACTTACGAACTACTATGTGCCCTATCCAAATATCTAAGTTTCAGAATCCTCAGGTACTTCCGCAACAATGTTTAAAGAGGTAGTTGGTGAGCACTTCAAATTATATGGCCATAGCCAAACCCCCTCTACAAAAATTGTTTCGTGAGTACCTTAGGATTCTGAAACATGTATTTTTGGATAGTGCACATATTAGTTCCTAAGTTAAGTCTTGACCCGACTACGGTAAGTCCCATAGTGTTGGAACTATGGACCTTTAAACTTCATTTTCTCATGTTTTCGGGAGCCTATAACTCCGAAAGGAAGCATTTGTGCACCCAGGTTGGTCTATACTTTTTGTCTTATTTTGGTGTCAGGAATCACCTCCCAAATTTTGTCGGTGTTGTTTTGAAACATCCTATATATGACCCAGATATGAGGCACCGAAATGTTTTAAGTATGCTTAGGGTCTCTAAGGATTTTAATTCGGCCCTGATTGAAGTTGAGATATGTGAACTCTATCTGGAAAAGGTTTTTGTCACTCCTCTATTTCTCCCTCCCCACTTTCACTGTTATCATTTGTCAAGTCGTATAGTAGTATAGCCAAAATGTGAATATTACAATTCCTAAGTTGCAATTTCAGGAAAAAGTGTGTCTACATAACTCTCTGTTATTGCTTTAGCATAAAATTGACTGTTCTTTCATTCATTCCTTTACCAAAATGCATGAGTCATCGACATATATTACAAACTAATAATGGAATGTCCTTTCTTTTCAGTACAATACAAATAAATTAAACGTAATAATGATAAGAATACGTTTTGTAACCTAATTCCATAGTTTCGAGAATCAATCCAGTAATTCTTTCTAGGCATTACAACTGAAACAAAAGAAATTATTATTCTTGTATACTGTTTTTGTATATTCATATTCTCTTACATAATACGTATTCTCCTGTATATGGACCGCTTAGATCCCAAGTAATATAATTTCAAAATCGATCCTTTTCTGGATAGTACTTTTAAGTTCAGTATCACATGAAAAAAAATATATTTGTTTTATGGTTGCAACCAAAATATATTAAGTTCATTTTCTAATCCTGATGGTGATTAACATTCAGTTGATGCAATTTACATGATATGTTAAAGTTCAATGTTCTTTCCTGGAAAATTTTAATTTTGCAGTTATACGTTTTGGGATTCAAATGGTCCATATTGTTAATTACTAAGCACATATTGTCTTTCCAGGCATAATTGTATTTTAATATTTGTCATCTGCTGTCTAAGTCATACACCGAAATTCAAATTTTTCTTAAACAACTATTCAATGATTACTTTGTTCCGCTTGTAGAAAATTAAGACTTCCCAGCCTTTCGTTTTATTCACTACAAACTTTGAAAGAAACAAGTAAAAATAACTGTTGCCATAGTAAGTACTTATAACTACCAACTGTAAGTGGTAAAGTTTATCAATAAACCAGACTTAACGATTTCGAGAAGATTGATGTAGCACGTGTGCGACAAGAAATCAATTTAGTTATGACCCGAACTTGAAAATAATATCTCGAGAGCCATAGATGGTGATTTGTGATTTTTTTAAATCTGGCAGTATTATAGAAATCTACAAAGGGACTTAGGTAGGTACCAAGTTTGTTGAAAGTTACTTTAAAAACGTATGAGGCAAATTAATTGCAGCTATTTCGTAATATTATATCGAAGAACGTTTGGTGCTTGAAGTCAGCTTAGCGAGCGAGCTTTGGAGGAAACTAGTTTAGAGCTTGGGTTGGGTATATCTTGGGAACGTCGTCCCTGTACGAATTTAAAAGATGTTGCTGAATTCTTGTTGCAATCAATCTTCAAATACTACGTAGAAACTTAGCAAATAGATACTTGAGTCTATGGAATTTTGTGGGCGATAGTAAGAAAACTCGTTTTGAAAAGAGAAGTTGTGTGGTTACCATAAGAAATAATATAAACTTCTTTATCTCAAAGACAAATCGATAGACATATAGAGGACATAGAGAGAAAAGGTTAAAATGATGCATTGTTTATTATAAATTATTCCCGTTGTACATATAAAATGGAGTTATTTTGGTACTTGGTACTTTGTTCTGTATGGTTGCAAAATATGATCGCTTACTCTGAGGGAAGAACGTAGGCTGAAAGCAGTGGCGGCGGTTGGACGTTAAAAGTGCGGGGAAAGACATGATCTGAATATTTGCATATAAATGTTACTTTTCCAGGTTGTTTCTAACATTTTGATTGACGACAGGTAGTATAACTAATAGGATACTATCTTTTTCAGTTAAAATACCGTATATCGTATTTCATATTTTATTAAGTAAATTGACAAGAGCAACGCCAGCAGGTAGTAACCCTTTGTACTCTTAAACAACGAAAGTGTAAGAAGAGATTTGATTCCTTGCTCATGAACATCTTAAAATTCTGTTTGGAAAACTGAGTGATCAGATGATTGAATTACAAATTTGCAAAACAAATAAATAGAAAGGATAATATTAATCATAGTAATGCATAATGAGACTTGTTTTGCAAAAGTTATATTGAAAAGGAATTAATAAAAAACTTAATTTTTAATTCCACACATGCTATTAAATGTATGTTATTACTCTTAGAAAATGAAAGACAGTAAATACTACAAGCATATGCTACGACATTTAAAGAAATATTTGCTTTTGCAACTTCCCGAAACATATTCGTTACCATTAGGTGCGGTTTTCCCTTTCTTGGAGCACATCAAAACACAACAATACTCAGAATAACTCCATACTCCAGTTATACAAAATAATCCTAAAACCTAGAATAATGTTGAAATCTCTAAATTTAATTGTATATACATACACTCGTACACCCCTAACACACCACTTCACTCGTATACTACACTACAAAACAATGGAAAAGGTAGAAGTTGTTTCTAATTACGCTTTTTTCTCTTACATTTTAGGAACTGTCAACTTTGTGCAAGTAAAGAATAACTTGTGATTTTTTTTCTTTTTTTGCGAAATGTTCTCTCAATTAATTTCAAAGCGGCTGATGAATATATCGAGCCCTCGTAAGAAGTGAAAGTATGCTGAAATTGTTGTGCTCCAATAGGTTAATTTTGGGTTATTTTCTGTGGCAATTAAAACGCAATTCCTGTACTTTTCTTTACCCCACGGGAACACAACCAATACGTACTCGTAGAACGGCAAATATATGGCACCATTTTTTCTATGAACCAATAATACATACAAAAAGTTTACATTTCTAAATGAAACTATATACATTAATGTTTTACTTCAAAAAATGCGGGGGCAACTGCCCCCTTTGCCTCCCCTAATCACCGCCCATGGCTGAAAGCATTTGAGAACAAGATTCTGAGACGAATATTCGGACTCAAGAGGAACGGGAATGGAGAATGGCGAAAACTTCATAACAAGAAACTACATAATTTATACGATTTACCCAAGATTGTTAAGGTAATCAAGTCGAGGAGGCTCAGGTGGGCAGGTTATGTAACCAGGATAGAAGAAAGTAGGAACGCTTTCAAAGTCTTAACTGGAAGACCAATCGGAAAGTGACCATTAGGAAGATCTATGATTAGATGGGAGAACAATATTAAGATAGATCTCGCAGAAATAGGACTACAAAGTAGAAACTGGATCCATTTGGCAAAGGATAGAAGTCACTGGAGAGTTTGTGAACGCGACATTGAATCTTCGGGCTCCATAAGTTAGTTAGTTAGTTAGTTAGTTAGTTTCACTTATTTACTTGCTAGGATATACAGGATGGACCAAAAGTAGGTATAAACCCCTTCATTGATCAAGTATAACATTTTAGTTTATGGATTTTTTATTTGCTTTGATTGTTCCGGACTTATGTTATAAATAAAAAGACGTTAAGAACAAATAATAAAGAAACTAGGTCTACCTCTTTGATAACAATAAGAAATTACATAAAATACGGGACGGAACTGTATTTCTACTTTTTGGCTACCCTGTATATGTGGGCCTTAGGGAAACATAATGGTATGTCACATGTACATTTAGTAACTTTGGAGCAAATTGGGTAAGAAAGTTAAACATTCCCAAGCAATTCAGTGTAATGACATACCAAAGAAATTTAGTCATCCTTGGTTTTTCAAATTACAAATCAAAAAATATTTTTTTGCATATTTGCGTTTATGGCTGTGGTACCAAACAACTCATATTTGTTACAAACTTTCTTTCCTTCATTGTTTATGTATGTATTATTTTTTTACTTTCGGCGTGAGTTGAATTACGTCCCTGAGATGTCCTCTTTGCAGTGCGGAGAATGGTAAAAAAAAATTATTTTTTATTTAATAAACGAAACTTCATTGAACACGTAAAAAAACCTGTTAGTATTTCAAGCTCTGGTAGTCATAAAGAGGAGTAGCTAAACTGTACTTTTTTATATATATAAAACGGCAAACAGTTTCACTTTTTCCTTTAATATAGACTAACAGAAGGCCATGAAGGTGAAAGGTGATCGGTAGGAACATGTGTATAAAAAAAATCCAAGTTAATTTAGCAACAGGAATTCTTGCCTATGAAAGCACAGCTATTGATAGAAAAACTGGGCCACCATGGTACTCATCTCCGTATTTCAAGAGTCTTCTCACAGCTGGCCTTATTATTCATGAATTGTAAAGTAGAAGCTTTAACATATTTTTCTACGTATTTCTTATTTAGGCGAAATCTGAACGTTCCATTATGTGCACAGTAGTGTGGTGTATATATATATATATATATATATATATATATATATATATATATCAAGAAGTTACGTAGTTTAAATTGCTATGCAATGTGCTTTAATCATTTCGATGCGTGAGTCAACTTTTTTCGACGGATAGAATATTTTCCTAACTTGCGAATATCGACTACCTAGGTATTATCGACGTTTTAAAACTTTTTGTCAGTATCTTAAATTTGTCTACAGTATTCACAAAAGGTGTTCCGTTCGATTTTTTGCGTTGTATTGTTTTCGAAAAACAATGGAACGCAAGAAATCACACGGAAAACCTTTGGCGACTACTTAGTAAAAGGATTAAAGAAGTTTGGTAACAAATCCAAGGGAACGATAAGGCAAGAATTGGAGAAGTAATGAAATGTTAGAAAGGGGCAGATGGCGAGAAAATCCACAAACAGTATATTATTCAAGGTGGACACGGTGGCATAGAAGTAGAGCGATCACATTTACGTAGTGAGAGAAACCTTGGTTCTATTCCTTACTATGTAAGTTTATAGTAGAAATCATCTTGTGCGTGCGTTTTTTCGAGGATCTCTTGTTTCGTCCGCTTCTAATTCCACCAATTATACCATAATCATTCAGTTTCCTTAATCAGTCCTCACCTTGAACCTATGTTGCTTAATCGAGAGGAACGTAGAACTACAAATTTTAGTTCATGTCATTATATTACTCATCAGAAACTTAAGTAACTTGAGATCATACTAGATATCTTTTACCCAAGGCGTGATCGATCATTTACGGATCTATAGTTTACCCCTCATTTTGATTATTTATTATAACTATAGTTCATGCATTGCTTATTTGTTTCTTTAATGAATTGTAATGTCTTTTGTCAATATGAAGGTTATATGAAAGATCAGCTTATAGTTTACTCTGAAATTCAAACGTCTGTAATGCGTTCAATGCTCTTTCATCGAGAATCGGACCTCGAGACATCTTGCACAAAAGGTACATCATATGGTACTTATTAAGATAGTTTCAACAAGAGATACAAATGCCGCCATTGATCGAATGGATAGCACGTGTGCCTTTGGTTCAAGTAATCCTGGGTTCAATTAGCGGTGGGATAACAAAAAAATTCACAATAAGCAACTTTCATTAATAATCGGTCACCTTTTTTGTAAAGGGTATAATTATGTAACGTTAAATTAAAATTTCATTTCAGTGGCTTGAAATGAGAATATAAACATTTTTAAAAATAAATTAAATTAAATTAAAACTGTATTAATGGCGTTTAACGAAAACGTCACTAACAGTCGATATATCTCATGAATCTGAACAAAATTATATTGATGAGTGTTAATCCTCATGCGTGGTTTTTGAGAACATGGAGAAAAACTTCATTTTTACAATCCTAAAAATTGATAACCACACCATCATACTCAAGCATATTCTCGTCAAGCTTTCCATTATGATACTAGAAAGGCAACGCGTAGTAGTTATGAGGCATTCCACCAAAATTATAATTAATTCTTAAACATTTTATTTTCGTCCAAGTAGAACATTGTTCAAAGACAAGGCTTATATTAATAATCAAATCACATCCAGTTGACTAGAATCAACTACTTGATGCTAAATTATCGTGCGTAGTATTCGAGAAAAACTTATGTTTATCATACTAAAGACTATGAAGTTAATTCCCTCTAATAATTGATAGTTTTTTTTTATGCCGCTGGAGAAAATTGTTCATTAATTTAGTGTGTGTATATGAGAAAACACTCTTTTGTATCTATTATTGTCTGTCTTCCTAAAATGATGACACACATACCTCCAGCATCATTTCAGATTTTTCTCTGACGGGGACAAAACCATAGATGTCAGTAGATTATCAGGTCTTCATTGGTATATTATTATCTCATATATTAAAATCTGTATAGATGTTTAACCAAGAGTGGCGCAGTCTTTACCCCCTTCCCCGGAGCCCCAAATGACACCCTCGACACATAGTCCTCACAGGAACGCACATAATACTTATAATAAATGAACGACACGAGAACAAAGGAAACAAAAAAGTTTAAAGGAACGCATATTCTAATTTGTAGATTAGTGGTCAGATCAGGGATGCAAATAAGCAACAAAATTTTACTCACCCAAGAAACAAGCCCACATCCCACAATAGAAATCGTTTACTTGGCTTCGGTATGATATTAAATACAAGCCCGCACCGATGAATCACTCGCCCCGGAAGAGTAGGCGAGTGCTTATTTGCATCCCTGGGTCAGATAATTTTGATACCTTTCTGTTGGACTTCTATTATGAAACTCTGCTACTCCAATATATTCAGTATTATTTGTGAATCTCTCTAGAGAAAAAGTTTTCATACATTCGAATTAAAAATAATAGACTTGAATAAGTAAGTCTTTACCTGATTACTTGTAAATCGTATCACAACACTGGCAAACCAACTTTTCTTTTTTCTGCTACTAAGGAGGCACTTAATGTCTACCACATACGCAAGATACCGACCATTAGGCGTAAGACACACTTGTAATTATAAATGGAAGTTTCCTCTGGACGCCGCCGCGGCGCTGTGATCTGTATCTCACATAGTACAGAGATATGAAAAAGTAAGAGTAGTGTGACTTCAGCCATTTTGGAGGATTAGGTAAGGATTAAAAATAATATTCCTTCTTTTGCATTTTAAAAAAAAAATCGAAATATGTTTCTTATCTGTTACACAAAAACGATATATTTGTTTGAATTGAACAGAAAAGCATTTTTATGGTATGTAAAGTTCTTTAAACGTCTTCATTTTACAGGCAAGCGCCAACTAGTTGTATGTACAATTCCAGAACATTACATTATGTCTACAATAAAACCGAAAATGTGGAGAATGACTAAACTTAAAAAAAATACACGTACTCGTTGCTGACTGGACTTATATATTTCATTTTCCTAGAAAGAGAAAAGTTACCGATAAACCATCGAAGTCTACCTTTCTTACAAAGTACATTAGTGAAGTGCTCCCTCTGAATTCGTGTAAAATTGATTCAAATGCAAAGTTATCTTCGGCCCAATATGTATTGTACTAATTTTAGTGGTCCATGCCGGTAAATTACGTATTTATGGAATTCAATATTCGGAATTCAATCACACTACTATAACGCTCGGAAACAAAATTGCTTTTAGTTTCTTCAGATTTATCTGGACATGAATGTAGGCATATGCAAAACAAATTGGATCAAGTGCTGGTTCTGTGACACATATTACTCGCCCCGACCGCCGCCATCTTGGATTCAACTTTCGGTTTTCCAAATGGGAATAGGTGCGAGTGATACATCAAATTCATATACAATTTTCTCGGAAATTCATTGGTGTAGTGAGTTTTATCGTGACTTGTGCCGTTTGCAATGTATTGCATGTTAAATATCAGCCACTTCACGAATGCTGAACCAAATAGAAAGTTGTGCAGGGTCCCGTGTGTGTATATATATAGTCTTTTACGTGATTTATGGTTGACGAAATATTCTCTGAGTGTACGTAGATATAGACACACAGACGTCAATACGGAAATGGAAGGTCTTCACGCAAACCTGGTCGTATCTGGATTTATATTACACATTTTGACAGTAATAAAATACTTCTTTGTGTAATGTAAGTAATAACAATCACGGACATGTAATAAGATTATGACACCAATACTGTAAAGAGTTTGTTTATACCTACAGTACTTTTCCAGCAAGAAATTGTTTTGATTTGTGAAGATCAAAAACGTAAACGTAACTGATATTACTCTGCATTGTCTGTTCGCAAAGTGCCTGGTCGGATTTAACATGCAATATCTTCCAAGCGGTTCAAGCTACAATAAAATTCACTACATCAGTGAATTTTCAAGAAAATTGTACATGAATTTGATGTATCACTTGCACCTATTTCCATTTGGAAAACCGAAAGTTGAATCCAAGATGGCGGCCGGGGTGTGTAACATGTGTCACAGAAGCAGTACTTGATCCAATTTGTTTTGCATATGTCCACATTCATATTCAGTTACATTTAAAGAAACTAAAAGCAACTTTCTGCCCGAGCATTATAGTAGTTTATGATTGAATTCCGAATATATGAATGCCTATAAATATGTAAATTACCGGTATGGGCCGCTAAAATTAGTATAATACACATTGGGATGCGGAGAACTTTGCATTTGAATCAATTTTATACTAATTTCGAGAGAACACTTCCCGAATGTACCTTGTTTGAAATATAGCTGAAAATACGGTCAATCACGTTCAAGGTGCTGTAATGGAAGAACTAAGTATTTGAAACCCATTGGAAAATATTTATATTGGAGTATAATATAAGAAGTATAATAAAGACAACCGACTTCTTTTTTTAAATTTTAAGGAAAAGCTAGATTTTCATATAACAACTAATACGTTCAAAATTTATTGAAACCGGCGGATCCCTCGGTAACACATCTTCATATTGGGAAAGAGGTTAAGGATTATAAAACAGGTTGATTTACCATTCCTTGCATCGTTCTTTCATTCTCATTTTCTTTTTCTGTTCCTTCAGTATAGCTGAACTCGCGGACAGTTTGGTGGAGTCTAAGTATAAAATGATTAATGGACTATATAAGCATTAAACTTATATTTCCAAGTGAGCTCTAAACAAAAGGGGGTTACCAAGAGCAATAAGACACACCTTTTGAAGTCTCTTTTAAATACTTCATACACAGGTATAGGCATATATCGGATGTGCCATAAGTTATAAAACTGATCTATTAAAATGGTTGGTCATCATTAAAGGTGTAGTAGGCACTGAAGTCAGTTTGTCATTAACATGCTACTTCCTTATATTTTATTTATCTTTTATTGAGTTTACAAATAAGACATTTGTCTCCTAGCAATTACAATTGTTATTTGCTATATATTACAAGCTAATATACATACGAGTATTACCAAATAACATTACAATGAAAATAATCATACTACATTGAAATAAATCAAAGAACACACATAAATTAAGCTATAAATCTTAGTAATGTGTTTTACCACACCAAATTCAACAAATGTACACAGAGACTTTAATTAACTATAATGATTTTCAGCTTGAAACGTAATTTATTTTATTTCAGCACTTAGTACAGTTTAATATACGCTCATCATTGCAGGAATGTATATTGACTTACTGGCTGACTGGCATCACAAACAAAACTATAATCGATTCTGTATTACAATCACAATCCTATTTATTGGGGAAAATGTGTTTATTGTCTACAGTAAATTTAAAAAGTTATTTGAAATGTCAAGTAAAATCATTGTTTCATACAATCCCATTAACCTACTGCTGTTCAACCAATACAAATTCAAAATTCATTATCATTGAAGAAACACTAACAGATAATACCAAAGCAAATCAACGGATTGAATTCTGTTGTATAGTAAAACATCAATATTAGTTTTAAACGCTATTACTTGTTGTTGTTGTTTATAACAAATACCTATCTAGGTTCTTATGTGAAATAAAAATATAGAGTACTGACAAGAAAGCATCATGACAGAAACAACCACATTTAGTGGTAATGGAAATTTGAATATCTTAAGAAGCTACTTCAAAATTGTTAGGAAAAGATTGTTCAGCAACCAGTTTTTGATTATACATAATATTCTGCAAAAATGGTTTACATCTTTAATTAATCACTTCCTAATCATCATTTAATCTTCAGAAACACTCTAGTGTTATAGTGTGATAAACTAGAGTGAATTACTACTGTTAAAACACTTAACAAAGTGTGTTAATGTATTGGACAAAAAAGAGATAGAGACTCGTTAATCTCCCAGGAACTTTTACCAGCGAGATCATACCAATTTATTTTTCTCTTATTGAACTTCAATTGCTCAATTAAACAGTTCATTGTTGTGTTACCAACAGGTGTTAGTTTACTAACTGTTCTGAATTTGTGTATATTATTAGTTGGTTTCTTTACTGGAAATATTTCATGATATTTTGTTCCACAATATATGGATAACCAGGTCAAGAGTGAAAATGCTATTAACAAAGAAGTGGTAACGTCGGTAAACAAGCAAACGTTGAGAACTGATTCAGCATAACACATGTCAGAACAGAAAAGGAGGAGAGCCGTGTGTCTACAGTGTGAAGAGTAGCAGAGGGAAAATTTGTTGCAGAAGGAAAGAAGTAAAAGATTCCTAGGTAACTGTCACAGTATGTTATGTAGTTTCACTTGAAGGTACAGAACTGGAAATATTTCGAGGAAAAGCTGTATGGGTTTAAATTTCTTATCAGTGGTGCGTAAAAGAAAAAATGCTCAGACGGGATATGGCTTGCAGTGATTGGATATACCTGAGGCGGGGCAAGCGTCAACGTTCACTCTTGCTCCTTGTGGTAAAATTGGGTAAAGAAAATATAGGATCCAATATGTAACATTGAGTAAAAGACATTTGTAGAGGTAAGACAGAAGTTTGCGGCTATAGACTTCTAACAAAACTTTGCATGATAGTTTAGAATTCCGCAGTCTGAGTTGTTGAGCACATGCTATGTCGCACGCAATATCGCACGGGAACACAAAAGAAGCTAGAAACTTCAAATAAGCAATTCGCATCAAAGTCATCCACACAAACACAAAGCACCACTCATCAGTCAAATATAACTATAGCAAACGACATGATACGCCCTGCCAATTCTGTGGGGAATTGCTTTCAGATACTCCAATCGGTTAAATGTGGATGTTTTCTGTATTATATGCAAAAGTGGTCTCATGAATAGTGTTCCAATTTTAATCAAAGTAAGTCTGTGTACGTGTGTGACTACTGTATGCACCGCAAGTAAAATTTTTGTGCTTCGTGACAGATGTTGAACTGATTTTTCCTATTTTCATATATTGTAATTATAATATATATGATATACTGTACTGTAACCAGTGATGAAAATTTTCCGATTCATAAAGAGATACTCCACTTATTCGTACATCGTTGTTTAGCCGTGATGTGAAGTGCAAAATTTTTTTCTATATTTTCCGGAAAATTTTCCGTTTTAAACAAATACCAGTGATCAAGTAACAATTTCTCATTAATCATAAAAATGATTGAATTCATGTATAGAAATATTAAAAAGTAAAAGATCGTTTAAAGACTGAAAATTTTCATGGCTCAGACGATTTCCAGTACTATGTAGAAACAAGTGAAACAATTTTTCATGAATCGAAAAACTGAAAAACTTTTTATGAGTCGGAAAACTTTCATTGTTTTGAAGCAAAAGGTAAAACAACTTTTTGTAAATCGGAAAGGTTTATTCCTCTGTAGAAACAAGTTATAGGAATTTTCATGGATCGGAAAATTTTCATTGCGATGTAGAAACAAGTGGAAAAACTTTTCATAAGCCGAGCAATCCCAACTTGAAATATTAGAAAATTTTCCGGTTCCCGAAAGCTAATTGGGAAATTATAATTTGCTGCTGACCAACATTTCTCTACAGAAATTCAATTTTGTATCTCAATGTGCAGTCAAATATAGTGGAAAATTTTTCACCTAACATAATATTCACTATACATAATATTCAAAATTGCCCGGCTTATGGAAAGTTTTTCCACTTGTTTCTACATCGCAATGAAAATTTTCCGATCCATGAAAATTCCTTTCACTTGTTTCTACAGAAAGTTGTTTTACTTTTTCCTTCAAAATTATGAAAATTTTTCGACACACAAAAACTTCTTCAATTTTTCCATAGAAGACAGAAAGTATTTTGATTCATGAAAAATTGTTTCAGTTATTCCTACATAGTACTGAAAATTTTCTGAGCCATGAAAATTTTCAGATTCTTTAAACGATCTTTCACTTTTTATTATTTGTATACATGAATTCAATCAATTTTATAGTTACAGAGGGATTGTTACTTCATTACTGATATTTTTTTTAGAACGGAAAATTTTCTGGAAAAATATAGTGGAATATTTTCCACCTCACATCAGTAACTGTAACATTTGTCGGCAACAGTTGTTCTCTCTTACTCCACCATATGGGGCAAGAGTACAAAATGTTTCCTTCGTCAAAACTGTTATTTCTCTATATCTTTTGCTTGTTTTGTCGTAATAGTGTCATATCAATACTATAGCAAATTATAGTGTCACAATAATCTCTATTGTTCGGAGTGTGTTGTCCAATAGTGTCATACCAATAACTATTGGACAACACACTCCGAACAATAGAGATTATTCTTAAAATGGATTTTTACTAGCATCAATTACACAACAGAATCCTGTTTCAGTACTTCATAGGCCTACCAACTGTCGTCTGCTGATTAGAATGCTAGCTGTAAATTGGATTGGATCTATCCAGACATTGTGATAGAAGCAAAACTACTGGAGCCAATCTAATGGAGCTACAAGTCAGGGACTACTTTTGCTGTTGACTGTACAAGTACTGATACACCCAGCAGTATGTATGAACTCTGGATCTTCTTACAACTGCGTTTTTATAACATGCTAGAATGATCATAATCAAAATTACTACACATACCATGAAATAATAATAGGACAATGTAGATTACCTCTCATGTGGCTTACTCTAGATTCTTGTAAACCTTGGAAGTAGAATTGTCCTATTCTTCAAACAATTGTAATATCAAATGTGTCCTCCTTCAGATGGCACGGTAATAATTTCATTCACTATACTGTTTTTGACATCTTGAAAACTGTTTACGTGTTAATTCAATACTTGAAAACTGTTTATTTGTTAGTCGAACAGCTAAAAAGTAATTAAATTTCACTGATAAATGTGAAAACTTTATCTTATCATGATATGTTGTTTCAATTTCTTAGTTTGTAAACTTCTATCTTGGAAGTTTGTTTATTCATTTTTTTTAGTTTCGAAATGTTTGTTCTAAAAACTTTAGTTTGAAGATTTTGTCTGAAATGTATTTGGTTGAAAAAATTGCACCCACTAAAATTTTTAGTTCTAAAAAAAATGTTTTAAAATTTCAGTTTAAAAATTTCTGTTCAAATCTTTATATTGAAATTGTTATTTGAAAAATGTTACACTCTCAAAATTATTTTAATTTTAAAACATTTGATTAAAAACAAATTGAGGTTTGTAAAATTTTAGTTTTAATTTTTTTTTCATTAAAAATTTATTTGAATGATTTAACACAGTGAAAAAACTTTTTGCACGAACTGAAAAAAATTAAACGCTTGGTTTGAAATCTTTTGTTAAAGAGAATTAGTTTGAAAATTTTGGTCGGAAAGGTTTTCAATTAGAAAAATTAATTGGAAAAATTTGTTTGACATTTTCTAATTTAAAATTTAATTTCAAATTTTGAACTTGAAAATTTCTCATTAGAATTTTAGTTTGAAAGTTTAGCTTTTTTGAACGATACTTGTATACGAGAAAAAGAACGTATACATCGTAAATGGATGTGATGCAATTTTGTTAATGTTGCATGGTCTCGTAATCTTGTTCTGACATGTATAATTACATCATTATGATGAAATTCTTTTGAACAAGATTACGAGATTTCTTTATTGTAAACTGCTAAGATTATTTTTTCATGAGCTACAAATTTTCGGGCAGTAAAAAATGTAAATAAAATTTTCGAACTAAATATTTCTTTCAAAAAGTGTTAAAAGCATTTCAATAAGTACAAACAACTTTTAAACTAGTTAATCTAAATTTTTCGATAACGTTTCCAATGAGTACAAAAAGTTTCAAACCTTAAAAATTTAAACAAAGGTGTTGAAACAAAAAAATGTGAATAGTAATCAAGAAATTTTAAACCAAAATTGTCAAACATTGAAAAGATTCAAGCAGTGATTAAGAACTTTAACTAAAAACTTGACATATGTAAGAAAATTTAAATAGAGAAAATTAGAAGTGATGAGCTGATCAAACTGTACCAACAATAAATTTCCACCAGTGACCTTAAACTATGAGTTGCAACCGATTTTAGACGCAAGGATCAACTAATTTTGACCAGAGATAACTTTCTCATCAATGACCTTAGATGATGTTTTGTACTCCATTCATATGATCGTATGTCTGATCTTTGGTGAGTCGAAATCCTCACAAATTTGAATTATTGGCAATGTTCTTAATCGCGCAAAGGATCAACGTGAAGCATCAAAATTGACAGAAGTATACACAAGTCCTAGAGAACTTTTATCAAATTTTATTTTTTGACAATTCCCAAATTTAAGTAATGGACGAATGAATACCTCTCCCAAATTTAAGATGAGAGGATCAATGCATCCATGTCTATGAAAGTGAATAGACTCTTGTACTCTACTATATAACCATATAACGTGATAAAGTTTAGTCTTAGTGAATTTCAAAGCAATACATTCAAAAATACGTCATGCTAATTCAAATTTACAGCCAGAATTTAAATTTTGCACCGTGTTGCTTACGTATAATTTTGAAATTATTTTATCATAAAAGCATACAAAGTGAACCAACCAAAGTTTAAAACGTATCCATTTACGTCCTAGATGACATTTACTAATTTTAGTTTTAAGACAATTCCCAAATTTAAGGGGTGGTTCTATATACCGCTCCCGAACTTAAGATGGGAGCATCAATGCACTCATGTCTTATGAAAGAGAATAAACTCCTATACTGATTCACATAAGTTATACGTAATAAGCCTTAACAAAGAAGATACAATAAGTCAAAAACCTTTAAAATTTATATTTTAAACAACTTCTTCGAAAGCTGGACCAACCAAATTTACATAATTGTTATTTGGATCCCGGGAACAGTTACCAATTTCCGATTTTATGCCAATTTCCAAATTTAAGGGGCGGTCTTATGTGCTCCTCCTAAAATTTAAAAGGGTTGCGTTAATGCAGCCATGTATGGTGAAAAGGAATAGATGCTTATACTTGCCTATATAACCATATAAGGTAATGAAGGTTCATTAAAGAAGATAAATTAGGTCAGAAACCTCCGAACTTTGATTTTGTTTGTAATATGTTACCCATAAAAGGGAACTAGATGGACCATCCAAGGCTACGGAGATACATACCCCGGTTCTATATTACCATGCGGAATTCTTAGCTTTGGTAGTTTTTTAAAATTTAACATAGGAAGTCCTATATATCCCTCTCGAAATTTACGAGGGGTGCCCAAATTTAGAGGGATGCTCCTATGTACACGTAAGTCGTTAAGCCTGGGCCACTGACCATGGTCCCCGAGCCAGGAACCCAGGGGCTCAAAAATTTGCTCAAGTCACGTCCATACTATTATCTAAAATATTATCCCTCTAGTTGAACAGGAAGATATAGATCTACCGCTTATGGTTTAAATATGGGAATTGCATAGTTTGGAATTCATATGAACTTTAACAAATGTAAAAGGAAACTTTTAGTATGGAAGGAACACATCTTCGCACTTAATTATATTAGTATTGCTAATCAGTTAAAACTACAATATGCTCGTAGTTTTCAAAGATACCGATATATTAGTTTTATTACCTTCTACTCGCCTATATATATATATAAAATAGAAAAGGCAATATTAATACTGATCTTTATAGTTTCAGACAATATAGGTAGAAATTTGATTCACTTATGTAGCATATCCATCGCTTGAATAAGTCCACTAATCCAATTGCTAGAAGTAATATAGTGGTGCTAGCACAGAGTATTGATTTGTACATTGAAACTGACTATTATACTTTCACTATTATTTACACTATTATTTACACTTTTACTACATACAAACTGGGAACAAAATTTTACAAAGTAAATTTCATTGTGCAATGTTTAGTGACTGTTTCCACATGACAACCATAATTCCTGTTTAAGGCAATTTTCTAAGCTAATTCCCACTCATTTAATATTTAATATTGACCAAAAACTTAAATATAAAGAAAATATATTTTTAAAAAGAGCTAATAAGGAATATAGTATCTTCCAAATGTTATAAAATAAAGTGATAACTGCTTTCAACAGACTTGTTACGGAGTTTACGTTATAGTAGTTGGGTTCCGAAATTTAAGATATATGTGAAAAATCTTTAAAATAATTACTATTTTATGTAATAGTATTTTGCAGTTACTATCTAGTTTAAATTCTTTCTTTTTTATTTATTTTTGAATGCTTTATTGTCTAAATTATTCATTAAAACGTAAGAAGAGGTTGAGCTTAGCGAACAAACTTTCCAAAAAAATTATCAAATTCTATCTACCTAATAGAATTCATGATAAAAAAGAATCATACACACCAAGGAACAATGTTATGCAATATTTATTTTCACTAGACAATTATTTGATTCAATCCGATTTTCTGCTTACAAGGAAAGGCAATTTAATCTAAAATAACACACAATTCGCTCTAAAATGAGCTCAATACAGAACAGATTGAGTGTTAATCATAACTAACTACCATTAATCTGAAAATGGTTCTTATAAAAGAATTTTTCACATACATCTTACTACAGATAAAATAGTTGCAGAAATTCGTGAATAAGTGGTTATAAGTATTTAAAAATGGTTCAGTACAAGGATCGTGGTAATCAACACATTTTAAGAATTTGTCACATTGCTCTAAGAAACCCACCAAAAGGAACGCCTTTACGTATTATTATTCTATCACTATTGACTTATTATAATAATGTATCTTACCACTAGAGCATAGGAATATCATTCATAAAATTACAAGATATACCATTTCCTCGTCTGTTATGTATTGTGCAATACATGTTATATAGCTGTAGTATGTGAAAACTCATATCTCTTTATTCTCATCAGGGAATCTGCAGTTCAGTGACTAACAGGAACTGTTCTCTTATCTTCTTCTGTTCATTCCTCTAATTCATATTCATTAGATACCATCTTAGGAAAACGAGATGGCTCCATGCATATCGCTGCTCCAATTTCTTCTTTTATTGGTACGTCAAAGCTCGATATTCCATAAAACTTAAACAAAATAAAATTTAATTTCAGAATTATAGAGAAAATGTTTAACTGTATTGAATCTTACAGAGAAAAACACTACAATTGAATAGCTTTAAGCATAGAGACGCAATAAAATTATACTAAAAGTTATTAAACAAGATCAAAAGAACAGCAGCTTTTCCTTTTTCTCTGCTTCTTATTCAACTACTTTTCTACTTCATTTCTTGATCTTCCACGTTTTCTTGAACCTGACTATTTAGCTTTTTATAAATCATGTGCTTGACGTATTTCTCCTCCAAAGAAGCCAGGCGTTGACGCACACTAAATCAAATAAATGGAACATTATTTTATGGTACCTCTTCTTTGATCTAATATTGATCCTATAGTACAATAGCATTGATTCTAAAAGATCATCACCACCCATATGAGTAGTGTAAAGGGAAATTGAGTATGGGCATGGAATCATCTTATAGGTTTTCTGATTCTGAAATATCCTTTTCTCACTTGTAGGCTTGCTCACTGTGATGTCGACAATGTATTTACAGTTTTGTTAACGTACTATATCACAAGTGGACTTTCAACATCTTCCGCTACAGTCACTTTTTATTTCATTGAACCCCGTTTTTCTCTCGATTTCAGATTCAGCAAGAACATCACAATTTTGGATACGATTCGCACGCACTGTGCCTAGGGATAGAATGCCTTCCTTCTTGAGATACAATTGTAAGGGTACACTTGTAAACCAATTTCGAAGAATATTTTGTGGTTTATATTTCGAGGTACAGATTGAGTCAACCAAACATCAACGTTATTATTATCGCCTAAGTCTGGAGCCGCAGTAGGATCAACATTACTTTGAGCCCCAGTAAATATTTCGAAATCATAACTGAAACCTGAAATTCCACTCAGAACAAATGCTTTATAACCCCATTTATGAGGTTTCTTTGTATTATATTGTTTTGTCGATGATCTACATTTTATGGGAATGATTTGATCATCCACTACCAAGAATTTTTCTTTGAAGACTTCTCTCAGACGCTCTTGTATCTGTTCAAGAAAAGGCCTAATCTTATGAAGTATGCCATGGGCAAGTTTTCCTACAGGAACAAAAGTTGAATTGGCATTGGTGTGAATAAATTGTTTGATCTCTTCAAACCGATCACAACTCATCACCTGATTTACCGCATCATGACCAAGCCTTCCGTTCCAGTAATGCCTAGTAGCTGCGAGTTGAATAATTGACATGTTGGAAACCATACAATAAACTGTTCAAGTTTATTTGTAGTTATACAAAACGATTTTATTGGCCGAACTTGCGTTGAATATAGGTTTGACTGGTAACTGCGTAGTGAAGAATCCCATTAGTTAAAAATAAGTACTGCAAATATTCAATAGGCGTTGATAGTCTTTTTATTATTTAGGTAAGTCCTGAGGTCCTTGAAATTATACATCTTGGGACTTTTCCATGTTTCTACAGTGTAGGCCTCCGCTTGATGTTTCTCAAATCGCTCAATGACGTAAACCTACAATCTGAGAATTATTTATAAGATAGAGAGGGACATCATCAGCATTTCAATTCATTGCATCATCAGAATTGGGTATGATGATCCACTCAGGGGCAAGATCAACAGAATCCTCATCCAAGTCCGATAACAAAATATTGGTATTTCTTGGATCTAGCGCTGATTCATCTTCGGATAAATATGATAATTCACTATCTTCACCATTTAGAAGTTGTCTAACAGCTATTAATGAACGACCATCATACAAAAGCCCTGGATCCATTGCTGTAACAGAATTGCAGAACGACTATAGTAGTTGTCACTTCCGCACTTCAAGGACATAAATGTACCGGTAAACGCATGGTGTGACACAACGCACATACGCTTTTTTCCACATTCCTCCAATACGAACATATAAAATGAATATCATATAGTTGGAAATACATCTCAAAGTACTTATCTTGAGGGTAATATTTTTTGTTTGGGAAAACTGCACAAAATGTGTAGCCAAAAAAATTATTTTCACTGATAAAAATCCACTGCTTCACAAAAACATGTCAACGCTTCCCCGTCTAATACAACTCACAAAGAACATGCCAGACGACACCAAAATCTCTTAAGACAATGTCTCACACGACAGACGAAACAGTCATTTGGCGACTTTGATAAATCACACAAAAGCTAAAGTGAAAAAAGGGGATGTGCATATATGGCACGGCATGCGGTAAGGGGTTAAGCTATTTTAGGTGCTTCTTTCCAAGAATTCTAACTTGAAATGAAAACTCATACACTATGATTTCTTTTAAAAACTCAAAGAGAATATCTTAAATGCTGTCTTTGTACCATTTTGACAGTAATTTGTAAGTAAGGCCTTACTTCGATGCATCCAGGGTTCAAGTCCTCCTTGCTTGTTATGACCCCAGAACTGGTATCGAAAGAATAGTTTTATATTGTAGTCGAAGATTAATTAAATCCGAACGCCGAGCGTTCACATGGCAGAAAGAACTTTAAACACTAACATAGTCTTACGAAAATTCCGCTGCTTATTACGGACTTGAAAATTTCAATTATTTACAGGCCTAGATCCAAACTATCTGACATCTCTAAATACATGGCCTGATAAAGTTGGAAAATATACTAGATACAAAATTTCTTACACTATTTTGAAGTTTGTCATATTCCGGGAGAACAATACGCCGCCGACTCCAGATAAATTCACGTTGGCAATCAATGGTAAGATTCAGAATTCATTTGTAAACAGGACGTCACTTAGAGGTGTACCTAGTAAGTTTCTCTAAGGGCGACTGGACTTTTGCATGCTAGAAGCGGAGTGAAAGTCCTGCCTCAGAATATGAACGACTTTTTATATATAGGTAACCAAGAAAGTTCTGTCGCTTTTGTGAAGGTCTGTGTTCAATTGAGCATCACACCGTGAGCTGAAGGGGAATGGAGATAAGGCGAAGGGAAGTTGCTGGTGTGGGTATATCCAACACTCTACCTGGCTGTGGCAGTTCAGTTACACCGTGAACTTGTGTAAGGACAGAGTAGACATGGGACCTTCATAGAGCGTCATAAGGTCGTGTATGCTGTGTGAGTTTAAACTGGGGTCAAAGATATGCAGCGGGGCGGAAGATATGCCAGGCCTTTTGTGAGGGTATCGTGAATACGCGGACAGTGCAGCGGTGGTATAACAAGTTTAAGGATGGTGACAAAACACTCGAAGACACACCACGCGCCAGAAGACGAACACATGTTCAAAATGAACATCTTCAGGCAGCAATTGAGACGAACAATGGCCAGAATGTGAGAAACTGGGACTACAATTCAGTGTGAGTGGAGAAACCATTCGGCAGCACCTCCATCTACATTGGAAGCACTGCAAGTTGGGTCGATGAGTCGCACATGATTTGACTCCAGGGCCAGAAGGCAACGCGAGCAGACGGCTGCGTTTCTTTGCTGTCTCGTCTAAGGAAAGAGCCACTTCTGGACAGGGTGTTGACATCTGATGCGAAGTGGGTTCTGTACAAAGATCCACCATGCCGTCATCATTGGTTAGCATCTCATGAACCGATTCCAAAACAATCGTAACCAGCACTGCATCAGAAGAAGGTCCTTCTGTGTGTTTGGTGGACTGCTCGCGGTGTGGTACATCGGGAATTGGTACCAGTTGGTCAAAGCATCAATGCAAGCATGCACTCTCAGCAGCTGAGCAGTGTTCAAGTAAACCTCAAAACTCTTTAGTCAGTACTTCTGAATCGCAAAGGAGTCATCCTGTTACAGGACAACGCTAAGGTCTATGTGGCTGGGATAACCCGAGACACCATTCTACACCTTGGATGAGAACTACTATTGCAACCGCCATACTCCTCAAACATTGCAAAATCTGATTTTCACCTGTTCCATTCCTTGGACAATCATCTTAGAGGACGCAAGTTCAAAACTCTAGCAGAGGTGCAAAATGCATTTGATACCTTCTTCGCTTCACGGCCCATCAAGTTCTACCGTGATGGAATTAATGACTCTCCTCCCTTTACATTTTCTTAACTTCAACAACAGTTCTTTACGGAACCCTTTGACTGATTGTAATCCTTTCTCTTAGTTTTATCGTCTGAGTAACACTTTCCCAACACTTCATAAATCTTGGCATTAATAAGATCTTGTTCTTCGAAGGTTTACCACTGGCAATCGTAGTAAATGTGGAAACTATGCATTCATCCTCCTCCTTCTCCTGTCCGTCTTTCCAGTTAAAATTATTATCCCGAATAGTCTCATTTGATCTAAGCTTCCCCTTAGCAATATTCGCTTTAACTCTTTCGCACGTCTGCTTACCTTGCTGTGCCTTGTCCTCCATCTTCTTCCTCGGCATATGCACACTTTTGTGACATTTCCTGCCAACAATGATCTTCCAGAACGTTGACGTCGATGCTCATGGGGACTATTTTGATCTTCCAGGTACGTCTTCGGTGACATATCGATTTTTTAAGGTAGTGGGTGACAAAGCGACAAAACTTTCTTGGTTACGATACTACCGTTTGTGAACGTTTTAATAACAAATGACTAGGGCCATCATATTCTGTATTAGGGTTATTTTTAAAACATTTGTTTGTCAGATATGAAAACAGCATGAATCGTATTTCAGGAAATAGTAAATAATAGTAATAATAATAAGGAAACTACCCTTATAAACATTTCCGTGACAAGTGATTTACGCAACATACACATCCAAAAATAAACCATCGCTTGAGAATTTTGAGGCAAATGAATTATGTCATATTGTTAGGTTATTAATCAAACATCCACTAGTAAAATAAGAATAAAATCGCCTTAGTCATTATTTGAGAAGATCGTCCGGGAAAAGTAACTCCCAAGAACAATTAGACCTTGTGGAGTTTTGCGAGAAAAATGAGTTATGTCATATTGTAAGGTTATTAATGAAATATTTACGAAATATAAACAAACCCACCTGTGTCGTTTCTTGAGAAAATAGTCCAGAAAGCTCATTCTCAAGAACATACTATCTCTAATGTATTTTTCTTAGAAAAACGACTTATGCCGTATTATAGGGTGGTTAGTGGAGCATTAATTTATGAAATACGAACTAAATTATAAATATTATAGTCGATTTTGAAAAAGCAACTTCGGCGCGAGCGGTTTTATCGTCTCTCCTATCGTCGACCGAAAGTAAACATAACTAATAATATCACTCTCAGACAGTAATGCAATAGTATGGAGGCTAAGAAAACACCACCTGTGTCCATCCAGCTAGGTAACAAGGTGTAACAAAGTTGGTGATTAATCAGTATCATCGGGTGCTAATCGGATCAAGGTTTCCTCCTTTAGTACAGTGATGCTGAATTCATTCTGCTTTTATGTAGTATGTTTCATCTGTGACATACAGACATTATAAGACTCTTTTATATAAAACTAGCGTCAATTACCCGCTTTGCTGATTTAAAATAAGAAAAATTCGTAGTATGTTCCGTTAGTCAGTCGCTTTTTACTATTACAGATCGCTTTCTGGTATCGGTCATTTTCGATCATTTTTACATAGTTATCTCCCCTTCCCCCTACTCCAAGTTGCGGGGCTGAATTTGGATTTAAACGGCATCAGAAGTGGCACTGTTCTTCTCAGCAACCCCCAAAACTATAGATCCGACATATCGATCATTTTCGATCACTTTCAATATCTCCCCTCCCGTAAATTGCAGTCAAAGTGAAATGATAAAACTATTCCCAGGTCCGAACCACATCTACGTTGAAAATTTGATTGACTACTTAGGTTTTGTTTACCTTTTTATGTCTACCCCACCCCTATGTTCTACCGTCAAAGTGAATAGATAGACACTCCAAGGCCCGAACTTCATCTATGTTAAAAATTTGATTGAGGTCGATGGGGTGGTTCAAGAGTTAATAAGTCACAAACATAGTCACTTTCATTTATTTATATATATATATGGTTGGGACATTGGCTAAGAAGAAATTGTATCATGAGGGACGTCATAGAGGGTATGGTGGCGGGAAAGAGAGGCAGAGGGCGCAATTAATGTATGATATAAAAACAGAAAGATCATACGCGAAGACGAAGAAGTTAGCGGAGGACCGTGGAGCATGGAAGCTTCTCAGCTTCGGCAAGTGACCTGCCAATAAAGGCAGAATACCTATGATATATATATATATATATATATATATATATATATATATATTGATTTTGTGTATCTCTCCTTCCTCGCCTTTCCCTAAGTTCTACCATCAAAATGAAATGATAAAAACCATTCCAGGCCCGAACCTCATTCATGTTGTAAATTTGATTGAGATCGGTCGGGTGGTTCAAGAGTTAGTAAGTTTTATTTTCTTATCTCCTCCTTCCTTAAGTTCTACCATCAAAGTGACTCCCAGGCCGGAACCTCATGTATGTTAAAAATCTGGTTGAGATCGGTTGGTGTTTCAAGAGTTATGCAATGATATTATAAGGACTGAGAAAAGAAAATCTATAAGACATATAGGCATACTAATAAATTTTATTCGAATGTTTAAAAAAAGATATTCAAGTAAACAATATTATTTCGTATTGTTTTGGAAATGAGAATTGTTCAAACCTAAAATATATATTTCTTTAATTTGGTTATGGATATCTGAAAGACAAAAAAAAAAAAAAAAAAAAAAATTTAGGTAAACAGTTTAAGTATTTGAAACTTAATTAGGTTTCAGGCAAAAGCCTGAATGTGATCATGTACTCGCTTGAGTCATTAGGAAAAAAAGGACATTCAAATCCTCATCCCTGGCTCAAATAATGAGTAGCAATCAACCCAGAGGAAATGCTTCGCAATATCGGACTGAGGCAAGATGGGAAGAAACGATATAATTGGTGGTAATAAGGGACAACTTTATTTCTGGATGTAAGTTCTATTATTTTTCTCTATGTTTAAAGGACTTCTGATGTAACGGAAGAGTTGTGTTCGTGCTTCATCGACTGGCGAAAAGTTTTGGACCAAGTCAATTGGACGAAACTTCTGAAAATACTTAAAGAAATCGGAGTCAACTGGAGAGATCGACGACCAATTCAAAACCTGTAAATCGATCGACAAGTGAAGCTGCGCTTGAATGAAGGAGAAACCAACAGTGTGGAGATTGGAAGAGAAGTCAGACAAGGATATAGTTTGTCGCCCCAATTACAGTGAATGTTTAATGAAAGAAGCATTAATGAGAATTGGAGATTTCAAGATTGGAGGGCAGATCATTAACAAGATCAGGTATGCAAATGATACGGTTATAATAGCTAAAACCGAAGGATGACTATAGGAGGTGATTGACAAAATGGTTGACACTGGAAAACTGTATGGAATGGAAATTAACATCGAAAAGTCGAAAGTCATGAGAATATCCCGTGGAAACACACCCTTACGGATCAGAGTAGAACAAAGAGAACTTGAAGAGGTCGATAATTTCAAGTATCTGGGAAGTATTCTGATGAGAGACGCTTACTGCACCAAAGAGATTAGGTCAAGAATTGCCATAGCTAAAGAAGCATTCAACAAGAAACGATCACTCTAAACTAGCATGCTCAATATTGGACTTAAGAAGTTGGTAAGGACTATATATGGAGCATTAGACTGTATGGTTCAGAGACCTTCCGGAAGTTAGAGCAGAAATATTTAGAAAGCTTCGAAATGTGGTTTTGGAGGAAAGATAAAATGGACAGAGAGAACAAAAAATGAAAATGTTTTAAAGCGGATAGGAGAGAATAGGATACTTCTAGCCACCATCCTTCGTAGAAAGGCCAATTTTATTGGACACCTCTTGCGAAGAAATTGTCTTCTTTACACCGCCATAGAAAGAAAGATGGAAGGGATGCGAGGAATAGGAAGAAGAAGAACACAGCAGATTGATGATTTGAAAGATAAGAGAAAGTATTGGGAGCTAAAAGAGGAAGCTGAAGATCTAGAAAAGTGGAAGAAACATTTCCAGGCTCAAATCTAAAATTGAAAAAAAAAAATCGTGATTAGTCCCAGGACCGGCCGAAAGGCAGAATACTTAATAATAATAATAATAATAATAATAATAATAATAATAATAATAATAGACTTAACTTCTGACAAGGTACGTTCGCGAAGTGTTCCTCGGGATTCGTATAAAATTGATTTAAATGAAAGTTCTCCACGGCCCAAAGTGTATTGCACTAATTTTAGCGGCCCATACCGGTAATTTGCATATTTATGGGCTGTAGTATATCCGGAATTCAATCATACACTACTATAACGCTCGGACACAAAATTGCTTTTAGTTTCTTTAGATGTAACTGGACATGTGCAAAACAAATTGAATTAAATACTGCTTCTTTGATATATCGTCGCATGAGAACCAGAGGAACATAACTCCATTTTCGTAGGTTTACAGGAGAGAGGACAAAAATATTATTTTCTTAGAAAGATATGTTTTTAATAAGATAATAATTGAGCTACATTAAAACAGATGATCGACAAGAACAGATGGCGTTACGTTTCATTTACATCAAGTAGGGCTTTCAAAATTGTCCAAACATGAAGAAAACGAAAATCGCATTTTTGGAGTTAAGTTCCTCTGGGTCTCATGCGACGATATGTTACCCATCCCAGCCGCCATCTTGAATTCAACTTTCGGTTTCGGATTTCGAGTTGGAAGATTCGAACTCAGGCGTCGTAGATTTCTGTTCCTTGCTTATGGAAGGATGGTAAATGGTGGCGTGAGAGAGTTAGGTGATAGGAAGTTTGTAGCTTTTTTTTTTCTCTCTCTCTCTCTCTGTTCTTATAATGTCATTACAGTCCCCCCACTGGTGAGGATTAGTTCCTGAATATCACCGTCTAATGTAGTTTCTTTTACTCTATCCTTGTAAGTCACTTTCAATTTTATAATATAGATTTGTCCAGGGGTAAAAGTGAGGGAGAACACGGAGGGACGCCGTCTCCCCACCTCGAAAAAATATGCACGGCGTCCCCCAGTTCCTAAAAAATTACAATGGGCAAAGAAAGGCAGGGGCGAGGCGTCATGCCGCTGCCTACCGTCCCCCCACCTTTTTAGATCCACTTTTACTCCTGGATTTGTCACGAAACCAAGCTTTATACATACATGTTTAATGAAAAACTTACTTATCATAAGGTCTACTCTTAACCCTACACAAGATTTCAGTATATTAATTATATATTGTATTCTTAATATTTTCCAACTCTTTTTCGTTACCATAGACATCAAAATTTATCATCTTCAGGCAGGCCCGTATTTAGGTAAGTGCTATTATGTACTTGAGCACAGGGCGGCAAAATTTGGGGGGCGGCAAAATTTTTGGATTTTTTTTAGATTCATACCAAAATAATATTTAAAACTAGCAACCCGCAGAGTCCCACGCAAGCGCGAAAACATGGGAAAATATGAATGGGTTTAATTCGCTCTAACTACAGTAGTTACTAATTAGCTAGCTTATCTCATTATTTTTGAAAAATCATCCTCTCCCACCCCCGACCCAAGGGATTGAGGATGAACTTGAACATACCGTTAAACTCAGCAACCCCGAAAACAATGAATTCAACAGTAATATCTGTCGTTTTCGATTACTTTTAAAATCTCGCTCCCTCCCTGGGGAGTGGAGTATGACCCTGAAGTTAAACTGGATTAAAATTGTCATTATTCATCTCAGTGAACCCAAAAACAATGAATTCAACTCTAATATCGGTCATTTTCGATTATTTTTAAAATGCTCCCATGTTATTCTTATGGGAACTTTGCACCCCCATGTCTCAGCTCAGATGTGAAATAGGGACCTGGAACAGGCCATTTCCATCATTTCTCTGAGAGCTTTAAAACATATTACATTAACCTAACATATTAACTTAAAAGCCGTTGAAACAATGCAGCCAGGAGAAAAACACTTTGTTTGCAAATACTTTGGGAAATTATTATTATTATTATTATTATTATTATTATTATTATTTTATTATTATTATTATTATTATTATTATTATTATTATTATTATTATTATTATTATTATTATTATTATTATTATTATTAAAGTAACCTAAAACACGAGAAAAGAAAATCCATACAGGAGAAAAAGTTTATTTGCAAATATTCTGGAAAGAGTTTCTCTTATTCGTTCGAACAGCTTACAAACATATGAAAGAATCCATACCCATTATGTAAACTAACATATAAAGTTCTACAAAATGCTTTTTATTAAACTCACTACACTCTTTAAAAAATACCGGAATTTTTCCGGTGAAATATATGGCAATCGGGGATGCCATATTTTCACCGTAATGTTTGCAGTAATTTCACCGGAATTTTCCAGGAATTTCACCTGAACGTAGATATTTCACCGGAAAATTTTCAGTGATTTCACCGGAATATTTGCACAATCTTTAATTATGTGATAAGTTCAAAATAAACCATGTCAAAAAACACAGCCTAGTTTTTTAATTCCATATTTTACTATTACAATGATAAGAGTAAATATTATAGTATTACAATGTATTACAATGATAAGAAATTCAACCATAATTCAAATGAAATTATGAAATATGAAAATGATATAACAGTTGATTAAGAATTCATAGACTGCATTTTCTCTGGACAGTATATTAAAACCTACATGAATAACTTACATGCCAGTATTGAGAGAATGTGTCCGCAATTGATGAGTGGTTAAGCTCGTTGCCTTGTAATCAAAGGGTCCCGGGTTCGATTCTCAGTGAGGGGTGCATGTGGTTCGGATCCCAAGTTAAGCTATAAGTCCCTTCCTTCGTACGTCATCATCATCCCATGAACGAAGTGGTAAACTACCATTGGTTCATCTTGCCCAGAAATCTTCGGGTTAAACACCTACCTTTGGGCAGAACACCACATCATAATCATCATTGACAGAATTAGACCATTTAAAATTACGTTGTAACTTTGATAACTTGTAATACCTAAACTCCTACTCAGCAAGAGCTGGTATGTTTGCCAAATCACGGCTTGTTTTCTTGTTTGACAAAAGTTTGTGCGGTAAAGGAGGGGGGCAATTATTTAGAGCACAGGGGCACATAATATATAAATACTGGCGTGTCTACACAGGTGATAATAGAAGGCATTAACAAAAGTGGATGTTTGAATTTTATTATTATTTATTTCCAGTTTAACAGCATTGTTAGCATGCGTAACCTCGTTGTGCATGATCCCTGGTTCTATTCTCACTGGGAGCAGTAAAATTTTCTGGTACTCATGCAGCATCATGAAGAAATTGGGAGGCTAGAGCCTTTCTATTTCAACTTGTGCCTCTTCCGGCGCTGCTGTCAGTGTGTGTTTTCCCGTACCTCCTCGAAAGAGGAGGGACAAGTTGTTGCGGCCGAGATCTTTCAATTGTTGGATACAAAAGCGTTGCCACAATGAATTATTTCACGAACTTCGCTGTGCTCTGTCGTGTTAGCCATTTTAAGTAACATACAATCTTCACTCGTCAAGACCAAACGACTAAATGACAAATTGGCAACTAGCGCTCTCAAACGGGTCGGGTTGTCGGGTCAGCTCGGGCCGGGTTAATCAGGTCAGCACGGGTCAGGTTGTCGGGTCGGGTCGGGTTATTGGATCGGGTCAGCTCGGGTCGGGTCGGGTCACTCGGGTCAGTTCACTTTGGTCAACTGAGTTTAGGTTGAGCTTAAACTCGGCTGGAGTCGAAAGCTGCTGTTTTTTACTAGCTGCCTAATTAAAAATAGCAACTTTCAATTGATTTTATAGAAACCATAAATCTATTTTGAACCCTTGCACCTAGTGTTTTTATGGTAAATGCTTATTTTTGTACTTGTGTGTACTTTAATTTTTAAATGTGGAATACTGATTTTACCAATCGACTGTAATATTAATATCTACGCCAATATGGAGTCTGGATTTAGAACAAAACTAGAAGTTGTTTAAGCAAGGCGAAAAGAAAGATTGGATATGGACGACCAAGCCCAAGCGGGGCCGCGGTGGCTCAGTGGTAGAGAATTCATCTCTGGTGCGTGGTGTCCATGGTTCGATCCCAGCTTCTGCTAAGTGGGCTTTGTGGTGGAGAAACGCCGTGTAGTGGGTTTTCTCGGGGTTATTCTGTTTCCTCCCACTTTCTTCATTCCACCATTTCATTCATTTCTCATGGCCACTATCTCCCTTGGCCTCGGTGCAGAATCGAGGGACCTTAAACCGAATATTTCATTTCATTTCACCAAGCCCAAGAACATCGATACAAGAACAACATAAAGATTGGATATGCAAGACGAAGTGCATAGTAATCTTGCTTTGGCATTGTTTTGGTGATCACCAAGTAGCGATGAGAGTATTTTCTTGCTTTCCGTATAGTATGAAAGACCATAATCAAAATCACACTTGGTCTTCATTTGTACCGATGAGGCTAGCATTCTTGGCTCTTGTATAGCATCAAAGACCACCAAGACTACGAAATGCAGGACCAGGACTTGACTGTGCAAGACAAAGAATAAGACGCAGTATTGATGACCAAGATCGAGGGTGCGAATTGTTTGAATTTCATTTGTTGGGCTGAAAGTGATGAAATAAAATTAGTACTTTATAATTAATTATCATACTGTATTTTTAAATTTTAAATTACAAAATTCATATTATGTATCTTCTTACTTGCAACTATACATAATGTAAAATAAGTTTTAATTACCGAGAAAGAAATATCAAAGTGGCGCGGGTTCCGGAATCATAAGAACCTATTTTGGAATGAAAGTTGGAGGGTTGGAAAAAAATCACAGGTTCTCTCCCTTTTCCTCAACCCTTATGATTGTAGTTAAACGATTTCCTTTTGTTTCCGCCAAGAGACTTGCTACTGCTTTCCGAGAAGACCCCCTGCCTTCCGAGCAGGTGAGAACACTGACCTTGAAGAAAATTTTCGTCGCATAGAAGTAAAGCAAGAAAAAAAAATAAATTTCTCCCACGTCGGACATTGGTATCAGATATAAAAAGAAATAACCAAACCTCAAATGTGCAAAATATTCCGTACGATGTATATACAAATCTCCCGCTTGATCTAGCTAGTGGTTAACGTGTAAGACTTCGGTACACGTGGTCCGGGTTTAATTCCCAATGGGAGTGCATTTTGGCGTTCACTATGTGTCGTGAACGTAGTGCTCTCAAACGGGTCGGGTTGACCCGACCCGACTCGGGTCGGGTCAGTTGCGTCAGCTCGTGTCGGGTTGTCGGGTCGGGTCAGTCAATTCGGGTCACGGGTCGGGTCGGGTCGGTCTTCAACCCGACCCGACCCGTTGAGAACACTATTGGCAACACAGCTGTCATTCACTTCTTTTCCCTAAGCAAAAAGGGGGTTTCCCCTGTCAGAGCGAAGCGGGGGTAGGGTCGAAATATATGTCGCACATTTTCTGATGTCATACCTGAAATAGACAGGCTCTACCTGACTTAAGAGGTATCGAACTCCGATCCAGAGCTAGAAATAATGGCGCCTTCAACTGGTGCCCATGAACCATCTGCTGGTTATTGTTTTTATGTAGCGTCAGTAAGTCTAATTTATTACAACTTAGCAAATTTCATTAGTATTTCAATACTGTGTAACTAAAGAGAACTTAAAATAATGCAATTTCTCTCTTATCTTTCTTACCTGCAATTCGTTTCACCTCTATGTACTAAAATAAAATATTAAACTTCGTGTCACAAAAGACCATGAAGTACTCTGGCCGGCCATATGGTCATTTCAGCCGATGACACCACATAATGCTTGGTGTATGTGTATACATGTGTGTTTGCGCATTTCTTCGTTACGGCAAATTATTAGTGCTCTCCATGTAGGCCGAGGGGGGCGCGGTGGCTCAGTGGTAGAGCGTTCACCTCCGGTGCTTGGAGTCCCTGGTTCGATCCCAGCTCGCGCCGTGTGGACTTTGTGGTGGACAAACACCGTGCTCGTGGGTTTTCTCGGGGTTCTCCCGTTTCCTCCCACTTTCTTCATTCCACCATTTCACTCATCTCTCATCATCACCGTCTCCTTTAGCCTAACCGGCATAACCGTGGGAAGTAAAACTTAAAGATTTCATTTTTTTTTTTTCATGTAGGCCGGGATCTGAGGGAGGTTGAGCATGCATGGAAAGCCTAACGCAATTTTATTTCTGATTATTGTTATAGGCAGTATAGTGATCGTGAAAACCGATGTCGTCACCCCCTAGCGTGGTCGACAACTTGGGGGGAGGGGGAAAAGGGGTGGGGCGCAGAAAATCGTAGACCTTCACGTTGGCGGTCTTAGTATTCCTTCTAATTGTCACAGGGACATGAGCCATATCTCGTTGGAAAGCTTATAGAACACAAATTCCGCCGAGGTAACTTTTGTGCCCCCAGTGCCCAACAGGTAAAAGAAGAAGAAAATAAAAATTAGGAAGAAAAACTAATTTTTGTAAAATATGTGAGACGCTGACATTGTTGTTTGTCGTACGCAGGAGAAAAAAATCTCACATTTACGCCATACATAGGTAACAATCATATAATAAAATGAAGAGCGTAGATACAATAACAAGAGAGATAAAATTTCGGAAGTACCTACTTTCGATGGTCACTCTGTACCTATTTTTCGATGGTCTGTCATCACGTTCGCAGCCCTAGCAACACCCCTAATTCTCACAAGGACAACACCCCTAATTCTCTTTGGAAAGCATATGGGACACAGATTTCAGAGAGGTAACTTTTGTGCTCCTCTGCGTAAGACAAACAACAGTGTTGCCAGAGCTCGACAAACTTAAAATTGTTTTTCAATTTTTTTAAATGTTCTTTTTCTTCTTTCACAGGTTTGACATAGGGGCACAAAAGTTACCTAGTTGAACTTTGTGTTCTATAAGCTTTCCAAAGAGGTATTGTTCATCCTGTGACTAATAGGGGCGTCGCTAGGACGTGAAGGTAGACGACAAATATACAAGAGGAGTGGAAGTGGTACGAGCTTCCGAATCCCCTGCTCCCGAATCCGATCTCCCCTGCTATTGCACCTACGCCCTTCATTGTTTTCATATGACTGTTTCTAATATCTGGCGTACATGTGAGATTTTTTCCTGCGTACGACAAATAACAGTGTTGCCAGCGTTCCTCAAAGTTCAGATATGTGGCTTTCTTTTATAAGAAAATATACACTGGAGAAATGGGCATATTCAATATCCCCCCATTTACCCCTCGTAAGCCCAATGACCAAATACAGGATATCACTAGTTAGAATATTGATTTGTTTAATTGATACCAAATTTTTATGCTTGTAGCTCCTTTGGGATAAGTTTAAAGACATTTTGAGTCTGGTATGGATTCCATTTTTTTAAATGCATTTTTAGTTGTAAAGTCATTATCATATTGTTAATACATATAACTGAAATGAAAATATAATATTCGTATTACAACTTTATTTGCATTTACCTTAATTTGTTGAACATTTGTGTTCCTCATGTTAATCCAGCCAAATTCCAGTGTCTGTAGTTTTGAAAACGAAAACGACAGTGACCTAAACATGAAAATCAATTAATAAAAACATATGAAAACCTGAAAACTTACCAGAATAAAGCAGACACAAGAATTTTTCTTCATGAGTTTGATTCAGTTAGAAACAAAGGAAGTGTAATCCTAATAATTCACAGCCCACACACGGGTGTGTTCGTGTTAGCCATATCATACTGGCATGATTTGAAAGACGTCGGTTGCCAGAGTGTGTGGTTAGTCGCTGATGTTGGAGAAAGGAAAAGAGGTTTAGGATGTCATATAGCTTCAGAAGCACTTGGAATAAAATTCTCCTAAAGTTTACCAGTTCTTCATGACTTTACAGGCTGTGACTCTACGAGCAAAGTAGGAAACAAACAGTATGGTTTCAGTTTAGCAAGAAAATCGGATTCTGTTTTACATGTGCTACAGTTGTTACAGCAACAAGGCCTGAATGATATCTCAATTTGACCAACTACAGCTTGTCTATTTAAAGATTGTTAAAAAAAAAAAATGGAAACTCTTGTGATGAAAACAAATACATTTACTTCCTGCCATCTCTATCAGCAATTAATGACATTGTTTGTTTACCGTTCACCTCCAACTATTTCCGACAACATGTACTGAGATGCACAGCTCAACTCTACTATTGGAATAACTCCACCATTCCGTTTGCAGAGCCTTTAGATTTAACCAAGTTTGTTTTTTTCTTAGATGACAATAAAACCATATGTCCACTTCTGATGACACAGCCTGCCATACCAGATATCTTAATTCCATCTTGCACATGCAAAACCAACCTGCAAAACACTGTCTTGCAGATGTTTTGTCAGTAAGTCGTCTTGCTGTAGTTATTGTGCTTGTAAGGACAATCGCAAAAACCCTATGACAAAATATCTCTGCGAAGAAGCCAATAGTGACAAAGTAAATTATACCCAAATGCAATAAATAAAAAGAAACCATTAGTATTAGCTTTATCTTTTAAATTGATATTCAAAATTTAGGGCAACAGTTACCATACGTTAGGCCTTAAGTGATTCATGTTTAGTTTTTAAAAAAGTGGAAATTTTGAAAATCAATAACAATTCGTTTGTGAAATGAAGAAGTGTTGTTAAACAAAACGTGGAAATGTGGGAGTTATTTGTCATTGAAAATTGGCTGGATTAACATCAGGCACACAAATGTTCAACAAATGAAGATAAGTGCAAATAAAGTTGTTGTAATACTAATGTTATTTTTTATTTGAGTTACATTTAATAACAATATGATAATGGTTTTAGAATTAAACATGCATTTCAAAAAATTATATCCATAATACAAACTCAAATTATCTTTAAACTTATCTCAAAGGAGCTATAAGCATAAAAATTAGTATCAATATAAATAAATGAATACATGTATGAGGTAACCAAGGAAGTTATGTGTTTTTTCATCCACCACCTTCAAACATCGATATGTCACGTAAGACGTACCTGGAAGATTAAAAATAGTCCCCATTAGCATCGACGACCTTCTGCCAACGTTCTGGAAGGCCACGGATTCCATCGCGGTAAAACATAGTGGGCCGTGAAGCGAAGAAGGTATCAAGTGAATTTTCCACCTTTAATAGGGATTTGTCCTCTAAGGTGATTGTTCAGGGAATTGAACAGGTGATAATCAAGACGGTACAATGTCCGGTGAGTATGGCGGATACAATAGTTTTCCATCCAGGGCCCAGAATGGCATCCTGGGTCATCCTAGCCACATGAGGCTTAGCGTTGTCCTATAACAGGAGGACCCCTTTGCGATTCAGAAGTATTGGCTAAAGAGTTTTAAGGTTTTCTTGAACACGGCTCAACTGCTGACAGTATACAGTTGCAATGATGCTCTGCCTAGCTGGTAGCAGTTTCCAAAGCACGATGCCGCGAGTAGTCCACCACACACACAGGAGGACTTTCTTCTTGTGCAATGCTGCTGTTGACTGTTTTGGAACCGGTTCATGGGATGCTAACCAATGATGACGATAGAGGACCGTCATCTCCTCACAGGACCCACTTCGCCTCACATGTCAACACTCTCCACAAATGGCTACTTCCACAGACGAGACAGCAAACAAACACAGGTGTCTGCTCGCGTTGTCTTCTGGCCCGGAATCAAATCATGTTGGACCCATCGACCCAAGTTATAGTACTTCCAATATAGATGGAGGTGGTGCCGAATGGTTTCTCTACTCACACTGAATTGTAGACCATGTTTCTCATATGTCTGACCACTGTTCGCCTCAATTGCTCATTGAAGATCTTCATTTTGTACATATGTTGATCTTCCGGCACGTGATGCGTCTTCGAGTGTTTCATCGCCGTTCTTAAACTTGTTAAATCACCGCTGCACTGTCCGCGTAGTCACGACACCCTCACCAAAGGTCTGGCATATATTCCGCTCCGCTGCAGCGGCGTTTGACCCCAGTTCGAGCTCTACAGCCTACACGCCCTTATGACGCTCTGTGGAGGTCCCATGTTCACTCTGTCCTTACGCAAGTTCACGGTGTAACTAAACTGCCACAACCAGGTAGTATGTTGGGTATACTCATATTAAAACTAACCTTTGCATTATCTCCATTAGCTTCAACTCATGGTGTGAAGTCCAATGGAACACAGACCTCCACAAGAAGCAACAGAACTTTCTTAGTTACCTTTATACTAACTAGTGATAGCCTGTATTTGTTCATTTGGTATACGAGGGGTTAATGGGGGTATGGAATTTGACCATTTCTCCAGTGTATATTTTTATAATGTTATTTTCCTATAAAAGAAAGCCACATATTTGAACTTTGAGGAACGCTGGCAACACTGTTATTTGTTGTACGCAGGAAAAAATCTCACACGTACACTCATGTTCAAAATTATTGTCGCATGTCTATAAATATGTTGTTGTAGGAATATAATTTGATAACGAATTCGCCCGGTATTTCTTATAATGTTAGCATGTGTATAGTCGGCAAAAACATGTATGTGGCAAATTTCATGTCAAAAAAGCAGTAAATAAGAACAATAAAACGAAAATAAAATTTTCTTGTCCATTTATCAACATTTTGTTTTACTCAGTCTAATTTTGGTATTTCGGCCATTCCATTCTTACGGACGGGACATTTTAGCTCACGATTGTAACAAAAAAACAAAATTCTATAAAATATATAGGATTGTTTATATATCTTAAGATTGGTAGCTGGGCTCTTTTTATCTAACCTTATTTTTTAATAACAGAAATCGATTTTACCGTCTTTATGATGATCAGTAACTAAACTTACGGACGGGACATTTTTTGGACACGTGTTGTTGTAGACGTCAACTTGAGGGTCATTTTCTGCGAATTGCAAAATTTTAGCAAGCTTATTTTTGTTGGGTTTAAACTATTTACCTACACGTTGCCTCACGTTTCATCTGAGAAAATTTATATTTCACTCAATAAAAAAAGAGTTTGTAATCTTACGGACGGGACCAAGAATTATCTTACGGACGGGACAAAAAAATAATTGCTAAAAAGGATTTCTTGGAACATTCTTTACTGTCTGAACTTAGTTATTACCCACAAAAGAACTAAAACTAGACATAATGTTTACAGATTCGAGAAACAGAAAGGAATTATGCACTTGAACTCTTTTAAAAATTAACACAACTACATGTAACAAGTACATAGCATATATACTCTTTTAAATTTGCAATATTACTAGAAAACTACAAATATTTCGTCTGGCCTACGATATTAAGCCAAGGAGATTGGATAAGACTTGTAACTTCACAGATTTTTTCACTTGGATGTAAACAGTTGAATTCACATTTTAAAATATTTAGCAAACTCGGAATCACGTACAAAATTTCAATAACATCATTCTTCTTAACACCACCTTAAGTGACAACAATTGTTTGTGTGTGTGTTTAATTTCTCCGAACACTTTAACCAATTTGGCTATGTCACTCTGCTTTACTTATTGGGGGTTATCACATTATTATCGGGAATCCGAGTAAATATCACTGAATTTCACTCGCGCTCCTTTCGGACGATCTTCAATCTCTTCACTTGGATCTAAATCTGAAGATTCTAGCTCAGCGTGCTTCCACACTTCGTAACAACTTGTCTCACATTGAACAGTTCTTCCGGTTTCAATCTGACGCTCATCAACAGGGCGAAAATAATGTCGAGACTGAACTTGCGGCATAGAACAAACGCGGGTCCACCTTTTCTCGAGAATATCCCTGTGTTCACTCACAATTTCTTCACCAACGAAGAATAACTGAATTCCGTCGGGCTTACAAACCTCAGTGCAGCATTTGAAAAATTCCCTTGCTTTAGAAACCTCCATCTGTCGAGACTTAACCCTTTCCCACACCATTCTCTTGAGTGTGCCTCCTACACCGTCCACGGCTCCTTTCCCGTGAGAAGTTGCAAAAAAGTTCCATCTGAGAAAACATTCATATGCTCAATTTTGTGTTTTGCCTTTAAGTCAGTAATTAAAGTTTTCAAGAAGACACACACACAGGACTTGCCGTGGCTCGTATTGTTACTAATAATCGCATAGCACTGCTTTGAATTCTTCATCCAGGCCACACCAGGAAAGATAGTGACTTGAGTTTCGTTCCAGTGTACATTCTGTATTTCGTCTTGTGCCACACAGGAATAATTTTCTGCAAAATTTACTTGCAGAACTACTTCACCACACTTCAAGTTCTCTTTTTTCATTTGAAAGTAAGATTCTTGGCTCATCTTAACAAAGCAGTGAGTCTTAAATTTTAACAAGCTTTCTCGTATCACATTTACTGCATCTGGAACAGTACCATGGACAGTACAACGAGTTGGGTGTCCGTTCACATCAACCTACTGCTTCCAAAAAATTTCTTCACTTAAATCACAATCACTACCAACAAAAGCTGAAAGATCTGTTGTACAAGGCTAGCAGTTTCCAGTCATTCAATTTTCGTTGGACACATCACAGCAAAGGCCTTTAAGATCTTTGGCGGTTTTAAGAAAACCATGTATTGCCTTGACCAGTTCACTCACAATGAAATTGAAGTTCGCGTGAAGCTTACAGACACTAACATTATGTGGCATTTTAGAACTAAGCATAATGTGTGTTTGTCTCAATTCGTAGAACTTACTTTTCTTTGCTTTAATTTCAGGAAACTGTGTACGAAACAAAGCAAATGTTTCTTTTACTGTCATTAAAAAATATCGCTTTTGATTTTTTAATTTTTCCATTATCAGTTTTAACGCTCTTGAAATCGCGCTTTCCTACTTATGTCGTCACGGCTGTAGAAATCTTGAACCTTTTGTATAGATTCATTGCTGAGGATTGTAGCCCCCCTTTCAGAGATGACAACAAATAGTAACTGTGTTGAGTACTTCTTACGGACGGGACACATTTTCTTAATTCGTTTATTTGTTAAATATGAATCACTGGTTGATCACACTTTGAAATTAAATTGAAATTACATTTCTCCCTTTACATATGTGTTTTCAGAAAGTTATTATTTTTCTACATAACATAAAAAGAACTTCTTTACCTTTTTTCTTACGGACGGGACATCCGAAACACTTTTAAGTGCTGAGCTATTTCTAGGAGAATCAGAAGTGATAATCCACTGCCGAACACTGCATCATACACACAACAGACAATGACTTTTTCCCTCCAAGCGTTGCTTTCTCAAAGTCAGTAATATGGATAAATAAGTGTTGCCAACAAACGCCTGAAATATTTCCCGGCAATGCACAGGCAGTTCAGTAAACTCAAACTGCCAAAATTGGACAAAACAAATTTTAATTGCGTTTATTTTTTTTCAGTCAATGATACACATTCTTCGCTAACTTAAGGCATATTTTCAGTTAAATACCGACAACATGCAAATTTCACTACAAGGTTTACTTTTGCATGGAATGGCCGATTTATAATTCTTTTCCTATGAAATTTATCACAAATATACATTTTCCGATTATACACATAGTATCAGTATTAAAAGTACCCTGCAAAATCATTATCAAATTATATTCTTACAAGAACACAGTTATAGATATGCTACAATTATTTTGGACATGAGTGTACACCAGACATTAGGAACAGTCATATGAAAACAATGAAGGGCGTAGGTGCAATAGCAAGGAAATAAAAATTCGGAAGCTCGTACCACTCCACTCTACCTTCACCTTGTCTGGCAGCCCTAGCGACGCCCCTATTGGTCACAGGGACATGAACGATACCTCTTTGGAAACCTTTTTGAATACCTCTTATGGAACACAAATTTCAACTAGGTAACTTTTGTGTCCCTATACCAAACCTGTAAAAGAAGAAGAAGAAAAGTTTTAAAAAATTGAAAAACAATTTTAAGTTTGGAGCTCTGGCAAAACTGTTGTTCGTCTTACGTAGGGGGGCACAAAAGTTACCTCTCTGAAATCTGTGTCCCATATGCTTCCCAAAGAGGAATAGTTCATGTCCCTGTGACAATTAGAGGCGTCGCTAGGGCTGCCAACGTGACGACAGTGCATCGAAAAATATGTAGGGGAAAGTCGGACAAAACCGGGACCCAAAATATTTTTACTTGTTCCTCAGCATATATAGGGATGGTATAGCTTCAATTAGTTTCCAAATGCTAAATAGGTTTGTTATTGACACAAAAATGCTTATTTCAGTGGAAAAAGATGATAAATTCGATAGCAGAAACATTTTTTCAAAGGGTATGCAAAACCGGTTTCGTCCGACCAGGTCGAACAAAACCGTGTACAGAAGAAAATAATTATTAAAAAGCTTTCTTTTTTTTTACAAGAAAAATATGTAATTACTCCTAGAACTAGTACAGTAAGCCTGAATATAACTAAAAAAAATATGCGAGCTTAAAAGGTACGGAAAATATAGAGGGCTAGACTATATTAGACTAATAACATAGAAAAGTAACTTTAAGTCACGACTTTGTTAAATCCAAGAACAAAAAATACAAATAAAAGTTTCATCATACTTTTCCACATTGCTGCAAGCTTCGTGTACCCATCCTTTACAGTTAAGACACTGTATCCAACCTTCTCACATTTACACTGTACTACCCGGTTCTGTCCGACTGTTGAGGTCCGGTTTTTTGCTACTACTCCATTACTCAGAACTACAGACCTAGCACCTCTCAATGAACACAAAAATACTGATTCAAGACATGAAATAACAGCAGAAAAAGATATTGTTATATGTTGTATACTTACATAAGTCTTCCTGTGGTAAGAAACAGCAGTATATTATCGATGGGAGACAAATCAAAACTTTTCTACACAAATTCTTCAACACATTACCAACGACAAGGAACCACTTACTCAATTTTGTCTTAAACTAAGAATGACATGGCTGCTGTTTGCAACTAATTGCATGCGATGACCGACAGATGGCGGCACTAATATAGCCAGAAAACCCAGGTCCCGGTTTTATCCGACTATCCCCTACTGAGTGACCATTGGAAGTAGGTACTTCCGAAATTTTATCTTTCTTGTTATTGTATCTACGCCCTTCATTTTATTATATGATTGTTACCTATGTATGGCGTACATGCGAGATTATTTTTTTCCTGCGTACGACAAACAACAATGTTGCCAATGTCACAAATTTTAGAAAAAATAGTTTTTCTTCCTATTTTTTATTTTCTTCTTCTTCTTTTACGTATTGGGCACTGGGGGCAAAAAAGTTACCTCGACGGAATTTGTGTTCTATAAGCTTTCCAATGGGATATGGCTCATGTCCCTGTGACAATTAGAAGGAATACTAAGACCGCCAACGTGGTCTACGATTTTCTGCGCCCCACCCCTTTTCCCCCTCCCCCCAAGTTGTCGACCACGCTAGGGGGTGACGACATCGGTTTTCACGATCACTATACTGCCTATAACAATAATCAGAAATAAAATTGCGTTAGGCTTTCCATGCATGCTCAACCCTCCTCAGATTCTGGACTAATATTTCTGGTTGTGCCACTGATCACTGATCAATTGGCACAATTATTGCATTTGAGATGCATTGCGTTGATGCAGTTTAGAATTCTGTCCCTTCATACCTAAGCCAAAAGTAAAAATGAAGGGGAAAGCGGAGGACTTCGTTCCCCCACCCCTAAAGAATATCTATAGCGTCCCTCCAATTCCTAAAAATTACAATGGGTTAAGATAGGCATGGGGGACGTCATGCATTTTCCTACCTTTTCAGATCCACTTTTAGCCCCTGATCTATGCTATTACATAAGTGACTTTCCGTTAAAAATAACTGAACTTGTTTCAGCGTGTTTCGAAAATCTCGCTCTAATAGAGAAAAGAGGCAATTTTAATCTTACAAATTTCGACACACTATTGTGAAACTGCCAAATGTGCGAATTCACTCAAATTATAGGACTGGAATTCGATATTTAAATTCTTAATTAGTATCAAGAGGATACATATTTCAACAATTCCGCTTCAGCGGATAATAAGTGTGGTACGTAAACTTCCAATTGAAATTAATCAAAAACGTGTTTAACTCTTTCGAAACTTCGGCCCCTAAAGGAAACAATTTCCATTGTTAGAATTTTCGATTCTTTATTCAGGAAATGCTTGATTTGTTTTACTTAAGTTGGAGACGTGAAATTCGATATATAAACTCACAATCAAAAATGTGTTACAGCAGTTTCTACAATTCCGCTTCTAAGAAAGGGAGAGAGAGAAGAGGGACAATTTTACAATATTTAAATTTCCGGTTGTATATTCTTTAAACCTTATTTTTCCTGTGCGAAGAATGGGAACTTATATTTGTTTCATTATAAGTATTGATCATTCGCTTTAGTAAATATGTTCAAATAAACATATAATATTTGAACTCCATTTCTGGTGCATGAGGTCCCTGGTTCGATCCCAGCTCGCGCCAAGTGAACTTTGTGGTGAACAAACACCACGTGGGGGTTTCCTCGGTGCTCTCCCGTTTCCTCCAAGTTTCTTCATTCCATCGTTTCATTCATTTTTCATCATCGTCGTCTCCATTAGCCTAAGGCTAGTTTTAGATGGAAGCATTTATCGTAGCAAAAATCGTATCATCGATATCCTACTGCGTAAAGTAGCAAATGCCGTGGCATATCCTATGAAATTTCTTGTCGATGGAACCTGCTCTATTTCGTAGCATTTTCCCCAGCATTTCTGATCTGATTTCAGCGTCGTGGTGTTAAAAGGAAGCGAAAGATTTTGTGCCAAATATCCATGCTCTTGTTTTGTGTGGGAAATTGAATTCCATTTTTTTTTTTTTTTTTTTAATGAGTTGGAGTAAGGATGCTATTATTATGTTGATTGAAAACTATGAGGAGCATCCTTGCTTGTACAGAGAACTTTTCGAAGGCTTCATTATCCATACGTAGGAAGTTCCTGAATGCTATAGGATCCTCAGGCTTTTCTCTATCATAAAAAGAACTGAAATATTATCATCCCTTTGCAACAACCAATTCTTTGCTCACATACTTCTTTGTGGTTTTCGTTTTCTAATATAACCGACGAGAACAGTTGTTATAACCACTATAGCTTTAGCTACTTCACGCTTTAGTTTCAGAGCCATAATTGCGCTCTTCTCCAGTGATTTGTTTGCTACGCCACGACAAGATGCTTATCAACATGCTACCGTGTAAAAGCACCATATACTTTCGATGCCATAGAATATTATACGACATTTTTGGCAGCACATCTGCTACGATAAATGCTTCCGTCTAAAACTAGCCTTACAGGCATAATCGCGGGACGTAAAACTCAAAGTTTATTATTATTATTATTATTATTATTATTTTTATTTCTGGGCCGAACTTTCATTTGACCCTATAGGTATACCCCTGATATCACTGCATTGCTCCTGGGTTCATGCGTGATGTTCTTTGCACCAATTCAAACGGACTCTTCTTTGCAATGAGGTCAATGGAACACAACTTGGACTGTGGTATCCTCATCCGCAAAAAAAAGTTCGCATATACTGTAACTTCCACATTTTCATTAATAACTCGCTTTTCTGACTATATTATCGTTTCTTTATGCTTTCCTTAACAAAGCAGTGTAATAATGCATAATTATTTATTATTTTAGATAAAAAATAAAGCAAAATAAGAAAATTACAAGCAAAAAACCTTTAATCTTATGAAACCTTAGTGTGTCAAATAATTACACGAAGAATATCCAGTGGGAAAAAAGAGGGAAAATGACACAGGTATTAGGAAACACTCACTAACATGTGAAGCTATTGAACAGAAACATGAACTGAAGAGTCAACTACGTATTTCTGCGTTTAATATGCAATTCACACTTCATGCACAGTTCCAATATCCAAAATCAGTCAATATCTTCAGTTGAAATTACTGATATAGGGAGAAAATGACTATTTAAATCTTCAGGTGTGAACGTGCGCTTGGAGCGATATATGAGCAATATTACAGTATATTCTTTCATGAATTGTCTCGGTGGTCAAGCGTGTTTAGTAGTGTTCTTGAAAGTTTAGCATCGGAGGGCGGCAGTTCGAACCTACCTCCCGGCAGTTTTGATTTTTTCAACATATGGAAACACTTCTTTAAATATAAAGTTCTGCTTTGAAGTGCTTGAAAAAAAAATCAGATGAACTGTCACGTTTCAAAGCCTGTTACATTTGTTCACCCTGTCATCATTTATATACGAAGACACTAAAATGAGGAACCTTAACATTGTTATAATGGGAACAACTTTCTGATTTGAATGCCAACCTTAAATCACACGTCCAAAATGAAAATTATTCATGTTCTGATACCTATTGTAATATACAGGTGTGTATATATAGAGAAAGAAAGAGAGAGATAGAAAACAATATATGCTGTAATTTTAATTACAACGTAAAAAGTTATTGCAATTCATAATCTGGATTTTTACAAAGCGATTTGAACGCTTGAAGCGACTTAATATTCATAAACCATCTTTTTCTTGAAGTGTCGCAAATAGTCCGATGCTTTGTAATATGTGCCAAAGAAATAAATGCATGTTTTTAACAGGATAGTATCGTCTACCTTTTGCTTTAATTGATAGTATAAAATAATGTTGAGTTGATTTTAACATCCCTTTCAGCATCGAGGCTATATGAGACGTTTACCTACTGATTAGCGTGAAATCCATCCACATGAGCTCACACCGGGAATCGAACCGGGTCTCTTACGTCAAAGGTGCGTATGCTAACCGCTTAGCTACGAAGGAACTCGGTATGAAACTAGAATAGCACACATTACCCCATATTATTTCACCGAAAGATTTCTGTTTTATGATCAGTTAAAATAGTATTTCTGGACACCGTAGCGAAAAATGTATTTGCTTTTTCAAGTAGTGTACGAAAAATACAAAGAATAAACACAGTAGAAACGAAACCAAGAAATGAATTCAAAGTAAAGTGCTTTGCCTCTCTCGAATAAATCACTCAATGTATTACAAGTGCATATCTCGTGCATTTCCAGTAGAATTATTAAAACGCGCTGGCTTTATAACTTGGCTGTGTGGTCTAGTGGCTAGCATGTGTGTCTGTGGTGTACAGGGTACCGGGTTTGATTCCCGGTGGGAGAACTTTTGGAATTTTAAATGTTCTCGACGTGTCTGTGTTTGTGTTCCTATCATTCAAGATTACTGTAAAACGTGTACAACCAAGTAGGAAATATACAGAAAGTACTGATAAGGGGAAAGTAGACTTTGGTAAGTGAACTTCGGGGCCGCCTTTCGCGACGTAAATTAAGAAGAAAATAAGTGGGTTTAGCGGGGCGCTTGAAATTACAGTAATGATTGACGGTTCGGTTCCCAGTCCGGTTTTCTTTCAATATAAGGATATTTTATTTTTTCTAAATACAACGTTACATTTTTAACATTTGAATTGGTTATAAAAACAAAATCAGATAAACTGTCAGCTTTCAAACCTCTGTCACTTTTATTCATCATCTGCTTGTATACGAAGATGACGCTATGGAAATGCTAGCACTACCAAAGTTCAAATAGATTTCTAAGTTAATATCAAATTGAAAACACACGCCCAAAATGAGAATATATGTTTATGCTTTATATGTATAGCTCAATTATACCAAACAAAATTCGCTATCCCCCTTCCCTTTGGCAGTAGGGGTAACTTTGAAATTTTAAAGTGGGACCCCCATTTCTTATTGGACATTTCGATTCTCCAGAAAAAGTGACTGATTTCACCCAGAATTGAAAACAATTCCTTCACGGATGGCACTTTAATCGATACGGGAAAAGGAGGGGTAGCAAAACGTTATGAAAATGTTTTTTGTCAGATCCGTGCTCTGTGGTCATACAGTTAGCATACTGAACTGCACAGTCAGAGATCCTGATTTCAATTCCTAGTAACCCTAGGGGAACACCAAATGAGTACATAACAAGTAGTGACTATTTTCATGAATATATGCATCATATAAAAATCGCTTAAAGTTTGATACTAAGATATTATTATTGTTATTATTATGTTACATATTACTTGAGCTTATAATTAGGAAGACCTAGGAGCAGATGGGAGGACAATATTAAGATGGATCTCGCAGAAATAGGAATACAAAGTAGAAACTGGATCCAGTTAGCTAAGGATAGAAGTCAGTGGAGAGCATTTGTGAATGTGGCATTGAACCTCCGGGTTCCATAGGCCATACAATTAGTTAGTTAGTTAGGAGGGTAAGTGTGCCTAAAGTCAGCCGTCTCCAGTAGTCAGCCATTTTTCAGTAAAAAGCATATTAAATAAACATACAGTAGCTTGTTATCAAACAAATAATCAACTACAACTTAAATCAGAGCTCAAGTATTCAACCTCATTTGTTTTGGCCTGGTGTGACTCCTCGTGGCAGAAAAGAGAAATTGTCATTTGAGGTCTGCTGATGCAAGTGAGCAAAGTGCGCATTTTGTTAATAAAAAATAAGGAAGAAGCTTTACTTCAAAGTTAAGTTAAAATTATATTATTGTAAAATAGTACGAGTTATTGCTTTCTTCTATGCATGAATGTATCGTAGCTTATCAAAAATTCGTGGTTTATGATACAAAACAAGATATTGCGTGGAAATAAGGGGGGCTGACTACAAGTTGCATTTTTGATAACGTTTTCCAGTAGTCAGCCATTAGGGGCTGACTACTGGAAATGACTCTTCACTTCAATTTCCAATGGTCAGCCCCCCATTACTTTCAACGGACGACTACTGGATACATATACTCCAGTATCACTTATCATTCATTCAATTTAAATGACACATGACATACAACTAAGACACTTAACTAATACGTAGAAGACTTTTCTAACGATTTAATGAAAAAGTAACTGTTATGATGTCACTAATTGCATCATACAAGTATAATACAGTTATAAAGTACGGGACAAAATTAAACGATCGAAAATGCCATTAAAACTTATGACAATGTTGGTCGTTTATTTTTGTCCCGTACTTTAATATCAGTCTGGTATTGTAACCATTTCAATTCTTGTATTTTTCTAGAACTGAGGGAAAAAAGGTTAAGGATTTATGGCTGGTCTGACTTATTTCTCTAAAATTTAAAAAGGACAGGTAATGGATATATATTTTACCCTAAGCATACGCCCTACATAAGCTTTGGGGGCCCGGGCCCCCCGGCCCTAGCAGGATCGACGCCCTTGACCCTGATCATAGCTTAGTCTTTTAATCTAAGGTAGCTATGAGGAAGTAAGGGTTATCCATATCTAATTGATTTATTTTTTTAAATTACTCCGCACAATGTCGCGTTTCTGCACGTTTTTAATTCCAAGGCTGCAATTGCTCTTCAACTAATTATTATTATTATTATTATTATTATTATTATTATTATTATTATTATTATTATTATTACTATTATTATTATTATCTGCTCTTATCTGCTCTGTTCCTGGAGTTGCCTGATTGCCGAAACAATACAGAATAATCATAAATATTTACATTCTAACTCACTATGAGCGTGAGGAAAATACACCGTATGTCTAACAGTTTAAGAACGCGTGATTTAGCGTTTCTTTCAACCAGTCCAAAGACATCTACTGGAATAGACTCAGTGTCAGATGTTTTTGCAATCAGGTGCGTTGAGGATACTCTACCCAAAGAGTCTTCTTATTCTACACTAATGAACACATATAAGGCTATTGTTCTGTCAGAAGAGGATCGATCTGCTATCAGTAGATACTTGCTAGTGAAATGCTGGATATCTTAGTCCTGGAACATACCAAATTTTAGCAATTGGCCGTCTAGAGCCTACAATATATCTTCGATATCAGAAATAGACGTTACGTCTGACTCAAACCTGGAAAACAACATATCCGTTATGGCATCTTGTATTGAAGCGACGCAAGGTGAAAGGTCTGCTTCTGTTTCTACAGTCAGTAGAGCCAGAAATAACTCCATATGATCTCAGAAGAAATTCAAAGAAAACCTTCGTAAAATACTTCCATATCATCTGGCTTTGATTAGCATCTTTTCTGGCTAGCTCCAATCAAAAACAAAACTACCAAATATGTGGCCAGAGAAAAAGTTCAAAGTGCAGTATCCTCCCAAGCATGGAGAAATTATCAGATGGTAAAGAATGAAAAGAAAAGAAAACTAGAAGAGGAATGTCTAAAATGAAAAAGGGAGAGAATACAAAAGAAAGGAAAAATTTTAAGTCAAACAAAAAGAAAAGGACTGTCAAGCCAAGTAGCACTAGTAGTTAAAAAGACGAGACGCAAGAAGTTGTTGAAATGCCGTCTAAGGCCTGAAGAAGAATTCATAAGTGATATTGAGAAATACACTTAAATATATTGGGTGTCACTTTTGTGATCACTGGTACCACTTAAAATGCACGTGCCTCAGTGTATTATCGTACGAGGAACCTGCTAAACAAGTGCTTATGTGTCCTGAATGTGCTTAATGAACTTCACATTAAAGGGTTAATGTCATAGCTAAATACAAATATCAATGTAAATATAAATGTAAATATAAATAGGCCTATATATTAGTTTTAAATAGGCTAGTCTAGGCCGAGGCACATTTTTCTTAGTTTATGGTAAATATCATACAAGAAGTCTTTTTTCCTGTATCGCAATATATTTTCCACCAGGCCTGCTTCTAGCCACAGAGGTTTGGGAGGGCATAGGTATGTTAGGGGGGCAAGTCATTAAAAATCTCTTACACATATCTAAATTGTGTTTTTTGTGTTGAGGTCTGGAGGGGCCACGAAAAGTTTAGGAGGGCCAGGCCCCCTAGCTCCCTCTAGTTGCGGGCCTGTTTTCCACGTAGTTTTTCTTTGTAGGAACTCTGAGTGCAATATATTTGTCTCTTAATTTGCTACTGAGGAATTGATCTCTAAAATTCCATTAAAAAAGTCAATTCTATAGTGTGGCTGAGTAATGGTTAAAGTAATGGCTGACCTTTGGTTTTCATAGGCCGACTGCTGTTTTTTTCAGGGTTTCTGGTATTTTCTTTTTCCTGTGTAATTATGTATAAAAGATTTCCTATGCGAGCTACACAAACGTAAAATTTAAACACTGTTCTTTCTAATGACATATGCAGTAAAAGTTATTAGTAAAAAATGATTTTTTTATACTTTAACAAAGTTGAAAATCTCCTTAAATGGTCGACTACTAGCACATTTACCCTATTACTTGAGATGCAAACTATAGTTGCAATTTTTTGAAGGAATGTTGCCTAACTGGAAAGTAGAACTTTACATATTGTTTTGTCTGTGAAACATATGCTTGTTTAGCTTTATTTGAAAGTGTTAATTTTGCCAAAAATATTGAACGTTGGAAACCCGCAATAGCATTTCCTTATAGGGGCCAAAAAAAAAAGAGAGCTTATATTTCTAAAGGAGGCAATCGTAACAAAAACGGATAGGAGATAAACATAAATCGAAAATGTTATGTTGAAAACATTTTCATTGCTTTTGTCTTCTGCCTCAGGCACTGACAAGGTCAGACAAATATTGTCTATTACGTTTAAAATTGCCTAAAGGAAAGTTGAACAGAATACCCCAGATCTTATCACTCAGTAATCAGTTGTGAAGTGCTCCCTTGTAGTCAAACAACATATATCGAAATAACGTGTTTTCTGCCTCTTAGCAAATAAAAACTACGATCTTACTAGCTCTTGGAGTAACCAACTGCGCATGTCGTTTAATAGCTTCAACTAAAAGGGGTGCTCATTCAACGTGCAACTCGCGAAAAGGGTAGAAGTCAGAAATGGCTGAGAATAGAAAAGAGCGTGTTCTTGCTTTAGTGCAAGAAGGCTATTGCGCTGCACAAGCCGCTGAAAGGTGTGGAGTTTTACCAAGAACAGTACAGAAGTGGATAAAGCGTTTTCGAGAGACTGGAGAAACTATGCGGCGCCGAGGTAGTGGTAGGCGTCGTGTGACAACACCTGAGCAGGATGCGCAGCTTTGTTGATGCTGCGCGACTTAATCCCAACATTACCGCCAGACAACTTCGGCACGCATCAGCTTTTCCAGGCTCTCGAGATACTGCTGTACGGCGTCTTAGGGAAGCTAATCTTCACGCCCGTCGTGCTGCGGTGAAAGAATTCCTCTCGGAAGAGCATATAAGACGACGGCTTCAGTTTGCGGAAGAAAATGTGAACCGTGATTGGAGACATGTTGTCTTCACAGACGAATGCACATTTTCTTCCTCAAATAATGGCCCAGTAGTCGTGTATCGTCCAAGAGGCTCCACGCATGATCCCAGATACGTTTTCCACAAACGTCACTGTGGACGCGTATCTGTATCTGCTTGGGGTTTCATGACATCACAGTGTCTTGGAGTAATCCATAGGGTAGAGGGGCGTCTTACAGGTAAGCAATATTTACATATCCTTCGGGATGTTATGTTGCCATCTGTGCGTTTTATCTACCACGATGGAGTAATCCAGTTTCAGCACGACAGGTCTCCGGTTCATATGTGTCAATTAGTTCAGAATTGGCTCTCGCAGCAGGTTGATTTAGAGGTCCTAGATTGGCCCGCGTGGAGCCGATATGAATATAATTGAGACAGTATGGGCAGAGGTCAAAAGGGTGATGAAGGAGAACTGGCCTAACCCGCCTCCATCCACAAAAAATCAACTATGGAAAATCGTTGAAAACAGCTGGGAGGAAGTCTCCCGTAGTGAACGCTTTCTCCGCAGACTTACCGAAAGCATGCCCAGAAGGCTCCAGGCAGTCATCGATGTAGAAGGTCATTGGACCTCCTATTAGACACATATATAAACAGCCCTTTTCAGGGCTACGTATTCCCTTCCATTCTATTTTTTTTTTTTTTTTTGAATGCCAATGAAAATGTGTCTACGTCACTTTCACCGTTAAACAATGAAAATGAAAAAAAAAACATAATAGCAGTGGACAAGAGTCGATGGTGCGAACTTGTGTATTGTAATCTCCCACTTATCCCCTGAGCTACGAAGTAACACGTAGATTTTTTGAAAAAGATATTAGTAGTTCATAACAACACACTCCCTTTTTATGTAATTCATGTGCCCCTTGCTGCTATCGATGGCGTGAAAACAAAATGCTACACATTACCCCATATCATTTCACCAGTAGATTGCTGTTTTCTGATCAGTTAAAACAGGATTCCTGGATATCTAAGCGAAAAATGTATTTCTTTTTCATGTATTCTACGAAAAACCTAAAGAGTAAACAAAATCGAGACAAGCAACTTTCTCGAACAAACCACTCAATGTATCAGTGTCATTGCAAACAACGTCTCGCTGATGTAATGAATAACAACATGTAGTAAAGATCATGTAGTTCAGATCAAATACAGCTTGTCATACGGTTTTGTTTTCTTCAGCACAATAGAATTTTTTAAAAAATTATCCAGTCATGTGAGAAAAACAAATTTTGCAGAAATATAACATTTCGTTTTGAGAGGCGTATTAGCACGAAGAAATAGTTTTATTTCTTGCAATCCAAATCGTGAAGAATGAGCTAATGAATAGCGTTTATGGGTCTTTCAAAAAGCACAATCCAGTGTGTTGTCTTCGGCAACGTTACGTTTATCCTTTTCTTTTTTTCTCGTTTTCGCGCATCACATTCTGTTTTTCAATGACTTCTAATGCTAAATTTTAATCCGCTGTTACTTCGTTCGTCGTTTTCACTTCCACCTATAATATTAGATTTAGGCATAGCTGACTATCCTCTAATTTGTATCGAAGTTTTGTCAAGTTTCTAGTGAACGTCAGCTAACCATTTTCTTCCAAGTACTAAGTGTATTCAAATATTTATTTCAAACGGCTGATTTGATTTCCCGTGATGATCGGACAGACAAACACGACGTCACTTTTACATATTGACCGCCTTATTTGGAACTTGCCCCATTTCCCCCTCAAAAGTAGATTTTTAAGGACAACGGAAGATGGGCTCACATATTTTAAAATAAGGTGTTTATATCCATCTGTTCCTCTTACGACATATGTGTTAATGAATCCGACTGGACCAAATGCTAAATACCGTATATTTAAAAGATAATTTCAAGTGCTTCATCCGTTTTGCTGTGAAGACAAGACACAATCTCGATGTCATCATTCTTAAATATTGAGCAAAAACGATACAAATTGCCCCTCTTCTCCATTTAGTACCGAAATTTCTAAACACGGTCGGACACGTGCACACTCGTTTTAAATAAGGAATTTATGTATGATATTTCATCTCACAAACGTGAGAGATTCTATTTTTGGCATACATTTTAACCCCCTCTCTTCTGTTTGGATACGCATTTCAATAAAAATGGCGTGACAACAACCCAGTCAGAGGTAGGTGTTAACTATGTTAATAAAATTCATTTCAGACGGTTCAGCCATTTTTCGTTATGATAAACAACGTGTTTTTAATTTATATACTATGCAAATATAGGTTAATAGCATTGTTCTGTCTTGTTATTTATTTATTTAAGTTATTTATTGATATAAAATTGAGGTTTTACGTTTAATGTTTAACAATACCTAGCATTTACCATGTTATCAACCGTGAAGTAGCGAATTTTGTGTCTAATATTTACATTGTATTCAATTTAATGTGTCACGCTAGTAGCAAATTAAGCATAAATGCGAAAACATTGTTCACTTTCAGTTCTCAAGAGAATTTCTTTCCTGTCTTTCTATTATTTTGTCAATAGCTTACAAAACACTGGCATCACACTTTGCAATTATATTTTTTAACGTTTTTCCCATAAACTCCCCTGAAAATTTAACCTGAATCGACCCTTACCGGGAATCAAACCCGAGACTACAAGAACCAAAAACACTCGCGCTAACCACTAGACTTTTTTTATTTTTATTCCACGTTAATTAGTAAGCCCACGTTTCATATAGCCTCGCTGTTGAAAGTGTTACGTGAATATAGACTAGACCAAAATTAATTATTGGTGTCCATTACAGGATCACTCAGTATTATGTTTTTAAGTGTTAGAGTGTTACAAAATCCAACACTTTTCAGTGCCTTATTAAACAACTTATTAAAAAAAAAAAAAAAGTCTTGAATGTGTATTCACGGATACAATAAGAATAAAAATCACTATTAGAAACAAACATTTGCAGTAAAAGGAAAAGCAGAAACTATTTGTGTAATAAAAATGTATATCTTTGTCAAAATATTTGTGACTTGGTGTAATCTATATTCACGTAACATTCCTCCACTAAAAACATGCTACCGAGTTTTCCTGAAATGAACACCAGTAAAAAATTTTGGTCTAGTCTATATTAACATAACAAAAGGAACAAGAAACTAAAAACCAACTCAACACTACTTTTATACCACCAATAGCAGCAAGGGGCAGACGATACTATCCCGAAAAAATGCGTTTATTCCTTTGACCCGCATTGCAAAGCATCGGACAATTTGCAACATCAATTACAAAAGCTTGAAGAAAAAGAATCTTTATGGACAATAAGTTTCTTACATACAATATTCAATTATACAATGCCTACTACTTATCTTTCTTATTTAATTTATGGGGCGCGATGGTTCACTGGTAGAGCGCTTACCTTTGGTGCATGCGGTCTCTAGTTTTATTCCGTTCAAGTAAGCTTGTGGTGGACAACATTATGTCCGTGACTTTTCTCAAAGCATTTCCTTTTCCTTCCACTTTCTCATTCCACCAATTCTTATATCATTTTTCTTACTTTAATTATCTTCTCCCTTAGTCTAAAATATCAGGATTCTAGAACACTGGTCCGTATACCAATTGAGTGGTGATGAAGAAAGCAATCAAACTGGTTAACCTGCCTTCACTCGCTATCGCTTGCTCGACATTACTATATGAATTGTGTATTGAGAATTGATAAAGAAAAGAACCAAACTGGTTACTAATCCAAATTCTCCTCTATGTGAGGACCAGCAATCTAGAACCTTCCCGCCTAAAGGGCGTAATAGTGGGATGTTAAATATTTCATTTCATTTTCTAATTTAATTTAGCTCTTCCACATAATATTTTATCTGAAATAATAATAAGATATTATCAAGTGCTCGCAAATCTGGGAGCGATCTCGGAATCTACCGTAATGTGCGGTAATCTTATTAAATATGTTTCACTACTAGATCAGTTGTTGAATGTTTCATAATGCTATACTAAATTCCATAAACATTCAAGCGAAATAAGTAAAATTGATGAGACTGACAATTTAAACCGCACAGTATTGCAAAGCTGGCGGTGTAAATATTTACTCCATTACGCAAACTCTGTTTCAAATACAACCATTATTATACAGTTCATTTTCATAAATTTGTTCTTATAGCAACTATATCATTTCCTATTTAAATTCAATTTATAGATAATTTTGTGTTACATATCAGCTGATACTCATGCTATAAACTATACAATAAGTTAACATTCGATGTAAATAAATAAGAAATGTATAATGTTACAGATTCTGGAATTGCAATTTAATTCAATTTTAAACTGTATACATTTTCTATATGATTGTTTCGTTTACTTTATAAAAATCCAGATTATGATTTACACTAACTGTTTTAATTAAAAATACAAGGTTATACAGGGTGCGGGGAAAGTCCCGGAACGGTCCAATATCTCGCGAAATATACAGATCAGCAAAACAAAAATAACACGTGTTAAACAGTTTTGAAAAATCTATCCAATGATACCAAACGCAACCCTCCATTCCCACACGGGGGGTAACTTTAAAATTTTAAATGGAAATCCCCATATTTTGTTGCACATTTGGATTCTTCAGAATAAGTAACAGTGATTTGACCCAAAATTGAAAACAGTGCCTTCACGGATAGCACTTGAATAAACACATAAAAAATGGAGGCGGCAAATCTTTATGAAAATGTGGTCTCTGAGTGTCGAGCTCTGGGTCATGCAGTTAGCGTACGGGACTGCGGCATGAAAGGTCATAAGTTCGATTTCCACGCAGAGTAAAATTTTCATGTGATTTTTTTACCCACATAACGAATTCATACATTTTAACTTCCATAAAATAATGCATTTGTCCATATTTATTAATTTGCAAGAAAATACAAATGGTGACAAAAATGGCTTATTTTTGTTGTAAATAACCCTACTACTAAGAACTACTTCATAAAGCTACTTTGCAAAACAATTATCGATATTGTATTCCATGTAACTTCATCTTCGCACACACTGTTTTCAATTTTTGATCAAATCACTATAACTTTTTCTGGAGAATCAACATATGAAATAAGAAATAGGGGTTCCCATTTAAAATTTTAAAGTTATCCCCCGTAGTCCCCAAGGAGGTAGGGATAGGTGATTGTGTTTTCTATCATTGGATAGCTTCTTTAAAACTATTTTATTATTGTGTTATTTTTGTTTTGGTGATATTTATACTTCGCGAGATATTGGACCGTTCCGGGAATTTTTCCGCACCCTGTATACAGTATTTTATCGCTCTTTCGCACTCTCACTCTCTATATTACAACTGAGTGTTGCAATAGGTATCAAGAACATGAATAATTTTCATTTTGGACGTATGGTTTAAGGTTGGTATTCAGATCACAAATCTGTTCTCATTATAACGGATGTGGTATTAACGTTAATAAGGATCGTTAACGTTCCACATTTTAGTGTCTTCGTATATAGCCTAATTGATGAACATAGTGAATAAATGTGACTGAGCTTTGAAAAGTGATTGTTCATCTGGTCTTGTGTTTTTAAGCACTTCAAACTAGACATTTATATTTTAAAAAATATTTCACTATATTGAAAAAAAAAAAGCGTTCTGCACTCAGGCTCGAACTGCCACCCTTCGGTTCTAGAATTTCAATAGCATTGCTAAACCCGCTTGGCCACGCAGGCATGTTACGAAATAACTCTTTCTGATATTAGAAATAGACTCGCTCCAAGCGCAGGTTTACACTTGGAGTTTTAAATAGCCATTTTCTGTTTTTTTTTTTTTTTTTTTTTTTTTTTTCAGTAATTTCAACTGAAGATATTGATTGATTTCCCATATTGGAACTTCACGTGAAGTGTGAATTGTATGTTCATCTCAAAAATACATTATTTTCTGTTCCTTCAATTTTACGTATTTGTGAGTGCTCCTAATACCTGTGCACTGCATGGAGTGAATTTCCCTCGGGATATTCTTCGCGTAATTATCTGACAGACTAAAGTTTCATAACAATCACAGTTTTTTGCTTATAATTTTCTTATTTTGCTTTATTTTTTCACATAAATCATAAATAATTATTCATTACTACACTGCTTTGTTAAGGAAAGCACAAAGAAGCTATAATATATTAAGAAAACTGAGTTATTAATGAAAATGTGGAAGTTACAGTATATGCGAACTTTTTTTTGCGGATGACGATACAGAAGTGTCCCTTGCACAACAATCTGTACACGATTATGGTCCCTGTAGCCCAGCTGCACGATTCCTACCGAGATCTGAAGCGGTGCTGTGTTTATTACTCCTGACTCTTAAGGATAATAAACGGTCTTATTGGGCAGTGATATTCCTTGGAATACCTCCGTCGAACTTCCGAGAGACGTCTTCATCATATTGGAATCGTCACCAAACTTCTGAGATAACATTCTGTGGGATACCGAATCCACGCAACACTTCCAATTGGATCTGGCCTTCCTCCAGTGGTTTGTTTCACCATCCTCCTACACATACACTAACAATAAGGTCAACAATACAGCTGTATGTTTGCTATATTTGACTCCTCGAACACAACTGTCGGCGTGTTGAAACAGCACTCTCGTTAAACATCCGGTCAATGGATATATACAGCACCGGCAAGCGATAACATCGAGAATAGCATGTGGCAAACAGTTAAAGACTCGTCCTGGGATAAATTAAATGCATTTACGACTTTTCTAACAACATATTTTATGCAGTTTCTCAGTGTTAAGGTTTGTACATGAGTATTTGAAACTATTATCAATTTCCGCTATCTTACTGATGTATCGTATTCCACATCGCTAATTATAAGGGATTGCTCTCATATAAGTTGCGGAGTACTACCGTCAATATTCTCTACTAGGTAGTAATATAGTTATTGATATAACATTTATTTTCGTCCTTCATTTGACTTCTCTGTATTTAAGGACATATTGTATGCAATCTAGAGAACTCGTGCGATCTTGAGTGACCTTAGCATGAAAATAGATTTTGGCTTGCTTAGTACACATGTGGAATATTTTCAAGTACACACCTTTGATTCGCAATTCGCAAAGTTCGGATTTAGACTAAGTCAAATTATCAAAAACAAATTACAAACTGCTTAAAACAAACATTAGAGGAAATACATAAAAGAAATCTGTTTAAAATTTATTTGAGGTAAAACGTTAAGTACATGCAGTGTCTACTTATAACAAAGATTTGATGAAATCTATGATGGACAAAAGTTCGAACTCATTACTATTAGTTCATTATAAGGGAAAAAGCTAACGCCTTAATCGCACTGGAATATCGCTTCTCGTAAGATTAGCGAAGTCAGGCAGTACCGGGTTCAGTCCGAGGAAAGATGAGAGACCGTCCGTGTTTACATTGCAGCATCCACCCAGTGTTATAAGGCCAATTGGAGATGTACTTGAAATAAATCAATAGCGAACTCTGGTTAAGAAAGCCAGAATGTTGTTAATTACTTCATTTCAAAAGCATAAGTATCACAAGCCAGTGGATACGTCCTGACCCCTAAAAGCTGCGGTGTCATGAGTTTGGTTAAGGAAAAAAACAGTAAATGAAACTATTAGCAAAGAAATCATTATACATAATTTATTTTTGTACTTGTTCAGTGTAGTCTACAGTTTTGATTATATTGTGAAAAAAAAAAAAAAACGTTAATAACTGTTCATGACATATGAAAATATTTTACACATCTTTATTTGTAATTTTAAACTGAAACATGATCAACTTTCTCAGTAGCATGCAGTAGAATATAACTCAATTCAACTCTCTATGAACCTAATTCAAACTGGTAGAATTATCTCAATTAACTCAGAAAATACTACCCATGACAATGATCCATAATAACTACATATAACCCCCTACAATATTATCCTTCACCCTACAATATTTACTCCTATAAATCTGTAATTATAACAATTTGTTCACTCACGCCGTGTTCTTACTACATATTTCTTGTAGCTTCAGAACAAAGCGACTGATTTCAGTAGTGTTTCCTATAAATTGATGTGACAGTTGTATAAATTGTACATTATAAAAGCTGCACTTACATTGACAAATTTAACCAGCAATCAGTGACAAGAAAAGATTCATTACAAAAACGTCACTTTTCAATGTGACTATACATTACTGAAAAACCTCTTCTCAGAAATACAATAGATGCTCATCCCATACATGTTCTTTTATGAAAACTTCGAAAACAATAGACCACTTTTGTTTCCTTCATGATGTTGAGGAAATATGATTCCGTGTACATTAACGGAAACAGTATTCTAATGATCCCATTTGTTCCATGTTATTAATAAAAGAACATATAGTATGTGTATTACCATTTTGACTGGTGGGTGTATATGTTGGTAATCATTATCTACAACTTCAACTTCTTTGACTGAAAATCTACCTTCATTATCATTATGTTCTAAATGTAATACAGACATAAATAAATAAATAAATACTGTATACCATAGCTTCTAAAGGAACTTTAAAATCATTATACTTATTCTCGAAGAAAAGTTATTTTGTTACAATTTCCTCATTCAGCACACAAGAATAGTTTTAGTCAATCTACGCAACCTTGTGCCTAATTAGATAAATTGAACAGTAGAGAGATCTAGTGAGTTTAAGTGTTGCTCATATCAGCAATTTCCAATTTTTTTCGATTGTTTTTCTTAGATCGCACTAGAATAAATGAAAAAAAAAAAGAAATGAAATCTTTGAGTTTTACGTCCTACGATTATGCCGGTTAGGCTAAAGGAGACGGTTATGATGAGTAATGAATGAAATGGTGGCATGAAGAAAGTGGGAGGAAACGGGAAAACCCCGAGGAAATCCACGCACACGGTAGGAGAATAAAGTAAGCTAACACTAACAGTCTTTATTTTATATATATTGTGATTCAAACGTCCACAAACGGAAACTTCACCTGTGTAAATAGATTAAGGTGCCTTAACCGAAGATACTTTCCGAGTCATGGCATCGGCGTTACATTTTATAATTGGCATGGGAGTCACATGAGATATCAAATAAATGAGAACTTTTCCATACATGTAAGTCTATGATTAGTTTATTGGTAGCTGTAGCGGTTCAAAGTTATCTATACTTAAAGCATAATGAACATTTAACCAACCTTTAAAAAACGTGGGTACAAGTAAAAAATAGTTTGTTTGTGTTTAAGTACGATACAAAGCAAAGCTTCTACTTATGGAAAAAAATACTTTACCTGTTATAACTACTATTTATTTAATTTGATTTATTATAAACCAATGTTTTTACGAACACATACAATATTACATTGTATCTATCTATATAAGATCGATTAAGTTTTATTACTATGAGGGCTGCTGGTAAGGTTCGCAAACTATTACTTACAGTAGAGCTTGTGTTCCGCTACTATGAAATTCGGAAGAAAAGACCTTGGTACATTTAAATTATCTTTTATTGTTTGTTTAAGCCGATTCGTTTATTTTCCACAGCAGTTTGAAGACGTACTTTTATGTGACAAGTGAAAAACACTTTCCGACAATATTTTCTTATGTTTTCTAATGTAGTTTGAAACCCAATCAATGCATCGGATGAATTTATTTAGATTTTGGGAATGAAGCACTATCCATTGGTTTTCCGAATTTCAGCGTGGTTGTACACTTCTCAGTGATGAATTTCGTGCAGGTCATCCATCCACGTCTGCTGTTGCTAGTAATGTTCATGCTATCTGTGAAATGACTGAAAGAGATCATTTTCAATAAAACTGTCGACTTAAGGGATCATTATCCGCATTACCTTGTTTAACACCTAATGGCCTTTTCTCCATTCTCACACATGGAAACTAAGATGCTTATGAGCAATTTGTGTTGCCTGAAGCAGCTGTAGACGTATTCCGAACAGCACTTTCTGTGGTATTTCTTCAGTGTGCTGTGAAAAACGAAAGGCTTAATAAAAATCAAAGTTAATTTAAACATAGAAAGGTCTATTCTTCCAAATTTTATATCGGAAGAATAGCGCCACTGTAATTAGTAGTTTATAGAAACTTTTCCACCAACCGTCGTAATTAAAGTTAAAGTTATGACAAGACAAATAAATTAATGCCTAATTTAAAATTATAGTTTAAATAACAATTTCATAAAGCATTAATTTGTTTGGCTTGACACAGAAGACAAAGAAGCCATTTCAGGACTAACATCTGCAAAATCGAAACATACGGTTCTGGATATATTGCAGCACCTCACAAACTGAAAATATTTTTTTACCCTACATCATCACTTAAAATCCGGGTCTTAACACTGAAAAAGGAAGGCTAGACAAAGAATGGGATGATGTTAATAATTTTGTTGACAAACTCACAAACTACTTTTTACGTATAGGAATGCAATAATTATTCTGTACATTAAGGGTAAACAAAATCACTAAATAATTTTTGTCCATATATAATTGATACAAAACTTTATTGATTTCATTGTTGAGGATATGGTTAGATTTAAACAAAAAGGAATTTCATTATAAGGAAGGTATTATATATATATATTACTACAAAAAAGACGAATATATATTTTTTAAATATCCCTAAATTGGATTCAAACTTATCATGACAATATTGAATCCCCAAGACTAAATCGTATTTAAATGCGTGGAAATTTCTATTACTGTGCTGTAGAGCAAGAAGACACATTCTTTTCACGAAGTTTTCAATAGTGACCAGACGGCTGGTAATGTTAACCTGTTAGGAAAAAAAAAATCCTTCATAAAGGCTTAATGAGTGTACTTTTAAGTCATATATAAAAATACGACATAAATATAAAACACTTTTACAGAGCACTTTCGTTATTTTATGATGTAATAGAATATATTGATTCTTACAATTTAATTATTGCTACTGATGTGCTATACTCAAGGTGGCGACATAAGTTACGGGAAAGAATTCCGATTTTTCCCGGTTTTCTAGAACATATTTTGAATTTTTTGTTGCTATAAAAAATGGATGTTGATGGAAAGACAAAACCAAGAAAACAATAACGATGTAACTTAATATATTTTTCCCTAATGAACTAAAAAGAAAAAAGAATTAATATAAAAACATTACATCTTTTATTATAAAATTACAAAACATTTATCTAATAAAAATTCCTGCACAAAGAAAGAAATTAAACATCTTCCTGAAACTTGAATCAGTAACTTCAGTCACACGATGAAACTTTCGTCATATATGAAAGGAAATCTCAGTGGAACACATATCGAAAAAGGGTGGATGTACGTTTAAAATTAGCTGCGGTATATTAACAATATATTTTTAGAAAAAGTCAGTAGTATTATATAATTCATTTCACTTTTGAAATGTTTCATTTCCTTATCAATATTGCGGATATTTTCCATTATTCTAGTCTTCTTAGCTTCAAGCTCGTTCACAATAAACTTTATTTTTCTGTCTTCAGCTTCTTTTCCTCCTCCTCTCGTTGTTGATTTGTTGCTCTGCAAAATGAGTATGAGCATTTCGTGCATAATGAATCCAGGATTTCCTGATGGATAGTTTCTTCAGATCACCCAATATGCTATCGTAAATAAAACCCTGTTGTTGTTGTTGATTGCATTAAGCATTTTTCTTCTGCCACGTACATCGCCTCGATCCACTGCATAGATTAACTTGCATTTGTCACTCCATAGTGTACTGAAGACAAGATATTAATTTACGCTAATTTGAATTACAAATTCTGACCCTCCTTTTTTGTTATCTTTCATTTCACTGAGAACTGTTAAATAAAGAAATCCTGTCTCTGTTATATATTTTTGGAGAGGGGGTGCTATGCTAGTACAGATGTCCTCATGAGGACACACCCTTCAACCCCTAGAATAGTTTCTGAGCCCCTCTCTCAAAAACTGCATTTCAGATACAAAATATTCTTTACATGTCTTTTCTTAAAAAAAAAAAAAAAAAAAAAAAAAAAAAAAAAAAAAAAAAAAAGTTTTATAAAACTTTGTACACATTGAAACATTGAAAAAATATACAAAAATTTGGCTCATAAAATGACTAAAGACAGAAACACTGAAACTTTAAAATTTGACCTCACGTACAATAAATATTGTTTGCAAATTACTCCATAATATGTCAGAATAATTTTAAAATAAGAATATATCGTCGGCGGCAATTCAAAACCTGCTATGTGCATTTTGCAGGAGAAGCGAAAAACAGTATCCTGGTTAGCTTTTTGGCTTTATAAAAGTGATGTTATAAGTAATATTTGATGCTGCACGTAACTGGTACCTTCTCAAGTAACTTGAGAAGGTACCAGTTACGTGCAGCATCAAATATTACTTATAACATCACTTTTATAAAGCCAAAAAGCTAACCAGGATACTGTTTTTCGCTTCTCCTGCAAAATGCACATAGCAGGTTTTGAATTGCCGCCGACGATATATAATACGCAAATTATCATTAAAAATGAATGGCTAGTAATGGTAATGTACCTATAAATGTGTAACAATAAATACTGCATTATAAGCACAAAACACAAAGTATTACCTGACCAGGATATTAGTGCAGTTTTTCGCGGAGGGCGCTACTGTTGTGTTTACATCAGTTTCTAGGTAACCGCGGTGGGACAGCGGAGCGGAGAGCGTCACTCTGCAGTGTATCTAACGATTTCTAAAAGTTACAGTTTACATGTTACAAGTAGCCTAATCTGTTTCGCTTAATAAAGAACGCCATAAATTATATAGTTGTTATTGAATGCAGGAATGGTTATTCCTGCAGTAATGCAGATGTATTGTGGATAATGGCATGTGCATGGAAATTAATAATTTAAGAACAACATAGTACGCAAGTGAGTTTCTACCTGTATTAGGCAGACTGTATAAAAATTGATTACGTTTTACTTGATTTCATTATAAGACAGGAGCAACATGTAAAACGCATGGAAGACGATGCCAATGACTAAAAGATTAATTAAGGGTTGAAAGCTTAGAGACTTGCGCAATACCTTGTAAATGTAAGTTTAAATCAAGTTAAGGCTCGCGATGCTTGTGTTTGTTTTAAATATATGTTTATCGGTTCACAAATTATTTTTTCGAGTTTTAGCCAAGGAAGAGTTCCGATACGTTTCCATTCGAGAACTGTGGAAGTCCTCTCTGTTGGTCTATTAATTAACGCATGTGCCTTTGTTGTACAGCGGGGGACACTTCTAAATGGTACACCTTAGCCGTAAATCTCCATATGGCTGTACCATTTAGAAGTGTCCCCCGCTGTACATGGTTCTGGGTTGAAATACCAGTAAGAGCTCAAAAATTAATTTTACAATTTTTCACGTTCATTAATCATCTGTCTCCTCTAGCATAAAGAGCATTATCATGGGACGTTAAACTAAAGAAATTTCATTTTCTCGATAGTGTGAACCCTTTGAGGGAAAAGGTGAAGAAGAAATTTTTCCTTCATTTTTTAAAGGGCTGGATAGCTTGCCTTTCGGGATTGACTTGTAAAATCTGATTACAGCGCATATTTCTTTTAGAATTATTATTGAAATCCAGCATTTTGGTAAATGTGAAATAAAAGTATTGATGAAACATCCGCATAAGCGCAATGTAAGTGTAAGTATCATTGCTTCAACGCATAATATACTCACAACTTTTATTTATGAGTACAGAACTTTTCCTTGAACTCCTTCTGAACTTCTTTCAGACTCTAGGTCTCAGATGACAAAGAATTAATTTTACTATCTGTTTTCATACACAATATAATTTTAAAACTTAGGAGGCTAGTGTTTTATTTGTGCCTGTAATACATAATCATTTGTCGATTAACTTCAGAGGACTGAGTTTAGCCAGTAAACACAAATTGTATATAGTTCGAACATATCAGGTGGTGGTCTTGTTTAACAAAACCTGCCCCTCCCCTACCTTTATATGAAAAGCCTTTATCATTGTTGTCCACATATGAAACTCAAATACAAAGGCAATTATCTTTAAACAGCTGTATTTTTATTTCAAGTCTAAGTATTAAAATGTGCTACGTATGGTTGCAAGAGTCTTTTTTTTTTTCTTCCTAATACCGAACTTAGGTACCTAACATTGGCACTCATCATCATATTCATAATTTGATGTAAGAAGCAGCCGCGTGATTTCCAGCCAATTCTTTCATCGCCGGTATCTTTGAGCAATGAGATAACAGTGGAAGACAAACTCTGTTCTTTAAACTTGATACTTTGAAAAACTTATGCAAGTGGTTTTGTTATTCAAATACGTATCTATTCACTCTAATCAGTTTCAGAAGTAGCATTAATTTTATAATAACATAATGCCTGTAAAAGTTACAATGAAAATGTATTTTGTATTTCTTTTTTAATACGTTATTCATTTTTTTCTGAATTTCATTGGAGTTCAATTCCTTGAAGAGACAAGGAACCTTCAATTGTCAGGCACCCAACTTTAAACTTTAATCGCTCCCCTATTGCCTCCAATGTAACACTGGGTATATTTCTGTTAAATATAGTTTTAAAAATATGGTAGAAATACTGGATTTTTAAAATTATCAAACCAACTAAATAATGACAAGTTAGACATCAGAGTCTACCATCTCAATCAGGCGAGGATCCAAGTCTCCTTCGGAGGTGATTAGGAGTGTGGCGGTGAAAGATTGTCAGTTTCTCTCTGACCGGACTTTTGCAACACATCCGAAAATGACCTCAATGCAAAAGAATTTTGTTACTCAAGACACTGCTTAGACAATCGATCGGAGATCACATGGTCCAACTTGGTCACAATTTTGAAGACGTCTTATCTCAAAACTAAACAATAGAACTTGCGCAGTTGTCTAAGTATAACTTTGATTCACAAAGATGAACTTCGAGGTTTTGTTAAAAGAAGTAGGAATTCCTTACACTCGAATGCTACGAAGTTTCTAGTGTCTCTTTGAACAATGCTGAGGTTAGTTTATTCGCAACTTAATGCCAAATTAATAAGGAGGCTGTATGTACTTTTTTTCATGTCTCTTAAAGTGTTCTGGAAATAACTTCTATAACTTTTGAAACTGTTTGTCTTAACTTGAACATGTGCGTGAAGTGGTTTATTAAGAACAGGACAAAAATAACTGTGATAGATTAATTACAAGTAATCCAGTTAGAAACACTGTTGTTTGTATTTTAGTTCCAAAACCGGCGCCCGCACTCGTTCGCTGGTCAGGTAATACGCTTTCGTATCAATAAACGTCTACCATATTTAAAGACCAACAATCCGACGAACTTATTCGATAAGTGTTGACCAAATGTATACGTTAATGTGTAAGTTTATCACTTTTCGTAAACTCATAAGTAGTTCCAAAATAAACCTCTTCACGAAATAAAATTCACCACAATGAAAACACAGAAGCTAAGATATGAGTAATTATATTCCAAAATCCTATCATTTGTGAAATAAGCTATACTAACTTAATGCAGGGCAGGAAACAAAATCGAAACTAGTGGGAACGAACGAACAAAAATGGGGGGGAATATATAAATCGAAAATTAATTTCCTATTGGATCGTTCATAGAACTATCGAACTACATCTTATGGATGATTCATCAATATGAAATTCCACTGGACACACTGCGTACAACTGCACAACCTAAGTTTGATACACACAAAACAGATAAGTTTCTAAGTTTGAGTACGGCAATTAATAAAAAAAAAAAAAAAAAAAAAAAAAAAAAAAAAAAAAAAAAAAAAAAAAACCAAGCGTTCAACCGCATATAAAATCGTCTTAACATTTTCACTTCAAACGTTGTTAAAATTGAAATTCCCTGATCTTTCCTTTACTATTCCCGGTCTTGTCAAATTCCCTGAATTTCTTCGATTCTCTAGATTTGTCGCCACCTTATATACCCTAGATTGTGAACAACTATCAAATATCTTTACAATTTAGCTTTAAAAATATCATGAGGAAAGGCATTCGATTATGCCGGAAATATCGATGAGGAGTTGAAGGATAAAACTGATCATCATTACAGCAACACACCAAGGTTAATAATGTGTTTGACAAGGCATATGTTTTTAAAGAAGTTAACTGAGAATAAAAATTATGCTTTAAAAAGTATTCTTTGGTTGCTTCATTGGTCAAGATTAACACTCCATACTCTTAAAAAAGAAAATGTAATTAAACCACTACTTTAGTACACACTGAAACAAAATTGAATTCAACCAGTTGTTTGTTTACGCTAATAGAAATTCGACCCCATGCACATTTTCTAGCAAAAAAAAAAAAAAAACAAATGTTAATGCCAATAACAATGCAATTAAACAAACTTGTGCCAAAGTAACATAAATAAATATATACGAGGGTAAGTCAATAAGTAACGGCAATATTTTTCTATTTCTTTTCAGGTTGCCTCTACGGCATTGTGTGCTCACCAGACGCTAAGTGTCACCGTTGGCTTCGCCTGTGGTAGTAGGTTGCAGCGTTATCAGATCAGTTCGCTTTGCGCTGTTGCGAAGTAAAGATGGCAACGTCAATCTCTGTGTGCACCAAAAAAGATCAGCGTTCTACCATCCGCTTTCTGCGGTCTGAAAGTCTATCCGGAGCGGAAATTCATAGAAGACTTTCAGAACAATACGGGGGCAATGTGTTACCACAGCGAAGTGTGTACCAGTGAATTGAACAGTTCAAAAGCGGTCGAACGAGCGTAAAGGATGAGGAAAGAACAGGGCTTCCAGTTACAGCAATAACTGATGACATTATTGAATGAGTCCGTGCCCTGACTCTGAATAACAGGTGAGTGACTGTTGATGAAGTGGCAACTTACATGCAGATTAGTCATGGTTCTGCATATGACATCATGCAGAAGAGGATTAACTTTCAATGTCTGTGGGAGATGTCAGCACCTACTGGACCGTTATACTAACAAAGGATTACCGTTTCTCAGGCGAATCATCACTGGAAATGAAACGTGGCTTCATCACTTTGAACAAAAGAACAAATGCCCGAGCATAAAATGAAAGCACCCCGGAAATCTCGCCAAGAAGAAATTCAAGAGTCAACCTTCTACAGGGAAAGTGATTCTCAGAATATTTTGGGACTCACAAGGGTCACCCCTGGAACATTACCTGGAAAAGAGGTCAACAATAAACTGTAAAAGATACAGTGATATGGTGGTAAGGAAGTTAAAGCCTGCAATTCATAATAAACGCAGAGGTCGATTGTCGGAAGGCGTTCTTGTGGTGCATGACAATGCGCGTCCACATACCGCCGCCCACACCGCCCAAACTCTTCAGACGCTGTTTTGCAAGGTGTTGAAGCACCCTGTATACAGTCCCCATCTCGCCCTGCCGGATTACAATCGATTTGGTCCACTTGAAGATGCTCTCAGAAGATGTCGATTCAGCTCCGATCAACAGGTGAAGGAAGCAATGCATTCGTGGCTTACTGTGTAAACAAAATTCTTTTTTGTAGAGGTATCGGAAAGCGTGTGCAATGGTGGACAAGGTGCATTAAAAAGCAAGATGACTATGTTGAAAAAATGATATGAATAACAAGGTATTCTTGTGCTAGTAAATAATAAAAATTGATTACAGATACTTATTGACTTACTGTCGTGCATATATATGCAGAGTGTAACAAAAAGGTACGGCAAAATTTCAAAAGTGGATTTCTTGTGGGCAGACAAGTAAAAAATTTCATATGACCATATGTCGGGAAATGCATCGTTACAGTTACGACCATTGAGCCGCCTGACGGTGTGAAATAGTCACATTCTGAATCTGGAAGTCCCTCAATGAGACTCAATTTAAACTTTAATAGTTCAGCTCCTAACTAAGCTAAAAAGACAATTTTGATATCAGTCTACCTGAAGGCAGGAGTAAAAGTGGATTTGAAAAGGTAGGGGGACGCATAACATTACACCGTCCCTCGTGCCTATCTATGCCTATTGTAATTTTTAGGAAGTGGGGGGAGGCCATATTCTTTGCAAGAGGTGAGATAGCATCCTCTCGCGTTCCCCCTCACTTTTACCTCTGCCTGAAGGATGAAGCTTTTCAATGATATGCATTTTCGCGGGTGGACGAAGAGCCAAGGGCAAGTTATCCAATGCATTCGGAGTGTGGGTTTCCAGGAAGTCTCGATAGATGTTCCCCGTCAGCCTCTACGGGAGTATGTGTAGATCTAGTAAAGTGTCACCGACAACACCGTACCACACACTAAGAACAAACTGTTGTTGATGTCTCCTGAGACTGATCGGATGAGGATTATCGTCCATTCAAGCATGTACCTTATGGTAATTGAAGATCCCTTCTTGTGTGAACTGAGCCTCATCTCTAGTGAATGGAAAAATGAGATTAACAATACACTGCTGGAGGTATCACTGGCAAAACCGTACTCGCGGCAGGTAGTCGGTTGCTAACAAAGACTGCATTAGCTGAAGGTGATATGGATACAGGCTCGCTCGACGACATACACACCATATCTGCATGTGGTTTACACGTAGTTCATTCTTCAGGAAGACATAGAAACCAAACTTATCTTCCTAGCTTAATTAGAAGCTAAGCTATTGCGGTTTAAATTTAGTCACATTGATGGGCGTCCAAAAAGTGACTGCTTCTCACCGTGTCGGATCAATGATCGTAACTCTGTAACGATGCATTTCCCGACATATGAACTTCTTTACGTGTTTACCCATAAGGAATCTATACCTGAAATTTTGCCGTACCTTTTTGTTACATTCTTTGTATATATAGTATGGCGCTAAATTCGTTGTACGAAAGCAGAGGACTGATTCCTGAGAATAAAACAAACAAAAAAGTCCCAATAAACATAAGGCGAAAACCCCATCGTTTACGTGTTATAAGCTGCCGTAAACATGAAAAAATGAATTCTAAAGGTCCATAGGTCCAAAACCATGGGACCTACTGTAGTCGGGTCAAGACTTCACTTAGGAACTAGTATGTGCTCTATCCAAATTACATGTTTTAGAATCCTAAGGTACTCACGCAACAATTTTTATGGAGGTAGTTGGAGAAAAGACCAAGGTAATCGTTAAGAATTAGCGGGAATATACTGTGGACCACCCGAGCTCACTCTTCTGGCTTTCCTTCTATGTAGTTACTTGAAACAGCTTGTTTGCTTTTAAAAAAATACACTATGCACACCACTTTCCCTATTGCATCATAATGGCCTGTATTGTTATACTCCCACATCCTCTAGAACCTACCTGCTGCTATCTCATCAAAAGCTGTAAGCCTTTAAATGTAAACAAGTTTTGACCTGTTACAACTACCAAGAAACTAGAATTACATTTAACGGATTTTTTTTTCTAGTTTGATATTCCACATGATTTCCTTGTCATTTATAAAATGTGAAGTCGAGTCAATATAGAGGATTCAGATTGCAACTGCGACCATGGCATGGAAATATCCTTTAAAAAAAAACCCTAACCGAATTAAAATCTAATCGACGACGTTGGATCTGCTGTAAACCTTATCCTTTTGGAAAAGAGTATCTATGGACTTTTCAATCGCTTAAGAAAATAATATAAATATCAGCATAGTACTTCAATCGTTCACATGCAGAGAGCGTACGAGTCCAATCTATTTGTAACATTACGCAAGATGTTGAATCGGAACTGAATACATCTGTATATACATATATAATATTTTCAGGTTCTGAGTATGATTGTTTGATACTAGCAGACAGATAATGAATATATCAAAAGTGCCGTAGATATCGCTACATCACATAAATCTCTTGAAACACTATGATACCAACTCATAAGTTACCATACTACTAACGTGGCTTTGTTATTTGTCATGTTACCACACATTATGGACATCATTTTTACTGTGTGCTTTTATCTTTCAAACTATGGTACTTAGTAAACGAAACTAAGGACCTTTCACACCAGGAAAGATCACTAAGCTTTCTTCGAATACGCTTCCAAGGGGGCATCTATTAATTTAAAAAAAAAAAAAAAAAAAAAAAAAAAGAAAAGCCTTTACTCCTATATTAAGAACAGAATAGATCGTCACGAACTATCAATATACGGTAAAATTAATTGCAACAGGCTACGAAATCCATTATATCGTTAAGTCCATGATTATCTTGTTTACTTTCTGAAATTATTATAAATAATAATAATATTACAGTCCCACAGTGGAGTACATAAAATTTTACCAAGAGGGGAGGGGGCTCAAGTGCACGTTTATATACATTACGTGTTCACCCAGTTACATTCATATATTGATATGGTAATTTTTTATTTTTACAAAATATCTTATAAACGCAGAGGGAAGGCTGAAACCCGTACGCCACTGCTGTCCCAGGATTCGTATTATGTGTCACAAAAGAAAATGCATGTTTTTCGCGAGATAGTGTTCTTTACCCCTTGAAGCAATGGAAGATATGAGAAAATCAGTTTGCTTAATAATGTAATTGACTACATGAAAACTTTTAAAGCTGTGGATTTACGCAATACATAACACAAATAGTGTAACAAGCAAGTAAAAGAGAAAAATTGATATACAGTCCATGTTCGAATCTTCATCAATTACACTGTTTTTCGTCAAAGGAACAGCTATTTAATGTAATATTAATGTTTTAAATACGGTTTCATTTTTAGGTTTTTTTTTCAAGATAATAAGGCTACAAGTATGATTCTAGATCAAAATAAGGGTTTTCTAGATTTTTCAATTAATAAAATATAAAATAAACCCACATCCAAAACTAATTATACACATCACTGAAATGAAAGTAGCGAGAGTCTACCAATTGATTCAATCAGCATTTGGGTCTCCGTCCATCTGTCTGTCTGTTTCACCGAAACTCTCGTAAATCTTATTTGATTTTAATGAAACTTAGTATATGTCTTCCTCCAATCTTTGAAAATAACCTTATTGTTTGATGTTGATTGAATCTATCAAAAATAAAACGGTAAAGGGGAATAAAATCCTCCCTATCTTGCTAGTTTTCACATAAAGAAAATTATTTCCTGGTAGCAGCTACGTCAACATGATGTGAATTCGACAAAACGTAGCACATACTTTGCTTAGAGTATGCCAATCATCATTGAGATAATATGATATTCTACTAAGAAACTAACTTTCTTTGATAATTTTACAACAATGATTTAATTTTGATGCAATATGGTGTATAATTTCCTTTAGGCTTCCCAATCACTCACTGCATGGGATTAAGTTATGAAGAATTTAAGGCTAGTAGCAGAGCGCATATTTCCTTTGAGGTTTTCAATGATTCCATCTGGATACAGTTGAAGTCAGTAAAAATATAAAGGATGGATTTACTTAATTGAAAATAAATAAATAAATAAATAAATAAAAAGGTTTACGATAACATTTTTAAACAAAAATTCAATTTTTAAACAAATATTCGGTTTTCGGTGAATATGGGATAGGTGTATCTGGAGCTTTTCAGTTATCCTCCAACGTTTGGCTATAGAATCAATCGAATATGGAGGAATGAATTGGACTCCCTCCCTAGTTTAGAAAATACACCTTACGATAGGTTTCGTAAAAATAATTAATTTTCATCGTATATTTAAACTGGACCTGATCCGACTGAACGTGGGCTGAATCTTTGAAGACAGATTCATGACGAGAAGAATGGCTCCGTACTTCTTGAACCAGAACCTAATTTTGGGCTGCTGATGCTGCTTGCGGTATTAAATTTCTAGTCCAATCTCTGTCTGTCTCTCTCCTCCACGTGACAGCCAGTTGCTTCCTCACAGTTCTAGGATCATAACCAAAATTTCTAGCAATACGAAACAACTTATCACCACTAACAGCTCGATCAATGAGCAACAATCAAATCTAAACAGCTGAAGGTAACCAGATGTCCGTTTTGCTGTTGTGCTACGTGGTTAATAATAATAATAAAAAAAAAGAGAGAGAGAGAGCAAAGTGCGACGAAGATTCGAACACTTGTCGTGTGGGCAGGAATCCTCTACGGATCCAATGAGCCATAGAATAACATGTAGAACTCACATGTACTCTATAAATATGTAGCTAATAGCAGTAAGTTTCAAGCTGTGAAAGAACGTAGTTTTTTCCTCTTTTTATTAAGTTTTAAGATGTTTCTATAGTGTATTGCGTGAAATACAAAGAGAAATTAATGCATTTATGGATTTTGTTAGCGATTGGGCCTTTAAAACATTTAATTAAATTGTGAGGTGGTGGAAAGATACGTGTGCCGATTTCATTCCCATAGTAAGGGGCAGAAGATACTATCCTGCGAAAAACAGCTATTTTGTTTTGTGATGGATAATATCTAACCTGTGAGCAAAGGTGCAACAAATTTCCGAAATCTATTACCTTACCACCAATTATAGATTAATCAATTACGACAAAACGTCCAACTGTCTTAGTTGTTATACAGTACTAGAACGGCGCCACGAGCTTGGTCATTTCTATGTCATTTTTAATAAATATGAGCCAGCAAAATAATATAATGAGTAATAATAATGAAGCACAGCTGAAATCAAACTATTCGAGGTAAATCGAAAAAGTATTTTTTTTTTTTCCTGATTTTTGCAGAAACTCTACACTTCAAATTAAGGTTAGCCGAATTTGTGCATAATCTAGAAGTAATCTTGCTACTCAATGTGTGAATTACATTGCATGACTAACAACACGTAGAGATGCGGCTTAATTATGAATCCGAACCTCACTGAATGCGGATTTGCCACATCAAAGGTGGAAACGCTGATTTTATTGATCCACTAGAAAGCTTTGTGTAGTAGTGTTTATCACTCCAGATAGATGTAACCGATTTTAAAACGTTAAATGGGAACAGTTCCAAACAAATATTGGAAAGTACTGGCTTCTTTTATCTTATCGGTGGCTATATTTGGTGTTTTATGTATAACCAGGTGTTCTTGATGGTTTAGTATAGCATCAACTGTAATGTACATCTCTTACAGTTTCAACATCGCCATATATTTTTCTTCAAGAAAATACTACCATTTGTTCAACATAAATATTTATTTGGAAACTAATAAATTCACTATCTATAGGTACTCAATGCCGTAAAAGAAAGAAAAAAAAAGTATTATAAAAACTATTTACAGAGGTTCTCTTGCATAGCACAAATATATTAATTTTATATATAAAAATCATGATTAAAAGATTCAATTTGCTAGGGAAATACAATTCATCAAACTTAAAAATTACATGAGTGTTTATGTAACACACACTTTTATTATTGAAGTTTATGAGTGTCTACGTAACATATATGTTATATTAAAAATATTTTCAAAAAGGGCAGAACATGAGCTAATATACCTGATCGCAACAATGTAACTGTTTTATTTATTTATGTTTAAAAGTATGAATTTAATTATAAAACAACAAGTAACTTCTTGTTTCTACAATTACATCTCGATTTTTGCAATTCTAAAGCCATTTCCTTCTTCATAAATACGGGCTTCAAGCATACTGCGTCGATTTACACGTTTAATTCACTTTCTTCCTTTCTCTTGATTCGGTCGAACTCAGTCATCTATTAACTTTCTTGTTATTCTGTGTGCATTCTGAAATGCGTACATAGATTACATCAGAATCTTTATATAAATAACGAATACAGTAAGTGTGTTTCAGTGGGATGTCTCACCTTTTAAGTAAAACTTTGCTGGCAGATGTACAAGTACATAAGAGTGGTATCTCTGGGCAAAGAATTTATAGTTTATAAGATGCACTAAAAGTGTGCCTCCTCTCCGTCTTTCTGGGACTACCTTGCTTGTTTCATCTTCTTATCACATAACCATCAAAATTAAATACACAAATCAATACTGTGTGTTTATTGTGAAGAATGGCTTACAAATTCTGTTACCGTCACAGGAAGAGGTTACCAAAATCCGGAAACAATGTTGATATCCATATATCAAAGTATGTTTCCTAATATAGTGAAACAGATAGCATTGTATATCCAGATGAAGGGTACACACTGCCGGAACATCTTGTAAGTGTACATTATTCTCCTTAAGATATCTTTAATTTACATTTGATTGTATAATACACTGTTATTCATTTCGACAATATTCATAATTAAAAAGCGGAGCATTCCACTGAAACACCCTATAACAGTTAAATCAACAAAGTTAAAAGCAGTGCAGTTTCTTATAAGTTAATAACTAAAATGTCACTGGTAAACAAATGTTGCTACAACTATAGAATGGATACAAAATCAAAAACTCAATAACAAATGAGAAATAATACATCTACTTTTTTTTTTTTTTTTTTTTTTTTAATGATCTTTAACATGTAGGCCAAGAGGAATAGCATGAGCTATGACTTTGAGGTTCGCAGTCAACGCGGTTAAAAGATACTGGTGGTACCAATAGTGTTGCTAACTGGCTCAATCGTACACTAGAATTTGGCAATGTTCCGCATTACTAGGGAGAAATGATAAATACGTTTTGAATCCATCCCAGGCTTCCTTTTCTCGTCTTCATTCAAAACGATCTGATCACTTATATTCATTTATCCCAGTATTTAACATTTATTTGCCTTAACCAAACGTTCAAATGCACTAGGTTGATTCATTGTTTACTTTTACTTTTTTAAATACATAATCAGCGTATATTGTTTTAAATTACGTAAAAAGTACATCACACGATCTGTATTTTGAGCTGCGGTGACTCAGTGGTAGAGAACTCACCGCTGGTGCATGGGGTTTGTGCTTCAATCCTAGGTCGCCAAGTGGGGGTGGATAAACACCGTCTGCATGGGACTTCTTGAATTTCCTCCTGTTTCGTTCTATTTTCTTGATTCATCATCATCAGGTCTTAATTAGCCTCGGCCATAAATGTGGGACGATGAAGAATATATTTAGTCCTGCATTCTACAGACCTGTCAACTTCTTTTCTCCTCATGCAGTGAAGTTTGTTACTTCCTTTGGTAAAACAAAATTGTCCTTCTGTATTCTTCCTCCAAGGATGCTTATTTATGAAACTCAGATTTGGGAGAAGGGCGTCCTGAAGGACACAAATGTAGCCGAATTAAACAGCGTTTGTTCCGTGAAGTGTAGTAACGTTTGGTATATCCCTGTACTGTATTGTGTGCTGATTTGCTTTCTTTTTATCACATGGAAGATAAGAAGAATCACAGCCAAAGCAGAGATTTTCTTTTTTAATGATTTTATAAAAGGAGAGGCTGACAGAAACCAAGCAGTGTAAAACAGATACATAAGGATCATTCTAAGAAAAATTAGGAATTTAAGTATCTGGTTTTTATTATGAAAATTAAGGAATTAAAAAAATTAAAATAAAAAATAGGAATTGAAAACAGACAAAAATATTTTATATATTGTTCAAATGTTGTCCACAGAGTGTGATTTGTCACGTCTGTGGACTGTCATCATTCACTGTTTTGTTTGTTCTCAGCTTTATATTTCACATACTAACACAAACCTTAGTCGTTAGCGTACATTTTTTAATTGAAGAACCATTTAAAAAAACGTTTTTCCAGACAATAAAGTTGAACTTAGTTTTCATGCTCATTGAATTTCAGGTTTAATGGCTGTAACCATAGAAATAGATCACATCTCTGGACAAAAAATAAAGTGTCATTAAGTACCCGAGGTACCAGCACCATTTTGTGCATACTTTGTAAACAGCCTTCAGGCAGCCGCTTAGTTCAGAGAAACATAAGGTGATGAAAGTTTTGCCAATTCTCTGGCTACAGTTAAATTTTGTGCACACTTTTGTCGCATCATGTCTGTGGTGCAAACAGATTTTAAATAGTAAGGTAAATTCATAAAATAATTCAACGAATTAATAGTATTAGGTGTTATGGCTTTGATGCACAACATACATAGCATAACCTCACAAAGTACATGGTCTAAAGTAAGAGAATACAAGTTTTGACATGTCTGTGGACATCACATCCGTTGACACAGCCTGCCTGTCCATGGACGTGACACTGTGTTCACAAATGTGACAACACACCATTGTGGCTGAAATTTGAAGAGTTTAATAATGTATTTAAGACAAAGTATCTTGCAACCAGAAACTACCAGCAATTATAGCCTGTGAAGGTTTCTTTCACCAGTAATGAAGTAAAAACCTTAACAAAAGTTACCTTATTTTTAATTCCTGTTCATGCTTATCATTCTTTAAAAAAATAAAAATAAATAAAAAAAAAATCAAGCAGCACCGGCACTGTGTGGCCAATCTTGAATTGTAAATTTATGTTTACGCATACATACTACTGATACATGTATATAAACATGGCTGAAAAGTCCCAGATTTTCCATAAAGTGGCGGTGCTACGATTTTTACCCCCATCATGCGACACACCGGATGTGTGAAATTTTCAGCTTAGGATTGAAAAGCTTAATCTGACCAAATTTTCATAGTTAATAGGTCAAAAAAAAAAAAAAAGAAAAGAAAAGAAAAAGAAAAAAAGAAAAGAAAAGAAAATCATGTCACTAAAGATGGACCTCGAATCATACAAAAGATATACAAACAGACAATCACCTGTAGTAAGCGTTAATTGGTTTTGAAGTTTACCACGCTTCTTGAACAGTATAGGCAACATGAAACCAACATTAAATATCAGTATCATGTTACGAACAGCATTAAGAAGTCCTTGGCTGATGAAGTTTTTGTACACATCGACTTCTTAGAAAATTACCAATGTAAATATGGCGAAGAGGTTCCTTACACTTTGGAGGTTGTAGGAAGCAGGTCACACTGCACACTGTTGTCATATATTACCAAACTGCAACAGAAGAATCTGTCCAACATAAGTCAATCTGTACTTTGTCTGAAAGCACGCGACATGATCTTGCTAATGTCACGCCTGAAACCTGTATTTGTAGCAAAGAAAAGAAGTGCTTAATGTCCACTTTCTGAGTGATGGACCCAGTACACAATGCAGGAATAAGAACATGTTTTACTTGCCCAGCACTTTCATAGCAGAGGAACTAGAGGTTGACAGCCTTCATTGGCATTATTTGGAGAAGGGACATGGGAAAGGGGAACCCTGATGGTATAGGTGGGTGAGTCATGCAAAAACATTCCGAATACCGATGTTCTTGTCTCAGTATTCAAAGAAAGTAGTACCGTTGATATTTACAGAATCAATCCAGAGGAGATAGAGAGTTTGGATAAACTTCTTCCAAGTAACGAACAGACTTTTCAAGCAACTATAAAAGTGCACGAGATCACATGAAGTACGAACAACAGGACCAGTATTCAGGCAAGACGACTATCGTGCATTCACTGCAATGCTGGGCAAACTTGTTTTCGCTACGGGATTGGACAATTGAAAACTAATAATCCGAAGTGTATCCTTTTTATTGCTCATTACAGAAGATAATTAGTACTATAGCGTCAGCCAAACTGGCGTATGGCGTCAACCAATGAGTCCGCAGCGCGATGTTGCCAAATCTCCGGCAAGAAAGGCATCTTCCAGAGGGCGAATATTGCGTATATCAAATGTATGCGTCTCACTAACAACATCCAGTATATTGTAACAATGCAAAATTTTGATACTAATAGGATCATTAATGTATGTATCTTATTAATATTATTATTTTCTGTTACAAATGTGGTATAAATACTATATTTCGTTTGGTTCGAATATTCATTTTTTTTATTCACATGATAAGCAAATGAATGTACAAATACTTGATATTAGTTGGCTAGGTACGTCGTTTATAACCCCATTTACATCCATCTGAGAATCAAACTTAGGACTCCGCAAACCGAAGGACAATGCGCTACCATTTTATATTATTTTATTTTAAATTTCGAGACAAAGAAAGTCGGACATTAGGGGAACATGAATAAAAGTACACCACGAATATATGTATTGAAAATTTGAACGTGATTTATCTAGAATCCTCACATTTAAACCCTAAGAGAATAAACGCTATTTTGCTTATTTATTTGTCATAAGCAGAAGCACACGAGCAGTCACCCTACCACACAATAAATTAAAAATCAGTTTTTTACAAAGAACACCAACTCTCTACCTTGGCGGTAAATAAAATAGCAGCATTGTTTCACTACACCCACATACACTGAATGCACACACGCAGACGATATTTGGCAGAGTAGTGGTATCATCTGCACAAAAATTGTAGAATGATCAATCAATTAAGTTTACTTGTCTTCTGTTTTTGATGTAAGATTTTCAATTCTATAATCTTGCAACACTTGCAGAGACTCGCGTCTTAGCTGTCGGCTGCCCCTCGTTTCTTTCCTTTTCTCTTTCCAATCTGGATCCTAGGAGAAAGTAAAGCCGATACACGAGGTGCGCAAGGACTTCTAGATTCAGTTAAGCTGTGTTTTCAATACTTAAATTGAGAATATAGACAAACAAAAACCTACAGGCTTGAATACTGAAGGTGAGAAGGCTAATACAGGTGAAGAAAGTGGATTATGGGTTCGGATGAAAGAATATCTCGATAGGAATAATCTTTGTGTGCGTGCATTGCCACTCGAGCAGATTTGGTTTTAACTAATTTGGAATCAACAATTTCAGAAATAAAAGTTTGGAAGAGCAATGCTACTTATTATAGAGGATCTGCTGTTCGTTTCGAATAGCTTGAGAAAATTGGCAAGGAAAGAAATGTTTCAATTAGGCATTTTCTTGCTTATTTGTCGAAACTGAATCAAGCTATTTGGAATAATTTACCATGTATGCAAAAGCAACTTACCATGATGTACTGGACTTCTATCATTGAAAATGCAGAAGTAACAAAAGTAGAAAAAGCGACTGCCAGAGGATTCCTGCGTCTTTGGAAAAATGGGGATCAACAACAATATCCCATGATAGACACAGAGCTCCTTTTTTAAAAAACCTGTCATACAGGGTCTTACTTTAATGGAACAAGGACCTCACTCTGGTGGTTTAGAAGAAGGATTGCTTAATAACGATAATGCTACAAGCGATGAAGAAGAAGAATCATCTCATTCTGGCTTGGAGGCTCTTCCTCAAAGACGTGCTGTCAACTTCCTTATACCCACTAAGATGTGTTCGGAATAAGGACAAAAGTGGTATTGAGTTGCAAAGAATTTATGATGAGCAACAAAGCATCCTGAATGCAATAAGTGCACTCATCGAGCCAAGAAGCGTGAATGGAGAAGTTCAAGCAGCACGCATCAAAGTTGAAAATTTATTTCAAAAATTTGTTTTTTTTTCTTTGTAAGAGGATATTTGTTGCTGAAAATTTTTTTGTTTCTTTGAATTTGAGTAACTCCACGCAAAATTATATCACTATTTAAAAGTGTCCAGACCAAACTTTTTTTTTTTCTTCTTTCAAAATTGGTGCAGTCTTATATTTGTTTGACCCCACATAATATGCTATGGCCGAGAGAGCAGTATTGAAAACAAGTAAGCAGTTGAGTTATTCAAGGGTAGCTCTAAGTTCAAGAATGCATATTGCTCTTAGTGGTGCTGGAACAGCGTTTTATGATCCTAGGCCTGCTGTGGCAAGATTTTTACGAACTATCCATATATCCATATATTAAAAAAGATAGAAGACCAAAACACCCAAATCCGGAGATATGTAAGGACCAAGAATATATCAAGAATTCTTTTCAAAAGTCTAGTGTGAAAGTTACCATTGTCTCTTGTGTGGTGTGCTATTTTAACTGAGTCATATTTTAGTTCTAAAGCTAGTTAAGATTTTCATTGTGATTTTTCAAAGTCAAGAAGTTCAAAAATTTTACTTTTAATGATTTGTAAAACCATTATTGTTAATTCTGATGTTAATGTTCCATATATATATATTTCCCGTATGTTGTGTACCTCTTACATTGATATGTTGCTATGATTCTATATGTGATATTAATGCTTTAAGGTAATTTATTATATGTGTTCTTTAAATGTTGTCAAATATAGAAGTCAATGAACTCACTGTAATTAGCTGACTAGATTCAGTGTCGCTAAATTTATAATGATGACTTCTTCACTAATAGAATCTATCGTTGTAATTTGAAAATAAGGTGTTCAGATAACGTTATTCAGTCTCTGCGATGCTAGTAAAGTGACATCGGAGGGGTGATTTTAATGTTTTTTCTTTATAGCCTCCGCTCTGTTGATTATCACGCCGGAGCACGGAATGGTGACGTATAATATGTTTTGTGTGTTTGGTGTGTGAGATCACTAACTCACGGGCGGAAGTATTAACATGGTGTAGAATAACAAAAAGCATCAACTTGCATACAGAAAACTAAATATATCGCCAATATCCAATTTTAGTCAACACAACCTCGTTTTGTAATTACTAAGTGAAGTTGCCCTGATATCCGCACAGAAGTTCTCAAAGTTACACATATTTGTTCACTATTTACTATGAATAAAAGAAATTAGATATATTCATAAGTTTATATAAGTTCAGTACCTGCATTAAATTCATAAAATAATAATGCATCCTTTACTTAAGTTTCTGGATCTATTTCCTTATTTGCTTACTTTAATTCTGCTTCATACTTGTCACATCTGTGTTATATGCAAAAGACTTTGTATATTTTCTTAAGGAAATTGCAAAACTATGTGTATCTGATATATCAAAGAGTGAATTCAAAATTTTGTTATGCCATCAAAGTATGAAAGAACAATGGGTAGACTGTGTAGAAAAAAATCAGTTGTATTATATGTTATTTCGAAGTTTTTATTGGTAAATAAAACATTTAAATCGAATTTATGTGCGAATCATTGTTGTAATCATTACTCCCCTTTTAGCATTTGTTTTGGCCTCTTGCGATTACTTTTGGTACTTTATATCGTCGGTCATCTTTAGATTACAATTTTGATAGAGTTACATACCAATATTTCATACTGGTATTTTTTAAGTTATTGTAGTTTATGTTTCTACTATGCTATTGTTTCACTATTTCATTTCAAATATTCTGAATTTCATAATAATAATAATAATAATAATAATAATAATAATAATAATAATAATAATAATAATAATAATAATAATAATAATAATAATAATAAATAAATAAATAAATAAATAAATAAAAAACTAGTAAACTACATTGATAAAAATATGGAACCTAGAAGTACTAAGGTTTTAATACGACAGTAACCATTACATGATTAAGCCACTAATCATTAAAGATTAAACGATATATTAAGTACAATGTCACTTATACTTTATCAAATATATTGAAGTATGGTACTAAGTGTGACATTCACAGCTCACATGTTAAGCGATGCGACTTGAATGTGTGACACAATATGGTAGCGTGTAACGGGGTCTTACGAAGACCTTTGACTTGATACCTCATATCATGATGCATGATGTTCTTAAGTTCTAATGTCGCCTACGGAAAATGTCTTCAATATGCACTGGTACCTTCCTTCATCGAGCAGAATTTGATTTAAAACACCCATTTTTATTTTACAAAAGTCAACTAATTTAAATCATTTTACCCTGATTATCAGTTATGCAAAGAAACACGGAAAGCGGGAAGCTGGATGCAGATTTGATGATGAAAAACACGTTTGTCGGTGGTGCGCAAGTAAAAAGAAACTCTTAAATAGTTCGAAAAGTCAGTGTTCATTTCGACGGCAAAAGTGGAAATATTTAGACATGGAAAAAGCCTTGTTTGATTTTGTTGTTTACAACAGGAAATGTTGATATGCCATTACAATTGAAAATGATTCAAATTGAAGGCTGCAAAATAGAACGTAAAAGAAACATTTCGTCAATAGAATTTAAAGTTTCGTATGGGTGAGTTCGGTGATACATTTGTGTGTTTGTTATAGTGCCACAATTGCGCAAAAACTGATTCAAGTTTACGAAAACAGTTGGAACTCTTTTCAGCCTACGTGATCCAAATCCAAACATTTTTATTTACATTCCCAAATAAGGAATGCAGACTAAACGTCGGTTTATTTTCGTATGCCGAACAGCACTACCGTAATTAAAAAAAAAAAAAAAAAAAAAAAAAAAAAAAGTAGGGGAACGTAGTGTGCAAATACGTACATGTGGTACTGAAAAGCAGTGTGGCACAGTGATGTTGAGCATTACAGCTGATGGACGAAAACTGCCACCGTATGTAGTTTTCAATCGGAAAACTCTCCCCAAACGAGAAACTTTTCAACTGGTATTATTGTAACAGTTCGTGACGTTGGGTGATGACCAAAAAAAAACTGGTCCTAGACTGGATTTCAGCAATGTGGAATAAACGGTCAGGAGCTCTTCTTCGCTCAAAATCAATCCTTCTGTTGGATAGTTTTCGCAGGAGATTGGTGACCGAATGAAACAAAAACTAAACAAAGGAAATTGTGACCCAGTGATTATTCCTGGCACCATGACAAGTGTGTTGCAGCCACTGGACGTGTGTATCAATCATCTCTTTAAAGCCAGCGTACGACAATTCTATAGAATTTACATCATGAACAAAGTAACTTCGACGTCAGAAGGCCGTTTGCAACGTGCGTCTGTATCAGAAGTGTGCCGTTGGATTTTGGCTGCTCGGCGGTTAATATCGAAAAAATTTGTCATGAAAACTTAAAACTGTAATTTTCAATAATCTTAATGGAACTGAAGATGACCTTTGTAATAGTGACTTTGAATAGGGGTCTGGATCGTCTAGCGAGGGTGAAAAATCGGACGCTGACGTTGCTAAGATAGTGGGAAGTGTCTGTGCTTGATTTAGGTAGGTACAAACAAGTTGACGCAGTTTTCCGAAACGAAGTTGCTTTTCTTCTTCCAATATAATATATACCGTATATATTATATACACTGTTTAACAAAGATACGTATTCATGTTAGTAGAAGTATTAAGCGTACAAGCGTTTATTGTGCCAGTATAAGGTGCTACCGGTACTCAATAAAGGTGGAAATTTTTGCAAACAAGGTTAAATTTTTCTACTATTTTCTTCTTACGTATTTGATGGTTTACAAAAAGAATTGCAGCAACTTGTAATAATATTAATTTCAACGCACAAAATACATGTACGTCAGTTTCAAATTGATGATTTATGATTTGAGGAGGAAAAATCTCGATTATAGGCCAACTTATGATTTTTCAAGCCAAAATTTAGGGAAAAAAGTGCGACCCACAATCAGGCAAATATGGTATCTGGTGTTTTACATTTCCTTTCTCATCCACAATGATACCTGCTCTTACAGCTTTACATGATTGCTGCAGCACTGAAATCACATCTTTCTACCAAAGATCGAAACAGGAAATGTTGATATGCAAACAGGTATTATAATCTAAAAGACGAGGGAGCCACGAGGCGCTCAAGATGAAACTGACCAAACCGGGAACATTCTATTATACAGGGTGTCCATAAAGTCCTTTGCCACCCTTAAAACTCGGAAACGGTGAAATATATGTCAAAACGAGAAAACACGTATTTCATCATTTCAAAAGTACCACGTATTGAGGGAAACAAAGTTGCCCCAGGGTTCCTCGGAGGGTCCCAAACACGGTCCAACTCAAAATTTTTAAATGGCAAGGGGGGTCAAGTAGTATATCGTTTGAAAGCTATTTACAAAAGAAAGACGATGGAATAAGTTTCGATGTTCTATAGTAAACCTGTACAAAATGGCGGCAGGTCAAAATGTTAATGCAGTTTACATTGAAAAGTCTTTGGCCACCCCTAGAAATCTGAAATGACTCAACAGGTATCAAAACTGAAACACATGTTTTTCATCATTTCAAAAGTATCACCTACTGAGGGAAACAAAGTTGCCCCAGGGTGCCTTAGAGGGTCCCAGGCGGGGATCAACGCAAAAGTTGTAAAAGAAGGAAGATGGAACAAGTCTTGTGAGTATACTAGCCCTTTGTGAAATGGCGGGGGACTGAAAATGTTAACACAGCCTTGTAAAGCAAATTGTAGTAATATTAATAATAGTACTACTACTTGTAATATTAGTAATAACGTCAGAAGTAGTAGTAGGCACACTTCTACCTGAAATAGTATTGTCTCAATTAGTAATCCAGACATGGCATCCAGTTAATTAAGCCTTTCAATAAATGTGACTGTTTACATATCTCTCAATTTACCCAATCCCTGTTCTTTCGGATACGGTTTGCATAGCCGTTCCAAACTTGAATCATCTTCATTCTTTTACCGATAACTTTCAAACAATATGGTACTTGACCCATTTCCTATTCGCAAATTTTAAGTTGCACCTCACTTGGAAACCTGCAAGGATTCTGGGACAAATATTTGTACATCGAAAAGCTGTACTGTACAAATAAGGAAACACTTTTTTTTAGCGTTTTGACCTCTCATATTTTATCATTTCGGATCATTGGAAGTGACATGGACTTTTCGATGAAGGCCGTTAACATTTTAATCCCCCCGCCATTGCAAGCAGGGTTGGTATTGAAACATAAGACCTCTTCCGTCTTTTAACAATAGTTTTCAAAAGATACTTGGTCCCCCTTGTCATTTGAAAATTTTGAGTTGGACCCCGTCTGGGACTCTCGGAGGAACCCTGGGACAACTCTGTTTTCCTCAGTACATGGTACTTTTGAATTGATGAAATACGTGTTTTTCAGTTTCGATATCTGCTGAGTCATTTCAGATTTCTAGGGGTGGCCAAAGACTTTTCAATGCAAACTGTATTAACATTTTGACCTGCCGCCATTTTGTACAGGTTTACCATAGAACATCGAAACTTATTTCATCGTCTTTCTTTTGTAAATAGCTTTCAAACGATATACTACTTAACCCCCCTTTCAATTTGAAAATTTTGAGTTGGACCCCTTCTGGGACCCTCCGAGGGACCCTGGGGCAATTTTGTTTCACTTCATACGTGATACTTTTGAAATACGCGTTTTTTCGTTTTGACATATATTTCACCGTTTCCGAGTTTTAAGGGTGGCAAAGGACTTTATGGATACCCTGTATATCATTAGTGGATATTCTGCAAAGTCGAAACACATTTCGGCATTTTATGTTAAAACAAGCTTAAAATACCACTTAATAATAATAATAATAATAATAATAATAATAATAATAATAAAATTGTACGTCTGAAGTCCTACACAAGAATCTAAATCCTTGTTAAACTTCGAACAGATATAATACATCTATTTGAGAGGTAGTTTCACAATAACGTACAAATATATTTTGTCAAAGGTTTTTACAAAATGTGCGATTTAGAACAAACCTTAAGTATATATTATCATCATTTCATCATTAACAATTTCTCTGACACATTTTTATTTGTTCGTTCACTATAAACTGATATTAACTTCCAATCTTAACGAATCCAGTAAACAAATATTAGAATTACTTGTGAATAAATTTATATAAAGTTCATGAACAACTTTCGTGTACTTACCACATATAGAGACATTGAAAAGTACCTTCCTGCTATCATTCTCCTTCAAGTGCATGACTCTCAACATGTTTTTTAAAATGTGCCTTCCATCTGAAATCTCGATTACAAATGTCACAGGTATACGGTTTTTCGCCTGTATGAACTCTCAAATGCCTTTTAAGACCATAATTAGCTCTGAACGCTTTCGAACAGAAAGAACAAAGATACGGCTTCTCCCCTGTGTGAATTGTCATATGCTTTTGCAGGGACGAACTATCACCGAAGCCTTTCGAACATATCTCACATGAATATGGCTTTTCGCCAGTGTGAGTACGAAGATGTTTCTTGACAGCGTTACTTCGACCGAATTTTTTGTCGCATACAGGACAACTATAATCTTTCTGACCTGTATGAGTTTTCCGATGGCATTTCAAACTGGAAGTGTTACGAAAGTGTCTATTGCAAATATCACAGCCAAACGGCTTTTCACCAGAGTGGGTGCGCATATGTTCTTTTAGGTTCGACTTGCATGTGAACACTTTGGGACACAGCTCACATCCAAATGGCTTCTCGCCCGTATGAATGCGCTCATGCGTCTTGAGCTCAGAGTTATACCAGAACAGCTTCCCACAAACGCTGCAGCCGAACTCTCTTTCACCGGCATGTAATTTGTGATGTCTTTTCAAGTCGTATTCGGAACTGTAAAATTTGTTACAAATCATGCACTGGAAGTTTTTCACAGTCGAATGAACAGATTGATGATTACGAAGAAGACACTGGTACCGAAATCGTTTGTGACAAACATCACACTCGAATTTTTTCTCCTGAAAATGTATGTAAAAATGTTTCTTTAAGCTAATTTTAGTTCGAAAACTTTTGTTACACAAAGAGCACACTTTATCATCAGCTTCCAAATCTGACTTCTTTTTGAATGCACTATTAACTTCATCTTTTGTATGCGCATCGAGGTGTCTCTTATACAAATAGGTCTGCATAAAGGACTTATTACAAATACCGCAGGTATATTTAGCCTTCTGTATTCTCAAATTTCTCGAGACGCTAATGTTTCCATTCTCCTCTGTTTTAATCTTTCCTGTTATCAAGTCAATAAGATCCGATCTGGAAATAATAATAGAGAAATTACTATAAAAACTGAAATGATAAAATAAATACAAGAGTAAAATTAATATTAGGCATAAATTTATGTGATACTGCGAGTTTTGAGAATTGAAAGATATGGACAAAAGCGTACGAACAGCACCATAGAAACTTTCGGTCCCGACAATGAACACTGAGCGCATTTCGAATGCATGTTAAGTGTTCTTTGGTATAGTCCCAACATCTATTGGATCAGTGGCCTAGCCCAATTGCATTGAGTAAATCGGCTGGAACTTGTCTTCGGGCAGAATATGCAGACAATGCAAATTCGTATGATACAATACCCATACCTTAGTTACTAAGGGTGGTTATCACTAAAAGTTTTTTCAGGAGAAGCAATAAACTAAATCAAAATGTGATCTTAATAGATACCCGCTTTTTTACAACTGCAACAACTCTGAAACTAGTAGGCTTATCACCGCAGGAGCTAGACACATGATAGGTCATCTGTACTTAGTAATATAGTGAAAGAAAGTAAAGAGCTCCAAAAATGGACAGCCGCAATTAGTGAAAAATATATACATATAAATTACATACATATATTTATAAATACATATACTTGTTAGTGAATTTATTTACTTATTTTATCGCATACACAGTTCGTTAAAAAATATAAATATCTATATTTTTCTCAAATCAACCGTTCTTTCCACCTTACATTGATTATGCTGCCACACCAGTCTTTAGAACATCTTATGGACTACATTATGGGTCAACAACCAACTTCCTTTAAAGTCGACTTTGAAAAGCACAATTGAACACTGACAGAATGTGTTAGCTGTAGTACAGAATCCATTTCTGTTGCATGTCTCAGTGGTCAAAAATTGGTTTCGTGCAGAGCAAAATTCAAAACGCTGAATTCTTTGGTTCTCACTCAATATGTGTGGCGTTCATTTGTCTTATTCTTTTAAACTTTCTTGGTTTCTCCAAATGGCGTACTACGGCTGAATGATCAACGGTTCATCCGCAACATTTTGTATTGTTTTTTCAAGGAACTTCTTCGGCGATCGCCTTCAATTCATCGTCGTCAACAGAATGTCGTCCAAGACTTGTTATCTTTCAGGGTTAAGTCTCCATTACGAATTTTCAGAACAAACGTTGCACGGTGTATTCGTTCACAATGTTTTCCCCCCATATTTCATTATAGCTTCGAGCTGTTTGTGCGGCTCTGTAAGGGAGCTTAAGTTAGAGTACGAGGGTGATTAAGAAAGTAATGCCTCCAAAATGGGTGATATCTTTATTTGTTTGACAGATACCACCGATACAGATATCAGTCAAAAGCTTGCAATGTCAGCTACAAATGGGAGTATCATTTTTCAACATAGTCTCCATTACAGGCAACACGTTTTCGCCAACGCGACTGGTTTAAACAAAGGTAGTTTAAACCAGCTATTTTTTTTTTCAAAAAAAATAAATAAATAAATAAATAAAAATGGTTTAAACCAAAAACTGAAAAATGTTCGTAAAAGTGTACGTGTTCGTAAACTCTTGATGAACACAGTTTTGTGGGTTATCACGTTTCACTCCCGTATATTATTCATATTATATTCAGACCTATATTCCTTATTCATTACTCAAAGAAATTATACTAGAAAAGCAACTTTTGCTGTTTTTATACGTTTATGAATGTTTCTTTCATGATTTTTTTTATAGTTTGTTATTATTGTCATGAAATTGCAACCAAAGAAAAATTCTAAATATTGTTTCGTTTTAATAATGTTTACTATTGATAAAATACATCGAAATGTCATAATATTTTTGGAAGGGGTGTCATACAAACCCCGCGAGAGGCATTTATTGATATCAAAAGTATCTTTGGTATCTATTTATGTATAAATGGGTCAGGGTCAAAGTGGTCTCAAATAATTCGTATCTTTATTCACTTTTCTTACTGATATGCAAAGTAAGTCGGTGTATTTCTTTAACTTGGGCTAATAAAAGTCGTAGTGAACTAACTTGGACTAAATTAGTTCTTCTGTACTCTGCAGTATTTTGAAATTTCCGTATGTAATTCTGTATAATGGTTTCACTTGCGCAACTATTTATCTTTTTGTCCTTCTGAAATGACTCTTGACAATTATATTAACAAGTATGTAAAAATCTGTACAACGTATTTTTATCAGGAGTCCTTCATGAGTGAGTCGGTAGACGTATCGCATTTGTGGCCAATTAATCGCAGTTTCGCGCTCAAATGGATGACAATTTATCTCGGATGTAAGCCGAGAAGCGGTTTGGATTCAGCTTTAAGTTTATGTGACCCCTTCCAGCATAACCCGGTTGTTGCATAATAACACCAAAGCGAAACAAACTTATTTTTGTCCATATGTGATAAGAAAATTATTTAAACAAAAACGGGTTTAAACAAGAAAAAAAAAGTTTTTTTGGTTTTCTCAATAAAACCCACGGTTTTTGCCAACCCTGGCTGCTGGTGATATCATTACCGAACTGCTGTTTCCACCTCTCCGCATTACAACTGTAACGCTGGATCTTAAGGTGCTCCTTGAGTCTGGGGAAGAGTCAAAAGTCGCAGAGCGTAATATCCGGACTATAGACAGGATGAGGCAGAATGTGAAAACACTTTGCCAGCAGATGGGACAATTTTTATTATTTTATTTATTTATTTATTTATTTTCGGAAGAGAGGACATCTGGTAGTACTCCATCGATTGGCGCTTCGCTCCCGACTCGTAATGATGTATCCACGACTCTTCGCCGGCGATGAATGTTCCTGGGCGCACAACCTTTCGCAGTCAGAATTTCAATGACAGACAGTCCGCTGTTTCAACCGGACACCATTACTGGATGCCATGGATTGCTCCATTACTCTGGAACAAGAAGAAATAGAAAGGCGAAACAAATGACATTTTATAGCTTAAACATCGTGCATTAATGATAAATAGTTCAGAACGTTTGCAATACTACTGGCCAAGTAGTGAGCTTGAATAACCCATGTACATATGGCGAAAACCATCCTGTTATTTCGCAAGGCTAAATACAAACGAAAGCAGAGATATATCCTATGGTGTATGTAACCAAAAAAAAAGAGACATTAAGTTTCCAAATAAAACAACAGAGACAGCATATTTTATGACTACAGTCATATATCAAAGCGAAGAAATCAGAAATCCTGCCTTGGTTTGACGAAAACACAATATTTACATTAAAGTCTTGCACTCTCTAGATTTAAATTCCTTGACCAATTATTTAATCCTTTCCGGTTTACAATGAGGTGAAGTAAAACTGAAAAGCATGAAAGAGCTAACTTATTGATTAGTGTTTCAATGAAGAAAGAAAGAAAAGAAAAAACCATGCAACCAAATCAAGAAAGATAACTATGAACACAGCGAAAATCTTTTATTACTGTGTACTTTTCCCTAACTTATGTCGTCCTTCTCCACCCCACCCCCACACACACACAAACCTGTGACTGATTTTTTGTACGGTATTCGTTCTTTTGTATGTGTGTTAAAATTTTATTATGTAATATTTGTACGATTGTGATTGAATAAAGAGTTCTACCTTACTCCCACTACAGATAAATAAATAGTCGTTTTGCCTAAATGACTAGCTCGTTCCTTTGGTTACAAGCGTAGCTCTTACGTTTGTTATAATTGTTTCGTATATATAGGGGAGGAATAATCTACTTTTATAGCGGCAATGAACACTTATTTTGAGGTTAATTCTTTTTTGTTTGTGAGTTCTGAATGGCCAGGCAACTATATATCATCATAGACTCTATTTCATCATATATAGAGAGCCTACAAAATAAAGACGGTATTTCAGTAGGAAGCAGAATGATTAGGTGTATACGGTTTGTAGATGATAATGCGCTTGTTACAGAATTTGAAGAGAAAATCAATAAGATGTTAAAAAACTTGAGGAAGGGCTGTGAAGAATATGGGATGAAAATAAATGTTTCGAAAGACAAAAGCCATAGTGAATGAATTGATTGATTTTGAGTTTTACGTCCCGTTCAGCAGCGAGGCTATATGAGACGTGGACCTACTGATTAACGTGGAATCCGAACCACATGAGCTCCCGCCGGGAATCGAACCCGAGTCTCCCGCACCAAAGGCGCGTACGCTAACCGCTTAGCCACGGAGGAGCTCCCATGGTTAATGAAGTGAAGAGGTCGGTGTCAAATATAGAAGTAGGAGGGGAGAAAATAGAACAGGTTACTAGTTTTCGGTGAAATAAAAACAACGATAGCAATGGCGAAAGAAGCCTTTAGGAGAAAGAAAAGACTATTTCGTGGGACCCTAAATAAAGAGTTGATAGAAAGACTTGTAAAGTGCTTAGTGTGGAGTATTGTGCTGGATAGGTCAGAAACATGGACATTACGCAAAAGGATGAAAAACGACTGGAAGCTTTCGAAACGAGGGTGTGGAGGAGAATGGAAAGAATTAGCTGGGTTGTGCGGAAAACGAATGAGAGGGTGTTAGAAATGGTGGAGGAGAAAAGAACAATTTTAGATATTATAAGAAGAGGAAAAGAAACTGGTTGGAACATTGCGTAAGAAGGAACTGAATCATGAGGGACATGCTACAGGGTATGGAGGCAGGAGAGAAAGGGAGAGGGCGAAGGAAACTACAATTAATAGATGACATCAAAACAGAGAAATAGTACGTGAAGATGAAGAGGTTAGCGGAAGACCGTGAAGCATGGAAGCTTCTCATTCCAGCAAGCGATCTGCCAATAATGGTAGAATACCTATGATGATGATTATACGAAATAGCTTTCAAATCATGGTCACTCACTGATGTCAGAGATAAATTAATTTCTTTGTCCATGTGAATGTGTGGCTATAATTAACTAACAAACTATCTGTGGATTATTCTCTTTTCAGTTACGTTAGTGTAAGTGTCAATAATGGAATACCAGCTTCTGTTCAATCCGTCCTGGTGATTTGTTTTCGTGATTCTTGTGAAGGAAGATTCAAATATTTTATTTCTAATGCAGAAATTTGTTTTTGATACCTGTGTATTTTCTATCATAGTTATGTTTCCCTTACATATTTAGTCAAACTTTACGGTGTACTGGTGTTGTTAATGTATACAGACTCTGGTAGACAGATTTCTTGTCATGAACACCGATTGAAGTCCGTGATGATCTGTGGTGAAATTCTTTTCAACTTTTAAAAAAAAAAAAAAAAAAAAAAAAAAAAATCTAGCGCTGTCTTAAGATCATGTCAGCAAACAAAATTCTTGGATTTGATAGTGACAGGAAAGAAGCAAAGCAAACCTTCCTGATTTCGTCGTTTTCGTTTTATGCTTTCAAACATTTTGTCTATGTAGAACAAAAATTAAATTTTCAAACAAATCTTTAATTTGTAAATATAAGTTTAGAGCATATCTGAAAAAGTTTTTCCAAACATTCGCTTTTATTTGGATTTAATACGCTGGTTTTTCGTGTCCGCTGAAGCTTAGCTACATACTTTCATGAGAAATCTATTCTTCCTGTAAATGAAGTGATCTCTGTAGACGATGATTTGTACTATACCTTATCTCAAACTCTATTGCAACTCTGATCTTAACACGTACAACATTTAGCCGGTTCAATATGAATTTCGGTTGTAAATTTTCTTGGTATATAACACTATATTATCTACATATCAGGAATAGAGATTTTCGTTATTATACTTTCACGACTGAGAACCACATGGGAAAGAAAAGGAGAGAGGACGTTGCAAATAATATATAAATTATTTTTTCCATAAGCTAAAAAAAATCTCTCTTACGACATAATCCAATAATATAATGATTTCTTTAACCTTAAAATTACATACGTTACTACCCTTATGTAGCTGACTAACACGACTAAATAAAGATCAACAAAGGCATGTCAAAGAACGATGACCTAATGTTATTTACATACACAAAGAATGAAATTTTACTGTTTTACTGAGTGGTTGCTTTGGACTCCTCTCTCCTTCCATGCACACATCCATACATACACATTTTATAGATATGAGGGGTGAACTATATGATTTACACTTCCTTTCCTCGTTCCAAGCTCAGCGGACCACTGAAGTCGAGAAGGCATTCACAGGCACCTCGGACCTACATCTACCAATTTGGAGCGTCACTGGCAACGGGGAAGATAGCAGCGTCCTATGCAGTCCATTCCTTGAATCCTCCTTTGAGTGTTACTAACGGACAACATGGAAAGTGATCATGGAGGACAGCGCTGAACATCTTGGTTTCTATTAGGCGATTTGTGTTAGTGTGTGGAGAACTTGCATCTTCGCGAAAAACGGTATACAACTGGGAAGAAGGTTGGAAAGTGGGTGGCATCTCAACGAAAAAGAGGAGCAATTCTGAAAGGAAAGTGACAGTAAAAATGACAGTAAAAACACCAGCGTTCATTGCCGTGGTAGAGAGAACCATTGAAATGGAGGCTCCCACAGGACTAACCAGAAACATTATGCAGCGCTCATGCACAACCACTTAAAGTTGGGGCATCCAAAACTCTTGACTGCTGAGCAAAACAATGTCGTGTAGACGTGTGCAGGGAATTTATGCAGTGTCATGATTATCATCCCGAAGATTTCATGTCTAGGGTTGTGACTGGTGACTTGACCTGGCTGCATTACCATGAGCCGACAACGAAGCAGCAATCAATGCAGTGGAAACATTATGATAATTTACCGCCAAAGAAATGTCGAACAACACCTTCAACTAAGAAGCATATGGCTACAAGGTCAATCCATGCAAAGTGATCGAGAAAAAAGAAAAATTGCCGCTCGACCATCCTCAAAAAATCTAATTTTTTCATGAATGTTTATCCTATATCCGGGTACTTCAAAATCACAATTAATTATTTTTTACAACATCCCATGGCGACAGTCGTTGCGTCGCCATTTTGCGTTTTATCGATTTTAGGTGTTTACGTTGTTTTGAATATCTCAGTATGTATTTGTACTACCAAATTGAAAACTGCTGGACGTCTCCAACTCGTGCAGAGCTAAAACTTTGGTCTCTTAACATTTTTTTTTTTTTTTCCTAAAACCACTTGAAGGGGGTGGAATCACGGTCTGCAGTAGCAACATTTTTGGACATTGAAGACATGTTTGAGAAGAGGAAAACGTAGAGGTCTGAATTTGTATGTGCATGTAGTCCGGGGTCATAAGTTAATATATAAAAATTTACAGACCTGTAGCTGCTCCCAAAGTCCTATAAAAAAACTTAAATTGGGGAATTATGCCAAATTAGCATATTTCACTGTCCAATATCTCCAATGGGCCTGGATAAAAATATCTGAAATTTTGGGAATAGTTAGTCTTTTAGTATACCATAACATACAAGAAAGCGTGTTTTGTGTTTTTGAGCAGAAGAGGGTCAAAGTATTAAGTAATGACGTCATACTCTAGGAGATGTTTTGTTCATAAAATCTTTTTCGGACATTGAAAACATGTTTCGGAAGAGGAAACAACTGAGGGGTCATAAGTTAATACACAAAAATTTACAGACCAGTAGCTGCTCCCAAACGCCTGAAAAAAATTGTAAAGTTGGGGAATTATACCAATTTAACACATTTCGCTGTCCAATATCTCCAATGGGACTGGATAAAAAAATATCTGAAATTTTGGGAATAGTTAGTCCTTTAGTACACCATAATGCACAACACAGCGTGTTGTGTGTATTTGAGCAGAAGGTCAAAGTATTAAGTAATCACGTCATACTCTAGGAGGTGTTTTGTTCATAAAATCTACTGGAAATTTGCTGTTGTGAAATAAAATAAAGTAGGATGAATGGTTAGTCCAGTCAAGGCTCTCAAGCTCGTTTCTTTCCTCTAGTTGTGACACTGTCTTATCACACTCACAGCAGCACTGGTGAAGAATGCCGCTATCAGCAGAAGGCGAGGAAAGTCAAAATGCAACCTTGACAAAAAGTCCGTAGGCACTCCATGCTCTTGCTGCTTGCTATATCAATCATGTTTATTCTTGTTTTAACTATCAGCTCATGCAGGAGACTGTTGTTCTGTCGTTTGATCTACATTCTCAAGTCACTGAATACTTACTCGCTGTAAACACTGACTGTGGAATGTAAACGTCATTACTTAATACTTTGACCTCTTTCTGCTCAAAAACACGAATCACGCTTTGTTGTGTGTTATGATATACTAAAGGACTAACTATTCCTAAAATTTCAGACTTTTTTATCCAGGCCCAGTGGAGATATTGAACAGTGAAATATGCTAAATTGGCATAATTCCCGTATTTTACGATTTCTTTTCAGACCTTTGGGAGCAGCTACAGGCCTGTAAACTTTTGTGTATTAACTTATGACCCCGGACTACATGCACACACAAATTCAGACCTCTACGTCAGTTGTTTCCTCTTCCGAAACATGTTTTCAATGTCCAAAAAGATTTTATGAACAAAACATCTCCTAGAGTATGACGTCATTACTTAATACTTTGACCCCATTCTGCTCAAAAACACAAAACGTGCTTTGTTGTGTATTATGGTATACTAAAGGACTAACTATTCCCAAAATTTCAGATTTTTTATCCAGGTCCATTGGAGTTATTGGACAATCAAAAATGCTAAATTGGCTTAATTCTCCAACTTTACGATTTTTTTTCCAGGCCTTTGGGGCAGCTACAGATGTCCCCGGACTACATGTACACACAAATTCAGACCTGTACGTCAGTTGTTTCCTCTTCCGAAACATGTTTTCAATGTCCAAAAATGTTGCTACTGCAGACCCTGATTTCACCCCCTTCAAGTGGTTTTAGGAAAAAATGTTAAGAGATCAAAGTGTTAGCTCTACACAAGTTGGAGACGTCCAGCAATTTTCAATTTGGTAGGACAAATACATGCTGAGATATTCAAAACAACGTAAACGCCTAAAATCAAAAAAAAAAAAAAAAAAAAAGAAAAAGAAAAAAAGAAAAAAGAAAAAAATGGCGCCAGCCCGTGTCGCCATGGGATGATGTAAAAATTAATTAATTGTGGTTTTGAAGTACCTGATATAGGATAAACATTCATGAAAAAAATAATTTTTTGAAGATGGTCACTTAGAACATGCTTGATCACTTAGAATGGATTGACCCTACAGTATTCTGGAACACAAAAGGCATTATTCTGATCGACTGGCTGGAAGGTGGAGTCACGATTAACAGTGCACCATATGTGGAGACGTTTACGTTGTGCCATTCAAAAGAAGCGGCCACGAAAATGGTCAAAAAGAATGCTTCTGCAACAAGATAATGCACTTTTTCTCACTAGCCGGGAAGCCAACTGTTGCTATTGATCAACTAGGATTTACAGTGCTGCCATACTCTTCCTATGCTACAGACTTGGCTTCCAGCGATTACACTGTCCGGTAAAAAGGTAAAAACTTTTGCGTGGTTATCGGTTTGGAAATACTAATGAAATTGAACAAGCTGTCCAAACATGGGTGCGTGGGACACCAAACATGGGTGCGAGGGTCCTCTGAAGCCGACATATTTTGGCAGAAGTGCATAAAGATAATGGGAGATTATGCTGAAAAGATGGACACATCAGTTGCTGTATAACTTGTATGAATATGTCTGAAAAAATAAAATTGTAAATCATCACAGTACGCCTCTCGTATATACTAAATATTTAGCCAATGCTTTTGTGGGGGTAGGCGACCTCATTAAATTACAGTAAATTACAATGATAAGCAGAGAAGAAGCACCTTTAATTTCTTCTTTAGTATTTTGGTTTGAGTTGAGTTTATCGTCCCGTTCAGCAGCGAGGCTACATGAGACATGGACTTACAGCTTAATGTAAGATCTAAACTGAGGTCGCTAGAAATCGAATCCGAGTTTCCTATGCCGAAGGCACGTACGGTGTCCACACAGCCACGAGAGAGATCGCCTTGTCAGTAGCAACGTCCATAAACCACAACATATCGTCGTTCCAATGCCAAAACCGCGAATGTGCAAATTTTGCTATTTTCACCTAAGTGCAGTTTCATGTTACTTGGGACACACAGATTCCAATATCAAAGTCCCATTTATGAAATATAAGTATATTAGAAGTTATAGTCAATTCGTAAAACATGTACCCAAGTCTATATACTGATTTTTCAAGGTAACTTGAATATTAAAATGCTTATTACTCAAAGTCAAAGTTAGCACATTCGCGGTTTTGGCATTGGATCGACGATATCAAAGCAATAGTGATGGCTTCGGTGATAGTAATGGATTCTTCTTAACAATCAGACAACTATGGTCAGTTGAATCATTAAATTAACCATCTCATTTATTTATTTTCTTTTACATTTTTTTATGAAATGGAATAAAATTCTTTAGTTTAACATATTATGCCTTTTAAATTAAACAAAACAGTTACGCCCTTTAGAAATGATTAATAAAAGTGAAACTGATTTTTTTATGCTTTTTAAGCGGGAATCAAACCCGGAACCAGTACACAAAAGGCATACGCGCTATCTACTAGACCACCGGGGAGGGCTTTCTTTCTTCATGAAAGTACTTTTATGTATTTAACACAATTTCATTTTTATCCACTAGAATGCAGAACATTCCATTGGTACTTCTTTATTTGTTAAAAAATCTATTATTAACTGATGAAAAGATCATTTACCTCTTATACATTATTTATCTTCAAAACACTTGTCCACTGCATCTCTAAATAACAGTGTTTTACAAATGTTTGCTTTTTAACACTTGTATCTAAGAAACACTCCCTTACAGGCAGAATTGACCGCCCTTTGACACGTATAAGAACAAATTCGTTTTGGATCTGAACGCCTGTAAAATTGAAAATTAGATTTTCCGTATCATCACGTTCATATAAATATCTATAATCTCTTTTATTTAATTTTCTCCCAAATTGTCAATAGTGTTTTTTCTTCTGACAAACACCACCTTTACAAAGACACTTAGGTCTCGGGAGAGGAATTGCTTGCTACAGTGAAATTTAGAGCTATGTCGGGGATAGTGCACTACCATCCCTAGTGTAGCAGCAGATTACTGAGAACGCAAAACGAGCTAAGAAACCATGTTACAGAACAAATGTTGCAGAATACGAGGAAAAGGAGATATGGAAATAGGTTAATACAGAAGAGGGCAGAAAGACATTTAGAAAGTTAAACGTTACGAAGAGATAAAGACAAAGCAAGGGAAAAGTTTTATAAAAGAAAATGTGAGAAGAAAGCTATATTCGAGATAAGGAATGAAAAGGTAACTGGGATAGATAATATATACCAATCACAATCATTTAAAATATGGGAGACAAGGGCAAGAAAGAATTGTTCCGATTCTGCAATGAAATGCACGAAACACGTAAGTGGCCAAAAGATTTGCTGAATACGATCATGATATCGTTGGCTAAAATACAGAACCCAGAGAGATGTGAAAACTATAGAACTATTAGCCTCATATCACACACAGCAAAAATTATGCTTCCAATACTGAACAGAAAGTTGTGTGGAAGAAGAAATGAAGACGTAGAAGGTGAACAGTTCAGGTTCAGGAGGGATAGAGGTACAAGAGATTAAGGATAATCGGCGAAAAATTTTACTGAAAAATGAAAATGCTGTATGCTGTATTTATCGATCTACAAAAACCTTCTGACCGCCTGAAGTAGAAACTGTTGTTGGGGATTATAAATGAACGTTGGGTTGAATAAAGAGATCGAAGATTCATATGAAACAAATGAACCAACAAGTAAATGTTAGAACAGGGGAACAAATGACAAGAGGGAACAGAGAGATGTCTCTCGCCGACGTTATTTAGTATTTATCTAACTGAGATAGTGAAAAAGAGCCTACATAATGAATATGGTATTTCGGTAGGAGGTAGAATGATTAAGTGTATACGTCAATCCATTCTAAGTGATCAAGCACGTGCCGCTCGACCATCTCCAAAAAATCCGATTTTTTCATGAAGGTTTATCCTATATAAGAGTACTTCAAAACCACAATTATTTTTTACATCGCATGGCGACGTAGCGGCTGCCGCTATTTTGCGTTTTCTCGATTTCAGGCGTTTGGCACTGGGGTTATTTGCGTAAAATTTTCTTTTTCAATAACCCCACAAATTTAATTGTTGTTAAATTTTTTCATAGTTTATTTCTTTGTTTTGTAATTGTTCTGTGGTTCCTGTGTTCTTTCCTTTTTCCCTTTTCCTTTTCACCTTTTTTTCTTTCAAATATGGATATCCAATAAAGATAAGAAAACAAATAAATGGCAATGATGATAACCCGTTCCGGTCAAAAGTTTCAGATGCTGAAAGACGGGCCTGAGCCAAAAAAGCCCGGTGAAGTTAATTTGTGTGATCTTGCTGGGCACAGTCCTTTTAAAATCAGATAGTTATCACAAAATTCACGTAAAAATATCACTGTTTCATCTGATGTATAGGACTTGCTTACGTCTTGTTGCAGTCACATCTTGTTCATCAACTACCAAAAGTACTGGAAACTGCTGAATAATGTCCTGATACAGAGCTGAGTTCACTGTTTCCGAAAGAAAAAATAGTTCAATGATTCGCGAAAGGGACACCGCACATGGGGAGTTTCGTCTGAGGGATACGGGTTTTCAGCGGACCATTATCTAAGTGTTCTGTGAATCAATGTGACTCGCCAATTGGAACCAGGTCTAAAGAAACATTGTTGCGTGTGAACTGTTGGAACAATCGACAGTACTTCATAAACATCATTCGCCGAAAAGCTCGGCCTCCTACTCCGGGCTTTATTCCGCACACTCTGAGCTTATGAAATCTGTTGATTAATCCACGAATAGCTGATTAATTAACTTTCTTTCTTAAATGAGTCTGAAATTGATCGTTTGCCATACTGTACAATTTCGTTTCGAAATACGCTTCTAACATAAACACACGGTTCTCCAGTGACAAACTCATCCTTTCAACTAACGTAATTGAAACGGTCATCACATCGCGCGTACTTTTTCTCTTCGTCAATCTCCAGGCCATCTAGTGTGTAGATCTACAGTCAAGATCGCATCGCATCACTTGCGACCTGTATTACTGATATTATAGCACATCATGCTGAAAATTATAAATTCGGGGGACTTTTCAATCGTTCTGTATTTTACACATATGATATGAAAACCGTAATTTCCATTTCAAACTCACTAAATTATGGTTTGACGTATCGTTTGTCTGCTGTTGAATAAAAAAGATGAAAACTGCAAGTGAAGATATGAAACAAACTAGTAAGATAAAGAGAAAGGGAAGAAACGGAAAAACTTTTTGTTCTTCCGTGCAAAATTGACGGCTGCAAATTTGCTATAAAGACCAAGGAAGCATACACTGACGAAAGTGTATAAAAGATCCCTTAGGGAACACGCTGCTTACAAACAAATAATTGTGCGCCTAGCCTGATACATTTTCCGTATGATAATGCATGCGTCCAGAATTGATGCGATGCCGGACGCCATTCTGTATAGTAAACTTTCACAAGTTGGGAATTGTATTATTGCTATGTTTCTCTCGAAGGAAAAGAAAATCAAGCAATTGGGCTAGCAAAGTTATATATTCCATATAGAAGAAACTAGTATCATTCAGTTGATATTGCTAATTTTGTACGTTTTATACGGTAGCGATGCATTTATTGTTTATTGAGCTGAAATAATACAGAGAGTAGTTTGTGGTGAATATACTCATGTATTGTATCAAATGAAAAAAATTGCATATAACAATAAAATAAATAAAAAGTATTCACAGCTTCCTTAGATTTGACTAGTAGGACACTGGAATTCATTTAGAACTATTACCATAGGTTTTATACCATACAATACACATATGACAAAATTAACCATCAGAAACTACTTCCCAAAATTCTCTAATTAGCAAGTATAGTATGACGAGCAAATGCCTCCATTGTTACTGCTAGCAGTATTTTTCATTTATCCTTCAGCGTCTTTCACATAATTTTTTTTCTGAATTAGAAGTCTTGCACGAAATTCGAACATCTTGTATGGGAATCTTAGTGAACCATCTTCCCCCTGTTCCCTTCCACTCTAAGTCAAGTATCAAAAAACGCTGACACATGTTTAATTAATTTATTTTATTTTAAATAAAAAGTCCAAATGTTAAATTTCATGTCTCTAACCTTTAGAAGTTCCGAGATTACACATTTTATTATAATTGCAGCTCCCATCCCTCTTATTCTACGACAATTTTCAAAACTCCTTCTTAATGCTACCTGAAGTTACAAAATCTACAGTCCAAACTTCCAAGTTTCCAGCTTAAGTAGTTTAGCCTAGGCGTAGAGTAGTCAGTCAATTACGAGTTCTTTTATATATAAAGAGGTGAGTTGATTTTGAGTTTAACGTCACTTTCAGCAGCGAGGCTATATGAAAAGGAACCTACTGATTAACGTGGATTCCGAACCACATGAGCTCCCGCCGGGAATCGAACACGGGTTTCCCACGCCAAAGGCGCGTAGGCTAACCGCTTATTTATATATAAAGATTAGCCTTTGGCTAGCTGGAAGCTTCGCCCCTGACTCCCGCCTTTACTCGACCTACGGCCTCGCATCTCTTTAACCCACAATTCTACCAAATTTCAAGTTTCTTTTCGTATTTCAACCATCTAAAAAAAATAACATTTTGTATCCTAAGAAAACGGTTATTTAAATAACATGAGAATTTCTTCACCCCCCCCCCCAGACCCCTTAAAAACTAAAAATATTCACTTTTGGCAATTTTCCTCTGAGTTAGTCCCGGAGGGCTACAAACATGCCAAATTTCATCATTCTAATCCTGCCGGTAGTGCCTAAACATTTTGTCGTGTAGAATATGTCCCATATAAATAACATGGGGAAGATTTTTCAGTTTTCCATAAAACAATTCTACAGTTGGATTTTTCTTCTTTTGGCGGTTTACTTAGATAACGCTAAGGAAAACGTACAAGTATACCGAATTTCAAGTTTTTATTCTAATTCCGAGTATCTAAAACTTAAGATTAGGGGTCCAAAAATGGGCTTATGAGCTTAACATGGGTATTTTTTTCATAACCCCTTTAGACTCCCTTAAAAATTAGAAATATTCACTTTTGGCAATTTTCCTACAGGTTAGAACCAAAAAGCTACAATCATGCCAAATCTAATCATTGTAGCCTTACAGGAAATGCCCATTAACTTTGGGGTGTGAAAGGTGTCTCATATAAACATGAGAAAGATTTTTGAGTTCCTCATAAAACCATTTTAAAGTTCGACTTTTTAATTTTTGTGATTTACTTAGGTAACGCTAAGGAAAACGTACAAGCATACCGAACTTTAAGTTTTTATTCCAATTCCCAAGTACCTAAAACATGAGATTAAGGTTCATAAAAAGGACTATTTAAATAACATGGGGAATTTTTTCATCCCACCCTTAGATCCATTAAAATGAAAAATATTCACCTTTGGTGATTTCAACTTTCCACGTCAACCGGAATGCAAACGTTATTTTATGTCAGTTCTTGTAGCTTTATATATAGTTAGGATCATTAATACGTTACATGTACAGTATAACTAGACAAGTTGAAAACCATTTAAACTTACTGTGCAAGATCAGGAATAATCATATCATTTTCTTCAATTTCAACTTTAACATCCGCCTCGCACACTAATTCACTGGTCGAATTCGTTATAGACTGAAACTCTGGTCTTAACGTAACTGGAGCCAGAACTTCCACGGCATCTGTAGAAGACAGATCGCTAATCACTTCAGATTTTATGAATACCTCATTTATGCATTCAAAATTATCTGTAGTCTTGCTAAGTTCTTGTTCATGATCTGTGTGAGATATTTCTTTAGTTATTTCAATTTCAATCGGTTCTTGTTTGATTTCTTCTAAAAGGTCCATGCTATCAATTTCTGTTATGCTTAAAGGATCTTTATCGTCATTAGAAGTACTATAAGGGTCCAAACTAACTGATTGTCCAGTATCATCAGTAGTAACTTTTACCGTTGGAGACTGATTAATTTCCAATGAAGAGCTATTAGTCATTTTGTTAGTCACATACTTTGTTCCAAATAGTTTTTCACAAATGATAGGAGGTAACGCTGCAATTAAACTTTCTTTATTTTTATTTATCCTTTCTAGTTCTTTCGTCCTTTTAGTTTTACGAGAAACTGCGTCTGATTTCAACCCATGTTTCGACTTGTTCTTACCAAGAATAGAATTATTATATTTATGAACAATTCCTGTAGCTTCACCTCCGATCTTCGGTTTCACCACCAAACGAGGATCTTTCCTAGGAGCAATCGTAGCTGCTTCACCTACAATCTTTGGTTTTACCACCAAATGAGTGTCTTTCTTAGGAACAACTTTGGTGAGAGGAGCCGAGCTATTTCTTTTAAGCTTGACAAATCTTTTTCCATTAACTATTTTCACTGAATTATCTACCACTTGAGGAGTAAGTTGAACAAGACCTGGAATAAACAGTGGATCCTTCTCCATCGTGGCTCCTTCTGGATTAACCATTACTTCCTCTTCTAAATTATGTTACTCATTAATCAATTAAGAACCTGAAAACAGGAGAAAAAAGACAAAAATTAGTTTTTTTTTTTTTTTTTTACCTAGAAATCCTTAATACTATCTAGTTAGTTATTTTTCTACATTTTTAACTCTGACAGTTTTGCAAAAGCTTTATCTCATATTACAGTCAATCACAGTTTCAGTAACAAATACATGAGCTCTTCCAGCAAAATTAACATATCTTTCAATCGGACATGATTTTTCATTACATACAGTACGATTCTAAGAAATATGAAGTTACATTCAAACACAAAATTTTGCCTCTTATTCATAGTCTGACTTGCTAACATTTTAAACACTGGACAATTTTCGCACGTAAGAACAACAATCCAGTAACAAGAAATCGTACCTTTGACTGTATTTTATTCACCTATTTTAATTACGTATGTTAAATGGATTCTCTGATATAAATTTCATTTGGAATGGCTTTTCGACGTAAAAAGGGTGAATGCAAACTTTTGAAAGTTACGAAAACTATAAAAAGTACAGAGTTCATGCCTTCATTTTCCAACATAGTTTTCTTGTTTTTTTAAAAAATGTTTCAGCGTGCTGAAGAGCCCTTATTGGAGTAGATCAAAAATCTTAGGTTGTGACCACAAGAACTCCACGGCTGTAACGACCTCAGTATCTGTTGCAAAACGCTGTTCATCTAAAGTCGTTTTATTTACATTCGAAATTAAGTGAAAATCGAAGAGGATTAAATCTGGTAAGTAGGATGGATGTGATACGAGCTCAAATCCGCATTCATGAATAATTGCTACGGTAACTGCTGAGCTGTGGCCTAGAGCTTTGTTGTGGTGCTGGAGAACTCCTCCGGCCAGTGTTTGCGACCTTCTATCTTGGATTCGAGCATTAAGGTTTTTTACAAGATCAGCATAATATTGTCCTGTAATAGTTTGATCCCTTCCATTTTTTTTTATTTACTTTGATTTTCGCGTCTCTTTCAGCAGCGAGGCTATATCAGATGTGAGCATACATCTTAACATGGGATCCGAATCACATGAGCTCCCGCCGGAAATTGAACCCGGGTTTATCAAGCCAAAGGTACGTATGATAATCGTTTAGCCATGAGGGAGATGTGACCTCTTCGAAGCTAATCAATACTATACCTTGGGTATCCCTCCCTCCCAAATAGTAATTCATCACCTTGACCGCGGAAGTGGTGAAGTTTGCTTTCTTTGGGGTTGGGCTGAAAGGTGCTCCCACTGTTTGGATTCGGGCTGATAGTTATAACCTGCATTTGTTATGATAAAGCAGTTCACATCGCTGACATATAATAGGAAGAGTAAAGTGGGTAGATATTTACACAGTACTAGAGGGCAGTTATTCGTTCTTTTCCTGCTTGCTATCTTTTACGTTAGTGTTTATATATATATATATATATATATATATATATATATATATATATATATATATATATATATATACGTATCTTGCACGTTTAATGTGCGATAAATATATTTTGGTAGTAAATGGTCTCAAACTTGGATAATAGTTTTGAAGTCGATTACAAATACCTATCTTATAACATTTTTCTTTCAATTACACACAATATATCATGTCTTCCTCTAAGTTAAAGTTAGAGGCAAACGAACATGATTAAGTAAATTGCCAAATTCTTCAGTTGCTGTTTTCACATTTTCTGGTTATAACTAGTTTAGATCTCATAGATTTGCAAATGTTAGAATATCAAAATAATACACGCAGACTCAACTATAACACATTTATTTTTCTTTCCACAGAATCCGTAGAGAAAGCTTGCGGGACAGTTACAGAAAAAGAAGTGGAGACGACAATTCAGAAGTGATTGTGACGAGCGAAGGAGAGACAGGAGGGAAGAGAACAAAGGTTAGTTGCTTTAATTTATTGGGCACGTGAATTTTTAAGTAATAAAATTCCACAAACATTCCAAAGTAGTAAATGATTTACTGTTGTTTTAATGAATTGAGCAGAACATCAGGTAGACGAACAAGATAATGTACAGAATAGAAACTGAAGTTTAGTGTACTCTGACAACAAACTCTACGATACTAAGAAGCTATGTTGTATTAAAGAAATAGTATACTTGCTTACAGTCGCCCATTTAACTTTATTTAAAAATCTATGTCAGGGTGTTTACTCAGAGTCCAATACTTTTGAAAAGAAAATTCATAGTTTCATCAAACAGCTTGCTATGCATATGTATTCATGCTACATAACTAGCAGATTAAAATACGAAACTATAAATAAGTGCATAGAAATGTTGAAAACTTTAGAAACAGAATTCTAGCTTTGAGCTTTGCACTGCCACCTTTACATACATTATTTCGGAAAGGAGGGGGGATATACTAAATGTATCGGTAATACTCATTTTTATTTGAAATTAGGTTTTGATTTGTTCGTGATTGTGAATTGAAGTTTTACCAGCCGCCATTTTGAAATTTTTTAATAGATCATTTTGATTTTCACCCAAATAAAGTGTTGTGAATACCCATGTTGTGTAAAATCTGGTTCCGATATGTTGATAATTGTGGGAATTACGAGTTCTTAAAACGTATGGTGTCCACATTCTGGAAAGTCAAGGAAATGGGTTTCAGTCAGGGAAACCAGAAGAAACTGAAAAAGTCAGGAAAAATGGAGAAGGTGGCTTTGGATTAGATTTGATCCTGTCTTATTCCTTTATAATTAATGTAGAAATTTCCTATTTTCTTTACATTTCAAGTTGATATAAGCAAAGATATACTAATTTTATAAACCTAAAATGTACTAATTTGGATATTAGGATCTAAAATAGCCTAAATTTGATTTTAAAATCCTTGACATTCCTAAATGTCTTAAGTGCTTTTGAAATTGAAATTAGTTTTACACACTAAATAATAATCGTAACCTTTTATGGTGAATATGGTTTCCACATCACAATGACAAGGCTTCCTCCAAGTGCTATGTTCCTTTGTAATTTGTGGTGGGTGGGGTCGATAAACGGAAGTCAAAATATTTCTTTCTCAGTGCCATTCTGAGAACGTGAAATGATGATGTCACGCTCTTCACTATTTCAATATAGGATTTTTTTTCAATAAAAATATATTCCATGTACTTTTAGAAAAGTAAATAGGCTATGCTTTATGCTGTACCAGATTTGCATTCGCATTAACAAGTCCAGATAACGAATATTTCCATTCCCTACAATACTTGCTAGCTTAAAGTTTATTTAAAAATTCTGGAAAGGCGAAGTTTAAAGTGCGCAATAACTTACAAAGTGTTAAAATAACGCCCTGAAAAGGATTCATCTAAAAATTTTAATTTACACTTTGTGGGAGTCTAAGGATTAGATATAAACATTATAATTAGAAAAACTTCATATGTGCTTTGGACGCTGATTCCTGCAAGGACACTGAACATATTAGATGCAGTGCACCCACATATGATACGCATCAGAGGGTATCTACTTTTCTTCATTTCCTGGAGGCTTATTTTTTATTTGACGATAGAAAACTTCGAATCTCTTCTTGGTTTTATTCATATTTTTTCACCTTTCTTCCAACACTTATAATATGTAATTCTATAGTAGGTTATCATAAGAGGAAAATAATTTTAAGGACATGCATTTCTCAACTGATTTTCATTGTACTGATTATTATTTTTTCTTTCTTTTTTCCCCTTATCTAGCATAATTTTATAAGTTCCATAATTATGTGATTATATAAGTTCCATAATGGCTTTCTTTCAAACTTGCTATTTTAAGTGTTTAATCTTTCATAATGCTTGAGTAAACACATTTTAATAATAATACATTTTGAAATTTGTAGTTCAATTTGGAATTTGGAATTGTAACTTTATATAGCTCTGAGTCTCGTTTGTATAGTTTAAAGCCAAAAGGTCCCAGGTTCAATCCCGGTCCCTGTTACGTAAATTTTACTCTTTAAAGTTAAACATAAAGAACCTTACTTAGCAAGTCCATAATTCGATTTTAATTTTTGATCGTTGTGATGTTGATTATACCTAGAATTAATTTTCCTTTTTTTTTTTAATTTCAGAAAAAAGAAAAGTGAAGCGTAGGAAGAAAGAACTTCATGAGGTGTCAGCCAATCATTGGGTGTAATGTAATATAATACTTAAATATTATTATATACCTATATCTATGTAAACTAAATAGGTTGAGTATATACTTTTTCTACTAAGTTAAAATAAGCTTGTTTTTAAAAAGTATTTTGTTTAGTTACAGTATTATGCGTCTATAATACATTTTATAATTTCAACAATAATTGTTATACAAACAGGTATAAAAAACTTTTGATATCATTCTTGTGCGAAAAAAGGTCATTACAATCTTATTCAATATATTAAAAAAGAAATATTGTGGACCACTCTATCTACAAAATCTCTAATATAAAAAGCAATGTTAAAAACTTCAAGATGTACTTAGAGGTAACCTCTTACTCGTTTCTTTCTATGTTATACCTTTCTTATTATTTAGTGTATATAATTTCAATAATTTCAAACGTTCTCGGTCATTAAGGGACGTCATGATTTGAGTAAAGTTAATATTTTTCCTATGAGTATGATAATATGCAAAAAAAAAAAAAAAAAAAAAAAAAAAAAAAGTTTCTGGGGTAGTCTTAAAAAGTTTTACTCATCGTATGTTTAAATACGAGACGTGAAGCGTAACTGTCTTGTCTGTTGTCTGAAACTTTAGACTGAATCGAGGGAGGTTTTCACATCAAACTTAGCAATGGGGAAAGTGGGCGGCTGGGAAACGAAGATGTTTAGATAGGGTTTTCAATTTGTGATATTTTTCTATGCATTTACAGAGTGTGGAAGAGGATGCAGGTTTCAAGCTGTTAAATTAACAAATTGTATTTAATAGCATTTTGAGTTCTTATTTTCGGGGAATAAAGAAGCATTATGGTACTTTTTAACCTAGCTGTAATTAATTTCATACATGATGTGTTAGACAAAAATAAAGGATTAATTCATGTAAAATTTAAACTAGATTTGCTATTAATACTGAATCTTCGAATAGTTTGACCTTTTAGTAGATAAAAATCGAAACCCAATTATCTTTTAGGTACACGGAACCAGAATTTTGACTGGAAAGGTACGAAGTCCTAAACGTATTCTTAAAAAATATGACCATAGTAATGTCTCATTGTTTTTTGTTTGCAATATAGAACTTTATAATATAAATGTTGACGTGTGTATTTATTGACTGATAGTAAAAATTGATGGAACAGGGTTTATTTAGATATCACGTTGGCATGGTAAAATTGGTGTTAGAAATAGATTAGTTCAAGATAGTATGGCTTCCGTAGTGGACTGTGAGTAAGTAGTTCTTCTGTGGCAGTCCTTTAGAACATGCAGTGGAAGTGCATAATTGGTCGGTGTAGGGACCAAAATCAATCACAATTTGGTTCAGGTTCCAATGATATCCACATATGGACATCCTCCACGTCAATTTGAAGTCCATAATTGGTCCCTTTTAGCTCCGAAAATGGACTTAATGTGTACGTTGTGGACGTCCAGTGGATACATGGCAGCTGTCCCAAAGTGACAGTCCTGTATACGTCGTATGGACTAGAATCGCACGTTCTCTGAACGTCCATTGGACGTAGGTACGTCCATAATTAGTTCGTTTTGGTACCAGAAATGGACATAATATGTACGTTCTGGACGTCCAATTGACGCACGGCAACTGTGCCATGTGTACTATCCAGTGTACATCTACTAGATGTCGTATGGATCAAAACTACACGTCCACTGGACATCCTGTAAATCCTTGCCCGAACGTAAAATGGACGTACATTGGATGTCGGTGTGCTGTGTGGGTTGTAACTCACGGCATTCCGCCCGGTGGCACGTATTACTTTGGGATTCGTCTAGTTATAACATATCAAATGCAAACACAACTGTTTCGTTCGGATCTCAGCAGAGCCGATGATAAGGGCAAATGAATGATGATGGTAGATCTGGTGGAATGAGAAAGTGGGAGGAAACGGAAGTACCCTAGAAAACTCACGGGAAAGATGTCCACTACAAGCTCACTTGGTGCGAAAGAACCAGGGACCTGACGCACCAGAGGTAAGCGTACTGAGCCACCGTGCCCTTTAATATTTATGGAGTAGGAAATCTTGTACTATATTAGGAAGAAATATTTATTCGTGAATCAAGCTGCAGAACTATATTTATTACACTAAAATTCAGGTATTTATCATCTTTTTTTTTTTTTTTTTTTTCATCATTTTAAGATACATACTTGGTTCTGGCCGAGGATTCGGGGCAGTAGGGGTGCAGCATAATTTTCCAGAAAATGATAGAATTTCGCTTATTTCTACTTAGGTTAGTTTAGGTTAGTTCAAGTTAGCTTAGGTTAGATTTGGTTACGTTATGTTAGGTCTAACTAGGGATGATTCCATACCGGGACCAAGTACCTTTAGGAAACCTATACATCGCCTGAAAGCTCTTGCCATGAGAAGTACGAAACCGTTTTTAAATCACGGGCAAACCCGCAACTTGACCCTATAAGGGTTCGTTTTGTTGGTTTCTGTGACGCTATGTATGGCATATTCGACAGAATAAAAATGAACGTTTAGATGTATCACGCAAAAGCACCTGAGTCCATCATACTTTTTTTGGGCTCATTGCTAGAACGTGATTTGGGCAAGGGTTTGATAATATCACTTTGTGCCCTGGCCTACCCATTTGTTCAGTGTTGCCAACGAACTGTAAATACAATGTGGAAGATGGTTTCTGTACAACTGGATGTATATCCATGAAACGTGACATAAACATTGTTAGTCATTGGAGAAAATATACTATAGACGTATTCCTCTCCCAAGTACTCCAGTTTGTCAGTGTTGCCAATTTTTTTTCTAAAAAATGAAAAGTTGTAAAACAGGTTCCGTGCAATGAAACGTTTATACGCCAAGCTTGACTGAAACATTACACGACACTATAGCAAAAAGACCTTGAACATTATCGTCTACCAACCATCCTAGGTTGCCAGTGTTGCCAACCAAGTGTAAATATTATAATGTTGCAAATGGTGTGTCATTGAACGAATATAGAAGAAATGTGACAGATGCAGTATTGGACAATGGAAAACATAGTGCGAATGAATCTCTCGTGTCCCAAAACCCCAGTTTGGCAGTGTTGCCAACCAATGCGAACATTTAAGATTTTCACATGAAGTCGACAGCATTGGCAGACATAATTAGACTGTAATCCATACTAGTTTGTAGTATGTTAGTGTAAACCCATAAGGATTCATACTGTCAGTGTTTCCAACCATTCTAAAATACGTTTTCTCGAAAGGTTGCCTGACCATTGCATGCATAGAGACAAAACTTGAAATAAACATCATTCGACACAACAGAAAACATACTGTGGTTGGTACCATTCCCCAAGCACCTGTCTGTCAGTATTGCTGACGTTTTCAATATGGAAGTTCTTCAATTAGCAGTATACGAGCTTGGCGGTATTTTTCTATTGTCTAATAATATGAACATGTGGCTGAACATATATCATGAATATGAACCTGAACTGTTGACCATGCAACAACGAACGGTACTGGTTAGGAGCTCGTGTAGAAAGAAAGGGTTGGATGAGTCATGCATACATCTGGTCATAGGAGCTTCATTATGACATGGTGAGGCAACCTTTCGAGAAAATATATTTTAGAATGGTTGAAAACACTGATAACCTAGGATGGTTGGGAGACGGTAATACTCAACGTCTTTTCACTATAGTGTCGTGTGATGTTTCTGTCAAGCTTGATGTATAAACGTATCATCGTACGGAACCTGTTTTACAACTTCTCATATTTACAATTGGTTGCAACACTGACAAACTGGGGGTACTTGGGAGAGGAATACGTCCACAGTATATTTTCTCCAATGACTAACGATATGTATGCCACGTTTCATGGATATACATCCAGTGGTACAGAAACCATCTTCCACATTGTATTTACAGTTCGTTGGCAACACTGAACAAATGGATATACGTCAGGGTGCAAGGTGATATTATCAAGCCCTTGCCCAAATCACGTTCTAGCAATGAGCCGAAAAAGAACATGATGGGCTCAGGCGCTTACGCGAGATACATCTTAACATTCATTTCTAATCTGTCGAATATGCCATACATAGAGTTAAAAACACCAACAAAGCGGACCCTTATAGGGTCAAGTTACGGGTTTGCCCGTGATCTGAAAACGGTTTCGCACTTCTCATGGCAAGAGCTTTCAGACGATATATATGTTTCCTAAAGGTGCTTGGTCCCGGTATGGGATCATCCCTAGTAAGTACTTGCATCATCCATTTCTCCTGTAAATTTTGTTTTTTACGTGCTTCTGGACCCCTTCTGCTCAACATAACCCATCTTTTCTTGTATTAAACATAATTTTACTGCCAAACTCACACACCTAAATATCACTTAATAATTCCAAATCCTCGTTTCTTATTTCCCCTGTAAATATTCCTATTCTTTATAAAACCGAGGGGCATCTCTAAATTTAACCCCAAGAAACTTTTACAACACTGTGAGTGAATTTCGTGTAAAAATAATTGCACATAAGGTGCTGGTGTAGTTTTGGCGCACCACATTTTGAAAATATACAGGTAAAATTCAATATTATACACGAAAAGATATGTTCATAAGGAACAAATTTCTGCAGGCGACATAATGAAATACAAAGTAATACAGCTGTAATTTAGGTTTACAAACATAAGGTTAGTAGTGTAAAATCATTATAAGTGCTTTATGATGGATAAAATATGCAAGTGCGAATGAAAGATGAGTCTCTTAGATGCTATTTTCCACTGACAGTTTATTCCTGCATAGTGTAGATAATCTGTACTTTATATTTTTAAGTGGAGCGTTACTAGCATGAAACAATGATAAAGCACTACTGATACTCGTATCACTGCACTATCCTCGTTTACGCACATAACTACAATCGCTAGCCAGCTTCGCCCTGCCTTGACTCGGCTAGACAGTATTCGTGCTTGTTAGTGCCACTTAGCACAGTTGGTTTGTGTTTTTTGCACAACAATTTTTTACGCCACACACACGGACGCCCTATTTATACGCAAATTGCAAAAGAATTGTAAACTTTCTACAATTTCTTCTGGTGGTCCCGTGAATGTTAGAGAGTTATTTTCATTTCGCACAGCGGAAACGTTTCCAGGGACAATAATAAGGAAATTAGTGAAAGAATTATAATTTTTCAAAAATTCTTTCTATGGTGCCTGGTCTCCAAAAACACCAACCAACCTGTGCTAACTGGCCACTAAAAAGAGCACCAATGCTATGTAGCAAATCATAGCCGCGCGACTGAGGGAGGTAAGAAGCCCGATAGGGCTCGTCGTCTTCTACCTTTATCACAATTTGCACAAAAACAGGGTGGCTACTAAGAAGCACCATTCCTACGATCACAAAACATACCTGAGCGAGCGAAGGGGGTTAGAAGCCCGCAGGGCTCGGTTGTTTGCTACCTATATGTCAATTCAGACGTTTTATTTCTCCCAACATAGGAAGTTCCCATTTTCTTCTCGTCTTGCGCTGATACTTTTGTACTACATCACTCATCACCGGCATTACTCACGAGCAAAATCTTGTAAAACTATGTGAAGAGCATGAATTAATGAACGTAAGAACAAATTGTGGGAAGTGTGCAAAGAAGGTGACAGCGAAGAAACGTGGAGAAAGTTATTGTTTTCACTACGAACCAAAGTACTAAGGTAAGTGTAAATATATACAGAGTTTAATGAATGCCGTTATGTTAGGCCCAAGTAGTTGCATCATCCATTTCTCGTGTAAATCTTGTTTCTTACGTGCTTTTGGACCCCCTGTGCTCAATATAACTTGCAAATCTGCACCATAAATTCATTTAACTAAGAAAAGTAAAAGAAAAACGCTTTTCCAATTTGACAGACTATTCCTAATCTGCACGTCATAATGAATATGGATTGCTATATCTCATTCTTAACTTCATCGGTCATTACGATGTATGCTCATCTTTTATACTTTTACTAAACGGTTTCTTCAGTTTACCGTAATTTAAAAAAAGGAAAGAGCTAAATTTCAGAAAGACAGTAACAATTATCAGATTTATTACCAACACACCCAGGTCCCTCTACAGCTTTAATTTTATCACTAACGCAAACTACTTCTGAAGTTTATAATGGTCTTAGAACTAAACATTCCGTTGAGTGTGGAAACATTCACTTTTGAAATTCGTTCGTATAGTTCACTCATAAATGTGTATAACTTACCTTCATCATATCTATATCAATTGCTTCGCCTATTTCTTTCCAAGTGTTTCATCTTAACATTCATAAAACTACAAATAAATTATTAATACATAAATAAATTCTACATTCTAACGCAAATTTCCAAATCCAACTCAGATTCGGCCCCTATCTATGCCAGTGATGCCAACCAAGTTACTGTAAACAAAAATTCCCTCATATCGAGCCAAATTTTTCCTCGTTCCACAAAAAATTCCCATATTCCGAAAATCATTTTTTTTTAAAAAGCACGAAGCCTTTATACGAAGTTTTATTGTACATTTATACATCGGCTCAAATCTCTTTTCAATATTGGGGGGGGGGGTTAAGACCATTCCCATATTATAATGATGAATATGATGAATGATGAGTGTCAGTGGCGTATTTAAGGGGCTATCGGGCTCAAGCTCCGAAATAAATTTGTTAGTTTTTCGCATTCCACGTACAACAATAATCCTTCTTCCATTTTCTTATGCTCTTTGTTCAGAAATAAAACTGTATTTGTCAAATTTCATTCCATGTAAGAACTAAGTCCTTTTGCTCTTTCTTTCGTCCTTTCTATTTTTCTGTTTATTTTTCTCGATGTTACTTCCTTTCGTTTCGATGTTTTATCATACTTTATCGATCGTTGTCAGTTGTGATTCAAGTCGGCCGTCATCAGTAACACCAAAACTAAGAGGAGTTGGTAATCGAAACTGGTGTTCCATACCAACTTCCGCTGATATCAACATGAAGGGACTTCAGTTATTATAACGCAGGAAAAAATATATCGTTTAGTTATTTTTAAAAGAAGGAAATGTTTGAATTAAAGAAAATCAAAACGGGGGAATAATTAGCCCGGGAAATTAGGTAGACCAAAAGGGTGCTTCTTTTTTCTTGTATGAATAGAATAAAGGGTGAGATTCACTCCTAAATTTTTGTATCATATCATATAGGATTTATTGGTCTACAATTCTTGCCATTATAACTTCAATTTATGCACAAATTAAAATATATTAATTCTCAAACTCAGGTGGACAACTCCCACTTTCTTCCCTGTGTTGGGCATAGCCCCTCGAAACAAAATCCTAAATACTCCATTGGTTGTCTTCAACATTGGGAGGGGGGCAGATTTGAGGCTTATTCTAGGGAGGGAGTTCTTAAGTTGACATAACCACAGCAACAGGACATGACGTCACTTAATATCGTCACTACCCTGGAGCACTTAATGCGCAGTGTATCCATAAGCAAGGCAGCTCTGTTGACAGTATTACTGCTGAGATAATATGCCAAGGTGCATTACAATTTAAGACATACCTGGAATTTGTTCGTGTACTGGTGGACAATAAAAAACACATTATGTTGTTACAGCGGTTGTGTGAGTTGCGTTTTACATTTAACAAACGAACAAGATTATACACAAACAATGCACTGAATAATACGAAAATAATTGCGGCATGTCCCATCAAAGGCGGGAAGAACGCCGGAATTTTTTTAAAAAACCTCATTTCGTGCTACGCACTGATACATGTATCAAGATTGAAATTTTACGTTTCCTCAGTTATGTTCTATTTTATAAGTGTACTGACATTCATGATATATCAATTTATTTTAGCACCAAATGAACTCTTGTAGGTATAGTAAGTGTTTTGGAGTGGCAAAAACGGGATTAAGAATACGTGGACATTTTTAAAATTACAATTTACAGATAAAAGGTGTTAATTCAGAACAAAAGACACATGTTTAAGGAATTTATTTATGAAGGCGCAGAATATGTAAGTCATCTGTGAACATGGATACAGCAATAAGATGTTGCTCTAATTCTATGAAACTCTCCATAAGGGCGTTATTCCAGGGCTGCAAACTAATGTACAAGGGACTTGAAATATGACTATTTCGCTGCCTGAACCTACCCTAACCTAACCCGAACTACTGCTACTCTACTACTACTAGTATACTATTATTATTACTACTACCATTACTGCCTTACTATATTACTACTACTACTACTACTAGCCTATTATTATACTATCATTGCTACTACCAGGGCCGAAACCAGCTACAAAGGTTTGGGAGGACCGTGAATATGTTACGGGGGGCCAAGTCTTTAAAATTATCTTATAAACATCTAATTTGTGTTTTTGTATTAATAATAAAATTTCTACTGCCTTACTACTACTATACTATCATTACTACTATTACTACTACTAATTGTGCACCCATATATATTTTTTTTTTAAATGTAACTTTTGAACAATTATTTCTTGTAGCGCCCCTGAATTTTACCTGTTCCTGGTGGATCACTGGCATGTGCCAACACATGTACAGTCTAGAAGGCGTGATGACACTATTTTCATCGAGGAATGTGGGTTTCAAACTAATATGAATTTGCCCACGTATTATTGATCTGAAGTGCGGAAACTGCTCTATCCCAATTTAAGGATGCACATTAACACTGATGTAATAAAGTAATTATGCAGCCTATACCTAAGCTACACGAGGTTTACGTCTACGCACCCACCGTTTCAACTTTTGAAGTATTTCGTTTTATTAGCTTATCGACGTCGACCATACCCTAGACGCCGCATGGACAAAGTCGCACATAGTACGAACTATTCGCAAAATCAAAGTAGGCGAATCACTTATCGACAATTTTCGCATTTATTACTGCCTTAAAATGGGGAGGTCCTTAAGTAGCATGAATTCCCGCCTATATCTGTGTGTGTTGTGGATTACACGCACAACACTTAATGGATTTATCAAGAAATACTGAACCCACAGGTTCAGCACTCACATAACTGCATTGCTTATGAACAAGGACGCCCATCAAGGGGGGAAAGGTGGGGCGCTCGCCCCCTCAGAGGAAATTGTACTTGGGAATACTGAAAACCCAATAGAACTTTTACATTAGTTACAGCAAAATTTGAAACTATATTTGAAACGTCGCTTATACTTGCCCCCCTTGGAAACCACAACATGGGCGCCCTTGCTTATGAACTGCACACTAACAAAAATCCATTCTCCGGACAGCGGTATATTGTACAAATATACGAAATCCTCTTGCTTACTACAGAAATCAGTATGGAGCATATGCTACATACGCACTGCCCTTAAATGTTACATCATGCCATTGCAGGATGTCTGACATCTAACAGTTTTCCGTATATCACCTATGTTACATTCTGCAGCTAAATTCTATTCTACTATGGACATTCTGCGTCGATTTGTATGTGAGATCCTGACCGCCTATATAGTTTCATACGGAAAGTACGTATAGATGGAACACTTATACGGAAAGTAAGTATTATAAAACATGCGTTTTCAGTTATACGTTTGCTGTACGTTAAGTCCAAAAACTACAGGAATTACGCATGTAACCTACCGTTTTGAGTACGCTACCTACAATATTTTTCTCAGTATGTGTTTTGAAAACTAGCCATATGACGGATTACTGGGAGAAAGCATTTTTTGTTGAAAATCATTACTGTTTTCTTAAATGTTTTTAAGGTTAATCTACCTAAAGCCAAACATACCACTAACTAAAGAGTTTCAGACAGTATTGCTGAGCATGAGTAGTCGCTAATGCTCTCGCCTTTGGTCCTGGGCTCGATTTCCGGCAGGGTCAGTCGATCGAAAAGGTGTAACAGCTTTTTCAGGCTAGCTATCCTAAATGAGGTTTTTCCTGGGATTTCCTCATTCACATCAGGTAAATACCGGGATGGTATCTAATTTACAGGTCTCAGGCCGCTTCTTTCCTTGTCCGTTCCTTATATCCCTCCCCCGTACCGTGATTGTGTGCTCGCCGAGGATGTCATCCATCCAACCTGACGTGCTTAAGGCCATAGATGCCGGTAATGGCCATGACTTGTATAAATAAATAAATAAATAAATAAATAAATATTGACGAGCGAGCGCTAGCAAGCGAAGTCGGGTTAGAACGCCGCAATGCACGTTATATTTGTCCATTCTAATTAATAGCAAATAGTAATTGAAAATTTTTTCATTCAGCACAAGGCATTTCCAGTCTACTCAGTTCATAAATTACTCACATATCAATATCAATTATCTTTCCGCAACTTGAACTCATTCCACCTATAAACATTGTGTTTTTACGTAGTTTTGGTCCCCCGTAATCCTATAGAACCCGAGAAATATATTACATACTTCTTTCGTAAATTTTGCAAATTCAAACTCATAAAATAGGACAGCACCATCGTTTTCTACGTACAGGTATGTCGTAAACGTTATATAATTTTTAAAAATTAGTAATACAGTCCTCTTACACGCAGTCATTCATTTTAATCATAAATTACTGTTTTTATGTTTATGTATTCTGCACCTGCATCCATTTATCCAGCGCCGTAACTTAGATTGTTTTCTTGGGAGGGGGGTAAGCATTAATACCCGTATTTGGTGCTCCTAGAAAAAAGTTGTTTTCTAATCTTGGGCTCCCTCTTTCTATCTTTCTCTTACTCTTTATGGGCTCGGGTCGTTAGTTACACCTTTGATCCCGTTCCATACATGACAAATGAATTAAGGGGGCAATATTGCCAAATATCAAAGCCATACGAATAAACATTACTTCTAGGGCCCCTAATAGAAACTTTTTTATTGAAATGGGCTCACGACTCATTTTTGTTTTATTTACCTTTTATGTGTTGTTTTTTTTTATGTAATATAGTGGACATATTCGATGCTTCATTTATAATTTCATGTCCGTATCGTATACGGAGTAAGAAAATGTCTTAAAATGGGTCCCCTCGAACGGCAGGGAGCTTCCTTGGGGAAGCATTTGCCCTCTCCCTCCTCAAGTTACGGCCCTGTCACTTATCACATACTAGGCTGGTACCCAGCCCAAAAATCTAGGGGAAGCCCGGTAGAAGTTTGGGAGGGAGTCCCGATCCAAACGTATTATAGTTAATCATCATATTATAGCTCAGCGTACAAATTTTCGACTAGAAATTGGCGACTAGAAATTTAGAGCTGGCGACCACTGAACTCACAGGGCAGCGCATTTTCTGTTTCGTAAGAAAATAATTGTCACTGAGTGAGAGAAAACACGGAATGTGAAGTCTTTCTTTGTCAAACCAAAGGGCGTTTGGTGGAGGGGGACATTTCAATTTTTACGTGAGAGATACTGGCGACCATTATTTTTGGATTGGCGAGTGCGTCTGACTTCGAAATTTTGCACCCTGTTATAGTTCATTTGCAAGCGTACTGTGAAAATTTTAGGGGACCAGTACCGTAAAAATTTAGAGGGGCCCGCCCCCCTAGACCCCATGGATAAGGGCCTGTCACATATTAATATGATGTAGACCTGTCATTAACTTTTATGTCAATTATATATTGTAGATCTCCAAATTTTTTGTGGCAACAAATATTTCGCGGAGCACATCATCAAATATCGCGTGTGGAAATGCTATGTTTTCATACAAATATACAAATATCTCTTTAAGTATATTACTTCATTAACAGATAATCATTTTTTAAAATGTTTTCTTTACCGGTCTGTTACTCTGGTATAAAATTAATAAGTTGACACCAAATCAGTTGCAAACACTGCTCAACTTACTATCACATTTAGTGACGTCATATTGTGTGGTGCTCTGGTTTTGTCAACTTAAGATCTCCCATTCTAGGGAAGGGAGATGAAACTCAAATTTCTGAGGTGAACCTGTTGTAGAGTATATTATACAGCAGTGGCGGCTAATGTTAGTGTTGCTGCGTTGCGCAACGACCAAAGTATTTCAAGAAAAAAATATTATTATCAATAGTAGTAAAGAACAGAAAAAGTACTTTTTAATAATTGCATATATACACTTTAAATAACATATTTTTCACTTCTGTAACTGTCTGTTCCGTTAATCCGTTTTAAAAAGCGAAAAATAATCCGTCACAGAGTCTCTAATTTATATTGTGTTGCAGCGAGCATACAACGACCAGATTCCTTTAGCACGGCAATTGGAGCAAATGTTAATGTAAATGTTAATGTCTCCTTTCCCCTATCTCAGAAGTTAAAGGGACTGGTCATTGCAGTGCTTCTGCAACACAGCACGGTTTCCAGTGAATGAGAAGGTTTTTCACGCTAAATAAGATTTCTGAATTTTCTTTCAGAATGGAATTTGTTTTTATGCATTCATATTTTTAAATTACGGGACCACACTGAAGCAAATCAATATAATGAAAATTTAAAAAAATGATAGCAGAATTACAAAATAAGAAAGAAAATATGTAGTAGAGCAGAAATCAAATGAAAGTAGATCCGCATTTACAAGTTAATTCTTAATTTATATAGACAATGAAGGTTTCTTCTACAGTAATTTGTGAACCAAATATTAATAAGTCAATATGCAGAATCCCCCCCTCTGTGGATAGTATTTTAGTATATACATATTTCTTTTATAAAATAAGTATATTTTATACTCTTGATAAAACTGTATGGTGGGGAACGCCACATTGAATTTGGGACTAGTTAGCAATGCTCAGAGGCGTAGCCACGAGGGGAGTCCACCGGGTCCGGACCTCCCCAAAATTTTGTAACTCGACCAGCATTTGTAAACTTTCTTAACGAATTATACTTGTTTAACAGATAAATGATTGATGTAAGCTAAATATTTTATTTTACGCCTCATCATATACTCTTTCTTTTTTTATAAAAATAATCGCACTATCATTTTTTCTAAAAATATAGTTGACAATAATTAAGAATTACTTATATTTTCGGGTATAGTATAAGACAGGTTCGTTATTACGTAGACGTATTGGACCTTCCTCAAATACTTTAGACCCCTTCCAGCTAACATGTTGTTCCTATATCTGGTGGGTTTCAAGTTTGCTTTCCAGAACGTATAACATTGATAAACATTGTTTCCTCCCATGTGGAAGTATATTGTGTTCATCGTGCATTGCGTAACAACCAAGACAGATGATTTGGAATGTAGCTTTTTCTTTTACGCACATGTGTTTGTGTGTTGATGTATGAATAGGGTTGCCAACTCTGTAAAATAAAAAAAAACGGCACTTCCTCAAAATTCTCTATGATATAGGTCTCAGCGTGAAGTATCTCTGTTCGGACCTATCCATGGAAAGGAAATGTACTATCGTGAACAAAAGCGCATTAACACATATATTCTGTATGTCCTTAGAACATTCACTAATAAGCTTAATAGATACATTGTCTATAAATGAGAAACTGAAATTCATCAATCGGCATTGATCAATTTATTGTATTTACCAGTAACTATCATTTCTTTAAAATTATCGAAACAGATGAACAAAAGTATAATAATCTTCACGTGACAATTTTGGATTCGGAAAATGAAACTCACTCTTTAAACATATAGTCTCTACTTCAACTATAGGAAATTGCTTTAAGAAGTCCTTTTCCACTCTTAAATGTATAAAATTCCTTGAAAGTAAATTTCGAATTTTCCCTGATATAGTCCCTGTCATCTCTCTAAAATTTTCTAAACAGGTGAACAAAATATATTAAGGGACAGCCATTAAAAATTTTATGGGGGCCAGCCAAAGTTTTGGGGGTCCCGGCCCCCCTTGACCCCCCGTGGATACGGGCTTGCTTCAGTCTACACTCAAGAGGAATTCGGATCACTGTCAGGGACTGAGTTTGCTAGAATTAATTGTTCACAATAATCTAGAAAAAATATTAACTGTACCTATGGCGTCAGTAAAAGAAGAAAAGTTTTATTCACATCAAAAAAAATTGACACTTTCAAGAAATTGAATGGCCCAAGAAAGTTTATCACAATTGGTTATGCTTTCTATCGAAAAAGACCTGACAATAAGAATACTAGAGCTCAATCAGCATGTATTAGGCAGATTTGTTCCAATCAAAGAGAGAAGAATGAACTTACTAATTAAATAAGGTGATTAATCGGATTAAATGTTCTGCATTTTTTATTTTTTTTTAAACAGAATTTTATTTAATTTAACATGTCACATAGCATTTGCATCTAAAGTTATGCTGATTAGTCAATGAGTCAACTTTATATCTTCTTTCTTCGATCGTTCGTACTGCAACACCCGAAACCACAATCCACCGGCCGCCACTGCTTACTGTGCAGTAACATATAAAATTTCAATCAAATACTTTCCATTACTCAATAAAATTTGGTTCCGAGCTTTTTCTAAAATAATAATAATAATAATAATAATAATAATAATAATAATAATAATAATAATAATAATAATAATAATAATAATAATATAATAATAATAATAATAATAATTGCAACAAATCTAAACATGCTAAAATGGAAAGTAGTTTTTTGATTGGTATGGGTTAACACTTTGAAACCTAAAGGCTGGAATATATAAAATCAAAGTGTACACACATATCTATCTCTCTATTTATTTATATACCGTATTTACGCGTGTATGCCGCGTCCCCGTGTAAGCCGCGCACCCTCAATTTCTGGGACGTTAAAATTGAAAAAATAAAAACTCGTGTAAGCAGCGCACATCAATTTTCTGAAGAATAAAAAGGTACACTGTATTTTTCATCCTACTTTTAATCATTAAAATTGTTATACACAGAGACAAACCAACAATACTGTGATTATTAACAGAAATCACTCCCGTGCCTAGCTTTCTTCGTCGCCGAGGAGCTGGAACACGTATCACCATCGGACTAAATAAAGTCTTCGCTCCCATCGCTGGCAATGGAAATGCAGCATTTTTTAAAGCTGCGGACGACAAGATCCTCTGGAATTGAATTCCATGCTTCAATAATCCATTCGCACAAAAGGCGAAGTGCAGGTTTCTTAATTTGGCCAGTTGGCGTAGTTTCGTGTACTGCAGTTGCCATCCATTCAGTGTACAGTCGCCGCAAGTTGTTCTTGAAAGGCCGGTTGATGCAAAGAGGAAAGATGAGCTGCACTCATTAACTTGTCATTTTATATTAAAACTTTCTACTCTTGTAAAATTACTCAATATTAGGTTTATAAAAACTCCCCGTGATTTTAAATGCTTGGTGGCTCAGTCAATTCTACATTTCCTCGTGTATACCGCGCACCCTGTTTTTTGACTTCGTTTTTGTGCAGAAAAGGTGCACGGCATACACGGATAAATACGGTATCTTTCCATCTCTCTCTCTCTCTCTGATTATATATATATATATATATATATATATATATATATATATATATATATATATATATATATATATATATATATATATATATATGGACACTATAAAGCAAGTGAGTTAATAGCATACGGTAGTGTCGGGGATGGTGACACCTTTACATCGAATTTTGCTTGTCGTGTAAACATTATTTGACATTAGTGTCTTCATCTTCGACGTACCTATGAGCAATTTACTATATATTCGTGTATTGAAACTGGTGAAACAAATTTCAGTTTCAGAATGTAAAAAAAAAAAAAAAAAAAAAAAGCCAGGGTCGAGAAGCCTCAGACAACTAACAGCAGAGATATTATCTTGTAAACTATTTGTCCTTGCCTTGTGAGCTTATTTGAATTTATTTTTAAGACCTTTAGGCAACTTTGGCCGAATGGATGATGATGGGGAAATTAGTGGAATGAAGAAAGTAGTAGGATACTAGACAACTTCGAGAAAACACACACATTCGAAAACTGAAATGAAATCTTTGAGTTTTACGTCCCACGGTTATGCCGGTTAGGCTAAAGGAGACAGTGATGATGAGTAATGAATGAAATTGTGGAATGAAGAAAGTGGGAGAAAACGAGAGAACCCCGAGAAAACCCACACACACGGTGTTTGTCCACCACAAAGTTCACTTGGCGGGGCTGGGATCGAATCCGAAACCCCAAGCACCAGAGGTGAACGCTCTACTACTGAGCCACCGCGGTCCCCATACACATTCAATGTTTGTCCACCAAGAAGCTCACATGGCACTAACCGAGATCGAATTGACTACTACATACACCAGAGGTGAAGGCTTCACGGTGTAGCTACCGTGACATTTCTTGTCTTGTGTGTTCTGGTTAATTGTTGTAACTTAGTTGTATCTTGATTAGCATTGTGCAGCCTGCTACATTTTACTTTCGTTTCCATGGTATGCTGCTATATTTTTACGAGACAAGACGAGACAAAACGAGTCGAGACGGGACAGAACCTCCCGAGACAAGACACGAGACGGAACGAGCACATTTTTTCGAGACGAGACATGCTTTGTACGAGACGAGACGAGACATCCTGAAGTCTCGTCTCGTCTCGCCTCGTGGCAACACTAGAGCACAGTTGTCGAAACTACAAAAGTGTGTTAGCGGTTACAGGCTGAGCAATGTAGCAAACAGTGGTTGGCTCTTCGCTGTTTCTCCGATGTCTCGTTCGCGTAAGTAATACGGTAATAGTTAAGATTAGTTTCTTCGTCAGTTGGCGTGACCAGTGAACTTCAAGAAAAATTATTAGAATTCAGTTTAAGAACCGTTACAGTATGATTTTTAACTGCCAATGCTGTCGGAGTTGGGTTAACTACACAAAGGGATTCTACGAAATTAAAAATTCACAGTAGAAAAACTGTGTTAATATTGAAGGAAGAGGAAGGATAACATGAAAGCTAACCTAACCTAACATGACCTGTTGTAACCGTAGAACATCGGGAAAAAATACGTATCACTTAGGAAAAATATCCGTAGAACCATCGGTAATATATCAGATTAGGTCCTCATGCCATATAGCTTTGCCGACGATGCATATCAGTGTTTTTTGCTTTCTAGTGACGTTCACAGTCGCACACACGAAGTACAAACACGTTCAAAGACACTTAAGGTAGGACGCCCCCTATGTTAAACATGCGCGAAAACCAAACAATTGACATGTGTTTTTAGCGCATAAATAAGGGCGGGGGTTTCCCCATAGGTCGAAAGATACACTAAACCAAAATACATTGATCCTCACATCAAAGCTTACCCAGCGTTATATTATTACGAGTCTGGTTTATTTAGGTTCATCGAATCCTTCTTACTACAACCCTACGTCAACGACAGCAAATACTGTCAAAATGATGCAAAACTACCTCTTTTTGGGCACTAATTTCTATTATTTATTATTTTCTTTCTCACGTATCTATTATATTCACATACAAAACATATCTTCCAGTATACAGACATAGCAAACTTGTCTGAATCGGACTGTTCATTTTTCCGGTGTTCGATGGGCGAAAAATGACCTTTATCAGCCCATCTCGTTTGATTTTTTAATATAATCATACTAGTGTCAAGACAATTGCTGCAAATTTTGATTAAGTTATGTAGAAAAATTCTGAAACTAGTGAGGTGCAAGTCAGAATATAGACTGCTTAGGATTTAAAGACTATTAAAGCATCCGAAACACAATGTCTCATTCCAATTACATTTAGGCAGAACCTGGAAATAACAATGAAAAATATCTTCTAAACGTCACGGGTGATTATTCCATGAATGCAACCGGAATCGTAGATTGTGTTTCCTATGCTTTAATAATATTAAATCGCAAGCAGTTAATATTTTGACTTTTATCTTGATCACTAGTTTCAGAATTTTTATACATATTTTAGCCTTATAAAAAATTTGCTACAAACATTACTTTCAAATTTGCAACAAACATTACCTTCTATATTTGAAACAAACATCACCTTATAAATTTCCACCAAATATTACCTTATAAATTTGCAACAAATATTACTTTATAAATTTGCAGCAAACATTACCTGATACATTTGCAGCAAACATGATATTGTGATCGTGAAAACACTTTCTGCAATGTTGCTGCAAACCTTTTAATATTTTCACCACATTTATCAGCTCTTTTTCGAAAATTTTGTCAAAGAAAATTTGCACAAAATATTTGCAGCAAAGTCCTGGCAAACTTTGTTGCTGTGCAGTCGCAAACATTTCGTTTGTATTGGAAGATGTTTTCATTTTCTGAGGCAACTTTGCTGCAAATTCAGCCAGCGTCAACTTCGTTATTTGCATTGAACTTTCGGCAAATTTTCTCATTTGAAAAGGCGTTTTTTGCAAACTTTTTAGTTTGCCTTTGCAAATTTTTAGACATTTTTAAAAAAATTTCTGTGCTATCTGGGTCGGTGCGGGTGAGTATTTAATATCATACCGAAGGTAAGTAAATGATTTCTATTGTGGGATGTGCGCTAGTAGCTTTTTTCTTGGGCTAGTAAAATGTTGTTGCTTATTTGCATTCCTGTGTTAAAGTATAATTGACATAATGCAAAAGAGGAAATGTAATTCTTTAAAATTATCTTTCCGATCTCCCCCCGTAAGTGGGTGAAGCAGGAATGAATGGCAAAATCTCAAATGAAGACTCAACTTTTACTTGCAATAGGTATGGTTTGTCTGAAATACTTGTGTCTATAAGTGACTGGTACAGTAATGAACCAATATTGTGCAGACGACTTTTGAGCAAAACCAACGTTTCTACACATTGTTCTAAAATTACATTGTTCGACAAATTTGTTTAACATTTCAGTTAATTCATTTTTGCACAAGTCATTGCCTACAATCAAAATAGAATGTACCATTTAACAACAATTTTACCTACTTTTTTTCATTACGGACATCATCTCTTATAGAAACACATTTCAGATAATTTTGTTGTGTAGATACAATTTGCAACAACTAAGGTTCTCATTTGCAATTTCTCTGTCCCTTCCCGTCCCGGTTCACTCACGGAGGACGTTGGAACGATAATTTTCTAGGAATTAGATTTCCTCCTTTGCATTATGGCACTTTTACTCTAATCATCTTCTCTTCTGTTGCAAATTTTCTAGCCGTGGAATGATAAATACACTCTGTGATTTCCTATAGGAGTTTTATTATGTTCATCTGTTATTATCTTTAACCGTTTTCATATTAGTGGTAATGGACGTTTTATCTGATACAGGCACACCATATCTTGGCGGCCATTTTGAAAACGGTGACCCATATGAACAATCTTTTGCCACGACGCTGTTTAGTGTATGAAGATCTATCGAACGAGGTATCATTTGAAACATATTTTAGTTTAAAATTTCTAAGTTGGGCCTGGGTCCCCATGAAAGGCGGCCCTGGGTGGCACCGCGACAACATCATTCGATTTGCCCCATGGCATTTCCTATTTGTGTTGTTGTTTGGTTCATTTATGTTCAACCGCTTTCATATTAGTGGTACTGGGCGTTTATCTGATAGTGCGTTTGCACACGGCAACGATAATATCGGAGGAACCACCGATAATGTCGGCGGTGAAATCGACTTCAATGTATTCAAATCGTAGCTTGCACACGCCACCGATATTATCGGCCGATCCTCCGACAAGCAGATGCTGTCGGCCAAGCCCCCGATACTGTCGGCGGTACCGCCGACACTGATTTTGTCGGGGGCAATGTTTTCTTATGATTGGATGCACACGCCACCGATAATGTCGGCCGGTCAGCGGGTTAGATGAAGAGAGTGAGTGACAAGGCGCTGTGTATTTTTGTTTCGTTTCTTGTCTTTGGAATTTTGTTGTAGGGGCCTATCTATTTTTTCTATTACAATTGTATATTATTATTATTTTGTCCTATAAACAACTTCGGAACAGCTTATTATTTTTTACAGTCTCTGTTTCGGAGTAGCTAATTCCCTTTATTAAATAAATATAAAATGTGGGAAGTCTGAAGAGTACTGGTTTCCCTCTAAATAGCTATTACCAAATAGAATATGGGAAATTTAGATAACCAATTTCTTGATTATTTTCCACTCTTTTTTTTATTTTTGTTCTTTCTTTCTGACACACACACACACACTTTGATGGTATATTTTTTAATCTGTTAATGCTTTTAAATTTTAATACATTCTGGAAATTAATTTAAGCGTAATTTTCAGTTTGACACACTATGAACATAAGCATATGGAAAAAATCCTGATTATTATTACTTTTATTTTCATCAGAATTGTGTGCAAATCGCTTTTCCCGGTTCCACTTAATAAGCAATGATTGAATAGAATATTTGTTGACAAGTCAAAGTAGAATTATTATTATTTTGAAACGAAACCAGCACAATCAAACACTCTTTCCAAAGCTCCAAGGACAAGTTACTCATTTGGCATTTTCTCAACAATAGGGATGTGACTTCATGCTTCACTTGTTGCAGATTTTTTTCTCTCATTTCCAAAACTATCCCAAATCCCCCCTTTTAAAAATAATTTGTGGAATGGCAATTGAAAACAAAGACCAAAGCTATGTATCCAAGTTTTCCCTCTCCGCTTTGTACCGGAATCGACCCCCTGATAGAATTCTGCAGTTTAGCTACAGTGACTGAATGAAAAGATTGTGTATTATTGCATTCGTATCTTTCTAGTTTTGCTTAAATTTTTAGAGATGGCAGGAATTTTTCCATTCGATATTTTAACCCTTATTGAACTTGTGGAATGTAGACCTTGCATATGAGATAAGATAACACTCTTTCAAGGACAGAATTGAAAAGCAAAAAGCATGGCGAAAAGTTTATGCAAGCCTTGCCCAGGATTTTGAGTTCATGGACAAAAAGAAACGAGAAACGACAGGTATGTATGCAACAGCGCAAATCTGTCTTCAACATTGAAGTGGGGGGGGGGGGAGTCGGGTAAGATCGTTCCCATATTATATATATAGCGATGTTCAAACTATTTCTGTAGTCGAGAAACAATGCTGTGGAGGATCAGGGGAGCAGAGTTGTCTTCAACATTGGGAGGCGGACAGATTTGAGGCTTATTCTGAGTGGACATTAATTTCATCTCACTTTCCTTTCTGGCGATCGGACACAATCAAATTTCTCTCCCAAAAAACACATTTCAAATCGGATTATTGGGGGGGGGGACAATCTCCCCAGTTCCAAGATTGGAGGGGACATGTCCCCTTCATCCCCCCGGGATTTGCGCCAGTGTATGTATGGAGTAATGTAAAACAGAATTACTAATTCGAATCTGATCATTTAATCTACTATGACATTAATATTAATTGCATGGAAAACAAAATAATATACATACAATATGTAACAGTGTTCCAACAAAAATTAAAACTAATATAGATTGCAATGTACAGCAGCATCAATTCTCATCGAAACGAAAATAATATGTTTACATCATCTATTTAAAACGGCACTGTTAAATCTAAACATGTTTAGGCATAGGGCTATTTTTTCTAAGTTTTGTACCGTCCTCCACACGTCTGCAGAACAATTTTTGTAGTCCTTGTTTTAAAAAATAATTTTCCCAATTATTATTTTTTTTATTTGTTTTCATATATGGAGAAGATTTTTTTGTGTGTGTCGCTTACTTCGCTCATCACCGGCAACGATATTGTCGGGGCTTCCACCGATATTGTCGGCGACGTGTGCAAAGTACGCCGACACCGACACCGATATTATCGGGGCTTCCACCGATATTATCGTTGCCGTGTGCAAACGCACATACAGATAACATATCTTGGCGGCCATTTTGAATACAGTGATCGATATGAAAAATCTTTTGCCACATCACTTCTTAACTTTTAAAGATCTATTGAACGAGGAGTCAGTCGCCCAATGTTTGCATTTAAAATTTTATAAGCTGGGCCCCGAGCCCCCACGAAGAGCGGCCCTGGGGAGCACCGCGACATCACCATTCGATTTGCTCCATGGTAATATTTCCTAATTGAGTTTTTGTTTAGTTTATTTATGTTCGACCGTTTTCGAGACATTTCCGTGGAAAGATTAAAATGGGCCACCCTGTATATTAGGCGATGCAGATGAAGTAGTAGTACATATCAGAATTACAAATCACTGCCGTGAACACATTCTGAAATCTGAATACCTGCACATTTATAATTAGTATATTTCTAATTAGGCATTCACAAAGATCCACGTTAAAATTGTTTTATAATAATATAATAATATTAATAATGACTTCCCCAAAACTATGAAGAAAGAATATCAATTATGTACAGAGTGTTTCACCCAAAAAGCCGCGACTTCCAGCCGCTACAAAATGTATTTAAATAATAGTATTGTAATATATATATATATATATATATATATATATATATATATATATATATATATATATATATATATGTAAATACACACCAAACAAAATACAAATTTTGTTTTACAATGTTTATTTTATTATTATTATTATTATTTTTGTTTCATTTTGCATACTCCAGTATAATAATGGCGGACCGTAGACTTACGATGCAGCAGAAAATCTCATTGGTGACTATTCATTCAATCACGCTCCCTTGTTGGTTTCCAACGACGATTCTGACTGGAGAATCGTTGTGCATGGGCACCATCCACCAAGTCTATATGTGATCAGTTCAATAAGACTGGGAATGTTACAGAAGTTCAAAGAGGGGGATCCAGACCAACAGTGTACACAACAGCGTATTGCAGTAGTGATTCTCAGCGACATAGTTGTGAATAGCCCGTCTAAAAAATCTCTGCAACGTTTGTCAGAAGAAAACGCAATATCCGTAACATCATGTTGGTGTATTATGCGAAAAGACCTGCAAATGTTCTCCTACAAAATGCAGATGCTTCAAAAATTAACAGACATTGCAAAAATAAGGGTGTGGATTTTGTAACTCAGTTCAATGCGTTAATTGCTGATAACCCAGGCATTGAAAACTTCTGACGTACAGATGAAGCTTACTTTTATCTGTCAGGTGAAGTAAACAAACAAAATGGAAGGTTTTGGGCAACAGAAAATCCGCATGAAATGGTAGACTCACCTCTGCATTCGGAAAAGGTTTTGATTTGGTGTGCTGTATCAAAACGTGGCATAATTGGACCTTTCTTCTTTGATGGCTATGTCACATCAAAAAATTATTTGGAAATGCTTGAGTATTACTTCTACCCTGGCCTTCGTCATAAAGGCTGTCCACCTCGTCGGCAATGGTTCCAGCAGAATAGAAATAAACCGCATACAACAGAACCTGTCCTTAATTTCCTTCCCGCAAAATTCCGCAATCGTGTGATCTCTAATTGCTATCCATTGTTTTCTTAAACAGGCTTAGAGTGGCCTCCATGCAGCCCAGACATTAACCCTTGTGATATTTTTATGGGGTTACTTCAAGCAGGAGGTATTCAAGCTTAAACACTGATCTTTAAATGAAATAAGAGCAAACATTGAGCACTGTACGGTAGCAGTTAGTCACGTTACCCTTGGTAAGGGTTTTGATAACATGCGAACTTGTTACATGGTGTTAACACTTCGATCATGTGTTACATTGAACTTTATTCTTTATTCTTTCACTTATTATATCATGCAAATTTCTCTTACTATGGTCATCAATAAAATATGTTGTTGCACTTCAAAATCACGGCTTTTTCACTGAGACAGCCTGTATGACGCAACAATACTCTTATTTGAGCAAAATGATGATAATCTCAATAGCATTATATGAATCGTTACAGAAATCTGACGCATGTCATATACTCTTTAGTTAACAGATGTAACCTTAAGATTATGGAGAAAAAGATTCCAGCAATTGAATTCTTTTCTTTGCTTACGAAGCATCCTCTCTCAAAAGAAAAATTGGGACACACGGAAATACGTAGGAATACACCATGGTTCGTTCAGGAATGCATTAAACTAGCAGAGAAGGAAAAATAGGCAAAAATTACATTGGCTACAAAATCTGAATGAAATAACTACACGATTTTTTGAAAGCTAAAATTAAGGAACTTGAAGATAATAGTAAAAATAAGAACATTCGGGAAATGTATAAAAGGAACAACGAATTTAAGGAAGGCTAAAATATTAAGATGGATCTCGCAGAGATAGGAGTACAAAGTAGAAACTGGATCCAATTGGTTAAGGATAGAAGTCAGTGGAGAGCTTTTGTGAACGCGGCATTGAACCTCCGAGTCCCATAGGTCATAGAGTTAGTTAGCTTACGAAGCATGAGTAGATGCCTAGACTGATACTACAAATAGATGAAATGCGCATTTACTGAAAAGATGGGTTCTACTGACATTGGTTAGTCTATAAACTCTTTGTGTGCTAGGGCCTAGGGGAGAGGAGGAGAAAGATTTCACATTAGGTTACGTCATGCACAGTCGCACGCCTTCATTTTCATTAAAAATGGAAAAGCCAAAAGAAACCAATTTCATCTCACTATCCTTTGTGCAGACGGACACAAATCATCACACTTATCTGCAAAAAGCACTTTTCAAATCGGATTATTGGGAGAACTTCCAGTTGGAATGTTGGGGGGACATGACTCCCCATTTCCCCGGAATTTGTGCCCCCACCTACAGCTGAGACAACTTTCTAGCATGAGGAGAGGAGCACATATCCTCCTCTGGCATTTATTGCAATTTGTGCCCAAGTAGCGGAAGTGGAATTGATACATATTGATGATACTACTAAACGCACTACAGTACGAAATTCAGTTTGAAATACTACAGAATACGATTCTTTTTTTAAAAAAATGGAAAAACTAAGAGAAATCAATTTCATCTTACATTCCTTTGTGGCAGTCGGACACAAATCCCAAAAAGCACTTTTCACTTCAGATTATTGGGGAGACAGTCCCCCCAGGTTCAAGATTGGGGGGACATGTCCCCCTCGTGCCCCCGGGATTTGCGCCAGTGCATTTATAAAAGATTATCACAAGTGCTAACTAAATGTCTAATTAATTATAATACAAATGATGCTATTCCGCATAATATAAACGCAGTTCACTTACGAATAAAACTTCACTGACGTTTACACTTCTTGAGTTCGTACAATTTGTATAAATCTTGTTTGTTGTAAAGATGTACGTTTGTCTCATGACATAAAATGGTGCATAGCTATTATATTCTGCCTGCAATGAGTCTAACTACAGAACCACATTTAGGAAGGCATTGCTTATTTTATTTGTTTTTACGTTTTAACTTCATTTAAAACAGTATAGCTTCCGCAATGGAATATGAAAGGCACAACACAAGTTTAGCGAGGTTTCGAAATTTGGAAATTTCGAGTCACCCTTGAAGTCACTAACGTAGCAGTAGCAGTAGCAAGCCTCTGGATGGTGTTGCTCAACTGTCAATCGGAAATATTATTGTTCTATTTGAATTGTAACTTTCTTCTAGAACGTTGAAAAATTCCACGTTTCCTTCAACCTGGCAATCTCCTAGGTGTACTCAAAACTAGATAGGGCCTAGCCTTAAATAAAAACATGTATTCATCAACAATGTGTGGACAGCGCCGGTACTCAATTCACTATCATCACATTCGAATTGATGCCGACTATGTATTGGAAATCACTATTATTATTATTATTATTATTATTATTATTATTATTATTATTATTATTATTATTATTATTATTATTATTATTATTATTATTATTATTATTATTATTCATAGTAGTAGTAGTAGTAGCATACGTAAGATTACCAAAAACAATCTAAGTAGAAACAAAGTGGTATACGTTCACTTTTGAAACCAGCTTACCTCAGTTCAAACACAGGAATGCGCTAAACTCACGCTCATATCCGGGTGGGACTACGCTTAAATTCACGCTCTAGGGGTGTCATTTAGGGGGCAATTGCCCCCGAGAGTTTGTGAAATACGTATAATTTAATGAATTGTTAACTAATATACTAGTACAAAACGTGAAAGTCTTATGTCGGTAGTGCTCTTGCCCCCTCAAGCGAAGTCTGAAATGACGCCTCTGACCTGCTCCGGTGATTAAAAACCCTTTCAGCAGATACCCTCACAATTGTGACCAAAGTTTCGTCAAATTGTCAAAATCGTATTCTTTTTGGAGCACCCTGTCTAAAATACAGTTTACTTCTTATACAGGGTGTCCAATATACAATGCAACCCGGAGTTTGGGATAGTAGAACTTTTGAACCGGAAGCGATACACAAATAATAGTTATACCAAAATAAAGTCTTGTTCATGCATATATTTTTAAACTAGAAAGCAACGATTGAAGTACACTACGAACCACAAAGTTTTGCCAGATGTAACCAAAAGTGTAAATCTTTTTTTTTTTTTTTTTTTTTTTTTACTAAACACATAAATTGACTCACAACTCATACTATGAATTTTCTATCGTTCATTTTCAGTTTGAATAGTTGGAGTAGCTTGGAAACTATGGAATGGAAAAAAGAATTTTTCATTTCCACCGATAACTAATCGGATGAAGCCTCTGTAAGGGATTACTAGGGAAAACGTGGTTTTCATAAATTAACATTCTGAATTGGCAACAGTGTTGATGTTTCAGAGCATCAAAATGTGTGTTAAGGATCTGTCTCCATTATGCAATTCCTGAAAACAATGAAAAACAAACTTTGAAATTTTCATGATAAAACTTTTACTTACATGCACCTGGCAACATTGTTATTCATCACGAACTGAATTGTCAATTCTATGGCAGATTCTGGACGACCCGTTCGGGAGAGTAATACTCCCGGAAATACTTTTTTCTTGCGCGCTACCCTAGCCAGCTGTTTTACGCGCTATCCTTAGCTAACTGCTTTAAGTTGGTCACGAAATTTAAATCATGGGGGTAAAGGTGGAACAAAACGAGCCCCGTAGGGCTTCTAACCCTTTCCTCCTCCTCCTCCTCCTACTACTATTATTATTATTATTATTATTATTATTATTATTATTATTATTATTATTATTATTATTATTATTATTAGAGGAAAAGGTTTAAATATGGGCTAGGGTTTAAAAATGGGCTACCAACAATATCTGCACTCCACAGTGCTGCACTGAGGCGGAAACTGTAAGAGTTCGTTACTTGTATACACAAAAGACGAGGCACCAGTTGGGGGCGAGATCGGAGCATGTGTACTTGTGTTTGTTGGCTGTTCAGTGCGCAGAAGACAATTTCGTCATGCTAAAAATTTTGTCGGTATGTATATACTTCACGTTTCTTGTTTCCACACATGCTTTAAACCAATTGCCTCATATGAACTGTATTCCTACTACCTAGCGTTTATAATTTGCATGTTTAAATCGTAAGTATTTATAAGGATACATCATCAAAACATTTCAAAACAAATTGGCGTCTTTCTTTAAATATGGGCTACAATGACTGGTCTAAATATGGGCTAGGGTCTTCTGACACCTTTCGACATTTCACCACTTCCTGCAATTAAGAAGAAGGTTAGTAATCGAGGTCCGAAGGCTCCAGACGCCTCCTGCATAACAGGTTCTCCATATAACGGTGCTTTGTCCGCCTCGATGGCAAAGTCAGCAACGAAAAGAAAACAGGAAAAAAGGCATTTGGATTTTGAAAACTCTAAGGAATACATAAAAGAGGGCATTGAAAATTTGAGAAAACAAGGTTGTTCCAGGAAAGCAGAGGGGGAAAATGGATCGAAACGGAGAAGAGTAGAAAAAAAATCAGAAGTGGGAAAGAAGAAAGATAAAAACCAGGAGTGTAGTGATTCAGAAGATGAAGATTGTTTTGGTATTAAATTAATTGACAGCGGGGAAAGTGATATTAAACTCCCGATATGACAGAGAATTCCAGAAGAGAACGATGCAAATTGCACGTTGTGTGATATGAAATTTTCAGAGGACCGTCCTATCGAATTGTGGGTTATGTGCCAAATGTGTTTGATATGGGCACACACTGAATGTGGGGGTGCAAATGCTGACATATACATATGTGATTTTTGCAAGTAGAACGTTCATTTGCATTTGGATTAATCTTACTGTTTGATTTGTATTCTTTTAAGGTCTATGTATTTATTTTCGAATTTTTAAAACTGGGGCCCATATTTAGACCAGTTTTTAAAAACTTAAATTTTGGAGCTCCTAAAAAAATTAGTTTTTTTCCAAAGAAATATGTACTTTTTATTTACTTTATAATATTTGTAGTAAAGAATAATCTTTGAAATATATTATTGAACATTGAAACTTTCAGTTATATAGGGTGAGTTCGCCAATTGTCGACCGCTGAAAAAAAATTTTACTTGTAAGCACTTAGAAAGCGTGATGATTTCATAGTATTTGACAAAATTGAATTATTTGCTTTATTTGGGTTCTTTTGTACCATGCCGTGTGTTAACTGCTCACTTTTAAAATTTTTCAGGGATATAAAAATACATTTTACGAAAACTCATCAAAATTCCCACTTGTCGACCATCATCGCTCAGTAGTCGACCGCATTCATGCTATTAGTCGACCGCGCGCAATTTCTATCGTTTCTATCACGTAGAAGTAATTGATTGCCTTAGGTGATATTTCGAAATTGTATTATTCGCGAGATTTGAACTTGACAAAACGATTATATAGATTTTATTTAATTTTCGTTAAGGTTTTCTCCTTAGTGATTATAAATGAAAGAATCACGCTATTAGGATTTAATAGAAAAAATACATAGCTACTTTATTTGGAATAATGGATTTGAATATTAAATAGAATTTCCATGTGAGACAAGACTTCTTTCCTGCGTTATATGCACACGTTATCTTATAACTTATATTACGGTTTTACAAATCCTAAACAAAATAAGAGTCTCTAATAATTTAGAAAATCCTAAGTACTCGTATTCACTTTTCTCCTGTGTGAAATATGTTTCTCTCCGGTGTTAGGTTTCTCTCCTGTGTCACTTGAGCACATCGAATTATCTTCTCATATGTGATAAGGCTTCTCTCCTCTGTTACTTGAGCACATCGAGTTATCGTCTCATACATGATAAGGTTTCTCTCCCGTGTTAGGTTTCTCTTTTGAGTTACTTGAGCACATTGAGTTATCTTTTCATGTAATAATAGTAAATTCATGATTGTTTATTCAAATCATTTATATGGTACAATCTGAGCACAGGAACAGCTTATCTGCAAGTTCTTCCCATGTATAGCCAGATAAAGTTGGAACCATTTATCACATTGACCGCAACCCACTGGTTTATTCCACTTTCCAAAGCAAAATCGTTTATTATCACTCCACATCCTGTGCATATGGCTCCATCGCCTTCGTCAATTACATCTTCTTCATTGTGATGTTCTTCTATAACAGCAGTGGTCGTCTTCTTCGATCGTTTCTTTGGACTTTTTAGTTTTTTTGCTGTTCTTTCATCCCTTTTGCGTTTCTTTTCCTCCTCTAGTTTCTTCTGTTCTTCTTATTTTGCAGTCAATGCGCGGCGATATTCTTCTGAGCTAATTGCAAACGGTATCTTCTCTACCTTCTTCTTAGGCTTTTTGACTGGACTCTTAGGCCAGAACAGATGCTTTTTAAAAGTTGGCGTTATATATATTGGTCTGATAGTTTTAGGTGTTGTTGCGATATTCTTCTAACTTGATTCACTTGGTACAGTAAGAGCATTCCTTTCAATATTCTTTTTTCTTGCTGTGCTTCTGGTATAGAAAGCAAAACTTCAGTAGGAGGGTCTTTGGAAGAATAAATATCTTGCCGAATATCCTTAATAGGTTCAGTTTCATTCAGTGTAGTTGATGTGTTTCCTTTCATCTCATTTGATGGCACAAATTCTGGAATAGACGCTTCCTTTCTCAGAATAATTAAAGGCCTCTCTGATTCTGTTGTTGGAGCAGACGTAACTGAAAGTTGTTTTGTTCTTACAGCTTCTAAAGCGCACTGCATATCAAATTCCGAATAGCGGAAAAATTTTCTTTTATATCCCGGAGCCATGCTATCTGTCAAAAATACACAAAATTTAAAATGCTTCGCCATTTTTCTAACAACAAAAAGCATTGCTATATTATAAAGCAGAAGTAATCAAGAATATATCAACAAAAGTTGTTTTTCAATATTGATAATCTTAATATTTCAGTGTTCTTCCCGAAAGCAGGTTCTGACCTGAAAAAACCTGAGTCGAGGGAATCGATATTTTTTATTGCCATTAATCGGATGGTGATGACGTCCCAAGGACGTGAGACCTAGAGTTTAACGTGAGCTCCGAACCAATTGTATTCCCATGGAAAATTGAACCCAGGACTTTATTACAAAGCAGCATACGTTAACACTTACCTGAATTTTGTTGAATTTATTTATGTCCTTCAAGCATTTGTGGCACATGACGGGATAGGGGAGGGAAAAGGATGAGGGAAGGTGTCGGCCAGAGTCTATTATGTAGGTAACATTATGACATGCGCCTGGTATAACTGACAAAACCCCTAAGAAATCTGTCTGAAGGACCGGCATTGGGGATTCAACCCGCACATCTCTCCATTCCCAATGCGTAATCCAGCAGGCTAGGCACTGGACAACGTGTCTGGTAACTGCCTCCAAGAAATTATTATTATTTCTCTCATTCAGGGAGACGTGGTAGACGTACAGGAAACCCTTCTTGCTCTCGTTTGTTTGCTTGTTTCTTTGTTTATTATGGTTTAACGTCGCTTCTTAGGATCAAGACTATGTAGAGACGTGGACCTACAGTTTATAGTAATATTCGAACCGCTTTAATTCGTTCTATGCTCTCCCGCTTGGGACACAGAGCACCAAAGGCACGGGTGCTACCCATTAGACCAGCGAGGAGGGCTTCTTGTTCTCGTGTAAAAAAAAAAAAAAAACTTGGTTTCACATTGAAATAGTAGATCGTCATAAAAAGAAACTTTCAACTAACTTACTGAACAAATTCCAGTCAGCAAAACGCAAAACATAGTATGAAACAGTGCGGTCGACAGGTGGCAAGAAATATTCCAATAGTCGACCAACACGAGAAACAGGCGGTCGATTTTTAGAATATGTCACGAAATCAAAAATTTTATACATGCATGTTGAAAAACAGACCTTAATACCAAACAGGAAATAATTTGAAGCAATTTGGCGCACTCTCAAATAATCCAATAATCGACCACCCTTGGTCGACAATTGGTTTGTATGGGAAAGAAAAAATGCCAAATTCCGACCACATTTTAACATGTATTTTTTCATTTAATACTTTCCAGTTATTGACAAATTATACTGTACAGCTTCTAGAATAACTTAGTTATGTAACAAAAATATTTCTTACCTCACGTACTATCTATATCCTCAGAAAAGCGAAAAACAACAGGTGCACTACATTCCCATTACACGATGTCTTAAACTGTGCACCTGAGTCGTAATTCTACAGATACGTCGAAATTTATCGGTGAAAGACGACCAGCTGGCCAAGGGAGAGGGAAACAATGATTGTCATTGGTGGTATATGATGCAAGCTTTATCATGGATCACTTTCCGCTCCAAAAGACCATTAGATATATTTTATATACACAATAGTAAGCAAAAATGGTCGACTATTGGATGGCGGTCGACTATTGGCGAACTCACCCTACATCATTTGAAAATGAGAACGAAAATAAAAGTGGTAGCCCATATTTAAACCTTTTCCTCTATTATTATTATTATTATTATTATTATTATTACTTATCTGCACAAAAGTAAGTAAATCACTTTTTTGAGTATTATTTTTATCTTAATGAAAAAAGTGTTACGAAAATTTTAAAAAATAAAAGACTTTTCTTGGGCCGGTTTTGAACCCACGCTAAAAGAGATTATTAGTCTTAGCACGCTCGGCCACGAGGACTGACAGTAGCAAGCGTTTGATTTTTGCTATATGTAGGCTACGTGGAAAGACACGGATAACGCCAACCAATCAGAACTGTGTACTTAGTTCCTACTTCTGGGAGTATTACTCTCCCGAGCTAGTTCTGATTCTGGATGTGTCCCGTTTTGATTCAATGAATAGCATTGTTGCCAGGTGCATGTAAGTAAAAGTTTTATCACGATAATTTTAAAGTTTGTTTCTCATCGTTTTCAGGAATTTTATAATGTAGACAGATCCTTAACACACTTTTAGATGCACCGAAACATGATCACTATTGCCAATTCGGAACGTTAATTTATGAAAACCACGTTTTCCCTAGTAATCCCTTACAGTGACCTTATCCGATTAGTTATCGGTGGAAAAATGAAAAATTCTTTTTTCCATTCCATAGTTTCCAAGCTACTCCAACTATTCAAACTGAAAATGAACGACAGAACATCCATACGTATGAGTTATGAGTCAATTTATGTTTTGTAAAAAAAAGAAAAAAAAAGGTTTACACCTTTGGTTACATCTGGCAAAACTTTGTGGTTCCTAGTGTACTTCAATCGTTGCTTTCTAGTTTAAAAATATATGCATGAACAAGGCTTCAGTTTGGTATAACTATTATTTGTGTATCGCTTCCGGTTCAAAAGTTCTACTATCCCAAACTCCGGGTTACATTGGACACCCTGTAATTGTAATAGAGCAGTAAGCTTTTCCTAGATATGTAAACAATCAGGGCCGGCGCAAGGGGAGGTCGAGCCGTGCCACCGCCCAGGTCGGCAAGTCTAATGGGCGGCAAAATTTGAATATTATCAAAATATAATGCTTCGTAATAGGCTCACATGGAAAAATAAAATTGTGTTCACCTGGGAATGTAATTGAACTTACTTCACTCACATTCAGGAAAATACTCAGGAAAGTCAGAACATTTCCCCGCATTTTTAATTGTCAAACTACTAGCCACAGGTATCTCGTTCAATATTTCCCTTGCAGCGGCACAGATAAGATTTTCAACTAGGGTAGGTAAGATTATCAAGGTGTCTTCTATATATATATTTGTATTCCACAATGTTCTAACGCTTCACTCCAAGTATGCAAAAGGTACAGTTCGCAGCAAAAAACCTGCAACATAGGCATGTAAGTTTATTGTGAAAGTGTGCCGAAAAACCGAAGGAATCAACATCACGTCTAAGTGGCACGAATCGGGAGATATGGCCTCGAAGGAGAAGCCTCGGCGTCCTCCCCTGCACACTTATTTTGGAGCTAAAGACTTGGTCGTTTCACAATAAACTTGCATGCTCATGTTGCAGGATTTTTGCTGCAGACTGTACACTACCAGTTGAGACAGGCTATTCTAGCCTACAGCATCTAGAGACATTTAGGTTCCAGCAGCGAGTTTTTAACCAATTTATAAACTGTTCATTCCGAATATTAGAACCACTCTAATCAAAAAGGTCCTCCAAGGCAATTAACCAAGTTTGACAACTGTCCCAGAGATGATTCCAACCATCGGTTCGCAGATAACTGTCACAAGTACACATTATGTAATAGCGAAACTGTGTTCAGAAAGTGGTCAGTTTATTCAGAAAATAAGAATGCTGTTGTCGGTTTTTGTTGCAAATTATTTTCCACAAGTAAAATATTATTCATACAGTAGCTAGTTGATGACTATAACAATTGGCATCACATTTCTGAAGCTTTGGCTAGTCATAATAGGTTTCCTATTCGGTTTGAAGCGCAAAGAAGGTGGATAGAGCTTTCGACAAGACTGAAGAGTGGTCTCACAATTGATGCAGAGAGCTCCTTGGTGGCTAAGCGGTTAGCCTACAGCCTCTGGCGTGAGAGGCCCGGGATCGATTCCCGGCGGAAGCTCGTGTAGTTCACATTCCACGTTAATCAGTAGGTCCACGTCTCACATAGCTTAGCTGCTGAACGGGACGTTAAACTCAAAATCAAGTCAATTGATGCAGAACACCAGAACATGTTAAATATCGAAGCACAACATTGAAGGAACGTAATAGAACGACTAGTTGCAATAATACAGTTTTTAGGTGAGTAATGTCTACCGTTACGCGGAACATCAGGTAAACTTAACACAAGTAATAATGGTAATTTTTCGAAACTGGTAGAACTCTTTGCAAAGTTTGACAGCGTCATGGCAGAAGACATTAAAAGAACCATGGGAGGACAAAATAAATACAACTATTACTTAGGAAAAGATGTTCAAATCGAAATTATTCAAATTCTTAGTGAACAAATTAAAAGTAAAATCCTGTCTTTGTTGAGAGATACAAAATATTATAGTATAATACTAGACTGCACACCAGATATTTTTGACACAGAGCAAATGGCAGTAATCGTTACTTTTGTACAAATTGCATACAGTAATGGAGAATGAATGCCTTGTAAAAATTTGCTAACATTTTCTTGGTTTCGTACCGGTAACAAACACCACTGGTCTAGGACTGACAGAAATAATAATTAAACAGCCAAAGGAAATTAACATTCCTATCGAAGACATAAAAGGCCAAGGATAAGAATAATTCCAATATGAAAGGCATTCAGGTATTCAGAAGAGAATTTTAGAAAACAATTCCCGAGCTTTCTATGATCCTTGCAGTAGTCATTCACTAAACACTGTCGTTAAAGATGCAGCCACAGCATCTCAGTACGCCGTTTCTTTCTTTTCTTTCTTTTTTTTCTTTGCATAGTTAATGACTTTCTTCTACGTGAGTTGAACGTTGGGCTATACTAAAGGAACGTATTAGCAGTTTCACTTTAAAACCATTAAACACCACAAGAGAGCCGAATTGATGCTCTGACTCCACTTAAATACCAAATAGGGAAGGTCTATGATGCCTTACTTCAAATAAGTAACAACAATAGGACAGGTAGAATGGTCGCCAAAGATGCACTGTGTATAGCAAACCAGCTGCATGACTTTCCTTTCTTTTGCTCACTCGTTATCTGGTATGACTTTTTACTCCACATAAACAGTAAGAAAAAGTCTCAAAAGCATTGATTCTCATGTGTTGGATGCAATCAGATTTCTTCAAAATATATCTGAGTACTTTGAGATGAACAGAAATGGTGCAAAGTTTCAATCTTACTTAGTTGATGTGATGGAGTTGGCATCAGCATTAGATACGGATGATCCATGAATAGCTAATACAGTGCAAGCTCGAAGTCGAAAGAAGAAGAGACAGTTTCAGTACAAGGCATAGAATGAAGCTATTGAAGATCCACAAACAAGGTTGATTTTTATAACAAAGTTATAGGGGTGATTGTGTTAGCATTAAGAGAAAGGTTTGAGCAACTTAAACATCAAACGAGTATTTCCATTTTCATTACGACATAAGTAATCTTAAAGATATGCCACCTGAACTTTTGTCTGTAAAGTGTACTAAACTAGTCAGCATTTTAACACTCAAAGAATCGGATGATATTAACCCTAGTGATTTGAAGAACAAACTGAAAGTGTTATCCGCTATAATTAAGCCTAAAAGTTCACCAAAAGAGACTTTAAAATTAATTAAGGAACATGATTTTGCTTCCAATATCAGTGTTGAACTTAGGGCTTTGTTAACCTTACCGGTAACAGTGACAAGTGGAGAAGGAAGTTTTTCGAAACTTAAGCTTATTAAAACCTACGTTCTTTCATGTCTGAAACACACTTGAGTAGTCTAGCGATATCAGTGTAACACGAATTGGCTGAAACATTGGACTATACGAATGTGATAAAGGAACTTGCTCATATCAAACCAAAAAAACTTTCTTTCAATTAAGATATGTTAAATTTATGTATCTCTATTGTGTTTAAGTACATTATAAGGCTTAGGCTAATCACTTAGTTTTGCCGTAATATCTGATTCACTATAATATCTTCATACTCCATAGGAAACACCTTTTGATATAAAATAAGCTTAAAAATTAAAATTCTTAGTCGTGACTAAAACGTAAGGAGCCGTTTATATATTACCTAAGCATTTGAAAGAGGCAGTTATCATTTTTAAATTTTACTTTTTCATTTTATAGATGCTATTAAATGGGGCATCTTACTTTTTCGTGACACTTGAACGTCTTTTGTCAAAAGAAGGTTTGAAGAGTAAAGGGGCGGCATATGAAAGTACCGCCCAGGGCGGCAAAACTGCTAGCGCCGACCCTGTAAACAATATACAAAATTGAAGAAAATCGAAATCAGATAGTATCTTTAGTTCGCGCATCGCAAATCAAACATCGAAAAACTTGAAGAAAGGAAGCTTTTTTATGTTTCGATCGGTGCATGCAGCTTTTCGCTCATTTCTGAACTTATAAATCATCCAGAACTCACCACGTAGAGGGGTGCACTTCGAGTGGTTGCACATCCATCCCAACCATTCAAGGCGTTTCAAATTTATTTCTTTTCTATTTCTGGCATAACTTTGAAGTCAGACCTCTTACTGGAATCTGCATTACAGAGCGAGAAAGAGTGTTGTTTTACCATCTTTTCTTAAGAAGCCACACACTTTTGTAGCAGCTTCTGTGGACTGTGTGTGACATTGAAATTTCATACATTCAAACTCTGATAGTTCCTACGTCTTTAGAAATCACAAAATAGTTTGTTGTTACATGAGCCATTATTGGTGGTGAACAAAAGTAGTAGAAAATGGATCGATCTGCTCAGTATAGAACAACTCAGGAGCCCCTGGGAAATTGAGCACCTTACACCGTGAACCCACGGTCTTTTACGACCTCCATTTTAGGGGCGAATTTATTCCCTTTTATGAGCACTTTTAGAGGGTTACTCGTTCTCTTTTATGAGCACTTTTTAGGGGTGAACTCGTTCCCTTTTATGAGCACATTTTTTCAACCCCTATTCGAACATAGCAGATAATACATAACACTAACTAACTAACTAACTCTATGGCCTATGGAACCCGGAGGTTAAGTGCCCCGTTCACAAAAGCTCTCCACTGACATAGCAGAGCATAGAATACATAAGACTACGAAACATAGCAGGGGTGTACTCGTTCCCTTTTATGATCACTTTTTCAACCCCTATTTGAACATAGTAGATAATACATAAGATTACGTAACATAGCAGTTCCAACCCTATTTACCATAGCAGATAACACATAAGAATACGTAACATAGCAAGGGTGTATTCGATCTCTTTTATGATTAGTTTTTCAACCCCTATTTGAGCATTTTATCATAGCAGAGAATACATGGAGACTATGAACACATAGCATAGCAGATAATACATAAGACTACGAACACACAGCAGAGCAGAGAATACATAAGATTCATTCCCTTTTATGAGCATTTTTAAGGGTGGACACGTTCCCTTTTATAATCACTTTTTCAACCCCATAGCAGAGACTACGAAACATAGCAGGTGTGTATTCATTCCCTTTTATGAGCACTTTTTAGGGATGAACTCGTTTCCTTTTATGAGCATATTGGAACATAGCAGATAATACATACGACTACGTAACATAGCAGGGTGAACTCGTTTCCTTTTATGACCTCCATTTTAGGGGTGAACTCGTTCTCTTTTATGAGCATATTTTTCAACCCCTATTTTAACATAACAGAAATGACATAAGAATACGTAACATATCAGATAACACATAAGACTATGTAACATAGCAGGGGTGTACTCATTCCAACCCTTATTTTAACATAACAGAAATAGCAGACAATGAGCAAAGATTACAATCGAACACCCACGGACTACAGATAGTCATTTTAGAGGTTGTATTCATTCATTCTCTTTGATGACCATTTTTTCCATCCCTAATTGAAATTACATAGCAGAGCAGATAATACATAAGATTCGTTTCCTTTTATGAGCACTTTTAGGGGTGTATTTGTTCTCTTTTATGATTACTTTTTCAACCCCTATTTGAACATTTTAACATAGCAGAAATTTATGAACACATTCTCCACCCCTATTTTAACGTAGCACTGATTTCGTTCCCAACCCTTAATTTAACATAGCAGAAATGACACAAGCATGTCCCCAAACTACTGACCATCGTGAACAAAGATCAAACTCAAAAACGAAACAACATATCGAGGTGGTGTTTCCACATTTAGCAATTGGTCATCAACTATTGACCATCGAGGTCAAAGATCAAAATACTTAAAACCTAATAACTCGAAAACGGAGCCACATATTGAGATGGTGTTTCCACATTTAGTAATTGGTTATCAACTACTACAAGTTCCAAAAAAAATGATCATCGAGGTCAAAGGTCAACATACTTAAAACCTAATAACTCGAAAACGGAGCCACATATTGAGGTGGTGTTTCCAAATTTAGTAATTGGTCATCAACTAGTACATGCTAAGAAAGTACTGACCATCGAGGTCAAAGGTCAATATACTTTAAACCTAATAACTCGAAAACGGATGCACATATTGAGGTGGTGTTTCCACATTTAGCAAGAGGTCATCAACTACTGCAAGTTCCAAAAATAATGCAAGGTCAAAGGTCAAAATACTTAAAACCTTATAACTCGAAAATGGATCCACATACTGAGGTGCTGTTTCCACATTTAGCAAGAGGTCATCAAATTCTACATGTCTCAAACTTAGTGGCCATCGAGGTCAAAGGTCAAAATACTTAAAACCTAATAACTCTTAAACGGAGCAACGTATTGAGTTGCTGTTTCCAAATATAGTAATAGATTATCAACTAGTACAAGTTCCAAAATAATGACCATCGAGGTCAAAGGTCAAAATACTTAAAACCTAATAACTCGAAAACGGAGCCAAATATCGAAGTTTTGTTTCCACATTAACGTTATACGTCATCAACTACTACAAGTTTCAAAAGTACTGACCATCAAGATCAAAGGTCAGAAACTCGAAAATGGACCCACATATTCAGATGCTGTTTCCAAATCTAGTAATAGATCAACTAGTACATGTTTAAAAAAGTACTGACTCTCGAGGTCAAAGGTCAAATATTTAAGCCTTAATAACTTGTAAACAGCGTGTCGGATAAATTTGTGTGACCTATTCAGTTTTATACCAAGCAGAAAAAAGTGAAGAATGAATAAATTTGAGTGGCTTATTTGCTATTGTACTAACGAGGAATGCCATTTTGTACTACTCAAATAAACGAAGGAATAAACTTGTACTAACCTAAGAAAAGCGAAAAATGCCCATTTTAATTAAACGAATCAATAAATTTATACTAACCAGAAAAAAATCGAAGAAGGACCATTTTGTACTACTCCAATAAACGAAAAAGTATTCAGTTTTGTACCAACTAGAAAAAAGACCGAAGGAGGACCATGTTAACTAACTCAGATCCTTATACCATTTTGTGCCATTTAAAGAAATGAATATATGCGTACGGATGTCCTATTTCCTTTTGTAGCAACGAGAAAAAAGCGAAGAAGAACCATTCATAACAGGCTTAGATTTTTATGCCTTTTTGTAGTATTTGTACCAAACAAAAAAGCTACACAAATAAACAAAGGAATAAATTTGTAATAACCACAAAAAGCGAAAAAGGCCCAGAATTTTGTACCAACTAGAAATCTCATTTTCACGCCATGTGTTACTATTTAAACAAACGAAAGAATAAATTTGAGTGGCTTAAGCAAAGAAGGTCAATGGTAACTAGCCTTTTTGTGCTATTAAATTTGAGTGACCTATTGAAGAATGAATAAATTTTGTTTGCAATTCAAAAAGCGGAGAAGGTCTATTTTTATGTATATTTTGTACTACTCAAATTATACTTTCTGTACCAACCAGATAAAAACAAAGAAAGACCATATTCTGCTATTCAAACAAACAAAGGAATGAATTTGTGTAACCTATTCACTTTTATAGCAAACAGAAAAATCTCCTTTCAGTTTTGTACCAACCACGAAAAAAAGGGAAGAAGGTTCATTTTGTATTCCTCTAATAAATTTGGGTGGTCTATTTCATTTTTGTAACAATCAGAAGAAAAGCTCAGAATGTTATACCTTTGTGGTGCTACTTTTTGTATTGTTTTTGTGTCTTTTTGGACAGACGAGGAAAAAAAATTTAAAAAATAATTGAATCGTTGAGCAATAGGCAGTATACTTGTAATACAAATGTTAGGTAACGCATTCGTATCGTTGTTTAAATATCTGCAGCACTCTTTATAGATGGTATGGGACATGGAACTTTGAAAACTTTTCTTACTTTGATATGATCTCTTCTCCTGTGATTCAAAATGGCCATGCATGCTGTTTATTCTTTTTTCTTTAGTACTCTAATTGCTATGGAGTCTGTTCTACACAATTGACTCAACTCTGGTTTGTTAAATCTTACGTTCAAATATTTTATGAGCCTTACTTAGTGACGGGAGAGGCAATTTAAATTGTTTTCTGGATGACACAAAAATAATACAAAATGTAGCACCACAAAGGTATAACATTCTGAGCTTTTCTTCTGATTGTTACAAAAATGAAATAGACCACCCAAATTTATTAGAGTAATACAAAATGAACCTTCTTCCCTTTTTTCGTGGTTGTTACAAAACTAAAACGAGCTTTTTCTGTTTGCTATAAAAGTGAATAGGTTACACAAATTTATTCCTTCGTTTGTTTGAATAGCAGAATATGGTCTTTTTTTAGGGGCCGCGGTGGCTCAGTGGTTGAGCGTTCACCTCTGGTGCTTGGGGTCCCGGGTTCGATCCCAGCCCCCGCCAAGTGAACTTTGTGGTGGACAAACACCGTGTGCGTGGGTTTTCTCGGGGTTCTCCCGTTTCCTCCCACTTTCTTCATTCCACCATTTCATTCATTACTCATCATCACCGTCTCCTTTAGCCTAACCGGCATAACCGTGGGACGTAAAACTCAGAGATTTCATTTTCATTTCATTTTCTTTTTTTTTATCTGGTTGGTACAGAAAGTATAATTTGAGTAGTACAAAATGTACATAAAAATAGATCTTCTCCACTTTTTGAATTGCAAACAAAATTTATTCATTCTTCAATAGGTCACTCAAATTTAATAACACAAAAAGGCTAGTTACCATTGACCTTCTTTGCTTAAGCCACTCAAATTTATTCTTTCGTTTGTTTGAGTTAGTACAAAATGTTAGTTCTTTCCTTTTTCTGAATGTTACAAAAGTGAATAGGTCATATAAATTTATTCCTTCGTTTGTTTAAAGAATACAACATGGTCAAGAAATCGGGTAGACCAAAAGCACAATAAGTTATAACATGCTGAGCTATTTGAAATGGTTTTTCTTCGCTTTTTTGGTTAACACAAAAATGGTATTTCCTTGCTTTTTTCGATTTGGTACAAATTTTTACAAAAAGGTATAAAATTCTAAAACAGTTAAAATGGTTCTCGTTGGTACAAAAAAATAGGACACCTCAATAAATGTCTTCGCTTTTCTGGTCAGTACAAATTTATACCTGTTTCCTTTTTCTGCTTGGTAGAAAACTAAATAATCCATCCAAATTTGAGTATTACAAAATGATATAAAATTCTGAGTTCATGTTCGCTTTCTCAAATTTATCCCTTCGTTTGTTTAAAAAGGAACACATGGCCTGGAAATGAGATTTCTCGTTGGTACAAAATTCTGGGTCTTTTTCGCTTTTTGTGGTTATTACAAATTTATTCCTTTGTTCATTTGTGTAGCTTTTTTGTTTGGTACAAATATTACAAAAAGGCATAAAAATCTAAGCCTGTTATGAATGGTTCTTCTTCGCTTTTTTCTCGTTGCTACAAAAGGAAATAGGACATCCGTATGTATATATTCATTTCTTTAAATGGCACAAAATGGTATACAGATCTGAGTTAGTTAAAATGGTCCTTCTTTGCTTTTTCTGGTGAGTACAAATTTATTCCTTCATTTATTGGGGTGGTACAAAATGGTATAAAAATCTGAGTTAGTTAAAATGGTCCTCCTTCGCTTTTTTATGGTTAGTATAAATTTATTGATTCGTTTAATTAAAATGGGCCTTCTTCGCATTATCTGATTAGTACAATTTTATTCTTTCGTTTATTTGAGTAGTACAAAATGGTATAAAATACTCAGCTAGTTAAAATGATCCTTCTTCGGTTTTTTGTTTATTTGAATAGTAAAAAATGATATAAAATGGTACTTTTTTGCTTTTTCCGGCTCATACAAATTTATTCCTTTGTTTGTTGAAATAATACACAATGGCATAACCCAGACAGCACAATGCACGTACAATATCCGTATAATACATGTACAATTGCACGGATGCAACATGTGCATCATCTGTATAAATGCACGCCTGCACATGTGATGCACATATACATGCCAGGTTCTATTCAACATCTTCACGTGCACAGAACATATGCAATGCACACGTACACGTCATGCACAAGTGATTTACACCTACCGCGCAGGTGATTTACAAGTAGCACGTATTCGATTTACATGTAGTTCACAGGTGATTTACATGTAGGACAGCGGTGATTTACACGTTGTACACAGGTGATTTACATGTAGCACAGAGGTGATTTACACGTAGTAACCAGGTGATTTACATGTAGGACAGAGATGATTTACACGTTAACACACAGGTGATTTACACGCAGTACCCAGGTGATTTACATGTAGGACAGATATGATTTACACGCAACACACAAGTTATTTACACGCAGTACCCAGGTGATTTACATGTAGGACAGAGGTGATTTACACGTAGCACATAGGCGATTTACACGCAGTACCCAGATGATTTACATGTAGGACAGAGATGATTTACACGTAACACACAGGTGATTTACATGTAGGACAGAGGTGATTTACACGCAGTACCCAGATGATTTACATGTACGATAGAGGTGATTTGAAGCAGTACCCAGATGATTTACATGTAGTGCACAGGTGATTTCCTCGTAGTACAGAGGTGATGTAAAAACAAATTCGAGATGCAACGAAAAAAGGAGTTTATATATTTGGTGTCTTACGCAGTAACACCATCTATAACTGCAAAGACATCACCTTCAAAGTATATAACAAGTAACTAATAATTGTCAGTGAGAATTTAGGTTTGGAGTTAATTATTTGCAACGAGCAAAGCTTTAGGTAGTATCTTTGACATGTTTGCCAAGTAACAAATAACGCAACATATTCTGCTTTAATCGGTCATGAAAATAATTTTGTAAACCTATGAACTGCCTGACTGTAGTTACATAAGTACAATGCTGCCACCTGTTTATCTTGTATCCTAGCTCAGTGGACGTTATGGAGTTTTTACAATCATTCAGCTGTTATTCGTCGAAAAGTCTCTATAACACCGCCTGGAGGAAAAACGACACCTACTAAAAATGGAGGTTACTTTCTGTTGATGAGAATGGGAGTAAAAGAATGAAAGTAAAAGTATACACTTGCACGGTATTATGGACGTCTCATACACACGTGCAGTAGCCGTGCAAATACCCATGTGCACACAACGGCTTAAGCACCGGTAATTTAAATGTGCTTCATCCACGCAAATGCACATGTGCACATGCACGGCTCAAGCATGGGTTATGTACATGCGCTGCATCCACGCAATAGCACATGTATACATAACGGCTACAGCACGGGTTATATAAATGTGTGCTTCATCCATGCAAATGCACATGTGCACATAACGGCTTAAGCACGGGTTACGTACGTGCGCTGCATCCATGCAAATGCACATGCGTATATAACGGCTTAAGCACGGGTTATATAAATATGTGCTTCATCCATGCAAATGCATATGTGCACATAACGGCTTAAGCACGGGTTACGTACGTGCACTGTATCCATGCAAATGCACATGTAAACATAACGGCTTAAGTACGGGTTATATAAATGTGTGCTTCATCCATGCAAATGCACATGTGCACATAACGGCTTAAGTACGGGTTCTGTACGTGTGCTGCATCCACGCAAATGCACATGTGTACATAACGGCTTAAGCACGGGTTACGTACGTGCGCTGCATCCACACAAATGCACATGTGTATATAACGGCTACAGCACGGGTTATATAAATGTGTACTTCATCCATGCAAATGCACATGTGCACATGTTCCGGCTTAGGCACGGGTTATGTAAATGTGTACTTTATCCATGCAAATGCACATGTTCACATGCACGACTTAGCCACTGGTTATGTACCTGTGCATAACCCACGTAAATGCACATGTGCACATACACGGGTTATGTATGTGTGCTTCATCCACGCAAATTCACGTGTACGGCTTATGCACGGGTTATGTATGTGTTCATCATCCACACAAATGCACATGTGCAAATGTACGGCTTATGCATGGATAATGCACATGTGTCGTACACGTACGTGTTGTCTGGGAAATACTCAGCTTGTTAAAAATGGCCCTTTTTAGAGTTGACACAAATTATAAGTCCTTTGTTTATTTGAATACTCCAAAATAGTACAATTTCTTTGTTTTCTCTGGTTGGTACAAAATTAAATACTCTATCCAAATGTATTCCTTCGTTTATTTGATTGCCATAAAAATGCTATTTCTCTGCTTTTCCTCGGTGTACAAATTTATTCCTATGTTTATTTAAATAGTTAACATGGTCCTCCATCGGTCTTTTTTTCTAGTTGGTACAAAACTGAATACTTCATCGTTTATTGGAGTAGTACAAAATGGTCCTTCTTCGCTTTTTTTCTGGTTAGTATAAATTTATTGATTCGTTTAATTAAAATGGGCATTTTTCGCTTTTCTTAGGTTAGTACAAATTTATTCCTTCGCTTATTTGAGTAGTACAAAATGGCATTCCCCGTTAGTACAATAGCAAATAAGCCACTCAAGTTTATTCATTCTTCACTTTTTCTGCTTGGTATAAAACTGAATAGGTCACACAAATTTATCCGACGCGCTGTTTACAAGTTATTAAGGTTTAAATATTTGACCTTTGACCTGGAGAGTCAGTACTTTTTTAAACATGTACTAGTTGATGATCTATTACTAGATTTGGAAACAGCACCTGAATATTTGGCTCCGTTTTCGAGTTTTTGAACTTTGACCTTGATGATCATTATTTTTTAAACTTGTAGTAGTTGATGACGTATTACTAAATGTGGAAACACCACTTCGATATTTGGCTCCGTTTTCGAGTTATTAGGTTTTAAGTATTTTGACCTTTGACCTCGATGGCCACTAATTTTGAGACACGTAGTATTTGATGACCTCTTGCTAAATGTGGAAACAGCACCTCAGTATGTGGATCCATTTTCGAGTTATAAGGTTTTAAGTATTTTGACCTTTGATCACGATGGTCGTTATTTTTGGAACTCGCAGTAGTTGATGACCTCTTGCTAAATGTGGAAACACCACCTCAATATGTGCATCCGTTTTCGAGTTATTAGGTTTTAAGTGTGTTGACCTTTGACCTCGATGGTCAGTACTCTCTTAGCATGTACTAGTTGATGACCAATTACTAAATTTAGAAACACCATCTGAATATGTGGCTCCGTTTTCGAGTTATTAGGTTTTAAGTATGTTGACCTTTGACTTCGATGATCATTTTTTTGGAACTTGTAGTAGTTGATGACCAATTACTAAATGTGGAAACACCATCTCAATATGTGGCTCCGTTTTCGAGTTATTAGGTTTTAAGTATTTTGATCTTTGACCTCGATGGTCAGTAGTTGATGACCAATTGCTAAATGTGGAAACACCACCTCGATATGTTGTTTCGTTTTTGAGTTTGACCTTTGTTCACGATCGTCAGTAGTTTCGGGACATGCTTGTGTCATTTCTGCTATGTTAAATTAAGGGTTGGAAACGAAATTAGTGCTACGTTAAAATAGGGGTGGAGAATGTGTTCATAAATTTCTGCTATGTTAAAATGTTCAAATAGGGGTTGAAAAAGTAATCATAAAAGAGAACAAATACACCCCTAAAAGTGCTCATAAAAGGAAACGAATCTTATGTATTATCTGCTCTGCTATGTAATTTCAATTAGGGGTGGAAAAAATGGTCATCAAAGAGAATGAATGAATACAACCTCTAAAATGACTATCTGTAGTCCGTGGGTGTTCGATTGTAATCTTTGCTCATTGTCTGCTATTTCTGTTATGTTAAAATAAGGGTTGGAATGAGTACACCCCTGCTATGTTACATAGTCTTATGTGTTATCTGATATGTTACGTATTCTTATGTCATTTCTGTTATGTTAAAATAGGGGTTGAAAAATATGCTCATAAAAGAGAACGAGTTCACCCCTAAAATGGAGGTCATAAAAGGAAACGAGTTCACCCTGCTATGTTACGTAGTCGTATGTATTATCTGCTATGTTCCAATATGCTCATAAAAGGAAACGAGTTCATCCCTAAAAAGTGCTCATAAAAGGGAATGAATACACACCTGCTATGTTTCGTAGTCTCTGCTATGGGGTTGAAAAAGTGATTATAAAAGGGAACGTGTCCACCCTTAAAAATGCTCATAAAAGGGAATGAATCTTATGTATTCTCTGCTCTGCTGTGTGTTCGTAGTCTTATGTATTATCTGCTATACTATGTGTTCATAGTCTCCATGTATTCTCTGCTATGATAAAATGTTCAAATAGGGGTTGAAAAACTAATCATAAAAGAGATCGAATACACCCTTGCTATGTTACGTATTCTTATGTGTTATCTGCTCTTCTATGTGTTCGTAATCTTATGTAATTTCTGCTATCTTAAAATAGGGGTTGAAAAATATGCTCATAAAAGAGAATGAATACACCCCTGCTATGTTTCGTAGTCTTATGTGTTATCTGCTATGGTAAATAGGGTTGGAACTGCTATGTTACGTAATCTTATGTATTATCTACTATGTTCAAATAGGGGTTGAAAAAGTGATCATAAAAGGGAACGAGTACACCCCTGCTATGTTTCGTAGTCTTATGTATTCAATGCTCTGCTATGTGTTACGTAGTCTTATGTATTATCTGCTATGTTCGAATAGGGGTTGAAAGAATATGCTCATAAAAGGGAACGAGTTCACCCCTAAAAAGTCCTCATAAAAGAGAACGAGTACACCCCCTAAAAGTGCTCATAAAAGGGAATAAATTCACCCCTAAAATGGAAGTCGTAAAAGACCGTGGGTTCACGGTGTAAGGTGCTCAATTTCCCAGGGGCTCCTGAGTTGTTCTATACTGAGCCAGATCGATCCATTTTCTACTGTCAACAAAGTTTACAGGTTGACCAATCTATTAATTCTGGATAATCAATGGCTTGAAAATTAAGATTAGGTAGCAGAAAATTTCTTACTCTTTTATATAATGATCATTGAGTAATAGATTTTAACAACCTTCTGAAACCTGTTTACGTCATCCACTGCCATTGCCAGAAGAAGTTTTTCGGGGTGCGGAAGGAAATCATTCCGCTATATTACAAGATCGATACTTTCTAGTAAGAGTTCCGGTATATACCGTGATGTCTCAATAAGTATATACACATGTTTTGCAGCATCTTTTAGAGAAGAGTCCTTGTTTTAGAGCAAACCAAAGTATTGCGTACATAAGCTCAAATGAAGGATCTTTCGTCGAAAAATACAATCTCGAATTAAGTTTGGCTATATTTAACTATCATGAATGAGTTATAGGGCCTTGATCTTTTACTGCAAGATCTTGGACTTTAATAGAGGTAAATTTGGATAAGGGCGTAACTAGCAATTTTTCAATTTTTTTAGGAAAGCAGAAAAACAAACGCCCTTATTCAATTTACCATCGTGTTCACACAGTATTTTTGGAGACACGCGTTTGCTACGGAACAGAGATATTACCTTAACAGCACCTAAACACATACTGACATGCTCAGAGTTGTAGAATATATCACTTTACCGGAAATAGGTCGATACCCCCCTTATCCAAATTACCCCTTATTGCTGTTTATATCTCTCACAATATAAACAAAATATATTTGGTTTTTGCTTTGTCCATTTTTTGTTACGAAAATATATCCGGTTGGAATTTTCTCATAACCAACAACAGGAAGCTGCTCACAGTGTTTCTACTGCTTACTGATATTTCAAGAAAATTATTTGGGGGCCTAAGTCTTGCCATCTAGATGTTCGAATAAATGTCTCAAAGGCAGCTCATTAAAATGTAATAATGAAATGAACGACTGGAGTTGTCTTCCCAATTTGACCTCAATATTATAAATAATGTTACATTTCCATCCTATTAGTTAGTGTGCCATCACAGCCGATTACAACAAAATCAAGCCTTTATTACTTAAATAAGAAAGTATGTTCTCAGATGTAATTCTTTGTATATCCACTTCTAGGTCTTACATAGCCAATAAACTGACTATCAGGCTCTTGAAGTAAGATATACCGTCATTTACCATAACTATGGTCCAGATTTTGCATATATTTGGCCATATCTTTTCTAATATTTGCCGCAGAAATGCATGATTTTGGCTTTGGGTAGTCTATACCTTCCGCTAATAAAATATTTTTATGTCGTTAAACTAAGCACTCTACGTTCATATTTATGAAAGAAAATATAGTGGTACATAGTTATGTTCTGAGTTGCCCAACAATGGTCCATGAATAGATTGTGGTGTGGAAGGCAATGTTGGGAGTCAATTTACATGAAAATGAAAATCTACAGAATAGAACATTTATTAAAAAGAAAATAAAAGTATTAAAGTACAACGTCTTTAATAAAACGGCACTGTAAATTATCAAATAGTACCATTTATAATATCGCTGATATTTTAACATTAACACTACGGTACTACACTAAAGAAAGCACCAGTAACATTACAGGTTAAAACTAATTCAATTCAAAGTACTGTGCCATACCTCTGTCAAGTTCTTTCACTTTGAAAAGTCCTCGGGAAGAGGAAATTTGCTGAGGTGGAATATTGTTAATGATTATATCACTTAGTGGATAATATAACCTATCTTCTTGTTGTGGCCATATCCAGTACGAGCCAGCTTTTTCCATACAAGAAACAACAGCCCCTGTCTCCCTTGTTTCCTTTACAATGCCTGCCCATAGCCTACTGTCATAAAACACAATAACATATACACTCTCTTGCAAGTCAACGCCATTGCAACTGGAGTTTTTATGGCTAAAGATGTTGGTAGAGAAATCGTCTTCGTCTTCATGTAACATAGAGACATTTGTATCTGTATCTGAATCTGAAAGAGTTAAACGTGAGAGTTACGGCTTGTCATCTTCACTGTCTGAAGATTCAAATTCTTTTGAAACTCGTCTGCGCTTCACTTTCATCTTACTTTTAGAAAGCTTTCGTTTTAGTGCTTGAGATCCACTTGTGGAAGGCTGTTCTGCTGCAACATTTCCCAAACCTTGAAATTCATCTATTGAAATGCTTCTACCATGTTCAACATGTAGTTGTCTCTTCCGGGTAGTACCGGTACATTTTTTGAACGCTAACGCATTGGTATCATCATTATTAGCACTGGTGTTGGTGTCGTTTCCATAACGCATTTTCTCTAAATGTTGTAAGAAAACGGTTGATACAAGAGAAGAAGTTTTGTTCCTTTCAGGATCAGATGATGGCAATCTATCTAACACTTCGTTCCTGTTCAGTGGATATATTCCAGTTTTGCGAAACCCAAACTGTAGGTTAAATGCTCCTCGATCATGAAGCATTTCCATCAGCTTACGCAAGAGGTTCGGAAATATAGCTTTCGGAAGGGTTCCTTGTTTCCGTCCTTCACCAGTAAAATAAGCAATCAATTGCTTCTTGGCATTTAATAATTTAGTAATTTTCAATAAAACTGATAGACCGAAACCCAGGGCCCCAGCCTGGATCCACCACTGCCTATAGTCAATGAAATAGACCTAGGGTTGAACTAAGAAATAAAGGTGCAAACCAAATGGGATACATCTATGGTCCACATTATAATAACACGCTACCACATTTCACAGACTAGAATTCCCAACTATGGTCCACGAAAATTGTGGTACATTGTTGGGATTCAAGTTGAAGATTTTTGTTTACTAGCCCACTACACAGAAACAATATAATTTCCTTCAGTAGTTATATCTAGTTTTACTGTAAACATAAGACTGTTCTTAAAATAACAACTTTCATGCGTATCATACTTATCAATTTTATCCACCGAAGCTTACTTTCCACACTTTTGTGCACGAGGCAGTTATTGTTATTTTCATCACATCACGTCTCCCGCGCAAATAAAACCCGCGCGTTCAAACCAACTATGTTGCCCTATTGCACCATCTATTGGATGTTCTTTCCGATGCCTAGCTTAACTCCCGGCAGGAAAGCGTACTAGCTATTGCTAATGACGTCATGAGAGTTGTCTTGGACCATAGTTGGATGCCTGGACTATATTTATGGGAAATGACGGTATGATCTTTTCTTAGTACATTTTATTGCAAACCTTTTCTTGTACGAGAGCCTTATCTTTCCTACCATCAATGTATATAGCTTTGGTAACACTTCAAATCTATTTTGTAATGCTCTTTTAACTTGCCACTTTTCTATTCTAATTTTACTCTTATCTATAACCAAGGACGTGTACGATTCTTTAATTAAACCAAAGTCTTGTAACATACTGAAATCAACTTCTAAGGTCGTTCTGTCCGATAAACACTTACTAAAGCTGTAGCAGTCAGTTTCAATCACATTTCCGGTTGTACTAGTGAACATTCTCCTTGAATGGTTTCTTCAGTCCAGTGTTTAAAAATTTCCGTATCCTCCTCGTCCAAACAAATCTCAGAAGATGTAGCGTTACCTTGGTACTGAACAAGAGAAACTACAGCCATCTGGAAAGAATCGACATAACTATTTGATGGATTGGTAGATCTAATCTATGGTTCTCTATCTCCGACGTTGTCATATAGTGCAATTCGCATCTCTAGACGAGTATCCAAAAGCTATAGAATTAATATATTTTTCGCTTTATTTTAGCTGGTAGAATGGTAAATTGTAGTCTGTGAGCGCCATTTTTAGAACGCCTAAATATCTATCTATAGAAATTTCAACTTCGATATTTGACTATGAAACAAGTTGTGATTTTTTAAAAAAATACACAAATAACGCATATTTATACTACTCTCAACCACTTGTTTCTAAACTAAATACTTAAATAACTTGAATCATATAACACATTGTTTTAATTTATCATTTGTATTTTAAAGTTGAATGGATTACACCTTAGAATAATCTTACAACGTTCATTTTTAAAAAAAAAAATAATTTTGAAAATTAAATAAGATCGATTCTTTACGATGAATAAAAGTAAAATGAACTATTGAAAGAAGTAAAAGATTAATAGAGGATTGAGAAATATGAAACTAATTATTATAATCGAGTTAAGAATATAGACAGTAGGTAAGACCATGGCTCTGCATTTGTGTTACGTTTGCGTGCCCGTCTCTTACCACTTCCAGTTAATAACTGACCAACTTTGTTAACAGGTTTTGTCTTTAATGTTTCACCAGCTTCTTTTACACGTGCGCGAACAGATTCTTGATATGGTTTATCTTCTAGTACATCACCCGCTACTTGTATTCCCGTTTGTAATGCTTGACAACCTGATGTTTTTGAACCTTATTTAAGAAATGGTAATGCAAAACAAAATAATCCTTGGAGAAAACTACCTATACCGTGTCCTCGTTGATATACACGTCCTGAAAAGTATGGTATACCGTGTCCGTAATGTCGTGTAAATTTCATGTTTTAAATGAATTATATTTTAATTAGGAGAGCGCTTAAAATGAAGTGTTACACTCAGTGTCCCAGAACGAAATGGAGAATTTCGCCTTTCATGGTCTTTTAGTAGTATTTCAATAGTATTGAAGGAAAATTTTGCAAGTGGCAAATAATGAATATCTTGAAATGTACTTTACCGTATTTATATTCGATATTGTTGCAGTACGTAATAATGGTGCTTTTGTATCACCTAAAAACGGATATTGTATGATATCAGTATAAATAAAAATTTGATGTGGATAACCAATATCAAAGTACAGTCGTTTAATTCCGCGAGAATGAATTACAAGATTTTTATTTTCCGGAAGGCCTAATTGTAATACTAATGTTGGCGACAATGTAACCGATTCAACGCGTTCACTACAATCTAGTTGTACAATATTTGCTAGAGAAAATTTTATATCTTTTGATACTTCATTTAATTCATTAATGATATGATATATGGACGGATAATATCCACTTAGAATTTTACTTTTTTGCGCCTCACCATTTTTTAGTTTATACCAAATAACATTTTCACAATCGGTAAGATTATAACATGTTAAAGGAACATGCAATTCATTTAATTCTACATACCAATCGGTTTCTGATCATTGAATATTATTTTTAGCTGATTTATAAAATGTGGCCGACTATTTTTAGGATACACATCAGTACTAGCATTTGAAACTAGTGTGATGTAAAAAATATCATCTATCATCTATACTTTCAGAAATCATTTTCATTTAAAGTGAAGTGCCAAGTTTGAAGTTCCAAATTGAAATGGCAATTTTAAACCGTGTTCATCTTTTAAATTTACTTCAATCGTGTTAAAATATGATTTTTCAACTTTTACATAATGTGGTGTGTGAAACAAAACATTTTAGATGTCCATGACCAATATTATACACACTAATTTTACGAAGTATCGGACCAATATTTTCTTGGTGTTTCACAATATCAACACAAACATTAATAATGTTTGGTATATTATATTCTAAATCACATGGAAATTTTGCACGTGTTATTAATTGAACTTCCACATTAGAAGGTTTTGCAAAAACAGTAATGTGAAACTCGATTGTATTTTTATTTATGAGTCCAAATAAATGTTGTAATCCATGTGTTATACCAATTGTACATTGATCTTTTAATTTTAATTTGCTTTTTACTTTTATAATTTTTAACATGCGTACATGTTCCGGAATCATATCTAAAATGGATTGAACGGAAGAATAATATCTTGGTGTTATACCAATATCATTAGTTTCAAATTCATCATCAATGATGGTTTGAATTAGAATTTTTTCGTTTTCACGAACATTATAAAAGTTAAATGATATATTAAGTTGTGTTAATGCAACATACAATTCTCTCTCACTTAAGTGAATAGGTTGTGCAAGGTTTGCTATAAATGATGAAGTTGTATTATTACTAAAAATCTCATTACTAGCATTTGAAGGTAGAGCAACATAGAAATCATGTTTTGTCGATGAACTCATTTGGAAGACTGAACAGAACTTGTTTCAACCTACGAATTCATACTTGATGGATAACCTTACCATTTGAAATACATCATACATTTCTTTCGTTTTAATACTTTTTCAATTAAAAATGTGTTGTTTGAATTAAGATTTACTTTTTGTAATTCTTGTTTATAAAATATACATTTAATTTTTTCCCCATTCCGACAATTAGGATTTGTCGGAATACATTTATCAATGATAGAAATTTCCTGTGACCATTTTGGTAAATACCCTTTTTCAAACTTATGTTTATATTTACTAACACGTATATAATCACTGGAATGAAATTTACATGTTAATTTCTTTTTATTCATTATATTTCCGTACAACGTATTCCAAGCTTGATCTACATTAGAATCATTTACATCTGTAGGTGTTAATTTAATACTACTATGATTCGTGTGATTATATTTTTTACAAATTGATCTAAATCATCTATATAACGATATGTATTTCTAGCAGTAAAATAACGATACAATTTTTCTTGTAATGTTCTTATAAACCGTTCTGCTAATGCACATGTAATTTCTGAATGAACACTATAATGATTAATTTCATATTCTTTAAATAAACATTTTACATGGTGATTATAAAATACTATACCTATCAGTTTGTACATTAAACACGGGTAGTTTAATTTTTAAAAATTTTTGTGATTGCTTTTACCATTTCAGGACCTGTTTTTGTTGTTAAGGAACACAATACGCGTATCGTAAAAATATCTATACAACATAAAATATATTTGTAATTGTTGTTATACTTTGCGATATTTTGCATATCTGCTAAATCCATTTGTAATGTTTCTTTTGGTGCACTAACATAATATTGTTTACGTTCAAACATTTTACGTGCTAGTGCTTGTAATGTATAGGCATCTTGCGATACTAACCAATCTTTAATTTTCTTTTTTTGATAATTTGGTTTTCTGTTGTATTGTTTTAATACTTGATAAAGAAGCAGGATTTGTATAATCGTAGTGAAATTTTGACAATTTTACCATTTTCACATTTTATAATCTTTCCAATTTTTAAATATATTTGCTACTATTGTCGGTCTTCGTCATTTTTTAACTTTACTGTGTGATTTTACTATACGTGTAGAAATATATTTTCGCGGTACATTGAGATCATCTAATAAACTTTTAAATTCATGAATGCCTATTGGATTTCTAGAATATTTCGATGTACGCACATCACTTATTAAATCCATAATATTAGAACCTGGTTTGTTCTTGAATACGCACTGTTCCAGATTTTTCCCAATGGATTTTATTGGAACTTGTTAACAATTTTAATAATAGTTCTTTTTTTCAAATTGATTTCGCTACTGACAAATAAAAAGGGTAAAATAGAATTATTCTTTTCTTCAGTTGTTGTTTCATAAATATATTTTTCAATAATAGGTAATGTGATAGGATTTTGTGAAACTGCTGAAGTATAATTTAAATACTGTTTCAATGCTTGTTGATACACTTTCCATTTTTCATCAATACTAAGATCATTACGTTTTAAATTATTATTCATTTCTTCATCTAAACGAAATTGATGTGAATCTATTGTTTTCATATTTGCATGCATTTGTTGCATAGCATTTTCAGGAACTAGTCATGTTACGAAATTCCGACATAACTACCTTCCAAATAAACTACTTGCTACTGCAACAAGTAATGGCTCTAAGATTAATGGTAAAAATGCACCACCTTTTTGTAATAAATTTTTCTTTTTCTTTATAAGTGATGTACGTTGCGCAGATAAAGCACGCAAGATCTTTTTAGGTCTCCGTAAACGTTGCTTCTGACGCGAATTCAACGGAATGTTTCCTTTTATTGAATTTTTAGCAACTTGTGAAATAGTACGTATTTAATCACTAGACGCATTTTGTATAATTTGATTTCGCTTTGCACTTTTGCATTTGCACTAAGCTCGGAGACTATCAGTGTGTTGTTTCACCTTCAACATACTGAACTAAACTGAACATAAAACTACTGAATTACTGTATTTTACATTTGCATATACATGCAGTATTTCACCAAGAAAATATTTGTACGTAATCGCAATGCACCACTTGGTTTTTGCGTTAAATCAAATAGCAAATAAATGTGAGGTTCACTAGTTATATCTTCCAACACATTCACAAATTGTTTACTATACCGTGGCATGATTTGTCTAGCTAGATATTGTATTTGTAATTTATCACGAGGAGTATTAAATACTATAATAAAATGTGCATTTAAACTTATATCACGTGCATGTTTTCCTTTTGGAAATAAATTTTGTACAATGAATATAACAGTTAATTTTTATGATGTGCATATTTTGTGAATAAGTTTGCAACATAACCATTTGTTTCAGACATTAAGTTATCTAATATTAATAATTAATTTTCTTGTTTTTCAAAATTATTCTTATCTGGAATTCCATACACGAATCGAATTTGTGCACTTGCATCCAAATTTGGTATTACTGCACCGTAACACTATACAATTTTATTAAATTTTATAGTTAACATTTCATTGCATTCATTTAATAAACGATTCACACAACAGGTTTTACCTGAACATGAAGGACCAGCAATTAAAATAGTAGAGGGATATTGAAACTTTAAAATTTTGTTTTAAAATAAATGCATACAACCAATACTTTACTTTATATACACATACTGACATCTAAGAGCTACTTTTCATGGGAAAGGAGAATATAAAAGACATGAAGCGCTTCCATAAATAAATTAATTAATTAAGGAAATACATTAATTTTAATAATTCACACTCATAGAGTGTATTATAGAATTTGCACAGCAAACGAATGAATAAAAGACACTCAAACATTACCACTTATAGATCAGGCTAAAATTTCTGTACACTACCATGAGATGAACTTCGTGTCCTTGGTATAGGTCCAGTATAATGTGTGTCAATTCGTTTTGTTTTTTGTTTACCTCTTGGTGGGTTTTTGTCTCTTTACGTGGAAACTCCTGAAACCCTGTTTTCGCACAATACTATTTAGGTTCTTTATGGTTGTTGAATTCATTTCATCACAGACCAATGCATAGAAACTCTCAAAGTTTACTTTTTGAGTTTTATCATTTAGTCTAATTCCCCTAATTTTGTGTATATATCGAAATTTCTCAGAGGCATTTTTAAGCCTAATACTGTAATACTGTAATTAGCCTAATACCCTAATCCAAGGAATGTTACAAACTCCCACCCTACTTCTATTTCATCAGTCAGATTACCCAAATATTTTCCAAGCTTTAACGGAGATCCCATATCTTTTTTGCACGTAAACATAATACTGTTAGTGTCACAGTAAATTACAGGTCCTACAGTTAGAAGCAAGTCATATAATTCTAGCCTGGCCCATGAGGTAATAAACCCACCAAGTATATCGTTGGAAAATTGCAGAGGCACTTTCTCAGTTTCCAGGTCTTTATATGTGAGAGTAAGATATTCGTCACTAACTGGAATAACATTATGAACCTCATACCGGGGTGCTGTAAGATATTTATGAAACTCTGCCCCACTATCAACAATTATTCACTGCGTCATATATGCACGTTGTCCCCATTTACCGTAATGGGAATTGATGTACAACTTCGCGAATTGCCTAAGTCCAGGGTTCGTCTTTATGTTTTCTTTATTTAATCTTATACCTTCATGAGGATAATAATCGTTAATATATTTTGTTTGTCTTCTTCAGTTTTGCACCAAGCAGGATAACCTAAAGATTCCTGCTTCATTTGAAGAAACGTATTCACATAGTCTCAGAATAAACTAGGTGAATTCCGATCTTCAGAACTCATAATTTCGAATTCCCAGATTTAATATATTTTGACTATCTGATAACCGTTTTCAAGAGCACGGTGTAGCTCTGGTGTACAAAAATGTTTTAGTCATTGCGCGTTCAGAATCGCTGTGTCCAATTGTCAATAATTTCTTCTTCCACACATGAACTGCAAAGTCCAATAGTAACCGCCGTTGCGCCACGTACGAGAGAACGAGGAAAAACAGTTGTTTCGGGGAAAATAAGGTACATTTTATAATCTCATGATTTTCCCCACATCTGGGAAAACTGGCCTCTTATGTACTTTAGGTGGTCCCACCGGAAGAGGTTTCCTTGCCATGACATAGGGGTATAACGATTAAATATCGTAATACTTAATGATTCCATTGTCCGTACGATTCGCATACGAACGAAAGACTGCACGTCCACCATTGTAGCAACTCTTAGTAATTAGAAAGTCGCTTACATTATTGCAATGTTCACTAAGAAACCTTTGTTACTGTACATATGTGCGTACTTTATCATCCCAAGAGCACTCCCATATTCCATACAAATTCATTTTTAGAATTTCCGTGAAATATTTACGACGGAGTTCCGTATGTTCGTACCTTTTCTCGAATGTGTTATACGGACCATGCCCATTATCTACTACGGCATTACGGTTATACGGGAAACAAAAGTTATAGCCGTGCCAAAAACATCCCATGAAGTCAAAAACTGCGTTAAGTTCTGCGTGGTATGCGTCAACATTATACTTTCCAAAAGGTTGTTCTGCATTTTGTCCAGCATGCTGGATTTCTATATTCAATTCATGTTCCATATATGTTAGCCATTTTATTGCTTTTTCACTAGTTTTTGTTTTATGATGGAACCCCAAAGGTGGTATAACAGAGATAGTTTTTTCTGGAAGATATGATGTACGATACGTTTGCATGGGTAAAATTGCAATCGTTGACGAAACCAAAAACATTGTAATCCATCCGTTTTCTCTTCTATAATATTACTAAATTTAATAACAGCTGTGAGAATTCTCACATCGTTTTCCCAGTACTCCAGCATTTCAGTTTGCAAATTAAGTTGCTCTCCCTATCGTACACGTTCTTCCTGCTATGCCTACAACCGATGTCTTTCTTCAGTACTTCGGGGTTCAGGGTTATAGTATTCTATTCTCGGATAGGGTCCTACATAATTTTGATTCTGCAAACTATTAAACAAATTTGGGAAATCTCCCTTTAAATTTCCACTGAGGCCAAATGTTTTCGGGAGTTTCGACAGCTTCGCCACGAGGAATAGAAATACTAAAAATCATTTGACCCTGAATTAGGTTTTTGGAATAATATGCTGGGACTCAATGAGAAATCTCAAACAGAAGATGTCAAAGCGTGAACCATTGTGTGCCAGTACACAAATCATACTAAATACGGGTCTATCAATTAAAATATGCATTGTAAACTCGTCAATCGTTTTAAAAGAAAAGGGACGATTACCGTTTTTATCACATGTATTGCAGGGCTCATCAATGTTTTTGTTTATGCATTCATTGCAAGCATATCTAAGACAAGCTAGACAAACTTTATGTTTTCGTTCCCCACGCTCATTTTCCGGCTTACGCATGGTTTCTACATCATAAACAATATAAAGAAACCTCTCCATACGAGTTGGTTTCAGTTTCTTCACATAACATGTGTGACCTTACTGTACATGTTCATGATATGTACTGCAGTATTCCGCACAAGTATGATCCGATTTCCGTCTTCTTAAATCATAGATTGCAATACAATTGGTGCAAAGTTTAACATATTTGCACACACTCTTGCCAACTTTATTACCTTTTAAGTGATTGTCTAAACATTCACCATTAGTAAAGTACATTTTGCATGCATTACATTTCATTTTGTGCCTGGTAATATCTATTTGACGACATTGTTCACAAGATGAACACACTACTTCACACTTATGTGAAGGACATCTTTCATCATAACCGACTAAACAATGTAAACAATACTTTCTACTTCTTAGAAAATTAGTGATAGTTCTAATAGGAGAAAATGTACAATATTTCCCCTTTAGTCATAACAGATATAAATGAGTTTTGGTCCCTGAATACCTGGTCGCTGTAATTCTGTTTCTGGGTAACGCAATCTAAATTCGAGTATCGTTTCCGGAACTTTTTCATAAATAATAATTTGTTAGTTCAGACTCAAATGTTTTTGAAATAATTCAACATCATTAAAATCACAACCATTTTTCCCTTTAACACCTACTCGCGCAGAGGGCAATGGCGCTATGTTTTAATGTGTTTCGATCTAAGTCTGTTAAATGGCTTAAATTTTGACGGTTTTCAGCATGCTTAACTATGCCCAAACAATACTCTTATACAAACAAAGTTTGTCCGTATCGCTCCCCGGAAGATCTACTAAATGCTGAACAAAAATTCGTTCGGGGGTAAATATTTTTTCAGTGATGAATTATTACTCCTACTTTTTCCAGCACCAAATATCACGTTTATAATCTCAAAACGAAACAGAACATGTTCAGCTAGAAGGAAGTCGTCATGACTATTTAAAACTCTAGTAATCGAAGCTAATATGGATTATGCATAAATATCTTTGCAGCGTCTCCTTGGAACATACATTGCCTTGTTATCCTTACTATTCGAGGAATCAATGTACTTCCCAACAAAATCATTAGGTCTCGCATCAATAAGTACATTATTTAATGCGAAGTTCATTAAGTTTTCAATATTGGCCGCAGGATTTCTGATGTTTTGATTTCCCCTTGTCTTAACCGCAATTACATGTCCCACTAAATTACTTAGTGAAACTTTTTATGCTTTCACGTACCAGTTTGAAGTTACCTTCCACCGTATTTGAACATCTCTTTGAGCGCTACGTTGCCCATAAGGACGTAGAAGACGTCCCGGGCTGTGGAGACCTCATCCCGTAACCACGAGTATCGCGTGAACATTGTACAGTTGATTGTTCTACTTCTTCAGCTACAACATTCACTTGATTTTGTCCAATTTCAAATAGCTCATTAAACAAGACCTCCACATACCCAGATGTTCCGTATTCAACGCGATTCACAACAGCAGCGGAATTGTGATTTATGTTTGTACCATCTGCCCCGCTAAGTAAATGTTCATTAATAATTTCATCAATTAAACTAAAATATTCTTCTTGAAGTGAATTTTGTAAGGGTTGACTTTCTTGGTGCACCGAAGTTACGGGATTCTGAACAACAGATGGCATCACATTATTAACCGAAATAAATCGCAAACCATAATTACAAAATTCGTCAACCTTCGCTGCATTTATCGTATCAACTTGTTCCTGATTAAAATAATATAAATGTACAAATTTAACATGTGCCCACTGGTACATGACTTGTTCACGGAAAAATCCATGTGTGATCAAATCAACAATATCGGAACTCGATATTGCATATTGTAAGAGTACAGCCTAATCATTTTGATAAAACTGAAAAAGACTTGCAAGCAAGGTATCACACCTTTCGGTTCCTCGTAGTCCCTGATTCGGCACCAAGTCTCCAACACGCGTTCCTTAGTGTGCAGGCCTTCAGAGACAGCAGCCAAGTAAATCTCATCGATTTAATTGAAGTCATTTATCATCGAAAAATTCCATCTCTAAATATACATAAAATAATTTTAAGTATTTTACACACAAAATAAATACAACATATGCAATAAAATTTTCTTGAAGAATCATCAAAATAATTGTGCTGTGAAAATACTAATATTCATTCTTTAACAATTTTCTCAATATGTTTTCATCAACTCAATAATTAAGCTTAAAAAACAATCGAAAGATAGTAAATACTTTCGATTCGCCAAAATTGTTATACATAAATGAACTAAATATAAATAATTTTATTTCATTCTTAATAGTTTTTCATTATCCAAATACTTGCATACGTAGAAAACTAATAAGTATATTTTTCAAAAAAGCAATTCGTTAACATTAATCTAAACATTTGTTTCAAATTCATTGTTAATGGCAAATCAATCTTAAATTATGAAATATATACTATATAAATGTACTTCTAATTTAATCTGCTAACTCTGGTAAAAATTTCACAAAAGATCTTGTTTTCTGTTCCTGCTTCCTGCGCTTTCAACAGTTGTTAGAAAACTTCTCTATGTATGCACAACCGCAATAATACGCTTAATATTATTACTAATTTCCTTTTATTGTTATGCTTCAATAGTCCTTTTTATGTGTTAACTTTGATATATTTTCTATAATAATAAAAATATTAGGTTAAATTTGCACCAGCAACAGAACACGTCATGCAGCAGTCCTCACCAGCAAATACATAACATTCCCTAAACAATGTGGTATATATACACTACGAGACAAACTGGTTCAATTAAGTTTCAACATGTTTAAGCAGCTGTAGTAACACAAACAAAACAAATTCCTTCCATCACTGATTTAAAAAATTACAACATTGGGGGAGGAAAACAAAGGAATACCGCACCAATGGAAAAACATTACTGACGAAAAGTGAGAAATACCGGAAACATACAACAATCTTTGTGTCGCCAATCAAAAACTTTACTAATGGTTGGGAACAAAGATAAACTTCCGCTTTTCAATAAATTGCTTAATAAAGGAAACAAACAGCAATCGTGGTGGCCCCAAAGAATGTTACTGACGTTAGGAAAAAATATTACTACGCACTTTTTAGTACTTTTGTGACTATTTATCAGTTTACACTCATTAAGTGTTCTGTTGAGAAAAAATAACATGTTTCCAACAGGAATTGAACGAACTAATGTTAACAAGGAGCTTTAAGTAGGATCACAATCAAAGATTGTTCTTCGATTAAATTATTACGAAATAATAAAAAATATTATCCAATAAATAAACTGAGCTTCCTATGGAATTTTATTATTTTCAACACATAGCTCTTGTGTAAAAATAGCAAAGGATCTAATGAATAATGGAAAATTCTACAACAAACGAACCAACGAAAAAATCAGATTGAGTGTTCTATTAAGAAAAATTAGCTGAGCTTGCTATGTAATTTTAATATACTCGCATCTGTGTTGCTCAAAGAGCTTCCTATGGGAGCAAACCGTGAAAAATAGGAAAGAAAATTAAAATGGTATGCATGCAACACTAGTTTATCACCGTTAACATTCTATTTTGAGTTCCACAAAATAATAATAAAACCATGTTAAGTAATCAACTGCATTAAATGTACTACGTCCTACAGTATGCACGATACTATCTGCTAACCGGTAGGTGTCCCGCCCATTACATCTACAACGGACTAATATAATCCCGATACTAATTGGTATGCACTATACGTATTTCCTATTCGTTAAAAACCAAACATGTAAAAATGGTGAACGTTTACTAATTCATATAGTACGTATACCAACCACTATACCTATTTCCTATACGTATAACACATAAAAACAAATAAAAATAAAAATAGTGGAACGTTAATACTAATTACTAACCAATATGTTTATTAATCACTGCATCTATTTGCTGTACATACAACACATAAACACGAACTAATGTTTACTTATTGTTAATTGGTATCCATTATATTTACCTACCAGTGCACTTGTGTCCTATACTTCGTGACACACAACGGAGAAAATATGAGCGTCCGAGGCTCATATAAAGTGCTAGCCGGCCATTGTGTATACATGCAATGCCATACAAATAGATATATAGTATAAAAAGAGGTGGTAAGCTTAATACAAAGTGCTAACCAGCTACTACGTATATTTCCTGTACATTATTACGTACATCGCGAAAAATTCACTAATTCATACGGTCTGTATGCCAAGCACTGCACATGTGTGCTATGCTTTATTACGTACAAAGCATCAGTGCTGAAAAATTTTCACATTCACGTCAATATTAGGTGATAGTTGGTAAATATAGCGTCCACTGCGTCTGTGTTATATACAATGCATAAAACTTACTAATATAAAAATGACGAAAGATTTTCACAATTACTAATTGTTAGCCGGGTACTGTGTATACGTACAATGGTTTACTGATATATGGATGACGCTAATACTAAGTCATAGCCATCATATATGCAGCACAAATCTCCTATACTTTATTACATACCAATATAAACCGTTTTGCCAATACTATTTGATATCCGGTATGTTTGCTATGTATTGTGCATATCTCCTATACTTCAATACATACAATGCTTAAAAACAAACTAATACAAAAATAATGGAAAAATGCCACGTTAATACCAATACTAAATGGATACCATTATATTTGTTGACCACTGCACATATTTCATATACATAAACTAATCGGAATTAACTAACTGGTAGCCATGAGCCATATCACCACTGCACGCCAATTCCTGTATTATGTAAGGTCGCTATGTTTAATTTTTACATTACACCTAGTGTATATTACGGAATCGCTGACGCTATTTTCTTATGCAGTACGTTTACTGATCATCCATAGAAACTACTGTATACTGTGTACAACATGGCATGCTTAATATTGTTAGCTATTGCGTTTAGTACCTGCTATACATCTATTTTCCACAACCTTATGCACTATTTTGTAGTGTGTACAATATAGCATGCCTTGCCGCTGATGCCAAGTTAGCCATAGCGTTTTCTACCCGCTTTGCATTCATACGCAATAGTATATACTGTGTATAACATAACGTCACTTAACATTGTCAACCAATGCTCTTACTAGTCGCTGTGCATCTATTTTGCGCTTCCGTAGGCAATAATGTGCGGTGTGCAAAATGACGTTCTTTCCCGCTGTCACCCATCGCGTTTACTACCCAGTGTGCATCTTTATGCACTAATGTGTGCTATGTATAACACAGTATTCTTTCACGTTATATTTTGTTGTATTTACTACGCACTGATCATCTTCTATGCATCCATACGCAGTATTATACACTGTGTGCAGGGCATCAGTTGTTACCGCTGTTATCCTATTTATTCATAAACAGTATTGTATAGTGTGTATAACATACCATCCCTTCCCGATGTCATCCTTTCCCTTTATTGCCCACTGTGCGTCTCGTATACATCCATAAGCAATAATGTACGCTGTGTATAACACAGCACCCCTTGCCGCTGCTTTTTTGTTATCTATTGTGTTTACTACTCGGTCTGCATTTATTTTGCCCTTCTGTAGGCAGTAAAATATGCTGTGTATAACATATCATGCATTGGCGCTGTCATCCATTGCATTTACTACACGCTGTGCATCCATACACAGTACTGTATACGGTGTATAACATAACGCCACTTAACGTTGCGTTTACTACCCTTTGTACATCTATTTTGTGCATTCATAAGCAATAATGTACGCTATGTATACATATCATAATTTCCCGCTGTCATTCATCGCATTTACTATCTGGTGTGCATCTATATGCAGTATTTATGTTGTGTATAACATCCATTTACCGTTCGCTGTGCGTCTATTTTACGCATTCATAAGCAATAATGTACACTGTGTATAACATTATGATTTGCCGCACTCACCCACTGCGTTTACCACCCATTGTGCACTCATACTCAGTATTGTATACTGTGTATAGCAAAGCATCCGTTGGTGTTATCATTTATTGCCATTACTACGCATTGTGCATAAAATTTGGCAATGTCGGCCAACTGTTTTCAATCTGCACCTTAGCATGCTGTAAGCGCCGCAATAGCGGGCATTTGAACAAATATTTTCCACCTACGGTTGTGCATAAAACGCTATCTAGCAAAACATAATACGGCGTCCACAGGTGCCGTTAAAAGCCATTATATTTCTATGCGTTTGACGTACCAAAACCATATAAGCAATGCCGGCGTTGTTCACCATCATCTTTTGAGTAGGCGGCTCGCGTATTCTTCATCACGAAATTCCCGCGTGCCGCTGCTAACTTTTACGCACAAAAAAGGCGGACGGTTGTGTTCACGCAGAAAATGGCGTTACCGCACTTACCGTCGCGCTCCGTGCACCGTTTCCTTTGCTCGTCAACTGTTTACGTTAGTCAAATCTATTCAACATAAAGCCGCCATGTTTGTTTCTCGTACACAAAAGTATATTCCTCATATCTCATACATATGTAAACACTTTACTGTAATTTAAGTGTTTTCCAACAGTCCTGTGTTTTTTCATTCAAAAACAACGTGTACAGTTACTGCTACACATTTGTGTCAGTTTCCATAGCGTAAAGTGTGTTAACTCAAAAATTTAGCAATGTTGTGCCAAAACATAATCAAGTCGCCATTAGGTAAGTGAAATTTTTCTTTTTCTCATTCACAATGTATAGATGCATTCTTATGCTATTACTATTCATAAACTCGGACAGACGGACGGAGAAACAGATACACAGACATATATACAAGGATATATATATGGTCTTCAAGATATAATAACCAAGCACAACGATATAGTAACTTAAATTTCATCAAACACCATAAAAATAAGTTACATACTTCCTTCAATACTCCCCTTTCTTTCTACATTCTCATTACATCGATCATCATTCAGCTACTTTAATCGTACATCTCCCTTACTCCCGTTAAACTCAAAAGTAATAAACAATATACTATTCCTGCAGCTTCTACTCCACTGGTACTCTTTTTTCATTTTCTTCCTAAATATTTAAATTAGGCAATCTCATTTTTAAAACTACTGTATCTATGTGAATGAATACACCATTTACTCAATGAAAAATAAAAAATCTTTCCTTCCGTTTAACTCAATGAAACGAAATTGAAAATACTCATTGAGGGTCACATAATCTCTTCTTGTAAATGGCATATCAAAACAACAACAACAGGGGCCTCACTTAACAGTAAATTCCCGCTGTTCCAATGAACACTTTCCCTTCTAGTGCTAACCACCACTCCGCCTCCCGCTGTCACTCTTTAAATTACAAGAGTCCCTCCTATTCCCAAAGACCACTGTGTTCAATCCGTCCCCTGTCCCCTTACTCACTATCCATTCATTCATTCATAAGTTTATCTCTGTCTGACAATGTTCCTTGCATTTTAAAGGTAGAAAAGTTCTCACAATATTCTCTTACAAAAACTATACAATGCGTTTCAATTTTTAGAAAGAATCTTTCGTGCTAAAAAGGAAATAAATTCATTTCTTTTTTAAACTGAAACAACACTCCATCCTATAATCACAATGTAAGCTGTTAAGTTTCTAACCCAATTTCTGTTTGCTAAACTATACACATAAAGTTCTTTCTTCTTCTAACCTCCCCTTTTATCTTAAAGTGCTTGCCTTCAATACCCGTTTGTGCTCCCACCCCAACATCAAAATAAACATTATTCACTGTTCCACAAATATATTCATTAAGGGTAAAAGGTCCCTGTCTCATATTTTCAGTATTCGCTATTTCACAAATATATCCAATAAGGGAAAAAAGGGCAATATTTCATCTTATATTTTTAATATTCACTTAATATGTATAAATTTTCTTATCATCAACAATGAAACACAGCCTTCAAATGCACACAACAAAACACAAAATATACCCACAGAGACCTCAACAATTGTCAACACAAAATCAAAATTACGCCGCCTATATGATTGCAGGTTATTTATAAAGAGACATTTTCCACTTAAAATTAATATTAAGTTCCCCCTCCGCTTCTTATAATCTTACTTATCACTTTTACGTTGATACTGTAATAGTTATCAAAAACTTGTGTTTCTCCATGCAAAAGGGAATTATCAGCAGGAGGAAAAAAGAGATCATTCTGTTTCTGATATTTTCAGACTATCAAATCAATCTTTCGGGGAAGTCTAGTCCGGATAAAATTATCTTACTCGATTAATTATCATAATCTACCCTCCAACAGTTTCCTGTAACAAGCTTGATACTCATATCAACATTTCCTGTATCCTTTTTATATCTCCCAGAGTTCCGGAAGTATCGGTGATATCTCAGAGGGAATAACACTAATAATTTTAACTGTATAACATAGGTTTTACTATCAAAATCACAGTCATGTCAGACCGGATATCCTGGATACATCCAAGTCATTAACTACTGAGGAACACTTGAGAAACAAGAAAGGCCTTATTTTACATAAGGTCTATATATCTACACACAATTTTATTTGCTTCGGTCCACTCCTTCCTGCGCTATTTCGGTAATCTGTATTCTTTCGGATGGGGCCTAGGCCTTAACACTGTTTTTCCGCACAAATTAAAACACGTTTCATTTATTGTTTTGCAAATTGTTACTATACGAAATTTCGTTACAATTCTGCATATTCTTTAGGAACTTCTGACGTATGCTTATTTGCACTTTTGATATTTCATAATAACGGTTTAGAAGGTCCGTGCCTCACTCAACCGCTTTTTTCCAGGAAAATAGGAAACCCAATTATTTCATTTTACGTCTACAATATCTGTGCACAATGTCATTTAATTCGGTGAACTTCTTCTTGCCTCCTGGGCTTCAAATTTCAAAACTTTAGGTGTCGGGGCTTTTGCCCCCTAAAACCGTTTTTCCGCAGAAATTAAAAAAACCGTATTCGTTTATTTTTTTGCGTATTGTCCCTGTACAACCTCTCGTTCTAATTCTTCATGTTCTTTAAGCACTTCTGACGTACTCTTTGTAGCACTTTTGATATTTTGCGATCAAAGTTTTGGAGGCGTCTCTGTCCCACCTAAACGCTTTTCTTTTTTACATGAAAATAAGAAACCTGTATTCCCTTATTTTATGTCTACAATATCTGTGCACAATTTCGTTTACTTCGCTTCATTTCTTCTGGCCTTTCGGGCCTCAATTTTCAAAATTTTGGATGGGGGCTTTTGGTCCCTAAAATAGTTTTCCGCAGAAAATAAAAAAAACTCGTGTTAGTTTATTTTTTGCGTGTTGTTCATACACAAAGTTTCGTTGCAATTCTTAAAACTGAATAAGGAAAAAGAAAAAAAGAAAGAGAAAGAAACAAACAAAAGAGGGGGAAAACCTGTATGGTGTATGGAATAAGTCGTGAGGTGGAACCCTTCACCCCTGGTGGGGGAATATTCATGAGGCTATCAGCTTATATCTAATTTCATAGGAATATATAATCCATTTCTTACTTTTGAACATACAAGGTTCAACAAAAATGAGAAAACTTTTACATCGGACTTCTCAAGAAAAATAAAATAAAATAAATACATGACCGTGTTTATTATATATAGAATTCCCAGTCACGACCCCTTTTCAGTTTTATTAAAAAATAGAAGAAGAAGTAAAGAAGAGAAAAGAAAGATGGGATAGGAAGAAGAAAGGAAAGAAAAAAGGAAAGTAAGGAGATAAGGAAATAGGGAAACTCTTACTGGATATTTTTGAGAAATATAATAAAGGTAAGTGAATAATTATCGAATTGGGATTATTTCCAATATCTATTGGGTGAATATTTGGTATTAAGGTGATCAAAGGTAGACACATGTTTACCCATACCTCCCAGACCTAGATCCATTTAACCCCAACTACCGAATTATCCCAATCTAGCTCTAAGATAGATGAGAAAGTTTAATTTAACAGTTTATTCAATATTTTAGAAAGTTCTCGACTAGTATCCAATACTTGAAGGATAAATGATGAAGTTGATGGCATGTTAGAATCGACCACAGGAAACAAATCAAAGTAACACATATATTTGTCGAAGATTTTGACTCTCGAAGTTCTCCCATGATGATCGTTCGTTCAGGTTACTTCGGTCCTTTTTGCTTCCTTTATAGAACCAACTTAAATTGAGTTAGTATTGACTTTGAATGACTTTAATTGCCAACTACCATTAATTATAGATGTCACAAATATATGTCAAAAGAATTGGTGCACTTAGTATTAAACCTACATTTCACTCACACTCACATTCATACAGGACAATGTATACTTCAGGTTGCATTTAGTCGAATTAAACTAACCTAACTACATTTCTATAGACATTTATTACATTTCAAGAAAACTTAATTCGACAGCACAGGAGAAATTTCGATACACGAAAAGAAAATAATACTAGTAATAACAATATGGTTTATAGACATGCATAGACATTTGTTACCTTTCAATATCTAATAACACATTTCTCTTTGTAGATATATTAAAATTTGTATTACGTTTAAAAAATCGACAAAACGAAAGAAAAAGAAGGAAAAGAAAAAAATCAAAGGTTAACATTGAACATATTTAAGATTCAGTACGAACTACTACATATCAATGTGAGAAAAAAATAATTGGTTAATCATTTTAAAAATAACTTTGGTACCATTTTTATGGAGTCTCTATCCCAAGAGGGAAAATTTCGACAATTTTATGAGTCCTTTTCTCACGTCGATAATAACTCCTTTATCAACTCTCTTTGTACACTATGATTGGCGTCCATGAGAGTAGTTAGTCATTTGTCTTAACTACAGACAGAGATAGTTGCTTCACATTATATATATTTTTCATTTCGTCACTTGACGCACTTCGTATGAAAATTTCCAAATTTCATAAGATTTAAAAATAGTGAATTTAGTTCCGAACATTGGGACATATTTCTATTATACGATAGTTCAATGGAGCTAGATTTCCGGACCTATCCTAGGTCCTGTATTTACACTACGAAATTATTAATCACATTTCACTTCAAATTAAGATCACTAAATTTTATTTCTGGTTTATATCGTGAAGTCAAGAGATTCTAGTCACTGAACTGACGAATGATAAATAGTTATGTTTCCGGTCGTAGAGGAAGTATTTGGGGCACACTGTTTCATAATTCACTGATGGATACGGATTAGGGTTATTTTTACGACCTGTTACTTGTTCTATTTACATGCAACATTTAACATAGTATTAAAAAAATAATAGTTATGAACATTAATAACAAATCCGTAAGATGTTATTTATTACAAATTACGCGGTAATACTCTACAAACACAAATAGTTGGTCAGTATCGGGTGTCAGAAATCTATGGCAACCTAAAAAAACCAGGGTAAATACCGATCCCTTTACATACAAATTTTATTCTAATATCAATCTTAGTATTTCGTCGACACTTAACTTTCTACATAATCTTTTCATATTCAATAAGTATTCACACTTTCTTGGCTCAAAACAAAACAAAAAACCCTGACTAACAAAATTCTTTTCTCTTAATAAGGTTGCAACATTGAAATGTATATATAAACCCGATAACCAGTAATAATTCCATTTACTAAGATCCGCGTATAGAGAAATGGTTGATATTATTTACTAAGTTGACACAAGAAGTGGAAATACAACAAATAGAACAGGCACGTAACTCTTCAAACTATGTAAGCATATGTATAAATGTATATACAGAGAAAGAAAAAAGTCAAGATTATTTGAAATTAGTATGCCCAAATTACTAATACATACACACCATATAACCAATCTATAGAAATAAAAAACCAGAAGTCAGTAATCAATGGGTATAGTTTGTACGATCGATGAATAATAAAGCATCTGGGAATCTGAAATTGTAGTGTACCCTCTCGTCAGTCTCTCTCATGGTGGGTTGAGTATCGCGAAAAATGGTCCTGAGTTGTGCTGAAATACCGGGAATACCTCCACGAAGTGTATCCCTCGATGTCTCAGTTAGTACATACTATCGAAATAAGTGATATGAACATTGTATGTTTTCATGACTTTCAGAACCGGGGGGGAAGGTTTAACAAAAAAATCTTGAAGTAAGAAGGAAGAAAGAGACAAGATAGAGAAAGCGGCGCCAACGAAAGAAGGAAGATTGAGGTACTACTCACTACACAGAGGAGTGATCGAATTTAAATATATAACAACTCACAGCCAAAAATATTCACATATACCAAAAGAGGGCGATTTACTTAAATACGTAAACTCGAGGGCGTCCTGCTGCCAAGGATGCAAGTCTGTGTCCATCAGATCCCAATCCCACAAGAGTTTGCTTGTAAGATTGAAATCTGAGCCCCGTATCCGGCCCAGACCAGCAGGATAAAAGGAGGGGAAAGGGACCAGGTAACTGCGTCCCCAATTTTGAAATCTCTAAGTAAGAAAATATTCGACCCCTCAGAAGAACTATGGGGTTCAAGGACAGTAAAGAAACTAGAGTAAAAGTAATAGCTAAGATATCCCTAACTAGTAATTTGCCAAAATAAAAAAAATAAATAAACTAAATTTTGGATCGGTGATTTCAGTGACCAAACATCACCGATGGCTACCCTGCGCAGACATGCCAAGGTCTGGAACGTCGTTAATTTCATCATCTAATTAAAATGAGAAAAGAAACGAAAATACTTAAGAGGGCTAGGGGTCGACGTCCGGGTACGCAAGGAACATAAATATTAATTTAGTAGCGGTTGATTTAATCGGATAGCCCGATCTGAGCTGTTAGCTATATGAACACTTCACAGTAAATAAGGTAAGCAACGAAGAAGAAAAAAATCTCGGAGAGTCAATGAATGTTAAAGGTAGAAATGACCAAACCTGTACTTTCCGATGATTCCAGGATATAGCAGTTATTTTTCTTAATTATCATTCCCGTCAACCTTCAAAAGTAATTCCTACATGATGCTACTCTATCTGATGAAAGGCTTAAGATCCGGGGCTGTTAGTATGAGGTACTTAAATGCGAAGTAACATACAATTCCCAACTACACTATCCAATAGCAAACTCGGTTGGATGAATGTAGTGGTGTAGAAGACAAAACGCGAGAGATTTTCAGTAAAACATATTCATATTCACAATATATAATATACACTAGGCCTATCCATTTAAATATAGGTGTCATATCATCTCATTCATTTCATATTATATTCGTATTATTATTATATCGTTACATTTATTTATTATTTACTCATTTCCACACGAAGTAATATTTTACAGGCACCCTATTACATACATTTACACGCAGGCCATACACATATTACATTATGCACTAATAAATCTATAATTATCGCAAACAGTCACGCTTAAACTACTACACGATAACATTCATCGAACCACGGACTCTTTGTTCCGAAACACCTAATTATATTTACTTCGCAGTTTTTAAAAAAAGTCATACGTGTATTCTCTGAAAGTTGAATTGTCAAGAATTATTTTACTTCTGATTTGCTGATAAAACTAAAGCAACAATGGAATTTTCCTACAGCCGCGAGAAAAGAGAATTTAATAGTACATTTTGAAACAAACAGTAACATCATGTGGGCTTTACTTCTATTAAGAAAATAAGCATCCTTGATTTCAGTGGATATTTCGGTTTCTAACTGACATAGCAAGGTGTAAGTTTCAGAACAGTAAGATCGCATGCTATTTCATTGAAATGTATGCTCATAAGAACCGAAAACCATGTCCACGGGATGTAATTTAGAAATAAGGGGCTAAAATCAACCAACCTAAATCGATAACTCATGCACTGACGTAATGTCAACAAACAATTGATTACCGAAAACGAACACGATGGCGCTGCAGTAAGGAATAATCTACTGTGTACTAAAATACACCCTTACACTTGATAATCAAATCTATAATATTTATTCTGGTTTAGTATACTTCGAGTTAGACAAATGGTACTAAATTAACGCATATTTATACACTGTCCTAACCGAAAATTCACGCAGTCACATAAAACTACTAAGTACATACAATACTATGAATACTACACATAAAAACTACTATATAAACAAGCACCATTTATTATAGGCATATTAAAGGCAAATACCTGATAGATTTAAAAACACATTACTCCCTTGTCGGTATATGAAATTGGCTCTATTGAACTTTAGGGGGACAAAATGAGAAGTTTAACCCTAGGTCCAATTGACCTGACCAATTACTTAAAACATGTTTACTAGAATTTGAAGCCCTGGGGGCACTTTAACAAAATTTATTGAGGGACCTTTTCCCTGAGAGGGGAGAAGGCCCTAATACAAACAATAACTAACCCATTCCCCCGCTAGAAATGGTTCAATTCGGAAATGAATAGGAGCCCTTTCTGTTAGATTAAGCTGCCATTCTGAGAGTTAATATTACAAATATGAGACCTACTATATACATGCAATTACTGAATAAAAAAAATCACATTTACCAGAGACACTAACAAAATGCACAAAACAGGTCGTAATGTCCCTAACCCCTAACTAAACTCGTTGATTTGAAAGAAAAAGAAAGTAAAATCACTATTTCACTCTGTCTATTCTAGCTTGCAGCAACATGGCGTACTGTCAACCGGAATCTGATCTTTCGTTGAAGTATTAGCTGTTTCTTTAATAAAAATGTAGAATGTTGGGCTCCTAAGCCGCTTTCAGTTTTAACCAGGAACCTAAACTAGATTTTACCTAGATGTAATTAAACTGTCAGTCCTTTCTGGCAGAAATTGAGCAGTTGGTGTCGCGAATGGTGTTCCTTGATGCGTCCACGATGACAATAATAACATTGCGCCGAAAACGACAGAGATAGGAGGATTCCACCAATCAGGGCGAAATCTTTCAGCCGCGGAAATTACAAAGCAAATAGAAATTGGTGAAATCCAGATATAACCGGATCTCAAACTGACTATGGACTAGTGAGAGGGGGCGAGGGAAGATTTAGTTACCTAGCCAAATTCTACATTGGTCTGAAATTAAGAAAATTTATATCCAATGGCGGAACTATGTTTCGATATGACGTCCGAATGGTAAACCTTGTAACTATTCAACTTGTATATGCGAAAATGGGATGTACAATTAATCAAAATATAAATAAATATGTTATTCAGTGAAAATATGATTCCTAATGAGACCTTTCGATTCATTACATTCATTTGAAGTAAAGAGGATAAATAAATATTGTAATTAAACCGAAATCAAATTTTAAAAAAATTTACTAGGTACAGGGTGAGTAAAAAAAGTTGCCATTACTCTCAACTGTAACGTTGCATTACATTCTTCATGTCCTTTACGCACATCTGACGTACTGTTACTAGCACTTTTGATATTTCTTGATCAAAGGTTTGGAGAGGTCCGTGCCCCACCCAACCGTTTTCTCCAGAAAAATACGAAACCAGTATTCCCTCATTTTATGTCTACAATATGTGTGTACAATTTCGTTGACTTCGGTTCGCTTGTTTTCTTGCTTTTTTGGCGACAACTTTCAAAATTTTAGGTGGGGGTTTTAGCCCCCTAAAACAGTTTTTCCGCTAAAAAATAAAAAAACACGTATTCGTTTATTTTATGTGTAGTATTTATCTGCCAAATTTTATCAAAATCGAAGTGTTACACTTCGGAAGTGTTACTTGTGAGTAATGCTTATTAGCAACATCGTAGATGTTTGGAAAATATGCATAAAATATTTCTTTAAGCGTTGCCCGACTGAATGGTGGAGACAATTTTCCATGAAACCGACAGATGACTTACAAACATTGTTTTATGCGCACGAATAATAGACATGCAATCGCAAATTTCAAGTAATTAGAATCAACGCAAAAGTAAGCTTTCCGCAATCCACTAGCTCTGAAGAATGTTGTATCACAATGAAAAAAACAGTGGAAATGTTTATTGGTGAATTGTACGGGGTGCTTTTGCAAGAGTATGATGCTTTTCCAGAGAACCTGCTTGATGGGTCTAATCCCTAGATGGGTGCACGCTGTGCAGAATGCACCCATATTGAACATTTCTGCGAATAAAACTCTGATTTGGGATAGCCAATAGACGGTGATGCAAATGACCTGAGTGTACTCTGTCAGATTTTTCACTGTTCACTTCGTGTACAGTTATCTGTTTCACGCTTCTGAACGAGCAGAAAGTTTTGTCAATTGTTCATGATTGTCACTGATATCTCACATTTCCTAAATGTTTGCCGTTGTTTTTACAACTTCCTCTCATCGTTCAGTATTTTTCTCGATGTTTCGGTAATAAAAATGTCCTGGTCTTAACTCAAAGAATTTATCTAATAAAACCCTCAATTTCATGTCATTGTTAAACAATATACCATTCAAAGCGATCAAAAGTCATGAAAATCTGACAGCTCTAAATCTATAGAATACACAGAATAAGGCAGCACTTTCTATTCGAATTCCTGAATCACGGCCTTGGTCATTATTGACGATGTGATGACGGACATTGTCGTACTGCAGAAAAACGGATTTCGCCTATTCAGCTTTTTTCCTGAATTGCTCATTTGAATCGTATGTAGTTGTGGAACAAATTGCTCCGCATTGAGCATTTGGTTGTGTTCAAGGAGTTTGTAATGAATTATGCCTTCAGTTCCACCATACACACAATATATTCTTTCGAGGATGGAGGTCTTGTTTCTCTCGCGGAGTCGTTTGTATGTCGGGACTGCGCCATTCTTTTCTTTACTTCATATTTACGAAAAATTACCATTTTTTTCGTCGCCAGTCTTAGTGATGCAAAACTCTTTTTGTTGCAATATATTGAGCTATATCGACTGAGCAAACTGGCCCCAATTATGGGATGTTGATTTTGTTGTTTTTGCTAAAAGTGTATATCACTCCAAATACTGAATTTCTTAACCTTGCTCATTGTGTAAAGATAGTTTAGCACTTTTTTAAATGACAATCCATCTGTTCTGCCAATTCTCTGATCGCATAACGTGGATTACCGTGAAGAACGTTGCTCTTTAACGAACTCAATTTGTCCGGTGTATGGTCCATTCTTGAGGACAAAATTCCGGTTTTTGAAGTTGGAAAACTACAACGAGCAATACTTTGAGGCATTACTCCTTCTCCATACACAGCCCAAATCTCACCAGCAACTACGATGACCTTAACACTTCGATTAAATGCAAAAACCAAATTGTGTTTAAAATGCTTGGTTTTGTTCACTTGACATTCCACTTTAATGCTCTGAGAAGACACTAAAATCAATAAAATTAAAAACTACTGTGAACACATTTTTTTAAGCAAATAAATTTATTCTCATTAACATAAAACATTTTGCCAATGCAGTTTATTTCTGCGTGTATTTTTAAGTTTGAAAAATAAAACTCCGAAGGTTCTCAACCTCAATCCAATAATATAGCGGGGAAACTTAGAGGAAATCAATTGTGCACGAGGTTGGGATCCTGCAATTAAACAGAAGTGACTAATGTAAGTTATCCCGATTAATAATATAAAGAACTTGTCTTTCTGGAAATTTTTTTGGGAAAGAAAAAGGCTAAGCTCTGTGAGAAAAGCATGTAAATCTTTCAGTGAAAGGAAAAACTTACCCATCAAGAGAATAATGATAATGATGCTAAACAATAACGTATAGAAATATTTACACAATCAGAAGAAGAATGTAGAATATATACAGTGTTGTTTCTGGCGTTGAACAACGGTATGCCGCACCGTCGCCTTTTTAATGAGAAGAAAATATTTCCTCTTCGGTTTTAAAATTTGGTTGACGAGAAACTTTGAAAATAGCAAATAGGAAAAAAAATGTTTATTGGAAATCAGAGTTTTTATTGTTTTCCTTTTCTTCTTTCTAGAGAAAGAGTTGAGGATCTTTGTTCCTTCTTGAAGTTAGTTAATTGTGTTCAGGGAATAAAAATGTTTGGACCTTTTTGTCTTTTTATTCATTATTAGAAAGAGGAATAAGTGAAAACAACCCTTGAATTTCTTTTTCGCAAACTTTAGCCATCTATTTAGTAGAGGTTTGTAGAGCATTTTGGTAAAATTGATTATAGTGGCCGCGACGACTCGTGAAGCGTGGGCTCTACACGAATCATAGAACTGCTTTCTCTCACGTGTCATGAATCGGAAAAATTTGGTACGATTCCGGGAACTGCCTTCCGCACGCATGCTTGAGGAAAAGTGGAACAATTGAAGGGCACCAACAACATTGCCAAACTTACAGGACATGGCAAACAAGCGAAAGAAACAGCACTTCAAAAAACTATAAAACGAACACTAATAACACTAGTTAACAAAGGTTTTGTTACATAAAAGGAAATACCTGTTCTTAAAGGAACTTTTTGCGCTAAATTCGAATATGCACTCGGTTTTTCTCCATCACGTACGATTTTCCCGTAACAGAGGGATTTTCGGGAAAATCCCTCAAAAATTTCCCTTTTCGTTTATTTTACACCCCAAGATCTTGTCCCCTTGCATATACTAACATAGAAATTATACCTAAGTATACTTTGATTCATATTTAACAAACCCTCCAAGTTTCGTAATAATCGCTTTATTCTTTCTAGAGAAATAAATATGTTTGTATGTATACTGTGTGTACTGTTTATTGCACCTTATAGTAATGCTTTCAGATCTCTTAAGTTGAGGTAAAACGTTTTGCTTTATTACCACAAACACATATATAAAATATAATACAATATAATTTACAAGTGTGACAATTTACAATAAACAATAATACAAATGTACCAAAAGGTCATGAAAAGACAATCAAAACTATCACAATATATGAAACTTCCATTGGGTTACAAAAACGTACACTACTTCCTTCTTTTGTAAGAAATGTTGCATTCTCTAACAAGACCCCAACAATAGTCCCCCATCATTGAAGGATCCCATCGTCCCTGATACCTTTTCTCCATTGCCATTATATCTTGGTGGAATCTTTCCCCCTGTTCGTCGCTGAGAGCACCTAGGTTAGCAGGAAAGAAGCTGAGGTGGGAGTGCAAAAAGTGGATTTTTAAAGACATCCTACAACCCATCTCTTTGTATTTCTGTATCATGTCCTGTACGATTTATGTGTAACTCTCAGCTTTGTTATTGCCCAGAAAGTTGCGCACAACACACTTAAATGCTGTCCAGGCAGCTAGCTCAGCACTGTTTAACTTGCTGTCAAAGCTATCATCAAGCATTAATTTCCTAATTTGGGGACCAATAAACACTCCCGCTGAAATCGTAGCATCACTCAGGTTAGGGAACTTATCTCGCAAATACTTGAAACCTTCACCAGATGTGTCCATGGCTTTGACAAAGTTTTTCATAAGTCCTAACTTGATATGAAGTGGCGGTAGTAATATCTTATTAGGATCTACCAAAGGAGCGTATTTGACGTTGCATTCTCCAGGTACGTAATTCACTCTAGGTTCCCATTCCTTCACTTCATAATGTTTGTCATCAGCTCGGCTATCGCATAAACATAAAAAACATTGGTACTTCGTGTAACCGCACTGCAGTCCTAATAAAATACCAACTACCTTGAGATCACAACACATTTGCCAACAATTGTCCTTGTAATTTATAAGATTTAGCAAAGTTGACATGGTGTCATAGGATTCCTTAATCTTCACTGAGTGCACAAGTGGTATAGAAGGTTTTTTATTTCCATTATGTAAAAGGACAGCTTTAAGGCTGACCTTTGACGCGTCGATAAATAACCTCCATTCTTCTGGAACGTAAGGAATTCCTAGCTCCGCCATCAACCCATTTATATCCGTACATACGCACACATTATCTTGCATTGAGAAATAGTTTGAAAATTGAACATGCCTTTTCCTGTACACTGATATGTCCGTTTCTGCATCCAATAAGTTCCACTGCTGTAGCCTTGATCCCAGAAGTTCCGCCTCTTGTTTTGTCAGGTGCAAATCACGGACTAGGTCATTAAGTTCACATTGCCGGATGAAATGTGGCTCGCGAACACAGTCAGGGATGAACGTTGGATCCTTGGATGTACATGTTGATGTCGATGGTTCATCAAGGTCATGATCATCATCAGAGTCTCTTGGCCATATCTCTTCCCAGTTGGTAGGGGCCTCGGGAAGTGGAAGTTCATCCCCGTGCGGAATAGGTCTAATTGCGGATTTAACGTTGGGATAACTTATTGTGTATTTGCTTTTTTTAGAATGTCCCTTAATTACTGTGAGACAAAAATAACAATCATCCAGATGGTTGGTGGTTCTCTCCACACCATTGGTACAGCAAATTTCATGAACCTCCGTTTCCCTTTGGCCCATGCAAGTAAAGTGACGTAGCACGACGCACAAATTATGTTGGGTGCCCAAGTTTTGTCCTGATCTCCCACACGACATCCGAAATATATATTTATATAATATGCTAGTTTCACCGATGGCGTAATGGATCTACACTGTCCTTTAACTACAAACTGGCCACACACATAACGAAAACTATTTGGTGAGTTAACACACGAACGCCGTCCTCTTGACGCCATTGTACTGATCACAAACTAAACTTCTGGTCTTAGTTGGGTATAATGCCGTTAAGATCAAACATGAAAGCACTCTTAGCAGCAAAGACAACTTTGAAAGTGAAGTAGTGTTAAACCACACGTCAATATAAATATGTACAAAACTCCCTCACCAGGTGTCAAGAACACAAGAAAGAAAGAAATAAGCGGGGGGAGGGGGGAAACGATACCGTAGTGGAAAATTCAGACTGCATTAGTTCATTGTTGTCAACAATGAGTCTGTATTCCATTTTTTCTTTCTTTTACATTCTGTTACATTTGATAACAAATATTGATAACCATTTCATGAACAAAACGAAAAAACTTGGAGAATTGTATATATATGTATTAAGATATACATATACTGTACGTTTAAAAAAATATACGTTGGAAGTACATTCTATTTTTATACACGTTTCTAATTTACAGAGAGCAATACAAGTGTGTTGTTGACTATTGTAAATATTCATTTTTATGTCTGTGTTTGTAGTAATAAAGCAAATCGTTTTTACCCCAACTCAGAAGATCTGAAAGCATTACTATCAGGTGCAATAAACAGTGCACACAGTATACATACAAATATATTTATTTCTCTAGAAAGAACAAAGCGATTTTTACGAAACTTTTACGGTTTATTAAATATAAATCAAGGTATACTTAGATATAATTTCTATGTTACTATATGTAAGGGGACAGGAGCTAGGGGAATAAAATATCTGAAAAAGGGAATTTTTTGAGGGAATTTCCCGAAAATCCCTCTGTTACGGGAAAACTGTACGTAATGGAGAGAAACCGAGTGCATATTCGAATTCAGCGCAAAAAGTTCCTTTAAGATCAGGTGATTTTTCTCATGTAACAAACAAAAAGTTTAAATGTGTTAACTAGTGTAATTATTCGAATTAAGAGGCAACAATAATAATAGCAAAAATAACAAGAATAAATAATAACAAAACAAAACTTAGAGGCAGTCAGACAACACTGCACCCTGAGGACATGATTTCCGTACAGCACGAGAGACGACACAGACAAAATTTCATGGATGACGTTGATGACCAGGACACACCCTCTCGTTCTATTGGGTGGTGAAATTGGTAAATCTAGATCAAGCATCACGAGTCCTCGCGACTACTATAGTACTCTGAAGAACTGTAGTCTATGTAGGGGAAACTATGTGACGCCGGATTCAAAATATGGTTACATTGCTCTTTATTGAAGGAATTGAAAAAGGCTATTTTGGATTAATGTACATTTACAAGACGGTTTTCTCTTTTAGCTTATCATGAGCTGGTAACAGAGAATGGAACTACGCAAAACCTCGAAGGTGATCGTGGTTGTTTTACTGCGCAAAATTCATAGGATGTTTACTTATGCTTGGTTACTAACAGGATGAACATTTACAATTTTGTCAACGTGACCCCGCATTTGCGGAAATTTTGGTTAATAGTTAAGAATCTCTGGACCAGTAATAGATAAATGTGGATAATTCTGGAAATCCTGTTATTGAAATCTTCCGGCGGTAACAGTCACGCCATCCACGTGTGTGCTGGATCACGCCATAATTTTGGGTGCGGTTACTTGCTAATAGCCAATCAGAATGCAAAGAGCAAGTTTCCATATTTGTGAATCTGACGACCAGGATGTGATGACTGATGTGAGGTTTGGGAGTGGCCCTTGCAAAATAATAAAAAGGGACCTCAAGGTCTAGATTATTATTCTTCGGGCGGCAACGACATAGTGACTAGGAGCATAGTAACTCAGACATTCGGGACACCAAGTTGCAAGGTGTGACAAGACTTCTATACAAGGTATGTACATTCACAATTGCTATTTTGAGTTCAAGTAATAATATGTCAATCAGCACTACAAAATGATTCATCAGTCGATAGTAAAACTCTCACGACTAAGACTAAAAGTCGCATACTCCTAATTCATTTTTCATCTTTGCTAACTCAAATACTTGAATGTCCAATCAGTTATTCAATTCATGTTAATGTAGTCGAAAATCAATGAAGAGGCAGATATCAAATTACTTTTGTAAAATACCTAAATTAAATGTTGATGTATACTACCATTTTAGTTGTATAATAAACTAAATAACTTCAATTATATGTTGTCATTTCCCCTAGGTTAATCCACTTTTCCCATTAAAGTCATGGTGTAATTTGATTATAAAACTTTTGTGACATCCACTAACTTATAGTGCGAGCAGATCTCATCTTTGTGTGGAAATTACGAGCTAAATACTTAAAATGGAGACTGCCCTTCGTCACAAATGGGGGCTCGTCCAAAGCCTTTTCTTCCTTTTTCATTTTTCTTGCCGAAAAATTTTGTAGTGCTGCTATGACATCCTTCTTTTTTTTCTGTTTTGTTTTATGTTCTGTTCTGGTATATTGTTCATAGTGCATTATAATTTAAGTAAATTATGTAACTTGTTGTAATTTTACCAATGTATTATTGTGGATTATAATGGCAATTAGTGATTGATTATATTACTCATAGTGAAATACCCCCTTATATATTCTTCTTTCCTTCGATTAGAGAAAACGAAAATTTTAAGTAAAAATTCAAAATGTCTTTCCATTGGTTCCCCTTTTTCAAACCTAAGAAATTTCCGCCGAAGTTTCATGCTTGGTATATTACAAAATCGGGAGAGGCAAATTGCAAATATTGTAGGAAATCTCTTGCTCAGAAAACTGTGCTCACGAAGACCTTGCGTTCCGAGTTATGTCCTATGGCAAAGGAAGCAACCGATTTGCCAGTGCAACAGGCTAGTTTGCCAGTAGCTAGTTCGCCTACTTCTCTTGAATCGCGGATAAATCATCCACAGCAGTATAGTTTACCAGATTCTGTGGATAGGCAACCGATAACGAAAACGCAGCGTTATAAGGAAAATTTAGCTAAGTTTGAAGATACTTGTAATAAAATGTCATCCTTGACTCCTTTGGACAGTACACAATATAAACCAGTGGTCGCGAAACGAACAATTTTTCTTAAGCCAGAACAACTGACTAACCCTTCTAATGAAGATACAGTTAGTTCTTCCGAAGAATCCCCTGGTATTATGACGAGTGATTTTGAGTTTGATCCTAGGTTTGCGTCAACACCTTTAAAGACCGAAGAACAGCAGCAAGTAGTTGCTTCAGAAGCAGTCAAGGATGAAGTTTATTTTCCATTTGATATACCACCTCATGTGGGCGAACCCTTGAAAAATAAACTCCCAGAAAATTCACCGCCTGAATCAAGTAAATATGATTCAGAAGACGAAATTAAACAATTGGCAAAGAAGGAGCTCTATCAGGAAAAGACTGCACGTGACGTACTAACACCGAGTCCTTTCTCATATGAGTCAAGTGAAGAATTCAAAGATTTTGCAAATGACAAATCTTGTATTGAAAATCTAAGTTTTCCTAAATATCCGCAAATTGCTTCTCACCCTCCTCAAGTGAAATATTCCCCCACTGCCGATAATGCACTTGCACTATTGTTATATGAGAATATTAGGCAAGAAATATTAGTTAATCACGATATGAAGACTCCCTCAGAGGATTCTTTACAATTGGACGAGAATAAATCTATAAATTTAATTCACCCTCTCCGAAAGAATCCCAAGTTACAGAAAATAGGCAAAACCTTAATGAAACGATTGCACAGGAAGAAACTGATAATCAAGTAGCGACTGTCCCGGTATTCAAATTGCCAAAATTTAAAGGAAACCCTAACGAATCGGTTACTAAATTCCTTGATGAATATCAGACCATAGCCCGTGCCTTAAACTGGGATGACCGGGAGCAGTATATATATTTAGTGGCCTGTCTTGAAAATTCAGCTCTTGATTGGTTTCTATGTCATAAAGATGGCATCCAACTGTTACAGTTTCGGGAATTAAAGCAAATGATTTCTCGAGCATTTCCTGATGATTTGTATAAAGGTCAGCTTGAACAAAAGTTGAAGAGAAAACGACTCCCTCCTCGTTTTCCACCTGATAACTTCGCGTATACTTTAATACGGGGTTGGAAATTCGTGAGACCTGAAATTGGAGAAAGAGAGTTATTATGCCTACTATATAAGGCATTGCCTTCTAACTATGTCAAAGCCTTAGTCTTAAAAGAAGTATCGACCATAGATCAAGCTATCCATGTGCTGCGGTTATTGTACTTAGCTGACGTTTATACTGAATCTCATCGGGAAATGAAGAAAAATGTAAAGAATTAAGACCGCATCATGTAAAACCTTATATGGGTGCTAAAAGCAATTCGTTTGTTAAAAGAATGTGGAAATATAGACGTGAAATCGGGAGAGATGGTATGCCAATTGAAGTGAAAAGAGCTCGAACGAATTTGTGTGATCACAGATTGCCCACGATACCAATTCGAATTTTTAATAAAAAAGTAGATGCATTATTAGACAGTGGTTCACAAGTCTCTGTTTTGGCTGAAGAAATGATCCCTCAAAATTTTCCAATTGCTAAGCGAATGCGTGCCACTATTCGTTTGCGCACATTAGGGGATAAGTTAACTGAACCACTCCCAGTGGTTAGGTTAAGTTTCCAAGTTGGAACTTATGGTCGAAGATCGCGTCGATTATGGTTAAATGTGGCTTTAATTAAACAGTCTCAATTAGACGAGAAAATGGTTTTAGGAATAGATTTCATTCAGCGTTATACGTGTGGCATTGGGTTACAGTCCATTCTCATTAAAGGTAATCAAAGACATCCTAACATGAAGTTTTATGTTCAGTATTTGCCAAGTCGTAAAGAGCAAACAGTACTTAATTTATCGCATGTTCAGTTTTACAACAAAAATGGTAACTCTAGGACGAATAGCAAAGTTAGCTCAACATCAGTATCACTTACGAATATTGACGCGCCTCAAAGTAGTTTAGAACTCCATGATTCAATCTCCCTTTCTGAAGACGCACATTGTGATTCCCAATCTGAGGACGAATGTCCTATATTGAAAATCAACGGTATTGAGCAGCAAACATCTCGTAACTTGATCACAACTGCCGAGCGCATGCGAATACCTGCCGGGACAGTTGGTTTAGTGCAAGTTAAACCAAGTTATCCTATAACTGAAAATCATTTTGTTGAACTGAATGATGTTTTGCATCGAACATACTCATGCTTAATACCACCTACGATGTATGAAGAAGAAAATGGATATGCTAGACTGCCTGTGTTTAATTTGAGTAAGCGGGACGTCACTATTCCAGATGCTCAAATCATAGGACATTTAGAGGAATGTGTTCCTACACTAGAGGCAAGAGTGAACATGGTTAAGGCCAGCTCACCTTCCACTGAGAAAACAAAGGAATGGAATTCTAAAGTACAACACGATATTGGTAAAGAAATTGATATTTCTTCGGACTTGTCCCCCGAAGATCGAAAGAGAGTAGTAGATCTATTAACTGAATTTCAAGATATTTTAGCGTGGACAATTGACGATATGACCGTCACGCATGAATATGAACAGTCCATTGAATTAATTTCCAACATTCGAGTATCTTCACCTCCTTATAGAGAGACCTTAGAGACTAAGAGAGCCATGCAGGAAGAAATAGACAGATTGCTCAAACAAAACATCATATTTCCTTGTAGATCCCCTTATGCGTCTCCGGTCCTATTGTTCAATAAGAGAGATAATACTAAGAGATTGGTAGTGGACTTCAGAAAATTAAATTCTATAATATGTCCAGACTGTTATGCTCTTCCGTTAATCAACAATTTGATAGATCTATTCGCAAATATTCAATTTGTAAGCTCCATGGATTTGAGATCAGGATTTTTCCAAATCCCCTTAAGGGAAGAGGACAAATTGAAAACAGCCTTCATCTGTTCAGCGGATCTCTTTGCTTTCCATGTTACCCAACAGGGACTATCCACTTCTCCCGCAGCATTTCAAAGAATGATGGATAAAGTATTTGCCGGTTTGAAATTCGATATCATGGCATGCTATATGGACGATTTGATTGTGTTTGGAAAATCAATAGACGAGAAGCTAGATAGACTTAGAAAAGTATTCACTCGGTTGCGGGAAGCTAACTTAAAATTAAATCCATCAAAGTCCCACTTCATGTATTCTGAACTACCTATTTTAGGATTGGTCGTAGGACGCGACGGGGTAAAAATATCCCCTAAGCGAGTCGAGGCTATTGCTAACTTCCCCGAGGCTATTGCTAAAACAGTTCGTGATGTTCGCAGCTTTGTCGGGATGGCTAGTTATAATCGAAGGTTTATTAAAAAATTTTCTGTTATCGCGAAACCTCTAATAGATTTGACTAAGTCCGATGTACTCTTCCATTTTGGAGATAGAGAGCGTCAAGCCTTTAATATCCTAAAGGAAAAGTTAATTACTGCCCCTGTATTAGCCATCTTTGATCCGGAAGCAGATGCTACCAAGTTGTATGTAGATGCATGCGAGTACGGAATAGGTGCAGTATTAATGCAGATCAAAAACGGAGAAAAAAGGCCTGTTGCTTATTATAGCCGGAAAATCTCAGACCATGAAGCTAAGTCCTTGACGATTCCAGAAAAGGAGACAATGGGTTTGGTACAAGCCGTGTTACACTTTCATGAATATCTAATAGGAGTGCCGCACTTCACAGCATTTACTGATAGTTGTTGTGTATGCTATTTAAGGAACATGAAAAATCTGAAAGGCAAATACCTTCGTTGGTTAATCCGCTTACAATCTTACAACTTTTCGATTAAAGCGATAAGAGGTAATCCCTCTAATCGTCATTCCGATTGTATGTCAAGATATCCGACGCAAACTTTAAGTGAGGAAGAAAATGCCAATCGCGATGAAGGACTGTGCATAAACACGATGAAAATTGACGCGACCGATGTAGTCAAAGCACAGAAAGAAGATGAATATTTTGGTAGAATTCGTGATTTAGTGAAGTCTAATCCTACTAATAATGAGGCTCGTCCTTATGTATTAGTAGATGAGGTGTTATATCGTAAGTCTAATAATGATTTAAAACAATGTGTTCCTCGAAGTCTGGTTCCTGAGGTGCTATATGCTACACATACTTCATGTCTAGAAGGCGGACATCTTGGAGAACGTAAAGTATTTTCTCGTGTAAATGAGCGATTTTATTGGCCTCGAATGGGATTCGATATCAAACAGTATATTAAGTCATGTCGCGGATGTCAAGAACGTGAACCAATTAAACCAATAGCTCCTTTTCATACTTTAAATTTAGACGTGTTTGGCCCACTGCCCTCCTTAAACGGTTATAAGTATGTCATCACTGCGGTCGATCTGTTTTCAAACTATGTAGTAGCCCGACCGTTGAAAACCATAACAGCCAAGAATGTCGCAAAGTTTTTATTGGATGATATAATTTGTTATTTTGGGCCACCGCGTTGTCTATTAAGCGATCTTGGTTCCAATTTTATCGCAGAAATGACGCGAGAGATTACTGGTGTAGTGGGCATACATCAAAAATTTAGTACTGCTTATCATCCTAGAACAAATTCACGAGTGGAGAGATATAATCATACGTTAGCAAACTATTTGAGTAAATACGTCTCCACTTCCCAAAAGGATTGGTCGCTATTTGTTAAAACTGCTTGTTATGCATACAATACGGCAAGACACGAACATCATCGTTATTCTCCATATGAATTGGTGTTCGGCAGAAAAGCTGTATTAGGTATCGAACTCGAAACACCGTGTCGAACTCTATTTGGAAAACTTGTGAAAAAGAATCTAAGTCGAATAAGAAAGCTCGCTCAAAATGCCTTAATTAGGCAACAGGAAAAACAAAAAGTCAAAATTGACAAACATAGGAAGGCCCATACGTTTAAAGAAAACGATTTAGTCCTCGTTAGAAATTTCGCCACTAAGCCAGGATTATCTCCCAAGTTAGTAAGGGCTCGATATGTAGGCCCCTATAAAATTGTACGTATACATCCTAAAAACGTATGCGAGATTCTGCATGTGAATGGGAAAAGTCAGCCAAAGAAAGTTAATGTTGAACGAATGAAGCTGTATTATCCAAGTTCTCTGGTTCCGAATGGGATTGATTTTAATCGATCATCTTCTATCGCAAAGTCCAATTAAAAAAAAGTTATTTAATAAGTTATCGCGATAGGCGTAGAAACTTCTAACGTGAAATTCTATATTGAAGCAGGCTTTCTGAAAGAAATGACAGAGTAAAAAAAAGAACAAAGGAAACATGAATAATAAATAAATGATTGAATCCATAAGAAACTAAGTGATTTGTAGACAACGTTGTCCTAATAAGTAAAGTGTAATGTCTAAGTTAAGTTTAAAAAAATCCATTAATGGTCGGAAACACTGCAATTGAAATAAAGGAATATATTAAACAACATGAATACATTAAATACAACTAAGGAAGTTAACCGCTTACCTTGGCAAGGTATTATTCTCCTGGTGTTGACTAATAAGACAGATGGCCAGACAGACTGACCGACAAACCCATAACACCAAGTGAAAAAAAATTACAAAAAAAGGAGAAACTCATCTCCCTCCGTTAGAGAGAATAAATCGAAAAATAAAATCAACGATAGATGAATACCATGAAAGAATACACTTAAACTAGCATACGCCTTTCATATTTTGTAGGTCCAATTAAGGTCAATACTAACATCCGGCTACACCAATACGGATGTCAAAGGATTCTTCATTTGTTCGAAGTCCAGTCAGGACAAGAAGTAAGTGTCTTAACATGTGTGTAGAAAATCAATTCCCTTCTAGTTCTCTCGAAAAGGAAAAAGTATTAAAAACAAAAGTGGAAACACAATCAGAAATGGCTGGTATAACTGTAAATAAAAAAACTGCCCTCCATCACAATTCCCCCTTTTCTGGAAAATTAAATGAGGATATATCTCAATTTCTTGACGCGTATAAAACATGTTCAAATCTTTATTCCTGGAGCGACATCGAGATGAGAAAGTTTCTTCCCGCATATTTGCAAGGAAGTGCCGCTGATTGATATCATATGAAAAAAGACTCATTAGTGGCGTTGACAAAATTTGAAGATCTGGAGGTTCAGCTAAGAAAGGCCTTCGCAGCCTCAGCTGAGCTTGGTGAACCTTTTGCATTACTAGCGAGACGAAATAAAACTCCCCATGAAAGTTTTTCTGAATATATTTATGCAGTTTTAAGACTGTGTAACAAAGTAGATCCTAGTATGAGTGAGACTGAACGCAAACGACATATATTAAAAGGATTGGATCCGCGTGCATTAGAGTTCGTCATTACTCGTGAACCAGATAGTGTGGATGAAGTTGATAGATTGCTTAAATTGTATGAATCTGCTAAAGTTCAAGCAGGCTTGCGTGCCCTTTCTGATGCACCCTTGGAACTCCTTGAGGTGGAAGTTAATCAACCGAAGTTCGAAGTAAATCGACAGAGAATACAAAATCGTGTAGGACAAAGATTTTATAACAATAGAGGTCGTGGTACTCGAGGCCCCCGTCCTAATCTGATTCGAAGATTTCAGAATATAAATATTAATAATATACAATGTTACGCATGTGGTAAATATGGTCACTTTGCTCGCGAGTGCCGAACTCGACAAAATCAAAATCAGTATTGGGAACAATCTAATAGACCCCACCGCGGAAATCAATATTCAAACAGAGGTCAACCGATTAAAAGAGGACAATCTTTTGGAAGACGCCCAAATAGAGGAAGACGAATTAAAACGATAGAACTCAAAATGTAGACAATTCAAACAACACTCAAAAATAAGTATATATTGAAGTTCACTTTAAGTATATATTTTTTTTAGCGATAACTAAAGCGATAAAGTATACTGACTAGAGATTGGCACAATAATTTATATACCCTTATATTGTAGGATAACCAACTATGAACTACTATACGATTCACCCTCGAATAGGAGAATTAGGAACATTTCCGAATTCCATAAGGTCGTTAGTAGAGCATTGGTTGAAGGATATCTTACGGCTATGTTTCGAAGGTATCCCAGAAAGGTATGTCAAGTTCATAGTACCCCTTGAATTTTCGTTAATCTTAGCCACTGAAGCTTACCTAAGATATGCACATTTTCGTTCCGGATGTTTATTTAGATTTTGGTTATATAAATCAAAAAGACTATTAGTTTCTATAATTCGTAAACTTCGGAAAAAGTATGGCATTGCCTTCAAACTAATATTCAGGATAGATAGGAGACTTCAGCAAGTAATATTGTTAGTAGTGTCTAGAAGAATAACATGGCATGAATTTTTAATTGGTAATTAACTCTGTTCTTTACAGATGGGATTTCTTGTAATAGGGACTATTCTGATCAACTTAGGGTTATTAATAGATGTATCATCACCGACTTCAGGTAACCAATTCACTGTTTCAATCACAACAGGTGCATTCTGGAATAAGATTTCAAAGGTAATTCCTTATGAGGCTACAATTCCATTAGTTTACCATCAACAGGTAACCACTATACCCCCTGATGAAGATCAATTGGCTTTAATTCATAAGATAACTCAGGAAGTATGTTCTCAGCCAGAAAACGTAACCTTTTCATATTGTTCAGTAGTCCAGCACATTAATGAACTTGCTACGCTAATTAATGAACATGATATGACACATCTTGATTATACAATATTAGATCAAAGAGTGAAACGCGGTATAGATTTTCTCGGCTCTGCTCTTTCGTGGTGTTGTTCAGTAGCAACGATCTCGTTGGTAGATAAGGTGGCTGTTCGAACCACGGAAATGGAGCGAGTCATTGAAGGAATTAAGACTGAGATATATCAAGACCATAGAAACATAGTACAGTTTGTGAAGGCTGGTCAAAATTTCAATTCGCAGTTAAAAGCTACCATATCTAAACTAGAAACCCAAATTAAGTTGACTCAGAAAGCATTAAACCGCGAATTAGAGGAAGGCATTCCAGAAAAACAATTGTTAACCCTACAAGTCGCCGGGTTACACCAATTACTGATTCGAATCATCAAAAGTAACGAAGACCAAACAATATTAGCTCATTGTATGTCACAGAGAATACCTCCTATTATGATTACCCCAGATCAATTAAAAGCAAATTTGACTAAATTACAAGCTACATTAAGACGTTATTCATACATATTAGCTGTACCACTAACGGATCTGATGAAATATTATACATTACCTATTGCGTCTTGCCACTATGAGAATAATGATTTAAATGTAATAATTAAGGTACCTATTACTAGAAATCCGGGCAATGTCGAAGTATACGAATTAATAACAGTACCATATAAGTTCGGGAATGCTACTTGCTTAATCTCACATCAACCATCTATCGTTGTGAAACGTGCTAACGATATTTCAGTCTTGGCCACAGATCGTCTATCGGCATGCGATCCCAAGAGTAGTGAGTTATGTTACATTCCAAGTTATCCCGCGGATAATTTGCGTTCACCAGGTTGTGCAAGAACACTATTTCATACTGCCTTCGTAGCAGAGATCAGTAAATATTGTGTCTTTCGATGTGAAGAGACGAATGGATTATTGATCACTGAAGTAAGACCCGGACTATTTGCTTTAACCAACCCTCCTTCTGAAATCTATATAGAATGCCCCAAAGTCAAACGAACAATGCAACTCGATTCTACTATGCCTGGAGCTTATCAGTTATCATTGCCTTGTGAATGTAAAGCAATTATTACTGAGACTCATGTAATATCCCCTTCTTTTCCCTGCCCAGAAATTAATGATAAGGAATTGGAAATGAAAATCATAATTCCCGCTTCTTGGACTCAAGTTTCTACCTTAGAGTTGAAAGGATCAACCTTTGAAAATTCTGAATTCACACATCTCAGTCAGTGCCTAGATCCTAACTGGACAGCCCGCGTTCCCCACTTCAAAATCTCGACCACGTTATCTTCAGTTACGCCACTGACCACTCCGATCATACCCTTTGAAAAAATTCAATCTACCAGACCGTATTTAACAATTCTGTTTGTATGGAATGTCACTATCTCCTTAATTATTTTATGGTTTGGATATAAATTAAGGAGCCACTTGGGCATAGCCACCCTTATTTTATTGAGGCCAACCCCTGCAGAAGCCACACTATTACACGATATAGCAGAAGTAGTTTCATATACTCTTTTATCAGTTGTCATATTTGCACTATGTCTTTACATATTGTATAATTGTTGTTGTAAACATCTGTGTCCCCTTCTCGCTCAAATGAAGTCGCACAATAATATAGAAGCAGAAAATGTAGGAGACACAATATCGGTAAGAGCATTAGCTACCCCCGTAGCTACCCCTAGAACGGCGAGGCGAGGACTAAATCCATCAGACAATGTAGCTACCACAGCAATATGACTACTAACGATGCTCAGTGTTATCAATCATTCTGTTCAGTCATTATCAATTCCTACGTTAGCACATGGCGGATTGTCTATAGTTCCATTTGATTCACCAATTCTCTATGAATCAGCAGTAGTAATTCTTACAAAATTTTCTTATCCTCCAACTATTACGGAACAATATGAGTTTGAAACTTTTGATCAAAATATTTTATCCGAAACTATATCGGCTGATGACCCCTCAACAGGATCATTCTTTCATACAATTACTAGACTACATACGAAGCGACTACTGTTGACTAAGGACAATTTGGATTATATTCATTATCTAATCGGCAATTAAAATCAGAAACTGAATTTGAAAAATTATTAATTGGCTGTCAGCGACGAATGGTTCATCCGCAATTGATAAAGTTAACTGAATTGTCTTATGTAATAGAAGACATTCAATATCGGTTACAGCAAAAAGGAAAAACACTGAAAATAATACAATCAGACCCCGCTTCTATATATAATTATCCATTGGCCGAATGTCTTATATCGCCTCAGTATGCAATGCTAGGAATAAAACTTTCGGTCACTGACTTATCAGCTAATGATAGTGCATACATCATTTCCCCTCTTGCTTTCAGGCGACATCACCAAATTTGTCATTTGGATGTACCTCCTTTGTTTATAGTTTATCGTCACTGACTTATCAGCTAATGATAGTGCATACATCATTTCCCCTCTTGCTTTCAGGCGACATCACCAAATTTGTCATTTGGATGTACCTCCTTTGTTTATAGTTTATCGTCAAATCACCAACCAAATTCTTTATACTACTTGCAATATCCACACTGATTTATTATGTCTCGTGACCACTCCACCTGTTCACATGTTACAGTATATGGAATGTATTAAGGCCCAATTAAGTGGAAGAACAAAGGATATTGATCAATATTGTAAATGGAATTGCTTTAATCATTCAAGGGATATGTCAATATCATATATAAACTTTACTACAATATCCTTATTGATAGCTGAAGAACAAGATTTTACTATTTCATGTCCAACCGTAGATATCCCGTTGCATTCCACCCCCAAGGTAGGCTCTGTATTTGTACATCTAGGTTGCGATTGTAAACTAATGTTCGAAAATACGACATTAACTTCTAAATTTCCGTGTCTTTCATTGCAAACATTAATGGCCAAAGTGTCACATATAGTTCCATCATCTTGGTTAAGGTATAAACCGGAAGAAGTTCCAACCCTCATAACAAATTATGAAATATTAGACGATTCAGAAGGCATAGTAAATTATAATGAAACGCATGATGAAAGTTTAGGATGTATCATAACGTTAGTCGTGGGATTAATCATTAATATTATATTAGGTTGTCTTTTAATTGTATCCGTCTTTTATTATAGAAAATTGAGAAAACTCCCTCGACCCCCTAAGACTCTCCCCCGACCTCAAAATGTACCCGATGAATATGAAATGCCTCGCACCTTTCATACGAGACCCGAATATTGCGAAATATTGCAATAGTAAAATAATAATAATAATAATAATAATAATAATAATAATAATAATAATAATAAACAAATTTCGTAAGTATACGTCAGTACGAGTATAAGTATTAAAAAAAAACAATAATCAGATTATTACATAAATTACAGTAATAATTAAGAAATTACAGCTAAAATTGTCACTGTTAAATATCAAGCAATATACTTATAACTACATTTCTTTTTTTTTACTATAGGAAAGGAAACAAATTAAATAAACAAAAAAAAATATGGCTGGAAGGGAAAATTGTGTAATCTGCTCAGAAGGGTATATCAAGGAAGGTTGCGTGTTCGACTCACTAACGAGATATTTCAATCAAGTTGGCATATACCCCCATACCACAATCGAACAACAGCTACATGAGGACTCACAGAATGAGGAAATGATCTCGAAATGGAAGGAAGTATTCTTGAACCAACATATTCATGCTTTTTCTCCTTCCTTGTTGTTAAAAGCATTCCAAGGAATATTGAGAGATCGCTCCTTACTAGCTTCTTTGCGTTCATCTTCTTACCCACTGCGAAACTCTCCTTCCCAACCAACCTTCATAATTGATATCCAAGGCTTCTTATTGGGGAAATCGTATTATTTGCGTGAATTGGGAATCGCAACCCCAAATAGCACTTTCCTATTTCACTGCTTAGTCAACTTACCTTATTCCTTAGAATCCTTATTAGAAACTGATCAACGTCGAGTCCATTTTCAAACAACTCGCATTCATGGTCTTGAGTGGTCTCAATCTGAGGGGATTGCTTTTTCTACAATACAGAATATGCTGTCCACGTTAATTCCACCCAACAGCAGAATTTACTGTAAGGGCGGTAATAAAATTAAATAGCTCCAACAACTCTTCGCAATTAAAGCTGAGGATTTAGAAACCATAGGATGTCCTCTATTAGAACACCTCCCCCGCTCACACCAATGTTGTAGCTCGCATGCTCGAGTGAGCTCTGCGAGATGTGCTCTACGCCAGAGCAAAGCATTATGTGAATGGTTTGCACTTCACAAGATTAAGGCTAAAACGGAAATTGAAAGCCACCCCTCTGGGAGCGCACATAAGGAATGGCTTGTTTTAGAAATAAACTCCTCTCATGATGATTGGGAATAGATAACCCAATATATTCTGACTAATGGAATGAATGATTGGTATACATAGATTTAGGTTAAAAAAAGGGAGAACACAAAGATACAATTACAACTTGACATTTTTTTTTCAGACCTTTAAGGAAATCACACGCGGAACCTTAAACTTTCTGTAAGTATGGCTGAAAAAGCAATATTTCCAACCTTCGGCTCGCTATACTTTATGCAAACTTCATTAAATCTCCGCAAGGAAGTGGACAGACGAAAAACATTTTGTAATTGGCCTCATGTTTTTCTAAATCCCAATTTTCTGGCAAAATACGGTTTTTACTTTTCCCATCCCCCTGATTTTGTAAAGTGCATATTCTGCCAAGTTACATTAGGTAACTTTCGTCCGGGAGAATTTTTTCTACCGGTTATATTGCACGCCAACCCAAATTGCCCCTTAATACTACGCCGCGACACTCAAAATATTCCTATAGAGGAAGACTCTGGTTCGACCACTGCGCCATTTCAAACCATTGCATCAATAGGCCCCAAACCTATTCCTCCGAAAATTCATTTGGATCCCTTATATGTCATTGAATTGTATAATACACGGACTTATCTATGTAACCCTCCCCTGCTTCCAAAATATGCAATCGCGGGATCGCGATTAGAAACGTTTATCACATGGCCAAAAGGAACAGGTCAAAATTCAAAAGAACTTGTTCGATCTGGAATTTATTATACCGGAAATCATGATTTGGTTCTATGTTATTACTGTGGACTGGGATTATTTAACTGGAAACCTATGGATAATCCCTGGGTCAAACATTCAAAATACTCTCCCACCTGTTATTACTTATTGTTGTTAAAAGGAGCCGAATTTGTTCGACGAGTTCATCAAGAGTTGGAATCTTGTCCAAGATCCAACTATTTTGGTTCACATATAGGCGCTATGCCATATCCTCCAGTTAAAACTGACCAAAAAGAATTAAATAATGAAGAAAATGAGTCATACATAAGTAACACGAATCACAATTCGCCTTATGATATATCAGACAAATTTAAATGCAAGGTGTGTTATCAAAACGATCTCAACATTTTAGCCTTGCCTTGTAATCATTTAGCCGTATGTACCACATGCGCAGGTTCGGTGAATCATTGCGTAATATGTAGACATCCGTTAATAGGAGTTAGAAGAATATATTGGAACTAATTTGTGCTGTGTAAATTCAGACAATTAATATTACTGTAGTGATTTTACTGTTGTTTACCTATTCTTAGAGGTAAAATGAGTGACAGGTATAATCAACGACGACACGAAGCCGTACGCCGAAGAGAACGAACAGAAATTGATTCCTTTCAACACAAGAAAATGGACAATTCAAGGGACAGTCACTTTAAATACGTCTTATATGCAGAGCATTGTAAGTTAATGCCAGAAATCCCTTGCTACAGCTTAGCAGATTTTTCAAAGGCCAGAGAGATCATAACTTCTTCAAACCATTGCTACTTCCTTGTTCTTAAACCCTTACAGGATGATAAATACGATCTCTTCCTTTTAGGAGTCAGGCAGGCTTCCTTATCACACATAACTACTCTCTTTCAACGCTCCTCATTGTTCATGACTTTCATCGGTTATGTAATTGTGAATAAAAACTTTTCCTACAGACTAGCTTTTATTATTTTTACTGAATTGAATTATGACGATGTACAGCATCGACTTAATCACCTCAAAAACAAATTTGCATTGAAACACTTTATTCCATTAGTCAGAACAAGAAGTGTGCTCCAAAGCTTCAACTTTTATGATAAGAAGGCTTTTTTAGTGGCTTCACATAGAAGATCACTTTTACGCACAAGTGCATTCTCACAGACCGCTATAAATTGGTTGAGACGCCAGGCCCATGAGTAAATACTTCCCTTCTCGCCAGCTTGTCTATACTCGTACTGATTTTTCAAAACTTCAACTTTCAGTCCTTTATCTATGCTATGTGCCAGTTTTGCTTTTATAATTCTTGTAAAGTAAAGATATATGAAATAAATAGTAATAGATAGATTTGAAGAATTTGGTGTATAACCATATATAATCAATTATGTGTATATATCTATATGCAGTAGTTATTAGGTTGTTTTGATTTTCAAAATTCAGTATTCATTTAGTTTGTTTTAATTTTCAGTATTACATGGTTATTAGTTGTTACGTTTCCGTATTTAGTAGACATTTTAGATTTTTTTAGTAAAATAAAAATATTATGAAATAAATAATATTAGATAAAGTTGAGAATTAAATATATAAATATATGTAATTATTTATATGTATCTAACTACATGCAATAGTTATTAGGTTGTTTGATTTCCAATAATCTTTAGTTTTCAGCTTATTTTTACTTTTCAATATTCTAAGATTATTTAAATCATTTTAAGCTCAGTATTCAGTAAATGGATTATTTACTATTCAGTATTCAGTATTTTAGGTTATTATATTCTTGTTGAGTTTTCAGTATTTTATAGATATTTAAATGTTTTAATGTTTAGTATTCAATAATTACTCAGTTGTTTTAACTTTCAGTTGTATTATCTTGTAGTTAATAGTTGTTTAATTTTCAGTTTTTAGTAGATATTTAAGTAGTTATTATATTTTGGAATTATAGTTATATTTAGCACAATTTTATTATTTTAGACTACTATACATATATATATATTTGCACATTGGCATGATGTATCTTAGTAACATTCCATATAAATAATATGATAAATCCTTATTAAAGTTAGTACATATCTCGTATAGTCTACAGAATATATAAAGATACAATGCTAATATTCAAGAGAAAATTGTTAATTAGTACATTATATCTATATCCTTATATCATTATATCTATATTCTTATATCTTTAAATACATTATTGAATATCTCTAAGTGTCAACTAATTATAACTAACTAATTATGTGTAATTTCTATAGGCACTTTATTCTAGGTTACTAAAAGCTTTAACATAAGATAAAAACTCGATATGTACATGCATCATGCAACCACCCTTATATAACATATTGTGAGAACAACTACACAAGGCAAGAAAAAGTGACAATGCCTTAAAATAACAGTTGTGTTATTATGTACTGAATTCTACTAATACTACATGCTACATTCCAATGTTCATGCTACATTCCATTTAGTTACCCGAACACATATACCTCATCCCGCCTTAGTGCAAATTAATTCATGCTACTATTATGTGTAGATCCATTGGTGAAGGTCTTCAATCTCTTCTTCATCCACTTGGTCGAAAACATGCGAAGCAAATAAATAACACTCCATCAGGAGCCAACTTGCCAAACGGTATGAATGAAAAACGTTAGGTCAGGTTGGTTCCTTACAGAGGTCATTGGTAGTCATGCAAATGGGTCAGGTTCCACAACCAAAGAAATCCTTCTAACTCATGCAGCATCAATGGGGATGAATCTCCCTACCCTCCATTACAGGTATCTGTGTGCAATTGATATAGCTATCTACATTGTACCCCTATACCTGAGATGGCCAGTAGTTTAGAATTAAATCTTCTTGTATAGGATTCATAAGTATTAGTGAGTACCATCATCTTCCTCATGTGCCGTTATGTCGATCTTGTTTTCTACGACCTCATTAGTGTTTAATGATTAACCCATCTTAATAATTAGAGAGGACCAACACAGTGTGTTTTCTCGAGATTCTCCTGTTCCCTCCCACTTTTCTTATTTTTTTATTCTCATTCATTCTTTATTACACTGTCTCTCTTAACCTCACTGAAAAAAAAGTCAAGAATTTAAAATGTATTTTACTTATCCACTGAAATTCTTCACTACTTTAAAAAATTCTGGTACAAAGTAATATGTAACAAAAATAAATAAAGTGACTCTGATAAATAATGCAGTTTCACTTTACAGACCAAAATGGTTTGATTGCCAAACCAGTGAGTATAATTAAATTATCTAAACTGTATTCTTATTTCAGCTTACGACTGACTACTATCTTTAATTTCTATGCTAAGAGGTAAAAGTATATTCTTGTTAGATAAAACTCTAAAATAACATCGAAGATAATTAATCCTATAAATAGAGGCTTATGTTCATTAATGTTCATTCATGTTCAATTAATTGTTTTTTCTTTGTTCATTCACACCGTGCATAAAAGCATAGACAAGGTAATATTTAGGGATTTTGCATTGCTATCAGGTAATGAATAAGAATGTTTTATCGCCGATAGACTAATCGAAGATCCTATTGCCTCTGCTATCCAGCGACTGGGATAGAATTCTTATTCCAGGAAAGGTATGAAAGGAAAAAAAGGAAGCATGAAGCCGATATGAGCCAGACACATTCACCACTAACTAACTAACTAACTAACTCTATGGCCTATGGAACCCGGAGGTTCAGTGCCGCGTTCACAAAAGCTCTCCACTGACTTCTATCCTTAGCTACTTGCATCCAGTTTCTACTTTGTATTCCTATCTCTGCGAGATCCATCTTAATATTATCCTCCCATCTGCGCCTAGGTCTTCCTAATGGTCCTTTTCCTATGGGTCTACCAGTCAAGACTTTGAAAGCGTTTCTACTTTCTTCCATTCTAGCTACATGACCTGCCCACCTAAGCCTCCTAGACTTGACGACCCTAACAATGTTGGGTAAACTGTATAAACTATGTAGTTCCTCGTTATGAAGCTTCCGCCATTCCCCATTCTCGTTCCTCTTGGGTCCGAATATTCTTCTCAGGATCCTGTTCTCAAATACTTTCAGTCTATGTTCTTCCCTCAGAGTAAGCGACCATGTTTCGCAACCATACAGAACAACAGGCCTGATTATCGTTTTATATATTTTAAGCTTCAAATTCCTCGACAGAATTCGCGACGACAAGAGATTTTGAACCGAGTAGTAACACGAATTCCCTGCTTTTAGTCGACATTTAATTTCTTCGTGAATATGATTTTCGTCTGTTAATATTGATCCTAAATATTTGAAAGTATCCACTTTATCAAAAGCATTATTTAATATTTTAACGCCTCCACAATTTGCCGTATTACGGTCCCGACGCACTTCCATGTATTTAGTTTTCTCTGCATTTACTTCTAAACCCATGTCCCTGCAAGCGTTTAATAAGATCTCTGCATTTATTTCTACTGTTCTCCTATCCTCCCCTATTAAATTTACATCATCAGCATATGCCATAACCTGGTGAATGCCGTTCAACTCTAGGCCCTGGTTGCTATCTTTGATTTTCCTTATGGCGTATTCCAGCACAAAGTTAAATAATAAAGACACATTCACCACACGCACTTAAAACCCAAAAACAAAAACTGTTTTTATACTTAATAAAATAAATTAATATAAACTCTAAAACACATAACTCTACCACTATGTTACTATTTAGCTAACAAATAACATTATTCTCTCCAGTCTTGAATTATGTAATGCTAAAACAAAACAAAAAGAACCGGACGATGTTATCGTCACAAGTTCAGCTAAAGCTGATATCAAACGAACAAGGACATAGAGACGAATGAACTTTATAGTTTTTAGATACATCACACCATTGATTTATGTAAAAAAAAGTGAGATTTAATAATAATAATAATAATAATAATAAACAGCTTTTTATATATAGATTATTGAATCTCGTTAATGATGGTTAATACTTATTAAAATATATTAACAATTGGGATTTGTTAATTAGGGTTAATTAAATGTATTCTTTTATTATATTTATTTACTAATATCGTTATTTATATTTGTTTCATGAGTAATTATTGCCTACGGCATGTGAGTCGTATATGAGACTGCGCTGGGAGAAGATGCATCTGAACGATTGGTAAAACCTTCAAACACGTAACACAAATATTGGAAGAAACACACGGACGCCTGTTTCATTACTGGATAAGTTCAATGTTCACAGAATGCAATGTGACGTTAAAAACAATATATATATATATATATATATATATATATATATATATATATATATATATGATGTAAAGTATAGAATAGAGATATACTTACCTAATTAGTGAAAGTCTCCTTCTCACACCTGAGAAGTCCCATGCCTTCTAGGTAAATCCCGTATAAACGTTGCTTCACAAGTATCCGCGCACAAAGTGTTCGTGGTAATTCCTTCGACTCTTGCAGATTGAATAAGTGAAGAACTAATATATTACTATACAGAGTTCTTCACTCTTTGGGATAACGCCCTTCCTGTTATTCACTGATCACTTGCGAACGCCAATGAACTACCAGATTTCCTATTTTCAGACCATATTTGGTGATTGGATTTATTTCCTCCGATTCGTCAACCTCCCAATTATTCCAACCGGGTGCCTATTCTCTAGAATATGGATAACACAATTCAGAATTAACTGAATATCAAAAGTAGCAATTTTTAAACTCTTCCTTAGCTCACACTTACCGATCAAAATGGAAACACTGTTCTTGTTTTCGCAGTAGCAGTATTCATACAAGCTTCCTGTAATATTATTTTTAATATCATATCAGCGTCAACAGGAAGTCAGTATCAGCTTTTTGTGGTTTTTGTCCACTGCGTGGCACATAGTGATATTCAACCAAATTTTCCTCTATAAACTGTTTATGCATGATATGCGCATTTAAATTTGCACCTTTTCCTTAATGTATTTAATATTATATACCTTTTAGTTGTCGTGATTTTGTAGAATAGCCCCTCCCCCCCTGGAAACGTTGATTCCATACTGAATCAATGTTGATATTGTGAATGCGGTTTAGTTCTTGAATACAAGTACCCTGAGGTTCGATTCCCCTTCGTCACAAGATCGACAATCTAAAATCCTCTCTCCTCGCTCCATTGGCTACTTCAGCTCAATAATAGAAAGGAGAGACGATTGCTCCTCAGTCGAAAAGTTACAAATCCGACTATTGCCCCCTGCCCCTAGGGTTGTGGATATTCGCCTGTGGCAATGCTCTTTGATTGCCGGCACGAAATAAATAAAATATAAATGATTCAACTTCTTTAATTGCCTAAATTCGATATATCTGATACTTCACCCATAACCAGGCAGAAGCAAGAACCACTAGGTGTGGAGTTTCCAAACCTAAACAAGTATTGGTTCGATTCTCCGAAGTCCCCGAATCATAACAACAAGGGATCTTTTTCCTTCCTCGCTCCTTTTGAATACACTTGTAAACTTTTAAATTGCACAAAAAGGAGGAGAAAGGAAAGAGATGAACTCACCCTTTATATTGGTATAAGGACCAGATGGGTATAAAAAGAGAGCAATAATAACGGAACAGGGTCTCATGCCATGTAGACTCAAGGCGTACCTAAGGGCCAACTCCATTTTAAGTTTCTTTCTGTCTTGTCTATTTTTTTTTCAAAATTTTAGTGTAAGTACCTTACAAAAGCTATATGCCCATAGTCCCCCTTGATTCTACATGTTAAATCAATAATAATCAAAGCATTACTATCAGGTGCAATAAACAGTGCACACAGTATACATACAAATATATTTATTTCTCTAGAAAGAACAAAGCGATTTTTACGAAACTTTTAGGGTTTATTAAATATAAATCAAGGTATACTTAGATATAATTTCTATGTTACTATATGTAAGGGGACAGGAGCTAGGGGAATAAAATATCTGAAAAAGGGAAATTTTTGAGGGAATTTCCCGAAAATCCCTCTGTTACGGGAAAACTGTACGTAATGGAGAGAAACCGAGTGCATATTCGAATTCAGCGCAAAAAGTTCTTTTAAGATCAGGTGATTTTTCTCATTTAACAAACAAAAAGTTTAAATGTGTTAACTAGTGTAATTATTCGAATTAAGAGGCAACAATAATAATAGCAAAAATAACAAGAATAAATAATAACAAAACAAAACTTAGAGGCAGTCAGACAACACTGCACCCTGAGGACATGATTTCCGTACAGCACGAGAGACGACACAGACAAAATTTCATGGATGACGTTGATGACCAGGACACACCCTCTCGTTCTATTGGGTGGTGAAATTGGTAAATCTAGATCAAGCATCACGAGTCCTCGCGACTACTATAGTACTCTGAAGAACTGTAGTCTATGTAGGGGAAACTATGTGACGCCGGATTCAAAATATGGTTACATTGCTCTTTATTGAAGGAATTGAAAAAGGCTATTTTGGATTAATGTACATTTACAGGACGGTTTTCTCTTTTAGCTTATCATGAGCTGGTAACAGAGAACGGAACTACGCAAAACCTCGAAGGTGATTGTGGTTGTTTTACTGCGCAAAATTCATAGGATGTTTACTTATGCTTGGTTACTAACAGGATGAACATTTACAATTTTGTCAACGTGACCCCGCATTTGCGGAAATTTTGGTTAATAGTTAAGAATCTCTGGACCAGTAATAGATAAATGTGGATAATTCTGGAAATCCTGTTATTGAAATCTTCCGGCGGTAACAGTCACGCCATCCACGTGTGTGCTGGATCACGCCATAATTTTGGGTGCGGTTACTTGCTAATAGCCAATCAGAATGCAAAGAGCAACAAGTTTCCATATTTGTGAATCTGACGACCAGGATGTGATGACTGATGTGAGGTTTGGGAGTGGCCCTTGCAAAATAATAAAAAGGGACCTCAAGGTCTAGATTATTATTCTTCGGGCGGCAACGACGTAGTGACTAGGAGCATAGTAACTCAGACATTCGGGACACCAAGTTGCAAGGTGTAACAAGACTTCTATACAAGGTATGTACATGCACAATTGCTATTTTGAGTTCAAGTAATAATATGTCAATCAGCACTACAAAATGATTCATCAGTCGATAGTAAAACTCTCACGACTAAGACTAAAAGTCGCATACTTCTAATTCATTTTTCATCTTTGCTAACTCAAATACTTGAATGTCCAATCAGTTATTCAATTCATGTTAATGTAGTCGAAAATCAATGAAGAGGCAGATATCAAATTACTTTTGTAAAATACCTAAATTAAATGTTGATGTATACTACCATTTTAGTTGTATAATAAACTAAATAACTTCAATTATATGTTGTCATTTCCCCTAGGTTAATCCACTTTTCCCATTAAAGTCATGGTGTAATTTGATTATAAAACTTTTGTGACATCCACTAACTTATAGTGCGAGCAGATCTCATCTTTGTGTGGAAATTACGAGCTAAATACTTAAAATGGAGACTGCCCTTCGTCACAACTATACAGTCGTGGGCACCTTAAGGCAATTTTTTGGTGATTAATTTATAACTTTTATACGTTTGACGATATGTATCTAATATTTTTAAATTATATTGTTACAGTATGGGATTTCAAATAAATGTGATATCGGATTGAAATGTAACATTAGGTACGTGTAATATCTTTTTTTTTTTTAAAAAAAGTGCTATAGATGATAGTGATAGTGATGAGCTCTATAGAAACTGAGTTGGGCACTTTTGATTACAGTTACGGGCACATGTGCAAAATTTTCTAAAATTATTTAATAATGTCAAGATACATTACTTTGTGCATAATACAGCATCTCGTTTTGATGTTTTGTAATTTTACAGTAACAATTTTAATTAAAAAATTAGAATTTTTATGAAATAAGGCACTCTGTTTGCTTAATCACTGTCACTTTCTGGCCATACCAAAAAGTCCTTAAAAAGCGGCATATCTAATTTCTTGACTGGATACATTTTACCCTGGTCAGTAGTTCTATTTTGCTCTTCTGGTGTCACCTCAACCTGTAGAGAAGTGCTTGCTTCCTCAAGCTGTATTGCTAAAGCACTTTTAGTCTGTTGTAATCTTAGTGACTTTGAGGCTTCATATGACGGCAACTCATCATTGGTGTGGATTCTTATGAGCGTTTCATCTTTAGAAAATTCTTCAAATATCTTACAGAGAAGGCGAAAATCTCCACATTTTTCTTCATGACCATTTGCAGCTTTATCTTTAAATTGTTTTATTTGGTTACACTTCTCGGGCCCAAGTAAATCACGAAACTTATCATAAGTCAAATCACGAAAACTTCCATCGGTCGAACGACTCGAAGATTCACTAGTTTTACCTGTATCTTTCTCCTTGCGTCCAAGACACTTGCTAAAATCAATGTTTTCTGGGGCCCACGGAAACAAACCACAAGCTTTGAATCCACAACCAAAACGCATCTCACCCTTCACTGCAACTGTCCAGTTTCTTCAAACCACTAACCGGATGTTTGATTCCACTAACAGGGACTTGGCATAGTTGCACTTTCCGATGTTCGTGTAGCTAGTATAGGATGTCTTCGGAGAAAAGCTTTGTACTATTCTGTACCGGGCATATTATCATTAAAAGGGTTTTTCCGCTCATGAGACTGTAGAAAAGTTTGAACACTTGACTGCATGTCTTCCTTTCGACGAAGAAATCCCTTCTTACTTGATTCTAAGAACCAGTTACCTAACATAGTTTCTTCTTCTGATGTTAATATGGGGTTTGGACCAAAAGTGGTCTTTGATTGTCTTTTAAGGTGCAGCTGAAGTGTCGCCCGAGGAACATTGGGCCGCAGCCTTAATTTTCTCATAGTTTTCCACAGCATTGATGGCATCTGTTAGTTGTTCTTTTGTGTAGCTCGATTTTCCTTTGTTAGGCATATTTTCTGAAAAGGAAAAAGAAAATAAACATTAATTACCATTTTATTTACTCTAATGTATTATACAAACACATACGCAAAAACTCTATACACACATACTAAAACTTTTTTTTTTTTTTTTACAAAAGCATCTATTACAGTTGGCGAATGCGATTGTATTTCCTATCTTTACCGTAGCAAAATTCTCTACCAAATATGCCGACAAGATGCTCTCTATATGGTTTATGCCCTTTTAGCAATTAAGAGAGCAACTACGTTTCGAAATAATCTGATGGGGAAAATTCTAGTTCGTTAAATCAACAGAGGAGTTTTGCTGTTTGACCAGATATTGAATGTTGGGAACTGTAAATTGTATTCAAATAATATTGGAAATGATTCAGCCTCACTCAGCGCCGCGAACTAACTTGGGCAGCTACCTGAATTAAAACGCTGTGGTTAGTTTCTTAAAAGCCGGTATTAACAGCAGTGGAAAATGATGTGCTGAGTAATCACATTCAAGGCATCAATGCAAAAATCACCGATAGACACTGGCCATTACATCACGGAATTCAACTTAAAAAGTAACTAGGCTTATTTCATACTCCATAACTTCACGTGTAAGTACTGTACATACAGTCCTCGCACCACGAGAAAAGCCAGTGCAAAATGGCCACAACGTAAGTCAGTGGCGTTTCTCCCAGTGCGAGGACTGTAACCATATTTTAAATGTAATCACAATGGTGATTAAAAAAATATGAATAGGCCTTGTTATTAATTTTCAAGGAAAAAACTGTACACTTAGTAACATGAAAAAAGAGGTTAGGGACTTCCAACGCACACTGACGTTTATGCAGTGTTTCCTCTTCTTGTTCCTTTTCGGGATCATGATCTAGGTCTAGCTCAGTCTAAGCGTCGAAACCTCTCCTTTTATGTTGGTAAGAGTGCAGATTTCCTCTTTTTCCCTAATCAGATACATGAGAAACTTTAATCTAATTACGTAACCTTATTATAATGGGCCCTATACCGAGGTCATAGTTATACACTACCTTATACATTTTTTTTTTTCAGAAAGGTGTCTGTATAAAATAAGCCAAGTTCTATTGTTATGCTTAATCACGGCCGCCTTTATTGTTATACAGGCCAGAGTCTTGAAATGACAACTGAGCATTTTGGCCTTCCACAGTATCCACGCACTACAGCCGGCCGCCCACACTCGCTGTATTAATGTCTAGAGAAAGGGAGGGTCCTCGCTAAAATGTTAGAAAAATAATCTTTGGACTGCCAACTGTTGAAGGTGGACAGTCTGTGGCAGGCCGATTTGCGCAGTTGCCACATTCAATGTTCTAGCTTGTATAACAAAGGAGGCCGTGGCTTAATCCAATATAAATATGCAGTGATGAGTAGTGAGTTTACAGTAATGGGCACTGGGCCCATAACTGTTATAACCTTTAAATTTCATGAAATTTTCGAGCAAGAAACACAACAGCCTGAAATGCACTTTAGGCTTAAAATGACAAAAATTCATATATTAAAATATAGTTATGGGCACTGGGCAACGTGTCCCGGTGCGACCTCCGAAATATCACAGTATCAATAAAGGTATAAGTTTTTAGTAATAAATTCTTACAGTTTTATTGATAAAGAACCCGTGAAAGGTGCAGCGCGCCCTTTACATTAGGCGCTCTTCCGAGATCACATCAAAGATAAACGATTTTATTTACTCTTCTGTATAGTACAGTTCTGTACAATAAATATACACAGTTACTGTTGGCGAAGAACCCGTGTAAGGTACAGTGCGCCCTTTACATAAGGCGCCCTACGAAACATCACATTATAGATAAGTGGTTTTAGTTATCCTGTATACCATCTTTGTATAATAAATTCAAATACTGACTGGTAGTACAGAACCTGTGAAAAATACAAGGCGCCCTTTACGTAAGATGCCCTGCGAAATATCACATTATTTTTTATTTTATTTTATTCTTCTTATTTCAGTTTTGTATTATGAATTCATACAGTTGCTATTGGCAGAGAACAGGTAAAGAGTATAATCACTTACAAAAATATTATAAAGTTATATATCTATAAAACGAAACAATGTGATACATCAAGAATAGTTCGGATAGTCAAACGTACGATGCATTTATGTAATACCACACTGACGCTAGTCTCTAATTTACGATTTTTACGGCATCAAAGCTTTCACAGTCTTAATATGCATCCATATATCCGAGCATATTGATTTTTCCTGTGTATTTTAAAGCAGTGTTCGGATAATCAGTACCTGTTGTATTTCTGAAATATAGGTGTATTAATTTCCGTAAAATGTAGTCTTCCTGTCACCACAGCATGGCGCGTCCTCAGGTTGTGGATCGAGGAGAAGGTCTCTAGATACAGAGGTTAGCTGCGAATATACTGAATAAGCAGTCGCGGACAGACAAGGGGTGATAATCCAGCTTGAGAATTTGGTGTGAGGCTAACAACCTCATTCTGTAAAAGAAAGGAGTAGTAGTCCCCGACGTATGGCCGAATTGACCTTGATGACGTCATAGGTCAAAGGTCAATGACCTTGGCCCGGGGTCAATGACCGAGGGGTACCTAGGACCACCCCCTCTAAATTTTGGCAGGGGTACCTTGGCCCACCCCCTAAATTTTGGCAGGGGTACATAGGACCACCCCCCTTAAATTTTGGAAATTGCCAAATTTAAAAATTGGGTATGGTAGCCTAGGACCATAGTATGTACCTCTATTAGTATTGGGGGTCTATGTCGTTCCCTTTCATGGGTAAAAAATTGCCAAAAAGTCAAATTTCGGGGTTTTTTGACCTAATTTATCCCCTTTGATGAGGTGTTATTACCCTATATAGTTATATGGGCGTATACAGGGGTTCATTACCTTTCATAAGACATGGGTATATTAATGCACCCCTTGAAAAATTTGGGAGGGGTACCTTGGCCCACCCCTTAAATTTTGGAAATTGCCCAATTTAAACATTGGGTATTTTAGTACTGGACCCTAATATGTATTATGATAAATTTGGATGGTCCACCTCGTTCCCTTCTAGGGGTACAAAATTGCCAAAATATAAACGTAAGCAATACGTAGTACCACGTGTTTGGTTTTTGGTCGATTTTATCTCCTTGGATGAGGTCCTATTACCTTATATGGTTATATGGTCATGTATAGGGGTCCATTACCTTTCATAAGATATGGGTATATTTGTGCACTCCTTTAAAAATTTGGGAGGGGTACTTTGGCCCACCCCTTAAATTTTGGAAATTGCTCATTTTATATATTTGGTATTATAGTACTGGACCCTAACATGTATTATAATAAATTTGGGTGGTCCACTTCGTTCCCTTTTAGGGGTACAAAATTGCCAAAATATAAACGTAAGCAATACGTTGTACCACGTGTTTGGTTTCGACCCAAGTTATCCCCTTGGATGAGGTCCTATTACCTTATATGGTTATATGGTCATGTATAGGGGTCCATTCCCTTTCATAACATATGGGTATATTGGTGCACCCCTTTAAAAATTTGGGAGGGGTACATTGGCCCACCCCTTAAATTTTAGAAATTGACCATTTTACATATTTGGTATAATAGTATAGGACCCTAATATATATATATATATATATTACTATAAATTTGGGTGGTCCACCTCGTTCCCTTTCATGGGTACGAAATTGCCAAATTGTTAGTACAACCACGTGTTTCGTTTTTGACCTAATTTATTCCCTTGGATGAGGTCCTATTACCTTATATGGTTATATGGTCATGTATAGGGGTCTATTACCTATCATAAGACATAGGTACATTTGTGCACCCCTTTAAATTTTTGGGAGGGGTACCTTGGCCCACCCCTTTAATTTTGGAAATTACCCATTTAATATATTTGGTATTATAGTATAGGACCCTAATAGAGATTACTATAAATTTGGTTGGTCCACCTCGTTCCCTTCTAGGGGTACAAAATTGCCAAAATATAAACGTAAGCAATACGTTATACCACGTGTTTGGTTTTTGGTCGATTTTATCCCCTTTGATGAGGTGTTATTATCCTATATAGTTATATGGGCGTATACAGGGGTCCATTACCTTTCATAAGACATGGGTATATTAATGCACCCCTTGAAAAATTTGGGAGGGGTACCTTGGCCCACCCCTTAAATTTTGGAAATTGTCCAATTTAAACATTTGGTATTATAGTACTGGACCCTAATATGTATCATGATAAATTTGGATGGTCCACCTCGTTCCCTTCTAGGGGTACAAAATTGTCAAAATATAAACGTAAGCAATACGTAGTACCACGTGTTTGGTTTTTTTTTGTCGATTTTATTTCCTTTGATGAGGTGTTATTATCCTATATAGTTATATGGTCATGTATAGGGGTCCATTACATTTCATAAGATATGGGTATGTTTGTGCACTCCTTTAAAAATTTGGGAGGGGTACTTTGGCCCACCCCTTAAATTTTGGAAATTGCCCAATTTAAACATTTGGTATTATAGTACTGGACCCTAACATGTATTATGATAAATTTGGGTGGTCCACCTCGTTCCCTTCTAGGGGTACAAAATTGCCAAAATATAAACGTAAGCATTACGTTGTACCACGTGTTTGGTTTTTGACCTAATTTATTCCTTTGGATGAGGTCCTATTACCTTATATGGTAATGTATAGGTGTTCATTCCCTATCATAAGACATAGGTACATTGATGCACCCCGGGAGGGGATTCGGTACCATAGTACAGGCCTCAACATGTATTATGATAAATTTGGGTGGTCCACATCGTTCTCTTTTAGGGGTACAAAATTGCTAAAATATAAACATAAGCAATATGTTGTACCATGTGTTTGGTTTTTGGCCCAATTTCTCCCCCTTTGATGAGGTTCTATTACCTTATATGGTTATATGGTCATGTATATAGGTTCATTTCCTATCATAAGATATGGGTACGTTGATGCATCCTTTAAAAATTTGGGAGGGGTATCTTGACACATCCACTCGGTTTTAGAAATTGTTTAATATAAGCATTTGGTATCATAGTACAGGTCTTCAATATGTACCACTATAAATTTGGATGGTCCACATCGTTCCCTTTTCATAGGTAAAGAACTACCAAAAATCAAATTTCGGAGGTTATTGACCCCTATTTAGCACGTTATATGGTTTATTACCTTTATATGTTTATGTTCCCTTTTAAATTTGGGAATTATCGAATAACAAAATTCGGTAAACGTTTTCTAGGACCCGTTGGTATTCCTCTTATGGCCAAATATTCAAAATTTAAAGGTTATTGACCGGCTTTATTATTGAATAAGTACAGGATTTATTACTTTTTTCATAAGACACAGGTGTATTTGTGTACCAATCTTAAATTTTGGGAGGGGGTACATTTCTTATTGTCATATCAATAATTGGTAAATGTTCTTTGGGTAAATCATTGTGATCACGTGATCAGTTATTGACCTATGATGGGATTAGGAGTCCAGGACATTGGTACATTGAAACTTTGTAGGATAATTTGAGAATGCGTCATTGGTATTGATTATTACAGCCAAATATAAACGTAAGCAAGACGTTGTACCACGTGATTGACCTTGATGAGGTAGTGTACAGGGATACATAGCTAACCTTATTGAAACTTATGACTCATAGTCTTAAGGGAATACATGCTACAACACTGGCAAAGTTATTGTTGATGCAATTTGATTGGCTGATCACTATCTTTCGTGCAATCTGATTGGTTGATCACTATCTTTCGTGCAATCTGATTGGTTGATGAGTTTTAAATCTTTGCTGTATTCAGTTTTTAAGTTTTGTTTTACATTTAAAAATCTTGTTTTTGTTCAACATTTTGCACTCAATGATAAATATGATCAAAACCGTTTATTTGTTAATCGAATAGTTAAAAACCGGATAAAGTTTGACGGTTAACCGTGAAACGTAAAAATTTTTTAGTTTGAAATTTTTTTTGCTTGAAACATTTTGTTTGAAAATTCTTGCTTTCAAATTTTTTTTGTTTGAATTTTTTTGTTTGAGAATTTTGTTTGAAATTTTTTTTTGACAACTTTTGTTTCAAAATTTTTTGTTTAAAATTTTTTTGTTTGAAATTTTTTTCGTTTCAAAATTTTGTTTAAAATTTTTGTTTGAAATTTTTTCGTTTCCAAATTTTTTGTTTGAAAAAATTTTTGTTTGAAATTTTTTTGTTTCAAAATTTTGTTTCAAAATTTTGTTTGAATTTTTTCGTTTGAAATTTTTTGTTTAAAAATTTTTCGTTTGAAATTTTTTCGTTTCAAAATTTTGTTTAAAATTTTTTTCGTTTCAAAATTTTGTTTGGAAAATTTTGTTTGAATTTTTTTCGTTTGAATTTTTTTTCGTTTCAAAATTTTGTTTCAAAGATTTTTGTTTGAAATTTTTGTTTCAAAGTTTGAGTTGACATTTTTAAAAGTTTGTGCACCTATTAGTAAAGAACCGGAACTGTTTAGAACAAAAACCTTTGACAACATTGCGGTGCAATAGTACACGTCAGAACCTGGGGTTGTACTTGAAATGAAAAAACACAATTCATTGAAATGGATCATTTTATTACACTCCACATACATCCATACCAGATAGTGGTTCTGGATATTGTCGATACAATGTATTTTGAACTTCTTGCACTAGTTTGTCTTTAGCATATAATTTTAATTCCAGTTGAAGTCTTTTAAGGTCTAATGCAATATCAATTGGTGGAAACTCAATGGCCATTTGATCACAAATAAACTGTTTATCAATACAGTTATGTACCCACGAACGCTGTTGACAACCATCACAATATCTAGATACATGTTGTACAATATGCATAACACATTTTTCAAAATAGTACTTTTTCAGGAATATACTAGTTTTGTTGCACACTTCCACTGCATGTTTCACACACTGAAATACGCTGATGAATTTGTTCCATTCTGTTTCCGTTAGATACACCATGTTACGAGGGACATGGAATGTACTCTTTTTACGTAACAGCACCATCTTCTCTTCGAGGACTGTACGCAGCACCACTTCATGATTTGAGCCTAATGATTTGACTATGGTCACATTTAGCTCATCGTTCATTTGGTCGATTCGTGCCATTCTTCACAGGTCAGTTGTACACCAAATTGTTCTGCTTTGCCCAATCGAATCACTGGTTCAAATGTTCTAGCACTGATACCAATCATCACATGTTTTGTTTGAAATATATTTATTGGATAATAGCTTGCGAAGATGAACTCTTTATCGTTAGAAGTACACATCTTTCCTCCTGAAAAGCACTTGCTCAAATGATTTCGTGGGATGACACTGTATTTGCTGGTTTATAGTTATTGCTGATGTCGAATGTGCTGATTCATGATTTCATCACAGTTGCTGACGTCATGCTGACCAACCACATTCATACAACTACAGCTGACGTCATTGGAAAGAAATGTGCTGATTCATGATTTTGCTGACGAATCTGGCTGTGTACTAAATTCAAGTTGATGACTTCGACCCAAGAATCCTTTGTAACATAAAGATACAGATCCAGTATTTAAGAAACGCAGCAGTTCTTCTTGTTTTGATGCCTCCATGGGTAAATATCTTGCTGGTAAAATTATATTCTTATCATTTTCAAGCTTCACTACGATTCTTAATCCAAACTTTGTAGGGATCATTTGGCTAGCTAAGATTCTATAAGGTACATTCTGTTGTAAATCAGTAATCTTGGTAAATGATTTCATCACATCACGTGTGTTTAGAAACTGCAGACAAGTAGCCATGATGACGTTATCATGAATACTAACTCGAACGATACTTATATATGATGCAAAACTGATGACGTTGCATGATCATGTTCTGACGTGCACCACAATGTTGCCAGATGTTTTTGTTCTAAACAGTTCCGACTAGTGCATACCTGTATTGATAAACAGTTTATTTGTGATCAAATGGACATTGAGTTTCCACCAATTGATATTGCATTAGACCTTAAAAGACTTCAACTGGAATTAAAATTATATGCTAAAGACAAACTAGTGCAAGAAGTTCAAAATACATTGTATCGACAATATCCAGAACCACTATCTGGTATGGATGTATGTGGAGTGTAATAAAATGATCCATTTCAATGAATTGTGTTTTTTCATTTCAAGTACAACCCCAGGTTCTGACGTGTACTATTGCACCGCAATGTTGTCAAAGGTTTTTGTTCTAAACAGTTCCGGTTCTTTACTAATAGGTGCACAAACTTTTAAAAATGTCAACTCAAACTTTGAAACAAAAATTTCAAACAAAAATCTTTGAAACAAAATTTTGAAACGAAAAAAAATTCAAACGAAAAAAATTCAAACAAAATTTTCCAAACAAAATTTTGAAACGAAAAAAATTTTAAACAAAATTTTGAAACGAAAAAATTTCAAACGAAAAATTTTTAAACAAAAAATTTCAAACGAAAAAATTCAAACAAAATTTTGAAACAAAATTTTGAAACAAAAAAATTTCAAACAAAAATTTTTTCAAACAAAAAATTTGGAAACGAAAAAATTTCAAACAAAAATTTTAAACAAAATTTTGAAACGAAAAAAAATTTCAAACAAAAAAATTTTAAACAAAAAATTTTGAAACAAAAGTTGTCAAAAAAAAATTTCAAACAAAATTCTCAAACAAAAAAATTCAAACAAAAAAAATTTGAAAGCAAGAATTTTCAAACAAAATGTTTCAAGCAAAAAAAATTTCAAACTAAAAAATTTTTACGTTTCACGGTTAACCGTCAAACTTTATCCGGTTTTTAACTATTCGATTAACAAATAAACGGTTTTGATCATATTTATCATTGAGTGCAAAATGTTGAACAAAAACAAGATTTTTAAATGTAAAACAAAACTTAAAAACTGAATACAGCAAAGATTTAAAACTCATCAACCAATCAGATTGCACGAAAGATAGTGATCAACCAATCAGATTGCACGAAAGATAGTGATCAGCCAATCAAATTGCATCAACAATAACTTTGCCAGTGTTGTAGCATGTATTCCCTTAAGACTATGAGTCATAAGTTTCAATAAGGTTAGCTATGTATCCCTGTACACTACCTCATCAAGGTCAATCACGTGGTACAACGTCTTGCTTACGTTTATATTTGGCTGTAATAATCAATACCAATGACGCATTCTCAAATTATCCTACAAAGTTTCAATGTACCAATGTCCTGGACTCCTAATCCCATCATAGGTCAATAACTGATCACGTGATCACAATGATTTACCCAAAGAACATTTACCAATTATTGATATGACAATAAGAAATGTACCCCCTCCCAAAATTTAAGATTGGTACACAAATACACCTGTGTCTTATGAAAAAAGTAATAAATCCTGTACTTATTCAATAATAAAGCCGGTCAATAACCTTTAAATTTTGAATATTTGGCCATAAGAGGAATACCAACGGGTCCTAGAAAACGTTTACCGAATTTTGTTATTCGATAATTCCCAAATTTAAAAGGGAACATAAACATATAAAGGTAATAAACCATATAACGTGCTAAATAGGGGTCAATAACCTCCGAAATTTGATTTTTGGTAGTTCTTTACCTATGAAAAGGGAACGATGTGGACCATCCAAATTTATAGTGGTACATATTGAAGACCTGTACTATGATACCAAATGCTTATATTAAACAATTTCTAAAACCGAGTGGATGTGTCAAGATACCCCTCCCAAATTTTTAAAGGATGCATCAACGTACCCATATCTTATGATAGGAAATGAACCTATATACATGACCATATAACCATATAAGGTAATAGAACCTCATCAAAGGGGGAGAAATTGGGCCAAAAACCAAACACATGGTACAACATATTGCTTATGTTTATATTTTAGCAATTTTGTACCCCTAAAAGAGAACGATGTGGACCACCCAAATTTATCATAATACATGTTGAGGCCTGTACTATGGTACCGAATCCCCTCCCGGGGTGCATCAATGTACCTATGTCTTATGATAGGGAATGAACACCTATACATTACCATATAAGGTAATAGGACCTCATCCAAAGGAATAAATTAGGTCAAAAACCAAACACGTGGTACAACGTAATGCTTACGTTTATATTTTGGCAATTTTGTACCCCTAGAAGGGAACGAGGTGGACCACCCAAATTTATCATAATACATGTTAGGGTCCAGTACTATAATACCAAATGTTTAAATTGGGCAATTTCCAAAATTTAAGGGGTGGGCCAAAGTACCCCTCCCAAATTTTTAAAGGAGTGCACAAACATACCCATATCTTATGAAATGTAATGGACCCCTATACATGACCATATAACTATATAGGATAATAACACCTCATCAAAGGAAATAAAATCGACAAAAAAAAACCAAACACGTGGTACTACGTATTGCTTACGTTTATATTTTGACAATTTTGTACCCCTAGAAGGGAACGAGGTGGACCATCCAAATTTATCATGATACATATTAGGGTCCAGTACTATAATACCAAATGTTTAAATTGGACAATTTCCAAAATTTAAGGGGTGGGCCAAGGTACCCCTCCCAAATTTTTCAAGGGGTGCATTAATATACCCATGTCTTATGAAAGGTAATGGACCCCTGTATACGCCCATATAACTATATAGGATAATAACACCTCATCAAAGGGGATAAAATCGACCAAAAACCAAACACGTGGTATAACGTATTGCTTACGTTTATATTTTGGCAATTTTGTACCCCTAGAAGGGAACGAGGTGGACCAACCAAATTTATAGTAATCTCTATTAGGGTCCTATACTATAATACCAAATATATTAAATGGGTAATTTCCAAAATTAAAGGGGTGGGCCAAGGTACCCCTCCCAAAAATTTAAAGGGGTGCACAAATGTACCTATGTCTTATGATAGGTAATAGACCCCTATACATGACCATATAACCATATAAGGTAATAGGACCTCATCCAAGGGAATAAATTAGGTCAAAAACGAAACACGTGGTTGTACTAACAATTTGGCAATTTCGTACCCATGAAAGGGAACGAGGTGGACCACCCAAATTTATAGTAATATATATATATATATATATTAGGGTCCTATACTATTATACCAAATATGTAAAATGGTCAATTTCTAAAATTTAAGGGGTGGGCCAATGTACCCCTCCCAAATTTTTAAAGGGGTGCACCAATATACCCATATGTTATGAAAGGGAATGGACCCCTATACATGACCATATAACCATATAAGGTAATAGGACCTCATCCAAGGGGATAACTTGGGTCGAAACCAAACACGTGGTACAACGTATTGCTTACGTTTATATTTTGGCAATTTTGTACCCCTAAAAGGGAACGAAGTGGACCACCCAAATTTATTATAATACATGTTAGGGTCCAGTACTATAATACCAAATATATAAAATGAGCAATTTCCAAAATTTAAGGGGTGGGCCAAAGTACCCCTCCCAAATTTTTAAAGGAGTGCACAAATATACCCATATCTTATGAAAGGTAATGGACCCCTATACATGACCATATAACCATATAAGGTAATAGGACCTCATCCAAGGAGATAAAATCGACCAAAAACCAAACACGTGGTACTACGTATTGCTTACGTTTATATTTTGGCAATTTTGTACCCCTAGAAGGGAACGAGGTGGACCATCCAAATTTATCATAATACATATTAGGGTCCAGTACTAAAATACCCAATGTTTAAATTGGGCAATTTCCAAAATTTAAGGGGTGGGCCAAGGTACCCCTCCCAAATTTTTCAAGGGGTGCATTAATATACCCATGTCTTATGAAAGGTAATGAACCCCTGTATACGCCCATATAACTATATAGGGTAATAACACCTCATCAAAGGGGATAAATTAGGTCAAAAAACCCCGAAATTTGACTTTTTGGCAATTTTTTACCCATGAAAGGGAACGACATAGACCCCCAATACTAATAGAGGTACATACTATGGTCCTAGGCTACCATACCCAATTTTTAAATTTGGCAATTTCCAAAATTTAAGGGGGGTGGTCCTATGTACCCCTGCCAAAATTTAGGGGGTGGGCCAAGGTACCCCTGCCAAAATTTAGAGGGGGTGGTCCTAGGTACCCCTCGGTCATTGACCCCGGGCCAAGGTCATTGACCTTTGACCTATGACGTCATCAAGGTCAATTCGGCCATACGTCGGGGACTACTACTAAAGGATTGTTCAGATAAGTTAGCAGAATTCTCGGATCAGAACTGATAACTTGGCACGAACTCAGCAAAGTAAAATCGACATGAGTTTCGGAACATGGAATATTAGAAGTCTCTATAGGAAAGGCGAGTTAAAATTGTAACGAATGTATTTAGAAATAGAGGATGGACCTAGTGTGATATCAGGAAGTTAGATGAGAAGAAAATGGAGAAATGAAGTCGGGAAATTTTAAGTTCTTTTACGGGTAACGAATTAAAAATTACCAACTAGAAACAGGGCTTTCCGTTCTCAAACGAATACGTAATATCAGCAATTACATAGGTTGAATTTGTTAATGATAGATTTTCATTTACTTCTCTTAAGGGTCGGTGGTGTAATACTATTGTTTTAAATGCACATGCCCCAACAGAAAATAAGGATGGCGATAAAAAAAAATACAGTTTTTACGAAAGAATAGAACGGGTATTTGATCATCTCCTGCAATACCATACGAAAATTCTGCTAGGCGGTTTCAATGGGAAGGTAAGACGAGAGGGTATTTTCAAACCATTTATAGGGAATAAATGTTTGCATAAGGAAGGTTGTGACAACGGCGTTAGACTCGTGAACTGTGTAATATCCAGAAACCTAATCGTGAAGATCACAAAATTCCAACATCGCGAAATTCATGAATATACTTGGACTTCATCAGATGGAAAAACACATATTCAAACTGATGATGTTTTAGTAGACAGGAAAGAACAGTCTAGCACAGTAGTAGAAAATGGATCGATCTGGAACAGACCTGAGCCACTTTTGATCAACTCACAAGCCCCTGGGAAAATGACCACCATGCACCGTGAGACCACGGTCTTTTACGACCTCCATTTTAGGGGTGTATTCATTCCCTTTTACGAGCACTTTTAAGGGGGTGACCTCGTTCTCTTTTACGAGCTCCATTTTAGGGGGTGAACTCGTTCCCTTTTATGAGCATATTTTTCAACTCCTATGTTAATTACGAACACATAGAAGAACAGATAACACATAACACTACGTAACACACAGCAGAACAGATATCAGATAAGAATATGAAACATAGAAGGGGTGTATTCATTCTCTTTTACGACCTCCATTTTAGGGGTGAACTCATTCCCTTTTTTCAACCCTTATTTTAACATAGGAGATAACACATAAGATTACGAACGCATAAAAGAGAAGATAACACATAAGAGTACGTAACACACATCAGAGCAGATCATACATAGCACAGCTAATAAAAGAACATGGCTTATTTTCAACCCCTATTTTAACATAACAGAAATGACACTGAGATTATGAACACACAACAGAACAGGTAATACATAGCACAGTTAATAAAAGAACATGGATTATTTTCCAACCCCTATTTTAACATGACAGTGAATACGAAACATAGTGAAGATTAGATAACACATAAGAGTACATAACACAACAAGGGTGTATTCGTTCTCTTTTATGAGCATATTTTCCAACCCCTATTTCAACATGCCAGAGACTACGAAACATGGCGGACATAGCACAAGGGTGTATTCATTTTCTCCACCTCTAATTGAACATAGCAGAAATTACACTGAGAGTACGTAACACACAACATCCTCCATTTTAAGGGTGGACTCGTTTTCCAACCCCTATTTTAAGACAATGAATACCTATGTAACATAGCGATTGGATACGCTCTTTGAACCGATTTGGATAAAACTAGGCATATGGGGGTTTTCGACCATGCTGAGTACGAATATCATACCATTTTAGGGGTGAATTCGTTTTCAACCCCTATTTTAACATAACAGAAATGACATAAGAATACGTAACATAGCAGTGGGCCTATTTTTCCACCCTTATTTGAGCATAGTCCATTTTTAGGGTGAACTCGTTTCCAACCCCTATTTCAACATGACATATACTACGAAACATAGCAGAGGTGAACACACAGCAGATACATAAGACTTGTTCCACCCTATTTGAATCCATGGTCTTTTAGGGGGGTGAACTCGTTCCCTTTTCCAACCCCTATTTTAACATAACAGAGAATACACTGAGACTATGAACACACAGCACAACAGATAATACATAGCTACGGAGGGAGGGTGTACTCGTTCTCATTTTTCAACCATTATTTGAACATAACAGATAATACATTCGAACCTTATAGCAAAGATTCTAACCTATATTTGAACATAGCAGAGATGATTATTTAAAGAATGCGAAACTTCCGTGTTTTGTTATCAGTTACATAATAACTTCCGCCATATGTAGATAATTCTCATTACGTCATTCATCCGGATTTGAAAAAACATTGACCTAGTTTTCTCTTTAACAGACAATAACTTGTCGTCATTCAACGATAGGAATCCCTGAACGTAATGTAATCAATCACAAAGGTATAAAAAAAAAGAGGGGAATTCCCGAGGATGACTCATACTATTGCGCAACATGACGTAATACTGTCAGACAGGTATAAAAGACTGACCGACATGTTTTTTTGTAATCACTTCATGTTTACCGTGTGAAGCGTAAAGTTCAGATATTTTTTGTGTGTGTGCGTTTATATTATTAGTGTGGTTTATTAATAGTGTGGTTTTGTTTTCTTTTGTAAGTAAGACATTTTATAATAATACTATTAATATTATATTATAAAAACTCAGTTCAAAATTATTATAGTAACTTTGAAGAGTTAGTTTTTAAAAAAAAAATGGCAACAAAAAAGGTTAAATCAAATATTATCAATTCTGATACTCTATTTAATAATAATTTAAAAAATTTTATTTTAAAATGTGATACTGATTTAAATGAGGATAGTGGATGTTTTTTAAAGAATAAAAGAAAAGACTGTTTAGATATATTACAACAAGAACAAACTAAGACATCGTTTAAAGTAAATTTTTCTTTGGCTACAACTTTTGTAAAACCAGTAGATTTAGAAACATGTAGATTCTTTGTAAATAGTGGTAACGAAATTATTTTGCCGAGTACAGATTTGAATTCTATAATTGAAAAACTATTTAATAAAATTTTAGTTGAACAAGAAAATAGGGCAATTAAGAAATCAGGGTGGTCTTTATGTTCTGAACCAAACCATCAATTAGAAATTAAAATCAGTAAATATGATCCGCTTTCCGCTTCTTCTTTTATAAAATTACCTCAATGGATTTTATCCAAAAAGAAATGTGTTTTAAATATTCAAAATAATGATAATAGATGTTTTATGTACTGCATTATAGCTGCGTTGCATCCAGTAAAAGAAAATCCAAATCGTGTGAATAATTACATACAATATAGTAATACTTTATTACCATTATTTGAAAAAACCAATATACAATTTCCCGTCGAAGTAGAACACATAAGCAAATTTGAACATATGTATAATTCCGTATTTCCTAACGAACAAATTTCCATTAATATATATGGCATTAACTATGATCATGAAACTATTTTCCCATTACATATAAGCGAAAATGCAGGTGTATTTAAACATATTGATTTACTGTATTGTGAAGAAAATTGCAACAGTCATTATTGTCTTATAAAAAATATCAATGCGTTATTGAAGAGTCATAAAGAGAAAACTTATGTAAAATTGCCTCAATGGATTTTATCCACAAAATGTGTTTTAAATATTCAAAATAACGATAATAGAAGTTTTATGTATAGTATTCTAGCTGCATTGCATCCCGCAAAAGAACATCCAAATCGTGTGAATAATTACATACAATATAGTAATACTTTATTACCGTTATTTGAAAAATTTCCAGTCGAAATAGCACACATAAGCAAATTTGAACATATGTATAATTCCGTATTTCCTAAAGAACAAATTTCCATTAATATATATGGCATTAACTATGATCATGAAACTATTTTCCCATTATATATAAGCGAAAACACAGCTGTAGGTAAACATATTGATTTATTATATTTAAACTCTCATTATTGTCTAATAAAAAATATCAATGCGTTATTGAAGAGTCATATAAAATTGCCTCAATGGATTTTATCCACAAAATGTGTTTTAAATATTCAAAATAACGATAATAGAAGTTTTATGTATAGTATTCTAGCTGCATTGCATCCCACAAAAGATAATCCACATCGTGTGAATAATTACATACAATATAGTAATACTTTATTACCGTTATTTGAAAAATTTCCAGTCGAAATAGCACACATAAGCAAATTTGAACATATGTATAATTCCGTATTTCCTAAAGAACAAATTTCCATTAATATATATGGCATTAATTATGATCATGAAACTATTTTCCCATTACATATAAGCGAAAACACAGCTGTAGGTAAACATATTGATTTATTATATTTAAACTCTCATTATTGTTTAATTACAAATTTAAATGGTTTAGTCAGACATCAGTTAGGTAGTCATCAAACATTTATTTGTAGACGATGTTTAATATCATTTTATAACAAATCAAAATTAGATGAACATGACAAATTATGTAAAGAACACACTCCAACCAAAATTAACATGCCGAAACAAGGAGAAGTTTTAAAATTTCGAAAATTGAAATTGTTATTACAGAATGATGTGATAATAATTGCAGATATGGAAAGTTTATTAAAACCTATAAATAAACAAAGTGGATCTCATACAGTACAAATTCACCAACATATACCATGCAGTTTTGGTTATATTGTATGTTGGAGTAACAACTATATGAAATCAGATTTAGTTATTTATCGGGGAGAAAATGTATCGATGAAGTTTATGTCTGCTATGGAGAATGAATTAAGAAAAATCATAAACATATTAGATCAAGAAAAACCATTAATACCATTAACTAGTTCTCAGTTACAGGAGTTTAACCTATCCACTGAATGCTCAGTTTGTGATAGTAAATATACGAGTGACAATAGAAAAGTTAAACATCATAACCATTTAACTGGTCAATTTATTGCCACGGTGTGCAACAAGTGTAATTTACAAATTAAGCGTCAAAGTAATTTTATCCCTGTCTTCTTCCATAATTTGTCTGGGTATGATGCACATTTATTTGTGAAAGAATTAGGTTGCACCCCGGGAAATATTTTTGTAATTGCTGAAAGCACTGAGAAATACATAACATTCTCTAAGCACTTTAATTTTAATGGTAGACCTATCGAGTTACGTTTTGTAGACTTATTTAAATTCCTACCGTATAGTCTCGAAAATTTGGTGTCAAAATTAAAACCTGAGCAATTTGTCTACACAAAGCAATATTTTTCCGATGAAAAGTTTCCTTTAATTCTCCGTAAGGGAATTTATTTTTATGAATACATAACAAATTTAGATACATTTAAAGAAACTGAATTTCCTGGAAGAGAGGCGTTTAGTAGCAAATTGAATGGAACACAAATTTCCGAGACTGATTATCAATATGCAAAACTGATTTGGCGTGTGTTTAAATGTGAAAATTTAGGGGACTACCACGATCTATATTTAAAATGTGATGTACTTCTCACAGCAGATGTGTTGGAGAATTTTAGAAAGACATGTTTAAATGCTTTTTGTATTGATCCGATTAATTGTTTTACTGCACCTGGGTTGGCATGGCAAGCCATGTTATATAGAACAAAAATTGAACTTGAACTTTTATCAGATATCAATATGTATATGTTTGTAGAAAAATCGATTCGCGGAGGTATTACTCAAGCTGTGTTAAGGTATGCCAAAGCTAATAATCCTTACGTACATGATTTTGATGCGGAAAAAGAAAAATCTTATTTACTGTATATTGACATGAACAATCTGTACGGACTATCAATGATTGACTATTTACCATATGGTGGTTTTCGGTGGGAGGATAAAATTGACAACTGGCAAGACAAACATAAAATTATCAATTGGCCCACGGATAGTGAATGGGGATTTTTTCTAGAAGTGGATTTAGAGTATCCAAATTATTTACACGAATACCATTCTGATTTTCCGTGTGCTCCAACTAATGAAGTTCCACCGAATGGTAAATATTCAAAATTACTATTGACACTTAAACCGAAATCGAATTATATTTTGCATTATAGAGTATTACAATTTTATCTAAAACAAGGTTTAATATTGGTAAAAGTACATAAAATATTATGGTTTCGTCAATCTAAATGGCTTGCATCTTATATTCAAGAAAATACTCAACGCCGTGCAAATGCTACAATTGAATTTGAAAAAGATTTCTATAAGTTATTAAATAATTCTGTATACGGAAAGACAATGGAGAATGTACGAAAACGAATTGATATAAAATTAATTAACAATGAAAAAAAGTGTAAAAAATTAGTAGCGCAAAATCAGTTTGAAAATTGGGTAAAATTGGCTGATAATTTGGCATTGTTTCATATGGTAAAAAAATCGGTAACCCTTAATAAACCAATTTACGTAGGAGCAACAGTTTTAGAATTATCAAAATTAGCAATGTATGAATTCCATTATAATATAATGAAACCGCGATATGGAGATAAAATTAGAATTGCATATATGGATACTGACTCTTTCATTTACCAAATTAAAACTAACAATATTTATAACGATATAAAAGATATGAATGAGTATTTTGACACCTCAAATTATCCTGAAAATAATTCTTTATATAGCACAAAAAATAAACACGTTTTGGGTAAAATGAAAGACGAATTAGGTGGAGTTCCTATGATTGAATATGTTGGGTTACGAGCAAAAAATTATGCTATAAAAACTGGTGAAAATAAAGAATTGAAAAAATGTAAAGGGATCAAGAAAAATATAGTTAAAGAACAAATTACGTTTGACGATTATAAATCATGTATATTTAAAAACGAAACGATCTATAAAACACAATTTGAAATTAAAAGTAAATACCATAATTTAACAACAAATCAGGTAAGAAAATTAGCATTAGATCCGTATGATGACAAAAGAAAAATTTTAAATTGTAATATACACACTGTTCCTTGGGGGTATTATAATAATAAAGATGTAAAATGTACGATTTGTATATTGTAAATACGATATAAATTTTTTTTGGATATATTAGTATTAAAAAAAAATGTCACAATCAGTTCGAGAACAAATAGTTGCAGAATTACATAAAAGTGCAAGACGAAACTATCCTCGAATACCCGTTATAACGAAAGGGATTCATGATTTATGGCAAGCTGATTTAGTTGAAATGAATAGTGGAAAATTGAAAGGTCTAGCAAAAATTAATCGAAATTTCAAATATTTATTAACTGTGATAGATACATTCTCTAAATATGCTTGGGCTATTCCTGTGAAAAATAAAACTGGGAAAGAAATTACACAAGCATTTATAACAGTAATGAGAAAAGCAAACAAAAGCCCTAAATTTTTACAAACTGACAGGGGTCGAGAATTTTATAACTCAGAGTTTCAGAAGGCGATGAACCAAAATAACATTAAACATTATTCCACGTACAGTGATGTGAAAGCAAGTATTATTGAAAGATTTAATAGATCGTTACGTAATTTAATGTGGAGACAATTTACACTGCAGGGAAATTATAAATGGATTGGCATTCTGCCGGAATTACTACATAAATATAATAATACTATTCATTCCACTATTAAAATGAAACCTATCGACGCTATTAAAAAAGAAAATGAAAAACATCTATTGACAAACATCTATTGCAAAAAGTTTTCTGTGATAAAAAGAAAAAGTAAATTTAAGATAGGTGAATATGTAAGAATTAGTAAACTTAAGCGTCCTGGTTTTGATAGAGGTTTTACACGCAATTGGAGTACAGAAATTTTTCGAATTGCTAAAGTTTTCTTCACTAATCCTCCGACATATCACTTAGTATACTCAAATAATAAACCTATTGAAGGACGATTTTACGGACACGAATTACAATTAACGAAATTTCCAAACACATATTTAATTGAAAAAGTGTTGCGAAAGAAAAATAATAAGGCCTATGTGAAATGGTTAGGTCTGCCAAAAAGTGAAAATTCTTGGATCGATTTAAAACATACTATATTGTAAAAAAAAGAGAAGTCAAGAATTTATAGGTGAAGCATGTCGTCACAAGTATTTTAAATTCTAGCAACACTGTAAATTTTCGTTGCTTAGTTAAATTGTCATCATCATCATCATCATCACGAGGTCTATCAGTATCACAAGTTCTTCCACAAACGCTGTTTTTTTATGTAAAGGAGAAAAGAAAGCAAAATATTTAAAAACGCTATTTAAAATAAATTCAATATATCTGTAATAGAGATGGAATGGAAAATTCCTTTTACATGTATGGTAGCAGGTCCCACAGGTTGTGGAAAATCATATTTTGTTAAAACATTTCTTGACCATTATAGCAAGTTATTTAAAAATATTTTATGGTGTTATGGTGAATGGCAACCATTGTATGATACTCTTTCAAACTGTACGTTTAAAGAAGGTTTACCTCAAAATAATGAATTTCAAGCACATGAGGGTCCACATCTTGTCATTATAGATGATTTAATGCGTGAGTGTGACCATCGGATTGTAGATATATTTACTAAGGGTAGTCATCATAGAAATATAAGTGTAATATTTATCACACAGAATATTTTCCATCAACAAAAAGGAATGCGGGATATTTCGTTAAATTGTCATTATATTGTTTGTTTTAAAAATCCTAGAGACCAAGCTCAAATTAATTATCTCGCACGACAATTGTATCCAGGTAATACAAAATTTATTCAAGAAGCATATCAAGATGCAACTCGAATTGCTCATGGTTATTTACTCTTTGATTTAAAACAAAATACTTCTGATGAGCAGCGAGTTCGAACAAATATCTTTCCAACAGATTCTTTTAATTATGTTTATGTACCTGTAAAAAATAATAATTGTAATATGGTTTATATTCTAACAACTATTTGTGCTTTAATAGCCGTAAAAAATGATTAGTAAGGAAAATGCACATATGTTAAAACTTTTAGCAAAGTCAAAACCGAAAGCACGTAAGGCAATTTTACAAAATGCAGATCCTGATTTAATTCGCTCTATTTGTGAATGTTCCTATAACGTATTACAGGGAAATGTTCCATTAAATAAAACAGAGATAAATAAGCTAAAAAAATATAAAAAGGAACTGAGATATTTGGTGAAAAAAGGTCCGTCATTAAAACAAAAGAAAAAACGAATAATTATACAAAAAGGTGGTTTTCTTACTGCTTTGCTTGCACCTATTATTGGAGGTATACTATCTAGTTTAATTAAATAATTATGCAAAACGCACAAAAACTTATTTTAATCACACCAGAAAAATTACATCATTATCAAACGATATTTAATCTTGATGATGAAATGAAAGAAATTTTAAATAATAAAAGTTTAAATGTAGAAGATAAATGGACAAAATATAGAGAAGTCTTACAAAAATATTTAAATATAATTCATAAACCGGCAGCAGTTACAACAACAGCAACTACCACTACTACTACCGAGGAAGAACAAGGGGACGAGGATGAGGAGGATGATGATGAAATAATATCTACTCTCCCTGAAATTTGTAAACGTAAAGCGAGACCTTTATTACGTAAATTGAAACAAAATCCAAATATTCAATGGGACGATAATGGAAAAGTGAATATTAATAATAAATTAATTCCAGGTGCAAATATAGTGGATTTGATATCCGATTTTGTTAGATGTCGTAAGAAAAATATTTCAGTTGCTGGCTGGAAACCTTTTGCTACATTATTAGCAAAAGCCAATATACCTTTAGAGTACATTGGTAATCCTCAACGAATAGATTATATTAGAAAACTAACAGAAGAAGACGAAGAAGACGAAGAAGAAGATGGTCCTCCACCCCGTAAACGCAAATGGTGTACTTATAAGCAATAATAATAATAATATTCTATTGTTATCTATTGATATTTTTAAGTATATAGAAAGAAAGAAAGAAAGATGAATGAGCCCTATCTCAATTACTACATACACCAAGCAGGAAGTGATTATAACGTGTATAGAGGTGCACCATATCAAGAAGGTTATGGCATTGGTAGTTTTCTAGGAGGTTTATTTCGTACTGTATTTCCTTTATTAAAACAAGGTGCAAAAACTGTTGGTAAAGAATTGATACGTACAGGAATTAATGTAGCAGGAGATGTACTAGATAATAATAGACCTATTGAAGAGTCTTTACAAGATCGATGGCAAGAAGCCAAAACAAATTTAAAAAACAAAGCTCAAAATAAATTAAATCAGGTGTTGGAAGGATCTGGAAGAAGAAAAAGAAAGAAAGTTCATTTTAGTGGTGCTGGTGTGAAACGGATAAAAAGATCCAAAGATATTTTTGATTGATTGACTATGGAGCAAAGTGATAGTTTTTATCTCACACTTCCTAGCAATAGTTCTATGAAATATTTTCCTCAAAATACTCTTGCTTGTTATACTACTAAATTATATCAACCTATTGTACTGGAGAAAGGAGTGTGGGAAACAGCTGTTGTTGAAGTGCATTATACAAGTTCATTTCAGAATGTTTCCAAATATACAAATAATATTTATTATCGTCTCATGAATACAGAAAGCTGGAACATAACTAAAATCTTACCAGGACACTATTATAATGTTGATGATATTCTATCTCAAATTAATCATAAAAGTGATATATTAAATTTACAATTAAAAGTCAAAGCATCAGTGAAACGAATTGAGGTTAATAGAGTAATAAAAGATCAAGAGAAGCATATAGAAGTACGCCTATCTCCTGAACTAGCCCGAATACTAGGTTTTGATCATATTCAACAAGAAGATATTGCAGTTGTTCATCATGCTCGTTATCCACCTGATTTACAAAAAGCGCTACCTACACTTATGTATATTTACAGTGATATTGTAGAACCACAAATGGTGGGTGACACCGTAGCTCCATTGTTACGTATTATAAATACAAATATTACAGAGCATGGTGTTAATAATGTACATATTTTTGATAATCCTCATTATGTCACTGTGCAACGTAAACAATTTGATCAAATTATTATTGATTTAAGAGATAGTACAGGTAATCCACTTCCTTTCCAATATGGCAGTGTATGTGTAAAATTACATTTTCGTAGACGTAATACGGTATTGTAAATTTTACCATGTGTGAATATAATAGTAAGAAAAGAGAAAAAAGACAAAAATGCAGTGTGAGTGTATGAAATCAGAATTAGATTTATTTGCTGGTTTACCCACTCAAACCAGTATTATAGGTAATAAAATAGTTCCATATAAACCTGTGGCTTCATTAGCTGATAATGCACCAATAGAATTTGTAGTCCCCGGTCATGGGGATGACTATATTGACTTACCGCACACAATGTTATATGTTAAAGGTAAAATTACTAAATCAGATGGTTCTAATTTAACTTCTGCCGATAAGAAAATCGGCCCTGTAAATGATTTTCTCAATGCAATGTTCAGTGAATTGCAAGTATATTTAAATAATCAACTTATTTCCTACTCTTCACATACATATCCATATCGATCGTATATTGAAAAACTACTAAATTATAATGCTGAAGCTAAATCAACGCATCTTCAAACATCAATGTGGTTTAAAGATACTGCAGGGCATATGGACAGTGTGGCTGATGCTAATGTAGGATTTAAACAACGTTTTCTTCTCACTGCTTTAAGTCAGTCATTTGAATTATTGGGTTATATTCATGCTGATATTTTCAATCAGGAGAAATTTTTACTGAATGGTGTACAATTGCGTATTAAACTAATTCCAGCTAAACCTACATTTTGTCTAATGGGCGACGCAGATGCTGATGGAAAAGTTGTAATTACAGATGCAACATTGCTTGTGAAAAAGGTTGATGTATCACCGGCCGTTAAAATAGCACAAAATAAAGTATTACAAAATCCTAAATTTAGAGTAAAATATCCTATAACAAAAGTGCAAGTGAAGACTGAAACTCTGCCACAAGGAATTATGGATAGTACACTTCCAGATCTATTTTCAGGCCTAGTGCCTAAACGTATTATTATTGGTTTTGTTACTAATACTGCTTTTAATGGTAATTATCAAACAAATCCATTCAATTTTCAACATTTTAGTATGTCATTTTTTACATTGTATGTTGATGGAAATCCAGTCCCCTTCAAACCATTACAAACGGATTTTGATAATAATCTATATGTACAATCATATTCTACGTTATTTACAGGTTCAGGTATTTATTATTCTAATCAAGGTAATGATATTTCACGTGCTGAATATCCTAATGGTTATACTCTACTGGTGTTTGATTTAACTCCTGATTCAAGCGCAAGTGCTGCATTTCATACTAGTCCACAACGGCAAGGAAGTGTACGTTTAGAGGTTCATTTTAAAGAAGCACTACCATCTCCTGTAACAACAATTATTTATGGTGAATTCTCTTCAGAATTAGAAATTGATTTTCAGAGAAAAATATATATTAATTAAAGAAAGAAAATGTTAAATACAATTGAGCTTTATGAAGCATTACAACAAAATTTGCCTAAAGATCATTTTATTGGTGTGTATGCTGCTGATGAGTTACCTTTGTTTATTCATACATTTCCAGCCGCTATAATTATAAACACTGATTCTAGTGATAAGCCTGGTGAACATTGGGTTGCTGTTTATATATCTAATATGTGTGTGGGAGAGTATTTCGATAGCTATGGTATACCTCCCTATATACAACATCATATAAGGTTTTTAAAACGAAACTGTCTGTATTATACATGGAATAATAGACGTATTCAAGGTGATTTATCTCAATTTTGTGGACATTACTGTTTCCTATATTTAGCATGTCGTGCATCTGGTTATTCGATGCAGGATTTTTTAAACAAATTCTCACTCACTACTATTGATGCTAATGATATTATGCTTCATTCATTTATGAGAGTATGATGATGTTATTTTTTTAAACTCCGCCATTGCCGGTCCCAAGCCCTGGATGAGAAAGGAGGAGGGTTGGGGGTCTTGCTACCCCCGTAAAAGAAAATATGCTCATAAAAGAGAACGAATACACCCTTGTTGTGTTATGTACTCTTATGTGTTATCTAATCTTCACTATGTTTCGTATTCACTGTCATGTTAAAATAGGGGTTGGAAACGAGTTCACCCTAAAAATGGACTATGCTCAAATAAGGGTGGAAAAATAGGCCCACTGCTATGTTACGTATTCTTATGTCATTTCTGTTATGTTAAAATAGTGGTTGAAAACGAATTCACCCCTAAAATGGTATGATATTCGTACTCAGCATGGTCGAAAACCCCCATATGCCTAGTTTTATCCAAATCGGTTCAAAGAGCGTATCCAATCGCTATGTTACATAGGTATTCATTGTCTTAAAATAGGGGTTGGAAAACGAGTCCACCCTTAAAATGGAGGATGTTGTGTGTTACGTACTCTCAGTGTAATTTCTGCTATGTTCAATTAGAGGTGGAGAAAATGAATACACCCTTGTGCTATGTCCGCCATGTTTCGTAGTCTCTGGCATGTTGAAATAGGGGTTGGAAAATATGCTCATAAAAGAGAACGAATACACCCTTGTTGTGTTATGTACTCTTATGTGTTATCTAATCTTCACTATGTTTCGTATTCACTGTCATGTTAAAATAGGGGTTGGAAAATAATCCATGTTCTTTTATTAACTGTGCTATGTATTACCTGTTCTGTTGTGTGTTCATAATCTCAGTGTCATTTCTGTTATGTTAAAATAGGGGTTGAAAATAAGCCATGTTCTTTTATTAGCTGTGCTATGTATTATCTGCTCTGATGTGTGTTACGTACTCTTATGTGTTATCTTCTCTTTTATGCGTTCGTAATCTTATGTGTTATCTCCTATGTTAAAATAAGGGTTGAAAAAAGGGAATGAGTTCACCCCTAAAATGGAGGTCGTAAAAGAGAATGAATACACCCCTTCTATGTTTCATATTCTTATCTGATATCTGTTCTGCTGTGTGTTACGTAGTGTTATGTGTTATCTGTTCTTCTATGTGTTCGTAATTAACATAGGAGTTGAAAAATATGCTCATAAAAGGGAACGAGTTCACCCCCTAAAATGGAGCTCGTAAAAGAGAACGAGGTCACCCCCTTAAAAGTGCTCGTAAAAGGGAATGAATACACCCCTAAAATGGAGGTCGTAAAAGACCGTGGTCTCACGGTGCATGGTGGTCATTTTCCCAGGGGCTTGTGAGTTGATCAAAAGTGGCTCAGGTCTGTTCCAGATCGATCCATTTTCTACTACTTAGCACAACTGATGTTCGGTCGTTCAGAGGAGTTGATTGTGATAGTAAGAGACAGACTATCGTTGAATAAAGGAAATATTCAGTATCTGAAAACGGAGCGGTTTATTTATTTATTTTTTTTAAATAGAAGAGAATTAGGTGAGATGGGAGCCAGATTGAAGTGTCGAATAGATTCTCGGTTTTAGAAGGTTCGGAGTGCAATAGTGTTCAAGATACTTGGTTGAAATTACAGATAACATTAAAACTTCAGCAAAAGAAATATTGGGTCACACAGAAATACGTAGGAACAAACCATGGTTTAACCAGGAATGTACTAAAGTAGCAGAGAAGAGGAAACAGAAGAAACAGCGTTGGCTACAAGATCCGAACGAAATAACCACATACAATTTCATTGTCATCTGGCGGAAAACTTCAAAAACTTTTAGAACAAAGAAACACGACTTTTGAAAGTTAAAATTAATTAACTTGAAGATAATAGTGAAAACAAAAACATTCGGGACACGTATAAATGCATCAACGAACTTAAGAAAGGCTATCAACTTCGTGCTTATATATTAAACAAACCCAAAGGAGCAGTTCTCACTGATACAGATAGCATCTTAAATAGATGGACAGATTTCTTTGACGATTTGCTTAATACATAGCCAAAAACTAATGCGCGTGGAGAAAGTGAAATGCATGCAACATAACCGTATATTCCAGAACCTAACCAGACAGAAATAGAAATCGCTATTTTAAAAAATTAAACACACATCTCCGGATGTAGACGAAATTATGGTTGACTTAATTTTAGCTGGAGGGGAAAAATTGTAGAGCAAGATACACAAACTCATTCTCCTTATCTGGAACAAGGAAAAATTACCACAAGAGTGAAGAGAATCAATCATTGTTCCAGTTCAGAAGAAAAGCAACAAAACAGATTTAATAATTATCGAGGCATTTCTCTTCAGTCAACAGCCAATAAATCCTCTTAAACATTGTATTAGCAAGATTGACTCCATACGCAGATGAAATTATTGGAGATTATCAGCCCGAATTTAGGTAAAATCGATCAACTATCAACCAGATATTTACCATTCGACTAATACTTGAAAAGAACTGAGAGAATACAACATCCTGGCACATCAAAATTATTACTTTTAGACTCTGGTAGGGGGGAAACATTGTACAACATGCTTACAGAATTTGCAATACCGAAAAAGTTAGATTACTTAAGATATGTTTAAATGTATCCCAAAGTAATGTTCGAGTAGAGAAATTCTTGATCACGAGCTTTCATGTTGAGAATGACCTGAAACAAGGAGATGCGTTGTCGTCATTATTATTTAACTTTGTTCTGGAGAACACTATAAGGAAAGTCAAAGACAGCAATCCGGTCCTAGAGCTGAATTGTATTTGTCAGGTTATGACGTATGCTGATGATGTAAATTTAATAGGGAATGATAGAATAATAGAAAGGAATGCAGAAATCTTAATTAAAGCTTGCAGTGATATAGACTTAAAAGTAAATGCAGAGAAAACTAAATAAATGGAAGTTTGTCGGGATCGTAATACTGCATTTTATGGATGCGTTAAAATACCAACTTATATTTTCTTTCGACAAAGTGGATACTTTCAAATATCTAGGATCATTATTAACAGACCAAAACCATAATCACTTAAAAAAAATGATGTCAACTGAAAGCAGGGATTTCGGTTAAAAATTATTCAGTTAAAATTCTTTTGTTGTCGCTAATTCTGTTGAGAAATTTGTAGCTCAAAATATAAAACGATAATCATGCCTGTTGTGCTGTATGGTTGCGAAACATGATCACTGACTCTGAGGGAAGATCACAGACTGAAAGTATTTGAAAACAAGATTCTTAAACCAATATTCGAACTCCAAAAGAAACGGGAATGGGGAAAGGCGGAAACTTCATAAGGAGGAACTGCATAATTTTATACCATTTACCAAACATTGTTAAGGTCATCAAGTCTAGGAGGCTCAAATGGTCAGGTTATGTAGCCAGAATGGAAGAAATTAGAAACGCTTTCGAAGTTGTAACTGGAAATCCAAATGGGAAAATGACCGTTAGGAAGACCGAGGTGCAGATGGGAGGACAATATTAAAATTGTTCTCGCAGAGATTGAAATATAAAGTAGAAACTGGGTTCAGTTGGCTAAGGACAGAAATCAATGAAGAGATTTTGTAAATGCGGCAATGAACCTCCTACGTCCATTGGCTTGCTATATTAAGTTGTTAATACGTTTAGCTTCTTTTTATTTGACAAAAATGTTATTACAGGAACTAAAACGTTTTTCGCTTGTAAAGAGGATTTCGATTCGAGGTGAGCTATTTACGTTAATATTAAAACAAATTTGGTGGTGATTTTGATACAAAATGGCACCCATACTTTCTTTCAAAGTCTCTCTCTCTCTCTCTCTCTCTCTCTCTCTCTCTCTCTCTCTCTCTATATATATATATATATATATATATATATATATATATATATATATATATATATATATATATAGAGAGAGAGAGAGAGAGAGAGAGAGAGAGAGAATTATTTTAAGGTCGCGAAAATGAAGACGTGTAATTTTTCGTATTTAACATACTGAACAAAAACTGAACAAACAAAAAATAAAATAGCCTTTGTAAAGCCTTTTTCCAATGACTTTTAGGTAATGTGACAAAGTTTCAAGACACATATGGTCTTTTTTCTTTTTTCTTCAAATGTTAAACCTGACACGCTCGTTACCTTTATTTCATTTAAGCAAAGTAAAAATATTTCTCAAATATATATATATATGTATATATATATATATATATATATATATATATATATATATATATATATATATATATATGCTGTATGTAGAATACAAGAGAAACCTACCTTTATCAATAAATGGACATCTAAATCATCTAAATATTTTAGCTGAAGTAACCTATAATTATTAAGTGTTTTGATTGTTGTATATTAGCGTTATGCATAACGTAATTTTTTTTATCTAGTCTATAAATATTTTAAAATAAAGGTTAAGTACCAAATTTAAGTAACTTTTAGTAATTCTGAGTTGTATACGTTTTGTGATAATAAATGCAACTTTACTCCAATTTCCTTATCTTGAAGGTAAATATCAGTAAATTCTGATCACATGTTCAGTTATTTTACAGATTGACCAGATAGATAGAGATATATAGATAGATACAGATACATAGATATATAGATATAGCCTATACGTATATATCGCACTCAATAGCACATGTGACTGATCACAATTTGGTTTCTTTCTTTTGAACTATTTATCTCTACTTACACATCATTTTCATATTGCACACAAAAAACATGAATACTCCATAAAAATACTTTCCGGAATGCAGAAATGTACAGTTATAAGCGTCTGACTTCTAAACACAAGACAAAAAATGGTAAACATACCGTTTCGTATTAAACAAAACTATTTGTCAATTCATTTCTGGATCAATGACGTCATTTAATTCTCCTGTAACAATATGACATAAAACATTGGAATATACACCGTATAGTTTTTTTTTTTTTTTTTTTTAATTTCTCGTAAACTTTACAGTTCTTTTCACAAACGAGTGAAGGATTAACCATGCTGAGCGATGTACGTGTTAATGTCTTAGTGGATATGTAATGTTTCTTGCCAAAGTTTGTCTTCGTCATGGAGAAAATCTGATCTCTAATAAATTTTGAATTCACAGCTGGCGCAACTCAAGATGATTAGGTGAGTACAAAACCGGTTATAAAATCACACATTTTTGTCCGTAAGTTCTGATGTATGAGTCATATAAACTCAATATCATTAATTTAACAGAAGACAAATATATAGTTCTCCTGGAAGTTCAGTCAGGTGAAAACGTATTCGGGCATTGACTGTCAATGTTAGTCATTGTTCCTGGCTTTCTTGTGTCATTGTATTACTTGACAATTCAAATAACTTACCAATTTAATCTTGTTATCAAAAGTTTGGACCAGAAACAAACAGAATACATGAGTATGCACATGACAATTCTTTTTATTGGATCAAAAGATCCAATATATTTCAGGCAAAAAATTTCTTCTAGGGCTTATATCTGGAGAACTACGTATATTGTAGCCAAACCCAAACTGTCACTTAACTCAGTGTTTTGTGCTCATTCCGTAAAAATTACGAAAACTCGATTTAAAGTCCCTTCAAAAATTTTCTGCGCCCTGATCCAAAAAATTCAATATAAGTCATTCAATTAAAATTTTTCTTGTACGCCTTATATCTGGAGAACTACATATACTGTAACCAAATCCAAACAATCATTTAACTCAGTATCACGTGCTTATTTCGCAAAAAATACGAAAACTCGATTTAGGGGACGTTCAAAAATTTTATAACCCCTGATTCAAAAGCTAATTTTGGCCAAGATCGCAATCTTTTGATGCATTGTTTTGGGTCATTCCTAAAGTTTTTGGCCAAGATCGCAATCCTATGATCCATTTTTTGGGATTATTTCTGAAATTCTTGTTGCTCTATGCAGATTGGTATTACGAAACGTACACATATTCGTTCGTTAAAAATAAATTAATTTGCTTTGTGTTTAATCTTCTAATTATTTATTTCATGGGAAAAGAGACGGAAGGTGAGTTCATCTAGAGGTTTTAAGAGATTTTGCTATTCTTTAGCTTGGATCAAGGACGTCCTTGGGGTGGGTACTGAAAATCCGAACCCCACGAAACCCAAACTTTTCTATAAATTAGTATAACATTAGGGGTGATATTACATATCATAATATATTCATAATTTGAGTTGAGTTGAATTTCAGTTTAGCGTCCCTTTGAGCAGCGAGGCTATATGAGACATGGACCTACTGATTAACGTGGAATCCGAACCACATGAGCTCCCGCCGGGAATCGAACCCGGGTCTCCCGCGTCAAAGGCGCGTATGCTAACCGCTTAGCTATTCATAATTTATCTCTCAATTTAATTTGGACCCCCTAAAAGCTTTGGACCCTTCCCGAAATAAATTTCTGCGTACGTGCCTGGCTCGGATAGCGGAGACTTGTAACGAAACATTCCTTCTTAAATACGTCTCAGTACAACTTGACTTTCCTTAAATTCTTTCATGAAAAATGATACCAAAGCAACAAGAATTAAAGAAAAATATTTTTATTTCTCCAATCCTTCCATCCTCGCTCTTTCTTTTCTTTTCTTTTACCATTTTGATGGAAGACCTGAAGAAATCTTTCGAATTATCCAGAATAAATAAAACATGAAATCGTTCTGTTTAACGTTTCACCTTATGCTCTTTAGGCTAAGAGAGACGATAATGAAGGCAAGTAAATGATGATGGAACAATTGGTAGAATAAAATCGTGGGAGGAAACGGAAATACGTCGAAAAAAACACGGACAGTCCACCACAACAAACTTATTTGGGCAGGGATCAAACTAGAGACCCCACGCACCAGAGATAAGCGCTCTACCCTTCACTAGAGTGCCCACCCCCCCATCGATAGGATGAAGAAATAAGAGTTATTGGAGAGATATGAAGATATATGTATATATTATTTTCTTAAGAAAATTCGAGATACTCCAGGAACTGCAAATACCTTGTTTGTTATAGATTTCATTAAGATAATGACGTTTGCATAAGTCACTTGCCATATTACGATCTGTAATTCTTCATGTAGCGTAGTGTATGCAGGGTTTCTGCAAAGACGTTTTCCGATTTGTGTATGCGTGTGGTCTAATGGTATGGCCTGATGTATCGAATGAAACACCCATTTATGGACGACTCCAAAAGTGCACTCCCACCTGCCCTTCTCCCTTTCCTGCAGAACTATGCAATCCAAAAAAACAGGGTTGTTGGGATGGTTGAGAATTAGAAAGGCGTTGGACCAAACCTCAGTTTTGTTACAAATACAGGGTGTCCCAAATGTAATGGCGAAAAATTACACCAAAAATTCCTGGCACCAAAACAAGAAAAATGTTTATATGACATATAGTCCGGAAAGGTATTGGAGCGGAGGTAGACAGTTTCGAATCAGAGGGAAATGGAACTCCACACCTGTCAGTGAAATAATGATAGGAGCTAGGAAGGGGATTCAGAAATACATAAAAATCATATCAGCTTGACATGTTAAACGCATGTTACATAACTGCACCAGAGATTCTTCCTACGCCATTTAGAGATTCACCGAATGTGTTTACAGCAAGGGTACGGTGTAGTAAAGATGGGAACTATACATAAAAGAAGTTGTTATACATGGTAAAATTGCACGCACATATACAATGGGAATCAAAGCAAAGATCACTTAGCATGATTGCATAATCTCAGGGATCAATGAAAAGTGGTATACCAGATAGAAACTTGCAGACAAGAGGTAGAAATAAGAACAAGTGTAGCTAGACGTGTCATGTAATGAAATAACAGGCAGAATCCACAACGACGTACTGTATTTGTAACGTAGTATCTTACACAGAATAGCACTACAAACTACTAGGTCATGCGGGCTAACAATAAATGTACCTAGAGAGAATGTTCAAAGTACTCTTTTCCCATATATATGCAATGTGCTAATCGTGAGTTTCGAATGCATTCCATCACTCCCGGTGTGTTGCATAACTGTTCACACGCATTTTCAATGTAGTTTTCTAAATCGGCAAGTTCCATTCCCTAAGTGTGAAGTTTCTTTGCTCCTACATTCGAAGCTGTCTAGCTCCGTCCCTGTCCACTTCCGGACTATATGTCACAAACATTTTTTTCTTGTTTTGGTGCCAGGAATCTGTGGTTTCATTTTTCACCATTACTTTTGTTACACCCTGCATATCAGTGTGGCAAACTGCAAATAAGAAGAAAAACTGTTAAGAATGACGATTTTATTATCGTGAGGGAAATGAATAACAAAAAGTTACAAAATGATCGCACTTAAGAAGTTCAAATAACATGAATTTTAAGAAATAGATATCAGAAGAAAGCAGTTCGTCTCCTTTTTCCAAAAAATAATCTCGTAAAAAAAGGTTACATAATGTAAAGGTTTAATATAAAAACCTAACACCACAAAAGCAAACATCCACACGAAACGGAAAGAGAAATAAACATAGACTAAGGAACACCATTGGCGTAGCGGACTTGTTCGCCTCCCATGCAAGATAAAGAAATGGGACCCTAGTTGTAAACTCAACTGTTATAATAATAATAATAATAATAATAATAATAATAATAATAATAATAATAATAATAATTATTATTATTATTATTATTATTATTATTATTATTATTATTATTAAAAACTCTATTCCTTTCAAACCTCTGGTGCCTGGGGTCCCGGGTTCGATCCCAGCCCCCGCCAAGTGAACTTTGTGGTGGACAAACACCGTGCTCGTGGGTTTTCTCGGGGTTCTCCCGTTTCCTCCCACTTTCTTCATTCCACCATTTTCACTCATCTCTCATCATCACCGTCTCCTTTAGCCTAACCGGCATAACCGTGGGACGTAAAACTCAAAGATTTCATTTCATTTTTCTATTCCTTTCAAAAGTTTCAGACTCTGCCTAAGAGCATGTCTCCATATAGCGGTCATGTGTGCACTTTTTGTCAATGAGAGGTCCCAAAGGCCAAAAGGGATGGAAATTTCTCAGAGAGAGGAATAAACAATTTTCTTATGATTAATTCTAGATCAAAGTTCGATGCACTTGCTCTTGATAGTTTTTTTTTTTTTTTTTTTTTTTTTTGAACAGAAAAGTTTTGGTAGCAAAGAAATTACACTATATAATATTACGAATTTGCAAGTGGATTTATTTACATTTCAATTTGCGGTAATAAAGAAATTGTCATTAGAAAACATTATTCTAAAAATTAAGATTTATTTCCTCATCCATCGCAAGTCTTAGGGACCCCATATACGTCGTCTCACCCCTTAATGTCTATATCGAAAATTTAGGATATTGATACATCGATGTCGATATATTTGCGTTATCGAATGTTGATGTGTTAATATCGATATCGACGATATCGATAAAACCGCACAGAAATAAATCCAAGAAACGATGCTTGAAATATACTCGAATCAACAATAAAAATCTAAATATTTTGTTCCATTTCCGTACCTAAGGTTGAGTGGTTAGAGGGTGAACCAGAACAAACATTTTAAGAAAAAGACTTGTTAAAATAAAAGTAGTTATACTTCCCCCTTTATAGAAAACTATTATTGTAATTTATCTTTTACTTCTGTTTCTGATTGTCATTACAAATCAGCAACAATACTTTACATAGTATAGCAATATACTCTATAATTTTTCACAACTAAACAAACCGGAAGATGAAATTCCTGCGATATTAAAGTGGAATGTTCTACAAAATAATCAAAATTCATTGTCCTTATTTCTACCAGTACTTTCGCTACATACTGAGAGCTACAAAACTAATAGAACTAGAAATAAGAGATTTCATTCTTTTTTTCTCTCAGATTAAAAGACTTCTGCATTTTGCTAAAATTACCATTTTTTATATATATAAGTCCTCTATCCCAGGCTAATTCTGGCTATCTGAGTTTCGAGGTAATCGGCATCCGAAAGTGTAAAACATGTCAACTCGAAATTCTCGACAGTTTATTAAAAGGGATATCACATTTGATGTTAATTCTTCGTTAAAAAATACTTCTGGTTTACTCTATTCATTTTGTATTACTAACTATTACTTTTGTATTACTAAGAAAAATTCCGACTGCTAACACTATGCAGCTAAGTCATCCAATATACATCTTCTTATCTCATAATTGTGTCTGGTAATGAGTCTCTCTCTCTCTCTCTCTCTCTCTCTCTCTCTCCTCCTTTTCTCTCTCTCATACTAAAATAAGGAAACAAGATTAACACAATTCTAATTTCAAAATATACATGTATTAGTATCAACAAGAGGAGCAGATAACAAAATGGAAGATATACATTGAATAACTCTGTAAAGGAGACTGAGTTATTGAAGAAGAGATAGAGAAGGAAGAAGAGGTCGGAGAAAATGAATTAAGACCATCAATTTTACAGTGCGATTTTGACAATGCTTTGTAGAAAATACAACATTGTAAAGCCCAGGAATAGATCAAATACCAATGGAAGTGCTTAAGAATCTCGTAATAGCAACACAGAAGAAATCTTAATAATGAGATGCATACCTCCGGAAAAATACCAAGAGCCTTTGAGAAAAGCATATTGGTACCTAACCCGAAAAGGAAAGGCGTATGGAAAAGCGAAGAACACAGAACTTTAAGTTTGCTTCCCTATGCATCAAAAATACTGTGCAATAATTATCACACAACGAATAGAAGGGAAAATCAAAGAACGGCTATCGGAGGACCAGTTTGGATTCAGGAGAAAAAGGAGAACAAGGGAAGCAATATTGAGTCTATGGTTGATCATGGAACAGCACATCAGAATGAACAAACCAATTGTAATAGCATTTGCAGATATAGAAAAACTTTTGGCAACGTAGATTGGAATATCATGTTCGGAGCTTTGAAGAATCTGAAAGTGGATTACAGAGACAGAAGAATAATATATCAACTTCACAGGAGCTAGACAGCTGCTATAGGAAGAGGTCAGAAGGAAGCAAGAATAAGTAAAGGAGTGAGGCAAGGATGTGAACTTTACCTACCCCCTTCAATGTCTATATAGAAGAGGCTTTAAAAAAATTCTTTCAGAAAAAAGAAAGGCGTAACGGTAAACAGTTTGGTTTTCAGCACAATAAGGTTTGCTGGTGAGATACCATTGATAGCGGAGATCGAAAAAGACTTGCAGGAAGCACTTTCAAACTTGAACGACCAACTGGAAAAAACGTGCAAAATGAAGATAAATAAGAAGAAAACCAAAGTGATAGAGTGCACAAGAGCAGGAAAGGAAGAAGTAAATACATGGAAAGATGGAGAGAAAATTGAAGACGTTAAGAATTTCCCTGGTATTGAGTGTGGTGCTTTACGGATCAGAGACGAGGACATTGAGAAAATCTGAAATATCTAAGCTGGGAGCATTTGAAATGTGGTGTTGGTGCAGAATTCTGCGCATATCATGGGTACAAATGAAAAGGAATTAACACGTACTAACGGAAGGACGGAAGATCAAAACATAATAGGAAAAAGAAGGAACAGCATGCTTGGCCACCTTATTCGGCACTTCAATTGGCTCACCATGCTGATAGAGAGAAAGGCACAAGGAAAGGCAGGAAGAGGAAAACCAAGGATAGAATATCTAGATGCAGTTACGAAGAAGAGACCTTATCAAAGTGTAAAACTGTTCTCCCAAAGGACGAAAAAAGTTTTAAAATTTCCATGCTGCCCACCAACCTATGGTTGAGGTGAACAGCAACAAGAAGTATCAATAAATTGAAAGAATACACATGAGACGAAACTAGATTCATAAGTTGATGTAGGAAGAAACTTAAACATATTTCAATGTAAAATTGAAAGTAATAAATATCTGCTAGAGGTACAGAAGTGGGAAAGAGAAGAAAAAGGAGATAGAAGAAGAAAAAGAAAAGGAAGCACAGATAAAAAATTGGATTTAAACGTAGTAAGAAAATAACCTAACATTATAAAGTTCCGTTTCCAGAAATCTAACAGTAATATAGAAATAACGTTTATACCTTAAATACTTTTTCAGAACTATTTGAATATATAGAGGATGGTTGAATAATTCATTAAGTCACTTTTAAAATGAATACCAAACTTGGTATTCAAATTAAATGCCCAATTTCTAGTGAAACTCTAGAGTTCCGAGACATGTAGGATCATGCCAAAGTTTAATGCACACCCTTTCTTTCCGCGTGATTGCAAATTCGATAGTGTTCATTATACGTACCGATCCGAAATACATTATAATAAACCTAGGTGGTAGCGTAGGTCATACCTTCCATTTCAGACTAATAATACAAACTAAACGAAAAAGAAAAAGTAAAAGAAACAACTGAATGAGTGCTATATTACTGTTAAATTTCTGTCAGATAGAGCGTATATTAAAATTCCAAATTGTATCATAATGAAAAGTTACAAATGTTTAAAAGGAAAATTGGATACTCTTTATAGGCTTAGGAAATCTTGCATATTTCCTATTTCACACGTGGACAAAAATATTGAATTATAAGATGTAAACGAATATTGTGTCAATTAATATAAATAAAATCTTCATTTATAATAACCAAAAATGGGCCATTTTCTAGTCATTTCTGAACATTTCTTTGTTCTGAACATCCACTCTCGATTTCACCTATTGCGTTGTAATTCGCAATGATAGAGTGAACACGCTAAAGCTGAAACAAGTCATTGCATCAGTCAGGTGATGTGGGTTAGCTTATATACCACCACTGGGTCGAGGATTCGAACCCGTAGTGACACGGTGATTCGATTGAGGCTCGGTAACCCACAGGAAAATAAGATATTTTACTCATTTCTTAACATAAAGTGTGTGTTCGTGTGTGTGTATGTGTGACAGAGAAAGAGAGAGCGAAAGAGTAGGTGAAGATATAAGACATAAGGAAACATCAAGAAAGATGAATAGAGAGAGAGAGAGAGAGAGAGAGAGAGAGAGAGAGACTGAATATAAATATGAAAACTACTTATGATTACACTGTATGATGAAGACCGCACACAGTGTTTACTCATTTTCGGCAGTGATGCCTTGTAATTCTACAATCCCAGATGGATCTCTGTTAGTAACGAATGTTTTATGGGGAAGAAGATGCTACCTGATGCGGATTCAAACCGAGATTTTCCGTTTGGATGTCTAGCACGATACCAATACTCCACAGGTTACTCTTCCCGAAACTTGTTTAACGGAAGGTATAGTGTTTCTTTCTAAGAACAATAACATGAAAAGTGGATACTAGACCAATTAAGTGTTTCGAATTGTTCTAGTGCCCCCATGATTATTATTTTGCCTTTCCCAACATTCGTAAATCACTCTGTCATGATACAGGTTTTTGTTTCCACATTCTTATGGTCCACCTTTAGTATAGAATTTATCACAAGAGAGTTTTTTTGTTACTCTCTCTAGGAGATTTCCATCCCTTTTGGCCTATGGGACCGCTCATTGACAAAAAACGCACAGTTTATTATTATTATTATTATTATTATTATTATTATTATTATTATTATTAAAAACTTGTTTCGTTTCCAAAATCTCTGACTTAACAATGGGTTTACAACTTGGGTCCCATGTCCTTATTTACATGGGAGGTCCATAAGTCTGCTATGCCACTGGTGTCCCTTATGCTGTATTTGTCTCTCTTTCTGTTTCGTATGGATGTTTGTTTCTGCTGTCAGGCTTTTATGTTAAACCTTTACATTATGTAACCTTTTTCTTTTTTTACGAGATTTTTTGGGTAAAGAAGAGAAACTGTTTTCCTCTTATATCTATTTCTTACCATTCATATTGTTTGAACTGCTTAAGTAATATCATTTTGTAACTTTTTGTCATCCTTTGCCCTCACGATAATGAAATCGTTATTCTTAACAATTTATTTTATTCTCTTATTTGCAGTTCCACACTGATTGATATATTTATAACAAAATTGAGGTTTCGTCCAACCCCTTTCTAATTCTCAACCACCCCAGCGACCCTGTTTTTAGGTGCCTGCTATCGCAGGAAAGGGAGAATTGCAGGTTGGAATGCACTTTTGGTGTCGTCTATACATTCTTAACATGCATTTAAATTTTTGAACAAATGTGTGGTAGTCCTTTTATTATTGTAAAAAAGAATCAATAGCATTATATTTTGAAGACAGTGTCGTTAAAAATCTCCTCCTCTGCTTCGGTGAGTGGAATAGATTCTGATGATCTAATTTTACACTTTTGCTCCCATATTGGTAAATTTGCAATGGACCGTTCAATGTTTCTTTTCAATTCGCGGATGTTCCTAGCCTATTCTCATAGACGTGAGACTTTTCCATATAAAGTAAAAACATGATCTGGGTCGCCAATTAACGTCAATATTTCTCGACAGAACGTGTTTCGAGCAATTTTCGTGCAATAAAGGAAGAGTCTGGCGAGCTGCTTTTTCAAGTTGCACCGTATTATTTTAAAAAAAAAGAACATTGTTTATGACATGATTTGTCAGCTGAGGCCACAGAAAATGCATTACCATGATCCTGTATCGTTCGTCATTGATAGTAATTTGATTGCCATATTTATCCTCAAGAAATAAGAGCTGATCACACTATTAACACAAAATTCACACCACACCGTGAATTTCTGAGGATGGAGAGACATTTCGTGAATAGCGTGCGCATTTTCATTTCTCCAAATATAAATCAAGCATTCTTGTAGTTCGATTATGTTAATTATACATTCTTCGCGATGCAGGAAAAGTCCATAAACAGTCATTTTGATTACGTAAATTAGAATAATTTTCATACCTTGTTGAGTTATGTAGCTAGTGGTGTTAATTTATCATACGCTACTGCACATAGCTATCACAGTTTAATTTCCCAGATCCATTCAGTGTTATCATAAGACGATTTCAAAGTTCTGATGTTCATTTTCGCAACCCTTTATACTTGCCACAAGAAGATAGGGTTACTATTTTTCCACATTTATTTGAACAATTAATTCGAAACAATAAGCAAACTGCTCGAAGCACCAATTAAGTATATGGGAAGTATAGCGTGAACCAATATAAATTCAACATTTGTTCTAAAATTGATGTTGTGAATCTCAATCTTAGGTGATAAGGAAGGCCACGGATAAAGACCATCACTGAATCAGATCCGCGAAGGATCTCAATGTTGATCATTTGATCATAACTCAGCATTTGGAAAACTAGAAGAGATAACATAGAAGTTACATAAATTAAGTGTAAACCAAAGAAATCGACATTTTAAATTCTGCCCTACGGTGATCCAGCGCAAAAGAATCAATTTATCACTTACATTGGGGCATACGGGAAGAAATTAATCTTGTACGACAACCGACACATTTCATCAAACGTCAAATCACCCTTTCAGTTCTCAAATGTTTGCAAAGTCGAAGTTAATGTCAAAGAAGTTTGGTAAGTGTGAGACACTTCGTAACCACAAGGATCCACTGGAGCGAATAAGTAGTCAGTAAATTGGTTCAGCACACGAAAAACTTCAAGGTGTAGACCCAGCATTGGATAATGGATTAAAGAAGAGGCCTAATCATGTTACACGACAACAAAATGGATAAAAGACGTTTCAGAACTTACATACATTGCGATAGGAAACTCTTCCTCATTCACCGTAATCGCCAAATCTCGCCCACTCAATTCCACCTTTCCGCATTACCTGGACAAGGACGTGTCCTAACAACCAAGATAGTTCTAGAATGTCTCCCAAATCTTTATTTGTTCCATAACAGAAGATTTTTTATTAAAACTGAATATTTTTATAGATTTTTATAATAATATTCCTAGTTAACAGAGCTGTGTTGATAAGAGTGTTCTTTTCCGGTTTATTTCGTACAGCTTCAGGTAAGTTATGAGAAGCCAATATACAGGATGGTCCGAAAGTAGGAATACAGCTTCGCATTGATCCAGTATGAAAGAGCTTCCTTCTGTTCCGAGTTTAAGGTACAAGTGAAAAGTACTTAAGAACAAATAATATAAAAACTGAGTCAGCCAGTATGTGTAACAATGAATAAATTATATGAAATGCCATGAACCGATCAGTACGGGACTAAATACCTACTTTTTTGCCAACCTATATTGTAATCATTTGTGTAGGCAAGATATTTTCTTTCGGAAGAAGCTGGAATTCTAAACTGCAAAAATTTTAAAGCTAGTTTGGAAATGATGTTTTAGCATGAAAATATTTCGAAGATTTTGACAACTTTTAAAATCCATTCTGATAGTGTAACGTATCTCAAAACCATAGAGTTACTAAACTAGCCACTAGAACCACAATTGGCGCTGTAAATCTCATTCGTACTGCTGTATGGCAAAATCGTACTTCTATGGCAGAGTGTGTTATAAATAACGTTTGTTTAAAGAAAAAAATATCAATTTCTTGTGTCGTTTATGGCTCTACAGAGGGATTTAAAAATGATACCTTGTTTGCTCTTAAGTTACACTATCTTTAGATACAGGAAAATTATTTTTCTGCAAAAGTATTTTAATTTGTAAAATTAAGTTTCTAGTCCTGACCCAACCAATGGTTTCTCAGTTGTGGGAGCCTTGTTGAATTGCCTCGAAAGCTAACGTTTGTATTATTTTAATTATATATGAGGGGAGGTTACCAGTTCTCTAAAAAATTTAGAAGCTACAGTATTTATAACTTATCTACAGAAGATTAGTAGTCCGCAGTTTAAGTTGACAGATTACATCAGATTTAAAAAGGGCCACAAGTTCAATGTATGGCTGCAGAGAGGAATAAAAATAGTTTATATACAACGATAATTGTGTATTAATTAGAGCACTTATATATGATTTTATACTTGCATGATATCACAAAGTGCATGAAATGTTGAACTGACATATCGATGTGCAATAGTTCAAGTTTTGCTTTACTTTTCTGTCTTCCTTCAGATGATGTAGATAAATCCAAGAATTAACACAAGGTAAAGTGTAATAGATAAGTAAGGATTATCAATGAATCACGAGGCAACAGTGGCTTAGTAGTAGAGGCCCCTATCCTAGTACGTGACTCATTGTTCCGATTCCAGCTCGCGCTAAATGAGTTTTATGGTGGGCAAACCGCGTGTGTGGCTCTTCTGGGAGTCTTCCCGCTTCTCAATTCCTTCATCCCAGACGGCCCAGGGCCTGAGATTCATAGTGATCTGAGCCAAATCAGAGATTTTAAAAAAAGTATTTATTAACTTTATGTACACAATATATGCAATGTTTAACCACGTCCTAGAAAAAAAAAATATATTCTATCATTAGAAATCTAATAATATCATAGTTCAAACCTTCTCCCTGCTGACGTGCACATATCTCGACAAACAAGATATAACTTAAATGAGTGATGACTTATACATATAACTACGTGTTTTCCAGTTCTCTATTTTATATTATCTATCAATATATTTAAATGCATTTATTTATCTATATAGCATTGCATATGTATTATTACGAACATTTTAAATAGTTGTAGATATAATGTAACGCAAGTAATTAATTCTCACGACATTGTTGTTACTATACATCCATAGAAATGTACATTCCTTGATTTTTCCTGATGTAAATATGGCAATATTTCGTTTAGCGCATTGGGATTGATATGAATAATAATATAGATAAGAATTTAAAACAATCTCTAAATGTATAGCATTATTTTATTACCTTAATAACGTTTAAATACTGAGATTGAAAATGAGATCGTGGATGAAACATAGAAATATTGTGTATTCAATACAAAATAAAGAGCTATTATTCCTTAATTAAAATATGACGTATCAATGGAAAAGTTTGTCCATTTAATTATGAATGAAGATATCCAACTATGAAGTCTGTAAATAAAGCAATGAGACAGGAGTCATAATTCGCTGGGCATCCCTCTCAAAACTACGAGCAACAGGGGGCTATTAAATTCTGTCTCAAGTTTTGATACAACAAGATCCAGACTGTGAAAAAATTCAAATAAGCACACTGTGATGCTGCTTTGTCATAATCACAAGTTTTTTTTTTTTTTTTTTAAATTATGTATTATTCGAAGGCCGGGAATTAGTGAAAGTTGAGCTCTGTCTGGAAGGCTACTAATACTAAAAATTATGCAAATGTGGAAGGAATTGGAGACCTTGTGTGGATTAACAGTCAATTAACTGAGAGTAACAGCAGAACTTAATTTGAACCACACAAACGTTCATCCAAGTTTGATCAACAAATTGGAGATGAGAAAATTGTGCAAAACTGGAACCAAAAAATCTCACTTCTGAACAAATGAACAATAGGAGAAATGATGCCGTGATCTCTTGAGGTGGATTTCAAACGATGTAAATTTATTTGAAGAGGATCATCACAGACATGAATCTTTGAGTACAACCCGGAAACCAAACGACAAAGTACAGAGTGGCACACTTCCAACTCACTACGGCCAAAGAAAGCGTGTATAAAAATTCCAGAATCAAAACCATATTCATTTGTTTTTTAAAACAGTACAGACGATATCCATAAAGAGTTCGTCTCAAGGGCAAACGGTCAGCAGACATTTTATTCTAAAGTTCTTGGACGGCTGCGAAAACTAGTCGCTCGCCTGCGGCGAAATGTTTCGAACACTTGGATACTGGATCAAGACAATGCTCTTTATAACAGTGATTTCAGTCATGTAGTTTTTGGTATGTAAAACACATCTGTCGTTGTTCAGCATTCGTATTCGCCTGACTCGAATCCCTATGTGGAAACACATCTCAATGTCAATTATACGAGACTACGGAGAACATCAAAGTGTCTGTAACCAACCAACTAAAGACCATTTCGCTTTCTCAGTTTCAACATTGTTAGGAACATTAGAAGCAAAATCTTCATCGTTGAGCGCTCCGAAGAGAATAAGTTTATACAAGTGTAGATATACTTATTACAGATACTAATAAATTTCTCTATAGTAAGAAGAGTATTTCATTGATTTTTAGCAAATCTAGATTATAAATACACACCACACATGCTTCTCCCAATAGGTTTGTAAAGTCCAAGCCTTAATTAGATTGCCAACAATTCGAGAACTAATGATCCTCATTTAACCATTTTAAAAAGTTGGTAACTTTAACAAGCTTAATGTGTCTATGTCGGTAACCTTTAGGTCTTGAGTTTTCCGCCATGAAACTTTGTGTTCGAAGTCAAACTCCAAGAGCAGATGAGTTCTATTCATTGAATATATATATTTGCTATCTCTAATTCCAAAATTTAATACAAATAACTCGAGAACCAAAGGACTCCACTTCTCCATATTTGAAATGAGGATAGACTTTGAAGAGTTTAGTGAGCATATGAATTACTGTTTTATGCGGGGCTTTGGTTCCGGATTTATTGGCCATGTTGATTTGAGGTACAATCTTACTGAAAAAGTAAGTCCAAACCCCAGACTTGATGGCCTATAATGTGAATTCAAGTATGATGTGAATGATCTTGCTCTAAGCTTATTAAGTTGCGTAAAGACATGCCTCCATTGACGATTTACCAATGAACAGCTATGATTTCAAAAATAAATATTTTGGCCAAAATCGACAAAAATATAATTATAGACAAAATATATGAAAGAACTGCATAATTCAGAGAACCTCTGCAAATTTATGTTATTTTGGAAATGGAGATATATTTAAGTTTTACGTTACCATTATGCCGGCTAGGCTAAAGCAGACGCTGATGATGAGAAATGAATGCAATGGTCTAATGAATAAAGTGTGAAGAAACGGGAGAATCCCGAGAAAACCTACGAACACGGTGTTTGTCCACAAGTCCACTTGGTGTGAGGTGGGATCGAACCAGGGACCCCACGTACCAAAGGTGAAGCTGTAGCACTGAGCCACCGTGCGCCTCATTATGTTATTTTGGAATAGGCTTTTTTGTAACTTAAGTAGTACTTTCGTCACTTACCTAAGTTTTGTGTCTCATCTCCTACTCACAGATCCAATGACTTAAATGTGGATAGGTCCTCCCTCTAAATTTTGGCAGCAGTAATACTATGGCACATTTCTAAATTTTCGGAAGGGTACATAGGACCACCCCATTAAATTTTGGAAATTATTAAAACTAAAATTTTCTTATAGTAGTATAGGACCAATGTATATCCTTCTATAAGCTTAGGTGGTCCTTCTCGATCCCTTTTGTGGGTAAAAATTGCCAAAAAATTTGAAGATATTTGACCTATTTTCTTCTCTTTGATGAGCAGTTATCACATTATGGGGTTATATAGTTGAATATAGGAATTTATTCTCATCTATAAGACATGACCACATTAATGCATCTCCCATAAAGTTTGAGAAGATTACATTTGCCTACCATTTAAATTTGTGAATTCAGCCCCTTGGGACAAGATAATAATAACCCACAAAATTCGAATTTTTGAGATACAATAACTACAGTATCCGACATTAGATGGTTACTCAATCAACTATTAACATTATTTCGAAAACCACATTTTGTGACAAAATTCGAAGGTACTTATCATGTAACCCTAATATGTTACTCTCAAGACAATGGTAAGCCGGAAAATGTATGTAGTGTTTGTCTGGAGGCTAACAATGATACTCCATAGGATAAATGCACTTATAGTGAAAACAAGATGTTGTGTATTCGATATGGAACAGAGAGCATTATAGTGTAATAAGAATAACGAAATGACCCAATAGTCCGGAAACAAGTGTGTGTCTGTGTCAAGGCCTAAAATTGAGTGGAGTACTCCACACTTTGTGGAACTGTAGGAAAGAAGAGTGGAACTATAATTCTTAAAGTGTGGAGTGGTATTAATGTGAGTACCTTACTTTTCTCAGATTATGCATTTAAACGCGTTTAGTGTGTCAAACTAAGTCTTACTGATTCAATACATTCATTATGCAATGGGTTACTCAATTCCATATAACTGCCAGTATATGATATTAAGCCAGAGTTAATACGTATAGGTGTCTCCTAGATGTCAGGGAAAACCATTGCCAATTTTGAGGTGAACCTTTTAACTATATTTAGTTTTCAAACGTTTTCGGTTGCATTCATATAGTTTTAAAATATGCAACTAACTGCACGTTTCTCTTGTTCCAGTAGGACATTTCACTTTTCCGATATAATAAAATGTGTTGTTTTGAAGATAAAAATTACACGATCATTACAACCCGTTATAGAAATATATACTACCAGAGATAACATACATCAATAACAGCCAAAAATTTAGCCGAAGTACAGCATTACGAAAATCAGTAGAAAGAGTAATGTTTCCCAGAGTGACTTCGATAGTTACTGATAGTGAAAGCAGGAGAACACAAAGGAGAGTGGAAATTGTTAACTGATGAAAGAGTGCTTCAGGTGAAACCTTGCCTCTGTTGAAAATTTGGTGTGCTGCCCATCGCATTAATTTAGCATGGAAAGATGTCACAAAGAATGTTCAAGGAGTTTCATCTTTCATACAAGCAACATCTGGACTGTATGCTTTCCACCACTCTTCAGGGCAGCGAACGAAAGGTTTAACGATGGTAGCTTCAGAAAATAATTTAGAAGTTTTGCACTACCCAGAATATTTTGACGTCAGGTGGACAAAATTTTCATTTAGTATGCTCACTATTCTCCTAAAAAATTGGTATCCAAGCTGCCTTTACTTGTAAACGGAAAGCCATGTATGTAATGAAGCCAATGGTCATATGCGTAAATGGATAGAAGTAGATCACCTTCATCTTCTGTGTCTTGTGACAGACGCTCTATATGTTTTCAAGAACTGCCAGCAGAAGTTTGAGAGTGATGAAATGTTTCTTTTGGACATAATAACAAATAAAAATAGAACTATAGCACAATTGGAGAGTATGAAATAGAAACCTCTGTTAGGCGGGTGGGAAAAAACGTTTTTAAACGAACGTGTGCAAGAGAACGGTTACGGAAAAATACAGTACTCATTACATGGTATTCAACTTCATCGTAACACACGTCACAAAAAATCCCATAACAAATATGTCAGTGAGAAAAGAGATTTTACTGTAGTCCGCTACGAAGTCCTGGATTCCATAATTAACTTTGTTAGTGAACGTTTATTGTATGAAGACAGTATTGTTGCTTTGGAGCCTTTGCGTGTTTTGCAAGAGTATGTATCTGATGATGTCCTAAGAGAATGCCACAAAGTTATTTGTCTTGATACAGATCTTCTGCAGTTCGCAATGCAATATAGAGAGGCATCATCGTGCAGTATGTTGAAAGGTCTGGACGCTAAAAGCCTTCTCATGAAAATCTGTGGAAATCAGTTATTTCATGCTCTGTCAACAAGTCTAGCCCGAGTTGTTGCTTCGAAACCATCTTCTTCCGATTTTGAAAGACTTATAAATGACTGGAACATATTGAAAACAGATAACAGACTGTCTTTAGCCCCCACTATGTGAAAAATTACCTTCACGTTAATATAAATATGGGTCCGTTGTAAGATTTTAGCCCAACCCCTGCTGTTATGAAATGGCTGGCCAGAAAGAAAAGGCGTTTTGAAGTTAGTAGGAAGTCAAAGGAACAGCCCTGGTATGACGGTGTATTTGCCTTGGCAGAAAACAGACTGAGAAAGCGTGATGATCACGGAAAAATGACAGTAAAATTCTTATGTAAGAAAAAGTGACCTTTTTTCTTCCAGTGTGACTATTTTTCTTACCGGCTTTTCCCCTGCATTTTATGGTTAAATACAATACAATTAAATATGTATCCTAATGTGCCTTTAATTTTGTTTGCTCTGGATGCCAAAATTTTCCTAAATAATAATAATAATAATTTTTTTTGGTCGCAGGTAAACATGATGTACTGGACAGAACACTGATTATATGTCTAAACCAGCGTTTCCCAACCTTCTTCAACTTGCGGCACACTACGGGTATAACTTGAATTCTCGCGGCACACTTACAGATATTATTATTTGTAAACATAAAACACAGTGTTATTTTTTCCGTGATTACTGATCTTCTCACAGAGAAGAAAGCTCTATCACTAGTTTTCCCAGTGGTAAATCATTATGCTTATTCTTCATTCTAATTTAAAAATAGAAAACAATTGCAATGAAGTATTGGACTCAGGTTTTTAAAAATACGCTTTCTTTTCCGAAAACTGTATCCAACCTTTCACTACGTTGGAAGATCACTAAATAACGAACGAACAAACAAATCTTGTTTACTTATAAAACACAAATATACGTAATTTGTATGCATGTTTGCTTTGTCGAAGAGACTGAATAATATTTTTAATTTTCAAGTTACGAAATAGTCTGCAACAATAAACAAACAATAATGGTCATAACAATGATTATGACTACCATACTTTTTTCAACACTACCATACTTTTTTCAACATTAAAAATGTACAAAAAGTAACACGGTATGAAACTTAAAATGTAGATTCATGGTAGAGGTTCATGGTAGTGTGAAATAGAAATGTACATTTTTCCCTACGTTTTGTAATTTGATTGCTATAGAATTAATAATTTTGTTTCGATTTCCTCGCGGCACACCAACGGCCCATTCACGGCACACCAGTGTGCCGCGGCACACCGGTTGGGAAACGCTGGTCTAAACAAATACTGACTAAACTACCAAATGCTGACTATAAAATTTTTACCAGTGTGGAGCTGTGATTTCGTTGAATTTTAGGCCCTGGTCTGTGTGTTTGTAAAGTGTGATGTGTATGTGTGTAGTGTGGATTACCATTATATTGCACGGAAATTTGTTTTTATTGTGGGGTACCATCATCTTGACAGCATGGTATCCCAATTTCCTCATGGTATGCCACACAGTGTTGTAAAACTTCCCTTATTTTTTATTTCAGCCGAAAAAATGACCAAGAGAAGCAAAACAACCGTCGTACCCATCAGTTCCGACACAGCAAGACTGCTCAGCAGTTTCAGCATCAATCTCCTAGAAAGAGAAAAAGAAAATAACATCAATGAAAATGGAAACGTAATGAGAGAAAACAAAGGAGAAAAAGTAGGACAACTTACAGGGCCACAACAGGGAAAGAAGTGGTTGCAGCTACCATTGGGTCAACATGTGGTTGTGCTAGAAAATGTTTTCAAAGAATATCGGGTGACGAGCAGCAGAAACTATTTATAGAGTTTTGGGTTTTATCAGACTTTGATCTCCAAAATGCATATTTTACCGGCATAATGAAAGCGTGTAGTACGAAAAGAAGATACACAAAACCAGAGAAGAACAGAAGAAGTCACACGTTCCAATATTTCGTTAAAACCAAGGTCGGAGTGATATGTGTGTGTAAGAAAGGATCTCTATCAATACACAATTTACAATGTCACCGGGGAAGAGTTGAAAATATTCAAAAGCGCATGGTCATGAAAAGAAATCCTATGTGCGGAAAGATCATTAACATGAATGAAAGACCTAAACTAAGTAGACCTTGCCAGAATGTTATGGTAGTTATCAGTGGCGTAACTAAAAGCTTAGGGGCCCTCCTACAGACAGCGTGGAGTGGGACTTCTACCCTACCTCCCACTTCACGATTTGGGGGCCCCTGATGGCTAGAGGCCCCCGCAATGCGAGGTCTGCGGGGACCTTATTTACGCCCCTGGTATTTATCCCGCTAGAAATAAGGGCCAACCAGAAGTGTCTAGATAAGGTCGGAAGAAAGGATTGTGTGATGTATTACTAATCATATTCCTCTGAATGAAGAAAAGAGGCTAGTGGATGTGCTGCTTGTTGTCCTCTTATCAGAATGCTAAATGTGGGTCATGTATGGGAATATGAACATATACTGAATTTTCATGCTCACCGGTTCGCCTAAATGCATGCACACGATTGTCACTATGGCACAAGCACAAATAATTCTCATTGCTGAATACCTAAGTCCTTCAAAGTCCTTCATTCTTCTGGCCACTGCAGCCTCTCTCGACAATACAGGATATGTTATTAGTTATGAGTAGAGATGCAAAAAAGCCGGCTTTTTTGAATCGATAGTTTTTTCACATAAAAAGCCGGCTTTTTTGAAAAAAAACGAGAATTTTGGCTTTTTTTCATTTTCATGATTTTTCTATCTAAATAGCTTTCTTATAGTATATTTTATAGTTAGATAGGAATTCCATGACCTAAATGCCATATTTCGCTCTGAAATTCACCATCAAGATGGATGGAGCACATGTTTTACGAATTAAAGCAAACATAAAGAGTGTAATATTTGAGGGCGATTTTAGAGGCTGTTTAACTTTATTTTAACTTTTGAGTTATCGACATTTTTTTCATCTCTAGATCATTTTAGTTTGTTATCCGTATTTCATTTCTAAGAGCTTAGTACTCTAGCTTCTAGCGCCAAAGTTACACTTACGTTTTTCTATATATCCGTCCAGGGCCATGCTGGGATATTAATGAGGGCGGTGGACAAGTCTACTAAAAGGGCGCCCATACAAACGGAAATATATATATATGTGGGGGGGGGGGGTCGTTTGCAAATAGATTGGCCTTTTGAAGTTTTTCAATAGTAAGTTAAAAAATTGTTTTTAAAAATGAGTTCTTTTCGAGAGATATATTATTTATAAATATATCAATCTGGTAATCGGTATTTTTGACGTAGTTGGTAATGATTTAATATATTTTGAGAGGAAAGATGAATAGAAATGTCATTCTCCTGGGTGTCCCTATGTACAATTATTACTAACAACTCTTGTATATTTTCTTTTGATGTCAATTTTATTTAATAAATTTCACATACAATATTTGAAATATATGGCACTTTTTCAATTCAAAAAGAGAAAGCAAAAAATATATTTATATAATGAATTTTATATATCATCAAACTCTGTCCTTAATATTTCTGTCATTCTCCTGGGTGATTTCTCGTCTCTTTCAAGATCACATTTGATTACATGTACAAAATCGTAAGAGTTCATTTTTATACAGATACTACCTTCTATATCTGTGATATTGGCAGCACTGTTCAACCTGCCTGTTGCGTCAGACAGTTTCTGAGTAAGTGCACTGCGAAGTAGGTGTGTGCTTCTTTGCAGCATTTCCAGTCATTCTTCTGGTAGGTCATTTTAGTTTGTTTTTTACAATATATAAATTAATTAGCTTTCTTGAGAGAGACAAAACAGATATGTTTAAAATGAGTACATCATTTCATGTAACAGATAAATACGGTGTGAGATTTTAACGAAATGTTAGCGAAATGTCATTCTCCTGTCATAATTACACAGTCATTCTCCATGCATTTTCGTGCCAGGAGAATGACCGACTAGCCAGGAGAATGGCAACTACTACGTGATCAGGAGTCAGAGCACCCAGATGTTACTTATAAGGGATCTGAAGTGGACTTCCTTCTCACTTGCAGATGGCGAGAAAGAAGCAAAGTAATGATAAATGTCTTCAGAAAAAAAAGGGAAGCTGAACGTCGAAGACATGAGAGACTGAAGCAAAAGGCTGCGGAGTATCCTTCCTTCATTGCAGAATTGAAAGAAAAGTCCAGAATGAAATACCAAAGAAGACGGAAGAAAGGACAGGTTAAGCTAACAGCAAGAATGAGACAAAGGCGGAGGGTAGCAAGTAATACGACTATTTCTTGTGATATTATCCCACCAGACAGTGCTTCGGAACGCAAGGATGTTCCACATTCCCCAGAAATTGTAAAGACAACAGAGCAGGAGGAAACGAAAGTGAGAAGAGAAAAAATTGCGAGTTGAGAGTAAAAGATGAAGTGATTAAATGTCTGAAGAGAAAGTTTGATAAATACAAGAAACGGCTGCAAAGATTGAAAACGAAATCTTCTAGGGAAATTAGTTCAAACAAAGAAGCATTTTTAACTCCGAGAAAGAAAGTAGGAAAGCTCATAGCTTCAAGAAATAAGAGTGAAATAAGAAAAGGACTTCTCTTTGGTGAAGTTATTAATCAACAGTTAACACAATCAGTTAAGATAATGAAGGGTAGGGGTTCGGAGGGAAAAAAAACGAATGTTACACTTAATAACCAAAGGAAAATATTTAAAAAGTATCGGATGTTGTCCGCAGCTAGATTTCTGAAGAGTGCGCGTAAAAATGTTAGAGGCAGAAAATACCAGAGTGCGCAAGACAGTTACTCTGAAGCTTCAACATCTCGTTTTACGAGCAAGACAATGTCAGTAGAATATTCCCAGGAAAAAAGGATTATGTCAGTTGTAAGTGTGGAAAGCATCAACGAAGAGTATTGGAAGATAACGTGACCACCTTATATACAAAGTATTTGAGAGATAACCCGAAAAGGAAATATATCAGCTATAGCACGGTACCGGCCAAAATGGGTGACGGAAATGACTATCGGTGAAAGAGAGATGTGCAAATGTGTGAAGCATTCAAATATGGAAATGTTAATCAAAGCTCTCTATGCAAATGGCTGTTTAGATGTGTCAAAACCAGACTCGGTGTTAGAAATAATTTGCTGTGACTCGCAAGAGGAACAATGTTTATTAAGAGAATCTGAAAGATGCAACAAGAAAACAATCATTTTGAAGGAATTTGATGATCATGAAGCCGAATATTGAAAGTGGATCACAAAAACTGAAAATTATACAGATAGCAATGGGTGTCAAATCAGTGAAAAAAGTTGTTAAAGAAAAATAAATACGACAGTTTCAAAAATAGCAAATGAGTTAATAGAAACAGTAGATGAATTTTCGAAGCATGGGGCTCAAGTAAGACACCAGCAAAATAGTTTGAGATTGAAAAAAGCGATCATAACTCAAAGAGAAGCAATAATTCACATGGATTTTAGTGAGAATTATGCATGTTAGTATTCAGAAGAAATACAGTCATTTAACTTTGGAGGATCAAGACAAAAAGTGGCAATGCACACGGTGGTCGTTTATACCCGCGACAAAAGTGAGTGTAAGATTAATATACAAAGTTTTTATACTCTGCCAGTAACCTTCTACATGGAGTATCTGCGATTTGGGCCCATCTTCAAACAGTAATGAAAAAACTGCCTCCGACTATAAATATAATCCATTTCTAGAGTGACAGTCCTGTTACTCAATATAGGAATAACTTGATGTTTAGTGTTTTGTGTAGTGATTTTTTTTAAATGTACCCAAACATATCTAAAGCCACCTGGAGCTATCATGAAGCTGGTCATGGCAAAAGCGCACCAGATGGCATTGGTGGCACGTGCAAACGAGTGAAGACAACATAGTAGCACATGGTAAGGATATTGCAAACTCAGCAGCTTTAGTCAAGTGTTTAAAAGAGAGCATGCAAAGTGTAATCATTGAAGGGATACCATCGGATGATATTAAACAAATGCAGTGCAAATTATCCAGGAGAAAGGTAAAAAAAATTAAAGGAACCATGTCTGTACATCAAGAGGTCACTGAAAAGGACACAAGTAACAGACGATTACTCAGAATGAGAATGCTGTCTTGTTTTGATTGTACAGGCTATTGTTATCACTATGAATTAGGCCAGTACTCTAATTCTCAAATTTCAACCAAAGAAATACGAGTTGAAGACATTTATAGTAGTGATGATGATGCATCTTGTGCAAACGTTACTACTTCGGGACTCATTTAAGAGGGAAAATTTATTCGCGTTAATATAAAAGGTAGGAAAAAGGCCATTTCAGTACATTGCACTGTGTGGAAGTGATGTGAAGGATGGTGAAGTGAATGCTAAGTATCTTATTCAATGTGATAAAAACACGAGACTATAGAAGAGGAATCTCAATGTTATTACTTACAGTTGTAATGTTCATGAAGTTATTGAAGTTCTTCCACAACCAGAAATTATTGTAAAAGGACAGTGTGAGTTCTATAAATTTTAAGTATAGAATGGTAAAGAAGTGCTCTGTGTAAGTTCTTTTAAATTTAATAATACATTTGCTTCTATAGTATTGTAAAAGCTAATGATCGGTCTCCTACAATTATTATTGAATACGGTTTAAAGTCACACTCTTTTAGGTAAGATCTTGTTTTATTAGAAGTTATGTGAAAAATATATCAATTGCATTAAATTTATACTTTCCAAAACACAAAGCTTGTATGATGAAACGGTATGTTTGTTTTCAGACTTCTTGTCTTATAGCCGTCGAGTTTCAGGTTAGAATTTGTGTTAGGCTATATTCTTTAAGAAAGCATGTTGCTTCCTAGTTTCGCACATAGAAATGTGAATTTAAATTAGATTGAACGACTGTGATGTTACTGTTATATATCATTTTCTAAAACATAAATATATTATATACGTTTGTATGCATCTTGTAATTAAAATTAAGTATTATGTCATACATATCGCTTTATTATTTTATGTTCTCCCTATTCTTTATATAATAATATAATTTTAAAATTTTTTCACGCTCTGACTCCTTACTTTTTAACTATATTTAAAGGTTATTCTTGTATTAACACTTAAGCTTATGTGAGGCTCTGGCTGCCAGTTTAAGCATAAAATTAAAAAAAAATGTCATTCTCCTGGCTTCGCTGTCATTCTCCTGATGCATGGATTTCTCTTTTTGCTGTAAAAATGGTGAAAATCTTAATAAATAAATTGGCCTCGACCATGAACGGTTTAAATTTTTAGTGCGTATGATGAGTGCTAATTATGAGAATGATATTTTAATTATTTAAGTTTCGCCAATTTTTAGTCTCCAAAAAGCCAATTTATTTGCAAATGATCCATATATATATATATATATATATATATATATATATATATATATATATATATATATATATTTAGCGAGAGAGAGACTTTGAAAGAAAGTATGGGTGCCGTTTTATATCAAAATCACCACCAAATTTGCTTTAGTATTAACGTAAATAGCTAACCTCGAATCGAAATCCTCTTTACTATATAAAAAAAACTTATTTTCTGTAATAACATTTCTGACAAATAAAAAGAACCTAAATGTATCAACAACTTAATATTGCACGCAGGAGGCTTATTGCCGCGTTTACAAAAGCTCTCCATTGATTTCTGTCCTTAGAAAACTGAACCCAGTTTCTACTTTATATTTCAATCTCTGCGAGAACCATTCGCACAGATTGAAATATATCGAGAACCAATTGTCCTCCCATCTGCGCCTCGGTCTTCCTAACGGTCATTTTCTTATTTGGATTTCCAGTTACAACTTCGAAAGCGTTACTAATTTCTTCCATTCTGGCTACATAACCTGACCATTTGAGCCTCCTAGACTTGACTCTAGCAATGTTTGGTAACCGGTATAAAATTATACAGTTCCTTCTTATGAAGTTTCCGCCTTTCCTCATTCCCGTTCCTTTTTGATTTCGAATATTGGTTAAGAATCTTGTTTTCAAATACTTTCAGTCTGCGATTTTCCCTCAGAGTCAGTGACCATGGTTTCCAACCATACAGCACAACAGGCATGATTATCGTTTTATATTTTGAGCTACAAATTCCTCAACATTTAGTAACAGCAAAAGATTTTTAACTGAATAATAGCACGAAATCTCTGCTTTCAGTTGACAAGAAATTTTTTAGTAATTATGGTTTTGGTCTGTTAATATTCATCCTAGATATTTGAAAGTATCCACTTTGTCAAAAGAAAATATTATTTGGCATTTTAACGCGTCCATAAAATGCAGTATTACGATCCCTACAAATTTCCATTTATTTTGTTTTCTCTGCATTTACTTTTAAGCCTATATCCTTGCAAGCGTTAATTAAGATTTCTGCAGTAGTAGGCCCCCCGTTATGCGCGAATGACTCATCCTCACTCTCTTTTATGACCGGGATTTTTGAAATTCGTTCCCTTTTACGGCTAAGATGAGTGCTTTGGTATCTCGATTCTGATTGGCTGATAGAGGTCACGTGATGTTAGGCCCCGCCCACGCGGGAAATTCAAATTTTCCAGGTCACGTGGTATGACGTCATGAGTCACCCCGACCTCACCCGGGATTTTGAAATTTGTTCCCTTTTATGGGTAAGATGAGTGTTTATGATTGGTTGACAGAGGTCACGTGATCTTAGACCCTGGGATATTTGAAATTCGTTCCCTTTTACGACTAAGATGAATGCTTTGGTACCACGATGCTGATTGGGTGATAGAGGTCACGTGATCTTAGGCTCAGAGATTTTTTAAAAATTCGTTCCCTTTTATGGGTAAGATGAGTGGTTTGGTACCTTGAATTTGATTGGTTGATAGCGGTCACATGATCTTAGACCCTGGGATTTTGAAATTTGGGTATCCTCTTTGATGAGTACTTTGGTACTACGATACTGATTGCCTGATAGATGTCACATGATTTTAGACGCACCACATGATGAACAGATTACATGGAAATTCCTCACTCATACGTTTCATTTTACGGGTAAGATGTATGTTTTGGTACCTCAATTTTGATTGGAGGATAGAAGTCACATGATCTTAACCACACCCCATGCTAGAAATTCAGAGTGATATGACAGCGATTCACTCTTGACCGGGATTTTAGAATTTTGTTCACTTTTATGGTTATCCTTAAAGTTCCCATGGAGGGTTCAACCTCCTCTTAAATAACCTATTTGGTATCATGATATTGTACTGAAGTTTACCTTAAATATTATCCTTCTCTTTGACAGATAAGATGATTACCAGCTTTCTTACCTTGATGGAGAGACAGCTTGCCTTATATGTTTACGTATGGAGATCTTGTCCATTAATTAGTAGCCTATGCCTCTGAAAGGAACAATGGTGAAAGAGGGGTTCATCCTTGTCGCTTGTAGATTTCTTATAACATATTGTTGTGAGTTTAAGAGATTTTTTTAAACGCTCAGAAAACGCTTCATTAATGGAAACAGTGTTGCCAGATTTTTTCCTACCGAAACTGCTCCGATTCTTTTCGAAACGGTTCCACAGAGTGCAAGAAATTTTAAACTAAAATTTTTTCGAACTAAAAAAAATTTGTAACTAAAAAATTTTAAACAAAAATTTTCAAACAAAAAATTTTCGAACTAAAAAATTTGAAACAAAAATTTAAAAAAAGTTCGAACTAAAAAAAATTGAAACAAATTTTTCAAACCAAGAAAATTAAACTAAAAACTTTCGTACTAAATTTTCAAATCAAAAAAATTTCGAACAAAAGAAATTTTTAAAAAATTTCGAACCCAAAAAAATTTCAAACTAAAAAATTTGAAACAAAATTTTGTCGAACTAAAACATTTCTTAAAAACAAAAGTTTCGAACTAAAGATGTAAATCACATCTAAAAATTTTCAAATCAAACTTTTTATCAAACTAAACTTTTTAAATTTTCGAACTAAACTTTTAAAATTTTCGAACTAAACTTTTAAAATTTTCGAACTAGAAATTTAAACCAAGTTTTAGGAAACTAGAAAGAAAAATCCTAAGAAATGTTTCTCCCGGAATCGAACTCGGGTCTTTCAACCAAAGACGTGTATCCTAACCGCATAGCTATGAATGAATTCGGTTTTAATCGTGCTTGGTGGGTTTCGAACCATGGTCCTTGAAAATGATACACTTATACTTTAAGAAAATAAACCTGGCAGTGTAACGCTTCCGTTCGTGGATTAAAATAAAATGCTGATAGACTTCTTTGTGTGTTGACATAGAAGCACATACGACTGAAAATGCAAACGTCAGCGGATGTTGTATCGTATTACTTTAGTTTTACTACGAACGCGTCAGCATGATTCATGAAAGAAAAAAAGGAAACATTGACATTTTCTTACGGAATAGGAGGAAAATGAAATGTCGTCACAATTTACGACAGGTAGTGACATGATCCTGGCAGAAAGCATTTTGGGATGATGTCATGATCGGAATTGCGATACTAGATGTTGTAACTATTGAGAAACATGAATGACGTCACAATCGATTGTTACACAGCGTTTTGGTTCGTGATTCAGGACAAAAGCAGCGTTTTGATTGGTTCGTTGTGATGTCATTTTGTGAATTTCCTCGTTTCTGATTGGTTGATGATGACATCGTTTTCACAGCGACCTAAATAAAAATCTAAATTTCATTTTTCAAATCCTACACCGCTCTCAACTATCGTGTGAGAAGGTCTGTTTTTTAAAAGTGTCTTCATTGCACCGATTTTTCGTTCATTGAATTTGAGGTAAGTTCAGTGAGATTTTATTTTTCACACAAGATTCGAAAATCATTTTTATTTCATATTTGTGGGCGGTTCACTAATATAATGTTTTACTTTTAGTACGAAATATTTGGGCTATGTTGAATTAGTGGAATGGGAAAGTGGGAGTACACCGAATAAACTCGCGAGATCGAACCCACACATTAAAACTAAGCACGAGAAATGATATTGTTTAGCATCCCTTCAGCTTAATGTTGAATCTGAGCGACCCGTCGGGAATTGAACCATGGCTAAAAATGTGTGCGCTTGGGTTTGAAAAGAATGCATTCAAAATTTTGAAAACTACACCTGAGAACAATATGGTTCGATTCTCTTTGAAAACATTATTTTAGTTTAGCGTCCCTTCAGCTTAACGTGATATTCGAGCAATTGTCCGGGGTTGAACCAGGGCCAGAGGTGTGTACGTCAACCACTTAGCTTAGTTTTGAAAAGAATGTATGATAACGCGTGAGAATAATCAATTTCAGAAAAGGCTTGACAGCGATCCGACGTGAAAAAAGCAAACCCACCAAGGATTGAACCAGGACCTTCCACGTTAGAAGCATGTACGCTAAGCGCTTATAAAAAGAGTGCATGAATATTTGGTTAAAAGTTTTACGCTATACAGATTTTGTTTTGACAATTACGTATGCGTAACGTTAATGTTTGGTGAATCTCTTCAACTTGCAAACACATCATTTAAAGGTCGTTGTGAGTGGAAAAATGCTTACGCGTACTTTGCCACATCTCAGCACTGTTGAAACATTCATTCATGCATTCTTTTATCACTACAGAATGGTAGATCTGTTACATGCTGATGTAATGATCTCGAGTTTGACAGCAATAAAACACTCATTTCAGTAACATAATTATTTTTTAACTTTGATTTCTAGTACGTGTGCTTTAATAATGAGATTCTGAAGTCACCGCCAGGAATCAAACTCAGGACCTTTACATGAATTGCTTAGTTAAGAATTTATCATGAATGTTGATTTCCTGTTTATCAGATGATTAAGATTTTTCTTTCTTCTTTTCTTTTGAAGTAAATTCACGCTGGTCAATTCCTTTTTTCCCCATTACATATTTGTTTTACCGTATTGTACCTGTTTGTTTGTTTTCTCCTGTTTTAACCATGGCCGAATCGGGTTTTACTGTTCGTAATGAAATCACTCGTCATTATAGACTATTTAACATTGAGGGCCGAATGCTCGAAGTTCAATTTAACGCACCGCCCGTAGGAACCGATATTATCCAATACGTGCATAATAGTTTCCAAGCAATGTTGAACCATTTATTAGCCAATGTCGACGATGAGGCGATGGTTGGTTTATCGGTAATATCACCACGCAATACCAATAAGCCGTTTTGGGTGAGTTTTCGCCAAGCACGAAACCTGACACTGGAAACGATGTGGGCCTCGTTCGAAAGAGTTTTACAAAGTGGCAATGCATTTCTTCTTCACGAACCCTTCACCGTTCATTTTCATCGTGTGGATATTCCAAGAGGATACGGATATGGAGATCGTTTAGCCCAAGGAATACTACAAAACGAAGAATTGTTACGTTGCAAGCGAGGTATTGTACGTGTAAAAAATCAAGATTCAAGGTGCTTGGCGTACGCCCTTGTTATTGCTATTGGCCTGAAGGCATACAAGAATGTAGATGTGAAACGATATTGGCAATATCAACGTCAATCGAAATATGTTGTGGACGATGAAGTGGATGCGTTATGTGCAAATGCAGGAGTGAATTTGGATCATGGTGCCAGTGTAAATGAAATTCGGCAATTCCAATCATACCTCAAAGAATATAAAATTACAGTCTACACTAGCTTCACAGGCCATGATATCATGTACGAGGGGCCCAATGATGAAAATCGCACTCCCATAAATTTGATTTGTTTGGCTGGCCATTTTGACATCATCCAATCTTTAACGGCTTGTTTTGCAACCAAGTTCTACTGTGAGGCGTGCCATAAAAAGTATAGTAAACGTAATGAACATGTGAAAAATTGTCCTGTAACGTGTTCCAAATGCTTACAGAGACCTCTATGCGACAAGAACCAAACGTCGATATTGTGCAACGACTGCAATCGTTAATTTTACGGCGAAGAATGTTTTAACAATCATCGTAATATTGTATATCATCATGGGGAACCTGTATGCAAAATGGTGAAGCAATGTACTAAATGTTACAGAGTATATTCTTTTGTACGAAGTGGACAACGCATTCATGATTGTAATGAGATCTTTTGTAATGTTTGTAAGAAGATTGTTCCAGGATCACATCAATGTTTTATGCTTCCCGATCGACAATGCTTAAAACCTGGTGTTCCTTCACTCATGCACGCAAAGAAAGCATTATTGATTTTCTGCGATATAGAATCTATGCAAGACAAGAATATTGACGATAATACGTATGTACACGTTCCGAATTTATTGGTTGCACAACAAGTATGTTATGCATGTGTTGAAAACGACAATATCCAGCAGTCTTGCAGTACGTGTGGTCAGCGCCAGCATATTTTCCAAGGAGACGATCCAGTTTATGATTTTCTCCAGTACTTGCGGGAATGTCGTCCCAATATAAATAGGATTTTCTGTCTCGCTCACAACTCGAAGGGCTACGATGGACATTTTATTCTAAAGAGCATGGTAGAACAATGTCAATGGAGGCCTGACGTCATATTAAATGGGACCAAGATATTGAGTTTAACGTTGAATAATCTGACGTTCATTGACTCTTTGAACTTCCTGCCTATGGCATTAAGCAAATTGTCCAAAGCGTTCAATTTACCCGCAACCAAAGGCTACTTCCCGCATTTCTTCAACACCAAAGAAAATCAATCATATATTGGACCACTTCCAGAAACGAAGTATTATGGTGCAAATGAAATGGCCGTCGAAGACAGGAACAAGTTCATGCAGTGGTATAACGATCATCGCAATGACACGTTTGATTTCCAGAAAGAAATTCTCAAGTATTGTATTCAAGATGTCAATGTACTGCGACAAGCATGCGTTTCGTTTATGACGTCATTTGAAGCAGAAAACAAAAGTGAATCCCTTCTTGGAGACGATCACGATTGCCAGTGCTTCCAATTTAGTATTCCGCCGGAATTTCCTCAAACCCAACACCATTGGAATTCTACCGGCACATGGCTATCGATGGAGAAGTACCCAATCGATCGCTGCAATGCAATGGCTGGCCTACATTGAAAAAACCGAAGTAAAACAAATCTTACATGCGGCCCGACAAAAAGAAGTGTTTATTGCGGGATTCCATGTTGATGGCTACTACCAAGATCCTGAGACGTTAGAGGAGCACGTCTACGAGCATGCCGGCTGTTTTTATCACGGCTGTAAAGTATGTATTACTACAGGCCGTAATCAGCCCATCTACGGCAATCCAGAAGACACTATGGAATTCCGTTATGAACGAACGCAACGCAAAAATGCAAGACTGCGTGAATTGGGGTACATTGTACATGAAATGTGGGAGTGCGAATTTAATCAGTTCTTAAAACAAAATCCAACAATGGCGACGTATCTGAAAAATCACCCGTACATGAACCGCAGACCATTAAATCCAAGAGATAGCTTTTTTGGAGGAAGGACCAATTGTGTGAAATTGTACCACCAAGTCGACGAAAAAGCAGGAGAAGTAATAAAATATTTCGATATTGTTTCGCTTTATCCTTACATAAATAAGTGTGCTAAATACCCTGTAGGTCATCCTAGAATTTATCTACAGGGTGACGAAAATATAGCACCAATAAATAAAGTCAACGGTCTGATCAAAATGACGATATTACCAAGTCGCCATCTTTATCATGGTCTCCTGCCTTACCGATGTAACAAGAAACTACTCTTTCCACTGTGTGCTGCTTGTGCCGAAGAAATGAACCCAGACCCTACAGCAACGTGTACGCACAACGATCAGGAGCGGTGCCTCACTGGAACATGGGTATCATATGAAATACAGAAGGCAATAGAATTAGGATATCAACCGGTGGAAATTTTTGAAATTTGGGATTATGACATTGAACAATATGATCCCATCACGAAAACAGGTGGCTTGTTCACGGAATACATCAATACGTTTTTGAAATCGAAAATGGAAGCTTCTGGCTGGCCCAGTTCCTGTGTGACCGAAGAAGACAAATCAAAATTTATACAAACCGTCCTGGAGCTTGAAGGTATTGCATTGGATCCGTCCAAAATTGAAAATAATCCTGCACGAAGAAGTTTATCTAAGCTTTGTGTTAACTCTCTATGGGGAAAGCTTTGTCAGCGTTCAAACTTTAGCCAGACCACAATTATTGATCGGCCGGAAGAATTTTATGAAAAACTCACTTCCCCCGACATTAAACTCCATCAAATTGTACCTATCAATGATACGATGTTGTATGCGTTCTGGGAGTACAATGAACATGTGCCTGTTCAAAACCGAAACACCAATGTCGTGTTAGGTGCATTTACAACATGTCAGGCACGTCTGGAACTGTACAAATACCTGGAAATGTTGCAGGAACTTGTTTTATATTTCGACACGGATTCTGTGATATTTACAGAAAAGCCTGGAGAGCCAACCATTGAACCTTCAACGTACTTGGGATGCTTATCGGATGAGATGGAGTCTTATGGACAACGAACATACATCAAGACATTTGTTAGTGGAGGACCGAAAAATTACAGCTTAGAAATATACAATCCGGACACCAACGTCACCAGCTACATATGTAAAATTAGAGGATTTACATTAAATTACAATGCAGGACAACAATTAAATTTCAACACGCTAAAAGAAATGATTACAAATCAATGCCGTGGACAAGTCACCATTACCATCCCTCATAAAATATGCAGGACCAAAGACCATACCATCGTCACACGCAAAGAAGAAAAAATGTACAGCATCCAGTACACAAAACGTCGATTTAAAGAACTCAATTCCTATGATACGGTTCCGTACGGGTACGTTAAAAAACAGAAGTTCGAACTGGAAAAAGAAGAAGATGAAGAAAAAACTGTAAACACCCAATGAGGCCGCCATTTCTTTTTCCTTTTCCTTTTTTCTCCTTGACCACAAAACAGCAACACCAAGAAGAAAAAAATGAAGTACCCACAAGAGTTCATAAACCACCAACACCACCATCAGTGGAAGAAAATGTAGTCATCTCGTATCCAAGGGGGAACCTTGACCATAAAGCAGCAACACCAAGAAAAATGCAGTACCCAGAAGAGTTCATAAACCACCATCAGTGGAAGAAATGCTGTCATCTCGTACCCGAGGAGGAAGATGAGCCTAAACAGATCCATCATTTACGAGTAAGTTTTATTTCTCTCTTACCAATATTGACTCGTTTTTATTGTTTCAGGAAAAAAGAAATTCATAAAGTAATCCATTGTTTCTTCTTTTTCTTTACAGGATACGTCTACAAGATTCGAAGATGATGACACGTCCAAAATATTCATTAAACTAGATCCTGTATTTATTATGTTAATAAAATTGTATGAGAAGAGCACATACCTTTCGTTAAAATACAAGCTAAAAAAAATATGTTTTATTATTTCTCGAAACCCTGAACACTTGTTTTCAAATAATGGTAATCTTCAAAATTTAAGGTGGAAAATACATCCAAGATTTGGTTTAAATGATTTTGTTCGAAAAATTAATTAATTTTTAGTGTCCAAAATTTGGTTTTTAATTTAGTTCAAAAAATTGATTTGAAAATTTTCAAATGTGGTTTACATCTTTAGTTCGAAACTTGTTTTTAAAAATTGGTTCGAATTTTTTTAAAATTTTTTTGTTCGAAAAAATTTTGATTTGAAAATTTAGTTCGAAAGTTTTTAGTTTAAATTTTTTGTTCGAAAAATTTGTTTAAATTTTTTTAGTTCGAAATTTTTTTTGAAATTTTTGTTTGAAAATTTTTAGTTCGAAAATTTTTTGTTTGAAAATTTTTGTTTAAAATTTTTTAGTTAAATTTTTTTAGTTCGAAAAAAATTTAGTTTAAAATTTCTTGCACTCTGCGGAACCGTTTCGAAAAGAATCGGAGCAGTTTAGGTAAGAAAAATCTGGCAACACTGTTTCCATTAATGAATCGCTTACTGAGCGTTTAAAAAATCGCTTAAACTCACATCAATGTGTTATAAAAAATCTACAAGCGACAAGGATGCCCCTTCCCCTCTTTCACCATTGTTTAAAAAGGTAAGAAAGCTGGTAATCATCTTATCTGTCAAAGAGAAGGATAATATTTAAGGTAAACTTCAGTAGAATATCATGATACCAAAAAGGTTATTTAAGGAGGTGGTTGAACCCTCCATGGGAACTTTAAGGATAACCATAAAAGTGAACAAAATTCTAAAATCCCGGTCAAGAGTGAATCGCTGTCATATCAGTCTGAATTTCTAGCATGGGGTGTGGTTAAGATCATGTGACTTCTATCCTCCAATCAAAATTGAGGTACCAAAACATACATCTTGCCCGTAAAATGAAACGTATGAGTGAGGAATTTCCATGTAATCTGTTCATCATGTGGTGCGTCTAAAATCATGTGACATCTATCAGGCAATCAGTATCATAGTACCAAAGTACTCATCAAAGAGGATACCCAAATTTCAAAATCCCAGGGTCTAAGATCATGTGACCGCTATCAACCAATCAAATTCAAGGTACCAAACCACTCATCTTACCCATAAAAGGGAACGAATTTTAAAAAAATCCCTGAGACTAAGATCACGTGACCTCTATCACCCAATCAGCATCGTGGTACCAAAGCATTCATCTTAATCGTAAAAGGGAACGAATTTCAAATATCCCAGGGTCTAAGATCACGTGACCTCTGTCAACCAATCATAAACACTCATCTTACCCATAAAAGGGAACAAATTTCAAAATCCCGGGTGAGGTCGGGGTGACTCATGACGTCATACCACGTGACCTGGAAAATTTGAATTTCCCGCGTGGGCGGGGCCTAACATCACGTGACCTCTATCAGCCAATCGGAATCGAGATACCAAAGCACTCATCTTAGCCGTAAAAGGGAACGAATTTCAAAAATCCCGGTCATAAAAGAGAGTGAGGATGAGTCATTCGCGCATAACGGGGGGCCTACTACTTCTGCATTCCTTTCTATTATTCTATCATTTCCTATTAAATTTGCATAATCAGCATACGCCATAACCTGGCAAATACAATTCAGCTCTGGGACCTGATTACTGTCTTTGATTTTCCTTATCGTGTTCTCCAGAACAAAGTAAATAATAATGACGACAACGCATCTCCTTGTTTCAGATCATTCTCAACGTGAAAGCTCGTGAACAAGAATTTCTCTAACCGAAGCTTACTTTGAGATTCCTGTAAATATATCTTAATTAATCTACCTTTTTCGGTATTGCAAATTCTGTAAACATGTTGTACAATGTTTCCCTCCTACCAAAGTCTAAAGTCAATGATTGATGTACCAGGATGTATTCTCTCATTTCTTTTCAAGTATTAGTCGAATGGTAAATATCTGGTCGATAGTTGATCGATTCTACCTAAATCCGTTCTGAAAATCTCCAATAATTTCATCTGCGTATGGAGTCAATCTTGCTAATACAATGTTTAAGAGGATTTATTGGATGTTGACAGAAGAGAAATGCCTCGATAATTATTAAATCTGTTTTGTTGCTTATCTTCTGAACTGGAACAATGATTGATTCTAACGAGTTTGTGTACCTTGCTCTACAATTTTTCCCCTTCAGCTAAAATTAAGTCAACTAGAATTTCGTCTACACCCGGAGATGTGTGTTTAATTTTTTTAAATAGCGACTTATATTTCTGTCTGGTTAGGTCCTGGAATATACGGTTATGCTGCATGCATTTCACTTTCTCCACGCGCATTAGTTTTTGGCTATTTGTTAAGCAAAAGAAATCTTTCCATCGATTTAACATGCTATCTGTATCAGTGAGAACTGTTCCTTTAGGTTTCTTATATATATAAGCACGAAGTTGATAGCTTTCTTAAGTTCGTTGATGCATTTATACATGTCCCGAATGTTTTCGTTTTCACTATTATCAAGTTAATTAATTTTAACTTTCAAAAGTCTCGTTTCTTTGTTCTAAAAGTTTTAGAAGTTCTCTCCCAAGTTACAATGAAATTTTATGTAGTTATTTTGTAACGATTTTGTAGCCAACGCAGTTTCTTCTGTTTTCTCTTCTCTGCTACTTTAGTACATTCCTGGTTGGACCATGGTTTGTTCCTACATATTTCTTTTGCTGAAATTTTAATGTTATCTCTAATTTCAACCAAGTATTTTGAACACTAGTGTACTCCGAACCTTCTAAAACCGAGAATCTATTCGACACTTCAATCTGGCTCCCCTCTCACCTCACTCTCCTCCGCTCCGTTTTCTGATATTGAATATTTCCTTTATTCAACGATATTCTCTCTCTTACTATCACAATCAACTCCTCTGAACGACCGAACATCAGTTGTGCTAGACTGTTCTTTTCTGTCTACTAAAACATGATCAGTTTGAATATGTGTTTTTCCATCTGATGAAGTCCAAGTATATTTATGAATGTCGCGATGTGAGAATTTTGTAATCTTCACGATAAGGTTTCTGGATATTGCACAGTTCACGAGTCTGACGCCGTTGTCACAACCTTCCTTATGCAAACATTTATTCCCTATAATCGGTTTGAAAATACTCTCTGGTCCTACCTTCTCATTAAAACCGCTTAACAGAATTCTCATATGGTATTGCAGGAGATGATCAAATACCCGTTCTATTCTTTCATAAAAACTGTATTTTTTTAATCGCCATCCTTATTTTCTGATGGGACATGTGCATTTAAAACGATAATATTACACAACCGACCGTTAAGAGAAGTAAACAAAATCTATCATTAACAAATTCCAACCTATGCAATTGCTGATATTACGTATTTATTTGTGAACGGAAAGCCCTGTTTCTAGTTGGTAATTTTTAATTTGTTCCCCGTAAAAGAATGTAAAATTTCCCGACTTGACTCCTCCATTTCCTTCTCATCTAACTTCTTGATATCTCAATAGGTCCAACCTCTATTTCTAAACTCATTTTTTACAAATTTTAACGCGCCTGCCCTATTGAGACTTATATTTCATGTTCAACATCTCATGTCGATTTTACTTTGCGGAGTTCGTACCAAGTTATCAGTTCTGATCCGAGGATTCTGCGAACTTATCTGAACAATCTTTTATTACAGGATGAGATTGTTATCCTCCCACCAAATTCTCAAGCTGGATTATCATCCCTTGTCTGTCCGTGACTGCTTACTCGGTATATTCGCAGCTAACCTCTATATCCCAGAGGCCTTCTCCTCGATCCACAACCTGAGGACGCGTTATGCCGTGGTGACAGGAAGACCACATTTTACGGAAATTAAAACAGCTATATTTCAGAAATACAGCAGGTACTGATTATCCGAACACTGCTTTAAAACACACAGGAACAATGAATATGCTTGGATATATGGATGCATCTTAAGACTGTGAAAGCTTTGATGCTGTAAAAATCGTAAATTAGAGACTAGTGTCAGTGTAGTACTACCTAAATGCATCGTACGGTTGTCTATCCGAACTATTCTTGATGTATACATTGTTTCGTTTTATAGCTATATAACTTTATAATATTTTTGTAAGTGATTATACTGTTTACCTGTTCTATGCCAATAGCAACTGTATGAATTTATAATACAAAACTGAAATACACAAGAATGAAATTTAAAAAAAGTTATATTTTGCAGTGCACCTTATGTAAAGGGCGCCTTGTATTCTTCACAGGTTCTGTACTACCAGTCAGTATTTGAATTTATTAAACAAACTGGTATACAGGATAAATAAAACCACTTATCTATAAAGTGATGTTTCGTAGGGCGCCTTATGTAAAGGGCGCACTGTAACTTTCACGGGTTCTTCGCCAACAGTAGCTGTGTGTATTTATTGTACAGAACTGCGCTATACAGAAGAGTAAATAAAATCGTTCATCTTTGATGTGGTCTCGGAAGGGCGTCTAATGTAAAGGGCGCACTGCACCTTTCACGGGTTCTTTACCAATAAAACTGTAAGAATTTATTACTAAATACTTGTACCTTTATTTCTACTGTGATATTTCGGAGGGCGCACCGGGACACGTCCCGGTGTCCCGGTGGGCCAGCACGTGCCTGTATCCGTCAAAGCGTACGTTTTTCAATATATCCGTCAAACCGTACTACCACATTTCTGTTATACTGTAGCAGTGCAAAGATTTAACAATAATTTCCCGGATACAACATTAAATATCAATTTATACAAATAATCAGTAGAGGATTTAGAAAAGTCTTTGGGAGGGGTTTCTCTGATTGTTTCGTTTTTTTTTAAATAGTCCTAATTTTATTTGAGAGGTGCTTGAAGTTTATGAGTACAGTTACAACTAATATTTCGTTTCGTTTATATATTCAGCTATTATCTTCTGGCTACAACCTTGAAGATCATTTTACACTGAGAATCAGTGGCCAATTTAGAAAAGTATTTTAGAAGGGATTTTTCTTACTAATGTTTAGTTTCTCGTAATTTTTATTTGACGGGAGCTTAAAGTTTATGAGTAAAGGCATAACTAATAGATATTTCGCTTGTTTTAGACATTCCGTAACTTTGGGGAACAAGCATCAGTCCGAAAGACCGCCCCCCTAACCTTCGTAAAACCGTCACTGCTGGTAATTAGTAATTATAACGATTTAAAAACAATAAGAAAGGAAGTCGGCTAACTCACAGTACACGCACTATTTTTACATTCATAGATGGAATGAATGAAAGCTTTGTCAGAATGGTCGAATGCTGGGTTGAATCCCGGACTTCCCGATAAAAGCGCAAAAGCTAACCACTGTCATGTTTGTTGTATTTAGCTTAAATATATTTCGTAGTCCTTTTTGGAGGGATGGGTGGGGTGGGGAGTTCCGAAATGATATCTTGAGCCCCTCTTGTTAAAAATTCAGAAAACTTGAGGACTGATGTGAGTAAACCGTGATGTGGCGGGCCGGCGGTATGCGTTTGCGTAGACCGGCACCCACACAAGAGAGTTTTGTAATTTACCAAAATACTTCTTATTAGTCAACCAAAGTTTCTGCAAAACACCAACTATAACTCGAGCGGCAAAGTTATACTGGAAACAGGAACTCAGCTAACAAAACAGTCTGAAGAATCTTAGTATTACACGGTAGCGTTGGCCGTGGCCAAGACTTATCTTCTAATGGAAACAATGGAATCATTATCCTGATTAAGGTTTGATAACCAACAATCCTTTGGGATATCTCTTGAAACAAAACTCGACAAATATGTTCCTTGCAGTAAGCCTGCAGTTTATTGACTCTAAGCAAATTACAAGAACCAGAGCCGGGGCGATAGTGTAAGTACTGTGTCTATTTATAAAAGAGTTTTAACTTACGTGGCGGCGTTCCAATAGGTAGTTAAAAAAATAACTCACTAAAAGTCACTGATAAAAAACAAACTTGACTGTAGCACTTTTCACAATAAAACAAAACTGCACTAGACTGGGAGGGCACGAATCAGTCCTAGTGGGTAGGTAGGTAAGAGGTATACTATTTGATCTACCGGTCTGCGAACAGACATCAAATAGGATAGGCTACCAGAGGTTAGGAACAGGTTAATGTTTGATCTACCGGTCTGCGAACAGACATCAAACAGGGTAGGTGTAAAGGTTACCGTTTGATCTACCGGTCTGCTAAGCAGACATCAAACAAAGTTGGTTACCAGAAGGAATTAAGGTTACCGTTTGATCTACCGGTCTGCGAACAGACATCAAACAAGGAAGGTGTAAGGGTTTACCGTTTGATCTACCGGTCTGCGAACAGACATCAAACAGGGTGTAACTATTTGATTACCCGTGCTTTTTAGGCCAGCTAAGCAATAAACTTAGAGTCTGTCAAAACACACATCAAATAGGGGTGCGACAGAACTTTAGCCGTCAACTTCCTAAGCTTGCCAGCAGTTTCTGGAGCGAGTCCGGGCTAAAGCGAAACTTGCGGAAGTAGATTGCCAAGTTCGGAAGGAGGTAACTTTAGCCGTCAGTTTCCTAAGCAGACCAGCAATTATGGGAGAACCCTGGCTGAACCGTCTTGCTTTCAGAAACAGATTGCCAAGTTACCGTGAGGATTAGGTAGGGTAGTACTTTGACCGTCAGTTTCCTAAGCCGACCAGCAATTATGGGAGAACCCTGGCTGAGCCATCGAGCTTTCGGAAACAGATTGCCAAGTACTGGGTAAACCAAGGTAGTGAGGTAGGTAACCAAGAGATTGAGTAGGCAGGCCTCCGTAGAGGCAGAGAGGTTTGAAGGCAGAGGGATGGACAACTAGAGACTTCTTCGTGATAAGTTCCTGAACTGAGACGTACCTAACGAATTGCGTACTCCTCGTAGTCTGCACGTCTCTGAGGGGTTCAGGAGAGGGACGTTGTCCGACGAGAGAGCCCAAAACATGCGTTTTTAAGGGCCTCGGTCGGTGGTGCAATCGGCACCAATTTACGGTCTGTGTGCAAAAATAGTAACGTGAGCAAACGTTGCACTAGGACCGTAAGGTCAGAGGTTGAGCATGCGTGGAGACCTAAAAAGTACCTAGGGCGGAGCCCGAGGGGGACCAGTATCCTGAAAAGAAAGATTATTGGCTTTGCACACGATTTCGGGTGCAGATGACCTCGGAAGGGTTCCACTCTGAGGGGTGGAGCTACTAGCTATTGGAACGAGCCATGCCATTAACATCTAGATTGGCTAGAACAAGGTGCCTTGGGCGGAGCCAGGCAAAAGATAAGATTTTGTGTGTGCGCATGCGTGTGCGTGTGATGTGTAGTCCTTGAGTTTAGGTGTGTGAGCCCCTTTCTCTGGAAGAATGATATTACATCGAGATATTACAGAGAATTGTACAAATAGTATCTTAAACTATAAACATATACTAAACATAAACGATTTCAAGTAATAAACTTGAAAGGTTTTAAACATAATGAACTCAAGACCCTTCGACAGTTTATCTTACTTGTTTTCGACCAAAGACATACATATATATTTAATGTTTCGAAGAACGAAAAAGAATCTTCTTTCAGAAGCAAAAATGACATTTTAAAGATACACAAACTATATGGGTTTTCTTAACAGTATTCTACCACTAATAATAATAATAATCTAACTTGTTAAAAGACTACATAAATATAGAAAAAAAACGAAGCTTCTGTATCGAACCAGAAGGGGAGAATGTTTATCTTAACTGCTGTTGACCTACAGGTCAGAAAGGGGGAACTCGGTGGCGAGACGTGAAAGCAGACAGGATGTCTGGTTTCCAGGTAGGAAAAAAAAGAACATTCAACACGAATTTGTATTTTAAAAGAAGTAAATGGAATACGAATTCTGTTGCAGGTTTAAAAATGTAAAAAAAATAATATTTATTCGCAAAAAAAATAGTTTGCGAATTTGCGGCCCACTACAGTGATGGTGCTTATATAAAACTGTAGAATTTCAAGAATATACAAAACCAAACTCTCTAGATGTGCAGCCTTTAAGTGTATCATATAAATCTAAGTATTTCTCTTATGTTTTATTTTAATTTTATTTTGTTTCAAAAAGAGGGTATGGAATATTTTGAAGTAAAAATACTACATACAATTTTGCTAGTTATTTGTGTATTTTTTTAAAAAGAAGTGTTTATTTTTAGGGTTGGCTGGTTTACACCAGCTGTTTTTTTAAATAACTGGTTGAAACGAAAAAAAATAAAAAAATGAAAAATGCGAATAACGTGAACTACATGGTGATGTTTCCACATATCAAACCATCTGCATTAGTTTTATTTCATTTTCACCTTTTAATCAAGGTGTCCCAATTCTCGGTTCAATTTTCGGTTGAACAACAACCCATCTTTCATGCGTACCCCAAGTAGCGGTTCGGATGTCACTTTAAGCGAAAGTCTTCTTGATAACCTCGGTATTACGTAAGAATGTTAAGCCTAAACATACGAAACGAAACCAAATTGTATATTTCTGCATGCCTGAATGCCTGTTGTTTGATAAAGAAGCCAAGGTTGCTTAAATATATTGATAGAAATTGGCAAAATTTATCGATTGCCTACGTAGCTTCCAACATTAACTTGGATTGGACTTTCAATGATATCTACATACTAAACTTGTAATTTAATACCTCAGTTTTAGCGTACTAATTATGATACACTGACCTTTAAATTTTACATGCAAAGCAATAACAGGATTTTCCCGTTATTGTTTTACATTTAAAGTAATGACGGGATTTTCCCGATGGTTAGGGCGGGAGTTTCTCAATTTCAGAAATTTACTGACCGGACTTATTTAAGCTTATGGGACCTCTTCCAGTATAATCCCGTTGTTGGATAATAACACCAAGGCGAATCAAACTTATTTCTGTGAATATGTAATATAAATACATAAAGCAAAATATCTAAATCAAAAAACCTGGTTTAAACAAAAAACTGGTTTAAACTTCCCCCTAAAAACGGATTTTTGACATTTTCAACAACAACCATGGTTCTTGCCAATCCTGCTTACTTTTGTATATAGGAGGTTAAAAATATTCTTATTATATACATTGGTTAATCCTTTGGAATTCATAACGTAAATATGTTGAAGAAAAATTGTTTGAAATATCTTTTCGAAATTCATGGTTTATTTTCGAGGTTTTATATTATTATCGGCATCAATCACTAATTAAATGACTTTTTGTGTTATAGAGAAGCGAAACAAAGTCTGCTTTATCAATTTGAAGCAGAATTTTGAAAAAAGCCCAATATTTCCTAAGCAAAAAAGCGAAGCAGAAAGAACCGAGTTTTTTTTTAAAAAAAGCCGTTTTTTCCGAGTCCTTGCATCTCTAGTTATGAGTAGGTGCCAAGTCTAATCACGCGAGGCGAACTCACGAACGTAGATCTTCCTTCCAAGAAATCGATTCTTTAGATTCCATATGCTTACCTAGAGGTAGGGTGGTTGTGATTGCATTGACCATCATCGTCACATATGGCAACCCCTCTGTCAAAGTGTTTTCCGATGCATCCATCTGCACGTTTGTTGTAAGAAAGCATCGCCTTCCATTGTATGCCACAAGCGATACATTAGTGTCACGCGTGCAGCACTTCTATGGAGCGACCATCTGATGTCCCGCAACAGTATTCAAAGCCACTTAGTTGTACTTTCGCTGGCGTCGTCTTGTTATTGTCAACAAAGGCTGTGATTCATACACGACGAATTAACAGATAAGTGCATATTAGTCAACCTTCGGACTAGAAATAAATAATATCCTCTGCAAACATTACAGTCAACTTGCCATCTACAATATCCGTTACATTGAGATCTAAGATCATTATGCCCTTTGTATCAAATGTACACATTTTGATACAAATTTCGGTCTAATCAGAGGAACCCTATACATGAAGTTCTTATATCAATTTCCACCATTGTACGTCAGATACTGCAGTGTAGTCATATATTTTTATTTAGGAATTTGTATACTTTGAAATTGGTGGACACTGGACACTCCTATATGCAGCATTTCGTGTAAGTGCAGAGAGCAGTAATTGTGTATAGTTTTAACGTTAAATACAAACTAATTATTTGCTGAGCAAAACTATATATTTTCATTAAAATTCAACACGTGTTACAGTTTCGCAAACTATATTTATATTCGCCAGCAAATAATTAGTTTATATTTAATTATAACAAAGCAAAGCTTGTACTTATGGGAAATATCACAGTTATAACGTGTATACTACCATATCTATTAAACGGTTAATTTGCAAAAATCTCAAATGAAAGACAGCCTCTAATGGAAAGTAATAATGTTGAACAGTTAAGCTGAGATGGTGAGTTAAAGTGATTGAAAACTTTCATCCTAATTGTCTTTTCTACGTGTTTTCTACAAGACAATGTTTTCTGAGAATATTGGACTTTCTTGTAAAAAAAAAAAAAAAAAAAAAGTTGATTTTACAAAAGAAATTAGAATATATACTACTACTTTCTAAGAAGATATGAATTAAATCAAATTAAGAAATTTTTCTTAACAGTACTATTCGTGCAGTTTACTGAACACTGTAAATGAAGATTTTTAAATAATATTTCTTTTGGTTTTATATTTCAGTACATTCATACCAGGAAGAAGAATTATCATTTTCTGGGTGACGATACAAATACTACCATTTCTTGTTCAAAGTGATAAACGTAAGTCAGCTAACAATTGATAGCTTATTTTCAAAGGGGAATATTTCCACAATTGCTAATTTTACAGTAGAAAGAAATAAAGTTTGACTTAAAAGTGCTTTTGAGAATGTGCCCTTTTGAAAAAAATCCCTTAAACTAAATATGACAACTGTATTGTTATGTTCGCTTTTGAATGAATAATACCTAAGTGAATCAAGAAGATAGATGTCATAGACATGATTAACTTTACATTGTGGTTTCTACCAGAAAAGTCCCCGTTCGCATATATCCCGTTGTATAATCGAGCTCTTCCCAAGATTCAGAAACAGCTGAAAAATGAATTTTATAATTGAAGAAAAAAATTTCTCTTTTGAAAAGAATATTTTAAATTATATTTTGTCTAAACATAATATTAATAGTATTTCTAGTTTCACCAAGGAGAAAATTTCCAGTGAAACTACAACCTCGAAAGGCTATGTTTGTCCGAATAGTTTTTATTTTTTGAAGTAAGGATAGAACATTGGGTCCAACCGTCGTATGTTCTTTGTTTCTTGACCAGACGAATTCTTATCTAATATATTTTTTAAATTTAGGTAAAAGCGATTAGTAAAAGCAATTTTAAAACCAAAATTGAAAAGTGCAACATGCGAAATTTTAACAGTGTAAATGGTTTAATTAATCACTTGTTCGTGTGAGAACGACCTAAGGACAAATAGGTGATTTATTATATACTTACTTCATAAATTTGCCACTTTTAACTTTTTGATTTCTGCGCTTATTCCTTTCCAAAAAACTGACAATTTTATTCATATTAATTTTCGTGACTGTGAACTTTGTCAACTCCCAAACTCCTTAAATTTTCTTTGCATACACTCGCAAGAAAGTTTGAATTTAACACTGATGTCCTGCTTGCTTGTGTTGCGTTCACCATTGTTCCTTCGAAGACGAGATCATTTTTCGTTAATACTTAAATATTGAGCTAGAAATAACGAGATAGGGCTCCTGTGGGTGGGGAACACCTGAGCTCTGTACAAAAAAGAAAGATCACAGTAGAGGAAAAAGAAAGTTGTATGGCAGTTTCTGTGAGAAAAGTGATGAAATATAAATACCACACACACAAATTAATTAGTTATCCTTCTCCTCGTAGAAATTATGGCACAGCACTCCACTCCTACAACAGTAGTATCAATTATTAATACATATGATTGGCACTCAATATTGTTTTAAATAGGATTTTACTCCTTACTTTGTAATGTCAATTTTAGCGAAAGGAAAGTACTGTTATATACTTTTCAAATTTCTATTTCTTCTTTGGAGTTTGGACACTTTTCGCAACATCCAACTTTGTTTTGGGTACTCGATTCTCGATCACGGATTCGGGTACCCGATTCTCGGTTCCGGATCCAGGTATCTGATTCCCAGTTCTGGAGCCGAGTACACGATTCTCGGTTCCGGATCCAGGCACCTGATCCTCACTCGATCTGAAACTGAGTAATCCTATTCGAAATTTTGTGGCCATTCCTACTGCACTTCCCGCTCAAGAAAATTCTGGATCCGCCCCTAGGCTAACGTTGTGCTGCAAAGATTTGAGCAGCACAATGGTGAATTTCAATATATGCTTAACAGAAATGAGCACCTTCTTGATGTCATTGAATACCATATCTAAGCTCATTGACTCCTATCAACGGAATTTACAGGAATTTAAGCCACGTCTGTGTAGATGTAGTGCACTAAGGCCTCATTGTTTCCATTCCAAACTACATTCCTGGTGTCCTGTGAGGTAAAGGTGGATCGAGGCAAAACATTCGAAAACATTGTGGATTGTGTCATTTATGTCAAGTCACCAATCCACCAAACTGTTACTTAAATGGGCCACTAAACCCAGTCATACCACAGAAAAGTGGAATCTTCCTTTGTCTGGACTTCTGTGGGCCCCTCGTAAGAGGAAAAGGTGGTTTTCAATACATTTTAGTATTTCTGGACGCTATTTCTAAGCTTGTAGGATTGCATCCTTGTAAGCTAACCACCACGGAGATTGCCATACAAAAAATAATGACTTCTTAAAACTCTGTCTGAATGCAGAGATAGTGCTTACTGGCCGTGGGTCACAGTTCAAATCGGAGCTCCAGGAAGAAGAGATGAAGAAATTAGGCCTTAAACACATCATTAGTACGGCCGATTACCCACAAGGTGAAATGGCGGAGACAGCTGTCAAAAGCACTGTTCGTGTCTTACGGAAACCCTGCCATGACAACCTAAGAACATGCCCAGAACATATTACGGAAACCCTGCCATGACAACCTAAGAACATGCCCAGAACATATAAGTAAATTTGAACGCTGTTTGAACACGGCCAAACATCTAACTACTAACTTATCACCGTATGAAGTACATTTGGGTGTATTACAGACGAGAGAGGTCGCTAAAATTCTTCGATGTACCGGAAGTTGAAAGATCAGCTAGTGTACAATATTACGTAGACCTAGCTAGAAGAAATTAAAGAAAAAGAGCCAAAGCCACGAAAGAGTATTTCGACAAACATCACTACACTCTACAGTACGAGATTGGAGACATCGTACTTGTGCACGTCATTCTCAAATCAGATGCACTGATCAAGGGTGTCCAAAAAACTCATGGTTCACTACACTGGTCCCTGGCAGGTATGCAACAAGACCGACATGAACGTATACAAACTATAATATTTGGAAACACGAAAAGAAGTCATAAAGAGAAATGCATTCCACTTGAAGAAATATTATCTTGGAGAATCAGACGAAGACAAGATAGGAGTAGAGGAGCAAGAAACTGCTCGAGAGGAAGTGTAAATATCGCAAGTTAATTGTGTAAAATGTAATATCATCACACACAGTATATATCCTAACATGTATGCAACTTTTATGTTTATTCTTTATGTAATTTCAACGTCGTAGTATTTGTATTTTCTGAGTAAAATTGTTATAGAGTTTGCAAAGTAATTTGTGTGACCATATTAAAGTAGAACAAACATATATGTATAGTTGTATTATTTAAAAAACGATACATAGTTATAGAACATTATAAAAAGATTAATGTAATATGTTAAACGGTACTAAACTTTGAGAAAAAAAGAATAAGAAAAGAAATCGTAGATATGAATGTATACATAGGTATATTATAGTATCAAAGTAGAAAGTGTATTACGTAGATACGAAATTATATATTATCTACATCACCCTGTGCAAGGTGGTGTAATGTTTCTAAAATATTTGCACTAAACCCCCACAGATATATATAAAGGATAGAATACAAGTTTTAAATACCAATGATAATGATAATGATGAACTGTAATCCCTTGACATCCTTTATAAGTTACTGCGATCATGATTTTTGGAACATCTCGTATAATGTTTATGTAGCATAATGTCGGTGACAATATGTAATCCATAGATAGGAAGAAAAAATAATCGAGGAAAATTAAAAATCATAGATTTTCTATAGATCATTTGCCCTTTGAAACACGAAAGTGCTATATCAGCTTTCTTTCATTCAGTGAAGAATAATAAATAAGAATTTTCGTAAATAACAGAGCGTAGGAAGTGTTTGTATCGCAAGGAAAAGTGATTTATCCAACTGAACATGTCTTCGTGTTTCTTCTTTCGAATGGTGAGTACTGTATTTTTTTTCCAAAGTGAAAAGTGATATCGAATAAAATGTTTTATGCTATACAATGTTCGTAGCTAATTGAATTAAATAATTTAGATGTGTTTATTTTCTCATCCTATCCTTGTCTTTCGTGTTGCTACTTGAGAGAAATATTTAAGAGATGGGCTGTATATATCACATCCTATTTTTCTTGCTTTCGTATTTACTTCTTTTCGAGGTAAATATTATGAAAAATGAAGCCGCTTATAGAGATAATGTTCAAAGTCCATTTATGCGTTGTAAGTATTCTGTTCCGTATGAGTTTTTCGTTTGTTTTTTTTTCGTTTAAATGTCTTCGCTCAAACAGCGAAAAGAAGCTAATTATGTTTATGCTAAGTTTCATCTAAGCTCTCATAATAGGGTTTCATATCTCATCCACAGAAATCTCTTGTATTTTATGACTATCACGACCCGGTAATTAACTCTATAGACATTAGAATTGATCGTTAGAGGTATAGAAACTGGTACTCCAATTTGACGATTTGCATAAAACACAACCACTTTCTGTCCTTTTTCAAAACAATTTTGGTTATGTTTTGGATCGTAATATTTCTTTTGTTTCTCATAACTTGCGCCGAAATTATCTTTCACAATTACTCTAATTCTATTTAGGTCTTCCCGGTCGATACATAATGTTGGAGTCAAGGCAATTGCAATACCAGAGACCTTTTTTGGTTCACACCTGTGTAATAAGAAAAAACTCGAATGCTTGGTTTCCAGCCTGGTTGAAAAGTCTCAAAAGTTATGTATGGAATCAACTTCGGCCATTGCTTTTCATTTTCCTGTACAAAAATTTAAGGAAATGTTTTTAAAGTCTGTGGAATGTTTCCACTATACTCCAAGTTTTGTAATTGTATGCAGGGTGGAACTTAAATTCAAAGTTGTAGAACTTTGTCAAATTCTTTAGTCTCTAGGCGCTATGTACAGGGTGTCTGTTTAAATATATGTATGAAAAATAGTGTAGGAAAATTAGAGTTGGAGACATTAAAAAATTAGAAAGCAAATTTTCATTTTAACACATTCTATGGACTCCCCTGATACTTCACAGAAAAATCTCCAAATATCCCACCTGAAATGACATCATTAATATGGTGTCCACGCAGGTACGACTACTTATGCTTATGCGGTTACCGTTTAAAATTATTTCGGTTAATATCGTTTTTATGTGTTACCACCATTTTAAAATATGGCGGGTATTATCTTAAAAATTAATTTATTCCGTTTCGTTTTATTTGATTCAAATCAGATTCCTATGAAACTATCACATACATACATATGTAATACTTTTAGTATTTTAAAGTATTGTTGATATTGCTAATTTACTTGGCTTTGAAATAGTAAAAAGTCTGAATTTTACATTATGATATTATCAAAAAAATATTATTTAAAATAGTAAATATTAAAAATTTTACTGTTATAAAATTACACATATTTAAAATTTTCTTTAACAACATAAAACATATGTTTAATCAAAATTTAGAAACCATTTACTGCATTACAAATTACATACTCTAGCTCTCTAGAATTACCTTTTAACTGTTTCATTCGTTAATGTTTCGAGCCGTTTAGAAGATGATTTTGAAGTTTCTTCAATATGATCCAAGGATGTTATAAATAGAGGATCTGCCCATATGTATCTTCATCCTATTAAAACGGTGAAGCCAAAAAACAACCGAGCATCGGCACGTCTGATTGGCTACTCTCGTTTCTGCCATTGTCTGATTGGCTACTTTCGTTTCCGCCATGATTGTTGGCTCAAAACATTGCGATCCTATTGGGCAGAGTGGGCAGTGTAGAGGTAGCGAAACTGCAACGTATGGCTGTAACGTATAGCTTTTGTTGCACGGGCAGATCCTCTATTTTATTAGATCCTTGATATGATCACAAATACAATCTTCGTCTTCTAATGAATTTCATACTAGTTTATTTGTGCAGGATTCTCCCGCACATTCTCCACACACTAATGTACATTGGGGTCCTCCTTTTCGGCACTCACAGTTTGTGGAACATTAGGATCGAGTTTTCTACTATATCCACATTTACGTGCACGCGTGGAGGGCAAGCCCGCGGCCGTCGGGCCTAATTTGAAGGACAGACACCGTCAAATAAGGCCTACTGCTCTTAGTTCTTCATTCTGACTCTTAGTTCTCGTGCACGTAGTGCACTGTCAAGATCTGTTCCCCGACCTTGGAGCTTTGGTGTGTAACCCATATTTTCTAAGGGAGTGGGATACACCCACTGCGCGACAGAACCGAAGTTCTACTTACCAGTTACCTACTGGTGGAGGCGAACTGCTAGCTAGCCAGTCCTTCCATGCTCTGCAGGCAAGGTATCAGGGCAAGCTCTTGTACCGTCCATGGTTACCGTTACCCAGATTCCTGGGATTGGCTCCCATGAGCTACCGAATACCATGGAATAACCACAGCACAGGAGAGTCCAACTCAATCCGGCAGCCTCAGGCAATGCCCGAGGGGGCTTGTTGATTCCCGGCCCTGCCTACCTCTAACGTGCAACTGGCAACTGTCTTCGCGTAGGTACCACGCACACGTCGAGACACACCCGTATCTCATCCCGGATCCAATGGTACGTGTTAAATCACCATTTGAGTTTGGTGCCAGTCCATATCCTACACAGTTCCCCCCTTTCACTGAGATCAGAAATCCTTACCCAGATATCTGGGATAGCCATTTTTCCAGTCGCCGTTCAGTCCCCCGCAGCTAAGAATCTGACACTCCTCTCCCGGTAGGATCGTCCAAGCAATACGGGACTTCCTCCAATTATGACAGAGGTACAACGTACATTACCAGAGCCAATGATGGATGTTGACTATCTATTCAAGACAGACATTATCATTTGGGAGCCGTTCTCTCCTGGTAGGATCACCTAAGCAATTCGGGGCTGCCTATCTTTTACGTGTTTAAGTACCACATACAAGTCATAGTAAAACTAGATTCCGAACCCAATATAACGTCTAGGTCACCATTGGGAGGGACCACCACACCCTCTTTCGGTAGAGTCGTTCAAGGAATAAGGAACTTCTAATTACGTTAGAGGTACACCGTACATTGCCTGACGCAATGCCTGATGTCGACTGTCTACCTTTAAAGACAATGGTCATTTGGGAGATGCGACTCCTATGGTAGGGTCGTAGGCCCTGCAGCAAATAAAGTCAACAAAGCCTGGAACGAAAGGTCCCGCTTCCTCACCGCTCCTAAGGTACGAGTGTGCGTTAGGATACTAGGTATTCCATCTTGGACTCAAAAGCACGCACGTAACGCCCTTTGAAGGCAGTACCTACATAATCCTGCAGGTGGGCTATTGGATCAGACCTCTGGGCATACAAACTACTCACTCTTTCATACGTGTTGGGAGACCACGTATACTTCTCTTTCAGACCCATGTGTACGGCTTAGTTACCCATTTCGCAGGACAGTCAAAGCCTCATCTCCGCCTTTAGGGACGGCAGCAGAAGCTACCTACCTCACTGAGAACGTGATGAGGTCACACACACTCTTCCAGATCCAATGGCAAGAGTTAGTAGCCTATTTCAGAGGATAACCTAACCCTCACCTCCGCTGGTAGGTTGTATTCCGGCTTGATGGAACAATCTATAAGGAAAAGAGGCCCGCGATGCTGGACATTCGAGATAGATATTTGTTTCCAATCACCACTCAAACCTGTCTCACCCTCAAAGCATCCAGCCCGCTACATGGCATGCGGTAACAGGTGTGTAAAGAGCGGGTCCATCCCCCATTCTCAGCACGGGCTTGGGACAGGCTACGGTGAGGATTAGACGGTGCGTGCACAAAGTGAACCAAGAACAATGGAATACATGTTGTGTTTCAACATTTGTGAATTTACAGTAACATTTAATTACTCATCGACTTAAAATATCACGAGAGCACACTCAACACTATCATAATATAAAAAAGCCTGTTCAAATTTATGTACAATGATTTTTATCGTCATCGCTTGCTTGCCATATTGATGATGTCATGTTATGCCACTCCCCATTTCTATTTTGGGCAGATTTGTATGAAGTTACAGACGCACAAAATAATTATTAAAATGCCAGTAGCTTTCCAAAAGTTTTCGTCTTTAAAAGTATTTGAATATGTTAGCGTAATCTAAGTGCTAAAGATAATGCACTCCATACTTAAAAATTGCGGTACCACGTAATAAATATATTGATTGCAATCATATGAATCATGTACCTATAACTTTGTACCAGAACGACGTTCTTATCTCAGTTTTGTGATGAGATATTGAATAAGCATAAAGTAACGTATTTGCATGGCCGCCATATTGATGACGTCATTTCAGGTAGTTGCTCATGTACTATTTTTGACGAATCTCTCAGGAGTTTCAACGATTTTTGAAAAAAAAAAAAGTGTCAAAATTTTATTTTCCAAACGTTTATCCGCCTTTAATTGTAAAAATATTCTCACATGTTTAGCGTAATCTAATTGCTAAAAATTCAAAACCTTGCGCTACAGAAACTGTACTAGTTTGCTTAATTGCTAAGATGCACAAATAATATTGCTATCTTTATAAAGGTGAGACTCCGCTCTATAACGTTTACTTCGAGGTATTCTTTCATATATCTTAGTTTCATAGTAATCGACTTTAAAACAAATAAAATGAAACAGAGAAAATAAGTTTTTAAGATAACCGCCATTTTTAAAAATGGCTTCAACACGGAAGAACGATACTAGTTGAAATCACTTATGCAATGATTTATCTTTAATTTGCCACCAGAACAGAATTTGTATCTCGGTTCTGTGATGAGATATTACAGCATAAGCATAAGTAGTCGTACTTGAGTGGACATCATATTGATGACGTCATTTCAGGTGATTTTGGGGATTTTTTTCTTTTGTAGAGTATCAGGGGGTCCATAGACTGGTTAAATTGAAAATTTGCTTTCCAATATTTTTTCCCGTTTCGAGGCATTTCAGACTTATTTTTTTCTATACTAAAAGCTCCATATTGAGGGATGATTTAATGTATGAGAAATTATGTCAGTTCTTATTTTATCGACAACCTTTGTAACGCAGAAACGTGTTGACATTTCGACTGCGCCAAATATGTATTTAAACTTTTTTGTCCGACAGATATATTTCCTAATAAGTCGAATTGCCACTCAGTAGAAATAGTTGAAGTAGGATGATGTAATAATAGACCAGATAGCTTAGTTGATAGCTCTTTAAGTTTCTGGCAGAGACTGCACCCTCTTATTTTGTGTGCTATATATGCTTTCATATTGGGGAAATAATATGTCTGCTATGCCGATCTTTTAGGTATCTTTTAGTAAAACCGAAATGGGGGCCAAAAGGTTATTTTGGATTGCTTGCAAATATTGTTTAGTGAAGATCTTGGTACCCAAAGCAAATATAATAGTCGCAATTGAGAATGTTCGTGCGTCCCATATAATAGTCCATCTCTAATACTGCTGATAGACGATCCCAGAAAGCTTGAGCAAGACTCTTGTTCAAGACCATTCAAGAGTATTTGATAATAAAGACATCAGTACTGACGTCATTTTCGTCTTGAATTCAATAGTTTCGTTCAAGAAATTTCTTTTCGGTCCTGTTCTAAACAATCCAATTCAAGAGCATTCAATAGTCAATCAGTGCTCGAGTTGAGTGCAGAAAAATACAAAACAAGTACGATGGCGTCGTGAGATAGAGCGGCAGTTACTTAATAGATATCTTTTCATTACTCTTTTCCACAATTATCTGATGTTCCAAGTGTCCATTATAGTAATAAACAAAACCTAATATCTGCGCTGGAAGATATTGTTAGTATTTTTTGTTGATAATATACACGACTTATATAGTTACAGTGCAAGGTGCAAATGCGCATCCTGACATACGCCACAAATAAGAAAATGAAAAAAACACTAAAATCGAGGATGCTATTTATCAGTGTCAGGGCAAGGGGGCCCACGCAAGAGTGCGTCCGTAGGGGGTAGGCGTGTCATCGACGGGAGTTATAGTGCAAGAAACATAATAAGAATAAATAAGAATAGTGCAACAAACCCTTGACGTCGTATTCACTCATTTGAGCTCAACTATAGGCATTGTAATGATTTGATACTGGTAACATGAAACTTCTAAACATAAAATACTGGTTTCTACATTATACAGGCATGTTCCGATAGTGGAAATTATTATATCGTAGAGTCCTCTTTCATACATACTCACAATTTTAACAGTAAAATTACTATTTGTTTGACGGGTTACAGGGGTGTAGCCAGCAGGTTTATGTAGGGGGGGCCCGTAGTTTTTGAGGGGGGGCCAGCTACAAAGCCAAAAGAAATTATGTTGCAGCTAGTGTTTTTGAGGCATGAAAAAACCGGCAAATTTTGGTTTCCAGCTTCTTCTTCTTCTTCTTCTTCTTATTATTATTATTATTATTATTATTATTATTATTATTATTATTATTATTATTTGCTTTTTGTGCATAAATTATATTCCAGGTAGTTTTATCATGTTTAACCAATATTCACTGTCCCGGACCAAATTCCTTACCGGACCCGGAATATACCTTTTGCATAACTAGTTTAAGCCCTTGTACGCAGAACCTATCTACATAAGGCTAATTTTCTTTGAAATTTCACTTATTTTCTTTAAGATTTCCTGACAAAAATAATTATTTATTATTCGTGACTAAAAAAACATAATTATTTTATTAACATCTACAGTACTGGCACAATTATTATGGATTTTTGATAAAGACAAAACTTTTGTGCAAAAATGTCTTGCAAACAATTTTATTAACTAATATTTTATTTACTTTGCCACACCAGTACCAAACAAATATTTATTAGTTATTTTAGGTTGGTTTTACAGTCTTATACGGGAGTGTCTGGCAATACAGAGAGAAAATGTCTGACAACCCTGACACAATCACTGCATTGTCTGGACAGAGCTCAGTAATAGTCTGGCATTTGCGTGGAGAAATGTGTGTTTATTGCATTGTTCGCCTGCCATTTGCATGTTATCACTTTAGTTTTGTGTGCTTGTGCATTCAAGTTTAATACCAACTTTTTTCCCCAGATTTTCTAATGTGTTTATGCAATTGAGCAGACATAGGCAAAGTTCGTGATTTGAGTTGGACAGATTAGTGTTTTATTGAAAGAAACCACCTTAAAACAGAAAGAAATGGGGAAGAAACTTAAAGTTTCAACTCAAACCGTCAGTAATATCAAGAAGAAATTGGAATATGGCCACAGTTTGGCATCAAATAGGGTTGGAAAATGTGGTAGACCTAAGAAAACAACACCGAGAATGGACAGAAAAATAATTAAAATGGCAATTAACAACAGAAGAGCATCTTGCAGAATGATTTCCAACTAACTTGAAGCAGAGGGCACTACCATTGCTCGCAGAACAGTAAATAAGAGACTATTGGAAAGTGGACTAAAAGCATATCGTCCCAGAAAAAAGCCTCGCCTTACTGATAAGATGAAACAGGCTCGCAAGGCCTGGGCAGAGGCTCACGTTGACTGGACATCTGAGCAAGGGGAGAAGGAAAGAGTTTAAAATATTCATGTAAAAACGTTAATAACACAAATAATTAAAATTATGCAAAATATTAAACTTAACTTCCAATTTTAAGCCTTGCAGATTTTCACGTCATTAAGCTTACTCGTTATTCAATTGCTTCCATCACTTTCATCAGCTGTTCAACGCCTTATTTTGTGGCCTGTATTGTTGCAGATTGTGTTCTGTGACGAGTCTATCGTTGCAGTGCTTAACGACCGTGTGCAGACTGTAAGAAGGCGATCGGGTGAGCAATTTACACCGGAATGGTTAAAGAAGACTGTAAAATTCCCTCAGAAGGTCATGGTCTGGGGAGCCATTTCTGTGCATGGAACAATTCGTTTGGAGATTGTTGATGGCACCATGGACCAGTATAAGTACAAAGAAGTACTACAAAGACGTTTGCTACCTCAAACAAGGGACTGGTTTGACGATAGACCTTGGACATTTCAACAGGACTCTGCCCCGTGTCATACGGCAAGGTCAGTGAAGACCTGGTTTGAAGAAAATGGTGTAGAAGTGCTCTCATGGCCTGGAAATTCCCCGGATATGAATCCGATTGAGAGTTTATGGTCTGTATTGAAAGGTGAAATAAGTTCCCGTAAAGACCAAAGCAGAGCTCATACAACGTCTTACCAAAGTATGTATTCATTCAGGTAGAATCAGGGAATTGTGCAGGAAGTTGATCACTGGAACACCCAGACGTGTTAAAGCACTTGTTAATGCAAAGGGTGAACAAACTAAATATTAAAATAGTTGTTTACTATTGACGTACTCACTATTTGTGAATAAAATTGATTTGCATTATTATTTGTTTGCTTAAATGTCGTTTTTGTAGAAAAATTATGTTTTTTCCAAAAATCCATAATAATTGTGCCAGTACTGTATGTCTTATTTCCTGTTCTAGGGGCCGTCCACATATTACGTAACGCTATTTTTGACCAATTTTACCCCACCCTCCTGCTTATCACACTTCGTAACGCAAGGCCGAACCCCACCCCTTTGTTACGTAACACTTTTTGATCTTTATTTTTTTATTATTTTGATTATTTTAGGGGTTATTACAATAAAAAAACTATTTTTAATGGTAGAACTTTTTATTAGAAAATGCTTATATTATTGTGAATATATTTATAGCGTTTTTCGCCAACAAATCAAAGTATTAGAAAATGGTAGACTCGTAATAATCTTTTATCCCCATAAGGTTGTTTAATTAACCAAGGAGGTCGCACCCATCATTTTAGGTCACTGGTGATTGGCAAGAAGAAAGTACTGCGGAAGATGCAGTTAAAACAGGATTTAAAGAAATAACATCGACCTCTTCTTCCGAGATACAGGGTGCTTTGTGCATTTGAAGTTCGCCAGTGTTAAGGATGCAGAGTTCTGTTCCTCGTCGACCACAGATTCGAAGTGGCTGCACACGTGAAGGAGCAGGAACATCTCGTTTGTAAACAAGCTTTCGAGCATCTTCTTTGCACTTCGGACTTCAGTTTACCACTATACAAATTCTTTTTTTAAAAAAAATAGTGCGAGAATGCGAATAAACTCGATTTCTTCAGAAATATTCAAATCCAAAAATAATAATAATAAAGTAGTACGACAATAATATCCGACGAATTAGGTTTTTAATATCTTTAGGTCTGCAAATCGTGCATTGTTCCGTCAAAAAATGTTTCAAGAAAAAAAAAAAGTTTCTTCTGTTTCACATGCGAAACTTCTTCGAAGGAAAGAGTGGGTAATGATTCGAATCAGAAGTTTTAAATAATATTCTCAGAAATAGCGATACAAGTGGGAACGCGAAGAAATTTTAAAGCGGTGGTTACGATCACTAACAACTAACTCCAGAAAATCGTGTGACGTAAATGCAATGCTGCGATAGCCGCAAAACCGAGTTTTATTGTATTGTGATACACACAGAGTTCTTCACCAGTCATGCTGGTGTCTAGTGCGTCTTCGAATAACTTCTGTATGATTCAATTTATATAGGCTATAGTTCGAAACTTTCCGAAATAATGTAATTATTTATTTATCTATTTATATATACAGGGTGAACGATAACTACGTGGACGAACTTGGACGGGTGATATTATATCTTTAAAAAAGCAAAGATGTCCTAGTGAACAGGGGGGAAATTCCGTTCCGTTTAGGAATGACAGAGTGTTGAAAGCATGGGAGCATGTACTTCAGTGGCCAACAGCTTAAAAACAATACATCGTGGAGAGTGCGGTTAAAAACGTCACTTAGAAAGTCATACCTACTCTATTGAAAAATCCATATTTAAAAACGCAGCTACGTGTGCGCACGAAATTAACAACATGTGACACTTCTTTCCTTTACAGCATATCCGGGAATCCCTCCGTTCCTTTGGGGAATTCCGTGCCCACGCATAGCTGTGTTTCCAAACATGCATTTTTCAACAGAGTACGTATGACTTTCTAAGTGACATTTTCAACCACACTCTCTATGATGTATTGCTTTCGACACTCTGTCAGTCCTAAACGGGACGGAATTTCCCATGTTCACTACGACGTTTTTTTTTTTTTTTTTTTTTTTGTTAGATGAACTATCACCCGGCCAAATTTGTCCACGTAGTTACCATTCACTCTGTAATATATATATAATGAATGAAATTACTACATTTGTAACAACTCTTGAGCCACCCGACTGATTTCGATTAACTTTTCAACGTAGATGAGTTTCGGGCCTGGAATGTTTTTTATAGCTTTACTTTGAATGTGCACTTTGAAGAGAAGGGGGAGATATACAAAAATGATCGAAAATGACCAATATGAATGTTGAATCATAGTTTTCGGAGTGGCTGATACGAACAGTGCCACTTCTGATGCCGTTTAAATCTAAATTCAGTCCCCATTATTACTCCTAAGGGGGATGGTGACATGTAAAAATAATTAAAAATTACCGATTAATTAAAATCCATACTGAAAAACGTTGTTTTTCACCAAATTTTTCATCTGATATAAATGTTTTTTTTTTTAATACTAGTTACAGCATATAAAAAATGTAATGCACGACTACTTACAAATCAGTTTAGTACCATTGTTTTATGGTAGTATTTACAGCAAATTGTTGAAACATTTGTTTTCAAAGTGTCAAATATATATCGCAGTAAACTGTGTGATCTGCTGTAAAAAAAATAATAAACCATACTGTTTTCCGACTGGTATAAGGAGGAAATACCATACAATTTTTCGATTGGTATAGTAAAATAGTATTTTCCCATACTGTTTTACCGTAAATTATCAATTATATGCAAACTTTGTTATTTTCAAGTGACTGAAGCGAGGTAATATTACAATGATGTTTTAAAAGTTGGTCATTTGGGGGGGCCAGGAAGTCATTTGGGGGGGCCGGGCCCCGATGGGCCCCCCCATGGCTACACCCCTGACGGGTTATCTTAATCAGTACTAAATATGGGATAGGCTTGTCAAGAAAATCTGATGCAGATGGGCGGTAAGTCCAGTAGCACAAAAAAATATAATTTGGTTTCGTTTGGTTTCCTGTGTTTTCATTCTTTTTTTAAAAAAAACAGTCTTCGATATCATAGCATAAACATCAAGAGTCATTGCCTCGTGATACACACAATTTTAGGAAACAGTTCGATTGTTTTCTTTCTGAGTGTGATTCTGTCATCACTATCATTTGAAGAACCAGATAGCTTAGTAGGAGGAACGATTTTATAGCTAAGCAGCACTTTGTTCTTTTAAGGTAAGCTAACCTAACCCGCATTCATTGTAAAAGAGACAAAATACTTAGAGAAAATTCGATGGGCTTGCTAGAAAATTAATTGTGCTATTTTCTAAATGATTGAATATAATGTGTTGAATTCCAAATGCCTGGAGAAAGTTAGAAACTATATGCTAATATTATAGCTATTGGTGCGCAGGTCTGAACTAAATCAGTATGTAGTTTCGCTTTCGTTTGTTTTCATAGTTTCAGTCACTTGTTTGCGACTGCCACCGATCAACAAGTACATAAAACATGATTCAATACTTCTATGATCGTGTAAAAGTTGTTTCTAGTTCATTCGAGACTCTTCTACAAGTGTCTTGAACAATACTGATTTGAACGTGTAAATTTGAGATATTGAATTGTCTTGTTCAAGCTTTCTTTGATCTACAAGAATCATAAGAGAGAAATATTTGCGGCACTGAGTGTTGACATTTTATTAGGTTCCTTATTTTCTAAAACAGTGAAGATATCCGAAAATGTGGCAGATCTTTGTTTGTTATCTTGGCAGATTAGGAGTACTGTGGGCTGGTCAATTTGAAGGGTATGCTCCTGTGAGTGAGAGAAAAAATTTAGCGTCCTCAATGTTAGAAAAATTGTCACTTTCGTGCTCTTCATCGCGTTCTACTTCGTGATTCTTTACTAAAAAGCTAAAAATATCTACAATATGCTGCAAACTTTTAATATGCTGTATTTCAAAATTGTAATCAGGTGAAAATATCTTAAGTGAATTTTACCACTCTATCGGACTGAGTGTTCAATGAAGTAAATCACTTAGCATCAATAAATAGCTTGAATTTTCTATTTTGAAAAAAATATCGAAATTTTCTAAGAATACAGATAATGTATTTGAGTGTAAACGAATCTCCAGAGGTGGGTCAAAATGAAATAAAGATGGAGCCTGAATTATGTCTGGTTTGAATTTCTCAAATAATTCGTCATATTGTGATGTCATATTGACTGAATTTTAAATTCTTTTCTAAAAGGAAAGTGAAACGGCTCCACTTTCTCAGTAAAATTCTTGATATGGGCTCTCAAATAATAACAGATATGGGCTCTCTAAAATAACAATAAGAAGAAATACATTTTATGGCCCACTTAGAGGTTCAGTTTTTAACAATTCAGTATCTTATTGGCAATTTTAGATGATATTGTGATTTCTTTACCGCTGACTGCAAAACCTAGCACGTCTAATTCTGAGTACAACTTGTGGGTCTTGTTTGGGCAGACTCTAAATTCATGTTTACGTAGTCTCTTGAAAAGTAGTCTCAAGTCTGATAATTGCTGCTTCCAATTTTTACTCCCTATAATGAGATCGTCAGCGAACGCAGTGATATAAGTGGTAAGTAAGCCTTCAAGAATTATGCGTACAGCTATTGTTAGCCCCTGAGTTCAAGTGGCATGGCCCATCACGCAGTGTTGAAATTGATACGACTTTCTGGAATCATTGACTTCAAAAGTCATGTATTTGTGCCTCTTCGCCTGCAATAATAGTTGTAAATAGCTTTGCTTTATGTCAACACTCGATATACATGACTTGCCCCTAAGCATATGTATAATGTCTTCTGCCGATTGAAACTGCATACTAAGATATTTTTTGAACTTAATTACAAGCTTGTAAATTCAGAAAAAAAAATCCTGACGTATTTGGCTTTCTCATTATCAGAAGTGGCGATGAAAATAAACTATCCCTTGTTTCCTTAATAATGTTGGCCTCTAATAGTTACTTAATTTGGAGGTCAATTTGTGGTCTCACCGCAAGAGGAAAAGGGGATGACCTCTGATGAAAAGAAAGCACTTTATCTATACCTTTTAATGAATATATCCTAGAAAATATAGTATATGTGCAGGTGAATATGAGAAGACGACTCTTTTTTATAAAATAAATTTATACAGCGTTTTTCTGTTCTATTGTCAGATCCGGGTTTACATTAGAAAGTTTGATATTGAAGAGAGGCTCTGTTTTCTCTAATCTCTCTTCTATTTCCTGCTCTGTTCTATAGAATGTTTCATAATTTTGGTCGCCTAATTGTTGATCACCCGGTATATTAACCTCTTGTAGATCTTCCTCAAAGTAAGCAATTTTTGTATTCTTTGCTAAATGTTATTTGCCTATTAGATGGATTACATATTAGTAACGTGAAATTGTTTTCTGGTAATTTGGTTGGTAAAACCTAGTCCGTACCTATCCAATAAATTCTCAAGTGGAGAAACAACAAAATACTCTTTATGTGTGTTCTTATTCTTAAAGTTAACAGGAAGAAAGAAATGCGTTCTAGTTGGGATGGTAAATTTCTGAGTGATAAATACGTCAGTTGATGTATGCTGTCTTAGTTAATTAATTGTATTTGCCGATAGTTCCTCCTGTGCATTCACTTCGGTTGGAAAGTCGGTGGCCACGTTTATACAGACAGTGTATTGCGCTGTATACCAATTTTAGCTTTTCAGATGATTTAAAATATCTTCGCCGGAATAAACGTAAAAATTCTCCATGCTTTAAAATCTGAAAGTAATGTGAAAAAGTTGCTGAACCAATTTTGAATTTAATTAAAGCAATGTACCGCAATTTTACAATGGAATTCTCTATTCCTCTGGGATTGGTAGTAAAAGGAATTAACTGTTATTCGGAGGAATCATTGATTTTATCTATAGGCTAAGAGAGTTTCCTGTGTCTATTATTACTTGATATTTTTCTCTATTGATTATTATATTGACTAGTAGTTTATGCTCCTGATTTACTAATTTTATACTCTTATACTATTCAATGGAGCTACAGTGTATAGTGATGCCGGTGTTTGTTCAATTTAATGGATACAACTTTTTGTTGCTGGTCATCTTCCTGTGCAACGGTCCTCAGAATGTGTTCTGGGGGCCCCCTATGCGTTTTCCTTATCTGTTGTTTCAAAAATATATGCTGGAAGAATGGCCCTGCTTATAACATGTACCACAGACTGTGACAGTTTCCGGTTTAGGTGTATTGCTGCTTTTGTTGTTATTTTTAGGATTTCCTTTCTTTCCGTTCCTACGCTGATTATTATTGTTCTTATTTGTATTGCGTGTTTTATAATTATTACGGTCGCCACATCTAAACTAGGAGATTCTCATTGCATTCTGAGCTGCTAAAAGAGACAATTCAGCCACCTGATTAGAAAGCTTGCTTAATTCCAATGAACCACTGGTTTCAGCAGTGTTACATGTGCTTCGCACAGAGGCTCTGGGAGGGGGTTGTGTAGTGATAACTTGGGAGGGAGGATATGGAGGTACTTGATTTTGAGAAGAACCCTGTAGCAGGGGTGCACAATGTAAATTAAATGCTGGTGTTGATTGTTGACAGTGATGCCAATTGGGTGTTTGACTGCATGACGGACAAGTCGCTTGTTGGTGGGAAAGAGTCCACTAGCCATTGTAGAAGAATTTAAGCTATAAACTGACGCATTTTGATCACATAAAGAATAAATTGCTTGCGATAATCCGATGTAATTTTGCATTTTCATAAGGTTATGTGCTCTTCCTAAGTTATGAAAATATTATTGTAAAACCTTTACCGAAGTAAATGTTTCCAACGCGATCTTCTGTAAGAATTTTTTCTTTAAATCCAAAGACAAATAGTTTATTTTTTATTCCTCGGTGACCTGAGGCATGATTTGACGAATGACCTTTATTTTCCTTTAAACAATATGCATCAATAGGATTATTTTTTCCTTGAAGAATTTGAAAAATTTGAAATTCCCCCAATATGCTGGTAGTATTGGGCTACTTAAGTCCGTTAATTTAGTTTCCAGTTGTGCATAACTAATTGTGTCCAATTGGTTTTGTGACTTTAGTTGTAATACCAAATCGAGAACTAGGTCCTGAAGATATATAAGAAAAAGTTCCTTCTTCTTTTTTGGCATTCCATCAATGCAGTAGCGCAAGGTGGTCGAACAACATGAAAAACATATCAGGATCTTCTGTAACGTGTCAGAGTACTTAGGAAGATGAGGGATATTAAAAGAAATGCGGGAATTTGGTTCTGCCATATTTGTAATGTCTTTCGGAAAGGTATTTTTTGCTGATCTGTTTTGAGGCATATTGTGAGGTATACACTAAAAATATAGTCACGTCTAAGTCACTAAGTTCACTGATAAGAGAAGTCACATACCGATGAATTTTAAATGTGAATAGCGGTTAATGAAATCAGCTTTCGGTGGGGGAGTATTCAGTAAAACTGAAACGGTCAAGTCTCTACCATGTAAAACCGTGTCCTATATAGGTTGCAGGTAGAGTAAGGTAAATAAGTGAGTGTCCAGAATCGACTCCCACTATCGGCTTTTATTATAAAACTCACCATATAACAGTATTTACAGCAATACTACAAAGTTATTCTCCTCTAAATTATTTGGTTAGAAATTATATAGTCCTTGACTGTGAGGCCGAGGACATGATCTCTACAGAGCCTCGTGGCAGGCTAAGCAGAGTAGCGAAGGAATCTCCAATGCTCCCTGGCAAGCAGTGAGGAGGTTAGTAGTTAAAGAGCCCCGTGGGAAGCTAAGCAACTGAGGTAGTAATCCCAACAGAACCCCATAGCAGACTAAACCAGAAGGAAATTAATAGCCAAGAGTCCCGTGGCAGAATAGAGACTTGGGGTTAGGGTACTCCTAATGTTCCAAGGCAAACAGTAGAAGGGACACCAGAGAACTGGTAAAGAACTGCCGACTGCGTCCCATTATATAGGCGTCCTGTCGGCAATGGCGCTGCTGCTCTGATGTCATCATGTGCTTCGCAGGAGAAGCCAGAGTCTGTCGTCTGCTGCTTGTACTAAATCCACTTGGTTCGTAGTATCCTTACTTAAAACCATGTAGTGGTGTTTGTCACGCAAGCGTACACGGTCTTCGTAAATGTGTTGGTTTCCATAAATCGACTATGGAGAACTCTACTTATATTGTAGCATCATTGGCGCCATTTGTAACTATTGTTGCCAGCTTTCTTTTTCTAGTCAATTCAGCACATGCCACAATTTAAGATCTGTCGCAACTACTTTTGTCTAAAGTACAAAGAAGGATATTATCATCAGGAATAATTTAAGCTAATATATTTGTTATTGTTTATTTGTTTTCTACTTGGTGGTACCAAGGAAAAGGTTATAGCATAATTTACGTTATTGTACTGTATAAGAACATTAAAAACAATGAGAATCAAATATATTTATATTTTCATTCAACTGACATATACCTTTCCCAGTTCTGAGATCTGTTAATTACATAAGGCTGTTATTTCAAAGAATTATCGTATCAACAAATGAGATTATTGACAAAGAACATTATAGTGTAACTGAACAAAACTACAGAACAACAGTTAATTTTGTATACTACTTGGTACTTAGACTACCAATATATACGTTTCCTTCTTTCAATGCTACAATACAATTTAAAACTTTTAAATGTTATCACTGAAATAAGGAATTAAAATAAACAATAGTTTATTTGTTAAGTTTTATATTTCAATTTGGGATAGTGAGTGTCTTTTAAAATATGTGTTTGTAATTTTCATTAATGGAAATACATACTTTATGTATTTTAACTATAAACAATAATACTGGATATAAACTACATCTGAAATTATTTTCCTATTGGACCATTATGTAATCATGACTTTATACGCGTAAACAACATTGTAACTGAGCATAATACCTGTTGTGTAGATTAATAATAATAATAATAATAATAATAATAATAATAATAATAATAATAATAATAATAATAATAATAAACAATTCACATGAGAAACAATAAATTACGGAATTGAGATGAGAAATGAACTGACTCTTTGTACTTCAAGTACTATATTTAATAACGTCAGAAAATATTTATTTATTTATTTATTGTCATTGCAGTTCCTCATCCCGTCTGTGTCCAATCAATACGGGGAAATGAAATAATCAACAAACTAAGAAGTACAGGCGAAAAGCGCTTCTCGGATGGAAACCATGTTATTCCAACAGAATTTCCATATATGGTAATATACTGTAAAGTATTTATTGGAGTTATTGATAAAAGTGAAACATTGAAAAATTTCTCTGAATTTCATTTAATAATTTGATATTACTGGATGAGTCAGAAGTCTCTTACTATTCAGTATAAAATGGAAAAGAAGTGAGCTGGCTGAAGTCATGATGGTAGTGACATGTGAGGTCCAGGGCCGCCCACCATCTTAAATTCAATCTCAAATTTTAAATGGGAACGTGGCCATGCGCATAACATTTTCGTGGTGAGTTCAAAATGGGAACCACCAATATGGCGCGCCCAATCCGTCCAATTTCCCTTCAGTTTCATATATTTCTAACATGATCATTTGGGGGAATGTCAACTACATTTCATTTTATACGAAAAGGTAAGATACTTTTCACTCAATATGTAATTAGCAATAAGTAAATGATGAGGTTATCATGCAAATTGATTTTAAGAAAAAAAGAGTTTTGAAGCAAACTAATTTAGTCATCTTAATCCAAAACGGCTCTTTGTCAATTTACAGAAAATCCCAGAAAACTTAGAAGAAAAAATGTAGGATCTGCATGTTTTGTAGAACTGGGAATACTTTAGTGCGTTCATGTTAAAAAAAAAAAAAAAAAAAAAAAAAAAAAACTTGAACATCCTCAAATATTTCCAGTTCTACAAAACGCATTGATCCTGCAGTTTTTGTCGGTTTTCTGAGATTTTATGTAAATGGACAAGAGCCGTTTTGGAATGGGCGACTCAATTGATAAAATGTGTCTCTGACATTTATAATGAGCATTATTATTGTTTTTATAACATATTTCGAATAAGGAAATAAATGAGATTATTATTAAGAATTCCCTTGTATAGGGGCGGATCCACGATGGTCTTCTAAGGGGGCGATAGGGGCAGAAATTGTTGGTAATTGGAGTCGCTTTCGAATTGTCTATGAACTTACTTGGGCTTTCGTAGTACTGTGACCGTCGCACTGGGAGGGATGAATGGCCATCGCCCCCTAGATTCACCTATGTCCCTACATAAATGAACGAGCTGAGAAATATGGATGGCGCAGATATTCAACATCGTTAAGATTTACGTGCGTGCAACTTCAAACTTCACCGAGTGTGGCATTCTCGTCGTCTCGAATAGTCTTAAGAAACACTTATTGAAATAAAGAGCTCTCTGTTTTGGAATGGTTAATTAGAGTACTTGATTGGCTGATTAGAATTTAACATCCCGTCCAGCTGAAGCTATATGAGACGTGGACCTACAGGTTAAGGTGGAATCAAACTACATAGGTTGCCACCGGGAAACGAACCCGTGTCTGTCACACCAAATCTCGTACGCTAACCATGTAGCCACGGGGGAATTCTAAGTACTTGATTTCCTTCCTTGTTCGTTCAATAAGTGAGACACCAGAGGAAGGAGATTTCAATATATCGTTAACATTTTGAGGCATGTATGAAAATCACGGTTACAAATATTTCTATCACAATTTTTTGAAAAAAAAAAAGTTCAATTTTAGGTATTCCTTCCGTATTTATTTACTATATTTCAACTTATCAACTCGTTTTGGTATTATAAAGTTGAACAAAGCTGAAATTAATAGACCTACAATCAGTGGCGGCGGTTGGAAGTTAAAAGTGGGGGGGCAAGACATGATCTGAACAATTGTATATCAGTGTTAGATTTCCTGTTTGTTCCTAACACCAATGAAAGGTTGTATAACTAATAGGATACTATCCTTTTTCACTTAAAATACCGTATATCGTATTTCTATTTTATTAAGTAAATTCATAAGAGCAATACAGGTAGGTACTAGCCCTTTATACTCTAAAACAACGAAAGTATAAGAAGAGATTTGAGTTCTTCCTTATGAACATCTTAAAATTCTGTCTGGAAAGTTGTGTGATCAAATTATTTAATAAATTTGCAGAACAAATAAATAGAAGGGATAATATTAATCATAGTAATGAATAATGACGCTTGTTTTGCAGAAGTTATATTGAAACTGGGAATTAATGAACAACTTATACTTTTAATTCCACACATGCCATTAAATGAATGTTTTTACTCTTAGAAAATGAAATATAGTAAGTAATGCAAGCATATGCTATGACATTTAAAGAAATTTGCAATTGCAATATTAATTACTTTTAATTGCAATTAAAACGCAATTCCTGTAGCTTTCTTAACTCCACGGGAACCAATACTTACTCGCGCAACGGCAAATATCATATAGCACCATTTCTTTCTATGAAATAGTAATACATACAAGACCATTACCAGGGTGTCCACATTCTGGAAAATAAGTGAAAGTCAGATAAGTAAAAATGTATCAGGTGAAGTCAGGGAAATGGCAGATTGGTCAAGGAAAGTCAGTGAAAAATCGATTTAGGTCCATTATTCAATTACTGAATTTATGAAATAGGGTTGATTTCTTTACTGTTACTGGATGTAAAATGTGGTGTTCTTAATGATGATATTGAGGGAGTCAGTGTTCTCTGATATAGTTGTTGAAACTAATTTTCTGCGAGAAACACATCCAACTGCATCCTGGCATATTTGCTCAAAAGGGTAGACGCTGTTCTAGAAGAATTGCACGGTGTCAAGAGGATATCTGGACAAGTGGCTGAGAACGCGAAGAAATAGTATCTCCAGCTCATAGTGAAAGCTCAAACTGAAGAATTTAAGGAACACTCGAATGAATTCATAGCCAATGACAGAGATAGTATTGGACTTGATGAGTTTTTACTTAGTCTTAGGAAATGGGAAGAACTTCGTTGACTTATGGTCAGTTAGGAAATTGTGTTTTATCTTCTTTCGCGGAAACGCATTTTTTTAAAAGTGTTTTCACAATAAATAAAATTCTCATTGTTGAGAACTTACAAGAAGAATCTCTGGTGGCTCAACGGATCATGTATGATTCTGTGATAGAATAGGTGGATCATCAATAAAGTCAGTGAGAAGTTCAATGAGACAATATCAGGTGTATTTGGAAAAGAGAAATAAATGCTGAAGATGAGAAGAGGAGAGAGAAACGGAAATTCAGCAACAACTAAAGGAGCTGGAGGAAGAAGAGAAGAAAATTAAACTGCAGAGGCAACAAGAAGGATATTTAGATTAATGAGAAGAAAACTATGCGAGATAGGATGAAAACAAATTTCTAAATGGGTTGCATTTAACAACTGCACCAGCAAAAATATGTTACATAATTTTTTTAATAATCAGTAAAATCATGTATGAACTGTTTATTACTATAGGCAATATTATAATGCTGTGTAATTGGTATTATAACGTGTATTTTTTTCATATCTTAAGTACTCTGTATACTGCACACTTTCGTTTGTAACTTTACATTTTATGTAATATGTAGGCTTAATCAATATCGCCCTAATGCACATATTTGTAAATTTACATTCCTTTGGAAAGAAAATTGAAAGAAAGAAACAGAAGCGGAAGAGAACAAGGTCAACTATGGGGAATCTGGAGGATGGGGTTTCTTTCTTTTTTCTATATTTTTAAGTTATCCAGGGGGGTCAGGGAAATCTGGAACTTTCGTCATGGAAAGTAAGGGAAAAGTCAGAGATTTTTCTCCAAATTTTGTGGACACCCTGTTTACATTTCCAAATGAAATTATAAATTAGGGCGTCACGTCAAAAAAGTTGGGGGGCAACTGCCCCCTCTTGCCCCCTAATCGCCGCCCATGCCTACAATATTTGAATGTTTCCTATTAATATATTACAAAGTGTAACAATTAAAATTATACCACAAAAATTGTACATTTCGCAAATTACTTGAAATCTGATTATGAACGCTGTCGGTGCGTTTGAAACGTGAGCTGAAGTAAAGTAAATAATACACGAATGGAATATCAAAAATTGAACTTTTCAAATTATAGATATCGCATGAAAATTATATGGGATATATTTTCACACTCCATGCAAACTACTTTTTACTCTAGTCTCATCTTTCAGCACGACAATTTCAAAGAAGCATAGTATGTTCGGAAACACTAATAGCTTTCGAAAACTGATTCCTGATTCCAAAATAAGAATAAGAGAAATGACTAGGCTGAATGTTGGAATGCCTCCTTTTGTGCTATCTCCAGCCAAACATTTGTCGGTAAAATGCAAAAATACCCATAATTTGAGGATAAACTGTCGGATCGAAGTTGGATGAAAGGGTACGAAGAAATAGTAGGGAATGGTAGCAGTGATGAGTATATTGATTTATCACAAACGTTATTCTACATTTAAGGACAATTGTGATATCAGATGGCTCTTTATTCGCTTGAACAGTACCACCTGTAATTGATTATCTAATTGCTATGTTTAGTAAAGTGCAAACCTACCTGAATGAGAAACTGATTTCATTCCCATCACATAATCATCCGTATCCCTCATATCTTGAAAAAACAGTTAAATTATAGTGATGCATTTTAAAACACTTATCTACAATGTGCAATTTGGTTTCAAGACACTGCTGGTCATATGGACGTAACAAACAGTAAGAACAAAGGATCTCAAGAACGATATGAACTAATAAGACTTACTATTAATGTAAAAATTGACATGATGAAATAGTGTAAAATTGACATCTATATTGTGATATTTTCGAAAAGTGATTTTTTTAAAAATATCAATTGTCACATTGTTTGAAATTATAGTAATAAATGTGAGTCAGATAACTTCATTTACGAGATGGTCAATACCTTAGTTAGCTTTTATTTTAATTAATTAATTAATTTTTGTATAATTTAAATTATTAGATGTAAAAATAATACTCAATGTCAATGAAAATCACACCAATAGAGTTAATTCATGCTAAAATATTTTATTACTGAGCTTTGTGTAAACATCTTTTAACTATTGTGATAACCCTTTGATTGACTTTTTAATTACTTACATAACTATAATTCATTGATAATTTCCTAACTGAAGTACACAAGTATAAATGTTTGAAAAGTAGAAAATTATTATTTTACTGTTTTCTTTATTGCAATGCTTGCAGTTGCATTACTCCGTAAATAGCTTTAAAATTGTAGGTAAAAATGATTCTGAATTGTAGTTTAGTATGATGAAAATGCACTTAATCAAGATTCTTTTCTTCATTTATAGGCCATAGTATACAGGTTTATTGAAGAAAACACGACAGATGTTTATTGTGCAGCAGTAATCCTTACGAAGAAGTGGGTTGCAACTTCATCCATATGTGAAGCACAAACCCAAAGGTAATATATACTATGTAAACACCACTTTAACCGGAAATTTTCTTTTCAGTTACAAGTGGAGGTTACTTGCATATACAAGATACACTAAAGAGAAATTAAGATAGCTTTCGCTTTACCTTGTGCAATTATACTTGATAAATATTGTATAGCAATACATCTTCAAGGACATGTCTTAACCCATAAATAATTAGTGCTAAAATATAATATTTAATTCTAGTAGATCCATTATTCAATAGTACTGTGAGCACCCATGCGCAGAAAATTATCAACGTACGTGTATATTGTGTTTTACGAGTGTTCGCATATATTACATTTCCCCTTCCAGCTTTGTATATAGTTGAGAGATTAGTAAGTGGAGATGAAGAAAACATTTGTTGTATGAAAACTTTACCAAATATATTTAAGAGCATTAAAATTATAAGCAATATACAAAATTTAGTTCGATTGAGCGGCGTATTCTGACAACCATTCTTTTGTATAATTTTTATAGTTGGAGAGCACATTTACAAAGGGAAATCCTCAATTTCCACTAAAGGAGCTGGGTAAAGGAAGGAAAGCATGAAGGGAAGAAAGTAAGATGTTGAATCTGTTGGTTTAAACCTGGTATGTAGATTGACAAGCATATGTTGGCTTCTGCAATCAAGAACTCATACAAGAATATCTACAGAAACAAAAAAAAAATCCTGCTCTTGAAACTCGACGCAAGCGCTACAGCCAGAAAAGTTAAATGTATGTTAATAAGTGGAGAGCACATTCAACGGAGTCCCCGTTGATGCGTATCATTTCAATACCGGACCGAATTCCATTCCCTTTTATATATTTATTTTGTTCTTCTCCTATCTTACTGTGCTTTTTTGCATTTGTTTTAAAATTTTTAGGACATTTCTAAGATTTTAATATTAACAAGAGCAGAAACAATATAACAAGAAGTAACTTATGTTTAGTTTACGTATTTACTCAGAAACAGATTAGTATTGGTAACAGCTCTTCTATGCTTCCTTGTCCCGTCCCTTTGCATTGCAGACAGATAATTTCGAATTCAGACAAAAGAGAGAGATAGATAGATAGAGACGATACATCATACAGGGTCGTTTACAGCCTTACTACTATATATGATATACAATAAATTAAATTAAAAAGGTTGTCGTTATCAAACCACCCGATGACAAATTATTGTAGTAGAACTTTTCAGCTTTTTAGCATTTTAAAAAATACACTTTCTTTGTAAGAGTATACAAGCAAGGAATGAGATCCTACACACAAGTTTTGTTATGAAGTGAACGACATTTCTTTTCTTTTTTAAACAAATAAATTCAATATGTTTAGGTGCATGAAGAAGAAGTACCGTGTATAGTAGGATAGTATACGTACGAAACAAAACCATACCATTCTAAGAGAGATAATAGAGTTAGCTACTAATATTAAAGTGCTCGGTGGAAAACAGTAAATAACTTTTTCTTAGAGTGAAAACGTAATAAAATATTTCCTTAAGTTTCTTGGATATGAATTATGAACTCATGCGTCGATGCATATTCCTTTTAGAAACACATCTCAAAGTTTAAGCCGATTCTCAATATTTTAACGAAATCGAAATAAAAATTCCCATGTGCTTCGTTGTTAACAAAGAGCTAAACTGCACGAGCCCGGATTCGGTTGCCGGTGGGAGCTAATGTATTTTGATTCAGAGTTAAGGAGCAGGCGCAGAAAAGGAGTGCTAAACGAACCAAAACCAGTAATCTATCAGCAAAACGAAAGGAACAGGCTGTTGAAGCGACTGAAATATGCAACTGACATGTGTAACTTTCAAAGATAAAAACTGAAAACTACAAAACAGATTAATAAGTAGTCTTAGACTACTGTTGCTCATTTTTATCATTACTCAGTCCATGATGTAGTTCCAATGACGAAAGAAGTATGTGATGCGAGGAAGTCGTGAACCGCACTTCGCACCGACCTGTCATCAGGTAAGTTGTTTGCTGCCAAGAATTGATCACAATATCAAATGATATGGTACTACATGGGAGACGCTATGATGTTACAATGGATCATGAAAGTTTTCATAGTGCAGATCACAGTCTGTACCGCCCTTGGGCGTGCATATTTGAGCGTTCACTAAAGTAAATATTATAATACTATGTCTGTTGACCATTATTATTGATTGTTTGCGTAGAGATCCGCAGTGTAGTGCACACAGTTCTACATTGTAACGATCTTTAGTAAAGATTTCACCTCAAATGTTAAAGACATGATGATACTATAGATTACGATAGTAACAACAAAACATTGTGCAGTTGGAGAAGCGGTTTTTGAATCCATCTCGATCCAAAAAACTATCCTGACTATTTTCGGTTGTCGTAACATACTCATTTCTCATCAGAAGTAGCAGTGTGATGCAGGAAATCTTTTCAGTTGTTCCGTACATTCAGAGAATGCTCACTTCGAGACACGATTATTGTTGGCTATCAACTCATGTAGCAACCGTGAGTCCACTCTTGTAACTTACTTGCTGGACAGATTCTCTAAACGGCTGTTTATCTACAATTGCACAAGTATATTTTTCGAAGGTCTTTCTCATTGCTCTCAGTTAATGAAAAAATGCTGATAGTCAGTGGTAGTGAACCCCAGTCTTCAATGTGTCTAGGGACGAAATTTTGTCACTGGTCCAGATCCACTTTTAAGGATTCTGAAGGCTAGAGTGTCCAACTATGAACTTTTAAAGGAAAATCGCTCGTAATTGTAAATTCCTTATCATGCATTTCTACATGAACCTAATTAAGAACATAGTGCCTCCTGTCTGACGGGGCATTTCAACGTGTTTCTGAACATGGCGTAGTTTGTGATTAAGTACGCGTGATCGCATTCCATCCAATAGTTGAATTAAAGAAGGAGATTACCATCAAATATAAAATCAGACTTCAATTCGCACCAACCCAATAGTTATGAATTATTTAAATAACGTTCAAAATCATTGATCTTTACAGTTTGTGATGCATTATAACTATAATATTCATGTCATTTTAGGGAATCTTACTGACATCATGTTTTATTTCTACTAGCCTTCGTATGAAACAAATCTTTCGAGGTATTAAAACTCAATTCTATTTAGTGTAATGAAATTTATCGCAGGCTATTAATTTATGAAAATATCTATAAGCACCTAAGTTTGAACCTGAACCTTTCGATTACACTGTCAGCCCCTTAACATTGAGCTGGTGTCACTTACTATTATTTTGTTTTCTCTTTCAGGAGAACAAAACTACATACAAGAAACTCTCGTTAGGCGGATATGTCATAATACTATTAGAAAGATGAGAAAGCGTTTATAGGATGACTCAAATAATAAACTTGGTCAACTCGTGACTCGAATAAAAGTAAGAAGATTATGTTCAAACTTACTATTAAAGCTTTGTTTCCGTCAAGGTAAGATCTGAACCTACAAAATAATCAAACACGTTACCGTTACATGTTTATACTATGTTGGTTACGGAAGACGAATACCATGTTCGATTGAAGAATAGTTAGGAATAAGTGGAAGGAAACGAGAAAATGTTCAAAAACTGCGCGGACAAGATGTCCTCTTTTTTATTCTTTGGTCCAACCAAGGACCCTCCACGCTACGGACAAACTCAACCACTAAATCACTCATTGATTTGTTGAGGTAATTCATAGGAGAGTCAGCACCAATGCTATTTGTACCCCTCACGAAAAGACTAGTAGCCGATACATGTTTCTCATAAAAGGACACACTAAATAATAATGTTCAAAGGAAGGTTTATTAAAAAATATAATTCAAGTATCATCTCTAAAAATTAACCGAATAAAGAAATACGTGTAATTAAAATTAAGATGATGTTCTGAAAAAGCTTAAACAATGCAACAGAAAACATGTAACGAGAAACGTTATTAAACAATTATAATAAAACATAACTGGTATGACTTGAACATGTAATAGACCTGATAGATCGCTGACTCATTTAATTGCACGATAAAAAGCGGAAGTATTGTCACCTCAAAGAAGATGGTACTAGTACAAACCGGTAGCATGTGGAGCAAAACGTTAATTCTCAGGTGCTCTTAGATTATTTTTTCATATAGTAATATGCTGCGATAAACACCTTTACATCTAATAAAACAGACCTTCCGTAAATATTTGTAAAAATGCATTTCATATGCAAGATATTACGAGGAAAACGGCCATATTCTTTTAGGAGTTCAAAATGGGATATTCTGCACATCTAGCCGCGCGGAATTTCAAGAGTGTATTTGAGCCAGAAATAACGAATAAATATATCATACGACATTGGTTTGTAAAACTCATGCCGGTGATATAACATTGAAAACTGAGGTCAACGGTCACTGACGACCACCACTTGTCATGAACTTCTGAGGAACAAAGACAACGGATCTTCGAAAAGAATTAGTGCAATTGCAGACGGATCATCGTTACGCGGATCTGTGTAATAGGTACGGTAAAAAATGGACTCATGGTCGCCACATGAGTTAACGCCGGCCAACAAGGACCATATCTAGAGGTGTGTAATTCTCTTCGTGTACGGAGTAACCAAAATGTTTTCCTGTATCGTATTGTCTCTTCTGTTAAAAAGTTTCTCTTCTACGACAACCATAAACGACCAGGACAGTTTTTGGATCTTGATGAACGTTCAGGATGGACTCCAAAACCACTCCTACAACCTTATAAGGTTTTGTTGTTAATATTGTAACCTATTGTAGCATCATATCTTTCGCATTTGAAGTCAAACCGAACTACACTACACAACGTTAGAATGTCGAACTATGTGAAACGCACTACAAACCTCTCTGCAAACAATAAACAATGATTCCAACAGATATGATGTTCTTATATTTACTTCAATGAGTGCTCAAATATTCGCACAAATATACACTGCATGCCCTAAAAGGACGTGCAGACTGTGATGAACTGCAGTATGAGAACTTTTCTTTTTCTTATTGTGATGACTAAGCTTCAAATTTGTTAATTTTTATTTTCATTTACAATGTTACTCTGGCTTTTTTTTTGTCTCACAAAGTTAGTAAAATTGTCAATGTAGGTAGCATGGAATCATTATTCTTGTTTTTATTACTGATACATTGAACTAATAGAAGAAACAAAAGTGTTCCAGATTCAATTGGCTAATTTTCTCTCGTTTCTCAATATGTAATCCTCAAGTTTTTTTAAAACTATTTATATATTGATTACACAAACATCACTGTCCATACGTCTATTCCTCTTTATATATCTTTATATAAAGTTATACTGAAAATGGTATAGAATTGGTGTACTCGTACTAATGGTGAAAATACTTATTGTGAATTGACTCGCTGAAACGCCATCAGAAAGTGACATTCCCTGAATCTATAATTTATGTCTTTGATATGCAGTCAAGAGCACACAGTAGTGCAGTGAATAGGCTAAAGAAGATGTTGTAAGTATTTGAATAACGACTAATGGGAATTTAATGTTTAATTACATTAAGTTTGCAATTTAGATAAATTTGCTTTCTTAATTACAGTAGTAATCTAATAGAAGTCGGAAATAAAACACAACTTTATATTTAATGTTTCGAATATTGAAATTACAACATTATCTCGTCTAATGATATATTTTACGTCTTAATTTCTAGGAATACAATAAAATCTTAATAAAACAATAATAATTTCGGGGTGGACAGTATTATTTGATTTTAAGACATTAAAACGAAATGTCTTATGAATGTTGCCTACAGATATTTGTTCCAACTCATGTGTATTTCCATTGTTTAGGCCAATAATAATTCAAACTACGTTTGTGATGATCTACATGTTATATTTGCAAACCTTGGGAAAAGCTTTCCCGCGTGTGTCCTTTTATCACACAATTAGTCCTCTAGAGCTCACAGAACAAAATTATGTGTAGTATTAAGTATGTGTGTTTCTGTGAAATAAAGCATTTGTTTACATTTAGAGGGACATGTATGTAAACTGTCAAAGGAATTGGGATTTGCTTTTGTGGAAGATAGTGATGCATTCACTTGAGTATATTCGCTATTGTATTTATTTGCAGAATTGCATTAAAACTCATCTGATTAAATTTCTATCTATCGAAATTTATAGCAACCCGTTTCTATATTTTGAAAGTTAACAAACTTGAGTTTTTTTTTACTGATGTGACCTGTATATATTTGATATTTTATTATTTCTTTTCAGACCATTTGATATAACTGTGATAGTTGGTCCAGTAATAAAGGGGCAGGATAATAAACTTATATACGTAAGAAGGGATGTAGATGAAATATATCAGGATGCATCAACAGGTTTATCACTTTACAAGGTGAGATTATCAAAAATTCATATCTAACAATCCATTAAAAGAGAAATACAAATATTTAAATTACAGTACCTATAACTATTGGCGATATTAAATTATATATTCAGAAAATTCGCATGCAAACTTCAAGTACAGTTTATCTACGAGATCAGAAGTTAATATTCACAAAGCTATCTACATAACTTGAGTGAGTCTGGATCTTAGACAGTAAGTAGGCTTTGAAATGAAATTTATGAAATTTAAGTTTTAAATACACACAAACATGTGTTCGTTCATCCCCAGCTGGTTTGATTGCAAATTGGCCAACATATTCTGGTGTTCACCAGAAAATAAATGTATTTTAAAGCAAATATATTTAACAAACATTATAATTTATCTTGAATGCAATAATTATTTATTATCTATTTTAGCTTGCATTGTATATTTAATGTAATGTAAATCATTTGTGTCCTGTGGAAACTCTACATGTTTATTTAGTATGTTCCTTAATTTGTCATTTGCACAATGGTAAATGTTGAAGTGTATAACTAAAATGCTAATAACACATTTAAAATGATATGGGACATTTTCTTTAGAGTTATTTATCCCTTCCACCTATGACGGTAAATGTAGAATTCTGGAAGTGAAGATAAGGCTCTCAGCTCCAGAGAACATTCAATGCCGTCTGTGCTCTACCTCTCTAAGTAACGAAACATTAACATTGTGCGTAGGCGCGATTTGCAATACTGAAGTCACACCTTAAATGGAATATTGCCTGAATCTCAAAATACAATTTATACTTTGAGGGTAAATAACTTCCCGTTCTCATCCTAAATTTGTATTTATAAAAGAAAACTATCAATTTTATTCTTGGTAATACAGTGATATTCAAAATGGATTTTACTTATACAGTATGCTTTGTTTGTGATTCTGATGTTAAGCCGTATTTTTAAAAATAGTTTATCACCAAAAACATAGTACAGTCATAAACTATTTTTTAAAAATACGGCTTTATTTGAACATTACATAAACATAGTACAGTCATGTTCAAAAAAGCTCTATAATGTAAAAGTTCTAAAGTAAAATCAAAAACATTCAGTACATGTGTAAAGGCATCAAAGAATTTAAGAAAGGCTATCAACCTCGCACCTAAATATTAAAGAAAGCTGAAGAAACAATTCTTACTGCCATAGATAGTATCTTGAATGGATAGAAAGATTTCTTTGCAGATTTGCTTAATATACAGCCAAAATGTTGCTCGCGGAGAAAGGGAAATGCACACAACAGAACTGTATATTCCTAACCCTAACCGATTATAAATATAAATTGTTATAAAGAAATTAAAGAAATTCCTGGTGTAAACGAAATTTCGGGAGAGCTAATTTTAGCTGTACAGTGGAACAAGATGCAAAAACTCATTCTCCTTATCTGGAACAAGCAGGAATTACCTGAAGAGTGGAAAAAATCAATCACTGTTCCAATTCAGAAGAAAGGCAACAAAACTGATTGTAATAATTATTGAGATATCTCTCTTCTGTCAATAACTTATAAAATCCTCCCAAACATATTAATAGCAGTATTCCAAACTAAAAATTCAGTGAGTGAAACACTTTCAAACATAATTGTTTCCAAACATCTCAGTGATCAGTCAACCAGATTAGATCAAAGATGACTTTTCACCAATGACCTAGACTATGAGTTGCCGTAAGGTTCAAAGTATGCAATTATTGTACATTAATCAATATAAAAATTATCAAGTTTTAAATCCTAAATTTACAAGTTTTATTTTAAAGATCGGAAATGTATGTTAAGATGTTTAAAATTAATGATATCAATAAATAAAGTTAACTAATTAAAGTTCTAACAAATTCAAGTGTACCAAATTTCGTGACAAAAATTTTGAATAAGCACTGTACTCAATCTATAATCAATTTCATGTGTGAAGAACATTTTGAAAAACTTAAAACCACATTTTAAAAAACAAAATGACTTTTAATAAGAATTTCTCAACGAAAATCAAAACATTTTTCAAAATTAAATTAACGAATTTTCCGGACAACTTAATTTAAAAACAAAATTTTAATGATCACATTTTTTCTAAACTAAAGAACCAAAATGGTTGGGGAAAACTTAAAAAATAAAAAATGAAACTTTATATTAAATTTTCAAATAAGTTTTAAAATAAAAAAAATGTGATAGGAAGAAATTTAAACTAAAGAGTCCTTCCTAGTAAGATAGTAAAATCGGCCCTTGATCCAAATTGGGTCGCTATTGACCCAAAAGTTGACCTTAACCTAAAACTACCTAAAAAAAATGTTGACCCCTACCCCTCCCCTTACCCAATTATCGTATCATACATGCTCAAAATTGATATTTTTAAAAAATTTTGGTAGAGGTGGTTGAAGAATGTTGAAAGTTTCATATACTGTAGATACTATCTAGATGTAAATGTGCAATTTTTTCCAAACCATCGATGCGCGTTTTCTTCGTTTTTTTGCCTGTTGAAAATTTCAAAAAATTGTAGAAAAAAGTTTTAGGGAGACACGTCGCTGACTTTTTAGTTAAAAAATTGTTATACCCTTAGATACAACATATATTTTTTCGGGGCCTAAAAGTGATGGTAACATTGTCAAAAAGAAATAAAACTGAAAACAAACGTGTTTCTCGCGCAGTTTTCTCACTGAGGCCCCCTTCAATCAATCCTTTGCACAATTTTCCTTTCTCTTGCGTCTCTTCCGATTCTGCGTTCTTCGGCTACTTTGATTGTGTCCTTTCGCAATAGAAACCAATATTAATTGATCAATATTTATAGGAATATTTTTATTTTACTATTTTTACTATTCAATACTATATAAAATTCATTTCCAAAATGAAAACCTTGAAAATGTATACTGGACGAGTGCAGACTCGTAAAGAAATTATTGCTTATCATGTATATTGATCTCCATTCGAAATACTATTGAATCGTATCGACAGGAACACAGACAGAAACGTCGAGAACAGATATATATATATATATATATAGATAGATAGATAGATAGATAGATAGATAGAGAGAGAGAGAGAGAGAGAGAGAGAGAAGTGCGTTGTGCTCTGCGGGGACAAGAATTGCGCTCGAATGGTGTTTTACAAGCCGAATGCCTTAGACCACACGGCAATGGTAACAACTAGTAATTATAGCGAAAACTTGGAGTAGCAGTTCTCTTTACAGAATAACATGTATTTTCTATTGCCTAAAATTTAAGCCTAATTTACTTGGAGGTAATACAAGTATGTTTATTAATTTGTTTTATGAACACGTTATTCGTTACTTTGATGAATGATGTATGTTGTTGATATAGATTCTATTCCGTGTTCTTTCATAAATACTATAGAAAGTATCAGGGTTATTAATGACGTTTCGTTCAAATTCACAGGTGCATGCTCAGTACACAGAGAGTTCAAGTGAAAGGCAAGTAAGAAAATGCTAGCAGACTGTTAGAATGATTCACTCGCAAACAGTAGTTCTCCTCCGGGGGCGCGCATCCTCTTCCTGGGGAGACGTGAGGGGTTTATGAAGCCCCTTCATTTCGTTATACTTCCTGAATAATTATACATAATATCCAGCCACATCTTTTACCAAGGTACACACTTGGAAGTGATAAATCGTAGTATAAATTGATCGTCCTCCACACACAGTGATTGTTGCTTTTGCGAGATTAAAAACTGAAATACTTTCTATTTCAATAGAACATAAAAGTTCAATGGGAAGGGTTATAACACCCTCAATCCCCTGACTCTTCGATATGTCACTGCCTAAACTGTAACTTTCAAGTTGGATTCGAACAATAGAGACTTGTGATCTACTAAATATATTTTGCTTCATTATGCTTTTTCAGAAATATAATATGCACAATTACAATGGCAGTAAATGTCAAGTAGTTTCTTGTAAATCTTTGCACTTTAATTTTCCCCTCTTTCTTTTCAACTAAGCTTAAAAAGTGTAATGATAGGAGGTTAAGAATTTGTAATATTACGTATATTATAGCGTATTACAAAATTATATTTAATCGAATCTGACAGGAACACAACAGAAACGTCACGAAGAGGTAAAATAAAAATTATATTCTGGTGGAATTCAATCTACTCTTGAATGGTGTCTCACAATCTACAGCCGAATGCCTTAGTCCACTCGGCTATTATGACAAGTTGCGAATGTAGTAAGCGTGTTTCATGTTAAACCTTTTCTTTACAATATGAAATTTATTCTGTATTATCTGAGGTTTAAGCCTATTTTGGTCTGATGTAATTTGTCTATTGAAATTGTTTTATGTTTACGGTATTCTTTACTTTGACGAATGATATATGTTGTTGATATAGGTTCTCTTACGTATTCGTTCATAAATGTTACAGTAATTATCAGGATTATGATCTTTCATGAAAATCCACTGGTGCATGTGCAGTTGAAACAGAAAGATACACTTTACCGACATTTCTCATACGTGCCAGAACGCAAATTTCTAACAGGCTATTAAAATGCCTCGCTCTATAGGCTGTGGAGGACTGTCTGTTGCTCTGCGCGGAGAAATCAAAGGCAGAGAGACAAAAAGACAAACTGTGCCTCAGATTGCTAGCGATCTGGGCTGTGACAAGAAAACAGTCATGAAATGGATTCAGCAACAGAAGAAAGGGATGAACGGATCAGGTCTCGGTCAAGAAGTGGAAGGCCTAAAGTGACAACTGAACCTCAAGATCAAGCGTTAGTTACAGAAGTACCTAACAGACCTCTACGCCTCACGTCAACCCAGTTTTCTACGCCACACGTCGACAAAGCCAGAGAATGTAATTGTTCTCACGAAACAATAAGGAGATGATTATTGGAGGCTGGTCTACACTGTTTAAGACCAGCTAGGAAGCTCCTGATTGACACTCACAAGGCCAGATGAATCGAATGGGCACAGAACATAACCCAACCTCAGTCATATTGGAACTTAGTCATCTGGACTGACGAGAAGTTTTTTAAGTCTAGCCAGCAAGGCAGAGTTATATTGTATAGACCACGCAGAACCAGGTATCCTGAACAAAATATTATCAGAATTTTTTGTTGAGGACGAACATCAGCATACTTTTGAGGATACATGACGGCTACTGGTCCAGGAGATTTGGTTGTAGTGCCTGAGAGAATGAACAGCAATGTTTACGTTCATATCCTTGAAAATACGTTGTTACCGTCCTTAGAAAGAAATTTCCCCGAACAATAAGAATATATATATTTATGCATGACAACAGTGCTTTTCACACTTCCCGGCAAACAGGAGAGTGGCTAAGTGAACATCCTGCGTTAATTTGTACAGAGTGGGCCTCTATCTCGAAATTTGAACTCAATTGAACATCTGTGGGCCTACATGGTGCAAGATTGGGAAGAGAGACTTGAAAACAGAGACCAAACGTTTCTTCAAAATCATGTTATGGAACTGTAGCAACACTCTCGTGACACACCGTCATATTTCTCGAGACTTGTATCTGGCATTCCCTCCAGACTTCAAGAAGTTGTTGACTCTAGAGGTGACTGCATGAAGTACTAGTGTGTTATTTTTATGTAAACATTTAAGTTCCATTTATTTATTATATTTTCCAAGAGCAAGACATTCATTCTTCATTCTTTTCTTTTGTTTCTTTAGTTATTAGTTCGTTAAAATGTAAAAGATAAGTAGTATATCTTCAATAAGTATTTGTAAGTTTACTTTGACCGTTTCTAAGAACATATTTATTTCTTTTTCTTACTCGTATATCACACCCAATATTACTTTCATTTCAGTTCAATAAAGACTATTTGACATCTTTGATAAAAGTCTCTTTTTAACGATGTTTTCCTTTCGGTTGTTTAATTTCTAGTTTCAAGTATTATCTCAATTCGAATGAAAGAAGCACATTTTATTTATTGTCACTTCTTTAGCTGAGTTCGAATTCGAGAACAATGTGGTGTAATTTACGTTCTTAATTCTTCATATAGTGTAGAAATAACAACATTAATTATTTCTCATGAGTCCAGTTGATTACTTAGAACTTGTACAAGCATTAACCTGGTGATTTTTTACGCAATGACAAGTGTAAAATACGTTTTAGCTGTTCTTTATAGTTCACAGCGATAAAACCAATGCTTTGTATTGGTTAAAAATAAAGCAACGAGGAGAATCTTACGAAGATCTTTCGTTCCATACAAAACAAAGTGAGTCAATACATTTCTAAATATATACGTAATATTTCTAATTCTTAACCACCTATTATTACACTTTTCAGGCTTAGTTGAGAAGAAAGAGGAAAAATGGAATTGCAGATTTACAATAAACTACCTAACATTTACTGTCATTGTAATTACGGATATTTTATTTCTGAAAAAGTATAATGAACCAAAAATATAGTTAGTAGATCACATGTCTATTATTCGATTCCAACTTGAAAGTTACAGTTTAGGCAGTAACGTATCGAAGAGTCAGGGGGTTGAGAATGTCTCCGTCCCATTGAACTTTTATATTGTATTGAAATAGAAAGTATTTCAGTTTTTAATCTTGCCAAAGCAACAATCACTGTGTGTGGAGAATGTTTAATTTTTACTACGATTTATCTGCTCCAAATGTGTAGATGTGGCTGAATATTTTACATAATCATTGAAAAAATATAACGAAACAAAGGGATTTTGTAATCGCTTCACACCTCCCGGGAAGGAGGGAACCACTGCTTGCGAGTGAAACATTCTAACAGTCTGTTAGCATTTTCTTCCTCGCCTACCAATTGCACTCTCTGTGTACTGCGCATGCATCAGTCAATTTCCATGAAAGATCATAAATAACCCTGATAATTTCTATAATATTTATGAAAGAACGTATAATAGAATCTATATCAACAACATACATCATTCGTCATAGTAATGAATAATGTGTTCATAAAACAAATTAATACATATATTACATCAAAGAAAATTAGGCTTAAATTTTAGGTAATAGAAAACACATGTTATTCTGTAAGAAGAACTGCTACTCGAAGGCTTTGCTACAATCACTATTTGTTACCATAGCTAGTTTGGCGTGCGCAGAGGTGTAGTGAACATCGCTGTGATGTGCCTCCGATCTCAACAAGCCTTTTACGTACGTATTGACGTTGCTTGAGTGATTATTTCAGCTGTACTTCAGTGTGCGTGCCCGGTTATTAGGAAATAACAGTATAAACTAACAGTTTAATACCAGTGTTAAGCAGTTTATTACTTGTAGTATCCCGTGTTTTGTTTTCAGCCATGAATAACCTAAGGAAATGTGCTGCCGTGCTTGCATTTGGCAAGGCGACAAGAAATATCGGTCTTCGGTCTCGCAAATCAAGACTTTGTTAACTCACGAGTTACAGTTATCAATCTACGATCTTGAAGCTGCTAGACTTCACATTTATGATTATAGCTTGTATTTAAAATTCAAATTGCAAGAGAATGTTGACACATTTTTACGTCAACACCCGAATCAGTGGATTTCCGACATGAAAATGGAACAGTCACTCAGGTTAAAATATCAAATGCTAGTATACGGTACACTCGTGTACGCATTTAGGGTCTCTCAATGGAAATTTGTAACAACGAGCTCAGTGCTGTGCTTTGCCCCTTTCGAAAAGTCAGGTCAATAACTGAAGAACCGTGATCCAATACATTATTTTTTCCCGTTTACAATGGAAATCGTATTGTACAAATGTGACTAGGGAAACATATTCCTCAAAAATTGTGGTGCAGGGTTGTCGTGCTACTGTGATGTATCAAGGTCAACTACCAACGTTTGTCTGGCTCTTACACAACTAGCAAGTTCCTGTCGTCGCAAAATGAATGCTCAGGAGCCTTCAGTTCCCCTTGCTGGATTTAAGATGACTTACCTTTCCACTGGAAAGATGCACACCACCCCGAACTTTTATCCGTCTTTAAGTGTTAAAAATATAACTAACGAGCCTAATGACCAAAACATGGAATTGGAACAAACTTCAGTTTCCCAGGTTGTTAATCTCCACGGTGATACTGAATTCTCCCCTATTTCAAGTCTACCTGAATCACTTGCCACAACAGAACCAGAGCAAAGGAAACAAGACTCTGGTGTCACCTGTGAGCAATCCTTACTGCTACGAGAGACACAACACGTTGTGTATAATGTTTCTTCGTCTGATTGCTTACAAAAGCAAGAAGAGTCTGTTCGCCCTTCTCCCCATTCCTTCCCCTTCAGTGACTGTAGTGAGTGACCCAGTCTTCGAGAAAAGAAAAACCAATAGTTTGAACGTCAATGAAAAGAAAACAAGCAAGTTGTGTGTATGGCCTTCTTAAACTATATCCACCCCAGCAACAGTGACAAGTGAGAATAGCATAGCAATAGCGAATGAATAACACGTTACTTCTGTTTTTCCTGTCGATTAACAACATTGTAGAGCGCGACAGCCAAAGCACGTGTTCTATGTTAGGGCTTCCTTCCTATTCAAGGGCAGAAATGTTATTTGTTTATCCTTGAGAGGTAAGCATATCCTATCATCATTCGTTTCACACTACGTGTATTTATATTATATGAGTATAAAGATAGTGTTTACAAATGTGTCGAAACTTCCAAGGTTTTGCAGGGAAGTGTTTGCCCTTTGTTGTTTATTTAATTTTTTAAGTATCTACACATCGTTCATGCAAGCAATTCCTAATTCCATTTCAAGATCGTGTATCTCGTTAAACACAGAGGGATTTCTACTTATAGTAATAGTAATCTATTACGTAGTTTTATCAAGTAAATGTTACCTGAATTTATATTATTGCAAGAAGTAGTTTTTCAGAATTTTGACTTTCTCCTTATGTATAAAGCCTTCGTGAATGTGGGTCCTCAGCACCGAGGCACTGCAATATTATCTAAACGACGTGTCGAGGTTAAGAATGTTGTGTATGTTACATCTGACACGGGTACCTCCGTAACTTGCGACGATCTAAATCTGATTAACATTTATGCCCAAGTGGTTCTAATAATAGAAATGCAAAAAACAGTTTTACAATGAGGAAATTTTACCATTATTTCCTACTATCCCGAATAAAATAATATTCACTGGAGACTTTAATGTCGTGAATCATGGGATAGACATACCTCGAAATTTATTCCCTCCCCTGCTTTCCAAAAAATTAATTTCCTCCCTCAAACTTACGGATATTTGGCCAACACCGCCAGGATCTTCAATTTATCTTTAAGGCTCAAAAATCTCTAGTAGGATTGATAGGTGCTATACGACACCTGACTTAATAGCTTCTGTCACCGATATTCATTTACGGATTAAACCATTCAGTGGTCACGCAGTACTACTCTCGACATGCAAATACAACCTAAGTGTTTCTCTTATTTACGGGAAGATTCCGTGGAAACTAAACAATCAATTACTGAATTATGCAGAAACGAAATACATCTTTCTTAATAAATAGGAGTATTAGCTCAGGCAACGTCATTACTATTCAACGTTAAACGAATGGTATGTTAAATGTGTTAAGCCGAAAATACAGAGTTTTTTTAAATGGCAAGGTGCTGAATTACAAAGAGAAAAACGAGAGTCTCGCATATCTGTATCGAGCTCTTCAGGAGTTACGGTTTCTTCCAAGTTCCCAGCAAAATATTATTGACGTAATAAAGCATGATAGAACGATTACATCACTCCCAGAGATATAGCAGGTTTTTTCGATCATAATACGAAATTGTAAGCAAAACATGCGGCACCTCCTCTTCCCGTCCTGTCGGAAAGGGAGCGCCAGTGCTTAACGTCGCCCATCACAGAAGAGAAATACATAGAACGCTGACTTAATGTAATAAGGACTCCAGTCCTGACGGTGATGGAATCTCGTATGCATTCTATCAAAAGTATTGGGATATAGTCGGGAATGACATACTTTCCCTGTAGAGTCACTGATATTTCGTCCAAAATCTTCAGACGCAATGAAACGTATTATTCCCATAATCATGCTAAATACAAATTTAAAATTGTTTTTAAAAAGTTTGTGCAGCGCTTGTGAAATATCTTTGCTGGTAAAATTAGTCCTTTTCAAGCTGCGCTCAATAAAGAAAGGAATGTGTATTATGCACTTACGAAGATCCGAGATCTTGTAGGATACTTTCTTTTCGCTAGGGAATCCGACTTGTCGTGTGTTATTGTACTTCCAAAATGCCTTTGATAGCCTATCACATGAGTATCTTTTCGCAGTGCTTAGTGCATATAAATATCCGCTCAACTTCCTGAATATTATCAAGAACTTTTATGGCACTACTAGAGCTCGATTACAGATAAATGGTTTTCTTAACCCTTCCATTTCACTAAAAGTCGAGTGAGACAAGGTTGTCCCATGTCCATGTTTGTTTTGGGGCTTGCTCTTGAACCTCTTTCATATAAATAGGCAGCGTATATACAACCTCCGGTTTACAACCTACAAAATTTCTCCGCCACGGCCTATGCTGATGATGTGGTCCTTAGCTGCACGACAATACAACAATTTCACCATCTTATTGTTCAATTAGAACAATTCAGTGCTATTAGTGGTGAGCGTATCAATTTCTATAAAACGAAACTGTTGATATTTCATAACTGGAACATGGATGGCATCCCACAGCTTTTCTCAACTGTGGGACTAGCAGATCAAGTTAAAATATTGGGTGTTACATTTTCCAATAGTGACAGTATCCATTATGAAGGGATTTGGGATCCATTACTGAATAATATGCGCTTGCTGTGTCTCCAACAAAAATTTAAAAAATTGGACATGATCCAACTTATTTGGTATGTAAATAGTTGTGTGCCAAATTATGGTATTACGCGCACATATATCCGATATATTCGGAAAATAGATTTAGTTATTGGTTGGTTCATCTGGGTACTTGTGACACCCTTATTTTCCCTTGAACCCAAGGGAACTTACAACTCATTTCGATACGTGAGAAATGTAATGCATTCTTCTTTAAAAATAATTATAAGCAATATCAATTTTCAGGCAGCATTACACATCAATGTCTTTCGTGCTGGAAAGACTCATTTCCGGCATCGAACCCTCCCCTATGTATATTAAACAAAGCGTACAAGGTTGGTCATATCTACCTCTCTTAGATCCTACCAAGTATTTCAATGTAAAATTTCTGGATCAGTACTTACTTTCCCCTCTGTGCAACAAAAGGTTTCGCATATTCAGCAAATGTTTCCCACAAGATATTGGACGATGATATGGCAGAATGTACAAAATGTCACCCTGCAGGTAAGGAGTATCTGGTATATGATTGTGAATGAGCTGTTTCCTACTAAAGTAAAATTAAAACATATTGGTGTACTACAAAATGATATATGTCAACAGCATGGTCAAACTGGAACGATTGAACACAGAATGCTAGTCTGTAATCAATCAATTGATATCTAGCAAAAGTTAACACGAATGTTAAGTGTAACCTGCCGTTTACATTGCACTGCGTTTAACCATCAATGTATACTGTTTCCAGATTATTGTTCCTTTGCTTTCACAAAATACAATACTGTCACCTCTCTACCATGGACACGTATTCGTGTGGAAATACGTTTGATTACCTGATCTTTCTGAAAAATGCTTGTATAAAATTTTCTCTTCAGTGCGAAAAAATATTTTGCTAATTACCTACGAATACTGTAAAATGAATATATGAACTGAGATGTTACAATTTCCTGTAATGTACACAAATTAATATAATAAAATAATAAAATAAAATAAAAAATAACCGAGCGGTTAAGGCGTTCGGCTTGTAGAGCACCATTCGAGATCAGTTCGAGTCCCCACAGAGTACAACTCTCTTTTTCTCTCTCTTTTCACCTGTTCTCACCGTTTCTGTATGTGTTCCTATCGGATTCAATTAAAAGTATTTCGAATAGAGACCAATATATATGATAAATGATAATTTATTTCCGAGTCTGCACTCGTCCAATATACATTTTCGAGATTTTGATTTTGGAAATGAATTTTATATAGTATTGAATAGTAAAAATAGTAAAATAAAAATATTCGTATAAATATTGATCAATTAATTGGAGTTAAACATGCCTTTCCAGTCAGGATTATATATAGAGGACGTACTTTTAAGTGCAATCCGAGGAGTTTTAATCCGATACAAAATTGGTAACTTACAGGATAATTTTTGCGTGATTAGTATTATATTTTTTTGTTTTTAATATAATTCTCCATAAGTTATGAATGTACCTTTCAAAATGTAGAACGAGAAACAAGTGTAATAATATATTTATTACGAAAAGCTTCTTAGCAGTGATGATATCAGGGAGTGATCTGAGGGAGAATTTGGGACCCCTCTCGAGCTAAGAAATTTCCGCCTTCGGGACCATATCTTCGATCATGCTCAATGTGGACTACCAATGTTTTAACAGTATGCCCTCCACCCGTATATATTGAAAATCCCCACAAGGATAATTTTCTGAGATCACCACTGTTTATAAATACGTAGTTTTACGTTACAATCAGAGGATAATAATGGAATAATGAATATCTTATTTTCAACTATGGATTTTAGATTTGCAATTCATATGTTCCATTCAAATCGAATTTGAAACGAAAGAAGTTTCCAATGAGTTACTCAAAGAAATATTTTCAGCCTCCGGATTAAAATAGGAAGACACTTAAAAAAGAAACAACTTGCTACTGTGTTTGAACACACAAACACGTGACTGATAGAGTATCAACCCAAACCACTCGACCATTTCGTACGCCTTTGCAGGCCTTCTTTTGACTTTTGTGAAAATAGTTTACTGCTCTATACTCGCTTTTGTTTATTCCGATACGACTACGAATTCCCAAAAAAGACTTACAGAAGTACCATTCACCGATTTGAATGAAACTTTGTACACTTGTAGAATATCCAAAATAATCAGCACGCATCTTTTCGGCAATGGTGAAGATTTAAGGTTAGAAACCACCCTTTGAACGTTAGGGGGGATCTCCAAGCATAGACCGAAAACAATAGTTTAATATAGAAGAAAACATACTGCAAGGGGAGGGGTTAGGATAGATGATTCAGAATCTGATTTCAAAATTACACAATTCAAAATGGCAGATCCTGTATAATGATTATAATTACAAAATGCCTTCTAGTTTGAAATTCTCTACACTTAGCCAAGAGCAATTATGTGTGGCAAGGGTTATTACGAGATGGTTGCAAACCGATTTGAAATCCATTTCTATCCATTTGAAACCCCTTTATTTTAACGGAATGTTTGATTAAAGTGGGTCTCTGCACCTCTCCCTATTCGGGGTGCTTATGTGTAGTGAGCCCTCTCGCCTCTCAGTATGTCAGGATTTCACATATCCTCAGTTGTTATAATTATGAATTTATTGTGACAACTCTTCATAGTCATGATATTTCGTAAAAAAGAAGATGTGTGATGCATAAACACTGCTTACACTAAGCTCACCGTATTACAGTAATAATTGTGACAAAATGCAGCACAATCTTCTTCCAAATAACTGTTTTCGTATCACTTGTATCCAATAAGATTTGCAAATCTGGGAGAAGAAAGTTATTATGAACCAGTGATTTACACTTGGATTATAGTATTACGGAGATGTAAATTTATGTTATAGTTGTATAGGACAATATCGGTAAAATGTCTCAAGAAGATTTTCCACGTCCTAAAGACGAACACATCAAGAGGCTGAATCCTACCAGTTGTTCCTGCAGGAATGGTTTCTATTTTGAGGTACTCTTTTGTTCTTAAAATAGGTTCAAAAGTTGATGAATTGTGACCACTCTACGAATCTAGTAACAAAATGGACTTTGTATTAGACGCTGGGAGATAAACCTCTTGAAACCATGATCTCACAAGATCTTATGTTAATTTTCCTGAATTTGATGATCTTACAAGGAGATTTTCAAATTAAAAGAGGTTGTTTTGGACTATAGGGCAAAATGTTCCATTCTTTTCCTGCAAAATAATTAACAGCGGTGATAACAGAACACCATTTTCAGAAATTAAAGGTTGTATGGTGTAGCTGTGAGTCATAGATTTATTGACTGTACCACACTTTCTACTGTTTGTGTCTCTGTAAACGCTATAATGAGAGCTGCAGAGACTTACTTTGATCAAGCATCCCATTAAAATGAGTACAGCAAGGGGTTTCAAATTGGTCTGCAACTTCCTCGCAGTATTCTCTGCCAACTATAATTGTTCTTGGCTAACTACAGAGAATTTCAAACCAGAAGACATTTGGTAATTGTAATCACTATACTGGATCCGCCATTTTGAATTTTGTAATTTTGACGTCAGATTTTAGATCAACTGTCCTAAGAAACCGTGGCAGTATGTTTTCTTCTAAATTAAATAGTTGTTTTCGTTGCTTAGAGACCACCTATAACGTTAAAAAAAAAAGTGGCTCCTACCCATAAATCTTCACCATTGCCGAAACAAAAAAATACGTGTCGATTAATTTTCGATGCTCCACAAGTGTGCATAGTTTCATTCAAATCGGTGAGTGATACTTCCGTAATTCTCCTTGTCAGTGAATATTTGGACATTACGACTCTTGCAATGTATAAAAGTGTTTTAGAATAGATCACATTAGAGTTTACGTCCTAATAACATACATAAAACAGGTTGAATTCATGAAATGATTGAGGTTGGAGCGAGCGTAAATGTTTTCATAGTTAGGAGTCTGGATATGCAAACCCGCTTAACGTGGGGATTTACTTACGTGAAATTTGGTACGCGGACCTTAGTTCTGAAACGGTACACTCCTACATTTGGGTGATTCTTTGCTATTTATATGCGATATTCATGTAGTTTGGTTGGCGATAGTAATATTTAACAGTGGCGTAAGCAGAAGTTCGTTAAGACTCCAGCCTCTAAGTTCATAATTTCGTGTGGTTTTATAAATTTATATGAATAAAATGCTCGATTGCATTATTAGGCTTATATTATTGTAGAAAGTACCTTTTCGATAATATTCCATTTTGTCTCCCTTAGTAGCCTAAATTATTGGCAAAATGCCACATTTTGTCTACTTGTAGATTTCTGTGACGAAAGCGCTGATTAAAAGCCTTTGATCACTTTGTTCTGGCATTATGCCTTATAGACTGTTTTAACATTGACTGCAGCGTGAATTCCGAGATAGTACAACATGAAGGTTCCATGGTGTAATGATTAGCACTGTGGACTTTGAATCCAGCAATCCGAGTTCAAAGCTCAGTAAGACCTGTATGATATCTTTCTTCCTAATTATCCAATGACTTACACAGGAAAAAAATTATTAAATAAACATTATGTTTACTTATTTTTGATTTCCCATTGTGTTCACATTTCTGGTCTTTAAGACAGTAGTTCCCAAACTTTTTTGACTGACAACGTACTTCACTGAGTATTTACCACATCGTGACACTTTTCTAAAAATCTTTCTTAATTAATAATACTGATAACGTAAATCATAATCATGTAACACTACAAGTTTGTGTAAAGGAGTGACAATGTAGTACTGAACATTGTTACTGCAGCTGAAGACATTGACTGGTACAGTTTGTCACAAAATTAATTTTAATGAATTATTAAATATTTGATGATTTTTAAATTCCAAAATTTCGCGCCACACCCGTTGGGAACCGCTGCTTTAAAGCAGTGGCGGATCTAGCCCAGGGCCGAGGGGTCTATGCCCCCCAGCTTTTTAAGTGACAAAAGTAATTAAAGCTATTATTTAAATATTTTGAAAGTTTATAGTAAACTCATTATATACCAATCATATTCTGGGTTCTGGTTGCCCCCTACCAGATTTTACCTTCTGGATCCGACTCTGCTTTAAGGAATATACACAGAAGTGGCAGTGATTTTTTTCTTAACTCTTCCTTCAGCGATCCATAAAATATGCTTTCCTTCTTATGAAAGTTTTCTTCAGAGATTCCTATAATAGCTTTTTTTCTTTCTTATTTACACTCAATGCTTTGCTAATAATAGTATTTGATGCGACTGTTTCTGTTGAAGCTCTATCACTAATAAACAAAAATGGTAGTACGTTATCGTGAAAATTCACACTTGTCTGCCGTTGTCTCAAGTCCAGTGGCAGATCTAGAAGGTATAAACGGGGGGAAGGGGGGCTGACAGAACCCAGACTATGATAGGTGTATCATGAGTTTACTATAAACTTAGAATAATGCATAAACAATAACTTCAATTATTTTTGTCTCAAAAAAATGGGGGGCTAGGCTTCCCGACCGCGGGCTAGATCCTCCACTGCTCGAGTCGACGTTTGACTTCCATTTTTGAGTTCATTTTCTTTCTCAATTGTTTGTATAAACCCTTCTAATAGTTCTCTGTCTAACTCAATCACGTTTGAGATACATCCTGAAAATATACACTGAAAAAGACATACATAAATGAATGTAGTGGAAGTTATGCATCAGATTCTTCACATGACTGTACTAAAATTATTACAATCTTTATATGAAAGGTATTGGTGATTTTTTTTCATAAGCTCATAATTTTACTTCCAGAAAAGATGTGGAAGCACCTTCAATTTTAAATGAAATTTTAAACGTAGGGTATTGAGACTTGTGCATAAAATAATCCAGTTTCACTCAAGAATAGAATTGATTTCATGGCTTAGATTGATCTTCAAAATCGAAGAAATATTTTACCCCCTCGCTTAACAGTAGTTTCAACTTAGCTTTTGTGTTTGCCACTTTATTTAAGTTAAACATTACATTTTCACCAAATTTCATTTACATTTAACATACGGAGTTATTTCCAAAGACAATACAAAATTTTATCGCATGAACGAAAATTAAATTATGACAAAATAAAATTTTAGAGAACTGAATACGATCAGGAACTGAAAACATGTTTCAAAGTTGATTGCTATATAGTTCTTTAGTGTAATGAATTTATTAGATTACAAGTCATTGCTATTACTTTTGCTTCAATGGTGCTCATGTGGATGACAATTGGGCTCTCTTGGTCATAAATTTACTTTTTAAAAATGGACTTTGTGCCAAACGCCCTTTGCCAGCGCGTCCCCTCATATAAAGAAGTGATTTCTATCAAACTCCCCGTCCCGAACATTAGATGTAATCAGTTGATGAAGGCTTTTACTTGGAGTCCCAAAATACCCCTTATTAGGAGATGACCATGAGCACCGTTTTTATTTTTTAACCATGTTATTTATGTGCTAAGGTAATTCTATTTAAAAAGTTTCAAAAGCTTCATAGTTGTAACTTACGAGCAATGACACAATTTGTAACGAAACTTAAAACTGTATACTTTCATACGTGTAAGATACTTAAAAATAATTACTACAAAAATACCAAAAGCGCCCTTTTTATATTTTAATCATATCATGTATGTGCTTACATGATTCTATATAAAAAGTTTCAAAAGTTTCATAGTTGTAACTTACGAGCAATGACACAATTTGTAAGGAAACTTAAAACTGTATATTTCCGTACATAAAAAGTAATAATTACAAAAATACAAAAAAACACTCTCTTTATTTTTTAACCATACTATATACGTGTTAAGATGAATGTACAAAAAATGATTCAAAAGTTTCATAGTTGTAACTTTTTAGCAATGGCACAATTTGCGAAAACCCCTAAAAATTTGATTTGTATGCCCTAAAATATAAAGAAAACACATCATAAAATGTGCAAAATTTGAAATAAAATTATTTCTCACGTTATTAATTGCATTGATAAGTAATAATTCTTGTCACGTTTTATTTTTTTTTCTACGTCCTTTGGTGTTTGTTGCATGAAGATTGGTCAATTAGTTTGGGAGATATGGGCTTTTAAAGACAGCGCTGTGCATTCGCGATGGCGGCCATCTTTGGATGAACTAACAAATGGCAATCATGTCAGAATTTCAAATCATCACCGAAAGAATAAAAATCAAGTGTTAGTTCAATTTTAACCAGAAATGCACACGGGATTACACAATACCCCCCACTGCTTATAAATCAAAGATCGTTCTGCGACGGTCACTAGCATCAATAAATCTGTCTGCTAACTCGTCTAGGCTGAGAAGGTCCAGTAAATCATGGTATGTGTTATAGATGATAACATGATTCAATCTCTCCTGTGTCATTGTACTTCTTATATATGTTTTCAGTCTTCGAAGAGAGCTAAAGCTCCGTTCAGCTTCACAATCAGCTAGCAGCACAATCAAAAGTTGCCATAACTTTTCAACGTTTTTAAACATAGCCCGAACTTCTGGTTCCATTTCTCGTAATACATTGCGAGGATCACTGACCAATCACACCAATCTTCTGCTGAAATATTTTCACCTCAAGAGAGAGTGACATGACATCTATTTCTGGATATTTTTTAAGTCAACTTGTAGCACCACACCTGATAACAGTGTGTCCTCTAGTTGCCGCAGACGCAGGAAATTCGATTAAGTAAATTTTAATTCTATGCCTTTTATAGCTTCATCAATCATGGAATAATATTCTTTCCTATAATATGCATTGACATCCAGAGCCGTAGCTAGAGATTTCGGCGTCCCTACACTCGCCTTACCAAGCTTCTCCTTTTATTTTTATCGTTTTACATGTAAGAGATGTAGCTTTTGTTGTTATGCTACTCTGAATATTTATCAAGCTGCTTGGACAGATTACTGCAACATCCAAAAGCGATCATTATGTATTCTTTTAAAGCAAGAGCTGTTTTCAAGAAGCTTATTTTGGACCTTCTGTTAAGGTGGATTACCATCCAGAAGTCAGTATAACCATTAGTTCATTGCCTTAACCAATGCGTAAAGAAATAGCATATATTATAAGTATTGTACTATAAAATAGAGTTATGCGTCAACTACAACATAAGATACTATTCCCTGTGCTTATGTATTATGTTATCTAAAAAAGTAACATATAAGAGGAAAACTTCATGAGTTTTAAGATGAGTACGTAAGATGGCGCTTGCTGTTAGATTTTGCTACTCATGTACTCAGTTTTATGAATTTTTTACTTACAAGCATAAATTGTTTTGCAAGTTGTTATCTCATTACGGAATATGGATATTGTATGGCCATTTTTCGTGTTATGTTTTACATTTTATCCAAATATTATTCTATGTTTGAGGAAATAATTTTAACGGCTGAATCTCATGCTTGCGCAGGACGCCATAATGCTTCGTTGCCAAACTTGCATGTGTACTGTTGCAGTCACAGTAGTAAGTCAATTCCTTGTTAGCGTTTGAAGTCCAGAAGCGGAACCTGTGAATTGTGACAAAACTATTATAATTAATAAAAGTTTAAAATAGGGAAACGGGAGGAATCATACAACAGAGAAAAGAATACAACTTAAAGTAAAAGGTCGAAGAACCAAAGGAAGCGAAGAGAAAGGGAAGATAATTTGAAGAAACAGCTAAGTGCTTTTCAAATTTTTACTGTTTCTTGCCACGTAAATATTATACACACGTGTAATATAGTTTATTTTGACAACCATTTTGAACGTTAAATATGTAATATGTGTTCTTCTTGTTCTTTTCTTTTTTTATTTATTTTTTTGCTGAAATTTAATTTGCTTAGCTAAAATATTATATCTTCTTGAAAATAATTTATATATGTTTTTGGCTCACATATGTACACGAATAGTTGCCTGAACCCGTTAGTGGAAAATACTAATTAATTTCACTTATTAGGGAAGGTCGTGGGGTTTCATACTCTGACTTCATATTGACACTATGCTCAGTCGACTCCTTTTTACATATGAAACAATTAGGCAACCGGAGAAATCCTCAATGGCAAGTGTGTTCGAATTATGAATGTTAAAAGTTGAAAGTTGATCAGATTTTTTAAAAAAAGTTTGAAGTAACATTTTTTTTTAAATACACGCTTCATTTCTGGTACTGGGGTGTTTTCTTGGGTGCTGGACAGAATGATGAGGTTAAAACGTATTGATTTTGTAAGGTAAGGAAATTTATTTGAGAGAAGTTGAAGGCAAGGACGCCGATTTCTCAGTTAATTTGGGGGAAGGGGACATTCAAATGCAGAAGGCATATATATGAGGATTTTAAGACAAATTGCATTCAAATTATGCAAAATATTGTATATTCATAAACACAATGCGGGGTCCCACATGAGCTTTGGGAGAGGGCTGGGCCCCCTCGGCTACCTCCAGGATCGGCGCCCTTGGTTGAAGGGTAATGGCGTTTTACAACTTACAAATTGTGTACTATTTGGCACACCGGATCAGTAGGCTAATAAAATTTATTAGCTACTCCTGTTCAACTATACTGTCATTTCAATGTCACTTTCCTATGTGGCCATCTTAACATTGAACAATGATATTTGTCTCCGAAACGCTTTGTCGCGGAACTAATATGAATGGGACTCCCAACCCAGCCGGCCTTTGTGTATTGCGGAAAAAATGAAATATTTCAGTTTAACATCCAAGGGATATGCCATTTAGGCTAAGGAAGACGATGATGAAGGCAAGTGAATAATGATGGAAGAATAGATGGAATGAAAAGAAGGGAGTACTCCGAGAAAACCCATGGGCATGATGATATCCATTGTGGAAGACCGAGTTTCAATATTTCAGCACTAACCTCTTTTCTTTTTTTTAATTTTTCAACGGATTTTAGTGGCGATTGTTTGAAAACAGTGGTCAAACTTCAGGCAATATTTTACGGTATTCCGCGAGAAATTTGAAAAAAAAATGGCAAGTGATGTATGCAAACAGCCGTTTTCTCGAGAATAAAAGCCACCTGGTTCACAACTTTGAGCGTACATTCCCGCTAACTATTTTTTTCTTTAAATTTTTCGGTCTATTTTGTCGTTGAATGTCTTAGAATATTTCCTAGAGTTTGACCAATATTTTACCACAATCGACATTCCAATTCACTGAAAACTAAGCACATGGCTAGCGATGATGTATTAGAACACCGTATTCTGCGATGCATAAGCATAGGCCGATAGGGTCGGAGTACCGCTCAGGTTTGTTCCGCGGCAGGCCTTTCTGGCGCTGCGCGAGCTCTTTGGATCGCCATTTCCGTACAATTAACTACAAATAAAATACCGGTGGTATAAACTAATATTCGTATTCACCGTCAATGCCAGCCTGTAGTGGATAATTTATTTGATTTAACTTCATTTTAACAATAACATGATTTTCATTTTCCATATAATATACTATGTTATAGTGCTCCCCAGTGCAAAAATTTTGCTGAGTATGTTATAGTGCTCCCCAGTGCAAAATTTTTGCTGACTATGTTATAGTGCTCCCCAGTGCAAAGTTTTTGCTGAACAGCTGATTCGGACAAAATATGTTGGTGACAGAGCCTTTTGAGAAAATATTGGTCTCACTCCTAGCCACAGAAGGGGGGAAGAACACTAAAATATAGATCATCACAAGTTTAATTATGAATACCACGACATTTTTCGTTGAATTTTTCACGCCTGGCAAAGCGTTTCCTAGACTAATGTTATAGTTCAATTTGAAGGTGGTCACACAGAAAAGTTATATTTGAATGACAATACAGTCGAATAGGGGTAGCAAATACATTTTTATTAGCCTATTGGCCCAGTATGCCAAATGGGAGGCAATTTGCAAGGTGTAAGCCTTCACCCTCTTCCAAATAATTGCCCTTATCTTGCAAAATTCGTTTTGATCTTACCACTGTGATGGACACCCAAGAAAACTCCCTGCTACTAAAACTGAAGTGTCTATCTCAAAAAATGGTACTTCAAACTTTCTGCAAAATCTGTCCAATTTTGAACTTCTAACGCTCATAATTCGAATACGCTTGCAATCGAGGATTTCTCCGGTTGCCATATGTAAAAATGCGTAAATTGTTCCATATGTAAAAGGGCGTCGACTGAGCATATCAATACGAAGCCAGAGTAACACCCCGCGACCTTCCCTAGTTAGCATTTTAAAAAATCATAAAACTTACAGCTTGAATTGTTTTTTTTAATATGTATATATATAGACATTTTGTACATGATGCTGCTGGTTCGATCCCAGCTTTGCCAGGTGGGCTTTATGGTGGACAAACATGTGTATATGGGCTTTCTCGGGGTTTCCCCTGTGCTCCTACTATTCTCATTCTACCATTTCATTCATTCTTATCATCACCGTCTCGTTTAGCCTACATGGCATAATCGAGAAACATGGATTTTTTTTTGTAACATCCTATCATTGTGCTCCGAAGGAAAGGTAGACGGTGATGATGATAACGAATGAAATGGTTGAATAAAAGAAAGGGAGGGACCCGGAGGAAACCCCACATATGGTTTGTCCACCACAAAGCTCACTTGGCGCGAGCTGTGATCCAGCCAAAAACCTCACCTTCCCAGAAGTAAGTGCTCAATGTCTACCTCTTATTGATCCAATATTCTGACAGTAAGTAATACGTTTACCACTTGCGGTTTCAATATAAGAATAAGGAGTGGAGATGGAACGCATGCTTGGGACGCTGAATCTATACCAACAAATAATTTCTTGTTATCGCTTACCGTCTTTGCTCTATGTAAATTGAAAGTTTGATAACGGGCAATGCAGAGTGACTGGATGAAGTAGCTACAATCATTTGCATAAGTGACGGTTCAATCTGTAACATTATCCACGCTGTGCTCAGATTTCGGAATATGTGCGCCAGGATGGTATAACGCTAGCTGACAGACGAACTGAGGCAGCGATGTGTTGATGTGTGACGAGATTTTACCACGCCGCAAACGAGAAGGTTGTGACTTTCAGAAGAGATTAGTTACTGGGTGTGAAATATGGGTGCACTGGAAGTAAGGAAGCTAGCATGCAGTGGTAGTATCCATTATCGGACACAATCATCTACAGGGAAGTTAGTGCTTCCTTCTGGGACCAAAAGGGTGTCATTTTGGAGAGCCCAGGAACGCATAGTCAATAATATATTGTATTCCGATCTCCAAAAAGATCCTAAACCTACTATACGAAGTGACACGGAATTCTAATAACAAATTTCCTTCTACAACATAACAATACTCGGGTTCATACTACTGCCTGTGCAATGGCTGCGATCATTGAAAATCTTCATTTCGAGTATCTACCTCATCCACCTTGCGTACCGAATCTCGCCTCAGTGGTTTTCACATATTTGTATCTCTTAAAGAGGCACTAGAGAGAAAGAAGTTGCAATCTGATGAAGAGGTGCAACAAATGTTGTATGATTCCTTGCGTAGCCAATCAAAGAAAAAAGTTTTCAAAGGCATTGGGACACTTTGTAAGTAATGGGAAACTCGTATTGAGCATAGAGTAGATTGCGTAGAAACATGAAATTCATGTTTCATACTCGCTCAATGTTTAAAATAATAATAATAATAATAATAAAACAGTTTTTAAAGTTTTTTCACTGACTTCGCAACACTAGAAAATTGTTTCCGTAAGTACTGGATATGGAAGTGGAGATACAATTTTAACAACCGGTTCCAAAAACCTGAAAAATGTTAATAACCGGTTCGGGCGAACCAGTTGAATGACACCATTGAAAACAAATAGCAAAATGCTCTGTCAACGATAAGGCCATGGGCGCCCGCAGCGCAGGCAAGGTGACAATCGCTTTACAATGCATTTTCGTAAGGTGTTTAGTTGTTTCGAAACGCTTTTATCCAGAAACACACGTCAAGGCACATTATATTTGGTTACACCCAGGCCCATTTAATGTAGTCCACAAAGTTATGCAATATGCCTCAATAATAATTGTTTTGCATTAAGCGTTATGCGCATCAATGTATGCCGGGCTTTTGCCCCTTTCTCGCCCTTGCAAAATCCTGCGGGTGTTTCTGGATAAAAGTATTTTTATTCGGAACTGTTATTATCTTCAGGTGTACATAGCGTAAAACTGTTTTGAATATATGCCACTATAAACAAGAATTAGAGAATTCATATCTGAGCTTATTGTCGAAGGCCATGTGATGTATGAAGTGCAGCAATCAAGGTGCAAAAGCAAGTACTTGCAAAACACTTGAAGAAATGAAGTAGGTTAAATATACTAATAGATTTTAATAAAAATAGCTGTAAATAGCTGCGTAGATAAATCAATTCTGGCGCACAAGATCGCTGGTTCGATCCCAGTTCTAGCCAGAAGGACTTTATATAGGACACATAATGTGCGTGGATTTTCTCGGTGTTTTCTCACTTCCTTCAGTCCACCATTTCCGTAATCATCATCACTGCTTGTTTTAGATTTTGAGTATAATCGTGGAATATTAAACTAGAGAATTTCAAATAGCGCCTTCGGCACCTGTGTTAATCGCGTAGCTTTACTCGCTATGTTCCTTATGCAGAGTCGTTCTGACACATGATTAGTGTCATACTAGGGTGCAGCGTTTTACCACTTTTTTTTCGGAACGAAATGTAATACCTGGCAAAAGTGGCCCACCCACATGGACATTACAAGTATAGATTTTTTTTCAAATCAGATAATATCTTCTGTGAGAACTAATGCCTCAAAGTTTCAAAATTTCGCTGAAAATTACAAAAAATACCAAAATTGTTCATGAATTTTAGTTATGTTAAAATAAACATATTTTTGGATTTATATCTGCCAGATGCTATGAAAACTGACATTCAAGTCTCAAAATGCCAGTTATATGCCCCTGAGGTGGGATAGGGGTGCCTCCTCTGGGGCCCGCAAAGGGGGCAAATTCAGTACATTAAAGCGGTTTTGCAGGTCCTCGCTCACCTGGTCATATAGCCTGTTCAAGCGTCTACCACTTGGATGTGGCTGCACCTAAGGCTCCTCCGCCAGCCCTACCCAACCAACCAACCATATATAGGGATGGATGAACTAACCAATTCGTCACTGTCAGGAACAATTTTCACAAATTGGGACTTTGATTGCAATTTAGACACAGCTTGCCTAGAAAGTAAGGTTGACCTGATCATCCCGTCCCTAGCATCATTGCCACATACTCGGGAGGCTGCTTCAGTGACTAATTTCACTATCCGTTCTACTGCCATCGTGCGGGTGGAGGACTATTCTGGCACAGTGTTGTTAGAAAGTGAAAGTTTGTCAATGGGCTATTTGTTTGATACCGTCTTTCGAACTGTTGGTACAGTTATTGAAACATCAGTGCTTTCCCAAAAGATCATTTCAGTATTATCTTTCGCCTCAAAATTCAGTCTGGGAATGATGTTATATCTAATAGTGTTATGAAGATTCTCTGCTTCGTGTTTTCGAGCACTAAGAATCTTATGTAATACATCTTGTCGGACAGCAAGTAGACCATCAGTTATCATGGCGAAAAGAACATTCTCTGGGAGTGCGAGAAATGCATTCGTCTGAATGGATGAACGGATTACAGCCTGGTATTCATTTGGTAAGTATCTAGACCTGTGAAAGTTCTCAAAGACGTGACAAGGACCATTAGCAATGGGAGACTTGAGATAAGTATCACAGGTCTTTACTGAGTTTTCTGAGCTCTTCTGACTATGATGGGGTAAGTCACATTTTATTGGTTTCAATTACACCATTGGAAGCTTTTCACAGTCAGATAGGTTTGAACCTATGGGACCTGTGTAAGAATAGGGGCTTGAATTAGCGCCAATATTCGTGAACAGAGCTCGGAAAGGCAGTTCATTAAAATGCAATAAACAAATAGCCTGTTAGTTCCTTTAATTTTCGACGAATACCTCCCTTCCAACCAGTGTTAGTGTTTGTTCCATCACATCCAAGAACCTCAACTTCATCAAAGCCACCTTCGATTTGGTTCATGATGTACTCGAAAATAGCCGCGGTCTCGTCATGGCCAAAGCCAGAGGATGGTGTCACGTCACCAACGTATTGAGAGTTAGGTTCAGCCACAAGTGATAAGTGCTCTTTTGTAACGATGCCTGCGTGTGTTTTAGTGTCTTCCCTTTGACCATCAAAGTATAGGCTTTTAATGGGATCAACATTTCTAGAATGTTCTTTTAAATTCCGAGCAACTTTAAGTTTCGCATGCCTTATTTTGCTCCTGTCCACAATAAAAGCAGAGGTATGTTGCTAGATTGTTGAAAAGTTATAATTCCAGTCTTTAAAGCTGACTGAAGCACAGTTGATGTTATATGTGCCGCAGCCCTTTCGTTTACATTGTATCTCTGAGCAATCATAGCAGTTTCAGTCAAATCTAGCTTCGGTTTAGATGTTCTGTCTCTGGGTTTGGTCTCTTCTTCAGAAGAGCTTTCCTCTGCTTTCTCTTCAAGGTCTGCTTCATTGTCACTGAAGTCATTTTTGTGATATAATAAATAAGATTGACTGTCTTAAAAAAGAAATACAGAATTTTCTGTGAAAATAGTGTTTAGCAAACTATTATCTGTAACGGCCAATTCATATAAGCTGAAGGCAACAGTAACCAAATATAGCGCTTGAGAAATGGCGCCCAATTTGAAGCGTATCCGGATCGTTCCTGATAGTGACGCTGAGTTACGCAGATCGGGACAGAAGGGCGTTGCAGTATTGTGAGGTGGAGGGGTGGGAGCGTCATGGTGAAAAATAACGATGCTCTGCTACCACTATGAACCACCAGTAGAAGGAAAAGGCAAGGACGAAAATAGCTGTAGAAACGCTTGATTGTACTGAATTTGCCCCCTTTTCAGGCCCCAGAGGAGGCACCCCTATCCCACCTCTGGGGCATATAACTGGCATTTTGAGACTTGAATGTCAGTTTTCATAGCATCTGGCAGATATAAATCCAAAAATATGTTTACTTTAACATAACTAAAATTCATGAACAATTTTGGTATTTTTTGTAATTTTCAGTGAAATTTTGAAACTTTGAGGCAATAGTTCTCACAGAAGATATTATCTGATTTGAAAAAAAATCTATACTTGTAATGTCCATGTGGGTGGGCCACTTTTGCCAGGTATTACATTTCGTTCCGAAAAAAAAGTGGCAAAACGACCCACCCTAGTGTCATACTAAAGCCTTCGACTAACATGTTTCCTGCTTTAGTCAGGCTTTCAGTATGACACAAACCATACATCAAAACGACTCTGCATAAAGCTCTATAAGTCTCAGATTCTCATTCTTCCTGGATTGTGGAATAAATCTGCCTGTGTAAGTAAGCAACCTAACAAAAGTTGGTAGCAGTTTTCATTTAACGCAGTTTATGCTGTATTTGGTCCAGAAAACGCTGGAATTTTAGCCATGATGATTATGCCCTCTAAAGTTGCACTGGGGAATTCAACTTACAAAATAGATGCACTGGGAAACATAACTTTCAAAATACCAGTACGGGAAAACAATTTACAAAATACCACGCTTGAAGGAACTAATTCTGTTTTGTTGAAAAGAGCGGATTTGTGTAATGGTTTAGTATGTGTATCTCCTAATTTGCACCTTTGAGACATCTAGTTATAGATAAATGTATAATATCATTTGCTGAGAAAATTTTACCATAGAAGTAGCTTTAGTTACCCCTAAATACAGTTTGAATCGAATTTTGCGTAGAAAACGCTAGAATATTAGCCATGATATTTGAGCCTCTAAAGTAAAGCAGCTCCGAGGATTGCAACTTCGCTTATAAAATACCATTTTTGAACGTACTAACAATCTGTTGTGTCCTATATATCTAATTATACCATTTTAATTCATATTTTGTATTTGTACACATATTCTTAATCTGCACCGTAGAGGCATCTAGTTATAAATAAATATATAATGTTTCACTGCCGTTTTCTGAGAAACTATTACCATGAATATGATATAATTTTCCTCTAAATGCAAATTGAGTTTAGCTTTAACCAGAAAACGCTGGAATTTTAACCATGATAATTAAGCCTCTAAAGTAGAGCTACACCAAGGTTTGCAACTACGCTTATAAAATACCATTTTTGAGCGTACTGAGAGTCTGTTTTGTACACAAGTTGAAATTTATGTAATGATTTTGTATTAGTATACGTATTCTTAATCTGCACTGTAAAGACATCTAGTTTGAGAGAAATATACACAACGTTTTGTGAGTTAAAAAAGTAATTTTGATAAAAGAATATAATTAATACATATTTTAAAGCAGGCAGTATTGAGTAAAATGGAAATAAAAGTTCTCCCGCGTTCATTTCCCGGCGGAAGGTCATGTGGTTCGGATTCCACGTTAATCAGTACATCTACGTCTCATATAGCCTCGCTGCTGAAAGGGACGCTAAAACTAAAAAATCAATCAATCAATCAATCAATCAATCTCTTCGTAGTAAATCATATATAAAATGTGATCGTGTCTAAACACTTTTCTATCCGTAACACATGTGGCAACATCGCATATGTCGCAATGTGCTCTGCCATCTAGTGAGAAAGTTTTACTCTAAAATTGACTAGAGGTCCAGCTTAAACTTGACAACACTTTCTTTGGTTTTATACAAATCCACTTAAAAAACAACTATGGAAATTTATAAGGGTGACCAAGAAAGTTGTGTCGCTTATTGTGGAGCTCTGTGTTCCATCAGCCCTCACACTGTGACTTGAATGCGAATGGAGATAAGGCGAAAGTCAGTTGTTGATGTGGGTATGTCAACCTGGTTGTGGCAGTTCAGTTACACCATGAACTTGCGTAAGGACAGAGTGAACATGGGATCTCAATAGAACGTCATAAGAGCGTGTATGCTGTATGAGTTCACACTAGGATCAAATGCCACTGCAGCGGGGCGGAAGATATGCCAGGTCTTTGGTGAGGGTATCGTGACTACGCGGACAGTACAGCGGTAGTGTAACAAACTTAAGGGCGGTGGCGAAATGCTCGAAGAGACACCACGTGTTGGAAGACCAACACATGTACGAAATAAAGATCTTCAGGCAGCAATTGAGGCGAACAGTGGCCAGACATATGAGGAAGTGGAACTACAATTCAGTGTGAGTGGAGAAACCATTCGGCAGCATGTCTATCACTTGGGAAGCACTACAAGTTGGATTGATGGATCCCACCTGATTTGACTCCGGGCCAAAAGGCAACGCAAGCAGACACCTGTGCTTCTTGGCTTTCTCGTCTGAGGAGGGGGCCATATTTCGACAGAGTGTTGACATGTGATGAGAAGTGGGTCATCATTGGTTAGCATCCCATGAACCTTTTCCAAAACAGCCAAAACCAGCACTGCATCAGAAGGTCCTCCTGTGTGTGTGGTGGATTGCATCGGGAACTACTACCAGCTGGTCAGAGCATCAATGCAAATGTGTACCAGTTGAGCCGTGTTCAAGAGAAAACTCAAAACTCTGAACCCAGCACTTCTGAATCGCAAAGGGTCCTTCTGTTACAGGACAACGCTAAGCCCACGCCCATGTGGCTAGGATGACCCAAGACACCACTCTACACCTAGGATGGGAATCAGTATTGCATCCGTCATACTCTCCGGACATTGCACCATCCGATTATCACCCGTTCCATTCCTTGGACAATTACCTTAGAGGACGCCAGTTCAAATCCCTAGTAGAGGCGCAAAATGCACGTGATACCTTCTTCCTTCACGGCCCACCAATTCCCACCGCAATGGAACCCATGGCCTTCCAGAACGTTGGCAGAAGGTCGTCGATGCTGACGGGGACTGTTTTTGATCTTCCAGGTACTTCTTATGTGACATATTGATGTTCGAAGGTGGTGGGTGAAAAAACGACAGAACTTCCTTGGTTATGTTTATACAACTATTTACAACAATTCGTACTATTGATAAGAAATGAAATTTCGATGCATTAGAAACTATGTGCTTTTACAATGTTCAAAATGGGTGACAACATTAATTTCCAGTAATAATTGTAAACTTTTGTATGTGAACACACAAATAGCACTTTAATTTAGATTATTTTAAGGTAAAAGATATTTTGTGAAATGTATCGGAAATTCAGAAGGAGCCTTTTTTTGTGAATTTCTCAATATTGATAAATGGAGGTGAAAAATACGTATATGTTTGTATTTAAAATCCAAATTATAGTTTGGCTACAGCATATGTTTGAAATTATTGTAATTACTCAGTTTCTTAATGAATGAAAGCTCTGAATTTTGAGGTTACTAATTAACATATTAACATATGTGAAACATATTAAAAATACACTAACATACACACACACACACACACACACATACATATATATATATATATATATATATACAGTGGCGGTTCCAGGATATGACCAAGGGAGGGGCTAAACCATAGTTTGTCGTTTCTATCCAGTGTAAACCAGGATTGAATCCCATTTTATCTAGTGTATACCTGAGCGTCAAAGGGGGAAGGGCAATAGCCCCTATAGAACCCCCTTAGAACCGCCACTGTATATATATATATATATATATATATATATATATATATATATATATATATATATATATATATATATATATATATAATGTGTGTATATGTTTTTTGTGTATGTAGATAGATAAAAAATATCACACAACTAGATTTGTATGCACATAAAAGTATCCTGGCGATACAAGTAATTGGTGCAGAAATGATCTCAATAAATTCCTTCAAATTGGAAGCATTTCATATGTCAATGGAATGGAAAAAAAATCACTAGCAGTGATCAGTCTTTGTTAAAAACGAAATTCGTTGGTTAAGTTCTAACCCCTTAAGGCCCTATTCTCAGAAATTCTAAAAAAAAACTCAGAAATTCTAATTTTTGTCATTTTTTGCCTATAAAAAACGAAATGGACAACCTAAACTTAAAGAGTTACATACATTTTAGTATACTATCAAGCATATGGCGCATGAAATCAAGACATAAATTACTTCAAATTGGCCATATTCATGTTTATTTATATTCCAAATTTGACATTACTTTTGTAGGAAATCCATGAACCTATATGCTCAAAATTAGTTCCATTGAACTCAGTGTCATCAAATTTTTATAAAAATGAAACCAGAAATGTAACTGTCGAATTTTTACATCTTCATAAATATAAAAAGGGAGCATAAACTCCCAATCCCTTGTGTGAGAAAATGGGCCTTCTATTAAACCATATAACTACATAATGTGATAAACCCTCATTAAAGAAGATAACACAGATCAAAAACTTCTGGGATATCCTTTTTTTGGTAATTTTTACCTATAGAAGGGAATAAGATGAACCCCCAAACTTACAGTTGTACATACTCCTGCTCTATACTACTATAAGAAATGTGGTGGACAAACACTGTGTGCGTGGGTTTTCTCGGGGTTCTCCCGTTTCCTCCCACTTTCTTCATTCCACCATTTCATTCATTACTCATCATCACCGTCTCCTTTAGCCTAGCCAGCATAACCGTGGGACGTAAAACTCAAATCACATCAACCATCACTACTATAAGAAATTTTTAAATTCGGCAATTTCTGAAGTTTAAAGGAGAGGTCCTATGCACTTCTCCCGAAACTCGGAATTAAATCAAGGTATCTCTACCAAAATCGAAAGGACATTAACCTAAGAGATCATATCGTGTAATTAGTTTACGTGAGTAATCAGTGCCGAGTGTGATCAAGTTGTATGATTACTAGCGATAAGTGTTCCAATGCATTACTACTAGATGACGATCAAAAGAAAGCAGCAACCATTTCAACGAATTTGAAATTCGTAATGTTTTCTCTGTGTAAGGATCATTAGCTATCTAGCAACAATTATGCAGTGGATGTCGTAAACGACCCTAAAATACAGGACTAGCTCGGGAGAGTAATGCTCCCGGAAGTAGAAACGAGAAACACAGTTCTGATTGGTTGGCGTTATTCACTTCTTGCCACGTTAGATTAAAATAGCAGAAAGCAAACGCTGGCTGCTGTCGGCCTTCGTGATTTTTGAGAGACCCACGGGATTTAGAACATGTTGAAGACTGTGTTCAAAAATATTCTGAACATTCAGGTGCACTTTTTAATCGAGTAAAGACTAAACTCATGCCCTTAGGAAATGGTTCTACAAATTCATATGACCATTTTCAGAAAGTAGTGCCGGTTTTGAAAATATTGGGCATTTATTTTTCCCGCAACTTACATGACAGCATATCAAAAAATTTTGAAGATGTTTTTCTAAGGGTGAGATCTGTTTTACATCAACACCAATATCGTCAACTTTCGTTGATATCTTGTGCAAATTTTGTGAATACATATGCCTTTTCCAAGTTGTGGTATATCTGTCAAATTTTGCCAATGCCTAAACCTTATATTCACACATTTACAAGTATAGGTAACTGGTTTTTGTGGGCAGGTATGATTTTTCGAGTACGCTATCCAGCTACATGTTTGCCATATCATGAAGGAGGATTGAACTTGATACATGTTGAAAGTAAAATGAAAGCTTTATTTTACCACAGAGGATTCCAAAACATTCAAGGCATTGGAGATCAACTCAGCACTACATTACTTTCATCTCTCGTCGCTACCAATGATAAAACATTACCAGTGTCTTTGCCTCTCATTATTCCCGAATTTTGGTATTTTACAGACGTTCTATGTACTTATTTTTATTTGTCTGCCAGTGGCGCCCAAAATCTTCCTCAAAGTGTGAAACTTCTTTATACTCTGCTTTTACAACAACAATATAGCCGATGTCATCACATAATCTTCACATTACCAAATGAGAATTGGAAACAGATCTGGAGGAACATTTCCTTCAATTTTATATCTACTTCAACTCGTTCGTTATGGTACAGGGTTGTTAATAACATCATAGATACTAAGGCAAAACGACATCATCTCCAGATTACTGACGACAATTGATGTAATCTCTGTGGAAAGGTGGATACGTTGGAACATCGTCTCACGCTCTGCAACAGATCAACAACGATTTGGGAAATCTATTGTGAAATGATTCAATACCTCTGTAAAATCAGCTTCGACCGTATTACTGTCCAGATGCTCCTGTTACCTGATTTCAAGTACTTTCCAAAACAGAAACATCATTCGGTCATTTGGCTGAGTGCAAACACAATTGAATTTATTCTGTCTCCTTGTTCTCCTGAAGCACGCCACACGTACAGTCAGCGACAGTAGAAACTGGAGGTTGGATACATAAGAAATGATAGCTTTTTCCAGTAGAAGAATAGTTTCACTCGATGTCTGATAGTTGGACAACCAACATGACAGCAAACACGTGCCCGAAAATATAACATGCCAGGATATTCCTCCATTTGGAGGAAAAAGTATTACTATCTGAGAGCATCACTTAGAGAAACAACCACGAGATAAATCTGCAGAAAATCCATTCACTTTAAGATCAAAGAGATAGGAATTAATGCAAAGGAAACGAAAAGAATAATACGCATCATGCAGAGACCGAAAAAGTATGGAAAGCTAAAAGAAATGAGAAAAGAAGGAAAGAGGGAAAGGAAAGAGCAAAAGACATGGGACTAAATTAAATTTTAACATTTAAGGATAAACAGTGGCCGTCTTTCCTCCTGCCCCCTGTATCCGTCCTGGTTTTTCTCCCTTCATAGGATAAATCTCATTCAGCATCAAATGCGAACATCATTTATAGTGTTTAAATCTTTGAAAAAAAGTAACTCCATCCAGGCCGAGACTCGAACCCCGGACCCTCAGTATAACAGTCAGATGCTGTAACCACTTACCTACACACGCTATAGCAAATGTGTTTATAAACCAGCCATTACCGTCGCTATCAAACGTCTTAAACCAGCCATTGTCGGGAGTTACCCCACTTACACTTGAAGTTTGAATTTTATTTACGGCCTTTAGCTATCTACGGCAACAGGCCCCATGTTTTCATTAAAAACATTTGTTCTGTAGATTAAAATCAAGAATAACTTAATCTATACTCTTACTTACTGTTGTCAATATATATATATATATATATATATATATATATATATATATATATATATATATATATATATATATATATATATATATACAGAGAGAGAGAGAATTGTAGGTATATAAATATCGGATTAATGGGGGTTAAAAGAGTGATTTCGTAACTGCGAAATGGGTGATCGCATCACTACTGACATCTGGTAGCGGTGTTACGTAATACACCCATTAGAAATAACGCTTCGAAACGACAAATTGCATGTTGTGCCGTGGATAAGTCGGTAAGGGGTCTGCTTACTGAGTAGGCAACTCGAGTTCGAGTCTTGAGTACAGCAATATTTTTTTCCTTCAAAATACATTTCTATATTTTTTATATATGTTATTAATAATTGCTTTCCTGCATTTTTTGTAAATTATCTTAAATTAGTGAAGGTTCAGTAAAATCAAGAAGGTTAAAATACATATATATGATTGTTTTATCCGTATGTACAGTCCAGAGATGGAGCGGGTCGGGGGGCCGCGGGTCAACAGAACGTGACCCACTGCAACCCCCCACTGTGAGTTAACAATGTATTACGACCCACAGACTCATTCTGCTCAGTGCATTGTAGACAGCTTCTGAACACTGGTGAATCTGTCTACTTTCAAGGCATCCTTTTTCTTTTCATTTGTTTCTATTGACAAAAGAACTTCAGGCAATTTTAGATATTGATATTTGCAACTGTAATAATAGCAATAGGACTTATTTGAGACGCAGCCTGTGATTTCTTAGAGGAGCTAACAACTGGGAAAAATGTTTCAATCATGTGTAATATATGAATTATTATATAAAAAATTGAATGTAACTATGTGTGCATGATCATCATATCCAAATTGCAAAGTCAAATGAAATGATTTTTGGTATATACTTAGGCCTCAATCTCAACTAGGAAGTTATCATAAATTCGGTATCGATTTCATTATATTACATATTCTAAGAGGGTCCGAATTTTTGCGAAAAATTTAGTATCTCACAAGCCGCTCAAGTTGGAGAGCTGATATTCAGTATATTAATTCTTTATCTAATATAAATAAAATAAAGAGTTTGTTTGTGTGTTTGTCTGTCTGTCTGTCCGTGTGCGGCCTGGGAACCAGACGAGTGGACCGAGAGTTACCAAAATTTGGTCAGGGGTACCTAGCCCAGGCCCCAGATCAAGACGAAGTCGTTTTTTTAAATTTCGAACCAGGGGGTCTCAGGGGGCTTTTATTGGAACCGGCTTGGGAACCAGACAAATAGACCGAGAGTTACCAAATTTTAGTCACAAATACCTTGGTTCACGCTCCAGATCAGAGTTAAACGTTTTTCTCAAAATTCGAACCAGGGGGTCTCAGGGGGGCGTTTATCGGGACATGTAAAAGTAGTAGAAAATTTCCGATATTAGTGTCCAATTAATAGTTCTCGCGGTCGCTGAAATCAATGGTGAAACTCTGATCACGTTAACTTCCAAATTCACCTTATTCGAGCCGGGAGTCAGCGGGGAGGGGGGGATACCGAAAAATTTAAAAGTAATCTAAAATGACCGATATTAGTGTCCTATCTATAGTTTTCGCGGTCATTGAGATCAATGGTGACACTTCCATTAGCGAAGATTTACTAATTCAGCTACAATTGTATGCAAGCCGGGAGTCAGCGGGGAATACTGAGAAATGTAAAAATAATCCAAAATGACCGATTTTAGCGTCAGGTTCATAATTTTCGCAGTCGGTGAGATCAATGCTGACACTTTCATTAGCGATGATTTGCAAATTCAACTACCATTGTATGCGGGCCGGGAGTCAGCGGGGAGGGAGGGGACACGAAATGCCGAGACATGTAAAAATAATCCAAAATGACCGATATTAGAGTGAAATCCATAGTTTTCGCGGCCGCTGAGATCAATGGTGACACTTCCATTAGCGATGATTTGCAAATTCAGCTATATATGTATGCGGGCCGGAAGTCAGAGGGGGAATACTCAGGCATGTAAAAATTATCCAGAATGACCGATATTAGCGTCAATTCCATAATTTTCGCAGTCGGTGAGATCAATGGTGAGACTTTCATTAGCGATGACTTGCAAATTCAGCTACAATTGTATGCGGCCGGGAGTCAGCGGGGAGGGGGGATACCGAGACATTTTAAAGTAATCCAAAATGATCGATATTAGTGTCACATCCAAAGTTTTCGCGGTCGCCGAAATGAATAGTAATACTTCCACAAGCGTTGACTTCCAAGTACTGGCCCCATGCGAAGAACGGGTATATTCAGCTGGTATATATATATATATATATATATACTTCTTTAGTTCTTTAATACCAATTATGTATGTACTTTGCCAGTACATGTCCCATAGCGTTAGTTTTTGTTGGAATATTTTATTCCCCCCACTCAGACTATGTTAACAAAATCGTAGTCGTAATTATTCGTACTAACTAACAAGAAGTAACTATAAAGTTATGTAGCTTCCTGTGTATTTATATAAAGTTATAAAGTTATCCTTTATATATAACCTTATATATAAATAGAGACGCTTATATATAAAGTTTCCTCTTCTGGGGGGGGCGAACGCCCCGATCCCTCCTGGATCCGCCCCTGATTCTACCTAGGTATTTGTTAAGGAAACCTTTCAAACAGTGATGATTTCAGGGCATTACCTGTTCGAGAATTTGAGACCTTGTCGACATAAATTTTCCCCTTCGTGGCCATATTTTCGATCATGCTCAAAGTGGACTAATAATGTTTTATCAGTTTTCTCTCATTCATTACCCGGGGAGAATCTACTGAGTCTTGACCATTACCCGGGGAGAATCTTCTGAAATTATCAATGCTTATAATTAGTTTTTTATTACAAATCAAAGGATAATAACGAAATATTGAACATACTTAATATTTTGTTTTCAGCTTTGGATTTTAGATCTGCAATTCATATAATGTTCCTTTCTAATCGAATTTGAGAGAAAAGTAGTTGCCAAAGATTTATTCAAAGAAATGTTCTCAGTCCTCTGATGAAAATATGAACACACTTTTAAGAAAAAAAACAAATTGAATAATACCTACAGGGTTTGAACACATACACTTATGATTGATAGACTATTCACCCAAACCGCTCCACCAGTTCGTACGTTTTCACTGAGCCTCTTTAGACTTTTGTGTAAAGTAGTTTCCTGCTCCACATTTTTTTTTTATTTCGATACGACTATAAGTTTGTGGTGAATATTTGGGCGTTACAGGTGTTGCAATGCATAAAAATCTTTTTCGTATAAACTACATTCAATTTTACGTCCTAATAACTTATGTACAACAGGTTGAATCTGTGAAATGATTGGGGTTGGAGTGATCGTAAATGTTTTCATAGTTAGGAGCCTGGATATGAAAACCCGCTTAACGTGGGGATTTACTTTTGTGAATTTTTGTACATTTATTTATACACATCTATGGAAAATTTGATTTCTATAGTTATTTCAGGATTCTAGTTATTTATATGTTTGTTTATGAATGTATTTAGTACTTGGACTTTTAAGACTATAGATTACGTTTTGACGTTTAGACTTAGGTAGTTTATTTTGGGAATTTTTAGTTTTGGGGATTTTTATTTTGTAGTTAGAATATTTATTACTTGGGTATAGATAATTAAATTATTAATTTTTGTTTTGACAGATGACTATTGTACTTTTACATTCATAATTAGGAAAAATATACGTTGCATATGTTTGTAAATATACTGCTGGATGTGTGTAACGATTTCATTGAAGTTAAAAAGGTGAGGAAATCGGCAGTCAATTTAAAGTAAAAATAGCACTACTCATGTGATAGTGGATAGAATTGGAACTCGTGCGCTAGGTTGTGATTTATCCGTAGCCGTCCGTATGTTCATAATTACGACTACGATAGAGAAGTGGACAGTCAAATTCTCAAGGTTCAGTATCTGACCCTGGGTCTTCATTTTAGTTTTCTAAAAGTTATACATAATCGGAAGTGAAAACATGGAAATGTATACAAATACATGAGTATTATGTATCAAATATCGACGAAATGTTTTCTGTAACAATTTCATTCCGAAACTGGAAGAGAAACGTGAAAGGCAAGAATCTGTATGTTATTACGGGAAGTCAAGTTTTGTATGAAATTTTGTGATAACAACGCTCAAGTTATTGCTATATGGATAGTAGAGTTATATAGCAATTTCTTCCAATATCTCAAGATTTATTCTATATTCTGTGATTGATCCAAAAATATGTTGAAGTTTATTAGTGGCAAATGCTATTCTGCTTTTCATGAATTTTGTGAATACGGCTATAGTGTATGTATTAGTCAAATTCTTGTGAGTATTGAGTATAAATGAATTGTGTTTAAAGTTGTTTCGAAGATTCCTTATTAGCTTGTTTTGGAACAAATCCATATATTTATTGTATAAAGTGTAATATTCACTATGAAAGATGTTGTAGTGATATGCGAAAAATATTGGTAAATGTTAACTTTCCTAATTGAATACTCTTTTATCTCAAAGTTATCCTATTAAGTTGATTGAAGATTATTGAAGATTATCAAATAAAATAACTTTAATAGAATATTGAATATATTTGTGCTGATAATCAATGAATACACAATTATTAATTTTTTATATTTGTTGTAGGATCTATTTTGGAGTGATCAAATTGTTTATAAAATTATTTAAGTCAAATTTTATGTCCTGTTTCCTTAATGAAATTTACATATTATAATCCGACGAACTTTATGTATTATTTCATTGCATAATTCAAATAGCCTATTGAGCGATTTACTCAGTTGATAGTATTAATGCTTCTGTTTCAGCTTATTTATTACACACACACACACACACACATATATATATATATATATATATATATATATATATATATATATATATATATATATATATATATATATATATTTCTTTAGTTATTTAAAACCAATTGTTTATGTACTTTACCAGTACTTGTCCCATAGCGTTAGTTTTTGTGGAAACATTTTATCTTCCACTCAGGCTACGTTACAAATCACAAATTCAGTTTTCCACAAAAACAGTATTGTTTTATTTTAATAATTACGAAAGATGGAAAGATTGGTCATTCATTCTACGTGCACAATTGTGTGGGTCAGGGCTGAATGGGCTATGACTTTTCCTATAGGTGCCGTGAGAATGCTTTCTTCAGGGAAGGTTTTTAAACTAGCTATTTTATAAACTGACAATAGAAATTGAAATAATACATAATCATCTTGTCCATCACAAATAGGGATTTGTTTATATAAATTACTAAAGCTGTCTGAAGCAATGTCTACACTTACTTTATCTAAATTAGTATTAAAAGACATAAATGAATTCTCTACACGTGAATCACCAGACACCAGTCCCGATAAACGCCCCCCTGAGACCCCCTGGTTCGAATTTTGAGAAAAACGTTTAACTCTGATCTGGAGCGTGAACCAAGGTATTTGTGACTAAAATTTGGTAACTCTCGGTCTATTTGTCTGGTTCCCAAGCCGGTTCCAATAAAAGCCCCCTGAGACCCCCTGGTTCGAAATTTAAAAAAACGACTTCGTCTTGATCTGGGGCCTGGGCTAGGTACCCCTGACCAAATTTTGGTAACTCTCGGTCCACTCGTCTGGTTCCCAGGCCGCACACGGACAGACAGACAGACAAACACACAAACAAACTCTTTATTTTATTTATATTAGATAAAGAATTAATATACTGAATATCAGCTCTCCAACTTGAACGGCTTGTGAGATACTAAATTTTTCGCAAAAATTCGGATCCTCTTAGAATATGTTATATAATGAAATCGATACCGAATTTATGATAACTTCCTAGTTGAGATTGAGGCCTAAGTATATACCAAAAATCATTTCATTTGACTTTGCAATTTGGATATGATGATCATGCACACATAGTTACATTCAATTTTTTATATAATAATTCATATATTACACATGATTGAAACATTTTTCCCAGTAGTTAGCTCCTCTAAGAAATCACAGGCTGCGTCTCAAATAAGTCCTATTGCTATTATTACAGTTGCAAATATCAATATCTAAAATTGCCTGAAGTTCTTTTGTCAATAGAAACAAATGAAAAGAAAAAGAATGCCTTGAAAGAAGACAAATTCACCAGTGTTCAGAAGCTGTCTACAATGCACTGAGCAGAATGAGTCTGTGGGTCGTAATACTTTGTTAATTCAGAGTGGGGGGTTGCAGTGGGTCACGTTCTGTTGACCCGCGGCCCCCCGACCCGCTCCATCTCTGGACTGTACATACGGATAAAACAATCATATATATGTATTTTAACCTTCTTGATTTTACTGAACCTTCACTAATTTAAGATAATTTACAAAAAATGCAGGAAAGCAATTATTAATAACATATATAAAAAATATAGAAATGTATTTTGAAGGAAAAAATATTGCTGTACTCAAGACTCGAACTCGAGTTGCCTACTCAATAAGCAGACCCTTTACCGACTTATGCATGGCACAACATGCAATTTGTCGTTTCGAAGCGTTATTTCTAATGGGTGTATTACGTAACACCGCTACCAGATGTCAGTAGTGATGCGATCACCCATTTCGCAGTTACGAAATCACTCTTTTAACCCCATTAATCCGACTTTTATATACCTACAATTCTCTCTCTCTCTCTCTGTATATATATATATATATATATATATATATATATATATATATATATTGACAACAGTAAGTAAGAGTATAGATTAAGTTATTCTTGATTTTAATCTACAGGACAAATGCTTTTAATGAAAACATGGGGCCTGTTGCCGTAGATAGCTAAAGGCCGTAAATAAAATTCAGACTTCAAGTGTAAGTGGGGTAACTCCCGACAATGGCTGATTTAAGACGTTTGATAGCGCGGGTAACGGCTGGTTTATAATCACACTTGGTTAGGGATGGGCACGAGCGAGTTCGAGAGAGTTTTTTTTGAAACTTGATTCGACTCGAAACAGACATCTTTTAGCTCGACTCGAAAAATTTCTTCCAACTCGACTCGAATTTGGATCGAGTTTCGAATCGAGTTGAGCCAAGTCGAGCCAAATCTTGTGTGTAGTTTCAAGTTCGTTTTTCACTTATTCTGCATAAACAATATAATTATTATCAATGTTGCTACTTCCACTACAACTTATTATTATTATTATTATTATTATTATTATTATTATTATTATTATTATTATTAAATTCTGTAATTAAGCTTGAAAGATAGGCGGTTTGCGTCTGAATACTAAAAACTAGTTGACTGCCGATTTCGGTAGTCGTGAAATCTAGGAAACAAGGACATCGTTCACGAGGTTCTGGGTTTGAGTTCCAGAGGAGCAAGTGTTCGTGCTTGGGCCAAAATTTGTTAAAAGTTATAGCGTACCAGGCAAATATGTTTAAAACTGTTCTGCCTGGGTCTACGGTTGTCAACGACTTGTGCGGCTTGGCTCACAGCTTATTCAATATCGAACCGAACCGAGAAGTAGGGATGCGCACGAGTCGAGACACAATTTGTAAAATTCGAGTCGAATCAAGACTGCTCGTAAAAATCTTGATTCGACTCGAATGTCTCAAAACTCTTCACATATTTTTAAAAATAGTTTTGAAGAAACTAATTACTCAGAAACAGTTATATATATATATATATATATATATATATATATATATATATATATATATATATATATATATATATATATATGTATGTATATGTATATATATATATATTATTATTATTATACAGGTGCGGATCCAAGGGGAGCTACAGCCCTCTTGACACTCAGGTATACACTGGATAAAATAAGCTTCAATCCTGCTTTACACTGAATAAAGCGGCAAACTGTGATTTAGTCGCTCCCTTGATCATATCCTAGATCCGGGGCTTTAAGGGTTCATAGCTGTAAAACTATGGGATCTATCGTTAGGGATGCGCACGAGACGAGTCGAGACAGAATTTTCCTGACAAATTTCGAGTCGAGACACAGCTCTTGCAATAAAAAAGAATACATTTTTCGAGTCGAGACAGCACATTTTCGAGACGAGAAAGCCTCAAATCTTCTCTCGTGCGCATCCCTACCTATCGTAGTCGGGTTAAGACTTCACTTAGAAACTAATATGTGCGCTATCCAAATATACAATGTTTCAGAATTTAAAGTACACATGCGACAATTTTTAGAGAGGAACTTTGGCTATGTGCATATAATTTGAAGTACTCACCAAATACCTGTATAAAAATTGTTGCAGAAGTATGGCAGAATTCTGAAACATGGATATTTGGATAGCTCACGTACTAGTTCCTAAATAAGGTCTTGACCCTACTACGGTAGGTCGCCTAGTTTTGGAGCTATGGACCTTTAAAGTTCATTTCTTCATATTTTTGGCAGCCTATAACTCCGAAATTAAGCATTTGTGCGCCCAGGTTTTTTATTACCTTTTGTCTTATCTTGGTGTCAGGAACAGTATTTCTTCCAGATATGTTTTTGGGTCACTGCCCCCCTCCCGGAGGTCTGAGAGTGCCCCCCGGAGGAGACCAAAATATCACGTCTATAATACAATAATAAATAGAATAGTACCAGCAGTGCCCCTTCCCCCACCCTGAACATTTTTTTCTGAAAGAACAACTGGTCAGGAATCTCCTTGCATTTTTTAAATGGAGTATCGCATCGCAGTTTGCAGTGCAAATGGGAATGCAATGCAGTGCAAACATGGAAATGCAACATTGCATTTACATGTTTGCACTGCAAATTGAAAAATGTATTGTAAATTGCGAAATTGCGATACATCTTTGTGTCTTAAATTACTACGTAAGCTAAAATAAGGAGCAAGTTAAAAATATATTACTATTATTTCAAGAAACTTCCCCCGACTTGAAGGGTCGGTTATTGCAAGAAAAAATGCCTCGACTTTGGATTACAATAGTTTTCCACTTTTGTCTTTCCTTCTCTTTGTCAGTTTATTGTTACTGGGTCATTCTTCAGATCTTCTCAGGTTTTGGGTGATTATCCTTGTTTCTGAGCGTGTAATAATAATAAAAAAAATGTTCCTTGAAGAAAAGGCGCATTGGCATCAGATTGGACCTAGCCGATATATGGTATATATAGCATGATTGTGGCTTGGTTAGTAAAACGCAGAAGTGCGTACAGTAGATCAGTAAAACAGTAACGGTATTCTTCAATGCCAAAAAGACAGTATAGGAAATTACACTCATCTTTGTCTCTCTTTTCTTTTTGCTTTTCATTTGAAGTACTGATATACCTGATACCCATTTACGTTCCTTGTTAAAAACAACATATGTTTTAGCAAGATTTCTTCTTGGGAGACGCCGCGAACCTCAAAAAACATCCCGAACAAATGGAGTCTGTCTTTCTGTGTGTGTTTGAACCAATGAGTTGTTTTTCCTAAACCTAATTGTTGAATTTGCCGCTGTGGTAAAACTATTTCGCTCAATTTGACAAATAATATAATAAAATATAATACTTATCCAGCAATGAGCGTGGATTGCAAGGAAAAGCAGTGAACCCTAAAGTACCCCTGTAGCAGGGGCGGATCCAGAACGGACTTCTGGGGGTGGGGGTGGATTGTAATACTACTACTTAGCTACTTTTAAGAGCTCCAAATTTTGGGATGGGTTTTATTTACATATAAAATAAGAAAGCTTCCTCTTCCGTGGGAGGGGGGCGATTGCCCCGATCGCTCCCTGGATCCGTGTCTGCCCTATAGCCTCTCCCCGAAATTAAATACATTGATCTATTCTATCCAATTCGAAGTCATTTTCGCTTCCATGTTATTGGTGACGGAGCTCTTGTTCTTTGTATCTCTGTACTCAAGAAAATAATAATAATAATAATAATAATAATAATAATAATAATAATAATAATAATAATAATAATAATAATAATAATAATAAAGCATCTGAATAATAAAGATATTTTTCACCCTTCTTTAAACTTTCTGTGTATTTCTCTGAATCTGGATATGTTGTTTTATAGTGTATAATGCAAAAAGGCTTTAAACAGCAATCTGGCAAAAAGTATTTGTGTAAAAGACACAAACGTCTTATCAAGTTGTTCTACAAACAACTAAACAGCTGAAATTGTTTCTGTTTGCCTTTAAACACAATGTTACGATTTACAAGGCACAGACAAAAGTAGAGAGCAACATGATATTCGCCTAAGGGCAACTTCGTCGCTAAACTGAAGACTAGCACTCTGTCAATATATTGCATAGCTATCAATAAGTCAGACTCACAGGTTCTTTCCAAACGTTTTGTATAACAGGTTAATCAAACTACGTTGTTGTAGGTAAGGGATGAGACTCTGAAAGGCCGATGTGTTGGAGGTCAGAGCCGTAGCTAGAAATTTCGTTGCCCGGGGCAAAGTAGAATTCGGCGTCCCCCGACACTCACCTTACCAAGATTTGACTTTACTTTATGCGCTTTTATTTTTAACATATAAGAGAAACACCTTTTTGTTGTTATGCTACGCTGTTTTTTTTTTTTTTTTTTTTTTTACCAAGCCGCTTAGACAGCCAAAAGCGATCGTTATGTATCCTTTAACAAATAAGAGTCACTCTCAAGAGGCTTATTTTAGACCTGCTGCTAAACTTGCCAAACTACCTTGTATACAAATCCATTTGGAGAATAAAGCATGGAGTCGATTCTCCTACGTCAGGACGACCATGTTAGACATGGAGTTGCTGGACGCGAGTGGTAGCGTTGGAAAGGTCCGGGTCCCCTGAGTCGAGTCGAGTTCTCGAGTCGAGCTAAAAGATGTCTGTTTCGAGTCGAATCAAGTTTCAATAAAAAAAACTCGCTCGAACTCGCTCGTGCCCATCCCTAACCACTGCCCCTGAGTGCAGTAGTAATGTCAAAAGTCTGGCCCAGGCCACGAAGCTCAAGGAATGGGGTCTTGACGTCATGGATTCGGGTCCCTTTTATTCACCTATTAAGGGGATCTTCTACCTCTTCGCTTATGTTTCTAAGTTCCCATTTGAAAACATGTAAATTTTAATATGGTAATTTCTAACAAAGTATTGCAGGTAATGACTTGAAATGTTTAATACAAATACACTAGACCCATATAAATCCAACCACGGTTTCCAATTTACGTTACATGCGTTAGATTAATTGCAATATATTCTTCAGTAAGTTTGGCAACAGATAATAAAAAGTATGCTGCAGAGGGGAGAGGGCTGACCATCTGTTCTAGCTGCTTTTAATGTGATTCTCACTTCTCAGTGGTTAGAATGGTCTGGACTGGAAGAGCCCAAAACCACTTCTTTCTTCCTTTCACGGTTTGTTTGTTTCTTCCACCCCCTGCAGTCACAAGAAGACAACTTGTTTCGGAAAGCATTTTGAATTAGTAGCAAAAAGCAAAACTGAATGACACCACGGACGGATTAAAGGGAGGGGCGGTCACTCCCTCCGAGAACATTTGAATACTTTGAGTAATCGGAGTAAGAAACTAGAAATTGCGTAATCTAATAAGAAAAGTTTCTTGAAGTATACAGATCAAGACGCATTTCAAGTGTCACAGCATTGTACTCTCCTCCCCTCCCCTCCCAATTCCCTTCTGAAGAAGTTCTCTTTTGTTCCTCTGTTCCATATTAGCCTTTACACTTACACTTTCACTATCCAGTATTGATTTTGACCATACCATCTGCACAGCAAGGCGAGTAAGGTTTACGAGTCCTTCCTGCCCCCTTTTTCTGCCCTTTTTTAAAAATTGCTAATTAGAATAAAATTTATCGAAAACAATTTATCCCAACAATAAAGACTTATACACATTCATTATTGCAATCTTAAAATAAACTCGCCGCCTGTCGCGTATGCTAGCGATCTAATATATACGAATAGATGAAAAGTTAGTTTGAAGCCTTATGTATTGTTTTTCTGTAAGTAAGTCCGAATTCATACTTGTTTCTATTGTTGCATCGACAAAAGTGAGAGCCAAATCGATTTAGGCTCGTTGGTCTTTGCGAGGTCCCTAAAGATGCAAGGCCGTGGGCAGTCGCCCACCACTTGAAACGCCTCTGCACTAGAGGACTGCACGTGCTCGGGCCTACAAAGCATGTATCACTTCGGGCCCGGGAGGGGTTCGGGCAGTAGCGTCATTTCAGATTTGGCTTGGGGGGCAAGACCCCTTGATATATGTAAAATTTCGCGTTTTTCACTGACTTACTACTATTCTATTGATAAAATCTATATAAATCTCAAACTCAGGGGGGCAAATGCCCCTCCCTGCCCCCCTAAATGACGCCCCTGGGTTCGGGCTGTGAATTTTTAAATATACAACCATATTTCTTGGACTTTTTCGGGCCTAACTTTGTAAATATAGTGTAAAACACAAATTGCACCGTTCTTTCTGAAGGACTTTTAAAACACAACTGCAAAATCAAACCTCGAATTGCTGTAAATAAAAATACAATCTTGCATTAATAATTAAGTTTCTGTGATTCGGGCTTATTTCGGGCTCATTTGATTATCACGGAGTTCAGTCCGGGCTCGGGCCTAAATGCTAAGACATATTTCGGACTCGGGTCGGGCCTCACATTGTAAATTCACGGGCCGGGCCCAGGCTGAAAATTCCGACCCGTGCAGATCTCTGCTCTGTACCCGCACACATTCCTTCCTAGTCCAGAAAATCTCCTCCCCTCCGCATCGTCAATAATGGTAAATTTGTTCCTCGTATATTTGCTTATTATTGTAAGAGAAGTGCAAACGAGAACTCTAAACTTTGTTCGTTCTCTGGGGTAATGTGAGTAATGCAAATGAAGAAAGGTATGCGTAATATACAAATGTCAGAAAAACTTGATATCAATTTGAACAGACCTTTTACGTAATGTTTATTTTAAAAATAATAAACTTACGCAAATATATCGAGGCATCTGAAATTTAATGTTAAATAGTGGCGAGTGAGCCAGAAGGGGCGTGCACTATTCAGTTAGTCAAAGAACTCATATATGTAGCTTGAAAACTACTACTATTTAAACTAATATTGAATTAGACAAATTTGTAAAAAGTAGGATAACTATAGTTGGAAATAGTGTGTGTATTTTTTTAGGAGGAAACCCAGAAGTACATTCTCGATAAAATAATAATAATAATAATAATAATAATAATAATAATAATAATAATAATAATAATAATAATAATAATAATAATAATAATAATAATAATAATCTTCTTCTTCCTTACTTCAATCATAGGTTGAAGCGCAAGAAGGAAATTTTAAAACTTTTCTCTCCCCTGGGAAAGCTGTTTTATAATTTGATAAGGTCTCTTCTTCGTAACTGCATCTATCCTTGGTCGGGCCGCGGTGGCTCAGTGGTAGAGCGTTCACCTCTAATGCATGGCGTCCTTAGTTCGATCTCAGATTAGTGTGAAGTGAACTTAGTGGTGGACAAACACCGTGTGCGTGGATTTTCTCGGGGTTCTCCCGTTTCCTCCCACTTTCTTCATTCCACCATTTCATTCATTTCTCATAATCACCGTCTCCTTTAGCCTAACCGGCATAACCGTGGGACGTAAAACTCAAAGATTTCATTTCAATTTTTCATTTACCTTCCATGGTTTTCATACTGCGGGCACTGGAGTTTCCGAACTATATCATGGCGGCCATTTTGAAACTGGTGCTCCATATGAAACATCTTTTAGTACAGCGTTACTTAGTTTTCCAAGACCTTTCGAACGAGGTATTACTCGACTCATGTTCCCATTTGACATTTCAGAGTTACCCTCCGTTACCCCAATTTACGGGCGGCGGAGAGGGGTACTTTTGACGGAATTGGTTTTCCCCCTTAGCAATATATAACGTGTACTTCAAACATTTCTTCTATGTTTTTCATTTTTCAGATATTTCCGTGGATTGATTAAAATGGCCCACCCTGTATATATATATATATATATATATATATATATATATATATATATATATATATATATATATATATATATATATATATATATATATGATATAGATATAGATATAGATATAGATAGATAGATAGATAGATAGATAGATAGATAGATAGATAGATAGATAGATAGATATGTTGGTGCACCAGTAAGCTCACAAGAGTACAGATTAATTCATTCTTGATTTTAATCTACAGAACAAATGCTTTTTATGAAAGCAAGGGGACTGCTACACATAGATGGCTAAGTGAGGTAAATAAAATTTAAACTTCAAATGGAACTTGGGTGGCTCACCGACAATGGCTCATTTAACACGTTTGATAACAGCGCGGGTAATAGCAGATTTATAAACATAGTAGATAGAGCCTGTGTAGGTAAATGGGTACCGCGTGAGACTGTCATTCTAAGGGTCTGGGGTTCGAGTCTCGGCCTAAACAGAGTTAATTTTTTTTCAAGGAATTCAACACTAAATGATGTTCGCGTTTGATACTGAAAGAGATTTATCCTATGAAGGAAGAAAACCCAAGATGGGGGCAGCGGGAAAGACGGAAACTGTTTATCCTTAAGTGTTAAAATTTAATTTATTCCCATATCTTTTGCTCTTTCCTTCTTTTCTCATTTTGTTTAGCTATCCGTACTTTTTCGGTTTCTGCATGAAGCGTATTATTCTTTTCGTTTTCTTTGCATTAATTCCTATCTCTTTGAACTTAATATGAATGGAATTTCTGCAGATTTATCTCGTGGTTGTTTCTCTAAATGATGCTCTCAGATAGTAATACTTTTTCCTCCGAGTGGAGGAATATCCTGGCATGTTATGTTTTCGGGCACGTATTTGCTGTCATGTTGGTTGTCCAACTATCAGACATCGAGTGAAACTATTCTTCTACTGGAAAAAGCTATCATTTCTTATGTATCCAACCTCCATTTTCTACTGTCGCTGGCTGTACAAGGACTTCCTGTGTTTACGATATGGTAAATTCCCTCCGCCAAGAAAGAAAATATTATTTGCTAATTATCTGAATTATCTCTTCTATGGTCAATCTTCATAAATTTTTATATCACATATTCTGTACTGTACTGTAATTCTGTACTGTACTGTAATTCAACAATAATGTAAATAATAAGTGAATAATAATAATAATAATAATAATAATAATAATAATAATAATAATAATAATAATAATAATAATAATAATAATAATAATAATAATAAGTGGGCTAGCGCTATGTGCTAGTAATAAAAGTTTCTTTTGGCGCGAGTTCAAACCCGGCCCGAGGAAAGTTTTTTTTAATTTTTTTTTACATTTTTATAACACTTATTAAATTAAAATAATATGAAAATAATACTTAAAAAAGTTATTTATTTATTTTTGTGCAGATAAGTAGTTGTAGTACTTATGCCCTTGTACTCCATGATATAGGGCTCGTTTTGTTCCCCTTGTACTTCATGATATAAATTTTGTGACCAACTTAAAACAATTGGCTAGGATAGCGCGTAAAACAGCTGGCTAGAGTAGCGCGCGGAAAAACGTACTTCCGGGAGTATTACTCTCCCGAGCGGGTCGTTAAAATACAGCCTCTTTTTTTCAAGTGAATTAAGCTGACCACAGTATTTAAATTACTTTCGTCTTTCTCTTCATAAAGCATTTCGTAAGAATGTCATCATCAAGTATTCCATTTTCTAAATTTTGTACTCAACTTTTGTTGAACGGGTAACATTAACGTATATCAGGAGTCAATACTTGTAGATAAGTTTTTAATGAAATAACCGATACGGAAAGCACGACTTAAGAAATAAAGATTTACCTTTGCATCATTAAATTAAAGTTTCTTTTTAAAATAATGTGATTTTGTCATAAAGGATCCATAAAGTGACCCACAGGTCGCTGTTTTTTACGTTTTCTATGATTTCATTCTTTCCATTGCACGATATTAATTAGTATCATAATAAATATAAAATTAAACATGTATACCAAGTTCTACTGATGAAAGGAATTTGCAATCAATATTATAATCTTAGCAACATTTCTAACGATAATTAATGTTTCTGCAGTTTAAATACTAATACTAAACTAAGAATGTATGGGAGAATATTTTGGTTTTAGCCTTCTTTGTTTAATGTTCAACAGTAATATTACAAAGAAAGAAATATAAGAACTAATTAATTACAGGTATCGCAAGCTTTCAAATTTAATGACTTCATAAGAGCAGCAAAGCTTCCAAGCAAGTCATACAAACCGAACGCTCACTCGAGATGTTTAACTCTAGGTTGGGATCCTGTGGTGAGTAATGAAGATTATAATGATTTCAAATGTGCTAATCTTGATATGCATAATCATGAGTTGTAAAACTACTGTGTACTTTTAAGTAATACTTATAATCTGAGCCTAGAAATTAATTAGTGGCAGCTAAGAGTGCGTGACCACCCAAGGTAGACTTGATAATTGTCATATAGACAAGTGTATGAGTATGAAAGACTCTTCAGATGCAGTTTCTGTTTATATTATTGCTCCATAGCATTAAACATTCTGACAATGCAAGTTGTTTTTAACTCTTGTACTTGGATCTACCATAAGAAGACATCAGGGGCTCACCTAGGGGCGATCGGGGCAATTGTGCCCCCAAGAAGGGGAAACATTCTTATTTTATATATAAATAAAACCCATCCCAGAGTTTGGAGCTCTTAAAAGTAGCTCTTAAGTAACAGTATTACAACCCACTTCCTCCCCCATCCCAGAAGTCCGTCCTGGATCCGCTCCTGGAATACATTGGGAGCGAGCTTTTTATATAGACCTTAAATGTAATATCGAGAAGCAACATCGAATTGTATTGTTTTCACATTGGTTGACAATTGCTAGGGATGAAACACATTTTCAGCCATAATGTTTTGTAACATGCCAAACTATGGCAGGAATTTGTCATCATGGAAGGAAACAGGACGTGCAAAACGAAACAAACACAGGGAGACTACAATTGAGTAATAATATGAAATGATAAATGTCATGAGTAGAAGAGAGTTGGGTGCAAATAAGTAAAGCGTATGATCACTTCGGACATCAATGCATACTGCACATCTGTTTGCCATGCTGTTCACGAAAGAGTTCATGAGTTCCACTGTATTTTCTCATTCTTCCCTTACTGAAGTTCTCAGTTCCTAAAGGGTCAAAGGTAAATTCATCTGTGCAACTCGTCGTCCAAGAACATCTCGATCAGATTCATTGGGATTAAGGTCAGGTAAATACCTTTGCTAATCCATAAGATAGATAATCCAGGGTCTTTTCAATTTCGACGTTTCTGTGTCGACGTGCATGTTATCCATGAACACGAACTCTGGGCCGACTACACCACTAAAAAGACCAATATATACCACCAGGATCTCATTACAATACCGTTCTCCGGTTACGTATCCACCTGCAAATATGTGCAGTGGTATTACTCCATTTTTCATGATGCACGCTCATACCACAACACTAGTGCCACTATATGTATCCCATGGTAACGAGGTCCTCGTTCTCGCCGGCCTGAAACAAGGAGAAGCGTTGTTATTATTAAATTTTGTACTGTAACACACTACAATGAAAATCAAAGATACCGACCAGGGCCTAAAGCTGAATGGTACTGCCACGTTACGGCTTATGCTGATGACGTAAATCTGATAAGAGATATGAGGACAATAGAAGAAAATTAATATATTTTACTGAGCGCCTGCAGGGATCTTAGTTTAGAAGTAAACACGGAGAAGCATTCACCGTAACCATAGTATTGCAAATTGTGGATGCGTTAAAATATCCAACATTTAATATTCACAGCCCAAAATTATAACCAAGAAAAAATAAAAATGTCGGCTGAAAGCAGGAAATTCGCTTTATTATTGATTTTTAACGTTTCTCACAAATTCTGTCGAAGAGATTACAGCTTCAATCATATAGAATGACAATATTGCTTGTTCTGCTGTGAAGATGCAAAACATGGTCACTTACTTCGAGAGAAGATCACAAAAAGAAGAGTTTGAACATAGAATCCTGAAGTAAATATTGAAACCGAAAAGGGACGGAAATGGTGAATAAGGGAAGCTTCATAATAAGGAACTGCATAACTTGTAGTTGCTAGAACCATCTGGTCTAGGAGAATGAAGTAGGTAGATCATGTAGGCAGAATGGAAGAAGGTAGAAACACTTTCAAATTTTAAATTGGAAACTCAATCGGAAAAGACCATTAGGAAGACCTAGGAGCAGGTGGAAGAACATTAAAATGGATCTTGCTGAAATAGGAAAACAAAGTAGAAACTCTATCCAATTATCTTAAGACAGAAGCCAATGGATAGCTTTTGTGAATTCGGTATTGAACCTCAGGCTCCACAGGCCATAGACTCTGTTAGTACTGATTTCGATTACAATAGGCCACAGTGTTCTTATGCTATGGATTTTTTAAGGTTTATTTTTCATCGTTTTTTGCAGCTTATATTTTTGCAAGAATGCATTTCTGCCCTATATTTAGTACTATATTATTCTGCTTCTTTTGATTTCTTGTACAAGATGGCAATCTCCGCTATCGCCATTGTTTCAGCAACCGATATGTATAAGCCATGTGATAAAATCATTTAAGTTCATTTGTAGTGTAACCATTGAACTTACTATAGTTATATTTTTCTTGTCCTATTTTTGCTAAACCCAGTTATTTTACTTGCTTTTAGTATCAAGTTGAAGTGTAAATTCAGTTTACAAAATGATAGAAATACTTGTCTGTTTGTATATAATTAACGTTTTGTCTTTGGTTAAACATCGTAACTTATTAAGCAAAAACCTTGTACCAGTGATTTCAAAGTTTATTGTAGAATTTTGATGTTTCGTTACTGTTTGTTACATATGTATTAGTTCAATGATGTCCTAGCTTAATGTGTTACGATTGCTGGCCAGGAACCAGGTGGTAACTTAGTTTAAGAATGTTACATTCAAAAGAATATTGCTGAATCTTAAAGTGTCTGTATGTTATAATTTTTCAGTTAAACGTTTAGTTTCAATGAATTAAGGGCATTATTACTAATGAAATAACTATACTATAAACTGCAGTTAAAGAAGTATAGAAATGGCCAAAATATAATACATTATCTTATAAACAAAGGCTATATGGAAGTCGCTATTTTATTTTGTTGTAAACGGTTCAAACAAAAGAACATTATCATTTAATTATAAAGCATTAACGTTTTAGTAACAAGACAATGCTGCACTTAACCTTAACAACTAAGGCTCTTGAACGTACATGGCATCTTCTCTTTATCTTTACATGTATTAAAACAAAAATTATTTTCTTCATTTTCATTCTAATAGGAAGGTTTGAAAGAAGCACATTGTCTGATGAAGCATCAAGTAAGAATTGTGAATCCTGAGAAATGTGTATTGCCGTTTGAAAAGTATGATCCATTACAACCATTTCACTCTGGAAAAATATGTATTGCGACAGATACTAGAAACAATATATGTCCTGTGAGTATTAGACAGTAGTAGTAGTAGTATTATACTATTGAACTTAGCAAAATATAACGGGGTTCAAATTATATATAATCAATATTACGAGTAATAAGTGTAACTATAATAACTCAGAAGTTAGTATTTTGGTTGAAAGAAATATCTTACAGACATCCAAATTATATTCGGCTTGGAATAATTCAAATTCATGCTCAGCAGAGTTAAGTTATCCCTAAAAGTGCACGTTGCCCAAATGTCGCAAAAAATGGTGACAAAATCGACTTAAATAGCTTTTTTTCTAAAATGTTCAATAGCATACAACTCATTCCCAAATTTTCGGCGGTATAACTTCGACGGCTGGTGTTACATAAAATTATTGAACCGTTTTTCTAGCTTATTTCAAGATCTTTCAAAGATGTATTGAAACATCATGATTGGCAATGGAGATATTGTCATTTCATTGTACAGTACCTATGCCTGTCGATACGGTAGCCATTTTGAGGATGTCACCACAGAGGTTCATGACTTCTGGTCAAGTATCTCCCGGCGGTTTTATATTCCTTCATATATACATAACCACTGTGCAAAACGGGACTCTAATGCCCGGAAGTGAAATATTTTGGTTCTATTTGCGTTATTTCCACCGACTATACCACATTTGACGCAGACAGAGATATTGACAATTGAAATATTGGCAAATAATTAATACAAGAGATAATAATAAAATAATAATAATAGTGATAATAAATGACAAGTAAATAATTGTTAATGTAAATTTAAATGCGTCCTGCTTACATTTAATGTAAATTTAAATGGAAGCCTAGTACCAATAATGTCAAATAAATTTGCATTACTTAAAAGATTTGGAACTTTCCAGCTAATTCATACAGTTGAGAACATATGAAAAAGAATTTGAACTTGCATCTGTCTTATAATGCGAAGATATTAGTATTTTTGTTTTTTTATTATCGGTCATTATCGGCTGTGCAATAAAAACTATACCATGCCAAAGTGAATATTTTTCTCGAGAACAATGACAGAAGATGAACGCTGGTGCACACACTTCAACTACGAACCTGAAATAAAGTCGTAAAGAAAACAATACAAGTCTGTTATTTTCCTAAGAGTCATCACCTTCATAATATTTTTTTACCACTGACACGGGGTGATGCCAATTTAGCCTAATTTTGGCTATTTGGAGAGGCATTTAGCCATACAACTCTATGAAATGAGCCTTAAATATAGCTTACTTTATGATTTTTTTTTCATTTTTGGCTCTTTTATTACCCGTTAAATTAATTCTAAAAGCACTTTTTTCTTTGAAAATAAAGTGCAATCTTTAAAATTAAGTAAGGTATGTTTGTAAAAATTAGAATCTACCGAAAGAAGTACTACTGAAAATTGGGACAATAGCAGTCTACACAAACAACCAATCCACAATCCAAGTATGGTGCATCCAGTTTCAGGGCCTTATCTAGCTACGTCGTCATCGATGATAACTTATTTCAATTCAACCGATGATATGGTTGTTGATTTTCACAAATCAGATGAGTTGTTGATGAATTTTATTGTAATTTAAAGTCGCGTAAGTTTTCTTTTTTTTTTTTTTTTGTTAGTCTTCAGCGAATAAAATTAAAATTCAACATTTCAAATTTTACCATAACTCATCTATAATTCTAACTAAGTACCTAACTAACTCTATGGCTTATGGAACCCGGAATTTCAATGCCGCGTTCACAAAAGCTCTCCACTGACTTCTACCCATAGCCAACTGGATCCAGTTTCTACTTTGTATTCCTATCTCTGCGAGATCCATCTTAATATTGTCCTCCCATCTGCGCCTAGGTCTTCCTAATGGTCGTTTTCCGATTGGTTTTCCTCCACTACGTCTACGTCTAGTGGACGTCTTCCTCCACTTGGGGAGGACGTGCACCCACCAGGCCTGCTGTTGTGTTCGTCCAGTGTTTGTGTTGTCCAGTGTGTTGAGTCTTTGAATATATAAAAAAAAAACCAAAATTAAAAAAGCATAAAATATAAAATATAAATCATTCGCACCTTTTGTTGTTTTTTTTAGGCCGGTGGGGATCTGTCTTTTTGTTAACCAGCTTGTTTCTTCCCGTTTCACCTCTTCCTCTTCCGGGGTCACGCGTTTTTGTCGATGGTAATGGTTTTTGTTGAATTCCCATTTCCCTTGACCGCGTCGGCCCCACGCTGATACTACGGTGCGGGCGTGCCAAGAAGATTGTCAGAGCGTAGGGTTAGTACTCCTCGTTAACGTCCCGGTGTGACCTTCACAGTCCTTTTCTTTTTATACGTTTAAAAAAACACAGTTCTTATGGGTACAAAACCACTTAAAACGGGTCCTTGCTCGCCCTCTAGTAAAAAGCCCAAACTTAACGAGAGTGAGATGGACACTCCTATCATAGAGAATATGGAAAAGACAAGTATCGTGACACCTGTGGTCCGATATCTTGTAATTGAAGTTAAAGAAAATGATGGTGCCGATGCTACAGATAACCATCCGAGTGCTCTAAAGGGCTTGTCCCCTTTTGTTCTTAATAAAGTTATAACTTATAACGCCGGACAAGTTAAAGATATAAGAAATTGCGGAATAGCACCTTACTGGTGAAAACAATCGAGAAGAAGCAAACAGCGAAGCTACTGAAGTTAATTACTATTGAACCAGTGAACGTGTCAGTAGAACCCTATCGTCTACTGAACATTTCTCGAGGGGTGATATCGTGTTGGGATCTCCTTAATGCCACCGAGGAGGAGATAAAATCTGAGTTAGCGAACCAATACGTTATAGACGTAGTTTACATCAAAAGTAAGAAGTCAGGTGAACTCGTAGCTACCAAGTCACTGATTCTTACTTTCAGTTTGCCAAAGCTTCCGGGGTACGTCAAGGCTGATTTCTATCGTCTAAAAGTTCGGCCTTATATACCTAGCCCCTTACGCTGTTATAAATGTCAACATTTTGGGCACACCAGCACCTCGTGCAATGCGAGTGCTGCTCTTTGTGCTAATTGTTACCAGGCTAGTCATGGTGTGGATCCCTGTAAAGCGACCAAGCCCTTCTGTGTCAACTGCAAGGGTGAGCATTCTGCTTGGTCTCGGGATTGTCCAGCTCGATCCGCCAGTCTTGCTTGTAGGAGACCTAAATGCACATAACCGTCTGTGGGGCTCTGTCCGTGCTGTCAAGTAACGGAATTTCTTGAGGAGAGTGGATTGCCACAGGAGTCCCACTCACTTCTCCATTGCCCATGGTACATATTCTTGTATCGACCTTTCCAATGCAGTGCTGGTCTATTCCCCTCTCTGACATGAGGAGTGCACTCTGATCTTTGTGACAGTGATCATTTTCTATTGTTCATCGACGGTATCCCTGTTACTCCTCATTTATCTCTGCGGCGTTTCAATCTGAAGCGTGCTGACTGGCGTAAATTTCTTGAGCTCAGTGAGTTCCACTGTGGTGATGATCTCCCTGTAAATGCTGTAGCACAGGATTACGAGCAGACAGTTCTTGATTCTGCTCATGGTCCCATTCCAGAATGTGGCTGCGACGTCTCCCGCCGAAATGTTCCATAGTGGTCTGCGGACATTTGTGAGGCTATCCTGGCTTGTCGGCGCGCTCTTGCCACTTTTAATCGTCATCCCACCCATTGACGAAAATCTCCAGCGCTTCCGCATCTAAATGCTTCGAAAATTTCCATGCTCGAGCTAGACGTTTTATCAAACTCTGAAAGCGCCAAAGCTGGAAGAATTATGTTTCGTCTATCAATGGTCGTACAGTGATGTCTACTGTGTGGCGTCGGGTCCGCTCTCTTACTGGAACTAATTAATCTGTTCATGTCCCTGCTTTACCTGTCAATGGTGTACTACAGACTAGCCATTCAGAGATATCTGACATTTTGGGCCAGTATTTTGCATCTATCTCTGAGTCTGGACACTACCACCCCGAGTTCGCTCTATTAGAACCCGGTTAGAGCGGAACCCGTTAAACTTCCGTAGCGAAAACAGTGAGGATTACAATGCCTCTTTCACACTTGTTGAGTTCGATTCTGCTCTTCGTGAATTCTCTAATACTGCCCCAGGATTTGATCTATTTCGTACGATATGTTGCGCAACCTTTCCCGCGATACTCAGCTTGCTTTATTGCAACTGTACAATCGCATCTGGGTAGAGGAGTTTTTTCCACCTGCTTGGCGTGAGGCTCTGGTTCTTCTCATCTTAAAGCCTCGAAAAGTCGAAACTAGCCCCACGAGCTACAGACCCATTGCTCTTAGGAGCTGCATCTGTAAGCTGTTTGAGCGCATGGTCAACAAGCGCCTGGTCTGGCATTTGGAATCGAATTCACTTTTAAGCAAGTTTCAAAGTGGATTTCGTAGTTGCCGATCCACTACCGACAATCTCGCTTATCTTAAGGGACAAATTCAAAACCCCTTTCTCAGCGGATACTATCTTGTAGCTATATTTTTTTACTTAGAAAAGGCGTATGACACAACATGGCGTTACGGCATCTTAAAACAATTATATGACTGGGCCTTTCGTGGATATATGGCTTACTTCATTGTAAATTTTCTTCATGATCGTCTTTTGAGAGTGCGTGTGGGATCTAGTCTGCCAGAGCGTTTTAATCAAAAAAATGGTGTTCCCCATGGCAGTGTCCTTAGCGTCACGCTCTTTGCTGTTGCCGTCAACAACGTTCTTTCTCAGATCTAGGGTCCTGTGTCTGGTCTGCCTTATGTTGACGATCTTGTAATTTTCTGTCGCTCCCGCCACCTCCGCGGCTTTACTCCGCGACTCTCAATCGTCTTGTTCGCTGGTTGAACGAGACAGGATTTCGGTTTTCCACAGAGGAGTCTCAATGCGTCCACTTTTGCCGCCAACGATCTTGCATTGTTGATCCGGACTTGTATCTCGATGGCACTCGTTTGTCATTCGTTGATACTGTCCGTTTCCTGGGTCTACTGTTTGACCGTCGATTGTCGTGGGCACCACACAATAGCTCTCTTAAGTATTCTTGTCTCCGCGCTCTGAATCTCGTCGTGTTCTGTCCCACCGCACATAGGGTGCTGATCGAACTGTCCTGCTTCGTTTATACCGTAGTCTAATCCGGTCTAGTTGGACTATGGCTGTATTGTGTATTCGTCTGCTCGTACTTCTCTGCTGCGGCAACTAGACACAGTTCATCACCTTGGTATCCGACTAGCTACTGGCGCTTTTCGTACTAGTTCTGTTGCCAGCCTTTATGTTGAGGCCAACGAACCTTCGGTAACATTTCGTCGTGAGAGACTTTTGTTAAATTATTCTGCACATGTGCGCTTTGTCCCTGGCCATCCCTGTAGACCCTGTCTCCGTGGTGGTCGTATTTAGGAGCGCTATGCTGCACTTCCTCGTGTTACACGTCCATGGTACGTCTGGGTGTGTGAGAGTCCTCTCATTGCCGACTTCGTGTTACACACTCTCTCTCGCTAGTCCAGTTTTGTGCTGTCCCGCCCTGGTTGCTTCGGCCCTCATGAATTGATTTGCTCTTGTGTTCCTATTCGAAGCAACATAGCAGCTCCCAGGTCTACCAGCAGGAGTTCGCAGCATTATATATTAATTTTAATATCTCCATCATGCTGCTGATGCAGTTGTGACATGGATAAAACACTTTTGAGGCGGCTGGGGTTTATTTTACTATCACCTGTTAGAAATTTGTTACAACCGGATTTATACGGGCAAATGACCTTCATGAATTTAGTGAGTGTCAAAACGCCCACTCATTATTAAAGTGTTGCCTAATTCGTGCCACAGCATCTAGTAACAAACGACAGCTCTTATCTCTTGATACACTCATTTGAAGTGCCAGAACGCCTATTATATCACAGTAGTCTACATGTGATAATTTTAATTTTCTCTTATTCAATTTAGTTATAAATGGTCCTTGCTATTACGGACATGACACTCGCTAATATGCAGAATACCGCATTATAAACAAGAGCACATACGTTGAAACATCTTCGTGGTTTTTAGAATGGGCTAAACTCTACTCGAGCTAAACATCGAAGTTTATGTCCGGCTATGTACGTCCATAATAAATGTAATGAGATATTTTGTATTTTTCTCTTTTTCTACATGTAAAATATCTTTCCAAACTTCGGCTAATGGATAACACTGTGACAATACATGGGTTACAAGGGATTTGTTTAAACTTCAACAATATATTTTCATCTTAGGACTACTTTTCTCAATATTAGATTTTTAATATATGTTTAATCTATTAATTCACTACTTGGATATTAGGAAATATCTAATATGTCTTCTGTGGATACGAAGAAGCAAGCAGGCAACTAAAATTTAAACTAAAATTTCAATTATTCTGAGCAAAATCAAGATATTGCCCAGTTAGGTATAGTCTAACTCTTAACCTTTATAAACAGAGCCGTACTGGCAAGGCGGGAAATTTCGCGGTGGGTCCTGAACGGTGAATTTTTTAGTGTACCCTCAGCCTCATGTGGTATATATATAAAAAGACACGTCACGCACTCTTCGCATATGAGAGTAACGGAACGGAGGACAATAACACTTGGAGTACCGACAATACAGTCAGCTAATCCCAGACTAGTGTGCTAGCCCATTATCTTGCGAAACCAACCTTTCACGTTTTTCGTAATTCAATTCTTGAAAGCTTCCTGATTTCCCATTCTGCTTTATAATTTTCCTAATATTGAAATATTCTGCTAAATTGAAATCTCAAATGATGCATAACTTGAAACTAAATAATAATTTACATTTTACAGCACCCTTGATTTCGTATGGAAAATAGGCTATGCAGGGCCGGATTAAGACCATTGGGGACTCTGGAGTGGGAAAATACAAGGAGGCCCATCATAAACTTTTATAATGGGCCCCTCTCTCAATATGTTGAAAAAGGTTCATGGACTATATAGAAGTGATTTATGTCATGCACAGTCATCCTGTGCAACACAGCAGTGCCGATGTTGCAGTGGCGGAACCAAGGGAGGGCCTGGGGGGCAGGCCCCCCTGCTCAAATTCTTGGCCCCCTTAGTGGCCCACACACACAGAGTGATATTACTATAGGTCGACAAACGGTGAGTTGATGGTAGCCTCAAGTGAAACTACTACCGAAACATCTCTCAACAACAGAGTTACCAACGGCAGAATATCGATATTGTAATAGTCTGCGTTCTGAGTAAAAAGCTCCAGGCTCGTTTTTGTTTGTAGTACAGCAAGATCTAATTCATCGAAATCTGTATGGTACATGGATTGACCTCACCAGCTGATCGTTCCTTTTAATCTCTGTCCCTTATCTGGTTATTTTCTTTGTTTTCGACAAAGAGCCAAAAAAGAAAAGAAAATAAAAAGAAAAAAGAAAAAATCAGTCTGCATTCTTATTTGCTTCGATGTTGAAAGTTATATGAAAATAAGAGCTTACTTACAAATAGCATGCACTGCGATAAAACATTAGACTTCTGTTGGAGGAAAGAAGTCTTCGTGCCCTAAGTAATTAATTTTCATTGATTATGGCGACATAGAATAAATGCGTAGCATCCATTAAATAATTTGGTTTTATTATTATTATTATTATTATTATTATTATTATTATTATTATTATTATTATTATTATTAAATAATATCGAGCCGTCTTGTTTAATACCGTATACAGTAAAAGAAGAGAACAGAAGTTTTCATTATTTCTGTCATTCTCTCTGTTGTTCGTATCCCAATCGTTCGAGAAAATTAAGATACTCAATAATACCAACACCTACTATTTGCTATTGATACTGGTTCTCCTTTTCGCCAACTTTTGGTCTTGTCTCTAGTACGTCTAGTTTTCTAACGCTCTTCGCCGTTGTCAACTCAGTAGAAACTTTCTGCTGCGATGTTATCTCCAAGAAAAACGAAATCCTATAGTCCTTGGTGGACCTATACTACTAACTAAAGCCTGGGGAAATGAGGCTAACAAAAATCAGTGATTCTTTATAAATAAATCGTTTATGACTATTTTCTTTTAAATAATTTTAACTGTAGCTTAATCACAAAACTGCTACTACTAGAGAAATTCCGAAGTTTATCACAGAGACAGATTACTAACCATCAGATAAGATACCGAGATGATACAACTTGGTCACGGCAGTAATGCTATTTTGTGTAAAAGTGGTAGTTACCCCCATGACCAGATTGTATCATTGTTATCTGATGTTTAGTAATCAGAGATATATCAGGAGTTTGTGGGACTGGTCCACAGATATTCCACTCAGTAAGTTCAGTCAGTGAATACCCATTTTTATCACAGATTTATATTAATTGTTCTTCGTCAAAATATGCATTTCTCAAAAAATTAAGCACTAAGCATTTCTGAGAAAATTACATTGTAGGAATTATGCAGAACAGTAAATCAGTGGTGATATGAATTTTCAACAAGATATACTAATTAATGCCCCTCCTTCAAATCTAAGCTCAAAAGTAACAATATTTATTTAACATCGACTACAAAATAGTAGCGTTATTTCAACTACATTTGAATTTATTTTAAGGCTTTGAAACATCCAAGACTCAGAGGATAGAAATGAGGGAAATGAGTCAATAGGTCCATAAAAATTTCCCTAGTGACACCAAGGAAGAATCTTGGTAATCTCCTCAGTCGAAATATTTATCCACGAGGGATCGATCACACCATCTTCCGAATGTTAAGCTGATGTTCCACCGCTGAGCTTTGGCCATTCGGTGTGGGTGTGAAGTGTTTGTGTATTTCAATTCACGTCAGTAAAACTAGTGAAAGTAAACAAACGAAACAAAGGAAAAGGTCACGTATACTTTTTTTGCTGTAAGGAGTCCCGATTGAAATGTCTATTCTAACACTGTTTGATATTAGGCAAAGAAAAACACATTTCCTCTTTTTGCTTCAAAGAATGTTCACCTCATCATTTTAATAAAGTAAAGGCACATTCATTTCTCATTTTTGGAGCTCAAGGATAAAAGTAACCAAAAATAATTGAACCACGACCAGATCAAAACAAACTGTTGCAACCGGGGCAGTTGCCCCGGGCGCCAGCAAACTAATCTGTTACTTTCGTAACTAATTAGGCTACCATATTTTTCGAGCGTGAAATCGGAACATTTTTCTGAAATATTAAGAATACATGATAATTATTGGCAGTTTACTTTAAACTTCAAGAGTAGGGCTTTAAATTTAAAGTGGGCTGGGGCGGCAACTCAATGTCCTGCTAGAGTTCAGTTCCTGTTTCTGTACGACGTTTGTCTCTTAAGAACATTTATCCTTGTCCATCACTTTTGACTTTACTATTATTAATAATAATAATACAGTTAATATTAATAATATAATAATAATAATAATAATCTACCAAACAACTATTTATATTATTATGCGGCATTAAACCAAACCTAGAACTTGAGATATTTATTTACTTCCATCATTCCATCCTGCAAATTAGTGTAAACTGTAAAAAAGATAATGTTTTCGGGCTGGTAATATTTAAGATGACTGCTACCATGCTATATCTTTGAGCTTCGCCTTATCTCAAGTAGATGTGGACATGTCCGAAAGTTTGGTTCTTGTAGTCTCACTAGTTTAAACGCTGTCGAAGATGAGGTCTGGAGAATATGACTCTCAACGAACAACATTCGAACAAATTTATCAAGAATGTTTGGAGGTATGCAAAGAAAATGGTCTTGAAATTCCAGAGCCGGAAACAAATAAGCTATAGGGATTCTTCGTGGAAACAAACTAAACATTCGCCATCGAAATATCACAAATTCATTTTGGATGAATCTCTTCCTTCATTGGAGGCAGAAAATGAATTTTCTAAAGATGATATACTAAGAGACATTTTTCTGCCTACTATTGACAAGGCAATCACTGAGACTTAAAAACGCTTTGGATCATGTAGCAAAACCATTGGATTAATCACCACTCTACATCCAAAAAGGGAAAACTTTCTAAATTACATCATGGAGCCTATGGTCCAGTATTATGGAAGTGATCTGGAAATATTCAAATGTGAACCCAAAATCCTTCCATACACAATTAAGTTCTACGAAGGCGAGAGAAAACCAAAGTTGATTCCTTGATTAATTTCGTTGATCTTTGCGCCTACAAAAACGCATTCCTAGAAACCTACAAGCTAGATATCATCTCTGTGACTATACCAGTTTCTAGTGCTACATGTGAAAGGTCATTCTCATGTTTGAAAAGATTAAAGATATACTGTATACACAATTCAATGATTGATGATAGGTTGAAAGATTTAGGACTACTTTATATTGAAGAAAATTGCTAAATCGTTAGATCTTGAAGAAGTTGTGATAAGTTTGCTGCTGCCCACAAGAATAGAAAGATCCTCTTTTAAGTAAAGGCATGAACCTATAAGTTATTTTCTTTACCTGTAAAATTGTATTTCTCTGCTTTCCCTTAAATCAACCAGCCACAAATATTTTAAATGCCGTGATTAAAGAACTACTTACTTATATTAGAAATCAGTTGTATTAATATATCCTAGTTGTTTGAGGTAGTAAATTCTTACATTTTCCCTGTAAAAGAGTAAAACCATGAACAACAAAGATGAAAACATTCACCTTGAACACACATACCAGGTATATATATATATATATATATATATATATATATATATATATATATATATATATATATATATATATATATATATATATATATATATATATATATGTGTGTGTGTGTGTGTGTGTGTGTGTGTGTGTGTGTGTGAGTGTGTGTGTGTGTGTGTTTATGTGAATAAAAAAATTTCATTCATTGGAGATGGCGCCCTCAAAATTTTTTGTGTCCTTCATTGCCCCCTCCCTGAAAAAAGTTCTAGCTACGCTACTGCGATGTTGACCACCATCTGACCTACACTGCGTGTATAATCGTGATATAAGTAACGGACGCACAGTGAGGAGGAACTGTCTGACAGTTTCCTGTAAACAGTGAGCCGTGTGCGCGGTTTATTGTAGCATTTGCTTGGCATTTTCAAAAGAAGAATCGATATTCATTAAGGGGCTTTCAAAATTAACACATATTTATGGACGCATTGAAGAACACAAATCATCTAGAGCCCATAATGCAGCCGTCAATGCACATTTTTCTCCAGCTCGTGACAAAGACACTGAATCACTTGTGTATAATGAGTATACAAATTCCAGAAAGAAAGAAATGGCCAGAAATGTTGAAAATATGCATAGTGAAGTTGCAGTAGGGAAATGCATTGGGAAGCAGGGTCTGCCCTACAAGGGAAAAAGATTTAATGGCATATCTTTAATCATGGAAATCTTTTGGAGATAATTTGACTGTTCGTCCTCTGGAAGAACATCTAAACAAAGTTTATAAGCTAAGTGAAAATCGAAAGAAAAATTTGTGGACAAGGTAACCCACTTTCAAGAGGCCGAGGCGTGTAATTACACTGCTGTCTGCCAGTACAGTGAACAAAGTTATTGAAGCAATCTTGGACATAAGAAAACAGCTTGTTGATGAGCTTGGCATTCAAAAGTTTTCTGTGCAAGTGGATAACACACAAGATATCAGCACTTTTGAACAAGTTGGTATTGTTTTACAGTATGTCAAATATGAAAAAAGTAAGATAGAGATTGCTGGCGCTGGTACCATCATCCGACTGCACTGGTGCAGAATTGGAAAACCAGCTGCTCATTGTTTTTACAAATTAAGGTGTTAACTTAAAACAATGTCATTGGAGAATTCTTTGATGGTGCAGAAAAGCATTTCGTTACCTGGAGACTCGTCACGTGGATTACCAAACAGCATGCCACATGGTTAAAAATGCTGGTAAAGAATTGCAGAACTTACTTTTCCAAGACATTCTTCAGAAACATTTGTGTTTATTAGATAGATAAATGCTTGTATTGACGATATCTGCGAAGAACGTGAGACACTGAGTGAATGAGGATTGCATGCAAATTCCAAGAGAAGAGGGTAGCATGCAAGAAGCGGATGCCTGGAGAAAAACAGCAAGATAAAGCTCCAGACAATCCAAAACTTAGATATCGTGTTAGGGGAATTAAGCTCTAATTCATGATGCGTAGATTCTACAAGATTTCAAGAAATTAAAAAATATACAAACTATAAATGGCTTCTGATGCTTCGTATATGCACCAGGTGCGTCTATGAGAGATTCATGGCACAGGGGCGCCATTGTTATTTTAGAGGGAGATGTGAAACAATAGAGCTTTTGCAGATGATTGTACAGTTCCGGAGAAGAACGGGAGATTAGACATTATGTCAGATCAGTCAGTGTCAGGGGGAAACTACTGCCTAAAAAGTTTTAAATCCGCGTTTTAAGACCTTTTAGCATAGTTAATCCGAGTGATACTCTCGGACTCCCGTTTATTGTCGGATTCAGTATGTACACTTGTGTCCAAAATTATTGTCGCATGTCTATAAATATGTTCTTGTAGGAATATAATTTGATAACGAATTCGCCCGGGATTTCTTATAATATTAGTATGTGTATAATCGGCGAACACATGTATGTGGCAAATTTCATGTCAAAAGAGCTGTAAATAAAAGCAATAAAACGAAAATAAAACTTTCTTGTCCATTTAGCAACATTTTGTTTTACTCATTCTAATTTTCGTATTTATGATTCTTTTCCTATGAAATTTATCACAAATATACATTTCCCGATTATATATAGGGATGCGTTCGAGTCGAGTCGAGACAGAATTTTCCAGACAAAATTCGAGTCGAGACACAGCTCTTCCAATAGAAAAATATATATTTTTCGAGTCGAGACATCACTTTTACAGCACATTTTCGAGTCGAGACAGTCTCAAATCTTGTCTCGTGCGCATTCCTAATTATATACATAGTATCAGTATTAAAAGTACTCTGAAAAATCATTATCAAATTACATTCTTACAAGAAAACAGTTATAGGTGTGCGACAATCATTTTGACATGAGTGTACATGTTAACATAATGTTGTAAAATTACTATACGTAATTCAAAGAAAGGAATTTTAACTAAGAATCTTGAGTTAGTTAAACCTCTCAGAGCTGCAGGGAAACTATGAGAAGAAAGTTGGCTAGTTTAAACTAATCCCGTTGGAAGTTCTACGGCGACTTTTATATCTCTTTGCAGGTGGTGGTTTTGGAGTTTGTATTCCTCTTTGGTCACGTGTTCTGTGGGTAATGATAAATCTTGTTGTCTGCCAGCTTGTAGTAGTACTGAGGAAGCACGTGGCTTTAGTTACAAACATGAGGCACGTGTAGGATATAACAATATAAAAGAGGAGTAATATCTGTTGTATACTCGAATTTCTACTTGTTCTTCATCATTAACATCTATATCAGTGTTTTTCAATCTTTTCAATGACATACCACCAAAGCACATTAATGTCTTCGTAAATCGCATGTACTCGCGTACCAGCACTTGTACTCGTACTACAAGTTGAGTAATCCTGATATAGGGAATGTTATTATTTTCCTGTATTCATTGAAATTCTCATGCTTTTCTTGCTAACAATACACAATCCACAATAACTTGCATTTGTATTCATTTATACTCGTGCACCCACTAGAGTTACGGTTCCCTCCATTTGACTAATTTATGTATTACAACTAAATTAGTGTAATAAAGTTACTACGTACAATACTTGGCTTTTTTTTTGTATTTTTAAACTCTGTGTATATTGAACTATTTCAGGGAGATGCTGGAGCAGCACTGATATGCGATGACCAATTTGTTGGAATACTGGAGAAGCGAACGGAAGTTTGTTCATCATTGACTGTTTCTTACAAAGAAATAGCTCCTTCTCTGTCACTTATTTACGAAACAATAAAAAGTTAATGTATCAATATAAAAATGTAATTTATTAATACTTTTTCCTGGAATACTCACAGAAGTTTCAGTTCTTAAGTATAATTGTATACTACCATTTCAATTTAATTCGAATTACAATTCGAAAATATATCATTTAGCATTTCTAAGAAAATTGAGATAAATTTGATTAAGTGTGAAGATAGTTTTAATCAATACACTTTATTAACTGACGTGCATGCTTCCTTTGAACATATATATATTCAAAGTATAATGGGGTGTCCAGAAACAATACAGAAATCGTTTGGAAAATGAAGTTTCACACGGAAACATGAAAAGAACATAGACCAACATTGGACGATAACAAAAGTTATATAACTCTAGTTCGAAAGGTCGAGTGAAAAATATATGATTATTATGAGCCTACATTCAATTAACGCACCAGTGGGTGTGAAATGTGTCTGAGATGTCAGTTCCTAAGCACTTAATTTACTTTCTTCTTGATTTCAGGTTTACCCTTGTGCTACATCCACGTACAATAAAAATATCAAGCCTGAAAATAGTGACTATATACTTTTACTTGACCTTGACTCGACATTTTGTTCTCGACTTGTGACCCTTTTCATATTGTTAATACCTATTTTCGGCAGGTAATGGTACATTTGTGCACTCACGTTGGTTTATATTATAAATATGACAATTCATTTCCAAAAGGTTTCATGTGTTGTTTCTGAATACCCTCTATACGACGAATTCTTGCTAATGAATATATTCAATATTTTAATGTATATATAATGGTACAGAATATTGTACCTTATATAAGGAGTTTATTAGTATATATATTAGTTTATTAGTGTGTGTATGTGAGTGTGTGAGAGAGAGAGAGAGAGAGAGAGAGCGAATATAATGGTATGTCCAAAGACGATTGACCTTTCCCAAGCAATTCAATGCAATGACAGACACCAAACCAGCTTCCCTGTCATTTCCTACATTTCCGAAATTAAAGTACGTACCTATGTACATTACCCATATGTTCTTTCGACTCTCATATATTATCGTAAGACACGTGCATCATTGTATTTATGTCCCCACATTGAACTGATTCCTCTGGACGATTCAGAAGCAAAGAAAACAAGCTATACTAAATTCCTAGGATCAGTTTTTTACTGTTCAACTAAACAATAAAATTGAAATTTGAGTTCCAAAATTTCTCCAAGTGAACGAAATATTGACTCCGCCAGATGTTTGAAGCCCATAAGCATCCCGAACAAAATATTAACGGCCATTAACGACAAGTATGGTCACTTTAAGAGTTTTGTGAAAGTGGTTTGACATAGATATATGCTTGTAGATACCGCGAATGTGAGTATTGTATGTTATTTGTGATAGTATGCGGCTGGTAATACGTGTATGCGGATGCAGTATTATTTCATTACAAGTTGAATCATGGGGTAAAGAAGGGATGTGACCTAGAGGCAAAAGGAAACCATTATCTTCGGGCGTGAACCCTGAGCGAGGTGGCACAGTTCGTTGTCGTGTCAAATTCACGGTCAATACTGTCCATGCAGAGGAGAGGATGTCTGGCAGAAATTAATCCTCTCGGAGCAACAGTGGCAGGAACTCATCATATCCGAGTGCGACCGTGGATGTCTGGGAGGATTAGCAACCTCTAAACGGTTCCAAATCGGCAGGAATTGCTGCAGGAGTATTTTGCAGGATCCAGTCGTAAAGTCTCTGAGCGAATCCTGTAACGAGAACTGAATAGTGTAGGCATATTCAATCGCATTCCAGGGTACGTTCCACGCTGAATGTCATACATAAAAATCGCCTGTCGTAGGCAAAGGATCACCGCTACTGGACTTATGACTAATGGCGACGTGTCCTCTGGTCAGACGAATCCTGGTTTTGCCTCTATTCCAATGACGGCCGCTCCAGTAATACATATGATGGGCCGGAAAACCCTATAAGGCTGGGTGTGTGCAAAGGGCTGTAAAGAAGAAAGGCGGTGCTGGTGTGGGTCTCTTGATGGAGGTGCTCAACCCCACGAAGGCTGTGGATTACGTGTCCATTTTGTATAATGAGTTGTTGTCATTGTTCAGTTTTTGCGAGACGTCACATTCCACTATCAAGACGACAACTGCACCGTTCACCGACCTAAAATTGTGAGAGAAAGTTTGCTGAACACGAGGTGGACATCCCATATCTCACCTGGCCAGGGACTTAGCCTGATCTCAAGGTTATCGGTGAGCGTCATCCTCTTCCACATTGACAGAATGTCATAGAAAATCCACGCTGGGCGAAGTAAAGTTTTATAGAGCAATAAATTACGCACTTCATAATTTCATTGTCCGGAGTGCTACTTACATGCTACTCAATACCTAATGTATTAAACATTTTACATTATTACATTATAAAATTTCAGATTAATACCAAATTCGTTTAGCCCTTTATTTACATTATGAACCAATGAAGCTAGATATGATCCCCTTAGTGCTTTTTGCTTGAATAGGAGTAAAATATAATATTTTTGCAAAAATTTAAAAAAAATCTTTCCTGAATTTTTGGCGGTCCCTTTGACTCAAAAGTACCGTCAGGTCAGAAATGTCATTTTTCACAAAATGCACAGTATACAAGAAAATGTTTTAACTCTCTGTTTTGTGATTTTGTAAATAAAATATGACATTGTAAGTGAACGACTGACCTTTATTACCACTTAGAAATAAATGTAGACATTTACTATAGATATACCACATTGAGTTGACACCTAGTGTTCTGTTCTGAGTGCTGCTGTCGACTGAAGAAATTCCACTCTCTTTCGCTAATTCTCTCCCGTTTTGCAACAGCTGAACCCTTATTGGCTCAACGCGTGGGTGTGTCGAGGGTGAGTTTTAGTTCGCATTTTTGCCACGGCTCAAGACATTTTGGCAGCACTATAACCACAGTTGAATACAAGATAGCCTAAGTACCAACAGGAATAACGTCGAAATTAGTATACACATTAATACTAATTTCGATCTATTTCTATTGAGCCTAGACTACTTTGGCACGATTGGAACGCATAAATCTATATCACTGCACCAATAGTCTTTGATTTTCGGAAGTCTGTGGTACCCAAAGAGAAACTGTAGACCAAGAAACCCATAAATTTATTCCACACTTACTGGCTGTATCTTCCTTTGTTTTTGCACGGAATACAAATTGGATTGGTAGACGATGTTATTAATGATATTATTGTCAAAAAATGTCAGGAAATAATCAGTAGCGGTATCCAATGAATAGAATATTTCTGTAATGGGACCTTTCTGCAGTGTGAAATTTGGGATAGTTGTGCTTCCTTCCTTCTTCCGCCATTTTATTGCGATTGGAATATTCGATGGAAGCGAACTTTCTTCATCTTGAACAGCAACTTCTGGTTCCCTATCTTCGGGTAATGGCGATTCTCTGGAACAAGAACTTGCCTGGTATCAGAACTCGGATTTTCATTATTTTCATCGCTTGAACCCCAGGCCCGTAGTCAGCCCGAAAATGTAGAGGGGGCCCGGTGGAAGTTAGGGGGCCCGATCCAAAAATATTAGTTCATCCAATATTATAGTTCAATTTCAAGCCTACTGTGAAAATTTTAGAGGGGGCCAGTAAAAATTTAGGGGGGCCGGCCCCCCTAGACCCCCTCTGGATACGGGCCTGTTGAACCCTCAGGCGTTACAACATTGTCGTCCATCTCTTCTAAGCAAAAGAGGATTTCGTCTGAGGGGAGCAGGCGTCTATGTTCAGCCATCTAAAAAAAATGTTAGTATCGTAGGAGAATTACATAAATATCATACAAATAAGTTAATTTTAGAGCCCTATTTACTCAAATGTGGCTAGCCTGTAGCTCAGTCGGTGGGGTGGCCGACTGCCAATCCATCGACCCCGGTTCAATTTCCGGTGGGTGTAGTAGAGGAACCTTCCACCTGTCCTTAAGTCCCAGAGTAGTGCTCTCAAACGGGTCGGGTCAGGTCAGAGCAGCTCGAGTCACTTGTCGGATCAAGTTAGAGCTACTTGGGTCCCAGGTCAGGCTGGGTTGGACCTTGACCTGACCTGTTGATAGCACTATCCCAGAGGTTCACTCATCCTCTGAAAATGAGTGCCGACGAAAACCGGAATCAAACCAGTAGAGAAGGTTTCTCAAAGCGGCTGGGAATAGCGACACACTGACCACGTGCACCACGCAGAAAAGCCGCTTAGCTGGCCCTGATCTTAACAGGCTGTTGCGCCGCATGTTCATTTTATTTACACTAATGTTACTGAGGAATCTAGTAGAAACTTACAAATTTACTAGCACAACCGGAAGTGTGATTGCTCATCAGATTGAGTCCCAAACTCTCCCCACGGGTACCTTGCTGGTCGCGCCAATGAAACATCTGAATGTATTAATGGGTGCATTATTGGCGCGACCAGCATGGGAAGATTGATCATCAGATACTTTCCCGAACATTCCCTATTTACTTTGACTTGATTACGGTATCCACTTTTCAGATTATTTCCAAATATACATTATGTTATATAAAAAAATTCATGGATACGAATGCCTCCTAAACCCCTGTCCACATACGCCACTGCTTGCATCTGAGTCAGATATATCTATGCTTCATTCATTCAAAGAAGTTGCAAACACATTTCACATTACATGGAAAAGTTTACTCAATTCTCCCATAAAAATCACAAAAACAAGTAAAATGAGCCAATAATATATCTTTCCAGCCCGGACGGTACTTCAAAGGCAAGAAACAACAATTGGCTTTCTCGCACACAACAATCAAAGGATTCCGAAACTAAACAATGAATACATGAATACCGAGTACGTTGATAAAAATAAAAAAATTCTGAGCTCCTACCTGTTTTAGTTAACTCTCCAGGACCTTTCAAATCCTTAGTAGGTAAAACTGCGTGGCACCCTTTCTGAATTGCTGAAAGAAAATGGCTTTGACAGGAAAAATATTTCTTCTACATCGTGCAGCCAATTCAATGTATATAGAGAATTAAAGGTAGCACATTTTCTGCTATCGAGAGAAAAAAATACCCAGAATTCTTGCGCGACGTGACGTCACGTGGAAGAGAGCACGAAACAAACACATTGTAGGGAATACAGTAAGCGGTGTCGATGCAAGAAATTTATAAAGAATGGGTAATTATTGAGACAAAAATGAATAAAAATAACTTTGTTGTTGCTCAATGTCCGAATTGAGAAAGGAAGACTCCATGTAGGAAGACTCCATGAGAAAGGAAGACATAGCACCCCTTTCCTAAAATGTTGGTACAACGACAATGAGTTTCTCGGTGTAAACGCGCAGACAGAATCGATGTAAACAATGCTAGTATTTATTCTATTCATTTCTTACCGAAATATTATGAGACAGACTTACAACACGAACTTCATAAGCTACCTATAAGAAAAAAAGTTACGCACTCATGCAATTTCTTCTCTGCATATATCGAATTGGCATGGAATTGTTAAGAACGAACAGAAGTAAAAGGTTGAGAAAATAATTTATATTTCAAACATATGAAGTTGAAGAACTTGAAAGAAATTTAAATAACTAGAGTCATGGATGCAGATCCTGTAGGACGAGCAAAAATGTTAGAAAAGAGGATTTGCCCATTTTGTCCCCATTAACTCGGTGAAGCCAAAAAAATCGAGACAAAGCTGATTGGCTGCCCTCTTTTTCGCCAGTAATGCTCGCTCAAAACTAGGTTTTCCGTATGCCAACATGTAGTGTTCATTGCGTTTATTCTTATTTAAATATTCACTTTAATGTTTAAAATGGTTACATGTGGAGCTTATGGATTCGTGTTCGTTACCTTCAATGGGGCTCGCGTTCTTATCTCCGTTGAGGCTCGTGCTCACTTGAGCTAGGACTCATCCTCCAATAAGGATCACACTTAGGGTGGGATCCAGGATTTTCTGAGCGGGGGTGTACCAATAATTACCAAACTAACCAATCACACCGAAACTCTTCAAAGTGACATGTGACAATATTCTTTACCCTTGACAACGCTGACACATAAAACGGGGGGCGGTTATTTTAAAGAATGTCGCATGTTTTCTGTCCTACTTGACAAATGTTATATTGTTTTACTTGGTGAATCCTTTCCCTTCAACCTTCAGAAAATCGACTTAATGTATTTCTTTTGCAAAGCTCTGCTTTCTCTTAATCCCCAAACGGAAAAATAATGGCAGAAAGTTTCAGAAAGTGTTGCTATTTTCACTGCTAGCTTCTTATTTTAGATAGTGTATATTTACAACGAAGGGGTGAACATGCACCGGTACACCGCCCTAAATCCGGTCCTGATCACTCACTAGACTGCTGGGACTGGGAGCTCGTGCTCACTAATTTCATTGGGGCGGTGGTTCAGTGGTAGAGCGTTCACCTCCGGTGCTTGGGGTTCCTGGTTCGATCCCAGCTCGCGCCATGTGGACTTTGTGGTGGACAAACACCGTGCTCGTGGGTTTCTCGGGGTTCTCCCGGTTATTCCCACTTTCTTCATTCCACCATTTCATTCATTTCTCATAATCACGTCTCCTTTAGCCTAACCGGCATAAACGTGGGACGTAAAACTTAAAGATTTCATTTCGTTTTCATTTTAATTTAATTGGGGTACACGTTTATTGGGTTTGGGCTCACTACACTCAATAAAGCTCGGGCTTACTAATCTGAACTAGAGTAAGGGTCACTACCATTAATGACCTCGTGCTTAGTGACGTCAGTGGGGCTTGCAATGAGTTTATTACTTTCAGTGGGGAAAGCGTTCGCTATTCTCGTTAAGACTCGCTCTTACCCAAGCTCGGGCTCATATCCTTCAATGAGGCTCGCGTTTACTCGGTCTCGGTCTCACATCTTCCAGTAAGGCTCACTCTCACTAAGCTCCTTGGAGATCGCGCACCCTAATCTATTTCGAGCGAGCACGCGATTAGTTAAGTTCACTAATCTTAATTAGATTCTTGTTCACTCGCGCGTGCTATCTTCCGTCAACTGGGCTCGAGCTCATTCATCAAAAGGGGCTCAAACTCACTGACACCAGTGTGTATTAATGTGGGCTCGGATTCCATATTTTCAGTGGGGTTCCCGCTATTTATTCTCGTTGAGACTTGAGCTTTCTTGGTCTAGAACTCACATTCTTTAATGAGGTTCGAACTCACTAGGCTCCTTGGAACTCGCGCTCTCTAGTTTCCTTCGGTCACGCACTTGCTTGGATTCGGGCACACTAATCTGGATTGGACTCGTGCTCATTTGTGTTGGCTCACTTCCGTCAGCTGGGCTCGATCTCAGTACCATCAATATAACTCGAGCTCACTGATACCAGCGTGGTTCTCACTAATGTTGGCTCGGGTTCATTACCTTTAGTGTGCTCGTACTCATTATTCTCGTTGAAGCTCGTGCTTATTTGGCCCCGGGCTCATGTCTTTCAATGAGGTTTAGACTAACTACAGTAGGTTCCTTGGAGCTAGTGCTCTCTGATCTCTTTCGGGCAAGCGCTTACTTGGGCTCAGAGTTGAACACTCAGTGGGACTCAAGCTCATTGGCGTTAGTAGGGCTTGTACTTATTTTTGCTTGGGCTCACATCCTTTATTCAGGCTCCTGGCTGAAATCCTTCAATGAGATTTGCAGTTATTAGCCTCCTGGCACTCGCGCTTACGCATTTTGTTCGGGCACATTTTCCGCGAACTAAACCCAAAATATAGTAGAAACACGTAAAAACAAGAACATTTATTTGAGCAACCTCAACCTAAAATAAATAAAGCCCAAACAATGAAGAAACTCAGTGCAAAGAAAAAACAATCAATGCGTTCCGGGTTCTGTGACTTCTGAGGGCTGCAATTAGAATTATCACTAACATTTCCTATCAATATTCATAAAACAACAACGAGTGGATGATAACATTAATATAAATTTATTAAAATATAGCAATTTACCCTGCGTATTTGTAGTGTTAGAATTAGTAATATTGTCTCTATGCAGTTTCAACAATCAAATGAAGTTAGAATTTGCTCGTAGTATACAAAAAGTGTATGCTAAAAGCAGAAGACGCGATTTCCTCTCTTCCACGTGACGTCACACTTCCAGCGACCAATGTCAGTTCGAATCGCATATTTAGCAGCCCCTGCAGCCAATTGTTGGTCATTTTGCAAAAGAGAGTGAAGTGTTACCAAGAAGTACCGTTCGAACACAACGTACGAATGATTTTCTATAACATTTTCTTTCTGCATGTACGTAAAAGTAGATAAAGGGTTAGATCACGTCACCCATTGTTAATATGGTTGTAATATCCAAACAGTCAGAATCATATATTTTATTTGTTATTTATTTTAATCTGATTTTTTAAAATAATTTTATATGATTTTTCCCACCTGTTTGGAATAAGTTCACTTTTAAAACACAGTTAAAATGTTTTGGTGGGTATGGTGTCAACTTGTGTGCATTCTTTTCGAAAGTTTCAGATCATGTTCCATCCTGGCATGGGGCATTGTTATTAAGTTGTTTAATATGACTTATTATTTCTTGTTTTTTTATTGTTCATATTCTGTCTTCTATAGGTGTTATTTTCACTTGTAATCTTATGAGAGTTTGTATGCTGTAGCTTCTTTAGGTATATCCTGTGGTAATAGAAATTTTATTAAATAGTCTATTATTCCCAATTACTCGTACATATGCCATCTCCTCTTTCTAAAAATCGTAGCAGATGTTTTAACTTTATTGCTGAAATTTTCATTTATAATTATAAACTTGTATTACTTAGCATCGTTAACATTTCCATTATCTTCCTCACGAACAAAACTCAATAGAGGAGTAACATTTTCCTAGAAAATGTGTCCCTATCAAATCCTTTGATCGAAAGCACGAGATCCCTAACTGAGTATTACTTGAAAGAGATAATAATAAATTATATTAATTAATAAAATGAAACTAGACCTTCTTTTTGAAGCAACTAGAAGCCGACAGAGACCACACTTTCAGATAGAAAGTAGAGAGAGCAAAACTAAATGTGTCTATCAATTTTTACCTACTTATAAAATTTTTGAATCAAGAAGTACCTTGATCAAATTAATGGTATCTCCTAAAAGACAACATACAAGTACACAGGGGCGGATCCAGGACGGACTTCTGGGGGGGCGGTAGGTTGTAATACTGCTACTTAGAGCTACTTTTAAGAGCGTCAAAAAATAAACTATATATTTTATTTATATATAAAATTTAAAAAAGTTTCCTCTTCTGGGGGGCGATCGCCCCCCCTGGATCCGCCCCTGCAAGTACATCAGTTTATATTGTAACGTTTCACTTTGTCTTTGAAGTAACCAGGAACCTACAGGGAGTATTAATTTCCTAAAATAATTTTATCCTCACTAAAGTTATGAATATAACGTTACTTTGTCCAAGGCGAGTCATCTGTTAAGATATAACATGACATAATATCAACTTATGATGTAACATTTGATTTTGTATTTGAAGTAACCAGGAACAGACAGCACGGTTTTAACTTCCTAGTGTGCCGGTGCTGTGCCTCAGTTGTAGCTCAGAATACGTATTAAATGAACGCAACACAATGGGGATGAAACTGATGCACAACACGGTACTTAACTGTAAATCATATTTGAATTTAAATGAAATTCAAATGTTTTAATTTTGAAAAATTACTAGTTGGAAAAATAGGTGAGAAAGAGAGAGAAAAGTTTTGACTAAGACAAAGGAATGAGCACTAGCCTGATATTCCAACGAGGCTGGCGTCGTTCTGGTCATCTGGAACGATGAATGTCTTTCTCTGGAGGAGCCTGGATAAACTGGAGTCAGTCAACATCTGGATCTCTATCCTGTTGATCTGCAAAGGGCGTCAAATTCTCTCCTGACAATGCGTCTTTACAATGATGTTCTCCTACATCTTCATTAAACTAGTTTCAACTTAAGCTCGATGTATCTGCGGTGATAAACCAACAGAATGGTATTCTTCAGTTATGGAACTGGCTGTTCTCCAACGGTGTGATCCGCTACTCTCGTCCATCCTGCACTTATCCTAACTGTGTGTCGAATACCCTTTGTCCATGTGTCCTCAGTGGTTTTGTCTGGCTGTAAAGTGATGGCTTTGGCGTTCAATGAACGGGGAAGTATCAGGCTGTGCGGAAAGGTATGCGTAAAATGAAGAAGCCTGTTTATTGACAATTTCGAAAGTGATAATTAACAAATAGATGCTTATTCAAACTGTCTGGCAATGTACAACATTAATAAAAGTTTTGTTCCGATATATTTTAAAGAGTTCATGATTCTGTAGAACATAGTGGTAATTTAATAAAATAAATGAATTTAGCGAATTAAGTTAAGAGTTTACACAATTATCACATGGTCACTTCACATCTAACACAAGCTACTTCAAACTAGGAACGATTGTAGATTATAAACCAGACTCTAGGCATTGAATCACCCTAAATCTATGACGCAGACAGAGAGAGTTCAGGACATTTGATATATTGTTTATGGAATGGAACAGAGCACATTTTCCAATTTTCAGCTCCAAATTATTTTTTGCAAGGTCTGGGCCAAATTCTAACATAATTTGTCAACCTGCATGCGAAAAGAAAGAAAAGAAGTAACCATGCATGAGTCAGAAAATGGTTGAAGTAAACTAATACTATCAAATCTGGAATAATTGATTGAAAGATGATTTAACTGACTATTCCAATTCTACGCCGTTCGAACATCTGTTTTCTCTTCACAGATCATCCTTATCCGCACTGAGTATGAATTGAAATTGACATTGAAGCATGTTAAAAGTTCAGACCTGCCAGAATTCCAAACTGAGCCTTTTTGGTATAAATCATTTGCTGTCACCACTTATTTATGCAAACCGTTGATAGATGTCGCACAAGAACTGTTAAGCTAGTTAAGAAGCTATCATGTAAGTATAGCCAAGACAATAAGATATTATGAAATAAAGATCTTTAGTTGAGTTATTTGATTTTCTGCATGAAATGTTATAATTAGCTAATTATTGTTGAAATTTTATGATTAGTTTATTAGAATTAACGATCATTGCAAATACCACCATTTAAAAGACGAACATTTAAAAGATTGAACCTGCTTTCCATAAGTTATTGTGACGTAAAAACCATGGTTTGGGCGAAAAACACGCTTATAAATTACAAGGATAGTAATTTCCAATATTGTTGCCACAAACTCAGTCATATCTGATTGTAATCAAAACCTAGTGTGAAACAGGAAAACACTTCATACTAGATTAAAAGTAAATTTAAGGTAGCATAAGACAAACTCTAGCGTTTCGTTAAATAGTTTGTTAATTATGTGTTCTGTTCAAATCGTGCAGCAAGACAAGGTCTTTTATTGCCTGCTTCTAACTTAACCCGAAAACTGAGAATATTTCTTAGAATAACCTTTCAACAATCTTTCTCCTTTCGAATTCGATTAGCAAATAATGCTGCATGTATTGCAAATGTAGAATGGTGTAGCTTGAAGCAACCTATTAAGTATGGTCGCTATTGTATTACTATCTTCTCTAGCATGGGGCACAAGTGTTCAATTTTCCATAGTACGTCAAGTTTTTTGAATTCTAACCAATTATTACTCTCTATCTCATAACATAAAATCATTCCTTAAGATTTTCTTAACAAACAGAATATTTCATTAGATGATTGTTATACATTTGAAATGGCAAAATTATTATTTTTGTGAAAATCAATGAAAAAATATTTAAGTTGTTCCTATTATAACTCCTATTATAATACCGAATATTGTGTGTGTGGGGGGGTGTATGTTTGAAAGGGGGAGGTGCTAAAGCCAAGCTCGAGCTTTGTTTCGTACAAGTATTACAATTTGAAATCCCCTCTTACATGAAAATTAAGCTGGAAAAGGACATCACATGCCAATTAATCAATCAACCTAATATACTGACAAATATGACACAGTGCTTCGTAAAAATATGTGAGTAATATCTAGTATTAAAAAGATAGAATTTTAGATATCAAGTTGTCTAAAAAGTATTAATGATAAAAGGAGGCTCAAAATTGAGAAAGCATTTATTGGTATTTAAGAAACATCTTTTATAGAAGCTCAAGCTGAAGTAAAGAAGCTAAAGTGGAAAGATATATTGAAAATAAAGATTGTAAATACGGCATATAAACGAATTACATAATTATTTCTTGTTATTAGGAACTTTAACTTCTTACGGTGTCAAACAGCCAATTTCATGATGTCAGGGTCACATATTATGCGGCTTTGCTTACAAAGGAATCCAGAAAATAGGCAGGAAAGCAAGAAAGTTTACTGTGCTAACGGATCTAGCAATCCTTTGTTTCAAAATTTATACATGAAAAAACTTCACGACCGAGATGTGTTTGTAGAGTCTGGCTTTATCATAGCCACAGTAGGTAATGATAAATGGTGCATCGAAATGGGTCATATGATCGGTTTGTCATAGCAGGTCTCAGTTGGTCATGCAGTATTGAAACACAACTCATTGACACACTTTCAAAATTTGACTGAGTTAAGCCCTTGACCCACTACCCAGTGACCAACTCCATCTCTGAAATCGTAATGTAAGGAAACGAGAAAATATACAGTATGCGGCAAACAAACAGTACTGAAATCACGTCGTTGATATTTATTTATTTGCTGTACAACATAACATAAGGAAGGTTGTGAAATGGATGTCAACTAAATGTTACTGAACACATACTGTAAATTTACAAGGAATAATTCCTGTACATCATGTGTTCAAAATGTTGAACTTTATACCGCACGTATTTATTCATAACGGTCCTGTAGATCGATGAACATGTTAGTGAACACGGTTTGCTGGAATGACAAAGCAAATGACCGAATCTTTTCTCTTAACTCCGGTATAGTAGTGGGAAGTTATCTGTTCGGAAAATTGCTTCCTTCAGTATACCCCGTATGTAGGCATCTGGAGTCATGAGGTGAGGGGAGTGGGAAGGATATGGAAAATTCGTTCCACAGCAAATCAAGCGACGTCCAAACTCTTGTGAGCAGAAGGGTAAGTGACTCACTTGCAGTGTGGGCAATAACTCCGCCACAAAAGCCGCACAAATCATGCAAGACTGGATCAATAATCCACTGTCGATTGATGTGGCGATCAAACTACACATTGCTTTTCATCACTGAACCATATGTTACTGATGAAATCTTCATTTTCATATGCCATAGCTAACACTCCAGAGTAATACAGTAGAAGGCCACGCTAATCTTTTGCAGTGAGACGCTGCCTCACACCGTATGTGTGGAAATATTGCTCGACAATAAGTACCTCCTCCTCTGTTGTCAGTAACATTATCCCACAGAGCACATCACAGCCAGTGGACGTACATATTACTTCCAGAACGTCCAGTTTTAGTACATTGACTTATGCGTAACATCCATTGGTTGTCCATATTACGTTCGGCAATGGATATCCACATTCTGAACTTGTGTGGACGGTCCATTGGATGTCCATATTACGTTCAGAAGTGAATATCCATTTTCTGGACTTCAGTGGATGGTCCCTTGGATGTCAATATTTAATCCACAAATGAAACGTCCACGGACCTACATTATCTGGATAAAAAAAGGGACGTACGGAAAACAACATTCAATTGTTAGTGACGGCGCATGCGCAGATCCTTGCACAGTGCACTCTCAGCCGGTTTGAATTGAATGGTTGACTAAGGTTGTGGAATTTCAGTAATTTATTTACGAAGACCTTTCTGTGTTGGAGTGAAGAAGAAAGATAGAAAACGAACTGCGAAAAAGGTAAGATATGATGAGTGATTTGTTTATATAGATTTAGGTCCATGTTCCGTTAAGGGGGTCCAAAACTACACTGGACCCCCTTAAGCTAACCTAAGCTAACCGAACCTAACCTAACCTAACCTGACCTAACTTAACCTAACCTAACCTAACCTAATATAACGTTATATTATGTAATCAAACGAAAATCAATAGAAAGAAGTGGTGTCAAAGGCACTGGACCCCCTTAACGGAACATTGACCTAGATTTATTCCGGTGCACCATTTATTATACAACTGAAAGTTTTTGTGTATGTGGACAAAAGTAAGTCATTATCAATTATAAAGCAATTCTTAATTAAGAAGGAACAATTCAGGACGTGGATAACTTCACTATTACGTCGACATTCCATTTCAAATCTTATATTCGGGTGTATTATAATAGGCTGGGGTAACGTAGATGGGCACATGGGAATTGGTAATATATATATATATATATATATATATATATATATATATATATATATATATATCAGTGAATTCGGATGTTGAAGGGTGTAATAACACCCTCATATAAGATACTAGTGAGCTTCGTTCCTTCTGTACCAAAGCTCAGGACTCAATTCGACATTACTCGAGAAGACGGTTCAACCAAATTTTGACAGATTTCTTACATTCCCAGGTTACATTAGAGTTTTGTATTTCTTTTAGCCCAGCATGCACAAAATGAGGAGCTCCATTACTACTTGCAGATTGACTTCAGGAGGGCTCAGTATGGGTTAACTACTGTGTCGCCGGACCAATTTTAGAAAATTTACCAGATAAATTGGAGAGTTTCTTTGGTTCGTGAGTAAAAGTAAGTTGAGGGTGATAGTTACCAAAATACTTGTCGTTAGTTATTTTTGATATTGTAAGCTACACTATATATATGGGGGGCGGAAGGGACTATTTGGCGGTATATTTGTTATGATTTTTGGGAAAGGCAAGTGCGTAAATGACAAGGTTGTGTCATATCGTGATTGAGTTTTATGAAGTTATACAAAAATGAGTGTCAGTTGCCGAAATTGTGTGAAAGGCATGGTCTACTAAACAGGCAAAAATTTATTGTGACTAGTGTAAACAAATTGAAGCTACAGAAAAGAAGAGGAACATTTAACCAAACCTAATCGAATATAATCTAATTTAGTACATTTTGGTACTTTTTTGGATTGCATGTGGTACCTCCCCCAAAGCTGTGCAACACATAAGGCATGCATTTTATGAAATGAACTGTTTGATGAAATTGTTTTTCCACCATCCTCGTTTATGCGTATACTCATCGCCGCTGACGCGCCTGCTCCCTACGGACGCTGTTTCTGCTCTCCTGTTTTGATTCGGTTGGATGGCATTCGTGCTTTTTACTGGCCACGTAGCACAAATTAGTCAGTGTTTTATGGACTAGCTTTTATGCCATACGTTCACATCGTATTTCGAACAATAATCATTATCAAGTGAGCCAGGGCCAATATCTAGTATTTTGGGTGAGAAACTAAATAATATTCCTTTTCTTATTTTCGTATTCTGGCAATACAGCAATAATATCATAAGTATAAATACATTGCGGATGTGAGCTCCTCCCTGGCTAAGCAGTTGGCGTGCGAGACCCGAGTACGATTACCGGCGAGAGTTCAGGTGTTTCGGATTCCACGTTAATCATTAAGTTTACGTCTTATGTAGCCTTACTGATGAACGGGACGTTAAACTCAACAGCAACGACATTGCGGATACCGGTTCTGAAAGACTGGCCTGAGCCTAATAAAAAAAATTACGGGTGTGTGGCATAAAGTCTACAGTGCATGATGATGTACCAACTTGTGCTAGGTGACCAATAAAAAGCAGGAATGCTATATTCCCTAGGTTAGGCCTAGTTTGTTTCAGAGTATAATGAGAGTTCTTGGACATTTTACACTTCTAGTTATCGCTTAAAAGCTCTTTTCGCATCATTTCTCGTCTGCTCAGAGGAATGGGGTGAACATAAATTCGCCAAGCGGTGCTTAGTCTCTACCGAAGTTGCATACAGCACAACCCAGTAATGTGTATCGTTAGATTTAAATAAGGAGAAGAAAAGTAAAAAAGAAATAATTTAAAGATGAATCCTCCCTCTGGCCCCAATCGACAATAGCACAAGTTCCTTGAGTCCACCTTTTTTCCTTCTTTTACCTTTCTTCTCTTCACCTGCTTCCCCTTCCCCCATCTCACTTATGCTCCGTCGTTTCGTAAACGAATGAAAATTATATTTTTGAGTTTTACGTCCCACGTTTATACCTGTTACGCTAAATGAGACGGTGGTGATGATGAGAAATGAATTAAATGGTGGAATGAAGAAAGTGGGAGGAAATGGGAGAACCTCGAGGAAACCCACGCACATGGTGTTTGTCCACCACAAAGTTCACTTGGCGGGAACAGGATTTGAATCTGGGGCCATATGCACCAGAGGTGAACGCTCTACCACTGAGCCATCGTTTCGTAAAGTGATAATTCTTCAAGTCAACTGAAGGCATTATTTTATAGTGAAGATACGCTTTCACAATACGATATACTAAAAACTTTTAGATGCAGTGTTTATCTACTTAAACATATCTGCAGATATTGTAATATAAGACTGAAAATACTGCACAATAAAAACTGAAGATGCTGGATCATAGACACTCAGATGAAAGTAGTCGCCAAATTGTGTATTTCTATGTACTTGTTTTTTATTTTTTTATTTATTTATTTATTTATTTATTCCCCTGAGTTATTTTTTCTCTGTTCTGCCTCAAACGCTCCCGCATTTCAATACTTCAGTGTGTATCTTATCGTTACAATGATTATGAGAGAGAGAGAAACGCAAAAGGTCTATAGCATCAATTTTTTTTGGGGGGGGTCATAATAGTAAAGTTTATTATTTACAGTATCCTTTATATTTATTAAGTTGAAATAATTACTAGCAAATGCTAGCAGTGATATTTTTTTCTTCGTCACATCTGCCACAGGTGGATAGAAGAAATGTCATTGGTTAAAGATTTTAGCTCTCAGATTCTAGAAGCTGGGAGTAGGAGATGTAGAAGCGTCTTTTCTTCGAATATCGGGGTTGGATTAACACGTACAATGTAACTATAGAAATTTTCAGTTTTAAAGTTTCGGCGTAAAAGGTATATCGACCAGATGAGGTTGAGTGGAAATTAGTCGCAATTCGGCGTGCAAGTGAAGACGAATAGTGTAATGACATCTATGCGTATTGATATCTTGCGAAACTTCATAAATACGTCCATATAATATTTAGTAACGTTATTATATTATATATATTATAATATTTCCAATAACGAGGAAGATTTAGTAAAGAAAAAGTAATACAGGTTAACACATCCTATGTTTTTTTTTTTTTTTTTCATTATTTCGGTATTTTCCAGTTTTTTTAGTTGTACTCTATTTTCATTCGAATTAAGTACTTTCTTCCTACTTTGTTTTCGTGTGAGAGGAAATTTTCATCTCCTTGTATACTTCATGGCGTTTGTCATGGTTCCTTCGGGGCAGAGCGGTGTGATGTGGAGGGACATGTGTGTGAGCTCACAGTAAGAAAGTTTAACGTTATTTTCCATCACCGATGGACTTGTGCTAATAACTATCCGATTTAATTTTAAGCTTTCCTCCGGACATGTAAATTATTCCTATTTACTTAGTTCACCTTTTGGTTAGATTAATTTCTATTATTTAAATTTTCTTAAACTGGATTTTTTTTTAATTTTCCTTTCTATTATCTTTGCTTTTTGACCAACTTTTGGTGGTAACGAAGTTTGTTTGTTATATAGAATTTGTTCAATTCTGAAGGTCGTCTAGCCGAGACGAAATAACTAAGACGCAGTTACTAAGGGGGGGACTTTCTAACGGTGGTCCTCCTTCGTATCTCTACTTGTTCACAGACTTGTAGCTGGTTTGAGGATAGTATAATCGGTCTGTATTGAGAGGACCATACGTTTTTGGGGTCTATGTCTAATTGTTTCGGTTTAAGTCAACAAATGGTTGTAAGTTTTGTAAGTCCATAGCACACCATCTCCAGAATTAAATGGCATTTGCAGTACTGTCCTAGTAGAAATGCAGCGTTAGGTTCATACGTGTAGTATGTTACCAGAGACACGCGTCTGAAATATAAAAAAATGTCAAAAATATTGCATCATCAATTTGGTTTTAGTCTTAATATTTAAAGATTTGGTTTTAGTCTTAATATTTAAAGGTTAAATTGTAAGCTATAATGGACGTAGATAAAATTGTAATTGATTTCATAATTTTTTCTAAGACAGTTAATGAATTTTTTATCCAGGATAACACGGAAATAAAATTTACTTGAAAGAAAAGGGTCGGGTTGAAAATGGGCTGTAGTGTAATAATTTGACGTGCAATGACTCAAATATGTTTATCTCCTTTTTTAAAAAAAAATAGTACAATTTTTATGTTGCACATTTAATGTGCGATAAATATATTTTCGTAGTAAATGGGCTCAATGTTAGATATATAACATTTTTGAAGTCGATTACAAATATCTACCTTATAACATTTTTCCTTTCAATTACACATAATATATCATGTCTTGCTAAATTAAAGTTAGAGGCAGCGCCGTAACTTAGATTTTTTTTGGGGGGAAAGCATTAATATTTGAGCCCCCTCCAAAAGATTGTTTTGGATTCCCCACAAAATTCGAAAATAGATCTCGTCTTTCCATCTTTCTCTTACTCTTTGTGGGCCCTCCAGCTCTCTGCAGGGCCCATTCCGTACATGACAAATTAACTAAAGGGACAATATTTACAAATGTCAAAGCCATAAGAATAAAGATTTCTGGCGCACTTAATAATATAGACATTTTTTACTGAATTGGGTCCACGACACATTTTTGTTTTATCTACCTGTTGTGTGCTGTTTTGTGTATGGAATGTAGTGAACCTGTTTGATGCTTCATTTATAATTACATGTATTACAGTATATGGAATAAAAAATTGTCTTAAAGTAGGCCCCCTCGAACGGCGGGAAGCTTTCCTGGAGGGGCAGTTGCCCTCCCTGCCCCCACAAGTTACGGCCCTGGTTAGAGGCAAACAGGCATGATTACGTTAATTGCTGCAAAATTCTTTAGTTGCTGTTTTTACATTTTCTGGTTATAACTAGTTTAGGTCTCATAGATTTGCAGATGTTAGAATGTCAAAATACAGTAATATACACAGACTCAAGTATAACACTTATTCTTCTTTCCACAGAATCCGTAGAAAAAGCTTGCGGGACAGTTACAGAGAAAAAGTGGAGACGATAATTCAGAAGCGGCTGCGACGAACGAAGGAGAGACAGGAGGGAAGAGAACAAAGGTTAGTTATGATTTATTGAGAAAGTATAGTTTTAAGTTATAAAATTCAACAAATTTCCAAAGTAGTAAAATGATATTACGGTTGTTTTAATGAATTGCGTAGAACATAAGGTAGACGAACAAGATAACGTACAGAATAGAAACTGAAGTTTAATGTACTCTGGCAACAAACTCTACGATACCAAGAAGCTGTGTTGTATTGAAGTAATAGTATACTTGCTTACAGTTACCCGTTTAATTTAATTTTTTAAAAATATCAGGGTGTTTACTCAGTGTTTAACAAAACTTTTGAAAAGAAAAATGATAGTTTCACCGAACAGCTTGATATTCATTTGCATTCATGCTACATAAGTAGTAGATTAAAATACGGAACTATAAATAAATACATAGAAATGTTTAAACCTTTTAGGATTTCCATTTTTTGAGTTAACCTAAGACTTTCACTCAAACAACTACTGCTTCCTTAATATCTGTCGTAGGATCAAAATTCATACTTTGTTTCTTAAGGATAGAGGATACTTTCCAATTGTATCATTCGCTTGTCCGTATTATACACTAGAAACGAAAAAAAAAAACTGGGGGATTTTTTGGAAAAAAGAAATCGAAATTTTTGCGCCCTTCTGGCCCGGGCCTGGGTACAGTCATGGTTCAAACGTCATTTTCTTCAGTATAACGAGCTCTTTCTAACAGTACCACTACATGTCCGTATCGTACACATCAACCGGAACAATCGAGACAATCGGAAATTTTTCAGAAAAACTCACCGCTTCGGACCCCTCCGAAAAACACTTGAGCCCCTCGTACCCGACCCTGGTTTCACATAGGGATCTCAAAAAGAATGAGAAATACCGGTACCTAATGGTGCACGCAATCAGTATGCAAAGTTTCAATCTGACATCTTGAAAATTAAAGGCGTGAAAAATTTCTGAAATGTATTTTATGAAAAATTGCACGCACTTCCGCCCCCACTTGGCGTCGCCAAGTTCACCATCCGGTTTCAAAACGCATCTGGGGTGTTCTTTGGTCCATCCTAGACTTGACCAATAAAAAAACCGGCTTAAATATTTGTTATAGAACCTAAATAAGCGATCAAATACGATACTACGCCGTGGTAACAGAAGTTACTATAAAGCCTAAAAGGGTTAAGCTTTGGAAACAGAACGCCACTGTGGAGCTTCGCACTGCCGCCACCTGTATATATATTATTTCGGAAAGGTGGGGATATATTCGTACTTACAGTATATATTTTTTCCGATATTTTAGAAAATCGGAAAACCTTTAACATTCTTCGATCTTACAATGGAATGAGAAAGCCTGTTTCTTAGATGGAACGACTTTTGGGAGTTAAACTTGAAATTTGAGATTCATTGTATTGTGCTTGAACAGAATAAAGTATGAAAAGAAAATACATTTTGTGGCCCAAGGTTGCAAGAAAAAAAGTAGATTTTCAGAAACTTGAAACTGCCGCTAATAATACATTTTGTAATTTGTATTGATTAATTTATTTTTAGTTTAACGTCCGTTTCAGCAGCGAGGCTATATGAGACGTGGACCTACTGATTAACGTGGAATCCGAACCACGTGGGCTCCCGCCGGGAATCGAATCCGGGTCTCCCACGCCAAAGGCGCGTATGCTAACCGCTTAGCCACGGAGGAGCTCATTTTTGTAATTTGTAGTTCAATTTGGAATTGTAACTTTGTATACATAAAGAACCTTACTTAACCCGCGTCAGGTACCATGGGGTCAATTTTGTCCCCAAACACTTATACTAACAAATATCCTTCATTAGGTAAACCCGAGCACAAGTCTGTAGTAAGCATAATTCCTGTCTGAAACCAAAGTGAAAATACAAAAAAAAAAAGAAAAAAAAGCTAGAAGCAATTTCGAATGTATTAAAAGTTACAGCACTGTGAAGAACGTGAAGAACACTGGGGTCAATTTTGATCCCATGGTACCTGACGCGGGTTAACAGCAACCTCATAATCTGATTTTAATTTTGATCGTTGTGATATTGATTATACCTATAATTAATTTTCCCATTTTCTTAATTTCAGAAAAAAGAAAAATGGAGCGCACGAAGAAAGAATCTCATGATATATCAGTGAGAAGGTTAAAATTCACTTGCTTTAAAAAATATTTATTTTAGTAACAATATTATGCGTTTATAATACATTTCATAATCAAGAATAAAACATGTATACGAAACTTTTAATATCATTGAGATGCGAAAGAAAATCGTATTACAATCTTATTCAATATATAAAAAAGACAAATATTGTGGAGCAGTATATGTAATTAGAGGTAATCCAATAAAGTATATTGTTATGTTATTCGTTTCTTTCTATGTTACGCCTTTCTTATTCTTTAATGTATATAAGTTCAATAATTTGTAACGTTCTCGGCCATTAATGGATGGCATGTTTTGATTGAAGTTAATGTTTCTCCTATGAGTATGATAATATGCAAAAAAAAAAAAAAAAAAAAGGAGGGGATAGTGTTAAAAAGTTTTGGTCATCATTTGTTTCAATATGAGAAGTGAAGCGTAGCTATCTTGTCTGTTCTCAATACTAAGGAAAAGGGAGAACTGATATTTCCAAATGAATTTGAAACTTTAGAGTGAATCGAGGGAGGTTTCGGTTTGTGATGTCTTTCTATGCATCTACAAAGAGTGGAAGAGGATGCAGGTTTGAAGCTTTTTTAATCAACAAATTGTATTAACTGAAGCGTATGGGCAGAATACTTTACTTTGTTAATTATATTTTGAGTTCTCATTTTCGGGAGATAAGGATGCATTATTGTAAGGAAGGATTAATTCATGTAAAATTTAAACTAAAGTTCATTGAACGAACCTTCTGATCCTGATGTAAACATTGCAGAATTGAATTACTCCGCCTATCGGTCAGCGCTTCTTTCGAGAAGCACGTGCTTGTACCCTGTTGATGTTTTACTTATTCCCCGCATGTGACCATATTGTTAACTGTGATTCGCGCTAAAGTGTGGTCAAAACCACTTTCAATGCATGCGTATTCTCTTTTATTGCATTAATTCAATTTAGTTCTTAGATAAAGTGTTGTTTCTGTTGTCTAATTCTAAGGAATTCTAGTAATGAGCCTTATAAGCTAGGACTATTTTCTTCTGCCGCATGGGTGTTCTAAGGCTCTCTAACCAATAAAATCAAACAATCACCACGTGCATTTGTTTACATGAGGTACTGAACGTTCCTTGAATAAATTTTAGATTTGCTATTGATACCGAATCTTCAAATAGTTTGACCTTTCAGTAGATAAAAATCGAAAACCAATTATTTTCGTGGAACACAGAACAAGAATTTTGACTGGATAGGTACGAAATATTAAACTTATTAAAAATATTTCTCATTGTTTTTTTGTTTGCTCATAAAACTTTATAGTATAAATGTTGACGTGTGTATTTGTTGACTGCTAGTAAAAATTGATGGAAGATGGCTTATTTAAATGTCACTTTGATATGGTAAAATTTAACCTATGTTAAAAATAGATTTAACCAAGATAGTATGGCTTCTGTATCGGGCTTTAAGTAAACCTTCTGTGGCAGTCCTTTAGAACATTCAGTGAAAGGCCATAATTGGTCCGTGTAGGAACCAAAAATAGTCACAATTTGTACGTTCATGTTCCCATGATATCCACATACGGACGTCCTCTACATCAGTTTGAAGTCCATAATAGGTCCATTTTAGCTCCGAATGGACGTCCAGAAGATGCATGGCAACTGTCCCAAAGTAACATCTTGTGTATATCCAGTGGACGTCGTATGGACCAAAAGAACACGTCCATTGGGCGTCTGTACGTCCATAATTAGTTCGTTTTGGTACCAGAAATGGACATAATATGTACGTTCTGGACGTCCAGTAGATGCACGGCAACTGTGCCACTTGTACTCTCCCGTGTACATCCACTAGACGTTGTATAGACCAAAACCACACGTCCACTGGACATCCCGTAAATCCTTGCCCGGACGTTAAATGGATGTACATTGGACGTCGGTGTGCTGTGTGGGATCTTCGCACCAACTGCACAGTACGCTGGTTCACACACAACTGAGCACAGATGTGGCACTCACAGCTCATCCACATAGCATCTGAGCGCCACCCTACGTGGATTTCAGTACTGTTTGTTTGCCACATACTTTAGATCTCACGCAAAAATTAGAACTATCAATTTAAAATAAAACAATTACCAGTTCTATTGATACCTTATAAACCCTGGATTTTTAAGTATTGCATACTTAATGGGTGATATCAATAAAACTGAGAACTTACTCATTATTCCCAATTTTGTAGTAGTTACTCGCATTGGTATCAATAAAAAGAGAACTGAGCAATACTCGTCTCGGCTGACCTCGGAGACGCCCCCCCCTTTGGAAGTAACCACACCTCTATTCTGGAGCCAAGTAACTACTCCGCGTTTGATATCAATAAAAATCAAAGACTCCTCTGTGATGCAAGTAACTTCTCCAAATTTGTGGAGCAATTAATATTACCTTATACCATTTATGTTTTGGAGAGAAAAACGGGACATTTTGAGGTTTCAACAATTTTAGGGAGGTTGAAAGTGATTATATAAATCCGGAAATGTTCCAGCTAACCTACGACGCGTGGGAGTCCATAAATAAAACAAGCTCCTAATAAACTTTAAATCCTACTTAATCCTAATATTAATTTCAACAAGTTTATTTTATTCTAAATACGTGCAGATAGAGAATATAGATGCTACTTCTTATTTGTTTCATTGCTATTCTTATTCTCAATAATACCCTAATGTGCTCTAGACTCTAATTTTCTTGGGGGTACCTGAATATAGGCGTACAGATAGCTAATGTCAGTGCAAACTAAAATTCCATAAAGCAATTAGTCATGCGAAAAAACGTATCAGTCTGTGCTAGATGGTCACAAGAAGCAGGAATTAGGTGAATAGGGTAACTTAAGTAAGGTTAGTAGAGTAGGGTAGGTTTGACCAGTAGAGTAGGTGGCTTAGGTTAGGTTAGCAAAGAAAATTAAGTTATAGTATGATAGGGTAGTAGAATAAGTTAAGATACGTTAGGTCAGGTTAACAGATCAGGGTAGGTTAGTACTTGTATGTTGCACTTGCAAATATCTTAATGAAAGATTTCGGAATGGTATGATTTTCTATGACAAATGTAACGCTTTCAGACTAGTAACATTACAAAAAAATATAGCTCTCTTAAACTGTGTACAACTACTCTGCCGAAAGTAAATATTAACTACTCTCTGTTTCATATGAACTATTTTAACAGTTATGTAGCCCTTGTAATGATTTCGGAGAAGTAACCCTACTTTTGTGAACAAAAAGTGTAGCTGTATTAAAGTGAACAGAAACCCTCCGCCGCCGAAATTAGTATTTTATGCAGTTCTATTTCATATGCACTCAGTTATTTTGACTGGAAATTTTCTAAAAAGAAGAGAAGATATTCTTAATCTGTACCCTTAAATGCGTCTTTAGTTTGAAGTTAACTTCTTAATACACAAGCATTCAGAGTAGTACTTACTTTCAATATACGAAACGTAATGCAGAATACTGAACCATCTTATTTAAGTACCACTGACATTATTTTCACCTTTCCGTTCACCTATGACTTATTTGCAAAATGTTGTTTATAGTAATTCTATTTAATTAAGATTAAACCTCTTAGGAATCAATGGATTTCAACATGACTTGAAGATTTTTTGGGCATCTAAATCGTTAAAATTTAAATATCCATCATGACATTCCACAACAAGCAAATAAAATAAGCAAGATGTATACGAAAAATGTAATCAGCTCCTGATGATCAACATTTAAAATGATTCAATAACTAGGTAAAGCAATATATTATAGTTAGTTATAGGGGAGAGGGGGGTACATTTGAACATCTGTTTTCGAATATTCGTTTTTGCTTCCAAACACACAGTAAATTTCCTTATAGAACTGTAGCAAAAGCTAAATATAATATACATTATATTTGCCATAAAATAGAGTACTTTGTTTGATCTTGTCATTCTATGCAAGGGCGCAGGGGGTGTCGTTCAAATGTACCCCCTTGGGGGGTACATTGAAACAAGCATGGGGTAGATTTGAACATACATGGGGCAGTTTTGAACAAACCGTTATTTTACTACAATAATCGTTATTTTCAGGATGAATTCGTTTACGAATAACAAGGCTAATGTAGCAAAGCAGCATTAACGGTTTAAGGCACAAAAATTAACCAATCGCGTATGGCAAGGAAATAATAGTAATAATTGCTGAAACATATATGCAGGCCGTATTTGTATATTGTGCGCCTCTGTGCTCTAAATAATTTGCCTCCCCCTTCGGAAACACATCTGAATTGAGTTGAATTCATAGTTTTTGGGGTCGCTGAGATGAATAGTGACAGTTTTAATCCAATTCAACTTCAAGGTCATACTCAACTCCCGAGTGAAGCGGGTGAAAGTTTAAAAATAATCGAAAACGACAGATATTAGTGTTGAATTCATTGTTTTCGAAGACGCTGAGTTTAACGGTATCAGTTTTCATGATGTTCAACTTCATCCTCGCCCCTTGGAGTGGGTGTAGCAGAGGATGACTTTTTTTTTTAAATAATCAGATAAGCTAGCTAATTAGTAACTACTATAATTAGAGCGAATTAAACATTTTCTCGCTTTTGCGCGGGACTCTGAGTGTGGTAGTGTTAAATATAACTTTATTGTGAATCTTTTTTTAAAAACATCCAAAGTTTTGCCGCCCCCTAAATTGTGACGTCCTGTGCTCGAGCACAGAATAGCACTTACCTAAATACGGGCCTGCATATATGCTGTACGTTATACGTTACACACACACACACATAAAAAGGATATGTGGACAACATATCTATAGGCGTAGGTGTGATCTGAAGAAAATTTTTAAAAAATATGATCATCGAAGCACATGTGTGAAAATATGATTATGATTCACTTTTTAATTTAGCTCGTCATACCTGATAGGCTTAATGGAAAACCTATTACTACTAGCAATCTAAAAGATCTAAGAAATTACATTTTTTCACTACTAACTGGGTACTGGACACGAAATTTATTCTACCCTAAAATTCTGCAAATCAACATGAAATGCCAGAATTTTTGCAGTACGCTTTGTTTCTCCAGAAGTTGTGGGATTAGAAAGTCTACACACAATATCAGCAGTTGGCACTGAACATTTGTCTTCCTTGTCTGAGAACACAAACATGTTGCTGGTACTTATAAGTTTCAGAAAAATATAGGTAGAACAATGTTCAAATGTGCCCCCTAATTTTTGTTCAAAACTGCCCCAACCGGCATGACCAAGCGGAATTTGGTAATACCCATATAGTACAAACTATTGTGAAATACAAAGGGCAACATTAGATAAGTAAATTAATGTACTTGCTTCTGCAATGAATGGCAGCTAATATCAAAACACAGGCTTCTGGCAAAAATCTTACAAAACTTCAGAAAAATTCCAACTTTCCACCCCACAAATGTAACAAAGTACTGCTGTTCATCAACAGTTACACTAAAATTGCAGATAACAGTTGACCGTCACGCAACGCAGTTTTGCCAAACTAAAAATTTTGAAACCACCAGATATACTATTATTTCTAGCCTGTTATCTTACATGTTCAAAGGTACCCCCTGTTCAAATGTACCCCCTCTCCCCTACTTTAAATACCCAACATTTTGAATTTGATACTTTAATTTAAACATAATAATGAAGCGAAAAAAGTATCCACGCATAACAAAATCAGTAATAGAATTCGAATATATACAATATTAATGAGAATTACGAACATAATTTACTAAAATTGTTGTGTAAGGGAAGTTATAACCATTATTTAGATGCAGATCAAGTTTAGGCACACTACTCATTATGTTGAAAAATTATAATTATTTTACTACTTTTCTTATTGTATTAGATTTGCACTAAAATAGACTTGCACTCGGCGACATGCTAATACCCAATTTAACAAATAAAGTCAAGGGGACTACTATAAGTAATTGTAAAAAAATGGATTCTTTCACAATTTGAGTATAAATGCAGCGCAGAGATAGGCCCTATGTGTCAAAAATTACGATATATTTTTGGATTTCGAGGCCAGAATTTTTAGTTGATTTTTTTTTTTTTTTTTTTTACTTTCTTGGTATATTTTCTGTAGTTTTTGTTGGTTGAGGTTAGATTAGGGTATTTAGTCCGAAGTTGGTCCTCCGCCTGGTCTGGCTAAAAGATAATAATTGGTTTCTTTCTGTACCAAAGTTTAATATTTATTTACATAGTATTGCCGAGCGAGCGTTAGCGAGTGAAAGCGAGCTAGAGCCCAGCACGGCACGTTGTTTTCTATCTTTATTACTGTTAAATGGGAATGGGGACCTGTGTTCTAGAACCTTACCACCATCTTGGTTATGTTACTTACCATTACATTGCAAAGTATAACCTTCTCCACGTTTCTTTACAGTTTTTTGCTTAACACATTTCCAACAATTTACTTTTAGGTTCCTTAAGCTATGATTTTTGCTTACTTTTAAAAGATTTTCGTGATTATCACTTTATTGTTTCACAAACTGTAATAATGTTATCTCATATCCAAGACTGCGTGCCTATATACCTGCATCCATGTTTACAAAATAAATGTTCATCACATTCCCACATTCTTACCATGAAGTAACGTTGCGCCAAGTAATTCCTTCCGCTTGCCAAATAGTTCCATGTTTAGAACCGTTTATATAAGAACTTTCGCTCTCCTTATACATGATCAAGCACACAAACAAGCAAATTATTCATTTCTTCCTGGTAAATTTTCAAAATTTTGCTAGAAACGCACGACCAACTTTGGAACTTAACCCTAGATTAGATTAGGTTTGGTTAACTTTGTATTGGGTCCCCAGTTCCAAAACTATCCCAAAATTACAATGCAAGAAACGCAAAGCAGCCTACAGTAGATGGCCACAAAAATACAAGAATGTTATCATAGTGAGACATGCCAGGCAAAGCTGGTGGTTCCGCACCACAGCGCGCGGTTCTTCCAAATAGAACAGGCACGTCAGCGATGGTAAGTATATGCGCAAGCGATTGTGGTGAAAGTATCTGGGTTTCCGCAGTGATACGATTTCCTATAGCACTTGTAAGTTTTGCACTAGTAACCAGTGACGACGCCAGCTTTAAGTTCTTAGGGGGGCAAAGGAGGGGCAGATACATTTTGAGGGGGGCGGCTATTTGCCATACCAAAAATGACATATTTATTACGTTTGACTTATTTTACATTACATTGTGTATTTCGTTGCTGTTTTCATATTAGACCTGTATGATTATAAATTAAACTTATTTCAAGTAAAATTTGTAACTAACAAATAAGTAACCTCTGCACATGAAACAATTTTCAATGAAACTTTCGAAGCCTAAATATAAATTGAATTACTTTCGCCTATGCTACAAGTAACACAAGCGTCTAATACTACAATGCTACGTATCTCTTTCTCTCTCTCTCTCTCTCTTTCTCTTTATATATATATATATATATATATATATATATATATATATATATATATATATATATATATAAGAGAGAGAGAGAGAGAGAGAGAAAGAGAATTCAGGAGGAGCTGCTGAAAATGTCGTGGTCCAATCCAGAAGGAGTGTAGATACTAGGTAGAAAAATGAAACCGTAGTTTAGAAAAACATATCTCCGTATATACAAATACAAATTCTCATATTATTAATGAAATTCTTATTGTTTCTTGGGCCTCTGAAGTGATTATGTGTGCCCAAACAGCGAATTTCACGAACATCCAAATCCTAACTGTTATAACATTTTTGTTCCACAAGGAAAGTCACCGAAGTAAATTAATGAGGAAATCTGTGAAACACCACGGGACTTTCCTCCGTTATATATGGTGGTGAAGAAGTGGCTTAGTATAAACATGGTGATTTCTCAACAATTATGCTTTACATCCAGGATGATTAAAAGCAATGACTCTTCCCGAAATCATGGATGCAATTTGTGACATTATTCTTGAAAATTGCAGCATTTCAGCCAGTGATGGATATAGCCCGGGGCCGGAGGGCCTAGGCCACCCCAGTTTTTGAGTGACAAAGATAACTTAAGCTATTATTTATATAGTTTTTAAAGTGTATAGTAAACTCACGATATACTTATTATAGTCTGAGATCTGGCTGCACCCCGCTTTCTCAGTTTTTACCTTCTCAGCAAAACTTGTGTCAGAGATTGTGGGCATTTCTTTGGAACGCGTCGATAGCATAATTCAGAATGGCTTGGGTATGCGCAAGTTCTCGGCATAATGAGTTCCCAAAAAATCTGTCAGGAGAATAAAAGAGTGACGGCATTAAGAGAAGTCTTCTTCCAATTTGACCGTAATGCTGATCAATTTCGCTCACGAATAGTAACCATGGACGAAATATGTTTCTACTATCATGATCCTGAAACGAAACAACAGTCAATGGAGTAGTAGCACTCATTTCTCCCTCGCCCGAAGAAGTTCAAGACACAGAAGTAGGTTGAGAAACTGTTTGCAACATTCTTCTGGGATAAGTATGGAGTCGTATTCATAGACTACCTCCGCTACGGTTAGATATTTAATCCAGAATCTCTACATTACTTACAAAACTGAAAGAAAAATTCGAAGTTCAACGCCGCGGAAAATGAAAAGAAATGAATTCTGTTTCTTCAGGAGAATACACCTGTCCATAAAGCCCCTGCGAACACAACTGACATTGCATAATCTAGGATTTCAATGTCTAGATCATCATTCTTATTCCGCAGATTTAGCTCCATCTAACTATTACGTGTACTTATTTCCCAAATTTAATAACATTTGAAAGGACACCATTTTAGATCTGACAGGGGTAGTGCTACGAACAGTGGTGCGAGGAAATCTTCAGATTTTTTCTTTTCTGAAAAAACTGGTGCACTGTACAAGGTAGTATATTGACTCTCGGGGTAGTGTAGAAGAAGTAAAACTTCACCATTCCACGTGCATTCCTTCTGGGTTGGGCTACGAATTTTTCAGCAGTTCCTAGTCAATATGATAGACGTCACGTCAGTATTTTGAAACAAAATACGTTAGGGAGCACTACTAATAGTATAAGCCAATTACTAACTAAAGATCAGCACTCTGACAATACGTTTTATTAGGAATCAATTTAATTCCATAAATTTATTATCATTTGCAGGAAGAGAAAACACAACTCTTTTTATCCCCTTCAAAAAATTAAGCACTGGTAGTTGCAAAGTAACCTCCTGAATATTGAAAGCCGAGAATAATGTTTCAGAAAAAAGAAGTATAGAACCTTTAAATAAAACAAAATATGAAACTGAAAACTTCAAACCTGGATAAATACAAACAAGTTACGTAACTGGTTTTACCTTTCTTTTGTTTCCAATCGAAGTTGATCCAATGAGAAGAAAACAAATCAACCAAATCCAGTATTGTTCGCGAGGCACAATAATTAAAAATCATAAGAAAGAAATATAACTGAAATCTACCTCAAAAGGCGCTAAATTAGAAAACAGAAATATGCATGCATACCCAGACGCTCAAAGAAGAAAGCTTGAGGACTTATCTGCCACATAGTAAATGCATGGAGAGTAGACTACAATTTGACAATGAAATTGGTTATGATACTGATATATAATACTACATGTAGAATGTTTAAAGATTGTAGGAGTCTGGGGGGGCAGTCTAGGTGGCAGTCAGGGGGGCAGAAGTAGCTACTAGGGGGGCGCTCGCCCCCCTTGCCCCCCTCTGGCGTCGTCACTGCTAGTAACACTACACTTGTAAACATAAAATTTAGCTGTATAAAGGACTTTGCCTCCTATAAAAGTTTTTTTTTTTTAATGTGGAGTGCTTAAATTTAATTAGCACCTTATTTCATTGATAAAATGAAAATATATATTCGGTACATTCACACCAATTGCAATTAGCTTACCTTTCTTCAATGACTAAGTAAATTCAAAATTAAAAACACGCAAACTTAAACCAAATCTCAATTACGTTACATTCGCGCCAACTTTGAGTTTGTTTTCCTGCTATTTTAAAAATATTATAAGACTAATGTACCAAAATACATAATACATTCAGTGTCTTTTGTCTCAAATCTACTGTTATGCCTTAAAATCGAATTGTATTAGCGATTTTCCATTTTTACCAGGTATACTTGGATTCGCGTACGCAAGGGTGAGTTTCGGAATTAAACCACCTTAAGCAACATATAACGTCAAAAATTAAACATGTACTATATTAAAATATGAACACAAACATCTGAATTAAAATAAACTTAGGAGCTTGATCTATCCTTAATGAGATTCTGCGTACTCCATTGTACGTTCGTGCAAGGGGATCTGGGAAGACTTCTGAGTGAAGTCAGAAGAGTGGGACAATATACTTGTTAATGCATATAAGGCTAAGAAAATGTTATGGGTTTTATCTCAGAATACACTTTGCAGACTATACGTCAACCAGTCATATTTATTTTCCCTTTTCAATCGCCACATAATTGAAATTGGGAAATTGACGTCACGTCCTTGTGGTGTAAGCTGGACAATTTCAACAGTACCAATTTAGTGTATTTAGTGTCTTGAAAATTATTGTTTGATTAAAGAGCAGCTTCATCTATCATTCACCATTTATTTGCATGTTACTTGCCAGTTCTCTATGTTGCGAATACTGTTTAAGAACTTGTGGGTCGTTGAACGAAATTTTATATAAGGATGACCAGTTGACATCTTCCTTGGTTTTGAGATGGACAAGCATAAGAAAATCAAGAATTCAACATAAAACCAACTAAATAAGCAAGATAAACATATTAATATCTGGGGAATGGTATATGTAAGTTTTCCATATTGTTGATCCTCTAATTGTCGGAGGCAACTATTGATTATTAAACAATTAAAACTAATTCGATTGTTTTCGATCAAAAGGCAACTAAATTTTGTTCTGGCACTCATTATAAACATATCTGGAGAATTACATTTGTGAAATCTCAATATTTTCCTTGTAGCCTATACATTGTTGGAAACAGTTACCGTACATTGTTTCCGAGAACCTCAGAGTCAGGATTAATTTACAATAAAACAAAACGGCTCCAACCAGGGAGTAATCTACACCCCCTAACACCCCCCAAATTTCTTTACACACACCCCTGGATGGGAAAGGAATACTACCCCAAATCCAATTGTATCAATCAGTACCGTATCATATAGGTTATTTATTACATCAAGTTAAAAATGGTTTAGTGTTTAGGAAAGAAGGCAATATTCTTATTTATTTATTTCACTTCAAAATACGAAGCGACCTCGTTCTCATATACGGCTCCGAGAACCACATGATCTCATTGTTTTGGGCGGTGTTTCGATCAAAACAATTGACTAAACAGACCCGCTCATAGCTATACCTACCCTCCTGGGCTCCGCGATCTTTTCCGAGGTAAGAGATTGATGGACAGATGCAGATGACTGAAATTGGCAACGTCTTAAGCGGTCATTCACCTACCTCTTCATCATACGGAAAAATTTGACAATATAGTAATAAGCCTATACCAGATTCAGTTGCTAAGTGCTACTCTGTATGTGGTGTATCAACGGACTGAAGTTAGAAGGGTGTAGTCAAGACGTTTTTAGAAATTAAAAGATCGATCGAAGTAAGAATTAGATATATTTTAGACTGAGTATAGTGTTATGCAGGAACGCATTCGTCGCTAGCTTAATTTCTTGTAAAGTATATTTTTATTCACGTAAATTCATTGAGCGGATTATCAAAATTAGGCTACATTAAAACAGACAAAACAGAAAGATACAAAATATTTGTAAATTTATAAACTGGATTTCTGGAAAACAAAGATATTCAGAGCCAATAACGTAGCCAGGAATGGGCAGAAGCCGAGATTAAGAGATCAAATAATATTACAACAATTAATGTTAACAACAGGGTTAGAATATTAAGATAATGAAATTGCAACTATCTACATTATTAATTACTAAGCGAATGTGATTTCAGCATGGGACGAGGGAATTCTTTTCCAGTTAATGATTTGAAAAAAGAAAACACTAAAACTTGCTGGGGGTGAATAAATTGAAATAATGGCAGAATTTTGCAAAATGATTACAATAATTCGTAAGTAATCAATTTATATGTAATTACTAGGTAAAATAATGGTGGTTAATTCCTAATACAGTGAAAGCACTGGAGTAGTAGAAAATGGATCGATCTGGGCCAACATAGAACATAAGAGAACAACTCACAAGCCCCTGGGAAATTGAGCACCGTACACCGTGAGCCCACGGTCTTTTACGACCTCCATTTTAGGGGTGAATTTATTCCCTTTTATGAGCACTTTTTAGAGGGTGTACTCATTCTCTTTTACGAGCACATTTTTAGGGGTGAACTCGTTCCCTTTTATGAGCATATTTTCCAACCCCTATTAACACATAGAAGAACATCAGACTACGTAACATAACGAACATACAGCAGAGCAGATTGAACTCGTTCCCTTTTATGAACACTTTTTCAGGGGTGAACTCGTTCTCCTTTATGAGCACATTTTAAGGGTGTACTCGTTCTCTTTTATGAGCATATTTTTCAACCCCTATTTTAACATAGGAGATAACACATAAGATTACGAACACATAGAAGAGAAGATAACACATAACACTACGTAACACACAGCAGAACAGATAACACAAAAGAGTACGTAACATAACAAGGGTGTATTCATTCTCTTTTATGAGCATATTTTTCAACCCTTATTTTAACATAGCAGAAATTACACTGAGACTATGAACATACAGCAGAACAGATAATACATAAGAATACGTAACACACAAGGGTGTATTTATTCCCTTTTATGAGCATATTTTCCAACCCTTATTTTAACATAGCAGAAATATAGCGAAGATTAAACATAATCCATTTTAAATGGTGTACTCATTCTCTTTTAAGATTACTTTTTCAACCCTTAATTGAACATAGCGCATCAGACAGAGACTACGAAACATAACAGGGGTGAACATAACGAACACGAAACATAACAGGGGTGAACTCGTTCCCTTTTCCAACCCCTATTTGAACATAGCGCATCAGACAGAGACTAAGAAACATGACAGGGGTGAACTCGTTTTCCAACCCCTATTTGAACATGAGACTATCAACACTACGTAACACACAACAACCTCCATTTTAGGGGGTGTATTCATTCCCTTTTATGAGCATATTTTCCAACCCCTATTTAACATACTGAGACTATGAACACACAGCAGAACAGATAATACATAGCACAGCTAATAAAAGAACATGGCTTATTTTCCAACCCCTATTTTAACATAGCAGAAATTACACTGAGACTATGAACACATAGCAGAGCAGATAATAAACACAACCACCTCCATTTTAGGGGTGTATTCATTCCCTTTTATGATTACTTTTCCAACCCCTATTTTACCATAGCAGAAATTACATAAGATTTTTTTTCAACCCCTATTTTAAGACAATGAATACCTATGTAACATAACGATTGGATACGCTCTTTGAACCGATTTGGATGGAACTCGGCATATGGGGGTTTTCGAGCATGCCGAATTTCATACGTATTTTTACCTGGCTCTTATAGTTTATGTGGGATACGCCCTTTGTATGACACTTAAAACCTAATCACTCGTAAACGAAGCAACATATTGAGGTGGTGTTTCCACATTTAGCAATAGGTCATCAGGTACTACATGTCCCAAAATTAGTGGTCATCGAGGTCAAAGGTCAAAATACTTAAAACCTAATAACTCGAAAATGGATCGACATACTGAGGTGCTGTTTCCACATTTAGCAATAAGTCATTAACTACTACATGTTCCAAAATTAGTGGTCATCGAGGTCAAAGGTCAACCCAATAACTCGAAAACGGATTCACATATTGAAGTGGTGTTTCCACCTTTAGTAATTGGTCATCAACTGCTACAAGTTCCAAAATAATGATCATCGAGGTCAAAGGTCACAATACTTAAAACCCAATAACTCGAAAACGAAGCAACGTATTGAGGTGGTGTTTCCACATTTAGCAATAGGTCATCAGGTATTACATGTCCCAAAATTAGTGGTCATCGAGGTCAAAGATCAAAACTCGAAAATGGATCCACATATTGAGGTGCTGTTTCCAAATCTAGTAATAGGTCATTAACTAGTACATGTTAAAAAGTACTGACCATCGAGGTTAAAGGTCAAAATACTTAAAACCTAATAACTTAAAAACGGAGCCAAATATTGAGGTGCTGTTTCCAAATCTAGTAATTGGTCAGCAACTACTACAAGTTTCAAAAATAATGGTCATCGAGGCCAAAGGTCAATCTCGTAAATGAAACCACATATTGAGATAACGTTTCCTCATTTAGTAAATTTGTGTGATCTATTCAATTTTGTACAAAGCAGGAAAAAAGTGAAGAAGGAATAAATTTGAGTGGCTTATATACTTATGTATTAATGAGAAAGAAATCAAAGGAGCACAATTTTAACTAGCTCCAGAATTTGTGTACCTTTTTGGTCTATTCAAATGGATTAACAAGAAAGAAAGCAAAGATTATGCCGTATTAATTAGCTATGTATTATTTAAGCAAAACGAAGGGCTAAATTTGAGAAAGCGAACATGGACCATTTTACTCAAATTTGGATGGAGTATTTATCTTTGTATGAACCAGAAAAAAATAAAGAAGATCCGTTTTAACTAGTTCAATATTTCTGTATAATTTTGTACTACCCAAATAAACGAAATTTTATTTTTGTACCAATCACTAGAAAATCAAAGAAGGGTCATTTTATACCTTTTTTGTGCTATTCAAATAATAGAGGGAACAAATTTCAGTGGTCTATTTTATTTTTGTACCAATCAGAAGAAAAGCAAAGATATACCATTTTAACTATTTAAACAAACGAAAAGATAAATTTGAATGACCTATTCAATTTTGTACCAACGAGAAATGCCATTTTGTACTACTCCAATAAACGAAGGAATACCAACCAGAAAAAAAAGAAGTGAAGATTAGGTGGATTATTTTCTTTTGTACCAACTAGAAAAGAGAAGAAGAGCAACTTTAACTAGCTCAGTATGTACTGTTTACACAAACGAAAATTGACCATTATGTAACTTTTAAACTACTGAAATGTTCTATTTTTGTATCAATCAGAAAAACCCGAAGAAGGATCATTTTAAGAAGTTCATAATTTCGATGTTCTACTTTTTATACCAACGAGAAAAAAATGAACTAGCTGAATATACGAAAGAATAAATAAAAAGTGACCTATTCAATTTTGTACCAATGCTGAAATGTCATTTTTAACTGGTTCAGAATTTTACAACTCAAATAAACGAAGGAATTTAGGTTTGTACCACCGAGAAAAAACAAAGTATTGTACCATTTTGGAGTTTTCAAATAAACAAAGGACTTATAATTTGTGTCAACTCTAAAAAGGATCATTTTAACTAGCTGAGTATTTTATATCATTCTGTATTATTTCAAAAAGCAAAAGGAAAAAGCAAAAAAGGATCATTTGAACTAGTCTAATAAACGAAGGCATAAATATGAGTGAGCTATTTAATTTTGTAGCAACCAGAGGATTATTTTATACCATTTTGTACTACTCAAATAAACGAAAGAATAAAATTGTAGTAACCAGAAAAAGCGAAGAAGGCCCATTTTAACTAACTAAGAATTTCTGTACCTTTTTGTACTATTTAAACAAACGATGGAATACATTTGAGTGGCCTGTTTTTTGTACTAACCAGAAAAAGCGAATACCTTTGTACCAGCCCAATGAACGAAAGAACAAATTTGAGTGTTCTACTTTTTTATACCAAACAAAGAAGAACCATTTTAACTAGCTCAAACACAATTTTAACTAGCGCAGAATTTCTGTAACGCAAAAATTAATTTGGATGGAGTAACAAGAAAGAAAGCAAAGATATGTCATATTAAATATTTAAATAAACGAGGGAATAAATTTAAGTGATATATTCCATTTTGTACCAAGGAGAAATGCCATTTTTATCTAGCTTAGAATTTCTAGTGCATGTTGTATTATTTAAACAAAACGAAGGGCTAAATTTGAGAAAGGGAACATGAACCATTTTACTCAAATTTGACTGGAATATTTAGCTTTGTATGAACCAGAAAAAAGTGAAGAAGGACCATTTTAACTAGTTCAATATTTCTGTACAATTTTGTACCAATCAGAAGAAAATCAAAGAAGGGTCATTTTAAATAGCCAAGCAGAAAAAAGGAATGAATTAACACTTTGTACTAATCAAGTAAACGAAGGTATAAATTTGTACTGACAAGAAACGGAGAAGACGTTTATTGAGGTGCCCTATTTCCTCTTTTACCAACGAGAACCATTTTTAACTGGCTTAGAATTTTATACCTTTTTGAAAAATTTGTATCAAATCGAAAAAAGCAAGGAAATACCATTTTAAATAGCTCAGCATGTTATAGCTTTTTGGGGTTTTCGTCTACTCAATTTCTTGACTAAGTTGTACTATTTAAACAAACAAAGGAATAAATTTGTGTGACCTATTCACTTTTGTAGCAAGCAGAAAAAGCCCCTTTTTACTTTTGTATCAACCACGAAGGTCCATTATAACAAGCTCGGTATTTTTATAGCATTTTGTATTACTCTAATAAATTTGGGTGGTCTATTTCATTTTTTGTAACAATCAGAAGAAAAGCTCAGAATTTTATACCTTTGTGGTGTTACATTTTGTATATTTTTGTGTCATCCAGAGAACAATTTAAATTGACTCTCCCTGACAATTCAGTTGCCAGAGTCCAATGTTAGTTATCTATTAAATTCTTAATATTACAGTACTACAAATTGATCCAGTTAACAGTTCAAGTTCTTCTATTCTTACACAATCAAATGCATATGCTACAGTGGGCTCAGTGTTCATTTACAGAATTAAATAATTGTTTATCTTTCTCTAGAAACAATTCTACTATTTTGTTGATATAATAATCACACTCTGTAATGTATTCATATACCAGATTAAATTTTTTCTCCACAGTATAAGTGTTCTTAATATTACAACCTTTAAAATGCTTCTTTATATAAAGTTTATAGATTTTCTCTCATTTCACGTTTAATTAAGATCGTCCACACCTTTTGCAATAATTCGTAATCATACTGCAGCAAACAGTTGTGATCTTTTTCATTTTCATTATGGTTAGAACATGCTTCACATAATAATACTGAATTTGGTGTGTACTCATTAAATAATTGTATAACACATGTATCACTAATACTTTCACCAGTACACTCGCACTCATTAGCTTCCACTCCAAAACAGGTAATACTTGAAATACTGCCATCATCACTTTCCGGGAGTATTTCATCATTATATCTATTACAGCGTCTAAAATAATACACTTCTTCTATTTCTTGTGTTGGATATATGATTCTCACTTTATCACGTAATTCATCTGGCAAATCAGGGTCAGACGGGTGAATTAACAGTATAGGTTTTTCGTTTTCACACTGAATTTCTTTTTCTCTAGGTGAAACATAAACAATCTCCATGCTAGTCATTTTTCTGCTCTTCAGCAAAAACAAATCAAATAAATAATTTTATATACATACAATAAAAGCATTCTATGCATTCTCCGTGTTTAATAATATATTTCAAGGCAATATAACCTCATGATGTATGTTCTATTATTTTCCAAATATACTCCATAAACTTATATTCCATTATAATAAAATACATAAATGCAAAAATATATATTTGTCTTTTTGAACTTAGACGAGGAAGGAAAGCCTAAAAAAATAATTGAATCGTTGAGCAATAGGCAGTATACTAGCATACAACTGTTAGGTAACGCATTCGTAACGTTGTTTAAATATCTGCAGCAACATGGAACTTCGAAAACTTCTCTTACTTTGATATAATCTCTTCTTCTGCTGTGATTCAAAATGGACAAGTATGCTGTTATGATTTGTCGTCATTCATCAGTTTTCTTTAGAACGCTAATTGCTATGTAGTCTGTTCTACACAATTATTACGCAACTCTGGTTTGTTAAATCTCACGTTCAAATATTTTATGAGCCTGACACAAAAATATAAAAAATGCAACACCACAAAGGTATAAAATTCTGAGCTTTTCTTTTGATTGTTACAAAAAATGAAATAGACCACCCAAATTTATTAGAGTAATACAAAATGCTATAAAAATACCGAGCTTGTTATAATGGACCTTCGTGGTTGGTACAAAACTAAAAAGGGGCTTTTTCTGCTTGCTATAAAAGTGAATAGGTCACACAAATTTATTCCTTTGTTTGTTTAAATAGTACAACTTAGTCAAGAAATTGAGTAGACCAAAAACACAAAAAGCTATAACATGCTGAGCTATTTAAAATGGTATTTCCTTGCTTTTTTCGATTTGATACAAATTTTTCAAAAAGGTATAAAATTCTAAGCCAGTTAAAAATGGTTCTCGTTGGTAAAAGAGGAAATAGGGCACCTCAATAAACGTCTTCTCCGTTTCTTGTCAGTACAAATTTATACCTTCCTTTACTTGATTAGTACAAAGTGTTAATTCATTCCTTTTTTCTGCTTGGCTATTTAAAATGACCCTTCTTTGATTTTCTTCTGATTGGTACAAAATTGTACAGAAATATTGAACTAGTTAAAATGGTCCTTCTTCACTTTTTTCTGGTTCATACAAAGCTAAATACTCCATTCAAATTTGAGTAAAATGGTTCATGTTCGCTTTCTCAAATTTAGCCCTTCGTTTTGTTTAAATAATACAACATGCACTAGAAATTCTAAGCTAGATAAAAATGGCATTTCTCCTTGGTACAAAATGGAATATATCACTTAAATTTATTCCCTCGTTTATTTAAATATTTAATATGACATATCTTTGCTTTCTTTCTTGTTACTCCATCCAAATTAATTTTTGCGTTACAGAAATTCTGCGCTAGTTAAAATTGTGTTTGAGCTAGTTAAAATGGTTCTTTTTTGTTTGGTATAAAAAAGTAGAACACTCAAATTTGTTCTTTCGTTCATTGGGCTAGTACAAAGGTATTCGCTTTTTCTGGTTAGTACAAAAAACAGGCCACTCAAATGTATTCCATCGTTTGTTTAAATAGTACAAAAAGGTACAGAAATTCTCAGTTAGTCAAAATGGGCCTTCTTCGCTTTTTCTGGTTACTACAATTTTATTCTTTCGTAAAGGACTAATATATTTACCTGTCAGGTGGCTGTGGTGTTTAACTTTGTAATTTTCATATGTAAATTTCTTACAACATAGAGGACATTCAGTGGTTTTCTTATACATTTCCTCTTCTTCAAATGTCAATACATCCATTTCTTTTTTGTCGTGAATCCGTTGAATAATATTATATAATTCATTTTCTATGCGAAACAAAAATTCATCAGATGCAGATCGATCATCGTCTTTTTTTCGTCTATAAAGTACAGGTTTCGTTGGTGTATTATCACTCCAGCACACTTTGTACGCAAAACTGCATGGCTCATGATGCTGAATAGGACGGTATACGATATATCAGGATTATTATCAGAACCGCTAATTGGTTTCAAAATGCTTTCAAAATCTGCTATAATTATTGCATCCAATTTTAAAGTGCTCACAATTTTATTAAATTTAAGTATTTCACCAAAATTAGGCATTTCGATTCGTGATACTTTATGCTTTCTACATAGGAATATAAGTTTATGGAGTATATTTGGAAAATAATAGAACATACATCATGATGTTATATTGCTTTGAAAACATATTATTAAACACGGAGAATGCATAGAATGTTTTTATTGTAGATGTATAAAATTATTTATTTGATTAGTTTTTGCTGATGAGCAGAAAAATGACTAGCACGGAGATCGTTTATGTTTCACCTTGAGAAAAAGAAATTCAGTGTGAAAACGAAAAACCTATACTGTTAATCCAGCCGTCTGACCCCGATTTGCCAGATGAATTACGTGATAAAGTGAGAATCATATATCCAACACAAGAAATAGAAGAAGTGTATTACTTTAGACGCTATAACAGATATAATGATGAAATACTCCCGGAAAGTGATGATGACAGTGTTTCAAATATTACCTGTTTTGAACTGGAACCTAATGAGTGCGAGTGTACTAGTGAAAGTATTAGTCATACATGTGTTATACAATTATTTAATGAGTATACACCAAATTCAGTATTATTATGTGAAGCATGTTCTAACCATAATGAAAATGAAAAAGATCACAACTGTTTGCTGCAGTATGATTACGAATTATTGCAAAAGGTGTGGACGATCTTAATTAAACGTGAAATGAGAGAGAAAATATATAAACTTTATTTAAAGAAGCATTTTAAAGGTTGCAATATTAAGAACACTTATACTGTGGAGAAAAAATTTAATCTGGTATATGAGTACAACACAGAGTGTGATTATTATATCAAAGAAATAGTAGAAATGTTTTTAGAGAAAGATAAACAATTATTTAATTCTGTAAATGAACACTGAGACACTGTAGCATATGCATTTGATTGTGTATGAATAGAAGAACTTGAACTGTTAACTGGATCAATTTGTAGTAGTGTAATATTAAGAATTTAATAGATAACTTACATTGGACTGGCAACTGAATTATCAGGGAGAGTCAATTTAAATTGTTCTCTGGATGACACAAAAATATACAAAATGTAACACCACAAAGGTATAAAATTCTGAGCTTTTCTTCTGATTGTTACAAAATGAAATAGAGTAATACAAATGGTATAATGGACCTTCATGGTTGGTATAAAACTAAAAGGGGCTTGCTATAAAAGTGAATAGGTCACACAAATTTATTCCTTCGTTTATTTGAATAACACAAAAAGGTATAGAAATTCTGAGCTTATTCCGTCGTTTGTTTGAGTAGCAGAATATGGTATTTCTTTGTTTATTTGAGTAGTACAAAATGTACAATAAATTGACCTTCTCCGTTTTTTTTATTGCAAACAAAATTTTTTCTACTGAATAGGTCACTCAGTTTTAATAGCACAAAAAGGTTAGTTACCATTGCCCTTCTTTGCTTAAGCCACTCAAAATTTGATTAGTACAAAATGTTAATTCTTTTCTTTTCCTGCTTGTTTTCAAAACTGAATAGGTCACAAAAATTTATTCCTTCGTTTATTTGATTAGTACAAAATGGTATAAAATTCTGAGTTAGCTAAATTGGACCTCCTTCGCTTTCTTCGTTTATTTAAATAGCACAAAAAGGTATAAGATACTGAGTTATTTAAAATGGTATTTCTTGTTGATACCAAATTGAATAGGTCACTCAAATTTATTCATTTGTTGATTTGTGTAGCACAAAAATACTCAGCTAGTTAAAATGGCCCTTCTTTGCTTTTCTTCTGATTGGTATAAAATTGAATAGATCACTCAAATTTATTCCTTCGTTTATTTAAATAGCACATAAAGGTATAAAATATTTCTTCTTCGCCTTTCCTTTTTCTGCTTGGCACAAAAAAATAATACTCCATCCAAATTTAGTTTTTTCATTTGTTTGAATGGCACAAAAGTACAGAAATTCTGAGCTAGTTAAAATGATCCTTCTTCTGTTTTTTGATTATTTGAATACTACTGAGCTGGTTAAAATGGCATTTCATGCTGGTACGAAACGTATATAAATTCTGAGCTAGTTAAATTGGTCTTTTTTTCGTTTTTTCTTTCGTTTATTTGAGTAGTACAAAATGGTTCTTCTTTGTTTGGTATAAAAAGTGGAACACCCAAATTTGTTCTTTCGTTCATTGGGCTAGTACAAAGGTACATAAATTCTGAGTTAGCTAAATTGGACCTTCTTCGATTTTTCTGGTTAGTACAAAAAACAGGCCACTCAAATTTATTCCATCGTTTGTTTAAATAGTACAAAAAGGTACAGAAATTCTCAGTTAGTTAAAGTGGGTCTTCTTCGGTTTTTCTGGTTACTACAATTTTGTTCTTTCGTTAAAATACTCAGCTACAAAATTAAATAGCTCACTCATATTTATGCCTTCGTTTATTAGATTAGTTTAAAATGATATAAAATGATCCTTTTTTGCTTATTCCTTTGTTTGTTGAAATAATACAAAATGGTATAAAATACTCAACTTCGGTTTTTCAAATTAAATAGCTCACTCAAATGCATTACTTCATTTAATTGATTTTAGAGTTGACACAAGTTATAATTCCTTTGTTTATTTGAATACCCCAAAATGGTACAGTATTATTTGTTTTTTCTCGGTGGTACAAAACTAAATATTCCATTGTTTATTTGAGTAGTAAAATTCTGAACCAGTTAAAAATGCCATTTCTCATTGGTACAAAATTGAATAGGTCACTTAAATTTATTCTTTCGTATATTTAAATATTCAGCTAGTTCATTTTTTTTCTCGTTGGTATAAAAAGTAGAACATCGAAATTATTCTTACATAAATTCTGAGCTAGTTAAATAGTCAATTTTCGTTTCTTTAAACAGTACATAATGAGCTAGTTAAAGTAGCTCTTCTTCTCTTTTCCAGTTGGTACAAAAGAAAATAGTCCACCTAAATTTTATTCATACTTCACTTCTTTTTTTCTAGTTGGTATTCTTTCGTTTATTTGAATAATGGCCCTTCACTTTTTCCAGTTGGTAAATAAGGAAATAATCCAACCAAATGTTTCTGGTTCGTACAAAACTAAACACTCCATCCAAATTTGAGTATTACAAAATGAAATGAAATTCTGAGTTAGTTTAAAAAATGGTCCTTCTTGCTATAAAATTGGAAAGCTCACTCAAGAGTACAAATTAGTATTAAACTTCTGAGCTGTTAAATTTATCCGATTGTTTGTTTAAAATACGCAATTATTTCTCGTTGGTGCAAAATTGAATAGGTCACTCAAATTCACCCCTTCGTTTGTTTAAATATTAGAACATGGTCTAGAAAAAATGACATTTCTCATTGGTACAATATTCCTTCGTTTATTTTATTAGTACAAGAAGACATATAATTCTCAGCTAGTTAAAATGGCATTTCTCGTTGGTACAAAATTGAATAGGCCACTCAAATTTATTCCTCCTTCCCTTTTTCTGCTTTGTACAAAATTTATCCGTTGCTCCGTTTACAAGCTCTCGATGGTCATTATTTTGGAACTTGCAGTGATTGATGAACTATTACTAAATGTGGAAACAGCACCTCAATATGTGGCTCAGTTTTCGTGTTATTATGTTTTAAGTATGTTGACCTTTGATCTCGATGATCATTATTTTGGAACTTGTAGCAGTTGGTGGCCGATTACTAAATGTGGAAACAGCACTTCAATGTGTGGCTCCGTTTTCGAGTTTGACCTTTGACCTCGATGATCATTATTTTGGAACTTGTAATAGTTGATGACCAGTTACTAAATGCGGAAACAGCACTTCAATGTGTGGCTCAGTTTTCGTGTTATTAGGTTTTAAGTATTTTGACTTTTGACCTCGATGATCATTATTTTGGAACTTGTAGTAGTTGGTGACCAGTTACTAGATTTGGAAACAGCACCTCAATATGTGGTTCAGTTTTCGTGTTATTAGGTTTTAAGTATGTTAACCTTTGACCTCGATGATCATTATTTTGGAACTTGTAGTATTTGATGACCAGTTACTAGATTTGGAAACAGCACCTCAATATGTGGCTCAGTTTTCGTGTTATTAGGTTTTAAGTATGTTAACCTTTGACCTCGATGATCATTATTTTGGAAGTTTATGAGTTATTAGGTTTTAAGTATGTTGACCTTTGACCTCGATGATCATTATTTTGGAACTTGTAGTAGTTGATGACCAGTTACTAGATTTGGAAACAGCACTTCAATATGTGGATCCATTTAAGAGTTATTTGGTTTTAAGTATGTTGACCTTTGACCTCGATGGCCACTATTTTGGAACTTGTGGTACCTGATGACCTATTACTCAATGTGGAAACAGCACCTGAGTATGTGGCTCCGTTTTCGAGATATTAGGTTTTAAGTATGTTGACCTTTGACCTCGATGATCATTATTTTGGAACTTGTAGTACCTGATGACCAATTGCTAAATGTGGAAACAGCACCTCAATATGTGGATCCATTTTCGAGTAATTAGGTTTTAAGTATGTTGACCTTTGACCTCGATGGCCACTATTTTGGAACTTGTAGTAGTTGATGACCAATTACTAAATGTGGAAACAGCACCTGAGTATGTGGCTCCGTTTTCGAGTTTTGACCTTTGACCTCGATGGTCATTATTTTGGAATTTTACTAAATGTGGAAACAGCACCTCGATATGTTGTTTTGTTTTTGAGTTTGACCTTTGTTCACGATGGTCAGTAGTTTGGGGACATGCTTGTGTCATTTCTGCTATGTTAAATTAAGGGTTGGGAACGAAATCAGTGCTACGTTAAAATAGGGGTAGAGAATGTGTTCATAAATTTCTGCTATGTTAAAATGTTCAAATAGGGGTTGAAAATATGCTCATAAAAGGGAACGAGTTCACCCCCTAAAAAGTGTTCATAAAAGGGAACGAATCTTATGTATTATCTGCTCTCCTATGTAATTTCAATTAGGGGTGGAAAAAATGGTCATCAAAGAGAATGAATGAATACACCCTCTAAGATGATTATATGTAGACCGTGGGTATTCGATTGTAATCTTTGCTCGTTATGTTAAAATAAGGGTTGGAATGATTTACGTATTCTTATGTCATTTCTGTTATGTTAAAATAAGGGTTGAAAAATATGCTCATAAAAGAGAACAAGTTCACCCCTGAAAACGAATCTGTTCTATTGTATGTTCATATTCTACTATGTTCGAATAGGGGTTGGAAAATATGCTCATAAAAGGGAACGAGTTCACCCCTAAAATGGAGGTCGTAAAAGAGAACGAATACACCCCCTAAAAAGTGGTCATAAAAGGGAATAAATTCACCCCTAAAATGGAGGTCGTAAAAGACCGTGGGCTCACGGTGTACGGTGGTCATTTTCCCAGGGGCTTGTGAGTTGTTCTCTTATGTTCTATGTTGGCCCAGATCGATCATTTTTCTACTACTCACTGGGCATCTCTTAATAGTGGAAAACTTCATAAGATAACAATCTTTCTTATTCTTCCATGCCATATATATGTGTAGTGTGGTGTTATGAGAGATAACCCTTCCTTTTAGGGACACCTCTCATTTACGGACAAATTATCGTGTTCCACCGATGTCCATTTTAAGAAGTTTCACTCTATTAGTTTAATAATAATAATACGAGTAAATGTTCAAATGTGTAAACTTCCTTTATTGAACCTACCACTGCGAGGATATTATTATTATTATTATTATTATTATTATTAGTAGTAGTAGTAGTAGTAGTAGTAGTAGTAGTAGTAGTAATGCAATAGTTGCGTAACAAAATATACTATTTTCTTTGAGTTCGTTTAAAAATGTATATCACTATTCTGAGAGCACGCCCCTTTTATTTTGAACACCCCCCCAAGTAAAATTTCTGGCGTGCTTACTGGTTCCAACATTTTCAGGACGATTAATTCACAAGTATCCAAAGACTTTCTTGTCACCAAATACTCTTGGTAGCTATTATCGATAACCATTGCTGAAAAACAGTTGAAAAATACAAGATAAATCTAAAATTTAAGTCTTTAAACGAAATTCCATTTCTCGCCCATTTTATCCTAGAGTACGGTTATTTTCGGTGGTATTCCCATAATGTTTCGGGAACTGTATTTGAGGAACTAATATTTTCCTTGTATCCTCTTCGGGCCGGACGCTGTGTCGTATACGACACACGAAGTTAGCATTATTTGTCCTGATAGAGAGACAACATTGCACATACGACACGAGAATTTTGATTTTCTACCTTGTCTCCAGAGTAGGCGCTGCGCTTGTCAGAAGCTTGACAATTGAAGAATGCGTTCGGTTGGTTTGCTATAGTGCCTCTGGAGTTAAGAAAATATCGTGAAAACCGAAAAATTATACGATTACGTTAAGTATTGTACTTCTCTTTCTGTAACACTTTATTTTTTGTAATGTATGTATTGTATATTCGTTGTGCTTTATCTTGTTAAAACTTTGGGGATACGTACGCAGTTTATTATTTTGCTCGTCTATTGTGTGGGGGAAAATAGAGACCATTGTTTTATCATTTGTCGTATGCGACATCATGAAACCAACCGTTACCAAAGATGATTATCCATAATCTAAGGATATCTCATATTTTCAATCTCTTCACTTGGGTTTTCTGAGCATGTGACCAAGTTTTATTTATTGGATATTGTTGTTGTATTGCATAGATCTATTAAGTATGTAATACATATACGCGTACGTACTGCGGAGGCAAGGGGAACAGACTACTATCGTTTTTCACTTTATATTGGTTGAGTTCCAATGTGTCCTATATGGCACATATGATTGTCACTACTCTATGCAAAAAGAAAATATTGTAATTTCTCCTACTCCTTGCATGTATGGGACGAAAGCTTACGAAAATATACATTTTACAAGTCAAAACTGTTCTGTTCTGCTAGTGACATTGAAGAGGGAACACATTGTTGGAAGCAAGTTAACTTGCGAAATGGAATGCAGCTACTTCAAAGTCAGATTATAATAAAACAGTACGACTCCGACAGTTTCAGAACGAGCAATTGATGAGTTTCCAAAGGCTTTGTTCTCACAAAACACTGTCCGTAATTAAAATCGAAATGCTATTGTTTGCGAAAAAAGTGTAGAATACTGAACTACAAACTTACATTTAAGACGGGATTCAATTTTTGCCTATTTTATTCTGGGAAGAGGTAATTGTTTTAGTAGTATTCATAATAAGTATATCTAAACAACTATATTTCTGCAATTTCGATGTTTTCCATATAGCCATTGTGCGAAGCAGGTACATTATTACGGAAAGGGATGCAACTACCAAAACGTGGTCTTGAAACCATTGATAGGCATCCAACTGCTGAGAATCTCAATATCGGATTCGTTGTGCCTTTGCTAGATATCTTATTAAATGCACGAAGCACCGAACGTTTAAAGATTACGTAACATCTTTCAGTAATCGAACTATAGCAACTGATTCGTGCCATAAATGGCCACTGTTCCAGCACTCGTGCGTCTGTTCTCTCAGTAAACGGGGTACTGGAGGATAACAGAACCCCAAAGGTAGCCAACGTATTGAGCCCAAGTTTTCTTCTATTTCTGCATACTATTCGGTCGGGTGTAATAACTTTTGTGCTCGCATTGAGAGAAAAAGTTTAAATGTCTGTAATGTCAATTTAGAGGACTATAATGTTCGCTTCCCGGCTCTCGAATTCAAATGTACTGTAAGTCCTGCTCCAGGAATTGATCGTATAATATGTTGCACATCCCACACAAATCACAACTTCCATTATAACATCTATTTAATCGGATCTAGTCGGAGGAGACATTCTATATCGATGGCATGAAGTCCTAGCCTTTCTCAACTTGAAAGCAGAGACAATCGCAAAACAGCTATACGCTGCTACGAGTTTCATCTGTAAAATTGCCGAGTGTATGGTTAATAAGCATCTCATTTGTTACTTAGAGTCGCACCGTCTGTTAAGCAAGTTTCAGTACGAATTTTGGTCTTTCCGATCCAATACAAACAATCTTGCTAATCACAAAAAACAGACTAAAGAAGCTTTCTTTCATTGCCAGCAGCTTATGGGTATATTCTTCGATTTGGGGATTGTAACACTACTTGCTCTTGCGGAATTGTGAAACACCTCTATGACTGGGGTCTTCGAGTCATATGATGAAGCTGATAAGAAGTCTTACTAGATGAAAGTTGAATTCAAGTCTCTCAGAGTTATTCCTCAAAGATACTGGTGTTCTACAAGACAGTATTTTTAGTCACACTGTGCACTATCTTCGTCAACAATGTGCTGTCGCAGATAATAGCTCCTGTTTAAGGTCTGTTTTACGTTGACGAACTCGTTACGTATTGCCGCTATAAATACCTTCACGATATTACTCGACAGCTTCAATTCACGTTAAATCATCTTTTCCACTGGTCAAACTGAACAGACTGTGGATTTTCTGGCCAAGAATTTCAGTGTGTTCACTTCTATAAATAACGCATTTGTACTGCACATCTAGACTTGCATCTAGGTGCTGCGTCTATTGTTTGTTGAGACTCCTCGATCTTAGTTCTTGAATTTTGATCGTCGCCACATATTCGAAATCATAAGTACTCTTGTCACCTTTCTTCTTGTGCTTTCCCACCACATCTAGTGTGCTGAACGCACTTATTGATTATGATTCTATCGTAGTCTACTTCGTTCCAACGTAGAGTACACTGATTATTTATCTGCTCGATTTTTTCCTGAAATAACTTGACACTGTACATGAGTTGGGGATTAGTGTTATTAGTCTACGAATTACTGAGAAGGTCTTTTCAGAAATTATACAGTCCGTATGGGTTGCATTTTCAACCATCTCCTGTAGCTTTCGTTGCGTGGGGGGTCAAATTTATGACCAGTATGCAGCATATCGTTTGGCTATGCCCATGATGCATTTGTCCGTTTGACATGCTGCAGATAAATTTGTTAGTCTGTATCAATTTTTTATTACATGTCTATGCTCTTCCAACGTGGCTGTTGAGTGCACCAAGGCTCGACTCTCAACTGTTATCACGTATCAAAAGCACACAAATACCCAGAAATACCACCAAGAGTTTGGATTGTTGCTGAAACATTGCCACAGTATTAATGTGTGTTATATGGATGGTTCAAGAAGTGAGAATTCTATTATCAGTTTTTTCACCCAGACGAGAATAATTCAGGATTGAGTCTACGTCCTCTGTGTCCAATCTTTACCACTACAGCAGTTAAGCTTCCTCTCAATCATGTACTTCAGCTTACGCTATGGCATGTGCTTATCCGTACTGACTTGCGAAAAGTTGTAATAAGCATGTAAATTGTCGTTACAAGACATAATTTAGTACAAGTTATCCTTGAGAGATGGTAGCACCTACAACAACAAAGCAATATTGTTGTCGTCTGCTGGGTGCCGACACATGAAGGCATTCGAGAAAATGAACATGGCACAGGAGCCAAGAACGCCACATTGGCTGCGGTAACACCAGAACCAAGGGCGCATATTTCTTTGTAACTTTGGGAGGGGATTCAGATGTGTGTTTGGTTATAGAAGGCATATGTGAAAATTTTAAGACAATTTGAATTCAAATTATGCCAAATATTATATATATATATATATATATATATATATATATAAATTAGAAAATGAAAAAAAAATGAAATGAAATCTTTGAGTTTTACGTCCCACGATTATGCCGGTTAGGCTAAAGGAGATGGTGATGATGAGAAATGAATGAAATGGTGCAATGAAGAAAGTGGGAGGAAACGGGAGAACCCCGAGGAAATCCACGAGCACGGTGTATATATATATAATTCGAAGGGGTCACATAAGCATTGAGGGCCCAGCCCCCCAGGATCGGAGTCCTTGACCAGAGCATTCTCTCTCGTGCTCTAGTCTCCGTAGCTATTTCGTCCAACAGATGGGGTCTCTCACTGGCAGGCAGCTTGCATGGAGGCAGATGACTATAAGCTTCACTCAATATATATATATATATATATATTGACAATTGGCAAATGACGTCGTGGTTCTAACCTTCCGTATTTTGAAGATTATATAATAACACTAAAAGCAGCAGTCTTGTAGAATGTCGAGAATACTCACACATTTCAGAACCCTTAGGAATGTTCGAAAATCTTAGGTTTCAAGAAATAACGTGGTTTTTGATTATGCATTCTTTTATTCATGAAATTGAAATAGCTAGTGCACTCTAACCATTTCTTATTAACTTTGTTGTGTTATATGTTATTAATATTCCTATTTTGTAGAATGATTTTCACGATATGTATTTTGTATTTTTTTAAAAGTTTTTTGCTGTTTTTGTTTTACTTTTTCCTGGTTCAATGTCTCATTTAGTAGTTTTTTTAATTTCAAACACACTTTTTGAACAGTTTATTGTAGAATCTTAATGCACAGTATACGTTGGGTATTGACTGTGACAAATAAACTCGCTGCTGACGAATCCATATTCATTCAGACATTCATTATCATATTTACCTTTAAACAAAATATACTTTTATAAATGTTTTATGCCAAATCTAGAGAAAAGGGTATGTAAAGAATATGGTTAGGATTCAAGTACTGCAATAAATAAATAACTGAAACTATCAATACTTCCACTGTCTTTTCCGTGATTTATTTAGTATGTATCTGTTGTGACTATCGTGATGTCCAACATACCATGGTGTAGGATTGTCAAAGTGTGCACTTATCAGGAAACTTTTTATCTATTTTCCAATTATACAAATTAGTAGTAGAATGAAATCCGTCTTCCACATTGGTGTACCAATTGAATGGCAGAAGATACTGAAAGTGCCAATCAGAATTTCATCGTGGAGAAGTGACTAGTGATCTTTCTTTTTGAGTTTAGCATCCCATGATTATGCTTCGAGCCTCAGAGAGCCAGTGATTATGATGATGAACAAATAGTGGAATGAAGAAAGTTGGAGGAAACAAAATAACTACGAGAAAACCAACGCATATGGTATTTTATCACAAAGTGCACTTGGAAAGAGCTAGGATGCAACCGAACACTCCGTGCAGTTGTGATGAGCAGTCTGTCACTGAGCCACCGGGACTCTCTGCTGAAAAAATTAAACACTTTCGAATCTAGTAGAAGTACAAGGATCCTGGTGAGGTGACATTCTACATCGTAGATCGTGGTAAAGTGAAATGCTTCACTGTGCTTTCTATGATATTCCCACTTATGCTGAAATTACTCAGCAAAAATGCAAAGGTGAATTGTGAATTGAAAAGTGAACGGAAAGGGTAATATTTCGCACTGTTTTCACACTGTACGTTTTTTTCCCTAATGCGGAAAAGTTCCTCTTTTACACAGAAACCACAGAAACCTCTTTTACAGGTTTTACGTAACATTCAACACTTTGAGTATGGCAGGAAATTTTAGGTTTCCTATGTGTTGCGCTACATATCCTCCACTGGAACTCAAACTACTCAAATTATCTTCTGTTAAGTTTGATGTTGTTGGGAGTTCCGTCAACTCACATTTTTGCAAATCAGTCAAGTCTATATATGAAACGGCCTCGAAATTGAACTGCGGAATGTTGTATTGTCAAATCTCTTTCTCTTTTTCCACTCTTGCTCTTAAAACCCTACGAAGATGAAGTTCACGAATGGTCTGTCTGTCATATATGAGCATTGACAGGACTATTGCTTCTGGGTGGCTGAAATATGCATTTCTTTGGATAATGGAATTGACCACAGTACTTAATTCATTTTTCTAACAACATGAGGCATTTATTGTCTTCCACAAATACTACTATCGTTCGGCGTTTTCGTCTAATCGGTAAGATGGTGTATTTAGGGTGCCGTTTGAGTTGACATCGGTCAACAACATCGTTGTCTGGAGATGTGCAAGAAATAACCGGCAAAAACTTTTTGTTCCAAATAAGGTTGTCATTTCAGATAAATGGTCAGCATATACAATGATTGTTTCGTAATCAATATTAAGAACGGTTTTCTTTAACACTTTCCTACTCACATAAGGTATAGTAGTGGTACATGGTGAGGGGGATACATCATGTATTTCTTAGCACAGGTGAAACACAATTCAGTTCATTATCGTGTTGAACTTCATGAAACCTTGCCTACATTTTTTCGGGAACACTCAGCAATGGTCAAGAGACATAAGACGTTCCATTTATAGCTTACAACTTATTCTCTGTTAACTCATGTGATATTATATTTCATATTACTCTTTGAAGTAATTTTCTATCCTGTACAGAGTGTATTCCGTTTATGGCTTACAACTTATGCTTTGCAAATTCATGTGACAGACCTGTTGTCGGAACAAACGCGAATTAACAGTTAGTGACAAATTACACTGCAAATGGATGAAAGTCCAATTAGTCAGCAAGCTCAAATATAAATTTACAAAATTAAATATATTCCCTGCACCTATCTTACTGAACTTTATATTATAGGAACAGAAAATGGAAGAGAACGAAGAAGGATATGAGCTTCTGCTCTATTTATCGCACCAATCGCCTACAACTCCAGAAGGCTTTGATAGAGAATTGAATTTCTACTTAAATATTGCTAAACCTCTTATTTGCAACCTTAGACTTTCCACTGGTAAGTACTTCATTTAAACATCATGTTTAATTTTTTATTACCGGCGAAAACTTATTGGGTTAAAAATTGCAAAATGAGGTTTGAAGTGAGAACAGTGACTTCAAAACACAACCATGCTATCCTTTAATATCAAGTATTAGTATTGTATACTGTACGGCAGTTTCTAATATAATGACTGGTTATATTAGCACTAGTAAATTCAATTTTGCTTGTTTACTATAAATACATTAGGTCTGGTATAGTATTTTCTCTAGTATCAGAAACGCCTTTACAGATGCAACCGAGTTTACATGCGATATCACAAGCAGCAGACAATAGTTGAAAAGCCTGTGGAACATTGAAAAAGGCTTTCGCTCTCCAGTTGATGCACAATACACAATTTCTCTTTACTAAGATTTATCCCTATTGTTTGGTACGTCTTTTCCAGTGTATGCCATGAGAACATATTATAACTTTTGTGCATAATGTATTGTTTTACTATATACTGTACATGGAAAGGAAGAAAAATACTTATCGCACATCACTTAGAGGGTGGTTGAAATAAACTGAAAATATCAAACCTGGAACAATTAAAAGAAAAGGTTTGGAGATCTTTGTTTCCACTCATGATCTTACTCCAATTTCTTGTCATTTTTATCTCTCAAACATTTATTTCTTTTCTCTACAGGAGCAGATCTTGTTTATTACACTGAGTATGAATTGAAATTGAGATTGAAAAATGTTATAAAATTCAGACCTGCAAAAACTCGAACCAGGCTATTCTGCATGGAAATCCAGTGCTGCAACTAATTTATTAGTTCCTTGATGTTGTGAAAAAACAGTTAGCTACTTAGACATTTCTCATGTAACTTTAGACGAGTCACTAATGCTCGTATGAAGAGACAATCGTTAGTTGCGTTAATTAATTTTCTTTGTAAAATGTTATTGATCGCGTTATTCGTATTGCTATTCTATTAGGGCTTTATTATTATTAACGATCCTTCCGACCAGCATAATTTCACAGATTCAATCTCTTTTACATCAATTATTGTGACCAGGGATCTGAAAAGGTAGGAGGACACATAACGTCACGCCGTACCCAGTGTCTATCTTTGCCCATTGTAGTATTTGTGCAGTGGAATGACGCCATAGACATTTTCTATAAATGGGAGAACGGCATCCCACCACGTTTCCCCTCAGTGTGACGTAAAAGAAAATGTGACTTGTGCAAAATACGAGTGTATATTGGAAGTATTATAATCACCAAGGATCATTATATCAAACTGGCAGAATGAAAAGGATATAAAAAAACTTTTATTTTAGAAAGACGTTAAATAAGACTTCATTCTCTCAAAAGCAAACGAAAATACTGTTGAGAAAAAACCTTTAAGATTAGAAAGACACGGATTAGAGCTAAACGTCTACTCTCTACATTTAACTATAGCAATAGAAAGCGATCTGTGACCCGGAAGCTGACGACAGAGAACAGTGTCACGGGTCACCAGGTCACGGGGAATGTGATTCAACAGACATAAACAGATATGAGTTTCGAGGAGCGACGAAGATTTTGACAGTGAAAACTGAAGATCGGCTTCCTAAAGGAATAGAATATCATACTGCCGGAAACCAGTCCTGACCACACTAAGATAAAAAAAGAAAAAAAAAGTCTAACTTCGCACTCGGGAGGGCCAAGCTTCATCCCTATCATGGAGAACAGACACCGAATAAAGTAGCATTTCACATAATTTTGCACAAAGTGATTTTCTCTGTATTCTAACTTGGGTTCCCATCGTCTTTCAATATACCTTAAAGTCCTGCTAGGAAAGAAAATAATCGCATGCGTGCACCTCAATCCGTACTTCACCTTCATCAACAAATATTTACTATACCGTAAATTAAAGTTCATATCTATTATTTTTATCTACGTTTCTTATTTCAAACAATTTGATATATTTTCATACACATTTTAGTTGTTTCATATCATTAGTTACTCAGCACGACACTTCAAGTTTTTGTTCATTTTTCTGTAATTCATAATAGCTATATGTATAAATATATATCACTGTGTAATAATGTTTAAACGGTGAAATTTTCCTCTCCACAACAAATGGTAAGAAACGCAAAGTTCATTAAGTTCAGTTACATGAATAAAAGTATAATACAGTAAGTATAATACACCTATAGACTAACAAAGTCAGTCTCCTCACACCCTTTGTAAAAGAGAGTGTAATCCTCTCAAAGACAGCACTTAAAGACTAAATAAACATAAAATAATTATGATATAATGTGATATAAATCATTTCTCTCGAAACTTTCCAAAAGATCTCAAATCCTAAGAACCCAGAAAGACCCACAAGGGTCTGTACTTCGGTATATTCTTGAGTGTTCTTTTCTGGACCATATTCTGTAAAATATTTCGGACGATTTTATGTGTATTTCGTAATGCTATAGTGTGCCATAAGTAATCTGCCCTGAAATATTCAGGAGGGTGTATTTTACTCTTAGCGTAAATTTTATTGCGACCAACTTATCAAGTGCTCACGCGATTGTGTTCACATTACTAACAGCTGTATAATATTCTCCTGGATCTATCTTTCGGAAAGCTTATAAATGGAAATCTTGGAGTATTTCTTTCTGGACAATTTTATCAAAGAGCTCCTCAAGCTCTTTCTTCCCATTTTGTCAATAAATATATAACTAACAAACGAATAATTTGGAGTTAGCCGTTACCTTTGAAGATATATCTACAAAGGATAGTTTATTCTTGAGAACAAGTATGTAGGTGTGGGTGTTTTTTAATTTTTTTTTTCAGAACTGCTCAGCTAATTTCCTTCATATTTCATAAACAATTTTATCATGTGACGTAAACGACGAACTTAAAAAGTTCGTTACTGAATTTTCTGTTTGTATGTGTGTGTGTCTGTCTGTCTGCTGTTTGCAATTTGTTTCAATTTTGAGCTTTCCATTCGATAAAGCATTAAAAGCTATCTGAGAAAGGAAAGGTAAGTTTTTCGCGTCACTCTTACCGTTCCCGAGATAATGACCAGAAAATGTACTGTATTTCTGGAAATTTAAGGAGCCATATCTCGGAAACCGTAAGTTATAGAGAGATGATATTTTGCGAATTTTGCAAGAAAGAGAGGAAGGTGCGGATAAAAATATTTACTTTTTACTTTTACATGTAGGAATAATCACAGTTAATCTTCCCGCTTCATCTCTCCATTCTTTTTAAGTTTGTTCTGGTAATGCTCTTGGATCATTCTCAACTGCTCTTTAATGAAAATATCCAAAAGGGGTAGTATATACTTGTAGTGGGCTTTCTCAAATGGTTTATCTCAAACATTTCTCATATTGATCATGTTTTATAAATAAACACAATGACAACCTTATAATATGGCACAAAACACTTCAGGCAGTAGTTTAGTTTTCGAGATAAATTTTCCGAAAAGGCCTATTATATTTTATTAGTAATTCATAAATAAATCTTCTGTAATAAGTTCAGCATGAGTTGATCTAATTTAATAAATTGGAGTGAGGAAGTTTTGTGCGGTTGTCCGCAGACTTTATTTTATTTCGTTTTAAATGGCACTTAAATTAATTTTTCGGATATTATTATATAAATAGTAAAAAGCATCCTGGTTGTCTAATCTAATTTAATATTTTTCCACTTTACAATCACTATATTAATAAGAGTAAAATTAACAGTCCTCATACATGCCTTGGTCAGGTTAATTGGAAAAGGGTGAATTGTATTTGGAACGATAGAAATTGTGACAAAAAATTAAATATTGATTAAGGCAATTAGTAGATCTATTACGGTACTATATCTTTGAACTTGTTAGATGAAATTTCAATAAATAAGATTTCATTATAGGAAGCCTTTCACGAATCCAATAACAGGAGGTCGAAGTGGTAAGCCGCTCAATTGTTCTAGTACAATGATTCCCAACCTGGGAGACGCTTCTCCCTGAGGGCGTGAAGATCAAGCAATGGGGCGGAAGCAATGAAGAAACAAAATGTGAAATTATGAATAAAACATAACTAGTAATAAGCAGTTACATTTTAATTTTAGCCAACTTCAAACGATATATGTTTGCCATTTTGTCTTTTCTATTCCTATTCAAGATTTCTAGTTTATTAAAAACTAAATGATTATACAAACTATTTTTTTGCAAAATTATTAAAAATAAATACAAAATGCTATTTTTGTGTATAAGATGGATTTCAAAACTTATCAAGTAAGGTCACAGCAAAAACTCAGGGTAATGGTTGGTTTTGCTTTACCTTCACATGTTTCTTGATGTTAGGCGATAAGTTCGGCAAACCACACCTGAGATAAATTTCCACTTCAAAAAAGTTGCGATACTTTAATTTTATTGTGATTCTGATTCACAGAGGTAAGTTGTCGAGAACTAAACAAAAACTATTAAGGTTTCTTTTACTATTCTTGGATAAAAAGGCAGGAAACAAACCCAAAATACTTCCAAAAACAGAATGAAACGATTCTTTGGCACATTAATCGCACTTCAATTCATTTGCTTTCTTTCGTTTTTACATGTGAAAGAATGGTGTACTTGCTAATTCGCACTGACAATTTTCTTCACACAAAGTTCATTTAGTCGAGGAAAAGATCAAAAGTGGGGAGTAGAAGCAGTCAGATGGTGTTTCCATAGTAGGATCTTTACCATGAAAGCTCTTATCACATAAGAAGTTAGTGTGTTCGTGTTTCTACCTTAGAGATGAAGGTTATTTAATATTTTTAAAAAGTCAGCAAGATATGAAATAGAAAATACAAGCGTAACATCAGAAAAAAAGCATAAAGTTTATCTTTTTCTACATCTAGCAGAAATATTTCCACATCTGAACTAAACCCGCTCGTACAACCTATGTTTTATATTACCTTTTAACAACCAACGAACTTTGATATGTAAAAGTAAAGTTTATATTAAGCATTGAGATTGTTACACAAAATCTCAAAGAGAAGAGAATTCAGAGTAATAGATTTTACAAAATTAACAAATTAATAGCCAATGATAATTTCTGCTTCTGGTTCTCTGGTAAAGATTTTGCAGATAAGACTTGTCTGTGAAGTAAGCAATGTGAACCAATAATTGAACGATTTCTGTCCTTTGCCAGCTTTATAAACCCAGATAGCGAACCTAACATTGGAGATGCTACATCAGTACATACTCTTAAGATAAATAATTTTCAACAAAACATACTGATAGCAGAAAAAATATCAAAATCTTTTGATGATGTGTCCGAACTTTTTCAAAACGATATTTCTTCCACTAGCTTCTTTTCCTTTACGCCAACAGCATACTACTAAATGACAAAACTGAAATATGTCCGTGGAATCATCACACTGCAGGGCAAAAAATGGAGATTTATTTAACATTTTCAACTATCTGAATTTTTAAATCCAAGACCATTTCATTAATTAGCGATATTTTCCCAACTTTCTCTGGCTTTCTTCCCCAAGTACAATTTAGGTTGCTTTAAGTATGAAATGTTTAATAAGAGTTTCACCAATAGTTATTTTGGCTATTAGAAGTTCATATAATGTTTGCACCACCTTCCCATATTGTTCATGAAAGATTCCAGTTGAAAGTTAATAGAATGAACAATAGCTTGTGAATGGGTCCAATACTGCAGATGTAGACAGTTTGCGTTACGTTTATTATTCAAAAGCACTCTTGAAACAAGAAAGAAGGAGCCCGTTATCAATCGATCACTAATGAGTTCCAAACTAAATAATGTAGGAGAGGAGCGTGAAGTATTCAAGGTTTATGAATGCTCCAGGTAAACAAGAGTGGAAAGTCAAGTCTAGTTTTATTATTTACCAAAGTGTTTTTACTTACCCATATATTTATTATTTAGTTAAACTTTGGTTCGTTTATTTTTTCTTAATATTAGCATATCTCTTTATCTATAGCTTTTGTTTTTAAACTATCAATCTTAATGGCTTTGCTTCTGTCAAATAGGCCTTTAGGGGTTTTACAGGGCTGGTATTGACGTCATATTCGCCCAAGAAGTAGCTCTCTTTGCTGTGGAAAGTCTATTCTGCTGTTTCTGCTTTACCGAGAAGGGATTACGGACAACGATCTTATATCGCAGTGATCTAGACTTTCAGAAAACTCCCAATTAATCTCAACGAAAGAACATCGGTTGCTATGTTTGATCACGTCTAGTTGTGCATTGTCTTTGCATCATCAGGTTCCAACCGAACTCGTAACTGTAAAGAGATCTTTATAACTGATATTGTACAGGCTCTTTTTGTGGTTCCAGTCCATGTATTTTACCTGGACATTATAATTAAGATTTACATTCCGAGGGCAAGGACCTTATTTTACCTATTATTCAGAACTTCGGGAGATATTACGCACATGTGATTTAATTGATGTATGGCAACACTTTCGGCCTGAGCCATTCATAATATATCCTCATGTGTTACCTCTCATGAGACAGTATTCTGTTACAATCTTTCTACAGAACAACGCTTCTCCTCATACTTCACGTGTATATATAAAATGCTTGCATGTTGTTGAGGTACTCCCTCCAGCAAGCTCTCCGATGTGTTCCTGATAGAACATATATGGGATCAGCTCGGACGTCAATTCTCTTCAAGTGCCAATACCCAGGATACCGAGGACCGGTAACAATAGTTGTGGTTTGATACGGCAGCTGTGTGGCACTCTTCCCAACAGGAGCTGTAAATGCACCTAAGCAGGAGAGATGCTTAAATAAAATCACAGAATGATGTGGTGACAACACTAATGTGCTCTCGTGACCATTCTAGTCGTCTTAGATCATTGCAAGTTTACTCATTTACATACCCGCCGGTGACATAGAAGTGTACAAAATTACTTCTACACCGGACCATTCCTTCCAGGTATTTAACTTCTTTATCAGTAAGTGTACTTCCCATAGGACTTTGCAATTTTGTATAAATATTTCCATCTAACCTTGGCATCAAGAGGGAGTTTTACAAAATGTGGCCCTTATGTATATAAAACGATTACGGTTTTCGAAACTATTTAAATCGAACTTGAATCAACAAATATTTTGAAAACAGAAATGTTTACTTTCAAATGTTATCCATAAACCTTATTCTTCCCGTTAGAAGAACGAACATTCTGTTAGTAGTGATCATAATTTGATGTTTGTCCCATGTGTAGTTTTCAAGACCATAGGTTTGATCGAAACATTTCATTTGATTAAAATTAATGTCTAATGAATTACTCTCCACCGTCCTCTATAGCACAGAGAATTTATATCACTTTGACCTCTCTGTTTCTGAAATATACTATGGTATATTGTTTCAAAACACGGCAAATGTTATTCTAGAAAATGAATTTCTATAAGGTAGATGCGAATAATTCGCTTTGGCGTTTGGCAGAAACTAACTTAAGCAACACAACACACACGTGGACAAAGGTCACGCGTCTAACACCACCAACTCTCTGTACATGTCCAGTAAACATGCACGAGTTCTCAGACAGTTAGGAGGTGGTTCGTTCTTCAACAGGGTGGTGCACTATGGAAAACCATACTTTGTTCGTGCTTTTTTCTTAACAAATTCAAACTATAATATTTTACATTGTAAACCACAAAAAAATATTAAACAGAGCATTCGGGCTACGAATGGCAAATGAATGCACTATTCGGGTTAGTGAAATTCCGTTTCGGAGACACAGCATTGCAAAATTAGTCTTGTGGTCTCCAACCAACATCACGTTCGTATGACCTCCTCAAGAACACCGTAAAAGCAAACCTCGGAAAAGTATTTGCGCCACGCATACATTGTCAATCAGTGACTCTTAGCAGTCAATCAAGTGAAAAAGTCGGACTTATGAGTGCCACTTAACTTGACAACGAGCGACGAGAATTGACGTCTAAAGGAATGCACTTCTCTGAGTGTAAGGACTGACCGAAAAAAGTTTCCTGTATTGGCTGGTTACTTCATATTAAAGATGAATTTTCTATGACAAGGGTTTGGTTCTGATCAATGTCCAGGGCGGTTTCCTAAACCACTTTTCCACTCATAGAAGGTGTTGTTGCTGGAGTGATCCATTATGCCTTTCTCAGATTAGTTGAAACTATGTATTCAGATCGTTATGGTGTTGAACTCTATAAAGTATTCAATAAACTTGCCCACAAATTTCAGCAATAGTCAACGGACATTGGTCCTTCTATTGGACAACCATGTCTTCCTACATGTCTCGCAAAGGAGGGTGAAGATCTCTGTGAATTGCAGTATCCCACCGTTCCTCACCCGCAGTACTCCTCTCAATATCTATCGAAGTGACCAGGGAAGGGAAGTCCCCCAGTGATCGGCTGTGCTATTGCGATTGAGTACTTCCTCGCATCACAGCCTCCACACTTATTTCCCCACGGATTGCAATCATTCGCTGAGTGAAAGGAAAAGTGTGTGCTTGTGGCCGGCGACTATTTGATGGAGAACGTATTGTAGTGTATTTTGCTTTCTGAAATGAACATCGCACCAACCTAATAGTATCCTAATAAACTCTTATTGCTACTCTCCTGTTACCAAGTATAAAAAAAAATTTTCATTATATCTCATTACCCTATATCATGAAATCCAAGCCACGCTTATCTGCATATAGCACACTTCACAGATATTAAACTTGAATACCATATTCTACATTATATCAATAGTCACTTAGCTTGTATTTCAGTGTACGAAAATAATAATTTTAAAAAAACACAATCATATATGTGTTTTCATTTAAGTCTCAGATTTCTTTCTACAAGCAACCTTAATCCTTACAGCCATCATTAGCATTGTTAATTGGAACTTAGTGCCACCTCTCAGCAATGAGAATATATGGGATCAAGGTGGGATCCAAACCATTGCAATACGTAGAACTTCAAAGCTGCTCACCGGGAATCAAATCTGGACTCCGTCCGCCAAAGACGAGAAGCCAAAGGTCAGATGTATCTCTAGGCAATTTACGATGATGATGATGATGATTATTATTATTATTATTATTATTATTATTATTATTATTATTATTATTATTATTATTATTATTATTATTATTGGTACTAACCAGCGTTTTAAGTATATAAAGAAATTTTGTTTATTTCATTAGTCTTACGTTTAAAATCTCTTGAGAAGTCACTGTTGTTAGTATAGACTCTCATCCAATATTCTGTAAATAGATAACACTGTTCAACAAATTTTGATCAAAAGTATGTAAATTCTTTGAAATTGCGATTTTTACATTCATTTAAGTATAATATGAAAGGAAATGATAATAAAAAAAAATTCTTAGCTCAGGTTGTGAAAAAATGTCCTTGTACAACAGTAGCTGTATATATACAAATGTATTAATATTAATAGAACATTTAAGCAAAATCCTTGTAAAAACCTACATTTTACTACTTTTTTATCTATTTCACTGTGATGTGATAAGCTGGGGAGCTCAGAAGTACCCTAACCTATAGCTTTCTATACCCTTGTACTTCCTTTTTCAAAATTGCGCAAATACCAGTTTCACAGCGATACAGAAAATAAAGTAACCGTGGTCAAGTTAAACATTAACAATTCCGTAATAAAAATCAGTATTAACATCAAAACATGAAAAATATGTACAAATATCTTTTTGTGCAAGAACTACACTACAATGTAGACAAAAGTTTCAAGTGATCCCTTGTACAGGATTATGTTTATTTTATTTTGAGCGTCTTCGCTTGGCTTGCCTTTTGTTGGTTACATCTGGAGCATCCCTTGCAATAATCCAACAGTAGTCGGCCAATATGTTAGAACTCCACTTTCCCTCATATCTCTTCTCCATGGCTGCAATATCTTGATGGAAACGCTCACCATGTTCGTCACTTACTGCTCCACAATCTCCGGGAAAGAAGTCTAGATGTGAATGAAGAAAGTGGAGTTTCAGATACATATTGCAACCAAGATTTTCGTAGCACAATAACAACTTTGCTTCCAGTTGTTTGTAATTTGTTGCTCGGTGTCTCCCCAAGAACTGTGAACAAACACTCTTCAAGTTTTCCCACGCAGCTTTCTCCTCACCTTGGAGAATTTCGTCGAACTTGTGATCTTTGAATAGTTGCCTAATCTTTGGCCCTATGAAAACACCCTCTTTAACTTTGGCATCACTTAATCGAGGGAATTGTCCTCTTAGGTACTTATAGGCCTCACCCTTTTGGTTCATGCTCTTAACAAAACTTTTCATAAGACCTAATTTAATATGTAGAGGGGGAAGCAAAATTCGGTTACGATCTACCAGTGGCTCATGCTGCACATTTTTTACTCCCGGCTGAAGAGTTTCTCTGGTACTCCAATCACTTTTGCGTAATGAGATCCACGATCTCTACTGTCCCATTCATATATAAAACAACAACACTTTGTATACCCTAACTGCATACCTAGCAACAGTGCTATTACTTTAAGGTCACCACAAATGAGCCACTGAAAATCGTAATATTTAGTAAACGCTTGAAGTAAACGTTTCAAGTTTTCATAAGTGCCCTCATGAGACCATTTACATCTGTACATGGCACAAGTGTGTCTTCCATAGTAAAAAATGAAGTGAACATCTCCCTATTCCGATACACTGAAATATTTACTTTTTCCTGCAATAAATTCCATTGCTTTAAGCGTGACGCTAAAATTTCGGCTTTGCTTTTCGAGAGGTCTCTGATTATATCTCTTAGTTCCTCTTGAGTAAGTCTATGTGGTTCACATGGAGGTTCTTCTACAACAAACGTAGGGTCCTTCGAAGTACTTGATTCAGGAGCTTCAACTTTTGATCATCATCAGAAAAAAGATCGTATTCTTTAGGTGGGTCAGGAACAGGTAGTCCTTCTCCATGTGGAACAGGGCGCATTGCAGAAGGAATGTTAGGATAGATCAAGGCCCGCTTCTTCTTGGTGGAAATTCCCTTCTTCGCGGAAGGAACCATACAAAAATAACAGTCTCTGATGTGGTCGCTTGGCTCCCTCCAAATCATGGGCACTGCAAAAGGCATTGAGCGCCCCTTCCCATTAATCCAATTTCTTAGATTGCTGGCACAAGTGTTACACACAATGTGGGTGCCCAAGATTTATCTTGGTCTCCAATTTTACAACCAAAGTAATATTGATAGGCTTTTCTTATTAGTGGTGTTATAGTCTGCTTTTGTGAGGAAAACGTCATTTCCCCACACACGTAGCAGAAGCTATCCGCACTGTTTACACAATTTCGCGGCATTTTTGTTTATTGAAATCCTCAAAATGTCACTTGAAATAGTTCCGACAACTATTTAAAAATATACATTCGAAATACCAGTATTTTTGCGTACTTGTAGTTGTATTTTTATGTCCTGCACTACACAAACGTCACACCCAAAACGCTGATAACTGCACTAAACATGTCTTTTCTAACAATAGCAGAACGCTACTGAGATAAGGAACACAATGAAACGAAGCGTTCATATAGTTTCTTCAGTGTTGCCAGATCAGTGTAACATTTTACCCCAAACGAAACGAATATATTTATTTTTAAAGCGTTATTATTAGACATGTCTGTAAAACGAAAAGTAGAGCTAATATTCGAAAATAACTTTCAAATTCGTGATCAGCACCACAAAATCAATAAAAATTAGCTGATTTTGTTCAATTTACATTTTCGTTGTTGAATTAAGAGATGTCTGTTCTATAATTTTGTAAAAATGAGCATTATTATTTTACAGAACGATATTTAGCAGCACATTGGTTGAAGCGCCTTCGCAGTGAGCTCAGCGATGACATTGTTGAATTAGAGAAAAGGAACAACTATCTTAAATTACTTTTCCTTCTGGCGCAGTATGAATTTCTGGCAGGACCTTTCACAAAAATGCCTCCTTTACATCAGTTACCACCCTTCCCAACAGTCACAGAGGTAAAGTAAACAAGATATAGTGTAAAAAAATGTTTTAGGAATCATTTGGATAATTATTTATTTATACCCTACTCAAAGTGACTAAGAGTGTGTAGTCTTCTGCTTCACAATAACTTAACATTACCGTAATAATCTTATACCTTAGTATTATTGTATAAGGATATAAAAATCCATACGTTAATACAGGTTTTTTTTTAACTTTTTGCAGTTGAGGCTCCCCTCAACCACCAAAATCGGAACACGCCTCCTCAGTCAAAAATGAAATTGTCACCAACATAAATAGCTACATGTGTCCATAAAAGAAAGACAATCACTATGATAAACTATGTTCCTGTTTCATTTATTAATCACTAATGGAAATATCTCATTAACACAGGTGATCTACATTGTACACACTGACTACACCTTTTAATGTTATTAGCCAGTGTTAATAATTATAAATTGTGGTAAGTCAGATTATGTTAAAATTGAAAAATATGGACAGTGAGGAAATTTAAATAATAAAACACGGCATATTTAAATGTTGAGCAAAGTCAATGGGACGGGACGTATGAGCTTGTTTTGAGTCACACAATTTATTAAATCTCGGTACATATTTTGAAATGGCAAGACGTAACACGGCTTCGACCAATGAAAATAAAATAAGGCTATTTGTGAATGGCGGTAGTACTTTAGAAAAGATAAAACCCAAGAGTCATCCCAAAAATAAAAACAAAAACTTAAGAGAAAGGAAAAATTCATCTCACATGGCGTAGTGCGAAATTCCAGAGACATTTAAGAAGGAATACTATTCTACAGAGATAAAGTAGAAGATCCTTAGTGACAATCTAACAAGTATTGTACACATTTAAGCCAGAGGTAAAATGTCATCCCTGATCGCATGTGGAACAGAGCTGATACAAAGGCTTAGTCTACTATGTATTACTAAAGGAGAAAGGTGCAGAGTGCAGACTTAAGTATGCGTGTTTCCTTTTAAATATGTTCGTTTGTAAGATCTTTTATGAAAGTCCTCGCTCCTCTCCTGACAACCTTCGGCGTCTCCCCAGAGAGGTGCGCTGCACAGTTTGAAAACACCTGGGTTAGTATATTTCTTAATTCTATCCAAAATGGTTACATTAAAGTTAAATAAATGTCAATAACCATACCAACGTAAAGAATTTTGGATCCATGTTTTCAAAACTTTTTCATTGCAATTACATTGTAAAACATGCTGATACTCTTGTATATACATGAAACTTTTGATGGTGAGAACCTGGATCTAAGCATACTAATGTATCGTCACCAGCAAAAATATTTCCTCTCGGACTGCCACAACTCAATGAGATCGAGTACAGCACTTTCGTTGCTATCACAAACGCCTAAATAAATGCTATAAAATTTACAACTAACATTTCAACCAGCAAACGACAGTTGGTAAGCCTGTGGAGCATTCAAACAAACTTTTGCTGTGGATTTCCAGGTGTCTACCAAACTTCCGAAATGAAATTTCGTGAATTTGTCGTGAGCTTTTCTTTACCAAACCATAAAATTTCATAACATTCTCAAGAGCGAATTTGGGTGCGAATTAGGCCGAATTTTCATGCACGCGATAGAAGCGTGCTTTGCTTGCAATTTGGTAGCGTCTAAAGCCGACCATAGACATTTTTGGTGATAAATTTTGATGTTTTATAGAACAAAATTTCCTAGTCTGTGTTTATATTTGTACGGATGAAAAAATTGAGACCCAAAAGCTAAATTTCGTGACTTTTTCTTGACTTTCGTGACTGTTTTCTGATTTCGTGACTTTTTCCTTATTTTCGTGCCCGATAGACACCCTGATTTCATGCACGAAGAAATTTCTTCATTTTGAAATTAAATTCTATTATTTAAAGCTTTTTGTCCATGAGTACTATATATTAATGATATTATTTTTCATTGTGTAGATATGTATTATTTCACTACATATTGCATGTGAGAAGAAAGAAAAAACACTGATCATACATGAGTTAGAAAATGGTTGAAATTAACTGAAAAATCAAATTTGGAATGATTTAAGAATATAAGTTTGCAAGTCTTCGTCTCTATCCATGGACCTACTCCAGTTTTTTGTCATTCCAGTGTCTTGATGTCTTTCCTTCTCTACAAGACATATTCCACATTAGACAGAGTATGGACTGAAATGGAAATTGAACCACGTTAAATATTTCGTATCTTCAAGGAATCGCATCCGGGCTGCCCTGGTATAAAACTGATATGGAAATTGTTTGCCTACGCCGATCATTTGTTTGAAGTAGCATTTAAACTTTTAGCTAGATGAAAGTCTTCCATGTAAGACTAGTTCAAATATTAAGTGCGTTTGCACACGGCAACGATAATATCGGTGGAAGCACCGATAATGTCGGCGGTGAAATCGACTTCAATGTATTCAAATCGTAGCTTGCACACGCCACCGATATTGTCGGCCGATCTTCCGACATGCAGATGCTGTCGGCCAAGCCCCCAATACTGTCGGCGGTACCGCCGACACCGATTTTGTCGGGGGTAATGTTTTCTTATGATTGGATGCACACGCCACCGATAATGTCGGCCGGCCAGCGGGTTAGATGAAGAGAGTGAGTGACAAGGCGCTGTGTATTTTTGTTTCGTTTCTTGTCTTTGTAATTTTGTTGTTTCCATTTTTTCTATTACAATTGTATAATAATATTATTATTATCTTGTCCTATAAACAACTTCCTAACAGCTTATTATTTTTTACAGTCTCTGTTTTGGAGTAGCTAATTCCCTTTATTAAATAAATATAAAATGTGGGAAGTCTGAAGAGCACTGGTTTCCCTCTAAATAGCTATTACCAATAGAATATAGGAAATTTAGATAACCAATTTCTTGATTATTTTCCACTCTTTTTTTTATTTTTGTTATTTCTCTCTCACACACACACTCTCTCTTTGATGGTATATTTTTTAATCTATTAGTGCTTTTTAATTTTAATACATTCTGGAAATTAATTTAAGCGTAATTTTCAAAGTTTGATACACTGTGAACATAAGCATATGGAAAAAATCCTTATTATTATTACTTTCTTTTATTTTCATCAGAACTGTGTGCAGATCACCTTTCCCGGTTCCACTCAATAAGCAATGATTGAATAGAATATTTGTTGACAAGTCAAAGTAGAATTATTATTATTTTGAAACGAAACCAGCACAATCAAACACTCTTTCCAAAGCTCCAAGGACAAGTTACTCATTTGGCATTTTCTTGATTGTGATCTCAACAATAGGGATGTGACTTCATGCCTCACTTGTTGCAGATTTTTTCTCTCATTTCCAAAACTATCCCAAATCCCCCCTTTTTAAAAATAATTTGTGGAATCGCAATTGAAAACAAAGACCAAAGCTATGTATCCAAGTTTTCCCTCTCCCCTTTGTACCGGGATCGAGCCCCTGATAGAGTTCTGCAGTTTAGCTACAGTGACTGAATGAAAAGGTTGTGTATTATTGCATTCGTATCTTTCTAGTTTTGCTTAGATTTTTAGAGATGGCAGGAATTTTTCCATTCGATATTTTAGCCCTTATTGAACTTGTAGAATGTAGACCTTGCATATGGGATAAGATAACAGACTCTTTCAAGGAGAGAATTGAAAAGCAAAAAGCATGGCGAAAGTTTATGCAAGCCTTGCCCAGGATTTTGAGTTCATGGACAAAAAGAAACGAGAAACGACAGGTATGTATGCAACAGCGCAAATCTGTCTTCAACATTGGGTGGGGGGCGGGTAAGATCGTTCCCATATTATATATATATAGCGATGTTCAAACTATTTCTGTAGTCGAGAAACAATGCTGTGGAGGATCAGGGGAGCAGAGTTGTCTTTAACATTGGGAGGTGGGCAGATTTGAGGCTTATTCTGAGTGGACATTAATTTCATCTCACTTTCCTTTCTGCCGATCGGACACGATCAAATTTCTCTCCCAAAAAACACATTTCAAATCGGATTATTGAGGGGGACAATCTCCCCAGTTCCAAGATTGGAGGGGACACGTCCCCTTCATCCCCCCGGGATTTGCGCCAGTGTATGTATGGAGCAATGTAAAACAGAATTACTAATTCGAATCTTATCATTTAATCTACTATGACATTAATGTTAATTGCATGTAAAACAAAATAATATACATAGAATATGTAACAGTGTTCCAACAAAAATTAAAACTATATAGTTTGCAATGTACAGCAGCATCAATTCTCATCGAAACGAAAATAATATGTTTACAGCATCTATTTAAAACAGCACTGTTAAATCTAAACATGTTTAGGCATAGGACTATTTTTTCTAAGTTTTGTACCGTCCTCCACACCTCTTCACAACAGTTTTTGTAGTCCTTGTTTTAAAAAATAATTTTCCCAATTATTATTTTTTTTTTTATTTGTTTTCATATAAGGAGAAGATTTTTGTGTGTGTGTCGCTTACTTCGCTCATCACCGGCAACGATATTGTCGGGGCTTCCACCGATATTGTCGGCGACGTGTGCAAACACGCTAAGACTTGTATGAAGAGACTATAATTATTTTAGTTTCTCATCATTCCGTTCTTCAACTCAGAAAGAAGTTAAATAGATCTTTTTCAATAAGGAAAATGTTTCGAAACGTTCCTAAAGTTGAAGATAATGTTTTAATATTTGTTCCACAGCCTAGAAAGAAGAAAAATCTCAAATGTTATTTTGCAATGATTTGTTTAATGATAAACAAATTTTGTTGTTTATGGTAACTCTATCATTGATTTATATTATTATTATTATTATTATTATTATTATTATTATTATTATTAGTAGTAGTAGTAGTAGTAGTAGTAGTAATATTTAGAGGCCATGATCCAAGGATGCATAGGACCACCTTTTCTAAATTTTGGCACTGGTACGTTGGCCTACCCCCTAAATTTTGGGAGGATACATAGAACCACTCGTTAAATTATCAAATTTACCAAAAATAAAAACTTGGTATCGTAGTATAGGACCCAAAAATATACAACTTTAAATTTTGTGTGTGCTCTTTTACGGATATAAAATTGAAAAAAACATTTGAATGTTTTTGATCTAATCTATCCCCTTTTATGAGGGTTCATCACTTTATATAGTTATAGAGTTCAATATAGAAGCCCGTTTTCTTTTCAAGACATACAGATGGTGATCAGAAAAATGGAAACACCTGTAGTTTTCAACACGTCAGATATATGGGTTGGCAGTGGTGTCGTGACGCCCGCAGCGCCGGACCGCTGGTGGTGGTGTGTTAGCAGTGTCCAGCAGTGTCCAGTGGCTGCAGCAGACGGAGGTAGTGTAAAATGGGAGACCTCTCAGATTTTCAAAGAGAGCAAATTGTTGGTGCGCGGTTATGTGGAGTGAGTGTCACGGCAGTGGCTACTGTGTTAGGTGTGTCGCGTGGGACAGTGTCGAAGGTGATGACGGCCTACACAACACACGGGAAAACCACATCGGGGAAGCGGGACAGTGGGCCGAAGAAAATCATGAGTGACAGGTCACGCCGGGTATTAAAGCGCATTGTCACGCAGAACCGTCGTGCCACTGCGGAGCAAGTGACGGAGGAACTCAATCAGCACCTCCCTCACCCTGTTTCGACAATCACAGTCCGCCGCGAATTGCATGACATGAACTTACGGGGTCGTGTTGCACGGGCCAAACCGCTCATCAGGGACCATAACGCTTTCGCACGCCGCAAATGGTGCCGCGACCATGCAACTTGGACCGTTGAGGACTGGAAACGTGTGATATGGTCGGATGAGTCATCCTTCACCCTATTCACAACCACGGGCCGTGTTTATGTGTGGAGAACGCCCAAAGAAGCTTATGATCTGCAGTGTCTCCGCCCAACTGTGAAACATGGCGGCGGCTCGGTGATGCTGTGGGCCGCAATATCATGGTTTTCATTGGGTCCTGTCGTCACACTTAGCGGACGAATCACTGGCAACGATTATGTCGCAATTTTAGGAAACCACTTGCATCCTATGGTCCGGATGTTGTTCCCCGGACAATGACGCCATCTTCCAGGATGATAATGCATCCATTCACACAGCTGGCGTTGTTGTAGCGTGGTTTGAGGAACATCGGGATGAAGTTCAACACCTACCCTGGCCCGCCCAATCCCCAGATCTAAACATAATTGAGCAACTGTGGTCCGTCCTGGAAACACGACTCCGGCGACGATTTCCACCTCCATCCTCTCTCACAGAACTGGCCGATGCCCTGCACGAGGAATGGTGTAAAATTCCACTTGCTACCATTCACGACCTCTATGCCTCCACCCCACGTCGCATCAAGGCTGTTCTGAAGGCGAAAGGTGGCCCGACACCATATTAATCTGGTAAGTTGCAATTTCGTTCAGGGTTTCCATTTTTCTGATCACCATCTGTATGTACAGTGTCGCAACCGTCTAAAATTGCGAGAGGGATATATCCGATTATCCCTTAAATTTGGAGGCTGCCAAAAAAGTATATATTCTCTAGGACCCAAATATAGATCATTGTAAATTGAGTGGTTCTGCTTATCCCCTTCTGTGAGTAAAAAACGCCCAGCATTAGTATTACCATGTGGTCGATTATTAGTTTCTTTATGTCCATTGATGAACCTTTAACACGTTGTATGATTATATGGTTGCGTAGATGAGTCTCCTACTTAGCATTTGAGAGTTGTATATAAGACCAAGGCTTGAATTTGGGAATTGTCAGGAACAAAATTTGGCAATCGTTCTGTAGGACTCAAATATATATTTGGTCTAGGAATTAATTCGTGCGAGTGGACAAGAGATGGCGCAACGAACGGAGCGTCCCACAGTTCCGTGTATCCACACATGTGTTGCAAACCCCTGTCATCGCGTATCGTTCGTAGTATAGGGCAGTGGATTAAAGCGTCAACAACACCAGTTTGTAGTTAAGTGAACATGGCGCAATTTGTGCCTGATAAAGTGTTTTTGCGGGGTGTCCTGCTGCATTACTTTAACATGCAGAAAAGTGCGACTGAAAGTCATCGTATTTTGGTGGAAGTGTATGGTGACCATGCTCTAGCTGAGCGAACGTGTCAGAAGTGGTTTGCACGGTTTAGAAGTGGTGATTTCGGCTTGGCAGACCAAGAGCGAGCTGGACAGCCAAAAAATTTCAAGACGAAGAATTGACAGCATTGCTCGAGCAGGATTCGTGTCAAACGCAGGAACAACTTGCAGCAGCATTAGGCGTTGATCAAACAACAGTCTCCAAACGCTTGAAAGCCATGGAATGATTCAAAAGATGTCACATTGGGTTCCACATGAATTGAAAGACAGAGACGTTGAAAGACGAAAAACCATTTGCGAATTGCTGCTTCAACGACAGAGCAGAAAGGGGTTTCTGCATCGAATTATTACGGGTGATGAGAAGTGGATCCATTACGAGAACCCTAAACGAAAAAAGGCCTGGGTGAAACCAGGTGAACCAGGTCCATCACAACCAAAACGAGATATTCACTGTGCAAAGGTTATGCTGTGCATATGGTGGGATATGAAAGGTGTGGTGTACTATGAGCTGCTGCAACCGGGTGAAACTATGAATGGAGAACGTTATCGACGACAATTAATGCGTTTGAAGCAAGCTCTGGCCAGAACACGACCAGAATGGGAGAACAGACATGATAAACTTATTGTTCAACATGATAACGCTCGCCCACATGTCGCAAAACCGGTCAAAACCTATTTAGAAAATGTCGGATGGGAAGTTTTACCCCACCCGCCGTATTCACCAGACGTTGCTCCTTCGGACTACTACTTGTTCGATTGCATGAACAACGATTTGATTGGACAGCGGTTTACTTCTTCAGAAGATATCGAAACATGGGTCTCTGACTGGATCGCTTCCAAGGATGAGGACTTCTTTCGCCACGGAATCCGTACATTGCCTGACAGATGGGCGAAAGTGGTGGCTAGCGATGGACAATATTTTTCTTAAGGTATTTATGTATTTTGCGTTTGTACTACAGCTTCAATGTGTGCGTACCAACCGCACGAATTAATTCCTAGACCAAATAATTTTGTGTATTTGTATGGTCACGTTTATCATCTTATGCGGGTAAACAATTGCTAAAATATTCATATTACCTAATGTATTTTCTTAGATGAAACTTCACTACAACATACTGTTATATGATTGAGGACAAAATCAATTATCTTTTCATTCGACATATATACACTCATGTCCATATCTATAACTGTCTTCTTGTGAGAATATAATTTGATAATGATTTTGCAGAGTACTTTTAATACTGATACTATGTGTATAATCGGGAAATATATATTTGTAGTAAATTTCATAGGAAAAGAATTATAAATACAAAAATTAGAATGAGTAAAACAAAATGTTGCGCAATGGACAAGAAAGTTTTATTTTCGTTTTGTTGTTCTTATTTACTGCTCTTTTGGCATAAAATTTGCCACATACATGTGTTTGCCGATTATACACATACTAACATTATAAGAAATACCGGGCGAATTCGTTATCAAATTATATTCCTGCAACAACATATTTATAAACATGCGACAATAATTTTGGACATGTGTGTACATTATGTACTCCTCTTAAAATGTGGAGAGGGATACCTTGACTCCCCCCTTAATATTTATGAATTGTCATAAAAATAAATTTGGAAAATGTTCTTTAGGACTGGAATATATATTTTTGTAAATTTGATTGATACTGTTTTTATGGTATAAAAACTTTTTAAAAAGGTCAAAAACTTTAGAGATTTTTTGACCTATTATAACACCTTTGATGTAGGTTTAGTGTGTTTAGTGATGAAGCATATATTATATGATTAGATAGATGAGTGCAGAGGTCAATTCTCACAGGGTCAATTCTCCTTTCATAGGATATAGGCACATTGCTACTTTCCTTTTAAAATTGGGATATTAGCCCACGTATTAAATTTGGAAATTCTTAAAAATGAATATTGGTAAATGTTCTACAGGACTTGAGTATTTACTTCTTTAAATTTAGTTGGTCCTGCTTTTTCTCTTTTAATGGGTACAAAATTGTCAAAAGGTACACTTTATATGTGGCAGTGAACATAATTCTTGGCAGGAAAACTGAATTAGCATGAGGCTGAATACCTTGAGACTAGAAGTACATTTGACTCATCCTTAAATTTTGGAATAGTCAAAAATTAAATAAAAATGTGAAACAGTTCTCTAGGACTGGTAAATAAAGATAATCTACTTTGCATCCTTTAATGGGTAAAAAACTGCCAAAATTTGAGGATTTACCTAATTTATAATTTTTACATTTTGAAACTTAGGGACAACTAATAGTCTAAGGTTATTGGTATAAAATTTTAGGACTTGGAACCTGATAAGCATTTATTAAAACCAATAAATATGAAGTAATAACAGTTTCACACTTTGAACTTTAGTTATTGGTAATACTTTATGGTAATTGGTGGAAAGTATCATTGTTAAAATCTGATTGGTTGATTCTTACTTCCATTTTCAAATTTTCGATTTCAGTCCTGATACATAATTATTGTAACTTATTGATATACATTAACAATTTCCTACTTTTAATCTTATAATTGTAATCATGACCTACATGGAATTATCATTAATGAAAATTTTATTCTTGCTGCAATTTGATTAGTTCTTCAATTTAAGATATTTGTATACTATTTAAAGGTTTTTGAAGTTATGTTTATTTGCTTCGATCACTGTTTTAAAACTTTTTACTTTGAAAATATTTGAATTTTAGTATTGCGTATTGCAGTTACGACTCACAGTCTGAAATATTTGATGGAAAATTTAATGACTAGAAACCTGATAAGTAATTATGAAAATTTATTTCAACAACTTCACACATTGAATCTTAGGATTTATAATCATTAGTCATAGTCTAAGTTACAGATATAGATGAATAAATGAAACCATTTATTTGTTAATCGAATAATTAAAAACCGTCTTTTATCACAATATTTTTGATTGTCAATGTTTGTTTTGTTAAACAAATGTAGTTGAGTCTTTTAAACTGAAACGGTTTGTGGTACCTGATAGATAATTATTAATACTAATTGGTATGCAACAATTTCACACTTTGAACTTACAACTCATAGTCTAAGATCATTGATAGAAAGTTATTCTTGATGCAATCTGATTGATCACATTAAAATCTTTGTTTATTTTTTAAAAAGCTATTGTTTAAAATTTTACTTTCAAAATATGATTTTACTGTACCTTATTGCAGTAGTTACGACTTGTAGTCTAAAATGATTTGTACAAATTCATTCTTGATGCTATCCTATTGATTGAACACTTTCAATTCTACATTTAAATTTAAAAAATCTTTCAGTTACTTTATTCTACATTTTTCGATCACTCTTTGAATTTTTAAATTTTCATTTTGAAAACTTTAGTTTCAGAAGTTTTAGTTTGAATATTTGGATTTAAAAAAATATTAGAAAATTTTTGTTTCAAATTATTAGTATGAATATTTTGCTTTAATATTCTTCGTTAGAAATTTTGGTTTGTTTCTTCATCACTATTATAACTATTTTGTTTGAACAACTTTATTTTTTTTCAAATTCCAAAATGTTTGCACTCATTGAAAATTTTGATTAAATATTTTTATTTTAAAATTATTTGCACTTGCTGAAAATTTTTAAAGTTCTTTTGAAAAAATGCTTTTTTTTTAATTTCACTACATAAAAATTTACAATTCTAAATTTGAAAAAAAATAAAAGAATAAGGAAAGAGTCGAAATAGTTTCGGACAAAAAGACCTAATAACACAGATTATACAATTACAAAAAAACAATCGGATTAGTTTAGCAGTTAACTCTCGAACCTTATCCGGTTTTCAACTATTTGATTAACAATAAACGGTTTTCAATTATTCAGCTATATTTATAATCTTAGACAATGAGTGATGTCTGCAAATCCTAAAATTCAATGTGTGAAATTGTTGTTGTATGAAATAAGTTTCCATGATTATTTATCAAGTTTCAAGTCCTAAAATTTTCCATCAAATACTTTAGGTTGTCAGTCGTAACTACAAAGTAAAACAGGTTTTCAAAAGTGATCAAAAATTATGGAAACTTTTCAAAAATATTTAAATAGTAAGCAAATATTTGAAAGTGAACAACCAATCAGATTGCACCAAGAATAACTTTTCCACCAACGATCTTGCCCTATAAGATCGTAACTACAATTATAAGATTCAATATGTCGTATCAGGTTTCAAACCTAAAAGTTGAAGCTGGAGGTAGGAATTAAGTAATCAGATTTCAACAATGACTTAAGATGAGTGCAGAGGTCTGTCATGACTTAAGTTCAAAGTGTGAACATGTTATTGTTTCATATCAATCGGTTTTAATCAATTTTCTACCAAAGAGCTCCAACTCCTAAACTTTTACACCAATAATCTTAGAGTATTAGTTGTCCCTAAGTTTCAAAGTATTAAGACGATATATTAGATCAATATCCTCAAATGTTTAATTTTGGCGGGTTTTTGCCTATGAACGAACAAAAATCATCCAAATTTACCACAGGAGTCCTAATCAACAGTTTCGAATTTTTATTCAGTTTTGGACAGTTTCAAAATTTAAGGATGAGTGAAATGTATTTCTCCTAGTCTAAGGTATTCATGTTCAATAAAAGATAATGGAACCCTGTATTCATCCATATGATTATATTTTACAATCTATCTTAGTGAATGCTGGCACAACATTCAAAATTTACTCCTGGCATGGGTACATTCTCTATTTGTCTCCATTTTTTGTCATTTCGGAAATATTTCAGGTCGTAGAGTTAGGTGAGACTCCCTTTATATACATACGTATATATATATATATATATATATATATATATATATATATATATATATATATATATATATATATATATATATATATATAAATTAAAACATTTCTGCATTAATACCTCACAAGTAAAACATTTCTACATCATTTCTACATTAATACCTAACGTTAAGGCAATGTTAAGAGCTGCAGGTCTAATGAAAATGCATCATAACATATATATGTAATATTGATAATCTACTTGTAACATGGTCTGTTGATACTAATTTATATTTCCAGATAAGAGATATGGAGCAACTGGTAATTATCAAGCAGAGGAGACTAGGAAGTGCTGATCCACCTCCAAGAATATATTTTGACAAATCATGGGATAGGAAAATCTTGTCTTGCGTGCAACAAATTCCAAGATTTGGTGTCCAAGCATATCTAGCTGTGTCTAACGAGCCAGTGGAGTTTTGGAGAAATCCGCCAATTCCTTACTGGGCTGGAGCAAGAGACAATGAAGACAAAACTCCTTTCTCCCCACTTCCGTCCTCCTACGTTGGAGATAGCAGTCCTTCATCCACTCTGATGTCTGAAATAGTAAGCCCAGCATCTGGAATACGTGACGTGAGAAGGATAAGTACTCGAAGTGAAATAATGGGATGGTATTTCCACGAGAATATACCACCAAGAGGATCTAGTGGAGAGACCACAGTTCCTGGATATAATTATCCTGCGCTGCGAAGACATCCACTGAAACCTTTTGGTGTGTGGCTCAATGAAAGTGTACCAAGTTTTGAAGCATCGACAGTTTCGGATCAACAATCTAGATATTTAAGCACAACGACAGAATCAGGAGTAAATGTACAGAAATTAAATAATTCTCTGAAGGATTTGACCAACACGCTCTCTCAGACTCAGGACATAATCAAAAGTGCTCTCAAAAAGTCACCTAAAGAATCTCCATGAACCTGTGTTTAAAATAGGATGGGTCACTATTTATTGCACAAAATAATCTTAAACTTCAAAATCGAATGCTTCTTATAATATATGTATTATGATTCCTTAAGGGCTGAAATAATTAAACTGAAATTTAATACACTTTAAATAATTTGTTTCTACTTGCCAACGAAATTGATTGTTGAGTTTCTTGCAGAAAGAGAAGTTTGATTACAATCATACGAAAGTAAGAACTTATACGCAATATAAATATGTCTTGACCAGTGTTAACTGTGCCGACTCCTGAATTGTACAAGAGGAAAGACATCATTAGTGCTGGCAAAACCGACTTTATCCCCTCCTCCTGGCTTTCGGGTGTCCAGTGATGATTCATTTTAAGGCGTTTTTTTCTCTTTAATTCTGATGTGAGACACAAATATTACAAAATAATAAAGAACGAATTTGCCATTGCCATAATCACATCTTCCATATACGTCCCACATCTGGAATTATTCAATTTAATTTTAAATACTTTGGTCATCACAAAGAGTTCACATCTTTACCTTTGAGCAGAACCCAGCCTCTCTTATAGCTGTTAATCTGTTAGCTAGGACCAGGTGTAGCATACGCACTTGTGAGCATCACAGAAATACGATATTTAGAGGACTGACGAAAGTTGACACTTTCGGAGGGTCGCTTATATTTTTGGAATATTATTATCATCATTATCATCTTTGTCATCACTATATCATCACTTTGTCATCGCTTCATCACACGTATAGGTTGTGCTGGTCTTTGGACCGATGCACAAGAACCCACCCTCGTACGTGGGGCCACCGGCTCCTGGTTCCTCTCCACTAGATTGTGAAACTTTGTCTCGTTCCGGTCGTACCAGGCACCTTTCATTGGGCAGTCAAACCAGTTCGCGAGCAACTAGACCCAGAGATCAAACTGATTCTGGTGACTCCGCTCATTCAAGCAAACGACCTCGTGACAGATCTCGGTCTCCTGTAGCAACTAACATGGACTCGGCAATGGACACTGCTTCTGGATCAGGTTCAAATTTCTATGCAGCTAAAGGACCAATCTTTTCTTTTTTGCTCACCGATTTTGACACCAAATATACTCATCCTAAAATGGTATTCCTACAAATAAACAATTATCTACCTAGAGCCAGTATAGAGAATATTGTTAAAACTAGAAATGGCTTTATCATCCGCTCAAAAGACCCGAACTTTGGTATCACATTTCGGAACAAAGCGTCATACGAGATCTTTGGCAAAACGGCTAAATTAACCAAACAAGCTGATCGGAAGACAAAACAACCGCCTCCTCCACGAAAACCACCCATGTTTTCCGTTGTTATCCGTGGAGTAATACCTGAAATCAGCGATGAAGAAGTTCTTGAAGAACTCAAACTAGAAGGCATTGAGGTCAACAAATGCATTCGTATTAAAAATAACAATGGTCCTACTTACATGGTGCGCGTTTTATCCCAAGATCAGACAACACTTGACTATTTTTTTTAGCACATGGAGCTCCTATCTATAAGAAACTCCATAGAGTCGAGCCGTCCAAGACACCCGGACCTTTGCCAATTTGGTGTGAGAAATGGCAAACTTATAACTCACACTTTACTCGCCAGCGCCCAAATCCATCTAAATGTGGTTACTGTGGTGAATCTCACGACACAAAAGCTTGCAAAAATCAGCAGCAACAACCACACTGCTCTACTTGCAAAGAAAATAATCCAACAGACAGCTACCGCTGTAAGGAAAAACCACAGGCACAACCGGAACGTCCAGAACTGACAGTGCCAGTACAAAGTTTTGATAAAACCACACCACCCTCACAATCTGTTGCTCAACCTCTCACTGTCGAAGATCTTTTTCGTTATATCACCATTGTACTACAAAATGTTTTTCCTTTCCAACGGGAGCACATTCTCCATGTAGTCATATCAACAGCTAAATCTTTGTTCAATCTTAACTTTACTGCTACATATTCAGGTTCTTCCGTTCACTTCCATATCGGACCTCTAGAGACAGAAGTCTAAAACCAATATGGCAGTATACATTATGGCTCTTACTTTACTATTCGTTAACATCAGATCATTTCAACAACACAAAATACTTCTAGAACCTCTTCTGTTAGAAGAAAAAATTGATATCGTAGCTCTCAACGAAACAGCTTTAAAACCAGCGTCTTCTGCACGACTTTCTGGTTACCAACTTCAACGCTGCGACTACCACGATGTAAGAGCACGCGCTCAAGGCGGGGTGTTGATTGGCTTTTCTCCAAAACGTCCTTATAGACAATACAATCCTACTGCATTTGCAAAAATTTCTTAACATCTCTTATTTTCTATATACTACCCTTCTTTTACTGTTAATGTAGCTACCATATATATACGGCCTGGCCACCCAATACCTTTCACCTTTTTCGATTATATAGCCCATAACTTTAAAAACATAATCATCATGGCTGATATAAATATTCATACCAGAAGTGCAAGGGAGAAACAACGGTTTATAGACTTTGTTTCAACTACACTACAACTTCACATTCATAATCTCCCTGGTCCTACTCGACCAGCCAGCCAAACAACCCCGGAGGTAGTGATTACTTCTCTCGCACTTATAAATGACTGCGAGTTGAAGGTTCTTGATACGATTGGAAGCGATCACTGCCCAATCAAACTAACCATCAAGAAGACTCGGCCATCTTTACAAAAGCTAGAACCACAACTTATCCACCGTTATGATAAAGCTGATTGGCCTCAATTTCGGCAGACCGTAAATAACCGTGTTTCCACTTTTCAACCACCAACTTCAGAAACTGAAATGTACAATGTTGTAAACCACATCACAGATGCTTTACATACTGGTGCACAACAAGCTATTCCTGTGGAGAAAATGTTACCATCTAAGCCAAAATTGCCTCCACAATATCTTTCTCTAATACAAAAATCACGCCAACAATTTCGAGAATATAAACGAACCTGCAACCAAGAATGTCTCCGTCAACACAGACAATGGCAAAGAACTGTTACAAATTTTCTGATAGCATATAAACGTCGAAACTGGATCAGCGCATGTAATAAACTAACCGATGAAGCCTCACCAAACCGATATTGGAAAACCTTTCATAGACTCACAGGAAAAAGCACTAAACTATCGTACCCGCTGTTGGACAATGATGTCCCTCTTTTTACCGACCAAAATAAGGCTAACGCATTCGCAACACAATTACAAACGGTCTTTACGCCTGCAATGTCATATATTTCTCATAACCGCGCAGATTTGTGTACTATCCCAGCTCTTCAACCATCACTCTCACACGTCATAGATAACGACCATCCTCTTACAGTACCAATCAGTACTTAAGAACTTCAACGCGCACTTTCGTAAGAAACGAAACACTGCACCGATCGATCATGTTTCCTATCGGCTCCTAAAAGAAGCTCCACTCACTTTACTTACACTACTTGTTGCTCTCTACAACGTCATTTTGCGCATCGGCTTTTACCCAATGGAATCGAAGGTATCCAAGATTTGCATGTTTCTTAAGCCTCATAAACCAGCGCACGCTGTGTCTTCTTATCGCCCAATACAACTGACAACAGTGTTCAGTAAACTGTTTGAGAAAATTCTTGTCCATCGGCTCCATTTACATATTCAAGAACATAACTTACTGCCCATACACCAAGCAGGTTCTCGACCAGGTTTTTCCATTAACGACCAGTTACTTCGGCTGTCTACACTAATAACAAACCAATATAACAAGGCCTTTCCATCTTGCCTTGTATTAATGGACCTTGAAAAGGCTTTCGATAAAGTGTGGCATTATGGGCTTATACAAAAATTACAGAAACTAAACCTCTCTATCTGCTACTTACGTTTCATATATTCATTTTTAACTAATCGAATAGGATATGTATACATAGGATCTGCCATCTCACATCCCATTTTTCCGTATTGTGGCGTTCCACAGGGCTCTGCCCTCAGCCCACTCTTATATATACTGTATGTCTCTGATATACCTAAACCTATGCAAAACGTGTACTTATTTCAATATGCCGATGACACGGCCTTTCTGACTCTTGGCAAAACTATGCATCAGATTAGCATGAGATTATAATCCACTCTCAGTGAATTTATGCAATGGTGTAAAACCTGGAAACTTACTCTCAATAGCGATAAAACACAAGCATTAGTCTTTTTACCTCCGAAACGCCGCTCCAAGGTTCATCGCAATCTGCGAAACCTCAAAGTCACGCTTAATGAACATTCTCTGCAAAGAACATCTACAGCAACATATCTCGGGGTTGTATTCGACACAAAACTCAACTGGAAGGCTCATCTTGAAAAAATATCACAAAAGGCTAATATACGGCTCAATCTTCTACGTCGGCTAAGTGGAACTACTTGGGGATTAAACGCCCCATTGCTACTAAATACGTATAAAATGTTCCTTAGGCCTATCTTAACATTTGGTCACATTGCTTGGTGCAATGCTCCAACAAAGTTCTACGACCGTTTATCGATATTGGAACGCCATGCCATCCGACTTGCATATCGCATAAAGTTACCATATCCGAACTTCCTGACATATGAACATATCAATTTCCCTCACCTTATTCAACATATTGCCGACCTTCGTTTGAAATACATACTATCTCGCCTATCAGCCTCCCATCCATTACTTCTTGATACTCTACAAGCTGATGCGGAAACTGACGCGCCGTATAAATATTTACATTCAGCGTTAAACCTTCTTTTCACGTTATATCTAAAAACCACACATTCTACAGCCGAAGAACACGACATCTTTAATATATATCATATACCCGATCATCTTCCTCATTTGTTTCCATTGTAGCACAATGTCTGACTTCAATATTAACCTTGGGTTGCTCCCTTGTTTCCATCAGTCTCGAGTCGCCCCGAGACAGAAGAAATAACCTGCATTCGTATACCTAACACTGTGTTTGTGGCTGTGGCGTGTATGCACTGCATTTCATTTTACATCATCATCTTTATTTCATAAAAGCACTACATAATTTTTCTATACCAAAGTTTTTTTTCCTGTTTATACCTGCACCATTTAGATGTTTGTTGCTTTTTTGTATTCACATTTCTCTTTATTCAATTATCTAATATTTTGTTTATTGTAATTTTTCAGTACTGTTTGTTTATAAAACTACTCTTAGACCATCCTACATGATTTAATCCGTCAATGTCGTAAATACTGTGCCAAAGAGAGGGTGTAACCCTCTAATGGCTAGGGTTAGGAGAGATACTGCAAAAAACATTCTTTTGGAATTACAAATTGATGAATAAAGTACAACCTACCAATCCCTAACCCTATTATACTTTAAAAAAAAGAGAGAGAGAGAGTTCAAGCTGCTCAGGAAGTGAGAAAAAATTAATGTTGCCAACACTGATCAACCTATTTCTTTCATTTGCATTTGTTCATCGACTCTGTAAAAGTCATTCGGTTATATATCCATTAACAGTGTAATTCAAAACAATACTAAATACTAAATAATGGTGAAGGTTTAACTACCTTCATTTTTCGTATATTTAAAATTTTAACTTCTAAAATAGCGACATAATAATATTTTGATGATGCATTTAAATTCAAATATTCATTCAATTAGGATCGTTTCTAAAACAAATAAGTAATTAATTATTCAACCACTCATTTTCGGCTCCAAGACATTGACCTAATGTTTAGCGTACATCTGAACTCTCTAATCACACGCCGAAGGTGTTTGCTAATCATATATTAACGCCTTTGATGCACGTGCTCCCGAGTGCGACGTGTGAGCACACAAAATTTAATTTCACAGTCATTCGCTTTCATGAATGGTCCGTCTCTTTTAGCCTAATTTGGCGGAGTGTTGCGGGTTGTGATTATATACTCTCTTGAGACATTTAATCGATTACAGAAAACCTATTATGTCCATCTATTACCACTTTTGTTCTATGACGATAAGTGATAAAACTTTAAATGACTAATTTGAACCACTTCCTGCTTGATTAAATAGCTAACTCTGAAGATGGGACTTATTTTTGGAACAATGGATTAATTGCAAGAAACCACATCTCGATATCTCTCCATATTCGCTATGAGCAAATCAGTATTGAAACCAAAAGTACTACTTCTGGTGAATTTGTACAACTTCTAGATTTAGTTGAGTGCTGCGGATTATCCTGGTATCTTGCCTTTGGACGCTAAATCGTTTGCAAGAATCCGCTTCTCGCTATCTGTTCCCGTTTTTAATCTACGGCAATAAAAAATCGAACCCGGAAATGGCTAATGAGAGTCATTTCCGGTTTGAACAGTCCCGGAAGAAATGAAATCTATTTTCGGGACGCTGAATCGATTGCAAAAAACAGCTTCTTGATATCTACTACTGTTTTTGCTCTGTGTGTCGATAGATGGAAAGACGTACAAAGGAGTTCTTATGTATAGCATAGTTTGGAAATCTAAAAATGGATCACTTTGGTTTTGTGCTATTGATTAAACGTCGAAAATGACACATCTAATTTGATTTTTTTTTTTAAAGAAAACACCTAAAGATAAACATTGCCAAGTGCTCATCCGATGGGTGTTGGAGAGCTGGGCCCCCCTATTTCATCGGCTTACACCTCCGCAAGAAAGTTGATGAAACAATGATGTATCTACTGGCAAGGAAAACAAACTGATATTAAATTGGGAATGCTGAAATAAATTTATCTTCCTAATAAACAAAAAAGGACTATATTTGGTTTTGGGTCATTGATCAAACCGGAAATAACTGATCAAATTTGATTAAACAAAGAGATAACGATTACCGTTGTCAAATGTTTAATCCGGTGGCTGTGGTGGGCTGCCCCATTCGCCGCCTCATATCTAGGCAAGGGGAGTCAATAAAACTTCGAAAATATTTGATCAAATTGATCAAACATTGATGTATCATGTGGCAAGAAAAAAATTGACATTAAATAGAGGAGGTAGCGTGATGGCTGATATGCACAAGTTACATGAGCTGAGACAGAATTATCTTGACGAAATACGAGACGTGACAGGTCACTTTCAACATACTCTTCTAGACAGGACAAACCCTCTCGCGATATTTTCCAGGCAAGACGCACCAAATACCGTCCCGGCAGCAACACTAGATTCAATGTGTCATCACATCGTACGTTTGACCTTCGTTTGGTCAGATTTGTTGAACAATTTCCAGCGTTTGATCGAACTTGCTACACAAATATACACTGATTTTAGTAACAGCTTAAGAACAGGGCTTAGCTCTACCAATAGTTTGAGCAGATTCATTCGATCTGGAAAAAATGTTATTTATTTAGATTTAAACAATGATTTCCAGCGTTTGATTGGTTTAATAGTCTCAAATATAAGCTAACTTCAGAAAAGTACTAAGTACACACGAGCTATTTCCTCTCTCGTTACGCTAAATTCATAAATTCTCAATGTCAATAATTTGATCTTTGATAGATCAGGTTAGTCAACGGTTTCCAGCAATTCATAGTCTGGTTTGATAGATATATATAGCACCCTTTTTTCTACCCTTTATATATCTATTATTCAAGTCGATCAAATGCTGGAAATTGTTTATTAAGCCTGATCGAACGAAGATAAAACGATTAGTATCGAGAAATTTCGCATTTTGCGTGAAAGGGGGCTAGTGTGTAGTTAGCCCACCTGGCAAATATAGATTATATTTATAGTTAGGCCCCCTTCTAAATTGAGATTATGTTTATGATAGTAAATGTAATCAATCGTTAAAAATTGTTGGTCATGCGTGATCAAACGATGAACAAACGACTCACATAATAAATATAACCAAATCGGAGATGTAGGGGAATACTCTATTTTCTAACTTTTAGAGATCTGTCAGGCACGTAGCCAGGATTTTGCAATAGGGGGGGTCCGTGACGAAATACTGTGGTTATCACATCAGGGGCTCGATCATTCTAAACTATTTTATGGCAACATATATTCGTTCGTTTACCCAGGATTTAGTAATGCGGGGGGGGGGCGTGACATGAAATACTGTGGTCACACACAAGGGGATCACTCAATCTTAATTATTTTACTGGCAACATTCCCATATTGGTTTGTTAGGACAATAAAATGAGGATATGTGTGTAAGTATTTTAATAAAAAAAACAGTATGAAGAAATCTTGAGTAAAAGGATATAAAAAAAATGAAAAGAAATGAAAAGAATATAGTCTTCCAGGGTCATTCGAACTCGGTCCTAGTTGTCTTCTTTCTTCTTCTTTTCCTTATCTTCGTTTAATGCCGTCATAGATAGCAGCAAGATCTCTTTCGGGAGTAAACACATCCTATAAAATGGAATAGTGTTGCCGCGAAATTTAAAATGGCTCATATTATTGGTGATTCTGGGCATTTCTTAAGTTCTACCTGAGAGTCTATCTGATCGAACCGGTTTATCTATCGTCATTTGTAGTCCATAGGATTAGCATGAAGCTAGATGGAATTTGGAATGCTTCGTTACAATAATAGCCATTTTCAACTCCCCTCCCCGTTTCCTCCACACAAAACTCCTCATAAGAGTACATGTAGCTTTACATTTTTGACGCTGATTCATCTTTCCTTAATATTTTTCATTTCTGGATCCGAAGGGGGGGGTCCGGACCCCCCGGACCCACCCCTTGGCTACGTGCCTGGATCTGTTAGTAAACTTGATCTAACGTTAGATATTGTTGATCATACCTGATCAAATGATGATGAAACGATTGACACGAAAATAATTTTAAATTTAGTGTGGGTGAGGGCTCACTGCACGCAGGTGCTTGGCGCTACTAATATTGTTACGAAATATCAGGGGAAAGAGTGAACTTATCATAAACGTTTCATTATTATTAGTGTATTGCTGGGTAAAATCAATTTCATTGAAACAATGGCAATTTTATTGACGAAAATCAGCCAATCTGTAATCAGTAGCAATATAATGTTTGGAGTGGAAATATATTTCCGTCCGAGATACCAATTATTGTAAAAATTGTATTTAAGAAATCTCTTTAGTTATGACTGTTTATAATAGGCTAATTCAAAATTATCTCAGACAGTTGCAAAATGTTAGTGATTCTAAAGTGAGATCTAACTTTGAAGTATGACTTGTATGATATGTGTTGTGTCCTTTGCAGTACCAATGTTCTATGAGACAGGTGTGAAATTGTAAAATTTTAGTGAGGAAGTTTTCGAAAATAAGACTTTTACGTTTACCAAGAAATAGGCAGATTGTAACTAAAAGATTGATATAATGAGGAAATGGGTTAAAATTATTCTAAACATACTGTTTTTGTCTAAAATGGATTTCACTAAATATGTCTTGTTTCTGTGGCGATGAACCTTCCAGGTTCTTAAGTCATATGCTTCATTCCAAATAATTAGTATACAGGGTGTTTCAAAACAACACAGACGTTTGAGAAGTGATTCAAGACATGAACACAAGACGAAATGTACAGACCAAGCTGGGTGTAGAATATTTTCCTTCCATAGTATGACCAGCGGAAAATTTGTCATAAAATTGCAAAAACAACCATAACTCAAGAACAAAATGTCGCATGGAAGTCGAGTAAAAGGGAATATCCGTTGTTTTATATCGTATATCTCATCAAAGCAACGTAACCTGGTGCAGGGGCGGCGAAAGTAGTCTTCAAAGAAACTGGGGAATTCCTGGATATTTTATCAAATGCTGAATGAAAAATTAAACAACCGAGTACAATATTTCAAACAAAAAAATCATAGTACGATATCGAAGTTAGAACAACATTGTTAAAAATTCCAATGAAGCATATATATATATATATATATATATATATATATATATATATATATATATATATATATATATATATATATATATATCGGGGTTTCTAAAAATGGCGCCCACGGACCACAGGTCACTATTCTGCAGGTCAAAATAAAGCAAAAAAAAATATATAAATTTATAATTATATACTTTCTAATGGTCATCTGAAGACGCGATTTCCACTGTGGCAACATCGCATTGCAGATAAAGGAACATACAGTTAATCTGCCATTAAATAGTTACATCGATTCTTTCCAGATGACAGTTAAAGTTTTTAGACGATACTACAATCTATTAGCATCGGTACAAAAATATGTATATATACGTCGATGGACCTACTTTGTGTCCATGCAGAATAAACTCTCGCAGGAAGAATTGAAATGAAACAATGTATTTAACATCCCAGGGTTTTGTCTTTTAGGCTAATGGAAATGAATGATGAATGAAAGCTAATAATTGCGATACAATTCGTGAAATAAGAGTCTAGGAGAAAATGGGAAGACTGAGAAAACTCAGACACGATATGTTACCCTTATGATCTGGGATCGAACGAGAGACCCCTCGTACCAGAAATGAGCGCTCTATCACTGAGCCTCCATGCTCTCCCCTTCCGATTACAGAAACAACTGTTATCTGACAGATGTATCGGTATCGTAAATACAGGGTATCCAATATACAATGCAACCCGGAGTTTGGGATAGTAGAACTTTTGAACTTGAAGTGATACACGAATAATGGTTATACCAAAGTAAAGCCTTGTTCATGCATATATTTTTAAACTACGAAGCAACGATTGAAGTACACTAGGAACCACGAAGTGTCACCAGATGTAACCAAATGTGTAAATCTTTTTTTATCTTATTTTATTTATTTATTTATTTATTATTATTATTATTATTATTATTATTATTATTATATTATTATTATTATTATTATTATTATTATTATTATTATTATTATTATTATTATTATTATTATTATTATTATTATTATTATTATTATTATTATTTGCAAAACATGTAATTTGACTCATAACTCATACGTATGGATGTTCTGTTGTTAATTTTCAGTTTATTTAGTTGGAGTAGCTTGGAAACTATAGAGGAGAAAAAAGAATTTTTCATTTCCACCGATAACTAATCGGATGAGGCCTTTGTAAGAGGGAACTAGAGAAATCGTAGTTTTCATAAATTAACACTCTGAATTGCCAACTTTGCTGATGTTTTAGTGCATCAAAAGGTGTGTCCACATTATGCAATTCCTGAAAAGAAAAAAAAATAAACTTTGAAATTATCATGCTAAAACGTTTACTTATATGCATCAGGCAACACTGCTACTATCAGAAATGAGTTACCAGCTCTTCATTGGATGGTGGGAGTGTCCCCTGTTTTGATTCAAACACTAGTTCACACATTTTACCAGGTTGGCAGCAATTTTACGACGATTAGAGGTGTTAATGTTCTCAATGGCACTGCGAATGTTCGTTTCCAGGTCTTGAATAGTTCGAGAATTGTTCTTGTATACCTCTTGCTTTAAATAGCCCCATAGAAATTAACAGCAGTGTTGCCGGGTGCATGTAAGTAAAAATTTTATCATGATAATTTCAAAGTTTGTTTTTCATTGTTTTCAGGAATTGCATAATATAGAAAGATCCTTAACACACCTTTTGATGCACTGAAACATCAGCAGGGTTGAAAATTCAGTGTTAATTTATGAAAACTACTATTTCTCTAATTCCCCCTTAATTCCCCCTAATTCCCCCTTATCCGATTAGTTATCGGTGGAAATGAAAAATTCTTTTTTTTTTCTATTTCATAGTTTCCAAGCTACTCCAATTAAATAAACTCAAAATTAACGACAGAACATCCATACGTATGAGTTATGAGTCAATTTACATGTTTTGCAAAAAAAAAAAAAAAAAAAAAAATTACATCATCCGTCACATCTAGCAACACTGTGTGGTTCCTAGTGTACTTCAATCGTTGCTTCCTAGTTTAAAAATATATGCATGAACAAGGCTTCATTTTGATATAACCATTATTTGTGTATCACTTTAGGTTCAAAAGTTCTACTATCCCAAACTCCGGGTTGCATTGTATATTAGACACCCTGTACTATGTGGGATACGTGATAAATCAATGTGAAAATAAGTATTTTTGCTGAAAGTGTGAAATTCATAGAGTTTTCTTCGTTCGGGAACGATAAATACGTTTCTTAGGTAATCTATTCCCAACTGCTAGACAACGACCCTCCAGGTCGTTGCGGGTCTCCACTAAAGTGGTTTTTAATACATTTTACTACGTTTATTGTTTATAAGAAGAAGGGGCCTATGGGACTAGCAAAAAGAGGTTTTTAGATTGAAAAGGCTTAGAACTACTATTCTTGGTCAATCGTAAGAAAATACAAGTTGAATCAACCAAATATAAAGACTTCTTATAGATTCGATTTACGATTCTTAAGCATTGTTAACCGTATGAAGGATAATGAAGTAATTAAGGCAATTTTCTAGCAGTAGAATGACAGTGAAACAGAACTCCACCATGTCGAGGTAAAAAAAAAAGTTCATAGCCAAATGAAAATATGTTGTAGTGACAGGAGACATCGTTGAGAAATAGTTCAAGTACATTCTATTCATATTGATAAAGTCTAGTCTGTATGGGAATATTTACTGCGCGCCTCTCATATTCGCGTATTTCACATTATGCTGTACTGCATTTGGCAGGCGTTTTAAAAACAATACGAGATCTACGTAGCCAACAATAATGAATGAACTAACACGTGCCTGAAGTTGACCCACACCTCTTCCAAATTACACCAAACATTGCACATCGTCATGCACGTTAGTGCACTCAGAACTAACGTTAGTGCTATCAGGGTTTACGAGATATTGAAGTTTTTTGGTGGGGAGGTCAACTTCATATGAAGTTAGAACCCCCACCCATCTTTATGCAGACAGATTTTCACAAAACTTAGCTCATTGTTAGTGCATCGTTAGTGCACTTAAACACACTAAGCACTACCGTTAGTGCTACCATATTTTGGGATTTATTCAAGATTTTCGGTGGGGGGGGGCCAACTTCACAAATATCAAATTCTATACAAATAGTGGTAGAAACATGGAGTTAACGCAATCATTAGTGCATCGTTAGTGCACTTAAACGCACTAAGCACTAACCATATTTTGGGATTTATTCAAGATATTTGGTGGGGGCCAACTTCAGAAATAACAAATTCTATACAAATAGAGGTTGAAACAAAGAGTTAACGGCAATCGTTAGTGCACCTAAACGCACTAAGTACTAACGTTAGTGCTACCATATTTTGGGATTTATTCAAGATTTTTGGTGGGGGGCCAACTTCAGAAATATCAAATTCTATACAATTAGAGGTAGAAACATAGAATTAACGGCAATCGTAGGTGCATCGTTAGTGCACTTAAACGTACTAAGCACTAACGTTAGTGCTACAATATTTTGGGATTTATTCAAGATTTTTGGTGGGGGGCCAACTTCAGAAATATCAAATTCTATACAATTAGAGGTAGAAAAATAGAGTTAACGGCAATCGTTAGTGCATCGTTAGTGCACTTAAACACAATAAGCACTAACGTTAGTGCTACCATATTTTGGGATTTATTCAAAGTTTTTGTTGGGGTTGCCAACTTCAGAAATATCAAATTCTATACAAATAGAGGTAGAAACATAGAGTTAACGGCAACCGTTAGTGCATCGTTAGTGCTTTAAACGTACTAAGCACTATCGATAGTGCTACCATATTTTGGAATTTATTCTAGATTTTCGGTGGGGTGGGCAACTTCAGTAATATCAAAGTCTATACAAATAGAGATAGGAACATAGGGTTATCGTCAATCGTTAGTGCATCGTTAGTGCACGTAAAAGCACTAAGTACTAACGTTATTGCTACCATATTTTAGAATTTATTCAAGATTTTTGGTGGGGCGGGAGCATCCTCAGAAATATCAAATTCTATACAAATAAAGGTAGAAACATAGAGTTAACGGCAATCGTTAGTGCATCGTTAGTGCACTTAAAAGCACTAAACACTAACGTTAGTGATACCATACTTTGGAATTTATTCTAGATTTTCGGTCGGGTGGGCAACTTCAGTAATATCAAATTCTATTAAAATAGAGAGAGAAACATAGGGTTAACGGCAATCGTTAGTGCATCGTTAGTGCACTTAAACGCAATAAGCAGTAATGTCAATTCTACCGTATTTTGGGATTTATTCAAGATTTTTGGTTAGATGTCAACGTTAGAAATATCGAATTCCATACAAATTGATGTAGAAACATGGGGAGTGTTTCGTTAGTGCATTTAAATGCACTAAGCACTAACGTTAGTGCTACCATATTTTGGGATTTATTCAAGATTTTCGGTGGGGTGGGCAACTTCAGAAATATTAGATTCTATACAAATTGACGTAGAAACATGCGGTTAACGGCAATGGTTTGTGCATCGTTCTTGCACTTAAAAGCACTAAACACTGACGTTAGTGCTACCATATTTTGGGATTTATTCAAGATTTTAAATGGGGGACCAACTTCAGAAATATCAAATTCTATACAAATAGAGGTAGAAACATACATTTAACGACAATCGTTATTGCATCTTTAGTGCACTTAAATCCACTAAGCACTAGCGTTAGCATTACCATATTTTGGGATGTATTCAAGATTTTTGGTGGGGGCAAACTTCAGAAATATCAAAGTTCATACAAAACTTTAGTGCTTTCTAGAAGCACTAACGAATGGCATTAATTTTTTGTTACTGCTTGAAGTTGGGGCAAGTTCACCGTGCCCTCCAAAGATATTATACTTGTTGCGCCTATAATAATGAAGTACTAACGTTAGGGGTTGGTGCACTAAGAACCACTAACAATTGTAGTAGAATATATCATTAGTGCTTTTGAATTTGGCGGAAATTTGATGCAATTAAAAATTCCCAATAAATTTCTTATAGGAGTTTCGTGACATTTAATTGTCGATAACTACACTAATATTGAAGTACTAACGAAACTATTAGTGTTTCCGAAAAGCACTAATGATGCACTAACGATTGTCCTAGAAGATATCATTAGTGCTCTTGAATTTGACGGAAATTTGATGCAATGTAAAATTTCCCATAAATTTATTATGTGAGTTTCGTGACATGTAATTGGCCATAACTAAACTAATAGTGAAGTACTAACTAAACTGTTAGTATTTTCTGGAAGCACTAGCAAGGCACTAATGAATGACACTCAGCTTTTAGTTAGTGCTTGAAGTGAGGGCGCTAAGTTCACTCTGGCCTCAAAAGGTATTTTAATTGTAGCACCTATACGAATGAAGCACTAACCTTAGGTGTAGATGCACTAAGAGGCACTAACAATGCACTAACGATTGCTCTAGAAGAGATCATTAGTGATTTTGAATTTGGCGGAAATTCGATTCAATAAAAAATTTGCCATAAATTTCTTGTGAGTCTCGTGTGGCCATAACTATACTAATAGTGAGGCACTAACGAATGACACTATTTTTTCCGTTAGTGCTTAAATTATGGGTGCGAAATTCACGCTGGCTTCCCCAAAGATCTTTTTTACTTGTAACTCCTACACTAATGACTTGTAACTCCTACACTTGTAACTAACGTTAGGTGTTTGTGCTCTAAGAAGCATTTAAAATGCACTAACAATTGCACTAACAGAGGTAATTAGTGCTTTTGAATGCGATGGGAATTTGATACAATGAATAATTCCCCATATGTTTCTTATGAGAGTTTTGTGACATAATTGGCCATATCCACACTAATGGTGAAACACTAACGAAACTACTTGTATCTTCTAGAGGTAGTAACAATGCACTAACGAATAAAACTAATTTTTTCGTTAGTGCTTGTAGTGGGGGCTAAGTTCACTCTAATTTCGAAAGTTTTCTTTACTTGTAACATTAGTGCTTCCTAGTGCACCTACTCCTAAGTTTAGTGCTTCATTAGTGTAGGTGCTACAAGTAAAAAAAACCTTTGCGGGCCAGCGTGAACTTCGTTCCGACTTCAAGCACTAACGAAAAATAAGTCCATTCGTTAATGTATCGTTAGCACTTCTACAAAACACCCATAGTTCCGTTAATGCTTAACTATTGATGTAGATATGACCAATTATTGGCCACAAAGTCTCATAAGAAATTCATGGAGAATTTTTCATTGTGTCAAATTTCCGCCAAAATCAAAAGCACTAATGACCTCTTCTACTGAAATCGTTAGTGCTTCATAGTGCACTAACACCTAACGTTAGTTCTTCATTAATGTAGGTCCTACAATTAAAAATACCTTTGGAAGCCTTCATGAACTTGGCGCCCCCATTTCAACCAATAACGAAAAATTATTGCCCTTCGTTAATTCATCGTTTGTGCTTCTAGAAAATACTTTTAGTTTTGTTAGTGCTTCACTGTTAGTGTAGTTATGACCAGTTACATCTCAGGAAACTCACATAAGAAATTTAAGGGGAGTTTTTCACTGTGTCAAATTTCTGCCAAATTAAAAAGCACTAATGATTACTTCTAGTACAATCCTTAGTGAATCGTTAGTGCTTCTTCGTCCACCAACCCCTAACGTTAGTGCTTAATTAGTGTAGGTGCTACAAGTAAAATATATTTGGTGGTCAGCATGAATTTACACCCACTTCAAGCACTAACAAAGTAATTAGTGCATTCGTTAGTGCTTCCTGAAAATACTGACACTTTGTATGGAATTTGATATTTCTGAAGTTGCCTACCAAAAATTTTGAATAAATCACAAAATGTGGTAGCACTAACGTTAGTACTTAATGTGTTTAAGTGCACTAACGATGCACTAACGATTGCCGTTAACCCCATCTTTCTACCTCTATTTGTATAGAATTTGATATTTCTGAAATTGGCCCCCCACCATAATCTTGAATAAATCCCAAAATATGGTAGCACTGACGTTAGTGCTTAGTGCGTTTAGGTGCACTAACGATGCACTAACGATTGCCGTTAACTCTATGTTTCTACCTCTATTTGTATAGAATTTGATATTTCTGAAGTTGCCCCCCCACCGAAAATCTTGAATAAATCCCAAAATATGGTAGCACTAACGTTAGTACTTAGTGTGTTTAGGTGCACTAACGCTTGCCGTTAATTCTATGTTTCTACCTCTATTTGTATAGAATTTGATATTTCTGAAATTGGCCCCCCACCAAATATTTTGAATAAATCCCAAAATATGGTAGCACTAATGTTAGTGCTTAGTGCGTTTAGGTGCACTAACCATTGTCGTTAACTCTATGTTTCTACATCTAATTGTATAGAATTTGATATTTCTGAAGTTGCCCCCCCCCACCAAATATCTTGAATAAATCCCAAAATATGGTAGCACTAACGTTAGTGCTTAGTGCGTTTACGTGCACTAACGATGCACTAACGATTGCCGTTAATTCCATGTTTTACCTCTATTTGTATAGAATTTGATATTTCTGAAGTTGGCCCCCCACCGAAAATCTTGAATAAATCCCAAAATATGGTAGCACTAACGGTAGTGCTTAGTGTGTTTAAGTGCACTAACGATGCACTAACGATGCGCAAAGTTTTGTGAAGATCTGTCTGCATAAAGATGGGTGGGGGCCAACTTGATATGAAGTTGGCCCCCCACCAAAAATCTTCAATATCTCGTAAACCCTGATAGCACTAACGTTAAGTCTGAGTGCACTAACGTGCATGACGATGTGGAATGTTTGGTGTAATTTGGAACAGGTGGAGGGGCCAACTTCAGGCACGTTGAACAAACTTGTAAAGACTGTTTCAGTAAACAAGTCATAATAACTAGTTCTTAACCTGTAAAACATTCAGTGAAAAATATTTTTAAGTCAATAGGAAATTAATACAGGACTCACTGAAGAATATATTAACAGCAACGACATAGCTTTAATTTCTTGAAAGGGGAAAGGAAAAGGCAAAATACTTTTCGGAGGTAGCAAATTTTTGTGTTCCAAAAAGGGGAAGTTTTGTATTACTTAGCCTACATCACAATAATATATGATTGTGGGGGGAAGGGAGCATCTTGTTAGATGTGATCCTGTCCGTCCTCAAGTGTTGTCACTGATTCTAATTTTTTCATAATTCAGGGCATCGCATACTAATAGGGCATAAAAAATAGAAGGGCACGAGGAAGGAAACGTTGCTATGGGATTTCAGCTAGGCGACCTTCAAGACTAAGAGGGGGGAAACAGGCGGATAATAGTGAAAGTAAAATTATCATATTCTGGCTGTGCTGTACTGCGGGCTCACAACCACAGTTAATTGTCTCAATTATCAGTTCTTACTAAATGAACGTGGGGATAGCACTTCGCATGGCAAGAGAGAAAGTACGTGGCGACCTGAGCAGTACAGCACTTGAGAAATTATTTGGGGATGAATGAAACGAAATGCGTGTTTTCTAATAGAAAATATCACAGATACGCAAAGGTTAGGGAAGGAAAGAGTTTTACTGTACCTCAGACATTTCGATGTGGTGAGCCTCTTTAAATATCAGGTGAAGCCTTATCCTCCAATCCGTTGAGTGTTTTCGTCTGGTATCGATCCCAGATGTCCTGGCCTCTTCGGAATGACACCTCTGTCATGCAATGGATGGTGAGGGCCCAGGCGTGCCAACCATTTCCCAATTGCTGTTAAGACGACTCTTTTGAATAGTGGTCCAAAGTGTATTTCTGGCGGCCTTTGTCACACTTCTCACCTCGAGGGTCCCGTGTCCCCTGGTTTTGTTCTACTTCCCTGCTTTCGCTTCTTCCTGGTACTCCGCACGTGGGTGACTAGCTCATCAAAATTATCTTGGTCAATGAAGATCACGTATGGTATTTATTAAGATAATGTTTGTGTTTACATCAGTGACATTGTTTTGCACATAATTTAATAATAGCAAGAAAATTATAATAATTGATTTATTCAAGTAGGCTGTCGTGTAGGTCACAAGAAAACATGAATAAGTTTATGTATTTATATTCATAATTAAACAAAAGAGCTGTTATTTTAATTTTTCTTCATTTGGACAGACGGTAACCAGAGGCCGTGCAGAAAGTTCCGAAATAATACGTGTAACTCTTTTAAATACAAAATATAATGTGTCATGTAATTCACATTTCTTTCCCTGTCGTGTAAGTCACATTATACGTGTCGTGTAAGTCACATTTTGTTGCAATGGTACTACATTGCCAATAGTAGCTAACTGTAGTAAAACGTATAAATAGTGAATTGATAACTCAAGCACCATGTTTAGCGTAAGAGAATGAAAGATAAGGAGGATAAAAGCAATATTATGAAGTATGGGTGTAAAATGTATTTGACTGGAATATAAATGTAACAAATGAATGAAAAGTTAAACAATATGAATCAATGTGATCTAGAAAGAAATTTTAAAAGACATGACAGGAAGTATCTACTGTCTATGGAACAATGCCGCCATATGTGGTTTCGAAATTTCTAGCTTCAGCTACTTTTAATACTATTATTGGTTTTCTCGTACTCTTTTGTTGTTTTGGAAACATGCTTGTAAATTGGTATTTATTGCCTTTATGCATCTTAAGCTCAGGCCGGTATAGGAAGGAGGTGTGCATGTGGGAAAGGATTCTTTCAGATCTATTGAAAGGATATCATCTCGGCATTTGCCTGGTGTGAATGAGGAACACCTCAGTCAGGATTGCCAGCTATATGTTTTAAACCTGCAACCTACCGAGCCAAATCTAGCACGCTACTACTCTGTCACGCTTCCTTGGTAGAAAACATGCTTACTCAAACGAAAATATGTATCTCACAACAAAGTTTACTTTAAGATTATGAAATTAGGACATGTCAGATATGTAACACTTGTCTTTTGTATTGCATTTTCAGATATGCCTAGTTCAGAAGCTGAGTGGAAGCGGAAATAGACAGAGAAGTTGAAAAGAACGATATTACATCAAATGGATTTTTAATGGAAATTACTGTTTTATGTACCAAGAAAAGATACAAACCGGTCACTGGATATCACACAGTTGTACTATGTAAACTGCAATAATATATTTTCCTGAAGAAAAGGAAAGCACAGAACATGATTCGTGCGTAATTATATCTGATTGTATGCATCAAGATATGTTTCCATTTGCTTGTTTCAAATCTACACTTATGGAAGATTTTGAAGGGTGTCATCCGAGTTTTCTGATTAACAATGTGAATTATCAGTCGGATGATGGTTCACAACATTATTCACTTTGTTCAATAACATTGCAGAAAGTTGAAATGTCTTGGCATTTTTCGGGTACGAACTATGGAAAGGCTCTCAAAGACAAATTGATCCTCAATCTGCTTTAGAAGTTATTGAGAGAACATGCAAGTTATGTCCAAACATTAATGTAATATACTGTAGTAAAGAGTATTACTTCAAAAATTTGAGTTGATGCGCCAATGGAAACATCATAAGGAAGAAATATGTAATATTCCAAAAACACGAAACTAGCACTACTTTCATTGTGTTTCAGCGTATACTATTGAATGTTGTCTCATCTAAGATATTTCTTCACCACGAAAAAGTTCGATTTCATTCCACAACTGTTCATTGGCGCATGTTAAGGGAATAAACGCAGCGAAGAAGTTATTGAAATACTCTACTTCACACAGGGTATTATTATCCTTCGCCGAAAAAGAACTATTAAATATTTGTTAGATGTGGAGAAAAGAATCAGAACAACTGTATGTAACATTTCTTCGCCATTACCATCAGGATAAAGATCTTTATTGACCGCAACAGAAAGATTAGGCCTATGTTGCATTAACAGACGTCAATCACAGACATAAATTAGAATTTGACAAATTTTGCTCCAATAAAAGAACTGTAAACTTCTTGTTTTGTCTGTTAACTTCCTTTTATCTCTCTAAATCATTAGTGCCACTCTATCCGCCAAAAGATTTTGGAAGTGTAATTAAACGAAGAGATTATGTTAGACTTGTCGTGTACCGGTAAGTCACAAATTTATGTCGTGTACGTCACGTTATATTTGTGGCATATATTTTAAAATAAACACAGAAAATATAATAATTTTCTTTTGGTCTTGTAACTTGAAATCTACTTAATATATGAAAAAAATTTTTGTTTTATTGCAGTAATAGAAGAACAGAATTTTCAAATAGTTAACCGTTATTCAAAACACGATGTCTCCTACTGTCGTATAAGTCACGTATATATTTAGAGACTTGTTTCAGCCATTTTGTTTACATATTTAAATGCTTCAAATGAAAATGAATGAAGGACTTATTGCCCCTTATTTATAACCTAAAACCTGCCCATGAAAATATCTTATAATTTTTGTAATACATAATATTTACTGCCGCCCGACGTTTGTTGTCGTGTAAGTCACAAATGGAATTAGCCATTAACATACAGGAAGACCCAAAACAATTTTGGAACTATATTAAGAATAAAACGCGACATCTCCCTTCTGGACCATTGTTGTACCAGAGACGTGGGCTGAGTAAAAATGATGAGATTGCAAATGCTTTCGCACACCACCATTTTCAGTCTGTATATCGACTAGCGTCGTCAACTGATAATACCGATAGTAGTCATTCATTTGATGATAATATTGGTAATATTACTATGTTAGGCTCTTTTTTTATATCGGAGATAACCATAGAAGAGATTGAAAGGGCAATCAGAAAATTAAAATCTAATAAATCAATGGGAAATTCCTCCATATATTGTTAAAGCATGTGTTACAGTCTATAAAAGCAATTCGTGTTTAAGAATCAAAACACAACTTTCTATCTTTTGTCTATTTTCCATTAAACATCACACATTACTATATCATTCTACAAACAAGACCAAAACCATACAAATTGACTGAATGTTTTCAAAAATTACAAATGTTACCGGTACACATTACTTCAACCTTTTCTATAGCTTCTGCTGCAACTACTACGTTCCATTACAGTCAAATGTTTTTAGACTTTTCACAATGTTGCCAGATACAAACTCCACATCCTCCCACCTTTTGATTTATCACAAATAAATCAAAACAAAATCACACTAAGTACCGTACAGGTATCTTCACCTTTCGACCTTTTCTTGTTGTGACAACATGTTCACCCTTTTCTTCAATTTTACCTAAAGTCAAGGTTTTAGACGGACATTCCTCTTCATTTTTCGCTTGCACAACACCTTCGGTTTGAACAAAACTCACTTCCAAGGGGTACAACCGCTGAACAGGTCTTATAATTTCTCCACTCTCAGTCTTAATCCTAGCCACTCTTACAATATCATCCTTCCCAGGGAACACCTTTGTAATTTTTCCTAAAGGCCAGTCTAGTCTTCTCTTATTGTCACTTCCAACAAGTACAACGTCTCCTTCTTTTATTTCTCGACAAGTTTTCTTTCCGGTTTGCTTCAGTACTAACTGACTTAAATACTCACTACGAAATCTATCTTTCAATTGTGTTCTTATGTGCTGCAATCTTCTAAATCTTTTTGACTTGTCAACTATCTCTATATGATCCAGATCAGGTACTCCTATCTCCAAATTATCTTGTAAAAACATAGCTGGGGTAATGGGTGTGAGATCGTTTGAATCTTCTGACAAATAAGTCAGCGGACGAGCATTGATAACTGCTTCTATGTCACACAACACTGTACTCAATTCTTCATAACTTAAAGACGCTCTACCCAACGTTCTACGAAGAAGTTTCTTGATCATTTGTATAATTCGCTCCCACCATCCACCCCACCAGGCAGCGGTAGGTGGAATGAACTTCCACTGAATTCTTTCTACTGATGAGTACAAAGAAATTTGTTCCCAGTCGATTAACTTAAAGAGATTATCTGCACCGACAAAATTCGTTCCATTATCAGAATAAATGACCTTCGGCCTTCCGCGCCTGTCAATAAATCTCCTTAATGCTGACAAAAAACTAGAGGTCGATAAAGACAGTTCCAGTTCTAAATGCACTGCACGATAAACGGCACAAGTAAACAAGACAATCCAACATCTTTTCCCATTTTGAAGGAAGAGAGGCCCAGCTAAATCTACTCCGGTTATTTCGAAAACTAATGCATCTTTAACTCTGTCTTCTGGCAAGGAAGCTGGTGTAACATTAATATTTTTTGCATCGTACCGTTTACATTTAACACATCTTCGAACAACAGAACTTACAGTTTTTCTCCCACGAAGAATCCAAAACCTTTCACGTAACTTTGTCAATAATACTTGAACTCCAGCATGAGATGATTTCAAATGTTCCTTCAATATCAACATCTTCACAACTTCATGCTCAGGTGGTAATACAATAGGACTCCGAAAATCATCTTCATCGAGTCTACGTGCAATTTTAGTCTTTAACCTAATCAAACCTTCACCATCAACAAAAGTACACAATTGTTTCAAACAATCTGGTTCACTAACAAAACATTCTTTCTGGATAGTTCTCATTATAACCTTCTCAGCTGATTCTATTTCAAATACCAATAGCTCACCCGTTAACCTTTCACTTTCCTTTGAACGACAATTATGGATAAAACGCAAGATCCATGCAACCATACGTATTAATTTCTCATAATTTGAAAAATATTGCATATACCACTTTGGCTCATTTGCAATACTTAATGAAACAACTGTTTTCAGTTTTTCATAATTTACTTCAAGCGCATTTGGTTTCATATCAGTTTTCGGCCAGAATTCTTCCGTCTGCCGTAACCAGTCAGGTTGCAGCCTCTTGAGGGTAGGTCAGCTGCGTTCAAATTTCCCGGTACATGTCTCCAACACTTTACACCGGAGAGAGCTCAAATTTCCTTCACTCTATTCATTACAAACACTCCCCAAGGTTCATCATTTTTTATCCAGTAAAGCGCCACCAAAGAATCTGTCCAATAGAACACAGGAATGTCTAAATTTAAACTCTCAATCACAGACACAGCAAGTCTAACTCCGATACAACAGGCCATTAATTCTAAACGTGGAATAGTTGACTTTTTCAATGGCACAACACGTGCTTTGCTGAATAACAACTGGACATTAACTTCTCCATTGCATTCACTTCTCAAAAACACGACAGAAGCATACGCATTTTTACTAGAATCACAAAAAACATGTAACGTCCAAGAGTTCCTTGTACCATCTTGTGCAAACTGTCTAGGAATCTTTATTTCGGCCAACATCGCCAGTTCTTTATACCACCTGTCGAATTTCCTGGAAATTTCTGAAGAAGCTGGTGTGTCCTAAGAGTTGTTATTTTCCCAGCTTTCTTGAAGTAACAATTTTGGAATCAACGTCACTGGTGACAGAAATCCTAGAGGGTCAAATAACTTATGAGCAGTAGATAAAATAACTCGTTTTGACACTGGTCCTTCTACTCTGCCTAAATTCTTTGTATCACACAATAAAGTGTCTGTACATGTGTCCCATAACATACCTAGAACTGGAGTGTAAACATCATTACTGCCTATAGAAGAACCACTATATACCCATCCTCGTAAATCGAATTTACCTTCACTGAGCAGCGTCTTTGATTTTTCGATTAAAGCAAACATTTCGTCTTCATTGTCAACAGACGTGACACAATTATCAACATAAAGGGATCGTTTCAATTTACTAGCTATTTCTTCATATTCACGGGGAGCATTTTCTAAATGGTAATTAAGCACGGCCCCCAACAGAAAGGGAATGCAATTCACACCAAAAACAACTCGCATATGTCTAAAAGTTTTAAACTTCCTTTCGTCAAAATTCTCCCACCAAAGAAATCTTAAATAATCACGATCGTTTTTATTTACCGAAATTTGCAGGAAAGCTTTTCTAATGTCCGATATAATCCCTATCTTTTTCTCTCTAAACCTATGCATAAATGCCGGAATTTCTTCAATTAAGTTTGCACCCTTCTCTAAACAGTCATTCAATGAATATGCACCCTTTGTTTTCGAAAACGCATCAAAAACTGGCCTGATTGGGGTAGTGGAATTCTCTTTTATCACTGCTCTATGTGGTAAATAGTAACTTCGATTGTCCAGCTCCTCCTCCGGTACTTCTTCTATGATTCCTTCTTCCAACCAGTTTCGAAAAAAGTTTTCATAGTCTTCGTATCTTCCTTCTTGCCACAGCTTCTCGGTCATCTTCACACATCTCTTTTCAGCTATTTCCTTGTTGTCATGTAGTTCCATAGGTTCTTCCTTCCACGGCAATTTAACTTCGTAACGACCATCTGAATTCACACACAAAGTTTCTTCAAAATGTCTTAAAATTACTTCATGGTTTTCGTTCTTAGTCTTAACTTCTATTGGGTCAGTGATGCCTAACGTATCTAATTTCCACAAATCCGCAATACGGTCACTGATTGACAATAAAGTGATCACAACATTGGCAGACATACCATAACATCTTTTGGACGGTAACTTACCCATTATCGTCCATCCAAACATTGTTCCAACAGCAAATAGTCCTGACTCTAACTGTAACATATCTACTGTTAAAAATTCACTAGCCATATCCGCACCGATTAACAGTTCTATTTCTCCCGTACTATCTAAATGGGACAGCCAAATTTTTCTCTTCTTCATTTCTTTTAACCACGGTCCACGTTTAAGAGAAGGTATCTCACCGCAAATCACTGGTTTCTCTAAAACTTCCATCCTACACGAATGATTGTCATTAACATCAGCTACAAGTATACTATATTTGTTAAGGGACTCCTTTTGTGTTTTGACACCACCAAACAAACTATGTTCTAAAGTTTCAGTACATATTGGTTGACAACCCAGTACTTCCACTACTCGCTTAGAGACATATGATCTCTGTGAACCACTGTCATAAAGTGCACGCACTACACATTCTTTCCCGTTTGTTTTCAATTTTAACTTGAGTGTTTGTAGGAGAAACTCATCCCTACCATTTTGATTCGTTAGCGTTACGTTATGCTGTTCTGAATTTTGTTTTGTTTTGTTTTCTAATTTTTCCGAGCACAAAACCGAAAAATGTTTCCCCTGCACAAAAAACAAACAACATTAAACGTACAGTTCTTGGCAGTGTGTTTTTGAGGTTTCAAACACCGAAAACAACATTTTTGCTGCATTAAAAGTTTCTTTTTCTCTTCCAGGTTCATACTCTTGGCCTTTTCACACTTTTGTGGTAAATGATACGCTTCACAAAAAACACACTGTTTGTCCTCTTTTACCTGATTTTGTCCAGAGAACAGATTATTAACAGTAGGCACCCTTTTTTCTTCTTTATTCTTTTTAAAATTCACCATGGAAGTTTGTTTCACTTTAAACCCTGCTTGAGCTAACGCAATGCGTTCTTCTCCCTCCACTTCATTTCTCAGAAACTGTAACAACTGTTTTAGTTTCTCACTATACGTATTTGCATTACTGTCACTTACACTGGCAGTCGCTGTATGCCTTAACCAAACCCTCAAAATTTCATCAGGCAAACAAGATTCTACCACGGGGAATAACATAGCTGCATATTTTTCACTAGTCATACCTATTGATTCTAGCGCACGTAAATATGACTCAAGTTTATCATATAAGGAATGCAATTTTAACTTATTTTTGTCATTCGAAACATTCTGTATAACAAGTCCTAACAGTTCACGTATGTAGTACTCTATCAACAATTCTTCTCGACCAAAACGATTGCATAAACTTTCCACAGCTTTATCGTAATTATCGGCTGTGGGTGGATAACTGTTCACTACGTCCCATGCTCTGTTACCGGTACTAATTGCTTGTAGCATGTATTGGAACTTGTCCTCTTTCTCGATTTCATCATCGTTATGAATTCGTTTGAACTGGCTCCAGAAACTTATCCACTCACTTATTTCCCCACTGAAAGTTTTCAACTCAATTTTCGGTAACTTAAGTTTCTTTTTACCTGTATGACCACCTGAACTGCTAGAAGGAGCTACTGTTTTCAAAATGTTCTCATGTTTTACACGCGCTTCGTCGAACATTTCCCGGTAACTTTCCACGTTGTTGTACTCTTCCATGTAACGTGCTTCACTTTTTTTGCTTGTATCACTAAGCAACAGTTCAAGAATATTTTCATCATAGGTTGATAATTCGGTTATAAGTCTCTCCAACTTCGTAAAATATAACTTCACACTTTCCACACTTACATTGTCTTTTTCACATTCAGCCACTAAGCTATTATAAGCCTTTGAAAACGATATCTGCACCGGTTTCCTAGCCTTTACTAATTTATCCATGATTCGTCCTTTTTTCCCGCCTCACGCTGGTGTGCCAAAATGTTACAGTCTATAAAAGCAATTCGTGTTTAAGAATCAAAACACAACTTTCTATCTTTTGTCTATTTTCCATTAAACATCACACATTACTATATCATTCTACAAACAAGACCAAAACCATACAAATTGACTGAATGTTTTCAAAAATTACAAATGTTACCGGTACACATTACTTCAAACTTTTCTATAGCTTCTGCCGCAACTACTACGTTCCATTACAGTCAAATGTTTTTAGACTTTTCACAATGTTGCCAGATACAAACTCCACAGCATGTATTGATATTTTCAATTATCCTTTAAGTATAATATTTAATTTTGCAATAAAAAACAATGCTTTTCCTGACAAACGGAAGCACTCAATAGTTTGCCCAATTCCAAAATCGGGAAAGAGAACAATATTGAAAACTTTCGGCCTGTTGCAATTTTACCCGTATTTGCCAAGATATTTTGAAAGTGTCCTATATATTCGAATACTAAATCACATGCACCCTGCAATGTCGGTATATCAACATGGATTCTTACAAAGTAGCTCGACAGTTACAAATTTAGGTATTATTACAGACTTTATAGCTTCTTCTTTGGACAATAATGATCAAGTAGATGTTATATACACTGATTTCAGTAAGGCCTTTGACACCGTATAACATGATGTTTTACTACATAAATTAGCTTTATGTAACTTAGTGTCCTGCTATGGTCAATTTCTTTCCCTCTTATTTGCATAACCGTAAACAGTCCGTTATCTATAAAGAATTTCTTTCTAAAGAAATAGGCAGGATTTCAGGAGTTCCGCAGGGATCGAACTTAGGGCCTCTTCTCTTTTTACTTTTTATCAATGATCTTCCGTGTTGTATTACAAATTCAGAAAAACTACTGTTTGCAGACGATCTCAAAATATATGCCAACCTAAATAAGGTAGTAAATTGGTGTAAGGTAAACAAACTTCAGATGAATGTAGATAAATGTGTGTCTGTGACGTTCAGTAGAAAATAAGTTTCTTGGGAATATTCGTATTCATTTGGTGGGGCAAATTTAAATAAATCGAACTCAGTGAAAGATTTGGGAGTAATATTTGATCATAGGTTAACATTTAACCAACACGTAGATAAAATAACTAATGAAGCCTACAGGAACCTCGGATTCGTAATTCGAATGAGTAATGAACTTAGAAATGAGATGACATTGAAGACTCTTTACTTTTTGTATGTTAGGGCTAAATTAGAATATGCATCAGTTATCTGGAATCCATACTTAAAATCTGAATGCCAGAAAGTTGAGCAATTACAAAGTAAATTCTTGAGATATTTTACCTACAAAAAGACCGGTCTTTATCCAAAATTTGAGCACTATACCAATCTTATTCATAATTTTAAATTCAGGACGTTAGAACAAAGAAGAACACTAACTGACGTATTTTTTCTCTTTCGACTTCTGCATAATAAAATTGACTGTCCAGCGCTGTTACACAAAATCTATTTATTCAAGCCCCGTCCCTCAAAACGCGTGCAAAAAATAATAACATATTCTTTTGCCGGAAAGTCACCTACTTGGAGAATTAGTGCTGCTTACAATTCAACAAGTAAAGAGAGTGTGTTTTTGGATATATTCGGTAACAAAGAGCGTCACTTTAGGAACCAAGTTTTGGAAATCCTGTGATTCATGGCTTATTTGTACACTTAATGTATTTTATTCGTCTTGTCTTGTTATTATGTATTTATTTATGTATATATTTTAACTTATTTATCATCATTACTCTTACTGGTTAAATGGACATAAACATTAATGTTAACCTTCTGTAACTGGAGTTTTATTCTCTGTTGAGGTTACAAATACAAATAAATAAATAACATTTTCCAACGTCACATGATCACACTTAAAAACCCTCGCTTGCGAAAAGCATTAAAAAGTAAAGTGCATAATTCTAACATTTCCGGTATGGTCTCAGCTACTATAAAATAGTCATCTATGTAACTCAATATATGAGACGATGGAATATCGGCTAATGTCAGTTTTATGCGCCCGTTCAACGCCACAGAAGAACAAAGTAATCCCTGAAGAAACCACATTATAATGAAAAGATCCCTTCCCCGGTACAGAAAGTCCTGTGATTGGTTTGCTATCTTCTGTGATGCGAATTTGAAAAAAGCATCCTTTTGGTCTCACGTTGTAATATATCTCTTTCCAGAAACATGATTTAAGCTAGGAATCTGAAAAGAATCCACCCTACACTGAACATTTACTGCTCGAAAATCAGAAACAAAACGATAATTACTCTTAACTAAAAGAATAGGTGAGTTCCATGGTGATATTGTTATCGAAATGATTCCTCTTTGCAATAAATTGTCCAGCTGTTGTTTAACTACAGCGCGCAAATGATACGGTATAGGCAGGGCTGGTTTGCAAATAGGCGTGTGGTCTTTGAGCTGGATTTGGTATTCGTAATACTTAACAAAAAAATCTTGATCGTGCCACATGAAAATATCACTATAACGATAAGCGAGATCATAAAATTTCTTTTTACCACTTTCAGAAAGGTCGGGGTTAACCTGAATTTGTGACCTGTCAAAGTTTTCTTTTTCCTAAAATTTCGGTTGCAATTCCTCCTGAATTTGACCTACTAGATAAGCAGAGTCTTCCTCTGATATTTCTTCAAATTTTTCGGCTAACCCTATTTCTTGACTCTCGTTTAACGTTACGGTATGTATTTAATAGTAGGATTCGTAATCCATACACAAGGCTGAGATGATGACAGAACACAACAAGGAATAATAATTTCTAATTTGTTCTGCAAAGAAATATTTGGCACTAAAAGGTTCTTATCCCCTCCTATGTCGTAATATTTAGTGTGAGACTCTGGAGTATGCGTTTTCGCTGGAAGCACTACGCGTTCAGAAAGTGTGTAAATGGCTTTAGAAAGAGACGTAATTTCTCTTAAAGTTTCAGAAATTACACCCTCATTATTATTACGTGGAAGCTGGTTTTGAGGTGGTTTCCCAAATCTATTGACTGAAAAAAAATATTGTTCTGAAAATCCAGAAAAACATTATGGGATGTTAAGAAATCCTGACCAAGTTGGAGCTTAAAGGGAAACCGAGGAATTATTCTGAACGGATGCGTAAAGCGCTTTTATCCTATGAAGAAACGCAAACAAACAATATGAGATACTTAAATTGTGTTGTCCATCACTCCCTTTAATTTGGTGGTAATTGCGATTTTCTTTGCTCCTTTAGGAACTAAATTTTCAGGGAGACAAGAAACTTGTGATCCTGAGTCAATTAACAATGGAGTGTACACGCTTCCTACTCTAATATTAATGTATGGAAGTTTTGATTCCTTGAATATAGGGACTTGTAACACAGAATGACGAATAGTTGTGTCACGACCAACTATTCCGTTTCTTCGTTTAAAAATGCGCATCAATCTCGGGCTATATGATTTAATCCTTGGCAGCGACAACACGCAATAGAAGAACGTGGTAGTTTAGAAGTCCCCGCAGCGGTGCTTTATCCCTGGTCACTCGAGTTATTGTCAATCACGTTACCCCTATCAACATTACTCCCTTGATTTTGAAAATAGTTGTTGCAGTAGCGAGCTTGGTTTCCCCCTCTACCTTATAACGAAATATTGGATAGGTTAATAATTACCTGTACCTTGGGTAGAAAGTGCTCATACATAAGCACTATACCTTATAGAATGTTAATTTAATAATAACAAAAGAAGAAGGTTTTTAATATCTGTAAGATATAGAGATTATTATATAGTTCGTTGCTATGTAATTGTTTATGGATACCTAATCGTTATGTATGTGTGCACGACAGTGTAAAGAAAAAGTACATTAAAAGTGTATCAACGAATAAACCATTTAAAACCGTTCATCAACTTTATAATTCTGATATAGAAGGTGAGAATAATATGATATATAATTACTAGAGATATTTTTACATGAAAACAGTTACTACCACTCAAGTTCTTGATATCATCAATCGAACCAGGTTGACGACTACCTTTTGGTAAGTTCGTTATAAAAATTTTGGTTTACCTCACCCGGGACCATCTCGTAAATTCATTACCCGAAGCAAAGTAAGGGTGAATTTACTTTTGTAATAAAGTTAATGAATACAAATTTCACCAGACTGAGAAGTGGTAGAATAATAATAAGAAAAATGAACGGTAACGCTATGGAGAATGAACCCAATGATAGTGACAACGGTGAACATAGTGTAGCACCAGGAATGACACTGGAAGACCGAATCTTGTTAGCCTTACAGCGGCAAGAACAATGTCGTAAGGGCGATTCGGAAGCCATGAAGCGATTGGAGCAAAATTTGGTTCATATGTCCAATGAATTGAAGCAGACGATAGAACAGAAGATAGAACAGAAGTTCGAAGAATCCAACAAGCGATATGAGGAATTAAGTAAACGAATGGAACAGAAGTCAGATGAAACGAAACAATCAATTATCCAGGCGATGGATGACATCACCTCGCAATTCGAGGAAAAGTTAAAAAGAATATCCGAGGATTGTCAGGATAATCACGACCACATTATCCAAGAAATCAGTGGTGTAAAAAAGGATTTAGAAGTAATGGAATCTTCTGTTCGTCAACAAAAGGTTCAGGTCACCAATAATTCAAACAACATACGCGCAAATACGCAACTGATAGCTACTCTACAGGAGGAAATGAGGAAGCTACAGGTCAAGGACAACGCACACCATAAGAATACGGTTAGTGATCCTTTGGAGTTTCCCCATTCACAAGAGATGACCTCGCCTCCACCCACATCTGATGAAGACATTATTTTGGAAGAAATACATCCGAAGAGTACAGATGGGCGGATAAGAGACGATGCAACAACACATCACGTTATGGATAGGAATTGTCACCCAAGAAGTACACGAAATGATAAAAGGAAGGTAAAGTTAAGTGTTAAGATGAATGAAATACGGGCCATGAGTAAATTCAGTGGTAAATGCAATGAGAATGCTACTTCTTTCCTGGAAAAATTTCAAGACGAATGCAATATAATGTGTATAGATAGATCACAATATATGAAGCTAATCCCTCATTTATTACTCCTACCATGTTCCTTATGGTTTAAGGCAATACGTGATCACATCAATACATATGAGGAATTCAAGGCAGCACTGATCGCGAATTATGAAAATGACTTTTTGCTTGCAAATAGAGATGCCACGATTAGAAATCAACATTTCAATCCCCGTTTACACAAATCTGTTGTCGAGTTTGTTGTAAATACCTACAACGAATTAAAAGTTGTTAATCCATTGCAGTCAGAATCTAGAATAATAGCATCCATTCGAAATTTGCTCCCATTTAAGTTACAACAGATCTTATTTTCTACACAATGTATGAGTTTCAATCATTTGTTAATGCTCGTTCAATGTTATGAAACTCAATACCATGCTTTGAATCAACAAGCAGGTGTGAGTAAAAATAAGAATAATTCAGATCATTTTGTACCTGTTAGGAATCTAGATATCCGTAATATGAACGATACGGAATACAACCGAAGCCGAGTAAATTCTAGTAATCCAAACGAGCAAAATAGGCAAAGCTATGTAGGAAATCAACCTAACCTAACCAATCACAACAATAATTATGTCAGATCACCCAATCGAAGTAGACATAAAAACAATCGAAAGATATGGCGAAATTCCATGAATACGACAAATCACGTGGATAGACATAATCGCTGTTCAAGAGATGGCACTTCGTATCAAAATCAGAATCACGATGCAATACATGTACAACATATTGTGGAACCTAATCAAGATTGTGCCGTACAATGTACCTTATTAGAATCATATGGTAGTACAAATTTAAACTGACTCTAGTTAATGAAGTTAGGGTTAAACCCATATCAGTTATATATTCTTGTGAATTTTTATTTTTAAGTTTATGTGTTAATATCAATAATGAAAACAATTCTTATAACTTCGATATACAGACAATTAGAGGAATTATAATTCGGTTCATAATTGATTAAAAGCAAAGATTATTTTATATTAGATTGACATGTGTTGAAAACTTAATTGTCAAAAGATTATGTTAAGTGTAAGATTCATTCTTTTAAGCTAATTATTCAATGAATGTCTTGGATAAGATTCTTCATTATTCTGATGCTTTATAGATCCAATGTTTATTTTGAAATATCATCTAAAATAATTAATATATAATGCGCCCTGAATCACGGTGACTCATGTATTAAAACGTAATTGATTCTTACGATTTTGATTTCGCACCCTTCAAAAATTATATATTAAGCGACGACGTTTAATAATAAAATATAATAATGTAATAAATGATAATGAAATGAATATAATTAATGTAATAAAATATAAATATTAATGAAATGAAAGAATTGTTATAAATGTATCTATATATGAAATGTAATGAAGATATACGAGGGGCGATCAAAATGTAAAGGACATATGTAATGTAAGATCATTATTGTAAACGGACCACTGATTCTTGAAGATAAAAGCCAAGCTCGTTTATGACTTTTATATTCAGTCCCATCGTCGGGCGACATTTTATATAACGAAATATTGGATAGGTTAATAATTACCTGTACCTTGGGTAGAAAGTGCTCATACATAAGCACTATACCTTATAGAATGTTAATTTAATAATAACAAAAGAAGAAGGTTTTTAATATCTGTAAGATATAGAGATTATTATATAGTTCGTTGCTATGTAATTGTTTATGGATACCTAATCGTTATGTATGTGTGCACGACAGTGTAAAGAAAAAGTACATTAAAAGTGTATCAACGAATAAACCATTTAAAACCGTTCATCAACTTTATAATTCTGATATAGAAGGTGAGAATAATATGATATATAATTACTAGAGATATTTTTACATGAAAACAGTTACTACCACTCAAGTTCTTGATATCATCAATCGAACCAGGTTGACGACTACCTTTTGGTAAGTTCATTATAACCTCGGCCTCTACTTCCTCTGTTATTACCACGAAAAGGTGAACTTCCATTTCCTATGTTGTCAGATTGACCTTGATTTGCAGTGAGAGACGTAATATTCAAAGAAAGTTTCTCTAACTGTTGCTGCATTTGCTGCAATTCATTAGAGTCAGGAACCTGAGAGTTTACATGCGCGTCAGCATTTTTCTGAGCAGAATTTTCTCAACTGCTCTGGACTATGTAGTAGGCTGAGAGCAAGAATGCGTATTCATCGGGTCAACATTCGTATTACTAGCAACTAATGAAGACTGCAATATTGAGGAATTACGCTTAATGTATTTCTCGATGGTTTTCCGTTCCAATAATATCTTTGTTTTTTCCTCAGTTATCAAATCTGGTATCAATTTCTCAACTAAATCATATCCTTACGAATGACGGCCCTAAAATACTCAACCCTTCTATGATTAATTGCGGTTGTTTCGCTGGGGGGATTGAGGGTCTACCCTCAAAATGAGGTTGGGTTTTGAATAAACATAATCAGATATGCTCTCAGTTTCTCCTTGCTCGCGAGCACGCATTTCACTTTCTGTTAACTAAGGCATTGTGTTGCCCCCAAAAGCTTCTATTAATTTTGCTTTGAACTCATTGGCAAATTCGTTTTTTTTTTTTTTTGGAAGCATTATCCATCCAAAATTCAGCCGGACCTTTCATTAATGTATATACATAGGATAAGCTTTTTTCTTATGCCTGTCCAATTATTGATGGAAGCAATAGCCTCCTATTTCTGCAAATACCTCCTGATGTCTTCTCCTAATTTAGCATAAAAAGATTTGGGCCTTACTATCGTATGAATCGAAGTCAATCAAACTTCTACATTCCCACTATTATTCTCGGCCATGTTTAAACTGTTTGGTGTGAAAGAATAGGAAATACTTGAAACTGGGGTAGATAAATGCAAAATGTCTTTAAGATTGGTATAAAAATTTTTAGTAACCGGAATGGCAATCGGTGATGAACAAATTATAGGTTCAAAGTACTGCGTGGTAGAAATGTCGTTTAGATCATCAAAAGGTTGTAGATACTGTTAAGCTAATAATCGAAACATGCAGAAAATGCTAACTAAATATGCACATAAAATGATCGTCAACACAACATACTTAAAGTAAACCCAATCTTTGCGTCACTTCATATGAAATGAAATGAAATCTTTGAGTTTTACGTCCCACGCTTATGCCGGTTAGGCTAAAGGAGACGGTGATTATGAGAGATGAGTGAAATGGTGGAATGAAGAAAGTGGGAGGAAACGGGAGAACCCCGTGAAAACCCACGAGCACGGTGTTTGTCCACCACAAAGTTCACTTGGCGGGGCTGGGATCGAACCCGGGACCCCAAGCACCAGAGGTGAACGCTCTACCACTGAGCCACGCGCCCCCCTGCGTCACTTCAAAAACAAATAATAAGGAAGACATTGTTTGATATAACAGAATTATATCAAAAAATTACATCATAAAAAAATCGTCTGATTGAAATAAAATTTAAAAGTCTTATGATTCGGAATTTTAAAATAAAAATGTCTCACAGAAGCTGAAGTCATTTCTACATAGGAGGAAAAAATCCTAAATGCTAGGCAAAACCCTCAAAAATCTTCACAAAGTGAAGGTCCAAATCTCCACCATCTTGCTGTACTGTACTGTGGGGTCACAACCACAGTTAATTGTCTCAATTATCAGTTCTTACTAAATGAACGTGGGGATAGCACTTCGCATGGCAAGAGAGAAAGTACGTGGCGATCTGAGCAGTACAGCACTTGAGAAATTATTTGGGGATGAATGAAACGAAATGCATGTTTTCTAATAGAAAATATCACAGATACGCAAAGGTTAGGGAAGGAAAGAGTTTTACTGTACCTCAGACATTTCGATGTGGTGAGCCTCTTTAAATATCAGGTGAAGCCTTATCCTCCAATCCGTTGAGTGTTTTCGTCTGGTATCGATCCCAGATGTCCTGGCCTCTTCGGAATGACACCTCTGTCATGCAATGGATGGTGAGGGCCCAGGCGTGCCAACCATTTCCCAATTGCTGTTAAGACGACTCTTTTGAATAGTGGTCCAAAGTGTATTTCTGGCGGCCTTTGTCACACTTCTCACCTCGAGGGTCCCGTGTCCCCTGGTTTTGTTCTACTTCCCTGCTTTCGCTTCTTCCTGGTACTCCGCACGTGGGTGACTAGCTCATCAAAATTATCTTGGTCAATAGGGAAGTTTGTTAATTGCTGAAACGGCGTGGCTGAGTTTGTTTTGATGAAGTTACAGAAACTAGGAAGAGAATGGAAGCATGAATTTGTATTGGGATGAGGTGACAACATAGGGAAGTCTTTTTTTTATTATTTAATAATTACAATTTCTTGTTTGAAGAATAACAACAACATACAGGGAGAATTCAAGATAGGCGCTAAGCATGATATCCTCTACAATATAATAGGAAGTTCAATGGTGTATTATTTAGGTTAATAGATGAAACTAAAGAAAAGAAGTGATGGATTTTTCCTAAAGTACAACGTATTCTTAAAAGTTATACTTACAAGTCTCATATTTCTTGTAAATGATATGTCATACACTTAAATAATGTATCCATCGGACAGAGGGACAGTTCTTTCTCCGAGAGTTTATTTTGTAGTGATTCAAAGTAGATCAATCAAACACTGCTTCTTTTGAAATGTAACAGTGTTATACTAACTTGAATGACATACTACGATTTTTCTTCGTTGAAATAATGTATTTGATTGTTGTTTACTTTTTGCATTCAGTGTCTTATAAAACCCCTCCTGCACCAATGTTCAATTGAATCTTTGAGTTCAAAAACTTGTCATCTCCATCGAAAGTAATTTTAGAGGAGAGACAAACAAAACAAAATTAGTCAATATGCATCTGACATATAGGGCTCATTTTATTTGGGGCCGTGAAAACTGCCATATTGTTTGGTCCAAGAATGTAAACAATCCTATATGTAAGATGCGTATTGGCTAATTTCGTTTTGTTTGTCTCTCTTCTCAAATTAGTTTCATTGCAGATGACGGTTTTCGAACTCAACGATTCAATTGTGTTTCAATGAAATCTGCAATTAACAATAATGAACATTCTCTTTAAGCCCACGATTTTTCGATGAAGTCCTCTGGCACTACATGTTTTTGTCATTTGTCTATGAGCTTTTTTTCTTCGACATCGTGAAATTCTGTTTCCCGTCCTTCCAATATTAAAAAGACTGTCTGAATCACGTCGTTATCCATGATACGACTAACAATGCTCAAGAATCATCAATTGAATCTACTTGGAGTCTTTATACTCTGTTCTCACAACTTATGTTTTATTAAATTAACCTAGAAGTAGTTCCCAGTCGTTTCAACACTAACACCTCCTTTTTGCTAGCCCGATAGACCCCTTCTTCCATACAAAAAATAAGCATAATGAAATAAATTAAAAACAACACTAACCACGACCCACCAACAAACTGTCGCGACCTCTGGAAGGACGTGGTCTAGCAGTCAGAAATTAATTACCTAAAGAAACATATTTACCGTTTCCGGACAAAGAAAACTACGAGTTTCACACTTTGAGCATCAATACCTTTTTGTACATTGGTTTATCACACCTAGTATTTACTTGATCTATACCTCTATACATCATATCAGGCTCATTGTTCTTCCTCTAAAGGAGGCTACGGTGGTTCAATGTTAGAGTGTTAACTTCTGGTGCGAGGAATATTTCGTTCGATCTCAGACCATGAAAGTTGGTGGAAGACAACATTGTGTCCGTGAGTTTTCTCAGGGCATTTCCGTTTACCCCTAGACTCTCATTCCATGAATTGTATCACAATTATTAGCATTCATTTATTGTTCATCTCCATTAGCCTAAAAGACATAACTGTGAGATATTTTATTTGAGTTCTTCCTACGAGAGTTTGCTTTGTTGCTTTTTTTCATTCAACGCTTGATAAAATACAACAGAAATTCTCCAGTTTTTTTGGAGATTACCCTTGAGCCGTTCCTGAACCACGTTCATTTGTACTTTCATGAAATCTACGTTAAAAACAATGGACATTATCTTTCACCCGACTTCAATCCGACATTTTGTTCTCGAGTTATGATTGTTTTCGCAATTTTAAAAAAAATCAACTGGTCATAGCGCCGAACGGAAGCATTTTTAATTATGCCCATCATTACTATAGTTATTGTGTTATCTTGGTGTCAAAATTCGCTCCAAAACGTTGGTATTGTTTTGAAACACCCTGTATATTTGCAGAAAAATTAACAGTACTTGAATGTAACAACAGTTTCAAATATACTATATACAGGGTGTTTCAAATATAAGTTCTGATTATTTGGAGACAAGTCATGAAAGGTTTCTTTGAGAATAAGGAATATTCTCAAAGATCTGTGATTATTTACGTATGTATAGCTATATTTCAATTGTATCTTGTGCATTTTATGAAAACCATTGCTTTAGTATGGAGCAAGCTGTTTTGTGATGTAAATGAAGTCGCTGGTTCAATGTTTTTTTTAAATATATAAACGTCATTTATATATATAATTATACTAGGAAAAAATAAATTATTAACCAGTTTTCGAATCACTGATACTTGGTTTTGTTAGCTTTCCCATTGTATGGATTGTCCCACTAGACCATTGATATGTTGGCTGGTAGGATTCATTTGCTCATTTATGTATAAAGAGATTGACAACTTTTTGAATATTGCATTGAATATCTGTAATAATATCATGGAGAAAAGACGATGAAATACTTGCCATGTACATCTGAACTCATGATATCCTTGCTTTATTGGTTGATTTGGAGTGATGCTATATGAGACGTGGATCTACAACTTAACGTGCGATTCGAACCACATGAGCCTCCATCAGGAATTGAACCCAGGTCTCATGGCTGAAGGAATGTATGCTAACCGTTTAACCACGAGGGTGTTCCGCACGAAATCCTTCTCTTTTTCTTCGGAATGGACCAACACTAATATCCAATTGGTTGTATTATTCAGAACAGGGGAGGTTACATATAAAATCAATTACATAAAACCACAAATTTTCAATGCGCTATTTTGTGTAGTAATATTCTCTGCAACTTTAGTGTTATTTTCTTATACAGTATTAGCAGTGCGAGAAAGTTTTTCTATAAGTTTTTTTGATTCTAGTTTAATTGTTTCAAGTTAATATTGAACAAGAAAATAAAATATGACTTATTTTTTAAGTTCATTGTTCCACGGTTATGCTCCGAGGCTAAGGGAGACAGACGGTGATCATTATAATGAATGAATGCGTGAGTGAAGAAAGTGAAAGAAAACGGAAGAACCTCGAGAAAATGCACGCATACTGTATTAGTCCACCACAAAGTCCACTTGGTGCGAGCTGCAATCGAACCGATATCCCTCTGATTAGAGGTGAGAGTTCTACCATTGAGCAACCGCGGCTTCGAAAATGTGTTTGTTAGTAATTTTGTCCTCTGATGAAACCTTCAAAAATTACTAATATATAAAGCAAATGGAGGAATTTTCGAAAAAAAAAAGTTATTTAGTTTATACTTGACTTCTTGACACACATAGGTGCACAATCAAGTGGTGAATGATTGTCTTCTGCAGAGAAATATTTTTTCCACGCAGCTTCCTATTTCCTTAAACCGTGTACTTTAGACCATGATTCCCAACCGATGTGTCGCGACACACACTGATGTGTCACGCAGTCCTCTAAGATGTGTCGCGAAATTTTAGAATTTAAAAATCATGAACAATTTAATAATCTATCTATTAAAATGCTACAATAGCAATTAAAAGTGCCCGAGCTCCAACCTATAAGTTTAGCGTTCAAATCTTTCATTTACGGTTATCTGTGATTTCACCTTTAATAGAGACAAACATTTTAAGTATATTGAACTTTAAATAGTCTAAATTAGTTAACTATATCTTTTTCATAAAGTTCATGATATAAAATTATTGTTCAAAGCCTTTGTATTTTAATAAGCCTTCTCTAAAATCAATGCATGTGAATTGTGCTTTCATCTTCCGAGTTCTTTTAAACTATGTTTATATGTTTGTGGTCAATCCTTTCGACAATGAGATCTCGAAAACTACAGGCTCTAGAAAGATGACGTTTTCACTGATCGATTGGAAATTTTGCGTAGATTGTCCAGTTCTAATTGAATATTTTATTTAAAAAACATGGCCATTATTTCTTTATTACATTTTCTTAGCGTACGATGGAAGCGTTGATTTAAAAAAAACTAAAGCATCATATCCTATGTGTTATACATTCCAACACCACAATGTTGTATATTAGGGTTGTATATGTCTCAGGCATTTGTTCCATGGCCAAATAATAGTGAAAAAGAAAGGATAAATATTTGTCGAGTCTAAGATAAATCTTTATTTTTGAGTGTTTTGCCCAATGAACACCATATATAACTGATATTATAATTAATTGCATATATAATGTATTTGCTTATTACATACTGCATGCAAGAAGAAAGAAAACACTGGTCATACATAAATTAGAAACTCCAACCGGAAGTAGGCTCAAATCTTGCAAACGGTGCGAGATATTGAGAAAAAATAATCGAAAAAATCTCCCCTTTATGATACCCCTTGCCGAGTTTTTTTTTTTTTTTTTTTAATCAAGACGTCTTTCACTTGTGTCTGTAAAGGGACATATGTTGTGAGGAATGAGAAGGAGATTTATGCTCATATGCGAATGATGCGCTGTGTAAAGGGAGCAGGTTCAGCTAGTAATTAGTTAAAATAGAAACAGACTGTACCACTCAACATCTCCAGCGGCAACAATAATTTTCAATGCTACATAGTCATTATAAAACTTAATAGATTTCACTATTATAATAGTTATTATTATTATTATTATTATTATTATTATTATTATTATTATTATTATTATTATTAATTATAATAAAACTAGCAGCGTTCACCCCGCTTCGCTGCGGTCACCCCGGAACGCAATAAACTTTGTTACTTAGATAATTTTTACTTTTTCGCTTTCAAGTGATATGATAAAAACCATAGAAGATTGCAGTAAATCTTAACATTATATCGCCTGTCATTTATGTTAACCCGCCCCGCTTCGCTGCGGTCATCCCGGAAGTTTTCGCTTTCAAGTGATATGATAAAAACCATAGTAGATTGCAGTAAATGTTAACATTATATCGCCTGTCATTTATGTTAACCCGCCGAGTGACACGGTCATGCGGGTTGCATATAAATACGTTTATTTTTACCTATGATGAGCTAACAAAGGATTTGTACGTTATGGACACTTGAATGGTCAATTATCTCAAGACACTGGTAATTAAAAATTAAAGTGATATGATAAAAACCATCTAGGGTCCAAATCCTAATAACCCCCCAAAAATAAAAGAAATTGGTTCAGCCGTATTAGCGTGATGAGGGAACAAAGGATTTGTGCGTTCTCTTTTATATATATAGATATCGAACAAGTGTGTCGCGAAATCTTGGACTTTCAGTAAAGTGTGTCGCCAGTTAAAAAAAGTTGGAAACCACTGGCTTAGACAATATAGTCATCTCTACGATATGCAAAACATCTATTTATTCAATCGAAAGTTACAATGAAACACTTATGTATACCGGATAACATTTAATGAGGTAATTCTGCGGAAGTTACGTTAACCCAGTACTGTATTTATACTGAATTCTATACAATGTAAGATCAAAACGAGATTATCATTTTATATGGGGTATGGTAAGAAGAGCAACCTGAATTCACGGAGAAAAAAAATAATTTCATTTCAATTATGTCTTTATCCAGTGATTTTATCATTTATGGTTTGAACTGTAAACGATTTAATTTACAGGAAAATTACGAGAATGTTTGTGTTTCAAGTTGAACAAAAGAAATGAGTTTCGTGTAATATTTGACACGCCTTTTTGTAATAATTTGAATAACAACATAATTGTTTGTAAACAAATTGTTATAAGTGGTTTATTTAATTAATTTTTGGCCTAATATATAAATTATTGTTTGTCTCGTTATATTCAGATTCTCTTCTGTTATCTTCGTTATGAAAGGTAAACAATGATTAATAATTAATTACATCAATCAATGTTGTTAATATTTGTTACCAGCACTTACAAACAAAGAGGATGGGCGTAATGCAAATGATTAATTTTACTACTTTGTTCACAAGTGATTTATTCTCTATGCTATTTTTTCTTTCATGCATTACTATTTATCACTTTTGCCAGTTTCTACAGAGAATGGAAGTCACAAATAGATCGTTCCAAAATCTCGTAAATTTGGGAAGGCTGAGGTCTTCGAGAACCTCCTCTCGTAAAATGAAGTTTAGTATTCAAAACAGAGATCCAGTAATTACTTTCACATATTCTGAAAACGAATTTCTTAGTAATGTTAATCCTTTATTGAAATATTTTCGTATCTTTGGGTGCTTCCCTTGTTCATTTACAAGGAATAATTCAATTCATTTTAAACTGTTGTCTTTTCCTTCTTTATATTGCCTTATAGCATTTTCTTTCATAACAATTTTAAGTGTGCGCAGCGTATGCATTGTTGCAACAGGAAAAGGCATACATTTTGTTTATAGAAGCTGGGCTGTACTTTATTTTGTATATATCTTTTATGGTGTTCAACCTCTTGAAGTTTTGCTTTGCTGGTATGCAACTGTAAAGCTACCAGGTTACGTAGAGCATTGGAAGCAGTTCCAAGAAATCTTCCAAGAAATTTCTCATACTTTCTTGAAATTAAAACTCCAGAAAAAAGTGAAATATTGTTTAATATTCATTACACTGTTTATTACTGTCCAAACTATTTTGATTGCTTTAAATGATGATAATCTTGATTCATGTTTTACTAATTCTATCCCATTTGTACTAGGTGCTCTTTGGGACTTATTACTTAATATACAATGTCAATGTTTAACCAGAGCATTTAGATTGCTTAACAAATACTCCGATCGTGTTCTGACAAATTCATCTCTGCAAGCTGCTGAAATTATGAACCTCAGAATACTTTATGTTCTATTAGCTGATTTAACAATGGAAAGCGGGGGTGTTTTATCTCATAGGTGTCTGCTACAAATCGTTATTTTCTTGGCATGTGTTTCTGTTTTTGGATATTACGTATTAGATGAGTACCTAAACAGCAACTACCAAGCAATATTAGAAACTTCAATTTCTCTTGTAATGTTCGCAGCTATTTTATTCATGGACACTGTTGTTCCCAACATGATCACAGAGCAAGTAAGTACATATTACCATCATTTAGCATATTGATTTGTAAATACTACGAACAAAATTATCAGTGGCAGATCAAGCTCGAGACCGGTGGTCCTAGGCCCCCAGCTTTTAGTGAAAAAAATAATTTGAGCTATTATTTATATATTGGAAGTTTATAGCAATCTCATGATTAGAGACCGGATTTTAAGGTGCAAAAATGTGATAGGAAAAAGGGAATTAAAAGTGGTGAAAAGTCATTCAAAAAGGTACAAAACAGGTGCTAATAGGATATCTTTATTAAGTGCTATAGTGTACAGTGAACATTGTTTAGTCATTACACCAGCAATTATTGTTGAAAACTCGACTTTAAACATTTGACATAAATTGGAAAATTGTTTTATTTAATCTCAAATTTGTACAACATTCAACATTCTTGTAATTAAATTGTGGTTAAAACCAACTTGGTGTTAAAAAAAACATTAATTTAGCAATATTGTGGCTTGAGAAACCGTTGCATACTACTGGGTTTTTGGAAACTGGTTATACTTGATTATGCACAACATTTCTATGGTTTCGAAAGTTAATTTCTGTCGCTTGGAGTTCAGGTGATCCTTAAACATTGCTCGGCATCAATGGAAACCAGTGGTGCATTTGATGAGCTGAATAAGCACATTGACAGGGCGTTCAGTTGATTTTGCAAAGCTTTCTGCGTCCGGATTGTTTTGCAAATTCAGCTCAAATTTGTCCCTAGCAAATCTGTCAAGATTGCGTCTAAATTTATGGAATATTACGTGTAAACCAGATTGAATATAAAACATATTGTTCTGTCCAAATTTTTAAAAAATAAAAAGGGACAATAAAGGTATTGAAGACTAAAACAAGTAAAAAAAAAAAGGAAATTTTATTAATTTAGCAAAAGAGGTGCAACATTCACGAAAAAGGTACAACAAAATGTGTTCATTTCAGTTCGTTTTATGCCCGGAAATACATATTTTGAACTTTGGTTGTTTAACAACTACATTTTTAGAAAAGGTGCTGCACCTTAAAATCCACTCTCTACTCTCTGAACAGTATGCAGAAAATATCATATTAATGTCATTTTGAGCACACCAATGAGGAAGTGCACAGGTTTAAAACAATGAAAACAAGAACACGAGACATCCTTTGGTTACGCCCTCTAACACAAAGTATACGGTTAATAAATGTAAAGGAGTAGTAATGCAAGAATTGATGGAATGAAGAGAATAGATTAAAACTTGAGATTCTGAGAAAACTTACAAACCTTATTTTTGTTTCTTCATTATTGATTTTTCTTTTTAAAAAATCAAATACAATGACAGTATACATGATGTAACAAAGTCTCTCGCCATACCTTTTATGAATTCAGATATTAAAAAGAAAAACTAAAGAAAGCAAAGTTGCTGGAAATGATAAGATTTCAGTCTAAAGTGTTGGTATTTTTCAACTGAGATCAGTAGTTTTCGCCCTATATTTATAGTCGCCCCAGTGGTAATTGAAAAAGCAACGTTACCAGTGATAGTTTAATAATTCACAAAATAACTGAACGGAAAGCAAGCAAAAAATATATCCTTGAGAAGAGACAAGAATACTACAAATTTTGACCACAAGCATTAGCATCATGGGAGTTCAGTTGATTTTAAGTTTAACATCCGCTTCAACAGCGAGGCTATATAAGACAGTACCTACTGATTAACGTTGAATCCGAAGCACATGAGCTCTCACCGGGAATCAAACCCGGGTCCCCCACGCTAAAGGCGCGTACGCTAACCACTTAGCCAGCAAGGAGCTCTTAACATCATGGGTTGCAGAGGCATCCAGAGGTATGAGGTTGAAATCGGAACGAGTAGAAAGTTGGTCGTGAAAATCGTTTAAGATGCGAAATATTCAATGCAGTTAAACTAAATCTGAAATTGTTGCTTACAAAGCTTACTGGACAGACTATATGTTACTGAGAATGTTTGCGTATCTCATGCACACACGGCACATGCTTCCAGACGCAACAATCCTGTGCATTACTACAATAGGTATTAAAATTGATTTCCTTCCTGCTGGTAGTACGTGTGGATATGATGTCGCACACTAGCACACACACACACACGCCACAGTGTTTCAGGTATCAATTCTCTGCATACGCTACATGCCTGATATTCTCCTTCAGGTATCCGCCGCTCTCGACCTGGTTCGATATACAGCTGACTTTAGATAGCACTGCAAGTAAAAGTCCAGTGGCGTTGGGGCAGGTGACCTGGGTGGCTGTTCCAAAGGACCCCTACAACCAATCCATTGACCAGGAACAACCTCGTTTAGAAACTGTCGTACTGTACGGGCATAATGTGGTGGTTTCCAATTGTGCTGGAAATTTAAAAAACGGCTCTATGCGAAAGCATGTCATTCAGGTGCAGCTGCAGTGTGGTCTTCAAATGAGATAGATATTGGTCTGATGTTAACTTATCAGACGGGAAGGTGGGGCTTAATAAAACATTGCGGTGTATACCACATTACACATTCACTCGAGAATCAGTTTGGATGGTGAGCTTCTACAATTATGTGAGGGTTATCAAGAGACCTGTACACAGCATTGTGTCTGTTGACTGTACCGTTAAATAGAAAGTAGCCTCATCGCTGAGTAGAATGTCAGCCTCGAGATTAAGATGTTGTATTCATGTTTGCTGGAACCATTCACAGGACTATGTTCTTCTATCTGTGTCATCATCATGTAACTCTTGCCAAATCTATCTTGTAGTATTGCTCACGTGACAAAATTATGTTGACAGACATATAACTCACACTAGCCTCTTGTGCGGCCTTCTATGTTGTTCGTTCCGAACTAATTGTTATCTTCGCGACCACATCAGTATTCAGAGCACAGGCCCGCTGTTTATTCTTAAAATTGAAATTAAAATAACTACGATCCATTACACTGACGATAATTTTCACTACACTGAGGTACATTTGCATTACCTTCAGGAATGTTAAATATTTTAAAACAAAATAGGACCAGTGGTGGAGGTGTCATGAAGGGATATAGAGGGGGATGAGGATGTAGAGCTCCACATTTCCTTAACGTTGGCAACATTGCAGATTGGTGGTCAACACGGCGTCAAGGTCTTCTTTCTTTCCCCAAGGTTGCTTCTAGTCATGCACGTGATGTGAATGGGCTTCAGAACTTCTAGATGGGGAGACAACGGAGAATTTAACCAGTTCTGACCTCCCTAGAAATCGAACTCGGTCCACGGCCATTCCAGTCATATGTTCTACTGCCTTGGCTATCGAGGACAGTGCTGACAGCATTTTTATTGTTAAGTCTGTTATAATGGTAAAGATATGACAAGCGAATCGATATATGATAATAGTTTTGAGTTTGTATCGGATACAAATCCAAGCGGTCCTACTGAAATTGTTGACAAATACCATTTGTACACTTCTCGAAGATGTAATTGCATGCCCAAATTTTTCTGTCCCTCAAAATTGTAGGTTTGGCAACAATGCATGCGAAGTAATGGTAGGAGAAGTCATAGTAAAAAATAACGAGCCTTCCTAACACAGCTCACAGTTTGCTGTTTGAAATACTCACAAGTAAGGGACCATATGGTTGTTGCGCAAATCAGATGCAGACATACGCCATCTGATTGAGCATGAAAAGATATGGAGAACACAGAAATTTAAGGTGCTAAGGGCCATGAAGCGGAGCGGAGCGAGGAAAGAAGAAACATTGAATGTCGGCAAACTTGGAGGAAGTCAGGAATGAAACATTGAAAGTCAGAAAGTTAATTTCGTGCAAACAGGGAAAGAAAGTCAACCAAAAGAAAGAAACTAAACATAACAAGGGCATCATGGACGAAGAAAGATTATAATCAGGATTGTCATCCGGACCGCAGTGTTGCCAGCGCTGCATAACATTGACATGGAAGATATAGCACAGTATAGTACTTCATGCACAAGGAAAAATATTAGTAACACAAAAGACAATTGAAAAGACTCTGTACACGTGCGTAAGAAGGTTTAACGTAGTCGTGAGTGAATATTACACCCGCGTGAATACAAATGGAGGAAAATAGAGAACAGTACGCACCATTTGTAGTTTAATTGCAGTTGGCGTGAAGATCACGAATGAATGCATGATCAACACAAACATTTCTCGCAGTGAGCACAGCGGATGAAAGCAAGCTGGTCACACGCATCTCTGCAGCATTCCTCTGTGAGTCTTTTTTCAAAGCAATATGCGGAAGGTGTTTCAAACTGTCCAGGATGTTCATTGGAGTAGCCACATTTGAAAAACGAAAAGCGTATCATCTTTTGGAATCGTCTAGAGGAAAACTGGTAATGAACAAATGACTGAAGGCGGAGAAAGTTCTCACGTTGCCACACATTAATACTGGAGAACACTAATGTATCTGTGATGAACTTCACCATGTTTTTGAATGGACGAAAGAAGAACACATCAGCAGGTTGTATAAAGCCTGTACATTTCGGAGGAATCAGCTTTTTATAGAACTGTCATGTTGTAAAGAGTGTCATCCTTGTTTGGAGTCCAGGAGTCAACCAAAAGCAAAACACGATCCTTATCCTGAAGACCGGGCCACAAAACTTCTTCCAGGAAGATTTGCTAATCCCATTTGGTCATATTCGCTGATCTGCTTGCATATGCTTTTACATTGGGGAATTCAGCGACTATGCGCGCTGGAAAGTTACCACTGGGTTCCGAAACAAGAACATACATGTGTGGAAGTAATGTACCGTCTATCCCAATCACTGGCATAATCATATAGGAATGCATCGTTGCGGTAACTGAACCTACGGCACCAAAGATTGGGTTGCTTCCTTTAATGGCAAGAGTTCTGCCTGAATGCAACTCTTTAGCAAATCTGGACTGATCTGTATCAAGGACCTGCTCTGGAGTCAACTCGTGCTCTACAATGAAAGACTTGATCTCGTTAACAAAGTTTGTGGCGGATGCTTGAACTGCAGCAGTATCAACGGCGACTCGTGTACTAACTTTATGTGTAATCTTGCGCTAAACCAGTTTGTTTTTTTCGTTTGAAGCGGGTGACCCATGATCTGGACGCTGTGAATGATAATGTGTCGTGTGGATCAATTTCTTTCTTAATATTCATGGCCCCGATACGTATTGTGCGGTCGTGAATAATTGCATTGCATTGTCTCATCGCGATGAAAGGCTCGAGTACAGCATTATTTAAGCGTTTCTGTAAGGAGTGCCGGCGTTTGCAAGGTGTTGTGAGTGTCTTTTCAAATTTTTGTAAGATGGTTTTATTTTTTATTTTGCGTTTTTGTGCCATAACGCTAATGAATTTTAGACGCGGTGACATATCGATCGCTAACCCAGGAGGACACAGCTGGGGGGGGGGCTCCGGCCTTGTCGGCTACTTGGTCCAGATCTTGTATGCATCGGCCAAGTAGTTGTCCCGGAATTTTGTGAACTGTTCCTTTGGTGGAGATGGAGCATAAGATGACGACCCACTGCTTTCGTGGTGGGTTGGTGGACTTCGTTCTGGTTGCGACATTGTTTCTTCTGCTAACGCTGTATCATCATCGACATCACTTTCAATGTCCTCAACATCTGTCTAATCTTCATCCATCACTAATGTATTAAACTCATCTACAACACTTTCTTCGTTCCACAACTGTGTTTTAATCTGCTCTGTAACGATAAGTTCCTCCCGCGTTGGTGTTTCTTGTGAAATGCCGAACACATTTGCTAACAACTTCACAACTACAGGTTGTCGCATTTTGCACACATATGACGCGCCTAGTAAATCGCACTCATGCCTGCTGGATAATAAACAGAATTGCTTCAATATATGACGACAACGTCTCACAATCTTTGTGCTCTACCTACGTTCAAATCACTCGCTTCTCCTATTCCAATAGCAGATCAATATTGATATAGTGTGGTATTTTTCTAATATATCATTAACAAAACCACAGGCAACAAGTGTACAAATCAGTTTCGAAAGTATCCCCGCACTCGGTCCAATGCCACTTCCTGACTGCCCTTTGTAGTGGCACACACAGAACATAATCTTCGCTCAACACTCGTACTTCTACAACAACAAGCACTAGTTGTGTCTCCTTCTTTAAGTCCCACACTCTCTGCTCACTTCCTACAAATGCGCCCCCTATCTACGTAGTTGCCTGTGGCCCATAGCATGACAAATTACTTCGTACCTCTTTTATTTTGTAGTTTTACGCCATCTGATTCTGTCTTCTCTCATAAGATCACTGCTTGGACAATCTTGAAGGAAAACCATGAGTACACATGTGAAAATTGAGTACACATGTGAAGGAAAACCATGTGCACACATAAGAATTTGTTGTTCGTTGAGTGAAGACGCACGTGCAAGCACCTCCAGTGTGCACCGAAGCGTGAAATGGGTGTCTCGCTAAGTTTCTGGCGGGCCTCAATCGGTCTGTTCAATAACAGATACTGCGGAAAAGATCCTTCTTATGCAGAACGTACAGATCAAATCAAAACGACCAAAACTTACTATGTCTATGGTGTGGTGATTCTTCTAGTGCTTGTGATTGGTGGTGTCGAAAGAAATCCAGGTCCTGACTCCAGGTCTCAGAAAAACGATATTGCGGAGATTAAAGAAATTTTGCGTGGCTTGCATGATTCTCATAAATCGCTTGAGAAAGAAATACGTGAAGTGAAAGAATCTGTTTCTAAAGTGATTGAAAGGCTTGAAAGGTTCGAGAACAACATTGACAAATTATCGAGTGAAATAAATCAATTGCAGGCCTACTCAAGTCATTTGGAAGAAAGAATCGAAGATTTGGAAAATAGATCTCGAAGAGTGAACTTAGTGTTCTATGGCGTCGAGGAAAGTGCAAGTGAATCGTGGGACGAAACAGAAAACAAAGTGCGGAATGTGATTAAAGATAGATTAAAAATCGATTTGGCGGATGATGATATTCAAAGAAGTCACCGTGTAGGAAGAAAAGTCAGTGGTCAAAGTCGTCCTATAGTGTGCAAGTTCTTGCGAGATAAAACGAAGGAAGCAATTCTTAAATCTAGGAATAAATTAAGGGGCACCAAACTTTTATATTAGTGAGGATTTCTCTTTTAAAGTTAGACAAGAACGCAAAGCCCTTCAAACGTATGTTAACGAAGCTAGACAACGAGGGTGTTATGCTTATTTGCAATTCCGGTATGCGTGAATCGATGGGAAGAAGTTTTCACTACAGGAAATGACAAATAGCGATAAAAATCTTTCCAACGTGCCAAACAATCCTTCTGCCGCCGAAGAGCCTGGGGCAGGTCTGGACGAAGATGTCAGTGTACAGAGAAGTACTCCCCCCTTCACTACCCCAGGGAGTAGCCGTACCAAGCAGATCCCATTGAAGCGGAACTCGAATTTCAATCGCTGAGAAACAGGTTTCCAGGAACTGCAACTAGTAAGTACAACACAGTTTTCTGCTAATGAAAATAAAAATAGATTTCTCGTGTCAAACAATGTGTACTTGACAAGCGCCGTGAAAAGTTCAAGGTCAAACTCAACTATGAAAACTGATGTATTAAATTGTGATATAACAGTACCATATAACCAGCATCGCACTATTAAACTTTCAGTGTAATACCAGAATGTTTGTGGTCTCAGAGGTTTAAAAAGTCAAGAGTTCTTTACAAGTATTGTATCGAATACATACGATATAGTAGTCATTAGTGAAAGTTCCCTAACTGCTAGTTACTCAGACTCTGAAATATTTGATGATCGATATTGTGCTTTCCGTCAGGAGAGAAATTTTGAGCTGGTTAACAAGAGTAAAGGGGGTGGGGTAATAATAGCTGTTCTTAAAAAATATAATGTGTACTATGTAAGTTCCTGCGATACAAATCTAGAGTGTGTTCTTGTTAAATTAGTATTACATTCTTTAGATGTATTTGTCTGTGCCATTTATATTCCACCGGATTCAAATTTAAAAATTTACGAAGAGTTTTATCAATTTATCGAGAGTAACTGTCCACCAGGAAGCACAATTCTCTGCATCGGAGATTTTAATATTGCAGAAATTACAAATTCTTGTTTTGATCTTATGTCCTCAACAACCAATTGTAAAGATGTGTATAACTTTATGTCCTTATACAATAGGGTGCATCGAATTTCCACTTTTTTTGAAATCAGCTTACCCTTAGTGATATTTTTTTGCGAAATGGCCTCCATATAACGTGTAAAAAATTGCAAGTCGATTGGTCAATATCTTTAGGTGCCACCAACGGCCAAAAGTTTTAAAAGTTTGTTAAAAAATAAATGTTATTTTAAAAAATGTAAAATATCTAGTTTTATGAAATATGGTTATCCTATGTGGTTTTGTTTCTGTAAAAGGACAATATTTTACGTGAAAAAAATTTCAGCTTGATGAGTCAAGTCATTCAGGTGCCTCCTTTGGCTTAAAATATGGACAAATGTGTACCTACTTTTTCATTTTTTAAAATTAAGTTGCATTGTTTGTGATTCATCTGGATTGTTAATTAGATAAGAAAGATTTTGTTTTACATCTGCAGCTATTTGCTTATTTCCAAACGTTAATGATGGAAATAACCCAGAACTCACCATGAGGAGGTGGCTGTAGTTCGAGTTCCGCCCACCCGTATATACTAATGTTGCATATGGTAGTGCAAGTCATATTGTTACTCTTTTACCTCAAACTGTTTCTCTTCTCTTTTTTGTATTACATTCTGGTATGTTTTTTCTTGATTATAGTGTTGATAGGACAAATCTATGTCGTGCTTCTTGCCCACATACCGTTGATGCCGCTTCTGTCCCCAACTTCACCATTCTTTCTACCGCGCGAGTGTGACAAGGTAAGGATGTAATATATTCATTAGCCATTGGAGCCGTCTTTACATTTTCTCTTAGCTTCTGCACACTCAAGTGTTTTGTCAGTGGTGGCTCCGCCAGCGTCATGTTGACCAATTAATCATATCACCAATTAATCATCATACACACGAATGAGCTCCCATTTCGACATTTGATTGAATTTATAGACGGCAAGTCTACTGGACCAAATACATTTAAAGGACCAATAGGATCAGCACTTCCAATCTGCGAAGAGTTGTCACTCCAGATTTTTCAGCCCGTTACAGTAGACTGGAATCTGAGGATTCATTAAACACGGATCAAAAGTATGTGCTGAATATCTACCAAGCGGTTTCTTCAGAAGAATGGCCCATTGAGTTAGCTCACATGAAGCCTGGTAAAATTCATCAAGCCAGATGGGTAATTACAGCAAATAGAGTCTTAAGTTTGTGTGTAGGAACGAAAGAACCCACGAATGAACTTAAAACCATCGTCCAGTACATCATGATGGTCTACGCGCCACTCTGGGTTGCTGTGATCCGTAATACATCGTGTGCAGAAGAAGCTCGTCATTTGTGGCAACTCATCATGACTTCTCGCCACATGGAAGCGAAATACAGAAAAATAATTGATCCAGTGTCCGTAGAAATGCGTGGTACGGTCATCCTGAGAACCTACTTCTATCAATGTTGACTGACAAGATGCTAACGTACGAGAGCTCAGCTGGAGGCGAGTCCTAAAAGCAAGACAAACGACCCAATCTGGTGATCGCGTACCGGTACGAGAATTCGTCATCCCTGAAATCAACTTAGAAGCGACAAACTATGTTGATATGATTAATTGGTCAATATGACGCTGACGGAGTCACCACTGACAAAACACTTGAGTGTGCAGAAGCTAAGAGAAAATGTAAAGACGGCTCCAATGGCTAATGAATATATTACATCCTTACCTTGTCACACTCGCGCGGTAGAAAGAATGGTGAAGTTGGGGACAGAAGCGGCATCAACGGTATGTGGGCAAGAAGCACGACATAGATTTGTCCTATCAACACTATAATCAAGAAAAAACATACCAGAATGTAATACAAAAAAGAGAAGAGAAACAGTTTGAGGTAAAAGAGTAACAATATGACTTGCACTACCATATGCAACATTAGTATATACGGGTGGGCGGAACTCGAACTACAGCCACCTCCTCATGGTGAGTTCTGGGTTATTTCCATCATTAACGTTTGGAAATAAGCAAATAGCTGCAGATGTAAAACAAAATCTTTCTTATCTAATTAACAATCCAGATGAATCACAAACAATGCAACTTAATTTTAAAAAATGAAAAAGTAGGTACACATTTGTCCATATTTTAAGCCAAAGGTGGCACCTGAATGACTTGACTCATCAAGCTGAAATTTTTTTCACGTAAAATATTGTCCTTTTACAGAAACAAAACCACATAGGATAACCATATTTCATAAAACTAGATATTTTACATTTTTTAAAATAACATTTATTTTTTAACAAACTTTTAAAACTTTTGGCCGTTGGTGGCACCTAAAGATATTGACCAATCGACTTGCAATTTTTTACACGTTATATGGAGGCCATTTCGCAAAAAAATATCACTAAGTGTAAGCTGATTTCAAAAAAAGTGGAAATTCGATGCACCCTATTATACAATTTATCATCATTCAACGACATACAAAACACAAATGGCCGCACATTAGATCTAGTACTTTCTAATATCAAAGATGTAGTTGTTTCTAAAGAGTATCCACTTGTTCGAGAGGATAGACATCACCCAGCAATCCTAGTGTCTTTAACTCTTAATCATATTACTAAATTAAAGCAAGTTCCTAAAGTAACTGGTTTCAACTTTAAAAGGGCTGATTTCACAAAATTATATATAGAATTGTCAAACTTATCTTGGGATTGCCTTTCTCAAAATGATTATGTTAATTGTACTGTTTCAAAATTCTACGAAATGATTTATAACGTATTCAGCCGATGCGTCCCTGCTAAAAAGCACGTCAATGCCAGTTATCCGTGCTGGTTTACCTATGATATAATCAAAAAAATCAAACGGAAATCTTACCATCGTAAAAAGTGGAAAGAGGGGCTAAATAATATTTCATACCATCGTGAACAGTTCCTGAAACTACGAAAAGAAATTAAATCAGAAATTTCGAGAGCGTACAAGGCATTTATTTCACGTTCTGAATTTACTGTAGAAAAAGACCCACGGCAGTTCTGGTATTTTATTAAAAGTAAAACCAAGCATCTTTCGTCAGATTCTCTAACATATAATGGTAACGAATTAAAACATAACAAAGAGATTTCTGAGGCATTCGCGCATTATTTTCAGTCGGTATATAGTAGTGTACCCGCTAAATACGACACAGATTATCTAATAACAAATAATTCGGAATGTAGTATATTAGACACCTTTCATATAAAGGAAATAGAATTAGAAGAAATTGAGCAGGCTATTAAAGCGCTGAAACCCAAAACATCTTGTAGTATAGATGACATTCCACCGTATGTGGTGAAGGGCTGTTTAGATATATTCAAGCATCCACTCCACATTATCTTTAATATGTCCATTAAAACCAATATATTTCCGGATAAATGGAAAGGTGGTCTCATTTGCCCTATTCCTAAATCTGGAAACAGGAATGAGCTAGAGAACTTCAGACCCGTAGCCATCCTATCTCCCTTTGCAAAAGTTCTTGAAACCATATTATACAACAGAATTTTAAACCATGTTAAGCCTGCCATATCTGAACATCAACACGGATTTTTAAGGAATAAATCCACAACAACCAATCTAGCAATAATAACGGATTACATAGCAAGAGAGTTAGACAAAGGCGGTCAAGTGGACGTCATTTATACGGATTTCAGTAAGGCTTTCGACAGAGTTGACCATGACGTGCTACTACAGAAATTGGTATCTTTCAATTTTTCTAAACTAGCAATAGAGTACTTCGCTTCCTACTTGTGCGATCGAGAGCAAGGTGTCTCTTACAAGGGATATATTACCATGAAATTTACCACATTATCAGGTGTTCCTCAAGGATCCCATTTAGGTCCACTATTGTTTCTTCTTGTAATTAATGATATCTCAACCTATGCTAAAAACTCTCACTTTCTGTTGTTTGCCGATGATCTCAAATTATATTCTAAAATAAGCACAATAGATGACTGCACACAACTCGAGCAGGATTTACAGGGTGTTGGGCAATGGCGTGCCAAAAACAAACTTTCATTGAATATCTCTAAATGCAAGTCTTTATCGTTCTCAAGGAAAGAAAATCCCATCAATCATCTGTATATAATTAATGGCATATCTCTGTGTAAACCAAATTCAGTTAAAGATTTAGAAGTAATTTTTGATTCAAAATTGACCTTCTCTCATCACATTGATGCAATCTCTAACGCTGCATTCAGAAACCTCGGTTTTATCTATAGAATGGGTAAAGAGTTTAGAAACGAGTCAACATTCATTAAGCTTTATAATTTGTACGTAAGGTCCCGATTAGAATATGCGTGCGTTATTTGGACACCGAATGTAAATAAATACTTACAAGCGATAGAAAACATACAATTTAAATTTCTAAAAATGCTTACGTACAAGAAAACAGCTTTCTATCCCAAACAGATTCCCTACGTGGACTTAGTAAGGAGTTTGAATTTCCTAACGTTGACGAATCGACGAAAGATGTTTGATTTACTATTCTTATATAAAGTATTAAATAATAAAATTGACTGTCCAGAGCTTCTCACGAAAATATATCTGAGCGTTCCAACAGGCAGAACAAGACCAGGGAATACTGGTATATTTTTCTGTGAAAGGGCACGAACAAATATTCTCAATAAATCTCTGCTGTGGAGAATGTGTGACTCCTACAATGAATTGTCATAAAACTGATGTATTAGATATATTCAGTATGTCAGAATATGTATTTAGAAACAGGATTATTACCGAGTACCTGACACTCGAAGTGCATTGATTAATTGTACGGGTAAAAGTATATATGTATATGTATGTATTATACGACACTATAATTAGGCATTAAGCCTGTTGTGTTGTTTTCTAAATAAATAAATAAATAAATAAATAAAACATGTGCACATTGTATTTTATGAACTAAAAAACGTTCGGTTAGCTCTTATAGCGATTGCCATGGAAACAACAGAAAAAAAAATGTCCCCGTGTTTTGGAGGCGTCCATACACCTGTCTCCCACCGAGTTTGGTGGCATATATCCTAGCTACGGCAAGGTGGCGTTTGCGGTTTTTTGTCTACGAAATCAGCGAATACGCAATATATACTGCATCGTCAATTACCCGGGTCTTCTTCCAGTCTATTTATTTTTCTACTCAAGGATACAATCAGGGGTTTATATATTTAATTCCGAGAGCACATTGGCACTTTCGGTGAGACTAGGACACATGACGCAAGCAAGTTTGGTCCGTGCTACCATATATCATCCCGACATTCGCCTTGTGCAACGACGGCTTATAAGGCACAATATACAGGATGGCCGGCCGAAATTTTTCTCTATTAATATCCACACTGGACCGATAGTGTCCCGGATGGATGAGTGGTTAAGCTCTTCGCTTTGTATTCAAGGGGTCCCGGGTTCGATTCCCGGTAGGGACACAAAAGATTCGGATCCCTCGTTGAACTGTAGCTCCCGTCCTTTATACGTCATTATCATCCCATGGAAGGAAATAGCAAACCACGGGCTCATCCAGCCCAGGGACCTTCAGGTCAAAACCTGCCTTCGGGCAGAACACCGATCATCATCATCATCATGGAACGATGCTCTCAAACACTTTCCTTTCTGTGTTATCATATGTACCACCTTTACTTTCATGTCTATATTTGTCCTCCCTCATGTACATTATTCACTCACGACTATCGTTAAACCTTTTTACGCACGTTTACAGAGTCTTTTCAATTGTCTTTTGTGTTACTAATATTTTTCCTTGTGCATGAATTGCTATACTGTGCTATACCTTCCATATTAATGTTATGCAGCGCTGGCAACACTGCGGTCCGGATGGCAACCCTGATTATGCTCTTTCTTCGTCCTTGATGCCCTTGTTATGTTTAGTTTCTTTCTTTTGGTTGACTTTCTTTCCCTGTTTGCAAGAAATTAACTTTTCCCGTCATTCCTGATTTTCTTCAATTTTGCCGACATACAATGTTTCCTCTTTCCTCGCTCTGCTCCCTATGGCCCTTAGCACCTTAAATTTCTGTGTTCTCCATATCTTTTCATGCTCAATCAGATGGCGTATGTCTGCATCTGATTTGCGCGACAACCATATGGTCCCTTACTTGTCAGTTCTGTTCTGTAACTTAATGTAATGATACATTTAGAACATTATAGTGCTTGGTAAATGCAGGAAACTTGATTGTAAGTAAAGCACACACGCTTTTCGATCACAAAAAATCGTAAAAATTTTTTTTAAAAAACGGAGAGTTGTTAAGAAGTTCGTTCTCTATCCATACAACTGGAAGAAAACTTTATAGTTGTTGCGTGTTAAGTTCTTACTTTCTGTGGGTATTTAGTACTTTTGAACCTGGTTCGAATCGCACTCGATGTTTTATTTTTATATTTTGTAATTTTTCAATTATTCTTGCCGTACACTTTTATAGCATAAGTATTACACAGTGGTGATGGGCAACTTTCTAATTTATCCCAAACAAAATAAAAAGGTGCACATGCGTATATTATTATTATTATTATCTTAAGTATTGTATATAATTATTACTATTATTATTATATATATATCTTAAGTAGGGCATAAAAAAGGTTTGAGGGTACTAAATTTTGTGAGACAACATTTTATTTTCTCCCAGTTTATTGTTACACCTATGGACCTTATGTTGTCTTGGTCCATAGACCTTGTATTTTCCACGACGATCTCACATTTTTTTTTCATCTAAACGTCTTAATTGATCTCGATCGTACCACCATTTGCTAGAGTCTATCTTACAAGAATGTCCTTGGTTTCATAAAACATTGGACATCAGCTTACCCCGAATAACTTCACATGAGTATTTTGCGAGTGGAAATGAGGTATGTTCTCTACTGCTTTCAAATCGGTTTTGTCTTAGATTCAAAATAGTGAATGTAAGCCATACATTGAAATACAATTTTTTGTTTTCTAAACCTTGTTGTATCCTCTTTACAAAGATAAATGATGTGCTCGAAAGTGAGCACTCTTTCACGTTTTCCTATAGAAAAGTTTGTCTGAGGAGAAATCAAGATGAGTTGAGGCCATACTGGGATACGATTTAATATATCTTAGATCCTGCGCAGTGCGATGTTTCAACTTCGAGGGGAAAACTACACCTAGAAAGAACACTGAACTCGCTGCCGACTGTGTTCAGCATTCAAATTTGGGAACTGTTTGGTCAATATTTTCCTCATGCTGTGTCACGTATTTGTATCTTCAAGATTTCATCCGAGGTTGTAATCTCTGTTACGAAATATATAGGGGAGTCCATAGCACACCAAAGGTTTTGATTCTGCAATACTATGTCATGGATGACATCAATATTTTCTGAGTCAGTAGTATTGAAGGTGAAGTTCATTAACAATGAACGTCTGACCTTTCAGAAATCTGCAACTAAAATTCTCACAGTAGCATTAGAAGTTGTACGGTTTCTCAACGATTGACACATATCAAGATGGATTTTTGGGATATCAACCTAGTAGAGTACCCAATAACAGCTTGGTTTTCCCCCGTTGTTCCTTGGTCATGCCTATTCACAAGTATATTTTGTCTGTGGGGTTTGGAGCAAAATTAAATTGTAGGGTCAATTATGTAGGTGAGAATTCTGTATCAATCATGAATATCTTTTTTGTACTACTTTGAACTATCCATATCAGTTACAGTGATATTTTGTTAAAATTTAATACAAAGAGAGTCTTAATATACCGGGTGATTCAATAAGAACGTACCAGGCCTATATCGCAGCTAATACTGTACGTAGAGCCTTCAAACAAAAAATTGCATTACCAAATCGTATGTGTAGAATGCAATAAAAATAGTAGCGAGACCAGTGGCATCTCGTGAATACCTCCAAGGGGGGCAACTTCAAAATTTGAAATGGAAAGTGGTATAACTGTTGGAATCGTTCGAAAGGACATTAAATGTCATGCAACTTTTAGAGGACAAACTTTGTCATATCCTTTACCATTTAGCCGCTAGAGGCGTTGTTGCAGACGTATCTGACCATCCGTAGCAGGCCTTTATCTCAGCTAATAATGCTCATAGGGCCGTCAAACAAACAATTGAACTACCAAATCGTATGTGTAGAATGCAATAAAAATAGTAGCGACACCAGTGGCGTATCGTGAATATCTCCAACAGGGGTCATCTGCAAAATTTGACATGGAAACAGGGGTTGGTTGTGCCTCAATTGAAACAAGCGCACAATGAGACAAACGTCGAGAGGAAACACTTTGGCATATTTGTTCCTTGTTGGCAGCAACACGGTCGCATTACTAGGTGGAAGTCAGATGGTGCGAGGGTGTTTCTTCTCGATGTTTCTTCCATTGTTAATTGACGAAAATTTATCTGGAATAGTTCATAAATTGCCTACAAAAGATCTCTTCTAATTCTTTTCCAGTTGGCAAAGTTCCCAAAATAGCTGACACATTCCTTCATTGAATGGCTATACTAAACCGTTGTATGAGAATTGCTCTGGTTCAGGTATCTCCCGATTTTAGCAATATACGTTGGCCAACTTCATTAATGAAATTAAACCCCTCTTGGCCTCATGAACCACTTGACTCAATTGCTAATGTAACAAACAAATATTTGTCTAATATATTGATATATTTATTCCTTTCCTCGACCTCTCTTCGAGCTGCTACGAATCCTGCTCTAGTCGATGTATCTGGTACATTTGAGGGAGCATAAGTATCAGGACAGGTGAAATCCCAAACAGGCGCCTTTACTTTTTTCGATTGCACTGACGTCATTCCGTCAGGCCTTTTCCTATCATTGCAGTTGCATCCATTTGGTTCTCTCGCTGATGGAACGCCTGCTGAAATGAGAGCTCCCAGAATGATATAATTTACACTGGTATGTCGTGAAAGCCTGCCAATACTGTTTTTACATGAGAAGCCATGGAATCCTCTACTACTGAGCGTTACATGTGGAGCAAAAATGTGGCTCGCAGATATCTACTTCTAAGTTTAGAGCAGTGGCTATTCGAAAACTTTCGTTACATAGAGTAAGCCCAAACTAGGTGAAGGTAAGTCTTGAAGCCATGCTCCGTTTTCAGATGATGTGACAGCAAGAAGCCTGGCTTTATCAGTTGATGTTAATGGTGAAGCTATATGACACTTTATTATAGGTTCATCGCAGGCTGATTTGATATTTTTTTACGATCTAATCCTATTAAATTAGCCCATTTGGCCATGGAGTCCTGCCATTTTGATCAGTGTTTATGTCGACTTCCTGCTGGAGTAGAGACACTATTAATTGTCGAGAGCCATATGTTGAAGCGAGGAAAGACGGAATGGCAATATATATATGGCGCCACGAAATCTCAAGACCTCCATTTCCAACTGGTAAAGAAGCTTGTAGCCATGATTTGTCGTCTAAGGAACAGTTGAGAATGGATTCTAATCCGGTTTTTAATTTTTCATCGAACTTCCTTACAAGGGACATCACCCAATTGTCCGGCTCCGATTTCAATGATTTTTTTTTTTTTTTTTTTTTGCTGATAAAGGACATGTATGCATTATTTGTGATGACAGAAATTTTTGCCATGGTGCACGTTTTCTATTTTTTTTTAAATAATTTTTAAGAGTTGTGATGTGGTTATTAGAGATTACTGCAGAAGTCCCTTACTACCCTTTGTAAACGGAGTGTTAATGAAAGAACAACCATGTAGATACACATAAGGCCTAGGGGGAAGTAATATGGTAGATATTACCTTGACAGTAGCCATCTTAAAATCCGCCATTTTGAATTAAGGTCAAGTTTTTTTTAATGGGAATAGGGTAATATGATACGTAATTTCGGGATAGAATTTAATTAGGAAGACAATGATGAAGTTATTTTTAAGATACGCCTATTTGGGGAAAAGTTACAGGCATATTAATTGCTTATACTTACATGTGCGTAAGTTCCTTACCTCCGCTTCTAACACGCATATTAATGATAATGAGTACATAGAAGCTTCGGTAATACATATTATACCTAGAGGCAAGTGATACGGTAAGGGTAACCTTGACGGCAGCCATCTTGAAATCCGCCATTTTGAATTAAAGTGAAATTTTGAAAAATGAAAACCATAGCATGTGACACATCATTTTAATAGCAAATTTTTCCAAAAAGCCAATGATATGCTTATTTTTTCTCTATAGTTAACCAGTATAAATTTAGGACTCTTTCTAATGTGAACCAAACGTCCATTATTTGATCTTTCAAATTGACAACACACCTAATTTTCACCGCATGTTTGAAGATTCCAACTGGCACTTTGCAATTGTTGCATGGCTTATGTTTTCTAAATGTATTACATTTTTTAAGAGTTGCGATTTATCAGTCAAACTCTTGGTCAAAAGGAAACCAAGACGGCAAAAAAGAAGCAACGAAAACATGAATTGATGGGAGCAAGTACTAATGTTGACACTGCCACTAACGCAGTTACGCTGTTGTTTCCAGCGATAATGACAGTGGCAGTAATTTGGAATCAAGTAAAACCTACTCTGATGACGAATAGAAACCCACGCAGCAACAAGTCATCTGACACAAAACGAAAGCACGAAACTCCCAAACTTGCTTTTATGTTAGATAGATCGAAATTAACTGGCAGAGAAGCAACTTTTGTTATAGCAGCAACGGCCAAAGGTTTGGGCTACATTCTGGACGAAATTACTCTCAGTCGTTCATCCATCAAACGAGCTCACGGACGCAATCGTCTTGAGTCAGATGCCATCATACAGAGCAAATTCCAAGTAACAAGCGCCCTCGTTGTCCATTAGGATAGCAAAATTCTACCAGACATAAAGGAATAGAAACCATCGATCGCCTACCTTAGTATCTGGCATGGGAAAATTCAATTGGTCGGAGTTACAAAAATGAAATTTGAAACTGGACAAACTCAAGCAGATGCCGTGCTAGGTGCATTGAGGCCACAGGATATTATTGAACTGGTAAATGCAATGTGTTTCGATACAACTGCCAACAATACTGGTCGCTTCAGAGACGCTTGTGTCATAATAGATCAGAAAATAAAGAAAAGCCCTTTGTATTTAGAATGTCGTCATCACACACTGAAGACGTAGCAATATTCAAGTTATTGAATGAAGCTTGGAACTCCTTGGATCACACATACTATGATTCAGTAGAATAAAACATAGATTTGTCCAATATCAAGGTTGTACTTACCGATTTCGCACACAGCCATCTTTAATGTAGCGTGAATTATTGGAACTGACTATTCCCTTTCTTCGAGGAATCTCGCCCCGTGAAGTGCGATTTGCAGCACCTGAAACTATTCACCAAGCCACGCGCATGGCAAAGGCACTGTACGCATTCAAAATATGACTTATTAGAGACTAATTCAACCTTACTCATCAAGAAAAAGATTTGATCACTTTGTACGTTCCTTGTTAAGGTTTATGTGAAAGCGTAGTTCTTATCACCAGTTGCTGCTTCTGCTCCAAGAAATGATCTCGAATTCCTGAAAAGCCTTAAATATGAAACAGACAAGCCAGCCGTTTACAAGGCCCAGGGAAAATCTTTGTCATCTCTGGTAGTTGGACGAAGAACTCATTGGCTTGGCGTTCTTCTACGACGAACTGTCCGAAGAAACAAAGCAATAAATGGTGAAAAACTTGAACACAGATACCATAAATAATGAGCCTCCAAAACCCTTGAAAATACCTTGAGATGCTCTTGTTTCACTACAGGATCGAGAATTTGGTAACGAAGAACACGATGCAGTTTTTTGAACGTCTCAGTATTAGAACATTTCTTGCACAAAATCCGGATATACGGAAATCCAACACTGACTACTTAGCTGATTATGGAGTAGTTAAACATATGAAAGTAGTTATTTATCATGCAGAACACGAAGTTGCCCTCATACAAGAGTATAACGGTATTATGACAAAGAACAAGGAACAGAAACAGTACCTATTTGAAGTTGTTGCCGAAAACAGGAAGCAATATTCACACTGTTCAAAGAATACCCCAAGCAAAACTCAATATGTAAAAGTGAAGTGTAAAAAAGGGTAAACATATGGTGTATGAATTTTACAGTTTTAATAATGTAAATATAAGCAACAATAATGTGCTCTTACGTATAATCGTGTAATATGTACATAACAATGTGTGTAACAAAATATAGAAAATATATGTATAAAACTGTGGATATGACAATAGCTTTCAAAATTTCAACCATTAAAAATTGTTGTACACTCCGCATCAGAAAAATGCGACAGATAATGCCGTTAGGCCACCCAATATATACCTTCTTATCCCATAATCGTGTCAGGTAAAGAGACCCCTCTCTCTCCTTTCTTCACTCCTATACTAAAATTAGCTAACAATATGTGTGCAATTCTTATTTCAAAAGACACATGTATTAGTTTCGATAAAATAAAATAACCAAACCGAGACGAAACAAGATTCATAAGTTGATGTAGGAAGAGACTGAAACACACACAATGAAAAATTGAAACCAATGGATGTCAATTACACAGAGATTCAGAAATGACGCAGAGAGAGAGGTGAGAAGAGGAGAGAAGAAGAAAAAGAAAAGAGAGAACAGATAAAACTGTGGAATTCAAACGTAGTAAGAAAATAACCTAACATCATAAAGTTCCGTTTCCACAAATCCAACAGTAATATAGAAATAACGTTTGTTTTTACATATTTTTTCAGAACTATTCGAATATACAGAGGATGCATTAAACATTCATTATGTCGCTTTCATAATGGATAGCACACTCAATTTCAAGTAGAACTGTAGATCTCCGAGACACATATAGGATAATGTCAAAAGTTAAACACACATGCTTTGTTTCCGCGTGGTTCGATTGCAAATTCGGTAGTGTTCATTGGATGTGCTGTTCCAAAATATATTCTAATAAACCCAGTAGATAGCGTTGGCCATATCCTCCATTTCAGATTACTAATGAAAATTGAACAAAAAAGCAAAAAAAGAAAATGAAACGAAACGAAACGGAAATAAACGGAAAGAGAAAGAAAGAAAGAAAAATAGAAGAGTGCTATTTTACTCTAAATTTCTATCAGAAATGCCCTATATTAAAAGTCCAAAGTGTATGGTAATGAAAACTTACAAACGTTGCAAAGGAAAAGTTTATGTTCGTCATAGATGTAGCATGTTTCAAATTTCAACGTGAAAAAACACACTGAATTACAAGATGGGAACAAATTTTGTATCTAACTAGTATAAATAAAATGTTAACTAGTATAAATAAAATGTTTGGTCTCGAAATAACCAAAGAGGTTACCATTTTCCAGTATTTTCCGAAGATTTATCTGTTCCGAACATCTAGCATTGATTTCATCTCTTCCGAATATAACGTAATTTGCACAGGTAAAATGAACACGCTAAGAGCTCAAACGGATCATCGTGTCAGTCGGATGATGTTGGTTAGGTTATAGACCACCACTGGGTCGAGGATTCAAATCCGCAGTGACCCAGTAATTCGACTGAGACTCGGTAACCCAGAGAATAAAAAAGATATTTTACTTATTCCCTTACGTTAAACAGTATTTCTGTCAGAGATGACCAGGACTAGAGATGTTATCCCCAGAACACGAAAAACACGACGCCGAAGTTAACAGTTAATTAAATTCTCCAGACCAGGTATATCGGGCTCTTGCTCCGTTTTCACTTTGGAACATGAAGCGAGTGTGTGTGAAAGAGGAGGAGAAATGAAAGATGCAAAGACAGGATAAGAAATCGTCAAGAAAGAGAGAGAGGGGGACGAATATAAATATGAAATATACTTATCATTACAGTGTATGATGTTGAACGCAGACACTGCTTATTCGAATTATCGCCAGTGATGCCTTGTAAGTTCTCCATCAGAAGATAAAACTCTGCAGCCATTATTTTATGCGAAAAAATCATACTACATGATGGGGAATCGAACCAAGATTTTCCATTTGGAAGTCAGACACGTTACCACTACACCACCGATTGATTTTGTCAAACTTTGTTTAACAAATGGTGTAGCGTTTCTTTCTGAAAGCGATAACACGAAAAGTGTATACTGCAGATCAATGATGTCTTTGGAATGTCCTGGTAATTTCCTTGCCCTTTCCCAACCAGCATTCGTAAATCGCCTCTATCATGATACAGGTGTTTGCTTCCACATTCTTATGTATTGCTTGTCCAGTATGATACGTTGATTCTTCACAATCACTATGTAAAAAATTAACTTTGGCGTGAACAGGATTTGAACCTACGTTCCATGTGTTATTCATAAGGCCATTACGTTACCCCAACACTATCATGCCATGTGAAATTACATGCCAAATATTACTTACTTTAGCTTTGATCTTTGGAACGAATCAAAGTACACAACGAAATTGACTTATTCTACGGCCTAGAGAGACCCACTAATAAAGGCAAAACATACAATCGAGGAAAAGATGGAGAAATAAAACATATTTTACAGTAATTTCGTCATGCAAGTTCAAAAGTACAATAATAATAATAATAATAATAATAATAATAATAATAATAATAATAATAATAATAATAATAATAATAATAATAAATGTTCACATTCACAGTACAGTAGTCTATTATTATTATTATTATTATTATTATTATTATTATTATTATTATTATTATTATTATTAACATCAATTACCCGCTTCGTTGGGTTAAATTGAGAAAAAAATAATAATATGTAATATGTTCCGTTATTCAGTCACTGTTTAGGATTACTAAAGCACTCTTTGATATTGGCCACTTTCGATGTGTTTTATATATAACCTTCCCAGCCTATGTTGTGGGGCACGGCATCTGCAGTGTCATTGTTGATCTCAGCGAGCCGGAAAACTATGAATTCGACACTGATATTGGTTATTTCGATATTTTTATGTCTCCCCCTCCTCCAAGTTGAGGGGCTGAATTTTGATTTAAACAGCATCAGATGTGTCACTATTAATCTCAGCGACTTCAAAAATTATAGATTCGCCACTTACACCGGTAATTTTTTGTTCTTTTTGTAAATGTCGCTCCCCCTGCCCATCTCTTAAGTTACACCGTCAAAGTGATATGACAGAAACCATCTCAAGTTCGAACTTCATCTAGGTTGAAAATTTGATTGAGATTGGTTTGGTGATTCAAGAGTCATTAAGTTTTATATATATATATATATATATATATATATATATATATATATCCCTCTCTCATTTCCCTCTCCAAGTTCTCCTGTGAAAGTGAAATGATAAAAATCATCTCAGCCCGAATCTGACCTATGTTAAAAATTTGATCGTGGTTGATCCTTTGTTCCACGAGTTATTAAGTTTTATTTATTCTTTTTACTCCTCCCTCCCCTCAACCCTAAGTTATATCGTCAAAGTAAATAGATAAATACCATATTAGGCCCGAACTCCATCTATGTTGAAAATTTAATGGAGATCGGTCTGGTGGTTCAAGAGTGATGAAGTCACAAAGACAGTCACTTTCATTTTTATTTTTTTACATTTATATCTCCCTCTCTCCGGCCCCTACGTTGCACCGTCAAACTGAAATAATAAAAGTCGTCCCAGATCCAAACCTTATCAATGTTGGAAATTTGATCGAGATCGGTCTGGTGGTTCAAGAGATTAGGAGTCACAAACATAGTTACTTTTGATATTATAATATAGGTGATTATTATTATTATTATTATTATTATTATTATTATTATTATTATTTGCGTATTTTATCAGTGGACACTAATTTCTCTCTAGGCCGTCGAATAAATCAATTTCGTTGTGCACTTTGGTGCAAATAACGTTACAGGAAGAAACCGGTTTGTTCCAAAGATCAGGGCTAAAGTAAGTAATATTTGGCTTTTAATTTCAGATAGCATTATAGTGTAGGGATAACGTAATGACCTTATGAATAATACAGCTATCGAAAATGGGAGCAAATCCTGTTCACGCCAAAAGTGATTGTGAATAATCGACTTATCATACTGGACAAGCAATACATAAGAATGTGGAAGCAAACACCTGTATCATGATAGAGACGATTTACGAATGCGGGTTGGAAAAGGGCAAGCGAATTACCAGGACATTCCAAAGACATCATTGATTGGCAGTATACACTTTTCGTGTTATCGTTATCAGAAAGAAACACTACACCATTTGTTAAACAAAGTTTGACAAAATCAATCCGTGGTGTAGTGGTAACAAGTCTGACTTCCAAATGGAAAATCTTGGTTCGATTCCCCATCATGTAGTATGATTTCTTCGCATAAAATAATGGCTGCAGAGATTTATCTTCTGATGGAGAACTTACAAGGCATCACTGGCGATAATTCGAATAAGCAGTGTCTGCGTTCTATATCATACACTGTAATGATAAGTATATTTCATATTTATATTCGTCCCCCTCTCTCTCTTTCTTGACGTTTCTCTACCCTGTCTTTGCATCTTTCACTTCTCCCCCTCTCTCCCTCTCTCACACACACGCACTTCATGTTCCAAAGTTAAAACAGAGCAAGAGCCCGATATACCTGGTCTGGAGAATTTAATTAACTGTTAACTTCGGCGTCGTGTTTTTCGTGTTCTGGGGATAACATCTCTAGTCCTGGTCATCTCTGACAGAAATACTGTTTAACGTAAGGGAATAAGTAAAATATCTTTTTTATCCTCTGGGTTACCGAGTCTCAGTCGAATTACTGGGTCACTACGGATTTGAATCCTCGACCCAGTGGTGGTCTATAACCTAACCAACATCATCCGACTGACACGATGATCCGTTTGAGCTCTTAGCATGTTCATTTTACCTGTGCAAATTACGTTATATTCGGAAGAGATTAAATCAATGCTGGGTGTACGGAACAGATAAATCTTCGGAAAATACTGGAAAATGGTAACCTCTTTGGTTATTTGAAAACAATATTTTATTTATACTAGTTTCGACACAAAATTTGTTCCCGTCCTACAATTCAGTGTCTTTTTTCACGTTGAAATTTGAAACATATCACATCTATGAGGAACATAAACTTTTCCTTTGGAACGTTTTAAGTTTTCATTACCATACACTTTGGACTTTTAATATAGGGTATTTCTGATAGAAATTTAGCAGTAAAATAAAACTCTTCTATTTTCTCTTCCTTTCTTTCTCTTTTCTTTTCTTTTCTTTTCGGTTTTCTTTTTGTTTTTTGTTTAGTTTGTGTTAGTAGTCTGAAATGTAGGATATGATCAACGCCATCTATTGGGTTTATGAGAATGTTTTTTGGAACAGTACGTCCAATGAACACTACCGAATTTGCAATCGAACCACACGAAAACAAAGCATGTGTGTTAAACTTTTGACATTATCCTATATGTGTCTCGGAGATCTACAGTTCTACTTGAAATTGAATTTAGAGTTTTACGCCCCACGATTATGGCGGTTAGGCTAAAGGAGACGGTGATGAGTAATGAATGAAATGGTGGAATGAAGAAAGTAGAAGGAAACGGGAGAACCCCAAGAAAACCCACGCACACGGTGTTTGTCCACCACAAAGTTCACTTGGCGGGGGTGGGATCGAAGCCGGGACCCCAAGCACCAGAGGTGAACTCTCTACCGCTAAGCCACCACGGCCCCTACTTGAAATTTAGTATGCTACCCATTATGAAAGGGACATAATGAATGTTTAAAGCATCCTCTATATATTCGAATAGTTCTGAAAAAATATATATAAAACAAACGTTATCTCTATATTAGTGTTGGATTTCTTGAAATGGAACTTTATAATTCTAGGTTATTTTCTTACTACGTTTGAATTCCACAGTTTTATCTGTTCTCCCTTTTCCTTTTCTTCTTCTCTCCTCTTTTCTCTCTCTTTCTACCTCATTTCTTAATCTCTGTGTAATTGACATCCATTGGTTTCAATTTTTCATTGTGTGTGTTTCAGTTTTTCCCTACATCAACTTATGAATCTGGTTTCGTCTCGGTTTTGTTACTTCATTTTATCGAAACTAATAAATGTGTAGTTTGAAATAAGAATTGAGCTCATGTTTTTAGCTAATTTTAGTATAGGAGAGAAGAAAGGAGGAGAGAGAGAGGGTTTATTTACCTGACACGATTATGAGATCAGAAGGTGTATATTGGGTGGCCTAACTGCACGGCGTTAGCTGTCGCAATTTTTTATGCGGAGTGTACATACGGTAGAGCTGGTCTTGATACCAAAACTGAACGTACACCAGGAGGTGTATCTCAATTCCTCAATGTAATTAAGATTGATTTTACCCAGAAACTAAACATCCCTTTAACTGCAAAATAAGGATTAACTCACCTCTATCGGTGAAATCTAGTACCTAGCCACTGCACTGGAGGTCACAGAAAATACATAAATTATTGCCACCCAAACTGCGTAAGAAAGTTAAACAATTCTCATAACCTACAATAAATATAGTCTATATACTAGGTTGGTTTTGCATGCGGAAAATGTTTTTTTCACTACAAACGATTACCAGTTTTCTTTATTTCTTTTGTACATAGCTCACAAATATTATATGCGCTTAATTTACAGTGCAAACAGGTATTTCAGATTCTTTCCTAAAAACATTAGTGACAATAAAATAGATAATCGTCCTTGCACGGTTGTAACTTCTGGGTATTAGTGATTATTTATTAAAGAAATCTTCCATACAGAAATCTTAGTTATTACAGAAATCTCCCATACTTATTTATCGGCATTGTATTCATATATGTTTTCCTTTCCTATGGAGTTTCAAAATGTGGTTCAAGTTCTTCATAATTCGAGAACTATATTTCTTTCAACTATTTTTATATGTGATCTTTGCAGGATAGATTAGTGAAGAAGCGTGTGAGAAACTTAATTAATTCCTAAGGTCGTTACTTCTATATCACTAATATGCAATCTTGATTATCATACACAAATCCATTTTTATCGTTTTTCCAAGTTTCAGGTAAACATTTATATACGTAGTAGCGAACGAATGGATTCTGGCGAACGCATCAACTTACGAAATATCGAAAGATGTCTAACATATTTTTTTCTTCTTTGCAGGCTAATGAGTTTAGTAGGAAAATTCAAGCTATTGATACTACTAATATGGATCTCCAGGCAAGAAATGAGGTAAAATTACACTCCAAATGTATTTTTCTTATATAAACGACAAGTGACCCCGGAGAACATATCATCCACATACGTCCAACACTACTAGTTTATAAGAAATAAATACCATCTTTTATTATTTTTCTTTATGGTGCAAGTAAATAGTTTTCACAGTTCTGGTCACAAAATCCTAGATTGCCATCCAGAGGCTAAGTCCAAAAAATTGAATCTACATCTTTACGTCAATCGGATCTGTGATTGCAGGGAAAATTTATTTTCCCTCCATTCTGAAAGAGAGTAACATACCTAGTCTTACAAGAGCAATAGACCATCTTCGCGTTGCTGCGAAGTAAATATATAATCGGTATATAGAATGCAATCATAAATAGATAACACTAAAAACTTAACATACTGGCTCATACACCATGTTTCAAGCCTGCAAGGATCACGAAGAAGAGTAGATATACACAGATGGAGCATTTTCCAAGTAACGTTTTCATGGTTTGATGCAGTCTTAGCAGATGGTTAGCCTTACGGAACTCTGCAGAGCTGCTTATTTTAGCATGAGTTCGAATCTTATCTGCTAGAAGTTATTTTTAAAAGTAAAGGATCTGTATTTTACTGCAACGAACATTCATGTCTCATATATTATATATGGGTACAAAAAATATAAACAAGTCACAATTACGTAATGTTAGAAATTAAATTAAATTAAATCACAAATCCTTGTCGTTTTGTCTCGAACGTCTACGTGGTTCCGGATTTGATTCTCCATAGGAGGACAGAAAATATACTTCAAAATCAATTACTTTGATTAATAATCCGTCTCCATTAGTCTAAAGGGCAAAGTCATGGGAAGATAAATTTTTTTAAAAAGTCATTTCTTCCCTTTCCCTTTATTATTTCGTTTATTAACTTCTTTTCTTGCCTCTCATATATATTCTTGAACAGAAAGAAATACGGAAAGATGTTAATCAAAGAAGCCACTTATTCAGTGTTTCGAACAGTAAATCAGTATTTCTTTAAATGAGAAAATAAATTGTCACTAAATTACGTCTATATTTATAGATTATTTTAGCACTACAATACTTGTTAGTTACGTTTGCGTTACTTTCCATCTCTTAAATTCTTGTAAAGAGAAAATAGAATTTGATCTAAAATATGACATAGAGTAGTACCGTAGTGCTTTTCTTTGTGTTAATTTACTAATAATGAAAAAGAACATTCAATAGCCCATTTGTACTATTATTTACTATTATAATTTGCAGATGGAAATAATTATATCGAATACTTAATATGCCAGAAAATATTAAATTCATGAAAGTTGATAATCCAGCGATATTATTCAACTTGTAATAGCAGCGAACACGATAAGCTTGAAAACCCTCTTTGTTCATCCTGTCGACGATATCTATAGATAAGTGGCTGAAGTGTTTGACTGCACGTTACAAGGTGGAGTATATTCTGGGTTCGAGTTCACTAAAAAGCATCTCCATTTTTAACTGTTCTCGGTGTTTCTGTGTGATGTCCCGGTAGTTTGCATAATATGAAAAAGTAGAACAAACGAGAGTAAAGTAAATGTATTAAAAGAATACATGAGAAAAATGTTCCAAAATGAAGGGAGAAAAAAGAAAAGATGGATACTTTTAGTGTTTTAGTTTTTGCTTAAAACTAAAAATAATAAAGAAAGTGGGTAGTGTTCATACCCTCAGTGAGCTCCATTCTAAGTTCAATTCCTAGTCGTTGAATTGAATTTGAGCGTCTCTTTGAGAAACAAGAGTATAGGAGAAGTGAATCTACAGCTTACATTGTGATCGAAACCAGATGAACTTTCGCCAGGAATCAAACCAAGTCTCTAGCAACAAAGGTGCGTAGGCTAAACATATAATTAGGGATGCACGCGAGACGAGACAAGACGAGAAATGGAAAAGTCTCGTCTCGTCTCGCAGCCTCAAATGTTGGTCTCGTCTCGCGTCTCGTCTCGTCTCGCAAATCTGAAGTCTCGTCTCGCGTCTCGCATAAAATTTTGAGTCTCGTCTCGCGTCTCGCGCGAGACTTTCTCGCATGGTCTCGCAGTCTCGCATATATTCTGGTCAAAATTTTGCAATGTGTTATTCTATGGTTGTTAATGAATGATGATGTGATATTCTGTCCGAAGGCAGGTATTTGACCTAAAAGTCCCTTGGCAAGCTGGATCCTTGGTGGTTTGCCATTGCTTTCCATGGGATGAATGTTCATAACATCCTAAGGAGACGGAAGCTAAAGTTCAACATGGTATCCGAACTTGTGTCCCCTCCGCTCCAAATTAAAAGAAAAGTTGTGCTGGAATTTGATTCCTGGACCATTAATTTTCGTCAAATTAACCCTTTCCGGTACCCGGCTTTTTGGGCTATTTTTTAGACTTTCAGTCAAGCAGCTACTGCATCGTCACTATTTATCCTAGGATCATGATTCATACCTCATTCTTTTCAGAATGAAGCTGGATTTCAAATGGTACTACTTGCATGCTCATACCATATACCAGGAGCGGGAAAAATGATGTCAAAGGGAAAATTACGGAGGGAATTTTTTTCTCGCATTTTGGGCCCCTCTGGAGCGGTCCTGTGTGAACGTACCCATCTAAAAAATGTGATAAATAGTACTTGGTATACTAAATGTGTGTGCCAAATTTCAAGTTTCTATCTTGAATAGTAAGGGCGGAAGAAATTTTATCAGGAATTCCCACCATGCCCCAAATTACCGTAAAACACAATGATCTCAGGTAAAAAATTTCCTGAGACACCCCTAATTACCCTAGGGTCATGTTTTGCCCATCATTCTCTTCAGCTTAGAACTGCCTTTCAGGCGGTATGACACACATGTCTCCGTCATGTATCTAAGGCTGGAAAATCCCGAAAAAAGGGATTTTTTGGGTCTAAATATCCTTCTTATCAACTTTTAGCCCCTCTGGACCCCCATGTTTTAACGCAGAGATCTAAAAAATCTGATAAATACTACTAGGTGGGCTGAATGTTTATGCACAATTCCAATTTTCCAGGTGCAAAAGTAAGCCCGCCAAAAAATATATATATATATAGCGACAATGTCCCATATTCTCGTATACAGAGAGAAATTTTTAAACATTCCCTGAGACATCCCTAATTACCATAGGATCATGGTTTTCACATCATTCTCTTCAGAATAGAACTGCCTTTCAGGCGGTAACATTCACTTTTCTCCATCATGTATCTAAGGCGAGAAAATCCCGTGAAAGGGATGTTTTGGTAAAAAAAAAATCCCTTTTTCAACGTTTAGCCCCTTTGTACACCCATGTTTTAACACAGAAGTACGAAAAAATCTCGTAAATACTCCTCGGTGGACTGAATGTTTGTGCACAATTTCAATCTTCTAGGTGCAAAAATAAGCCCGCAAAAAATAATACCCAAAATGTCCAGAATTCCCCTATACAGAAGTATATTTTCATAAAAATTCCCTGACAATTCCCTAATTACCCTAGAGTCATGTGTCGCACATCATTCTCTTCAGAATAGAACTGCCTTTCAGGCGGCCATTCACTTGTCTCCATCATGTATCTAAGGCGGGAAAATGAGGAAAAACGGGATTTTTGGGTAAAAATATCCCTTTTTTCAACTTTTTGACCCTCTGGATCCCCCCCTGTTTTAACGCAGAAATCTGAAAAAAATCTGGTAAATACTACTCGGTGTACTGAATGTTTGTGCAAAATTTCAATCTTCTACGTGTAAAAATAAGCCCGCCAAAAAATAATGAACATAGGCCGGCCCCGCAATATTAAAAGAAAATATATATTTTAGAATTATGACGTCATCACCTCCTATGTCTCGACGCAGGAAGGTGTGAAACCATACGTAAGGTCTTCTACAATGCCTCTGGACTTGAAAAAAAAAACCGGACGAAAAAACTCAAATAGGAGAGTTATAACGCAATGTACCATGAAACACCCCGTATGGTACAGATTGTACCATGGGATCCCCAAAGGGTTAATAGCATAATTTACAGCAAAACCAGCATAAATTGTTGCTGGATCCAACATTGTTTTCTAGCTTAGAGGTCTCCAGCAATATTTGGCTCTTCTAAAATATCGTCGCCACTATCAACACTTACACGTTTTGGTCGTTTCCTTGAAGGGTGATTTTCCATTATAAAGATGTTTTTATACCACCAAAAGCGCTTGTAGACAACAAAAGAACTCTTCACAACACAATACGACCCAATTCTTTTGATTCGTTCGCGCTTGTAGCAATGTTGCATTATCGCATTTTATCAACTTTCGCTTTTAACTTATATAGTGTTGCCAGATCTAGAAAATAAAATTACTGACAGATATAGGTCCATTCCTACCATCTCGCATCAAACCTATAGCGCCATCCTACCAAACCAATGTTTGAATTAAACTTCCGAACTAGAGGGGGATGTTTTTGATAAATATATAGAAAGAAAATACTTATTCCATGTAAAAATATCATGTTATTTCTGCGAGCCGGACCCGGGATAAACTTTGACGAGAGGGGACTTCCCCGCCATCCAAGGTGACCAGAACTTTTACTTTCAAAAACGGGACGCATATAAATCGGCGATGGGGGGTGGGGTGACTTCCACATTACATTTTGGGACTCGGCAGTGTATTCAATTTATAAAATACACAAGTAAGAATGATAACAGAGCGTTTCTAACTTAAGTACTACCCAACAATACTTTTAACTACTTCAACACTCAGAATTCCCACTCAATTCCCATTTGAAACAAAGAACACTCAATTCTCATTTGAATATTCAGAAGTTCTAGGCACGGCTGAACCTTCCCAATGTGTGTTGGCACGGAAGAGTGTAGAATTAGCATTGACCATTTATATTTTGAATAATAACTAAGAGACACCTGGGTCATGTTTGCTTAAAAACAGGACATTTAGGCGTCCCGTTTGAGAATAAAAAAGCGGGACAACGGTTAAAAATAAGGGACTGTCCCGTCTAAAACGGGACGTTTGGTTACCTTGCCGCCATCCCCCAACATAAATCGCTAGTAGTAATGTGAAAAAGACAGAAACAACAGAAATATCACATTTTGCAGCAATAGGGTCTTATTCGCTTTTCAGACCAAAAAACAGAAGTTCATGTATTCGTGCGCGCCCGCGTGTATGTGTTTGTGTCGCAAAATAAAGTCCATGATGTTGTAATAAATTTCCAATTTACAAAGCTTTTCTTTTTTAATGATGTTTAGAAACTAAAGAAGGCTTTAATTCTGAAAATCAACCTTGAATAATAATAAATCTCATAAAATGTCTATTGCCCCAATCACTTTTTTGTTCCTGGAGGCATTAACGCTCAACTTAGAATATTCAATAAATGTAAAATCACTAAATATGTTATTACATGTAATTCATAAATGTTGCGAGACTGCGAGAAGTCTCGCGAGACTTCTCGTGCGAGACTTAACTGAGTCTCGTCTCGCGTCTCGTCTCGCATGGTTTAGTCTTGTCTCGCGTCTCGCATTAAATTTTCAGTCTCGTCTCGTGTCTCGTCTCGCAAATGCGAGACGAGACGCGAGACGAGACGAGACTTCTCGCGTCTCGCGTGCATCCCTACATATAATCATGCAAAAACTCAACTCCCAGTGAAAGAGCGTCAAACACACTACTCTGCTTTAGATCCTTCCTTAAACTGTAAGTTATTCTATATAACATCTCTGTTCACTGCTAAAATTAAATACAAATCAACCAATCAGTCAACAAGTTTGAAGGAGGAATAAGGAAGAAAGTTTTCCACTCACATTATATACTTCTAGTGAGCGAACCTCTCCAGTTGATAGTTATTGATATAAATGTATTTCTAGTGTGTGGAGGAACGTAGCCGATTATCCAATAGCGACCGCTTGCAAATTTGTATTAGACAGCGAAAAACACAATTCTTAGCACACCAATTTATTGAGCGAATAATGGGACGTGACGGGTGTTCTATCCAGAGAGTGTTTTGACCTAAGTTTCGGAGCATCAGTTTAAAGTGGTAACACTTGTATCCCTACCGGATATTGAACCCGACACCCTTTGCCAAATGAATAATAAGGAACAATACAGTTGGTCTCTTCGGTGTTCTGGTTTACTGTAATATACGACTGTCTCACTAATTTAATTGATGATTTCACTTTTCATAATAACATCACTCTGAAACTAGTAAGTCTTTTCCGTTTGGTTATCTTTCTCCATTTGAAGAATTCACCTCAGCACCTGATTGAAAGGCAAAGAGAAACTGATTTCAAATTTGGATTCAGTGCCTTTTATTATCAATTAAAATCTGATAACTCCATAGCTAATTGGTGTTTAGTTTATTCATTAAGAACTCAGGATTACGCGGTCACATCGCAATGAAACCACTTAGAGAGAAGGTATTTCTTGTCTTGTTTAGTGACGCCATTTTGGGGTAGTTTTAGTTCTTTTGATTCTAACGCTGACATAAATAAAGAAATACTGTTGAAATAGCAGAGAGAGAATCTCTAGGTTGCCCGAATTAAATAGTTCTTGCACCCTACAATGAGCGTGGTCCTGCGTTCAGATCTTGTATACGTTAAAAAAAATTCATAAGTTAATTTACAAAAAACTCTGGCAATCTGTTTGCCATTCCTCTATGTAAATCAATTTACACCTATAATGCAAAATTACTAATATGAAATGGGTAAAAATTACATTTTTATCTATAAAAGTATCAAATTTCTTATAATTTACTGTAAATATGTAAAAAAAAAAAAGCAACAAATTTTGTAATTTAATTTAAGGAAATGTATATCAACTTACAAAATGAAAGTTAAATGATTTTGCATAGATATTTGTTAATTTAAACTACAGATTTTTTTTCTAATGTAGGAGCCTTAATTTTACCGTAGTAATTCTGAACCAAGTTTAGTAGAATCAGTGGGAGTTGTCCTCAGAAACTCACAGATTCATTAAAAAGTCAACAACGTAATTAATTAATTAGGATGAAACAAGATTGGTGGTAATATCAGATATCTATATGCAATTCGCATATAAACTCTACTAGAGCGTAACATGGACTTGAATGCATCAAGTCCCGGGTTCGATCCCAGCCCCCGCCAAGTGAACTTTGTGGTGGACAAACACCGTGTGCGTGGGTTTTCTCGGGGTTCTCCCGTTTCCTCCCACTTTCTTCATTCCACCATTTCATTCATCACTCATCATCACCGTCTCCTTTAGCCTAACTGGCATAACCGTGGGACGTAAAACTCAAAGATTTCATTTCATTTTTTTGAATGCATCAAAGAACTTAAATATGGAAAGGAAAAAAGACAAAGGTATTTAAAGAATTTTATCATCTGAGCTGATCGGGAATTTCATTTTGTAATAAAAAGATTGGATTTCAACTTTGTCTTGCTTCTACATTATCAGTAGCTGTTTTTAAATTGGAAAGTTTTATTTTATACATGTCGTTCTCGTGTGTTCTGTTTCAGTTGTTCAGGTAATTTTCTTTAATGCTCACCCTGAAAGACAAATATACATAGTTTGATATACTCAACAGATTTTACTAACGCACGCAAACAAACACCCTAGAGCCACAAAATACATATTTTATCAACTTGATATGATTAAAGAGCCCAACTTGATGTGAGTACTATCTTTCAAAAGTCATTTAAAGGGATAAGACGTTTTGCGACCTCGAATTCAACACAAATTTACATTTTTTTTTACATTTTTTAAATTTAAGTCATTTTTTATATTTTATTTTTCACTTCCCCCCATCCTCTGCCGATGGGTATGAACTAGGACTTAAACGCAATTGGGAGCGTCCCTCTTAATTTGATGACCTAGAAACCTGGATTCCACACTATCAGTCGTTTTGCACTATTCTTCCATTCCACTTCTTACAGCTCCTATCCCTTAGGATATCATGTTCCCAGTATCATTCCAATATTGTTTCCAGATCGAAAGTTATTTGACTACCAAATTTAGTTCAAATTGCTAAAGACGTCCTAGAATTAAGCCTGAATATACATTCATGCACATACATCCAAATATACTATATACACACAGGGTGTCCCATAAGTCCGTTTACATAAGCCATCTCGGTAACTACTGAAGATACGAAAAAATGATGAGAGAGCAATGTTGGTGAAAGTATGTGTTTTCAATCTAAAATGTTGGAATTTTCGGAATTGGACCAACCGTTTGGGCTCTACACTGGTATACCGCCCAATGGTAAAGAAAAATGCAACGTTGCCACGTCTTTGTTGGACAACAATGAAGATAAGTGTGTGTGTGGTTTGAAGTATCTTGGGCCAAGGAGAATAGAAGGGACGGCCACAATGAAGGATATAAAGAAGGATCACACGCAGTCAATCCAATTCAGTGGCGTCACCATGAGAAGTGGAGGGAGCAGGTACGAAAAACAAAATGAATTGAATTTATTCACGGCAAACTGGTATTACCTGCTTAGTGGTGTCAACGAGCGATGAGACAAGAGGACAATTGAATAAAATTAGAAAGGGCTTAAGTGCCAAAACTAAAAAAACAGAGAAAAGTCGATAAACATGAGTTACCGCAATACAAATTAAACGGGTACTGCGATCATGTGATTGCTTTAAAGCAGAAGCAACAACTTTTAAGCTATAAATTCCTTACAAACGTATTCTGCTTGGTATTAAGACAACTTTGAACGACACAATTCAATTCTACTTATTCCGGCACTTAGATCCTTTCTCATTATTCAATTGTTGTCTCGTCTAGAAACAAAAGCGCCAGTTTCCAGACGAGTTTAATCTAGGATGACCAGACGTACTGATTTTTGCAGTACAGTACTGTTTTTCAAACAGCTGTCCTGCGTGTTGCGAAGACACCTAGAAAATCGAGAAATATCCTTCTTTTTTAAAATGTCCTGCGAAATGTCCTGAGAACTTATTTGCAACATTTTAATGTTTCATTCTTTATTCATATTTTGAATCACAGGCACTCTTTCCCTGAATGATGAACCGCTGTGTTCTTTAACAGTCCTCGAAAGATTAAGGAAGAAGAACAATCAACAAACCATTTCTTTGCAATACATTATTGTTAGTGAGAAAGGCTTGTTGAGATATGGGTAAGGTAGGAAAGGTTTCTTTTTCAATTTACGACAGTGATGCTAACCAAGTTAAGTAGAAGTTCCATTGTGCCGGTCTAAATTTTCCCTCGTTCCTTAAAATAAGCCGACGTTTCGAAAATCTATTTTTAAAAAGTATTCAGCTCTACACGCGGCCCACTGTACGTTCTAAAAAATAAACCACTTTGTCATTAATCAAAGCATTTGGAGTTGTGTTGACTTCTTTCAATACTTTAGTTCAGTTTTTAACATAAATGAATGACTAACTTAAGGTTAACGCTAAATGAAATAAGGACATGCGTTTTGCCAACGCAGTAGATTATTATATAGTATATTTGTGTCCTACTTTCGCTTATCAGAATCTGGTCACCCTAGTTTAAACGAGACAGGTTAATTATCTCGTACTCAGTAGTTGGTGTAGGGGTAGTGTGCCTGCCTTCTACACGGCGTTTTGGTGTGCCAAACGTGGGCACGAACTCTCTTCGACGGGGCATCCTGACGAATATTTTTCCAGGTTTTCCTCAGTTTCCCCGGGTGCATGCCGGATTGTTCCTTCTCTCAGGAAGGGCCCCTTCATTTTCCAGTCCTAGACTCACCTAAAAGGCCGATGTGACCTCGGAGTAGAGGTTCAATCTCTCCTTGTGTTATTTCCTTGAACAAATAAATAAAGTTTCTCGGTTGGGGAGCATCATTGCAGGTCTCGTCTTAGCTGGTAAACTTGTTGACTCATCTCATGTCGTTGAATGATTGTCTAGTGTCGTGTATGAGTTTTCGAAACGAGACGAGACACCAAAATGTTATTGTCTCATGAGCATTTGTACTTATGTCATTGGAAAGGGATTAAAAATGTAGAAGCCAGATATTGGAAATGTATGATCCCAGTATTCGTCTTATGTTCGACAGTGGAATACCATCCTTCTTCCTTTGACAAACGAATGACAGCAAAAGAACGCAAATCATGCAAGGAGTACCAGTGCTCGTCATGTACTTGTTAAATAAATGAAAGAATATAAAAAGTATACTGGTTCAAAAACTCTGTTACGCAATTCAATAGGAGGCGGAATTCACCTGTGTCGCCAGACATGAGAGCGCTTGAAAATAAACCGATTTCCTGTCCGAGATTTGAACCATGACCGCACAAATGGCCTGTATCGTAGTCAGACGCGTTACCGACTGAGTTATGGCGAACTGTACAGGAAGTGAGAAATAGTCGAAATGAAATAAATGTAGAAAGGAAAAGAAAATAAGTGAATTGGGACACAATAACTGTTCGAATGTGCGTTATTTGGTGGGAAATTCCGTTGAAGGTAGATAGAAGCAGGAGGGAAGGAAACCGTCAAATATTGCAGAAAGCACCGCTGAACAATTTTCTTAAATGAGCATAGTGACATGATACGCCTATTTTGTCCGAGTGGCAGTGTCTTACGTAATCAAGCACGAGCAACACTCCACTCATCTTTCTCTTCCCGTTTAGTACTTTAGTCCTTGTTTGTACCTCTGTGTGTTGAATTGGTGTTGAATTGTGTTTTGCATTCAAGTGGTGTGTTGAATTTAGCGTCCGTACATCTCCGTGTGTATCAAGAAAAGTGACTTTGTATTCGCCTGGAAACAAAGCAGAAATGATCCTTCACACATCTGGTTCGAGTATACGTGCGGCTGCGGAACAGTTTCACCATCGCCATCCACGGCTCGCATTGTCATCAACTACAATGATTTTCAAGTTATTAACACGCTTCAATGATACTGGCAGTGTCTTAAACCGACCATGGTGGAAAGACTACACCATGAGACCGACCTCGCTCTGGCAAACCGCAACCCGTAACCGACGAAGGCACACACGTTGACATTCTGGTTAAAGTTACGTGCAGTCCAACGCGATCGATATGAAAGGTGGCCCAAAAGAGAAATACTAGCCGAGTGTCTGTCCAAATAATTCTGCGCAAGCATAATTTTCATCCCTTCAAGATACATTTCGTGCAGGAGTTGCATGGAGATGATGCCGACGGACGACATGAATTCTGCGAAAGTTTTATACGCATACAACATTGTAAACAACTCAACTTTGCGGCTAACATCATGCTGTCCGATGAGGACAAATTTCATCTTAATGAAACTATTAACAGACATAACTACGTGTACTGGGCAGACAGCAACCCTCAGTTGCTGGAGTAGTTTCCCGTAACCGTGTAGGACTCAGGTGGCCAAAGTTGCACACACAGTTGTGTCATTTCTTTAATCCGCTCCTGTGTGGACACTAATTAAGATACCAGGATATTTTTGGACAAATATAGTTGGGCCATAGTTCATCATATTAGTTTCTTTTTCTTCTGGGTGTCGAATTTCCTTCTCAAATTTCAGCCCAAAATAAAAAATTCAAGATTTTTCGAATTTTCTTTTTCCCCCTATAGCTTCCTCCATTGTAGAGAGATCTCCTTAAGACTTGTCAGGTAGATAGCTCTGATGGATCGACCCACAGGCAGCGTTGCCAACTAGGAAAATTAAAATTTCCCTAAATTTGGGCAAAAGTATCGAAATTTTTGAAATTTTTGTTTATAATTCCGTACCTATATGTGCGAGCGCATGTCAGCTTACGCCAGTTGAACATTGGTCCTTCGTGAACAGAAGTGAGTACAGATCGTTACAATGGGATAATATGGGGTTGCACGAAAAATTCGTCGGTTTTACCCCTTAAATTTTCTAGTTTTTCTCTACTTTTCCGTTTACTGTAATATATTTTTTTTAAAAAATTAGAAGCTTTCTTTCTTACATATCGATATTACACATGTAGCATACATTAGCGGTGTACCAGTATTTATTTTAAGATAGTTTTCGTCTTTCTGGTAGCAGTTTTGCCAGCTACAAAAAATTTCCGATTTTAGTGGAAAATTTTGTAGAAATTCCCTTTTTGTCTCTATTATTTTCCTTTTGTTGGCTACATTCGAACAAACGTACTACTATCCGAAAGCATAATCCTTAGTCTACATAACGCACAGTAAAAAGTTTCAGTAGGAGAATTAGGGGAAGTATAGTTGATGTTTATAATAAACTAAGTTCTGCAAATGTTAAGAAAATGGTGAATTTCTGAGGTAGAATGAGTTTTTTTTTTTTTTTTTAATTTCATGCTTTGCTAGACATCACCATGATACTTGTACGATATATTAGTGCAGTGGGAAGGTTTAGTTTCAGGTAGTTTGAGTCTATCTGGTGGCAGTGTTTCCAACCAAAAAGTAATTCCCGATTTTAGGTGAAAAATTCGGAAAATTTCCCTTTTTCTCCTCTATTATTTCCCTCTTTCGGGCTAGATTGAAACAAACGTACCACTATCTGAATGCCTCTTATTTGGCCTACAGAACGCACCATAAAAAGTTTCAATGGGATAATTAGTGAAACTGTAACCCCGACATATTTGTTGATTTTTGCTTCTGAAGCGTAAAAACTGTCAAAGTTTCATGTGTATGATGACAGAGATTTTTTTCTTTCTCTCTTTCTACGGCAGCCAGCGACTTCAGGTTTTCACTGTACCTTCCCAACACATCAAAAATTTTTAAGTGATTTGGACACACGTGGCAACAGTGGTGTCAGCTACAAAAAATCTGGAAATTCGGTTAGGGATTTTTTGTAAATTTTCACCCTTACATTTCCTTCAAAAAATTCCCTTCCGTTGGCAACACTGCAGTGTAACTCACACTAAAATATAGCCACATCCACATTCTAAAAATCAAGACAACCATATCAATCGGGTAAATACTTTTTGAGCAATAAGTCACTAGCTGAAAATGTAGGAAAACGCCAAAAATGCCCTGAGTCTGAAAGGGATAATCAAGTTGACTCTCGTATAAATGTGTGGTGTGCAATTCATTGTAATGTTCTGGTGGGCTCTGTGTTCTTAGAGAGGAGATACACAGGTGAAATCTATCAAAATCTCCTACAAGCAATGCTGGAACCTTATTTGTACAACTTGCACCTTTCAAATCGCCAACACTTTTACTGCCAACATGATGGTGCGCCACCACACTTCAGTGGCAATGTTGACCACAGTTGGATACAGGAGTTCGTGGACATCGGATTGCGAATCAAGGTGTGGTGGAATAGGCACCGAAATCGCCTGATTTCACACTGCTTGATTTTTTTTTCTATGGGACTACTTAAAATCCGTTGTTTACAGGTATCGCCCGCGTACAATTGCTGCTCTACAACACAATGTTCGCGAGGCCTGTGCTGCTATTATCACTGAGATTCTGCAACGGATTAGGGCCAGTTTGCGACATTGTATAGCAATTTGTGCACAACAAGGGTGCACATCACTTCAAACATCTTCTAGACTGAACACAATTGGAGCATTGTTTTACCTGTTTCAGGATCTTCCAATAGGTAGATGATTTGAAGTGAACGGGTTAGGCTAGGTGTAGTATCCCTTGTTTGAGTGTCGCAGTCCTTTCTCCTCATATCATTCATTTGTCAAAGGAACAAGGATGGTATGCCACTGTCGAACATAAGACGAATACTGTGATGGTACATTTCAAATAGCTGGCTTCTACATTTTTTAATCCCTTTCCAATGACATAAGTACAAATGCTCACGATACAATAACATTTTCGTGTCTTGTCTCGTTTCGAAAACTCATATACGACACTAGACAATCATTCAACGACATGAGATGAATCAAGTTTACCACCGAGATGAGACCTGCAATGATGTTCACCAGCCGAGAAACTTTATTAATTTGTTCAAGGAAATGACACAAAGAGAGATTGAACCTCTACTCCGAGGTCACATCGGCCTTTTAGGTGAATCTAGGACAGGGAAAGGAAGCGGCCCTTCCTGAAAGAAGGGACTATCCGGCATGCACCCGGGAGAACTGACGAAAACCAGGAAAACCCTTCGTCAGGATGTCCCGTCGAATTAGGGTTCGTGCCCAGGTTTGGCATACCAAAATGCCGTGTGGCAAACAGGCACACTACCCCTACACCAGCGACTGGGTACGAAATAATTAACCTGTCTAATTTAAACTTGTCTGGAAACTGGCGCTTTTGTTTCTAGACGAGACAACAATTGAATAATGAGAAAGGATCTAAGTGCCGGAATAAGTAGAATTGAATTGTGTCGTTCAAAGTTGTCTTAATACCAAGCAGAATACGTTTGTACGGAATTTATAGCTTAAAAGTTGTTGCTTCTGCTTTAAAGCACGCACATGGTTGCAGTACCCGTTTAACTTGTATTGCGATAACTCATGTTTATCGATTTTTCTCTGGTTTTTGAGCTTTGGCACTTAGACCCTTTCTAATTTTATTCAATTGTCCTCTTGTCTCATCTCGTTGACATCACTAAGCAAGTAATACCAGTTTGCCATGAATAAATTCAATTCATTTTGTTTTTCGTACCTGCCCCCTCCACTTCTCATGGTGACGCCGCTGAATTGGATTGACTTTGTGTGTGATCTTTTTTTATATCCTTCATTGTGGCCGTCCCTTCTATTCTCCTTGGCTCAAGATACTTCAAACCACACACACTTGTCTTCATTGTTGTCCAACAAAGACGTGGCAACATTGCATTTTCTTTACCGTTGGACGCTATACCAGTGTAGAGCCCAAACGGTTGGTCCAATTCCGAAAATTTCAACATTTTAGATTGAAAACACATATTTTCCAACAACATTGCTCTCTCATCATTTTTTCTTATCTTCAATAGTTACCGAGATGGCCTATGTAAACGGACTTATGGGAAAACCAATTCTGCCAAAAGTACCCCTCCCCACCTCCCGTAAATGGGGGTAACGGGAGGTAACTTTGAAATGTCAAATGGGAACGTGGGTCGAGTAATACCTCGTTCGAAAGGTCTTGGAAAACTAAGTAAGGCTGTAAAAAAAGATGTTTCATATGGAGCACCAGTTTCAAAATGGCCGCCATGATATAGTTCGGAAACTCCAGTACCCGTAGTATGAAAACCATGGAAAGTAAATGAATGGAACAAAATTGAAATACCTAAATATCATAGGGCATAGCGAATGGTGTGGTTCCTGTGATCCCAGTGGCCTCCCTGAAGGGGTCTTGGGAGCTAACTTCAAGATTTCAAATAGTAACATGAGTCGAGTAGTACCTCGTTCGATAAATTTTGCAAAGTCAAGTATGAAAACGGTTAGAGATAAAAGAAAATAACGAAAATTAAATAGGAAAACCACGGAGGCGTTCCAAGGCTCGAGAATGATACAACAGAGATAAAAATGTTAGAGTAAAATTGCCATAATGTATAGAGAGAAATCCAAGTCCTGCAAAATAATCTCTTCCTGCGCTCTGTATGTGAGTGGGGTGGAAAGTAACTGTGAAATTTTAAATGAGAACTCTACTTTAATTCGCAAATTAAGGCTACGCTATAAATAGGTATGGTGTGGTTGAAACATTTGTTTGTAAGGATGACGCTGTAGTGACTAAAAAAACGTGAAATTTTATTTGAATGGTAATGCATATCTGTATGGCTGAGTATGATTTGATGCGAAAACAGAAGGAATGTTATACGAAAGAAGTTGTCGAATAATGCAGTTGCTGGAACTTACAAACGTGTGAATTTGCTGATCTCCGTCGCCACAGAAACTTTTATGCAATGCATGCTGGTTATTCGGAAAGCATTTCGGGGATATACATACACACCGTTTCGTCCCTCAAGCTCACAATATGACATGAGTGCTAATAGTTAATCAAAATGTAAATGTGGCCATCCGCATTAACTCAGTGCACCAATTCTCTATTAGTCTGGAGGAAATCCATCGAAACTAAAAATTTCAGTATGTCTAATGTTTCTCAACGGTTTTTACCTAATTTGAGGGTGCTGAATCTGTATCTGCCGGGTGTACAAATGTACACCTGGAGCGTTTTGAGTAATCCAAGATGGCGGCCAAAATGGCGGCTGTAAAATTGATAGGAATATTTTTGTATATTTTATCAAGATGGGTATCAAATTATATGTTTTTTGGGTTGCAAATTCCAATAATAATGTCAAAAGTGTTATGAGATTGATACAAATTGAGATATTCAATATGGCACCCAATATGGCGGCCGTAAAATTGACAAGAATATTTTTGGAGTATTGTATCGACATGGGTATCGAATTATATGTTTTTTGGGTTGCAGATTTCAATAGTTACTTCAAAAATATTATGAAATTGATAGAAATCAATATATTCAATATGGAATATTCAGATTCGTGACCCTCGAGCTAGGTACATACTTAGAACAATATCTGATACACTGAAATTTTGGATTGGGTGTTGATGCTTTCTCTGTCACTGCAACTCACCTTGTTTGCGCTCCAGAACATTTTTGGGCTTCTCTATATTTATTTACAAAACCATTCCTTTCTGTGTGCAAAAGAAAACAAACGACATAAGCTTAGGTTTGAAGATTTTCTTATTTTTTTCCTGGACGTTTTCTTAATTAAGAATTATGTTGCTGGCCACATTAATGCGAAATATGTACATTTACAATACAAAATGCTGATGTTTCTATGTTACTCCGCAGCAAAATAATAAATATCAGAGATCAGTCACTTGTCAATCTTCGTCAGAAGAGTATCCATGTTTTCGTCTTCTAGATTCCTAGTATTTTGACATGTGAAGATATTCTGGCATCGTTTAGAGGCTTCACAATTGCAGAAGTCAGTGTAGCTATTATGATTTGCCACACAGCCACAACGTCCTTTACACATGTTTTCAGAAGAACAGCCGCAACTCACCATCTTCAAGATGTCTTTCGGTGCCATCACAGTTCCCGGCGGTACAGTAACTGGTTCCAATGTTTTGTTCAGCTCATCACGATACCACCCAAAATGTGTCGGATCAATGTCTGGTGGGTCTGGTTTATCTGCTTGTTTCCAAATACAAGCCTGGAAATGATCTCTTTTTACATTTTCAGAGAACGCCTCTAGTTGTTGGCAAACTCTTCAATTTCGGCATATCTACGGCAGTCTTCTTTGACAATTTCTTCAGCCAGACATCTCTTCTGACATCAGACATTGTAGGGCCAGTTATCCTACTACCATAGCAAGAAGCTATAAACTCAGTTGCCTCCTGAATCACATCTTCAAGTAGTGATGTCTTATTTTCAAGCTTTTGAAGCTCCTTATCACTTTGTAGTACTTTCATTGCCTTCTGCTTTTCAATGCCATAAAGAGTAGGAACTGTATCGCAGCCAGAAAGTGAATGAAGTGCTAGTAAGTTTGAAACATATCACGGTGTTTGGACACAGACAACCCAATGTCAATAACTCCTCTCTGACTTTGAGTTGCCTCCATAAAAATGTTACAAGTAAGTTTTTGTGTGTGGTACTGGTGCATCAGGAGAAGAAGAACATCCGTGTCACCACTAATTACATTTATTGTACAATTTCTGGCCAGCTCATTATCTATTATCACTACTTGTGTGATAATTATGATATCAGGCTCTTCGTAAGTGTTTTTCATATCTGGACGTTCCTTGATACAATCAGCAGTTATTTCTGTTGTAACGTCTTCCGGTCCCGTGATGAATAGGCTTTTGGTGGAATCTGATGGCAACCCTTCTGTTATTAGGTACTTGCAGATCAGCTGCACTAGCTGTACCTTATTCTTCGTAACATTAAGCACAACTTGTTGGGAGGGCAAGGACGTGTTGAAAGACAATTTATGATACCTGCTGCATGTTAATCCTGTTCTGACGCTTCTTATTCCTCCTTTAGTGCTATACTCCTTGTATTTGTCAAATATCAGGTACACGTTGCATTTGTTCAATTTTTCAAGCACATATGACCAATACAATTTTATGAAGTCAAGAACAGTTCCGTTAGATGGCCAGTTGATCACCCACAAAACAGCACACCCAAGTATGAGAGCGTCTTCGTGCTTGTACGATCTCATAGACTTCTTTCTTTACCTGTAATATTTGTTTCAGTTTTGACTTACTTTTGCAGAACCTGGAAGTCCCATATTCATCAAACAAATATGTGGGGATAGCGGCAAGCTCATATGAAATCACTCCTTTAGCATCAATATCTCTTGTAGATGTGAGATACATTGCACGCGTATACAAGAGTTCTGTGTCAATGACACCAATACTAGCTGTTCTTTTGACGTCATCGCAGGAAACATTACGAACCGTTGTTGAGATTGGATCGTGAAAACCACTTGATAGATTTTCTTTGTAAGAACACAACGCCTTCTCAATTATCTCAACAGCATTATCAACATTCATTTTCTGGGAACAAATTTTCTCTGTCACAATATTCACAATAGTTTTTGGGTGATCATCGGTCTTCAGAGGATCTATACAATAAGACATCATTTCCTTTAACTTAATTCGGTCTGCAGCATCTCCTTTTACTCGAGATGGCAGTTCTTCCTTATGCTTAGTTATTTCCATATCTCGTCCAGCATCTCTCATGACATAAATGTCATTTACTAAACGACTGCAGGTGTGAAGGCTGAAAGCCCATCGCTTCACTACTGATGGATTTAGTGTAAGTCCGATTATTCCCCCTGGTCCATAGACATAACGCATAAATGTATTCTCAATGAACATGTCTGACCATTCCAGATACCTGGTTTGTGACGCAGAACATGTTCGCCTTTCATAAATCATTCTTGTATTTCACTTTGAAGTCGCTCCACTGACCGCAGATAAAGAAGACCACATCTAGCGTGTATCAAATATTATTCTAATTTAAACATAAAATTTCAGTGTATCAGATATTGTTCTAAGTATGTACCTAACTCGAGGGTCGCGAATCTGAATATTCCATATTGAATATATTGATTTCTATCAATTTCATAATATTTTTGAAGTAACTATTGAGATCTGCAACCCAAAAAACATATAATTCGATACCCATGTCGATACAATACTCCAAAAATATTCTTGTCAATTTTACGGCCGCCATGTTGGGTGCCATATTGAATATCTCAATTTGTATCAATTTCATAACATTTTTGACATTATTATTGGAATCTGCAACCCAAAAAACATATAATTTGATACCCATCTTGATAAAATATACAAAAATATTCCTATCAATTTTACAGCCGCCATTTTGGCCGCCATCTTGAATTACTCAAAACGCTCCAGGTGTACATTTGTACACCCGGCAGATTCAGATTCATCACACTCAAATGAGGTAAAAACCGTTGAAAAACATTAGACATACTGAAATTTTTGGTTCGGTCGAAAAGTAGGGTTTTTCTTCCAGACTATATCCATGAAGTCTGCCTTTCAAACAGCATTGTGTAGGTCAAGAGTACGCCCGAACCGTTGTCCGGTCGGATATTGAAATTTTGAAGTTAGCCCCCAAGACACCTTCAGGGAAGCTGCTGGGATCACAGGGATCACATCATTCGATATGCCCTATGATATTTAGGTATTTCAATTTTGTTCTATTTATTTACCTTCCATGGTTTTCATACTACGGGTACTGGAGTTTCCGAACTATATCATGGCGGCCATTTTGAAACTGGCGCTCCATATGAAACATCTTTTGATACAGCTTTACTTAGTTTTCCAAGACCTTTCGAACGAGGTATTACTCGACCCACGTTCCCATTTGACATTTCAAAGTTACCCCCATTTACGGGGGATGGGGAGGGATACTTTTGGCGGAATTGGTTTTCCCCCTTAGCAATATATAAAGTGTACTTCAAACATTTCTTCTATGTTTTATCATTTTTCAGATATTTCCGTGGATTGATTAAAATGGCCCACCCTGTGTACATATATATATATATATATATATATATATATATATATAGAGAGAGAGAGAGAGAGAGAGAGAGAGAGAGAGAGAGAGAGATTTTGAGTATGGAAACTTAAGTGACAAAACGAACACGTGCTTACATATATGCATAATTTCGAAATACTGTATCATTTTGTATTTCAATGAATGTTACTTCTTTTCTACACTTAATAGCATTTCAAACTTTCTTATTACACTTAAAAGAAGAAAAAAACAGATCTGCACATTTTTCCTGGCCTGACTATGAAGATTGGCTTGGGGCTCGAACCTGACATCTTTGGTTTACTGTCTTCAAAGGTATTCAAAGTTGGAATTGGAAAATTTTAGTTCAAAACGGCCACAATCAATACGATCATCTTTTCTAGAATAAAGTGTGCATACTGATATTCGCCGGTGTATGTGAAGTTGTCCCTCAAATATTTGGGCCGGGCGTTTAGTTCACATGGGCTAATTAGTAGTCAATTTGAGCCTGTTGAACTGGCCATTATAGCTTTTGGCCAGTCAAATAAATGACAAGGGGTGTTCACAGTTTGGGAGTCAACTTCCCTGAAGCTCTTCCAATGTTTGGTCAGCCGCGGTGTGCACTGGGGCTGGTTGGGCTTACCACTTTGAGCTTTTGGGCCAGTTAAACAAGCAAGATAATGGTTATCCATAATTTATGGGACAGTATAAAGTTGGCCTCCAAAGTTTGGACACCTCTATCTGTTCCAGTAGACTGTCCTAAATGTTAAAACTGACCAGAACAAACAGCCAAAATTGGATGCTTCACACATAACTTGAACAGAGATTTTTCGATTTTGATCATTATACTTAAGTATCAATAAGTTTGCTTTCTTGCAGGTTACATATATTTGGTCTAGGAATTAATTCGTGCGGTTGGTACGCACACATTGAAGCTGTAGTACAAACACAAAATACATAAATACCTTAAGAAAAATATTGTCCATCGCTAGTCACCACTTTCGCCCATCTGTCAGGCAATGTACGGATTCCGTGGCGAAAGAAGTCCTCATCCTTGGAAGCGATCCAGTCAGAGACCCATGTTTCGATATCTTCTGAAGAAGTAAACCGCTGTCCAATCAAATCGTTGTTCATGCAATCGAACAAGTAGTAGTCCGAAGGAGCAACGTCTGGCGAATACGGCGGGTGGGGTAAAACTTCCCATCCGACATTTTCTAAATAGGTTTTGACCGGTTTAGCGACATTTGGGCGAGCGTTATCATGTTGAACAATAAGTTTATCATCTCTGTTCTCCCATTCTGGTCGTGTTCTGGCCAGAGCTTGCTTCAAACGCATTAATTGTCGTCGATAACGTTCTCCATTCATAGTTTCACCCGGTTGCAGCAGCTCATAGTACACCACACCTTTCATATCCCACCATATGCACAGCATAACCTTTGCACAGTGAATATCTCGTTTTGGTTGTGATGGACCTGGTTCACCTGGTTTCACCCAGGCCTTTTTTCGTTTAGGGTTCTCGTAATGGATCCACTTCTCATCACCCGTAATAATTCGATGCAGAAACCCCTTTCTGCTCTGTCGTTGAAGCAGCAATTCGCAAATGGTTTTTCGTCTTTCAACGTCTCTGTCTTTCAATTCATGTGGAACCCAATGTGACATCTTTTGAATCATTCCCATGGCTTTCAAGCGTTTGGAGACTGTTGTTTGATCAACGCCTAATGCTGCTGCAAGTTGTTCCTGCGTTGGACACGAATCCTGCTCGAGCAATGCTGTCAATTCTTCGTCTTGAAATGTTTTTGGCTGTCCAGCTCGCTCTTGGTCTGCCAAGCTGAAATCACCACTTCTAAACCGTGCAAACCACTTCTGACACGTTCGCTCAGCTAGAGCATGGTCACCATACACTTCCACCAAAATACGATGACTTTCAGTCGCACTTTTCTGCATGTTAAAGTAATGCAGCAGGACACCCCGCAAAAACACTTTATCAGGCACAAAATGCGCCATGTTCACTTAACTACAAACTGGTGTTGTTGACGCTTTAATCCACTGCCCTATACTACGAACGATACGCGATGACAGGTGTTTGCAACACATGTGTGGATACACGGAACTGTGGGACGCTCCGTTCGTTGCGCCATCTCTTGTCCACCCGCACGAATTAATTCCTAGACCAAATAAATTTTATCAGGATCTTATGGGAGTCGTTGGAACTAAACCATGAAACTCCTCAACAGTTGATAATGTTAATGCCCTGTGTATGCTCATATATAAGAAGAACTTTATACTGTGACACATAGGCCAGTTAAAACATTCATTTGTTCACACATTTTGTAGGCCATTCTATTTTATAGAAAGTTGCTGTTCTACTTTTATTTTAGGTATCTAAACTACTAGCATCATGAAAAAATGGAAAAATTAAACAAACTTAAAAGGAAAATACTCGACTTCAAAACACAGTAGAAAGCAGAAAATAAGGACTTAAGAAACCTATATTAACCTACTTCAACAAAAGGGTTAAAAAGCAGAATATATTAAAAATAAAGCACTTAAAAGCAGAAAGTCATTTATTACTATTATCTGTAAAAGAATTTTGAAGTTTGTCCGAAGAAAAAACAAATTAATGTTTAATCTAAAATCAGTTTGACGGTAATTTTATGAAATATTAAATTGTTAGCTTGGCATAATTAAACTTGTTAGAGATGATAATAGTAAATATTTTTTTTTCTTTTAAGCTCTTTATTATTGTTATTGTCTCTTTTATTATTTTCAGCTTTTTATCGTTTTGTTTTGTTAATCTTGTTTCTTTTTATGTGTTTATCCATCCTATTTGTTCACATGTCAATGTGATGGTACTGTAAACTTCGTTGAGTAAATAATCTTCAGTTTTATTATTTCCTTCAGATTCAAATTTTATTGCTAATACTGGATGGAAAGAAACCAGAAATCTCGCTTGGTGGATTTGTCACAATGAACAAAACATTATTGATTTCGGTAAGTATTGCATTCTATGTGGTTATTTCTTTTGTTACTTAGTCAATAAGATTATACCACATATTTCTTGATCATAGAAATTGGTTTCACTTACTAACCCTACCGTACGTCTTTAATTATGACATATCTTATTAACACATATCCTTCATTTGTTGAAGATCCAATATCTGAGTTCGACCTTTCATAGCCATGTAATGTGGGCACCGCACATTCATAATCTTAAGCACTAATGTTTTTGAGCTCCGAATTTGCTTTGCGTACTATTCCATTACACTTGGAGCACTGATTGTATTGTTCTCTTATCATTATACCGCAGTCTAATCTTGACCAAGTTAGACTATGGCTGTGTTATTTACTTGAATGCTCCCTGCTGAAGCAAGTAAACAGTATTCGTCGCTGGGGACTTTGGATAGCTACTACTATTACTGGTGCTTTTCGTACTAACCATGTTTCTAACATTTATACAAAGTAAACAAACCACCGTTAGTCCTTAGCGGTGAAAGACTCATCTGAAGACATACGGTTCATGTGCGTTGTACTACTGATCATCCATGCAAAATTCCTCTGTGTGGTGGCCAGATATACTGCTGTTATAGAGGCGGCCTCAGGCTATACTCTGAATATATGCTCGTGCTAACAAAAGCATTATCGCAGACAAAATTGTATGACTTTTTCTTGTGTGCTACAAGTTTGTATTTTCCCACCAAGACATTTGACTCAGCTAAAACTCGACTTTCGGCTGTCTCAGACGTCAAACAACACACATGTTCCCAAGAACAGAAGCAAACGTTCTGAGTATTGCTAGAACAAGAGCACGATTTTAATTGTTTGTATATTAACATTCCAATGATGAGAAAGCTATTAGATAGGGAGCTAGAACAATCTTCTCACGTTATAAGTATAAAAGTTTTCAGTTATCCAATAGTAACAGAGCAAACAAAAGTAAGAAAAATAACTTTGTCTTATTGGTCACACAGGAAGCTTTAAAAAATCACATAGTGATCTTTGACCCCCAATTCGCCAAAAAAAAAAAACTTACGTCATAACATATATGACTAGGTTTCTGGCTTGAGATGCGACAATTGTTGCTAATAGCTACAGTAACGAGTAAGACAAAATAATCGGGAGCGTCTTTCAACAAGACACGCCCCTCTCTTACCAAATTTAACAAAAGTGTGCATCACAAGATAGATGGACTAAACAAATGCTAAAATGTTGTATTGTGCTTATAGTAATTACATACGATAAATAAGTCAAAGAAATAAGAAATTCATAAATTAGAACAAAAGCGTTTATTTTAAGTAAACATTGTTTATTTATGATTGGTTGTGATTGTGATTAAAACTCCCACTTCAGTAACTCGTTATATAGAACGGGAGTTACAGTTTATCGTGAATCTAAATCGTTTAATGTAGCTAGTCCAGAGTATTTATAAATTCAGTATTGGAAATGCAGTTTCATTCAATACAAATAAAATTCTTGCTCAATATTAGGTCGTGGTAAGCAACTCAGAAAGCAATTTTAAAAAGAGTGCCAGGAATATTGTACTACATTTGGAAAGTCAGTAAACCGAGTTAAAGTGTCAAGTTTTTTAAAGTGTCGAGTTAAAGTGACGGAGTTAAAGTGAAACGTAGCAGAGCACTTGAGACTATTGAAGAAGTGAAGCTTAAGAACGGAATATTTGAATGAATATGTTTCTTAGCCCTGATAAAAACAACAACAACAACAACTTGATCTTACTCAGATTCTGAAGTTTCCTCTCACTCTAACCCCACTATCATTGACGTACATACATAGATGGATCAATGTGCAAAATTGACAAATCTCAGTTACTTCATCTTCTAGACAGAATAGTTGAACCTATAATTCGCAACACAACAGATATCACAATAATCTATGGAATGAGTTTTCTCCACACAATACCGCAAAATCTTCCAGCAACGTATGGCTAATTTTCAATTACTATACTTATTCGTCTCTGTACCTTAGTCAGTCAGAAAAAGATGATATAATTATTGACACATATTCATTCTTCAAAGACTGTTCAATAGTTTACAGAAAGGAACGATGCTACTACAAACTGTTATGCAACACGATGAAATGAACAGGTGAAACCTCGTGATGTTTCTAGAACTCTAAAGACGTCGAAATGAGCTTATTCGATTTTGGCAAAAGACTGAAAAATACAAATCAACATAAAATTTTGGAAGATAGACATGTTGGATTAGAAGAAGTGTGAAGTGTTTACAGTTAGGACACAGTCATACTGAAGGAACACTTATTTCTTTCAGCATGGAAAGGCAGATACGTGGATAATACTTCACCTGTGAGGAATCTACTGGAAAGGTAGTGTGCGTTCATTGGATACCAATGTTAAGGGTATCTTTCTTGGGAATTTACATACTGTCAGCAACAAAGCTAAACTATGGATGGATGTTGGAACACAGGTTAATAGGCGTGTTGTGGATTTAACTTCAATTATTAAAAATTTCTGGTCTTCCATTTGTAATTCTTTACCTGAATTCTATGCTTTTATTGAGAGTGATTACCCAGCATTCCTCACACGGAAGAAAGAGTACATCCTTCTGAACTACTATTAGGCAACACTATCATTAAAGAAACAGCTGCTTTTTCAGGAATTCTTTATCTGTTTCTAATGAAACCAAAAGTAATTTGCATAAACTCGTATGTAAAATGTATGGACATAAGAAATGTGATGATCTTAGCAAAGCCCGTTTAAACATCTTCTGTCGCATCTACAAATGTAAATCATTCGAGAATATAAAATCAGCTGACGGACGATTACTTCCTCCATGTAGATCGTTTCTGCGATTTAAAAAAGAACCCAGTATAATTACGTTATTCATACGTGTAAAAATGCGATGAATCCGGATGCATTGTATCCCATTCTGCTTGACAGCAGTGGATGGATGCTTGGCGAGATTACATGCCAACCTATATGGTTCAGTTAAAGAAGCTATTCCGACTCTTTACACATAATCAGTGAGGCAGACGAGGATAACCAGGACGAACGTGGTCAGTGAAACTCTCCTTCAGATGAATCAGACAGACTAGAGTGACTTGTGTTGGAGGTTTGAAACCATCGAAATGTGTTTACTTCTTTCCTTTAGTTCTAGTTTCATGCCTTTAAGTATATTTTCGTTAATGCCAAACATTAGTGCTTGTCTGTAAATATTTATACACAATTATGCATAAATATCTTTTCCTGAAGTCCATCTGTTCCAGTCTAATACCTGTTTCACACCATCTGATGATACATAAAGTTTTTAATACTATCCAGGTTAATTCCTGTTCTCAAATTTAATTTCTGAGATTAGGCAAAACTTCACGCGGGATCTTAAAAATTATGCAATAAATTAAATATGTTGATGCTTAATATATATATATATATATATATATATATATATATATATATATATATATATATATATATATATATATATATATATATTACCTTTATCACAACCTACACTTTAATTTAATAGAACTTTTTGTGTTATTGCATTATTTCATCGAATTTCATATTAGATTTTTCACCTTTTAGAAGTCTTGTTTTTCATCGATGTTATGATTTTAGGATTTTTTAAAGAGAAACTATGTGTCGGCCATTGGTCTTTTAGTGATCGGACAAACACCCTCGACGTTAACGTTCATAATAGAAAAGCAATCATTCAACTTATCAGTTCTTCAACAACATATCTAGAGTGTTTCATTTCAGGCCTTTTACTTTTTAAAAAAAAGTAATAAAATGATGAATAAATAAATAAATAAATAAGTTAATGTCTGTTGTGTTTTGTATGATGTTCCCTTTCCTTGAGATTACATGCTATGTTGAATGTATCACTGACCAGTGACACCGAACCTACTGGGCCCGCATGGGCTCGTCATCAACAGTCACTGACACACTCACCAAGCCAATCATCTACGGAAAATAGAACTCAAATCTGGCCCGAAATATAAAGCTTCCAAACTCTCTTCCATCTCGACTCACAGTCCGATATCCAGGCCTGCAGTTCATCATCCACATCCCATCCGGAAATAGGTTGTGAACCACGACTACAGACACAGGACACCGACCTACGAGTGGAGCTGGCAATGAGCACAATGAAGATCTTAATGTTGTCTGTAAAAGTCCTATCTGAATTTAAAAAAAAAAAAATCTTACAAATCTCGAAAACCAGAATTTTGCAACAAAAAAAAAATCCAAACTGAGATTTTGATTTAAACGGATAAAATGAGAAAATTTCTACAGATTCGGTTGTTTTCAACCCCGGTCACACTAAGGAAAGTCTCTTCCCTGGATTCACAGCTATTTCATCTCCCCAGTAAACTTATTATGTACGTACTGCTCTTTGCTTTGATCACGCTTCGCATGCATACCAAAACATCAACTCCATATTTCTACTACTTCTTAAAACTACAAGATAATTATATTTCTGTATTCGAAAAGAAAGATGTTTTCACGGCTAGTAAGTTTTATTCGAAAATCTTCATGACAGTAGTGTTGGACAAAATATTTGACAACAGGAAAATCTTTACACTAAACTGACATACCCATCTAAGAAAATAATATGATCAATTTCTATATCTTTCAGAGCCAAAACATTATTTACTTTTGCACATATATTCCCAAAATATTCATATTCATTTAATATTCTTGACTTTCAGAACATTTACATTGAATCGACACGCAAAACAAACGAAAAGACACAATATAAATACATTACACTATTGAAAATAATACTTCACTGCATAATGTTGTGGTTAGCTACTTTCACTTTTCTTTATTTATTCTTTGGTGCTTAACCTTCTCTGTGCATAGAGATTGTGGCCGGCATAGAGGATTTACGCTCTTCGCGACCTCTCTTACAGCTCGAACCCACTGGACAATCTAGCACAGGTAAACACTCACTTACGTATTGCCATAACTTAAACCTAAATCCCTATTCTAACTACACTAACTTAACCTAAACAAGAACATATATAAAAAAAATCACACATATATTTCATGAAGCACCATCCTTATTTTATATTTATATTTTTGTTTTTGTTTCGCTACCACATTCAGACCGAAGACGCAGTGGTTACTTGCATTAGTGTCGCTCTGAAATTTCTAAGTTTCTTAGTAAAGAAGGAAAAGGTATTTATCAGAAATTATTAAAAAAAACTGAAATTTCTAAAACTTGATGGATATCAGATTAAAATGTTACGAAGGTTTAGCCTATTGTCGAAAGTTTTCAGTTACCAGTACGCAAACTTCATGTACCCTTGCACTTAACTGTAGCCGTGAATCTGACACTTACTTCCAAAATCAACGTTTAGAATCATTTTGTTTCAAACCAAAGAAAACATACTAAAATAAAATACAATTTTAATTTCGAGCAGTATTACCGAAAAACGAAAAATTTCAAGATTTCAGGGAATCTAAACATCTTTTCTTCACTGGGGGAAAATGTGTGTGTGGTACACACATTTTCTTGAGGTTACGACAATCGCTCTGTGCTGAGATAATCTAGCTTTCTTTTCCCCCCCTCATTGAATGAAATCACGATGTCACATTGACCGAATCTGCATGTGTGCGGCGTTGAGGGAAACTTTATGCACTTAACACATCATGTTATGAATTTCACACATGCACCAGAAAATATAATCACACATGCTTGTTTTCTCGAGACAAGGAATTTTTAAGATGCCAAATACCTGGATTGGAATTTCACTTTCACTGGTTCCTACTTACGTGAGTTTCATTCCTTTGACAGAGACTAAACGGATACATTAAAAAAAAAGGTTTTCCTGATGAATTACTCCACTACAGTCTCCTGGGAGACTCTCAACTTGTGGTCCCAAACGCCGTTGAGCGTTACTCAACTTCTTCTTCTTCGATGCCTGCACAACGACTCAATATTTACTCTCCGTCACCGTCTCCTCCGGCTTCTCCTACGTTCTCTCGCTGACCGAGAACGTAAAATTTGCCAATGAGCTCATTCCGTAACAATAAGCATATCCCATACTAGTATCCTTTATGCAAGACGAAAATCACTTCACAGTTTAGAATATTACTGGTTTAATAATTTCGTTAAAACACCAAACACAGCACGTTTATCTCTGCTGACAACTTCTAACACTAGCCAAAAACGAAGAATTTATCACAGTTTTAAAATAACAACAAATTATTCCACAATTTCTACAGACGCCGAACACTGCACGTCTGTCTCCTGAAATGGCTGACGCCGTAAGACAAAGAAATACATGAAGATGATCCCTAATTGGAAGATAATCGTGACGTAACTATCGGATGATAGGCTTCTGTGCGAAGATCAAAGAAAACCGAAATCTCAGCCGCAGCTGTGATTGTGGATTATCCAATCAAATAATTTACTTCGAAAACAAAGAGATGCGCCAAAAAGAAATTATGGCTGACTTTCTTAATTTGGAATTTTGAAGAAGATTTTACGAAATAAAATTTTTAGCTTTCTTGTGAGGATTCCCTATGCCGAAATATGAATAAAAATAAACTGAGAATCATTAAAAAGGCTGGAATATACACTTATTTGTCTAAAATAATGATATATTCTTGGATAAATACGTAAAATATACAAAATATAATTAATAATCATGTAATCTTCATGTAATATTCATTGAAACGATTTACTTTACTAAAATTACACAAAATTTTCGACCTACGTTTTTCCTACTATAAAATAAAACAGTTTTCTTACATTCTAAATAAAATTAAAATTTCCCTTCCAATATACAAGGTGCTCAAAAGCACCGGGCCATGTTACGTTATGCTGAGCATAAGGTAACAGGCCTCAACGTATAGAAACTTTGATTGCAACACGTCGAGATTTCATGACATACTGATATACCAAGATGAAAGATGTTGCAAAGTTCTTCAATTTTAATAATTCTGTATAGTCATGAGATGAATCTGTTATATAAGTACAACTCCCACGAGAGTCTTTCTGGTTATGCAGTTTCCACAAACATCAATGTATCATCAGAAGTCTTCTAATGGATTGATGCGATTGAAATGTCCAGTAGTATTTTCACGTTAACCATCAGAAAACGCGACCAATGGATGGACCGAGCCCACGCTTATCACTTCATAAACTCCGTCAGTGTTCAAAAAACGGGATAGAGCCCAGTCAGTCACAATGCAATGCATTATTGAACAGGGTTGTGTGAAAATGTAGCATGGAGAACACACAATTCAGAGTTTTCATTTACAAGTTGAAACTGGAACATTATACATTTAACTCTAAGAAACATCAGCAGAGTATTTGAGACAGGAGCGGTGAATCAACGCACCATAAGCCGGTGGTCTGTGAAATTCTGTATACTTCTGGTTACAGAAACCTAGACGGCGGTAAAAGCTAAATTCGAAAAAAAAATACCATAGATTCTTACATCCATCAGACCTGTGCTTACAAGGAAATCTGTTTTTCCTCCATTCTGAGTAACATGACCATATGGAGCAGAGATATTGACTATCTGGACGTTACCGTCAAGTGAACATAATTGCCATATACGAAAATCTCATAAATATGATTTTAAAAAAAAGACAAATGAAATCAAAATGTAGCTTACTGGGCGATACAGAATTCATACTTATAGATCACCAAGGTTACAACATACACAGGTGGACAACTTATGGAATGAAGTCCTCTTGGTGTAGTGGTTATCATAACGGGGTTGCATGCAGAAGGTCCGTTTACCATAGGTTTGAATCCTGTTTAGGAAAAACTAAGTTTTTAAAACAAAGAATCTGCGTTCTATTGCAAAGAGTATGGATGTAAGAAAATTATAAATATGTCACAGCTTGTAATACAGTATAGCACATAATATCATATATATTAAACTAAAACATAAAGTCTTTTCCTTTTGTCTCTATTGTATATTCTAGAGCCAGAAGTAACATAAAAAGTATTCAACTAGTTCTTCAGCATTTCCGGCAAAGGGAATCATTATCTAAGAAAATATATCGTCACTAAATTATGATTTCAACCCCAACCAATAGGAATAATCTAGTTATCCCGTAAAAAATACATGCTCGGATTCAAATGAGAATAAATTTATATTGTAAAGAATATTCCAAATGGAATAGTTTCTGAAGTAATATAACTGATTTCTCGTATCGAAGTATTTGAATTATAGACACCAAAGTACTACTTCGCGGCATTACCAAGTGGAATCTAATTCCCTCTACTATTTTTTTACGTTTAGTTTTTTTTTCATTCGATTAAAACATTGTCGGAGAACAGTTGAAAACTTCATATGCATACGAATCATATGAATACTTCATATGATGCAACTATTAACATCAAACAAATAGTTTCAATAGAACACCGTACAATGCACTGCAAACTTGTCCGCAAGTATCCATCAATGGTCAAAAGGCACAATTTTTTGTTGTATAATAATGCACACCTACATGACACTCAAAGGACGGTGCAAATTCTTAATGGACTTGCACCACGAAACCTTTCCCCATCCACAGTATTCTTCTGATGTTTCTCCCATCGACTACCATCTCTTCCTGCAACTCAATGATTTCTTGACGGGGAAGAACTTCCTGATGATCTGTATGTAGAACATGTGATTGAGAACTTCGTATATCAGGGTCGAAATTTCTTTCATAATGGAATCCAATTGTTGGCTAAGCAAAGGCAAAAGTGCGTATGTGCAGCCGGAGGCTACTTTGCTAACCAGATAACCAGGAATTGTGATTTTTTTCCTTTCAAAGTGACACGCATCAGGTGGACATTTTAATCCCACAAATCCAATAGTTTTTATATACATTCTACTTAGAGCCTGTCTATCCCACCTGTGCCCTCGGAAACTATGCGAAGTAAACTTCGGCGCCAGTCTCTGGCGGACAAAACCCTCCCTTTGCTTAGGGAAAAGAAGTGAATGACCTCAGCTGTGTTGCCAGTTTGTCATTCAGTCGTTTGGTCTTGACGAGTGAAGATCGTAGGCTACTTAAAGTGACTAACATGACGAAGCACAGCGGAGTCCATGAAATAATTCATTGTGGCAACGCTTCCGCATCTAACAATTGAAAGATCCCGGCCGTAGCAACCTGTCCCTTCTCGTTCGAGAGAGGTGCAGGAAATCACACATCGATAGCAGCGCCAGCAAGGGCACAGTTGAACTAGACAGGCTCTAGTTATTAATCAATGTATGACAATAGAAATAATATAAAATTACACTGCTTCAGTGAATATAGTGATACAGAAATACAAGTAAAATTCACACAAAGACAGTTACAAGTAGACAAAACAAATTTAGGAAGTTTGTTATAATCAGTACAGGTAGGGGAGACCGGGACCGGTTGATACAGGGTAGGTTGACACACTGCAAATTAAATCTACATTTAGCGGTTGGTACTACCGATACTCATTTCATAGAAGTGGATACATACGACGCAGTTGCTGTTGTACTTTCATGGATGTAGGAGTGCGTTTCACGAGTTGAGAAGAAAAAAAAGCATTTTTTAGAGGGGGAAAGTAAATTTTTATAAATCTAGTTTTTACGTGATTTGAGGTAGTAATTTATTAGTAAAGAAAACAACGAAGACTTCAAAGATTACTATTTTGCCTACAATAGGCATTGAGATAAACAGTGTATGACTCATAGTCATTGCTTGCTGAAGCAAATAAGCTGACATGACAGATGGGGCTCGTCGACACAAAAAACTTGAGGTAGATTGACACGTGTGTCAACTAACCCCATGTGGTGATGAAAGATATTTTGAATGTATTATGTTAAGTCTTATGGTGAATGTTGTTTCATTTTCAGAAGTTCGACATTTCCTTCTTTCAGTGTGGTACTGTAGACCTATATCGAAACTTCACTTCGCTTCAAGTAAACCAGCACTTCCCTACCCTCTCACTCAACTCACCCCTTCCCCAACGCTTCCGATTTAGCAGGTCTATTTCTTGTCTAAGAGAGCATTATTTTCCACGCTTTATTTCATTGCCCAAGCAGTAATGATAAGGGAGGAGGAGGAACTTCGAAGGGGTGTTTGCTGCATATTTGTCTTGCATTTCTAATCATTGAGATGAAGGACAATGTTTCTTGTATTCCTAAAGCAGCAGAAGAATTTGAAAGAAATAAATGCCAAGCGGAAGAATATGATTTTTTAAGGTAAGATGGAACCAGGAACGGTGAAATGATTTTTCTATTGTAATGTAGATAGCCGGAGTCCTACTGTTGTTTTTTTTAATACTCAATGAAGAATAAGGAGAAAGTAAAATAGGAAGTGGAGGGGGAGAAGTAAACATATTTAAACAATAGATTTTCTTTAGTTTGCGTCATTAAGTCATAGGCTACCACAAGAAGTACAGATTGCAACATGTTATCTATACCAATACTAAACCAAATGAATCATGGATCCAATGCTCACGTTGCAAAAACTGGGCTCACGAGGCATGTATTGACAGAAGCAAATTCTATTTGTGTCATAATTGTGATTTAAGGGACGATATGTCTGAGCGGAAAACACATGTATGTAACGTTTTGTGATTTACTGTAGTTACGCTTACTTTGTTGTGAAATAACTACTACGTCTACGTTAGCTATAGGTAAAATATTGTGCACCTTGTTCTGTTTTCTTCTGTTTTAGCCTAGTTATGAATAACCTAAGGTCAATTGGGCGGTGCTATGCAACAACCATTAAACCCACAGCGATTCAGTTTTGCGGAAATTACACTTATAGGTTTCTCGACCCCATAAGATATTACCGTATGTGGGTTGACTTTTCTCTTCATAGATGGCAGACTGATCGCAAACGCGTTAACAGGATTTTTTTAGTATGTTTCTTACATATGTTCGAATCCTCCAGCAGGTCAATTCATTGTTTTAAATTATGTGGGTTGACTGGTTGTTGCATAACACCGCCCACTTATAGGTCTATTCCCATCTATAGTTCTTTTCATTGTACGAATAATTAATATGCAGTTTTGATAATACTTTTGGTTGTGCTTGTTAGGTAGGAAGCAAGGACTGATTCCCTTTTAAAGAAATTGTGAACATTAGTCTGCATAGTACGTATATAAGTTTTCAGTTGCCTACAGTAGACCTAACACTCCATGTGCATTATTTGTATTCAATTGTTTCAAATAATAGTCTTAGTACTCATTTTCGTACTTACTAACTAGAATGTATAATTTAAAAATACACTGAATATGAAAGAAATATGTACAAAATATTTCAATATATAAGTGTGTCCACTTATCCCATACAGTGTGTCAACCAACTCAGACTCAGGGCTAGTTGCCACATTTCACTTAATGTTAGTTTTACACGTCTCGCATCCACAATATAACAAATAATGTTCCACATTGTTTTAATTAGTAGGAGAAAATATACCGAGTTGGCGAATACTTCCTTTCCATCTCTAGAAAATTTATCTCACCAGTTATAGCCGACAAATGAAAAAGTGTGTCAACCATCCCCGGTCTCCTCTACAAACCAAACCTAACACAAAACCAATTAGTTGCTATATTACCACGTAAATAGTTGATAATTCATTCTTTTTTATTTGTTTATTTTCCTTTTGTTATTTCAAACAAGGTAATTTGATTTTAAAAAAGTTCATTTCTTCTTCGAGTGATTCCGTGAAATCTACTATCGTTAAATTTATATTTATGTACATAGACAAATTTTGTAAGATATTTTCATTATATTTTAAAATATTTAGTTCAAAAATTTAAAGTGAATGTGTTTATTTATATACTTACTTTTTTGCAGATGCTGAGCACAATTGCAACGTACCTGATCGTCCTGTTGCAAATGCGAGATTGAAGTAAAATTCAAATGATTTTATTAATAATATCACTAAAATATAACTAACTGTATGTAACATGTAGTTTTTTCCTCATAGTAAAGTATCATTCTTAAGACTGATCGTAATCTATCAGTAGTTGCAAACTTATCGAAGACTGCGGGTAAGGTTTCTGTTAATGATGTTTAAGAGAATCAGAATTCTCAGGTCATACAGAACGAAATGAAACAATCTCGTGCTTTCAAATTATTGCTGCATAGTTGATGACAAAATCTGCAAATGGAAAGTGAATAATAAAATGCATTTTATAAACTATAATGGAAAATTTATAAAACTTTCTCATGTTCCGCTAGATAATCTAATATTAAATTAAATTATTATGTCACTAATCAAATGAGTATATAATTGTCTTGTTATGAAAGTTCTAATTCTTGCCTATAATTGCATAACATCTCTTTCAACTAATTATTGTGTTTTCTTTAATTCATGTTTTCTTAGCAATGTTTTATGATGAAGCTGAATCTTATGACAGATGTTTCAAAGAAATATTTATTGCTTCCGCCTCCTTCTCTTACTTGCTATGCATCCTATTACAATGAATGACAACACTTGTAGTCGAAAACCTCTTGCTTTATCACCCTCTCTTTCTTCTCTTAAATGTATCGTTTCGCTATTTAAACCCAAGTCAAGTTTTTATTGTTGTTGAACGCTGGTCAGTAGCAAAGAACTTTTTAATGTTTCCTGTGTCAGTACTTGAACAGTTGATTTTAGTATCGCTAATTAATGTTACAAAATTCACAATATTTCTAGATTTGTATCATGAATATAGCATTTGAATTTGTCGGTATCATGTTTATTTTCTTCATTTCTGTTAGGTTTACTGATTGCCAATTCAGGATACATCGAGTGGCTCCATATGATGGATAATAAACAAACTCTCCGAAAGGAATTTGAGAAAGGATTCCCTACGAATCCAAAACTCAGTTATTTTCTGTTGTAATTGTAAGCTGAAAAGTCATAGTGCCTTTAGGGCGCCTTTTATGACAAACGGGCCTACTAAACAGATCAATTTCGTCTGGTTAACCAACAAATATACTGGCTGGAAAGTCGATAGAATTGGAATTCGAACCTGGTTTCCACTTCCAGTTGTAACTTTTATAACACGGAGTTCTTATTTTATATTTATTAAAGCCGCTAATTTTCAGTAAAAAATACAGATAGAACATGATAGGGTTTTCATTCCATACTTGATGCGTGCTCCTAACAATCGAAGTTTTACATTGGAGTAATAATAATAATAATATCCACATCTAACAAACAAAAGGGGTTATAAACGAAATGATCTCCATATTCACTGTGAAGGCAAAGTGCTTCACTCCGGAAAGTTGCTTTTGTGAATGGTGAGAGAGTGATATGTACGGCTGAAGACCGACACAATTTGCATAAGAAAAACATATGCAAATGAGAAATTATATTAAATTAATATGCAAATGAAATAAAGTATTTAAATAAATGAGGTAGAGCAAATGATGATTTATCTGATACAGGACCCACTTTTTGCGGCCATTTTGAAAATGGTGGCCCAAATCGAAAATTGTTTCCTACAAAAGTTGTTTCGTTTTTTAAGCACTATTGAATGAGGTATGATTCAATGCGTGTTCCCATTTGAAAATTTGAAGTTGGCCCCTGGGCCCCCTTGAAGGAGGGCCCTGGGGTCTCCACAACAACACCATGTGATGCGCCCTATGATATTTTCCTATCTCGGCTTTTGTTTCATCTTTTTATTCTCAGCCATTTCGGATTTATAAGCACTGGACGTTTTATCTGAAACACCCTGTATATATATATATTAATTTTCACACGTTTCCAATTTTTATAGGCCTTTTTGAGAATTAAATGTTCGTGCACTCTTCTTTTTAAATTTCAGTGACGCAATTTCCAGTCCCTCTTTGGCTTCCAAATCTTCACCAGCAGTTCCTCACAGGTATGTGACGAACATCTATGTAATATGTTTTCTTTCCAGCTGCCTGGAGATGCAGAAAGCCGTCAGAGCATGATTACAGAAAGCCTTCAGCCGTACATATCACTCTTTTCATCATTTACAACAGAAGCTTCCCAGAGCGCAGCTTTCCCTTCACATCACCAAGCAAATGTTGCCAGATACTGCTTATTCCTTTTCTACTGAACATGCGTTCCGAAATATAAGCCACAATTTGGTACTCGCAGAACTTCAAGAACTTGAACCTACAGTATTGCTACAGGATGCTATTGCATCCTATACCATTACATGGGAACCTATACGTATCTATACCATTAAATGGGAGCCTTTGCTTCTAAAGTTAGATAGTTCTCGATTTGTATGGTATGCATGCATCCATTCGTACTTCATGAGTTTTATGAAAGCTAGTGTCATGGATAAACTCCGTATCAGCACACGGTGGGTCGGACAAGGTGAATAATAAAATCACCGATATTGGCATGACAACAATCCACACTGATACGACGATTCTCGGGTCGTTGGCTCAGACAAAGTGATGGTGTGGTGCGTTGTGTGGGGTACCCGTGTAGTCGGTCCATTCTTCATCGAGGGCGATTTAAGTGCAATTACCTACCGTAACACGCTTGAGGAGGAGTTTCTGCCGTCCGTCGCATTAGAGGATAGCTCTTTTTCTTTGTTCTATCAACGTGACAGGGCACCACCCACAGCAACTCCCACAGAGATGGATAGGCCTCCGAGGACTTGTAGAATGGCCACTGCGTTCCCCAGACCTCAATCCATTGTTTTTTTTTTCTTTGGGGCAATATATAGAAATTCTGTTGGAATAACATGGTTTCCATCCGAGAAGCGCTTCCCGTTTGTACTCCTTCTATTTCTTGATTATTCGATTTTCTAGTATTGATTGGACACAGACGTTATGAACTGCCATGACAATAAAGCATTTCTTTCTGACTTATTAAATATAATACTTATAGTACAAAGAGTCAGAAATTCATTTCTCATCTTAATTCCGTAAGTCATTGTTTCTCGATTGAATTGTTTATTATTATTATTATTATTATTATTATTATTATTATTATTATTATTATTATTATTATTATTAATTCAACACAGCAGGCATTATGCCTAATTATAATGTTGTTTATAAAGTCATGATTACATAAGGGTCCATAGGAAAATAATTTTAGATACAGTTTATATACAGTATTATTGTTTACAGTTAAAATATATACAGTTTCTATCTTCATTAATCAAAATAAGAACATATATTGTATTTTAGAAGACATTCACATATCTCAAATTGAAATATAAAACTTAAGCAATAAAATTAGTGTTATTTATTCAGTAGTCTATGTATCAAGTAGTATACAAAATTAAACTGTAGTTTTGTGCAGTTAGACTATAATATTCTTGGTCAACAACCTCATTTGTTGATTCGAGAATTCTCTGAAATAACAGCGTTATTAAATTCACAGATAAATGCTCAGAACTGGAAAAGGGATATGGCAGTTGAACGAAAACATAAATAACTGTGATTCTCATTGTTGTTAATGTAAGTACACAGTGTAATAATGTAAATTGTACTATAACCTTCTCTTAGTAACATCAAGTAGGAAAGAAATAAACAATAACAAATACATTAGCTTAAATTACTGTATTCCTGATGGTAATATCCTTCTTTGTACTTAGATAAAAGTAGTTGCGACAGACTTTAAATTGTGGCATGTGCCCGGTTGACTAGAAAAAGAAAGCTGGCAACAATAGTTACAAATGGCGCCAATGATGCTACAATATAAGTAGAGTTCTCCATAGTCGATTTATGGAAACCAACACATTTACGAAGATCGTGCGTTATATTGTTATGTCCTACTACTGACATTAACAGTTCTGTTTTTATTTGTTACTTGTGGCTTAGTTTTATTTTATTCACATAAATAGTTCATAAGTTAATGTGTTTATGTTATGCAATTCATAATAGTATTGTTTATTCAAATTTTCTAAAGATGTAATTTTCAAATTTATTTAAATTTTGCTTAACTTATTATTTACCTGCACCAGAATTACCAATTACTTATTAAATACGTTAATTAATTAAAAATGATTAAATTGTCAGAAGAATAAGAAAATTCTGTATTTTAAATGTTTTAAAAATACGAAAGATACGGTGTAGAAAGGAAGAATTGGTAATGTTTGACTATTAAATTAGACCAATCTTAATTATTTATAAAAGCGTCAAAGAGATTGAGTTCGAAGCCAATTTTAATGCAAAATAGCAAACAGAAGTCAATCTTTATATTGCAAACGTAATACAGTTCGCAGAGAAAAACGCCAAACATTGTGCATTGAGAATTTGGTCGTGACGGTATCTTACAAAATACACTGATCTCACATCTTCCTCTTGACTTTACAAAAATTTGCCAGTGAGATCCAACATTCTGTAATTTCATTTATTTGGGACAGAAAATCTTTTTCTTTCTTTCTCTCTTTTCCTCGATTTGCTTGGTGCTGCAGATGACTTATTCTGTTGGGTCAGCAGTATTTCTTTCTTGCGTGCGATGCTCAGTCCTTTCGAAGCAATTCTTGTATCACCAGATGCTTGTAATCAAGCAGAGAAATTTTACATTGCATCCCACAATAAATTGTGCAAGAATTCACAAAGCAAATTTCTAAAAGCGTTTAGAAAAGTTTGAATCGATTAAACGGAACTTCTGCTTATTCTGGTTCACCATCTCCGAATAATGGCGATCCTGTTGAACAAGGACTCGCTCAAGGACACGAATTCGGATCTTCATCATCGTCCGAATCGTTCAGGTTTTGGCAACCACACTTGAAGGCTTTATCATTACAAGATCATACAAGTTTAACAAGGTTTATCAGGTTTAATAATATATTTGAAGGATAGAGTGGCCTAATTGTTTACAAATTCGCTTTCGTACTTCTTGTATTAAAATTTAGGTATTTTCTTTAATTCGGTATTTATTTTTTTTTAAACCCAACGTAAATGGTACACGTAAATATATTGCTGCATACAAATAGCGTAATGAAATTTATACACTTGAAACATTGGGAACCCTCTTAACACTCTATTCGGGGACTTAAAAAGTTCTTTCCAACACCTTCAGATATTATCTTAAAGAACACTGTTTTTCAGTCAACTTTATCCCAGTTGGAATCTCATCATGCTCTTTCTGAGTCCAGTACGCTAACACTTTACTTTCGAAGAATATATATATATATATATATATATATATATATATATTAGGATACAGGTATATGAATACTTTCTTAACTCCAGCTACACATTTTTCTCCAAAGTAATGTGCCAGCCAACAGTATTTTTACTGCTCATTATGACATTCCACCGCTCTAAATAATAAGCATGAGTAATGAATGATTTTAAATACGTATACACTATTTAATTGTGAATAACTTTCAAATAGATTGGCGAAGTTATCGTTTAATATTATTCCTTTTCCCGGGTTATTACATTTCATCCCGATAACGATTTCATTATTTTTTTCTTTTTTTGTGTAGGTGGTGTGAGTAAAGCAACATGGCTGACATTTGAGGAAAGGAAATTGGTCATAAAATCATTGGCACATGAAATACGAAACCATCACTGAAGTGCGACAATCGCGGAATGAATTTGGAATAAAATCACCGACACATTTAACAATTGCCCGAATTCGTGATAAATATGAAGTCGACTGTTATGTTCCAGATGTGCGCAAAAACCGTTCTGGATGACCTGTCACAGCAACAAGTCCTGTTAACTTCCGTATTATGTTAGAAGGGTTTCCCTACTGTGTAAGTAGGGATTCATTCGCTCCCCATAGAAGTCTGTGAGACGGTCGCGCAATCATCTAGTCAGGAAGTTTTTCAAAGAAAATTTACCAGATCGATGGATGGGTCAGAAAGGATTTGCTCCAGAGCTCACTCCTTTAGACTTGCTTATGGCGAACTGTCAAGAGTGTTATTTATGAACGAGAGCCTCGTATATTGCGTGACCTATGAGCAGCCATCGAACGTTTCTGTGCAAAAATCGAATTTGGCACGTTGCAGCCGATAGTTCGTGCGGCAGTTCGGTGGCATCGCCAAGTATTGATGCTAATGGCCAACTCTTTGAACATGTGAGCTAATATAGTTCATCACGCGCTGCAGTGTAATAACTAATAACTGAATATTAAATTATAATACTACCAAAAATGGAACGTTTCAGTCAATCTATTTATGAGTTATTCAGAATAAAACAGTGTATACATGTTTTTAAATCACTCTGTATACAACAAAATTACTGCTTTTTATTTTTATTTCATTATTATATATTTTTACAAGATATTATACAATATTAATTTAATGTTACAAGAGAAGGCTTTGAAATAGCTCTTGAAATTTTAGAAACGACCTGTAACGTCACGCAAAGGTACCATGTATTTCATTTTTCACAAATACATTATCAACATAGTAAAAATACACATAACTTGGGCCACATAACGAGTAAGTAATACAAGAAGAAGGCTTAAAATATAAAACTTTCAAAATTATTCGAAACCCGCGTTTCAGTTAGGAGTCCTTTGGAATGGTGGCGGAAATTTGTTAAAACAATATTGCTTTGTAAAGTTATCCTTCTCAAGATGTGTTTGTGTTGTAATATGAAATACTGTATCTCAGGTAACTTGCCGAACAGAATATAAAGCGGAAGTTCATCACGAGGCAATAACTACTACAAAATATTATACAAACAACATGAATGAATCTGTACGGCCAGAATTCTACCAAAGCCAGTTCTAGCCTTCATCATATTTTGAAAAACACTAGAACGACATAACAATCGTATCTTATAGCTCAACACTATTTATTGCAAATTAATTCAGCCTATTAAAACAATTCCCAGATTGTAGGGGGAAGGGAGTTTACACAACAATCGTCACATGATTTCGACACACACACACACACACACAGATGAATTAACGAATTTATGTATGCAACTTTCAAAATATGTACATTACACACGAAAGACTATACCACCAATTCTACATCCTCCTCCGATGAAACTAAATTAACGACCGACTTCTGGGATTCAGTATCTGTATCGCATCGCTGTGCATCAGCTCTCTGTTTTGAGCTGTTCTCTGTCGATTCATCACCTTCTTCCCCTTCTTCTTCCTCTTCCTCACTCATGTCACTTTCACTCGAATCTGAACCTGAATCACTTTTTATCACCTCTGCCTGATGGTACAATTCACGTCTTCGTTTCTGTATTTCGGTTTTAATATACTGTAGCCGTTCATCTTTTAGCTTCTTTCTTTTAGCACTTTCTGGAGAATCTGGAGGCATGAGACCTTGAGACAGTCGGTAATAAACAATAGTAGAATCTGTTTCTTTAACAGCAAGAGTGACACTAAAAAGAAAGAAGAAAATGTATAATAAACAAAAGGTCATTAATATTCCTGTTAGATAATCTTTCTACTAAAGAAATTCTTTTCACCCTCACGAATGTCAGTACGCGTAAGTAGATTTTTGTTACAGTTCAAAGTATTTTCTTTTAAAACAATGAACAAATAAAGATAAGTAAAAGCTGAACTTTTAAGCATTACAAAATTCTCTTTATTTTCTGAGAACGGATTTCCAGACAAACACTAAGTATTTTGGTACCTAGGCAACTAGATTCATTCTTCTTTTCTCTAAACAGATGCATAGTGTTTCATTGCTGCTAAAGATAACCGCGATTCAAGAAGTTTTGTGAATTTTCCGCAATTAGCTTCGATAATCTTGGTTATACTCTCTAGTACTAAAATGTGTTGGTACTTAAACAAACGCTCTAATAAATTAAACCATCTGCCTCGTGGTTACATGGTTAGCGTATGCGTCTTTTGCGCAGGAGACCTGAGTTTATTTCTCATTAGCAGCTAATGGGGTCCAGGGCCCCGTTACGCTTAGCTACATGTCCCATATAGCCTTGGTGATCTTTTTTCTATATTTATTAAGAAGGGGCTATGACATGAAGAAAAGAAAGGAATGATCCTACTAAAACGTGGCTTAGCAACAATGAAACACATCACGCATGTACATTAGCTTTAATTGTTTTACTGGTTACTTGTCAGTCACATAATCAATATTCCCTTGATGAGTGCCTCTGTGTGATGTGAGCAATGATTATACTGATAAAAAAACAATTGTACCAGTATGACCTGTGATCCGAATTCTCAGTGCAAAGAGTTTCATTGCTGCAAAAGTTCACACCGTGATTTATGTGAATCGATAATGTTATTAGAAGAATATCGAAATTGTTTTCAGTATAAATATTAAATTTAGCGCAGTAGTGAGCAGAAATTTACATTCACTAAAACGGATAATAATTGATCACGAATTTTATTCTATGCATATTATTTAATCCTTCTTATATTTCTTCTTTTGATGGCTTTCAATGTATATAGCGAAATCCACATCAAATAAACTAATAATGGTTACTGACAAAATTTATTATTTTTTTAATTTTTGTACACAAAATTGTACTATATCTAGAGAGTTGAAAACAAGCATTCATTCATTTCTTAGATACTCAGTCTTTTGAGTGGCCATTTTGTATAGGCGCATAAGCCTATTTTACACTTTACAAAGGCTTGCTGTAAACGATGTAGTTCCGTTATTTTTTAAGATATTGACTTCCAATAAAAACTATCTGAAAGATAATTACGTATATGTCCAGTGCACATTTAAGACTATACACGACAAATATTTTTAAACTGATTGATTGAGGTTAAACGGCGAGTCAGCGTAGAGACTATTTGTCCCTGTCATGATCAACGCGAATGATGTAAATAAAACTTAACAAAAAAAAACATCCAAAATACTGCTGAAAAAGTGAAGTAAAAACTAAAAGAAGAGATAAAATAATAAATATATGAGAATAACAAATATATAACAATAATAATAAATAGTAAGTATATAACAACAATAAATCATGAAGATAGAACAATACCAATAAATAGTAAAAATAGAACAATAAAAATAAATACAATAATGATAACAATGATAACAACAGAGAAAATATATAACAATACCAATAAACAGTGAAAAACTAAAAGGTCAGAATAAAAAATAAAAGTGCAGCAACAATAAATACACGAGAAAAAGGCTAAACAAAAAACTCAAAGAAGTGAGCAATATTAGATGTGTGCACAAAAGAAAGGATACGCTCAACAATAGCAATAGCATTGCCCAATGGGCAATCAAGTCTAAGTGACAGTCCGTGACACACTCTGAGTTCTGAGTATTCACGACATTCGACAAGAATGTGCCGAATACTACTAGGACAATACATTTCTCCTCACAATACGGACGATACACACCACGCAACAAATAACTATGCGTCAGATGAGTGTCCAACACGTAAACGCGTTAGGAGTACTTCATTTCGACGATGAGAGCGAGCGGATGTGTGCCATTCTCCAAGGCATAGCTTAACTACATGAAACTTATTTTCATTTGCCAGGTCCCAGTCTGCTTGGCAATGACAGCGCATCAAGATATGGAAATAGCTATACAGCTCGGTGCGAGGAAGACTATGCTCGAATACAACCATGGCCCAAGGTGGTATGCTTGGCAGCTGTGTCAGCACATTCGTTTCCCCAAATACCGACAAGATCCGCCACCCAGCAGATAATGACGACACAAGCCTGCTGATGTAGCTGATGGCATCTCACAAGAATGTCTGAAAAAGTGTGTGCTTCCTGAAGATATTCTGTACGCTATAAGAATCGGTGCAAACCAGCATATGACGTAATGAAAGCCTAAGCGCATGGTCGAGAGAAAGTTTAATTGCAGTTAATTTTGCAGTTTACACTGAACACAGAATGCAAACTGAATTCTGAGATGCCCTCATCGATGATAAAGGCACATTCAAGAGAATTTCCAATTTTAGAACCGTTCGTATAATCATCATAGATATTCTGCCAGTATCGGTAGGTCGCTTGCCACAACTGAGAAGCTTTCACGCTCCACGGTTTTCCTCTAACCTCTTCGTCTTCACGTATGACTTTTCTGTTTTAATATCGTTCATTAATTGTAGTCTCCTTCACCCCTCCTTCTCTTTCCTGCAACCAGACCCTCTAGCAAGTCTTTCATGATTCGGTTCTTTCTTAGCCAATGCTTCAACCTGTTTCTCTTCCTACTCTTAATAATGTCTAAAATTGTTTTTCCCCCACCATTTCTACGATCCTCTTCGTTTTCCAATCCACCCAGCTAATTACCTTCATTCTTCTCCACACCCGCATTTCGGAAACTTACAGTTGTTTTTCATCAATGTCCACGTTTCTGACCCATACAGAACAATACCTCACATTAAAATCGGGATACTGCTCTAATAATGCTGAAAACTCTCGCTGCTATACCTGGGAACTGGTGTGCTGTTTTGAATGCAAAGACAAGCGTAAGTCAAGTATTGGTGTATAGAACAGCCATGGGATACATCACAAAATCTAAGCAACAATGAAGTGAGCCATATGCCCACGAAGACCCCAGTCATACAACTGTTTCAATATACCGTAACGCCAAGTGGTGTTATACGCCTTCTCTAAGTAGACAAAATAGCAACAAGATGTTCTCCGTTAAGAAAGGCGTCATGCATCTGCCCCTCAAGATGAACGAGGTTGTCATTAGTACTTCAGAAAGATCGAAACACTTTGATAGTTGTTCACGAGCAAATTAGATTCCAAATACCACATCAGGTGCGTATAAAATGTTTATGCAATCTATAACCAGGATTTGAAAAAACAGCTTTTTCTTTCTTTCTTTTTTTTAAAAAAAAGAAAACTGGTCTCGTGTGGGTTTCTTGAGGTTTTAATTTTTTTCCGGATTCTCTGAAGTTTCACTGAGGCAAGAACGTTTAAATATAATTTGTATATCAAGATCACCATTGTCATCATTAAGATTTTTTTATTATTTTTCCATTTCTCTATACTAGTGGTTAAAGTCATTGTTTCACTGGCGTTCACCGTTTGTTTGTTTGTTTACGAAGTTTACCGTCACTTTTCTAACGCCAAGGCTATATGAAAGACATGGGCCCATGGGTCAAGATGGAATCGAAAACACCGAATATGTTCAAATTTCAATGTGAAAAAACCGGGAATTAAACCCAGTACCACGTCCATGTAGGCATTGGTCCTGCGGGTGGGATGTCCAGCGTTTGACTATGTAAGGAAATCAGCATATGGGTTTGTAAAAGAAATATTTAAAAAAAAATATTGAGTACCTTGATACATGTACCGAATTCAGTACACTTTCAACATTCCAAATTATGCTGAGAAAGTATTGTTATGCTCCACTAACATCGCTAACACTTTGAATAATGTTCGTTTGTATGTTTATTTTAATGAAGTTTGAAGTTTTGTATATTTTTGGAAAGGTGTATTTATTCTAGATCTGCACCTGGAATTTAATTTATTTATTCTACCTTAGAAGAAAAAGAAAGCAATAATTTAATTTAAATATAATTAAGTTTGTTTTTAAGTGGAAAAAGACAAAATGGTGACAGTAATAATATTAATGTGATAATAAGTTATCCTTTTGTTGATTGAAAAATAATAATTCGGAAATTCATTATTATATTTGAAGAAAGCTTCAAGATACAATCTGCTAACAGCTAAACATAATTTTTTAATTATCTAAAATATTAAATATGGTATTGAAATATTTTTCAACGGTGTTAAGAAATAGAAACATGAGGAGTTAAACATATCTTTTCTGGGGCTTAGGCCCTTGCTCTTTTATACTTCCACACCGTTAACATCAGGTGATTTAAATTACGATTTGAAGAATATCCATAAAATGAAAATTCTTGTACTTTGTAATTAAACTTTTCTAGATAGAAGCACTTCGAGAGGATACTTAAATTGGGTTTAGGCTCGCATAATTAACATATGCAAAATACGTTAATTAAGTAATACTTAATTTATGGAAAAGCCGTTCACGATAATTTTAATGAGTACTGCATTAAAGACAACCCTTCGAAATGTAATCACGGTTTAGCTAGTGAAACTAACACTTCAAAGTTATGAATTTAAATACGGTATCATATTTAGCAAATCGAAACTGATTTTCATATAATTAAAGGCTTTATTTGTATGATAAAAGAAATAGTGATACTATGAATATGAAGATAAGCTTATGAGCTACAAAAATTAAATGATATATATTTAATAAATACAAGAGTTGTGATATATAAATGTCTTTACTGAACCGTCAGTGCTTTGCTAAATTGGAAGATATATGGGCTAACCTCCTTCACAATGGGTAATTGTCAATTGATGCTGGTGTTAGGAACAAAACCATTTTAGAGCCTACATCCTCAGAATAATAGGTGGTATTTGATAATTATGCGGTCTAGTGGATTAATCCTTACCTGTTTCTTTTGAAGACAAATATTTTTCTACATAATAGCAACTGAGTAAATAAAATATTATATGATTTGATATACGAGAAACGACAGACACCCACTTATATCTTTAAGTATGTAAATTCATCTATGTATCTTATTCACTATATCAATTGAAGTTGTATTATTTACATGTATATGTTTTACGTGCAGACAATAAAGAATCGGCTAGTTTCAAATCAGTGTTATTGATATTTATTTGCTCTGAAAGTTAACTTAGTTCAATAGGATAGTTATAAATATTGTTTTAAAAATCCAGTGAGTCACGGTTTTCTTTATTATACCGCTACCGTGCAGTGTGATCAAAGAATCTTCATGGTTTCCTTTATCACCATCTGAAAAGAACTTGGAACTAAAAACAAAATTTTCCGTTTTATAATAAAATGTGGTGGAAACTGAAAGTTTTATGCTTTATGAAAATATATATATATATATATATATATATATATATATATATATATATATATATATATATATATATAGATACATAATATACAAATATACAGTCAATGCGTTACTGTTACTGTTGCGCCAGTCTTTTGGGGCACTAAAGTATGCTGTTTTCATTTGATTATATAGTGAAACCTATCTATGTTGGTCACCATCGATTCCAACGAAAACTGGCATCTTACAGAAAATATGTACGAGGGCAAGTCAAAAATGATCTACACTTTTCATTCTACAGTTTATTTACATGAAGCTAGGGTTATACTATACACATCATTTTTCTACGTAATCTCCCTCCTTGTCAATGCACTTGGCTCAACGGTCAACGAGCTTACGTATTCCTTCCAAATAAAAGGTTTTCGGTTGGTCGTGAAGCCACTTTTGCCCCGCACAAACTTTATGAAAACCAAGCTCGTCGTGGATGATTTAATGGGCAGAGCCATGACTGATGTTCAAAACAGATGCTACCTCATCAATAGTCATTCGCCTATTCGCCAGAACCATCTCTCGAGCTTGCTGAATGTTGTAATCTGTAGTGGAGGTTGATGGCCGTCCTGCTTCTCTTCATGCGTTACACTTGTTCGACCACGTTTAACGGCTCGAGCCACAAAAGCACAGTTTTACGTGATAGTGCACTTCTCCCATATTGCAATAATAGTCTGCGATGAACGTCTGACACTTTGACACCCTCCGACCAGATGAATCGGATCACTGCTCGTTGTTCCTCTTGGGTGCAAACTTCTAATAGAGCGGCGATGATATATCTGCAACAGAAGGAAGAAAAATGGAGGAATTAAGATCACACTTTTACAGTATTACCACAACAGTATAACAATAAAATATACGACAGAAGACAAAGTACGCAATGTAAGAAGAGTTGACAAAAGTGTAGATAATTTTTGACTCGCCCTCGTATTTTTAAGGAGTAATTCTTAAATTGTGGTAATTCTTTCAGATCATAACATACGTATTTTAATTCAATTAACTACTTATTACTTGCGTATAAATATAGCATACCTCCCTCGTGACTATATAGTGTACACAACTGCGTCACGGGAGAATTGGATCTGATTTCCAGGGAAAGCTCATGTGGTTGCGGTTAAGCCGTACGTGCATGTCTTATATAGCCTAGGTGCTGAACGGAATATTAAGCACATGACCAACCAACCAAATAGCTGATAGTAAACCTTATTTGTGCAATATAAAAGCACTACCTTTCGGCTACATGGGGACTTTGCTCCCATCTTCCGCTGTTTGCTCGGCCTACGGCCTCGTACTTCATTTTTCAGCCTTTGCTTCCGTGCTTCGCGCGTTAAATAAAGAGTTTATGTACCAAGTTTCATATTTCTAATACGTCTCTAATCTTAAGTGATTTCGAGATATGATCGTCTTATAACAACTGCAATTTCCATCCTTTTTCCTCTAGACATTTTTCTTCCCTTCTAAAAGAAACATTGGAAAACGCCGAAACATCTCTTTAATTATTTTAAATGAAGAGTTTAAATACCAAATTTCATGTCTCTAACCTTGACAAATTTTTAGATGTGGCCACCTTATTTTAACAACTGCAAACCATATTATTTTTAACTTTCCGATTTGTTTCTTCCCTTCTAGGAGGAAAATTAAAAAAAAAAAAAAAAAAAAAAAAAACTTCTTTTTTAATTATTTTAAATGAAAAGTTTAAGTACCAAATTTCATGTGTTTAACCATAAGGAAATTCGAGATATGGTGTGTCTATTTTAACAATTGAAATCTCCACTCTTCTTTTTCTACTCTTGTAGCGGAAATATCTTTTTTAAAAAACGCTGAATTATGTGCCTAATTATTTTGAATGGGAAGTCAATGTGCCAAATTTTGTTTCTATTTGGAGATACGAACATTTTACTAATATTAATAACTGCCACCTTCATTTTCCCCCTTTTTTCTGTTGAATGTCCAAAAATCATTCCTTAGTGATACCTTATGTCAAAAACTCTATGCATTGTCAAAATTTCAAGTTTCTAGCTTAAGCAGTTTGGTTTGGGCGTTAACTAATCAATCAGTTAGTCAATGATGATGAATTCTTTTATATAGAGAGATTACATATAATTTGCAATTTGCACTTTATGATTTAAATGTTATAACTTCCATATGCTAATTATCTACGAAACGCTACGGCACCATTTTTCCCCTCCCTTTCACCTATGACAATAGATGCAGTTACGTTCGTCAGATCAAGGAAAAATGGAACATCCATATGGAATTCAAATGGTCGTAATGTGTTCACATTTTAATGCAGATCCACCAGAAATCAAACTAGGGACCCCTGCACCAAAGATGCACTCGCAGCCATTAGATCAGAAGGGAAGGTTAATGTAAAGTTGTGTATGTTATTTTACATATAAACGCAATACATACATTATTTTATTTTTTAATTGTCTCAAACTAAGGTCAGACCATTTTTCGCCCATTCAATATATTCAGAAGTTCACGATGGTTTTAGAATAGTCTTACTATTTATTAAATGCTGTACGTAGTATTGTGTATCTTAATGATATGTGAAAGTGACTAATTCGCTCTATAATATCTCGTATATATATATATTAGGGATGGCCAAAATTTTCCGGAATCCGGATTCCGGAAATTTTGTTTTCCGGAATCGGAAAATTTACTTTCCGGAATTCGGAAAAATTCCGGATTTCGGAAAAAATCCGGATTTCGGAAAAATTCCGGATTTCGGAAAAATTCCGGATTTCGGAAAAAATCCGGAATCCAGAAAAATTCCGGATTTCGGAAAAATTCCGGATTTCGGAAAAAATCCGGAATTCGGAAAAATTCCGGAATCCAGAAAAATTCCGGAATTCGGAAAAAATCCGGAATTCGGAAAAAATCCGACATTCGGAAAAATTCCGGATTTCGGAAAAATTCCGGATTTCGGAAAAATTCCGGAATTCAGAAAAAATCCGGAATTCGGAAAAAATCCGGATTTCGGAAAAATTCCGACATTCGGAAAAAATCCGGAATTTTTCCGAAATCAGGAATTTTTCCGATTTTACTTTCCGGATTCCGGAAAGTAAAAATTCTGGAATTGGCCATCCCTAGCTAGTAGCTGTTAAAAGAGAAACACAATAATGAATATATATACTGTATTAGTTTCTTGTAGTTGGATATGTCTTTATCACTTACGTAGACAATTGCTACTGCAGTTATTTACTGTTTTATAAGGGTCTTATTTTCACACACAAAAAAGTCGCCGGTATGTCTCAAACATTATCGCGTTCCCACCTACAGCTACTCCAAAGCACTGCAAACTACTTTGTAACCAGGCGAAAGGCAGTGGAGGAAAAGAAATCTCAACAAATATTCTAATAACATTCGCTTATTGTCAACATACCTACAGTGAGCGCAGAAAGTGTTCGTACACCGTGCATACTTTATATTGAAAACAGCTAGCATGAGAACGGGAGGTGGAAAATATATATATAACCAGAATTAAGACTACACATTCATACATTTTATTTCTATATACAAGAGAAAGGCCAAACAAACACAATCACTGTTTTGTTCAGAAGAAAAGAGAGAATTCCTTTTTTGTAAACGCAAAATGTCACCGTACACTTATGCTTGAATTAGTGCTTATAAAGTATATTACGTTATTTAATATTTTGTGGGATTACCCTGTGCGTTAATGATTGTAGTCTTCGTGGCATTGATTTCACCTGTAGTAGTTCGTAGTTCTGTAGCTTCGGGACTGATTATGTCCCATTCTTCTTGAATAGCTTTTCTTAGGCCTTCTTTAGTAGAGACAGGGCCGGCGCGAGAGAGGGTCGAGCCGTGCCACCGCCCAGAGCGGCAAGTCTAATGGGCGGCAAAATTTGAAAAAGAAAATAATACTATCAAAATATAATGCTTCGTAATAGGCTCACATGGAAAAATAAGATTGTGTTAACCTGAGAATGTAATTGAACTTACTTCACTCACATTCAAGAAATACTCTCTCAGGAAATTCAGAGCATTCCTCCTCGTTTTCAATTATCAAACTACTAGCCACAGGTATCTCGTTCAATATTTCCCTTGCAGCAGTGTAGATAGGATTTTGAGCTAGAGTGCATAAGATTATCACGGTGTCTTTTTATATTTTTTTCTATTCAATAATGTTCTAACGCTCCGCTCCAAGTATGCAAAAGGTACACTCCCACTTGAGACAGGCCGTTCTAGCCTGTAGCATTCAGGGGCGGATCCAGGACGGACTTCTGGGGGGCGGTGGGTTGTAATACTGCTACTTAGAGCTACTTTTAAGAGCGTCAAAAAATAAACTATATATTTTATTTATATATAAAATAAAAAAGTTTCCTCTTCTGGGGGGGGGGAGATCGCCCGATCGCCCCCCCCCCCCTGGATTCGCCCCTGGTAGCATCTAGAGACATTTAGGTTCTAATAGCGAGTTTTTGACCAATTTACAAATTGTTCATTCCGAATATAGTAAATCGTACAGCGTATTATTTCTTGAGAAATGTTTCATTTTTTGTATAGCTAAAAAAAAGTTTATGACTTTTTTTTTCTGCGTCAGTTCAACGTTGGGCCATACTAAAGGAACATATTAGTAGTCTCACTTTAAAATCATAATCCACCACAAGGTGGGAGAGCCGAATTGATGCTCTGACTCAGTTATCAAATATAGGAAGTTTATGATGCCTTACTTCAAATAAGTAATGACAATAGAACCGATAGAATGGTCGTCCACGATGCTCTGTGTATAGCAAACCAGCTGAGTTACTTTTCTTTCCTTTACTCACTCGTTGTCTGATATGACTTTAAAGCATTGATTCTCATGTGTTGGATGCAGTAGGATTTCTTGAAAATATATCTGGGTACTTTGAGAGGAGCAGAAATTATGCAAAGTTTAAATCTTACTTAGTTGATACGATGGACTTGGCATCAGCATTAGATACGGGTGATCCACTGATACGTAATACAGTGCAAGCTCGAAGTCGAAAGAAGAGACAGTTTCAGTACGAGGCAGAGGATGAAGCTACTGAAAACATCCACAAACAAGATACAAGATCGATTTTTATTACAAAGTTCTAGAAGTGATTGTGTTAGCTTTTAAGAGAAAGATTTGAGCAACTTAAATATCACAGCGAATATTTCAATTTTCTTTGCGATATAAGTAATCGTAAAGATATAGCCTACCACCTGAACTTTTTGTCTGAAAAGTGTACTAAACTTACCACCATTTTAACACACGAAGAATTGAAAGATATTAACCCCAGTGATTTGAAAGACAAACTGAAAGTGTTATCCACTATAATTAAGCCTGTGAAAGTTCACAAAATAATAATAATAATAATAATAATAATAATAATAATAATAATAATAATAATAATAATAATAATAATAATAATAATAATAATAATAATAATAATAATAATAATAATAATTAAGGAACATGACTTTGCTCCCAATGTTAGTATTGCACGTAGAATTTTGTTAATCTTGCCTGTAACAGTGGCAAGTGGAGAAAGAAGTTTTTGGAAACTTAAGTTTATTAGAAACTATCTACACTCTTCTATGTCTGAAACACGCTTGAGTGGTCTAGCGACGATATCAATAGAACACAAATTGGCTAAAACATTGGACTACGTGATGTGATAAAGGAATTTGCTCATATCAAAGCAAGAAAAGTTTCTTTCAATTAAGATATGTTAAATTTATGTATGTCTATTGTGTTTTAGTACATTATAAGGCTTAAGCTAATCACTTACATTTACCATAATATCTGATTTACTGTATTATCTTCTTGCTCCATACTCTGTTGAAAACGCCTTTTGATATAAAATAAGCCTAAAAATTAAAATTCTTCGTCATGATTAAAGTATATTTTTAAAATTTTATTTTCTGTATGCGCTGCTCTATATTACAGATATACAGCGAAATCGAGCATACTGAATATTGTGTCAGTATAGAGTCGTTTAAATATTACGTGAACATTCCAGAAAGGTAGTTTTTTTTTTGTTTACTTTTCCATTTTATACATGTTTTTAAATGACACTTGAACGTTATCTGTCAAAATAAGGTTTGCGGATTAAAGGGGCGGCATGTGAAAGCACCGCCCAAGGAGGCAAAATTGCTAGCGCCGACCCTGAGTAGAGAAGCTGTGCCTTCTGATTGTTGTCTCCAGAACAGACCATAGATGTTCTATGGGGTTCATGTCTGGGGATTGGGGAGGTGTGCGAAGCTGTTTCAAGGTATTATAGAGTAGCCACAATCGAGTATTTTCCGCTGTATGTTTGGAGTCGTTGTCTTGCTGAACAATAAATTGTTTTCAAGAACCATCTTCTGCGCACTAGTATGGAGATTTTCCTTTAATATGTTAATATACACTTTGTGGATCATCACTCCATCGATAAGGTGGAGACGACCCACCCCTGAGGCACTCATACAACCCCAGACGAGCACGGACCCTCCTCCGTGTCTTACTTTAGGGACGAGATTTTGAGGATTCATCTCTGTATTCACCTTGCGCCATACAATACGCCTCCCATTGGACTCGATAAAGTTAAATTTACTTTCGTCCGAAAATGTGACCCTATTCCAGAAAGAAGCCTGATCCCTTATCTTTATACTCTTTTTCAAACTTTAGTCTCTTTATACGATTTGTCTTGTTCACCCAGAACATTTTCCTGGCTATCCAACCATGATACCTTGGAAATATTCCGCACTGTACTGGCTGATACTTTAACACCGCGTGTTTCCAGATCCGTTGCCAATTGCACAGCACTATTTTTTGGAACCTTTTTTCTTTCCCTAATAATGTAACGTTTATCTTGTTCGCTCAACAGTCTTGGTCTTCCAGTTTTTTTTTTTTTTTTTTTTTTCGCACAGTGATAGAAACATTATACATCGCAATTATTGTTTGTACTGTTGTACGAGGCCTGTCTGCAAGGTTTGCTATCTTTCTCAAAGACTTACCCTTCTTATGCAATTTAATAATTACTTTTCTTGTCTCCTCATTTGTTTCTGTTCGGTTGCTTCCCACTTTGACAGCCCAACGTGCAGTTTTTTCACTTCTATTCACAACTAAACTCATTCTGTTACTCGTCATGCTATACAGAGGTGTATACTCAGGTGAATACTAGTGAACCCCAGTTGTGGTATCTTTGTTTCGTATTCGTACGTCAGGTGTACGATCACTTTTTGCGTTTACTCTATACACTTTCTACGGAATTTATTTACTTTCTGACCATTAAACTTGTCTTTGTGGTTCTTTATTGATACATTCATAAAGCTTAGTTTTCATTATTCACATTGTGTGTGTTATTACACTTCTTAAATTTTCTGTGTCTTTTTCGCAGGCATTCTCGTTTCAATAGCATAGGTGTACGAACACTTTCTGCGCTCACTGTATGTACAGTAAATACAAATTTATAATTTTTGACTTTACGAAGTGTACAATGTAATTGTTCAATAATTAACATAAGCAGGCATTCATTAATTTATATTAATATAATAATTAATAAAACTAATAAGCGGGTGATTGATGACTCAGTGGTAGAGTTTTCATCTATGGTATTCTAACCCAGGACATGTGGGTTTTCGATGGCTAATTTTGTGTTCGAAAATTTTCCCGGTGGAAGGCCTACCTTTCTTATATTTGTTCCATCATCACTCATTAACGAATTTAGTTTATCAAAACTCTATAGCCATATATTCATTCTGTCCGTCAGTGAAGCAAACAGTCTCAAGAACTATCTGATGGATTACCAATCAATTTTGGCCATGATGTACAGAGTCAATAGTTAAGAATCGAGTTCCCTGATGAATGTAATATTCAAACCGGAAGCGGTACAAATCAACCATTTCCGGTTTTAACGTTAATCATTATATAGTAAATATGGTAATAGATAGCGAGAAGCGGTTTCCAGTAATCGACATATATATAACATTCATGTAGATAGAATGTTACCCAATTTGTGCATCTGCTGAAAATAATGAGCTTAGGTATTTAGAGAGCATTTTCCGCTTTAGAAAATGTGTGCTTGGTAAAGAATGTAGAGAATTAGCTGAGTCAGGCATGTAGCTAGAATATGGTAATAGGAAGGGGGGGGGGGGTCTGTCACGAAATACTGTGGTTATTTACCAGGGGCTCAATCATTCTAAACTATTTTATTGGCAACATATATTGGTTCGTTTAGCCAAGATTTCTAAATGGGGGGATGATATGAAATACTGTGGTTACACACCAGAGGCTCGATCAATCTAAATATTTTACTGACAACATACCCATATTGATTGGTTAGGACAATAAAATGAGGATATATTAGTAAGTATTTTAATTAGAAGCTATGAAGAAATCTCGAGTAAAAGAATATAAAAAAGTATTGAAAAAGATATAGTTTTCCGAGGTCATTCGAACGGTGTCGAGAATTTTGCGTCTGGGAAATTTGCGCCCTACCTCAAGAACAGGGAAAATTGCGCCTGCGATGTACCTCCACCGGGAAGTTGAGCCCTGCGAAATAAAAGAACCTATTGGAGCTTACGCATTTGCTCGGAGGGGCTGACATTACAGCATAAACAATCCTCCCCCACAACCATGCCATTTGTGATTTATTTTCATTGTGGCTATATAAGGGGAGAATAAACTTCAATATAAGCCAAAAGAACACAACGGATCAAAGCAATCACTGCTTCTTCCAGAGATGATTTTGGGGGAACACTGGCCTCCCCAGAGCTCTCAGAGTGCCCCCTCGGAGGAGATCAAAATAATACGTCTATAATATAATAATAAATAGAATAGTACCAGCAGTGACCCCCCTCCGGAATACTAAGTGTGCCCCCCGGAACATTTTTTTTCTGAAAGAACAACTGAACGCAATTGTGTGTTTGAATTCCAGCAAGTAAACACACTGTACATAGTTTTCTTGATAATATTACTGAACTGATTTTACATTCACTTTACATTTTCTTTTCTATATTTTGTGTCCTGAAAAGCCAAACAACTCGCAAGGATTGTGAACAGAGATATCTGGGTAGAGCCAAACAACCTTTTGTAGATTAAATTATACTCTTTGATTATATTAATAATTATATATCAGTCATTTATACTTTTTTGTAAATTTTGTAGTATAATGAAAAATTGTATTTGTATGGATTGCCCTTTAGTGAACTAAAATTGTATTTTTTTCATTTGTTCGGAATATTATAACGGATGGAGTAACTCACTGAGACGATGATAGGCAAGCCTAGTTCAAGTGTGAGTGGAAGTTACTTTACACAATACAAAAATAAGTTGAATTGTAGGGCGCTAACATCCCAGTGCAAATATATAGCCGGCGCATTTTCCCCTCTTTTTGGGGTAGGGCGCAAACATCCCAGTGCAAATATATTGCGAGCGCATTTTTTCCTATTTTTGTGGTAGGGCGCAAATTTCCTGGGCGCAAAATTCTCTCGTCAAGGAAAATATAATGTCCGTGAAGTTGACAAGCCACTTATGTCAGACTCCAATTTCGACTTTAAACGTCGCTAGTGCTACGTTAGTGTTCGATAGTGACGCAAATCGTTAGTACTCCACAGATAACGTGTGCTTTTTAAATAATGGATATAGGTCTTCTAACTGCATGCCAACACGCCCCTTCTAAGAATCATCTCAAAAATGAGGTTAACCGTTAGAGCAAGTAAGTGCTCATTAGAGCCATTAGCAGCCCATACACGTAAACACATGCCTGAAGAAACAGCCCGACTTGTATGAAAAATGATAAAACCACAGGCAAGTTGATCGTGTATGGCCTCGTTCATTCATGTTGAAAGTTTTCAAATTCTTCTGAGAACATGTTTGATGTTTTTGCCGTTCTGCATGCATGTTTACCGTGTATGGGCTCGTTCATGCAAGGTGGCTGTTTTATATTTAGGTCCGCCAATCACGACAGCGGAAGAAATCACGCGACTCTCTCCTCCGTCGCATGCCAAGGTCGTTCAAGATGGGTGATCGTTATTCCTGGAGCATCAAAACAGAGAGAGAGAGAGAGATGCGTTACATGACAAGGGATTCTGTACATGCATTTATTCAGGTATACAAAGAAGTACCATGTTTTTGGAAGGTAAAATAAAAATTTTAAAAAACTACTGTGTGGGGAATGACGTAAAGAATTCTACATTTGAAAATCTAGAAAAGCTGAGAGAATTTCAACTTCACTCCACACTTGATAGTTGTTAAAAGGAGGATAAATACGTTGCGCTCCAACTACAGAAGAGAGCACATCAAAGTGAGAAAAAGGAAATTAAGTGGTTCTGACGCTCATGAAATTTACATGCCAAAGTTATGGTACTACAGGGGTGTAGCCAGCAGGCTTATCTAGGGGGGTCGTTTTTGAGGAGAGACAGCTAGAATGTACAAAACCCCAAAAAATGTGTTACAGCTGGAGATTTTGAGGGCTGAAAAAACGGATTTTTTTTTGTTTCCGTCCGAAAATCTAAACACACTGTTTTTTTGTTTTTTTTTTCTTCAAAAATATTATGTACCAGGTAGTTTTTATTATACTTAACAAAGAACTACTGCCCCGAAGCAAACGTTATACCTTTGTGTAAAACTATTTCAATCCAAGTCCTTGTACACAGAACCTATCTACATAAGACTGATTATTTTTTAATTTCATTTAATTTCTTTAAAATTTCCTGACAAAAATATTTATTTATTATTCGTGACTAAAAAACATTATAATTATTTTATTAACAGCTATATATCACTTCCTGTTTTACACCAAGTGGAAAAAAAAAGCGACTAAAATTCAAACAGAAAAACAATTAAAACGTTGTTTTTCACCATATTTTCCAACTGATAAAAAAATGTGTTTTTTTAAAACACTCAGGTTACGGCGATAGTTTTGTAGCAGTATTTATAATACCTTGTTGAAACGTTTGTCTTCAAACTGTCAAATATAAAACAGGGGCGGATCCAGGACGGACTTCTGAGGGTCGGTGGGTTATAATACTGCTACTTAGAGCTACCTTTAAGAGCTTCAAACTCTGGGATGGGTTTTATTTATATATAAAATAAGAAATCTTCATCTTCTGGGGGTTATCGCCCCTCTGGATCAGCCTCTTATATAAAATCACAGTAAATCGTGTAATCTGCTGTTACAAATAAGTATATATATATATATATATATATATATATATATATATATATATATATATATATATATATATATATATATATTTCGAAGTCCATTTGTTTGTTATGAGTTTATATTGACACAAATCTAAAGAAAAATTACACAAAATATTATAATTTGTGTGGAATAATTTAGTTCCATTATCTAAACCATTTCCATCCAATTTGGACATGTTGGCGTGGGAGACCCGGGTTCGATTCCCAGTGGGAACTAATGTGGTTCGGATTCCACGTTAATCAGTAGGTCCACGTTTCATATAGCATCGCTGCTGAACGGGACGTCAAACTCAAAATCAACTCAACCAATTTGGAAGTGATCCGCACAGGAGCACTAGATCAATCGATTGTAGTAGATGTGGTAGCAACCTGTGCATTTGGTCATTCCTTACACAGAAGATACACCATATTATTTTTCAATCGGTAAATAATTTAACGTAAATTATTAATTATGTGTAAACTTTGTTATATTTAAATGACTGGAGCAATATAATTTTACGATGATGTTTTAAAAACTGGTCGTTTAGGGGGTCCAGGAAATCATTTGTGGGGACTGGCCCCGACGCCCTCCTCCCCATGGCTACACCCCTGTGATATTACGATTAACTTTAATTTTTATCGGATTAGGAAGAAACACGTGTAAGCAAAAGCAACCTAGATGAATACAGCAGTGATGAAGAGCCTGATGAGTCATCTCCACAGGTAATTAAGATAAAATATTATTGCAACTAGTTTTATTTTCACACTTATTCCTGTGTACTGGCATGTAGAATTAAGAGACCTCGATGGTCACTACTAGTTGGTAGCAATCATATTGTCTTACCATTCGACTCTTCACGGTCTCCGTCCTCCACATTTCTCAAACAACTTCTAGTAAGTTGAACAGCATGTTGGTGCGTGTGTGGGCAAAAAATTCTTCCAACATACATGACGAGACAAATGTATCATGAATGTTGGTCATGCAAGTGTGTACATGTATGGGCCGCTATTAACATTAATGCCTCCATCGTACGGCCCTATGAGTAATGATAATAGCACGCTCTTTGCTAGTCTCAATGCGTCCCTATATTCTCGCGAACATTCTGACGTGCCCAAGTTAGTTACTTTTTTTTTTTTTTTTGCAACTATTGTTTATCTGTTATTGTTTATTGCTAGTCTGCAGAGTAGTCCTTACATTAATATGCCATTGTCCTTGATAATCATTGCGTATTTACAAGCAGTTTGTTATTACTGTTAGAAGATATCAAAAAACAAGATAAAATCTACTACTTAACGGTTCACATTTTTCTTTTACAGTACATAAACGATTGATAATAATAATAATAATAATAATAATAATAATAATAATAATAATAATAACAAGACTATTCCAGCATAAAAGTTATCAATTGCATCCCACTGGCAACAAGAGACGCATATTTTAACTTCACAAAAATTAGTTTCTCACGATTTTCTGGAAAACTACGTATGATAACATCTTCATTATGTCAAGTTGTTTATCTCAGTGTGATATATGTCTTACCTCTGGACAATATCAAAGTAAAACAAAAATTAAATATTAGAAGTACATCGTACTTTTGGACTACATCTCATTAACCATGGGAAGATTGAGTAGTGTATACTTTAGGATGTAAGTTTCAGCTTAATTTGCATCATACATTCTTAGGATTACAAAAAGGAAATTTGTTCGTTTGCGTTTGAACAAAATTCTTAGGATTACAAAAAGAAAAAATAATTTTTCCGAATTCCGGAATTTTTCCGAATTCCGGATTTTTTCCGAATTCCGGAATTTTTCCGAAATCCGGATTTTTTCCGAATTCCGGATTTTTTCCGAATTCCGGATTTTTTCTAAATTCCGGATTTTTTCCGAATTCCGGATTTTTTCCGAAATCCGGAATTTTTCCAAATTCCGGAATTTTTCCGAAATCCGGATTTTTTCTAAATTCCGGAATTTTTCCGAAATCCGGAATTTTTCCGAAATCCGGATTTTTTCTAAATTCCGGAATTTTTCCGAATTCCGGATTTTTTCCGAAATCCGGAATTTTTCCGAATTCCGGAATTTTCCGATTTTACTTTCCGGATTCCGGAAAGTAAAAATTCCGGAATTGGCCATCCCTAATATATATATATATATATATATCAGGAAGACTTAGTCTCTTTATTATTTGTTCTTAGTGTGTTTTTCCTTACATCTTAAGCTCGGAAAAGCCGAAGCAAATAAACCCATAAACTAGAATGTTTACTTGATCAATGCAGGGGTATACCTACTTTTGGGCCACCCTTCATATAGCTTCGTTGTACCCAGACCTCCCAGCAGGACATTCAAAAAATATAGGACAGTTTGGTTTATACAATGGAATATTATGCCTGAGGAACAGAGAAAAAATAAAAATGTATTATAAGAAAACTCCACCCTTTACCCCAATGGACAACTATTTGTTATTCAAAATTGTAAAAAAAATTTAAAAATGCAGCTCCAATATCTTTAGAATTCAGAACATATTCGCACTACCTCAGAAGAAAAAGAAACTGTTAACTCTTATTTATAGGATAACCATGACATTTAACACTTTTAACATGCCGTTATTCATATATAATTTTGAATACGTAAATTTAATTAATGCATGCAAAAATATTAACTGTTTTTCTACCTTCCTACTATCCTTCTAGTTTTTTTTATTTACAAATGAACTTTATTTTGGCATTATTTTTCTTAGAAAAAGAAGATTGATAACTTATTTCTCTGTAATAAAATACTTGAATCTAATAAAACACTGAATTATTTGATCAAAGTATTTCCCTCTGAAATAAATAACGTAACAGCATTTCATTCATCATAGCTCTGCAAATTATATATACCTTTTCAGTTCATAAATGATTTCCAGGACATTCCCAGGATTTTCACCATTTGTCTACTTTCCATAACTTTTCGAAAGCGTTTCCACGACACACTTATTTCCAGGTTTTTCAGGGCGCGTATCATGTACAGCAACATTGGAAGGTATTGGAATATGCTCGTGAATACCAACTCATCTCAATGCCTAGCCAATACTGCTGCACACACTGCTGAAAGAAAATGCTAACACAGCTTGCGTTACAAGAAACTGGAGCATGGCAAGGTTCCTCAACTAAGCTTCAACTGGGGAGGAAAATGAAATAAAATGAAATCTCTGAGTTTTACGTCCCACGGTTATGCCGGGTAGGCTAAAGGAGACGGTGATGATGAGTGATGAATGAAATGGTGGAATGAAGAAAGTGGGAGGAAACGGGAGAACCCCGAGAAAACCCACGCACACGGTGTTTGTCCACCACAAAGTTCACTTGGCGGGGGCTGGGATCGAACCCGGGACCCCAAGCACCAGAGGTGAACGCTCTACCACTGAGCCACCGTGGCTTCTCACTGGGGAAGAATAGGCACATAGGAAACAAAGATGGGAAAAAAAAGTGGCCGTGGGAGGATAGGAGAAAACATTTTTTATAAAAAAAAAAAAGGTAATAGTGTGGATTAGTGACTATCCCTCAGAAAAATAATGCTAAGACACATTTAAGGATATTGCTAATATGTAGCAAGTTAAATCATCACTAGAACTGCCGTTGGCATGCACTTTTAATAATTCAATCAGTGAAAAATATAGGAAATATAGGACACATATAGAACAAATAAACATAGATTCCTAAAATATAGGAAAAAATAGGAAAATAGGACAGCTGGGAGCCCTTTGTATCAATAACATACTAATAAAAAGCTCAAAAACCCAGGTGGGTTTTCAAGTGAGATTTTTCACGTCGATCCAACTTAAAAAAAAAAACAATGTATATATCTAACTTTAGTTTCTATTCAAATATTTTCCTTCTACTAATGGAAACCAAGTCCTCACAACAGATTTTTGAGTTACACTTTAGAAAAGTAAGCATATTCTAGTTATCCATGAATCTGTTATTCGTGTATTTTCAGTTCGAGTCATTACAATTTGGAACAGTTTCTTCTCATAATCTACGAAGACGCTGTCTTCTGTTGAGAAAAAAATCATAATCAATGGCAGAATTACGACGGGCGCAAATAACTCGATGAATTGTTTATATTTCGAAAGGATTTTATGGTTATTAGATATTTCATACCAACACAAGAACTCCTTGATATGAGATAAAGCAGGCAGAAAAACTTCGGCATTACAATTATTAAACAACTATTTTAATTTCATGCAAAGAATTCTGCAGTACGCCTCGAACGCTTTCGAAATAGCGCTGGAAGGGACACTATGTATTAGTGCTGTTAAAATTCGAATAATTCATTGTTCGGATATTGGAAACGAATATTTAAATATTCGAATAACAGCAAAAATAATTTAAACAGAATTATTGTGTAAATTTCACTGATGGCCTAATCGTACTGAAACACTGCTCTTTATGTGATCGGCAAAGTCAAAATATGAAATGAAATCTTTAAGTTTTACGTCCTACGTTTATGCCGTATAGGCTAAAGGAGGCGGTGATGATGAGAAATAAAGGAAATGGTGGAATAAAGAAAATGAGAGGAAACGAGAGAATCCGAGAAAACCCACACACACAGTGTTTGTCCACCACAAAATTCACTTGGCGCGAAACAAAGACCGCATGCACTAGAAGTGAACGCTTTACCACTGAGCCACCGTGGCTTCTCAGCGAAATCCAGTAGTGCCAGGTCTGGTAAAAGAAAAGTTCGTACTCATCAGATGATGTTGGTATTGCGACGTCCACCCAGCGTCGTGAGGACAACTGGGGAGTTATTTCAAAGAAAGAAGTAGCAAATTCTGGTATTAAAAGCAAAGGGGCTGGGAAAGGTGAGTGACCGTTCGTACTCACCAGATGGTGTTAGCATTGTAGCGTCCATTCAGCGTCGAGAGGACAATTATGGAGCTGTTTGAAATAAAGTAGCAGCAAACTCTGGTCTACATAGCTAGCATTAACGGTGACGGGCATCGATCTGATGATCTTACAGTACCTCACAGGCCATAAGTCCGTTGGTAGACCCTGGGTGTCAGGGGCTAGTACACTAGGAGCTTTGTGGCTGGTAGGCCATGCGTCCCTAGAGCTAGTGCACTAGTTTAGTGACTGGTAGGCCCTGGGTCCCTTGCAAGTGCACTAGGAGTTTAGTGGCTGATAGGCCCTGAGTCCCTAGGGCTAGTGCGCTAGGAGTTTAGTGGCTGGTAGGCTCTGTCCCAAGGGCTAGTGCGCTACGAGTTTAGTTTACTTTATATACCACATTCATTGGATGCAACAATCACATCACTCATTTTTGAAAACAATATACTTCCTTGCTGTATGTGATTGTAACAGCAGCACATAATGTATATACCTATTTCTACAACGACTTTACATAGTTTTTTTTATGACAATTGTACGAGCTGACTGCATCCTTATACCACTGGATATACAATTAATATAATAATAATAAAAAAAACTTTAGATTTATGAATTCTGAAAAACCATAGAAGAATTGCGTGAAATTTGAAGTATCTCGTTAGTTAACGGAGAGATCATCATTAAAAAATACTTACACTTTAATTTCATCTTTTGTACAAACAGCATCTTGAACTTGTTTTATCCAATCTGGAGTGATCCTTGAGCTAACGCCAACTGGAACAAATATTTCTGGTGCTGATGATTTTGACCTTTGGGCAGTCAAATATAGAAGCTGTAAATCGCTTTTATAAAAATACTGAACATTCCACATGCCTAGTACTGGGAGAAAAGGAAAAACCTTTCAGTCATATCAACAACATGCCAGTACTAGATTTCAGATTTATTACTTACAATTCATAAATTACACATAAGACCGCATAATACGGTTTTAAATTCATTAACAAATATCCTAAAACATCAACTACAATTTATTAGTATTGAATGGGCGTGAGAGAATAGACATTATAACTAGGAAAGAAAAACCCAATATTCGTCTTCGAAAAATATTTTTTAGTGGTTCTGCACGTTTCGAGGTTATCCATAGAGCTCTTTTTCAACCTATGAACAACAGACCTACAATAACTAGTACATGACAATATACTAAATAGTCTGTTTACATAGACTATTTACAGACGGAAATAATGGCAGATAGAAACAAGTGAAAGCGTATGACAACCTAACACCAAACTCAGTCACATGTAATTCACAACTAATTATTTTTTACAATCGAACGACGACCTGCTTTTACAGGAGATTTCATTCTTTCTACATTGTTTACCGCATTTGAGGCTTCCCGCATGATGTTTATCTTCCACTTATTCTCGGCCTTCTGGAAAGGACTTGTGCCCTGAATAGGGAATGTTCTCGATAAGCCCTTTGTAACTTTTCATAAGTCATGTAGCGGATTCGCCAAGCTTTATATAAACTTCGACGGCTCAATATTGCCCAAACTTCAACCGGTCTATTTTCGTAACGCACCTCACAAACACAACTTTACTTAAAACGCTCTTAACAATCATGTAGCAGCAGGAGCAAGTTTGAACTTGTACTGAATCAACTGCAAGGATTAACTTAGCTGCCGTATGAAGATGGAGGCAGCAGCACTGTCGGTTTGTGAACAGTGTTGCCAGTCTCATTACTTTCCTAATATACCTCGTAAGTTGAATATATAAACTAACATAGGTACAAGACAATCTGAGCATGTCTTTCTTACATAATTTGGTACACCATCTGGATCAATAGCATTACAAAGTTAAGATTATTTATAGTTTTTTAACACCTGAACTAGTGATGTATGGGATTGCAATTACATTACCATTTTTAGTCTGTGTAAGACAGAGGACTTACACCTATGGAACCTGAAAAATTTGTTCGGAAATGATTTACAAATACATCTGATATACTTTGCTTCTCAGAATATAAAGAACTGTCATATAGCATGTTATGAACGTGATGTAGATTCTTGTTTTTAAATCATATCAATCTTATTGTTTGTTCACCTATACAAATCGTAGTACCTCTTTCTTCTGCTCTTATGTTCCTTGGTTATGAATGGAAATAACTTCCATATCAATGTTTCTCTTTTCGTGATCGAAACTGATATCTGTTGTATATGTCACCTACAATCTCATTTACGTTGTTGCATGAAACTTTTTTTATGTAGGTCTTAATATATTAAGCAAATATTTACACTTAATATGTATTGATTCAAAAATGCCGTACAATCTCGACAAGGTCTCTTTCCTTCCTTAGCAACTGAGGAAGACAAGAGACCTTGTCGATAGTATGCGTCAATTTATTTCATTAATTAATTAAGATCTATATAAATTTGATTCAAGATACCATCTTTCAAATTGTAGTGAAAGATCCCTATTATTATGTTTCTTTGCAGTACAGATGCCTCAAATTTCAATAGAAATTGAGACATTATTTATCAGTTTTGTTCAGAGAACAAAAGTCAGTCCATATTACAACACCTACAGTGACGGTTTTATAATGTAATCACAAAGTCGTGTGCCTTTCCAATCCGAAGAAAAATAATTAAGAAAAAATATTGACCTTTATTCCTTTATACGAATGACGAAGAAAAAATATTTTAATTCAGAATTTCAACCCTGATTCATGTCTATGAGAGATTTGGCAACATAGTGTAAGTCATGATGCTTGATATTATTCTCTGTTCACGTGTTCTGGCTTGGTCCTTTCCAGAGATCTTCTGCTTCACAGAGCAGCTCATTAAATGTCTACTCTTACGTAAGATGTAATTACACATTTTTCGTGACTGAGAAGAAAAACACTTTTCAGTCGGCAGAGGGACCACGAGAGAAGGAACAGGGTGGAGCCTAAGCTCTGTTCCTGAACTGTAGCATTCAAGCCGAGCGGGAAGTAGGGTGGATTTGTTCCGTTTCTCACACACATTCAAAACAATGACTCACATTTAGAGACGAAACTTTTTCGCAACAATTTTGATATTTTGTAGCATTGATTATCACAATTTTCGCATTTATTTTTTAACATTTTAATGGGCAGTGTTGCTCTCAAGCAATATCGCACTCTATTGCGTTATCCGCACCAATTATAATTTCTGTGATCATTGCTTTCATACAATATTCATATATATGATTTGTGGGCATTTCTTTAGATACTTCTAATCTTCGTCAACAGGGGACAGTCAAATTTAGTATTGTAGAAGCTTTATCTCCTACGTTCCGCGAAAGTTATTTTTTTATTTGTGGTTTCTTGCTCTGTAGGAAAATATTTCAACGAAACTGATGGTAATTACTGAGAGTATTCTTATGATATTTTACCATAATAGGGCAATGCTGCTCAGTAGCTACACATAAGACCTATTTTATGGCACTGTTGCTTTGAAATAAACACCCTGTATTTCGTAACCAAAATACAAAAATACTTTAAAATTACGAAATTATGATCAGGAAGACATGGTTCAACCATAAAAGCAAACTAAATATTTTAATAGTAATGATATCAATGCTTGCCCATTAAAGGGTTAAATGTAGCATAAGCTTTTTAAAAATAAAATTATGGAACTTTTAAGCAGTATATTTTAAGGTGTATATTTAATAGAGATGCACATTCTAGCTAATGTATTCACTGAGATATAGAAACTAATGCAAAAATTTAAACATTTCCTCTAACGTCATCCTTAGTTAAAGGATACCATGCAGCAAGACATTCCCAATTCTTGTTTTAAGTTTGTTCTCCTGTCAGTATCAATTATATTATACCTGGAAAAGAATCTCTCGGCATCAACACTCGAGAGTGGCAACTAAATTGAACATAACAAGCTGACAGTAAAAGACCTGTAGTAAACTTTTAAACTGTTTAACAATGATACAATGTCAACTTCCCTATCCTCACTCTTGAGAACTTCAAAACCCTTACTTTTAAATTCACGGTGAACAACAAACATATCATGAACATTTTCACCACAAAACACAGTCAAGGATCTAAACAACAGTTCAGTTTTGTTGATATCTACATCTTTATGAAGCGAAACACTTTCTGGATCAAATAACTCACAGAGCTTTTTCGTAAATGTAACGTTTTTTTTAAGTTAAATAATATCTGAAATGCTCATTTTAGTTATTATTAGCAATAATTAAAAAGAATTTCACTTTTTCGTTTTCATTCGCATTTATCGTAAGTAATACCGATTTTCACAAAAATTCGCGATAATATAAACGTGAATCTTGGCTCTGAAACGAAAAGTTTGAAGTTTCCTCAAACATATACGCATTTTTTTTTTTTTTTTAACGTTTCACTCATATCGCATTAACGAAAAAGTTTCGTCTCTACTCATATTGTATAAAAAACGAGAATCTACGAATTTTGTATCATTGTTTGTAACGCTCATATAGGTTCATATACAAATTATTATGAGCGAAAAGAAATAAGAACACTTTCTTAGTACACTTTACGATTTCAGAATTTCAGAATATCCAAGATTTTTTTTTAAAAAATTAGGGAATGAACGAATATTCTTGAACTACATTTAAAATTGATTTTCCACTGAAATATTACTGTAAAAACAAATACGAGTAGCCACAACCAAATATATAAGTGTTATATTTGTAATTCAAAATTATAAAATAGCAATAAGCAGAGAATAGTAAACTGTCAGGTCACGTAGGGTAGATTTAAAGCAGACAACACTAACGAGGGTTCAAATTCGATCTCCGGTAGGCTTACGGAACTTCATGTATATTTTTGAAGCTTCTTCATGCATATATGGTCTGCAAACGGGTCTGCATGGGATACCAGGATTCGATTCTCGATAGGAATATGTGATACAAAATATACGTTCAACCGTCGATTTATGTCTTGGTGCTGATACTAAATGGTCGAATGAATTATTCATTTGCTTTAGAACCGACCCAAAATTAAATGCATACTTGTCTCAATGCATCATGAAAATATTACAGTGCCTCTACTTTAGAAGTAAATAAATAAATTTACAATAAACGAAGCTAGCTGTTTTCACTATTACTTAGTTTTTGTATCCGTTCCAAACTACATTCTTAAGTATGTATGTTAATCAGTATGAAACTGAATGATTTTTACAGAATCGACTGAGAGGGAAGGGAGGTTGCACGGTGCTCATCTCTGGTACGAGGGATCCCTAGTTTGATTCCCAATCACGCGAGTTTGTGGTGGGCCTCATTTAACTACACAACTTTGCTTTTTCGAGGAGAATCATGCAGGAAATAACTCCATATAAATAGAAAAAACCATCAGAGGAACAGACTTATACATAAAAAAAAAAGATATAATAGATCAGAGATACTACGTAAATGGAATTCTAGAAACAATAATTTTTTGTGGTACTATTCTCTTTGTACTTGTATGTATGTATTATTATTATTGTAGACTCAGTTATTTTTTGTAGCTATCTACCTTGAAACCATAAATGTACTTTCTGTACACAATACCTACCTTCGCAAAGTTCCATATATACTTGGAAAGTTATAGCCAATTTCCCTTGGTCCTTACAGCCAAGTTGATACATCTCCTTGAGCTGAAAATAAGTTCAGTTAACATATTAGTCGATATTCTTCTACTTGCTTTATTGCTCACTAGTATTTTTTTTTCTTTCTTTCTTAACGAAAATCCATGACAATATACAGGTACAAATACATTTCACAACCAGAGCAGTAAGTGTTGAACAATGCCCCTCCCTATTTCAATAATTGCAGACATCTGTATGAACTGTCATGTTCAACAAAATCTCGAATACCCAGTTCTCTTGTGAAAGCCCTCTACTTTCAATCCATCCGAAGTATGTTTCGATTCAAAGATATGCAAGGAAGAAAACTTGAAAGAGACTTAGTGTGCAGCAATTCTTATCAGAGATACAAGTATATAGGTTCTGAAAAACACAATCATGTTCTAGCATTTTTAAACATCACTGCATATGAAAAGGATGAACAGGCATTGTAACTGAAAAGATATCTACATGTTCACTTTCCACTATATTACACCCACCAAAATATTTAAGAATATACATTATCCACGTTTTGAAGATAAGACAGCAATAGTGGAAAACACAGTAGCATGACTTATCATTTAAGAAAATATTTTAATCTGTTGCTAGTGTTAGAACCTTTTTTTTTGGGGGGGGGGGATAACTGTTTTAGGGGCTTGCACTGACCTGCATGTTTGATTAAACCACTTTTAAAAGGTACGCAACTTTTTATAAGGTATTCCTTTTTTTCTTTCTTATAAAAACGGTATTTCGTCATTGAGATTATTTGGACGATGATAAATTAATAATGCCCTACAAAAGAAATTCTTCCAAATATTGACATTGTACAGTCGTGCATGGGCTGATTGTTGATGTATGTAAGGAGTGCCTGCAGTACCTTTTCGATATACTTTATAAATTTATTGTGCGATCGGGTAATCAGTAAATCTAAAAATGGAAGACAGTTATCAGATTCTCGCTCGAGGGTGAACTTCAGCCTAGAATGCTGATTATTGAACTGTTCAAATATTCGTAAAAGTGTATTTTCATCGCATACAAGTAGTAAAATGTCATCGGTATAACGATAATATCTAATATACTTAAATGTATCCTGCTATAAAATAGAAGTTTCAATCTGATTTAAAACAATATTGGACAATATCGGGGATAGTGTGTTGCCCATGCCTAGACCATCATTCTGGAAAAAGTAATGATTTCTAAATTGAAATACATCGGTTGCTGAATAAACCTCAAGCAATTGTAATAAAAACATTAGTTTCATACATAGATGCGCTATTTTGTAATAACCAAGATCGTGTACTATTGATAGTAAGTTCCAATGGTATGGACGGGTACATATCAACAACGTCTGTGGAGACAAGTAAAATGACATTACCATTTACAAGTGATGATAACTGTTGTTTAAGCAGGGCTCATAGTGGTCTAGTCTCTTGTAAATAGTTGAAAAGTGACCAAAAGCACACGAAAAAAAAGTGACCAAAATCTCATCATGCTCCTTTTTTCCTTTGTCAATTTCTCCAATACTTCTCTCTTTGTTATTTTGTTTCATCTTTTCTTCTTTACTTCTTCTTTTTGAGCTTTCTCCTTTCTTAGGTTTTCTAAGTAAGCTTTGTAGTTACAGTAAACAAACTTAGCAGATGTAAGAAGCTTCTGAGTAAGTGAAATCAGTTCTGTCCTATTTCCGAATTTCTTCATCCCAGATATTAGATTCAACTTCGCATTGAGAGTTCTCAAAGTCATGAAATATTCAAATTCATCACCTACTCTTAAGAAGAACATATAAGAAGCATAACACAAGACGAATATGATGACCATAAAAACATACACTCACAACGTTGAACGGAGCATTAACTATTACGAGAGAAAACTAAAAGATTATTATGATAGAAAAAAGAATAGACACAGAAGAGTTCTCAACCCCACCTTTAGAGCTTAAGCATCCACCAACCATCCACTGTGCTTTAGAAAGAATAAAAGCTTAAGTGAGAATAAAGCTGACTGTTTCACATGTGGCAGCAAATACTGAAGGTTTTAGAAGAATAATGAGTAACAAGTTTCTGCCCTTTTCCATTTACTTGTATATTTTTCTTGGAAAACTGCCAATTCAAAACATAAATTACACGAAAAAGTCACTTTACCTCCCAAAAAAATAACTTTTAGTGACAAATTTGAAAACAAGTAACTTTTAGTGACCAATTTGAAAAAAAGTAACTTTTAGTTAAAAAAAAAGTGACTCGCTATGAGCCCTGGTTTAAGTCAAGACTACTTTCTAAAACATATCTGAAAGCACTGTTGTAATTATTAAGCTTTTCGTATAACCATTTGGATACTAAGTAAGCTGGATGGTTGAAACCTGATATGATCGGACGAATGGGAATGTCGGACTTGTGCACTTTCGGAAAGCCATAATAAGCTAGGTGCATGTATTTTTATCTTGTCATTTTCAGAGTCAGTCCATAGTGCAGAAAAATCAATTCTCGACTGTAGTGTTTTTATAGCCTGTGGCAATGGATTGTTTCACATCCGCGAAGAGGACATGTCGGGATTGTCGCTTTGTCACTTCACTTAAAACAACATACAATATAAAGCAGATTAATGTGATAGGTTCAGTAAAAACAAAAAGCAACGGGAGATCAAAGAAGCATTCTTTATTCATAAATATAAACCGGCTTTAAATCTGGATTTTTAGCAACATTGATAAAATCTGGTTACCTACCTTTAATGTATACTTTATATCTGGCAATAGTGACATAACAAAACTCAGCTCATTCTATCACACTGTGCTCTGCTCGTAGTTTTTTGGTACCCATCTCTCATGTTATATTTATTTGATGGTATGTATTCCTTTTTCCATATCATATTTCTCTCATTCATTTTAATCCTTGTTCATTTACCACTGAAGACAGAACTAGCATGTTGTTCCGATACATTTGGAGAATATTTAGTTTTCCCGCGGGAGGATTTATTGGTAGTAATCAATTATTTTGTTAAATAAACCATGCCTTTGAGTATTTTATTTTTAAATTCTAATCACTTCAACACGTCGTGCAGCTATCTTCTTCGTTGGTAGTATTTACTTCAAAAGACATCGATTAAATATTCACGTGTTACTTTCCACTATTTGTTGATAAAGCAACTTCTCAGAGTCACAATGGCATTGTTTGGGGAGGATAATTCCTCTTTCCTTCCTTCCCCATGGCAAAATCTGAAATGATACTGTAAAGTCACTGAAAAATTTCCCTGGAACTCAATTACCTATAAATACACTTGAAAATAATAAAAATGTTCCTGCACACGTACAGACAGAATCAACATTCAATTCAGAGTTGGCAGTCGTTGTATTAGAATATTACCTATATTATGAAAAAAAAAAAAATTCAGCATATGCTTAAAACTACTGTAGTTATTGAATTTTCGTAGTATTGCATATCCTAATGATATAATTTCCACTCTTATCTAGAGATTCTTCAACATTAAGTTTCGGTTCCCCAATCCTAATGCAATAGGACTCATAATTGGCGTTTTATGATTAAGAGGAAGTCTTATGGTATAACTGTACCTAGTTGATAATGTACTTGAATGTAATGTGGTAATTTGAATATGAAGGAAAAGGACATTTGTTAAATTCTAAGGACCAAGATGTTTTTTAATCAGGATTATCCAAAGATATGTTTACATCCAAGCTCATTTTCATTAAGGTACAGTTACGCCATAAGACTTCCTTTCAAATCGAAAATATCACTTATGAATCCTACTATATTAGAACTAAGGAACTGGAACTTAATTTTGATCAAGGATCTCTAGATAAAAATTGCAATTATATCATTGAGGTATGTAATACTACAAAAACTTACTAACTATAGTAGTTTTGAATATATGCTTACAACTTTTTTACACTGTACCGTACCAGAAGACCTTTTCAGCAATTTTCATGATGTAAGTAATGTTGCAATAGTGACTGGGAATTCTGAATTATAACGGCGAGTTAATTCTGTATAGACATGTGCAGGAGTACATTTTCAAGTGTATATATAGGTGACTGAGTTCCAGGAAACTTTTGCAATGATTTTGAGAAGTAGCTTCTCTCAAGGGATAATAAAAATGTAGCATGTAAATATTTATTCGATATAACATTCAAAGGTTACATGCTCCGAAGATCCAGCAACGCACGAGGTATTGAAATGATTAGGATACAAAAATAAAATAAGTAACGGTACATACAATTATTTACTTACTTTCTTATTATACATAATTGCGTGTAAAATGTAAACGCTTTAACGTATTATACTGTAGTTATATCTTAGGTTGTTTTTATATTGGCAGTGATACTTTATGTTCTGCCTTCAGGTGTGGCAAATTCGTATGCTGTTAGAACCTCAAGTATATGTTGTTCAGTTTCGTCCAAACAATGTGCTTTCTTTGCAAAGTAAAAGTGGTGGATGGTTCAACTGGTTTGAAAACCATCACTATTATTTCTGAGATATCAGTTAACTTACCTACATGCTACATTTCGTTGTAAGCACAAAGAACATAGTTATTCAGAGCTATTTGATTAACATTATTCAGTCTGTGATCCCTCAATTCTGAACTGAACACAATTTGCATTAAATGATGATGATGTTTACCTATGAGAGGAGTAGATAAGTCCTTTGACATATAGGAATGGTCTCCCTTGTTCCATCAAATCTCTGTGATTTGTTGAAGCGACTGGTGAGATGTTGTTCTTTCCTAATCTCATCTGCATTTACCTTAAGAAAGTTGGTACCTTTGATGTTCCGCACACAAAATTCAAACATACCTTGAGAAGTCAGAATTTGTCCCTCGATTGATCGCTGAAGGCTTGCCTTTGCCACAAGTCTCCTCACTGTCCCTGTAGTTCAATCACGGGAACTCTTACCGTGACTCGTGGCAAAGAAATTCCACTCGGTATGTACACCAAAGTAGTATTTGTGCTTACTTAAGCTGAACACACTTTTTCTGCTCTTACATTATACGAAATAGTTTTTACATCTTCATATCTAGTCTGTTATCAATTCAGAATTTACTTCATGTAATAGCAATTCCAGAATATCCGAACAATCTGCACATTCACCCATCATACAGTTTTCATTCTTTAAATCACATACTACTTTCGCCATCTAATATTTCTAGTCGTTGATGTTAGCTGATCAATGTAACATTTTAATGTAAGAAACACACATGGAGTGAGTCTCACTTGTTCCAGCCAGAACATATCTTTTGAGTCAGTCATTCACTCTCAAAATGTAGAAAATCCAACACAAATTGAAGGTTGGTTTTCTTTAAACATTTCCCAAAGTTCTTTAACGTTATCGAAATAAAGTTTTTTTTTTTTTTATCGATTCCTTACTTCCATCTCCCGGATGAACAAATTTCATATCTGTAACTTCTGGACATACTACTTATTTCATTACTAGTATAAACATTTTAAACCAAGTCCATAGCTTCTTTACTGATTTTTCTTAGTAAAAGGAAGAAAATTAGTAAAAGAATTATAATTTTGCAACAATTGATTTCGAGTGTTCTTAAACTTAACCTGCACGGAATAATGTTTCTTCTATTGGCGCTTTTATACGACGAGTGCACAGTAACAGTGGCTAGTTTTCTCATTGGTATTTCTACTCGTTATCACAGATGTTAGGAAATTTATTTAATTTATTTATTTATTTATTTTTGTTACATACATAGATACATACATACTAGTGTCTTTTTGAGAGTTTGGTTTTTGTGTAGGAAACTGCGATACAAAGTTAAATTTGCATCATAATTTATAAGTTTTATATCGCAGTTTCATCAGTGAAGGAAAACACTATATTATTATTATTACTATTTAGTTATCTATTTTATTCTTTACGTGCAATAATGAACACAATTTTGTGTATCAAAAACAAGTATGGTAATGAAAAGTAAAGTAAGGAAAAAAAGTAGTAGCAGTTATATTTTTAAAAATTTCAGACTGATATCTTTAAGTTGATAACATTTTTGAATGTGTACATATGAAGTATTTATATTAAGGTTTGAATCTGTAATGACTTCAAAAACGGGAATTAGTATTACGCAATCCACGAAGTGAACCTTCATTTTTACGATGAAAACAAAATAGCTTGATTTCACAAGCTATTTTGTTTTTATTGTAAAAATGAAGATTCACTTCGTGGACTAGAAATATTGGGGCACGCGGAAATACGTAAGAACAAACCATGGTTCGATCAGGAATGCATTAAACTAGCAGAAAAGAGAAAACAAGCAAGATTACGTTGGCTACAAAATCCGAATGAAGTAACTACACAAAATTTCGTAGACATCAGGCGGGAAACTTCCAAAACTTTTAGAACAAAGAAACGCGATTTTTTGAAAGCTAGAAGATAATAGTAAAAATAAAAACATTCGGGAAATGTATAAGGGGATCAACGAATTTAAGAAAGGCTATCAACCTCGTGCTTATATATTAAAGGAAGCTGACGGAACAGTTCTCACTGATACGGATAGCATCTTAAATAGATGGAAAGATTTCTTTGACGATTTGCTGAACACGCAGCCAAAAACTAATGTGCGTGAAGAAAAGGAAATACACACCACAGAACACTATATTCCATAACTTAACCGAGTAGAAGTAGAAATCGGTATAAAGAAATTAAAGAAACACAAATCTCCGGGTGTAGACGAAATTCCTGCTGAGTTAATTTTAGCTGAAGGCGAAAAATTGTGGAACAAGATACACGAGCTCATTCTCCTTATCTGGAACAAGGAAGAATTGCCACAAGAGTGGAAAGAATCAATCATTGTTCCAATCCACAAGAAAGGCGACAAAACTGACTGTAATAATTATCAAGGCATTTCTCTTCTGTGAACATCCTATAAAACCCTTCCAAATATTCTATTAGCAAGGTTAACCCCATACGAAGATGAAATTATTGGAGATTATCAGTGCGGATTTAGACGAAATCGATTAACTATCGACCGAATATTTACCATTTGCCAAATACTCGAAAAGAAGTGGGAATACAATACCCCGGTACATCAACTATTGATTTTAGAAAGGCTTACGACTCGGTTAGGAGAGAAACATTATACACCGTTCTTACAGAACTTGGAATACCGAGAAAGCTAATTAGATTAATTAAGACATGTTTAAATGAATCTCAAAGTAAAGTCCGGATAGGAAAGTTTTTGTTCACGAGCTTTCACGTCGAAAATGGCCTGAAACAAGGAGATGCGTTGTCTCCATTATTGTTCAACTTTGTTCTGGAATACACTATATGGAAAATCAAAGATAGCAATAAGGCCCAGAGTTGAACGGTATTCACCAGGTTATGGCATATGCTGATGATGAAAATTTAATAGGGGATGATGGGAGAACAATAGAAAGAAATGCAGAGATCTTATTAAACGCTTGAAGGGACATGGGTTTAGAAGTAAATTGCAGAGAAAACTAAATACATGGAAGTGGGTCGGGACCGTAACACAGCAAATTATGGATACGTTAAAATATTAAATAATACTTTTGATAAAGTGGATACTTTCAAATATCTAGGATCAATATGAACAGACGAAAATCATAACGAGGAACGAAACATGGTCTCTTACTCTAAGGGAAGAACATAGGCTGAAAGTGTTTGAGAACAAGATCCTGAGACGAATATTCGGACCCAAGAGAAACGGGAATGTGGAAACTTCATAACGAGGAACTACATAACTTATACAGCTTACATTGTTAGGATCATCAAGGCTAAGAGGCTTAGGTGGGCAGGTCATGTAGCTAGGATGGAAGAAAGTAGAAACGCTTTTAAAGTCTTGACTGGAAAACCATTCGGAAAACGACCATTAGGAAGACCTAGGCCCAGATGGGAGGACAATATTAAGATGGATCTCGCAGAGATAGGAACAAAGTAAAAACTGGATCCAGTTGGCTAAGGATAGAAGTCAATGGAGAGCTTTTGTGAATGCGGCATTGAACCTCCGGGTTCCATAGGCCATAGAGTGAGTTAGTTATATATTGATTTCACACAAATATTCATTTCCTTACTGAAGCCAGCTGCTACTCGGATTCAGCTCGTTTTTCTATTTTTTAAAAATTTTAAACTAGACACTAATTTTATTTCATTTCATTGTAAAATGGGAGAACATAGTAAAACTAACATGCATATATTTCTGGTCCAATACTATGAAACAAATGTGAGAAACATAGAAGACCAGAAAAGTGTGCTGTTAAAGTTCTTTATTTTATCTAGTAATCTAGTTTCAGAAAAGTAAACTCGAGTCTCGGATTTCGAAAATCCATTTCCTTACAGGATTTTTACTCCAGGCAGTTTCTTTACAGATTAAATGAAGTATTAAAACGATATGGTCTCTGTCATCAATTTTACGGCCAGTTTCCAGAAATTTTGAGTATAGTCCGTACTAGATTGCGTTCTTGAGAGCCTAAGGAACATCGAAAGGAAAACGTTGGGTTTTCTTCCGAGGGAATTAATCACTGAGCTTAACTGTATATAAAATCGAAAGGGAACCATTTTGTCATAAAGCACAATGGTATACAGCTTTCTGTTGCGAAATGCATCTCATTTTGGTAATAAATTATAATCATGATGCATGGCAATTTGCTATAAAAGTTTTCTTTTATATTGAATGCTGGGATTTTATATAGCAAACTGCGATGCGATACCGCTTAAATAAAACGTTGATACATATATACTTAGTGTCTAGGACGCCTGCACCTATATACAGACATCCCAGTTCTTTACCTTCGTTCTGGGCTTAGCCGAACTAGATACAAAGGTAGTTTGTGACCACTTAGCACTGGATGTGAATTTTTTTTTTGGGGGGGGGGGGGGACTTGTAGGTAAGGCACAACCAATCATGCCTTAAGGAATGCCAATTGCTCCTGACCCGTTTGAAATGAATTTTTATACATAGCACTTGGCTCGAGCCGGATTTTATCCTGTCACTATTATAAATGTATAGCTTAAGGGGTGTTTAAAGTTGATGCCAAAAATAAAGTATTTTACGAGCCCCTGACGTTGGGAAGATGAAACTATGTATATAAACTCTTCATGAGAAATAAGTGGACGTATTCACCATTGTTTTAAAGATTCCGTTTCTCTTAAACGGAAGGAGGTGGAGGCAATTTATATATATATGTTTTCCTCAATATATTAAATTAATATTGCTGTTCTCTCTCGTTATCACGGAAAAACAGCTGAATCATTTGAAATGAATTTTTGAATATAGTACCTAATAACTCGAATGTAGTTTTTATCATGTCGTTTTCATTAGGTTGTATATCCTAAGAAGAGTTAAACAGATACGCCGAAAATTGAGTATTCACGATTCTTTCATGTTAAAAAATGGAATTGTAGATAAACTCTTTATTGAAACGTGCGCCAAAAGTGGTTGAACCATTTAAAATGAATTTTAAACATAGTTAGCACTTGGGTTGACCTGGATGATTGCAATTGGATTGAAATGCGTTTCCTAAGGGTCAAAGGGGCGTGGAAAAATACTGATATTCATGATGAAAAAGTTATGATAAAAGGGATATAAACACGTGTATTTAATTTATAAACAAAACTCTTTAGAAGGAAGTTCGTAAATACTCGCTGTCCTTTTCGTGTGGTTTACAGAATCGTAACATATACACTGCATATTTTATTTTGATTGTGTACTGATTAAGATGCTTAAAAAGAAAAGTTAAGATTACCATACATTATCTTTCTTCCATTTAGTCACTGTGAATTGAATCCTCAAGGTCACAGTGACCGCACAGGCTCTGTTGGGTGAACAATATTGTATTGCTACCGAGTAATTGTTACGTAGAAAACACATAAATATTAGACAATTCTTGATTTCACTTTTATTCTAATGACGTTTCAAAGACTGCGATAAAGAAACAAGCAACATAACTTGAATATAAAGACATTTCTCTTATAATTTCCTTACAAGAATTTAAACTCTGTTCTCCATGGCATGCAGTGCACCATCCAAATCGACACATGCCTGGAGACGAAGAGCAGCATTGTGACAAGCACCTTGACAGACAAGTACTGGTATCCTGTGGAACTCTTCCGTGATAGCTTCCTGTATGTGATGTTGATACACCTTGTCCTTTAAAACACCCCGTAAGAAGTCAGTTGTGCTCAAATCGGTAGATTGAGCTGGCCACTCCATAGACCCTCGTCAACCGATCCGGCAATTTGGAAATATTTTCTTCAGCCACTCTCGTACTGGTATGGCATAATATTGGCGGTGCTCCATCCAGTGACCATTATCCTCTCATTTAGGCTACACAGTGTTGCCATATCGAAATTTTTTGTCCAGAATCACAAATACTACAGTTAGTCAAAAATCATATACATAATTATGGGCCACCTGTAAGGTTACTTACGAAAGAAACTTGAAACCTCCGTAGTTTACCAATCAAACAAAGGACAATATTAAATTTTATTTCATTTGTTTTTAAATCAAGTTCAAGTAATTTATATAAGAATAATTCATTTAAATAAAAAAAAGTCAGCAAAAATTATTTTTTGTTTAAATCGTGATTATTTTCAACCCTAGTATTATATTACTGCTTCAGCAGAAGGAAAAAAGTGTCAGACTCTCAAATATTATATATCCTAGGAATCCCAATCAAGTTAATGTGATTTCGGCAACCCATCTTGTTGCCTTCAACACCCACACACTTACAGCTTTACAAGTATTTTTACATTTTATTCAGCTTAGTTCTGTTTAACAGTAATAAGGTTTTGAAGTGTTTGTAGTATATACTAACTCAGATATGGGATCAAATTGTGCTTTCCACTTATATACGTAAAATTCAATACTTTGTATGAAAAGATATGTTTATACGGAACAAATTTCTGCAGGTGACAAAATTAAATACTAAGTAATAGAGCTGCATTTTATAATTACAAGTGGAGCGTTACTAGTATGAAACCATTATAGGGGTATGTTTAGTACAAGGGGTCCAGAAGCACGTAAAAAACGCAAAATTTACAGGAGAAATGAGTGATACAAGTACTTAGACGTAACATAACGTAACCAAATCTAACCTAACCTAACATAAACCAACGTAAGCTAACATGAACTAACCTAAACTAACGTAATATTAGTAGAAATAAGCGAAATTCTATCATTTTTTGGAAAATTATGCGGGATTCTTACACTAATATAACGTAAACTAAACTAACCTAACGTAACGTAACCTAAACTAGCCTAACCTAACTTAAACTAACCAACCCTACCCCAAACTAACCGAATGTGAGCAGAAATTACCAAAATTGTAACATTTTTTAGAGAAAAGAGCTGGACCCCTTCTGCTAAACATAGGCCCCATTATAAGTGCTATAGAAACACGTATCATTGCCATAACCTACTTCTTTCCACTACCCTCGCATGCGCGCATACCCACAATCGCTGACGCGCCTGCTCCATTCGGACGGACATCCAGGCTACCGAACGAACAACAAGCTTCGCCCTCCCGTAACTTGTTTAGATAGCATTCGTGCTTTTAGTGGCTACTCAGCACAGGTTGGTTTGAGGTTTTAGCACTGTAGTTTTAATGCTACACATACGAAAGCCTTATCTATACACAAATCGTAAGAGAGTTGTAATTTTTCAACAATTGTATTTCGTGGCCGCTTTGGGTTTTATGTAATTATATCAAGGGAGAAATTTTCATGTTGCCCAGTGGAAACCTTTAAGGGGACAATAAGAAGGACATTAATGAAAGAACTATAATTTTTCAACAATAATTTCTCGTAGTGCGCCAAAAGTAAAGCTGTATGAAACATAAAACACAGTACACTGTGCAAAATACATGGCCGGTGGAAAATAGTAACTAATAGATTCATCTTTCATATACACTCACTTAATTTATCCGTCGAAAAGTACTTGTAATGAATTTACACCAATAACCCTACACTTGTCAACCTAAAATACAGCTGTATTACTTTGCATTTAATTCTGTCGCTTGCAGAAATTTGTTCTCTATAAACGTGTCTTTTCAATCAAAGTATTAAATTTTACCTGTAAATCTTCCAAAATGTGGTGCTCCAAAACTAAACCAGCACGATTTTAAAAGTCGTATACCTGTTGTAATGGTTCTACACTAGTAGCCATACACTTCTAAACATAAAATACATCTGTATTACTTACTACTTAAATCAAATATCTGCCAAAATTAGTACCTTCTTATGCTACATTCCGTCTATTCAGTTTTCCTTACAAACTTTGCAAAATAGCTTTTCTAGAACCCCTTAACTTGCAAAAGTTATTCTTACAGAAAACCCAAGTGGGACATAATCTTCAATGAGAAAAGAAGTGGTTTATGTAATTTTCTTACTGCAGATTCCATGTCAATCTGAACGATGAAATATTTACTTAAGCTATTAGTGCAGATCTTTTAGGCTAAAGAAAACAGAATCCTTATTTAAGTAAAGTGGATTTTACATACCGCAGGGTGAATTTTGTTCGTTTCCGATGCCATTTCTATGTTACAGACTTCTTTTCTGCAGAATTATTTAACATCACTCATTCTGCAAATACAGTGCAAGGCTTAAACTTTTGTTTTCTTCAGTGTTGCCAACATTCTATCACTCTTATTCAAAACCAATTATGGTTATAAAAAGAAATCCTCGAACATACAAACCTAAGACAAGTATCACAGGCTACAAATCTAGAAATGCTGTAGGTATACCTCACAAGGATGATTGGTAAAATTAAAATGAAATTGACATATCGACGGGACATTGCTGCTACCTCGTATCTCAAAAACAAAACACAAATTTACAAAAGATATTTGAAAAATTTGGAGAGTAATTAGATTAGTTAAAAGTCAGAGACTTTTAACTAATCTCAAACTTTTTCAAACGTTTCTTCTTCTCCTGTAAAGTTTCTTTCTTTCTTTTTTTTTTTTAGATACGAGGTAGCTGCTAAGTACCGTCCATTAGTTAGGAGTTTCTATATCTGGTAGCCATGATGGAGGACACAAAACTCCGCGGATATGTTCCTTCAAATAAGGAACAAAAATAATCTAGACAAATATGCTTTTTTTCTTTCTTAAAAATCAAAAATGTTATGTATATACGTAACAAAATTTGACAAGACAAACAACACAATTTATGGCTTTAATATAGTCACCTAAAGCGTTCTTTCCGATTGAATTTAATTCAACAAAAAGCGATATTTTTCATTTTTTTAAAATACTTTATTCTTTAATACATTGGCTGCTGGACATGAATCACAGATGGTTATAACCAAACCGAGGCCATTTTTAGGTATACAAAAATGTATGGAATGTCTGCATCAATTTTATGCACATGGCCTGCCAGGGAAGCCACCTTCTTTATCAATTTTATACACACGACAGGCAATGTATTAGGTACAATAATTCCTTTGCTTTTTTCCATATTAATCCTTAGCCACAGCACTATTTGAAAGTTATTTGAACGAGTAGGAAACTACTATTTCCTAACTAAATCATCCATAGCAGAGTGTTGGTCACTTCATTGAAAAGTGAATTACTTTGACAATTGGTCAACTTATATTTTTATGCTAAATCTATTATAGGATGTAATGTAACAGCATTGAATGAAGTAATTACGGAATGTCTCGAGGCAGGACAGGAGAGACACGTCTTCTAAAAATTTTCTGTAAAAAACGAAGTAGATGAAGACTGAAAGTACTTATTACTTACATAAAAAAGTAAAGAAATGAGTATAATAGAGTTACAAATGAATGTCATATATCGTGCAGCCCTTAGATCCAGAATTTTCAGGATGAAAAACGTGAATGTTTGTCCTTCGTAAGGAAATTCATCATCGTTACCTTAGAAAGTGCTCCCTAAGAATTCCTCTGTACGCATTCACTTTGAAAGGAATTTAAATATGTACCATTAGGAGATCCAATTCAATACATCCCTATTCCCTAGGGGGCCATTTTGTAACATTACTGGTTTGATTTTTGTTCGCCTCTGTAAGGGGCAAGCAATTTTATACGTCGGTCTGGTTCAAAATATGTTAGTTCCTATTTGGGCATCGACATTATCTAACGATAGGTAGTCTCAGCGTTGGCTCAGAAATACCAACAAGGCCGATTTTACAGCCACTGAACTAAACGGCTATATACACACACACACACTCCACAAGTCTTCTTTATATTAAATATCGAATTGTTAAATCTGATGGAAAATCATTTGCAAGTGATATATCATTGACTCCTATCAATGATTTTTAAATATCACATTAAGTGAAGTGAAAGTGTATTTAAATATCAAATCGAGTTTATTTCACCTAAGTACATTCATATCTACCATACAGCCAAAAACTGTTAAGTTGTGATGACTTTACTGAAAATACATATCTACATTGTGCAATGTGGTTTCAAGATACCCCTTAACAAATGTATGCAGCAACCAGTGATAATAAAGGATTTCAACAATACTACAACTATTAAACATCGTACAAAATTTGACATGTTTGAACACATTCATTGTTATATTTTTAACCAGGAAAAATTTTTAACTAAAGGGGTGGAACTACGCATCAAATTGATTCCTGCTAAGCAACATTTATGCCTCATCGATATTGATCCTTCTATCTAAGCAAAGGGGAATGGTTTAGACGCTACCTTACAAATCAAAAAGTATCTAATAATTGTAGAATAGAATTAGCACACAACAAAATACTATCATGAGTTATTCAACACCTACGAGATATCCTCTTACAATAGTGTAGATGAAGTAATTCACACCAGAGGAACATCGTCATGGATTTTCAAAAGAACATAAGAATACATTATGTTTTTTTAATGATACACTGCATGTGGAATTATTAACAGCTCTTATATCAAATTATTTATCCCATAACCAGGCCCGACGAGAGGGTGGGGGAGCTGGAGCTTTTCTCCCTGCAAATACAGCGGCAAAAGAGTGGTCCGGCTAATACAGAAAGTGTTACAACCTTTGTACTAGAAAGAAAATAGCAGGAGTAATCTTCCGGGGCTAAAATAATGTATCAGTGATCAGAAAGAGTCCAAATTGAGTGCTGAAACTCTGTAGGACAAACGGGATTGAATGTTACTTGTTTTAAAATACTAATATCAATCAACAGGAGCATTGTCTTGCAAGCAAGAAAAATTACTTTGGATGTCGAAGTTGTCAATATCAAGCTTGATAAAAGATCTAATACTACTACGCAGAAAATGGTAAAACATTTTGGAAGAAATCTAGGAACAATTTCAGCTTATCCAGAAAGCGCATAATCAAGAAACGTTTAGCAGACGGAACTCTTGAAGTACAAGAAAGAAAGAATTTTGAAAAATTTTCAAACAATTTTTGGGTTATTCTGGATTGTGTTACAGTCTACCTTAAATGCTGCTACAAGGGTATACATGATCTAAACAAGGGTAAGCATGATCTAAACATGCTACAAGGGTAATTTAATTTCCTTTTGAAGTATCCAACATTCAGCAATGATGAACTTGAGGGAAAAGTAAGAACTTGGTTAGAACTATACAGCAATGATGTACCAGATGATATCATTAATGAAATGGTTCATCTATAAGCTATTCAATCTGCTAAATTTAGTGCTATTCTGACACCATTTCAATTGCTCAATACAAATCTTGACCAAAAACTAGTCAACATTCTTTCAAATGTTACTATTGGTCTTCGTATTTTTCGTACTCTACCAGTCTCTGGCGGGTGCTGAAAGATCGTTTAGTGCACTTGTAAGAGTAAAGAATGTCCTTCGGTCATCCGAGATTATCTGACTTGGAAACTCTTATAATGGAGTCTACTTCAGTCCTTCAGCTAAACTTTAGTGATATAATAGATACATTTGCTATAAGGAAAGCGAGAAAGGCTGTTTTGTAAATTACAAAGTGTAACTCTAGTAATGTAATTAGTGTATGTCGTTGATGTAATTACTATAATGTAACTAGTAAATATATGAGATATACCTAGGTAGTTTGCCAGTTTTTATACCGGGCTCAATGATAACCCCGGAGCCCGAGTTGGCTCTCGACGAACCTGTCCATAACCATTATGTAGAGATGTTTGCAGTGTGAGAATTATCATATTATCATCAATTACCTATAACTATTATAGTAAATACCGACCATTTTCCAAAATAAATAGTACATTGGATAACAGCGTAGTATATATAAATAATAAAAGATATTTGCGATTAGTTTGATACATTCAAATTTCACCCTCTGGCATACAATATACTCAAATTTTAAAACGTAATTGTTTGTATTTTAATAATAAACAAATACAAAGTTCGAAAGCACATTCTGCGGACATTATTCGTACCTACATTTATGTTATAAAGCTGCAAAAAGAACATTAAACGATTTTCATCAAATATTCTCTCCTATAGCTTTAAATTTTTATTTTATCTTATTTTATTTATTTTTATTGCTATTATCTTCAATAAAATAGATAAAACAAGTTTTAATTTTTCGTTATTTTCCCTTCATCTTAGACTGCCAAAAACTACGTACCCTACCATCTTACCTCTTATGAGGACAGAATAACCATTACTGTAATGGAAAAGAAAAGAACAGAACAATCTACATCAAGACTTTAGCAGCAATAACAGCAAAAAAAACTATTAGAAACATCTTGTAAAGGTGAGCTTTTGCTGTAAAGTGAAGATTCAAAAAGAAATTTAAACTAATAGCAGTGAGCAACGAAACTCGTATAAACGACAACTATTATTCTAAACATTATATCAAACGAAATCGAAGAACTTTTACATAAGAATTGAATAACATTTCATTAGCACGTTTTTAATATAAAACAGACTTTTACTCTCTTATGCAAATATTAGTTATAAATTGCTTTATTATTATTATTATTATTATTATTATTATTATTATTATTATTATTATAAGAAAAACACTTTCTTCCATAATATAATACCTGCTTTCCAGTAAGAATTGTGTTTTATGTTAGATTTCTTCACTTTCAATAAAAACATATCTCTCGTTTTATGTACACTGAATTGAAGTATATATTATTTCTACATAATCAATCAAACAATCAATATCTGAACTGAGTACAATAATCATAAAATAAGTCGCATACATGTAAATATATAAATATTATTATTATATTTAGAAAGAAAATTTACGTAAACTTATGTTACATTATGTGATTTTAGAAATAATAAAATAATGAATTTAAACACTTAGTATACATTTTTGAAACACTTACGAGATTTATTATTATCAAAATAAAAAAATGATAAATCTGACAGGATTCTTTAAAATCCCTAATCATTACATTATTTTAAAGATTATTAGTATTATTCTAAAGCTTTCAATTTGTCGATGTTTAAAAATTTATATCATATGTGAAAGGATCACAGGACATAAACACAGATTTCTTGTAAACAAAACATATGGTTTTCCTACATTTTATATGTTGCACAAATAATACACTAAATTTAATTTATTTTTGAAACTTTTTTGTTTTAAATCTATATTTTAAGCACATATATATTTAATAAACCCTCCAAAGGTTATGTAAATAAGTAAATATTGTTTCCAAAAACAAATCTTACATGTAAGCGATTTTTAAGAATAATAAAATAGTAAATTAAAACACTTAGTCTATATTTTAAAAACAAGTTAAACAATTCCTAATAAAATAAAGGAAAAGATAAAAATGATGCAATTGTTTAACATTTCTAATCACTCCATTAATTATTTTAATTATATTATGATTATTCTAAAAGTTACAATTTCTTGAAATTAAAAAAATCCTATCATATTCAAAAGATCACATGCACACAAACACAGATTTCTTTTTTACATAAAACATTTGATTTCACTACACTTTTATAGATTGCACCAAAAACGCATTTCGTTTACACTGTTATTTAAAAATTGTTATTCTTCATTTAAATGCCTTTTAAACACATGTCTACTTCATTAATATCCACCAAATGTTATTTGTTTTTCCCCACGAATGGGTTGTTTATATATGATCTAACATTTCATCTTAAATTTGATCAATTAATTGGTCTTTACACTTGCATTTCTAATTTTCGTCTCTCATCAATTTCAATACCAGTAATATGCACAAAATATCGATGCTCATTGAATGTATTTTACTCTGTTCATCAACACATGTATGTAGACTAGCCAATCCTCAACAAGTTAAAACGGGCGAATTCGGATTCCACACGCGCCATTTTGATTATGATCTATCATGACCATTTTTTTATTAATGCAAACAATTTCAATATTTACTACAATTTAATCTTCTAACAAATTTTTAGTGTAATAGTGGATATAGCTACTAATTCTGCCTCGTAATAATTTTAACATTTTATAGTGTAATAGTGGATATAGCAACTACGGCTGCCTCGTATATATTACATTTCTAATATTTTAATAAATTTTATTATTGATTTTGGATCTAGTATGGCAACATTGAAGTTTGTTTCAGTGTGCAATTCGTTCTTCATTTCTTTAAATGTAAATATACTCTTGCACTTTACTCAAGTATGTTTCTCATATTTAAATTTCAATTCGTCATTAGATGATATTGGAATAAAGTGAAACTGTGATTAATAGATAAATTAAGTCAATGACTCATTGCCAGCTAAAAGCACTGTGTAATATCATCACAGACTGAAGGATGAACAGAAAATTTATAAGAATTCCATGTTTACACTTTAAACGGCATGTACATGGGAGGAAATTCAGTGATTTACGTAAGTTTTATAAATATAGTTGTTGATGAAAGGGAAAATGAAGAGTTAATGTGTAATAGTAAATTTTACGGCATTACTCGAGCAGACGGTTCTACCTTTTTTTTATTTTTTACATTCTCTGGTTAGGTTAGAGCTTTTAATTTCTTTTAACAGAGCCTGCACGAAATGTGAAGCTCCATTACTACTTGTAGATCGACTTTAGGAGGGATCAGTATATATACAGTGTGGACGTATAGCATAAAAACTGCAGTGCATAAAACACAAACCAGCTTGTATTGGGTGGCCCCTGAAAAGCACAATGTATCCGAGTCAGGGCAGGAGCGCTTCTGGGCGGCTCGAACGGCAGCGAGGAGACGCGTCCGTAGGGAGCAGGCGCTTCAGCGACTGGGGTATACGCATAAACGTGGTATTATTTATTGGGTAGGACCGTCTGTTCGTGTGAACCCAATTTTACATTAGCGTTGTGAGTCTGTATCCTTATGCAAAAGGTAACGTTGTAACCAAATCGTCCTTTATGTGCATGTCCACTCTCGCTAACATACCTGATCCAGCGGATCCATGCCCGCCCGGTCTTCAATGGGATCTTGAGCTTTACCCTCCCTTGCACCGCACAGCATGTAAAAGTGGCTCGTGCTGCGCTTCAGCCTTGACTCGGTTAGATAACATTCATGCATAATAGTGGCCGTCTAGCACAAGTTGATGTGTTTTAAGTGAATTTGGGTTTTATTCACTGCAGTTTTGTGCACTATGTGCACATGTTATAGTTATACTCAGTGCTCCTAAATTTAGTCTGCAGCAATTAATGGAATTCCTCCCTTTAACACTTTCTATGCTGGTGATAGTTCATTTCCTTCTAAGAGTAGTTCATATTCCTTAAATATAGGTATCCCCTTGTTTGGCAACCTAGTAATTATAAGAAAGAAATATTTTTGTATGCGTTTTGTAATGTTGATGTCCCAGGAACAAGTATTTGATAGGGGGCTCCACACACAATACACCATTTAAATGTTTATTTACATAATACTGTAGTAGGGTGTTGTTTATAGTGTTAGTTGGAAACTGAGAAGATAAGAATTCATTGTTTCCGGTATTTCTGAGTAGTGCGTAGTTCGCAACATTTGACAGTTGAAAGGTATCAATTTTGCGCAGGAATACAATACAGATGATTACGTATCTAGTGACGAGTAAGGAAGCATGAACATTAGTAGTATTTGTGGTTAAAAATTAAAAATATACAATAAAAATGAAAAAGATACATATTAAAATAGCAATAAATTAATGGAAATACAACGTTGAAAGCAGACTTTTGTGGGTCTAATCCGGAGCCGCCATCTGAAGAATTGCAGAACCCTGCTCTAATTGAACTTATATTTAATACCATTAGTGTTTGCCCCCTTTCTGTGAAATACATGGCCACCATACCTAATCACAGAACTATACCAACTACAAACCAACTTGAAAAATTCTTGTACAGCAACACTATTTTCTGTGGCAAAACATCAATTGGCGATGCTAATATAAAATAATAGCATTTATACAGATGTACCAGTTTGTAATTTGTAGAGGTACAATTGTAACATTATTTTATTATTTTATTGGAAAATGTTTTTTAAAAATGTCTTCAAATATTCCACTTTTTGAAGAATATATTTATTCACCCTTCTTAGAATAAAAGGGCTACTTTTAAAAGAGAAAGGCAGATGTCCCGTTGTGGACACAAACCTACGTGCCCAGGATAAAAATGAAAAGTGATACAAGTACAGTGAAAAACCGTATATTAGGTTAGATTTTTCTACCTTAGTTCGTTTATCTTACGACTCGCTTGAAGATCTATTCTTTGCTTGGTCACTAGGCTAGATACGACACAGCTGGTATTTCACTGAGTATACGAGGAACAAGGCAGATATTGAGAATGAAGGAATCTTTGTGAGTACAAAAACTTTACATCCCATAAAAAGGTGCAACATTGTATTTACGGTAAGAGAATAGTTATGTCTAAAGCCCGGATTTTTATGTAAAAACATATTTTTTTATGTCCAAACACGCACATGCCCAAAACAAACTTTTTTAACCCAATTAAGAGTCTGCAAGTGTAAATTACAAATTTCATTTCACATAAAAGTACGTACGTATTTTCTGAAAGAGTTATGTGAATAAATATTTTACACATTTTTGTTATAAATACATATTTTTAATCATTTTTCCGTTGTTTTATTCTAAATTTCACAATGATTCTTTCTTTTGCTCGAAAGAAATTAACATCGGGAAAAGAATATGCTACATAGATCTATCCATCGTATTTAGAAGCAATTTCCCACGTTTAGAAACAGCGTCGTCATAAATTCTGCTTATCAGCGCTGGAGTAACTTGTGCCAACCAAACAAAGAGCTTCTAAAGAAGAACTTTGTACTTTGAAGCCAAAACTGAAGGGAGGAGGAGTGACCGTAGGTGAAGAGAAAATAATCATAGGCGCAGCACTGGTAGCTTTTAAAAAAAACTTTCAGTTACGAATCACGTAACAATTGTCAGGCTGTTCGATGAATCTTTGCACATTTTTGTGGCCGAATGGTGTGAAATACGACAATGTTTTGCTTTTTCTGACTGATGGTGCTCCTTATACGAGGAAAGCTGGTAAAGCTCTTTCCGTATGCTACCCTAACATGATTCACATGACGTGTCGTACACGCCCTACATTGATTGTGTGAAAAAATCCGAACCCTTTATCCGAAAGTGGACAAGTTAGTGTCAAATGGGAAAACATTTTCGTAAAACAAACTAGAATTGAGCTTTTTAAAGGAACAAATCCCGATCTTTCACTTCCTACAACACCCATAATCACGCGGTGGGATACCTGGCTTAATGCAGTACTATATTATGCGGATCATTTTGAAGCATTTGTACGTGTAGTAACTAAACTAAACCCAGACGATAGTTCATCCTTTTAGTAAGGGGCAATAGCTTGAAATGTGACTTGGCTTTCATATCTCCCAATTTCGGTTTCTTGACTCACTCTATAAAGAAACTAGAAACTACGGGCGATTTATTGAGTATTTCGGGTAAAGGAGTAGAGTGCGTTGAAAGAAAGCTGAATGTTCTTTCTGCTTCGAAAGCTGAAGTCGTAAGAAAAATAATTTAAGGATTTGTTTGAGAAAAACATTGGATAAAACCCATGTATAATATCTGAAGTATGGAAAGGCCAAAACACAGTGAAGTTGGTGTGAATATTCGTGGTATACCCTTTTTCAAATACGGTATGCTAGGTTAACATCGTGTAATGTAGAACGTTCCTTTTCTCAATATAAGGTATTATTCCGTGACAATAGGCATGACTTTACGATGGACAATTTGGAAAAGACGTTAGTTATTCACTGTAATGTCCATGGAATTTCGACAGCTGATGAATAGGAGCTATTGGTAAGTACCAGTATTTGTTTTTCTTATGTTGGGCGTTTTCCCATACTTTTCTTTGTTATTTTTTGTTAACTATTTTTTAATTTTTAGTAATTTCTAGGAAATATTTTTTTCGTTTTTTAGCACATAAAAATAAATATTATACAGCTTTTTAACACATAAAAATCCGGGCCCTAGTTATGTCCAATAACAGGATATTTTCGTATGTCACACAGTAAGATTTGATTTTATAATTTCTTACTGTAGTTTTAATTGACAAGAATGTAAATTTGTTTAATTCGTTATATATCAGAAAATTAATATATAATATTAATATTATTATATAAATTTAATGTTATTAATATTAATTATTTTAATAATTTTATTATACTGCTGTTTATTTTATTTTATTATAACAAAAACTATATGGACACCAGCATAGAGGATAGTCTTAAGCCTTAACCCGACAAATGGAGTACCTGTGGGAAAATATTGGCTAGTAATACATGAAAAAAGAACATTATTCAGATTAGTTACAGTTATTATTAGTGTATCAAATTTCATCAAAATTTAAGAAAGTAAGGTAGAATTTGTGTAAAAATTGTGTTGATTTGACATGGAATGACTCGGCTTAAGAAAAGAAAAAAGAGGATAATATATTTCGGCTTGGAAGGCACAGCAGGCAGATGTAATATATTTGAAAGAGTGCATTTACCATCTGCCATTTCCTTTATTAAAACTGAAGTTTATTAGTTTTAGCTGATATAGGAATGCATTAGTCCTTGATTTGGTTTAAATATATTGATATAAGATAATCAGAACAGGAATAATAATGCCATAGTTTTATATACTCATTGAGGTTTCAATAGTTCAAATACGTGCTTATTTATCAAACATATTTCCATGTGATCACAACTTGTAGCATGGGATAATCTGTTACCTAAATAAAAAAAAATGGTATTTTTTGTATGAGTAATGCTGCTTACTCACGCAAAACAGCAGTTTTAAAAAATAATAATGTTATTGATGTCATTTTTCGTATATAAGATACTACCTAGATTTCTAAGAATTTCCCTGTAGAGAATTTACTTTAAATTTTAATTTCCACTCTTATCTTCAAGATATATCACCTCGGATTTGTGTGCAACGATTCCAGTAATTTTCCTATTATGGAATTCAGCTGGCTGTAGCTTATTCAAAAACCCTTGCGGTTTCGCTTGAATCTCATCTATGGAATTAAAACGCCAACCGTTCAATTAAAATATCACTTTAGCAAAGAGGTAGACATCGGAAGGGAAGTTGGGCGAGTAGAGTGGGGGATAGTCTTTTTTAACCTGAATTCGATGGTCTCATTGATCGTCGTTCAAAAGACGATGAGCAAACTTGGCTACAATTTCTCATGGTCATCTCATCCACTAAAATACGTTGACATGTTCCGTATGACAGTCCAACTCTATTACAAATATGGATTGTCTAACTAACTAACTAACTAACTAACTCTATGGCCTATGGAACCCGGAGGTTCAGTGCCGCGTTCACAAAAGCTCTCCACTGACTTCTATCCTTAGCTAATTGCATCCAGTTTCTACTTTGTATTCCTATCTCTGCGAGATCCATCTTAATATTGTCCTCCCATCTGCGCCTAGGTCTTCCTAATGGTCGTTTTCCTATGGGTCTACCAGTCAAGACTTTGAAAGCGTTTCTACTTTCTTCCATTCTAGCTACATGACCTGCCCACCTAAGCCTCCTAGACTTGACGACCCTAACAATGTTGGGTAAACCGTATAAACTATGTAGTTCCTCGTTATGAAGCTTCCGCCATTCCCCATTCTCGTTCCTCTTGGGTCCGAATATTCTTCTCAGGATCCTGTTCTCAAATACTTTCAGTCTATGTTCTTCCCTCAGAGTAAGCGACCATGTTTCGCAACCATACAGAACAACAGGCATGATTATCGTTTTATATATTTTAAGCTTCAAATTCCTCGACAGAATTCGCGACGACAAGAGATTTTGAACCGAATAGTAACACGAATTCCCTGCTTTTAGTCGACATTTAATTTCTTCGTGAATATGATTTTCGTCTGTTAATATTGATCCTAAATATTTGAAAGTATCTACTTTATCAAAAGCATTATTTAATATTTTAACGCATCCACAATTTGCCGTATTACGGTCCCGACGCACTTCCATGTATTTAGTTTTATCTGCATTTACTTCTAAACCCATGTCCCTGCAAGCGTTTAATAAGATCTCTGCATTTATTTCTACTACTGTTCTCCTATCATCCCCTATTAAATTTACATCATCAGCATATGCCATAACCTGGTGAATGCCGTTCAACTCTAGGCCCTGGTTGCTATCTTTGATTTTCCTTATGGCGTATTCCAGCACAAAGTTAAATAATAATGGCGACATAATAATAATAATGGATTGTCTATCTTCTGTAATTAGGGATCACTACACACATTTCTGCGATTGTTTCCGCGGTAGGTGTACGGTCGAAGGAATGCCGTATCGAACAGTGGCACAATGGGTGAAATTGTTTCGGGAAGGGAGGAAACTCGCTCGGGAGACAAACAAACATAAAATTAAGTTTTATTATTATTATTATTATTATTATTATTATTATTATTATTATTATTATTATTATTATTATTATACTGGAGGTTGATCACTGATGAAATGTGCGTAAATTAGCCGTGTACGTAGTTTTAAGCCACAAAACAGTGTTCCACATCCTACATAACTTTCTTGGATTTTACAAAAAAAGCAGTGTGGCGGATACCCCATCAAGGCACCGAGATGTGAAAATAACAATTCTATACAAATGCACTGGATTTGCTGCATGTTATGAGAAGGAAAGTGGCAACTTCTTTTGGCGCGTCGTCACTATTGATGAAATCTGGGATCGCTCGTATGAACCGTGCTTGAAGCAGCAATCCAGTGCGCTGAAACATCCTGGAGCACAAAGTGGTGGTGGAAAGATTATGCTCCTAATGTACGTTGTGGCATACGACATTATGGGGAAATCCAGGGTCATTCCATATGTCACTGTAGATTACTGCAATTTCTTTCGATATCATTTCAACTGCCAACAGCATTTGCTGACAGCGACGCCCATCATCTTGGATGACAATGCTAGCTGTTACATAACAAATGCTATACAAAATCTGCGAAACTAACAGTATGAAGTCCTGGGACGTAACTGTATTTCCTGGATAAGGGTCTGTGCGATTACTATCTCTTTGCTAAGAGGAAAAAGCACTTCATGAAAAGCATTAGATACAAGAGAAGCTATCAGCGGTGCCAAACATTGATAAAATGGACATGCTGACGGTATACGGCGCTTTTCACGAAAGGTCGTAGATATGGTGGAGGATTACAATGAAGCCTTGTAGCTACTATTTACTTTGCTGATAAAGGCAGGTAAGTATTGTGCTAGTTTGGAGCTACTTCTTATGCAGTTCTTCTATTATAGAGTTTCCAGACCTTGTAGGCTGTTGCTGGCGCTATTTCATTCCGTAATGTATGGTCACATAGATTTCCAACACATTATTTATGGCGTTCTCAATCAACAGTCTTTTAATTCTTAATTTAAATTGATAGCCATTTGCCCAGTGATGATGGGTTAGCACCAAAATTGTTTATGTATTCCCGCACTATCCGTTCGAATATACATCATTTGTAGGAGTGTAAATAAAATATTTCAAATAGTGACACATAATTATTCATTATTACAATATTATTTCTGTTGACAATAAATACAATGTAAATCCATTCTATAATAAATACTTGACCCTGATGACATTCTAGCTCATTTAAGAAATTAAAATATACTAAAAAGCATATTTTGCTTTTAGTCTTACTATTGCTATTACTATTTCAAAGGTCATCATGTGGGAGCTCTTGTTAAAAGGAAAAAGCTTCAATTTTGTACTCTTATTGAATTGTTTCTATTTTGTATTACTGTCAAACTATATGAAAATGAGCTCTTATTAAGAACTTTTATTTTATTTTTATTTACTTTTTTATTTTCAGGTAAGGCAGCACACTTTCCGTCAGTATATAACCCTAAAGAAGTCCAAAATGATTGGTACGAATTATGGGAAAAACAAGGACATTTCAAGCCGAGTATTAACGATCGGCATGAAACATTTAGTATGATATTGCCTCCTCCTAATATAACGGGCACTCTGCATTTAGGACATGCATTGACATGTACTATTCAAGATGCTTTAGTGAAATGGTAAATAGATACTATAAGTTATCAATTGTACTCTTAACCTTGAATGTTCAGCAGATAGGGTCAAGAAATAACATCTGATTGTAAGGAAAAAAAAAAAGATTTTATATTGCATATACATATATATATATATACAGAGTGTTGATTAATTCGTGTGTCAATTTCATTTGTTCACTGTGCAAAAGTGGTATGAGGCAAAGCCGTGGAATTTGGCGTAACTTTAGACGAAGGACATAAGTTTTGTTTCGCCATAGAAGCATTTCACTTGTACTGAAGGTTGAAGAGATATAGGGTCAAAGATCAAATTTCGATTTTTTCCTTATGGGATTTCAATGTTAAATTCTGAAAGAGCCTGAAAAAACGTAAATCGAAGTGATAACAAAGAAAAAGCTGAATGTTATGATTCTACGTCGCAGGCCACGCAATATGCGTCAATCAAGTGTCAATATCAGAGGTCACTGTCAGATCAAGGTCACAGGTCATCTTGAAAACCCATTTGAATACTCTGAAAACAACGCAATGTCCGTACCTCATCATGTCAAATGGGTTCTCAAGATGACCTGTGACCTTGATCTGACAGTGACCTCTGACCATGACACTTAATTGACGCATAATTAGTTGGCTTGCGACAGAATCATACCATACAGCTTTTTCTTTGTTATCACACCGATTTACGTTTTTTCAGGCTCTTTCAGAATTTAACATTGGAATCCCATAAGGAAAAAATCGAAATTTGATCTTTGACCCTATATCTCTTCAATCTTCAGTACAAGTGACATGCTTCTATGGCGAAACAAAACTTATGTCCTTCGTCTAAAGTTACACCAAATTCCACGGCTTTACCTCATACCACTTTTGCACAGTGAACAAATGAAATTGACACACGAATTAACCAACACTCTGTATATATATATATGTAACTTTCAATCAACATCTTGCCGGCTTTTTAAAATTTCTTTTTTCATTTCCATACACTATTAATAAATGTAAAATGCACAAGAAGCTATTATTAAAATGTTTCATTCAATTGATTTAGTTTTACTAAAAAAAGGCTTTATTCTAAACATAAATGTCATTGGAAAAAAAAAGTGTGAAGGTCAAAGAAACGTGTAAAACCATCTATGCATGATCTGTAGCTTTAGGAAATAACTCCAGAATAATGGCTTATGATAGAATACTCACTTCTTCTGCATGGAATCCCTGGTTCGATCCCATCCATGTGAGGTTGTGGTGAACAACATCGTGCCTGTGGGTTTTCTCGTAGTCTTCCGTTTCCTCCAACATTCGAATGCTACAAATTGTTTTATAATCATTCACTTCCATTAATCAATCTTCTGCCCTAGCCTAGAGGACATAAGTGTGGACGTTAAAGATTTTATTTCATTTTCAGGTCTTAGTACCTAGGTATATGCGATATGCATAACGGAGTATCAGAGGAAGAATTTTAAATACGTTAGTTCTTGACAATAATAACTCTAAGACATTTTGTAAAAGGAGAGGTTTTAAGGCAACACATTATGCAACAGATAGGGTTGCATACTGAAATGTACAACTTTTGGTAGATGTTTACGTATGAAATATAAGTGTACAATACTTACAGAGCGTATTCAAAAGAGGGTCGAACCTTTTGAACAAGTAGCCAACCAGCACGCCCAACGAGCTATTAGTACCGAGCACACGTATTGATAGGTTTTGAATACGAACTGCCATTTGCTCCGTTTTCTGTGAGTATTAGTTCTCGAACTATGTTTCCAGAAGTGAGCACATACATAAGCTGTCTGTCACATTGATAAATAAGTTGCAATGAAAGAACTTGAATAACGTGGATGTACAAGCGAACCTACGTTGTTTTAGCTTTGCTTTCTTGAATCCGGGATAATGAAGTGAGATATAAACTGTTCAATGTGAACCATGAAATTTGTGACTACTTTTAAACCGTGTATTTAGTAACTTAATCGCGTAAACTATTAAACAATTCAGATCGTACGAAGCTAAATATTTGATGGCTGTATCAAAGCAGTAATAGTCGAAGACCGTAGTTGTTCACGTTTAATTTAAGACCTTATTGTTCGATAAATATTTCGCGAATCTTCTGTCACTATCAAACGTAAACAAACAGAAGTAATTTTTCTCGATTAGACGCGGCTGGCTGCAGCTAAATCAAAGTCCATTAAATTGCCGACGTTTAGACGATGAAATAAAATTCAACTTCAGAAATGAATGAAAATGAAATGTTTCAGTTTAACGTTCCACGATTATGCTCTTTAGGCTAAGGAAGACGGATGATTAAGGCAGGGAATGATGATGGAAAAATTGGTGGAATGAAATGGGAGAACCACGAAAAAACTCACGGACACGATGTTGTCTACTGCAAACTTACATGGCGGGGTATCGAACCAGGGACCACACACCAGAGGTAAGTGCTCTACCACTGAGTCACCATGCCCCCTCCAACTTCAAAAATACCCGTATGATACAGAGATTGAAGAATGTGTTAGTACTGTATGTATATAATTATAATTTAAAAATGCAACGTTCCAAAGGAATGAAAACTTGCCTTTTAAAAATAGCTCTTCCACTGACTTTTTTTTTACTGGAAAAATGTTCATTCTTTTTCTTTAAAATTTTAAGTATAAAACAAGTTTTTTGTACTCTTTTTTTTTCTATTTTAATAATAATAGGAATAATTGTATTCTAAAAGGGAAAAGTTTCAAACATTCCAAGAACTAAGGCAAATGAACTATTCTACAGAAGAAAATGACAATAATTTGTAATTTAGGATCGTATACAACTGCTAGTATAAGATTCAAAGATAAATATCGCTTAGGTAAAAGAATTCATGTAAGTTTTGAATAAGATAATGTGTACATATACAGATTATAATGCATCTATAATTGGCATAAATTTCTCTGCATCCATACCATTTCCGCATCAGGAGTAAAGAAAATTTATTTCCCGAATTAGACTTCACCTTCTTACATTCCTAGTTTGCAGGATATTAATATGCAACGATATAATAATATAATAAACAATCTCTGCATGTTTTGCTTCTTTGTAATCATTTCATGATAAAGGCTTCGAAGTGTCTGTTTGCATATTGTAGTATCCTGTCAAATCTTTTGTGCACTCCTATATTATAATGATAAATAAATTTTATACGTAATATATTTGTGATTCTTTTCTCTTTGGTGCAGTATCATTCAGTATCTGTTAATTCAGAATTATATATAGTGTATAATGTTAACAACCAGAAATTTATTTCATACACATACGTAAATAAGGTTCTTATTCCATAAGTACTGATTCATTTCCAATAAAATTCTGTATAAGTTGAGTTATAAGTCTTAACTTTACAATAGTTCTATAACTCAAACAACAAGCATGTGTATACACCGTGATTCACCGTAAGTACAAAGTCAAACTGGCCCAAAAAGTGGTGTAGCAAGCGGATTGTTTAACATGGAGGTCGCCACTCCATCAGTTTTTAGTGGCGGTGACGATGAGTTCTCAATAACGTCTGATAAGTGAACGTGAACTGGGCATAACGCCGCGATAGCAACCTAAAGCATTTGTCATGGGAACCACAGGTTATAAAAATGTCGGAGATCAGGCAAGATCCGGTCACCACAGAGTAACAAATTCTGAGGACATGCGACACGCCATTGAGAAAAATCAATCTACCAGCAGAGGACGATTGTCAAACCAACTCGACATAGCCCAGTCTACCATAGTACGTCGCTTTCACGAACTCGGTTGCCACATTGTGTCACATGAGTTGACCTCAGTTCAGATCCAGAGGTGTGTGCCGACAGCTGCTGCAAAATCTGCGTGATGAGGATTTCCTGAAACTGTTTGCCACATCTGATGAAAAGTAAGTATTTTTGTGAAGTCCAAATGCGCAAAAACAGTGGTTGAGCAAGAACCGGTCTTCAAACGACCGTTTCGAGTATAAAGTCCTGCTTTGTGTGGTGGAATTACAAGGGGTGACTTACCTCAAGTTCATTACTTACGGCCGTACCATCAATGCCGACCTTTATTCCGAACAATTGGAGCGACTGTATGCTGCACTACGCCATAAATTTTCTTTCCTTGGTAAATCGAAAACGCTCCCTGCTGCAACAGGAGAAGCAAAACCACACTCTGCTCGAAAAGCGCAACAAAAGATCAGGAACTTGATGGCATCAGACTGATGCCGCACCCAGGATATAGTCCTAACCTTGCCCCTTCGGATTATCCTGTTTCAGTCCTGAAATTATGATGCTTCACCAACCAGTAGGACATGGAAATAGAAATAACTGATTCCTTTGTCTCTAAGGACAAGACGTGGTATCGGCATGCAATCGAGAAACTGACTGGAAGGTGGCTGCAGACAGTCGAACACGAGGGGCTATACTTTGAATGTTAACCTGCCTTCATTGTGTTGTAGTAGATACAGGTATCTTGTGTACCAGAATATTGCAACACTTATGACTCCCCTTGTACAGTATTACTATAACCGCTACTCTTACGGAGGCCTCTTTCCGAACTGGATAATGTGGTTTTATTCATCATGAAACCTTACTACAACTCGCTGCTTACCTCAAGGATTGTTTCCATTAATCAGACTAGAATACACAGCGCTAATCTCCCGTCCACCATTACGACCATTAAAATAGGTAATCTAAAATAGACAATGGTTTTCACTTCTCAAGCTGATCACCAACTACCCAGACAACATCAAAACCATTACTTACCGACTGCTCTTGGTGGAAGCAAATACATTGACCATAGCATCAAATGTATATAAATTACAACTCGGTTGTACACAGCAATATTGGCATTTAAAATAAACTAACAGTTGCTTTAATAAAAGACAGAACATCTTTGGTGCGTCTTGGGGTATTATTATATAACAGTCCGCAATCTCACTGGTTTCGTATTCATGTAATGTCGTATTAATTCTTAAACTGCCTCCTAATTCATGTTTTCTAACTTGCGTTTGGGAATTGTAGAATTATAAATTCTAGGAAGAAAACATACAAGTTACTAAATTTCTACCGTAAGTGCTGAAGTTATCCTTTTTCCCGAACGCAAGAAAAACTTGAATTTACAGGAAGTTCAAGAAGTAGTCTGGAGATTACATAAATAAGCAACAGTTTACGAAATATTATAGAAGTCCACAAGACGCACGACACAGATAAAAATATTCGCTCTCTTTTACATGAATTAGTGCATTAAAATACAAATATTGATATACTACAGTTGCTTCTTTAATTACAGTTGTTTCTTTAATTTTGGCATTTTTTTCAGGGTTCGCTGATTTAAACCAGATGGATAAAAAAAATGGTTTAATAAATTTTGGATAATTTAAACCAAAAATTAAATTTGAAAGAAAAAAATGTCAAAAATCGTGTGAACTTTATGGTGAAATTTTCTCATATCTCAAACCATTCAGAAGATATCTTCTCATACGCTACAAACTTAGATCTTCTGTACTCTGTAGTCTTTTGAAATGGTCCATTCATTTTAATAATATGTCTAGGTATCACTGTGTGCATTGATTCCGCTTGTACAGTTGTTTGTCTTTTTTTTCTTCTTTCTTTATTCTAAAGTGACTCACAAGTATGTGGAATGAGAACAACGTATTTGTATCATAGAATCGTCCCTTTTGTTATCAAGAGATCCCATGTTGATTCCAGATAAAGGACAATTTCTCTCAGATGCAAATCAAGTAGGGTTCAGATTCCACTTTAAACATTAAAGTTGCCATATTTTTCAGAGAGAGAAAAAAACTAAGATCTTACCTTTGGGTGAGGGGGCTGGAAGATGCGTAGTATTGAGCATTTACATATAAAAAAAACATATATAGTAACACAGAATAATTTTCATTGTAAATTGTGGCAGCTTCATTAACAAAAAAGTATATTACAATTCCCAATGGAAGATCATGTGGCTCGCATTTCACGTTAAACACACATAACGTCGATCCTCGTCTTACATAACGTCGGTGCTGAAAGAGACGATACACTTAATCCAACCAACCAAGTGTGTTACACAAATCTTTGTTTACTTTCAACTACATTTTATTAAAGATTACATCTCTTAACAGGCTACTTTTTTTTTTTTTTTTTTTTTTTTTTTTTTAATATACGGTCAGAAATACCTGCAGGACATATCGAAATTCAGATGTTATATGTTGATAGACGAGGGCTAAGATGATAAAACCACATTATTCTTAATCATAGTTTGGGATGTCGGCTAGATAGAAGGTAAAAACAGAACCTATTATATTTTCTCTGAATGCTGGATTACATCGCCGGGTTGCATTGAAAGTGTGCAAGAAATCAGTTCCTATAATTAAAAAGAAAGAAAGAAAAAGAACTAATAAAATAATATAAAACATTTTTAAAATTTCACAACTGACCTCTTTTATTTATTTAGAAAAAAATAACCGGAAGAAATCGTTTTACAGAGAAAGTAAAAACTTATAACTTAAAACGTGCCAAATAGAAACCGCAAAACTTACGGGAAAAATGTAAGATGTAGCAACTTAAAGTAAGCTGTAGGTACCGTCTTTCATAACCTGGTTGTTGCATAAGGACGTTAAGCCCAATCATATGTAATTAAGTAAATAAAGCATTGCTAATAAAACTCCAACTGACCAAAGCAGTATATATATATATATTTAAGATTATGTGTATACTGCTTTGGTCAGTTCGAGTTCTATTAGCAATCTTGAATTTTCCAAAGCTGCAATGAATAATGAATTTATAAATAAAGCAAATCTTTTTAAACCAGAGAAACCTGGTTACAAAAACTGGTTTAAAACAAAATAATTTAAAATAAATGAATTTTGCCAACTGTTTTCTTCTAATTGAAATGTGCACAATTTCATAGTACTTTAAAGCATTCCAACGTTTGTTCATTTTGTTGAGTTGATTGAGTTGATTTTAGTTTAGCGTCCCTTTCAGCAGCGAGGCTATATGAGACGTGGACCTACTGATTAACGTGGAATCCGAACCACATGAGCTCCCGCCGGGAATCGAACCCGGGTCTCCCACGCCAAAGGCGCGTACGCTAACCGCTTAGCCACGGATTTGTTCATTTTGTGTATGCTTTCATTGTTAGTCGTTTATGTATAACATAATCCGAGTAGATGTATCTTTACTTATCCTTGTATACGAAGTTCAGCATTTATCATTAGAAAACAGCCATTTGCTGATCATATTTGATATAAAAGTAATTAGTGAAAGTAATGTAATAATTTAGTAGTATAGTTCTTGATGTTTTGTGTTTCGGAGGTTGGATGGTTTGACATACTTCATATTACCCGTGTGTAGAAAATCATTTCGCTTATATCTTTGTAGTATTCAAGCATGAGGAGTTGTAACTTAATAATTGCTGTTGTAAACACTACTTAGCAATTAACTTTCGCTAATAAAAGAGACAAACTTCTACATTTATGGATCTTCAGTTTTAATTTCTTCGATATTGGTGAGGACAATAACTAGTTTTGTATCATAAATTATCTGTATTTAATCTACTTTTTATTCCCTTATTTACGTATGTCTAAGTAATTGATTATTCTAGTTATAACAAAATAATAATAATAATAATAATTTTGTTGGTTTGCTTAGTGCAGTTTCCGTGATATATCTTTACTATCTTTGCTTCGAAACCATTTTTGTACCCATTGTTAATTGACCTCTATGAAATTTACACAATCGATATATATATAAACAGCTATATAAGACCATTTAATAATTCTATTGCCTTCTATTGCCATGTTCAATCAAATCATATCGAAATTAAAGGCGAGAATGTTAAGACAACGCACATTAATGTTTTTCCATATGTTAACCTTCATTATAATGGCTATAAAATTATCGACTATTGGCTTTCCATAGATTTTTGTACGAAACTTGGTATTCGTCGTGTATATTAATAATTCTAGAAAATGGAATTAATTGCTGTATTTTCTCTTCCATTGTTTGGTTTAATCTTAAGATATTAGCATTGAAATAATTTCTCAAAAATAATACCCAGCCCCCGCCAAGTGAACTTTGTGGTGGACAAACACCGTGCTCGTGGGTTTTCTCGGGGTTCTCCCGTTTCCTCCCACTTTCTTCATTCCACCATTTCACTCATCTCTCATCATCACCGTCTCCTTTAGCCTAACCGGCATAACCGTGGGACGTAAAACTCAAAGATTTCATTTCATTTTTTTCAAAAATAATACAGGTAGCTGAGTTTCATTTTCTATAAATAGGAAAAATTTTGTCATTGTACTTATTACATTTGGTAAAACAATTGTTGAGTCTTTCAGATAAAAAGAAAGAATAAAATGTTGAAACTGGTATAAGACATTTTTCGTGGAAAATGGAGACATAAGAACTATTGTTTGCTATAATTCCTAATGCAGCGTATACACTAGAAACGTTATGTAGCACAATGTTGTTAAATAAAGAAATGGTTTCTTTAATGCAGGTACCGCATGAGAGGAGTGCCAGCCTTATGGATTCCTGGAACTGATCATGCTGGAATTGCAACACAGATTATCGTAGAGAAAATGCTTTGGCAGGAGAAAGGACTAACACGACGTGACATTGGACGAGAAAAGTTTGTGGAAGAGATAATGAAATGGAAGAATGAGAAAGAAGGTGTAATAATTCAACAGCTAAAGAAGTTAGGCGTATCTCTTGACTGGAGTAGAAAGTTTTTTACAATGGATGAAGTTAGTATTATTATTATTAGTGTTCTTCCTGTTGGCAGGGCCTGGTAGAAATGATTTTATTTATTTATTTATTTATTTATTTTACCTTTAAGGTTCGTGTCTGGAAATATTTCTTACACATTTTTCGATCTTTAGCGTGTTCCTTTAACCAAGTGATAAAAGCAAACTAATATTCATGGACTACGTAATGATTTGGGAACAGACTGAAGCAGGAGTACAAAGATAACCGCGTGCTTGGGGTAAATGTAGATAAGAATATTTTCTCTATATAAACCAATAGACAAATGAAGCCACAATAATTTGAAGAAAGTATTTCCAATAAGATGAGTAAACAAAGGTAACAAGAATACCATTGATAAAGCAAAAAACTTTCAAGTATCTTGGTCCAAATATGTCGGCCGAATGAGAGAGATTGCTAGGGAGCTGCAACATGAAGAAAGATTTTACCGAAGTGTGAAGCATATGGTATAAGATTGGAATATACCTAGAATAATAATTAATTGATACGATGAGATGCACATCTACCAACAGTAAATAAAAAATTTCAGACATCTTAAAACATTCAAAAGACATAAAATCTGCGTACAGTTTCGAGGTATTCCTCTCCTCTTCCTCGGCGCATCTGAAGAAAACTTGCTGCTACAAGATAGATATGCTAAGTTACAGAACGCACAGACAAAGAATTTCATACATCATAATCTTTTATATAGCAGTAAGTTTTCTTCAGATGGGTCAAGTAAAAGGTGAAGAGTGCTTCGAAATTGTACACGAATTTTGTCTTTAGAATGTTTTAAGATACGATTTTTTTTAAAATTTATTTATTTACGGATATACCCAGGATAGCTAAGATACTACTATACAACATGTGATTTGTAAACATGATAACCTACGCTACGGAAATATGGATTATGACAAAAACAGTGAAGCAGAATATAAGCAATGGAAATCGAACCTCCAGGAAGTATAGACAAGAAAATATCGAATTATCAAAAATGGAATCACCCACTCAACCAAGAGAAAGAGTAGGAAAATTTAATCTTCACGTATGGACGGGTATAAATAGTGGGAAAAAAAAATCCAACTTGTGATAATAACAGAATAACAGAGTCAAGATCAGATTACAGGTGTCAGGGCAATACAAACGGATGTGGAAAGTAGAAAAACATCCAGGATGAAGAATAGTGTAGTGAAAGAAGACTTTGGCGAGAAGTCGTATACATCTCGACCCGGCAAGATACTGAAATCAGATATTTACGACAAGAATGATGTACACATATATATAAAACCATATGCGAGAGACATACAAATTATCAAATCATTTTGAAATTAAGATCAGGTAAAATCTTAGTTTCCCCCAAAAAGTTTAGAAAAGCATCTCACGGGCTTTAAAAGTTGTTTTATTGATCCACTAAATAATTCAGGATATTTATCGCACTCAATGTGAATGTAACTCCTCATATATAGGTCGAACGAAGCACAATATTAACACCCGAAATAAAGAACATATTAGACAATCAAAAAAGTCATGAGAAGAATGTATGTCGGGATTGTCACTTCACTTAAAGCAACATACGCATAATATAAAACAGTTTAAAATGTAATAGGTTCAGGAAAAACAAAAAAATAACCAGAGATTAAAAAATCACTCGTTATTCATAAATATAAACCGGATTTAAATCTGGATTCTAGAAACATTGATAAAATCTGGCTAACTACCTTTGATGCATATTTTGGTTCTAGCAATAATGACGTAGCATAAACACCATGCCTTTTGAAACTTAACTCTTACTTTCTTTCACTGTACTCTACTCGTTCTTTTTAGTACCCTTTTTTTACGTTATGTTCGTAGTATGTATTCCTGTTCTCATACCATATTTCTCTTATTCGTTTTTATCCTTGTTATCTGATCACTGAGGACGGAACTAGCTTATTATCACTGTACGTCCGGAGAATATTTAGTTTTCACACAGGACGATGTATTGCTAAGTTACCAACTTTTTGTTGAATTATAATCTTAGAAGTTAGAAATTCGTCTGAATAGAAGCTAATTTATTTAGGTCTTCAGACTTACTTTATTAGAATAAAATCTCGGTTTGTTCTGTGATCTATTAACCAGTGCGGTAAAATTACGTCATTCTGATAGGTATTTCTAATGTAAAGCGCAGACTGAAATTCGGAAAATTTAGAACAAAAATGTTAAAATGTTAGAAAGTAAATGTTTGGATACATTCAAATAAAAATAATAATAATAAAATATTGTAGCAAACTTTCACCATAATGGCGACAAAAATTGTTGTTAGAGCAGCAAAAATTGTAATATTCTTTTTTTTATTATTTTATTTATCTATTTTTACGCAGAAGCAGTCATCGGCAGTAATAGAAGCTTTCATGTTGTTATTCCAAAGAGACCTTATATATCGTTCAAATACGTTGGTTAATTGGTCATGTATTCTTCAGTCTGCAATATCAGATATTGAGGTGGAATTAAAATCGATATCGGGACCAACGCTACTAAATATCCCAGGACGTGAAAAACCAATAGAATTTGGAGTATTAATGGACTTTGCTTATAAGATAGTTGGTGAAGGTAAGTGGAAAGATCATCAATTGAATACGTTTTTGTCACTAAAATAGTAAAAGTAATATTTGCCTGCAAAATAAAATCATTTATAAAGAACTTTACTCCTTACTTCATGAAAATATTTTAACTTCTTATAGTCAATGAATGTCTAGAACTAGATTTTTGTTTCCTCTCTATTTTAACTTCTGTAAGGAGATAGTCCAGGGTGGCAACAAACTTGGAAAACCAGAAAGTGTCAGGAAATTTAAGAAGACGAGAAAAAGTCAGAGAATTTCGATTTGCTAAGAATAATATTTTATAAACGTTTAAAGTTAAAATTCTGAGACTTTTTATTATACCTATTTTTTTTGTTCTTAACAGTATGTATAAAAAATAAAAATTTTACACAATTTATTTCCAACAAAGTACTTAAGTGAATTTCTACATTCCACTTTTTTTTTTCTAAGTAATAGTTCTCAATACTTTACTCAGAAAAATAATTAAGACAAAAAAAAAAAAAAAAAATTAAATCCCGTAACAATTCCAGAGGTAACCGAAATATACAAAATGATATACAAAGAATCAATGCATTACATAATATACGAAATTCCAGGCAACACTATGCTGTGCAATGTGATATAATTGAACCTTCATATAACAGTACTTGATGGTAGATGTGGCTAGCGTGGAACGGGTTAACTATTTAAGATAAAAGCTTGTTCCATAATAGGAGCAGAGGGGAATGATTTAAAAATACAAGTTGCGTTTCCCCGCTGAATTGCTAAACTGAGTCTCTGTATTAAAAATTGTTTGCTCCGCGGATATCCTGAACCAATTTGTTTTACTAGATTCTTTGCCTCTTTGCTGAAAACACCCATTGTTTCAACAGAAAAGGGAATGAAAAAATGGTCCTCTTTTAAGGATTTATATTTTAAATGTTTTCGTCTGCACGCTGTTTCTGCCGCACTTCCAGCTTCCTTAGATGTTGATACGATATGAGAAGCTGCAAAAGTATCAACACAAGTGACATCCCATACTAGACATTGCCCATTTTCCCAGGGGATTAACGTGATGCCATCTGGTCTTTTCCCATCATCCCTTGATAAACCTGATGGTTCTAAAATTGAAGGCACGTCTATGCTGGCCAAAGCTCGCTTTAGGATATCATTTAATTCAGTGTGACGGGACACTCTGCCTGTGCTTTTGGGACAGCTCAATGGATGCAAACACTTTTCATTGTCTTGCTCCCGACAAATGCATGTAAATTTTTTTACACGTGTTTATGCCAAGGCGTAGAGCAACATAAAGACAAAAAGAATTGTTATCCATGAAAGTTCCTATATTCCTCGATGGAATTGATTGCAACTATGCGCCAGATTCTTTTTCTTGTAAGGCCTTAAAGCGAGCTATATCAAATACATTATCCAAGAATAACTCTTGTTCAACAATTGATTTTAAGATTATTTTGTCCCAGCTTTTCTGTACTTCCAATGTGGATGGTATATCTTGTCCAAATAAGAACTTCCGTACGTCAATTGCCTCTGTCAAGTGATGAATAACCACATCATCAACAGGAATGTTAAGAATGTTGGAGATGAGTGGTCTTACCCCATAACAGGAGGAAACAAAAGCTGGAAGACTGAGGTCGGAGACTCTGCGGATGTTCAAACCTCCGAAACGAATTGGAAGACTAGCCTGTGTCCATTGTATTTGATTCATAGATATATTTACGATGAACTCTAATACTCTTTTCAGGCAGGCATCCATTTGGAGAAGTAGAGATGGCATATACCATGTTGGAGTAGTTCGAAGAAAATATTGTAACTTTGGTATACCCATGCAGTTTTTTAGAAGAAACATGCCAAGTGAGATGGTAAAATTTTTAAACGTTCAATAACAGTTTTAAGCTGATTTAGGTGCTTATTAAGAGCTATTTCGTAACCTGTTTCATGCAGTGGAGCACCTAGAAGAAATAACTGGTTCGCATTAACTGTTCGAAGACCAGGAAGAAGCTGTTGAAATTGCGATAAAATAGTGGGGTCCACTTGTCCAGATGTGAAAAACAGTTCACATTTAGAAGGATTAACTTCTAAACCAATGCGTTTAGACTCTGCTAATAAAATATTCACATCCTGAAAGACGGATTGTGGGGAACCACCCAAAGTACCATCATCCAGATAAAGTAAATTCAGTTCAGATGTTAATTTGTGCAAACTATAGGATGGATTGATAAGCTGAAAAGCATTGGGCCAACGGGATCTCCTTGTTGGCAACCGACCTGGGACAGTATTGTTTTCTCTCCAAAAAACAGCATTGATGGACAAGCATAGCTTTGCCAGAAAAAGGGGTAGGTGGCAGGGAGCTGTTGCTTTATTTCACTTAACATGATATCACGTTCCACCGTATTAAAGGCATTTTTATAGTCTATTTTGAGAATGACGTGCTGTGAATTTTCATGGTTCTTGATAAAAGTTCGAGTTGAATGAATAATTGCTTCAAACCCTCTTTTCATTGCGAACCCTAATTGGTTGGCCTGAAAATAGGAAGAGCATTGCTGATAAACACTGGAGCATGCGAGCTTAGAAGCCAATCTTCTTAAGGTGCAACCTACAGCTATAGGATGAATTCCGCCTTCTTTCTTACGGAGTGCGCAAAGTGTGGCTCCAAAAAAATATTTTCGTATATCTTGAGGCACTCTTCCACACAAAATGAGATTAATTAACCTCGTTAGGTTATCCAATAATATTTCAGCTGCTTCCCCTGCCGATTTTGATATCATATCCTTTAAATGTTGTGGAGGTAAGCCATCAATGCCTGGAGCTGAACGACTGGGAAAACTGTAGATGGCTCTCGAAACCATCTTAGTATCCACCGTTTATACAGGGTCACTTTCTAAAGGAGGATGTGGAAACGAGAGTTCCCTAGATGGCGTGGGGTGTTTGTTGGTGAGAAGCTTATAGGTCTCGTCGTTCACTGGGGCCAATGTGTCCTCTGAACTTAACAATCGAATTGCACCTTTTGTGTCAAAATCCAAAATTTTCGCTGCCACTCTTTTGGAAAGCTCTGACTTTTTCTTCTTTTTGAAGCGATTTGTTGGTGGAGAAGACAAATTTAGGTTTTCTTTCACGAGGTTTGTGAGAGATTTATTCTTTCTCTCAGTTGGTATATGGAGAGAAATAAGGGAAACTTAATAAGGGAAACTTAATAATTTTTTCCAGGCAAAAAGATCAAAGATCACATTTTCAAGCCCTAATATGGCGTAAAGCACATATTACGAGTTCTGAACTACCTACAGTGACTGACTGAGGTTGGACTGTTAATGGAAAAGTTCAATACGAGCCAATAATGTGTGATATTCCTTGTGGACCTAAAAAGCTTCTCTCAGCGATGAACTTGAATCATGGATATGAGATGGATACCTCGAAACGGACTACGCAGATACGGTACTTGTTATTAGGATAATGCGAAGGATAATAAACTTTCGTAAAACAAGAAGGAACTGAGCACTGTCATAACTCGATTAAGGGAAAGCCCTTGTTATGTGACTTCTTATTCTACTCTTTCGTGAACCAGTCCGTTCGTCTTTCGATCTGCTTCTGATCGTTTGAACAGCTTGAACGGAAATCAGGAAGTGTTTGTGTGTTTCCCTTCCTCCCTCTTAACCATTTCTTGTTTTTTCTTAGTGCATTCTGAATGTGGTGTCATGGTGAGTGTACTGTATATTAAAAGATTAATAAGAATTAATGTTATAAAGATTGAAGTAAGAAGGACAACTTCGGATTCTGGAAGTGTTCCGATAATTAACGTGTGGATTCACATCATAAGAAGAGTATCCTTTACTTTTCAGCAAATGAATATAATAAGAAAACACATGACTGGAGCACTTATTCCATGATAATTAAAACATATTTCTAAAATACTTACGAACATCTACAGAATTAACATTAATATGGATCACATAATATAATAAATTGTATTAATAGGTGTAATGATAACTGAAAAATATTAATTGCTTCTCTTGAGAGAAATATTAGATTTTGTATACTGTTCTATTCCTTACGTTTTATATAACAACGATTTCAAAAATTTTAAAAAGTCGTATTTCCTGCTCCTTTTATAAATTTAACTATTTGTCATAAATAAATAATACAAAAATGATTATTTGTCAATTGAAATATTTTCTCTTAGGAAAAATTCTTTGTAAAAAATTTTAACCAAAACGGCTTCATCTATGTAAAAGGTGATAATAACATAATGTATAGAACGTACTTAGACCTTCCTTTCTAAAATAATAATAATAAAAAAAAAAGTAAATTAAAATCGAATAATTAGGAGCGAAGTTATAAGGGATTAAGCGAGCGATGACTCATCATTTTTTCCCACCCCTCCTCCCTCCCAGTCGCGTGTCTGACATGTCCACCATCACTTTTCACATTCTCTACCTTGTAAGAAACAAAATGATACCATCCACCATAATCTACCGTTAAATTGTACACGGGATGAAAAAGTGATCATTACAAAACTGACTGTAGTCTAGCCTAATTTATATTTGGTCATTTAGAAGAGTTGACTGTGATACTAATGACTCCCTAGCAGCAGCGAGTAAAGATAAAGATTATCGTTGAAAAGAGAAAATAATCAGCATTTAATACCGGAGAGGTTTAATATAAAGAATTAGAGGAGGATCAGATGAGAAGAGAATACCAGATTGAAACACCGAATAGATCTCGATATTAGAAGGTTCTAAATACACTAGTGTTAAGGATACTTAGGTTAAAATTAGGGATAGCATTAAGAGTAAAAGTGGGACACCGGGAAATATATAGGAACAAACCATAATTCGACTAGGAATGCACGAAACTAGTAGAGAAGAGAAAACTGGCAAAACTGCATAGCCACAACATCCGAACGATAGAACAATGTAAAATTTAATTGATATCAAGTTGAAACTTTCAAATCCATAAAGAACATTATTTTTGAAAGCTAACGTTATTGAACTTGAAGATAACTGAGAACAAACGTATTCGGGACATGTATAAAAGCATCAGCATATTTGAGAAAGTTCGTCAACCTTGCTCTTATATATTAAAGAAAACAGACGGAACACTTCCCACGGATACGGATAGTATTTTGAATATATATAAATATTTCTTTGACAATTTGCTAAACACGCAGCCAAAAAATTCATGGAGAAAGTAAAAGCCACATATTCCAGAACCTAAGCGAACAAAAATACAAATTGCTATAAAGAAATTAAAGAAACACAAATCTCCGGATGTAGTTAACTGAGTTAATTGTAGCTGGAGGGTGAAAATTGTGGGAGGTGAAGACTCAAATTCTTCCTGAATTGTAACAAGAAGGAATTGCCACAAGAGTGGGAAGAATCAATCATTGTTTCAATCCACAAGAAAGCCAACAAAACTGATTGTAATAATTATCGAAGCATCTCTCTTTTGTCTATAAAATCCTCTAAAATTTTTGTTAACATGATAGACCCCATACTCAGATGAAATTATTGGAGATTATCAGTGCTGATTTAGGCAAAATCAGTCAACTGTCGACCAAATATTTACTGTTAACCAAATACTCGAAAAGAAATGGGAATACAACTCCCGAGTACAATTATTTATTGGTTTCGCAAAGACCTACGACTTGGTAGGAGGTAAACGTAAAACATTCTTACCGAATTTTGTCAAAAAAGCTAGTTAGATTAACAAAGGTGTTTTAAATCAAATCCAAAATAAAATCGAAGTACGGGAATACTTCTCCACGACCTTTCATGTCGAGAATAGCCTGAAGTAAGGGGATGAATTGTTCTCATTATTATTTGATTTTGTTCTGGAATAGGGGGCGCTGTGGCTCAGTGTTAGAGCGTTCACCTCCGGTGCTTGGGGTCCCTGGTTCGATCCCAGCTCACGCCGTGTGGACTTTGTTGTGGACAAACACCGTGCTCGTGGGTTTTCTCGGGGTTCTCCCGTTTCCTCCCACTTTCCTCATTCCACCATTTCACTCATCTCTCATCATCACCGTCTCCGTTAGCCTAACCGGCATAACCGTGGGACGTAAAACTTAAAGATTTCATTTCATTTTTTGTTCTTGAATACACTATATGGAAAATCAAAGATAGCAATGAAAGCCTAGAGCTGAATGGCACTCACCAGGTTGTGGATTATGCTCATGTCAATTGTCATGTATCTAGGAATAATATTAATATACCAAAACCCTATCCACAAAGAAATTAAGTGTCGACTAAAAGTAGGGAATTCCTGTTGTGATTGAGTTGAAACAGTGTTGTCTTCACGAATTCTTTCGAAGAATTTGAAACGTAAACCATATGAAATGATCATTATGCCTTTTGAGTTGTGTGGGTGCGAAAGGTAGTCTCTTACTTTTAGGGAAGAATATAGACTGAAAGTATTTGAATATAAAATTCAAAAGGGGTAAGAAAGGGGAACGGCGGAAACTTCATAATTTATACCATTACCGGTAGTGTATGTTGTTAGGGTCAGTAGATTCAGAAGGCTTAGGTGGAGGTTATGTAGTCAGAATGAAAGAAAGTAGGAATGCTTTCAAAATTTTAATTGGAAACCCAATCGGAAAAAGACAATATTAAGATGAATCTCTCAAAAATAGGAATATAAAGTAGAAACTGTATCTAATTGGCTAAGGGCAGAAGTCAATAGAGAGCTTTTTTGAATACAGCATTGAACCTTCGGGTTCCTAGGTCATAGGTTTTGGTTGGGTAGCTAATAAAATAGCGTTAGAGCAAAACTAACATTGTTCAAAATTAAAAGGTAATCCTATATTCTATTCAGATCTAGAAAATACTATTAAGGAGAGAACGAAATAATTAAGTTGCAAACATTATTTAAATGTCAGTAAAACGACAGAACTTAAAAAATAATAATAATAAAAATTAAAACGAAATAATATAATAAGAATAAGAATAAGAATGAAACTTGATTGTAGTCATAAGAGATACTTTGAATGTGGAAAGATTGATTGCTTAGATTGCAGTTTAGCATTCCTTTTCAGCATCGAGGCTAGAAGAGATGTAGATCTAAAGATCAAGGTGGTATCCGAACGACTGTAATGCTTTCAGATTTCAAGGCTTTCGCACTGGGAATCAAATCCGGATCTATGTGTCTCAATTACGAGGATTTAAGCACCAGACCAGAAGTAGGGTGAATTGGGGAAGAGATTGATGAGTGATGAGTTCGTTTTAAAATCTAGTTTCCAAGATATTATTCGGGAAATTAAATTGATTTTTATCGATGATGTGATAGAGTACCTGTACGAAAAATCAAAGATATATTCGTTTATGGTGTTGATTAAAGGAAGGAAATGAAATAATTAAAGTCAGGAGATCTTTAACATCCAATCTCTTGACAGTAGAGCCCAATGATTGGTAAAATAAAGTTCACATATCTCATGTTTGTTGTGTAATTTTTGTATTTATAAGCTGTATATCACATTTAAGTATTCGATATTTTAGAATCGGAAATAGTGGTTTCAACAACACGAATTGAAACAATGCTTGGTGATGTAGCTGTTGCAGTTCATCCAGAAGATCCTCGATACACTTCATTACATGGCAAATACGTTTGGCATCCTTTTAGGGAGGAGCAACTTCCTATTATATGTGATGATTTTGTTGACAGAGAATTAGGCACAGGTAAGAAAACCAGAATGGTTTGTGTATGTGAAAGCTAAAAGTCAGGCTTCCGGAAACTTTTCTTGTTTTCTATACTTTCGTTATGAATCATAGCTACTCGTAGAAAACACGATAATAGATTAATACCAAAAATTAATTTTGTGCCTTCATCAGGAATCAAAGCCAGGGCGAGACGTAGAAAACACACGTGATGTAACTGCTCGATTGACCGAGTCTTATTTATCTAATAATAATCCAGAGGTAAATCGTCTTGGAAGTGAATGTTTAAGTATGGAAATACCGATAACCATGGAAATGAATATTTATAAATTTGCTGTATTTTGTGTTCCTCTGGGTGTGTCAGTATTTAAGATTCACGACATTATTTAACATGCGTTCAGAAGTGAAATGTTACTACCTACATATGAAACGAGGATAGAGTTTTTAGTCATCTGCATAAAAGAAGTACTTTGGTCAGTAACTGTAAGCAAAGATTATGCATATCGACTGAAGAGGGTAGTACCGTATATTTCTGATTTATTTATTTATTTATTTACTTATTTATTTATTTATTCTTTAAATTTTTGCCACAATTTCATGTCCAAAAGTATGTAGTCTTGCTTTTGCGAAATGTGACATTGAGTTTTTCTTTACTAAACAGAATTACAAACTTCCATTAAGCTCTAACTTTACCCTTTTCCTAATCTATCGCTTTAGCCCTAAACGTTCGTGGATTCAATAGACCCTTCTAGTGTGGAAGACTAAGATAGGCTTGTATATGATTTGATTTTTAGTGTAGTTTTATAGTGAATTTTGAGAATACATCCAATATATGCTGTAGGTGTTTTATGATAATCTTTTGTGAGAAAAAAAAAAAAAAAAAAGGAGTTCGTCTTGAATTCAGAAATATATGGTATTTTGTTTCTTATGCAACGATATGGAAATATTATAAAGCAGTTTACGTAGTTATTATGTTATCTTTTAAAAATATTCTAACTTTATTAAATGAATGACCATTTTCCCTACCGTCGCATTTATTTGAAAGAATAATTATAATTACCTTTTTTTTAAAGTCCTTTATATATTTTATATAATTGGCTTTATTTTATTTTATTTCAGGTGCTGTTAAAATAACACCAGCACACAATACTACTGATTTCGAAGTAGCCAAGAGACATAACTTAAGATTGTTGTCCATTATTAATGATGATGGCAAACTTAAAAGTAATTGTGGTAAGTTTCAGGTAAGTGTAATTTAAGATCGAGGTTGTAGGAACACGCGTTTCAAATGAGATTAGCTTAATTTAAACGAAGCTGTAAAATCTGAACTAAGCTCATGATGAAACTCAGAATTTTAAAATGAACGCGCCCAATTCAAATTTTGCAGTCACGGATAATAATAATAATAATAATAATAATAATAATAAATAAAACTAAACGTACGTATAAAAATTTAATAGTAGTGATAGTATGTATGTATACTTGAGAATTTTAAAAATCCACGTTTTACAACTGATGATGATGCACTGCAACTGTAAAACGCTTTAAGTATCAAAATATTTATCATCCTGCACAAATAAGCTACGCACACGCTTTTGTCCACCACAAAGCCCACTTAACGCGAACTGGAATCAAACCGAGACTCCACGTATTAGAGGTGAACGCTTTACCACTGAGCCACTCTGGCCCCGATATAATTTACCGTGCGCTGGTCTGCAACTATTTTTTAGTAAGCAGGTTGACATTTGTTGTCAGTGAAATTGATAACTTGAGTTTGTGTCTCAATTGTGAATTTATAATCCATCCATCTCCATTTTTACTTATCTATTTTAAGTAGTAATACTTCATACGAAGAAGAAGCATTGTTATTTTTTTTCTTGCATTGTACAGTCAATTGCAGAAGAATATATTGCATGACTCAACAGCTTCCGTCAAGTATTTCACATACCCACCATTTCAAAATTTCACCTACGTTACTGATTGCCTTCCATTGATATCAACACAGATGAACTTAGGTGCCCAGGTGTAAGTTGTTGTTCTAATCTTACAAATTCGTACTATAGTAAAAACGATCTTTCACCTCTGCTGATAACAACAAAACATGCAGTTAATATGACGGCTAGCTAGACGACGCAGCGTGGGAATGTTATCCACTTGCAGTTTACGGAAACAGTTAATATGACGGCTAGATGTCGTAGTGTGGGAATGTTATTTACTTGCAGTTTACGGAACAGGTTAATATGACGGCTAGACGTCGTAGTGTGGGAATGTTATCTACTTGCAGTTTACGGAAACAGTTAATATGACGGCTAGTCGTCGTAGTGTGGGAATGTTATTTACTTGCAGTTTACGGAAACAGTTAATATGACGGCTAGACGTCGTAGTGTGGGAATGTTATCTACTTGCAGTTTACGGAAACAGTTAATATGACGGCTAGACGTCGTAGTGTGGGAATGTTATTTACTTGCAGTTTACGGAAACAGTTAATATGAGGCTAGACATCGTACTGTGAGAATGTTATCTACTTGCAGTTTATATAAGATATCAATCAGCTTCTTGCTTTTCTCTGAATACTATCTTACAATGCACAGAAATTTTTTACACTCTTCACTTACAATGCACTTGTACACTCTTCATAACTCAAGAAAAAAAATCACACAAAGATTTTAGTTCTTGTATAGCATTATTCATAGACATAAAATCAACACAGTTGAACACTTGGGAAAATAAGGAACTTTTGCCAACGGAACCTCCAATCTGTTCTGACAATGTTATCACATAAGGCCTTATTACTTGATTGTGGAGCTTATCATAATCTTCGAAATCTGCTTCCAGTAAGTGTACAGGCTTTCTTCCATCACATCCAACTGTAAACCAAGATTAATGACACGTTCATATTTCGTTGTACGGGGAATGCCATTCTTGAACATCAAGTACGCTAGTCTTATGAAATCACTTAAAATTTTATTTATTTATTTATTTATTTTATTTTATTTTATTTTATTTTATCTTATTTATTTTCTTGTGTGTGCGACATCAATAGTATATAGAAGGAATGTGTACATTCATGGTCTCGCAATCAATGTTAAAAGCAGTTCTTTGAGATTCGCTTTGTTCATGTTTCAAAAGTTCGTTATATTTTGATCTTTTACCTGTACTTTTATCCCAGTTTGTGAATCCTTCGATATGAACTTACCATTTGAACTTGTCGGAAGCGGTGTATATTGATAAAAGGTACTCAACAAAGAGCATTATAGTGCGGCAGTTTAGCTAGAATATTTCAACATATTGTGCACTTTTTGATGAGCCGCCAGTGGACACCCGAAAGACAACAGAAGTTAGATAAAGTTTGTTGCTGAAGGTTTTAGTGAAGGTATTGAAGAAAAGTATGCCAGATAATTTGTAAGTTATATATATTTAGTTCATAATTTTACATTGCAGGGCACTGCCCGTCGCAGGCACCCAGTGGGGTGCATTCCAGACTGGCCTTCTTGCACTTGCACTTTTTCATGCAGTCTTAGCATTTGCAAGAGAAGAGCTCCCAGCAGATCTTGGATGCTTCGGGTAGCGTTTTCCATAAACTTTCATACACGTCGGTTGTCTTGATCCAACCCCAGTCGGTTGGTGATGGAAGTGTTGGTGCAGGAACCAGGATTTGACACCATACATCTCCGCCCTGATGTACTGCTCTTCGGACATGCTGTCCCATGGCTACTGTTGTCGATGGGATCAGTTGGACGTTGCTTTTCTTTGCAAATAGTTTGCGACATGCCTTGTCAATGTCCATTTCTGTGCTTGTTCTGTCATAAAGCAGTATGATGAACCTTTCAATTATATGCATGGCGTCTTCATTAATACGATCTGGGTGAGCGAGTGAGCGTCTGGGTGAGCTCAGGTAGCGCTGTCAACACTGCCCATGCTGTCCTCTTTCCACGTCCGGCTAAGCAGGAGACCGTGTCGCAGCCCGTCAAAGCATAAAATATCGGTAGTGCCTGAGCTTTATCAAGACTCAGAGCCCGAGCAATCATGGGCTGCCAAACAGCGTAACGTCTTCCCCGAACCGAAGGATACTCACACTTCAGTTTCCTCATTCAAGGTGCCTGCCAGAGCCACCGCCAGGACAACAACATCAGTGTCTACTTTGCAGATGAGAATCTTCTTATGGGCATTGTTAGCGTGGGCGACATGCAACATAATACGGGTATCGGCCTCCTCGTGGTTGCAAGGTGCCAGGGCTGAAGTATCCAGAAGCGGTGGCTTTCTCAAGACATCATCTCCTTTAGTGATGAGCAGTTCCTTGTCTGCAAGCTGGAATGAGTCGTAGAGGATGTCAGAGAGGAAGATGAACAGCTCTGTTTTGTTTTCGTCGACTCTGAGGAAGCTGGCCCAGTTCCCAGGTATAGTTGAATTACCCACCACTCGTTTTCTCACCGCTCTTCCCCGCTTGACTGTTGCTGCACCTTTCAACGAGTTTCTTATGGAGCGCTTCCACACCAGGTCCAGTCGCGTGGCTTGATGAAATTTTGAGAATATTTGAGGCACAAAAACTTGCTGGGCATATTCTTTGAAGGTTTTTGCCGTAGCAGGCTTCAACAACTGGAAGATGACTGCTCCATCTAGGACAATGCAGCTTGTTGAAGAAACCTCAGACCTAGGCTGATCTCAGACTTAGGCAACTGAGAAGATCACTCTTTACACCAAACCGGATGCAACCGCCTTCCGATAGTGCAAGAGGGAAAGCTTGGTTTTCATGTTTGAAGAATTTGTCTAGATTTCCATCCCGGTTCTGGCATCCGATATACAGACGAGAGAAGAGGTTCACGTCGTTTCTAAGGGATTTCATTTGCTGCTTGCCTTTTGCCTGAAGTTTTGTGGTAGGCTGACCAAATATCAAGGTTGTTTCTTTTGATAGGATCTTTTATGGGTTTCGTTCTCTTCACCAGGCGTTCTCTGACAAAGTTGTAAAACTGCACCTGTTTCACTTTATATGCACGACGGAGGTCGTCTATAGCTCGAGATGGCGCGATCTCCTTGGTGTCGAGTACCAACAGATCTTGACTATCCTCTTCAAATGGATTCCCAAAGTCTTCCTTCACTTTGATCATTGACTTTACATCATTTGGAAAGCAGTTTACACACTTGATATTGGTCATGATGCTTTGTGTCTTATGATCGTTCTTGGTTAGAGTCCTGGAAATCTTCGATGAACCTTGCAACCTCTGGTCCTGACACCATCTACCGTCGCAGTGCGCTGGGATTGTCAGTCAGACTCACTGCACCTCCGTCTCCTTTTGTGGCTGCAATGTTCTGTTCGTGGGCCTGATAGGGATGGCGGAGAACGGCCTGGTCGTTTTGTGGACTGTGAAATTCTGTGCGAAGAATTCATCGGCAATTTCAGGATGTTTAGTCGGCAGTTCCATGTCTCGCAGATGCACAGGAATCCAGCGCGCGTTGTTGATGTGATCCAGGGCAGGGAACCACATTGCTAGTTCTTTGAGGGTATCGACGTACAGCGGAAACGACGCTTGACGCAGAGAGCGCACGTACACCAAGATCGTCAGTTCCAATTCCAGTACAGTTGCTCAGTAGTGGAACTGGGGGCAAGTCTCCGCCTTTGCGAACTCAAGCTGCTCGGTGCCGGCGTCACGCAACTGGTCAATGTAGTGGTTGTAGGCGTTCTGTTCCAGGGTGAAGAGGGCTGCTTCTGTTACTTGATGCGCTCTCCTGATTCGAGTGGCATGTTATCCCCGCAGGAAAGGAATCCACAGTCCCGGCACTGGTGATCTCTGCCTCAACCAGTGCTTGCACCCATCCGCACCCTCGCAACAAATCACCAATGGTCTTCAGCGCTGCGATCTCGATATGAAGACCTCTGAAGAGGATGACGAACTTCTCTTCACCGTACACCTGTGGCCACTTCCATGGGGTTTGCTTTGCCAGTGCAAAAAGCGGTTGGTCGAATATAAGCACTGGAATCTGGACAGAGTTAAGATGTTCCACTGCGTTTGTGACGACATCCATAGAGTGCTTGATCATAGCGACGGTATCGGCACTCTCCAAGAAGAGTGGGAGTAGTGTGCTGGGGCAATAGCTCAACTTGTATTACTGGACTGCAGACTTGCGTTCCCATGATATTTTTTCGGCTAATTGGGAGTGTTGTAGCCAAAGATACTCTGTTTCAATATGTTGCTTGAGACCGCTGTTGCCTCTCAGGGATGTCACGTTGGTAACCGGTACCTGTGTGTTCTTGATGCTACTTGATGCCATCTGTATAGTATTGTGGCAAACAGTCAACTGATTTGAGGTCTCTTTCGTTCGACCCTCCGAGGATACTAATGCCGAGGTCAATACCGGCTCCATGGAACGCAGGATGTTGCACCAGCGAAATAACAGTCCCATGAAATGACTGTTTTGAGGTTGTAGAACTTGGATTACGGTCGATGTTGTCTACAACGGCTGTGGTGAAGACTTTGCCTCTCATCTTTGGAGGGCAGACTACTTGCTTCTGGTGGTAGAAGTGGCAGGCACTGTTCCCTAACTGTGCGGAGAGGGACAGGACTCGGTCGTAGGAAATAGAAATTCCCATATGTGCCAGTTTGTCAACTAGCTCCCTTTTACGAGTGTGTGCATGTAGCATAAGTCCGATATAAATGGGAAGTGGCGTCTCCTGTGTGGTGGCGTATCGGATAGGTCGGGACGTACTGCCTGTGTCGGATCTTCGGTGCTTCAAATAATTGAATTTGAGGAGTTGACTGATAGACAGTGCCGCTTGTGTAGTGCTTCTCTAAGGTCTTTGATACTTGATCTTTCCAGGTTCATAGTGACTAGGGCAAGCAACACGGATGGTACGGAATCCTGTTGATATTCTGGAGGAATTCCGTTGAACACATTGTCATCTCCGAAAATGTGGCGTTGCACAATTTGGGCAGCGTGCGCCAGATGGACAGCATCAGTATCTGTATCCAGCTCACAAGCCTTTGCCACGGCATCGCCGAGGTCTTCATTAAATGCAAGCAGGATATCGTGCCCCTGATGCTGTACACACATGTTAGGAAAGTAAACAAGCAGTCTCTGTTTAAGACGGGTCGTGTGCACTCTGCCTTCATACTTGACTTCCAACATTTGTTCCATCCGTGAAGCATATAATTGCGCAGGTCCGCAAGTTTAAAAACCGGAGCTGTCTCGCCTTCTGCTAAAGCTTCTTCAATAAACACGACTAATTGTGCAAAGGCAAGTCCTTCTATTTCTTGTTCATCATTTGAACTTTTACAAAACATTTCCTTAATCTTCAGAATGCGATTGTACAAGTTCACGTGATAATTGCAGTGGTACATCGCATCCTGTGCAATCATGTCCCCAGCATTGTATTTCGTCTGTAGGCCCATATCGCCCAGAATCATTGCACACGACCTGACACGCGAGTCCAGTTGGAATGTCCCAGCTTCATGAAGAGGGGCACGACCAGCAGTTTCTCCGCAAAAGAAACATTTCACTTCTCGTTGTTTAGGCTCAGTAGTTGATTGTCGTGACAGACTGCATTTTCGCTTGCTGTAAGCAGCTTTCTGTACTTTGTAATCTTCGCCTATTTTCAGTTGCCTCTTCTCTGCTCTCTCTAACTTTGTTTTGTTATACCTCAGCATGCAGGTTTTGTGGTGTCGTGCATTGTTTGCAATCAATGCTGCTTCAACGACACTTCCTTCATCTAGTCGGCTAAAAAGAAATTATTTGGGGAGAAGCTCAAGGTCATTGAACCTTTTCAGATAGCTTGCGAGAATGCTGTAGCTGCTCCCTTTGTCTTTACGTGTATTCCTGGATGGACATGTTAGCGACCCCTGCATTACATCTTGATATATGAAGCATAATGACCAGTCTGTTTCTGTTCTTGCTGTTCGGGCGGAGATAGCCTGTACTGTTTCTGTTTCTTGATGAGTTTGAAGACCTTCGACATTGTTCTGGAAACATAGGAGAAAGAATGAGTAAATATGTAAATTAGTATTAAAAAGCAGCATCTTTCGAAATTTCAAAGCTTGCTCAAATTAGTGATTGTTTATTAATAGTACGTCAGTTTAGCTAGGATATTTCAACATATTGTGCACTTTCTGATAAAAGCACCAAAATTTACACTCCGGTAATATCGTATCTCAAATGACACTCCGGGAAAGTTTTTGTAATTTTTCCAAAATTGTGGTTGTATCTGTAGTTATGCAATGGGAATGAAAGGGTTAAGTATTACTGTTGTAGGTGTTGCTCTGACATATATATATATATATATATATATATATATATCTTACAAGGCGGCATGTTTTTATTCAAAACATTCAATAAACATTCACTAAAACCTTCAGCAACAAACTTTATCTAAATTCTGTTGTGTTTCGGGTGTCCACTGGCGGCCATTTTAGAAAATGGCCACCACAGCCGCCAGGGGTCAGTTGGCCGATGGCTCCACATCCAAATTTGGTGATTTTATCAAAAGGTATACAATAGATTAGCTAATCTGCGGTACTATTACCATTATATAGTGTGAGCTTTTACCTCTTTAAACACAGCATGATAACAATGTTCTACTAGGTTAAGTTTCGTATACCAAAAAAAAAAAAAAAAAAACTGTAATGTAAAACTTGAAACACTCGAAGCATTACCCTCTCAAATCACAAACGCACTCTATCAACAGACTAGTAACCTTCCGTCTTTGCTTACTATTCAACCTCAGAAAATATCGAATTTTGGAGGGAATTTTAGCAACAGATTTTAACGGCATCACAAAGAAATGTGAGAAATATGGAGATGATACCGTGAATGAAAGAAATGTGAAATTTTGCGGAAAATAAAAGGAATACACTAACAAAAAGCTTTTAAAAAGTGGAAAAACTTGAACTGTGCGTGAAATTTTAAAATGATACGGAAAATATATACTTACACGCTACACCGGCATCTTCAAAATTTGAAGAAGGGGAAATTATATAACTTCGGAAGGAAAATTCTCCCCCTTTCCCCGTAACATGTCTGTATAGAAGGCTTCTTGATTCTCATTTCGAACGTTTCTAATTTTCTGTTTTCCTATGTGTTTATATTTCTGATCCATCAGAGATACACCTGCTCTAATTGAATTTTGGTCGTTTTATTTATTTTCATAATACACACTAGCTAAGGTATCTTGTAAGTGTTCTTCCTTTTCACCTGTAGTAGTTTTTCTAATACATTTTTCACTTTCTTGTAAAGGAAGGCACCACAATCAAGAGGTTCATTAAAATTGCATCTGCATTTTCTTCCTTTCTCATCCCGAATTGCCTTGTTTGTCAGTTAACTAACTAAACCTTTGCTACTGCCAATGCTTTTATTATTTTTAATTTTCCACTTTTTTTTAACATAACGCAAATGAGAAAACAAGAGAAAGAGACGGTAAAGTTTTTCTTCTTTCAATCAGACAGGTGCAGGGTGAACATAGTTCTCACTACTCTTTTGTTACACTTTACGAGACAGTTCGCTATTAACAACATTACGAGCGCAGCTACTATAGCAGTGTGATTTAATGTGGAATCTTAATCAGTATCAATGGTTCTAAACAACTTTCGATTTATCTTGATATTGTTTTCGGTTATTGGGGAAGAATAATTGCGTCATTTCTTCGTATATATGTTCTTAAACAGTAGTCCACATCCTCATCGCACCAATTTTCATATTTTTGCAGTCTTTTTTTTTTCTTCTTCTTCTTTCTTTCTTTGTTCCCATGCAGCTGCCTCCGCGATCTTCAAGTTACCAGTAACTGTTACATATTGTTCTAATCTGCATTCTCAAACTCTTTTTTTTTTTAAGTATCTATAAATACTGTTTTCTGTACCATTTTCTATTTTCTTATCTTTGGCCATAAACTGTGGCCAAGGTTTGTTAGCTAAACACAAAATCCAATAATCGGAGTTGAAGAAATGCTGAACCCCATGGAGTTTTCTAGCTATCGGATAAATTTTACAGACTGGTAAATTAGCTATGAGTATTTTTTTAAACAAATGTCTGAATCTTTTAAAATGTCCGAGCTCCTTCGTGGCTAAGCGGTTAGCATGCGCGCCTTTGGTTTGGGAGACCCGGGTTCGATTCCCGGTGGGAGCTCATATGGTTTGGATTCCACGTTAATCAGTAGATCCACGTCTCATATAGCCTCGCTGCTAAAAGAGACGTTAAAACTCAAAATCAACTCAAATCAATCATTAAATCATACGAACGAAATTATTTGTTTGTGTAACGTTGATACTCAGAATTTCTGTGTAACAGTTTATATATCCCAATGTTAAGGTAACAAAGGGAACTGAAACTAACATCAGTATAATTCTCCTGGATCTATTTTGTATTGGAAATTAAAAAAAAAAATAATAATAATAATAATCTTCATCATTTCAAGGTAAACCGTATAAATACGATGAGCATTCATTATACATATGCAAATTGGACACACTCAAACAAAACGCAAGCTAATATTTAAAAGAATTCTTTTGCAGAGCTTCAATTCTACTTTTCAGTGACGATAATAAAATAATTAAAATCAACGCATTATTAAACATAGGTAAGAAAAATGGCTGCAGAGTTGATACTTTGAAAGAAATGCTTACCAGATTGAAACTTCACTCGAAAGGGCCAGTACGGAAACAAAGGTAGATACTGAGAAATGGACAGGAATGTTTTTACTTCATTCGACTTCAAACAAATTGAAAAGAAAAAAAAAATCATGTATGTATCAAGATATTTACATAGGCATGATGAAAAAGAACACCAGACGAAAGTGCAGTATTGATACATTTATCGTTGTTATCAACTATGAAAGAAACAGTTGCTAATGTTGGCTTAAGATTGCTAATGTTGAATTTTAAGAACCCACTCTGGAAGCCTCTAGATATTTCTGTTAAAAATGTTAATATGTTAATCTATATAGTTACCTGTCTAGTCAATCCCCATCCATAGTATCTCCACTGAATTCGAATGTCTTGACGGTATTGACATAGTCAGTGAATACTTGATGATTAATCATTTTATTGAACGAATTCGTAACGGAATATAGAAGCATAAGGTAATAAGTTTTGCATTTATTAATGGATTTTCATCTTAATTCCTCTTTCTCGTTTCACGTGTTTTGTGGGTATATGGGAGTGGCGAAGTTGCGAACCGAGATTCCGGATCGAAGTAATGTTGTTGAAATCAAAATATTCATAATAATGAAATTTTGAATATTGTTCGTCTAAGTAGCTTTCTGAAATATTTCGCTACGATATGTGGTACTTAGCAAAAGGAAGATGACGAGTTCGAACCCTGCCAAGCACAGTGATAGTTATTTTTAGTAACCACATTTTAAACGTTTTTCTTTATTATACAGTAGTTCTTCGAAATATCGGTTCTCATCCAAATTTGGAGATAAGTTCGAGCATATATTTCAGGTTCGATTCTTCATAAGAGTTTCAGTTTCTAAGGAAAAAAGTTCTCGGCCGCGGACCACACTATACTTAATTTTAAGAATGTTAACTAACGTTACTTAAAAAGAAAATATAATATAGTTCGCGTATTATTCATGAATATTAATTCGTGTAATGTAATCCAGATTCAGAGATTTATCGAAATATTTTGTGTTTGGCTCGAATCTTAAGAGCTGCAGTACTTACTTGCAGTGATGTAGCGAAGATGTGAGATCCCTTGGTCAAGGATGCGCGAGGAACAGTGTTAAGTATTTTAACTAACATTGAGCGATTGGGCTAATACTTACTGTACCAGTGCGCTAACGACTATGCAGCCTATCCTTTCCGCAGACCAGGTGCATATTTTAGGTCGTTGTATCTACAAGGAATTTAGTGTATTATTATTATTATATCTTCGATCAATTAATCAATATCAGAAACAGATCATCATGAAATATGTTATCTTTTCCCTTGATCATCCTGAATTTCATTGATTTAAGTTGTTATTAATTTATGTTGAAGATCACCAATACAAATATTTTGATACATTTTTAAGTTATCTAAGAATACATAGATTATCTGTAGCTATCATATTTGTTCCAAAATAAACATCGGACAAATAAACAATATCATTCGGGTCTTTAACGATTTTGAGTAACAAAGCAAAATCTGTAGATAATGTTGCTACCACTCCCAAATTTACCGGTATTAGCCATGACTTCCAACAATGTATATTTATCCAAACTGGATTCAAAACATTCTTCATGAACATAGTCAAAGTGGTTGTCAGCCTCCTCGGATATGTCTCCTTCCGTCTTATTGTGTGTTATAGAAGAAAAATCTCGTCCAGTTCTTTACCAGGAGGTAATGTGCCTAAGATCGATGACACATTCCCGCGCTGGATGGCGATGCTGATACGTTGGAAAAGGAATGCAGTAGCTCGGGGGTCACCAGTTTTGATTGCTATTCGATGACCAACTTCCTTAATGAAATTAGATCCTTCGTGACCCCAAGACCCACTGGTTTCTATTGCTACTGTTACAAACCAATATTTGTCCAGTAAATTTGAGTATTTTAGTCTTTTGTCTGATTCTCTGTGAGCGGCGACGAGACCTGCCTGAATTGAAGAATGGGGTAAGTTGGAAGGAGCAAACGTATCGGAACATGTGAAATCCCAGACTAGTGCTTTTCCATTTTTCCACGGTACCAAGGTCATGCCATCTGGCCTTTTACCATCAGAGCGGCAACAACCATTTGGTTCTTTTATTGAAGGAACTCCCGCTGAAACGAGGGCTCTACAAATAATGTCGTTTACAATATGATGTCGAGATTGTCTTCCCGCACTTTTTTTTACATGAAAGGCCATGTAATCCTTTATCAACATATGCGTTGCAAGCAGGACAAAAGTGAGGCTCACAAATATTAGCACCTAAGCGCAGAGCTGTAGCAATACGAAAGCTCTCATTAGAAAGGTGTAGGCCTAGTGTGTGAGAAGGTAGGGCTTGAAGCCATGCTCCGTTTTTGGAGGAAGAGACAGCTAACAGCCTGGCTTTGTCATCTGGGTTATTAGTTGATGATAGGAGTGAAGATAAACGAAGCTTGACTATAGGTTCATCCCAAACAGACTGAACATGTCTTTTGTCGATAGGTGGGGGATCCATTCCAACCAGACTAGTCCATTTATCGGTGCATTCTTGTACATCTCGAATCGAGTCTAAGTCAACCTCCTGTTGAAGAAGAGATCCAATTAGTTCTCGTGAGCCATAGAATGATGCGAGGAAAGAAGGTATGGCGATATCCATGGCTCGACGAATTATTATTGTCCCATTTTCATGTTCGCTTTGTATGCATTATACGCACTAGTGTTGCACTGAAATTACACATTTTGTTTTGCTGAAACATTCCAAATAATTTTGATCAAACATACATTAACTCTTTGCTTCCTGTAATTCACGTAATGAAAATCAAGGCAATTTCAAAATTTAGGCAATTACATGAAAGCAAAACTTCTTAATATCCTTAATTTGTTAAACGAACGTTCTTTATTGGAAATGACATGTACGAGTATGTCTATAATTGATTTGACCTTAACGTTTCTTAAACAATGTGATAGTCTTTAATTCGTGTTTTCTTTTCTCTTAATTTCTGTTTTATAGGGTTTGGACAGATTTGACGCTCGAGATGTTATTTGTGCTAGTCTTAGTGAAATGAATTTTATGAGAGGAAGGAGAGACCACAGTATGCAAGTGCCAATATGCAGTAGATCAGGAGATGTAATTGAGCTTCTTTTAAAACCTCAGTGGTATGTTTTTGTATTGAGTTGTGCTTGTTCATTTTACCAGTATAAGCCATCTATTGGCTTGTTGAAAGAAGAAAGAAGATATATATAATGCATATAATATTTAGTTCAGTTGTAAAAGTTGATTCCTCCCCCCCCCCCCCCCGCCCCCCAAGGTGTTGAAACCGAAAGTCGTTAACTTCTACCACTTCGAGCTGGAATCAAAAATTAATCAAAGACAAGGAAATTATTCTTGGGACGTTGAAATGATTCCAGTAAAAACGCTTCGTATTATATCTTCTTATCCTTTTAACTTCTATATTTTTCAAAGAATCATGAAATGAGCAGTTAGGCTTGCGTCACATAGTTACACATGAACAATACTTTTTGTCCACTAGATGTAGATTTCATTCGTACACTAGAGTACAGTTTTGTGTTTAAAAAAAAAAAAAAAAAAAAAAAATTACTTCTCACTTTCGACTCCGCGTACGTGTTTAAGGTCTTTCATTAAGCTGTACGAAATGCTATGCTATCTTCTTCTACTTTCTGTTGTCTATGTTCGAAATCATATTTTAAGTTGGCACGATAAGTAATACCAGGTATGGCGTCCTGTAATTTATCCTTCAATTATTAAACTGAAATATTTCATTCCATTTTTTGTTGTAAATAAACTGACTGATAATTGGTTTCAAGACCCTCCCAAATACGAAACTGTGAAAAAAACAATTAGTATGTCAGAAATTCATACAAAAACATACAACAATGGAGATCGGGAGAGGAGTCAGAGAAGGATGTAGTATGTCGCCCCAATCATTCAACATTTATAGTGAATGTTTAATGAAGAAGCATTAATGGGAATTAGGGATTTCAAGATTGGAAGGCAGACTATTAATAAGATTAGGTACTGATTTTTTAAAAAAATATTTTGTTTTAAGTTTAACGTCCACGTTTGTGATTCAAAGCTAAGGGATTCAGTGTTGATGATAATGGACAAATAGTGAAATGAAGAAAGTGGGAGGAAACGGGAGAAATCCCAACAAAACCCATGTATGAGTTTTACATGGATTTTGTAAAAATAAATAAATAAATAAATAAATAAGAAGTATATTAAATATAGAAGAGCAGGTTAAAGTTAAAATAAGAAAGCAGGAAGTAGGTTAAATAAGAAATTTGTGTTACTACTTTGTTCAAAACGATTTGATATTCGATCCATTACTCATAATGAATAAAATAAAAGTTTAAAATCTAGAAAACGGTGATTTTCAGTATTGTTCTGTGTAGAAGTGAAAATTTTGCGCAAGCTAGCAAGAATGAATACACGATTACCACAGTATTTACTCGTAATTGAATATATACTAAACTAGTCTTGGCGTTAGAACCCACAATGGACTATGACCGGCCAGATGGATTTAGAACAGATAATTAAATTAAGACATCTAAGATTAGCGGGACATGTCGTTTAGATGTGAAAAAACACGAGGGTTGAATTGAATGTTAGCGGGAAATATCTGGAAGAAAACTATTGGTTAAGCCAATAAAAGGACGGTATGCTAATATCAAGCAGTATTATCGAAAGTGGGTAATAATAATCCTGAATGGGTTGACCTAGAATAAAATATTACTTAAGGACGGACTTCTGTTTCTCTGGCAATGGACACATTTCTTGCAAAAATAATCAGACGTAATAGATGTCATAAAATCGCAGTGGGATTTGCTGATCATAGTGGTAGTGAGAAGGAACTGACGCTAATGAGAGGTTTTCTTGTAGTTAACAAAAGTTTCATTCTAGCTTCCGACTGATTAAATACTTTCTGAGCACGTGATATTTGATTCGATCTCTTGTGAGTACGCATATGATTCCAATACCGTGATGAACTACAGATTCATACCTCATACACCCAAGTTGCAGAAAAGTGGTAATTCTAACCAACCAATTCTAGTTAACCCTCCTTGCACGAAAGGAATTTTCGAGAAAGAAGACTGGGTCAAAAGGAAACAATAGCAACTGTCTTCGTCATAAATAATGTTACCTAGAGTGAAAGATCTCCTTCGCGCTACAGTGGTCCATTTTAAGAAAAACAAAGGCATTAAATGTTCTCATGTAAATCCACATGATGGCATCGTTTTAATCTCCCTTCTGTCGGCCGTCACAGTTTGGTAAATATAATGCAGTTAAATCAGTTTACATTTCAAGAAGGTATATAGTATTAGATAATATATAACAGCTAAATTCCATTGACCATTCGTGCTGTGTGAAAGATAAAAAGTTGTTAATTTTCTTCCATTGCTCTTTTTTTTAATACTACACTATATTCTTCGGTCAGAGTAAACTTGGTGTATGTACCTTGTTGCTTTTTCTTTGGACGTGGCATTTTCCCTTAATCCTGTTTTTTCAATACAGTGCATAAGTAAATATGGTGATAGTGCCCTTCATTAACGTTCAAACGAATTTTTCAAATGTTTAGTTAATGTTATTCACAATATTTCGATATGTTCACCTCGTTTGTGGCCAGTATCCCGTCCCTCTGTTAATTTCAAAATACCTGGAAAATATCAAGCAATTATTATTCGTAAATTTTTCTAAGTCGGTTGAAACACATTTAAGAACATTAGTAGATTGGTTGGTTGGATTTGAGTTCAACATCTCTTTCAGCACCGAGATTAGAGCTACTGCTTAACGAGGGATACGAACCACATGAACATTTAGTAAGAGGAATTCAGGATCTGACCTAAAGTTGATAAAAGAATTAAGTCATGATGGGTGGTAGTGATCCCATCGGATCCCGAACGTGTTATATAGGGTATTAAAAAGCATACAATACTCACCTGAATAACAGATGTAGCAACCATGAGTGACGGCACAAACAGTTTTCAGCCGGATAATCGGTCGTAGAGATTCTGAATGTTTACGAGATACTATTAGTCGTAGATCTTGGCATAACTGGGCGATTGGTCATTACTGGAGCCCAACTACTAATCAAGTGTCGATTCACTATGCTCCATAAGTACTCGATGGGACTCAGGTCTGGAGATTTAGGAGCCCAGAATAGAATTATAGTTCGACTAGAACAGTGGCTCTAACCTGTTGTGGCGGACGATACACCTATTTATTTTGAATAATTACTAACTCTGTGGAAGCCGGAGGCTCAATTCCGCATTTACAAAAGCTCTTCATAATAATAAAAATAAGAATGATAGTAATAATAATAATAATATTTAGTATCTATTTCTAAGTGACAGACATCCAGTGTTCGGAGCATTCTTCTAATTATAACATAACGAGCGGCATCGTAGAAATACAAAGTAAGTCCCTCGAATATTGACCTATCTATGCAGGAAATCTGATTTAAACTAAAATTAATGTGAAAACTACGCTCGGTGTGTTTTCCAGAGTTTATCTACACGTAGCCTTAGGTTGGCAGGCCAACACTCGAATCATCGTCAAGATATAGCGGTCAGTTCTTCTGTTTAGATTTCACTATTTTCATTCTAGAAAATGTTTATTCGCACAAATATGACGTTGAAAACGGCAGCGAAACTTTTATGGGCCTCTTTGCGTATGTATGATAGTACTGATATCGCGCAGAAAGCAAACAAGACTCTACTGAAACCCTAAAGAAAATAGTTTTCATTCTAGAATCGCATGACAAGTCTGATTTTTTTTTCTTTCTTCATTGACAATTATTTTACTAGATGTACCCAAAGGAAAAAGTACCCATTATAACTCTGAAACGGACAAGATAAAGAAGTATATTACTACTGAAGTGAAGACGGCGAAGACATCAGTTTTTTTACAAAATCCTTCGAAGATTTCGGCCAGTTTTTGTAGCTTCGCACACCAAAAATAAATTACCTTCCAAAAGTGTTATATAATCTGCTTTTTTTTTTTTTTTTTTTTTTTTTTTTTTTTTTTTTTTTTTTTTTTTTTTTTTAAGCATGTAAACTAGTCGTAGTCTACCATTCGCTTAATGATTTACCCCTCGAAAACCATCACATTTCCGAAATCAGCAATGGATCAGTATATGTGACTTCCATAAAACTGCAGAGCTTTGTTTCTATGTAGTTGATCATTTCCATACCAGTTCTTGCAACCCATTCTGAAGATTCCCCCTCAACAGTTCTCATAATTAACATCTTTCTACGCAAAGAGCAATGATTTACCACTATAGTTAGATTCACTTCTCAAACGAAACTTACAAAACGTTCTATTTTTTTTCATAATGCTACTGTTCCATAAGTACAAACAGAAATGTGATTTTTCCAAGAAATATGATGTTTAATAAAATAATTATTAATATATAAATATCTAACACTAAGACATGAATATCCTCGCCGTAGTAGTTTTAAGATCTGGAGAAACTATTTCTTCTTCTTCTTCTTCTTCTTCTTCTTCTTCTTATTATTATTATTATTATTATTATTATTATTATTATTATTATTATTATTATTATTATTATTATTACTACTACAAAATGCAGTTGCCTCGAAGGTTATATAGGCTCGACAATAAGCAACTTAGAAGTACAGGTTAAAGAGCATCTTAGAGATGCTACAAAAAAAAAAAAAAAAAAAAAAAAAAAAAAAAAAAAAAAAAAAAAATCAGGCATTTCAAAACATTTAAAAGAAACAAAACAATATTGCTGGTTCAAGAATTTTATTTACAGCCAAGAATGAAATCGAAACACTTGCCTTTGAAAACATATATTTTCCTAATAATAATTCAAAGCTTACCATAGATAGGGGCTGGTTAAGCAACAAATGGGAGAGAATAATTAGGAAGTACATACCATATTGGCACAAAAACCAAAATATTAACATGAGCTGACAACCTTCACTTCCGGAACAAGAGAGCATTCAATTTGAGGCCATTCTTGGGATGAGAAGGCAATAAGGGTAATTATGCAAGGCGAGCACGGGAACGTAAACTTACCTGCAACAATTGACATCTAATGTTCGTTGGGCCCGCCACTTTTCAGTTAGGGCGGCCGAAACAATCGTTGTGTCCAAGCATTTCCTGATGGTGACGGAGAAGCTTAGTCACATCTACTGTTGGAACCCTTACGGTCTCATTGTATACACCATCTATAGACCACTGACACATTACGACCCACGCGAACCCTAGTTATTCGGAATGGTCATGTAGCAGTTTCACAATATGGTCACGCTCAGTCAATTATACATTAGGCATTTGTTGTTGTCGTGCTGCCATTACAGACCCAGGCTGTGATCGACATAGAACAAGTTCGCCATAAAAGTACACTTGTCGTGTTCAACGATCGTCAAAATACTTGTAGTACGCCCTGTACCAATTCTGTGATCAGCCTGCTTTCTACAGTGATCAGTTTGCTAAAATCGCTAAACCAAAATAAGGATACACTCTGCTGATACGCATTCTGTAGTGCAAATAATTTTTGAGTAGAGTGATGTATGCTGGGTGTTCTTCAAAATTTTCGACCATTGTATTTAACGAGTAGTGCAAATAACAATTTATAAGATTTTTTAAAAATATATGCACTAACCACTGAAATAATATCTGCTACGGTTACAATATGTTTTCCAGACATCGAAGCCATTCTTATTAGCACAGAAATGAAATGGAAGAATGCAACAGAGAGGCATAATAAAGGCGTAAAATAAACATTTTAAATTTAGAATAACCTCGAAATGAACATATCCCATCCATCGAAATAAATTAGGCTATTTCACAAAGTTTCCTAAAGCGATAAGGTGGATCCAGTGAGATCAGTTAAGTACTGCTTAAGAAACTTGTGTTAAATGTAAGTTGTAGGTTATTGGTAAGTTCTCATGATATAATTCACTAGTATAGAACAATGACATGTCTTTGCAGTTTAATTTTATATTTCGTAATTATTGTTATTCTTTCCAGTCTTGAATTATGAGATTAAGGTTTCCCGACAGTTTTGCCAACGTGGATAATTTGGTAATTGAATTTAAGTGAGTGATTTCAAAAATGCTTATTTTGAGAATGGAAATATTTGTCCTCGAAAGCGATGTTTCATTTACTTGGTTCATTAGCCAATAACATCTGTTCAGTTTTTCATTTTTATCTGAATTGGTTTATAATACTTATATTAATATCCCATAGGTACGTGAAATGTCGTGATATGGCAAATCAAGCTATGAATGCAGTGACGAAGGGAGACTTGAAAATAGAGCCCCAGCATTTAGAGAAAGTGTGGTTTGATTGGCTAGGGAATATCAGGTATTAAAATTATGTTGACGTTTCTGTAGCATAAATAAATTGAAAATTGTCTTCTAGAATGATAGGTTTCATAAAATTGTAATGTTGCTTTAAAGTTACGTAATAAAATACCTCATTCCGTAGCAGAATATATTAAAAAATGAATAAATATATCTTTGTTTCTAAACACTTCTACACATTGACTGTTATACATTATCTATGAGAGCTCGGTAAGGAATAAACATGCACTGTTATCTTGATATCACGTACACAAATTATTTAGAATACTTCATTATTTAGAATTCTTGGTACCTCTTCATCAATGTTTGTGTAATCATGCTAAAGAGCAGTTAATTGTATGCATGGTAGTCTGTATGCTGTGAGATATAGTCTTGCATATAGTTCAGTATAACTGGCATAATTTTAGGCCAAACTGGGACATAATTGTTGAATTTCTGAAACTTTGCATACTGAGTCTTTAAGGTAAGCGCAACACTATATTAAAAGTCCCTGCCTCTCCCACATTTGCTTCATCCAATATGGCAGACAAACATGGCTGTGGGCATAGTGATGGGACAGAATAATTTTGTGTTTTTCTTGCTTTTTGTTGCATTTGCAACAAAAATCGATCTCAATTTCATTCCAACTATACTGAACTATTTGTGTACTGTAATTTGTTAGTGCATTTTCTTTGATAGTGACTAATTTATGCTCATTCTTCTCTTTAGGCATCAGCTAGACTCCTCGAGTGTTATCCATTTTGTACAAAACGTTCATATTTCTTCTTCGTACGTGGCATTTGGACTCTTTGTAGATCTACTTGTTATTATTTTCTAATTAATTATTAATTTTGTTTTATTCATTGTAGGAAACAACTGAATTGCATGTAAATGGGTTTTTGTTCAAGAACTGTAATCGCTAACGCTCTCTCCTTTGGTGCAAGCGGCCACAGATTTGATTCCCGGTGTGGACACTCGGTCGAAAAAGTGTTAACATCTTTTTCAGGCCAACCACCTTGAGTGAGATTTTCCTAGGTTTCCCTCATTCCCACCAGGCAAATGCGGGGGTGGTACCTAACTTATAGGTCCCAGGCCGCTTCTTTCCTTCTCTTTCCTCGTATTGTAGGATCTTCGAGGGACGTCATCCCTCATACGTGACGGGCTAAATGGCCTTAGATGCCGAAAGCCCAGAAATCTAAATCCTAATTCTAATCCTAATCGTCAAGAAGTAATTTCCAAATATACTTGCATATACAAGAACTTTCTGTCTTCTTTGTGGTAAACCCTTAAAAGATACATCGTGTAACGCCCCCTCCCCTATGAAATCGGGTGATTCAGAAATAATCAACCAAACAAAAAAAGGAAGTTCAATATTGGGATATTTTAAAACCAACCCAAGCCGCACCGAAGAAGGGACTACGACGCCTGAACTGCTACAGCCAACTGTTGAAGTAAAGGAAGGTATATTAACTCTTATTAAAACCAGTAAGCAGAGAGGTAATATAGTTATCTAAGTATATATCTCTGGCCTTACATATTAGGTGTCCCAAACAATACACTCGACAAACATCTATCATTTCTGATCTAAAGTGCAGTGCTAGTGATAACACAGATACTACAACACCGGGACCGTCCACTCGTTCTATGTTCACTCAATTTGACTTTAAACGACAGTGTATCTTTTGTGGTGAAGTAGCAGATGCAAAGGCAGAAAGGAAACTCCCATGGCAATATCGAAAAAAGCATGAGTACGGTAACTCTCTTACAGGTAAAGGAAATTGTCAATAAGTGGGCTAGTGTTCATAGAGACAAGTAGGGAGCAGAAGTACAGTCACGCTGTAATAGTACCATCGATCTTGTTTCAGCCGACGGACGATACCACTAACAATGTTACAAGACATTCTGTTATCCTAGATCATTACCTCCACCACCCTTTCGAGTATCGACTGAGTCCTTAGGAACATTGGAAATTCACTAATTTCGGTAAAGCAAGTAACTGTTGAGAAACTGTGTCAGTTCATGAAAATTGAGGATAAGTGTCAATATTCTATGGGTGAGTTAATAGAGAAGATAGTTGAATATGGAGGTGATGATTTGACGTACAGTGAGAAGCAGCTACTTTGGACTACTTTGAAATGAAACTTTTGGACTACTTTGGAGATCGCGTAATCATTACAAATATTCCAAGAAGGAGAAGAATAGTGACTCTGAATAGTGAAGACAACCAGCAGTTAATATTCTGAACGATGCTTGATATTGTGAACGTAAAGCAGACCCGACAAAAGAAAAAGAGCTCATTATACTTACTGCACCACAACTTATTAAACAAGATACGTATACAGGGATGTACATATTCCGTGGATAAATACCCAACAACTGACTATATGGAGAAAGGAGGCGCTTCATCCATCCCAGCCTCTGTTTACATATTTCTTCAAGAAATTATAATGAAGACGAAAAAAGACAAGGCATCACGGGAAAGAAAATGCACGTCGATACGCAATTGCATAATAAAAGCAACCAGACCCCTGTTTCTTGCTACAGGAGTTCATGTTCATCGTCGATACGCGTCTCGCCAACTGGTAGACTTCTTCACAGCATCAGTTTCAGTGAAGACTATAATGAAGTTATGTGGTATGAGACATGTGCTCTGTCATGCCATGTAGAAGTTTCTATAGAACCAAAGGCTTTTGTACAGTTCGTGTTTGACAACGCCAGTTTTAATATCAGAACCATAGATGACCAAGGAACATTTCACAGCCTTGGTGGAGCACAATGTATAAAGCCAGGTAGTGCTGTCAAATTTCCTACCGGTGTAAAGCAAACAAAACAAATACCAACTGTAGCAATTATTGGGGAATTCGGTGCTATTCCGATTCCTCCTTACAAAGTCCATGCCTGAAGAGAGAAATTCCTACTGCAGCTGTACGGTGCTCGTACTGATGATACGTTGGACAATTGTCGTTATTTCATGTATAAGAAATATGTAGCAAGCCAATGCCTGTCTTCAAACTTCAACCTTGCCACGCTTCCAACGACCACAAATGAAAGTAAACTCCACTTCTTGCACGTCTGTCATCAAGTGCAGGCATTGTTAGGGAACAATTTAAATCCAAATGAATGGGAATGGAATTCTGTGAATGGACAACTTCTTCCAGTTCCGTGCCTACAGCCGATAGCTCCAGACTTTCTCCTTATATTAGTTTCTTGTGCATGCAAAACCGCTGAATGCATGCGTGCAGGTCTTTTATGTGTAAGTTTATGTACTTATTGTCGTGTTATCACCTGTGGAAATTCTCATACCCACAATGAATCTGAGACATAAAGTTCATATGATGAACTCTGTGATGAAACAAATGTGTGTTCAGAGAACGAGCCCGGCGTCAATGATTCAGGTTAGGTGCTTAATAAGTGAAACATTTTTAATAACTCCATTTGTTGAATTGCTTTTAAATACAGTTTTGCGAGGTACTTTTTGTTTAAGGGAATATTCCAAAATAATTCAAATGTGTGAGCGGTCTAGGTAGCCAGATTATCATTGATGAGGTCCGGACATGAGGTGTTTGTGAACTTTAAATAAAAGTGTTGTGAAACGGCAAAAAAGCCAATAAGTTACGTAGGGAACTTCTAGTAATCCACAAATATCACAGTTAATAGTCAAATGTAATCTATGAATATATTTACATGAGAGTAAATATATGTTACCTTACTTTGACCTTTTCATTATTTTGAGACAACTTCTGACCAAGGTATACTTTAATAATATACTTCACCTCATGATAATCTTTTATGTATTAGCTGAGAGACACTCCCACTATAAATGCAACAAGTAACCAGAAATACAAAATTGAAAATTATACGTCCAGTAAATGTGGTTGGCAACCATGTTGGAGTGACCGCCATATTGGATGAAGCAACAGTGGGAGAGGCATAATATTTTAATATGTTGTTATATCCATATATCTTGGGGATTCCGTGTGCAAGATTTCACAAACTCAGCAATTATATCCGGGTACACCTTCCAGCTACACTGGGTTTTAAATGTGGTTGGCAGCCATGTTGGATTATTCGCCATATTGAATGAAGCAAGCATCGGAGAGGCGAGACTTTTAATATGTTGTTGTGTGCAAAGTTACCTTAGGGACTGTGTGCAAAGTTTCAGAAATTAAGCAATTATGTCTAGGTTCACCTTCTATCTATACTGGGCAAATAAGTCTACCAATCAATAGAGGTCTTTATGTAACAATAATGTGTGTGCTACAGCATCAAAAATATTGTATGCTGCAACGAAGATTAATGTTAAGAAGAAACTTTCCGAAATGCCGTGGATTGAAAAATAATCTTACGGAATGCAGAAGTAATTGTGTAGAGTCTGAGATGAGTTCTGGAGTTTACAACGAGATTTCGGGTGTAATGGAAAGTACACTGGCGTGACGAAAAGCAATATAAAACCAATAATTAAAGAGCACATTATGAACTTGAAAAGAAAAGAATCAAACTATGTCTTCAAGACCGTTATTGAAGAAAGAAAAAAAGACATGAAATCGACATCAACTTACGACATTACACAAATCTAAAACACAGAGAGCAAAATACACTTAAAATGATGAGCCATTTTGGATGTAGGAACGTGTGGTCTCATACTATGTAGTTGTGCATATAAAGCTGCAATGATTTGAATTAATATGTAATATTGTACAATTTTTATGCGCTTTGCACAATCTATGACATTTAAAAGGAAATATGCCAAATATGTGCAATTTGCATATGAAATACGCTTTTTTTTGGGGGGGGGGGGGTCGGGGGGTCGATTCTGTAGTATTGACTGTTTAAGAAATATGCTTGAAATATTTTGATTTACACCTTTTACATTCAGACTAACTTCTAAATAAAATTACTCATTGTCGAAGTAGAATGTATCTAAAATAGTAAGAGCAGAAAAAAAAATCACCAAAACTGGATCACTTCATTTCTTGTACTGCTTTGAAAGGTTTCTCTTCGAAGTTGTGTGGTGTTGGTTTATTAAAAACGTCGATGTGGTCACAGAGCTTTTGACATAGTTTCTAAATTATTAGTTTGTATTTGTGCTCTTAAGAAAAATATCTGGCAGTTTCAGGATTGCTGAATAGTTTGTCAGTTGTCTCATTTCGTAAGCTTGTTACGGTGATTAGAATGTAAAATTCAAACTTAAAATTCTAGTAATTCTCCTAATTGATCATCTAATTATCCATAATGAAGTTGTATATTGAATATTAACACTTCTAGACATAAGTATGACATACTAGTACATAAGCTCGGGGTCTTTAATTTTACTAAACTTGCGCTAAAACGTTTGGCTTCATATTTAGAGAATGCCCGACGTTCAGTCTCGTGTTTCAGAGATGAAACCTAGGTATTTCTTTATACATCATTGTCAGTGATATTCTCAATTCTGTAAAAACATCTAAACATCTATAACATACAGAGTGTGAAAAAGCGACTGACTGGATCGAGACTTGAACCCGCGACCTCCGGCATACCGTGCCGATGCGTTAACCACTACGTTCCTTCTACAGAGGATCTGATGTGTTAAAAGAAATAGGTTGTTTCCTCTTTCATTGATATATACGTATCTAAACACCTATTTGTGGTTACCTGAAAATACAAGGGCTAGTCAAGAAAGACTTGGACTGATTTTTTTTCTAGGCAATTTATTATTACTCAGCAACAGGCACATGATCCTTTTCAAAGTAGTCCCCGCCCATTTGAATGCACTTTTTCATTCGAGTCTTCCAGTTCTCAAACACGTGTCGCAGGCCATTCTTTGAGAGGTCCTTCAAAACCGCCTCCGATGCCTTCAGAACCTCGGAATTATCGGAGAAGCGGCGTCCACGCAGTCTGGATTTTAGGGCAGGGAATAGAAAAAAGTCGCACGGTGCGGTAGGCGTCTCCACCATCCTCAAACCTTTGCAACAGCTCCCTGCAAGTCTCCACTCGAACGGCCTTCTGCTCTGGTGTCAGGAGTCGCGGAATCCATCGCGCACACACTTGGCTCATGTGGAGGTGGTCATGCAAAATTTTGAAGGCACTGCCATGAGATATGCGTATGTTCCGAAATTACATCGATTTATGACTGTGAGAACCTACAGGAAAATTTGATGAAGACCTTCAATTGATATAGAGAAAGTAACTTATATATAAATATCAGCAAATATAAATATGTTTTCTTTATGCTTGCTGAGAATTTATAATTCTATTCGTTAAATAGAATTCCATTGATCAAAGTGGAAATGATGAAAAATCTTAGGGGTTATTTTCGACAGCAAGCTAAAATGAAGCATTTAGAAATTCAGATCTTGAAAAATATTTTAGAGACATATTCCGTTAAAGCTCTTTACTTCCTACATGTTAGTTCAAAACTGAAATATACTTTCCAAGTATGCGGTCAACATTATATCAAATACATTGAAAAATTTGAAAATATAGATTAAAATTCTAACATTTGAGTAGGCTCAAAACTATCCGAAGTTTGTCTCAACTTCCCAGCTAAATGCAGATTTCAACCTTTCGATAAAAGAACAAGAATTCTACAATAATATAATTAAAAATAATGGGGAATTATGATTACTCAAATCAAACTTCTGGCAGAAATATTTTGGTTAACATAATGGAAGGTGTTTTAAAGCAGGAAAATCTCGTCTAGCTGTTTACTTGGTGGTATGGTTCCCAATATAGAGATTACATTACCTCTTTGTACTGCCATACTTATTTTTTGAATTAGGAAGATGCTTGCTCTAGTATAATCGAAAAAACGTGTGATGCGTTTACTTACTTACTTCAAGTATGTAGATGTACGTATAAATTACATCTATTATAAAATACTATAATTGAGCATTAGTCTGTTTTATTCTTATACTAAATTAATTATTTACAATATGTGTCTTTGCTAGTCAAATAGATATCAAATATGCCCTTACCTATTAAAAATAGTGTGAAATATGCTATTATCTTTAACAAGATCACTAACTATGTCCATAAATATTTTTCTTAACATCTGGTACATTTACTAATAGTTAAATTGTAATGAGTTTACATAAGTATGGGTACGAGGGAGAAATAAATTCAATATTATCAATCCAGAAAAGTATTACTTCTACAAGTGTTAAAAGTAGCTACAGAGCTTGCAATAAAGTTCAATAGGGTTCTACAGTTGCATCAAAATCTTACGAAAAATTTTCTTTTGTTTGATATGATCTGATGTACCAGACGATTTGTTTTATAGGTTTTGATGACCTTTCGAGTAAAACAAAATCCCTTAAAACAGTATCTGACCAAGTTGTACAGCTGTACTTTATTATCTGCATTGATATAAGATATGAATTTTTAGTGGAAAGGTATTTTAAAAATTCAGTATTTTTCTTTAGGTGGGAAATAAGCTTGAAGACGACTTTCTGTTTACATAGTGAGGACCGTTTGAAGATTTATTTTTTCATTGCTGAATTCAGTTTAGTATACTAATAATGCACTGCAGATCATCTTGTAATCATCTCGGATTTTGATTGCTATTCTAATTTAGTGGATAAGACCTTTTCTTACTCATAGAAAAAAAAAATTCTGAAAGATTTAGCTGCAGCTATAATTGTTCCTTTAGCCATTTTCATGCTCAGTTTAATCTTCAAATGATGGATCTCGTAGATAGGAAACAATCTAAGACTTTAAAGTAGAAAATAGTAGAACTAGAACAGTCTAGTTGCGTTTCCGTGATTTGCACCTTCTACATACCGTATTATCCTCGAATAAAGCTATACTTTATTATGTAGCTCAGACAGTAAGATTTGGGTGTAGTTCGCACGGAAAATAGAGCTTCAATTTGAGCACCGAAAATTGGAGGATGTGTTGATTTCAGTAGAAATATGTTAATACTGAAATATTACAGAGCAGGAAATAATGCATTATTCTATGAGGAATAATAATGCAGTATTCTGTTTGTGAAAACTTATGCATACAAGGCATTGTTTTATTTCAGTAGATTGAATATTTAATATGTTATTATATTAATTTGTTGTTAAAACAGGTCAGCGAAAATTAAACGAACGTTATTCCTCGCTTATCCGTTCCTCTAATTTATTAAATTTTGTTTTGTTCAAGCGTAATAGTCGACTTCACAATCCTCAGACTAGTCACTAATTTGATTAAAAAAAAAATCAGTACGTAGTTATCTGTATATAATCGTATCACTTTTATTAACCCCTAACAAGTTAAAACTCCAGCAATTTGAACTTAGTATTTAAATTTTGCATCTGTAAAGTAAGTGTACAGTGTACTGTGATCATGTTACAGTAGCAGGGATTAAGTTGAAACTTTGAAAACGTTTGTTTATTTATATATTTTATTTGGAAGGAAATTGCCTTTAGCTAATATAATGTTATTGAACAAGTTCGTCTTCATTGTGTTGAAAAAAGAATAATGGACAACTTCCGCATTTTGTTTAGAACAAATAGGAATATGTATGACAGATATTAATAAGCTGAGTGAATTCTTAATTAAAACTATGAAGTAATTTCTTTGAAGACCCATATTACTGTTACACTTAGCCTGTTTTTTGAAAACAGAACAAAATAACGTCAAACTAATCATGTTTATTATACGTGTGTTTCCAGAGATTGGTGTATTTCACGACAGTTATGGTGGGGACACCGAATTCCTGCATATTTATGTACTGCTATCGATGGAAAAAGTTCGTGGGTTGCAGCAAGGGATGTAGATGATGCTAGAAGACAAGCTGTAACTCAATTAGGAATTGAAGAAAAGGAACTGAAAGAAGTACATCAGGATCCTGATGTATTGGATACCTGGTTTTCTTCGGCATTGCTGCCATTTTCATCTTTGGGTTGGCCAAATCAGGTATTACTGACGATACTGCTGATACAATGAGATACATATTCAGTAACAAACAAGAAATTCATCTTGTACTTTAATTAATTGAAATAACAGCCTCCGAAACAGTTTGCTAATATTTCAGTTAATGGCTTTAAAAGATGAGCTCTCAGCGGGAGCTCATGTGGTACGGATTCCTTGTTAAGCTGTAGATGTACGTCTCATATAGCCTCAGAATGAAGTATTTTTAGTTTGCACAGAACTTGATTATAGTTCGATGGAATGGCCTAATTCAATCATTCCCAACTTTAGTAAAGGTACTGTCCTTCATATTATAATTGAATTTGAATGAATGGTTATGATTTAATGGGGACGTCAGCAGCGAGGCGGTTTGTCTCCGTCAAAATATCGAATATAAGGCATATGTAGAAATATCGTCGATAAATGACTTCAAGAGAATGTTTTCGTTGTTTATTTAGTATTACTTCGCATCGGTAACGTTCGATGAAATTGAGGCATAGATAATGAATTTCTGTACTAAATCGTTAATTACGTCAGGAAGTTTTTCAAACGAATGTGATATATCCAAAACGAAGATTATGGCGAAGTACACCAACTGTTTCGTTTGCATGCTGCCAAAAAATGATATACCATCTGCTATTGTCTATTATTATGCTTACAATCATTAACAATCATACTGTATCTTCCAAAAGTAAAATAGTAACTTTATACATATCATGAAATATTATAGATGGCGTTTTACGGCACTGTAGTCAGGATAAGAGTTAATGTGTGAGTGTTCGGTTCTTTTGCGTTGAACCCCGTACTTTTACCGTTTTCTTATTCACTGAAACGTCACTAAATTCACAGTTGATCGGTTGTTATGACCAATCAAGAACAACAGATGTTTTCTTTACAGAGGAAGATCATTAATCGTAAAAAGTACGTTCGTTGTCACCGATAAATTCTTCCCAAAAGCAATGAAGATTTGCTACAATACACGCGCATACAAAATCTAAAGCACTGTTCTGCTCTAAGCACCTTCTCAGTGTTGTTATATTTGTAGTAATAAATGTTTTTACTCGACAGGATACATATACATTTTTTTTTTTCTACGGAGTAAAGGTTATGATGAGCAGTCACACATTCTGCAAATATGGAGCTAATTGGATCATTTCTTGGGGTTGCATTTTTGATACCCAGGAATCTCGGAATGGGAATGGAAATGAATTACTTACCAGAAAGTAGTAAAAATGTAAAAGTGAAATGAAATCCGCCGTATAGGCTAAAGGAAACAGTAATGAATAAGAATGAATGAAATGGTAGAATAAAGAAAATAGGAGGAAAAGGGAGAACACCGAGAAAACCCATGCACACTATGTTTGTGCACCATTAAGCCCACTTGACGCGAGCTGGAATCGAACCAGGGACCCTACGCACGAGAGGCGAAAGGTCTAACACTGAACCACCGCAGTTCTAAGTAAGAATATAATTACAACACTAAAGCGTAAAACATTAGCATTTTCGGCAAAATTGTGCCACGAAAGTACTTCATCAGATAGTAGATGAAAGAAAGAAAGGAACTGAAAAAAGGTGGCCGCCACGTTCAAAGCTTCGCAGATTCTTTGATTTACAGAGATATATAAGTAAGAGAACATTATAGCCATTGTAACTAGATTTAACTTAAAATCTTCGATATGAGAGACGCTGCTTATATCATGCGATCATTGTTCAGGCTTTCAGTGATATTAATTTTTTTCCAAATGTCTTTGTATCTTATTCTCTCTGTTTTTATTTGTTTCTTGTAATTAACTCTTTCCTTTTGTAGCAATGGATATAATGTTATTGGCGAACATTTTAATATATTTTGAATACAGATACTGAAAATAGTCTGTAGTAATTAAAATCCACTCATTTTTCTTAAAAATGGTAGTTACTGCAATACTAACTTTTGTACCATATACCGTAATTATTATTTGTTTAGTCATTTTTCTATTTTTCAATTGCATCGATATTTTGATTTTTTTTTTTTTTTTTTTTTTTTTTTTGTTATGTTTGTATAGGTCCAGCGTGCTAAGTCTCTCTAAATGATGCAGTCTACTTTGAATAATTTATGCTTCCTTACATTGCAGACTAATGATCTTAAGAACTTTTATCCTCTGTCAATAATGGAAACTGGGCATGACATTCTGTTTTTCTGGGTGGCACGGATGGTTATGTTAGGCAGTCAGCTTACAGGACAGCTTCCCTTTAAGGTATTGCTTTAGAATAACTCAATTTCTGGTTGTATTTGAAATTGTATATGTATGTAAGCCGTACGCTTATATGATTTTATACAGTGTATCTTAATGAAATTCCATTAATGTACTTTAGTGTTTCCACGTTTCTTTAAAGTATGATTGTTTTCCTTTGTTTTAAAGAGCTTTGCAAATTTGTGTTTAAGTATATGGACAAAGAATTCAGTGAAACAGTTTTAGCTGTATTGTTCTTATGATAGAGTAGAAGTGGCAAAAATAGTTCACACATATAGAGGAAAAGAATAATTAAAAGTTATGAAAAAATGATGGAATGAGAATGGGGGAGGAAACGAGAGACCCCGAGAAAATCTTCAGATATAATATTGTACACCACAAACTTGGCATGGCCTGGAATTGAACTACAAACCTTACTTACAAGAGGTGCTTTACCACTGAGCCATAGTGCAGACTTTTGGTTCCCAAGTTAAGGGCCCTAAAGTTGGAGTTTGGTCAAATTTTCGCGAAAAAAGAAAAAAAAAAACTCTTATTACTGTTTAAAACAACAGTTATAGGAAAATAGGAAGAATGAACCTGTTAAACGTTGCAAAAGGCAATGTATACTTATAATAAAGATGTGCAAAGTAGTTACATTTCAGCTCAGGAATTCTGAAGGAGGGAAGGAGACAATGGCTCAATAGTCGAGTGCTCACTCTGATGCTAGGGATCCCTAAGTTGATCCCAGACCATGAGAGTTTGTGATGAATAACATCTTGTCGTGTGTTGTCTAGGGATTGTTAATTTTGCCCCATACCCTTGTTCCACCAATTCTTCCATGATTATTCACTTGCACTTATTATAAGTTTCCTTTATTTTACGTCATCCTATTCTGTATCAAGAGTTGGGTATATGTACACTCATGTCCAAAATTATTGCCCCATGTCTATAAATATGTTGTTCTACGAATAAAATTTGATAACGAATTCGCCCGATATTTCTTATAATGTTAGTATGTGTATAATCGGGAAAGACATGTGTGTGGCAAATTTCATGTCAAAGTAGCAGTAAATGAGAACAATAAAACGAAAATAAAACTTTCTTGTCCATTTAGCAACATTTTGTTTTACTCATTCTAATTTTCGTTTTTATAATTCTTTTCTTATGAAATTTACCACAAATATACATTTCCCAATTATACACATCGTATCAGTATTAAAAGTACCCTGCAAAATCATTATCAAATTCTATTCTTAAAAGAAGACAGCTATAGATATGCGACAGTCATTTTGGACATGAGTGTACATGTAGATACTGGTCCTTTATTTTCACGTTTTATGTTGCACCACTGCGACATAAAGCTTGCAATCAAGTTTTCACAACGCAATATAGTACCTAATTATTATTTCTTTTCTATTATGTTCTGGTGCATTCAAAATCTGGAAGAAATTTTAAAAAATGAGATCATCTTCGCCCAGAAGTGACTACAGAATGCTTTCGCCAAGTTTTAATAAACATTTTTATTGAACATTAGTACTAAACTTACCAAAGTTTGGGCGTGATTATAAAATTTTTACAATTTACTTCGAATTTGGATATTTGTTTTTATATATATATAAAAAAAGCACACATCAAGAATTGTGACTCTCACCCGAGTACCCTAGTTTGCGCACAGTTATAGCTTTCATCCATTTTGTACACCTTACTGAATCTGATTTCTTTAATTTTTTTTTATTATTTTATTTATTTATTCATGGATGTTGCTCATTAGTGTTTTGATTGAGCTAATACTTGAAAGCAAATATTTCTCAGTTCTTTTGCAAATATATAAATATAAATAACATAAATTCATACAATTATAGATAACTGAAAATGCTGTAGTGTTTGACTCTGTCTTACGCCAAAAAAAGAAAAAATCAAATACGTTCTATATGTCTCTCTTTCATTTACTAGTATAATATGTAATCCATTTTTATAATAACCATATTTTATGATCTAAACTGAAAACAGAATTATTAATATTAGTTTTTATGTATATTTTAGAAAATTGTACTTCACGGTATCATTTGCGATTCACATGGAAGAAAGATGTCAAAGTCGCTGGGAAATGTAATACACCCTGAGAATGTTATAGAAGGAATTTCTTTGAAGGTTTGTAAATAACACAAAAACATGCATTTGATCGATTGATTTTATTATTTTCTTGAATGTTTTGTTAAGAAACTTTTTATACTGTTCAAAAATATAACAATGCAGGATGTTTTAGAATTGTTATATTATGGGATATGTATTTTGTTAATTACACTTCACGAATATGTTTTTCAAGCCATGCTGAAAGTGGAAAAACAGACGTCTGAAAATAATGAAATCAGTGACGAGGCCTCCGGTCATCAGGAGATGCGGTGATGACAAAACAATATAATAAAAATGTTGTGCTTTAAAGATCAGTTAGAATATAAGCAAGAACTGAGAAAGCAATTAAAATGTATACATATTTGTGTGATGCTACTCGAGAAAAAAAAAAAAAAAAAAGGCCACAAATAGGCAAGGGTTACGCTAAATTCTGGCGAATTGAAATGGAACCCATTACCATACTCCACATCCAATTCCTTCCGCAGAATCGTAAAAATCCTCGTTTTTATTAAAAGTAGTAAATTTGGTAAAGGGAAAGCCGATGAAAATTTTAATTAAAAAAAAATATCTTCGACAATGCACAGCATCATTAGTGGTATTACATTTACCTTTTAAATTTGAAGTGCAATTAACTTGTCATTCACCGTGGAGAAATGTCATGACAATCCATTCCAACATTCAACGACAATTCTGATATTCGACCAGTCTTCCGATGACTACTAAACTGCCACGCCTCGCAGTGGAGTGAAAAATATCACTCACATTGAGGAATGTACAACATAGTTTTCCTACATGAACCCCTTTGCTAAACTCGTTACCAGATAGAAGAGAAAGAAGCAGGAAGAAAATTAGGAAACAGAAAAGTAGGTGTGAAGTGTCCAGGTGAGCTGCATTACTCTGGAATGCAAGATCTACAAACAGAAGAAAATAATTCTTGTTAACGATTTTCAGAAACTATAAACGAAATTTTGAAAGGCAGGCAGGAATTTGATGAACTAAGACAGGTATAAGTGCAAATGCAGAATCAGAAGTAGGACAGAAATTTGGAGATTCATCTTAAAGCTATGGAGATGTTTTGAATGGATAAAAATTCTATGGACGAAGACATATTCTGGCCGCACGTAAACCTGTGGTAAGAAACCAAATATACAAAAATAGAACAAAAGAGAATAGAACCAGTACCATTCCATATAATTCGTATGCTTTTTATTACTAAACTTGACAATACTTTACTTGTGTTTTGAACTCAAGAGTTTTGAATAAACATGAAAATTTTTTACACTGAATCTTTGCCAGCTCTTCATAATGTCTCTCTATAACGGGGGGATATTTATGGTATACAGATCTGAACGTGAAAAGTGCCTCTTACCAGCACGTGATTACATATGATTTAACATCCAGTGAAGAATCTTTTGTGATGACATTCCTTCTCAGAGGTATCTGTTGGCACCTGTAATTTAAACAAGAATGATGTCCGTAACGTTAGCAAATTTACGTCTTAAAAACGTAAACTTTTACGTAGTTGATATAGTTCTTTATTCAAGAAATTAAGAGGTTGAGGTTTTGAGATGTGTAATTGAAAGATTGAGAAACGTAAGACTAAAATGGCCTGTATAAAATTGTAAATTTCTCCAAAATTACATATTAGCTTTAGGATATGTCGTCTGTACAATGAGATTTCAAAACAGTGATAAAATTATAAATGTAATCAAAACGTTTCAAACTCCAAAGTCACTTTAAAATCTAAAATGATTTATGGATTAACAAATTATGTCCCTACATATTGTAAAGATTTCGCAGAATTAGAAAAACCTTTACAGAAATGATTGCGTAAAGGCAAGAAGTTAGAGTGAACCGGGGTCCGTATTTTTTTTTCTTTCTTTCCTAGAAGTTTACGCAAGTTTCGTTAATATGATCGTATGAACAAGGGGAAACCGTTACACCTTTGTACAAATGCAGTTACAAAATGCATTGATAATGTCCTGTTATAGGAACAGGGTAATGGCGGTGGGACACCACCTGAGTATTACGTAGGCTAATAAAACTTGACGACACATGCTAACACTCGAATCGTATATAAATTGAATTTTAGTTTAGGAATTCCCTCAGCGAGACGTAAACCTATACCTTAACGTCAAGACTGAAAACTCAAAGTACTCGCGATATTAGCATGATATAAAGCATTCAATTTCTATTTATATTGAAATAATTTTAAATTACATACTGACCATAAAATGTTAACATTTCTAAAAAGCACAGTTAATTATCACCTAAAGTGATAAGATAAGTTGAAAGAATAATACAAGTAAGTACCAAAGCCTATTAGAGGATCCAAGAATCCTGCCGATTATTTGAGCAGAAATACAAGTGTTAAAACAGTGAGACAACAGTTTAGTTGGAACGAATTCAATGGAGCAGTGTCATCCGAAGTCATAAGCGGCATGGATGTTACCGATTTACAGCACAAGGGCAAATATTTTGGCCCGATTTTTGCAGCGTTAGAAAAATCGCAAGATAGTAATAGACGGAAGGAAAGGTAAGCAGCAGCATTCTAAATTCGAGACATTAGATTGTATAGGAAATATCGATTCGTAAACAAAACTAACTATTAAGTATTCCGTATTCTTTGACAGAATGTGTTCAAACAATTACACTCGGAGCAATATGAAGGGATATTCATATTTGATCATATTTTAGTATTCATATTTTATATAGTATGACATTCCATTGAAGAATAGATACATTCCGATCATGAAGATGATTTTCTATGAAAAGTGCAGAAGTACCAGTTGCCAAATAAATGAACTAAATCAGAAGACACTTCATTTCGCCCACAAACTTTTCCATAGTTTAAGCTTATGAAATCACTTGTAATAGTTCAATTCCGACTCTACCTTTATTGAGTACATATCGACATCAATATGATTGTATAATGCTAGATATTGCAAGAAGGTACGTAATAGCAAGAACTAAGTGTAGGCGGTCGTGGATTTGTAGATACTAATAAATAGAGCCTGACAAGAGATCTGCGAGCATAAACTAGTATATGGAATTTAACTTTAAAACTTGATGCTCAAAAACTATTGCTACTCATCTTCTTTGCAAGATTAAACTCTTAACAATGAGTATAGTATTTAAGCACTTGAATTTATATAAAGGTTTAATAGAAACAACGAATACATGATTTTGTTTGATGTAACATTACCCGTCAGTAAGGACACACTACAAACGTTTAGTAAAGCGATTATATAACAATAAAAAAAAAAAAAAATGAATGTATTTGCATCGTCGCTACGAATCTTTGAAAACTGTGCTTAATCATAAGTTAATTAAGCATTCGTATTCCGTTGAACTGTTTCGATTTTGCTGAAGATACCTGTGTCTCCGTATCAAAATCTCACGGAGCATTGTAATGTGACAAATTATTATTACAGCTACTTTAAAACATCTAAACACAAGCATATGCAGATTTAGTATAAAGTGTACTAACTGAATAGCGCTTTTTTTTTCTTGAATTTCAATATCTCTCTTCAAATTAGACGATTTTTTTCATTACTGATTTGAATATTGCTGTATAATTTACTTTTGTTAATGATGTTCTTGTAATTTATCAAAATTTTGCCATGGCAATTTTCGCCATTTTCAGATGTTTCTCTTTACTAGTCTCACGGCTCTGTTTTCCCGGCCAGAAGGCAGAGAAACATGAGATACTACAGGTTTAATGTTGTCTAGGATTTAGGGATCAAGATACACCCATCTAGTTGTACCCTACATTTCTATCCTAGAAAGGATGGGTTTATGACTAACATAAAGGCAGAACTCTCTTCATTTAACAATATACAATTTATTAAAATAAAATAAACATAAGAAAAGAGAAAGAAGAAAACAGAGTAGTTTGCAAAACTCTGAATATATGTGTAACAGCGGAGTGCTGACACAATATTTTGAAAGCTTTGACAAATTATAACAACTTAGCTGTTTCAAATTTCAAGTTCAAGTAATTACAAAATAGTGAAATTACAAATTACAATGACAAATAATAAGTTCAACCATTTTCAATCTAACTGGTCATAACTTTTACTATAGGATTTACGTTATTCTAGTATTTGAAAGATAATGAATTTTGTTGAGAGTTCTCCACTAATACTTTGCCATATTGAATTTGTTCCGAAGCTGACTGCCAACAAAAGGTAACTTAAAACAGAAACATATTTACCTGAGAACTGATGTTAGGCTTCGTACAAGGTGTTGACACTTGATGAACACTACACTGTCAGTCGCACTGAACTCACACAAAGTCTGACGGATTCGGTTATTTTATCATGTTGACGCATGTGGTGGTGTGATATTCTGGATTTTTCCAAAAATTAGGATGAGTCTCTTCTTCACCTATCAATGTGAGGAAGGAAGAAAGATAGTACAAGAGTCATACGCAATTGCTTATCCGGAATCTGTTTTCTTCAACAATCAAAATAAGTGATTGTCTAAGGAGGGAGAGGAAGAAGTCGGATATTCGGGAGATGGTATCTCACTTGATCGGGAACAGCACATCACTCCTAGCTGAAACTTTGTGATATCATCATACTGAAATTTCCTGGATTGTGGCATCGGTTGATTCATATCGAGTCAATATCCTGTTTGTTTCAAACTAGGTCACGTAGGCACTGGTCGTGCAACATAACCTTGAGTTGTTTTTGTTTGTTTTCTTTTCTTGACTAGTCATCCGATGCCTTGCGTCAGGAAGAAAATGAAGTGTTTACATAATTTCCAGGTTTGGATGAAACCAGAATGTATTGGTCATCCAACTGTTATCCCTCTATTTCCTCTCTTCTTGAATCATGCACTCCTTGAGGTAAATTGAAAAATTTGAGGAAGTGACAATCAAACATTAAGACTGTTGTTCCTATAAGCAATGCATATGTAGAACAAAGAAAATAATAATAAAAGGGCCTGTGACACATCCATAAGGTGTCTGGACCACAACAACTAATTTTGATAAAACTTGGTAGACTAATAGGGCACCTTGCAAAACTAATGTAACTAGCAGGAATTTGTCGAAAAAGCTGTAGTTTCTGAGATCCAGTAGATTCATTAAAGATGACATTTGTCGTGATATCTCGAGAACGGATCCAGCGAGATCAAGCAAACTTTGCAAGGCATAGTAGATACATGATAGCTTTAAATGAAATTAAAACGAATTGTTTGCACCTGCGCAGAATGCGCAAATAATTGTGCACATGCGCATATCTCGAAAACGTAAAGACTGCGATATATTTTTCTCTTGCTTAGTTCAAACTATATGACGAGTATAACATAATGCAAGAAAAAACCTAGACTCAAAGGTGAGCGTTTTCAAGCAATTGAGGTGAGAAGTTGTTGGGGTGGTCTGCTCCCGGACACCTGCCTCTAGTTACGCACTCTGTCTGGCTTCTCAGTCATACATTTCCATTATATCTGTGTAGAAGTCATATAGTTAACGTTAATAGTCGCCATATTCGGGTCGTAGTGATATCAAGTACTGTAAGTCATCAGTGTTACACAACAGTAACACAGTATTAAGAGAGCGTAAGGATAAACTATCAGGCCTATTGTCACGGTCTATTGGAACACGTCAGTGTGATGCAGGCATCTATGCTTCAAAGAAACTTGCAAAATCATAGGCCATATCGTTACCTATATATAGTTAGTATGGCTATGAGACGAGACCTTTGGGGTTGTCTCATCTCGTCGCGTGAAACAGTCTCGTCACAAAAAGTATAGCCTGGTTCAAATTAGGGATGGGAAAAACCAGTTTTTATAAAAACCGGAAACCGGTTTCTAGAAAAACCGAAATCCGAAAAACCGACATTTCGGTTTTCTCCAAAAACTAGTCCGGTTTTCACCAAAACTGATTTCTGTGAAAACTTTTGGAAAACATAAAACTATTTCTGTGGAAACGGAATCGATTTCCGGAGAACAACAGATACTATTCTGGTCAGAAATAGAACCAATTTTGAAAAAAAAAAGGAACCGGGTTTAAAGAAAACCGAAACCGAATGCGGTGAAAAATCGAACCGATTTCGGTTAAAACCGGTTTTGGTGAAACATCGGGTTTTCGAACCTTTTCAAAACCCGGTTTTGGTTTTCCTAAAAACCGAAAACGGAAAACCAGTTTTTGTGCCTACCACTAGTGTCAATAGATCGCGACTATAGGCCTCATAGTTTATCCTTACGATCTCTTAATTCTGTGTTACTGTTGTGCAACATTGATGACTTACAGTACTTGATATCACTACGACCCGAATATGGCGACTATTAACGTTAACTATATGACTTCTACACAGGTATAATGGAAATGTATGACTGAGAAGCCAGACAGAGTGCGTAACTAAAGGCGGGTTCCGGGGGCAGACCACCCCAACATTTTCTCACCTCAATTGTTTGAAAACGCCCACCTTTGAGTCTAGTTTTTTTTTTCTTGCATTATGTTATACTCGTCATATAGTTCAAACTAAGCAAGAGAAAAATATATCGCAATCTTCACATTTTCGAGATATGCGCATGCGCACAATTATTTGCGCAGTTCTGCGCAAGTGCAGACAATTCGTTTTAATTTCGTCTTAAAGCTATCATGTATCTACTATGGCTTGCAAAGTTTTCTTGATCTCGGTGGATCCGTTCTCGAGATCTGACGACAAATGTCATCTTTAATGAATCGACTGTATCTCAGAAACTACAGCTTTTTCGACAAATTCCTGCTAGTTACATTAGTTTTGTAATGTGTCCTATTAGTCTACCAAGTTTCATCAAAATCGGTTGTTGTGGCCCAGACACCTTATGGATGTGTCACAGGCCTTTTGTTTCCAATAAATTTAAGGAGAATTGAACCAAGGACCTAGGAGTAGGTAGTATGGTCACGAAGATATAGCCCGTGACACTAGATATCTCGTGATTGGCTCTTCACATGGTAATTTTATCATATGAAGCGGTGTTTAATGTTGCCAGGTAAATATATGAGATTCTTTTTCAAACTTCACTCTTTCATCCTTCAAGAAATATACAAGTTTGAACTCAGCAAAATTTAATTGAAAAATTATATTTACACACTAAGCAATGCAAAAAGAAGGAAGTGGAAAGCATAGTTTTTGGTCGCGTTCACTTAAAAACATGAAAATTCTCTACATCAGTAAACTTTGAAAGAACACGTTTTTTACTTTGTTTCTGTAAGATTTACATTTTTCTGCAAAATATATATCGACTTACCCATTTGGATTGTAGCCTAGTTTAAAACGGAGAAATGCTCTGAAAGGCGCTTGTCATTGACATGTCGTTCATGAACAGATGAATTTTGTGTCCACAAAATTCTCAATGATCTAAACAGAGTTGTTTCCATTGGTCGGAGTATAACTTCCTCGATACCTTTGCGTACTGCTTCCTTTAACAAGTTGCCAGTTGAGATGCATAATTTAATATATTATTTTTTCACTTCTGTTATCTTATTTGTTGTTATTAGTTTTGAATAATAGTTTACATTTAATAGTAGCTCTACATTTCTATGCGGGAGCACTAAGTACAGTTCTGAACAACAGATGGCAGTGAAACAAAATCCACTTGAATGAAAGTTTTCGTTCAGCACCCTACACCAACATACTGTCCATTGGAATAGTGTTGTCGAAATCATAAATAATTACTTCTAATACATAAATAACAATTACTTCTAATGTATACAGATAAGAGACATAACCCTACTAGCGTCAACCTTCAACGTATAATTATTTTGCGCGTCCAGCAATTGTTCAAAGGTATTACCATTCTCCTCAATGCACTTTACAGTGCGCGTCAGTACATGCAGTGTTGCCCGATGTCTTCTCGGTGCTCTTTAAAGGTGTTGAATGCCTGTAGAATGATCTGAATTAACTCTTCTCGTAAGTTGGCCTTTCGTCTGTATACAACGTCCTTCAACCACCCCCACAAGCAAAAATCCGGGGAGCGGGGCGGCCAATAAATAATCGACCTCCGTCCTTCGCGACCCATCCACCGATAAGGAAACTTGGAGTCAAGATATTGACATACAGCTCGTGTTGCATGAAGGGAGCCTCGTCCTGCTGGAAGTATATGGACACCCAAGTTTGAAGAGTCATATCTTCCAGCAGTACTGGTAATTCATGGCGCAGGAAATACAAATAATATTCACCGGTCAAGCACTGGGGCAGAAAAAGGGACCAATGATCTGATCACAGATGATCCCCGTCCAAACATTTACAGAAAATCGTTCCTGATATTGTCTTACTGTGATCGCCCTAGGATTTTCGTTACTCTAACGATGCCAGTTATGGGTGTTGTTTATCCTATTCGTGGTGAAAGTGGCCTCATCGCTGAACAACATGAATGGCAAAACATTAGAATGCTCCTGTACCCATTGGGAGAAACCAACACTTAGTTCGCTCTCTCCTGGATTGAGATGTTGTACTCTTTTGACATGGAACGGATAAAGCCCTCTTTCTCGCAGTACATCATATACATACGTACATGGAAGAAGTGCGAGTTGATTAGAAAGTCTCCTAATGCTGGTGGTTGGACTTCGCTGCACAGTCTGAATAACATTGTATTCTTGTTGAGGGTGTATTTTGAGACTAGTTCAAATGTTAGCTTCACGCTGAAAAACTTACCAGTTTCTCGTAGTTTAGTATACACGTTTGTAAAGACCCGTGCAGTAGGGACTCTGCGGGGAGGAAATCTTCGCTGGTATTCATCCACCGCACCTTTGGCATTACCATCACAAAACCCGTAGACGTACCTCATATCTGCATATTCAGCGTGGGTGTATTGGAACGGCATTCTATTACAATACTGTCAAACTTCTTTCACAGTCTACCCACAAGCACTTTGCACTTTCTTACGGTACCAAAACTCTTGCTATCACTTGCGCATACGAGACAGGAAATAATTAATAAACAGGGTGTCTATCAGTCACGGAATCAGAAAACAGTCATGAAAGTCAAGAAATTTAGTTTTCGGGTCACGATTTTTTTTTTTTTTTTTTTTTTTTATGTGTACAAATATAAGTATAGATTGGAAAATTTCAAAATTCACTACGTCAAATATGTGTATGGTCGGCTTTAGACGCTACCAAATCGCAAGCAAAGCACGCTTCTATCGCATGTATGAAAATACGACCTAATTCGTACCCAAATTTATTCTTGAGAATGTTGTGAAATTTTATTGTTTGATGAAGAAAAGGTCACGAAATTTCATTTTAGAAATATAGTAGACGCCCTGATAAAGGACCCTTTCAAGTTCGATGCCCCGCTTACAGCAGAAAAAATCCAAAAGCATTAACGAAGGAATTGAGCATAACAGTGGCAAAGTTTCTGTTGGGTGTACGTGAGACAAGCAAAATGTTTGTATGTATTTGAAGTAATTATTCATGATTTCGACAACCCTATTCCAATGGACATTCTGGTGTAGTATATTGTACGAGAACTTTAATTCCAGTGAGTTTTGTTTCACTGGCATCTGTTGTTCAGAACTGTAATTAGTGTTCGCACATAGAAATGTAGAGCTCTCGTATGTGTATTTCCAATTTTGCATAAAACATTCGTTTATTAATATTCGTAACTATTATCATTTATCGAAAGTCGCGAACGATGTGATGGTGCATTATCGTCCAAAAGAGTCCAACTGCCGATTTCGCGATATTCGGGCCGAATACGACGAATTCTTGCCAGCAAACGCTTCATGACGCCCAAGTAAAACTCTCCAGTGACTGTCTGGCCGGGCTGAACAAATTCTTTGTGGATAATTCCTTTTGAATCGTAAAAACAAATCGGCATCACCTTAACTTTTGACTTCACCAAGCGACTTTTTTTGGGTGTTCCTTCATCCGGCGCTCTCCATTCAGCACTTTGCCGCTTTGTTTCGGGCTCATATTCAAAACACAACGTCTCGTCACCAGTTACAATCGATTTCAAGAAGTTTCGATCCTGCCGAGCACTTTTAACGATGTCTTTGCAATGCGAAATTCGATCAACTTTTTGGTCTTCGGTGAGTTTGTGTGGTACAAACCGCGAATTAACCTTCTTAAGGCCCAAAACTTCGGTCAAAATGCGGTATGCGGTTGTTTGAGGAATGCCTAATTCCATTTCAATAACTTTCACCGACGATTTTTTGTTATGTTTGATGAATTAACGCACTTTTATGATGTTTTCTTCCGATAATCCGGTTCTGGGACGGCCTGATCTTTCGTCATCATCCAGCGTCTCTCTACCCGATTTGAATCGCCTGAACCACTCGTAAACTTGCATACGGGATAGACACTCATCACCATATGCATTTTGTAGCATTTGGTGCGTTTCACTAAACGTTTTACCCAGTTTAACACAAAACTCAATTGCAGCTCGTTGTTTGAAACTCATTTTCCGACCGATGTACACAACACACTGACAGTTGAAACGCAATAACTTTGTTGCCGTGCATCCAAATGTCATGACATTTATACCAGTTGTCAATGAGGGACTACGTCATCTACCGGTAAAATATTACAACAGATGGCACTAGTGGTACTATTTGTTTTCAAAAGTTCGGTTTCTTTTGGAATGGAGGGTGTATATATATATATATATATATATATATATATATATATATATATATATTCAATTCCATGTGAATATAGCCTAACATGCATTGAACAAAACAGGACGTACAATAAAAACAGATGTAATGAGCACACAAGATGTAAACGATTAAATCAACCAGAAAAGTCAGCATTAGTTCAACATGCACTGGAAGAACAGCATAAAATTATGTTTGAAAATGCATCGGTTATGTGCAGGTCTACTCCTGGATATAAAACGCTATTAAGAGAAGAAATGGAAATAAAATTACGTGGTAGCACATTAAACAAAGAGGAAGATTTGAAATTAAGTTTGTAAATATTATCTTAATCAACACTATCAAATTATATATATGTATTGTAACAACAAAGCAATTTTTGCCTAATTATTTACATTAAAATTTAATTACGGTTTCTAATGAAGCTAAAAACTTGACACCTCACCTGACTCAAGAACAGTGCAAAATTGTTTAAAAAATGGAATTTTATAGGAAAATTCAAAAAAGTTCCCTTTGTTTGCAGCACTGGGACAATCTGTATACCACCTGCAAGCCTGTTTCATTAGCTTTCAAACGAGGTATAATATTCTATATAACATAACTCCAGCTACAGGGTGTGCTAGAATGTTTGAAACGAAAATCGGCAAGTGCAAAAGGCAAAAAAGTTACTCTTACCCCTATCTCCAAAACGAGAGGGAATAGACCCTAAGTTCATATAAGCATTTTTGCTTAGAATGACCTCCCCTATCACCTCCCAAACTTTTTTACTTTTCTCACTGGACACCCTGTATATATACTATATATTTAAACACTAAAATATAATCGACTTTATCTCCATGTGAAAAACGCTTTATTAGAGTGATTTTTTCCGTGATGTCCACTCTGAAGTTAATCCCGTCGCAGAGATTCCATTTGTAAACTAGACTTAACTCGAATGTTCATAGAAGCTATATATGTGTTTATATTATTTTAAAGTTTATTCTATTTAATGTTAAATTTTGCATCTTAACACACTAATTTATAATAAATATCAAAGCAAATGTTGCCTGTGAAGACATTGGTAAGTTGAAATCATCTGCAATATTTCGTTATTACTAGCATTTGTTTGATATATATATATATATACAGGGTGTTTCAAAACAACACTAACAATGTTTGTAAGGTGATTCCTGACACCAAGATAAGACGAAAAGTATAGACCACCTGGGTGCACAAATGCTTCCTTTCGGAATTATAGGCTGCCGAAAACACGAAAAAATGAACTTCAAAGATCCATAGCTCCGAAATTTTGGGACCTATCGTAGTCGGGTCAAGACTTTATTTAGGAACTAGTATGTGCCCTAACCAAATATCCATGTTTCAGAATCCTGCGATACTTCCGTAACAATTTTTATAGAGGTAGTTTGTGAGTACTTCAAATGATAAGACCGTAGCCAAACTCCCTCTCCAAAAATTGTGTGAGTACCTTAGGATTCTGAAATATGTATTTTTGGATAGCCCACGTATTAATTCCTAAGTAAAGTCTTGATCCGACTAAGGTAGGTCACATAGTTTCGGAGCTATGGACCTTTAAATTTCATTTTCTCATGTTTTCGACAGCCTATAACTCCGTAAGGAAGCATTTGTGCACCCAGATTGGTCTATACTTTTCGTCTTATCTGATTTCAGGAATCACCTCCCAAACGTTGTTGATGTTGCTTTGAAACACCCTGTATATATAAACTTTAAAGTTTCTCGTAAAGTTCTGTAGGAACGATCAATACCCAAAGCTATTTTCTTTCAGAATCTAGAGTTGAATAAGGAGAGCAAAGTAGTGATAAAATTGAATAATGAGGTTAAAACAATGTATGTTACGAATAAGCTGGTTAAAACTCCATTTTTTTTTCTTTCTTTTCTGTGGGCGCATATGCAGATGATTATATGCTTTCGGCTTTGTGTATCCATAGCTGAAGTATTTTGTATATCTGTAGGAAATGATCAACCAGCTGAATAAGGCTCACGATAGCGGATATTTGTCCAAGACTGAAGTTAATAGAATGATCGACACTCAGAGTAAATTATATCCTGATGGTATTCAAGCTTGTGGGCCTGATGCTTTAAGATTTACATTATGCTCCCAAAACAACAAAAGTAAGTAACTTTCCATCAATATTCTAATCAACTTTTCAAGTTGAACTATAACATCTATTGTATTGAGATATTATTTTTTTTCTTTCTTTCCTTCTTCAGCTAGTTTTCCATTGTTCTCGTAATCACTTGAGTGTATTTGATTGTTGCGTAATATTTTATGTTGATCAGGTATTGGGCTCAGATTTTGTGTATTCATTGGTATTTTTGTTCATTAGATATAGGATTCAGTTGGCTTTGAAATATAATGCTGCTTTCTCTGGTTAGTTGCTTTACTGTCATTAAATGACGTGTCGTTGATGTGATAAGTTTATCATTAATTTTGAAATTTATTAAACAGTAGAGTACTGTATAAATACATGTTTTGAGTTGTTACGTTTTTAGAACAGAGAGATTATGAAACACAGAGATTATGACCTACAATTAACGAGAACTCTGAATAACGACTCGGCTTCCCTTCGGTGCAGTTGGTGTGTGAGCAGACCATCAGGCAAGATCAGCTCTGACGATATTATCTTCCCCAGCACACTATTTCACCTCGAAGAGAGGGGAATTACAGGACCAAGCCATCTGCCCCGGCAACATATGTTGACTTACATATAAGTGTGTTACATACATTATTTGGAAAGAGAAGAAATTAAATTAGAATTTCACTTCGGTTTGCTCCAGTTGTTAAGAGATTTTAGTAGTAGAGATTTAGTGATTTGAATGCAATAATTAGAATTAAAGACAATTATAATTTCCGTCATAACATTTGGGGAAAAACGATTGTTACCTACAGGCAAATAAAAATATGTCTGCAAACAGCAAAATAAAAGTAATAAAGGTAATATATTAATGAAAGGAGGAAACAATCGAATTTTTTTACACACCAGGTCTTGTGTAGGTACAAATTCAATAATATACAAAGAGAGAAAAAGTGAATGACTGGACTGAGATTCGAACCTGAATTATCCGGTATACAGTGCCAATGCGTTAACCACTATGCCACCCAGTCCCAGAACCGTCAAAAAGGCGTTCTCAGTATATGGACACTGGATTGTCCAAGCACAACAATTAAGTTGTTGTACAAGCCATGTGATCGTAATGAAGAGCACCAACTTCAAGAGTGAGAGAGTGAGTGGCTGCTCTGAGAAGCAGACTGGGTAGCGTAGTGGTTAACGCATCTGCACGGTATGCCGGATTCGAGTCTTGGTCCAATCAATTACTTTTTCACTCTTTGTGTTAATAAAAGGTAATGTTTATTAAAGTAAAATAAAATATTTACCTTACTGCGTTGTAATTTATTTCCTTACCAATATTTCAGTAAATTTTTGGCTGACATTCTTCAGTGAGTGTGAATTCGAGGAGGAGGATTATTACATTCCACAACTATTATTACATTCCTACTATTTTCCCAAGCACTCTGTGTCCAATACTTGTATTTCGGATTTTTATGTATACTAATATGTCGTTTCTCCAGTCTTATATTACGTGTCTGTTAGAATTTAGCATAAATAATGTACAGACAATAAATGTTAAGTTTATATGAGAAACAATCACTATTTACAACTTCCATTGGTCCCATCCATGTTTCAGTATTGCGCACTCCCAAGGCCATCTTTTACCTTTTTATTGGCTTTTTTTGCTGAAGAAAATGATATTTCAGAGTTCTTGAAATATTGGGGAGGAAATGAATCAAGACACACGAAGGTAAATATTTTATTTACTTTATTATATATTAATATACAAGTATGTAAAAGAAAATCAATACAGTATGTTAACTTATTCTTTTATTGTTTAGAAACTACACAATTAGTTTTGAACATTTCTTAGAAAAGTTAACATTGTTAATACATTCATCAATATTTCGTTTAATAGATTTTAGTACTGTTTTCAAATGATCAAGCAGCAATTGAAAAACAATTACATCGGTACACAAATGAACAACTGTTTGCATACGTACACTTCAAAGATGAATCTACTCACATTATACATTTTTAAAAGCCTTATTTTCTCATTCGAAGTTGTACTGTTAAAGAAACAGCTCCGTGAGTGGCGTTTCGATAAACTAGAAGAGGTAGAACAGGCTACGGTTACCTGGTTAGGGAACCTAGAGCAACATTTCTTGGCAAAGGGCATGGATGATGTGGTATGCATATTTGAACCTCAGTGGTTCCTATGTCGAATGTTAGTATGATACCATGTGTCAAATATGATATACCGGTAGTTTAGATATTTATATCTGCATGCATTTTAATACATCGCAAATTCACCTTGCTTTTGATACACCTTTATAGATTTCTCTTACAAATTGTCAGATTTATGTGAAACAAGTGTACTTTCTTTGAGGCTTCCTATTGTAATCTTTGCTTACCGTTAACTTCAGTCAGAGTCAAGACAGTTAATCTACTTACATTTTTAAGAACGTATTTCAGGATAACTTTCGTAAAATAGTAAAAATAGTCTGATTTTTCAGGAAATTTAAAGAGTTTCTGGAAATTTTTAAGAATTACCCTTGTTAGTTGATTGTAAAATTTTTGAAGGGTAGGTCGTAAAATTACTTGTTCTAGTTATCAAATTTGTCACATATCTTTCTCTAACTTTAACTGTTTCGGGTCGAAATCATTCGAGAATAAGGTTTTATGATGGAGTTAAATTAACCCCCTGTGTCAGTTTGCGCTTATGTATCATGTATTCTACCATTATTGTAAGGTCATTTGCCGCAACTGAAAGACTTCCATGCACCACGATCTTCAGCTAATCTCTTCGTCTTCACGTATGATTTTACTGTTTAATATCGTCCATGAACTGTATTTTTCGCCCTTTGTGGTGGACAAACGTGGGTTTTCTCGGGATTCTCCCGTTTCCTCCCACTTTCTTCATTCCACCATTTCATTCATTTCTCATCACCACCGTCTCCTTTAACCTAACCGGCATACTGTGGGACGTAAAACTTAAAGATTTCATTTCATTCATTTTGTATCTTTCACCCTTCCCTCTTTTTCGTCTCACTATATCTTTTACCACGTCCCTCATGGTACAGTTCCTTTTAAGCCATTGTTTCAATCAGTTTCTCTTCGTCTTTTCAATTAAATCTATAATTATTATTTTCCCCTTACTGTTCGTAACACTTTCTAACTGGCTTTCCGTTCGACCCATCTAATTTTCCTCATTCTTCTCCACACCACATTTCGAAAGCTTCCGGTTATTTTCATCGCTTTTGCGTACTATTCATGATTCTGTCCCGTAAAATACAAAACTTCGCACAAAACATTTTATGAATATTTACGTTAACTCGTTATTCAAAGACCCACAAAATAGACGTATACGAATTGCACATATACATAATGCGATAAAACAACTTTTACAATAAAACAACTGGTAAAAATTTATTTAGTTTTGACAAAATATGGTGTATATTTTCTTTAGGGTTTCTCAATCATCTGCATTCCTTAAGGTTGAAATAAGTAAAGGATGAAGGAGGTTAAATTAGAATAAATTTAACTCAAAGTTAGAAATTATCTCATATACATGATATTTTCCCACAGTAACATTCATAGAAATTAATTTATTTTGTCGTCTTTCATAAAAAGTGTCAAATTTTCATGAATCGTGGCGTTTTCTTTCTTGTATGTTATTGATTTTTGATTGTTAACACTGAAGAATTCTCCCTTACTTAAAAAAAAAAAAAAAAAAAAATCCACAATAGATTTCATAAAATTTATTCGATTTTTGGAAAAGAAAGTGTTTGTTTTGTTTTTGTTGCACACCTAAAACTAACTCTTCTTTTCGTGAAATTAGTCAAGAAGCGAAGGTATGTATTCATTCCATCTTTAGAAAAATAGCATGCTTACCGTGTTTTTATTTATTTATTATGCTTCTCAAAAAAATCTATCGTTTATAATCAGTAAATGAAAAATTAGTAAATTCGACCCATCTTGAGAATAAAAAACGGTTAAACTATGTCTTCCCTCGATCTTTGCAAGTTTATGTGAACCATGGCGTTTACTTTCTTTGAGGCTTCTCAATATACTCTATCGGTTAGGTTTGACATCAATTAGGGTCAAAGAGTTCAAACCGTGTTCAATTTTAAGAATATTTCAGGACAATTTGCATGAAAGAAACGAAGGAACTCCGGTTTTCATGAAATATTGTGCGAGTTCCCTAGGAGGCTTAAGAATTATTCCTTAAATGGTGACTAGGCTGCGGTTTCTCAGTGGTAGAGCGTTCACCTTTGATGCTTGGGGTCCTTGGTTCGATTCCAGCTTGCGCCACGTGAGCTTTGTGGTAGACAAGCACCGTATGCGTGGGTTTTCTCGGAGTTCTCCCGTTTCCTCCCACTTTCATCATTCCGCCATTACATCCATTTCTCGTCATCACCATCTCCTTTATCCTAGTTGGCATAACAGTGGGACGTAAAACTTAAAATTAAAGATTTGGATGGTAACTAAAACTTCCCAAGGGTAACATGTTGAAAGCCTCCAACTTAAAATATTTCACTTGATTCTGCAGAGCATAGCACTACTAGTTGTACATACTTATTACTCAGAGTTGTTTAATATAGCAATAATGTCTACCACGTAATGTAACTGGCATTTTGAAATTATATACAAGTTATAATAACAGTTCCTGTGTTTAGTTCCTGTCTCAGTGAGCAATGTGATGATGAAACTTTTAAAATTAATAATAATAGCTCATCTATCTTTAGTAACATGAGATGTTTTCCTTTCCGTTATGGCAGTTTTTACATTTACGAACAGCATTCTCAATTAGTTTTTCTGTTCCTACATTTCAGTTCCACACACTCAAAAATAGATTACAAAGAAATTGATAACTAATATTAATGTTAATTTTCGTGGTCTTCGCATTTATAGGAAAAAGGTAAATTTCGTACAGCAGTTTACAGACTCGGTACCACAGACACTCATTATATTCATCGTTCATCAGTACACACTAGCAAACTGAAGAAAATATTTGGAATAATTTCTTTGGAAAGACATTTTAGTGTTTTGTAAGAATGAACTAAACGAAACCTTGAGATTGTTTTTTTTATTTTAAAATGTTATAGAAAATAGTTACAAACCCAACAGATGACAAAAATGACGTCAAATTTTCAGCTTTCTCCTTATCAGGTTCTTCCAAACATAATACTAGTACAAAGAACAAAAGTTAAGTGACACTGTGTCGATTTCCACAAGTCAATACAAACTACGCCGTATCAACGTAGCTTTAATTCCTGTGAGAAATATTGAGAAACGTGTTGCATGGATTTGTTTTTAATCCACTGGATAGCAGTGTAGTGTGGCAAACTTCCTGAATTGCCCACAGACCAACACTAGCGCGAAGAAAGAAATGTGCATATGAGAATTAAAGAACAAATTCCGAATACAAAATATTACGACTTACCGTATTTAGGATTATCAAAACAGAAAAATAACTCACGCATACAGACTACAAAGGCAATGAAAAATACATACCTATAAATGGAGAGGCAAATATTTGGGAAGATTTTATGGAAATACATAGTCAGCTTTAAATGTAGTTGTTAGGAGTTGAGACAAAAATTGGACAAACGTTATTGATACGTATATTAACGAAAGGAGGAAACAACCGATTTAAACTTATTTTTACACACCACAATCCTCTGTAGGCGCGAATTCTATAAGTTACAAAGAGGGAAAAAATGATTTAACTGGACCGGGACTTGAATCCAGGATCTCCGGCATACCGTGCCGATGCGTTAACCACTATGCCACCCAGTTCGCTTCCCAGAACAGCTAAACACTCCGTCCAACCGTAGAAAGGTGTTCTCAATATATGGACACTGGATTGTCCAAAAACAGCAGGTAGGCTGTGGTTTGAGTGGAGAGCACTGACTGCAGGAGTGAGAGAGTGTGAATAATAATAATTTGTGAATGTTATGGATACGTACGCACGCATTCCTTGCAGCAACAAGAAAGAAAGTATATCATTAAATTACTTAAACGATAAGTACTCGTTATCTCTAATATCGTGTAAATTCTTACCGAAGTTATTACTTTAGTAACATTAGTTTTTGTATTTAGGAACTCGGAAGTCAACGTTTTACAGTTAGAAATTAGTTTCTCAAAAAAACGTACTCCTTTTTTTTTTTTTTTTTTCTTAATTTGTTTTTATATTTTGCGTTCTGATTTCAGATCATTACATAAACTTCGACGTTGATCAGTGTGTTGCAGTTAGGAACTTCTGTAATAAGATTTGGCAAGCAACAAAATATGTTGTGGGATATATTGAGAAAGTACCAAACGTGCAGTTTCTTCACTTAACACGCAAAGAAAATCTTTCCAGGTTCGATAAGTGGATACTTAGTCGATTAGCTGATATGATTATGCAAGTCAACACTGGGTTTAAAACTTGTGATCTTCATATAGCAACTGCAGCGATAAGAAAATTTTTGTATAACGAATTTTGTGATATTTATCTAGTAAGTATGTATTTTGTCTTTAAATAGGTTAAGTCTGTGTTGTAAGGTAGAAAAACTTAACAGAAGGAAATGATTCCTAACAAATGAAAGGATGCAAATAAGATACTCGTCTTTTCTGTACTTTAAAGCATGTATAAAACAGATTAATGTAGATTCAGCACAAGTATATAATGAAAATGAATTTTTTGTCTTAAGTTATCACTAATTTAAGCTAAGATTGGTAATGTGTTTTCAACCAGGTGAAACAAATAATACTTGAAATATCAATCTGACATGCTTCACTCATTATTCTTATCTCTGCACTTTTTGATCAAAAACAAAACACTTCAGTCAATCTGTTTCGAATACACGTCAGTGCTTATCAAGGCCAAGGCAAAACAGTTTTAAAAAAAGTACATAGAAATGTTTGAGATCGCTGAATTCGAATTTGATATTTCTTGAAAAAACAAAATGGGATTCAATATGGCGGTCTCAAAATGCAAAATAATTCGATTTCAATAAAAATTGGTATTGAGGATGTCCGAGATTCTCTGATTTCAAATTTTATATTATCTTTTAAAAAATAAATAAGTGAAAAGTAGATGTCATATGGAAAAATTAAAGTTTAAACAAGTCGATTCAATAAAAGTTACTATTTTGTCGGAGGTCGCTGCCTTAATTTTAAATACCTTAATGAAAGAATAATTTCTTGTATTACTTCTTTGTATTGGATATTTTTGTTCATTTTACATCAACCAGAAAAGAAAAGCTTGCAATACGCGCCCAAAAGTGAATTTGCATATCGCCACAGAAGAATTTTAATAAAATTAAATGGAGCAAACGGGACTTTTGCATATTTTAGTTCTCGTTATTTGTAAATGTTCTAATTTAATAACAATCAAATCTTATTGTATTTTATTTATATTGAAATTTACCTATTTTCAGTCGTCGACTTAAACTGCGAGAAAATGACTACAAACATGTCGAAATAGAACGCGATTAAAAACTGCGTTCTGAGCGAGATCTCTATGGGACAAATTTGGTTAAAACAGATTTGAACAGCAGCATATGTGCATTTGCCCTCGAAAATGGTTGTTTCTAACGATAAATATACCAATCTAACACTTTAAAAATCTCCAAATTGAAACTATTTTGGCCACGTTTTTGGAAAATCGGGACCACTGTGCATCGTTCCAATTGTGGATCTATTCGGTTAAGTTGGGGTCAGTTGGCCCTGGCCCAACTCATATTTAGCAGGTCATCTAAGTTGGCCATCAGTGACACCCTTGCCAATTTCGATCCAAATCAGTAAAGGTATTTTTAAAGAATAAAAGTTGAAATACAAAATGTTCACCAAAAAAAAAAAAAATCTTTTTGCTCATGTCTCAGTGAAATATTAAATCGATTTTTTTTATTTTTTATTTATTTTTAAGACTAAAACTTTATTTTATTTCTACCTTGTAAGCAATATCTTAGATGTTTCAATCAGAATAAACATTATTGAACTCCAGACATTTAGATTTATTGTTGTGTACATCTAAATAAATCCGATTTACCTTCTCTTTTCTTTGCCATTTTCAAACTAAAGAGAGGTTTTACTTTAACAGCTTTTACTGTGCAAATGTAGATTTAAACATTTATTTAGTGCAAAGATTTTCAATTACAACCTAATTGTCCTTCTTTTATTTCAGGAAGTTAGTAAGGCTGTTGCAAAGAATTCATCTGCCATGGATGTTCGAATGACTTGCCTAGTACTTTTTCATTGTCTGGAAAACTCGTTAAGAATATTAGCACCTTTTATGCCGTTTTTGTCGGAAGAACTTTACCATCAGCTTCCTATTTTGCCTGGTTATGATTTTGGAAAGAGCATTATGGAAATGTCTTATCCGGAAGAAAAAAAGGTGAGCATAGAAGTTGACTGAAATTTATTAGTAAGTAACAGCTTTCATACTTCGAAGAATGCACAATAAATGATTTGGAGAGCATCGTATGGTAGGTTTAGGATGTACGTATATCTAGTCCCTTAAATTCAGAAATGATGGAAAATGCACACTTTTTGAATCAATTGTAAATTATTAAGATACAGGCCAATATTGATTATTTATTACATACCCAAAAATGTTCTATTAGACTTTCACTCTACAAGGAGACAGAATAATATGAATAAGACTACCTGGAGAATCAGAAATTCTCCTCATTAGCAGACTATGGATCTTACTAGAATAGAACCTAGCGCAACGTGAACCGAGAAAATTGTCCAATGTGTGGTCACCTTGCCGAGTGTTCGGAACCGTCGCTTCCGCAGGTTGTCATCTAACGAATGGAACAAATAGAATTCGCTGTTACAGTGTTCGTAGAATATGTGGATACATTATCGTTTCTCAAACAAGTCGGATAATGTTGTCACGGCTGACCTTAGCAACATGAGACTTTCTGCTATCATGAACAGAATAACACCTGTTATTCAGAGAAAGAGGCTCCATAGTTTTCAGTTCTCCATGCACATCTTCCAATTGCAGCGAGCTCACAGTTACATTGATTGTAGGATGGATGCTAGCAGCTGGCGATACGCAATACCCCGAGAAATGTAGTGATGGTTTTGGTTGTTCGGAAATGAGTTCATATGGCGCCATCCCACTATGATGATTGCGCTAAGAAGTATCGTAAAGAACTCATTTTTCATTGCATGTCAGTACTGTCACCAGAAATGGATCCTAACCCAGATGAGATACAAGTATTTAATTATGTCTCTTACTGAGCCGTATTAAACTCATGTAGGACTGATTGTATCGTTTCCGAATCTGATGGAAATATTGACAAATGTTTTCTCCACTGCAGTTAAATACTTCACATGTTCAGCCATTATCGGCTTTAATGGCCGCCTTAATAATGTCTCGTTATCTATGACTAGACTTTGTCTTGTAGACGTGTGTGGGAGTACATGTTGCATTGTTGAGGAATTCATCGCCATTCTTAAATTTGTTAAACCACTGTTGTACTCAGTCCATTCTTTTATCACATCCCTATCGCATCGTTCCTTGTCGCTTCAATATCTTTTGTGTCTAGCTTCAACTCATAAACCATACAGGCTCGTATAACGCTATTCTAAGGTTCAAATGTCACCTGCTCCCACTAACCTTTCCATGAACATTCACTAATGCGTACCTTCCTTTATATTTATTAAAAAAAAAAAAAAAAAAAAAAAAAAAAAAAGCAGGGACAGTGTCACCACATGCAAAAATTCAGCAGAACTGTTATGAATATCTAATAAATAGGACATTATATTATGATATGTGAAAATAACATAAAGTAAACTTCTTAGCAGGCTTCGAAATACCATCGCGCTAATCATCTTTAATCAACTTTTAGGTTTACTTAGTAAGCCTGAACTAACCTTAATTTCCACTCTCCTTGTATTTCGCTCATTTAAAGGTTGTACCGTTAACAGAAAAATAATTCGCCTCCATTGAAAAACGTTAAAAAAAAGAATAATAAAAAGAAAATGATGAGTTTCAATATTCATTACTAATAATTATCCACCTCGCTAACATAGAATTTTTGAAAACATATATATATATATTGTGAAATAATTATTGCACACTTATTTCTATGTGTATTATTTTAATGCTCGGATGTATCCTAAAATTATTTTTTCCATTAAATTATACGTATTCAGTTAAATAATGCTTATTGCATTAAAAAAATGGAATCCAAAGTGTCCACAAGGAAAGACTTGTAACCAAAAAATTCATGATGCATCTTCATGTAGGCTGTAGTTTGACAACTTAACTGTGACAAATGCGGAAGGTTAGGCCTATTACTAAAGATAAGCCTCGACCGTGGATTGTCATAAGAAATAGAGTAGTTAGTCCGTCTCCTCATTGCGCAAATCAACTAGGTAGAGTGCTATCATGAGGAGGCCAAACTTTAGACCCAAAAAAAAAAAAAAAAAAAAAAAAAAAAAAAAAAACTGATAACTGTTTTTTATGTGTTTGTAAGCAAAATTCCAAGCTTCTGAGTGCAATATTTCACTGGTAATTGATATAATAAGTGTTATATAACTCTTATAGAACGGAATTTTCATTTCTTTATTGTTACGGGTCTTCTAAAGATATGATGTGCCTACAACACAATGTTTCTTGTAATATTTTTATTTGCATTATATGTAAATGATATTATTATGCTTGTTTCTGATTCCCTAAGTTGTGGACTTATACAATACGGTATTACTTTTTTTTTTAATTTAAAATATTTAATAACAATATGATAACGGTTTTACAACTAAAGATGCATTTCAAAAAATGTTATCCATAATACCAACTCAATTTTTTTTTTTTTTTTTTTTTGCACTTTTTATAATATTTAATTGGAAGATAATTTTATAAACACTTCTTCCATCCAAATACATCAGTTGTAAATTAAAATTACATTTTTGCAGTTGAAACAATAACGAATAACAATGAAAAATAATTAGTATACAACAATATGGACACATTACTCTTGTTTTTAAAGTAAGAAAATCTTCTCCAGTGCTTTACCAGAAGGTATGGTTCCTAGTATTGAAGCTACATTACATCTCTGCACCGCCATGCTTATTCTTTGAATTAGGAAGCTAGTTGCCCTTTCATCACCGGATAACTGTGTGATGCGTTTTCCTACTTCCTTTATGAAGTTTAGGCCTTCCCTTCCCCACGAGCCACCGGATTCAACTGCAACTGGTACGAATTGATATTTTTCCATAAGGTTGTTGTATTTTCTTCTTTTCTCTATCTCTTTCCGACCTGCTGCATTGCCCGCCTGGATTGAAGAGAAAGGAAGGTTGGAAGGTGCAAAAGTGTCTGTGCATGTGAAGTCCCAAATTAAGGCTTTACCTTTCTTCCAAGGAATTAAGGACATCCCATCTGGTCTTTTTTCATCTGTTCTACTACAGCCATTTGGCTCCCTTATTGCCGGTACACCTGCGGAGATGAGTGTTCTCACAATGATGATGTTGCAGCTCGAGTGTCGAGGATGTCTACCTGTGCTTTTTATGCAGGAGAGACCATGTAGTCCTTTTTTGTCAACAGGATTTTTGCACGCTTGGCATTTATGGAGTTCGCAAATATCTGCTCCCAGTCTTAACGCAATTGCTATTCTAAAAGATTCATCATTCAGGTGAAGGCCTAGAGGACGTGAGAGAGAGGATCTGTAATAATACGGCATTACAGATATTAAAAGGAAGCAGAAAAGGAAATTTTTATTATTATTATTATTTTTATTATTATTATTATTATTATTATTATTATTATTATTATTATTATTATTATTATTATTATTATTATTATTATTATTATTATTTTCAGTGGTCTCATTGGCGAGATGCCAGTCTAGAATCAGAAGTTGAAAAAGTAATGGATGTAGTTGTATGTATTAGACGTCTTAAAACTTCCTATGTAAATACGAAGCAGAAACCAAATGGTGAGTGTGTTTCTTTACTTATTTATCTTTCGTGAGGGTTGCATTTTTCTGCTTGAAACTATTTTCGAAGAAATTCATACATATAAATTTCCTAGAAGATTATATCATTTTAATCGTATTATGTATATTACCTTCTTATTATGTATAATGAATGCTAAGCAGAACTGTAGTGAATCATATGCTCCATAGTTCAGATTGAAAGTCGTTACAAGTTGTTTCTAAAAGTACTGGAGAAGTTTGAGGAATGCCTTCGAATCTCATCCTAAACGAAGGGAAAATCCCAACGTACATCTCCTCGCGAAAGAAAGCGGGCAACGTCTTAGGCGGCCATTGTTAATGGGAACTGACTGACTCCCGTGTTAAGGAGTCAACCTCTACCAGGTGCCAATGGCCTTCTCGGAGAGCGAACGGAGGTCAGGGCACTCTATTGTCCTTATGAGAGGAAATTGTTCTAAAATACAGATAAACCAGAACGGGGTCAACGGCATGGAGATGTGGAAAGGAAATGGGAATAGTACCACATTATCTTTTTTCCAGGAGGGACGAAGGAGGGGAATAAATACAATGATGGTTCTTCCTGAGGTAAAATATTCTTCCTTTCGGACTCCAGGTGGAGACTACTTCGGTAAGAATCATCATAGTAGAAAATAATGTTATAATTTTCATTTCAACATAGAAACCTGGAACGTACGAACTTCACGACGTGCGGGTAAACTTAAAAATTCAAAGGGGAAATGGATAAATGGAAAATGAACATAGTGGGGTTCTGTGAAGTCATATATCAGGAAAAGGTGAGATAGAATCGTGCAGTTCCACAATATTCTATTCGGGTGGCGTTAAGCCCGAGAATGGTGTCCCAATATTCATGAGAAATGAAGTAACAGGAAGGGTAACCAAAGTGGAATGCTGCAGTGACCGCTTGGTGTTTGTACGGCTAAGTACAAAACCAGTGGATATTGTAATAATATAAGTGTATATGCCAAACGACCGACCATGATGACAATGAAGTAAAAGTAATATGTTATGAGATAACAGATATTGCATCAAGAGGGAAGAGGTAATGTCAGCGCCACAACAGCGTAGTAGGAGCAGGAGTTGTGCATAAGGTGGTGGAACTATTTGAACGAGGTAGAAGAAACACGCGGTACCAAATGCTTGTCAATTTCTGTAGACAGCATAATATGGTGGTAATGAATATTGTGGTGTTAATTGAGCGCAAAATTATGGATGATGTTTCGAATCACTTATCATGATTGGTATTCTCTCATATAGAAGTGATGAAAATGTAATCTTCAGATGCAAAAGGTAATATTTATTTAGTCGTTTGCTGCTCCGAACATTATATATAAACAATCAAAATAGGGGAACAATGGAACAGTTAGTAAATAAGGTGGATCATGAGGATATTTGGGAGAGTTAAATGACAACAAAAATGAAGTGCAAGAAGAAAATTATAGAATATCATAAAATTGAAGTGCAAGAAAGAAAATAAGGCGCAAACAGAGGAATAATTTATACATAAAGACAAGAAGGATGCTTGAAATAACCAAAGCATCTTTGTAGAATGTAAAGAAGCATAAAGGAAGTATCTATACACAAGCATAAAAAGGAAAAAAAAAAGTTGAAACAAGAAACTAACGTAATGTAAATAACATCCATTAATACTAGTTTTTGCATGTACGGGTGCTTCAGACACGTCCAGTGCTGATAAATCAAAAACAGCTGGAGATAAAAGGATGTAACAAAAAGTGAGGTAGAAACATCTCAGGCGGCGCATCGAATGTAACATTCCACTTCTCTTACAGGGTCCTATGTTATGGGGTCATTTGAGAATGATTCGAAAATTTTAAATGGAAATATATGCCATCTGATACTTCATTGAAATGATCATGAAAAATATAACTTTTGCACAGAAAAATTGTTCGTGTGGGAAACCACTTACGAAGACCGGGAGATGATTTCTGATTTGTATTTCAGATTTCCACTTGCATCATGTCATTGACAACAACAGTTGTGAAAAAAACATACGTTTAACTGGTCATTTCGTGAATGATGTCCCACATGAATATCTTTTTCCTCTTAAAGTTCTTTCTCTTCCCTTTGAAATCATCCATCTTCCTCAAGCTTCTTGATAGGGTACCCTGTTGGGCAAGCGATATGCTTCATTCGATGCACCCTGTAATATTTTCGCATCTCACTTTCGGTTTCATCCGTTCATCTCTAGCTGTTTGTGATTTATAGGTACTGGATCTTTTATCTTAAACACATGGTATGATTAGTTACTTTAGTTAGTGAGATTTTTTTTAAAGCAGTCCAAATATGCATTCTTGTCTGATTATGAAAAACCATTTTTAAAATCTAAATGATAAGACATACTATATGTATGCTCTACAATTTCAGTGAAAATGTCCCTTGAACTTATGCTTAAGTAGGGCACCTTTCTCAATGATTCAAATAGCAAATACTTCAAATTCAAGGTAATGAAAATGATGGACTTTAGTGTCTGCAGTGTTTATATACATGAAGAATGCAACCGATTCTTCGGTCTCGGTTCGGGCTGCCGATTATTTGTAACCGTCAAGTGTATCGGGTCACTGTTCGGGTACCATTTATTTGTAATCGCCTGGTCGTAGTCTGTCCTCCGTGGTCCTGTCAATGAGTATTCTCCTGAGACCTGGACTTACCTGGGTAGGACGTTGAAGGACCTCTCCAAGAAGGGATTACAAAATTGTTCCCAAATTACTCGTCGGTCTCGATGATGAGATCAGCATTAGGCGCCGAGAGGTTCGGATGTCTCGTCTCTGAAACCTCACGGACGATCAGACGGTCATCCAGACCATAACGCACACAAACATCACTCATACACACAACGAAAACGCACTGGGTTAAATGACACTATACTTATTTATTAAAATGCTATTAAAAAGAAAAATAACGAAGAGAGACGATCACAACACTTAACACTGATTATGTATAATTATTTGCTTTATTAAAATGACACTTTGCTTTTTACTATACTGTAGCCCTTATCACTTTGATATATATATATCGGGCAAGTGATAAGGGCTACAGTGAAGGCTACAGATAAGGGCATTGGACCTGCTTATCAATACAGCAGGTATGACTTCTTCAGTAAAAAATTCACTGAAAAAGTCATACCTGCTGTATTGAAGTTTGCATGCTTCACAATCCTACTATGCACGCGCAAGGGATTCCCCAAAGGAACGTACGGAGTCCCGGATAATCTGCCAAATGAAAATTGGTCTAAATGGATATGAATTTATAGGGTTTCTACCAGGTAACAATAATCCGTTTGTATTAAGTCGATATCTGGAACAAATACAAAATGGCGGACACCTTCAAACCCGTTGTGTGTGGTTGCATAATCGCCAGGTACGAATGCTGGCCAACAGTGACGTTCTGATTATTAAGTGTACCGAATTTGTACTCAAATATTCTAGAAAGACTTCCGGAGTGTCGGTAGATCACAACAGAAGAAGCAGGGTAATTTACATGTGTGGAAACAATTAACGAAAAATGCCCAGAAATGCACTCATACTCAGTAAACGTGAGTTCAAAGCATCGGAAATGTAAGGATTAGCGTCAAGAACATGAAAGCCATTGCCAATTCACCAATAATATTCCCTCAAACCGATGCAATATCATCTGCACGGTTACATACCAATAAGAATGCAATAACTGATGCCAAGTTGAAATTGTGCAAGGGGACTCACTAAGAAACTGGGTAAACTCAAGGAATGTCAGTAGTGGGATCGCATGATCGATATTGAAATGCGGCCAATGTGTGTGTTGATATCAACATGTAGCTAATGGACAAACCTCAACATGTCCCACTCCTGCTGGGACACCGTCCCACGTGCGAAACATAGGAAAATAACTACTCAGGTCTTAAATCTGAGGCCGTGGGCTCCCAGTAGGATTGGAAACTGCGACTACTCTGCTCGCTTTCGCTCGCGCTCTAGCCCTGAGGCTTCGAGGGAGCCTCACTTCCTCTGTATTCATTTCTTTGAAGAGTACCCACTTTGTTTAACATGCACACTTGTAGAGCCTCCCGACATGTTTGTGTGTTTCATTTTGTTACTCCTGCACAGTTGTAAACATTCAGAGCTTTAAGACGTTTCTTCCTATTTCTCATGTAGTTTTATTTTCCATATGTATGGTGTTCCAGTAATAGTGTTACATGTACCAAATTGGTTCATTTTCGTCTTCGTCTTGGCATGTGTACTGTGTGTAAGATACGAATTTCTGGAGGTATTTTCCTATATTTCGCGTACGACATATGTCCCAGAAGACGTAGGACATAATACAAGTTGGTTATTTTTACACTCTATCAGAATTTTCATATGTGTCGACTGTGGGACAATGTCCCGAACAAGATGGGACATTGATACAATCGTGTTCTAGTTACGTTTTACCAAAAAGTGCACCAGATGTAATAGCAGAATGTACAACGTTGTTTTCCTAGTTTTCGCATGTGGGGCGGGTCTCAGTAGTGGTGGGACATGTTGACATTTGTCCATTAGCTACATGTTGATATCAACACAAACATTGGCCGCATTTCAATATCGATCATGCGATCCCACTACTGACATTCCTTGAGTTTACCCAGTTTCTTAGTGAGTCCCCTTGCACAATTTCAACTTGGCATCAGTTATTGCATTCTTATTGGTATGTAACCGTGCAGATCATATTGCATCGGATTGATGAAATATTATTGGTGAATTTGCAATGGCTTTCATGTTCTTGATGCTATTCCTTACATTTCCAACGCTCTGAACTCACGTTTACTGAGTATGAGTGCATTTCTGGACATTTTTGTTACGTGTTTCCACATATGTGAATCACCCTGCTTCATCTGTTGTGCTCTACCGACACTCCAGATGACTTTCTAGAACATTTGAGTACAAATTCGGTACACTTAATAATCAGAACATCACTGTTGGCCAGCATCCGTACCTGGCGATTATGCAACCACACACAACGGGTTTGAAGGTGTCCGCCATTTTGTATTTGTTCCAATTATAGACTTAATACAAACGAATTATTGTTACCTGGCAGAAACCCTATCAATTCATATCCATTTAGACCAATTTTCATTTGGCAGATTATCCGGGACTCCTTACGTTCCTTTGGGGAATCCCTTGCGCGTGCATGGTAGGATTGTGAAACATGCAAAATGCAATACAGCAGGTATGACTTCTTCAGTGAATTTTTTACCCGCCCTCTTTACGTTGAATAGTTTTTGCACTATTGGCGTCCGAAAGTCATTTTCCCACGCTTTCGGCTCAGTTACCGAGGATGCACGAATTGCAGTGTTGTATACTATTACCCATACGAAAAATAACATAAATGTAGCGAGGTTGCTTTAAATGCGGTTTCCACGGATATGAAAGTAGGAAGAACAAGAAATGACGCTTGTGGGTAGCTTGGTTTTCCAGTCTCTGGGTCATTATTTGATGTGTGATGCAAGACGTGCCACACGGTTTTTAATGAAAAATTGTGAAGACGATGCTGGGAAAGAATATTGAGCACACAATAAACGAACTACTGAAATTTCATTCATAATGTATCAAAGAAAAATTTCCTCTATTCAATGTGTGTGGAATTATAAAATTTATTATTTACGTTAATATCATGATGAGTGATGATTTGAAGATGGGAAGTAAAGAATGCTCCATTGAATCTCAGTTGCTCTGTGATGTGGAATCAGTTTATATCAAAGAAGAGCCACGAGAAGAAAATGAGTTAGGATCTATTGGAGACAAAGAAACGATATTATCATTAATCAAAACTGAACATAATACTACTTATGATGGCATAGGTAGTGCTTCGATTTCCAACGTAGAAGTACCTGGGATGAAGTCAGATTTTTCGACGAACGATAACGTTAGATATCTTAATGTTTTTGACAACGAATTGAAGATAGAAGAAAGTGATGTGCAAAAGACATCATGTAAGACATCGACAAATGAAACAATACAATGCAATAATGAACGGAATTCATACGAATTGGAAATTAACAAAAGCGATGACAACAACTCCAACTGCGTGAAGAATCTATTTTCTTGTATTAAATGCGGTACCTGCTTGGGTGACACAAGTAAACCGAGAGGAGAAGTATCAACAAATGTAAATAAGAATTCAAATATATGTAATCATTGCGAAAAATCATACGCTACAAAACATACCATAAACTTACTATTAAGGACTAAGGACCCACATATATGTAACGAGTGTGGTAAATCCTTTATTCGCAATGAGTTTTTTAAGAGGCACTTGTTAACTCACACAATTAAGGAAGAATTTTCTTGTTCTTTATGTGGTAAATGCTTTACTTTAAAAGGTAATCTGACAAAACACCTATTGCTTCATGCGGGAGAGAAACCATACTTATGTAGCCAGTGTGGCAAATCCTTTACCAAAAAGAGTCATCTTTCAAGACATTTATTTATACATACAGGTGAAAAACAATTTCCTTGTAACTTATGTAGTAAATCTTTCTCTCAAAAAGTTAATTTAATGAAGCATCTAGTAATTCATACATCTGAGAAAGCGTATCCTTGTAACCAGTGCGGTAAATCTTTCAGTAGAAAAGATTACCTTGGAAGACACTTATTAACCCACACTAGTGATAAACCATTTCCTTGTAACTATTGTACTAAATCTTTCAGTAAAAAGGAGTATCTGTCAATACATTTCTTAACTCACACAGGCTACAAACCGTTTCCATGTAACCACTGTGGTAAATATTTTGCTCGCAAAGATAATCTTAAGAAGCATTTGGAATCACATTCTCAAAACTAGTAGTATTTTTTTTCAAATTTGCTTAATTGTTCACTGGCGATTGTAGTCTTAAATATAATGCAATAAGTAAAAGACTCAGGTACTATATATTTTTTTTTTTTTCTTATTTTAACGTACTACATAGGTTATCACAGCATAACGTAGAAACTACATGCATTGCAAGGTACACAGGAAGAGAAAATTTTTAGTTCTTAATTATATATACTGTACACTTGTATATTTGTGATTAAAACTTAGTACGTAATCTTATCATTTATTTGTAACCGCCAGGGTGTCAAGTCGCTGTTCGGGCGGACATTTATTTGTAACCAAATGAGTTCGAGGTCACTGTTCGTGGCTCGTGGTACTGCCAATAAGTATACTCCCGATACTTTAACTTACCTGGACAGGACGATGAAGGACCTCTCCAAGAAAGGTTACAAACTGTTTCCAAAAAGCTCGTCGGTCTCAATAATGAGATGAGCATTAGGCGCCGAGAGGTTCGGGTGTCTCGTCTCGAAAACCTCACGGACGATCAGACGGTCATCCAGACCATAACGCACACAAACATCACTCATACAAACAACGAAAACACACTAGATTAAATAACACTATACTTATTTATTAGAACACTATTTAAAAAAATAGCGAAGAGGAATGGACACAACACTAAACACTGAGGATATATAACAATTTTAGTCGCTGAAATCACACTTTGCCCTTTTCAGGCAATATAGCCCTTTATATATATATGATTATGATTCAGATATCACCACAAATGCTTCTCTCACACCATTGACACACTTGGGGGGTTAGCACTGGGGGAAAGTTGTCTGGATCGTCCCACGATGAATCCAGTTGTTACGCTGAACAGTCCTGCAGCGTAAAGGTGAATCTTCAGTGAATAAACGAAAAGAAGATCTTCACAGTGGAATACTGATATTGGAGGGCGCGTATATAACTTTTTAAACGCACAAGGTCTGCGGACCTGGGATTTCACTAGTTGGGGCTAGCCGTAAGAAATCGTCCTTCACCGGCTAAATAGCTTGTGCCCCTTCACAAAACTTAACCCACGCAACGTGCGTGGTGGCTGCGTACAACACCGGAGTCGAACTCTCTGAGCATCCAAGCTCAAGCTACGGGTTGTAATGGTCAACGGAAAAGTGTTCGCAGTTCATTTCAAAAATCACTCAGTTAACTCACCTGTATGCACATACAAACAGAATATAAAAAACAATTTATGTTAAATTTTAGTCAACTGCCCATAATGCACTAGACACGGCGATAACACTGGCGTGAGAAAGTACAGATAACGAACTACGAAAACTGTGAGGCTGGTGCCACTTTGGCTACTGGGACATCTGGTCAGCCCGTATTTCTCTAATCTATTATAATGTTTCCATAAGCGATTAAAGAAAGCACTTACTTCAGTTCCCAATAACTATAGAATATATACTGTGCATATAATAAGTCAGGAAGAAACACTGAAATGGTTAGTCACTAACTGAAATGTTCTCAGCAAAAGCAATGTTTTAAATATACCTACCGGTATATATGAAAAAATGATGAAAGACTTCTTTGTCCAATTGTGTGGGAAAGAAGCAATTCCCACCGAAGAAAGAACTTATGTGCGTTGCTGAATAAAGTATAAATCGAAAATAATAATCACTGGCTTCACGAAATATACAGAGTATCCACAAAAAATCCTTCTATAACCTGGTAGCGGTTATATAGATTCGAAACTATGTCCGATAGCCGAAAGTTCAAGAGAACTTTTTTTCTTGTCTCAGTGGCAGGAGTCACCTCCCAAGAGTTGTAACACTTTATTTTGCAACACCCGATATATATATATATATATATATATATATATATACATAGAAGATTTTAATTGAGATTTCACTATAAATGCTTTTCTCACACCATTGACGCACTTGGGGGATTAGCACTGGGGAAGTGTCGCCAGGATAATCCCACGTAGTAATCTAGTTGCTGCTCCAAACAGTCCTGAAGAGTCCACACGAGTCTTCGGTAAAATAACACAGTCTCCAAAGTGGAATGCTAATGTTGGAGGGCGCGTTTAGAACTTCACGCACTAGGTCTATGAGCCTGGGACTTATTGATTGGGGCTAGCCGTAAGAACACGTTCTTCACCGGCTAATAGCTTATGCCCCTTAGCACAATATTGTACTTGAAGCTCGACGCGACGTGCATGGTTGCTGCTTCGAAACGTGGAGTAACACTCCCCGAACCAAAAGGTTCGAGATACGAACTGCTTTGGTGCATTCGTCAATGTTGGCAGTTCATTCTTAAAAGCACTCAGGTTAAATCACCTGCATGTACATGCAAATAGAACGTAAGAAAGAGTTGACGTTAATATTAGTCCACTTGCCATGACGCACAAAACGTTGCGATAACTCGGGCGTGTGAAAGTACAGATAACGAACTGCTAAAGCGATGTGGCTGGTGCCATTCAGTCGCTTCTTAACCTGATGTGCTCCAAATCGCAGTATTTCCATAAACGATTAAAGAAAGCACTTAATTCAGTTCCAAATAACTGTAGAATATAGACTGTGCATATTAATAAGTCAGGGAGAAACACTGAGAAGCTTCGTCGGTTACTGAAATGTTCTCACCACAAAGCAATGTTTTAAATATATATATGAAAAAAGAACAATGAAAGACTTCTTTGTCCAGTTGCGTGAGAAGAAGCAATTCCCACCGAAGAAAGAACTTATTTGCGTCGCATAATAAAGTATAAATCGAAAAAATAATCACTGCCTTTACGAAATATACATAGCATCCACAAAAAATACTTCTATAACGTGGTGACGGTTATAAGAATGTAATATAATCTTTTATGAAGGGAGTGTTAATATTCGTTACTCAGTACTTTCGTACTAAGAAAATCACTGTATGTTAAGAAATCGACATGAGATTTTATTTTTGAATTCTAAAAAAATACTTTAGCTCCCTCTTGGCCATATGGTTAGCAAGGGCGCAATTTGAAGCGAGAGCTTATGTGGTTTGCTTGTCACGTTAAGCTGTAGCCTCTATAGTGAAACGGGACACTAACTGAAGTAGTAGTAATAATAATAACAACAACAATAATAATAATAATAATAATAATAATAATAATAATAATAATAATAATAATAATAATAATAATAGTTATTATTATTATTATTATTATTATTATTATTATTATTATTATTATTATTATTATTATTATTATTATTATTAAGAAGAAGAAGAACTAAAGTTGTAGAAGGACATCTGCCAGTAGATTATGGCACCTGCCTTTGGAAAGGGGTTGAAAATTTATGAAGGTGTTCTGTGATCAAATACTACAAAATGGAAAATTTTCTGTTTAACCACATGAGTCTTCCTTCCCATCATTCTCCACTCTAAGATATCTCCCCATTTAATCTCCAATCTAAGATTGGTAGAGATAACAAATGATGTAATGTTATTTATGATTTCAGTTGGAGTAGTAGTCTGAAGAAGGAAGTGATATACGTCCAAAACTGTAAAATTTCTAGTTAATTTATAATAAAGATTATAGACAGTCTTGTAAGAAAGTTGTATTTAGTTTGTGTTTAAGATATCTCCCTTAATCTTATCAATCCTATCAGCAAACAATTCAGTCGTGAAATAAAAAAATAAAAAAAAAGAACACTGAAAACAAAAGCTCACCACTGCAAAATTCTTTGCTTATAATTTCCTTATCCAATACAATCTCAACCTCCACTCTCTGCAAAAGCCTGATGACTCTTGATTACCTCACACTCATCACCTTATCTGACTGAAAAGCTTTTTCAATCCGCCCTAAAATTGTTTAATGTCTTATTAGGTGGGCTTGTAACCATATCTACAGTAGAGATAATCGAAGATGTCAACTTGCAGAGAAACTTAGAATCGCTTTTAAAACTGCTTTGAAACACTTCATTTTCTTAACTCTTATTAACGTTTAATCTTGTTCGTTTCAGTCGCAATTTCTTCGTCATGCAAGGAAGATTGTGCTATTTTCAAAGAATACGTTAAAGTAATTCAGTTTCTTTCTGGATGCGGTGAAATATCTGTGGAAGGGACCGAGCAACATTCTTTCAAGAAGGATTGGGTTACTGATACAGTGAATCATGGTTGCTCTGTACATCTTAAAGTAGAGGTAATGAAATATTTCTTTTAAAATTTCGTTTGTATATTTCTTAAAGGACTGCTTACCCAGGAGAAAGAAGCCTAGTAATCACTTATCAACATTCCTAAACAGTATTCATTGAAAAGTACGTACGTCAAAACATTCAAAATTGTTTAATTGTGAATATTTGTCCAAATAGTTATTGCCTTCTTCAGCAGATAACTTGTTCAGAAAATTATGTGGAACTACGTCTCATTTATTATCTTCTTCTAGGTAGCATTGCTTTCTTTACGTCAGGGGGGCGCGGTGGCTTAGTGGTAGAGCGTTCACCTCTGGTGCTTGGGGTCCCGGGTTCGATCCCAGCCCCCGCCAAGTGAACTTTGTGGTGGACAAACACCGTGCTCGTGGGTTTTCTCGGGGTTCTCCCGTTTCCTCCCACTTTCTTCATTCCACCATTTCACTCATCTCTCATTATCACCGTCTCCTTTAGCCTAATCGGCATAACCGTGGGACGTAAAACTCAAAGATTTCATTTCATTTTTTTCTTTACGTCAAGTAGTCTTCCATAATTTTTTTTATATTTAAATATTTTTTTCTTCATGAGTACTAACCGGTATCTTATGTAGCTGATCCTAATAGCCAACGAAACATTGTTTTTTTAAGACTCATTTGTTATTTAGACAAAAATAAATATGAAATTAATTTCTCTATAAAATATTTTATTTCAGAGAAACTCTTTGGAACGAAATTCCATGTAACCATTTTGATTGATTTATTTATTGAAATTGTAACTTCATCGTTTGATAATTATTTTGAAGCTATATGAGAAGCTGATAAATGCAGATAGATTATGAAGCAAATCAAAACATGATAATTGAAGACTAGTACTATGGAAAAAATCACGGTGTTTGTAATAAATAAATAAATAAATAAATAAATAAATAAGTTAAAAATGTCAGCTCAAGATGCAAATGTACGCTTCAGAGATGAACGATGTACACTGAGCCACCTTGACTTCAGCAAATAGTTTCTTTACGTGGAATAGTTTCTTTTACCATACACCCTCCATTCCAAAAGAAACCGAACTTGTGAAAACAAATAGTACCACTAGTGCCATCTGTTGTAATATTTTACCGGTAGATGGCGTAGTCCCTCATTGACAACTGGTATAAATGTCATGACATTTGGATGCACGGCAACAAAGTTATTGCGTTTCAACTGTCAGTGTGTTGTGTACATCGGTCGGAAAATGAGTTTCAAACAACGAGCTGCAATTGAGTTTTGTGTTAAACTGGGTAAAACTTTTAGTGAAACGCACCAAATGCTACAAAATGCATATGGTGATGAGTGTCTATCCCGTACGCAAGTTTACGAGTGGTTCAGGCGATTCAAATCGGGTAGAGAGACGCTGGATGATGACGAAAGATCAGGCCGTCCCAGAACCGGATTATCGGAAGAAAACATCGAAAAAGTGCGTGAATTCATCAAACATAACAAAAAATCGTCGGTGAAAGTTATTGAAATGGAATTAGGCATTCCTCAAACAACCGCATACCGCATTTTGACCGAAGTTTTGGGCCTTAAGAAGGTTAATTCGCGGTTTGTACCTCACAAACTCACCGAAGACCAAAAAGTTGATCGAATTGCGCATTGCAAAGACATCGTTAAAAGTGCTCGGCAGGATCGAAACTTCTTGAAATCGATTGTAACTGGTGACGAGACGTGGTGTTTTGAATATGAGCCCGAAACAAAGCGGCAAAGTGCTGAATGGAGAGCGCCGGATGAAGGAACACCCAAAAAAAAAGTCGCTTGGTGAAGTCAAAAGTTAAGGTGATGCTGATTTGTTTTTACGATTCAAAAGGAATTATCCACAAAGAATTTGTTCAGCCCGGCCAGACAGTCACTGGAGAGTTTTACTTGGGCGTCATGAAGCGTTTGCTGGCAAGAATTCGTCGTATTCGGCCCGAATATCGCGAAATCGGCAGTTGGACTCTTTTGGACGATAATGCACCATCACATCGTTCGCGACTTGTAACTGAATTTTTGGTCAAAAATCACATTATTCGGTTGCATCATCCGCCCTATTCACCAGATCTCGCTCCGTGCGATTTCTATCTGTTCCCGAAACTGCATTTGGCGATGAAAGGAAAGTGGCACGTATCGATTGATGCCATTGAGAAGGCGACGACCGCCGTCCTAAAGACCATTCCAATAAAGGACATGGAGAAGTCGTTTGACAACTTGTTGGAGCGTGCAAATATGTGTATCGATGCAGAAGGGGAATACATTGATTAATAAAAATGATTTGTCCCAAAATGTACATTGCTTTTTAACGTTCGGTTTCTTTTGGAATGGAGGGTGTATGTCGTATACAAAATTCATTCTGCACTCAAAACTAAGTTTAGAATTTGCTTCTCAGGATGAAATTTATTCCATTTTGTCAAACTTGAGTACTGATGTCAACATTTTAGTACTTTGATGTTATTTTTTCAAAATTATAGTTTTACTCTTCATACACTCCAATTGTAAGAACGTAAGGAATTCTTACTTGAAAAGGTAAGAAAGTCAGGTTTTATTTCTTTAGTTCCTACTATTTGTATTACGTTTCATTTGTATCTCCTGCGTGTTGAAAGTTGAATTTTCTATTGATAGATGTAAAACTGTTTTAAAAATATATGGTATATATAGTGTAGTTTGCCAAACTTCTAATGGCAGTATAACAGTAGTTTTTGAAAGCTGCTTACCTCACACTTATGACAAAACTGATATTCTTTCCAGTGTGAGATTGGTTTCGAATATCTTGGTCAAGTTCAACAACACTATTTTCCTAAGTACAGAACGAACAGAAATAAGATTTTTAACAAACACGTTATAAGTTATTCTTAAATGAATGCTTCACAAATCATAGAATTTTCTCTGTGAATCTCGGAGACTACGCATACTAAATATAAACGACATATCCTATAATTTCATTTAAATGTAAATGTCTTTTTTTGCCCATTTTCTATTGCATTGCAAATGTTACAATAAATTATTTTGTATGGGAAATATCACGTTTGTTTAAACTCATGTTCTTTTCTTTACATAGGATTCAATTAACGCTGCAAGCAAACTGAATGAAGTTAAGAAAAAGAAAGAAAAGCTTACGAAAGAGCTTGAAAAATTACAGCAAATTGTTGCGTCATCAGGATATAAAAGTAAAGCACCTTTGGATGTACAAGTGAAACATTCGAATAAGGTAGATATTGTAGTAAATGTTTTCCATTACATTGACATGATTTCTTATTTACGTTTCACACGCACCAGTATATATAAAGAAAGGATTGGTACTTATATAGAAAAAAATGTTTTATAACTTTCGATTTCAAAGTACGTAATTATTAGTAGTATTTCGTCTGCTCATCTCCAAACATCTGCTACTAACAAGATATTTTTAAGATTTAATATTGGTACCGTGTGGATCTTAATTGGATGATTTGATTTTCTGGTATGATTTTGGAAAATAATCTGGTTGCCATCGGGTGCCAGCCACTAAATGAAAAGCTTCAGCTTCACAAAGATTCTTATATGTTACTTATCGAAGTCTTTTTTCAAAGGAAAAAATAAATCAGCGTATGCGTTTTTCACTGTTGATGATCACCTGCCTGCACACACTAACTCAGAACTTGACATTGTCAGTTATACATGAATAAAAACAATCGTGGATGTAATTATTTACAAACGCTATTTACAATTTGAAAAATGTAAGCTTGTGTAAATAATTGCGTTCGAAAAATTGTTTTTATTTATGTATAATTTGTACAGTATCTAGGTGATCAGCAACAATTAAAATGTAAATAGCTTATTCTTAATTACGTCCAAGATTGTTTTTCTTATTTATGTGTATTTGGTACCGTCGAGTTTTGAGCTAGTGCATGTGTGTGATTGCCAATAGTGCGAAAAGCAATTGCCGATTTTAGTGTTTTCCTTGAAAAAGGATTACGTAAATTAAATAACATGTAGAAGTCTTTGTAAAGGCAGAGCTCTTCATTTAGTATTGGCAGTCGACGGCAACAGGATTGGTTACCGAAATCATGCCAGGAAATTAAATCATCGGATTACGATCTCGAGGGCTCATATAAAGGTTAGTGTTTGCTATTCTTACAAAATGTGTCAGACATATTGAAGTAAAAACGTTGTAACAAACTAATAAATACTAGGTACAGAACAGAGAAACTCAAGTAAAATACGAAGTAACAAGATAAGTACTATATACAAAAATATTTTCGTAACATTTTCATTCAATTAAAAAAAAAAAAAAAAAAAAAAAAAAACTAATGCCTAATATTTATTTTGATGGACTTACAATGTCCAGATTTAACTTCTAATATATTATGTATGGAGTGTGCAATAAACTATTCGAGTCATTCATATTGGTGTCCTTAAATGAAAACAATAGCTTAATACGGTATACAGTTTTACCTGTTACGTCCTCCTAATTCCAGCAAAACTTAGTTTACACGAAGGTAAATAGTTTTTTTTTCTTACATTAATTTTACATTAATGTGTTAGGAAACGAAATGAAATATGTAGGTAGTGTTGAAGGTATGAACTGTAGGCTAAAGAAGACAGACAGTAAATATATTTGACTGATGAAGATAAAATAATTTATGGAATAAGCGAATAAGGAAAAACAGAGAACCCTGGGAAAATTCCCAGATACGATGTACTTCACCTCAAGATAGTATGCTCTGAAATCGAAGCTGCGACCGTATTCACAAGAAGTAAATGTTCTACTACTGAAGCACCGTGACCTCTTATCTTATGTAAATAAATTAGAATAAATTTACAGGAAGCTTAGGCGGTCCCATTCGCGTATATTACATAAATAAGCCCGAGAAACTAACTTTATTTGTCCTGCAATTGCCTCTACCCAAAAACCTTCGAAATAGATTCCGGAAGACATCATTGTCGTGACATTGAAAACAGCATAGCAAATCGACATTGAAAACAGTTTGTAGGTATCTCTTCTTCTTCTTAAGGTACAGGAGGTTAACGAACGCCATATCAAACTGGATGTAGAAACAGCTTTTGTACCCTTGCAGAGCTAAAAATTGACTTACATTTGAAAAAACATTTACATTTGAAAATACATTTGAAATATTGTATCTAGCCACTGGGTTAGACGCGATATAATAGGCTATCAGCACTGTAAAACAAAAGAGGTTTTTTCAAGGCAATAGAAGGAATGGCTTGAGAAGGTAATAAGAAACTCAACTCGGTGCTTGTTGAAACACTACAGTTAGGCAGCCATTGACGACCTGTTAAGTCGTTAAATTTATTTTATTAAATTATTATCCAGATTACAAATCTGAAAGTAATCCTGAGGCAACCAAAGCTCTTTAAATTATCAATATTTCGAGCACGCTTCTCAAGCTCCCCTTATCAGAATGATTTAAGAAGCCTTATGTCATGTAACGCAGCAAGTTAATCACATATTGTGGTTCCAAACTTCTCTGGATATAAAGTACTTATCAGAACTGTTGGATACCAATTCGTAATTACAATAAGCGAAAATCCAATAATCTTAAAATAGTTCTGTCAATGGTTATCTAACCACACATACATTATGTCAAATAACAAAATGAAGGCTTCTTGAAAATCACGTAGAGATTCATGGTGCCAAGCAGATATTTACGTGTGGTCCAAGTTAGTGAATTTTGTGATTTAGTTTCGTATCCAAAGTTGTTAGTGGCTTTTCGTATAGTGCATAAATTTTCGTATACTGACTCACAATTGTTTCATAAACTACGCATACATATTTCTGGCTCCGGCCCATATATCTACTTTGAGATATTCACTAAAATTACAGAAAGAAAAGAAAAAAAAATGAGTTTCGCTTCATAGTGTGAAATTACGGTTGACTTCCAAACTATGCGAATACAATATTCAAACTTGAAATAGTATATTCATAACTACCGATTGAAATAGAGGAATAAGATTAAAGACAGAAACTATTCGTCGGACCCTGAGTCCATATCAAAAAGCCATCTTACTATTTTGGCTCTTTGGAGGTTAGAATTGAAACTAGAAGTGCTAATTGATATTTATCACTTCCTGTTGCAATAAAAGAATAAAATCAGAAGTGAACATATTCTTGTGGTACTGAATCCATATCAAAAACTGCTTGTCGCTATCTACTTCCATTATATGATCAATGTTGTAACCGAGAAATCGTAGATTTTTACCACTTCCGGTTTCAACAAACACATCAAATTCTAGATAAAATTCATTCTTGGGACGCTGAATCTGTGTAAAAAGAAAATAAACGCTTTTCGAAATATCTTATCGTTTTCACTCCACTTCCGGTTTGAATACATTGTTAAAGAAGGAGATTTCATTTATTTTTTGGATGCTGAATTGATTGCAGGAATCGGTTTCTCGATATCTTTTACCACTTTTACTTCATGGAAATCAATATTAAAAACGGAAGTACTAGTAAATTTCAGCCACTTACGGTTTCCGTAGAGTTTTCTGTGTACTGATGGCATGTTCTCTTGAGACACTCGATTGCAGAAAACCACTTCTCGACATGTGTTACCGCATCTGTTCTATGGGCATCAAGGCTGAAACTGGTGATTTCTATCATTTCTGGTTTCAATACAGGGTTAACGGAGGCGATGAAACCTGTTCTTGGGACGCTGAATCAACTGCAGAATCCGCTTCTTTTATCTTTTTACCGTTTTTTGTCTATGAGGATCAACGTTAAAACAGGAATAGGTTAATTTCTACAACTTCTGAGTTTGAATAGAAAGTTAATGGAAGAGATGGAACTTATCCTTGGGATGCTGAATCGACTACGAAAAACAGCTTCTCGGTATCTTTTAGAGTTTTTGCTCTATGAAAATCAGTATTGAAACCTGAAGTAGCAGTTAATTTTAACCATTTACAGTTTTGCTGGTGCGGGGGTACGTTCTCTTGAGACACTAAATCGGTTGCAAAAAATAAGACAGTACTATAGCTTTTGTTCTATGGCGATAAACATTAAAACCGGAAGTGATTAATTTCAACAACTTTCGGTGTGCATTGAGAGCTGTGGGTAGTGATAATATGTTCTCTTGAGACGCTGAATCGATTATTAAAAACAGCTTCTCGATATATATTACCATTTCTGTTCTGTTTGGATCAATGCTGAAACTGAAGTTGTTGATTTCTACCACTTCTGGTTTGGATAGATTGTTAACGTATGAGATGATACCTATTCTTCGTACATTGAATGGGTTGCATAAAACCGCATCTCAATATCTTTGACCGTTTTTGCCCTATGGAAACCAATATTGAGACTGGAAGTAAGGAAATTTAAACCACTTCCGATTTAGATAGAGCGTTGCTGGTGGTGGTGATGCGTTCTTTTGAGACGCTGAACTGATATAAAAAGCAGCTTGTTGCAATCTATTACTGTTTTAATACTACGACAATAAACCTTAAAACAGGAAATGGTTAATTCCATTCACTTACGATTTGAATAGAAGGTTAACGGAGAAGATACAACCTATTATGTGGACGTTAAATAGATTGCACAAAAGCGCTTCGTGATATATCGTACCGTTTTTGCTTTGATACCTGTTAACAGACAAGATAGACGGACGGATGGACATACATAGCCGTTCTATAAGACTTCCGACGCTTAAACATTTACATAGCTTAGCTTGAAAAAAAAAAAAAAAAAAAAAAAAAAAGTTGAGGACCCTGCAGAGCTAAAGAATTCCAAAAATAGAAACAGTTTTACTACATTAAGATATTGTTGGGAGTAGAAAAGAAAAATATTTCCAGTGTTGCACATTCCTACATGTTCATCAATATTACCAATTTTGGTTATTTGGTAACTATGTATGTTAGTCAAAAAAGTTTGTGAGGCAACAAGCCTTAGTGTTTTATAGGTACGAGATTGTGCAAGCAACTATCTCTTTTTGTATTTTGGATGTTATTTGTTTTTCAACCCTCCATTAATGGATATTTTTGTTGGAAGCTAGTGTATGAGAAATAGGGGAAAGCGGTTGATTTTTCGTTAACCGTATTCTCTAACTAGTATTCTCTATAGGTTTGCACTTTTTGGATCAGAAGATCCAATATATTCAAAATTTTCTTGTAGATCTTATATCTGGAGAACTATATATAGCGTACCCAAACCCAAATTATCAGTTAATTAACTCAGTATGATGTGCTTAGTCCGTAGAAAATACGAAAACTCAATTTAGGAGCCGCTCAAAAATTTTTTGGTCCCTGATCCAAAAACTAGTTATTGACTAAAATCGCAATCTTTTTGATGCATTTTTTGGATCATTCCTAAAATTCTTGACCAAGATCGCAATCTTTGGATCCTCTTTTTAAAAACTTATTTCTTTATTTTTCTTTTTTTATTATCATTCTTAAAATTCTTGACCAAGATCGCAATCTTTTGATCCATTTTTTTGCATCATTCTTAAAATTCTTGTTCATTCTTTGAATTTCGTTTTGTTGAAAGTCCTTTACTAGAGAAGTATTGACAAAGTTAACTATGTTTTCTCCATTTATTTATTCTACCTAACACACTAGTGTATTCTATCTATGTATAATTCTCTTCAAAGATTAATAAATTTGCCCTCATTTCTTTTACAGATTGAATCTCTAGAAAGAGAATTGAAGAAGATAGAGAATATGTGTGATACAAAAACATTAGTGAATTAGTATTATTTGTAAATACTCTTTTTATTGTAAGACTGAGATAATTTTGTAAATACATAATTAATTTTAAAAAGTTAGAAGTTATTCTATTCTCAATTTTCCTCGTTAAATTAGTAGAAGTGACCGGAAAATGCGAAACTTGTGCAGAAATTCTACCTACTGTGTGCTGTGCGAAAATTATGGGAGCTTGTTTCCAGTGAATATATATATAGTGTCATCCACTTATAACGAATTTCAAGGAACCAACGAGTTCTTTATATCCGAACTTCGTTATAAACAAAATCATGTATTTTTCCGAATTGTGGAAAAAAACAGAGGATTAGATAACAAGCAGACATATTTAAAAAAGAGTATACAGCAGTATAGCATTACATTTGAAGATAGTATTATTAATTGAATTGTTATTTAGCCTATCATATATATTGCAGTTCTTCTTACCTGTTCAAGCACGCTTGAAGAAGTCTGTAATTTCCTTCTGAACCGTGTCTGCTGCTGCTGTTCGTAGACCGTGTTGCTGTGTTCGAAAAGATAGTATTCCTTTTGTTTGCCATCTTTAAATCTAGCGATGCACAAACACGTGTTAAAAATATCAACTTGCGGCATGTTCCTACCGTGCAGCTACCGAAAAACGCACCTCACTTTCTCTCCGCGTCTAACACAATGAGCTCCAGTGAAAACAGAGATTTATTTTTAACCTCGACCTTGAACTCTTTTGGGCGCGCGTTGCAGGAAATATCTGTACCTGGGGCGATTTCTGCTGTCATCGGAGTGGGAGGAGTGAGTCATGCCTGGCTTGCACAGCGACAACACCTGTGAAAACCAGTTTTGTGGTATCTGAGTTATCCACGAGCAGATGAAAAGAAAACGACTCCGTTCTGAAAATTTCGCAATAAGCGGTCATTACGGAAAATAATGTTCGTAATATACGGTTATTTCTTCCATGTTTTAAATAGGCGGTGTGACGGGATTTCATTTATGTTCGTAATATACGTTATAAGTGGGCTGTACTATATATATGTATGTATGTGTGTGTGGGAGAGAGAGAGCTTATGTTTCTTTCTTTTAATGCGAATTTTTCAAAGTGATTTTCATCGATTAATATTAGTAAAAATATTTGTAATGAGAAAATGAAAGGATTTCAGAATTTCATTCAGAGAGAACGAAAATAGTAATTTGTGTTGAAGAAAGCAATCAAGTAGACTGTCACATAATGGGTTGAATTTGAATTTTTCTGAATGAAATCAATATATAAACTTAGTATGAAGATCTTACAGGTAAGTAGTAGCTTTTTAAGATATCATAATACATTTGGGTACTCAGGATTTTATTATTAGCTTTAGAGACTGAAGTGTGTAGAAACTCTCCAATTTGAGGCAAGTGATATTCCAATTAGGCTAAAATAATTATTATTACTTCTTTTACAAATTTCGTTAACATTTACGTACAAATCATGCAGCACAACAAGAAGATGGCTGTTATTCTTATATAAGGTACCACGGAAAATTCTGTCGTCTTTCTTTATCTCCTGTTCTAGCCTTGTAGTCACATTCAAGATATCGAAGTCCTACATATATGTAAGCACCTGAAGATTATCAATAACAAATATCTACTGTATTTCATCATATGCAATAAAAGATATCGTCACATTGCAACAAGAGGTATGGTTAATGAAAGCCATGCAATAAAGAACATAGTAGCAATAGAAACCAGTGGGTCGTGGGTTAACGAAGGATCTAATTTCATTAATGAAGTTGGTCATCGAATAGCGATCAAAACTGGTGACCCCCGAGCTACTGCATTTCTTTTCCAACATATCAGCATTGCCATCCAGCGCGGGAATGTGTCATCGATCTTAGGCACCTTATCTCCTGGTAAAGAACTGGACGAGATTTTTCTTTTATAACTCACAATAAGACGGAAGTACAGACATCCTAGGAGTCTGACAACCACTTTGACAATGTTCTAAAGAATGTATTGAATCCAGGAACGGAAAATAGCTGTAAAGAGACAAGCCAAGCCTTTTTTCACAATTTTAGTGTAAAATTTGTTGAACCTTTAGGATTGTAATTATTACTCATATCCTAAGGTCATTGGTAGCAAACTTACTGCTATAAATTTTAATTTTCATTGTTGCATTTTTTCACAAATTGATCTGAAATATCCATATAATGATATGTATTTTTCTTACTAAAAATGAAAATTATTATATTATATTTGTATATAAAAATATCTAATATAAATTTAAATCAAATTTGAAAAAATATGAAATCAGTGCATCCTAATTTAGGAACTTAAACTCGATATAAAATTAACTGGAGCACGCAGAACATATATGTAGTATTTGATATGAACTCGGTAAAGAATCGCCGAGCCCTTCTAGTTTATTAAATTTCATGCTGAAAAACAGACCTGTTAAGATGTCTCAAATACTTGTAGAAGCAAGCCTTGTAACGTAGAGTAAATTGCTTCTTGTGGCCATAACATTAAAGATACGTATCTACTAAGCAAGAAGGCCATCAGTATAGGTTTCGACATGCTAATTTACCAGTTGAAGTAATGTGAACTTCAATTGAAATACTTGTTTAATAACAGATAGTGAGATGTCAGTTATGTGCACCATTTATTACGTTCTAGCATAATTATCATATATGGTTTCAGTAGATTCGCCTGTCATCCTTATTAGATTGAAGTCTTTCACTGGAAAATCATCTTACATTTAAAACTGAAATGTCATCTTGCGCTTTTGCATGCACAGAATTGGAGAAGAGTGAGATTACGAATCTTAAAAACCAGGTTTCGTACTCTTCAAAAAGTCTTCAAGTGGAGAACTATTACCTGTAAAACATAAACACGAAAATTACTCTTATTTGAAATTCACGAGGGGAAAAACAATATTCAATTATACTATACACTTGCCATAAATTCTATTTTGAGAAAATTTTTGAATCAATCAATAATAATGAAGACTACGTTAAGAATTAATATCCTGTAGTTCTTGGACTAAAAACTACCTTTAACAATAAATTAGATTGCTGTTAATTTTAAAATTTATTTCCAGTTCAGATTGACATAACAATGATCTTCATTTGCCTTCGTTACCAGAAGTAAGTAAATTCTGGTGACCTCTAGTTTGATCTTCTGGAGTACAAAAGGAGGTTAGGAATGATGGTAGTAAAAATTAATTAGGAAATAAATTTGATTTTAAATTTGATGTATAATTTTGATGAACAAAGATCAATTAAAAATATAGAAATTGTGGTTATTGATTATGCAATCTTATTGTTTATCCAATTCCTCTTATCTAAATTTAAACAGGGCTTTTAGCACTGGTGGAAAATAGAAAAAAAGACTTCAACATGTACAGAAATAATAGTGTTAAAGACAACAATGTTAATAACAGAAAATAGATATCGTTACATCTTTATCCTTGTGTAACACTTAAATTGCAGAACATCGCACGAAGATCCTGAATCATCGTTTCGTAAAATCTTCAGCAAACTTAGAAGCGGCTTAGCAAGAGAAAAAATCATTTCGTAGTCACATTAACACATTCAGATATATACCAGGCGGATTGTGAAGGTAATGAATCTTACATTGGAATGGCCGAAAAGAACAGAAACCAGAATCAAAGAACATAGCGTGGACGCAAGAGAAGAAGGCTCTGTAGTATCGAATTTGTCCAAGTATCATAACTCATCTAAACACAAGACTAGGTCTGTCGAATTTTGTTTTTGGAGAATGAATTTTTCAGGCCCTTGGTCAACAGCATTACCTTCTAACTTTACATTACACAATTTTCTCGATCAAAAGTAAATTGTAATCATATAAGAATGCCGTAATTTTTTCCATCTTCAGTTTAAGAATGCATTTCCTCATCTAAACATATATCAATATTGTAAGGTAGAAACGATAGAGGAGCACTTCTCGTTATCTCTACTATATTGATGGAATTTCCTCTTCGAACCCTGTAGATGTCATTGATGTCTATAACATATACACCTGAAGCATAATGCATGTCCTCGAATATACTTTGAAGCGTGTCAAATAATAACGCGACTGGAATAAATGTAAAAAAGCACAAAGAAAAGTGTTGTTTGTACATCTGTAAACAAAAGTTCGTTCAGTTATGAGAAGCTATGAGAATTCTTCGTCAATATTTCATAAGTCGATAAAGTAAGCTTCTACGCCAATAGCGTGAGATTAAATACTATTTTCGATTCGAAATTTACAGGCCAGAAGTGTTTCATATGGAAATAAATTAGCACGTTTATTTGGCCCACCGAGCTACTTGAGCCTCAGCCTACTAAATGGGCTTTTGTACACTTCTCCAAAATACAATTGTGCGCCAGAATTTGTCTGTCCCTTAAAATTGTCAACTATCACTGGATAAATAGTAACAATAAAAGTACTTTGGCTTTTCGCAGATGAGGCTTCGGGTCTGAAATACTCAGCAGAGTATTAACACTAATAAGTTTGTTGAACGTTGGAAAAAGTAAACACGTTTTATCTATATATTAGGGTCTAGGTCAAAACTCCCACACTCAAGAAATGTCAAAACGCCCACACAATCGGTCATAGCTCCCACACAAACAGACAAATCTCCCAAATGCACGAACGGTCACAACTCTCTCAGCCAAAACCCTCACACTCAAGAAATGTCAAAACGCCCACAGAATCGGTCATAACTATCACACAAATGGACAAAACACCCACACATAGCAACGGTCACAATCCCCACATAAATGGACAAAACTCCCACACGCAGAAATTGTCACAACCACCACACAAATGGACAAAACTCCCACTCCTGGTTGCGCGTCTTGTAAGTTTCACACGCTGAAAATAATAAAAAGAAGTCCAAGGGAGTTTTGACCGTTGGTGCATTTGGGAGATTTGTCCATTTGTGTGGGAATTATGTCCGATTGTGTGGCGGTTGTGACAATTTCTGCGTGTGGGAGTTTTGTCCATTTGTGTGGCAGATTTGTCCATTTATGTGGGGATTGTGACCATTGCTATGTGTGGGAGTTTTGTCCATTTGTATGGGAGTTATGACTGTTTGTGTGGGCGTTTTGACATTTTCTGAGTGTGGGAGTTTTGACCTGCTCCCACATATTAATAGTTTAGCTTTTATAAATTTTGTGTTTTATATGCCCAGGTATATAGAACATTCAAAATGACATAATAGCTGCCACTGGTCTTCAAGAAGGCATTAACTTATGTTGCTGGCCCGTTCTGAAATGGGAATAAAATTGCATCTTTTTATAAAATAAAAGTCACTTACAAATATATGTACAAATCTGTATTTGAGATTAGGATTTACTTGAAAACGCCTAGATAGAAACTAAATATCAAGGACAATACTGAGAGTCTTGAAGAAAGTTGGAAGAGGGAACAAACGAAGAAATTGGATGCGGTGTAGGTGAAAATCAATTGGTAAAGTAGTTATTCAATCAGTCACTACTGACGAATCTTGTCTTGAGGAAATATAAGACAGTGACGATGTGAAAGCAGGAGGTAAGAGTTATTTGCAGTGCAGTTTTATATTACAATCTTGAAATAAAAGTAGGGAAAAAATACATTCATTGTCTTCGTGAAAAGAATCTTATCCAGTATCACATTTCTCAACGTGACACTAGTAACTTTTCAGCAGATTCGCATTTAATCGTCCAACGAATTAACTTTGTGATACGAGAAAAGAACAGATGAATAGAAACTCAGACGTGGAATTGGAAAACAACACACTACAAAGTCAGTAAACGTGAAACAAACAACTGAGTTTTGTCACAACTAATCGGAGTGTAACTTTTGTCTGAGAAGTAGTTAAAAGGTTAATTGAGGCTAGATAGAGAGCTTACATTCCAACTTATGTCACGAACTCCGTTGGATTGATAAAGGGGATAGATATTATCACGGATGCCGAGATTCAACAAAACCTAGAAGATAAAGTAGCAATAAACCACATTTGCCGCATTCATCGACGGCAGAACAATGAGATACTTCTCACCACCATTGTAAGACCACGCCTCCATTTCTTCCGAATGCGAATTTCCCAGCACATGTAAATAAATTGGAGTGCCTCGAATAGTTACGACTTGCGAATTGCAAAAACCGACGAAAAGATGCGAATGCGAACGATCCCAACATGCTGAGATTGTTCGTCCGAATTCGTGCGAATGGAGAGTCGTCTGCAGAGGAATTCAGCGCTACGTGAGAGAAGAAAGTTTGTTTTGCGTGAAAGCAGACGACGTTGTGAGGTGCGGAGTTAAAAAAAATAAAAAATGAAAATAAAGATGGAAATAGGTTGATGCTTTAATAAATTGTGTTTTTGATAAAATTCCATTGTTGAACCAAGCTCATTCAGATTACACAAACGACACGTCGTGAACAAATTATGGGCAGATGTAAGCAAGGAACTTTGAATGGAAAATATGTGTATTTTCTTTTGTCTTTAAAATATGAAGATTTAATTAATACACGAACAACAACATTTTATTCAATTTATATTTCGTTTTTGTTCCTCAAATAATGATTTTACGAATATATGTAATTATTGAAAAATATGTTTGAAATAGCAAAAACGGATTTCTTTACTCTTGGAGAAAATTTTCTTAGAAAGTAGATTGATCTCTGTAATCTCTAATTTTATTTAGCTAATTTATTTTAAAGTGGAAATAGTAGCAATTACCACAGAAACATAATAATAAGGGAAGCGACATTCATTTTATTTTGCACACAAAGGAAATTAATAGATATTATTGTTATATAGGCTCTCAAGACTTTAAGGTACGAATTTTCAAGCAAAAATGTTTCACATTGAAGCTTTGAAGGAGACATTACAACTAGATTCGCATTCGCAAAACTTCGGATGTAGTAGAGGCACATAAATTCGCATTCGCATTCAGAAGCAATGAAGGCGCAGCCTATGCTCCATTTGCTATGCAAAATTTCATATTGCCATATATTCCCTCAGCCAAACAACGTTGGGATGGATATTATCGCTTAGATGACTGTAAAATGGGGTCGCTTCAAAATATCGATCTGCTACAAATGCGAGGACGATTATGATCCCGATACTTACACTCAACCACTCTGTTGTCTCAATTGCCACGGACCATATGCAGCCCAGAACGAGCCTGTTCACCCCGTAAACACCATTAACGAATCAACCAATTCGTGGTGCTGGAAAACTGTCATATAACGAGACGCAAAAGCACCTGCCTCCTCTGCAACGCTCCTTATCTACTTTTTTTTTTTTTTTTTTTGCCGTACCTACCTCCAAATTTACTCCTCACAACTCGCACTTCCTTAACAGTCCACGCCCCAGACGCCATCTCTTTCTTCTTCTCGCGAGTAATGTCTCTTATTGTTTTCTGAAACCACAAGGATCTCTCTTTTACAAACTATAATCATTCCATGATGAACTCCGTCACATTATTCATCTAAAACGACTACCTCGACTGCCCACAACTCCACACCATTGCTGCATACTGAGTTTCTCACCACCCTTGGGATGATCACTATGGTGAAGTCGCCTTGGGTATTCGCAACTCATCCCCAGCTCGTGAACTTTCTGCGCTTCCACCAATTGGCTCCTCAAAATTACAAATTCTGGGAGTACTAGATTTACTCTCATCAATATTTATGCTCCAGTAACAGTCCCCCGCTACTATCTTCTATCAACTTCGATCCAATTTCCTGTATCATTGGAGTGATCCTAATCTTAAAAGTGTACAACCAACTAGTTGCCGGAAATCTCACTGCGATGGACAATATAAATATCCTTATCGCCAACGATAGCATTGCTACTGACCTTACGAACCTAAATAGACATCCCAGTGCACCTGACATCACTATCATCAGTTCTTCTCTTTACTTAAACCACTGCTGGAATGTATATGGATAAACTGGCTGCAGTGATCATATTCCTATTATAACTACACTTAAACAGCTTTTTTCCCCACATGTAGACCCACATCCTACCAGATTGCAACAAACTATCTTTTCAAGCACCTCTCTTCTCAAGAAACTTACCAATACTTTTCGTTTAATGCACAGAACCAAAAAGTATTTTTCAAAGAGGAAAAAATCGATTATTATCGAGGAGGATTATGACTGTGTAGGAGGAAGCCCTACACAGTAATAATCTCCACATTAGACGCCCTTGTCATAAACAATTACTTTGGCTTTATCGGACATATGTTAGTATTCATACTTGGCTAAACCAACTATATCGAGGACCGAAATTACCATGTTATACCGCAGTATGCAACCCTTGTATACACCTGCAAACTTGAACAACTAATACTTTTCTTCAACCAATATCTCCACCCAAATACTATTCTGATCTACACGGATGCTTCCAAACAGCATGGACCTATGATTAGAGCAGAAATATACATATCTGCTCTCAACTACGCAACGATTCACAACTATTCCTCCAAGATGTCAGGTTAATTCATAATTCAGGCCCAGTGCAACATCTCAAGGGACGAAGTCAATGATATCCTTAGTAAATATACAAAGCAACATGGCACGCCCTCTGATCTCGATCTCCCAGCATCCATCTTTCCCGAGCAGTTGCTAGGTCGACTGCAAATCGAATTACCAATAACAACAACAATCAGGACCTGGAATTTATTGCTGACAAATGGAACCTTTCCTACAAAGAGAAAATAGGAATTAGTGTGTCTTCACATGGTTCTAGGCCACTTCCTTCCTTCACCATTTTTTCTTCCTCTTTAGTTCCCTGGGTAGTGTCATCGTCGAAGGACGTCATCCTTCATATAAGTGATGGGTTAATATGTTCATAGATGCCAAAAACACATTATTCTAATTCTAAGTCTACTGTGATGTTTTCCATTGTATGAGATTTGCTTTAGTAAATCCGATTTAAACTACTAGCTGAGCAAAACAATATGCCTATTACATGGGCACCCGAAGGTGGGGGCAGAGTGGCCCCCCTGTAACTGTACCAAATTTTTGCTTAAAATATTTTTCGTATATACGCAAATTTTGCATTAGTGCATTATGTGACGTTCATCTGAATTTGTACACTTTGTGTGGTATATGTTTCTCATTGATCGTGCTGCCGCCTGGTGGTGCAAAAAGACAGGGTAGAAGAAAAGGAAAAGGAAAGAAATGAGAGTTGGAAACGAAATATTTAGTTTTCGATGTAAGTGTGTGTGTGTAAACGATGACTCGACAAAAATTCTAGAACAAAGTCGAGCCTAGACCCCAATATACTTTGAAAAATATGAATATTAATATACTTTTTCAAGAAATATCAATATTCGCAAAATTGTTTAAACAATCAGTAAAAATATTGTTGTTGATATGGACGTTTTGATGGTTTTTACGTAAGTCGTTGTCAAAGTAAATCAGCCCCAAGTAATATTTTATAACGACAAGGGGGCGTGATCGAGATTACGAGTGAAACAAAGGACTTCGCAAGGTGCACTTGAAGGTAATGGACTCATGATTACCGACTAAAGTGAAAACGTCTGAATAACATATTTTCTACAACAGTAGCTGCAACATAATGCTGTTATTACGTCGGCCAGGAAAGACTGTTTCATAAACTCTTAAAACTGGAAGAAAGGACAATTTCTACAAGAAGATTGTTTCGGATTCTTAGTGTGTCATCTTAAAATGTGATCACAAAAGCAGGCGCCACGACGAACTAAAACTGTTCTTGTAAATAATTCCAAAACGTATCTACGAACTTGCTACGTAATTGGGGCAATATATCCAAAATACTCAATATGTTACAGGTATGTTTAACTATTGAATAAATGGCACTCTAATGTTTAGATTTGTTTGTTTTCTCTTTTCTAGATCGCATGACGAAGTAAGAATATGATTGTTATGTCACTTGTGAGCAATCTATGAAAGTGGGTGATGTTCTCATCTATTTTTCATAACACGCCTTAGGTCTTCGCCCAGGTGATCCCGTCCGAATCTGGACCATTACGGTGAGGTGTATCGCGCCTTCCTTAAACAATTGTCGTGGGAACGAACTTTCTGAACCCACAAATAAAATAGTGCAAAGCTATATTATTTGAGGGCGAAGAGTAGAGAGTTCTCCAAGGTGGCCGGTTAAGGATGGTGCGTACCGGGCAGCGCAAAGCTGTACCGTAATAGAATGGCTAAGCCCTTCACAGGGACAGAAATCACAATCGGGAAGGTACACGGATCGAGCCCGGATACCGTAAAGGAATGGCGTTTCCTCTCAGGGACGGATCAATTAATAATAATTCACGTTTTTATTAATTGATTCGTAACGGATGTAACATCTGGGAGAGGACCTAGATGTTGTGATATTTGACAGGTTTTATTTCTCATGATATGCTATATGCGCTAACTTGAAAGCATTATTGGTGTTTGTGTATTTGTAATGTGCAGTCATGGCAAAAAGTGAGAATTTAAGCTTGCAAACTTTGCTTGAAGCTATTAATAAAATTAATGATACTGTTAGTGACACCAAACAATTAATGCAATCACTTAATCTTGCTGTCAATGACACCAAGCAACAAATGCAATTACTTAATGGTGCTGTTAACGATACTAAAGAACAAATGCAATCACTTAATGGTGCTGTTAACGATACTAAAGAACAAATGCAATCACTTAATGGTGCTGTAAATGATACTAAACAACAACTCAATGATATTATTAATGAGACAAACAATGAAATCCACCAACAAGTAGAAAAATGTTATAATGAAACGAAACAACAGTTAGAAAAATGTTTTGACGGTATTACAATTTGAGTATCAACGTTAGAGGAATCTTCTGTTAAATTGAAAAAGAGCTTAGAGCGAAGTGTAGACAAAATCAATCGTGCAGGTTCAGATAGCGTTAAACGATTTTCGATACAGTTCGATAATAAGTTTGAGTCACAAGAGAAAGAAAGTGATGAAGTAAATAGTGTTGTAGTTACTAGTACTTGTACAGGTAAAGAATATGCGAACACTCCTAGTCCAGTTATTGACGAAAGTTCTTGTTCTCAGATTGCTGTAGCAGACACACCTAGTCTGAAAATAGTTGAAAAGCGACAGGTAAGAGAAAATTGTGTGTTGTGTGAAGGGTTGAATAACATTCACGAGCTGTGTGCATACCGTTTAGCGAAAAACAGCACTAATGTCGTTGTTTATTGTAATGAAATTCGAGGCAAAGACACCTCAATGCGCGTTGGTAGCTTGTTATCGCAAACATTTAAAAGTGTCTTAGGTAGTGTACCGCTTAGTAAATTAGAATGTATCCCCGTCCGCACTAGTTACTTTTACTTTGTTAATGTAACGATTGTTAAACTAGGTCATGTTGAAAGTAATCTGCACTGTTGTGAGTTAGTAGTCAGTCAAGTCCAAGTTAAGCAAATAACTTTCTTTGTATTCGTATGCACGATGTCTGTACATTCAAAGATCAAAGATAATAGTTCTGAGTTCAGTAAGCTTCCCAATTGTAGTAACAACTTTGTCTCATGGAAAGAAAAGAGTCTAGTTTGTCGTGAAATTTTCAGTAGCGTAAAGCATATGTGCAGTAAACTTGTCAAAAAGCGCATTCATTTACTAGCTTGCAGTAAAAAGAGTAAGAAAAATAAACAAAAGTTGCATAAAGTCCGTAAGAAAGTGAAAAAACTATTCCGCTTATTGCATAACTTTCATAAATTCTCAAACAAGGTCCTGCGTTCCAATCTTAAAAGTAAATTTGGATACCATCGTAGTGTAATGATAGAGCATGGTACATGCAAAAATGCTTCTGCTTATGTCTCTGAATTGTCTTCCGAAAGTACTTGCACGAATGACAGTAATTTGAAATCTAGCGATCATAGTAAATCATTAAGTATTGAGAGCTCCTCCGTGGCTAAGCGTTTAGCGTACGCGCTTTTGGCGTGGGAGACCCGGGTTCGATTCCCGGCGGGAACTCATGTGGTTCGGATTCCACGTTAATCAGTAGGTCCACGTCTCATATAGCCTCGCTGCTGAAAGGGACGCTAAAATAAAATCAACTCAACTCAACTCATTAAGTATTGAATCAGCTGTTGCATTAGGTGCAAACCGCAGATCATTTGTAACTGGTACGTAAGAATTGTAAAATTTTTCAAAGAACGTCCGTCAAGCTATTGAGTAAATCACACGCACTGGTAAGAACCAAAATTAAAAATAAAAATAAATGCAAAACAAAATGTAGGTCAAAAATGCTTGTTGATAAAAAACCGTATGTTAATTGCGTCATCACAATAAAAAAACCCAAACATGCAGGTGCATCAAAAAACCGATCTAAAATGAAAAGTCGAATTAGTGATCGATTAAAATTTCAAAAAATGCTAATAAAGCGTGTTAAAAGTTTTCGAAAGAAAGGAAAAAAATGTGAAGATTGTGGTACAGTCCAAAAGTTAGTGATTCAATCTTCTAACATAAATCAGTGTTTTGATTCACAACTTGGTATGCGATCCAAGTATCGACGCAGTGTTGCCATAATGAATGAAAAGTTAAAAAATGCAAAATTTAATGCTAATAAAGTGAAATTCAAGCAGTTTAGTGTGTTAAAATGCAAAAGAAAGAGCAATATTTTGTGCAATGTTGCCATCTGCAGTGTTGAAAAACAAAGTGCATGTATAAATATGGTGTGTTCTAAAAGTAAAGCTATGATTAGAAACCACTTAATCATTTGTGATTTTACGTACTTGATGTTTTGGCAAATGAAACCGTATAAAATTATTCCTGAGTTAGAGAAACCGAAAGTAGGCGTAGGTTAAATAGATTATTACCTTCCGCCGAATTGATCATTTGGAATATGTGATATTTGCAATGATTTTGGAATAGTTGAAATTTTAAAATTATTTTTGTAATCGTTGTCATAGAGATACCTACCTAGAATTGTCATTTTGTTGAATTATTCTGTGTGTAGTAGTTTAGGCGTCAGCCCTGCCAGTCTTCATTTAAATGTAAAAGCAAATTATTCTGTGTTGAAGCATTTTGGCATTGTAACAAACGAAAGCTATGATGAAAATGAACCTGTAAATTGGGAAAATAAACTGATAATGGCTGACTACCGTAGAAGTGAAAAAGTTAGAAAAAGAAACGAGAAATATAATGCATCCCAAAAAAGAAAATATAAAATAAAAGAAAACGATTTGGTATTCTTGTTGCAATCACATTTGAGTTCAGCAGTAGACAAAAAGATTCGCAAGTTTTTCATGCTACACAAAGGTCCCCTGTTTTGTAAAAATAAAATTTCAGATAAAGTCTTTGAACTTGTAGATCCTTTAACTGGAGAATCTTGTGGCGTACATTCTATTGATCGTATGAGATTGTGGAGACCCACTCAGAAAACTAGGAACATCTGGTTAGAATTAGCTAAGAAACATATACATGAAAAAGAATTTGATTCTGTAACTGATTTTGAAACTGATTCTTGTGAACCGGAAACTTTAGTGAATGTGAATTCTTTGAATATAACAAAAGTTAGTTTGTCTGTTTTCAACAAGTGCGAAAGTAATAAGTTCAATGTTCAGTTGTTGTTGAATGAGCTATTAAAATGTGACACGTATTTGCAATATTTAAACGATAAGCTAGATTGTCGGTATCGCACTCTAATATTAGCTTTAAATCATTTGCTGAATCCTAAGCTAAACAGACGTGACGTGTAAAAAAAAATCACGGACATGGTTGTTTTCTAAATGCTAATGTGTATGAAATGTTGTTTATTAGTATCCATATGTAAAGGAAATATGAGTTAAAAACTAGTTTACATAAATTATCGTATTGTCTTGTTGATGCTTCGCGATAAGTTATCGAGACAAACTGTAAGATCTTAAACCACCAATTGTACGAGGTGAGTTGTTTAGCATTCATGTATTCTTACAAATGTAAATGATGATAAGCTCTGATTTTATTAGAGTGAGAGTAAGTTTTTGTGTGTCAGTGGAATACTGTAACACGAGTATTGAATTATGAATGGCAACTCCCCCCCCCCATTTTTTTAACCTTTGGGTTCATTTTTCTATGTTGTTTTATATTCCTACCTCACTAGAAGGTCTTGTTGCCATTCCAATGGGGTGGGATGAAACTATAAATGTATAATGGGGAAGGGAGACTTAAAAATTTAAGTGGATAGGCGCTTATTAGCGTAAAAGTGTGGCAGACTTACTTCTATCCGGCCTCACTCTTATTGTAACAATACAAAAGAGTGGTAATAAATTTATTTCATGTAGTTATTATATTTAAATGATGTGTAATCCTTGTATTTGTGAATAACAATTTTGTTTTCGTAACTTCTTTGTCAGAATAGCGTGGGAAGTGCAAGTATGCTTCGTCATTTATGCAATTTAAGTATAATGTGTGTAGAATAAGTTTGTTCGTTTCTCTTGTGGAATATTGAAATATATGATTCAAATAATATTTGTTTTATCTATTTGCTTAAAAAGTTGAGTAATTCATAATGATTATTTATTCATGTGCTATAGTTTTTGTATAATATCGTAAAGTAATGTGAACATCTTATGTTTAAAATAATGCCATAATTTCATATAATGTGTGTGTTATTTTTAATAATAAGAGCGCATATAGCATATAAAGGTATATCATGAGAATTATTTGTATATCAATTGTGAGTCATGCACGTATAAATGTTTAACTTAGTGATAGTGCCGAATGTAAAAAAAAATAAAATAAAATAAAAAAAGATTTTACATATAAAAGCCCCATGAAACTTTTATGTAAGCGTATAAATGCCCCACGCGTTCGTCATTTTTCTACGTTAAATGAGACTTCTTCATCTGATGAAGTATCACCCGACGAAAGTTCTTATAAAACTCTTAGTGAACTAGTGTTCATCTTGACTTTGGAACAGTGATGATTATTGAAGTGAAACTACAGTCAGGGTTCTTGAACGTTTACCATTATTCAATGGTGCACGTACATTCCTTTCGATCGCCAATGTAACTGTACCAAATTTTTGCTTAAAATATTTTTCGTATATACGCAAATTTTGCATTAGTGCATTATGTGACTTTCATCTGAATTTGTACACTTTGTGTGGTATATGTTTCTCATTGATCGTGCTGCCGCCTGGTGGTGCAAATAGACAGGGTAGAAGAAAAGGAAAAGGAAAGAAATGAGAGTTGGAAACGAAATATTTAGTTTTCGATGTAAGTGTGTGTGTGTAAACGATGACTCGACAAAAATTCTAGAACAAAGTCGAGCCTAGACCCCAATATACTTTGAAAAATATGAATATTAATATACTTTTTTTAAGAAATATCAATATTCGCAAAATTGTGTAAACAACCAGTAAAAATAGTGTTGTTGATATGGACGTTTTGATGGTTTTTACGTAAGTCGTTGTCAAAGTAAATCAGCCCCAAGTAATATTTTATAACGACAAGGGGGCGTGATCGAGATTACGAGTGAAACAAAGGACTTCGCAAGGTGCACTTGAAGGTAATGGACTCATGATTACCAACTAAAGTGAAAACGTCTGAATAACATATTTTCTACAACAGTAGCTGCAACATAATGCTGTTATTACGTCGGCCAGGAAAGACTGTTTCATAAACTCTTAAAACTGGAAGAAAGGACAATTTCTACAAGAAGATTATTTCGGATTCTTAGTGTGTCATCTTAAAATGTGATCACAAAAGCAGGCGCCACGACGAACTAAAACTGTTCTTGTAAATAATTCCAAAACGTATCTACGAACTTGCTACGTAATTGGGGCAATATATCCAAAATACTCAATATGTTACAGGTATGTTTAACTATTGAATAAATGGCACTCTAATGTTTAGATTTGTTTGTTTTCTCTTTTCTAGATCGCATGACGAAGTAAGAATATGATTGTTATGTCACTTGTGAGCAATCTATGAAAGTGGGTGATGTTCTCATCTATTTTTCATAACACGCCTTAGGTCTTCGCCCAGGTGATCGCGTCCGAATCTGGACCATTACGGTGAGGTGTATCGCGCCTTCCTTAAACAATTGTCGTGGGAACGAACTTTCTGAACCCACAAATAAAATAGTGCAAAGCTATATTATTTGAGGGCGAAGAGTAGAGAGTTCTCCACGGTGGCCGGTTAAGGATGGTGCGTACCGGGCAGCGCAAAGCTGTACCGTAATAGAATGGCTAAGCCCTTCACAGGGACAGAAATCACAATCGGGAAGGTACACGGATCGAGCCCGGATACCGTAATACCCCTCTGGCTCATGAAAATGTATACTTAATGTAGCAAACCACGTATTTTAAATACCAGAAATACGGATGTAATATAGCGACAATGGAGATGGGCCCCTCTAGACAATCTTCTTCGGGCGCCCCTGGTCTATTGTAAAACTTAATAATGTGCAACAGTTTCGCCAACTATTCACTTAACTTCACCAGTGTAGTGCTTGATGAAGTCAAGTGGATGGTTCACGAAACTTTTACACGTTATTATTTTTTATAATAAAAGTATTGTTTTGCTGAGTGAGTAGTTTAAATCGGATCTAAGCTTCTGTCCCCATACTCCTCAGACTCCCATTCAGGAATGTAGATATCAGTAACGGCTCTCCCGATTGTCTTATTGTAGAGAAGAAAAATATGATATAGTCCACTGACTTTTCAGTGTTCTTTAACACCTGTTTGCCATCTCATACTCTGATACTGATACAATAATCCCGTAACAGTAGCCTTATAGCTAACTAACAAAAAACAACTTTCGTTCTTTATTATCTGTTACGATATTACATAGTGAATAACTACGATTTTTAATATGGTCAACATATACAACAATGGAGTGTCCTGTTTATTCACAACAGCATGTGGTGTATAGTGTCTCCGTCACTGTCAGTACTCACTTGTCAGCTTAATGATACTGCTTCAATCGTGCCTTATCGCTTCTTTCCAGGGTCTATCTTGGAAGTTATTTTTTTAAATGTATTTTATTGCTTGGATTGTTCATTGGAACTCTTACTGGTGTACCAAGAGATAGAGAGAAAGTTTATAATTACTATTTATATGTGGTCGAAGTAATCAATAGAGGGGGATAATGCCATGTCCTAGTTCATCTTCGACCTCATGTGACTCGCTTATTGTGAATTATAATTTTGTCTCAGGATTCTTTCTGAAAGATAAAACTATTAAGTGTATAGTTCCGCATTTTACTGCTTAAATCGCTCTTCGGACTTTTTTCCTCGAGCAGAAAGAGAGATTATATATTAAGTATGGTAAGTGTACGGTAGCTCCGTAGTAGAGTTTCATGTCAGCCGTCATAACATCCAGACATAGGAGGTATTTCTGTCTAATACATTGATAAATTAGTATTACTTTCCAAATCTTCCTTGTGAAATTTACGCAGGACAAGTTTAGATTTGTAGCTGACATAAAAGTATGTCCGAAGCATTATTTTTTTTACCGTTAGTGGTTATTTTGAAGAAGAAGAAGAAGAAGAAGAAGAAGAAGTATATGTTTGTTGTGCTTTGCCTTTTGTTGATAATTTAGTGCAAAGCTAATTATATTGGGGTGGAAAAGCCTAGAATCAGTAATCCTAATTATGTTTGTGTACCGTAGTGCGTGTTATTTTGTTCCGCTGTACAGGAACGTGATAACAGTACGTGTCAACTATCCTGTGTCACAACATGTTTTAAAAACCTGCAGACACTTTGGATCAGATACAAAAACTCCTAAGAGTAAAGCATTGGTGTTTGGTCTAACTGGCGCTGGTTTAGGTGCCTTGGTTGGTTGTGGCTATTCTTATCAGCAGGTGAAAAACAATCGAGTTCCAGTCGTTCAAGCTAGTACATCATATGAAAGTCTCCTACTACAGTCTCTACCTGATGTTAATATATCTCGAAAAGTAAGTATTTCTATTATGCAGATTTATTGTAGGATCATAAATTCATTGCATATAAACTTCTTTTTCATTAAATCGCCTCTCTGTATCTTCAACGATCATTTGAGGGGTGCGGACTTGCATTCCTCTGTACATATTCACTTTGAGAGGGCTTCAGTGTAGGTACCGGTACACGATAAGAATTAGTGCCGAAGACACTAACCAACTTGTGCTAGGTGGCTACTAAAACACTCAAACACTATCAAATTAATTCAGGGCCCGAGCGCTAGCAAGAGGTTGCGTCCGTAGGGAGCATGCGCGTCAGCGAAGTTTGGGGCTAACTTTTACAACTTATCTTTTCTTACTTTCATATATCTTACATACAATTATCCCTGTTTCATTTCTGGCCTCCACTATTCACTATTAATCACGAATGTTTCTTATTTTCACGCTTCTTCTGCTCTTTCCTGCGCCCGTGTACATCAGTATAGTACTACTGCGCGAAATTAGTACCTTGAACTGTTAAGTGTTGCAAAGTATACACTACTCATTAATGACTAAAACAATGCGGCCGATTAAATATCGTCTTCTCAAAGGGTGAGGTTGAATTTACATTGAAGTTGCACCAGCTGAGCGTGATGTAATGCCACGTGGTATTTAGTCCACTTTGCTCACAGAACTTTATTGATAAAAAAGTGCGTGCAGTTTTACTATATGGATCGATAGTATAATAATAATAAGTAGTAATGGTAGTAGTAATAGTAGTAGTAGTAGGAAAATGAAATGAAATCTTTAACATCCCACGATTATGCCGGTTAGGCTAAAGGAGAAGGTGATATTGAGATATGAGTGAAATGGTGGAATGAAGAAAGTGGGAGGAAAGGGAGAACTCCGAGAAAACCCACGAGCACGGTGTTTGTCCTCCACAAAGTTCACACGGTGCGAGCTGGGATCGAACCATGGACCTCAAGCACCGGAAGTGAACGCTCTTCCACTGAGCCACCGCGCCCCCTAGTAGTAGTAGTAGGAGGAGGAGGAACTGGTTAGAAGCCCCGAAGGGCTCGTTTTGTTCCACCTTAACCCCCATGATAGTACATCAGCGTACATATCCTAAGTTAGTTAATAACATAGTCAGTTTGAAACACTGCCAGATTATGCTCTACTGCTAGCTCACCTGATATCGTATCAATCCGCGAACATATACAGTCCACAATTTAACTTAAGTTTTCTCCCTTATTCATCACCCTACAGTAATGACCTTTCTAACGTTTGTTATTCTCATTATCACATTTAGTTTGATTCTGTTCATTTCTCCGTAAATTTTGTATTTCGGGAGCGCCATCTGCAGCACATGTAACCTAACTTTGGTACACACATAAACGATGACAGCGCAAAACACCTTACGTGTTGATTGTGTACTTGTACTACGTTACTAAACACTGATATGGAATAAGAAAACTTAGTTTACGTCTTGAATTATGTATTTGTATGTAATTAAAGACGTTTTAGTTAATATCCCGATATATTTTCAGCATATTTTTGATTTGAGGGGCCAGAATTTTTTGAGTTAAAATTTCTTGCTTTCTTCGTATGTTTTCTGTATTTTTGTTGGCTTAGGTTATATTAGGGTAGGTTAGGTTAACTTTGTGTTGGCCCTCCTGTTCCAAAACTATCCCATATTTTCATTGCTTGCATATATATGATCCAAAGTAACATAAAATTACTAACTTAGATTTCAGAAATATGTGGATTCCTTAACTTTCTGGTACTTGTATAATTGCGCGTCATGAGTTAACACACTGACTTCGGATACTACAATTTACCTTGCTTTACTTTGTATAATATGTTTATTTGCATGCCTACCTTATGATCAAATCCATGCTTAACAACATAGATCTTTATTAATTTATTTTTACGTAGATACGCGTCTCACAAGTAAGAACACGGCAGATTTAGATTATTTACACACTGATATATTAAAATATTATCACAATTTTTTTTCCGTAAATATGTGGATCCGTACAGTAAATCTGCACCTTTCCTAGTTGAAAACTGGAGTAGTTATGAACGTGTGAACATGTACAGATTAAAAAAAAAAAAAAAAAAAAACTCATTTAAATCCCATATTCTTTCAACCGTGCTTAGGAGCAGTGGATTGGTAAGCAGGACCGCGTAACTTTACAGTGCCAGCTTCAGTTGGTATCCATACGCCGGCTAGAGAAATTATATTCGATTAATTTCAAGAAAATGGGTCAAAATTTTGTAATCTTGCACTTGAGCGTAACGAATTAAAATCTAGTGATTTTAGGGTACCTGCGTACTAATAATGCGTCAACTAATGATGAAAATAATGATAACTATTTCAAGTCAACTAACCCTTAACAGGAAACATGTGTCTGTCAGACACGTATGGTTTTTCTTTCTATTACATTGGCAACACTGATTCACTCAATGTATCGGTTTTCTCAGTACCTTCCTATTATTTAGTTGTGCGTGTGTTGCAATAGTTCATTGTTGGCGTTAATGTCTGAGTGAACATTTATAGATGATTTTAGAAAACCTACGGTGTCTGAGAGGCACGCATTTCCGTTATCGTCTATATTTTTGCGTGTCTATTGGACACACATTTCCTGAAGAGATAGTTTTTCTTTCAAAAGGTTTTGTGGTTGACTTTTATTTACTATGAAAGAGAAGCTATAGAACTCTTTAAACATACTATTTTGTTTGTATGAAATTTTGTGTATTTGCAAAATATAGACCTAGTACTTCGAGAAACAAATGTAAGAAAGAAACTGTAAATACAGCAGATCGTTATTCTACGGCAAAAATTCCAAAAATGCTGAAAGTGGAGGAGGAATTTATGTTACTGTCTTCAGTAGATTCTGATTAAGAACCCTCATTTTTTTCCTGAAAGTCAAGAATTACCTACTGACCGTGAGGGCGATACTAATTCTGGTACAGTGCAAGGTGTGAGGTCAAGTAGTAACAGAAGTGTCAATGTGAGCAGCCCTACTCAAGTTTCATGTGATAATGAAAGCCTTAGATACAGAGATAAAAACAGGTTTGTTTGGAATTCAAATGAACCACTAAGAAACCAAAGGGTTCTTCATCAAAACGTAGTAAGAGGGATGCCTGGTATAACCACCCATGTAAGAAATTTGGAGAAAAAATCCAAGCAAAGTTGATATTTGGTGTACCTTATGTGATGATATAATTGAAAAGATTTCAACATGAAGTTGGAAGAAGGTCGAAACAAATTTGAAGTAGAATAAAGTCAAACTACAGATCTACTTACTTATCTGAAAATAAAGCCCTTATTGCTATTCTAATGTTCTGTTCTATTTGTAAATCAGGATATGAAGACATGTATTCACCATTTTCAAAACACTTTCGGACTACCTCTATTTAGATCTACCATGTCCGTAAAACGTTTCCAAGCTCTTTTGGACAAATAACACATTTGGACAGGGTAGCTACCTGTGGACAAATAGCATATTTGCATGGTAGTAATGTGTAGAATTATTGGTAATGTGTAGAACTTAAAATTTGTCACTTTTTAAATTTATGTACTATTTTTATTTAGATATTAAAATATTTTCTGAACTTATATGCCAATAGAACCGAATTAATGTACGGTATGTAATTCTTGTTTATCATATTTTCCTCGCAGTACAAAATATAAAGTTTCATTAATCTACATCACACATATGATTTTTTTAAAAAGATATTGCCTTATACATGTCCGTGTCCCACAGAGACACATTTCCTGTAAGCGAGAAAAAATTACGTTTCCTGTTAAGGGCTAATGATGAAAATTCAAGTCTCAGATTTTGATAATTTTTTGTACATTGAAAGACATGTTCGAGAATAGTTATTTCCCAAAATAAAACTTTTCCAACCCTTATAGTTAATTAGTAATTAATTACGCAATTAGCTTCAAAGTTACGACTCAAAAAACAGGTATTTTTTGCATTTTATTGTTTATGTCAATAACCATAAGACAGTGGTGCCTCCCCCCTTATGTCCATGACGCACCCCCCATCCTAATTGTCTACCCGTAGGTGTTCTTCCATGAAAAAAATCTTCTTTTCGATTAATTTTTACTTTCCCTCAAACATATTTATACAGATTTTAACCCCCCCAAATATTTCAATGACGCACTTTGCGTCATAGCCCCCCTTGTGGGCACCCCTGCATAAGAGCTATGAAGCAAAAAATTTGCATCCATATGTAATTTTGCGTGTAGCTTTCAAATCTGCGATCCCAAGTTCGGGCCCCGGAATGAGCATGTGGTGAAAGTTGTGCATGTGTGAAATTTTAGCACAAAGTTAAGAAATACCTATATTTCGTGTGAACCAATTTGGTTTTGGGTATGGTATGGTAACTTCATAGCTCCTATGGTTATTGAAATAAACAATAAAACGCAAAATCAGATGTTTTTGAGTCCTGACCTTGAAGGTAATTGCGTAATTAATTAGTAATTAACCATGAGGCTGGTAAAGTTTTATTTTGGGAGATAACTATTCGCAAACATGTTTTTCAGTGTACAAAAAGTTATCAAAATCTGAGACTTGAATTTTTCATCATTGTAGAATGACTAATGAAAGTCGCGGGCGAAGAAAAGAAAAAAAAAAAGTCAGTGCTCAAACCTAAATATTAAGTTTGCGGTTATCGTGTTGGAATAGATGGTTACACGTTAATGAAGTTACCAACAATTAATCTCCAACATGGCCGGCCGCAACTTTTGCACAGAGTTCCTTTTATTTATGTGACAAAGATTGTTCTGTTCTCAAATAGCAATTTATTAAAAAGCAGGAGAAATTGAAACCAATGATTACAATTCGCATCTGCACAATTAGGGTTACCTTAAATTCAAGCATCAGTTAGTGTCACATACTTAGCTATACCACTCAACTACTGCTTTTGTTATTAAACCACTCAATGAAAAGCTTTGGCTATGTCGGTTACAGCAAACCAAACTCAAATTTTGCGTTGCGTTGACGCGAATCGCTACAGTATGTTATCCAGGCTTTGTACTGACATTGATCAGTGAAAGTGACAAATCATTAGTGTATTTAAAGCTCTTTTTGCTATTACAAACTGTTTACTGAGGTAGTGTTTTCTTACAAATTAATTTTTTCAGCATGTTACCATAAAGATAACTATACCGGTAAATTGTTTACAATATAATTATAGGTATGATAAGTAATTGCAACAGAAGCATTAGTGTATTTGAAGTTGTTATATTTGTTACAAACTATCCATCGTGATGTGGTTTATGTTCTTTGTTGCTTGAACGTTGAAATAAGTTTAATAGTAGTGACAGTATTTTTTTAATTACATAATGGAAGCCATGAGATGTGATTAGAACAGTAGTGTGTTTATGTTAAAATAGTGATAATCTACTAAAGAAGGAAGGGGGGAGGTCCCATGGAAAATTACGCTAGTAATAAATATTTAGATCCATTTCAGAGTGTAAGTTGTTACTTAACATAGAAAAGAAAAGGCAATTGATAAGGTTCGATCATGCGTTTGAAAACGTTTGTTAGATCGTAAATAAAATTAAAGTGGTCCAGCATAAATCAGAATCTTAAATCGACAGAACTGCTTATGAATCATTGTACACAAAAGTTCTATTATTGAAGACATGACAAAAGTAATCTAAATAGCGCATAAGACAAAATTATAGAAAGATCAAAGTAAAAGTATTAATGCAAGTTTACTTCACCAGTTTGCTAATTATCTTCTATTGGAGTCAGTAGCGTAGCCAGGATGTGTTGGGGGGGGGGGAGTGCTGTTATAGGTACACATAGAAAAATTACAAACATCAAAGTACCAAAGTACATTGTCGGACCTCTTTGGGAGGGAGCCGGCCCCTCTGTGCCCCCCTTCTTTACGCCACTGATTGGACTAATCACTAAGTTTATGCATGTACATTCTATAACAATTAATCATTTCTCTCTTTGTTTTCTTTTCTTTTGTTTTTTTTTTCGTAGAAATGCTGAAATTTGAATCCATAAACTAATAAGAAAATAGTTGCAGAACATTAGTAAATTTTAGTGAAAATAATTAGAAGTTTTCCACAACATAATTACGTTGAAAGTAGTTATTAACTCATGCATATTTCTGTGCAAGTGCAATCAAACATTAAAAGCTGGTAGAACCACGGTGACTCAGTGAGATGGACCACTCATCTCGTGTGCGAGGGATCCTTACTTCTATCTTATGTCATGTAATGTTTGTGGACAGCATTGTGTCCGTAGGTTTTCTTACATCTGTCCCTTTTCTTGAATTAGCTTATTTGCATGAGGCATAAAACTAAAGATTTTATTTCAATGATGTCAATGTTAAACTTGGCAGCTATGCATGTGAAAAATGTTGTAGAAGTTAATGAAATGCGTAAAACTGTTTTAGTAAGTTAGTAGAATGCTCACCCTTTAATAAACAAGAGATAAGGAAATTACTTACCTATTTGCACAATAATTGATTTTTTTCAGGACGATTATTTCGGTAGCCTATGTGCAACCATCTATAGACCCGGGTGAGAACACGGTTGGAATCCAAAAGTGTACTTCATTCCTTTCAAGTGTTATCTTTCAACTGTACTTCATTCCTCCCCTAAGTTGCGGGCCTGAATTTTTATTTAAACAGCATCTGAAGTGTTACTGTTCATCTCAGCAACCACGAAAACTATGGATTTGACACTAATATAGGTCATTTTTGATCATTTTATGCATCTCTCCTCCCCTTCCCCCAAGTTGCAGTGCTGATTTGAATTTAAGCTTTATCGGTAATGTCACTGTTCATCTCAGCAACTCCGAAAACTATAAGTTCGACACTAAGATCGGTAATTTTCAATATATATCCGCACTTCCTTCCTCCAAGTTGTACGTTCAAAGTGAAATGGTAAAAATCCATCCCGGGCCCAAACCTCATCTACGTTGAAAACTTTTATAGAGATCAGTGTGGTGATTCAAGACTTGTTAAGTTACAAATATAGTCACTTTCATTTTTATATATGTAGATAATTTCTGGCACTACAAAACAGGTATTTGTTTACATACAAAATTTTGTACATAAAGTTTATATATGTACAGTCTGTATATGAATATTAAATAATAGTAATTATATGTCTTAGTGCATGAGTATTAGTGAAATTTGTCTACTACACTTTCTTTTAAGAAGTAATTTGGTTAAAATTAAGAAAATTTCACCAGATCAAAGAGCACTTTAAGAACTCAGTTTCATCATTTGTTGCAACAGAAACGCTTCATGATGTTAAGTGTGTATGCAATTGTAAAAGTTCTGTAATTAATACACAACCAGGAGTAAACGACTAAAAGGCACATAAAGGACATGAGTGCAGACTATTAATTTTCAAGATTAATTACTACAGTTTTATTTTCGAATGCTTCTTTTTTAAATATTCATAATATTAAAATTTTTCAATTTACATTTTTCACGCGTTCGAAAAAAAAAAAGGGTTCCATTACTAGTAAAACTAACCTAATACAAAGATTTTTGTTATTTTCACATTTTCTCCGGAAAAAAACTGTTTTTTACCAGCCGGTTCAAAATTTCCGGAAATTTTACAACACTAGTTGGGTCTCAAGACACCTTTTCAGCTGTCTACCCAATTGTAACTGTAAAGTGTAACATGTATACTAATATCGAACACAAATCATAGGAAATATTAATAGGTAAACATACACTTAAGTGTAGTTCATGTAGAACATGTCATGATTGGTTGAAACTACTAATTGATATAAATTCTAAACTCTAATACTTTTGAAGATTTTTAATGTTTCATATCATTAAATCTCAGCTTTCGAGGGATTCGAAAACCGAACATCATTAAATTTCCTGTAAATACATTTTTAGAATGTGCTTACCTATAATGTTTAACATTAAAGATAATTGTAGACTCGAAACTAGGTCATAAGTAAAGTGTATTAGTCATGCTGAGCACGTTGACGAATCTTTATTACATAATCTTTGTAACATATCTTTGTGAAATTATATATATATTTATGTCTTTTTCCCTCAAGGTAACTGGAGCACCAAACAATTTGAGGCTGATGTTATTCCAGTATCAAACATGTCCCTTTTGTTGTAAAGTTCGGGCCTTCTTAGATTATCATGGTTTCACCTACGACATTGTAGAAGTAAACCCTGTTTTAAGACAGCAGATTAAATGGTCACAGTATAAGAAAGTTCCTATACTAGTCGCAGAGGTTGAAGATGGTTATCAGGTATACATAATGATTTATTTAGTTGTTTAGTTGTAAGCAGTATATGCATTTTTTGGAGTGAATGGATGATGTAGGAAACAAGATAAGAAATAATTACTTATAGGACATAAAGTACATATTATAGCACAATAAAGAATTTTAATGACCATATTTTAATATTCCAACGAGGACTCATATTATTTCAGAGTGATGTTTAGGTTACGTGAACTCAGTAAACAAAATCAGAATCAAAACTCGGCTAAAATCATACTTCGCAGTAAGTTCATCACATGCTTTGTTGCAGTAATACCAATGAAAAATGAAAGCTTAGAGTGTCAATACGAAAGTAGTGATTATAAATCACCACTTGTAGTGAGAACGTCACACTTTAATTGAATCGCTCAATTCCAAAACGTGTCTTGTCCACTTTTTTGGAATGTGTTTTCATTGTATAATTTGTTAATAGCTAATTTAAGATAATTTATCGCATTTAATGTGTTCAGATATTTATTTTACAGTCTGCAAAAGTTACGGTGCTTATTTTTAGGTGTAGAAATTAAGATGGTGAAAAAAAAAAAAAAAAAAAAAAAACCTACCCCGAAACATTTGTAGAGTGGACAAGACAAATTTTGGAATTAAGTAACTCAATTCAGCACCCCATAATTATAAATCTATTTTCAAAAGATAAGTGCCCTTAACTGCTAACTGTTACACTTTTTATCTGTTTTTAATATTGTAGATATTCCAAGATAGTGGCGTATTCTAAGAGGGTCCTTGTAACGTGGTCCACTTCTCAAAACAAAAGACATGGTGAAAGCAATGAGAGATTCAGTTGTAGTGTTAACAGATTATCCACATTGGTTCGTTTAGTGATTTTCTGTATATTATATACAAAATTGTACTAAAATGAAATACAGGAGCACGGTGGTTTAGTATTGAGAGTGCTTACCTCTTGTACGTGAGGTTCCTTGTTTGATTCCTGGCCAGATAAGTTATTGGTGGAAAACATCGAGTCCGTGGGTTTTCTCAGGGTACTCCCGTTTCCTCCCACATTCTCATTCCACCACTTCTTCCATCATCATTTACTCACCTTAATCATCGTCTTCCTTAGGCTAAAGGGCATAATCGTGGGACGCCTGTAAATTCGGAGTAAAAAAAAAGTTATTATTCTTATAAGAATAATTAATTTTATTTTAGTTGATAAAAGTAATTAATATCGTTATTCTTCTCTGTCCAAATTACCTTTTTTGTGTTATCCGTATTGGTGCCTTCATAGATCATCATATAAATACAAAATTTCTACTAGAATAAGTAATGTAAATTTGGAGTAAGGGAGTTCTTATGTTTCTAGTAGTAATTTATTTATTTTTTCTTGATGAAATTTGCAATAGTATTATCGCCATTCTCTTTCTAAATTGTCTTTTTCAGTGTTGAGCTTTCTTGTTGGTCTTAATGTAATATACCTCAAAGACATCACTTTATAATTAAAGATAAGGCCTGTTGCAAGACCTTAGTATCCTTAATTAGTGTGTATAGTTTGTTTTGTAGGTGCTTAAATAATCGAGAAGTGGCTTGTATCGCCTCGAGATTCTCTTAAGTACTCTGTCAATCTAGTACAGCAGACTTCCGAATAGTTTTCTTGAGGAAGGCAAGGCGTTGCATTGGTAACATTGCCAAGGCATTGGAAGTGGGCGTCTGCTACGATTCTCCTACGTGTCGTGTGCAAAATACAAGTTGTGACAGGATAAAAGCAGTGTTCTGCTCCTTGTTCATTGTTTCGTCAGTGTGTAACGAACCTCAATACAGTACGCTTGCCGCTGTTTCTGATTATAACTGTACAGTACAGTACAATACTGTATTGTTAAAGTGTTCTTGCGGTATGCTTAATGTTCATAAACAAAGAGTTCATAGAACTCCGGCCTGTCCGGCCTTTTTGTTATCCAGCCTGCCCTTCCGCCACATTAGGCCAGATACTCGTGAGTCTACTGTATTAATATTCCTTTTCGCCATAACTATTTACGAATCTTGGCGTGAGCAAAATATTTGATAAATGCCGCTTAATGACTGACCTGCATAGGAAAAAGGTCAGTAAAGTTCTTTATTATCGTTAAGAAATAATTGTTCAAAATGTAAAATAATACCTTGAAGTGCTCCATAGAAAGAAAATCGAGAGAAGTATTAAAATGTATTTTATGATATTTATGAGATGAGATGAAAAGAAATATAATATTAATTTGTGTTGATAAAGAATCGGCCTATGGCAGTGATGCAAGAAGTATTCCAAATGAACGAGTTGAGTGAATAGTTTATATAAACAAACGATGTTCTTTTCATATTCTGAAAGTACGGGAGACTTTCAAACTATATGGATGCAGTATTGTAACTAGAAGTAATAGATTGATTAGTTTCGGATTCTGTAGACAGATAAATCTATGTCAAAATTTGCTATCACTTAACTTACTACTTATACGAAGATTTAAGATTAAAACCAGAAGCGATAGACTATGGCTAGTTGCGGTTTCAATACAGAGATTAGAGATGGGTGCTACCTACCGTTTCCCTTGGGTGCTGGCTCCTGAAGAACTCCCTAAGAAAACAGCTGATAACAATTCTGGTCCAGGCTCATACTCTGTTTGGGCGCTGATTGATAATATTGAGATATGAGAAGTGATTTGGCATGAGCCACGCTAGTGCTTTTGAGACTCAGGTTGTGTTATACTTACTTTTGCGTATGCACACGCATACGTATACGCAACTGGCAAGTCGTCTGCTCGCAGGAATTCACACACACATGAATGAAGACGATGATATTTACTTAGGTAAATTCCTATTTATTGAGTATGAATATATGTGGGTGCGAAACGGAATAAAATATATATATATGCATTAACAACACACAAAATTCTCACTTTACAGAGCTAAGTGCTCAAACGGAAGAAATTGCACTGCGGCAATAGAATAAGCGAAATGGAGAATAAAACTCTTAACATGCATGGTAAATGTAGATATGCGCACAATATATACGAACACTAGAAACATAGCCCTTGTTTAAATATCACTTGCACTATAAATTGACTCTTTGCACTGAGTCAAGACTTTCATGTAATAATGACAAGGGGGAAAGGGGAAATGCTGGAAAAACGCTGGTCAACGAAGTATCTTGACTCCAAAAGGACGCTACATATCCCGAAGGTATCTGTTTGTCCTTTTGCTTCACATCCTATATATTAATGTAGCACCACAAAGTTCTTCATACTCTGACTTCTTGCTATCACTTCTTCTTATAACGAACTCTTTATGCTAACTCCCCGCTTCTACTGAACCTTGGGAACAACCCGTTTTCGACACTTAGGGTTGACAATGCACTCTATCAAATAATAAAAAAAAAAGTTAATGTTTTCTGCATTCATACGCAGTGCCAATGGGTCGATGTTATAATAGAAAACACTGGCAACATTTTATTTGGTCCCGTGAGAAAGAAGTTTGGAAATAATAGTTTAAAAAAGTGTAGCAGTCTAAATCGATAAATTCTTTCCATGGTTATAGGATTTTTATGCACTACTGTTATACATAAAACAGTTCAGTGAAAAGGAGCGAACGATGGTAATTGTGTGTATGAGTCATTTCATCTACGACTCTTGCAGGACGTGAACACTTGTTCTCACGGCAAGAAGGATGACGTAATATGAGTGCGTGAGAACACGACAAACACAATATCATTCCCACACAATATCAACTTCGTATCCAAAAATATTCCCAATCTTAATAAATGTTGTTAAGAAAAAAGTATATGCAGAACAGTCATGGTGACGAAGACTATAAGTTGGAAACTATTTTAGAGAAAGAAAAAATAAGTTTGCTGCGACGAAACACACTGTCTAGACGATAAGAGTTGCATTGAAAAACAACAAGTTCTTTGTTCCACCGTGAGAAACGATAAGAACGGCCAAAGAACACCTGCATAAACAGAAAGAATTGAAGTTCTCACTAGAAGGAAAAATAGCTGTTCGTTTCTATGAATAAAATAATAATTTCGTTGCATGAATAAAAGTTAAAAAGAAATACACTGGTCGTCCAAAAACATAGTTTTGTGGCCGGGCAGACGGTCACGTGGGTTTCAACCTATTCCTGGCACATTAAATTTTTATTTAAAAAAATAAATAATAATTTCTTGATACCTATTACCGCGTTTGCTCTATAGAGATAAATATTGAAATTGAAAGTGAATTTCTACTTCTTTCGGTTGCAATAAAGGAATTAAGAGCTGAATTGGTTACAATAAAGGGATTAGAGTCGAGATTTAACCTATCTTCGGAATACTAAATTTACACCAGAAGACTGTTTCTTGCTATTTATTAGGCCTACCACTTTGATTTTGTGGGAATCAGCATTGAAACCGAAAGTTTCATTGAATTTCAACCATTTCGTGTTTCAGTAGACTGATAAGGGCGAAAAAACAGGTCTGTCTTTGAGATGATAAAGCCGTATCATAAAACAGTTTCTCCATCTCCCTTACATTTTTTGCTTTATGTCTGTCGTCATTGACACCGAAACTGGTAAATCTATACACTTTTAGTTTCAATAGAGGAATAAGACGGAAATTGAAACTCCTCTTGAAACGTTGAGTTTATACCAGAAATAAATTTCTCAATGTTTCTTATCGTTCTTGCTTTGATACCTGTTGACAGGCAGGCGAATGGACAGACATAGTCGTTTTATAGCACTTCCCATACTTATGCCTAGCACAATTAGGGGGTGTAAAAGCAGATACTATTGTTTATATTATTATGATAAATGAAAGGAATAACCCCGTGTACTCGTGCATTTATTTCTTTTTTGTATATCAAATATTGTTCTGATAGATCATACGAGAATTTTCCACTGATAGGGAAGGTCAATTAGAGTTTACGTTGTTTCATGAGTTATTATAGGTTCAAGAATTACGTTCGTATGAGCTAAGTGCGTTAAGAATAGATGCTGATACTAAAATAAGTTCTTGTGTTATATGAAAAGAATTGAAGTTGTAGTCTTGAGTATATTAGTGGAACCTAATTGATTAGATTTGCTAGTATAAAGCTCATATTACTGCCCCCCTCCGTAATGATATTACTCTCGCTTTCCGAGGTTTAGCAGATTTCAGCTCAATTGTTGCTCGGTCCAACAGCAACATAGTAGTAGGCCCCGACGTATATTGAGCCGAGTCAGCAAAAATTTTTGTGACGTCATAGGTCAAAGGTCAATGACCTTGGCCCGGGGTCAATGACCTAGGGGTACCTAGGACCACCCCTCTAAATTTTGGCAGGGGTACCTTGGCCCACCCCCTAAATTTTGGCAGGGGTACATAGGACCACCCCCCTTAAATTTTGGAAATTGCCAAATTTAAAAATTGGGTGTGGTAGCCTAGGACCATAGTATGTACCTCTATCAGTATTGGGTGTCTATGTCGTTCCCTTTTATGGGTAAAAAATTGCCAAAAATTTAAATTTCGGGGGTTTTTGACCTAATTTATCCCCTTGGATGAGGTATTATTACCCTATATAGTTATATGGGCGTATACAGGGGTCCATTACCTTTCATAAGACATGGGTATATTAATGCACCCCTTGAAAAATTTGGGAGGGGGTACGTTGGCCCACCCCTTAAATTTTGGAAATTGCCCAATTTAAACATTGGGTATTATAGTACCGGACCCTAATATGTATCATGATAAATTTGGGTGGTCCACCTCGTTCCCTTCTAGGGGTACAAAATTGCCAAAACTATAAACGTAAGCAATACGTTGTACCACGTGTTTGGTTTTTGACCTAATTTATCTCCTTGGATGAGGTCCTATTACCTTATATAGTTATATGGGCGTATACAAGGGTTCATTTCCTTTCATAAGACATAGGTATATTAATGCACCCCCCCGGGAGGGGTACCTTGGCCCACCCCTTAAATTTTGGAAATTGCCAAATCTAAAAATTGGGTGTGGTAGCCTAGGACCATAGTATGTACCTCTATCAGTATTGGGGGTCTATGTCGTTCCCTTTCATGTGTAAAAAAATTGCCAAAAATTCAAATTTCGGGGGTTTTTGACCTAATTTATCCCCTTTGATGAGGTGTTATTACCTTATATGGTTATATGGGCGTATACAGGGGTCCATTCCCTTTTATAACATATGGGTATATTAATGCACCCCTTGAAAAATTTGGGAGGGGTACCTTGGCCCACCCCTTAAATTTTGAAAATTGCCCATTTTCAACATTGGGTATTATAGTACAGGACTCTAATATGTATCATGATAAATTTGGGTGCTCCACCTCGTTTCCTTCTAGGGGTACAAAATTGCCAAAATATAAACGTAAGCAATACGTTATACCACGTGTTTGGTTTTTGGTCGATTTTATCCCCTTTGATGATGTGTTATTATTCTATATAGTTATATGGTCATGTATAGGGGGTCCATTACCTTTCATAAGATATGGGTATATTTGTGCACTCCTTTAAAAATTTGGGAGGGGTACTTTGGCCCACCCCTTAAATTTTGGAAATTGCCCAATTTAAAACATTTGGTATTATAGTACCGGACCCTAACATGTATTATGATAAATTTGGGTGGTCCACCTCGTTCCCTTTTAGGGGTACAAAATTGTCAAAATATAAACGTAAGCAATACGTTGTACCACGTGTTTGGTCTTTTGGCCCAATTTATCCTCTTGGATGAGGTTCTATTACCTTATATCTTTATATGGTTATGTATAGGGGTCTATTCCCTATCATAAGACATAGGTACATTTGTGCACTCCTTTAAAAATTTGGGAGGGGTACTTTGGCCCACCCCTTAAATTTTAGAAATTGCTCATTTTATATATTTGGTATTATAGTACTGGACCCTAACATGTATTATGATAAATTTGGGTGGTCCACCTCGTTCCCTTTTAGGGTACAAAATTGCCAAAATATAAACGTAAGCAATACGTTGTACCACGTGTTTGGTTTTGACCTAAGTTATCCCCTTGGATGAGGTCCTATTACCTTATATGGTTATGTATAGGGGTTTATGCCCTATCATAAGACATAGGTACATTTGTGCACTCCTTTTAAAATTTGTGAGGGGTACCTTGGCCCACCCCTTAAATTTTAGAAATTGCTCATTTTATATATTTGGTATTATAGTACTGGACCCTAACATGTATTATGATAAATTTGGGTGGTTCACCTCGTTCCTTTTAGGGCTACGAAATTGCCAAATTTTAGTACAACCACGTGTTTGTTTTTGGCTCAATTTATCCCATTGGATGAGGTCCTATTACCTTATATGATTATATGGTTATGTATATTGGTCCATTCCCTATTATAAGACATGGGTATATTGATGCACCCTTAAAAAATTTGGGAGGGGTACCTTGGCCCACCTCTTTATTTTGGAAATTGCCCAATTTAAACATTTGGTATAATAGTATAAGACCCTAATATATATATATATATATATATTACTATAAATTTGGGTGGTCCACCTTGTTACCTTTCATGAGTAAAAAAAAAATGCCAAAATATAAAGATAAGCAATATGTTGTATCACGTGTTTGGTTTTTGGCCCAATTTATCCCGTTTGATGCGGTCTTATTACCGTATATGTTTATATGGTCATGTATATAGGTTCATTTCATATTATAAGACATGAGTACATTGATGCACCCCCGGGAGGGGTATCTTGACTCATCCACTCAGTTTTAGAAATTGTTTAATATAACCATTTGGTATCTTCGTACAGGTCTTCAATATGTACCACTATAAATTTGGATGGTCCACATCGTTCCCTTTCATGGATAAAGAACTACCAAAAATCAAATTTCGGAGGTTATTGACTCCTATTTAATACGTTATATGGTTTATTATCTCTATATGTTTATGTTTTCTTTTAAATTTGGGAATTATAAAATAACATAATTTGGTAAACGTTTTCTAGGACCCATTGGTGTTCCTCTTATGGCCAAATATTCAAAATTTAAAGGTTATTAACCGGCTTTATTATTAAATGAGTACAGGATTTATTACTTTTTTCATAAGACACAGGTGTATTTGTGTACCAATCTTAAATTTTGGGAGGGGTACATTTCTTATTGTCATATCAATAATTGGTAATTGTTCTTTGGGTAAATCATTGTGATCACGTGATCAGTTATTGACCTATGATGGGATTAGGAGTCCAGGGCATTGGTACATTTAAACTTTGTAGGATAATTTGAGAATGCGTCATTGGTATTGATTATTACAGCCAAATATAAACGTAAGCAATACGATGTACCACGTGATTGATCTTGACGAGGTAGTGTACAGGGATACATAGCTAACCTTATTGAATCTTATGACTCATAGTCTTAAGGGAATACATGCTACAACACTGGCAAAGTTATTGTTGATGCAATTTGATTGGTTGATCACTATCTTTCGTGCAATCTGATTGGCTGATCACTATCTTTCGTGCAATCTGATTGGTTGCTGATTTTCAAATTTTTGCTGCATTCAGTTTTAAGTTTTGTTTAACATTTAAAAATCTTGGTTTCGTTCAACATTTTGGACTCACTGATAAATATGATCAAAACCGTTTATTTGTTAATCGAATAGTTAAAAACCGGATAAAGTTTGACGGTTAACCGTGAAACGTAAAATTTTTTTTAGTTTGAAATTTTTTGTTTGAATTTTTTGTTTCAGAATTTTGTTTGAAATTTGTTTCAAAATTGTTTGTTTGAAAATTTTTTTATTTGAAATTTTTTGTTGCAAAATTTTGTTTGAAATTTTTTTTGTTTCAGAATTTTGTTTGAAAATATTTTGTTTAAAATTTTTTTGTTTTTAAATTTTTGTTTCAATTTTTTTGTTTAAAATTTTTTCGTTTGAAATTTTTCGTTTCCAAAATTTTTTTCTGTTTCAAGATTTTTGTTTGAAAAAATTTTTCGTTTCCAAATTTTGTTTCAAATTTTTTGTTTGAAAATTTTTGTTTGAAAATTTTTTTGTTTGAAATTTTTTTGTTGCAAAATTTTCTTTAAAATTTTTTTGTTCGAAATTTTTGTTTTGAAATTTTTTGTTTTTCCAAAATTTTTTTTGTTTCGAAAGTTTTGTTTGAAATTTTTGTTTCAAAGTTTGGTTTGACATTTTTTAAAAGTTTGTGCACTCAGAACTAAAACCTCTGGCAACATTGTGGTGCAATAGTACACGTCAGAACATAGGGTTGTACTTGAAATGAAAAAACACAATTCATTGAAATGGATCATTTTATTACACTCCACATACATCCATACCAGATATATGATCTGGATATTGTCGATACAATGTATTTTGAACTTCTTGCACTAGTTTGTCTTTAGCATATAATTTTAATTCCAATTGAAGTCTTTTAAGGTCTAATGCAATATCAATTGGTGGAAACTCAATGTCCATTTGATCACAAATAAACTGTTTATCAATACAGGTATGCACCCACGAACGATGTTGACAACCATCACAATATCTAGATACATGTTGTACAATATGCATAACACATTTTTCAAAATAGTACTTTTTCAGGAATATACTAGTTTTGTTACACACTTCCACTGCATGTTTCACACACTGAAATACGCTGATGAATTTGTTCCATTCCGTTTGTGTTAGATACACCATGTTGCGAGGGACATGGAATGTACTCTTTTTACGTAACAGCACCATCTTCTCTTCGAGGACCACTTCATGATTTGAGCCTAATGATTTGACTATGGTCACATTTAGCTCATCATGAAAATAATCGTTCATTTGGTCGATTCGTGAACATAATATTTGCCATTCTTCACAGGTCAGTTGTACACCAAATTGTTCTGCTTTGCCCAATCGAATTACTGGTTCAAATGTTCTAGCACTGATACCAATCATCACATGTTTTGTTTGAAATATATTTATTGGATAATAGCTTGCGAAGATGAACTCTTTATCGTTAGAAGTACACATCTTTCCTCCTGAAAAGCACTTGCTCAAATGATTTCACGGTATTGGTTGATTTATAGAACTACGGCTGACGTCATGTGCTGACGATTGAATTCATGGTTTCATCACAGTCGCTGACGTCATGCTGACCAACCACATTCATACAACTACGGCTGATGTGCTGACGTTTGAATTCATGATTTCATCACAATTGCTGACGAATCTGGCTGTGTACTAAATTCAAATTGATGACTTCGACCCAAGAGTCTTTTATAACATAAAGATACAGATCCAGTATTTAAGAAACGCAGCACTTCTTCTTGTTTTGATGCTTCCATGGGTAAAGATCTTGCTGGTAAAATTATATTCTTATCATTTTCAAGCTTCACTACGATTCTTAATCCAAACTTTGTAGGGATCATTTGGCTAGCTAAGATTCTATAAGGTACATTCTGTTGTAAATCAGTAATCTTGGTAAATGATTTCATCACATCACGTGTGTTTAGAAACTGCAGACAAGTAGCCATGATGACGTTATCATGAATACTAACTCGAACGATGATGAAAAACTGATGACGTTGCATTATCATGTTCTGACGTGTACTATTGCACCACAATGTTGCCAGAGGTTTTAGTTCTGAGTGCACAAACTTTTAAAAAATGTCAAACCAAACTTTGAAACAAAAATTTCAAACAAAACTTTCGAAACAAAAAAAATTTTGGAAAAACAAAAAATTTCAAAACAAAAAATTTCGAACAAAAAAATTTTAAACAAAATTTTGCAACAAAAAAATTTCAAGCAAAAAAATTTTCAAACAAAAATTTTCAAACAAAAAATTTGAAACAAAATTTGGAAACGAAAAATTTTTTCAAACAAAAATCTTGAAACAGAAAAAAAATTTTGGAAACGAAAAATTTCAAACGAAAAAATTTTAAACAAAGAAAATTGAAACAAAAATTTACAAACAAAAAAAATTTAAACAAAATATTTTCAAACAAAATTCTGAAACAAAAAAATTTCAAACAAAATTTTGCAACAAAAAATTTCAAACAAAAAAATTTTCAAACGAAAAATATCAAACAAAAAAATGTCAAACCAAAGTTTCAAACTTTTTAAATGTTAAAATAAAACTGAATGCAGCAAAGATTTGAAAATCAGCAACCAATCAGATTGCACGAAAGATAGTGATCAGCCAATCAGATTGCACGAAAGATAGTGATCAACCAATCAAATTGCATCAACAATAACTTTGCCAGTGTTGTAGCATGTATTCCCTTAAGACTATGAGTCATAAGATTCAATAAGGTTAGCTATGTATCCCTGTACACTACCTCGTCAAGGTCAATCACGTGGTACATCGTATTGCTTACGTTTATATTTGGCTGTAATAATCAATACCAATGACGCATTCTCAAATTATCCTACAAAGTTTAAATGTACCAATGTCCTGGACTCCTAATCCCATCATAGGTCAAAAACTGATCACGTGATCACAATGATTTACCCAAAGAACAATTACCAATTATTGATATGACAATAAGAAATGTACCCCTCCCAAAATTTAAGATTGGTACACAAATACACCTGTGTCTTATGAAAAAAGTAATAAATCCTGTACTCATTTAATAATAAAGCCGGTTAATAACCTTTAAATTTTGAATATTTGGCCATAAGAGGAACACCAATGGGTCCTAGAAAACGTTTACCAAATTATGTTATTTTATAATTCCCAAATTTAAAAGAAAACATAAACATATAGAGATAATAAACCATATAACGTATTAAATAGGAGTCAATAACCTCCGAAATTTGATTTTTGGTAGTTCTTTATCCATGAAAGGGAACGATGTGGACCATCCAAATTTATAGTGGTACATATTGAAGACCTGTACGAAGATACCAAATGGTTATATTAAACAATTTCTAAAACTGAGTGGATGAGTCAAGATACCCCTCCCGGGGGTGCATCAATGTACTCATGTCTTATAATATGAAATGAACCTATATACATGACCATATAAACATATACGGTAATAAGACCGCATCAAACGGGATAAATTGGGCCAAAAACCAAACACGTGATACAACATATTGCTTATCTTTATATTTTGGCATTTTTTTTTTTACTCATGAAAGGTAACAAGGTGGACCACCCAAATTTATAGTAATATATATATATATATATATTAGGGTCTTATACTATTATACCAAATGTTTAAATTGGGCAATTTCCAAAATAAAGAGGTGGGCCAAGGTACCCCTCCCAAATTTTTAAAGGGTGCATCAATATACCCATGTCTTATAATAGGGAATGGACCAATATACATAATCATATAATCATATAAGGTAATAGGACCTCATCCAATGGGATAAATTGAGCCAAAAACAAACACGTGGTTGTACTAAAATTTGGCAATTTCGTAGCCCTAAAAGGAACGAGGTGAACCACCCAAATTTATCATAATACATGTTAGGGTCCAGTACTATAATACCAAATATATAAAATGAGCAATTTCTAAAATTTAAGGGGTGGGCCAAGGTACCCCTCACAAATTTTAAAAGGAGTGCACAAATGTACCTATGTCTTATGATAGGGAATAAACCCCTATACATAACCATATAAGGTAATAGGACCTCATCCAAGGGGATAACTTAGGTCAAAACCAAACACGTGGTACAACGTATTGCTTACGTTTATATTTTGGCAATTTTGTACCCTAAAAGGGAACGAGGTGGACCACCCAAATTTATCATAATACATGTTAGGGTCCAGTACTATAATACCAAATATATAAAATGAGCAATTTCTAAAATTTAAGGGGTGGGCCAAAGTACCCCCTCCCAAATTTTTAAAGGAGTGCACAAATGTACCTATGTCTTATGATAGGGAATAGACCCCTATACATAACCATATAAAGATATAAGGTAATAGAACCTCATCCAAGAGGATAAATTGGGCCAAAAGACCAAACACGTGGTACAACGTATTGCTTACGTTTATATTTTGACAATTTTGTACCCCTAAAAGGGAACGAGGTGGACCACCCAAATTTATCATAATACATGTTAGGGTCCGGTACTATAATACCAAATGTTTTAAATTGGGCAATTTCCAAAATTTAAGGGGTGGGCCAAAGTACCCCTCCCAAATTTTTTAAAGGAGTGCACAAATATACCCATATCTTATGAAAGGTAATGGACCCCTATACATGACCATATAACTATATAGAATAATAACACATCATCAAAGGGGATAAAATCGACCAAAAACCAAACACGTGGTATAACGTATTGCTTACGTTTATATTTTGGCAATTTTGTACCCCTAGAAGGAAACGAGGTGGAGCACCCAAATTTATCATGATACATATTAGAGTCCTGTACTATAATACCCAATGTTGAAAATGGGCAATTTTTAAAATTTAAGGGGTGGGCCAAGGTACCCCTCCCAAATTTTTCAAGGGGTGCATTAATATACCCATATGTTATAAAAGGGAATGGACCCCTGTATACGCCCATATAACCATATAAGGTAATAACACCTCATCAAAGGGGATAAATTAGGTCAAAAACCCCCGAAATTTGAATTTTTGGCAATTTTTTTACACATGAAAGGGAACGACATAGACCCCCAATACTGATAGAGGTACATACTATGGTCCTAGGCTACCACACCCAATTTTTAGATTTGGCAATTTCCAAAATTTAAGGGGTGGGCCAAGGTACCCCTCCCGGGGGGGTGCATTAATATACCTATGTCTTATGAAAGGAAATGAACCCTTGTATACGCCCATATAACTATATAAGGTAATAGGACCTCATCCAAGGAGATAAATTAGGTCAAAAACCAAACACGTGGTACAACGTATTGCTTACGTTTATAGTTTTGGCAATTTTGTACCCCTAGAAGGGAACGAGGTGGACCACCCAAATTTATCATGATACATATTAGGGTCCGGTACTATAATACCCAATGTTTAAATTGGGCAATTTCCAAAATTTAAGGGGTGGGCCAACGTACCCCCTCCCAAATTTTTCAAGGGGTGCATTAATATACCCATGTCTTATGAAAGGTAATGGACCCCTGTATACGCCCATATAACTATATAGGGTAATAATACCTCATCCAAGGGGATAAATTAGGTCAAAAACCCCCGAAATTTAAATTTTTGGCAATTTTTTACCCATAAAAGGGAACGACATAGACACCCAATACTGATAGAGGTACATACTATGGTCCTAGGCTACCACACCCAATTTTTAAATTTGGCAATTTCCAAAATTTAAGGGGGGTGGTCCTATGTACCCCTGCCAAAATTTAGGGGGTGGGCCAAGGTACCCCTGCCAAAATTTAGAGGGGTGGTCCTAGGTACCCCTAGGTCATTGACCCCGGGCCAAGGTCATTGACCTTTGACCTATGACGTCACAAAAATTTTTGCTGACTCGGCTCAATATACGTCGGGGCCTACTACTAACATAAACTTTTAACAAATTGATTCTCAGATTGCATACCTTAAAAAGTCGTATTTTGTAAACAATTTTGCAGTTATTTTATTATTATTATTATTATTATTATTATTATTATTATTATTATTATTATTATTATTATTATTATTATTATTATTATTCCTTCTGGCCCATATCAGCAATCTATGCAGACAGTTATAAAACATTGCAATAAACTCCTTAAATTTCAAAATTCCAAATTGTTGGTTAGTAGTATGCACACCATCTGATAAAAAATGAAGGTATATTTCATTTTCTTTAAAAAAAAAAAACTGAACTGATGAATTATTATAGGGCACAAATACTTGCTAACTTTCGTTCTGTCTTGTTATATGTAGCAGCGTGTGATTTACGAAATGAATCTTGGCAGATATTGTGTTGATTCTCTTTTTAAACTGTATCTTTTCGTAGCAATTGATTGATAGTTCCATGATCATATCAGCATTGACTTCGTATGGTGAAAACAGAGAAAATACGTTGAAAGACTTGCTGAGGTGTTACCCGACAATGACTTTTAAGGATAAAGATGGAAAGGAGAAACTAGATGTGATGAATCGCTACTCCATTATGACTCTTGGAAAATCTTCGCCACGTACGAAAGAAGAGCAACTGTAAGTGTTCCATGCATGTCACGATTGTTTTCTTAGCTGTGTGTGCCTATGTAGATCGTGATATTCTGTTTATTTCTCTCTCCATTCATACATAACATGCATACGAGGGTGGATTGGAAAGTTCGTGGCCTGACCTACGAAATTAGAAAATATTTGGATAAGTTTGTTTTATTTTCCCACGTAATTCCCCTCGACCGAGATACATTTACGCCACCTTTCCGATAACGCTTCTATACCACTATTTAAAAAAAAAAAAATGATTTCTCAAGTCCTGCAAAATATCCCAGTACAGCACTTTTCATCTCTGCATCCGAAGAAAATCATTTACCTTTCAAAAACTTTATCAGGTTTCTAAACAAGTGAAAGTCCAAGGGGGTCAGATCAAGAGAATAGAGCGGGCGCGACACAATGACTACCAACGGATATTGCTACGCAACTAATGTATACAAACATAAAATAATTGCTTCCTTCTTTGTCGGGCCACAAATTTTCCAATCCACCCTCGTATCAGCATTTTTTCTTAAACGGTATCGCATTGCAGTTTACTATACAAAACAAATCATAAAAATGCGATGCAGACTGAAAATTGAATCGCAAAACACGATGCATTATTTATTACCGAAGTGAGCTATTTTGACAACAAAACCAGTATATTGTTTCCTTCATGACAGAACGGTTCTCTTCCGATATCATATATAGTTACAGTTAAAAGATAAACCTTCGAAAACCCAAAGCTCCTTTTTACAGTCTTCCAGCTTCTCAGTAATATAAACCAATCAATCCACAACAGACTGACTATAAAGATACAACACATAGTGCACTTCAGCATTCTATTAATCTGGAAATATAATTGACTTTCCGTTGTTTTGTAGCATTGAACCAGAAATACTGATAAGTTCTCTTGTTTTCCATTGAAAATGGAAAAATAAACGTAGTGTTCGGTTCGGAACGTACGAAGATAAATGGGAGAACGAAACTGGATATGAATAGCATTTGATTACAGTATGACTTAGCAAATGAACATTTCTGTGAAATTAAGTATGCTTTTATCATAAAATTGAAGGTTCACTTTCTAGACTGCATAAATCAAATTCTCAGTTTCTTGGGTGAATTAAGAATTCAGCACTCAATAGAGAGCTCCATTTGGACACATTTAAAACTAATTACAACATATATATATATATATATATATATATATATATATATATATATATATATATATATAAACACACTAGAACAAGTCTTTAATTATTTTAAAGGGAAATTCTAAATACCAAATTTCATGTTTCTAACCTTAATGGATTTCAAAATATGCCCACCTTATTATAACAGCTGTAGTCCCACCCTTTTTTCTTCTTTTTGAGTAGAAATAATAATTAAAAAAAAAAAAAAAAAAAACAGTGCAAGACGTGTATAATTATTTTAAATAGGAAGTCCATACCAATTTCATGTTTCTAGCCTTCAGATTCATGGATTTTATTATAATAATTACCACCTCTATTTTCCTCCTTTCCTCGTCAAATTTCCGAAAATCTTTTCTTAGTGGTGCCTTACATACAAATTCTAGGTAGTGTTCAAATTCGAAATGTGTAGCGTAAGTGGTTTGGCCTGGACGTTGATCGCTTTTCCTTGTCGTACTTGTTTGTGATATATAAAATTTATTTTTATTATTTCATGCTTACGTAATACAAGAAAATACATAATAATAATTTCCTACACTACCAAACCCTGCGATACAAAATTTAGAAAGTGCTAAATAGCTATGCACATTTAAATACTTAAATACATTAAAATACTTACTCTCGTCAGATATCAAGAAACCGTTTCTATCGTTATTTGACATTCTTTAGTCGTAATCGATCGCATATTATACAATCTAATTTTGCTTTCGTTCTCCTTTACCATCTTCCGATTAAAGTTTATCGTTATAATATTCATCGTCTCTATTTTTTGTTTGTATCAAGTGCAATAGTGATGAATTTTCGTGATGTTTAGGCCCATATGTTAAATTTTGAGGTTTTTATCATCTAGGTGGCAAACTGTTAGGTTTTTTTTTTTTTATTATTATTATTATTTATTGTAGTTCGGTTTACGTAACTGCCTGAAATCTGGAATGTTCATTAGTTCTGAAATCATCGAGGATGTAAGTGTTTACAATATTTAGCGGTTATTTGTTTATCGTCTAGTCGAATTAATTTTATTGTATGTAGTGTTGCAACCTAAAAATTTTATTGAGCGGGGTAATTAATTTGAAGTGGTAAAATAATGTTATATGTATGTTGAAGTATAAATGCCTAATGAATGTAAATGTGATATTGAAGAAAGTGTATAATGTTGAAATACTTTGCTAAAGGTGAATAAAGGGTCTTGTTATCTAAACCGAACGTTTTTTTTTGCTGCCATATTTTCATAAATTCGACCATTATAAAACGTAAATTCGAAATGTAAAGTAACGTAATAACTTGAACGTAAAGCATAAATTTGGAATATACCGCCCTATGTTGAACACCATCCTTAAGCTTGTAATGTGGTTAACTTACATATATGTATATTAACGTCTTACATAGTTATACTAATTGCATGTTGCATGTAAATAAGGCAGATTATCGTAACCCTAAGCTACCATCAAGTTTATCCTTAAGTCCATAAACCTGAAATCTTCCCATACAGCTGTGTCTCCGTTACCCTGTCATATATAAACCTTCGGATCCAAATAGTGTTTTTCCACCTCAGTGATTGTGATCTTAGTGCGAAGGCGACTAACAACTTCCGTAACCTCATACTGCTTATATTTCGACATTGATAACATAATCTCCATGATGAAACTTCTGGTTCCTTTAAATCGTCCTAATATGACTGCGAGGAAGTGAGTGTACAATAACATATAATATGACGATAAATTAAGAGATATTGTGCTAACCAAGTAGCAAACGAAGTAATGGAATAAGTCATTTCGTTAAATCAAAGCCAATGACGGAAATTTTGTCGTTTTAAATTTACGAATGAATAAAAATATATAGATCAATAAGTATATAAACTGAATTTGTGATAATTGCAAATATGTAGATATCGTTTCATGTGTATATCTGAATAGATGCGAATTACGTGCATGGACGTTAAAAGGGGTGCATTACGGACACGTGAAACAGAATGTGATCTGAAACGACGAGAAAAGACTCACTTGACAATTTTTTTTAAAAACCCTATTAATATAGGAGATACAATTTGATGTGACTAATGTTTAATCTATAATTAAATTTTTTCATCCCTTTTAACATTAAATCTATATTGACATAATTTAACATTTCATGTATAATGATATAACTATATAAATCTATATTGACATAATTTAACATTTCATGTATAATGATATAACTATATGCACACTTATTCGTATGTGATTAATATTTTGTTACCAAACTGTAGTTAGTCGACAGTTTCCTTCCAAGCACATATTACATACTCACCTGTACCAATACATTGTCATGTATGTTTGTGCATGTGAATGAGTGATAACTTTAGCTTTAAGTGATAATCTCTAATGTTGGTCTAGAATAATATTATTTCCTATGTATGTATGTGGCTACAACATGTGTGTATTGATTCATGACCGAGATCATGAAGGATAGTTAATTCTAAATTAATCCAAATCGGCTCTGAATGGCAAGCCGAAACAACAGAATGAGCTGGGATAACGACATTCTTTTCAAAAATTTCAAGAACTCCGATTTGTGGAAAACATGTGTATCGCTCGGAATTTTTTGTCTTGGCTAACTCATACATGTGTTCGACCTCCATCATGTATAATCAGTTACTAGATAAAATTTATTTGATGCTGTGGAATAACAGACAACTGATTAAATTAATACTTCTTATCATCTGAACTGGGTCAGGGTACCCCAACTTGTGTAGTTAACCTGGATCCAGGTCGGAGTAGTATGAGGGAACATGTCTCTCATCAGGAACAATTCAGAATTGATTCTCGAATAATAAAATCCGGATATGAATCACCTTTTAATAGTTATTTAAACTTTTCTTACTATATTTCCATAATTATCTAGTATTTCTTCATTTCTAATTTCTGTTTTCTCTTCCTCTTTCCTCTTCTTCTATATTAACCATAGACTATCCAACGTCCCTTCTCTGCAGCGTTTCCTCCTGGTCTCGCCCGACCTCTAACATAATATCTTTCTGAAGAAAACTTTCCAACCCTTTTTCTACCCTTTTATATTCTTCTTTCTTCTTGTTTTTCTTCCACCTCCTTCTCGACTTTCATATATCTTTCGGTCTTTTCTACTTTTAAATAAAACTGAAGAGAAGTCGTGAATGGAAGTTGTCCCTATGGACACGGTCAATAAATTCAGTTAATTTTCTCTTCGGAAATCCGATATTAAATAACTAATAATGAGACATACGTAGAAAAGCAAAAATAAAAGTTTAATTTAGTTTATTTACTATAGTATCAAATCGAAATTCAAGTTGGCGACAACCTAGATGGGGTCATCACTAAGGCCGGGATTTTTATGTAAAAACATTTTTTTTTCAAAGACGTACATGCCCAAAACAAAGTTTATTATCCCAATTAAGAGTCTGCAAGTGTAAATTACAAATTTTATTTCACATAAAAATACATATTTTCTGAAAAAAGTTATGTAAATAAATATTTTGAACATTTCTGTTATACACATTTTTAATAACTTTCCGTTATTTTAATCTAAATTTCACAGCGATTTTTTCCTTCTTTCTTAAGAAATTAACATAGGGAAAAGAATAAGCTACATAAATCATATTTACAACCAATTTTCCACCTGTAGAAACAGCGTCTCATAAATTCTGCTTATCAGCGCTGGGGTAACTTGTGCCAGACAATGAGCTTCTAAAGGAGCGCTTTGTTCTTTGAAGCCAAACCGGAGGGGAGGACGAGTGACCGTAGGTGAAGGGAAGTAATCGTAGGCACAGCACTGATAGCCTTTAAAGAACTTTCAGTTACGAATCACGTGACAATTGCCTGGCTGTTCGATGAATCTTTGCACATTTTTGTGGCTGAATGGTGTGAAATACGACAATGTTTTGCCTTTTCTGACTGATGGTGCTCCTTATATGAGGAAAGCTGGTAAAACTCTTCCCATATGTTATCTTAACATGATTCACGTGACATGTGTCCTACATCAATTGTGTGAAAAAAAATCCGAACCTTTTATCCTAAAGTAGACAAGTTAGTGTCAAATGGGAAAACTAGAGTTGAGCTTTTCAAAGAAATAAATCCCGATCTTTCACTTCCTACAACACCCATAATCACGCGGTGGAATACCTGGCTTAATGCAGTACTATATTATGCGGATCATTTTGAAGCATTTGTATCTGTAGTAACTTAACTAAACCCAGACGATAGTTCATCCTTTTAGTAAGGGGCAATAGCTTGAAATGTGACTTGGCTTTCATATCTCCCAATTTCGGTTTCTTGACTCACTCTATAAAGAAACTAGAAACTACGGGCGATTTATTGAGTACATCGGGTAAAGGAGTAGAGTGTGCTGAAAGAAAGCTGAATGTTCTTTCTGCTTCGAAAACTGAAGTCGTAAGAAAAGAATTTAAGGATTAGATTGAGAAAAACATAGGCTATAAAACCCTATATATAATATATGAAGTGTGGGAAGATCAAAACACAAGTGAAATTGTTGGTATGAATATTCGTGAATATACCCCTTTTCAAATACGTTAGGTTAACATCGTGTGATGTAGAACGTTCCTTTTCTCAATATAAGGCATTATTCCGTGACAATAGGCATGGCTTTACGATGGACAATTTGGAAAAGACGTTAGATATACACTGCAATGTCCATGGAATTTCGACATCTGATGAATAGGAGCTATTGGTGAGTACCAGTATTTATTTTTGTATGTTAGGCGTTTTCCCATAATTTTCCTTGTTATTTTTTGTTAATTTTTTTTTAATTTTTAGCACATAAAAAATAAATATTTTAAGTTTTTTAGCACATAAAAATCCGGGCCATAGTCATCACTTTATCTTTTCCCCAATCACGACGACGTCATTTTACAGTTTTAAATGGCGACCGAATAACATGAATGGTTACCATGGAAACGGTTGTTTCCCTGGTAACGGATCTGAAATTATTTGCTGAATAAGAGAGTCGAGTTGGAGTACATTTTGAGTTGGTAATAGGAATGTGAAAAGTAAAAGAAGTTCTATTATTGAGTAAATGGTTATTGTCGCTGGCTGTTCAGTTGTTTTTGCTTTCCTTATGGAGTAAAAAAGGAGAGGGGATAAATACTAAATTTTAAAAATGTTTGAAGCTGGTCAATGATGGAGTGAATGGGAGTCCCTTCCTCGTGAATAGTATTTGATATATATATATATATATATATATATATATATATATATGTCTTGCTAGTTATAAGTATTTAGCAATATTTATATATATATTTGTGTTTGACATATGGCAACAAACACGCTACCTCACGAAGAACGCGTTCGCCTGTTAACCCTTAAATTCACTTGGCATTTTTCCTACGTAATTACACTTAGTGGGTCAAAATGACCCGGTGATCTTTTTGATGTTTAATCTTTAGGAAATTGGAGATTTTGTTTCGGAAATGATGTTTGCTATATCCCTAGTTTCTCACATGGCCCTAATGTGCTTGAAGTTTGTACAAGGGCTTATGTGTACAAGAACTTATTTGTACAAGGGCATATGTGTATCTGTTCACAGGTTTACTATTGTAATCAAAGAAGTTGGAATTTTTGTTTCAGAATTGATGTTTTCTTCATCGCTATTTTCTCACACGGTTGTAATGTGCTTGAAGTTTGTACAAGGGCTTATGTGTACAAAAAACTTATTTGTACAAGAGCATATGTGAACCTGTTCACAGGTTTACTATTGTAATCAAAGAAGTTGGAATTTTTATTCAGAATTTATGTTTGCTTCATCTCTATTTTCTGACACGGTCGTAATGTGCTTGAAGGTCGTACAAGGGATTATGTGTACAAGGAAATGTCTACTTGTTAATATGCATGCCATTGTAGTAAAAATACACTATTGATTGCAATTCAGAATAATATTTCATTATTCATATCGTAATATGTTGTACAAAGGTGAATTTTAAGGCTATTAGAAATTATTAGCAACAAGTAATAACGTACTTTCACTACAAAAGTACTCTACATTCTCACTCTACGCACATTCTTCACACAAAGACACGGTATGAACTGTGCAGATGAATCTTTGATATTTGTAGCAGACAGTAGACGTTTTCTTATCCGCTGACGTAGGACAAACTGAGCATCGCTTCCTTTTCTTTGAAATTCCGGCACGGTCTTCTTGTGGTCCTCGTGTTATACCACATCTTCTCAAAGCATCCACTACAGTCCTCTTCAAGTCAGGAATCAGCACACGCCTTTCCATCTGAGGTTCCAATATGTCATGCAAAGCTCTTTCAGGAATTTTATGCGGCGGTCAGTAGCATTTCCTTCGTAGTCAGGATTGCAAGCTATGTACGTTATATATGCGTTATTTCCTCCGACATCTAGCATGTTGAAAAACAAGGTAATAGGCCACCGCCTGGTTTGCCTCTTTGTTGTGTATGTGCGTACCAATTTGTTCATAGTATCGACACCACCTTCGGTTTTGTTATAAAATGTTATTATCTCTGACTTTTTTTGGCACTTTCAGAATCTATTGAAGCATCTCCATGCATAGAAGATAATAAAATAACAGCTTTTAATTTTCTCATTACAAAACTGACCATTGTCGCTTGTGGAATGAAAACAAATTCAGACGAATAAATTTGTCGATTTTTAGCTGGTAGCATAATTGTAGTCACTTCCCTCCTGTGTTTCCTATTTGTTCCAACTAAAGTAATCTTATTACGTAACAACTCTTTAGCAAGAGATAAACTTGTGAAATAATTGTCTGTTGTAATATTTCTCCCAGGAAAGTTCTTCAAAGATTCAGATAGCTTTAGAACAACATATTGTGATAGGTTAGTTTGTTTTTGCTGCCCAGGTTTGCGACCTGTGTACACCATTCGAATGTATGCATAACCAGATTTAGCAGAACACATCCAGAATATTTTGATTCCGTATTTTCCTGACTTTTGGGACATATACTGAATAAAACTACATCGACCTCTGTATCGCAGCAACTGTTCATCAATGGTTAGATAAATGTCTGGAATCATAGCTTCAGAGCAATTCTTCATGAACATATCCCATACGAAACTTATGGCAGCAAGGCGGTCAGTTTTTAGCCTAGAATCCCGTGTACGCTTGTCATCAAATCTCATTACTCGTAGTATATTCAAGAATCTGTTTACCGACATGGTAGCTCGATAAAGTGGATTTGCATACATGTCAAGAAACAATTCTTTTATCGGTACATCCCAATTTATTTCTAGGCCAGCAAGAAGAAGTAATCAAAGAAAAGCAGTAAGTTCCACCATATCAACTTCTTTCCACGTAGTTCTTTTTTCTCGAGCAATGCGTTTGTCTTCTAGATTTGTACACAGTCTAATTTCTTCCAACAAATCTCGTGAAAAGAACATATCAAACGCAGCTTTAGGTGAAGTGAGATGAATGTTTTTGACAGGTCCAGGATTATTTCTTACAACATTATGTACAAGGGTTTGACTTGAAGTACGGGGATTCGTGTTCCAAATAGTACTTCTTTAGAAATATATCGACCGCTTATATCATGACTACAAGAGGGCACATCATGGGCACATCGTTAATAGTTTCACTTTCACTGTCGTCCGTAGATTCACTTTCATTATAGGAATCCTCTTCATTACTCTCGGGAATAACAGTTACTCTTCCTGCCTGTAGCTGTCCAGTATCTTCCGTGTCACTATCGTCATCCTCACTTGGATCTAACAAAATTTCATCTCTTATAGCCTCATCTGAAATTCCGCTCATTTTCGCAGTCTAAATTTCACCTTACAAATAGACGCACTAATACACAAGCTGACAACAATTTTCAATAAATCAAATTCACAGAAAAATATTTTCTTCTTTTTCTTCTTTTTTTCTTCTTCTTCTTCGTCTCTTCATTTCCGCATTTTTGACCTTATGTTGCCTTAGAGAATACAAGTGTTCGAAAGTGAAATATATTACTGAAAATAAAGCAAACTAAATTACGGGTCAATTTGACCCACCAAATGTAATTACGGAGCAAAGAGAGAAATCAGTTCCCCCCCCCCCCCATATTTGGTGATACTAAAAAACTAAATATCAGGTATAGTAGACAAAAGATGAATATGAGATGTCACAAAGACTGGTTTTATAAAAACAACATTGACTCGTTTAGAAAAACAAAAGAAACAGGTACCGGGTCAATTTGACCCACCAAGTGTATCTAAAGGTTAATAATACAGGTGTTGCGGAAAATGAAGAAAGTGATGAATGAAGGATTTGATAGAATGATGCAGAAAATGGATAATACATGTGATCAAATTACTTCTCTTACAGACAAAATGTCTGATGCCTCAGAGAATTGTAAACCTGAAGAAGTAACTTGTGGAAAGAATACAGTTAATGGGGATATTTCCGCTGTTACCGATGATGAGACAATAAAGGAAAAAGAACGGGGAGAGGTTGAAACCTAACCCGAGAAAGTTGACAATGATTTTGAAAAGATTGAATATAAAGTTTGTGAAGATGAAGTAGATGTTCAATACCAGATAGGGATTGAAGCCCCAGATGAAAATTTAGGTAATTTACAGAACGAAACGAAATTGGAGGCGATGACTGATGATAGTTGTGAGATTAGGACTTTTTCAAATAGTTACACATCCACAACAGCGGTAGACGAAGAAAATAAAGTCTGAATAGAAAGAGAAAATCGAGAGTTAGCTGATGCAAGAGATATGGGAAATTATTATCCCATGCAACAGCTAGTCGCTACACAACATTTAAATTATGACAGTACAGAGGAAAAACGTGTTTTGTACTCTGTTATAAGCTAACTACAAGTTGTATACTATGGAATAACGTTACAAAATCACGATAGCTTTGCATTACGAATGAATTTACTTATTAGAATGGGCTAAAAGAGATGAGTAGTTAAGAGACCAACAATACACTGTCCTTAAATACATTAATACACACATACATGCTACATTACATACGAACTAAAACTACACATACTAAAAATACTACACATACTACACGTACACAAATTAACTACTACGTGTCTGGAGCAAAATAAATCACTGACATCACCATATTTTCAACCGGCTCTTATTCTATAAAGGAAGGAAGGGAAATGGTATCATATCAAAACTAGTAAAGGAGGAAAGGTCCCTTTCCTACAGGGAAAAGAACCTTTATGAAATTATTCAACCCGAAGCTGTGGTCAACTTAAGAGTAAAATAGGAGTCCCTTTGAGAATTTACACTGACAGTGAAAATTAACTCAACTACAAAAGAACCTTCTTATACCGCCATGTTAAAAAAAATCACATAGACTACATATATAAACTGTATTGGACAGGCTTATGGTAACCTAACAGGGATTTTAGGGGTGAAGGAATATTCTAAACGTTTTTGACGCACCAAATCTTAGTTTGCAGTTCACACAAAATCCGAAAATCAAATCACTTGACACCTGTCATTGCAATCAAATATGGCAATCCTGATACTTAACTTGGAAATCCATATTTCACTGATTCTAGTCTTGTTTTCAGATAGGATTCTAATATTTTGGGACTCTAACTTGCTTTCAAGGCGTTTATTTATTAATTAGTACGTTGTTACCTGGTTTCTGGTGGGTTTTCCCTGTCAGATATCCATTTTTTACGAAGCAGTTGCAGTCGGTCTCATCATCTTGCACACAAAGAACAAGGTAAAGGCGCGCTAGAATACTAAGCCGGAATATAGTTCCCAATCAGAGCAAAGGAATTTTCGCGGCGGAAAATATAAAGCAAATAAAAAATGGTAAAAATTGGATCAAACCGGATTTTAGCAGAATATGGGCATCTCAGAGGGATGAATGGGGTCTAAATTATTTTACCACATATTGGATTGATGGACAAATTCAGAAAATTCTACCCAATTAGTGACCTACTATTTATATTGAAATAAAAATGTATAATTTCAATAATCATCCAATTGAGGTGCCCATATCCAGAAATTTGCAATGAAATAATATATAAATAAAGAAATTATTCCCAGAAATATAATTTTTCCTAGTTATTCTGAAGCCCCTAGGTTAATTTTGATTTGGACACGAAATGAACGGCTTTAATACATAAACGGAAATTATATGGTAAGATCTAATAATATACAGTACGGTCGAAAAGTACTGGACTCCCCAAAAAATTATGCTACCTTAACTGTAATTGAATATTACATGCTGTGCTGCTAAAAATGAGGTAATTGTGGGAAATTGTTGTTTAAAATGTTATTGTCGTCTGCTTCTATAACATTATAGCAATATTTTTTCGTAGTTTTTAAGTACAACAAGTTCTCGGAATTACAGTACATATAATTTTAAACAATGCTGCAAACTTCGACAATGTTCATCATATCTCTAGTAGATTGAAATAACAAATTTCTGCAAACGACAGTATAATCTTTTTATTTATTGTAAACCACCTGTGTGGTTTGATTAATACTTATCAAAGCACTTTTTCCAAATAAAATCTTTCAAAGAAATCAAATTCTCAATTCCTTGTTCTGATGGTCTCGTCTTTGGTGCGAGCGGTTCCATGTTTGATTCCCGGTGGGGACACTTGGTCAAAAATTCTAAAAAGTTTTTCAGGCATGCCATTCTGAGTCAGGTTTTCCTCATTCACACCAGGCAAAGGCCGGGATGTTACCTAACATACAGGTCCCAGACCGCTTCCTTCCCTCCCTCATAGTGACGGGCTAACATGGCCATAGATGTTAAAAGCCTAGAAATTTAATTCCTGATCCTAATCCTTCAATTCCTTGTAAATCTGTTCCTACTTGTTAGAAATACATCATATCGTGCTCATAGTACTGGTCACTAAAATACTTCCTATATGTACTGACACGCCCGTTTCACTTACGTCATTATTGCTGCAGATGCCTCCAAAATTTGGATCTGTACGGATGTTCGTGATACTATAACGTCCTTAGTTCGTAACACTGAATAATAAATATAATATTGTAACTTTTCGCTTAACATGTAGATTTGAAATTTATAACAGCCTGATGTAGTGCAATTAAAAAAAATAAATAAATAAAAGCAGCTTTGTTGGGTTGGCAATACTATTTATTAGGTGGTATTGCGGGGTATGTCAAACAATGTCCCTCTACTCAATGTTAGCATGTTACAAAATTTCATTGATTTTTCTCATGAGTGTAAAAGTGTAGAGGGGCGTTCCAAGATGAATGTTGCACCTTGTATATGTATCAGATGTAGAATTATTTATCCTTACATCACAATCAAAACCAGAAAATTACAAGTTTTGAAGGCGAACTTTACTCCAGTAAATTACGCTTTCGTTGTAATTATTTTGTTCTTGAAATTTTGGCATTTCAATCTATTTGACAATTGAGACCAAATTATGAATGAGTACTTTATATCTTCATTTTTATTGAAAATGATGCTAATTGTTAAAAATCTTTTCTGTAGCAGAGGGAGAATAGGCAGGCAGCCTTTGAAACAATATATGCAATAGATATTTAATTTAACGGATGCGTGGATTAGTTCTGTTATTAAATATGCAACCTATTGTAACACGGAGATAGATATATGTATACACACAGGATAAACCCAATAAAACCAGTATTACTCATTATCTGTCTTTCACCAAAATGTATTTTACATTACTTTATATGCAAGTATCGCAATGTTACAAACTTACAAAGCATGTGTCACCATATTATTACATCTTACGTAAACTTCCGTACATCTTACGTGTTCATCGTATGTAAATTTCGTATGTAGAACTTTCCCGTTTATAACAATGCTGGAAGTAGCACCACCGACATCCAAGTATCACTGCACTCGTAATAACATATTCTGAAAAACACGTTGTGAATCCATAGTCTTCCATTTCTTGTACAGATCGTGAATTATACTTGTGGGAGGTTTGATAGTAAGGTATTTTGCTACAAATATTTCTTTAGTCTTTAATTGGAGTCTGTTTTTATGTAAAATTCCACAATATCAGTTCGGCGTTCAGTTGCAAACTTTATAATTTCTTCACACAGCTTCCACTACAATTATTTTTAAACTATCAAATGTAACTCAACAATTACGTTTCTCTAGAAGTAATGCGATATCAGTGTAATCAATCATATTAGCCCGAAACCCAGTGAGGCCAAGACTTCAAGTAGGTCTTTCATGCATGTGTTTGATGGCTCCTTTGTTGATTACATGAATCTTCAACGATTCAATGTTGAAAGTAGCAATACTGCCCAAAGATTACATGTGACCTCGTAAAGGGCCACGGGTCACAGTTTCATATTTTCATATGGGGCATGTCAGTTTTACTTTAAAACCTTGTACAGACTCCCTATTCATTGATTCACACGTCGAATCAGTTGGTACCTACGAAACTATAGCTTTGTGACCTTTGACCTCTGATATTGACCTATCTCTATTGCTTCAACATGACTTTTGGTAAGTCTTTTATGCGTGTGTTCCATGACATCACTATCATTTTCATTAATTTTGTGCAATAAGCTGTTTAAATATGATCTATTACCACAACGATCACAGGTGACCTGCAGGTCAGGGGGTCATAGGTAAACACAATTCTCATTATCATATAGGTTGGATCAGAATTTATACTCATGTATCAATTCTTGATTTCAGAGATCGATATTCAAGAGAACGGTATATAACACCATCATTTAACATTGAAATCCCATAAGAAAAAAATCACATTTAGACACCTTTGTCCCTGTAGCTCATAAGTCGCTATCATCTGTAAATCTGTTTTAGTATCAAACAAAATTTCTGACCGACTAAAATTCCTGTAAGTTTCTTTGCCCTAGCTTTTACCAGTTCTGCGTACTAGGGAAATGAAATTTACACACGAATTTTGGGGTAGTCTATCTATCTATCTATCTATCTATATATATATATATATATGTACGAGGGGGTTCAATAATTATTGTCCCTGACCTATAAGCAGTATTATTTTTCCAAAAAGTCTCCTTTCATAGTAATGCACTTCTTCCACCTATGCTGTAAAGCCACTATGCCAGCTTCAAAGAAAGTCTCTGGCTGAGCCGTGAGCCATTCCTTCACAGCTTCAATAACAGCTGCATTTGAGTGAAACTTCTTCCCCTTGAGGTGCTCCTTCAACTTTAGGAACAAATGAAAGTCACTAGGGGCATGGTCGGGTGAGTAGGGAGGATATTCCAACACATCAAAACCAGCAGCATGAATTTCGGCACCAGTAAGATGACTTTTGTGGGCCGGAGCATTATCTTGGTGGAACAGCACTGTTCGCTGCAACATCCCGCGCCGTTTTTCCTTGATTGCTTCGCGTAACTTAGGGATTAGAGCTGCATAATAGGCCCCCGTGATACTGTGTCCAACCTCCAGGTAGTCAATAAGGAGCACACCCTTCGCATCCCAAAAAAATGTGGCCATAACCTTGCGTGCTGATGCTTGCACCTTGAACTTGCGTGGGGGAGGCGAACTGCTGTGCCGCCACTCCATGCTATGTCGTTTGGACTCGGGATCGTAATAGTGGAGCCACGTCTCATCCACTCAAATCTATCACAGAACTGTTTCAGGTCTGCCCCCCATAACCTCCAAACCAGCCCTTGAACATCGAACTCTGTCTTTCTGATGTTCACGAGATAACATTTTGGGTACCCATCGCGGTGACACCTTTCTGAATCCCAAGTGTTCATGCACAGTGGTTTTCACTGACCCTATAGAGATATGCATGATGTCTCCTAACTGTTGCACCGTGATTCGTCTGTCTGCTATAATCGTATCATGCACAGCATCAATGTTTTCTGGGGTGCATGCTGTTGTTGGAGGACCAGCACCAGAGGCCTGTTGACAGCTTTCCCTGCCGCAACGGAAGTCGCGGCACCAGTTCTTTACCACCTGGTAGGAAGGAGCCTCATCACCCAACACACTGATCATGTCCTCATGAATCTACTTTGGGCTTAACCCCTTTTTCTGGAGGTACTTGGTGACAGCTCGTTGTTCGGTTTACTCCATTTTTCAAGCTAGATGCCACCTCTCACATCTGAAACGACAAAAAAGAATATTAATATAGCAGCTATAGTTCTGAAATTTAGCATATAGGCATCTAAGACATTAGGCTACAATATCCTCCATCATCCATACCAGCTCAAGTATTTTAAATATGTCGGGGACAATAATTATTGAACCTTCCTCGTATATAATTAAAATAAACTAAACAAAGTTCTGTAGGTACGTATTTTATTGAGCTGAGCGAAGCGAAGCTCTTATACTCGGGTTAGCCGTTTGGTTGTCCGCGAACTCCTCCTAGACCGTTTGGCCGATCTCAACCAAACTTAGCACGCTGATAGAGTATGTCGTGCTGAGTGACAACATAGGTCGAAATCAAAAATCCGATGTACCATCGAGGAATAATCATCGAAAAACGCTTCCTCCTAGACCATTTGGCCTATCTCAACCAAACTTAGCACGCTGATAGAGTATGTCGTGCTGAGTGACAACATAGGTCGAAATCAAAAATCCGATGTACCATCGAGGAATAATCACCGAAAAACGCTTGCATAGACTTAACATGGGGAAAAAGTTTTCACGCGATTTTTTTGTCAACAATTAAAAATGGCATTTATTATTGCATAATGGCCAGGAATGATTACGTAGTTTAAGCTCGCTCAGCTCATTTCATTGCAATCGGGTACATCCATTGCATTCCTAGTTAATATGTAACGTCTAGACTATCAGTTTTATTCAATAAACCATGTATAATTAAATTAGAAAGCCAATGATTTTACGAAGCTTTCTGTATCGTTGTTAATAGAATTGTGCAGAACATTACTAACACTAATTTTAAAGCTACATTTATATCAAATTCATCATTGTGTTACTAAAATAAGTTCGTTATATTCGTTTTAGGGAAGAAATAAAATGGAGAAAGTGGGCGGATGAAGTTCTGGTTCATACTTTGTCTCCAAATGTTTATCGAACTTGGAACGAAGCTTTACAAGCCTTCAACTGGTTTTCTCAGGTATGATGAATATACTAATTAAAATCATATTTTAGAACAGGGATCTCCAAACATTTTAGCCTAAGGACCACACTGACTTCTCTACTAAGTCCCAAGGACCAAGATCTAGCTATCTCATAATACCAACATACCGTAGCGCCAGCGCAATCTTGTGAGGAACGGCAGAATTACGCAAAACATCAATTATGCTTCACTAGTCGAAGTGTACAGGGCCTCTTGTAGCAGAACTAAAGCATATTCTGGAAAAGTTCTGCTGCCTGATCGCTTGTCTGGAAGACTCGAGTACTTTCGAAAGTTTCCGAATAAGTTCAACGCACCGAGGAGACATATGGGAGATAACCGAGAATTGGACATTTCCAAATTTTGAATTCGGAGCGACAAGTACGGTCTAAAACGCGAAATATAGTGTGACTAGTGGGTTTTGTGACTATAGTTTCTTAATGAAAATACAGTTTGTTTAATTGTGAGTAGATAGAACCTATGCATTTTATTTATGTAGAACCTCGACTTGTAATGGTGTTAATTAACGTTATTTTTATTTGAAGTTACGTGCCTTCTGTATGGATTTGTAAATTATGAAAAAAAAAAAAAAAAATAGAGATAGATAGGAAATGTAGAACATTTACAGAACAATGGGGATGTCAATATTTCGTGATAGAGTCAAGTAAGGCAGTGTATGTAATTTGCTATGAAACATTGTCAGTCCAATATGAAACGTCATTATGACTAAATATTCTCAGAATTACTTCAAATTTACAGGAAGTTTACGGTTAGAACAATATGAATCTTTGAATAACGGGTTGAAATCTCGGCAATTGTTATTTATGGAAGTAAATGTTGATCAAGAAGCAGTAACTCGTGCTAGTTTCCACGTAGCTCATATAATAGCGCATCACGGAGAACCATTTACTGACGGCGTATTAATCAAGGATTGCATGATAGCAGCAGCAAAAGAAATGCATCCAGATAAAACTAAATTATTTAAAAACATCAGTTTGTCAGCAAACACTGTGACTCGAAGAGTAATAGATGATGTTACAGAAAAATATATTATAGTCTGTGTCACCCGAATTGGCGTATGGCATCAGCCAATAAGCTCGCAGTGTGCTGTTACTAAACCTTCAGGGAGGAATGTAATCATTCATAATTGATTTTGTTCATGTTTGTGGACAATTATGAACGATTAGATTCCTGCCTGAGGGTTTAGTAACAGCGCACTGCAAGCTTATTGGCTGATGCCACTCGCCAGTTCGGTGAGGCGGACAGAAGTCAATTGTCTGACAAAAATTGACACTTAGAGTGATTCTCTTTGGCCCTTGATGAGTCAACAGATGTTTCAAATACTTTTTATCGAGGGATAGATAAAAAATATGAAGTATATGAAGAGCTGCTTGACATTCATAGCATTCACGGCACGACCACTGGCAAGATATTTTCAGAGGAGTTGAAAGTGCTGGTCAGGTAAACAATCTTCAGTGGAAAAAAATACAGTGTATCACCAATGATGGCTGCAAAAACATGTGTGGAGAAAATAAAAGTATCGTTGCTTTCATGAAAAGCCATAGTAAATGACAATAGGTCAATAACTATTAATGATACATTGCATCATTCGTCAACAGCCTTTGTGCGGAAAATGCTTGGATATATTAGAAATTTTAAAGCCAATCACGTCAGCTGTTAATTTCATCAGATCACATGTGGTCAATCAGCGTCATTTCTTCGAGTTTATTTAAAAAATTGAGCAAAATTACTTACCATATTATGCTGCAGTAGGCTGGCTTAACTGCGGAAAATTTTTAACGCGATTGTTTGAGCTCCGAACAATAATCGAAATTTTCTTGGATGCAAAGACTTGTCCTATCACTGAATTACATAACAATAAGTGGTTATGGAAGTTACTATTTTATACAGATTTAAGTAAACATATGAATTACCTTAATTTAAATTTACAAAGAGAAAACCAACATCTGCCTGATTTATGCACTCACATTAAGTCGTTTTGAAAACAAAAAAGTTTTGTTTCAGTCCTAATTGAGAGGGAAAAAAAAGGTTTCGCGCATTTTAATACATGTAGTTGAAGCTTTGGCTGCTTTAAAAATAAATTTTGAGTCTCGTTTTTCATATTTTGATGCAATGCAAACGACATCTAGATTTTTTAAAATCCTTTTAACGTCGACGTAGAAACCCTTGCCCCAGAACTTCAAATTGAAATGATTGATTCGCAGCGTAGGGATATTTTTTAAAAGAGAAAAGTATTTAAATTCATCATTACAGGAATTTTGTAAACCTCTTCCAGTCACATTGTTTGGTCAGTTGCATAAATTTGTTCGTGGCATTCTTTACACTATCGGAACTAGTTATCTGTGTAAAAAGATATTCTTCAAAATGAAATATACCAATATATATACAGATCCAAGTTAATTAATGAACATTTGAAATCGGTGCTGATATTTTTCACTAGTAAACGTGATCCAGAACTGCAAATAATTGTCTATGGAAAGTTACAGCTACATAAATCTCATTCATCATAATTATAATGTTTAGTTTCATGATTTGATTATCCTGTGTGTCACTTATTGTAAGTTTTTAGGATAAATCTTATATCTTTAATTACAGTTAAAATGTTCAATTTCACTATTTAAGTCAGTTATTGTATTTCTTAATTGGGCGTATAAAAACATCTGATTATTACTAGTATGATTTACTTAGTAAATTTTACAACTTAATCTGTCACGAGTCGGCTGGGTGTTGCTCGCGAGCCGGCGATGGCGCACAAGCAGTAGTTTGGAGACCCTTATTTTAGAACATTAACAAGATACCCTTCTCTCTCTCTCTCTGTGTTGTCTTTTTTTCCTTGGGGGCTGGGGAGGGGAGATTGACATTTAAAAGTATTATACTTACACTAATTAAAAATGAAGCTACGTATTAAGAAGCTGAAATGTTCAGTAGTATGGGAGTGTGAGTTTTTAATTACAGTATTATTGTGGATCCATGAAGGGTATCATATTACGAGAACTCGCAGATTGCGGAATGTCTGCAGCATACTGTATGTCACTGTAACTTGGATGATTATTATTATTATTATTATTATTATTATTATTATTATTATTATTATTATTATTATTATTATTATTATTTGTAACTGATTATCGTATTACTCGTATGTGGCGCCCTCACTATTATTCCAGCTTGTTGGAGTATATTCTTAATTTTTTTCTATGTACTGGTTATGATTATGCTATATTGTGACTCATTCATGAATAGAACACATTGCATATCTACGTGTATTTATAACTCTAGGCAAGATATTCCAAACCAACAGTTACCGTAGGAAAGTATATAGACCATTCGCAGGTGTGTTTTCACATATCTTACTATAAATGATCTTTTTTGAGGTTATATGCCTGCATCAACCAGAGCCTTAAGTTGTACATTAGTGCTTATAATTTATCTGCTGAATCCGACGCTTCAGCACAGGTCTACAATCTGACTCCTTTTGAACTCCATCAGAATTAATAATATGCTCATCTTACACAGCCAGTCTCATATTTCAGCATACAGCAGAATTATATCAGTCATTTTTGAAATGAAAGAAAATTTCTCTACTGATTGAAAAGCTACTATTGTCACATTACCTGAAGATGGACTCCTATTAATTTGTCGAAACTTAAAATACAGTATGACAATTTTTTTCGACAAATTAATTAAATTACTTTGATGTATTAAAAAAAAGTAACAAACTTACTGAAAGTAAAAAAAGATAACTTGAAAACCTTTATTTTTCAGTGAAAAGGTATATCTACAAGACATTTCGCTAACATGTAAAAAATATGCAAGCGATGTGTATTTTAGTCACATAATCAAACTAATAAAGAAAAATGAAACTTATCATTCTATCCAGTGTCACGAATTCAACACGACTGCTAAACGTTTTTCTTTTCTTTTTTTTCTTTCTTATTTTCAGCCTAAAGTTATACAGAAGGGTGTTTCATCCTTATGGTAGCAATTTGCAGTCGCCACAGAGGCGCTAGTTTTGCGTCAGCAACGTGACGCACGCATTACGGAATAGCCAGACACTTGTGTACAAGCCGTGCAGAGGAGAGACGTGTGTGAGCAGAATGCCGCCGAAAATCGACCCTTTTTGGGAGGGCTACATCGTAGCACTTTCTGATATAGGTTTACAGCTATAGCCGAATAAGTACCCAGTGCAAGAAGAAAGGTTTCACAGTGTCTGATAAGAGAATTAATGCAGCCATCCATCGCAATGTAAACCCAGAGCAAACCATTGCCATGCGTCATCAAAAGGGGTAAAAGAAGCAACCGACTCCACAATGCAGTCAAGACGTCATTGCCAAGGTCCGCCGGTTTGTGACCCAGGAGAATCCACCCACCCAACGTGACATAGCGAGGCGTGTTGGACGGTCAACTGCTACTGTACACCGAATCATACGCGACAATTTGGGACTCAGAAGTGCACTTAAGCGGCTGGTCCATGTTCTGAAGCCAACGCACATCGCAGAACGGCGGGTGGCATGCAAAAGCCTGTATGAATGTTACCTGGCAGGTGACAAATGGCGTTATGTGATCACCTTAGATGAAGCATGGGTCTAATTGACAGGATCCTAGCAGATGCGTGCAATTTACTACCGCCGCAGTGATGGAACCAATCATGCAAAGTGGGTTCGCTCCTGCAAGGAGAGTTTTTCAAAGGGATTAATGGTAGTGACGGGTTTCTGTGCAAAAGGAAAGCTTCCGATACACCGGGTATCATCAAATGTCAAGGTGAATGCAGCGTATTAAATCGAGTATGTAATAGAACCCATCTATGGCCAACATGCCCCGGCTTTGTATGGCAATGACACTGACAGAGTGTTCATCCACCAGGACAAGGCCAGCAGCCATACTGCCAAACGAACGGTGGCCTACATGACACGTATGGAACAGGAGACAGGTGTAAAGGCTATCCCATTTCGAGACATTCCCGTCAAGTCACCAGATGCATCCCCTGTGGACTTCTGTGCTTTCGGCCTCCTCAAACGGAACATCAATAAGCCGTTCACACTTATCGACCACACTTGGTGGCCTTTGGAAAGTGTGCAAGGAGGAGTGGACGAAATTGGATCAGGCAGGTCTCCTTCAGTGGAAACTACGATGTCGTGCAATCGTTCACCAACGGGGCTCTCACATCGAACATGATCGCTGGTGGAAACGGGGTTTTACGCCCTAGGGCACGGGTCTGTACTTCACTACCATAAGGCTGAAACAGCATTCTGTATCTTTTGAATTAATTTAACAAACTTCCTAATTTTATACTGCATACATCGTTATACAACATTGAACTTTTACACTATATTCGCACTGTATACATGTAACACATTTCCAACATCAATGCAACATACCTGTGGATCTCTCGACCACATGAATAATACACAATTTATTTCATACTACATACTTCTCAACTTTTCCAAAAGAAATACATACTTTCATGAATTTTCAGTGTCCATTGCAAAGGTAGTTGCTGTAGTTGCTATGAATGCACTGAAAAATATAAATATAAATGGGGTTCCTATCTTTCATAGGACACTTATATACTCTCGTGTTATTGAACTGTCATTTCCAAAATCATCGGGTTTCTCCGAAATTTGAAGTCATGAATTGGTACCAGTATCGACGTATCTCTTCCACGACCATGGATCGGTGCAAAATACTGCGAAAGCAACCTTGGTCAGTATTTCAGCTGAGCAGTTTGACCGAATACAACAAAAAATCGAAGTGCATATATTTATATGATTGCGCAGTTCTCTTCCTTGCCCTGCTTTGTAGGCTTTATGCACGAATCTGTTTTGAATTTGTTAGGAATTACACAGAATATATCAGCAAATATTTACAAGATGCAAATATGTGCCTGATATTGAACGGACTCAGACTATAACATCAAGAGGGAAACATATGCAAAGCGCTTCGATATTTTCGCTAATAGATAATATAAACTAATGTCAACAATCATCCTCCATTTAAGAGAATAGTACTTATGTTGTGCATGATAAGTTACAAATTATAAGACATATGCAGTTACTTTAGGGATTGGATGGAAATCACTTCATAGTTACCCGTCAGGAATTTGTTCCTTTTGAAATCACTCAGCATGGTACACTTCTACAAACTCTACATTTGGCCAGGGGAGAGAGGAAAAGGAACACAGTAAAGCCAAGTCAGACATGCTTTTTTTATATATACTTTTTCATTATTATACAGACAGTGACATGCATAGTAAAATCTGAATGGAATCTCCAGCTAAGAAAAGAACAATCACGGATATTTCTGAATTAGTGGATAAGAGCTCGAACATCATTAAACATTTGCTTGCTGCACATGCATTAACATGGAGTGATAGTGTGGAAAATCTTTTTGGAGCTGGAAAGAAAAGAGCTGTTCAAGTGTTCGCGCGAGATTATGAGCTGCAACATTGGCAACCGAGGACCAAATATCAATACAGTAGTAGCAGAAGGAACGGAATTCATCTCAACTTCGTATAGTATACAATTAAAAGGAAAGGTCATGTAGGACGTTCGGTATAGGATGTGGACCAAAACATGGAAAACTCCTATACGGCCATTACTATCAAAAACCAACACATTCATCGAGCATATTAGACAGGTTCACTTTTAATGCTGCAATTAGAAATCTACAGTGGATCTATCGTCACCGCAGCTAAATCTGTTTGAATATCGTTGGTTTGGAGATGACAGATGTAAATTCTTACAGACAGTGATGCTTCAAGACAGTGTAGCCATAACCCCAAATAGTGCTGTACAAATGATACGCTTCGGTTCTTTACAACTACATAGCTGTTTGACCGCATGATGTGGATAATTCGCATCAAAACTATGCTGTACTCTGTGGACGCAATGGTGACGAAATCCGATTCAATTTTGTGACGATAATAGATTCACGAAAATTTCGAATAGTTATTTTACCAATGACTAAAACAGTTATGGTACTGAAAATTCATTAAAATATGTATTTCTTTCGAAAATATAGAAAAGTATGTATATGAGATAAACTTTATATTATTCATATGGTCGAAATATCCACAATTTTAAAGCATTAAAATTAAAAACTGCGCAGTATATGTAGTGTGCATATAGTGTAAAATTTCAGTTGTGTAACGATGTATGCAGTTTTGTTAAATCAGTTCGGAAAATTTAACTTTATGTCGAAAATAAGGAAAATGTTTAGCAGCCACATTAAATTCATGCAATTAGATACAATGATAGGTTTCATTGTGCTTTATTTAGTTCAGTGATATAAATAAAATAGACATTACTTTTTTTTATTTGTTTGTTTGTTAGCGAAATGTCTTTTAAATAAGTCTTTCACTGAAAAACAGATTTTCAAGTTATCGTTTTTCACTATCAATAACTTAGTTCCAAATAAAACACACGTGAAATTAAAGAAAATTTAATGATCTATTAAAAGTTACTCCACATGTTTTGCGACTATTCCAGCTGTTTGCCTCTGATTTTGCATTATATGATTGAAAATCTGTTTTAAAATATCAATATTTTAAATTCAATTATTTTTCTCGATGCTAATTTTAAGTATGAGAAACGATAAGTGATATCATATTTTATCCTGTTATCTTCTAATGTTTAGTGTTTGAACGATAAAGATTGGGTTAGCAGTTTAAGAGGTGCAAACATTTAAAACCAATACTACGCTTAGCCTCTAGTCGCCATATTGGATGGCTGCCATTTTGGATTGCCCAAGGGTGATAAGGTGGCACCCATCGGATTTTCACTTAGAGTGATCTCATTAGTAAGAAAATGAATAAAAGCATTGCGCAGACCACAATGTAAGGTTCAGTGCCTTGGCTGCTAGATTAATCCATCTTATTGAAGAAATATCCATTTGATGATCAAGCAGCACTTTAACATTTTAAAAATAAATCTACAAAAACAAATGGTTAAACGTCAATAAGAAACAGCATTTCAGGAACTTATCTAAATTTATAGGATATTTTGTTCACTATACTACATTTGCATCAACATTTCTTTCACGTAAATACAGGTCGGAATTACGGGAATTCCCGTTAGGAAAATAAAAATTAAATGAAGTAATTAATACAGTGTGTGCGGATGAAAATATACCAATAAGAAATTTGCATAACTGGAGAACCAATAGTGATAGGATCGTCCGATTTTGTTTTTCGGAAAGAATGAAATTTTGTACCTAGCAATTCAACGCAACAGGATTTCAGCATGCGCAATACTCATGAGCAAAATGGCGTCCTTTACTATTCATCAGAAATTGGAGTATTGTTTCCGGTTCGCAGAATTCAAGTCCCCTGTAACCATACAGAGAAGATTTAGACAACACTATGTATACGAACTACCAGACCGTCGTTGCGTTGTTAAATGGCACAAACAATTGCTGGAAACTGATTCTATGTTGAGGAAGAAAGGCAATAAAAAATAAAACAAACAAACAAACAAACAAACAAACAAAAAAAAAGAAAAACGTGAATGCAGAAGTTAAGACGGTCCGGGAAGCCTTTCAACGAAGTCCACATAAATCGATAAGGCGTGTGAGTACACAACTACAAATCCCACGTTCGACTACGCATAGTATCATGCATAAAAGGTACGTCTCTGAGCTTACAAGTTACAGCTTGTTCCAAAACTTCAGTTTAATGACAAGCCAAGCCTTACAGATATGAATCCGCTGTTGAAATTTCGCACATTGGTGTGGACGATCATTTCTTAAAAAGGGTAGCTTTCTCTGATGAAAGCCACCTTCCGTAAGTCAGGTAAAGTGCATAGGCATAACTGCAGGATATGGGATGAGCGAAATCCACATCAGTTTGTAGAATTTGAACGTAACAGTTCAAACGTGTGGTGTGCGTTGACTGAAAATTCTGTCATAGGCCCATTCTTTTTTGAAGAGGCTACAGTTATAGGAGCAGCGTACTTGGCAGGGTTGGAAATTGTGCTGTACCTCGAATACCACGAGGAATACATGTTCCAACAGGACGGGGCTGCTCCTCATAATGCCCGTTGCGTGAAAGAATTACTGGATAACCATTTCTAGAATTGGATTGGAGGGGGACGTCCCATTCAGTGGCCCCCGAGATCGCCCGACTTGTTCCCTGATTTTTTTCTTTGTAGGTACGTGAAGACTTTTGTGTACCAGACCCAATATTTGGATGATCTAAGACAAACAGTTATCGATGCTTGTGGATCCGTGACACCTCCAGCACCTGGAAGGAGGTTGAGTACCGCTTTAATATTTGCCGAACAACAAAAGAGGCAGAAGTGGAGATGTACTGAGGTTCGTTGAGTGACTTTTTTTCGTCCTGGATGTAAAATTTTTATTATTTCCTCTTTCCGAAAAACATAGCCGGACGATTCTGTCACTATTGGTTCTCAAATTATTAAAAGATTTTATTGGTATATTTTTATCCGAACACACTGCACTGTATTGTGTAGAAATCAAATTTTGATCTGTCACTGTTGATCGAGAGGCGAACTAGAACTTCATTCTGTCAGTATTAGGGCAGTAGTCAAAGTGAGACCTTATATGCTGGTATGATCTACTAGCTTAGCGCATGTCAGATTTAAAACATTCCGTTACTGGAAAATATACCAGCATTGAAAATACTGTATACGTATACGAATGTAAGGCTGAAATAAATAAATAGTAATAATAAAATACTGGTGTATGTAGGCATATTTTTGTAAAATGTAACTTCTGCTTTGTTTCTGCTGGTAACGCTGATCCGCAGTATAGTGTTAAAAGTATTGTCAACACGTAACATATCAATTTTGGTATATTCTAAACTTGTGAGTTTTTGATTATTTTGTTTTCAGGCAGGAGAGTGGGAAAAACATTTTCCTACATGGGAGCGATACCTAGTCATATATGTTGGCGCAGCTGCCATGTATTTCGTTGGAAAAGGACTGAAAAAGAAGTAAGTAATTGGAAAGTAAAATCAGTTTATCATAATCAGTAATAGAAGGTACAAATAGTACATTGTAAAGAATCTGCGAATTTCTTATTGTATATTACAAAATCATGTACTTAACAAGAGAGAGAAAACAGAAACGATAAATGTAATGAATGAAAAGGTCAATCTTTAAAGATAGTGCACAGTAAATAAACTTTATATATGTTTTAGTGTGTTCTTTTCCATTTTTGTCATATATATATATATATATATATATATATATATATAGAGAGAGAGAGAGAGAGAGAGAGAAAGAGATACATACACAGTCGTGGCCACCGATAAACGTCCCTTACCCATACCCTTCGTAAGAAAGAGCCCCTTCCACAAGCATAACCATAAGTGACCACAAAGGTCTTTTCCGCACGTGCTGGGGGACAAGGTTGTCACATTTTATTACGGTCTCTAGGTTCGGGTGCTATCAAGTTAATGAAAGGAGGGTTGGTCATATACCCACCGCCGCTGACGAGCCGATCGTACCGCAAAAGTAGGGTTAGAACTTACTCGTTTACAGTCTCATATAAATTATATTTGTGTTTCTGAACGTCTCTCACAGGCTCAGGAAAGAAATTCATGAGAAGTATAAGACGTAAAGTTGAGCACCAGATGATTGTACAGAGGAACTAATGTACCCTTGCACTATGCTACGTTAACTGCATTATCGCTATGGCAAGAATAAAATATTAGAACATGCATGCAATATATGGCATTACTTATCCTGTTGAAGAAAATATCATCATAATATACTTACGATTACGCTACTTGCATCATATCACGAGGCACAAAATTAACACTCGTTACATATCTTTTAACACACATATTTTAGGCTTTGAGAAATCACAAATCACATACGTTTTACACACTATTGATTTATCTTTGATTAGTAAAACATTAGCCCAAGAATAATATATATAGATGAACGCGACCGTTGCCGATACCGATTTGATACACGAACATTAACGATTCCGATAGTTCAATCCTCGGAAGACACAGTCTTCAAAGTAAAAATATATTAGTCTCCAACTACCACTTGGCAAATTATTTCTTTTAGGAGGATCCTTAGATGTTCGTCTCTTGTTCCCATAGTTTTGATGCCACTGAGAAAATAGGTATTATATTTTGAAAATGCAACTTTTCATTTTTAAAGCACACTGCTTACTTAGTATATTTGTATGAAACAATAAAAGATTTATTAAGTCAGAATTTAATAAAAGAGCAGGTGAACGTTTTAAGTAATGAAAGCTGACTGACTGCGCTCTCCGAGCGTTAGGCTTACCTTACACAATGGAAGCGCAAGAATACATTGATAGGAGGAAAGATAGTTCCCCCCAAAACACTTAGTTTTTATGAGGTTGCTTCACTAATAAGAATTGATTAACTTATCATTGTCTTATTGGGAACACACTAACCACATTTAAACACATAATAATGTAAATAATAAATGATTATTATAAAAAATATACATTATGACGTATAGTCCAACTCTGCCTCTTAGCTTAGGAATTCAGCTTTGGGTAGGAGGGAGAAGAGAGTTAAGCTGAGTTGAATTTTTTGTCCGTATTTGGTCGTACAAAGAGAAAAGTAGGTGGGCAGACGCACACTCACACATAGAAACTTGTGAGGAAGAGAGTTCGCAGCATTTTAAATTCTAAGAATTTTGTCGTGGTTTGCACTAATTCCAAGAAATCCTCTTCCGTATACGAGGGTTGATTAAGAGATGTATAACGGGTTATAATTTTTTCTTGAAAATGTCTGGACACCATTTGTTCTTCTCTTCTAGAGAAAGCCATAGAGCAAACCGTAGTAGAAACGTATTGACACGTGAATTGTGTAATAAAGAATGATCTAAGAAAAGTGTTAAATAATCCATTGCCTACAGCATAATTCAAATCGGGTGAAAATATCAAAACACAAATCATTCTTTTTTCTTTAAAAAAAAGACAGGACCTATACACTATTATATAAAAAGATTAAAATGACTTACTCACCAATAACTAAGTCAAACTATTATAGGTAGAAACATTAATTTGTACAGAATGTTCCTTTGTCACAAAATCAAGGACTTAGAATAGATTGTTCTGAAGTATGTCGTATAGGGGAGTAAAAGAGGGTTCAAATAGTTTTTGTTGAGAATAGAGTATCTCACGAATCCGTGAAAGTTATTTTAAAAATTCCGTTGCTGAGAAGGGAAAATGGAATCATGTAGTATAATATATATATATATATATATATATATATATATATATATATATATTTTACTAACTAGAAAGAAATTTATTTTCATACTTATCCTCAAATACAGTGAACAGTGCGTGTATTAAACAAAATTTTAAAGTAATAAAGAAATTAGTATTTTTTTTTCAAAATATAATTATTCACTGATACACGTTATTGTGATAAGCCTCGCAACAGCATCCTCAAACCTTCGCCGAGATTACAGACAAAAGATCTCCTCCAGTTCCTTACCAGAGGGTAGCGTTCCCAAAACTGATGCAACGTTCCCTCTTTGTACTGCCATACTGATGCGTTGCAGTAGAAAAGAGGTTGCTCTAGCGTCTCCTGACGATAAATAAACGCGGTGACCAACTTCTTTTATAAAGTTAAGGTCTTCGGGACCCCATGAACCACCCCATTCGATAGCTATAGCGACAAAATGATATTTGTCGAGTAAATTGCTATACTTCCTGCGCTTTTCTGTTTCCCGGCGAGCAGCCACGTTGCCAGCTTGTGCTGAGGAAGAATGAAGATTTAAAGGGGCGAAGGTATCGGAACGAGTAAAATCCCATAGAAGTGCTTTTCCTTTCTTCCACGGTATCAGGGTCATACCATCTGGCCTCTTGCCGTCTGCACGACTGCATCCCAACGGTTCACATATAGAAGGAACGCCTGCTGAAATTAGTGCCCTCATGATAATGTCGTTGACGCTGGAGTGGCGTGAATGTCTGCCTGCACTATTGGCACAGGAGAGTCCATGAAGGCCCTTCTTGTCTACGACACTTTTACAGGCAGGACATCTGTGTTTCTCGCAAACATCTGCTCCCAAACGCAGTGCACTGGCAATTCGAAAACTGTCATTGGGAAGATGTAATCCTAAAGAAGGTGACGGGATAGCATGGAGCCAAGCGCCTGCTTCTGGAGATGATGTAGCTCGAAGTCTGGCCTTATCTTCTGGGTTATCGGATGACTGAAGTAGAGCTGAAAAGTGATGATTTATAAGAGGATCGTCCCAAGAGGATCTCCTCTTATCAAGGTCAGGTGGATCTGATCCCACTATAGATGACCACTTAGCAATGCTATCGTTGACATCCGAATCCGATACTAGGCTAAGATCTTGTTGGAGAATGGTCTCGATCAATGGCTTAGTTTTATTGAAGAAAAAGTCCCAAGTAATTAAAAACAAACAGTGCAAAATATCAGAAAATTGCAATTTGATTAGCACTTGGTCGATAAAGCTGTCAGTAAACTAAAAATAAAATTTAAAACAGGCTATTGTGAAAATGATGACTTGTATGTAAATATTTTACTATTGTATTGAAATCAATATAATTCAGTTGCTTGCAAATGTTTTACATGGAAACATATCCTAAGGTTAGTGGCTTGGGCTGGGTTTATGGTTCTCATCATTGAAGCCATTAAATAGGCGATATTAAAGAAATGTTGTGTAGATTTATTATATATTGTCGCGATTGGGACGCGCGAAAACGATTTAACTCGATCTTGACTACTGTTGTCCACGAGAAGAGACGTCTTGTTAAGTTTGAAAAAGTCTCGTCAATTCTCAAAGAATTCTTTTTCACCTCATCACAAAAAAAAAATTCATCTTGCCCAGTAATTTTATATTATTGACTTTTAAAAGTAATCTTGGTAAATTTTTACATTTAGCAATAAGACATTTAAATGCTTTATAGGGATAGGTGTTAAATAATTAGCATTAATTAAAGATACATATCGCCCAGGTTTCTTAACCAATGTTCATATCGAAATCAGATCTATAGCTAGGGTGGCCAGGGGGTTAGCTCGTTTTCGACTACCTTCAGCCCTCCTGAAATTTTCACTTCTTTGTTGGTTGTATATCAGGTAAGTTTGCTTCTATGTTATTTTCGGTCTTCGGGTAATGAATCATAAAGGATAAAAGAAATAGGTTGTATTGCCAGTGGTAATAAAATGAAATTGCCACGTATTACTCTAACTGTATGTGAATTCCTCTACAAGAGCAAGCGTTATCATATTACAAAATAAAAACTTGCAATAAAATATATCAATATTTTAATTATCGCTAAAATAAATGGGGAAATTATTTTTAAATAGGGAATTCTGTGAAAACGTGCAATTACATGTTCGTTCATTCGTGAATACATATTTTGAACAAGAGAAAAACTTAATTGAACAGTAACCAACCACAAATTTTATAAGGTGCATGATCTATGAAAATAAGAATATTAAAAACTATGGAGTACTGTCACACCTTGCAAAGTACTACTCCTGATCTAAGTCAGATTTGTCTGTTGACGAATTTGTTATTTTCACTAAAACTCTACTTGAGTTATTGAAAACCGACTGAAGATCTCTGTAACTGTCTTCAATATCCTCCATGCGTCTTATGTAATTTCTCCAACTGTCAACTCTAATTCTGTTGAGTGCACTATTTAATAAAGACACCAGTTTTGGTAGGGGTTCGCCTTTCATCTTTTGGGATGCTACCGTCCGTTTTAATTGTGACCACACCATTTGAATTGGGTTAAGTACGCAGTGATATGGAGGTAATCTTAAAACAACATGCCCATATGATGCTGCCAGTTCGTCTAATTGCGTACCTTTTTCTTTTTCCGTTCGCAGCCAGTTGTTCATCAATAATTTGGAAAACAGGTATTATCGGGACCGGACTAGATATGGCACTATTGTGGATTCGCACATAATTAAGAATAGTTTCTGTTCTCCACGAAGTATTAGGCTTCGGATTAATTATACGGCTATGGTAAGGGACATTATCCAAAAATATAACTGGTATCTCCTCTAAGCGTTTTGGTATGGAGCTCTCAAACCAATGCTCGAAAATTTCTGCGTTTATTGTCCCATGATAATCGACAGGAGTATCAGATATTTTCTCGAGTTATAAATAAAGCACTATCCACAAAAGCAAATCGGCCACCAAAGTGCGTAATAACGATCCTTTCCCCTTTTTTGTCCGAAGTTGCAACTGTGCAATTATCAAGAGTCGTCGGACCAATTTTTCATTTGGCACATGTTGCTATCGTACCAAGTTTCGTCTAAGTATACGTTACAGTATCCCGCGGAACGGTAAGCTTTAATTTCTTCGAGATAACGGTATCTCTAAGCAATAACTTTATTGGACTCACATTTCGCGCATTTTCTTGACATTGATTTATACGAAAACCCCATACTATGTAAGAGACGACGTAATGTTCTGATGGAATAAGGAAATTCATAGTCTCGGATGTCTTCACAAATCATCACGTTTATCCCCCAAAAATACATTTCAAATCGGATTATTGAAAGGAACAGTCCCCCCAGTTCCAAAATTGGGGGGACATGACCCCCCTCATACCTCCGGGATTTGCGCCAGTGAACTATTGATGGCTATAAACAATAAATTGAATCTGTCTATAAGGAACAAAGTTTATTGAGAAAGCATTTAAAGCTAAGATTTTTCCTTCTTTCTATTCGTTTCTTTAATTTTCAAAACAGTAGAAAAAACTGTTTTAACTTTAACTTCTTTGTGTGTGTTACTGCTTATTCATGGATGAAGATGACCTAAGTCAAACTTTCTTTCTTTTTTTTTTTCTGTTTGCAAAATCCGGAAAACTATAAAACTCAAGAGGAAAAAAGGAAACTAACCCTACTACCTGCCTTAAGTTGTAAATTGTAGCACCAAAAATAAGACTCTTGTAGGAATTGAGAATGAATATTTACCCTTTTAGAGGCATTTACATTCTTCGCTTTACTTTTTTTTTTATTACTATTAAGGTTATTCTGAAGGAAAGAGGATCCTTTAAAAAAAACGAGACCTTTGTTAGTTCAGTTTAGAAATCTGGTAGCATTTACTCCTTCGCGAATCCCAGTGAAGTTCGCGGTTGCTAAACCACAGGGGGTTGAGGAAAGTTTTTCCTCTTCCAGGAAAAATAGTCGTTTATCCATGGCCCCGACTTTATATATATACAGAAAGGTAAAAACGAAAATATAAATATAGCAATACCGGACTACTGTTGTTAGATTGGTATTGTAGTTAGCAGTCTGTCGAGTGTAGCAATGTAATACAAATGATAGTGTTCCTTGCGTCCAGAAGAAGTGGAATTGTATTATTTGGCAACAGAGAAATGGATTTAACGGTAGAACGCTTTAGATGATGATTTACGATTTTCGAGGGAGCTTGTCACAACAGCAAATCTACGCACGAGTGTATCCTTATGATCATATGTTTCAATAAAACACAATCAAAAAGGATATATTAGGTTAATAACTTACCACATGGTACGACGTATTGCTTACGTTTATATAGGGTCGATGCATAAGTTCGTGCAGTTTTCTTTTGGGTTGGCAACAATGCGGTGTGAAGCGATTGTTTATCGTTATTCCGTTGTTTTACTGAAGTTTGGAGTTTGTGTTGTGAGGTTTTCTTGATTGATTGTATATATTTTGGACAAACTAATATGGAATGTTAAGTTGAGAAAAGTAACCATTTCCATCACATTTTACTCGTTGAGTTTAACCGAAGATCCAGTGCAGCAGAAGCTGTGAGAACAATTTGTGCAGTGTACGGTAACGAAGCAATTGCTGAAAGAACAACAGAGAAAAGTTTCTCTTGAATAATGGCTAACAGATTTCTTCCAGTCAAAACCAAAACAGTTCTACAGGCGAGGCATTCGTCAGGCGAACTGCTACCTAAACGTTGGCAGAAGGTCATAGATAGTGGAGGTAAATACATCACTGAGTGATTGCGATTTAATGTGAGTGACAGTAAAATGTATGCAATGTATTGTTATACTCGTAGAATATGTTAATGTTATGTCTATGTTGTATTTGTATTTGAATTAACAGAACAGCAGAATAAAAATAAAACATAAAATATAAGAACCGCACGAACTTATGCATCGACCCAATATTTTTAGTAATTTTTTAGCCATAGAAAGGGATAAGGAGGACTAACCAAATTTACAGTAGTATGAAGTAAGGTCCTAGAGAACGTTTATCAAATTTCTGTAGACAAATTCCAAATTTAAGAGTACTCTTCCCAAAAATTTAAAGGAGTGCATTTTGAGTACCTATGTCTTATAAAAGAAAATGAATTCCTATGTCAATTATATAACCATATAACGTGATAAACTCTCATCAAAGGAAATAAATTAAGTCAAAAGCCTCCAAATTTTGAATTTTGGGGAATTTTATACTTATTAACCCTTTCCGGCCCAATGATGCCATTTGGAATCACAAAATTTTTATAATCATAAATCTAATATAAATTCATGCAATTTCCCCATGTAATCATAACACTTTTCTTTCGCGTCAATCTCATAATTTGGTATCTCTACTTACTCGCGTTGAAGCAAAACCGAGGATCTATGATGTGACATCATTGCAATAGGAAATACTGTGTACATATGTTTTTCCAAAACACAAAAAAATTCGGGCTGGAAAGGGTAGGGAACAAGATGGATCACCCAAATTTACAGTATATTTGGGTTATAAAGAACATTTACTAAATTTTGTTTTTTAACAATTCTCAAATTTAAGGGATTGTCCTATGTACCCCACTCAAAATTTAAAATGAATGCATCAATGTACCTATGTCTTATGAAAGGGAATGCACCCATGTACTCAACCCTATCAGAGAGAGTAAAATGCGTCCAAAACCTTCGAAATTCACATTTTCGGCAATTTTCATCCATAAAAGGAAACGAGATGGACCACCAAGTTTACAGAGGTATATACATCCTACCATACCGAATTTTTAAATTTGTCAATTTCCAAAATTTAAGGGTGAGCCACGGTACCAATGCCAAAATTTAGATGGTATTGACCTCCTATGACGTCATACCACATGATCAGATCACATGACGTCTGTCAGCCAATCAACTCCGAGTTCGCCCTAGTGCTGGCATTACTGCTATCATCTTATTGAAACTCCACATTTGCGATTTCATGACGAATGAAAACGTAAATTTGCGTAACACGGCACCTGATTTGGGAAATCGTGAATTTGTAACGTACTGCATATATTGAGTGTGCAAGTAGAAACTCGACTCTGAAGTCGACTCAATTTGACAATACTGTTGAACGCATCCGATTCGGCCGCTAGTGTTATTATATGTAGCTTAGGCATTGCTGGTTTTGTAACACAAGTTTCAGTCTGGCACAAGCTGTCATACCGCATGTATCACGTGTAGTATAGATGGGGATCTGGGGATCTGTAAGCAACATTTAAGCCATTACATTTGCTCTTCTGTTTTCAAATAATAATAATAATAATAATAATAATAATAATAATAATAATAATAATAATAATAATAATAATAATAATAATAATAATATGCGGCGCAAGCAACAGAATTGATTAATTCTACTTTGGGTGAACATTCTGTGAGTCATTCAACAGTAATAAAGTGGTTTGCAAGATTTCGTGGCGGAAGTCTAGTCTGGAGGACGATCCACTTCCAGGTGCAGTGAAAAAATTTGAGGACGAAGAATTTCAAGAATTACTGGATGAAAATCCAAATCAAACGGAAGAAGAGCTTGCTGAACAGTTAAAGAGTTATTCGCCAAGCAATATCACTTCGATTGCATGCATTGGGAAAGATACAGAAGGAAGAAAAATGGGTTCCTCATAAACTGACGGAAGAAAACGGAAACCAAAGAGTTGCCATCTGCATGAATTTGCTTTTGCGGTACAAAATCAAAAACTTCTCGCACAAAATCATCACGGGCAATGAAAAGTGGATTCTGTAAGACAATCCTAAACGCCGAAAAGTGTGGATTGATCCGGTCAGCCATCAACATCAGTTACAAAAATGATTATTCATGTCAAGAAAGTGTTACTGTGTGTCTGGTGGGATTGCAAAGGTGTCATTTACTACGAACTTCTGGAACCTGGTCAAACTGTGACAGCTGAACGTTACTAGGTCCAAAAGATCAGATTAAGTTAAGTGCTGGATCAAATTAAGTTAAGTGCTGGAGGAAAAAAAGACAATTTACCGGCCAAGGAAGTCGGAAAATGCTATTGTCGATTGACAACGCTCGTCCACATACAGTAAAAGAAACCCAGGAATTCATCTTCACCTTAAGCTGGGAAGTTCATTAGCATGCGGCGCCGTTGGACTCACGCAAGTGTAAGATGTGCGAAAATGGCTCGATAACTATTTTGCTTCGAAACCACCAAGTTTCTATCGCGACGGCATTAATCAGTTGCCACATCTCTGGCAAAAGACCATAGATAGTAATGGCGAATATTTCGATTATTAATCTTTGTAATAAGTATCTTTCAAATACAGTGCAATTTGACCTCAAAAAGCCGAGTTTCTACTTACACACTCAATATTAATATATGGTATTTCACGCAAATGTCGTGTAGCTGTGTTCCAAATACTACCTGATTTTCAAATATTTTTATGGTTCATGTTGACCTTCTTCCTGGAAATATCAGTATTGTTTCTCCTACGTCTTTTTGATTCTCTAATTCTTAAATTCATTCTCATTCACACATTGCTTGTAAAACAGTGCGACGTTTTGCAGATAAATAACCCCGACAGATAGTAGAACATGCATATATATACATATATATATCGGGTGTTGCAAAATAAGTGTTACAACTCTTGGGAGGTTACTCCTACCACTGAGACAAGAAAAAAAGTTCTCTTGAACTTTCGCCTATTGGACATAGTTTCAGATCTACAAGGTGCCGAAAGCGTGGGAAAATGACTTTCGGACGCCAATAGTTCGGAAACTATCCAACATAAAGAGGGCGGGTAAAAAATTCACTGAAGAAGTCACACCTGCTGTATAGAATTTTGCATGTTTCACAATCCTACCATGCACGCGCAAGGGATTCCCCAAAGGAGTGTAGGGAGTCCCGGATAATCTGCCAAATGAAAATTGGTCTAAATGGATATGAAGTGATAGGATTTCTACCAGGTAACAATAATTCGTTTGTATTAAGTCGATATCTGGAACAACTACAAAATGGCGGATACCTTCATGCAAGTTGTGTGTGGTTGCATAATCGCCATGCTGGCCAACAGTGAAGTTCTGAGTATTAAGTGTAGCAAATTTGTACTCAAATGCTCTACAAAGACATCTGGAGTGTCGGTAGAGCACAACTCGAGCTCTGAGGTTCGATGGAGCCTGACTTTCTCTGTATTCATTTCTTTAAGGAGTACCCACTTTGTTTGGCAAGCGCTCTTGTACAGCCTCCCGACATGCTTTTGTGTTTCATTTTGTTACTCCTACTGCACAGTTGTAAACAATCAGAGGTTTAAGACGTTTCTTCCTATTTCTCATGTCGTATTGTTTTCCATATGCATGGTGTTCCGGTGTTGCATGCGCCAAATTGGTTCATTTTCGTCTTTGTCTTGGCATGTGCACTGTGTGTAAGATACACATTTCTGGAGGTATTTTCCTATATTTCGAGTACGTCATATGCCCAGAAGACGTGGGACATGATAGAAGTTTGTTATTTTCACGCTCTTTCAGAATCTGAACCATGGATTAAGAGATTTCTTTTCATATGTCTCGACTGTGCGACAATGTCCCAAACAAAGAGAGACATTGATACAATCGTGTTGTAGTTACGTTCTACCAAAAAGTGCACCAATGTAATAGCAGAATGTACAACTTTATTTTCGTAGTTTTCGCACGTGAGACGGTGCCCCAGCAGTAGTGGAACGTGTTCACATTTGTCCATTAGCTGCATGTCGATATCAATACACACATTGGCCACATTTCAAGATCGATTATGCGATTCCACTAGAGACATTCATTTAGTTTACCCAGTTTCTTAGTGAGTCCCCTTGCACAATTCCAACTTGGTCTCAGTTGTTGCATCCTTATTGGTATGCAACCGTGCACATCATATTGCGTCTGACTGGTGGAATATTATTGGTGAATCGGCAATGAATTTTATGTTCTTGATTGTATTCCTTACATTTCCGACGCTTTGAACTCACGTTTACTTTGTATGAGTGCATTTCTGGGCATTTTTCGTTACGTGTTTGCACACATGTGAACCACCCTGCTTCATCTGTTGTTCTCTACCGACACTCCAGATGTCTTTCTAGAGCATTTGAGTAAAAATTCGCTACACTTAATACTCAGAACGTCACTGTTGGCCAGCATCCGTACCTGACGATTATGCAACCACACACAACTTGTATGAAGGTGTCCGCCATTTTGTAGTTGTTCCAGGTATCGACTTAATACAAACGAATTATTGTTATCTGGTAGAAATCCTATCACTTCATATCCATTTAGACCAATTTTCATTTGGCAGATTATCCGGGATTCACTACGTTCCTTTGGGGGATCCCTTGCGCGTGCACGGTAGGATTGTGAAACATGCAAAATTCAATACAGCAGGTATGACTTCTTCAGTGAATTTTTTATCCGCCGTCTTTATGTTGGATAGTTTCCGAACTATTGGCGCCCGAAAGTCATTTTCCCACGCTTTCGGCACCTTGTAGATCTGAAACTATGTCCAATAGGCGAAAGTTCAAGAGAACTTTTTTTCTTGTCTCAGTGGTAGGAGTCACCTCCCAAGAGTTGTAACACTTATTTTGCAACACCCGATATATATATATACAGGGTGGGCCATTTTAATCAATCCACGGAAATATCTGAAAAATTATAAAACATAGAAGAAATTTTTGAAGTACACGTTATATATTGCTAAGGGGGAAAACCAATTCCGCCAAAAGTACCCCTCCCGCCCCCCGTAATGGGGGTAACTTTGAAATGTCAAATGGGAACATGGGTCGAGTAATACCTCGTTCGAAAGGTCTTGGAAAACTAAGTAACGCTGTACCAAAAGATGTTTCATATTGTGCACCAGTTTCAAAATGGCCGCCATGATATGGTTCGGAAACTCCAGTACCCGTAGTATGAAAACCATGGAAGGTAAATGAATAGAACAAAATTGAAATACGTAAATATCATAGGGCATATCGAATGGTGTGGTCCCTGTGATCCCAGTGGCCTCCCTGAAGGGGTCTTGGGGGCTAACTTTAAAATTTAAAATAGTAACATGAGCCGAGTGATACCTCGTTCGATAAATCTTGCAAAATCAAACATCTTGCAGGAAAAAAACGATTGAGATGAAAAGGCAGTGTTCTCAAAAGGCCGCCGAAACATAGTATCCGTGTCAGAGAAAAGGTTTAGTACCCGTAGTATGAGAGCAATTGGAGATAAATCAACAGAAGAAAAAACTGGAGTAGCTAAGTGACGTAAGGCACATCGAGAGGTGTTGTCGGGGTGACTCCAAGGGCCAACTGAAAGGTATCCGGGACCAACTTAAAAATTTCAAATAGCAACTTGAAGCGAGTAACATGACGTTACATAGACAAATTAATATCAAACAGCTTCTGTAAGAATGTTTTCGACATGAGACACCATTTTCAAAATGATCGCCAAGACATGGTGAGTGTGTCTAAGAAAACGTCTAGTGCCCATAGTAAGAATACGGTTAGACATAAATGAAAACAAAAATTAAATAGGAAAACCACGGAGGCGTTCCAAGGCTCGAGAATAATACAACAGAGATTAAAAAAAAAAAAAAATATTAGAGTAAAATTGCCATAATGTATAGAGAGAAATCCAAGTCCTGCAAAATAATCTCTCCCTGCGCTCTGTATGTGAGTGGGGTGGAAAGTAACAGTGAAAGTTCAAATGAGAACTCTACTTTAATTCGCAAATTAAGACTACCTTACAAATAGGTATGGAGTGGTTGAAACATTTGTTTGTAAGGATGACGCTGTAGTGACTAAAAAAAGATGAAATTTTATTTGAATGGTAACGCAAACCTGTATAGCTGAGTATGATTTGATGCGAAAGCAGAAGGAACGTTATACGAAAGAAGTTGTCGAATAATGCAGTTGCTGGAACTTACAAACGTGTCAATTTGCTAATCTCCGTCGCCACACAAATTTTTATGAAATGCGTGCTGGTTGTCCAGAAAGCATTTCGGTGATATACGTACACACCGTTTCGTCCCTCAAGCTCACAGTATGACATGAATGCTAATAGTCAATCAAAATGTAAATATGGCCATCCGCACTAACTCTGTGCACCGATTCTCTATCCATGAAGTCTGCCTTCCAAACAGCATTGGGTAGGTCAAGCGTACGCCCGAACCGTTGTCCGGTCGGACATTGAAATTTTGAAGTTAGCCCCCAAGACCCCTTCAGGGAAGCCGCTTGGATCACAGGGACCACACCATTCGATATGCCCTATAATATTTACGTATTTCAATTTTGTTCTATTCATTTACCTTCCATGGTTTTCATACTACGGGTACTGGAGTTTCCGAACCATATCATGGCGGCCATTTTGAAACTGGTGCACAATATGAAACATCTTTTGGTACAGCGTTACTTAGTTTTCCAAGACCTTTCGAACGAGGTATTACTCGACCCATGTTCCCATTTGACATTTCAAAGTAACCCCCCGTTACCCCCATTTGCGGGGGGCGGAGAGGGGTACTTTTGGCGGAATTGGGTTTCCCCCTTAGCAATATATAACGTGTACTTCAAAAATTTCTTCTATGTTTTATCATTTTTCAGATATTTCCGTGGTTTGATTAAAATGGCCCACCCTGTATATATATATATATAATGTTTTAACCTCATTTTTACTCTTCTTCTCACTGCCTCTGCAGCTTTGAAGCAGTGAACAAACGTTCAGCTAAAAAAAGAAAAAAAAGTGTGATGGCACACACGTCGTTTTACGGAGAAATGGTTTTGATAGGGAGCACATTTTAGTTTAAACATATTCCCAATCAATTTTAGACATTAAAGCTGTGGGGTATTTCTGTTTTTAGTTATAGTGCCGCATTCATTTCCATTACTGCCTGGACTACCATACAGGCTAAGTAAAGTTAAAAAGAAACTATAATTTCAAATTTAGTTCGAAATCACCTAAATCGAGTGACACAAATTACTGTTGTGACTTAAACGTTGAATATTTTGAAAATTGGTGGAGTTGACTATCGTGACAAAAGTTCTAAACGAAAATTTATTTAATATTGATTCCTTTTCTATGTACTATATTTGACATTTTTGTGTATCTTGTGTTTGGTGTACTGTTTTAAAATGAACCAGAAAACTTAATTTTGCTAAAATTTAATAGTTTCAAACAGTTGAACATTCTGAGTTCATTTGTTAACAGTATTTGCTTAATTATGGATAACAGTACCCTTTTTACATTTAAGAAATAAAGGTAAATTTATTACTTTAATATTCTCATTTAGTATTTTTTCTATCTTGCAGATATCGTTTAAAAAGTGATGTTCGTTCCTCGTTGTATGATGAGTGCAATGTCTGGGTAAGACATTTGAAACAGAAAGGAACAAAATTTTTGGGAGGTGATTCTCCTAATCTAGCTGACCTGGCAGTATATGGTGTCCTTAACAGTATTGAAGGTTGTGATGCATTCAGTGATTTATTACAAAATACAAAAATTGAACAATGGTATAGAAATGTCCAAAGTGAAGTGACCAATCATTCGGGTAAATTGGCATTGCAGATTTAAACATGGCATGATAAGTTGCAGTATAAAATACCTATCAATAAACCTTGTACTCTCAGTCGTAAATGTAAATATACTAAGGAATTCTTATTTTCTTTGCTATTTCAAACTTTTATAAACTTAAGTATCGAAGTGTCCAAAGTACGGTTAAGAGTACAAGAGCTTTAAAAGAAATGTCGATGGACTGTGTGTGTGTGTGTGTGAGTGAGTGAGTGAACGAGACTATATGTTACTGTTTGAATGTACAGTAACAAAGTATTTATTAATTGAAGTATAAAGAGAGAATTAAAACAAATTATGTCTTATTTAAAATATTGATTTCCTGGCAACTTTATGTGTATGATACGTTTCCAGGACAGTTGTGCCGTTTTGAAACTAGTGTTTACGTTATTTCAAGTGTAATTTTTAAACCTGTAGTATTTGTTAATGATAGTTATATTAAATATACTGTTTGAAAATGAGTTTTCATTCAATATTTGATATGACACATAATATCGTAGATATTCGCGACTGCGAATACTCATTTAGTCATGCTTTTTTTAAATTATTATTTGTATTACTTCAGTAATTATTTGGTCTTGGGCATAGAAACAATTGGAAGCCGAAAAATCAGTACAATAATGGGAGAGGTAAGGTTCAAATAAGAACATTGGAAAATATTTTCTTCGGCATTGCAAGCTGAAGAAAAAAAGTGCCCAAAAAATTGAGTGTCGACATTTTAAATGATACTTTCTTTGTTGAGAGAGTGATTGAATTTGTACTTTGGAGTTGGAAATGTAAGAACTGTAATCATGTTTATCAAGTTTATTGCAATATTGATTTTATATATATACATATATACACCGTATTTCAAAAAGAATGACCTGATTTTGGGCAGTAATAATTACGGAACATGGGACGTGCTGGGAAGGAAATGAGTGTTGTTTGAGTGGACGTGTCCTAGAGTTTCAGAAAATTGCCGTTACATATCAATCAATGCGTCTCCTCAGTTTGCAGTCAGTCAGAAGTTAGATGGCACTCTCTCAACAGAAGGAGTTTGGTATGCTGCAGTTTGCAAAGACTTGAGTCAGTGGTTTCGGTCCAGCGTGCTTTTCATCGGAGTTCTGGCATTGGTCCGTCTGTATCCAAGAACATTCGTCGTTGGTATCGTCAATTTGAAGAGACAGGATGTTTGTGCAAAAGTAAAGATTCCAGGTCGCCCTCGCACTTCCGATGAAATGACGAATTTAGCTATCGTCTAGCTGTTGTTCGTGCTGCTGCTGGTGGACTCTCAGAGCATTTGTAATAGCATACTTAAAACTATATCAATCAATTAAGAATCAATTAACCTGTCTTTTCCAGGTTACTACTCACAATTTTCCAGTTCATTCTATACACAGTTAACACAAATGAAGCTCCACAAGGGATATATAAAGAATGCGAAAAGGAAACATATGAAGAGCTGCCCGGCGTTCCTTATTCGAATTCTGATTTGTTATGTTTAACAGGCCAATCCTCCCATTTATAATTGAAGAGATACTTTTTTTCTTTGTTGCGTCATTATCTGAGTCAGAAATACTACCCTAAAAGAAATACAAATTTAGCGTTTAGCAAAAAACATTTACATTAAATTCAGAACTATAAAGAAAACAATGGCGAAGCGTAATCCCACAAGTAGGGTAGGCCCGATAAACTAATAACACAAATAACATGTAATGCATCATAAAATGTTTAAAATTATAGTCAGAATTCTATTTTCTTCATTGAGTTAAACAAAAGAAACTATCAAATCTATTTATTTAAAAGAACTTTCTTAGCTGCATTTCTAACACTGTTTACAGTTATATTTATGTGCATGTATACATAGTGGTTTTTTGTTGTTTAATTTAACAAGAAAGAAGGAATATTTATATAAGTAAAGGTAAACGGAAAGTAATCTATTATTATTATTATTATTATTATTATTATTATTATTATTATTATTATTATTATTATTATTATTATTATTATTATTATTCAACAAATATTTACATGGAGGAAAACACTCAATGTGTATTAATGGAATATTCCCATTTAGCTCCATTACAAATATTTTGAAGTGCAATTCATATTTTCTTCTGTCTGGGATTTGCAGCGGGGATGAGAGAAATTTCCTCCTCACTTGCGGTGTTCATTTCCTGCATAATTGAAGATGAAGGTGGAGAAAAACTAAGTACATTCTCACAGTTAACTGTCAAAGTTCTTGGATAAGCGTTTGTTACTTGCATTTCCCACTTTAAAATAAGTACAATACTGCTGCATTTAATTAATGCATCACGTGATAGTGACTTCACTAGAAATGGTAATGCTCAGAAGGAACTTCATTTGAATCAGCGCAAGATATTTAATATTGTATTCTATGCAGTGACATACACTACTTAAGGGGGTGGCTTCCGGTCTTAAGCACTCACGAAATTTTATTGCAACTTTTTTATTGTTTTATGTATATATTGCAGAAATTTCACATTTCCAGGAATAAAGTTAACAAAGGCCCTCCCGAAACAAGCAAAGTGCCCCCAAAACAAAATTGTAAATACCCCGCAGATTCTATGAAATGGAAAACTCAACTAAAATTACACAGAAATATTATTCTATACGGTGGCATTTGGTAAATTTATATTATATATATATAAAAGCAGCTACTCTGAATAACTCCTGAGAGTATATATCTAAATTAAACAAGTTCTTACTCTGTGTTAAGGAAATCATTTCATAACATATTAGCATTGAAAAATGCCTTCAGCGCTAAAACTAAACTCTTAGAGGAGCCTTCGCACCTTCCCAACAATGCGTGCAATCCCCAGCGATAATAGCTTCGCTCCCTGAGCAGCATAGCCCGCAAACCTGTTTAACGAGCTGGTGAGGCTCAGACGGAAAGGTCTCCAAGCGATTCCAACCTACTATTTAGTTACCGAAAAAAACGAAATGTTGAAGTACTGACTTTATTTTGGAAGAAATGAAAGAAAAGAAAACAGGGTAGGTCCGTCCTCAAGGCCTCATAGTGCGCTTCACCACTAATGAAAAAGTACAGGTTCTCCAAAAGTTTGATTAAAAAAAAAAAAAAACAATATCAAAATCAAACAATACACACACCTTTCCGCATTTAACTGTCACTTCTTGTGCTAGAGTAAGTTGTTATAGAATTTTAACCTGAAAATTATTGAAAATTTTATCAGATAAAGTAAAAATATAAATCCAAAATTATTGAATGGGTGAACAGCATCTTTAGGAATATTTATTTATCCACACGTGGAAAAGTATATTAACCCTTTTAAATTATGGCTTTTTTGAGGTATTTTGTAGACTTTCACTCAATCATCTATTGCGTCAAGACTATTTATCGTAGGATCATGGTTCATACCCCGTTTTGTTTCTAGTAAAGCAGTGTTTCCAACTGCGTCCGTAAAATTTCCCTGAAGTGTACCAAATGCGGGAACTTTGCGCTCAAAATGTGAAAAAGAGATTTTCTTTTTAAAAAATCCCTTTTTATCGCGAATATCTCCCCTTTGGTATAGGATACGATCATGCAAATGCTACTAAAAAAGCTTTGCTTTATGGTGAAGAGAATGAGTTACAAAGAGTGGCCCTGGGATGAATAGTTTTGATGCTATAGCCGATTTGCATATTTTCCCTTGATAATACCTTTTTAGTGAATTTCTATACTATCATCATCATCATCAAGACTGTTAATTGTAGGAACATGAATTGTACCTCTAGCATGTACCATAGTGGAGAAAATTCGCGAAAAAGGAAAATTTTTGTCAAAAAATCGCTTTTCCCCCGATTTTGGATATGGTACACTCCGCATCAAAAAATTGCGACAGCTAATGCCGTGCAGCTAGTTTACCCAATACACACTTTCTTGTCCCATAATCGTGTCTGGTAAACACACCCCCTCTCTCTCCTTCTTTCTTCTTTCCCATACTAAAATTAGCTAACAACATGAACGCAATACTGATGTCAAATTACATATGTATTAGTAGCGATAAAATGAAATAACAAAACCGAGACGAAACAAGGTTCATAAGTTGATTTAGGGAGAAACTGAAACACACACAATGAAAAATTGAAACCAATGGATGTCTATTACACAGAGGTTCAGAAATGAGGCAGAGAGAGAGAGAGAGACAAAGAAGGTGAGAGAAGAAGAAAAAGAAAAGGGAGAACAGATAAAAATGTGGAATTTTAAACTTAGTAAGTAAAGAAGCTAACATTATAAAATTCCGTTACCAGAAATCCAACAGTAATATAGAAATAACGTTTGTTTTTATATATTTTTCAGGGCTATTCGAACATATAGAGGATGCTTGAGACATTCATTAAGTCTCTTTCAAAAAGGATAGCATACTCAATTTACAGTAAAACTGTAGATCTCACAGACACACCTAAGATAATGTCAACAGTTTAACACACATGCTTTGTTTCCGCGTGGTTCGGTTGTAAATTCGATGGTGTTCATTGTACTGATGCAAACTACATTCTAATAAACCCAGTAGGTAGCGTAGGTCATATCTTCCATTCCAGATTACTAATGCAAAGTGAACAAAAAAAAAAAAAAAAAAAAAAACGAAAAGAAAAGAAAAGAAAAGAAAAAGAAAGATAGCAAGAAGGAAAGATAAAATTGAATGAGTGCTATTTTACTGGTAAATTTTTATCAGAAATATCCTATATTAAAAGTCAAACCGTATAATAATCAAAAGTTACAAATGTTCAAATGGAAAATTGGATGTTCCTTATAGATGTAGCAGACTTTGCATGTTTCACATTTCAACAGAATAAATCACATTGAATTACAGGATGGAAACAAATTTGTGTCGAACTAGTATAAATAAAATGTTGTTTTCAAATAACCAAAGAGGTTGCCATTTTCTAGTCTTTTCCGAAGATTTATCTGTTCCGATCATCCAGCATCACTTTCATCTCTTGCGAATAGAACGTTGTAATTTGCACAGATAAAATGAACACGCTAGAGCTCAAACGAATCATAGTGTCAGTCGGGTGATGTTGGTTAACTTATGGACCACCACTGGGTCGAGGATTCAAACCCGTAGTGACCCGGTAATTCGACTGAGACTCGGTGACCCAGATGATAAAAAATATGTTTGCTTATTCCGTTGCGTTTATACAGTATTTCTTTCAGAGATGACCAGGACTGGGGATGTTATGCCCAGAGCACGAAAAACTCGATGCTGAAGTTGCCCGTTAATTACATTCTCCAGACCAGGTCTATCGGTCTCTTGCTCCGTTTTAATTTTGGAACGTGCACACATACATCAAGTGCGTGTGTACGTGAGAGAGACGGGGGAGAAGTGAAAGATGCAACGACAGGATAGGAAAACGTCAAGAAAGAGAGAGAGAGAGACGGATATAAATATGAAACATACTTGTATTCGAATTCTCGCCAGTGATGCTTTGTAAGTTCTCCAACAGAAGATAAATCTCTGTTTGCAGCCATTATTTTAAGCGAAAAAGTTATATTACCTGACGGGGAATCGAATCCAGATTTTCCGCTTGCAAGTCTGGTACTTTACCACTACACCACCGATTGCTTTACACAAAGTTTGTTCAACAAATGCTGTAATATTTCTTTATGAGAACGAGAACACGAAAAATTGTTTACTGCAGATCAATGAAGTGTTTCGTATGTCCTGGTAAATACCTTGCCCTTTCCCAACCAACATTCGTAAATCGTCTCTATCACGGTAAAGTTATTTGCTTCCACATTTTTAAGCATTGCACGTCTAATATGAGAAATCGATTCTTCACTATCACTTTGTAAAAAGTTCAACTTTGGCGTGAACAGGATTCGAACCTATGCTGGACTGCTGTGTTAATTGTAACTCTATTACGTTACCGCTACACTATCATACCACCTGAAACTAGAAGCCAAATATTACTTACTTTAGCCTTGATCATTGAAACAATCAAGCTTCTTCCTGTAAGATTATTTGCACCTAAGTGCACAACGAAATTCATTTATTCGACGACCTAGAGAGAAATTAGTGCCCACTAATAAAGGAAACCACATTCAATCCAGGAAAAAAATACAGAAATAAAAATATATTATGCAGTAATTTCGCCGTGTAAATTCAAAAGTACGCGAATAATAATAATAATAACCTATATTATAAAATTGAAAGTGACTGTGACTTATAGTCTCTTGAACCACCCGACCGATCTCGATCAAATATTCAACATTGATAATGTTCGGACCTGTGAGTATTTTTATCTATTCGTTTTGATGGTGTTACTTAGGGGACGGGAGGATGGAAAATATAAAAAATAAAGAAAAGAACGCCGAGTCGAAAGTAAATTAAATCAATTGTGACGTAGAAAAATGTTCTTCATTTAGGTTTTCCATATTGATTGAGAGGATGTTTATGTTCCAAGGAACGAAATGAAAACTGTGTCTGACAGAGATGACCTTTGACTACATGTCGGCCGAATTTCACATTCCTTCTCACAAATGGATCCACGTGGCATGAATTTGTGTAGCGTAATGTTGGTGTGCTCGCGGAGAAGGAGGTAGTGTTCGAGTGCACGAGTGTAGTGTGAGAAAATAAAACGGAAAGCGACAATCAAAGTCGAAGATAAACCACGAGGTTCCTGTGGAAGCAAGATGTGTCTGAAGTGTTAATTAATCAGCGCCTCTTCAGCAGTGTGTTATACAGTAGCTCCATGACGTGCGACTGGGTTCTACAAGCAAGTGTGAAGAAAGGAACTAGCTCTGAAAGGCTCCGTGAATCACAAACTCCGATGGTTCAGAAAGTGACGCTATAATGAGTAATGGGCATGTGCCACAATGAGACTGGATGATTTACAGAATACGATAGGTTTGGGAAGGGCAACAATCCGTCGCATTGGGACAGAGGATCTAAAGATGAGAAACGCGTATGTGCATTGGGATCCGCTTGAAATGATCGTCGAAGAGAAATTCGTGCATGTGCAATGTTGTGAAGATCTATTAGCCTTACTTTTGCTCTTTGGAGACGCAGGATGAGTGCTTTTACAATTACGAGATTCCACACAATAATAATAATAATAATAATAATAATAATAATAATAATAATAATAATAATAATAATAAGTCAATGTAATATAAACATGCGGGAGGTCCCAGCTCAACAAAAGCACGATCACGAGTCATGTAGAAAGCAACTGCTTCTGTATTTTGAATGCAGGTGGAATTCTGCCCGTCAATTGGCTTCCACCGCATGACATAATAAACACTGAATATACTGTGAACTCTTTTGGCAATTGCATCAGTAAATCAGCAACAACAACCAGCGAAATGGGCTAAACATCTGCTTACTACACGATAACGCAAGACTACACACATCCACAAAGACATAAAGAACCACTAAGAAGTTTGGATTTACAGTGTACCAACACCCACCACATTCCCTTGGTATAGCTCCTTTGCATTTCACACTCGTGCACTCGTGCACGTTGATAAAATGAAACGGCCTCTGTGAGGACAGTCCTTTCCCTCTTCGAACACCTTATATACGTTTGTCTGTAAGTGATCCCGTACCACTTTCGCAATCTGGTTCGACTAAGAGATCAGAAAACTCCCACAACGATGACGACTGAGCATCCAGGCGACGGAGAGTTCATGCAGGAGGCCTGAACATTTTAACATCCTGCATTAATTTTTCGACTAGTGAGGTTAGTCTCAATCAATATAGAATGCCCAAAGTAATGTTTTACTTATTATCACTATACTCCATTTTAATTTTTTAAAATGGTAGGCTGGGGACATGGACTTCAACATATTTGATAGCGACATATCTTGAAAACAAGCGCATCACAAAATTCGTGGTTTGCAGCACAAAACCAGCATCACAATTCAGCATTAAAAGCTTTCAATTTGTAAAGTGATGTGCTCCTGGACATGGGTACCAAGATATTTAATAGCAGCATATAATGGGGACAGCACAAAACTGGGTTTGCGACTCAAAATAGCACAAAACTTTGCCATAGAAAAAAACTTTCTATTTGTAAAGTGGGAGAGGTGAGAACGTGGGTTCCAGCATAGTTGATAGGGGTATATCATGAAAACGGGGAGAGTACAAAACTCGGGATTTGAGAGACAAAACTTTGGCATGGAAAAAACTTTCAATGTATAGTGGAGGAATGGGGAAAGGGGGCCCAAGGTATTTGATAGGGATATATCTTGCATACGGGAGCAGCATAAAACTCGGGGTTTGCAACACAAAACGGCACAAAATTAGCACCAAAGTTTGGTATAGAAAAAAACTTTTCCATTTTTAAAATGGGGGCTGGGGATATAAGCTTCACCATATTTGAAAGGAGGAAAACTCGAGGTTTGCGGCGCAAAATGGCACGAAACTAGCACAAAAACTTTCAATTCCTTAAGTTGAAAGTGGTGGCTGCATGAATCCAGCTCCAAGTTTGTTTTTACTGTAAATAACAACTGGTTAGGGCACAAAACTCAGGGTTTGCAGTATAAAATGGCACAGAACTATTTCAAAGTATCAGCATAGAAAAAACTCGATTTCTACAGTGGGAGACTGTATGTCGCCAGATTTAAATTTGTTTCTACTTCTGTATTGTAACTCAAAACTAGTCATGGCACAAAACTCGGAGTTTTGCGGCACAAAACGACATAAAACTTCATTATTGGAAAAATGTTCAATCTCGTATTTATTCATTATAAACACTGTCCATTTTGAAATAATTAAGTTGAATCAGCTCCCTGGTGGCTATAGGGTAGCATACGTGGCTAGGCTTTAGGTCGACATGCGTTCAATGCTGAAAGGGACTCTAAACCCTCATCCAACCAATTGAACTGAAACAATGCAGTTTAAGATTTCAATAAAATTGTCACAATAGTTTTCAATGTGCGATTGCAACGTTGATAACATCTATTAGTGTCAGGCATGTAAGCGACAGCACAGGTTTGAGTACCTATTACCATGACTGCTTACCATTGGGAGTCATCTTTGTATTGTAATATCATTACGAAACACTGGCAAAAATATTTGTATTATAATACAGGGTGTCCGGAATGGGACTGACGGTTTTTAAAAGTGTATAGTTTTAATATGGTCAGAGATACTGAAAAAGAAAAAAACACGCATTTTAAAGGAGAACTCAAAATGTTTATTTAGTCTTACAAGTCATTGTAAATCAGTGTAACTCCACGTGAGCTCCATTTGTAACTCTTACAATATCTAGCCTGAACTCAATCTCTCTTTACGTATTCTGTAACATCTAAGATGTTACTGAAGCAATCACATTCCTAATACGGTTCTTCAGTTCATCAAGGTTACGCACCTTTTCACCAGAATACATAATTTCTTTCGCATACCCCCACAGGAAGAAGTCCAGGGGGAGTAACATCAGGGGAGCGTGGAAGCCACCTAATTGGCCCATTACGGTCTATCCAACGGCCAGGAAATTCAATATCAAGGTACTCCCTCACTTGTAGGCTCCAATGTGGCGGGGCGCCATCCAATTGGAAGCAAAGTGTTGAAGCATGTCTAAGAACACATTTCCTGTTATGGTCTTCTCTATGAAAAAGAAGGGGCTAATAACTGCATTATGTGTTAAAACACACCAAACATTCAATTTGGGACTGTCTCTAGAATATTCTATGTATGCATGCGGATTCTCAGATCCCCATCTCCTAACATTGTGTCTGTTAACACAACCAGACAAGTGAAAAGTTCGGAATTTCAGTAGCAAATGCTTTCTATGGCTGATCCTTGGGCTTAATTTCTTGCAATAACTGCACCGTATATGCGCGCAAACGTAATCGTTTTTGTACCATATCGTGCACTGTTGACTTTGGAATTGCCAATTGCCTGCTTGCTGCGCGAATTGACTTCCTCGGGCTACGTGACAAACACTCTCTTATCGCTTCTACATTTTCTTCTAACACACGCGATTTATCCCCACTGTGTTGTTTCACTACACTGCCCATTGATAATAATTGGTCCTTCCACGCCTTGATATTCTTGCACGATGGAGAATCCTTGTGGTAAACACGTCGAAGTTTCATTGAACTCGAACAACACTTTTTGTCTCTGCAAACCACCACACGCATTGCGCATTTTCGACTGCCGACGCCATTTCTGTTTATTGGCGATACTAGAGCCGTCACCGGTAGTTGTCCAAGTATGAAAATTTGCTGAACAAAATTTTTTGAGTTTTCCTTCAATATGAATGTTTTTTTTTTCTTCTGTATCTCTGACCATATTAAAACTATACACTTTTAGAAACCGTCAGTGCCATTCCGGACACACCATATTATCATGAATCATTAACAAAAAAGTTGCCATTATAATATCTGATAGGGCATATCTCGAAAACGGGGGTAGTACAAAACTTTGGCATAGAAAAATAATTCAATTACAAAAGTGGAGAGGGGATGGAGACATGATCCCCAGCATATTGGTTAGGGCATATACTGAAAACAGGGGCAGCACAAAACTCTCGGTAGGAAACGGCATAAAATTAGCACAAAATTTTAGCATGGAAAAACTGTCAATTTGTAAAATGGGATGGGAACATGTGCCCTAGCATATCTGATATTGGTATATCTTGAAAACGGGAGGAGCACAAAACTTAGGTTTTGTGGGACAAAACTAGCAGCAAGGGTTATCATAGAAAAGACTTTTAATACGTCAAGTAAGAGACTGGGGACATGGACTTCAGCATATTTCATAGCATTGTGTATATCTTGAAAACACAGGCAGCACAAAACATCGGATTTGCGGCACAATACCGCACGAAAGTTTGGCATAAAATAGTTTCAATTTGTACAGGGGGTGCCGGTGAACACGGACACAAGGAGCAGCACAAAACTCGCGGTTTGCTCCACAAAATTGTGAGATTTTTTAAAAAAATCAATTCGTAGAGTGATGGAGTTGGGAACGTGGGTTCCAGGACATTTCATGCGGGTATAACTTGAAAAGGGGACAATAGAAAACTCGAGATTTATGTCACAAAACTTTGGCATGGTAAAATCTTTCAATTTGTAGTAGGGCAGGGGCTGGGAACATGGGCTTCAGCATATTTAATATTGGTATATATTGAAAACGTGGAAGCACAAAACTCGAGGTTTGCGGCTCAAAATGGCACGAAACTAGCGCAAAAGACTTTCAGTTCGTAAAGAGAGAGAATGGAGGATGCATGTATCCAGCTTCAAATTTGTTTTTAGTGTAATTTAAAAAACTGGTTACTTTACAAATCTCAGGGTTTGTGGCACAAAACTAGCACACAACTTTGGATAGGAAAAGCTATTAGTTTCTAAAGTGGGAAGCTGGAACTTGTCAATTGTCTTCTCCTGGTTAAAATGTTAGGTGCAAATTAGGTTGTGTCTGTCCAGGCGTTTGCGATACGAGCAAAAGTACTGGACTCGACCTAATGGAGTTATAGCAATCGGGGGAAACATACTTTTGGTGTTTACTGTACCTCTATCAATGGATAAAATGACATCCTCGATAAAAATTGCTCCGATATGCTTGTAATTGAAGCAATACCCATGTAACTTTTATAATGTGAAGCTTAATATACAGGGTGCGGCACGTAAAACCGGCCCGTAAACTGAACACATAAAATGAAATATAATGTATTGAATATGATTAACTACAACACATAAATGAAATGTAATGTATTGAATATGACTAGATACTCACCTTCACAGCAGCCTTCACAGCAGGTGCTGAAAGTGTCCTCCGCCCACTTCAACACACACGATTGAGGAGATTCATATATACCCTTGTCAGTTCTTGTGTTGTAATGCTATTGGTGACATCCTGGATCCTGGTCTTGAGTTCTTCAATTGTGTGTGGATTTGTTTCGTATACTCTTCCCTTTAACAGTCCCCATAAGTAAAAGTCGCACATGTTCAAGTCTGGTGACCGAGGAGGCCACAAGCCTTTGCTGATTATCCTCTCTGGTGTAAACATCTCATGCACAAGGGACAATGATGCAGCTGATGTGTGGCATGTTGCACCGTCCTGCTGAAAGTAACATAACTGACGCTCCTCTTCGGTCAAGTGTGTATAAAACTCCTCCAGGATTCCCATATACACGTCACTGTTCACTGTCGTCTCAAAGAATATGGGCCCAATAACGCGTGTGGCGGAAATGGCACACCAAACACCAATCTTCTCATCATGCAAGGGTACCTGGTGGATTGCGTGTGGATTTTCTGTCGACCAATACCGGTTGTTTTGGGAATTTACGTACCCAGACAGGTGGAACCACGCCTAGTCACTCATGATGAGCATTAGTGGATCCAATAAACCACTGGCAACATTGCTCAACAGCCATGAACAGAAATGCACCCTCTTCTGCAGGGCAGACTCCTTCAGTTCTTGCACAACACTTACCCGGTACGGTTTTAACTTCAGTCCCCTTAAAACACGTCTGCAACTTCTCTCACTCGCATTAACCTGTTGACTCAATCTCCTGGTTGACTTTCGAGGACTTCTTGTCATTATCTCCTCCACCTGCATCTTTAATTCAGGTGTGCAGACAGATGGTCGTCTGTTCCTGGGAGCATTTTGAACCGATCCTGTACGCCGCCATTTTTCAATCAATTCCTGAATGGTGCTTTTTGCTGGCACAGAACGTCCTGGAAATTTCTCCCGAAACAAATTCTTTGTTTTCACAAAAGATCCAGTGAGAATGAACCCTTCAACAATGGCAACACGCTCGGGTATCGAATACGGCATTATCACACACTGACACTCACCCGGCTTAACACAACGAGGCCTTTTTCTCAACTGGTTTCGACAAGTTTCACTGGCTGCGGCTGCACGTGACTGCTGCAGGTCACGTAAGTTGACCCGACCTCGACACGCCATCTCTTGGTAGGAAGATAGATTATTTAAGTGTTGCCAAAAACACAATATACCAGAATATTACGACGGGCCGGTTTTACGTGCCGCACCCTGTAGTTAGCAGGTATCGTCATCCGCAATAAAAAGTTCGCATATACTGTAACTTCCACTATTCATTAATAACTCAGTTTGTTAATATATTATCGCTTCTTTGCGCTTTCCTTAACAAAGCAGTGTAGTAATGAATAATTATTTATGATTTTTAAAATAAAATAGAGCAAAATAAGAAAATTATAAGCAAAAAACTTTGATTGTTATGAAGCTTTAGTCTGTCAGATAATTACGCAAAGAATATCCGGAGGGAAATTTGAGCGAAACTGACTCCAGACAGTGCACACGCATTAGGAACACTCACAAATACGTAAAATTAAAAGAACAGAAAATAACGTATTTTTTAGATGAACATACAATTCACACTAAGACAAAGTTCTAATATGGGAAATCGATCAATATCTTCAATTGAAATGACTGAAAAAGACAGAAAATGGCTATTTAAAACTCCAAGTGTAAACCTGCGCTTGGAGCGATCGTGAGTTACCTTTATGGTCAAGCGTGCTTAATAATTCTGTTGAAGTTCTAGAAACGGAGGGCGGCGATTCGAGCCTGAGTATAGTAATTTTTTTTTTCAATATAGGGATGGCTTTTTTAAAAATATAAAGTTGTATTTTGACGTGCTTGAAAAAGCAAAACCAGATGAACTGTCACGTTTCAAAGCGCAGCCTTATTTATTCTTCATGTCTATTAAATTATACGAAGACGGTAAAATAAGGAACGTTAACATTCTTACAATGAGAACAGATTTCAATTCCCGGTGAGGTTAGCGTACGCGCCTTTGGCGTGGGAGACCCGGGTTCGATTCCCGGTGGGAGCTCATGTGGTTTGGATTCCATGTTAATAAGTAGGTCCACGTCTCATATAGCCTCGCTGCTGACCGGGACGTTAAACTGAAAATCATCATCATCACCACCCGGCGGGAGTTCACGTGGTTCGGTTATTACGTTAATCAATATTTCCACGTTTCATATAGTCTTGCTGTTGAAAAGTACGTTAAAGTCCAAATCAACTCAACTCATTAAGAACAGAGTTCTGAGTTAAATACCAACTTGAAACCATACATCTAAAATGAAAATTATTCATACTTCTGATACATACATATATTCAGTTCTCTTGAATTTTCGGCTATCGGACATAGTTTCGGATCTACAAGGTGCCGAGAGCGTGGCAAAATGACTTTCGGACGCCAATAGTTCGGAAACTATCCAACGTAAAGATGGCGGGTAAAAAATTCACTGAAGAAGTCATACCTACTGTATTGAATTTTGCATGTTTCACAATCCTACCATGCAAGCGCAAAGGATTCCCCAAAGGAACGTAGGGAGTTCCGGATAATCTGCCAAATGAAAATTGGTCTAAGTGGATATGAATTGATAGGGTTTCAATCAGGCAACAATAATTCGTTTGTATTCAGTCGATATCTGGAACAAATACAAAATGGCGGATCCCTTCATGCCCGTTGTGTGTGGTTGCATAATCGCCAGATACGGATACTGGCCAACAGTCATCTTCTGAGTATTAAGTGTAGCGAATTTTTACTCAAATGCTCTAGAAAACATCTAGGGTGTCAGTAGAGCACAACAGATGAAGCAGGATGATTCACATGTGAGGAAACACGTAACGAAAAATGTCCAGAAATGCACTCATACTCAATAAACGTGAGTTGAAAGCATCAGAAATGCAAGGATTAGCATCAAGAACATGAAAGTCATTGCCAATTCACCAATAATATTTCATCAATCCGATGTAATATGATCTGCACGGTTGCATACCAATAAGGATGCAACAACTGAGGCCAAGTTGAAATTGTGCAATGGGACTCACAAAGAAACTGGGTAAACTCAAGGATTGTCACTAGCGGGATCGCATGATTGATATTGAAATGTGGGCAATGTGTGTGTTGATATCAACATCTAGCTAATGGACAAATGTCAACATGTCCTACCACTGCTGGGACACCGTCCCACGTGAGAAAACTAGGAAAATAACGTTGTACATTCTGCTATTACATCTGGTGCACTTTTTGGTAGAACTTAACTAGAACACGATTGCATCAATGTCCGTCTTTGTTTGGGACATGGTCCCACAGTCGATACATATGAAAAGAAATTTCTTAATCCATGGTTCACATTCTGATAGAGCGTGAAAATAACAAAATTGTATAATTTCCCAGGTCTTCACGGACATATGACGTACTCGAAACATAGGAAAATACCTCCAGAAATTCATATCTTACACAGAGTGCACATGCCAAGACAAAGACGAAATGAACCATTTTCGCACATGTAACACTACAGCTGGAACACCATACACAGTGGCGTATTTAGGGGGGGATTCCGGGCTTAAGCCCCCCCGGAATCTTACTTACTATAGTAAAGTATATGAAATATCTTGCAGAATTTTCACATTTTCAGGCAAAGCCCCCCGAAAGTTAGCAAAGCCCTCCCCGAAACAAAATCGTAAATACGCCACTGACCATACAAATAAAAAATAAAAAGACATTAGAAATAGGAAGAAATGTTTTAAGGCTCTGATTGTTTACAACTGCGCAGTAGGAGTAACAAAATGAAACACACAAGCATTTGATTTGATTTTGAGTTTAACGTCCCGTTCACCAGCGAGGCTATATGAGACGTGGACTTACTGATTAACGTGGAATCCGAACCACATGAGCTCCCGCCGGGAATCGAACCCGGGTCTCCCACGCCAAAGGCGCATACGCTAACCGCTTAGCCACGGAGGAGCTCTAACACACAAGCATGTATGGAGGCTGTACAAGAGCGCTTGCCAAACAAAGTGAGTACTACGCAAAGAAATGAATACAGAGAAAGTGAGGCTCCCTCGAAGCCTCAGGGCTAGAGCGCTCGATTTTGCTCGCGTGGTCGCAGTTTCCAATCCTACTGGGAGCCCATGGCCTCAGATTTATGACCCGGGTAGTTATTTTCCTATTTTTCACACGTGGGACTGTGTCCCAGCAGTAGTGGGGCAAGTTAACATTTGTCCATTAGCTACATGTTGATATCAACACACACATTGGTAACATTTAAATATCTATCATGCGACCCCACTAGTGACATTCCTTTAGTTTACCAGTTTCTTTGTGAGTCCCATTGCACAATTTCAACTTGGCCTCAGTTGTTGCATCCTTATTGGTATGCAACCGTGCAGATCATATTGCATAGGATTGATGGAATATTATTGGTGAATTGGCAATGGCTTTCATGTTCTTGATGCTATTCCTTACATTTCCGACGCTTTAAACTCACGTTTACTGAGTATGAGTGCATTTCAGGGCATTTTTCGTTACGTGTTTCCACACTTGTGAATCATCCTGCTTCATTTGTTGTGCTCTACCGACACTCTAGATGTTTTTCTAGAGTATTTGAGTAAAACTTCGCTACACTTAATACTCAGAAGGTGACTGTTGGCCAGTATCCGTATCTGGCGATTATGCAACCACACACAACGAGCATGAAGGGGTCCGCCATTTTGTATTTGTTCCAGATATCAACTGAATACAAACGAATTATTGTTGCCTGGTTGAAGCCCTATCAATTCATATCCACTTAGACCAATTTTCATTTGGCAGATTATCCGGAACTCCCTACGTTCCTTTGGGGAATCCTTTGCGCTTGCATGGTAGGATTGTGAAACATGCAAAATTCAATGCAGCAGGTATGACTTCTTCAGTGAATTTTTTACCCGCCCTCTTTACGTTGGATAGTTTCCGAACTATTGGCGTCCGAAAGTCATTTTCCCACGCTTTCGGCACCTTGTAGATCCGAAACTATGTCCGATAGCCGAAAGTTCAAGAGAACTTTTTTCTTGTCTCAGTGGTAGGAGTCACCTCCCAAGAGTTGTAACACTTATTTTGTAACACCCGATATATATCAGAAAACTACCCTAGGAGCTGAGACAACTTGAATATTGTAAGTTTCTAATTTATTTACATCAAATGTTTAGTTATTTCATACTTTATAGCAAGAATATTGGCTGCTATATAAGACGCAATTATCTATACCTTTGGCGTAGGAGACCCTGGTTCGATTTCGGGCAGGAGCTTATGTGGTTCGGATTCCATGTTAATCAGTAGGTCCCGTCTCATATTGCCTCGCTGTTTAAAAGGACGCTAAACTCAAAATCAACTCAACTCAACAATTATCTACACATTGAATTTACTTAGGAAATCGGTATTGTTATCATAAGAGCAAGTTTATGAAAATGAAATGTATAATAATGGTTGTGTATAAAATAGAGTTTGCGTAATGTTGTATTGCCCCACTAGCGTTGCAATAGTGGACAGTTCAAATTGTCAATCCCATCATTCTAATTATTTCGTTTCAATGTTCATATTCATGTTCCCAAATGGTGACCGAAATGTATTGATATACCAGACGAAAGTAATCAAATAGTCGCTGCTCAGACGTAAAGTCATGGACTACTAACGTGGGAGTCCATGTACGAATCTCGCTGCGGTCATCTATTATAATTTTTCATAGTCGGGATTCAATTGCTACGAAGCATATTTTCACTTTTACTGAAGCATTTGAATCTCTTCTATTTCTAGAAGTAGCTTCTATTTCCATCAGTATGTGCAGTTGGTTACTCCAACAGATCTTAGTAAATTAGTAGTTTTTATTTGCTAACAGCCAGGACGTGGAAAGAAATGTTTTAAACATAACACTGTTCTGTGAGTACTAGCTCAGCAGAGGTTTGGATTTATGTTTACTTCCTATGTTTCTACTCTCTTTAGAAATGACAGCTTTTTGTTTTGATCCGTATAAAGAAATTAATTCGTTTCATTATTGTTTTTTTTCAGCGTTCAATCAGGGGCGGATCCAGGACCGACTTCTGGGGGCGGTGGGTTGTCATACTGCTACTTAGAACTACTTTTAACAGTTTCAAACTCTGGGAGGGTTTTATTTATATATATAAAATAAAAAAGTTTCCTCTTCTGGGGGCGATCGCCCCCTGGATCCGCCACAGCGTTCAATGTTCTTGAAAAAAATAACATTTTCCAGTAAAGCTAAACACTCATCTGTTTCACAGAAAAAACAATATGTAAAGTATTATTTTCTGTTTAAAATTTAATTCTTTTCCAGTACTATATGTGCTGAACAGTGCTTTATTTGTAGAGTGGAAGAGGAATTTATGGAATTACTGCTTTCCCAGGGAGGGAAGAGTAGTCCACCCCTTTAGAAATCTAACAATTCTCATAAGCATTATCAGTTAGTTAATATTCGTTCTACAATACTGCAACTATATTTTGCATATTAAGTAATATGTAACATAATAATAATAATAATAATAATAATAATAATAATAATAATAATAATAATAATAATAATAATAATAATAATAATAATAATAGGAATAATTAATAATAATAATAATAATAATAATAATAATAATAATAATAATAATAATAATAATTTATTTATTTATTTATTTATTATGAGAAATTGCGACCACAGCCGAAGCCATAATGGTCATATATACAATTATATACAATGGAATATTACAGGAAAAAATACAACAAAACAAAAAAAAAATAAAATACATGAAATCATGACAATCAAGAAAAGCAAAGGAAAAAACATTAACACAAGTTTAATTCAAACTAAATTACGAAATAAAATTACAAACATATCCTCATTTCAATAAAGATTCAATCAAGTAAGATGTATTACTAAAAATTTACATAAGTAGATTATGAAATAAACAAATTAAAAAAAATTAAAACACATGAACAAATATACACCATATGGGTAAAAAAAAAAAAAAAAGAAAATTCAATAGACAATATACAAAAAAGGGTTAAATTAGGTATTTAATTAAATATAACAATCCAAAAACTGTTTTCTAAGCGCCAAAAAATTCGAATCAAAAAAATCAATTTTGAGTGACTTTTTGTTTATGTTGTCAACACAAATAAATAATGGCGAACCAACTAAATTACTATTACACAATATAGGACGGTAAAGCCTAGATTTATACAAGGGAACTTTAATAAACAAATATTCAATTAAGTTCAGTTTCGCATGTATTATATCATGAATAAATTTAATTTGCCTTAAATTACGACGAACTTCGAGAGCAAGTAAATCCAATCTAGCGAGAATCACCCTATTGGGCAGATCATATAGTTTAAATTTATATTTTAACCAGGCCAGGAAGGAAATCTGGACTGACTCCAAAACTTGAGTAATACTAATGAGGTTACGGTTCCAAATCAAGCTAGCAAATTCCAAGTGGGAACGTACATATGCACAATATAAAATTTTGCAAGTTGTAATATCCTTAAAATCTCTAGCAACCCATTTGATGAGTCCCAGATTCCTTCTAGCCTTGGAAACCATGGTTGAAACATGATGGTCAAAAAGTAATTTAGAATCAATCATAACACCTAAATCTTTGTTAATTGAAACAGGTTGTATTCTATAATGATTTATTGAATAAGAAAAATACGATATATTCGTTTTCCTGGAGAACGCTATACTTTTTGTTTTATTCATGTTTAATGGAAGTAAATTTTGTACAGACCATTGGTAAACTGAGGTAATATCAGCTTGTAATTTAAGGTGATCCTGATTACAAGTTATTTCAGAAAATATCTTGAGATCATCAGCGTACAATAAAAAAGGACATTTCAAATAATTACCAATATCATTCACATATATTAAAAATAATAATGGACCCAAGTTGGATCCTTGAGGAACACCCGAAGAAATCTTGAAAACAGATGACTTAGAACCCATATATCTAACTACGAATTTACGATCAAACAAGTAAGAAGCGAACCAGTGAATCAAGGATTTGGAAATTTCAAAGAAATGAAGTTTATTAAGAAGCTTATGATGGGATATTTTATCGAAGGCTTTAGCAAAATCAAAATAAATAGTATCAACTTGACCACGTTTATATACAACAGGAGAAACCAAGGACAGAAATTTATTCAAATTTAGTTCAGTTGATTTACCCTTTAAAAAGCCATACTGTTCAGGTATAATAGAATGTTCAACAGAACTATAAAGATAATTGTAAATAAGCTGATCAAAAATTTTTGGTATTACATCAAGAATAGAAATAGGTCTATAATCAGTTACAGACCTACCATCAGTTTTTGGAATTGGAGTAACAACAGTTTTCCATACACTAGGATAGAAACAAGATGCTAAACTCCAATTAAACAATGATGTCAAAATTGGTGCAATTATATCGGATATACCTTTTATTATAAAAATCGGAATTAGATCAAGACCTACAGAAGCTTTAGCATTTAAAGATTTAATAACATCTATTAGCTGTTTAGTAGAAAAAAATATTTGATCACTACAAAATTGACTGGCCATAAAAGTAACATTATTATCATTCACATTAATATCATCTTTATGATAAACAGCTGCAAAATGTTTAGCCATGGCTTCAGATATCAATTGAGGGTCGGAAAGAAATTCGTCATCGACTAATATTGCCTTATGTCCATCTTTACCGCTTATTTTATTACTTGTATACTTCCAAAATCTTTTGGGATTATTTTTTAAACCAATTTCAATCTTATTATAATATTTAGTTTTATCAATAATAAGTTGCTTCTTAAAATCAGAACGAAGTTTAGAGAAAATATTATAATCTTGAAGAGATTGGGTTCTTTTATACTTTTTATGAGCATTATTCTTCTTTTTAAGCAAATAAATTAAATTACGAGAATACCATCTCGGATACTTAGAAATTGATTTGGTTACTAGAGGAACATTGTTTCTGATTGCATTCAATATAACATCATTAATATTTTGAACAACAAGATCAATATCTGTATTCAACAAAA